>NC_138070.1:0-2400000 GCF_964194185.1 Rhinolophus hipposideros | reverse complement strand
ATGCCGGCACACCGTGGTCGTCCTTGGGAAGACTGTGACAGACACGTGGCTCCCATGACAGCCCTTTGTCTACTCACCACTCCCTTGACAGCTTTACCTGGCCAGTCCCCTGCTCTCCAGCCAGGAGTGTCTGTTTTCAGCAATGCACAAGGAAAACGAGCCTTGGTGCCCCAGGGCTATAAATTATATGAGACCCCATCCAATTTGGTCCTGTATTTCTATGACCTAGTTCAGTGGTTCTCACGTGGGAGTGACTTCTTCCCCGAGGAGACATTCAGTAATGTGTGGAGATCATTTAGGTTGTCACCATCAGAGGGGGCTACTGGCATCTAGTGGGTGGGGGCCCGGGATGCTGCTGATTATCCCACAGTGAGCAAGCGAGCCCCACAACAAAGAACTGTCTGGGCCGCAGTGTTGTTAGAACCAAGACTCCTCTAGCAAGAGCATCATAAACAAATGGACTCCGACTCCCTCGTTTCTACCCTGATTGGCAGATGCAGTTGCTATGGAAACCAGGTGCTGCACGTATGCACATTCTGTGGCTGTGCAGAAGTTTCAAGGTCAGGGTGAGGGGAAAAGACAGAGAATGAATGAAACAGCAGAGGCAAAACTAGCAGGCAGGGCTCTGCAGGTGCTGACATCTCATCCATCACACCTGGACATTCCACCCAGAGAAGCCGCCTCTGGAGCAGAGGCGCTCCTTAGTTATCAACTTCTGGGTTCATGCGAGAACCACGGTCAGGAAACCATCTCATTTCCCCTTCTCTCCCATGCTCACAGAGGTCCTGACAGGGAAAGAGCTGGCTGCAAGGACTCCTCCCAGAGGTCACAGTCATGACAACCAGAGACAGTTCAAAGCACGTGGGTGGAAAGGGGGTTTGGAAAGGTGGTTTGGAAATTCAGGAAGACCTAGAGAGTTTGCTAATTTCATCACAGATCAATCGTTTCATTTCTTCTTGTGGTAAATTAGACATTGAAGCAATCACCTTGAATTTCTTTGTGTTCCTTTCTGCTTTCAATTTTCTTCTGTTTGAGCAACTTGCTACCTTTGAGAAGGCATTTTTTGAAACTTGATTTTGAGGTTTAACATCTCTGTTCCTACCAGAGAGTATGAAAAACTGTGCCTATTTTCCTAAGCCTTAGTAGTGCTGTTATAGAATGGGACAACTGAGACATGTCTGCTCAAGGAGAACATTCCAGCTTCTCCACAGGAGATCCGTCTCGTTTATTCATTCTCTTTCTTTCTTTGCTCTGTCTCTCTCTTTCACTCTTATGTCTTTCTATCTCTATCTTTCTCCGAAAGCTAACAACAGTTTCATTTTAGCCATAACTGAATCTTTAACTAATAGACAGTATCAGGCTAACACCCATAGAGAAAGGTTTCAGTTATCAGAACTCAACTTGGAATACTGTAACTAATTTTGTAAATTCCAGTTTTATTATTTGAACATCTTACACCACTAAAAAAAAAAAAATCACAGAGGTAAGCATACAAATAAACAGGCACATTTTGGAAGGCAACTAGCAATTGCATCAGAAGCCTTAAAAATGTATTTACACATTGAATCCATATTTTACTCGTAAGAATGTGTCCTAAGGAAATGATTTCAATGACGTAGTTAACAGCTGTTTCCATCTAGCATCTTGGCTCTGTGACGCAGGCCTGCTGTGTGTCCCACTGCGCCTGCTACCGAGCGTCACACAGGCTATGAAACAAGTTTCAGTGACTATAAAAGTATTAATCTAATGCCAAGTGTATGCTATGAACAAAATGGAATTGAATTAGTAATCAGTAGCACAAAGACTTTGGAAAATCCCAGTATTTAATAATTAAATGACTCCTTCTAAATAACCTAAGGGTCAAAGAAGACATCAAAGAGGAGATTAGGAAGAAATTTTGAACTGAATGAAAATAAGACAACGTTCCAGAATGTGTGGGGTGCCCTTGTTGGACATGAAAAAGAACAAGAACTGTAACGTGTATTGTTGCTAGATACAAAAAGGATTATTGCCATTTCCAAACACACTTTGCATTTGTACTAAATGGCAAGGACAAGTCAGTAGAGAAATGATAGTTTCTTCAACAAATGGCCCTGGAAAAAATGGATATCTCTATGGAAAACAACAACAAAAATTAGACTGATCCACACCGCATAACATACACAAAACTCAACTTAAAATGGATCAGAGACCTAGACGGAAAGTGTAATAATATAAAACTAGAAGGAAAATGGAAGAGAACCTTCATTATCTTGGGTTAGGCAGCTCTCATCAGGAAAGCATGCAAACCACAGTCCATGAAAACAAATGATAGATTGTATCTCCATAATCATAAACGTCTCTTTTTTATAAGACGTTAAGAGAAGGTGAGCATAAGCTCACTGGGTGAAAACATTTGCCAGTCATATATCTGACAAAGGGTTTATATCCAGAATATAAAGAACTCTCAAGACTCAATAAGAAAATAAGCCAATTAAACATGGGCAAAAGATGTGACAGATGCTTCACCAGCAGAGATACTTGGATAGTAAGAACATGAAAAGACATTCTGCATCATTAGTCATTAGGCAATGAGAACCACAAGGTAATATTCTACACCTACTCAAATGGCTAACATTGAAATCCTGACCATACTGAGGCCAGGGGTGGAAGAACTAGGAGCCTCATGCATTGTTCGTGGACGTATAGAGGATAACCATTTCACAACACTGGCAGTTTTTTACATATGTTTACCAAGAATCCAAATCCTAGGTATTTGCCCCCCAAAATGAGTGAATATCTCCATGCAAAGCCTGTACATGAATGGTCATTGCAGTTTTATCTGTAATAGTCCCTAGCCCCAAATTAGAAACAATCCAACGTCCATCACCAGATTGATGGATAAACAGCCGGGTGGACTCATATGACGGATCCGAATCGGCAATAAAACACATGGGATTCTTGTTACACCTACACCACGGAGAATCGTCAGAGTAACTGTGCCTGGTAGACAGCCCGGACACAAAAGAGCATGCCCTGTGTTCCTCCCCTCAGGTGGCGGTCAGGAAAAACGCATGCTAATCTGTAGTAACAAAGGCAGACCTGTGGTTGTCTGCGGAGGGGTGATGGGCCCAGGTGAAGGCATGGATTCTAACGTGGCCGGAGAGGTCTTTGTGAGCTGGTGGATATTTTCATTGCGGGGACTCTGTCATGAATACACATATATCCAAAACCTATCGAACTGGACGCTTTCAAAGTGTACAGTTTACTGCATGTCAATGATATGTGTTAAAAAGTCCACAATTTCTTTGCCATTCCTTCTAGTAAAACTAAAATCAAATGAAATGAAAGATGGGAGCAATAGAAAAGCATTTGCAAGAGCGATGTGAGTCCCCCAGGGCCACCTTTCCCCACCCTTTGGTCACTTCATGTCATTCTTTCCATGTTGCACGGGTGCTTCCTGGCTGAGCGCCGGGGTTGAAACGCACTCTGTCTGGGGAATGTACGTTAATTGCCATGCTACTCATTTAGCCGAGCATCAGCAAAATCAGCTCTGAAATCACAGTTTTCTGTGCTCAATCTACACTCTCATACATGTGAAATAACTTCCTATGTTTTCAGAGCCCTGTTTCCTGAAAATCGTCTTTTCTATCAGCGGTTTTATGTGCACTGTATGGAAGACTGTCAGAGCGAAACGTCTCGTTCACTTCACATGGCACTTTCCAGAAGCCGTCCTGATCCTAAGACCTTCCCCCTCCCCCAGAGTTCCTCAAAAGGGGCCCTAGGGACATTTGATCAGGAAATGTCTTTATGATCCGGGACCCTCCAGGTCCTCCAGGACTTGGAGCATCTCTGGTCACAGCCATGTGACAGCATCTACAACTCCCAGTGGCCTGTGGGTGCCCCACTTCTCCAGGCAGGGACCCCTCTGGGTCTGGGGAAACTTCGTCTCCTCCATGTGAATGGCTTCCTTTTCTACCTCCCCTGTTATCTTTTCTCTAAATGCCGTGGTGATTTCGAAATGTGTGCATTGGCATCTTGGTTTCCATATTTTAAGCACTCAGGTAGCAGGTTGCCTTGGATCACGAACCCTCAGCATTATTTCTGTGCTTCTAGAACTCTGAGGATGGTCTGGGCTCTTTTCTGTAGCAGCGTCGCTAGTGGGAGGCACTTGCGTGAGGTTTGGAAGGTTGGGAGGGGAGGCATTATCCCCTGGTAGTGGGTGCAGAAAGCCCGTGGGCACTGGCAGGTGGTGAGACTGGAGTTTTGCTAACAGTTTCCTCGCTCCTTCCCGACAACCAGCCACTTGTGTGCTACAGGCAGCCAACAAGACATTGCTTGCCCACTTCTTACCTTGTTGGGCAATCCGTAAAACCCTGCACGTAACAATTCCTCTTAAAAGATTCTAGTGGCTTCAGATGTGTTGACTGAACCAGTGTTTTGTTTGTTTGAAGGCACTAAGTTTTTTTTTCTTTTCTAATTGTGGTAAACTCCAGATAACATAAATCACAGCATTTTAGTGACTTTTGTAAGTGTATGACTCCAGAGTGCTAAATACATCCAGCAACCTCCAGAACGGTCTTCATCTTGTAAAACTGAAACGCTATCCCCGTTTAAATATCAACTCCCCGTTCGTCCTCCCTCAGCCCCTGACAACCACTATTCTTCCTGTGTCTGTGAATTTCATTACGCTGGGCACCTCATATTCGTGGAGTCCTCCAGTATTTGTCCTGTGTGATGGGTTTGTCCACGTAGTGTAACGTCCAATCCAATCGTTTTTCCATGGCCTCTGTTTGGAGTCCGGAGGGTTGGCCTGAGAAGCATCAGACCTTTGTTCCTGAGAGCGTCAAACGTATTCCTCTCCTAGAATTCCACGTGTAGCGTCCGTGACAAGAGCTCACAGGTCTTTAGCCCTGATTTTGCACTTAAGCTTCACCCCGGTGGAGTTGGTCATAGGTGATATTAATACGCCACAGAACTACTGCCTTACACCCCAGAAGGCCACTCTCCCCTTCTCGTGTGAGCAAGTCTCTGAATTACACAGGCTGTCACCCAGACTGCGTGTGGACCAGGCATCATTTCTCTTCAAATTCTGTTCCTGGCCTTTGGCTGCAGACAAATCAGTTAATCCACATCTGTGTCAATAACTCGGTCCCACTAAAATGGAATCAATGAATTTAATCAGATCTCCACGTCTGGTATAATCTGGCAGTGAGAGCACTCCCGGGGGGCGGGAGGGACAGTCATCCTTGGATGTCAGGAGCAAATCTTGTTGGTCTGTGAAGAATTCAACCCCAATCCCCTGGCCGGAGTGAGGCTCAGCAGCCATGGGTTTTCTTGGACAGCATCCTGGCCAGATACCATGAGGGGAGCCTCAGCGGGTGACCACGAAAAGATGACAGCCTGATCGCTGTCACCTGGAGACTGGGAGCCCCAGGCCCCAGCACCCTGCCTGGAGGAAGGTACCATGTTTCTCTCCGTATGTCACCACAGTGTCATGGAAGGTGTTCATAGGAATTACAATGTGCGGATACCCCAAGGAGATGAAATAATAGTGCAGTGCCTTGAAGGACTTAGCCACGCAGTGACACTCAAGGGGGAGTCCCACCCCAAACACACGCACAGACTCTAACGTGCACCAGACGTTGTTTGCTGAGTATACAGCTGTGCCTATTTTCAGATGGGGAAACCGAGGCACTGAGAAAGTCACTAAATTCTCTCAACATCATGGACTCATCAAGGAATGGAGCGAGGATGTCAACCCTAGGCCCCCCTTGACCCCTGGAGTATATGTGACTGGCCATGATGGCTCCAGGTAGCCAAAGTGCTTCATTCTATTAAAAAACACATCACATTGCCATGCAGATGAAAATTATTGGAAACATGTGATGTATCTTTAAAATTCAGTTCTTTGGAGCCAGTGGGGGCTGTGTTCTCCACATTACACACTAGCATCAGGGACTTGATTCTGAAGTTTCTTAGATGAACAGGTGTGGAAAATGCTAATTAGGAAAGAAACTATTCGGATGAAATAAAACGGTAGCAGCAGACATCACAAGATTAAATTGTCTTCATGTTACAAAACATGCGTCCACACGATAGTGTCTGCTGTGTACTGTGCACCCGCAGTGACAGATGGTTCTGCCAACTCACCAGACCCCTGCACACAGACGCTTGATAAAGAAGACGATCCTAGGAGTGTAATTGGGCTGCTGATTACGGACGATTGGCAAGTGGTGTGATGATGAAATAATGGGCTATCAAGTAAAAGGGCCTGGATTTAATGTCTCCCTCTGTAAATTCTTTGATTCTGTGAATACTAGGTCCTTATATCCTTCCTTCATTTCCTCGTCTGTGAACTGGGAATGTGCTATCTCCCTGGCGGAGTTACGGGGAGGATTAAATGAATTAATGTTCATGAAGTTCTTAGACCAGGCACCAGCTCTCTATAGGGCCAGGGATTAAAACAGTTTCAGCTTTGCCAGCCACAGGGACAGAACTGCCACCAGCCGAACTCTGCCTTTTTGGTGGGAAAACAGCCCTAGCGATATCTAAATCAATGAGCATGACTATGTTCCAATAAAACTTTATTTACAAAACAGACAGCAAAGGTACTGGACCCGAGAGCTGTCGTTTGCTGAAGGCTGCTCTAGATAAATGTTTGTTGTTATCATCAAGCCATTTCAATGACGAGTAAGTGACATACTCTATGTGGAGTGCCTGGCTCATGGAAGTTGTCAGACAAATGTCCGGTATTAGTACCGGGCAGACAGTTTTCTACGTGTAACCTGTAAGTCACAAAGGGCTTGTGAAGACAAATCACAGGACCCTCTGCCCTTATTTCTTAATTTTAATTGATAAAGGTGAAGAGAGAAAGTTCACATAGCTAAGAAGCAGCTACAGGTTGGAATAAAGGTAAGAAAGGTAAAGTAAATTGGTCTACCTTCTGAGACTCACAGTTGAAAATGGACACAGAGGAGGGAGATTTCCTCCTCAGGCGGCCTTCCCTGAGCTTGCAGCCTCTCTCCAGAAAGCTGCAGGTCCTGCCTCCTTTATACACCATGAAACGTGACCACTAATGTTAGTAGGAGTGATGAATGGGGGTGCTTGGGGCAGGCAGGGGGACAGCTGAATGCCCTGAGCTCTGGCCTTCACAAATAGACGTCACTATAAAAATACAACATCATTGGCCAGCTGTCAAACAGACTCACATTTCAGACGTGAAAACACGTGCCTGCCAGCACCTAAATGATTGAAGACTCAAGTGGCTCAGCACCAGCTTGTTCTAACCTGGTTAGAGCACCAGGTTTTACATTCTTCTCAGCCACAGGCCCATTTCCTCCCAGCTTTTAACAACTCACCTCCCTTCCCTTCGTCCCCCGCACAGTAACTAGAATGTCACGTTCAGCAGCGTCTTACACAACATTTCTTGACACACGTCCACTCCCGGAAACAAATGCGCTTAGCCAGAAAACACACGCACGTCAACCCACAAAGAAGAACCCTTATTTAGGAGCACCTGTGATGATCTCAGGGCCAGGAAGAGGCTTCACCTGCTTGGCCCATCAGTTGTTTACTCTCCATCTGACCTGGGGAGGCTGAGGGATGGGAGTCTGAGATCCGGCAACGTCACCCTCAGAGCAGCTCTCAGAGGTCAGGGCCCCCCTTTTCTGGGGTACACATCTCGGGAGAATCGCATCACGGTCTGAGAAACCACTGTGTTCTAGAGTCACAATCTCAAATTCCAAAAGCCACCAGAGACGTGACATAGACGAATAATTGGTACTTGGGGACACTCATGAACCAAAGGGGGTGTGCCCCAATCAAGGGATCAGCCTGGACGCAGCTTGTCAACTCTTTCCATACCAGACTGACACTGTTTATTGATTTTTCTGTTGATTAAGGGAAGCAGGAATTGCCATTTTTAATGCACTTTTCAGAATAGTTTTAGATTTATGAGACTGAAGAGAGTAGAGAATGCACCCACACACCACAGAGACACGGCCCGGGTCATTGACATCTTACATTCGTATGGTGCATTTGTCATAACTTATGAACCAACGTCAATGTTCTCATTAACTAACATCTATGCTTTAATCAGAAGGACATACCATTTATAAGGTAAATGTTTTGGGACTTAAATGCCAATCGTTGCGGGAGGCAGAAGAGCAGCCCCCTCAAAGATGTCTCTGATCTAATCCCAGAACCTGTGACTAAGTCATCTTATATGGAAAAAGAGACGTTGCAGGTGTGACCTTGAGATAGCCTATTAGTCGGGATTATCCCCACAGAATCACAACGTCCTTCTGAGAGGGAGGCACTCAGAGAGCGTCGGCGTCAGAGAGGAGGTGTGGCAAAGAAGCAGAGGTCAGAGTGAGGCAGCCACAAGCCACATACTGTGGGCAGAAGCTGGAGAAGGCAACAAACGGAGCCTCCAGAAGAAACCCCGCCCGCCAGCCCTGCCGACACTGTAACTGTCGCCCAGTAAGCTCTATTTCAGATTTCTGACTGATGGAACTGAAAGATTAAAAAAGAAAAAGTTGTGTTGCTTTACAATGAAATTCATGGTTAATTTATTCCAGCAGCCAAGGGAAGTAACACAGTCGCGAATTGAACTGAGAGGGGCACAATCTGA
Organism: Rhinolophus hipposideros; assembly: GCF_964194185.1. Taxonomy (NCBI): domain Eukaryota; kingdom Metazoa; phylum Chordata; class Mammalia; order Chiroptera; family Rhinolophidae; genus Rhinolophus; species Rhinolophus hipposideros. The sequence goes on along the minus strand of NC_138070.1, from coordinate 2,391,386 downwards.
CAGTCAAACACAGGTCTGTCCCCAGGCCTGCCCGTCGGCGCAGGACTAGGGCCTGCTTGATGCCATTGCCCTGGGTGAGACTAGACTGCCCCCCCAGGGGAGACGGGGTGACCCCTCCCTCTGCTTCACAGACCCTGGCGCTCTCCCAGCCCACAGAACATGCTCAATCTATGTGTGTTCAATGAATGCTTTCAGCACGTCTAAACCACGAAATAAATTATCGATATCCTCAGACAAGGAATAATATGTATTCTTTATTCTCCTTGGGAAAAAATTATGAGAAATAGCAACTCCATCTGTCTCTGGCCACAGAGGGCTCGCAGAGTATGAACCCTTATTTCTATGTTACTTTACTCCTGTCTTTGATTTCTTATTATGGAAAAAATGAGACACCTACAGATTGCGGGTGGAGTACCATTGCGGACAAGGTAACCGTGCTTTTGAAAGTCATACAGATGGAGAAGGCACCATTTCAGAGTTCACTGTCAGGCTTTCCAATCTGGAAGTTCCAGAGGGGAAAGCTCATTGTCTTATTTCAGTTTCTCTGAGCTAAGATGTGAACTATTCGGCTTTTCCTTCGCTGAGCTTGGGCTGCTGGGATACACGAATGAAACCCACACAAGGATAATGGGGGGCTACCAAGAGGGTCATTGATGCGATCACCCCCCACTGCAAAGGCCAGCGCTCCAGCTCCATGAGACACCAGTCATCCACAGAAAGACAGGTGGCATCAGCATGAGGAGACATGTAAAGCACAGACACGGGGGACCAAGCGTCCAGTTATACATTTGTTCTTCTTTCCCAGAGAGCAGCTGCTGGACGAAAAGTCTATTCTGGACTCCTGTCCCCTTATCTTCTCCCCTCTCCCTTCCTCCCTGTACAAACACATTTGTAGACTTTCCCCACTGACATGATTGTGCACATTTTTCCCATCCTGGAAAACAACCACTTTGTTCCCTCCAATCCTTGTGTCATCACTGAGGACTCACCAGGTCCCTTCCGGGCACATTCCAGGACGTTTGCTGATGTGACTGAGTGTCTCCTCCACGTTCCTGATTCCCTGTGTCACCTTTAATCCATCATTCCCAATGTTACTATCGCAGTTTCAGACTGTCATTCTGGAATTACACGTCTGTGGACGTTGTTCTTCACAGATATTCCAGAAGAAGCTCAAGTGGGTGGTGGTCAACAAGGGAGACTGAGTCACAGAAGTGGCTCCTCTCTTCTGCCTCTTCCAGGAAAATCTGGGCTCTGAAGTCTGGTTCTGCTGACAGCTGGCTATGACCGCAGTCCACCCCAAGTCTCCATTTCCTCGTCCACTTAAGGGGGCTGGTCCCATCTGCCCATCACAGCTGTGAGTTCATGGTCAGTCACAGGACACACAGTGAGTTCTTGGCTCCCAGGGAACAGCAGATGTAAGCACCAGTCATCCAGCCATTCTGGATGGTGGTCTGCTGGGCACACGACCCCGGAGTGTAGGCTTTGGGTTCAGACCGCTCCGGCTTCAAGTTGCAGCTTTGCACAGACGCCCTGGGTGAGCTGGGTCAACTGGCATGATCTTTACTTTCTGCTTCAGTTTTCTCCACAGTAAAATAAGTTCTACACTGGGATTGGCCTCAAAGGATTGTTCGGGGAAGACATTAAGTATATGTAGAGTATCTTACGCATAGTTGACCTTCAATAAAAGGTAGCTAATAATATTACTACAATTATAGTAAGGCTCAGTAGTTCTGATTCCAGAGCCTGTGTATTAACAACTGTGCAAAACTGCTTATTAACTGTTGTTGATAATAACAAATCACCTTTATTTCCAGTAATCCTGTGGGTTATGCCTTTGATGCTGGTGGATTCGTTTTGTCCCTTTTTGTTGTGGGAAACTTGGCTATGAGGAGAGGGGCTTCAGGGACAGGCTGGGTGTTAACACTCTCGAGGGGAATTCAGTCTGGTGCCTCGGAGCTCTTTGGGGACGTCCAACGTTTCCATGGGTAACTCCTGACACCTACTGGTCATTTTGCTTCTGGTTAGTCCACTGCCTGTTGCCATCCAGCTGGCGGTCACTCATGCCAGCATACGTAAGACTCTGTTTTGGGTTTGAGAAAGTTCACCACATAATTCAGCTCTAGAGCTGGTAAATCCAGAAGTTTCCACGTAAGCCAAATGGAAACATAAAGAAGCTGAAACATGGAGTAGAAATTTTAATGGTGGAGTAGCACAGTAGCTGTGAGACTGGATTTTGGAGTCCATCACATGAATCTGGGTTCAACTCCTGGTGGCACAACTGTATTCACATTAAACAGCCCCTTTGTGGCCCCCTTTCCTGGTTTGCAAGATGGGACTGAAATAGAAGAGGCCTGCCAGGATTCTTATGGGATTCAATGAGTAAAGACATACACAACGTTAGAACGCTTCCTGGCACATAGAATTCCTTAGCAGATGAGAGCCATTAGTAATTTTACAAGTGTGAGCACATACAATCCAAAAAAGCTATTTAATCAATCTGATTTGCTGCACAATGTAATATATATATATCCCATTTATAAAATAAAATTCCTCACTGGTGACAGCGGCTATTTCCATTTTTGTGCCTTTCCCCCCAGAGCCTGTAATACTGTAGGCACCGGCAGATAGCTTTGAGAAATAATAAATGCCCTATATATACCAACTTCTTTCATCCCCTGCCTTTCTCCTAAAGTATGTGGCGGCTGGGGTATAAATACGTCTGTGAAGTCTTTTATTATTCCTATGAACGTGAAAATGAGCCTGTGGGACGCAGCCTGATAGTGTCTGAACCATTGCCGCTCCTGCCTGGTTTCCATTGTCTCTGAAGAACATGAGACCCATGCAGAAATCACAAGTTAGCAAACATACGTTAGTTATGGTACAAAGAGCTTCTTAGTGGATTAATTCAAAGTCTCACTGTGGGAGCTGGAGGATCTCAGCTGGTGACATTGAACGTGCACGCTCACAATTGATGGGACTAATGAAAACTAGTGTCATGCATCTCACTGCCAGAATTGGGATAAGAAAAGTCACCACCTGCACTGTCCTCATTTCAGAACTGGGAGGCAGCATAGATGAGGCAGCTGTACAGAATGAACTTCAAGCCTGAATCCTATAGCCAGGCCATCGAGGTTTAAATCCTGGCTCTGCCACTAACCCACGGTCTGACCTTGGGGCAAGTCAACTATTCTCTCTGCGCATCTGTTTCTTCATCTACAGAATCGGAATGATATTAGTCTCTATCTCATAAGGGCCACTGTGAGGACACAGTGGGCCAGCATGTGGGAATGCACCCAGAACAGGCCAGCTTTGTAAAGAGTGCAAGGTCAGAGTCATTGATGACGATGGTGATGATGGTGTTGATGGTGATGATGATGATGCTGGAGATGGTGGTGATGGTGGTGATAATGGTGATGGTGGTGATGGTGATGGTGATGATGATGGTGGTGATGGTGGTGGTAGTGATGGTGGTGATGATGATGGTAAAGATGGTGGTGATGGTGGTGATGGTGGTGATGATGGTGATGATGGTGATGGTGGTGATGGTGGTGATTGTGGTGATGATGGTGATGGTGATGATGGTGGTGGTGGTGGTGATGGTGGTGGTGGTGGTGATGGTGGTGATGGTGGCGATGGTGATGGTGGTGATGATGGTGATGGTGGTGATGGTGGTGATGATGGTGATGGAAGATCCATTGTAGGACCCTCACAGGAAACACATGGCACAATCAAAGTGGAATAGGATTTAATACAGGTAGTGTTTAAATGGATTGGGCAAGATTAAGTAAATAGGGGGTGGCCCTGAACCCAGGAACTAACAACAGTGGAAAGCCATTACAATACCCCCACACCCCCACCCCAACCAAAAGAACAAGAAGAGGAAGAATAGTTTCCAGAGCGGTGAGAGCCATGGCAATGAAAAGGAATCATCCAGTGGGAGCTGTGGCTTCTGTGAAACAGACACAGATGATACCAAGTCATGGAAGAGCAGGAGAGAATAAGGGCCACAAATCATGACTTCTCTCTCCTCTGGACCCCCAAATTCCAGTGCCTCCCATTAGAAAATCTCACCAGACGCCAGAGGACAAGGGAGCCCTGTTGATACATTATGAAGAGGTCGGCCCCCAGATTTCAGACACATGCAGCATGTACTAGAGCAAAGAGCAGGTCTGGAGGCATGATTGCAAAGCATCCAAGTCCCCGGGACAACAGTTTTAGGACTACCTATGTTATGCATATGATTAATATGAATAAAGTGAGCAAATATTGCCAATGTCGCCACACACCTCACTGCCACGAAACGCTAAAGGGATGAATAGAGGAAGCCAAAAATGTCTCGTTTTCCCAGTCTGTGGGAGTTATTTGGCGCCTTTTCATTTTGTTCGGGGTCAGAGTCAAGAAGAGTGATGGCCCCAACAAAAGCGACCTGAATGAAAATAGTAACAGAAACTGGCATTTCTATGATGCTTAACAATTTTCACATTGTGTCATGGATTTAATCACATTCCAGCCTTGTACTAAATGTGTTGTAAAGACGACACTGATCTCCATTTCAGAAATGGAGGAACTTGAAGATGAAGTGTTCAGCTGGCTAGGATCAGAACCCACTGTGTCATTCTTGCTTACATTTTGTAGAGAACGCAGGGAGAAATGTTGACAATTTAGAACAGGGTTGAAAAGCACAGGACGTAGGATTTACTTATTTGATTGTTTTTATTGAACTAATAAATAGTAAGGGACTGTGACGTGTCAAATTGTGTCCCAGACACAGCAGTCACCAAAACAAAGTCCTGTCTCTCTTTGAGCTGTAGTTGCTTTGGAAATAGACTCGGAAGTTCCTCAAAAAGTTGAAAGAGTTACCATCCGACTCAGCAATCACAACAGAAATGAAAACATATATCCCCACAGAAACTTGAACATGAGACTGTTAGAACTAATCAATGAATTCAGTAAAGATGCAGGACACAAAATCAACATACAAAAATTAGTTGTGTTTCTATACACCAACAACAAGCCATCTGAAACGGAGGGTTGGATCGTTCTGGAGGCATTAATGGGAAGCCTGAATATACATATTCATACACATTTATCTCTAGGCCTAGTTCTTCCTTCAAAGTAAAGTTACTTTAGTTTAAAATGAATAGAAGGGGCTATAATTTGTTGAGATAATTAGAAACTTTCAGGAAAACAACTTAATGAGCTATACACGTTCCTTCTGATATTCTCATCTGCTTCAGCTCCCAAGAAAAGGTGAATATCCTTTTGATGTGCTTTCCACTTTGTTTTATAATATTCTTTGATGTTAGAAATTGAAGTTTCTTCAACTTTTGTGTCAGTGGTTTTGTTGAGTGTATCACTTGCCTTGCTTAGAGTTCAAACAGCCAGGCATCTCTTGCCTTGGGGGAAATATGCAAGTTCAGGCTGCTCTCTAAAGCTGAGCTTTCCTGGCCACATCTGCCTTTCTCTGCCCTGGCACAGCCCTGGAAAATCATATCAGGCCACTATGTCCCCAACCATAGCCTTCACTTTCTAAGTTCTACAGAGAGCCCTGTGGGACCTTCTTGCTTCTGGCCATATGAGGCTGACATCATTCTGTGCATATCTCTCTGTGTCGTCTGTGTAGCTGGGTCAGGGGAATGTAGACACTTGGTGTGTTTCTATGTATGTTTCTGTGAGCATAGGACAGTAGGTAGCAGACAGACTTGGGGAGCCCCCTCCTAAATTCCCCTCCAAGGGGAGACTTGTCAAATCCAGAAGAAGTAGGAAAATCCATCAAGTTGTGGACTCACCCCAACAGCCAGGGCAATGGCAATGAAGCACCTGTCTGAATTTTAGGCCTTTCTGTCCTGTATGATCTCATCTTAGGCTCGCAAGCTCTGTCTCTACAGCCAGACAGAGAAACCCAGGGCGCAGGGGGAATGAAGGAGTCTAACTTCCCACCCCACATCTCTCAGCTTCCATGTGGGGCGCAGCCCAGCAATGGACGTATGCGTACAAAGCCTACAGAGAGTGAAATTGTACCTTTGAGTGTATACAACTGAGAAAAAGAAAACACAAATAATCAGTAAGCTAAATATCCATTTCACTGATGTGATATTTTAAAAGCAACAAATTATAGAAAAGAAATGAGAAAATATAGGAGAAAGGATGAAAAACAAGGGCAGAAGTTAGTGGAATAAAGAAAATATACAATAGAAAAAGTCATCAAATGCAACAGTAACTGCATTGAGAAGACTAATAAAATTGATTTTAACTGAGTCTAGCAAGACTGATGAAAGTTATGAGAATGAACTAATCTCAAGTAATGAGAATGAAAATAGAATATCACTAAAGAGTCTATAGACATTCGAAACTTATGTATATAGAATAATAATAAAAAGTAAAAATTCATACAAATGGCCAAAATGTTGGGGGAGAATAAAACTCAAAAATATAATCTATTTGACACAAAAAGAAACAGAAAATTGGCACATATGTTCGTTTAATGAATAAATAAGTGGTTTTTTTTCTGAGAACTTTTTCAGATTTCGCCCTACTGCTGAAGGATCTTCTCATATACTACCTAGTTTTATTTTTTTCATAGCATTTAATCACTTTCAAAAATGATTTTACCTACTACCTATCACCTGTTGCCTTTCACTAAAATGTAATTAATTCCATGAGCCAGGAAGTGTCTCCTTTTCGATCATCTCCACAACCACAGTACTGGAGGAAGGCTGACCCACAGTGAGTTCTCAAAAATAGATTCTAAATAAATGAAGGAATGAATCCCTTGGTACTGTTAAGAATTTCACCAGCAGGGAAATGTTCCTGACAGGAAATCTTGTTGCCAAGGTACACGCATGGACACAAACACAAAAGTGAGAAAACTCCGCCCAAAGAGGTGACTTCCAGAAACTTATTCTCCCTGCATTCTTTGGAAGTCTCCAAAAATATTCTCTTGCAAATTGTGAAGATATCAGACTTTTATTACTGCATGACCCTTTTTCACCAGACAACTGCGGTGTATCTGGTTTCTTCTGCCAGGTCCGTCCCCGGTTCCCTCAGTGAAAGGTCGTCACCAGCTTTCCCCGCCAGACGTGTGACCCCATAAGATTAACTGGCCAGAGAGATGACAGATAACTGGCCCTGGTGACAGACATTAAGATGTGGCTCTCTGAGCACTTCTGTGTGGCTGTTTAATAAAGACACGGGGGAGGGCTCGCATCACAAAAATGATCATTCTGAACCAGAGTTCTAAGAATTCAGGGGCAGTGCCGAGCTCGTAGGACAAGACAGCTGCATAGCAAAGCCCTCCTGACGCTCAAGGAAGGAAGAAGAGACATGGCCAAAAACATAGTGAGGTTTTAGGACTCACATGGCATTTCCTGCCGCCAGACGCGCCCCGGGACTAGCCAGAGACCACAGGAATCATCAGGTGAGGCCTTGCTGTTTACATTTAAATCACCAACCAACCCTCTTACTAGTTTGGGAACCTACACCCGTGCTCTTTGCGCTGTTTCCCTTTAGATCTATTTCCAGTGAGTCAATTGATGAAGGAAGAGAGGGCACTGCTTTCCACGGGTGACCGTCTTCCCTTCTCACGGTATTTTTTGGCCAGGCTCCCAGAAGCTGCAAGAACTCGCTCTGGGCAGCAATCCTCCCATTAATACTTGGACACAAGATGCACTTCCCACTGGAGTTCCCAAGTGGAGTTCAGCCAGGGGACCCTCCAAACCACCTTATTGTCATCATCAATGTGGAAAACCATCATTTCAAGGACTCGGAAGAATGAGTCCTACATCATACCCACATTTTATCGAAAATCATAATTGAGTATTTTGAATATATTTCTAGAAGAAATTCAACTGCAGAGTTTCACGATTTAATCATACCAGTAAAGAACAATTATGGCAGAGAGTCATCAAGTTTCACACTGAGAAGGTCTTTGATTAGAGGATGACAAGCCAACCGTCAGTCTCCTCTCCTTACTTGCTGCCTACTGACCTAAATCACCAGGGGACACGTGATCTTTCCCTCACCAGCACGTAGGGGCTTAGAGGGTAGCTGCTAAGATTGCAGACTCTGAAGTCCAAGTTGGCTTGGGTTCAATTCCCAGCTCGACTACTTAGAATTTATCTAAATTTGGACAATTTATGTCACCTTCCTGTTCCATTTCCTCATCGGGAAGAGAGGTATTGAACATATTGCTCAGAGTAACTAGGTTGGCACAGAGAGCTCGGTAAATTATAAGTTTTATTTTCGTGCCGGTTTCCGTTATTCGTGACACTAACATGAAGTTTTTGGCTACTTTTTGGCTAACTGCTGTCTGATTGAAAAACACTTGAAGCACGTTGAAAGTACTTCACTATTGATTTTAGGAAGTAATCAGCCATTAAGATTTTCCTGTGGACAGATCTTCTACAATATTCCTTAAACTCTGTATCTGTGGGATCATATTTATGACAAGCATTTATTTTTACCACTTTCTGTTATTACACTAACCTTTTCCAAAATTAAGTAGGAGATGGAGACGTCCGTATCCTGGTAGGTTTGTTGGGAGCAGAACCTTAGATTCCTGAGAGCAACTGCCATCCAGCCCACATGCCGACGATGTGCAGTGCTGAAGAGTCACAGGAAGGACGACCCGAGCATGCATGAAGCCCTCCTTCCTGGGCCACTCAGAAAAGCCGCTTCTGCAAATATGCTTCTGTTGGCGATTTCGTCACTAGAAGAACAGAAAACAACCAATGGTTGGAATGACCTCATTGAAATAGGTCACTGTGGAGGGAATGTTTGACCTGATGTGCTCAGAAACAACTCAGACGGCTCTAGTATACGTCATGGGCTTCACTGAGAAAGGCATGCTTTGGACTTGGTTTGATACAGACGACAGAGCTGCCACTGAGATGACAGGGGACTGGGGCGTGGCGTCACTGTGAATTCCCAGAAAGTGACAGGAGGGAGGAGGGGCTTTGGAACTGACCATGATTAATTCTGGAATAATTAAGTTTCCAACTAGAAATTCCAGGCCCAGTGGCCATAGGGCAGCTTTCACAGATACCCAGGGGCCAAGAGGAAAGGGGGTCATTTGCATATAAATTAAATTTGCATACATATTTTAGCAAAAATAAATGGAGCCTTTGCCTGGACTATTCCTCTTTGGCAGGTGTGGTTAGAAGATGCCCGTGTCTGGTGAGTTCTATAGCTGTACAAGCTGGACCCTGGGCACCCACGAAAGAACCTGGAGACCCAGCCCCTGAAATAATGCACCTTCCACTGAAACGTAATCTGAGACGGAATGAGCGAAGACTCTTCTTGCTTCTACTTCTTCAAACCACTACTGAAGATAGCCTCGCATGTCTTCCAGAATTGCTTAAATTTCTAGAAACGCCCTCAGAGAACAGAGTGAAACCTGGATCTGATTAAATTCAAGAGATGGGAAAGTGGAGATGGAATACGACTAAAGTCAGCACTTGGATTCGCCGTTGAAACTATTTACAAGATGCCTGCTTTCTGCCCTGCCCTTGACCACAGGTCATTCTTTTTACCTGCTGGCACAAGGGCAGGTGCAGTTTGAAGCAGCAGATGGGAAACTGGACTTCAGGGGAGGGGACAAGCGTTACCAGTGCAGGCCAAGCACACAGGGCCCATTGGTGACCGAAGAAGTCCCAGGCAGGGCTTGGTAATGGAGTGAAGACTGCAGCATGTGTTGGTAACAATTAAAAATGCGGTCCATAACATCCCATCTTTCCTTAGCTTCAGTGCCCTCCTCATGCCAGCTATTAGACAGACTTCTGAGAAGGAAGATACATTGAGAGGTGGGATGCCCTCTCCTTATCTTTTTATTCTCATGAGACCGGTCGTCCACTCCCACTGGAGCCCTCTCTTCCCTGAGTCTGATTAGTGACTGGTCAAAGGGATGAGGTCGCTAGGTTCATGCAGACACCGAAGGGGGTGTTTGTTGTCGTTGAGTGCTTAAAAAAACAAGGAATTTGTCAACCTTCTCCACTATTGGGAGATTTCACAAAGAAAGTGGAGTCCAGCCCCATCTGCCCTGCTGACCAGTTCCCACCTCCCCCTTTTTCCTCGCAATTGCCCAGCACTCACAGGCACAGTGCTTTCCTTGGCTCCTACTGGCATTTGTGTCTTGCCTGGAAAGTCCTTTTAAATCTGTGTCCTGTTTGTCCCCTTTTTGGAAGGGTTTCCCCCCCCCCATTATTCTACATAGCAATTTTCTCATTCTGGGCACACAGATATTTATAAGACAAAACGCCAGTGCCTGGCAAATTCAACCTTGGATGGAGACGTGAGTGAGAAGTTTCACTTGATCTTATCACTCTGAAGAAAAATCAGAAGGAAGAAATAATTGTTCTGTCTTTGACTTACATTTGTCTATCGTTTTTTAATTGACATTCATCTCTGAGAATTATTTCACCACTGAAAGACTATCTAAACAGGATGAAAACAATGATCTTATAAGTTTTAGTCATTTTAATATTCTGAGAGGATTTGTTAACGTTGCAAAGGTCTGTTTCTTAAGAGCTGAATTTGATTATGCTAAGGGCTTTTTAAGGATTGTTTGTGACATTTTTTTTTCCTTCTTAACATATTTATGCAAGCAGTGGGGGGAAAAAGAACTGATGTGCCATTTCAAAAGCCATTAGAGAAAGCAGATCCTCACCCAGCTCTTTTGTACCATATCCAGGCTTTCAAATACAACTCTAGGTCTGCTACCCCATAAAATGGAGCTTTTGATCACAAGCTACTGAAAAATCTCATCACCCACTACTAACCTCCATTACCTCGAAAATGTGGGGGAGTGTAAAAACGGGATCGGACTGGCATAATCTTTCATTTTCTGTGATTTCTTAGGCTTTCTCTAGGACCTGACTTAAACTAATGCATACCATTTCCAAAAACCTGGTTTAAAAATTGCTTCCATTTTAGTTAGGATTGCTGTAGTTTCATTTTAATATGGTCACATTCCTTTCAAGAGAAAATGTCTCCCACTGTTATTAGATGCTCTGAGACGTGTGATGCCCTGGCGAGAATTCTTCATTGATCAGCAGCAAGCAGAGACCTTTCTGTGTGAGAGGAGGGTATCGTTAGTTTCCGGGGGGGAGGCAGGATGGGACTCCCGGAGGAGCTGGCCCTGTACAAACCACGAGTCCCTTGTGTGAGGAATTGGAAGTGGACTCATGAAAGAGAACTATCAAAGATATCCGGATTATAAAGAATATTGCTTGCTGAAATGTGGAAGAAAGAGAAATGAACAGTAATTCCTTGATTCACAAAAGGTGAGGATATAGAGGGTGAGTGGATGGGTGTGAGTAGAATAATGGGGTAAAGATGATGTCTGCTTCGCACACTTGTAAGAAATGAAGGAGTTTGGGGGCACTGATGATTTGCCACTTAGGAATTCTGTTCAGATGCAGATAAGACAGATATCCCCCCAAATACGGGTTTATTTTCCCTTATACATCATGAAGTCCACAGATGTTGGTAGACAGAGCTAGTACCATGGAATGTTACTGCCACCAATAACACATCCCCCCTCTTTTCTGCCATCTTTCATCCCAGGCCTTTATTTTCACAATGGCCTCAACATCACAAGAAGGCTTCTGTACACCAGCCATCGCTTCAGTATTCCAGTCAGAAAAGGAGAACGAGTGAGAAACGCCACCAAATTGCCAGCGGAGTCAGCTCTTCACCCTAGTTTTCTTTCGATGTCTCATCTAACAACTTTACAGCCTCGATCTCCATCTGATTGGCCAAAACTGAGTCTCATGGCAACAGAAATCTCTATTTGTAGTTTTTGTCAGGTCGCGTATTTGTTTAGATACACTTTTCCCCACTCCCCAAAAGTTAGGACACATTTAGTAAGGAAGAAAGGGTGAATAGAAATTCGACAGAATGATTCGATTTGAAGACCAGAAAGGTCCTGGGAGACCAAGGTGCTGTCTTTCGTGAGTATCAGTGTTTTACGCACAAATATCACCACAGCTGAGATCTACCCATTCTGTTTCTTAGTAGTTCTCCATAAACTGGCAAACTGTTATACATAAATTCATTTATTTAAAAAGGAACCTTTTATTGAACTCTGTGTAAGAGCTGCCATGTGGAAGAATCGCCATGGCTCGCCTTAAAAATAAATACAATAAACACGAACAAACTTATACAATGTTAGTGCTACAGTCATACTGCCGAACTCCTGAGCATGGATCGGGTCCCATGTGGTAAACAGGAGATTAGGAAGTGTTAAAAAGTGCTGTCTCGGAAGAGACTATTCTTCCATGTCCCAAGACGTCTCCAGCAGGACGCCAAGAGGAATAAATCCTACTCGTGGCATTTAAGGTTGCATCTCCTTGTGTTCCAGCCAGAGTACGTGTCCTCTGTCTTAGCCACATGGCCCGGGTCCAACAATTGCACTGATAGATGACAAACACAGCCCGTGGAGGGTCTGTGGGGTGTCTCAGATTTACGGCAGAGGAAAAGCTAAGACGCGTGTCACTGGTGTCTGAGTTCACGACCATCCCAGTGTGTCTCATCACCTTTCATCAACACCGACACACTGTCCAATGCTAAGGACCCAACCAGCATATGGCTGCAGTGACACCATGTGGGTGGTTGTGAGCCGAGCCATGGGCCAGCGATCTGCAAGGTAATGAGCAAACTCGGGTTTTAAAACAAGTGCGGCATCTGCCCTCGTGGACTGTAAACCTAATGGCCGCTTTAGAAAATAAAGCAGAAAGAAAACGATATCCAACGTAAAGAAAATTCCTGGGAGGCTTGTCCAACACAAGAAAAGCACACCGATTTCTGAGAACAGGCCTTGTGGGTGTGGACGCACTCTGTCAACCTCTGAAAACACCCTGCCCTCGATCTGACTCGATCCCTCCATAGGGAAAACCACTGCCTCTCTTCTCTGCGCATGATGTGTTTAATTGGACTGGCAGGGGCTCGTAATGATAATACAGAGTTACAAGAAATGCTCAGATATTTCATTCTGCTTACAGAAACCAAACCGTGTGTCTTTAAGTCAGACTTGATTATCATTTTGGTATATTGCGAACTCCTTTCTGAGAGTCGATCCGGGTTTTGAGGCAGCACCTGAAATAAAACCTAGCCAGATTGTGCTTCTGGAGCATGGATCCTGGGCCGCACCATTCGTACTGAAACGCTCTTCTTGCTACTGGGCAGAAGGGAGCCAGGCCCCCTGGTCCCTCCTTTGCTGTGCTCGCGGGGCTCGCCCTGCTCCAGGATTCGATTACACCCCATGAAAAGGGCCAATCAGATTGGACAAGAGGACTGGTACTCCCAACAGAGACGGCCGGAGAAACTATGCCTCCTTGACTCACCCAAGAACAATTTGTTGTAAACACAACCTTGTCGGAAGTCATTCAGAAGAGAAAGACAGACAAGGGCATAAATATGAATAACTATCTGAAAAACGGAACTAAGCATGTGGATTTCAGATAGTATGAAAGGGTGCAAAACCTCTCCTGATTTTTCTCTCTATTCTTGAGGAAGGTGATAATAATATCTCCATCCTTCCCGACTCCTGACGAATCACATCGTCAATGATTCCCCACCATCTGCAGTCATTATCAATTTAATGGGATCTACCGGCTCCACATTCGACACTTTGGGTTGTTTATTCTTCCAACTTAAACTCCAAAGATAAAGGTATTTTAAGTGCAAAGAAATCTGAGGCCATTCTTTGAGTAAGTGGTGTTTCTGACTGGCACGTTTTCAGTCAAGCCGCAGGAGAGCACAGCACAAACCTTGCTAGATGTCAGCCCATTTCTTTTCAAATCTCCGTACAGCAGCCACTTGGGGTCATTAGTCTTTGGGTCAGATTGCGTATGTAGGAAAACACATCTGGACAGGTGTACAGGGACAGGGCATAAAAGAAGCCAAATGGTTCGATGGGTTCCAGGAATGCAGGAGATTGAACACAGTGAAGCTGAGCTCACCCCTGATTTATGAGTCTAAGTCCAGTCCGGTCTCGGGAACTGCTCCTGTGTGTTTCATGGGTGCTGCTTCCAGGCCCACAGCTCTGCCTACAGCAGACACAGCGGAGGGAGCAGGACAAGGGGCAGCCGACAGGGCTCAGGCCACTTGGTCATCAACACACTGGCCTCTGATCAGTCCGACTGCATGGAGGCCTGAAGGCCACGGTGAATTTCTTTTCTCTGAACTTTGCTGAAATAGCGTGTGAGTCCTGTGTGCCTGGGGGTTGGATTGGCTTATAATCACCTGGTCGTGTGTGTATCTATAATCTGTCCCTGGACAGCCATGCTGAGTACAGGCTGTGGTGAGCGGCACACTTGAGTTCACTTCTCACCGTGGTGTCTGCTCGGGAGGCCTCACCCCACTGCTCCCCAACCCTCCACCCCACCCCTCGCTTTCCTTATTTCTATTCCTAAAGCCACACCATCCCTTCCCAGGGCTGCTGCAAAGGGAAACTGCGGTCACTCTGCAGTCTGTAGCCCAGGCCGGACCCTGAGTAGGGCTCCAGAAATGGTATCTGCTGTGTCCGCAGCACCGCACCTTGTGACGTCTGTTTGAAAATCTACAATTCCACATTGCTGATGATTTTTTAAAAGACCTGAAAGATGGGAATATTGGAGAACCTTTCTAATTTAAAAGCAGGGCTTGACAGGCTACCGCCTTTGATCAAGGGTCCACGCAAACCAAGATTGGTTTACACATTTTTAAGTGGCTATAAAAGGAGGAGGAGGAGAAAGAAGGTGTGACAGAAACAGTATCTGGACCACAAAGTCTAAAATATTTACTCTCTGGCCCTTTCCAGGAAAGCTCACTGGCCTCTGTGATAAAGGATATTTACAAAAACCTACATCAAGTATCAGACTTAACGGTCACGTGGACATTTTTCTTTCTGACTCTGGGATGACAGAGGTTTCCTGCTATCACCACCTCTATTGAACGTGAAACCGAGGGGCTAGACAGTCCAAAAGGCGAGAAAAGAAATTTGATTAAAAAAAGATATAAGGAAAGTAAAAATGAAACAAAACATTATTTTCATATTTTATCTACATACATATATATGAAAAATCTACATGAATCTATAGGAAAACTATTAGGATTCAGAACCAAATTTTTCGCGGCTGTGTTTTTTATCACATCAATACGTAAAAATCAATTGAATACCTCTATACCAGTAATATACCACAGCAACAAAGTGTGATTCAATGACTTTTAAATGCCATTTGCAACAGTATAAAAACGAAACACCTACCGTAGGAACCAACCTAAAGAAAGATACACTAGACCTTTTCAATGAAAATGACAAAACAATACTGGGAGAAATTTTAAAAATACATAAATGGATATATGACTGTCATGCTGGGCAGCCTGCGGGGTCTCAGCTCCCGCTCCCCACATAAGAACGCAGGACACAGTGAGGCCAGAAAGGAACACCCACGGAGCCATAAGTAGGGGAGTCAAACCAATATATTCTCACCAGCAGCATCCGCCTCTCTGCAATCCGCTCTTGCTAGCCCCCATTTTCTGCTAGCGTAGCCATGGCAGTTATATTAGTGGCCAATGGCTCACTGGTTACAGCTGACGGCCAACTAGCCACAGCTGATGGCCATCCAATCACAGTTGATGGCCATTTACTACCCGAGCCAGCACCTTTCCACGTGAGGCCGAGAGCCTGGAAACTGCTTTCTGGGGCTTTGTCCCCACAATGACGCTCATGTGTTGGAATAAGTGACACGACAAAGACACCCATTTTCCTGAGATGATCTATGCAGTCAATGCTCGCTCAGTGAAATTCTCCATGAATATTTTTGGTCAAAATTTACATATTGATTCAAAAACATACATAGAAATGGAAAAGACTAAGGAAAAAAATGTCGTAAAGAGGTAACGCAAGTCGGAACAAATCCTGTCCGCGTGTGCAGGCCGGTTAATGTTACAGTAATTCACACGGTGTGATATTGGCACCAGAAGAGACAGACAGACCCGTGAAACCAAGCAAAGAATCCAGAAGACCATTCACACGTGTGTGGCCATTCGATTCGTGACACACCCATCAATGCAGTAACATGGGGAAAGATGGTACATTAGAAAATAGGAGGAAAATTAACTTCAGGCACAATAATTAATTCTAGCTGGATCGCAGATCTAGAGAGAACATTAAACTAATAAAGTTTCTAGGAGAAAACATAGGAGAATAGCTGTATGGCCTTAGTATAAGCAAATATATCTTAAACAGGATACAAGGTAGTAACTATCAAGTTAAAGATTTACAAATTGAGTCTCAAAGGAAGCCCGACTGTAGGAGAAATTACTTTCTGTGCCTCTATTCATCAAATGGCTTGTTGCCAAAACATCAATTAAAAAAAACAACTCTATAATCATTAAGAAAACGACATACAACACGATAGAAACAAAAGGGTATAAGTGTGGATTGTCGCTTCACAAAAGGTATCCAAATGTCCTATAAGTATATCAAAATGTGCTCAGTGAAAATTCAAACAGTGAAAATTCAAACCGCAATGAGTTATCACCCATAACCACCTCAATGGCTAAAATTCAAAAGCTTGACAGTCCTCTGTACCGGGGACGATGCCGAGAACTGGAGCACGCCTGATGACGGAAGCGAAGACCATGTTAACCACTTTGGGAAACTCTCTTATCTACTCAGGTGGGACCTACCCTCACCCCATGACGACGTGATTCCACCCTGACGTACCGAGTATATACCTCGAGCAAACTGCACACACCTGACACCCAAAGACACGTGCAGGGACAGTCACAGTGGTGTGATTCAACAGGTCCCCAACGGTGAAACCACTCCAGTGTCTATCAACAGTAAAATGGATCAACACACGTGGGCATATTCATGTGCACACTACACAGCAACGCATCTGAGTGAGCTCATGTCGCCCCAACCACATGGGCGGCTCCCAAATAAAATCTCAGATGTAGGAAACCACATGGAAACTATGTATTCTTAATGACCTTCATTTATACAACTGTGAAATAAGCAAAACATATATGGGACCATGGGCTAATGGTTATCATCGGGGAAGAGGAGGCCAGTGATCAGGAGGCAACATGGGAGCTTCTGGACGCTTCTTACTGACTTTATTGGTTCCACGTGTACACTTTATTGGTGTACACGTGTGTGTACACGTGTGTGTTCACTTTGTGATAATTCTCAGCACAGGGCACTAATCATCTCGGTGTGTGTGTGTGAGTGTGTGTGTGTGTAATTGTGAAGTTTTTGCGTACACACAGAGATCTTTACTGAAATAGACTTTGCTAACGCAAAAACTTAAAAATTCTATGCACCTTACCAGCCCCATCGTGCAAAAAAAAAAAAAAAAATTGTAGAAAATACATTGAAAGGAAAAATGCTCCAAACTCAGTGCTCTGTATCTTGGAACGACTCCATAGACAGCAAAGGTTCTATGTAATTTACTGTGAATCGTGGAGTATACTTTTGCTAGGATAAAGGTGGAACAAAAGGAGATTCAAATAAAATACTGTAAGTCATGAACTACATTCTTCCAAAGCACTTATGACAACCATAACCTGTCGATGAAATTTTCATTGCTTCATTCTCTGGACTTTATTTTAATGGATGAGAGCGAAATTGGAATAGTTTATGTATCTTACTGTGAGCAGGAAATACTATAATGATGATTACTTCACATGTATTCATCTTCTGGAATGTTTTCCCCTGAACGAATCAAATTCACAAAGGATGAGTCTGTGAAGGACAGTTACATCGGTGGAAATGTCCCTTTGTCCCTGGCCCGACAACATGCAGACCTGCTTCTGTGACACTGAGGGGTGGCTAAGGAGCAGATGCCTCTGTTTTAAGACCCTCAGCTTCCTCATTTTCAACACTGATACAATGTGACAAGAGCAGCATGACTGACCGGGCCTCCACCAGCCAGACACGTAACTCTAACTCACTCGGGTCATTTATCCTTCATTGATCTAAATTCCCATTGCCCGGGAGCCAAAGGAGACATGCCTGCTTTATTCTTTCCTCTTGTAAAAGTTAGTTTGGTCATCAGAAAAAGACTGCTCAGCAAAAAATTGAAATGTTTTTATGTCTTCCATTTCTTAGTAAAAGGGACTTTTTTCCATTAGTCCTAAGAAGGGCACATGTATCAGCGATCTTGAAGAATTTCATGCATGGTGTTAAGGATTCATTTCCATTGAGGTTGAACAGTATAGAGAGAAGAGTAAACATGAAATGTGCAAATAATTTCGCACTATAAATACAGATTTTTTAAAATAAACTATGAAAAAAATCACAATAAAAATGTCAGCCTGTGGTAGGAAACACGGTATTTGAGAAGTTCAGGGAGGGCATTTACGCATACTTCCATGAAGATAGGTTTATTGTTTCAGTTACTTTGCTCTCATGCTTTTCTATTCTAATTTATTCCCCAGACTGCAAAGCATGCCTTATGCTCAAATCAGCTTAATTATATCTAATTAAAACAGAGTTTTGTTCTTCCTGGTTTATTCACCAAATGTGCTTCGCGCTGATGGAGCTTCTGTTAGAAACAGCCAAGAATTCCTCCCCATCCATCAGCATTTATGCAAAGTCCCCGCCGCCCCCAGACAACTGCCATTCCTTGTTCCCTCACACAGTGAGTTCCCCTTATACCTGCCGGTAGGTCCCCAGGGAACTCTGTGAGCTCTAGTCTCCTGGTGTGGTATGGCATAGAACCACACACTGAGAAATCGCTCTCCTTCCCTACGTCCGTGTTAGGGAACAGATACCTGTATTCCGAGAGTCTAGGGTCTCAGATTGGAGCAAAGCTGCATTCAAAGTTAAATGCTGCCCTCATTCGAGCATCTATTTGATGCCAAAACAATTGTGAATATCAACACTAATGAAGAGGCTGAAATGGGAGACGTCACTTGCTTTTGAAGTTTTCATCTCGATAAATCTGAATACACGTAAAACTGAGAACGTGCTTACAGAAGGAAAATACTCCACTGACAGAAGGCTCAAGCTAGCTGCTCACCTGAGAACGTGAGAGGGAAAACCAAGGAGACCCCGTTTCCCACCCGTTGGGTAGAGTGAGCAGGATGGATTAATACCAAGAACTGGCAAGGATGTAGAGGAACGGGGCTCCTGAGCTGCTGGGCAGACAGAGCAGCTGCAGGCTGGCCCTTCTGGAGAGCACGTGAGGAGACTCAGTCATCAGTGAGACCGAGCACGTCCACTTCTATCCACGGGACACCCACATGTGTGGCCCACATCCAGAGTCACTGTTGCACAGGGTTACAGACAGACGTGAACGAGAAGCATCACCTCAGAAGCCAGCAGTGGTAACGGGAAAACAAAAGCAATCTAATTTTCCATTAAAAGGGAATGCGCAGAGAAATCAAGATAGATACGCATTACGGAAGACAAGGCAGCGAGTAGAAGAAACATCGCATACCTACAGCAACACAGACATGTTTTAAAAATGAAGTGCTTGGAACGCACAGGGTGTAAACTTTGAAGTGATGAGAGGATGGGGAGTTGAGTATCTGCTGTCACTTCCTCCTGCTTCCTCCGCGTTTTCTAGCAGCAAACCAAGTCTTCCAGGATCATCTTGAATTGGGGGTCTTGACTGCCACCATATTCAAAACGATTTGGAATCACAGCGGCTCTCTTTCAGTTTCTCAATAATATTTTATTGAAAATAATAAAGGAATGCATTGGCATATAGACCCAGGGTACAGAATCAAGAGCCCAGAAACAAATCCACACAGATAACAATCAACCGATGCTTTGGGCAGGGGGAAGGGGGAATAAATAAATAGTGAGGATTCCTACAGAGCAGTGCGTGTATTGCATCATTAGATGATGGGGATGGCTAAGTATTTGCACCTCAGCCCTGCTCTTCTCCAAATAAAAGTAAGAAAGGGGGAAGGCTGTCATTGAAATAAAGGGTAAACACCTTTGTAGAAAATGGCAGAGCCTCCAGAAAAAACTGTGGGTCTCCCAGCAGATGCTGGTTTTAAAAGACCTGCCCTGACAGGTAAGAGCCGGAGAAGAATTTAAAAGCGGATTTGAATCCAATCCTGACATATTGTTATGTGACCTGGACACATGTCTGAGCCTCTGGGTGCCCAGACGTCCCTCTCAGAATCACGTTACAAAGTAAATGAGATAACACAATGGATGAGTTTTGAGGACATTAGGCTCAAGTGAAATAAACCAGGCACAGAAGGACAAATCCTATATGAGTCCACTTACAGCAGCTCCTGGAAGAGTCAAAGTCGTATAGACAGAAAGAAGAAGGGTGGGTGCCGGGGAGTGGGGGACGGGAGCGAGGGAGCTGTTGTCCGATGGGGTTAGGCTTCCAGTTTTGTCAGGTGTGGAAGTTCTGGAGACTACTTCTTAAATCTAAGCCTCTGACATAATGCTACATTTTCGGCCATCCTGTTTTGGCATTTATCCATGTTAAACAAGAAGCCTCAACAATAGATGTGTTTTGGGCCTCTCTTGATCTGGAAGCAAAACATACACCTCTGATGTTTTGCTTTTTTTCATCTGTAAAATGGGGATGGCATGATCACCCCGGCGTGGTGGTGAGAGGTGAGTGTGTTGCATGTCGCTGTTATTCCTGCCACATTCTCTGGAATTGTGATTTCAGATTTCACACATGGATAATGAGCTCCCATCCAACCAGAGAAAACAGGAAGTTGGTTTTTTTTTCTCCAACAGTGTGAGCTAATGCCTGAGATATAGCTCTCGTTTTATTCTAGCGACGGCATCATATCCATAAAAAGAA
This sequence comes from Rhinolophus hipposideros, assembly GCF_964194185.1. NCBI lineage: Eukaryota > Metazoa > Chordata > Mammalia > Chiroptera > Rhinolophidae > Rhinolophus > Rhinolophus hipposideros. The sequence continues at coordinate 2,370,615 of NC_138070.1, read as the reverse complement.
AGCCATAACTCAATTCTATATTCTTAAAAGAGTTAACTTCAATTGCTCATAATTGGTTTAAATGTTAATGCTTGCATAATGCATGGTTTCTTTATTAAAAGGCCATGGCAGAAACATACATTATCCCATTTCAAAAAGAGCCTCAGGAAAAATATCTCTTCCTGGAGCCTCAGATGATTTAAAATTGATCTCCCATAGCTTGCCCTACTTTTATATTCTTAACAGCGACAAAACAGTTCTTTTCAATCATAAGTCAGGCTGTTCTGAGGACACAGGGTTGAGTCATGTTGCTATTTTCAGAGTGTCCTCACGGGTTTATTTTATCTTTCTTTGATAAAGAAAGATACAGAGGGGATAAAACACTATAATATTGATTTCAGATTCATTTATGTGCCATCAGCCTCGATTTTTCCAATTATCACACACATGTCGTAAGCAGATGTGTGTGCCATGATGTACACATGTGTGTCTATCTGCCCCACACAAGACGAGGCACGAATGTGAGGAAGCCCCGTGAATTTGGGGCCGGGGAACCAGCTGAACCGCAGCTCCCGTCTGACGAAAATGATGTCTGCTTTTCCAGTAGTCTCTGATCGTCTCCTGACTCCTTGTGCCAGGATGTGGCTGTAAACATCAGAACGCAGCCCCTGCCCTCATGGTTCTCGTGGTCTGAAACGGGGGGGCACACATGTGAAGAAGTCGGCGTGGCCGATGTCCACACAGACGGGGGTATGGGGGGAGGAGCTGACGGGCAGTAGCCTGTGGTGGGAGCCTCAGTTCTCCCAGAGAAAATGGGGGTCGGGAGGTTCGGAGGATGTGGGTGTTGAGCTGGGTCTTGACAGATGTTCCCGTCAGGAAGGAAATGAAATTCACCCTTGGCTGATGGAAAACGGGGGACATGCCCCTTCAGTACAGTGCTCCGTAGAGAAGTGTCCTCCAGTGGGAAGAAGGGAGAGGTTTTCTGAGCTGACTCAGTGACCAGAGCAGCCTTCCAGGAAATGGCCAAAAAGGAATGTTCTGGTCCTGCCTGAGGACCACATGGCACTGCCCTGGGTTTCATCTAAGTCTTACCAAGGGCTGAGGAAACATTTTATGATGATGGATTCTTACATATTTAGAACTTTTTTTCAGGTTTAACTATACTCACACAGCCCCCCAAAATATCCCTAGGCAGACACGTACATCATAAAGATGCCCAAATAAACAAGGCTGACTGAAAATATGTGAGAAAGAGGCTGAGGGCAAATATGTTACGTTGAAGCAAACCGCAGTGTCCATACACACACGTCAGGATGTGTGCGTTTTACATTAAGGGCATATGTCAGATATGCTGGGACTGTGCTTGTGGCCTGGATGGGGGTGGGGATAGGGAACAAAATACATAAAATAATAAAACAAAACAAAATAAAGAGTGGAGAGTGCACCAAACAATGATGAGAATCTGTTAGGTACTTTTCTGTCAGAAAAGTACCTACAGTCCAATTTTCAAACACAGATAGAAAATAAATTAACGGCGAAATAAATTCCTCAGACCACCACGTATGGATTCATTCTCACACTGAGAACACACATCTGTAGCACCAATTAAATTAACTCACAGGTGAAAGGCCAAGGTTCTGACAAGAAAAACACGGATGGGATAAGAAGCCTTTGGTCCTCCAAGGTCCCGTTTCTTCTAGGATAAACGCAAGTCATGGATAAGACCTAGTCCCAAGCTCAGAGGCCTACAGGGCCACACGGGCAACACAGATGACTGACACCGACGGGGGAGAGACAGCCGCATGTGGTGGAGACTGTGTCTCCCCGGAAAGCAGTTCCCCATGGAAAGAGGCAATGGTGCCACCTCACATCCGACTGGTGGCCGGTTACCCACCTGCATGCCCAGTAGTATTATACTACGTCTTCAGATTTTTATTTTTATAGCTCCTATATTGAAGGTAAAACCCCCTGATAATAAGTGTTCACAATGGCTGCAAGCTTTAAAATATCAGGCAAGTCACAGGAACCCTGTGGGGTGCTACACTTCTCCATTGTCCTAGGTTTGCCAACTCTGACGGAGGGAACGCCTTCCATCATCTCCTGCTCCTAAGTTCTGACCCAGTGCTGAAATGCACGTACTCCCTGCCTGTGGCTGCGCGTCCATTTGTTGACCAAATCCTCTTTACAAGTCGTCTCAGGTCAGGCTTACTGGAATCATACTCTAAGACGCAGGCTCACCAGGCAGAGCTCTCCAGAGCAGCGCCTGGGAGGGAGCTGATAAGGAAGGATCCAGAGTGAAGAGAGTGATATGTCACTAAACTGCAACATAGGCTCCAGGCCACCGCAACGGAGGCGCTGGTGCTGGGCTGACTCTGCAGTTGTCCTTATCAAGGCAGGGGGCCGCTGGGGCCGCTGGGGCCGGTGCCTGATCAACGCCGTGGGGCCGGGCGTCTACAGAACCTCTCCCCATAGCCCTCCCACCATCCCTGGACACCGGCTGCGCCAGGGATGGTGGGTGACTTTAGGAGCCTTCAGCAGCTGATACATCTGAGAGCTCCTATGAGGGAATGTGGGCGGGGCATTTCAGCAGCCCTTGTATACATTCCGTCACACCCCAACATAAGGTGGCCAGCCCTATCTTACAAATTATAAGAATAGGTTAAAAAAGGGTGTTTTTTTGCCAACTTAAATATGTAAAATTTTAGAGATAGAGATTGAAGAGTCAATCTACGCATATAATTATTTAGTATCATGTGTAGTTTTAGGGTCACATGTGTACAAACTCACATATTCTCACTCATGTTTCAGGAAACAACTTAATTCACATTCTTTCCAAGTATCCCTGATGTCAGCATAGTTTTCATCACTCTTGAACTTATCTACGTTAGTTTTTCAGAGTACGTCACTCTTATTTCTTGGTAATTTGAGGAAAAGCCCTTTGCATAATTCTTGCCTGGAAATATCATTCCCAAACACAGAGACCCATCTTCATTGTATTAGAGCATTTTCCCCATTTTATCTCACCTTAAATGATTGTTCTAAAGAGGCCAACTCCCCAGGGTTAATCACAAAATCTGTGTTGAATTCAGACTCTGCTTTTCTTTTTTACTGAGGGGGTCAGCTGACCCGTGTCAGTTTCTAAAACTACTGCCGAGTGAGGTTATTTTGGACTTAAGCCTCTTCCTTAGCTGTCCTAAGAAATACCGTCTCGAGGGTAATTTGGGGAGAACCTCACCCTGTCATTGCTCACAGGAGGTACTTTCAATACCGTCATCTCCCAGTGGGTGCTAACACCCAAGTGTGTTTCCAGATGGCTGTAGAGAATCACGCACCGAAGCAAATGCATTTGCTTCCCGGCGGCATTCTGCCATCATAACATTCTGCCATCAACGTTTGGGCCTAGAAAGCTGACGCATCGAAGGCCCTGATGACCAGTATTGTCTCTTGCAGTTTCTGCAAAAGGCCGCTCACTCGCGAGTGCCGTTTACCTATGCACAGACCAATCGGTGGTGGCAGGCCTTGTTACCGGAAGGCACGTTGGCTACCTCCAGTTACAAAAATGAGCTGGGGCAGAATGCGACATCCGGGGGGGACCGCGGGAACTCCTCTACACTTTCCACTGTCTCTGTTGTATTGGATGCCCACTGCAATCCTTAAAACCCCCCAGGGCATGTCTCACTGATTTTGACCAATGGAAAGAATTCGCTTCATTTCAATTCTGTCCCTGCATGTCTTCCTAGCACTCCTAAAGCTCCCTCCTGTATTTCCAATCCTTTCTATTCTGGCCCCATCGAACTTCAGGAAACGGACTCACCTGAGATGCTAATAATATATGACATGTTTGGTTACTCATCCCCAAATGGGAGATGTAAAGACCCAGATAAATTTTGATATAAGGTTTTGTGCTTAAAAGTTTTGGCTGAGATGAGGCAGAGACCGCTGTGCATTCATTCTCCTCTCCCTCAATCCCACAGGTCACCTGTCACTTTAAATGGAATTCAAAAACTGCCAGAAGCCAGAGCTTGCAGGTCTATTTCTATATTTTGTGGAGCTCTTGAGTCCTGTCCCTGAGCAAAGCCCTTTCCCAATCCTAACCAACCAGATGGGTCTGCAGTGTCAGTACAGCAAAGGGATTTTACGTAGAGGCGTGCAACGCAGATACCACGGGAAAAGGTCTCAGGGACCAAGGATGGTGGTAAAGATTTTTCTTGAGCTCAAATAAGAAGCAGCATCATATGATAATGAACGAATGGAGGGAGAAATGAAAACCTGCTCTGTCATCATGGCGAAGGGTCTGCAGAGGTTAAAATGGGCTTCACCTGCATTAACTCCACGGGTCCAAGCCAACAGCTGCGTTATTACAAAGGTGCTCGCAGAACTAACTGCTCTCAGATCAACGTGCGATCTTAAGATCTTAAGAAAGCGGAGTTTGAATGTTGTGGATAGCTGTCCTCAGAATCAGATGTTGTTCTTAGAATATCTTATTGCCTTGTGAGTACAAGCAGATTCTCCCTTAGAGACAGGAGCAAAGCAGGGATATGAAATAGGAAGTGATTTTCAAGTTCTTATTGATTTAAACCCTTGATAGTTGGCTGGCAGCTGCTACCTCGGCATTGATCTTTGGGATGTCATATGAACAAGTCCTGCGCTATAAGACCACTTTATTTTCATTCTCTGCCTCAGGGAGGACACTTATCTAAATTTCCCATTCATTTATGTCCATATATAATACTTAATCCAATTTCAAAACACCAAGGTCACTCGATCAAATACAAAGTTAAAAAACATTGTTATACGATGTGAAAATACTAGGAGTAGGAAATTTTTATCAGCATTCATGGGAACAACGTAGGAGATAGCATTGTATACTTGTATATACACATAGTAGAATTGTAATTTGAAAAGTATTCAACCTTTGTAGTTTGATGAAACTTTAAGTCAGATATTCGGGAAGGTATTGTATACATCTCATCATTTTCTAAACACTAAAAATCAAGCACTTGCTTTAAATAAGTTTTGGAGTGTTATGACAGTCATTTAGCCCAAAGGAAAAGCAATCGGAAGCCAAGAAATGGAGATGAAATTCAGACTGACTTTGAGCTGGCTTTCCAATAGACTCTGACATGCTCTATGTGATAACGATCAACTTTAAAAACAATGTAATTGAAACGGAAATGACTGAAGTGGTGTTAGATGGAAGCGCTGTAGTTAAAGAAGGCACGACAGTCTGTGTCTTAATTGCCCGGGCATATCTCTAGCACAGAGCCAAACCCAGTTTTCTCCATTTAATCCTTACAAACGTCTCCTTGTCCACACACCTCAAGAAGATGGCGCCCTTTCTCACTCTTTCCATTTCCAAGTGATGACTGATGCAAGGTTGAACGCTGTCCCTTTGCCGTGTTATTTAGGGACATGCAGCAGATTAAAGGGAAGGGTGTCTGATGATGAATATGACACACTTTTCAAATCTATACCCTCTCAGGAACGGGCTCTTATTAGCAGCAGAAAAAAGAAGCCTGTAGTATATCAAACCCATGTGCAGATTTCCCATTAGGACCTAACAAGTGAAATTCAGTTAAATGATATGTCACCAGGGTTCCTGCGAGGAAAAGTTTATGCTGAATTTTCAAATTGATTCCCAGACCCTTCCAGAACCCACCTTGAGAGAAAGATAATGGAGACAAATTGTTTGAAGTCCAACTTCAGAAATGTAATTAGGAACGACCTTGGGCAGCTGTGGCTTTTTATGTGCCACTCTGAGGCGTACTCAGAGTTGGAACTGCTTGCCAACTCTGTGAAACCTTGTTTTTCTAAAGAGCTGTTTGTTCACATCCTCTGCTTTTTAAACAAGGTTCCAGAGTTAAGTAGGGAGGAAGAAAGGATGGGCTTAGCTTTTGTTATAAGTGGGACTTTCTGGGCTTTCACAAAATGGTTTTTGTTCTGTTGGTTACATCGATTTTGAGCACCTGCTCCTTACATCTTGCAAACAAACAAGAGCCGCGATAGAAATCTTTCTTCCATTAAAAAGACAGACAATTTAGGAAAGCACTTGCAATTGGGAGGAAAAAGCTATTGGCAACGTTTTTTCACCCCTGAGAGAAATAGAGAAAGAGAAAGAAACGGCCTTAATTAAATGTCTTGGATCGTTTTTGAAAGTAGCTCTTCAACATCTTCCAGGATTTCCACCCAGGCAGGCGTGGCGGTGAGGCCACCGTATCAAGCCTGTGCCACACGGCAAAGTTCATGGTTAGTCGCCTTCTAAGAGATGACAGACAGCGACAAAGAATCTGTTATTCAGGTAAGAAACCCAGAGAGCAAATTAATTACCACAGGATTGGCTTTCCACTGGAGTCTACGTGGCTCTGGGTGGGCGGGGGGAGCAGGATTGGGGGCACCAATCCCTGGACCTCGGAAGACCAGAATGTGGTGAATGTCGCTTGAAATACACAGGACATATGACTGTTACCCAAGGGAAGGGAGGAGGAGAGCCGCCCCCTTCTTCCATTTTTCAAATATATCAAACAAGCTCATTCATTCATCTATTCATTCAATGCGCATTATGAGGAGCTGGGAAGATGGGGGTACTTGCTTCTTCATGAACTGTTGGGGACCAAAAACAATCCTAGAGATGCTGTGGGGACAGAGCCCCAGAGAGCAGTTTCCAGGCTCTCGGCCTCATGTGGAGAGGTGCTGGCTCGGGTAGTAGATGGCCGTTCGCTGTGGCTGGTTGGCCGTCAGCTGTAACCATTGAGCCATTGGCCACTGTTACAACTGCCGTGGCTACGGAGGGGAGCCGAGGAGAGTGAAGGAGAGTGGAGGAGAGTCGGTCGGTTGGCAGCAAAGCGGACAGCAGGTCGCACGTCGTGTAAACCCAGCCTCCAGTGAGACCATAGTGGTCTGACTCCCCTACCTATGGCTCCGTGGGTGTTCCTTTTTGGCCTCACCATGTCCTGCGTTCTTATGTGGGGAGCGGGAGCAGAGACCCCGCAGGCCGCCCCACACGACAGAGGGGTAATTGAGCTCTGATTGAGGAGAACTCTGGCTTAGGAAGCAGTTTCCACACATGCTATTACTTTAAGAAGAGGAAAGAGACTCAGAGGTTAGGTGTCCTCGCAGCAAGCGAATGACTTACCGTGGTAGCGGTGGCCCAGGCCTGCCCCTTCTCATTCCTCAGGTGACACTGGGGCTCCCCAGTGAGGGTGTTCCTGGGGGACCCACACATGCGGTTCCTTTTCCCTCGGGCCTGACTGTCCGAGCTCAGGCTTCCTCGGCACCTGGAGGACGCATGCTCCCCACCCCGCAAGCAGCGAGTTAGGCCGTGTCCTCCAGGTGATTGTGCTTGAGCTCGTTAGTGCTGCCCTGTCTTTCATTGTTGTTACTGATTCTCAGACTCAGCCATCACAGGGCGTCTGGGCACATGCCCAAGACAGACGCATGAGTACTTAACTCTGAGCATCCCCATTCTTGCTCTCTCACACACACACACACACACACACACACACACACATACACACAAAAAGGGGGGGGTGGAGTGTGGGGACAAAGCCCCAAAAAGCAGTTTCCAGGCTCTCGGCCTCACATAGAAAGGTGCTGGCTCGGGTAGTAAATGGCCATCAACTGTGACTGGATGACCATCAGCTGTGGCTAGTTGGCCATCAGCTGTAACCAGGGTGCCATTGGCCACTAATATAACTGCTGTGGCTACGCTAGCAGAGAATGGGGACTAGCAAGAGCGGATTACAGAGAGGCGGATGCCGCCGGCGAGAATGTAGTGACATGACTCCCCTACTTATGGCTCCATGGGTGTTCCTTTCTGGCCTCACCGTGTCCTGCGTTCTTATGTGGGGAGCGGGAGCAGAGACCCCGCAGGCCGCTCCACCGGCCGCCCTGCATGACAGTGGGTCAGGGCCTTAAGAGTTTGGGTAGAGAATGGGGACCAGGGGAGGAAGCCACAACCCCAAGGCCATGTGGCCACGAGGCGCCAGGGGCTCCCTGGCTCGCTCAGCAGGGTCCTGTGTCTCAGAGCCACGAAGGCAGTGGGGCTGGGAAGGTTGGAGCGGCCTCAGGGCATCACTGGGCAGCGTGGTGGGTGAATCAGGAGAATGGCAGCAACACCTGTGCAGGGGTCTGGCGAGGACGGTGGAGCCTGGACAGGGGGACAGTGTGGTGAAAAGAGAAGCTGAGTGCATTTGAGTGGCATTAAGAAGGATTGTACTGCATTTCTTTCAGCTTCCAGAATGGCGTAAAAGAAAATTAAAAAAAAAAAAAAAGGTAAAAATATGCTACCACCTCACTAGGCTCAGGAATCAGTCTAATCAGTATAATATGTGTGGTGCCGGGTGGGTGTCAGACTTACTGAGCGGTGGAGGGGAGGAATCAGATCGTAAGTTATATAGACGTCTAACCACTAGGTGTACACCTGACACTAATGCAATTGGCATGTCAACTGTAACTGAAAAATTAAAAAAAAATAAGTTAACATAACCAGAACCAATTTATAATATACATATTTTAAAATCAGGTGACAATGTTACAAATCTCAGAGCTGCACTGGAGCCATTTGTGAACACGTTTTCATCGATCTGCCCTGACGAGGGACACATCTGCCTGACACCCATCGGGTCTGCGCTTCCGGTGGATTCACAGACGTCCCCTCCCATTGACCCGCCCATCAGCAGCAGTCTCTTCATTTCCAGGGGTCACCTTTCTGGTTACACATCATTACGGCAAGAGGGCCACCCAGCCAGAAACGATTTCAGTGGGGCTCACACAGCAGATGCTTTTCCAGAGGTAGCAGAGCTCCAGAGACCTGGTTCGCACACTAATTACCAGGGAGGCACCCGGCAGCCTCTTTCCCTAGGATCTGGCACTGTCCCAACATCTCCGGTGAGGTCCCTGACCTACCACGTTCCGTTTCTGTCCGCGAAGCCTGGCATACCTCCATCCTCTGAGGGAACCGAGCTGCCCCCGTGGGCCCGGCTACGCTGTCAGATCTTCCCCATGGCTCTGTCCCAGGAAAACAACGCCCCCCACTCCGCTGCCTCTCCTGCTCCCTGAACATTCCTCCCCGTGTTCCCCCTGCCCGCCTTTGAAATGTGCCTCTCGAAGTTCTGTCCTCTCTCACAGGTTTTTGCATCTAGTGAAAATGATGCCACCTATCGAAACTCGTAATCAGGTTACCCTCTGCGTTACTCTTTTCTAAGCTGAGACATTCCAATTACGTTCACTTTTCAGTGTCACTGTTTTTGGGGTTTTTTTGAATCTGCATCAGGACCAAACAGGGGTGAAGAGAACCGCTGACTTGGATGGAATCATCCTGCCTGCTCCTCCTTTTCACAGAGGAGGAAACTGAGGCACAGAGATGTTCAGTGACGGACCTGAGGTCACATGGTGGTGTAGTGACAAAGCCAAGGAAGGGACGTGGCTCACAAACACCGGTCCTCCCGTTGTGTTGATAGGTGACCCCCCTCCCAGTCTGCCGGGCCCCGGGCTTGCCTGGGATGTGGGGCTTCAGTGATCAGTTCAGGAAAGTTCCAGATAAACCAGATGACGTGGCCCCCCTTGTCCTGCACGAGCCCATTAGACCCGAGCCTGTGGTGGCACCCAGGCGAGGACAGTGGGGTGGCTGTGAGTGTGGATGCTGGAGCCCGGCTGCCTGGGTTCAGAGCCAGATTCCCCCTCCTGGCTGGTGACGCAGGTGAGACGTTTCGCCTCTCTGGGACCAAACTGTACCATCCTCAGCCTGCATGAGACCGTGGGGACCCTCCTCCACACGCGTGCGAGGCTTACACAAGATGACACATGGAAAGGTCCTTGCACAGCATCAGCGTCCAGTGACCGCTCAGCAATACTTCGAATCCACGCATCTCACCCACCACTGGCCTGGGAAGAGCCCGGACGCCGGGCCTGGCAGCTCCTTGCCAAGGCCACGGCCGGGGCGAGTCAACAGGGCGAGTTAGACACTCGCCTTGAGCTCAGAATGTGAGGAGGCCCTGAAACACTCAGCAACCAAGACAAATCATTCACTGATTTAAATAATGTAATAATTGTATTGCAATATTTTAAGAAGTCAGAATGAATGCGAAAGCTCTGTGATGAACAAAATATCCAAATGCTAAAGGCAGAGCTTCACAAAGCCGGGCTGAGTAGCTTGGAGCCTGGGACGAAAGGAGACGTGTGCACCCTACGTAAATATGTCTGTGTGTTTTAATCAGTAGTGGTTTTAATGAATAATTATGGATGAGTTTGCTTCCATCAAAGCCGGAAAGTAAAGTTATAATAAATGATGTTTGGAGTATAAATAAAACTTTTCAATTTAGAAATAATGGTGTGAGTTATAACACACTGACTTCAATTTGTCATTATTTTTTCTATTTGTCAGGCAAAAACTAGTCTAATATTCTGGAAAAAAATAATCAGAAAAAATACATTCAACGACGTGCCCTTGTGTCTGGCTGCATAACGCTTTTGACTGTTACAGCAGGGGTCAGGACTTTGTTCCTCTTTCGGGCTGAATAATATTCCGTCTTGTGGATGGACCACTTTGTTTATCCATCCACCTTTTGATGGACCTTCAGACTGTTTCTATCCTTGAGCTACAGTGGGTAATGCTGCTCCAAACATACACGCCAGTACTTATCTGAGTATTCGCTTAGGGCTCCATTTATATGAAATATGCTGAACGCAGATGGGTGACCCAGGTGCTGGGGAGAGGAGAACAGGCAGTAGAGATTTCCTCTCGTGGTGATGGAAATGTTTTGCAACCAAAGAAAGGTGATGGCTGCACAGCGCTGTGACTGTCACTGTAAATGTCACTGGACCGTTCACTTTAAAATGGTGACCTTTGTTATGTAAATTTCACCTTGACAAAAACTTACATTCAATACCTCTGTGAGGGTGGACACTCCTTTCTGCGTGGGGCTCTCGCGGGGCTCCCCGTGACAATGTCCCCTGCTCCCACTGGCCGCATCGTGGGCTGGACTCACCCATCTCCCAGCCTTAGCGTCACAAAGCCTGAGAGGCCGTCATGCCCTCCCCTGGGCCTCTCTCCTGTCCCTGGTACTCGCCTCCCACTGGATTTTACTTCCTCGTCTGTTCTCTAATGCAAGGAATAATGAAGAAAAAGATACTAACACTTGACGTCCATTGAAAGCGCATTACAGCCAGGATTGCTCTAAACACCTTATTTTCACAAGAACACCATGAAATGGGCACTGTTCTGTTCTCCATTTTGACCACGGAGGAAACTGGGGTGCAGACAGGTTAAGGGGCTTGCCCGTGACCGCACAGCTAGTAAGGGCAGAGCTGGGGTTTCATACCGAATGTCTGTTTCCAGGACCCCTTTCTTCATCCTGAACTACCTTTGCTTCCCTGCAGTCACTATTTTCTCGTCAATTCTACGCTGTTAACGAATTCCATCACTCTGCAGCGACCACGCATGCTTCAGACACAAACTGGGGGTTGGCTTCAGTTGGTTCACTTTCCTGTCCGAGGCCTCAGACATCGGCAGGTGATGGAGCGCGCCCGTTTATTAGAAAGCCACTTGGAAACACACCAAAAACACCCTATGAGAGACAGCCCATGTGACCCAGGGAAAATGATTCTTAATTTCTAAACCCTACTTATCACTCATTTCCTGGACAGTCTAGGCAGTGAAAGCGCGGCGCGTAAATGTGACCATCGTTAATCACAGCACGTACCCTTGTGATCCAACAGTGAAAGTCTACATTCTCAGAGGTGCTGTGGTATCTGTCCGATTCCAGGGCAGCCGCGTGACAACACAGTTCTGCAACACGTGGGACGGCTGCCATGGCAACTGACGTTTCCAGACTGGGGGGTAGGGAATTACGCCAGCAGCATGCCCACATTCTCATCGTGCTATGAGGTTTGACAAGTCTGTTTCTGTTGCATCATATTGTTTTTCTCCAAAAAAGAGCCAGGGACTTACACCAGTTCACCTCCCTTGACAGGTGGGGAAACTGAGGCTCCGAGGAATAGGCACCATGCGCAAAGTAACACAGCCGGGACTAAAGGACAGCAAGACATGTGACTAGGTCACCCGACTGTCAGCCTTTCTCCAGGGTACCAGCCCGGCCCCCAGTTAAATGCCTCCCTTTTCATTCTCCAATAGAGTTGCCTTTCCGTTTACAGGGCATCTTCAATTTGGAAGAAGGTGGTGCAAACTTGTCCCCTAGAAGCACCATTTTCCTTACAACAGTCACTGATGGAAAACAAAACTGAGACATGTGTGGGCTTGAAAAGATACCGGTATGATCCACTCCAGTCATCTTACCAGTAAGTCTTTTATTTCCTCAATTAACTGCAGCTAATAGCGTCCTTTCAGAACGTTCTGGTTTATGGAGGCACAGATTTTTTCATTTGCATGAAAAAGAAAAGTGATCTGAAGAGGGTAAGTGCTACAGCCTCCCTGTACTAATTCTTAAATGAGCCACAAGATGGGAGTTTGCCTTCCTCTGACTGACAGGAAGGAAAACGTGACAGTCTTTGTGGGAGGGTGTTTTGCTTCAGTCGGTTCATTTTCATCATAATTTGAGAGGCACAAATGCAGTTATTTTTTTTTAATTACAGTTTTCAACCTGCAAGAGAACAATTCAGTCACAGAGATTAAAAAGCTGAGAAGCAGTTCCTCGCGAACCATGTCACGTTTACAAGAAATTATTTAAATTTTGCAAAAAAAAAAAAATCATAGATATTTAGTCTGAAGACGCCATTTTGGCAGTTCTTGAGAAGAAACTGTATGACCATTCTATTTATTAAAAAGATGCAACTTTTAATAAAACATGAATCAGAAAACGGTTCGGATGAGGAGCGTGCGAGCTTCAGAACTGGAGGCCCCTGTGAGCACGTCTGACCCTGCCTCCCACCTGAAATTTGTCCTACAGGAGTAATGGAAGGCCCTCCACAGCCAGGAGTAGGGCCTGTCCACTCACAGAAAGGGGCTGGTTGTGGCCTCCGCCCCCACCTCCCTCCTGAGATGGAGCCGGACACATGGGTGTCCTGAGGTCCAGGTGGGCCCGGACATTCCAGACAAGCACACTGAAGTCTAACATGTGCATTGACGGAAGGAACATGTTAAGTAACTGACAAGACAGACGATACTCAGGTGTCTACGGAACAAATATGAAGACAGAGTAATTAACAGAAGGCTCTGTGCACACCTCACAGAGCCAGAGAAATGATTTCAAGGACCGGGAATTTGTTCCCTGAGCATTTCTTTTGTGTTTTCCATTACTGTATTGCAAACATTAAAAAATAACAAAAGCATTGAAATAATTGTAGAGTGAATACTCATACATCCACTCTGAGCTTCTACAACTGTTAACATCTTGCTAGGTTGGCCTTTAAGCTTTGTTTTTATTTTACTCGTTAACTTTACTGTAACTGTATGTTACCAGTTGTTGACCAGGAGTATAATCAGCACCTGAAATGCATCATTTCATGGACCTTTTGGCTTAGGACAAACCAAGAGTAAATACACAAGAAAGTAAGTCCATTTAAATCAAATATGTTCGGTGACAACAGTTGGTACCTGCACAGGACAAAGTTGGAGGGTAGGACACAAACAGCCTAGTCTGGGGGACAGAACCTCAGAGAAATGACACCTGAAACACTACTGTTATCAAAAGATATATCCCAAGGTCAGACACTGAAGGTCATGAACTCATCCTAGGAAATCTGCTATATCCCTCATTGCTGAATGAGGGTCACCTTTGAAGTCCTCCCCTTGGGAAGCTGTGCACTGATGCCAGCACCTAGTTCACCCTTCAAAGCAATTCTGGAACTCTTTTTCTGGAATGGCCATCAGAGCTGTCGTCGTATTACCCTGATGTCCTGAATGTCATCAAAATGTCTTCCTTTCAATATTTCCTTTATCTTCGGGTAAAGAAAGAAGTCACTGGGGGCCAGATCAGATGAGCAGGGAGGGTGTTCCAATACAGTTATTTGTTTACTGGGTAAAAGTTCCCTCACAGACAGTGCCGAGTGAGCTGGTGCATTGTCGTGATGCAAGAGCCGTGAATTGTTGGCAAAAAGTTCAGGTCGTCTAACTTTTTCACGCAGCCTTTTCAGCCCTTCCAAATAGTATCAATAAACTTGGTTAACTGTTTGTCCAGTTGGTACAAATTCATAATGAATAATCCCTCTGATATCAAAAAAGGTTAGCAACATCGGTGCAACAAGTTCGCGAACTGAATTGCCAGACCTTTGTATCGTAATCAAAACTCTGTGTAAAACCCCCACGGTGGCGAGCGCCCCACGGTGCACTTCAGATTGTGTGAACAGGGTTTATTTGTAGCTGTAGGAGCCTTTTCTCCTGTCTGTACCTGAGCAGCTGGATTCAGCAGGACTCGGCACCACTGACACATGGGCAGTGCCCGTTTAGAAGCGGGAGCACCCACAAATCTGACCACATGTCCCCTGTCACTGAGGGGGGCCGGGCCTGTCTTCTGGGGGATGACGGCTCGGGAACCTATTCTCACGTTCATAGGGAGCTCGAGAGCGTGGGTGGGATCCAGTCCCCTGACTCGGCAGAGGCAGCTGGACGGGCTCCCACTAGGGCTCCGACGGGACTGCGTCTGTTCCCCGGGACCCCAGGACCGGAAGCGGTGCCACCCGACACCCCTGGTCACGGGGCAGTCGTGATGGGCCTGCCTCCTCAGGCCACTCCTAGCCTCATGCAGGGGATGGCGGTGCTGTCCTTTTTGCCTTCCATTTATTACCGCATGTAAACACAAGAACCAATAACAACCAGCAGAAGAATCTGTGGAGCAAAGAGCGTATGACAAGAGTAATATTTTTATAATTAGAGGAAATCGATATGTGGCCAAGCAGATGAAATCTAAATGCATCGTGAAATCTCCCTCATCACAGTGGGTTCCTCTCGTTTATGAGGGAGCTAACCCACAGCCATTCATTCAGCCCATTCATTTGTTTGTTAATGAACAAACGTCCTGTCCTGCTAACCTCGTTATTATTTAACTCTTTTTTGCGTGAGACCCATAGGAAGAAACATATGTATGTAAACTGAAACCAAAGATTTTACAAACTAGTATCTGACATTATAACACACAATATACAATGCTCTCATATTTTCTATTCTATTTCCATGTTTTGAAATGTCCTCGATGGCTTCACAGTTTGGAAGTAATGACACCAGACTCTAAGCCGGTGAAGCAGGGACCAGGCTTGGCCTGCACACGGCCACCCCACTGTCTACCCGTCTGTCATTGTCCTCAGCTCCCGCTGCGCCTGGTACAGGGCGGGCCCTAGGGATTATGTGACCATCAGTACAGATGTGCTTCACTTTTTTCCAGGGAGTTTACCGTCTGATGAAGAGACAGGGGAAAACAGTAAAATATAAACAATTACACGAAAAGGTCACACAATTAAGTTCACAAACTTTCCACTGGGTACGTACATGGTGGAAAGTTCATGAACTTAATATCCGACCATTGTATAAAATACTATCAGCGAGTCAATTAGCAAACCTTAAGCAACCAAACTGCTGGTGGGTGTCTGTTCACTGTGTGTGTTCTTTGAGCGCTGTATTCATGACCGAGGTCTGCTGTACCACCGCGCAGGCAGCTTCAAACAACAGACGTTTCTCGCTCACAGTTCTGGAGCCGGAAGTCTAAGCCCACGGTGTCGGCAGGGCTGGTTCCTGCGGCTCAGGCTTCTCTCCAGTTCTTGGTGTGGCCAAGGATCCTGGCCCGTGGCTGCGTCACTGGCACCTCCACACACACAGCAGCTTCTTACTATGTCCTCTCGTCTTCTTACAAGGACTGCAGTCCCTGGATTTAGGGCCCACCCCAATCCAGTACGGTCTCGTGTTCACTGAGTACATCTGCAAAGACCTCATCTCCCAACAGGGCCGGGTAGACATGGATCTGGGGGGAGGGACCCCTTCACCCCACAAAGATACAACCGCAGCCTGAGCTTTTCACGAGCGTCCTTCTGGGGACGGACCAGTTTTCCTCTTAATAATGGCCAGCTGTGCTCACTCACAGGGAAGTGATGGGGGATAAACTCCATGGAAAGATGAGCTGCCTGATAGACCCGCTAGGCATTTCGGAGGCTTTTGTCCCCACGTTTAGAACCGAAAGCTGAGGACAGTGTCAGCAGGAATTATCTGAGCCATTTCCAGGCCGCGGGTAAGTGGCACTTACAGAAATCGTGCCGATGCTGAAATTGGTCTCCAAGAGCCCTCCACGCAGGTCCGACCCAAACGTGGTGGAAAACACATCTCAAAATAGATCGGAGCTAAGTCTCCTGCGGCAGGCAGGTGGGAAAAACTGGAAGGCGACAGGCAAAGTGGCCTCAGGGCGGGGAGAATGGGGCTTTGTCTAATTCATCACCCCCGCTCAGAAAGGGGCGGCTTTGCTTCGATGTCAGACCCTTCGGCATTGTCATTACCCTCACTGTGCTGGGACCGTCCAGGTGCCACCCTGCCCCTTTCAAGGAGGTGCTTTGCTCCAGCTGCGAGGAATGCCATCAGCTCCGACACCGCCACCCCTCCCAGGATGGCTCAGCTGCAGCGAGCCACAGGTCATGCCCTTCTCAGGCTGCCCCCATCCGATGACCGGTCCTTGCAGTCCACATTGGGGCACCTGGTTCTCACTGGGCCATTCCAGTCCACAGGTGGCCAGTGGGGTCAGCCAAGGCTGTCCCTGGGCCTGGGGATCAGCAGCCCCCTGCCCTTTTCTGGGTCCCTTCCTGCCCTTCCACAGCTGACAGCCCCAAGGGATCCCCTCTATGCAGTAACCATGTCCTCATACCCGCTGCCCATAAGGCAACCCGAAATGGCTAACACGGCTCACGGATGATGAGTAGTTTGAACCTGAAGTGCTGTGCAGACAAAGAGATCCATACCTATTTGTAGAATAAAGCCTGTTTGTCCAGAATAGAATTCTATGAAAAGCATGCATACATATTTGGTTCTTTTAGACTCAAGCCCAGAATGGCTTTCGGGTAAAATACCTCATTCTTCGAAAGTAAAACATTCAGTTTGTTACATAACAAGAGCTGTGGTGTAAAGTTGTTAGCTGGTCGCTGCAGAGTTGTGGTCAGTCACGGCCCAGGGCAGGGTGGTAGCCCAGAGTCCGGAAGGGACTGGGGATCACTGAGCCCCAGGGGACGGTGGGAAGACGTGGGCGACACTCAGGTATGATTTGAATCTCATGCTGCAGATGCTATGACCTTTATTCTTTTGTGTCCTTTGGCTCACACTCTGAGAGTCTCGGGGTGGAACTCATGTATCTGGAACAGAAGTTCAGCCCTTGTGAACCCCCCTTTTCACAAAAAGATGGCAGCTTCTGCCTGGAGCCCTCATGGGGTGAGCAACGGCGGTTTGCTCTGAAACTCCCCCCTTCGCAGTCACCCGCTGGGCTGGAGGGGGTGTTGGCCCCCAGATAAGTCTCCACATTTCTCCGGGCTCCACTCTCTCCCTTGGGGGGGTGGGGGTTGACCTGCCTGGACACCACCAACGGGCTCCGTGGCCCCTGGCTGCCCGCTGGGTTTGGTCCTGGAGACCCCCGCAGGAGACCAGAAAGAGGGTAGGGCTACTGCTCTAACCGTGCTCTGCCTCCCACGACTCTTCCAAGGCACTGTCCCTGCCCTTGGGCCTGTGAGCCCACTGGGGTGTCGGCACTGCCGGTGTGAGCTCCAGGTTCCCACACTGGTCCAAGGGGCTCCCAACAGACACCCACCTTGTCGTCATTAGCCCCTGTGGAAATATGCCGCCCTCAAATCCTCATTGGAGTGTCCTGGCGGAGACCCTGGCTGATACAGCTACTATTTACTCGTGTCACTTTATGTGTGGTATCCACTTATGTGGCTGCCATAGAAGAAGGGGCTGCCTCAAGGTCAGGAGTGGATCCCAGCCCCTCAGTCTGCCCGGAGAAGAGCACCCACCGTTTACGTAGGCAAACACAGAACGTTCGGTCGTGACCTCCATCACAGGACAGCGGTCCAAAACAAGGATGGCCCTGCCAGCCCCCGTCCCCAGCCTCCTCCAGAGCTGCGAGCACAGCCTTGCGTCTTAAGGGTAAAAACAGAGCCTTTTGCCAAGAGATAGGAGAGAGGTGACAGGTTGATGGTCCAGGGCTGGATTCATCAGCAGCCTTGTTTTCCTGGCTGACTGCATTTATTTTTCTTTTGTAATGTTTTGAGTTGGATGCCAAACTCTAAAATTCAGGCATTTTCATATAAAAATCCAAACTTTGAAGTCGGAAGAATTGACCCCACTGGGGCCACCCGACCACCCGCCCTGGGGCTACAACTGCCGTCTCCAGCTGGGCTGTGCATTCCCAGGTGCACCGGCTTTGAGCTGGACACCGCAGAGGGAGGGGACGGTGGGCCATGGCGTGGTGTTCGCCCCGCTCTCGCTTAGGCGCCTGGCCTTCTTCCAGTCCTAGAAGTGGTTCATGGTCAGCCTTACCATAGACGCAGGTTCCGGGGTGTCGGTGGTAACAAGCTGGCGTGTGCGAACTCCTGGGTGAGCTCACTTGCAACATTCCAGCAGGTCAACGCTTCTTTGAGGCCCCTTCTGCCGAGACCTGAACCCACGTCTTCAGCCAGCGCCCTCCTCTGGACTGCGCGGGTCGGCTTGTGTGGCCTCCTGCAGGTTCCTTGTACGCGTACTGAATGAATCCATTCGCTGTGTCACCTCATACTCTGAGCCAAACCAAAAGCATGTGCTAATCTGTAATTTATAACAAACCTGACTTTCATTAAATCAGGATGGACTAAGAAGCCAGCTTTGTTTTTGTCCCAAGACACAGTAGTGAGACCCACTTAATTTCACATTTTTTTCAGGGAGTTGAATAAAAGCTAACCGTGCCGTTGGCTGCCAAGGGTCTTCAACTGGTTAGACCCTGTCAACCAGTCTGTTATTTGCTCCCAAACTTTATCGAAGAAAACTTTCCTTACTTCAAAAGGAAATATTTAGTTCGCTCACTGCCGTAACTTTTGCTCTAAAAACTTAATTACACAGCCGCTCACTGACTTCTTTTGTTTTAAGCAATTACATGCTATTTATTTCGTAACAGTCCTTTTGTCCACCAAACAAAGCAGGATTATAACAATTGATGGTGGGTGCTGTGTTCCTTCTACATATGTAGCAACATACATGTAGCAATATATGCACTATTTATATACAACATAGTAGTGGTGTTATTTACACACATATACAGCAAGCGCTTCACACCAAGTCCAGCCACGGTATCGAACCTCCATGCTGGAAACGGTCCACACCCACCTGAGGTACAACTGGGCCGGAAAGGGCAACATCTGCCGAAGCTCAAACAGCTCAACTTCATCGATTCCATCCTCCCCGGCACCGTCCCCCAACGCCAGCCCCGCAAGGAGATGGTGGCCGTGAAGTGCTCCAGGCTGACTCCACAGGGTGGGTGATGGGTAGGGTCACCTGCGGGGAACGTAACCAGCGTGGGCCAGGTGCAGCCAGCCTGCTGCGGACACTGAGGCTGCCCGCTGGACATCGGTCACCCCCCCCGGGGGGTCTCCATCACGGACATGATCTGAGCTGGTTACAAGTCCCGTGCAGGGCGAGGGGATGTTTGTGAAGGAGACAATGGGGGGGGGTCCGTTTGTCAGAAAGAGTCCCTTTAACACCACTGGTATTGAAGGGATATAGTGTCACACGATGAAGGCTGTGACCAGAACAGAAGTATCACGTGTTTCATTTCAATGAGTGTACGCGGAAGGTCACAGGTCTACTGGGAGGCCAGGGGGCCGCCCTCCTTCCGGGTGGGTCCACTGCACAATCACAGAAACCAAACCAGAGAAAGAATTCATTTTGTGCTTTGGTTCTAAAACTGGATTCCCAATAAAAAGGACTCTCTCAGCGGGAAAAGAAAAACGACGTTTATACACATACACGCATCAGGAAAAATCTACTCAAAACTGATTTCAGGAAGAAGGTGCTCTTTTTAGAAAGACTGACTTTGGAGTCTGAATTACAGCAGTTGACGTTAACATATTTTAAACGGAAATGTTTTGCTTCCTGGGAGAGAGAGATGTGAGGGCGGAGAATTTTCCCAGTTGGAGACATTACTTCCAGCTGGTTAATGTGGGCACAGTGCCAGATCTCCAGGACAGGTGGGTCCCTCCCACACTTTCCCGGGGCCATTCCTGCCTGTAGTTTGTCCTCTAAAGAGCAGTGGGGCATGAGACGCCTGGGGGGAGGGGCACTTGAAGTCCATGCTGACCTGCTTGGGACCCCTGGTCCTTGGCACCCATTTCCAGCAGAGGAGGAAGTAAGCAGCAGCCGACAGCCCTCTCGTGGTGATATTTCTGTCCCTCACGCCTCGTGTTAGCAACCCCAACCCCTGGGTTTCCTTCCTACCAGGAGGGCTCCATCGTTACAAGGAGTAAATCCTAGGGCCACAAAGACTGAGTGTCACAGGGCTGTCACTGCTGATGGCTCAGGTTTCAGTTGGTGTCAGGAATGATGGAAGAGGCCCCAGGAGGGCTGCAGTCCTGGGACTCTGGCAGCCATGGGGGGAGCGGGGAGGCCTGGGCTGCTGTGGGTGGGGCTTTATGAGTAGCTTCGAGAGCTCCTGTGGAGTGGTTGAGAATACAGCTGTGTGTGTGTGTGTGTGTGTGTGTGCACCCACATGCTTACATGAGAGAGAGAGAGAATGCACGTGTGAGCATATGGCGTGAACAACACTGGGTCTGAGAGGGACCCCAGAGCTACCCTCTTGGACCCACATTCTGTTTCTTCCACTCTCTGTCCAAAGGCATGTTCCGTCTCACTGTGGCTCGGTGACCTCACATGCAAACTAGAAATGACACTAGACATGCAGCACATTGCGTGATGCCTGAGGGGCATTTATGTAGCTCAATAGAAGGGAAGCACTACTACGCCCCTACCCTAAGCACCGGGGGTCAGTTCAGATGAAACGTCTTGCTTCTGCTCATACAACTCAACACCCAAAACCAAACAATCCAATTAAAAAATGGGCAGAGAACATGAAGAGACATTTCTCCAAAGAGGACATGCAGACGGCCAACAGACATACGAAAAGATGTTCAACATCACTAATCATCAGAGAAATGCAAATAAAACCCACACTGAGATGCCACCTCACTCCTGTAAGAATGGCTGTCATCAATAAATCAACAAACAACAAGTGTTGGAGAGGCTGTGGAGAAATGGGAACCCTCATGCACTGTTGTTGGGGTTACAAATTGGTGCAGCCACGATGGAGGTTCCCCAATAAATTAAAAATAGATCTACCATATGACCCAGCAATTCCACTCCTGGGTATTTATCCAAAGAATCCAAAGCACTGATTTGAAAAGACATAAGCACCCCTATGTTGACTGCAGTGCTACTCACTATATAGCCCAGATATGAAAGCAACCTAAGTGCCCATCAACAGACGACTGGATAAAGATACTGAGGTACCTCTATGCGATGGAATATTACTCGGCCGTGAAAAAGAATGAAATCTTACCATGTACGACAACATGGATGGACCTAGAGGGTATTATGCTAAGTGAAATAAGTCAGAAGGAACAAATGAATGTGTGCCAGATGGGAAGGAGGTTGGGGAGCTGGGTGAGAAAGCGGACAGGATTCAGAAGTACAAAGTGGCAGTTACAAAGCTGCCTTGGGGGTGCCAAGTACAGCACAGGGAGTATGGTCAGTGAATGGGAATAATTACAGATGGTGCCAGGTGGGTCCCGGACCTAGCAGGGGGATCGTGTCACAAGTTATATAAGTGTCTAACCACTATGCTGTCCACCTGAGACTAAGAGAATATTGAATGTCAACTGTAACTGACACATAAAGTGAATTTAAGAAAAGAAAGAAATGCCTTGCTTCTGAAAAATCACTGACGTTGTTGGCTGGTCTTTACAACGGCCTTAATAACAGCCCCCCTTACACTGCTGTGATGAGGCTGCACAAATCAGTCACCATAGGGCTGGAGAGGCAGGGGACGTGCCGGTTGATGGGGCAGATGGGGCCAGAGCACGCAGTCCAGCTCACCCCCACCTGCCGCTGTGTGTCCTCGGGCAGCTTGCTCACCCATTCTGTGCTCAGGTCACCTGTCTGTAAAGTGGGGATGAGACTAGCACCCAGGTTATAGGTCAGCTGTGAAGGTTAGATGTACCGTGGCCAAAATAAAAGAACTCGGAGCGGTAACTGCTGACAGGAAGGTTAGGTATATTTGGTGATTGGTCCACTGTTTGCCTCTGCTCATTCCTGTTCTCCGAGCTCAGTCTTACAGCCTAAAGCCTTGGCTCTGGTCCGTCTCAGGGGGGATCGCCCATGCCCTCCTTGCAGTGCTGCAATCCTGCTCCAGGCTTTTGTAATCCGCTCACCAGCTGCTTTAGTTACGGTGCAAAGACAGAGCCCCCCTCTCTGTTTAGGGCTCTGTCCAATTCAAGGGGTGGGGATGAATATCCAGATTTAAAGTGAGGGGTCTCCTGGCCATGAGAGAGGACAGCTGGCGAGGCCTTGTAACCTTTCTAAGTCCAACCCCTGTGCGGCGGGCAGAGCCTCCTGGCTGAGAGGGGCCTCCCAGTCCAGGGTCTGCTCCTCCACCTGCGAGCTGGGGGGTCTCTGTGTTTACCCTGGAGGCCGGCTTCCTTGCCTGCGACATGTGGACAAGCGTGTTGATCTCAGAAGGTCAGAGGGAGTGTTCATTTACACGTGTAAGCACTTGTACCGTTCGGCAGACAGTACACATAGAGGACAATTGTCCGTGCTCGCTTAACTTTATAAGGAACCAAAATTGGCAGTAAAACCACACAACAGGGGATCTTGGCTCATTGCAACTGCCTTCGATTGGGTTCTATGGCATTCTCCATAGAACACCTATGAGCACAGGTAAGGAGGGGCCTCTTCTTATCTTCATTTGGCGAGAAAACTGAGGCAGGGACAGGTTAAGGGACCTGCTCAAGGTCCTCTGGATGGTAAGTGGCAGCTGCCGGTTTTACACTCAGCCATTCCGGCTTCAGAAGCCTCAGACGCCTCCCAGGCCGTAGTTAAAGAGGGATTCTGGGTCCAGGGGCACAGGTAACAAGGGCACGTTCACTGGCATAGCTCCCCGGGTCTCACCCAGGACTCAAAGCCGTAAAGCGGTCCTCGAATAGGTGGGCAGAAAAGACACACGACAGTCAGGCCTCGTTCAATGTCCCTGATGGGTTCTGACGGCCCCTCCCACTTTGGAGGCAAAGAAAGTGTTTTCTCTTTGCTGCGCAGGGCATCCCCCTGGAGAAAAGTGACAACTGTCAGAGCACGGACAGGAAAGACAGCCCTGGAGGACCTGGGCCCTATCAGACGCTCACATTCCTTAAAGGTTTCAACAAACAGGGGGACCGGGGATCAAAGAATTAATTGCCTAAGTTAATGAGGCTAGAGTCCCCGACTCTCATTCAGCTTTATACCTCTATTGGGGTGGGGGTGGGGGAGAAAAAAACAACTTTTTAAATAGACAACGAAGTCTAATCCACAGGCATAGATCTGAAAATAGGACCCTCCCATCCCCCTTCGGCTGCAGTCCCCAGCGCGGCTGTGTGTGTCAGGCGCTGATGAGAAGACACGGCGCGAAAAAGCAGGGACACCACACGCAGCACCACAACCACCCAGACCGCGAGTCAACCTCCTTTTGAATTGAGGATTCTGAGGATTTTCACACTGACTCCTTTTGCCCTTTGCAGTCGGAGAGATGCCTCACGTCCGCAGAGTAACAGAATCAGATTAGAATCATACATCCTGGTGACCAGTTGTCTGTCCTCTCATGTCCTATTTTTCTGACCCGGTGTCCAGGGGTTTAGGTGAGCAGGCACCGTCCTGGTCATCACCACCACAGCACCGCCCAGGGCCCCTGCCTTGCAGCGTTTTCCCTTCCAATCCCCGTCACCATTACACCCCCTCCCCAGCAGAGGCCCCTCTCTGATGTACTTCAGATTTACCTCCCACGCGGACTTCCCAAAGAGCACAGTGATGATTTGCGGATACGTGTGTTTTAAAGTCACCTCAACATTATTCACGCTAGGTCGTGCTGTGTGTCCCCGTGTTTACACTCAGGATTCTGTTCCAAAGACTCCCGAGGCTGCTCTCGGCCCCTCTGGTTCACGTCTGCTGCCAGAGTCAATGGTGACGTCTGGCCCACCAGCACTGCCCCCACCCAAACAGCACAGGGAGGCCGCATGCACCGTCTCCTGTGAACACTCAGCCCCTGAGTTTTTGACGCCTTAAAGGGGTCTTCCAAAAAAGACGATGCGCAGCTACTTGTCTCGTTTTTGTGCTTTTTAATATTCTACGTATTAAAGTAAGCATTGCAAACACTATGTTTTTACTAAAGCCTTGACGTTCAACTGAAAAATTTTAAGTCTACTTATAAATCTACTCGTTTATTACATTTAAGAGGAAGTTTTAATAAGTAAATTCCTTTAAATATTTCAAAGTACGTTTATAAATTTACTTATTTGGCTTTTTTTTTAAGTAACGTATATGCCTCATCAACACAGAAAGCTCTCTGAAACACTTAAGCGGCCCTAATAAATCTAATAAATCAACTTACAGCGGGCTCTCCTGTTCTCTTAAACATTCCAATCTTGTTTATGCTTATGCTTTTCAAATTAAAATTGCAAATCTGACATTCATTTCTAACTTCCCTGTATTAGCTGAAATCACAAGGCCAGCCCCTTACCTAATGTGACAGGTTATCTTAACATTTAAACATACATTAACATATATTTAAACACTTTACATACAAAATACTTCCCAATACTCAAGCTTAACACAAAACAGTATCACTAAACAGGTCTGACGTCCTGTACCATTATTTTTAATTTTTCTGAATTTCAGAATCACTATGGAAGTAATTTTACCCTCTCCAGCAAATTGAGGTTACAGTCCCAAACAAATGGAGTTTCATCATCCCAAAATAATTAGGATTTTCTCCTAAATGGGCCAAGATTGCTTGTTGACTTTTTTTTTGGCCAGAACAGGTGATCTAAAGTCTCCAAACATCTGGATAACTGTTGTCATCACCCAGATGACCTGGTTCAGGACTTTTCTAGAATAGCCATGAGAGGGAGGGGCTCCAATTCCACACCCTCCAGACGGAGGTCTCTGTCACCCATCTGCTTGTTAATTCCAATCCCTCCAGGTGCTTCCCCATGAATGGACTGTTGATCTACTGACTGGTCCATCTGTCCTGAATTGTTCCCAGGTTCTTCCGGCTGGGCAGGGCCAAGACCCCTTCAGATATGGGGCGCCTCCCACTTGCATGCTGCTGCCCCTATTTTATTCTTCAATGTCTGAGCTAATCCCAAAGCCACGCACTGGGCTTCTTCCACCCACCTCGGCTCTCCAAGGACCGAGACGCTCGGACGAGGACCATCATGCCCTCGCTGACCGTCTACGGCTCACGTTTCTGTCTTCCTGATACAAGGGAGCCAACCCTCTGGAGCTTCTCCTCATCGTCCCAATATTTCTGACCATCCCTGTTGTGCTTTTACTGTAGTTGTATTTATATCATTCTTCTATGTTCAGATGGGGGTTGGAGAGCATAAAGAGAAGTACTTACAACTACATATTTCGACATGGTATAATTAATTACACTTTCTAAAGCCCACTCATTCATGTCAATACATTTTCTTAAACATATTAAGTGGCAATTTTTTCCATGTGTAATGTCTGGCTGTTTTTCAGTCTTAATAGACGTTAAATAACAGAAAACAAACATAAAATACACAAAAATACAATCATTATAAAACATCTCATTAACTATCACATCCTATGCTGATCGGCCATCTCAGCTTGTCCAGGACTGGGAAGCGGTGGGGGTCCCGGGATGGGGGTGCGGGGGGAGTGTCAGTGCCCAACCCAGGCAAATCCCAGACAGACCCGGATGAATCAGTCATCCTATTACTACTTCAGACTTCAATTCAATGGAATACATTTATTTCATTGTTATTTCTAATCTTGACTTTCAGAATATTTTAATAAATAGCCACACAGTCAATAGAAGAAATGAAATTCACCTCTAAACACCCACTACTTATTAAAAGTCCTGTTCCTCTGAGGCTGCCATGCTGTGAGTGAGGGCACGCCACACGGCTCGTCTCCAGCTGACGTCCCAGCCAAAGGGGAACATCAACTGCCTGACCTACGAAGGGGTTTGATTCATTTTGTTCCAGTCCCCAGCCCCTGACTCCTTCCCACCGAGCCCACCACCCCGCCCCGCATTGTAGGGCAGAGACAAACTGTTCCCATTTGCCCAAGTTCCTGGCCCACAGAAACACTAGGCAAAGCAAAATGGGTGTTTTGCCCCACAGAGTTTTGGGGCGGTTGGGAGCTGGAACAAAGCCTCTTACGGAAGTTGGTTTGTTGGCCCTTGTGTCTGTGGAAAGCATCCTGGCTTTCTGCGTGTTCCAAACTCAACCTGATTTTTATTCTCCCCAAGACGTAGAATCGGTCCCTCTCCAAGGTGTCCTGGGTCTCCGTGTCTGAGCTCAGCTTTCGAGGGACCAGGAACACGCCTTGGTGTTCAGCAGAGGGTCAGCTGCTGCTCTTGGGTGGTGTCTAGAGGCTGCTACGGGAAACACACCCGATTTGTAACGTCAGATATTTAATTTGATATTTAAAATTTCAAATACTGTGCTGCAGTCCCCATATAACTGACAACACGGAGTTTTCTCTAACGAAGTTACTCAGTCCTTCTCTTCACTGGCCCTCTCTGGTCCCTCTGTAATCCCATCTCCTGGACCTGCCATTTACGTGATGCTTTCCCTTGGGTTTTTGTCGGCCCATTTCTCTCAACAATTTACCCTAGAAATTTCATCTCAAGTCTCAAGATTTAATTCCTCAAATAAAATAAAAATATGACTCAGCAACTCTCTGGGTATTTATCCAAAGAAATCCAAAACACTAATTCAAAAAGACATATGCACCCCTATCTTCACTGCAGCATTATTCACAATAGCCAAGATATGGAAGCCACCTAAGTGCCCCTCAATAGACGACTGGACAAAGAGGTGGGACACACCGTGTTTCCCCAAAATAAGACCTAGCCAGACCATGAGCTCTAATGCATCTTTTGGAGGAAAAAAATATAAGACCCGGTCTTATTTTAATATAAGACTGGGTATAATATACTATACTATACTATAATATAATATAATACAATACAATAGAATACCTAATCTTATATTCATTTTTGCTCCAAAAGACTTATTAGAGCTGATGGTCCAGCTAGGTCTTATTTTGGGGAAACACGGTGTATACAATGGAATATTACTCAGTCATAAAAAAGAATGAAATCTTGTCATTGGTGATAACATAGATGGACCGTAGTGCATATTAGGATGAGGGAAACAAGTCAGACAGAGAAAGACAAATACCATATGACTTCCCTTATATGCGGAATCTAAAGAACAAAATAAACTAAACAGAAACAGACTCATAGATACAGAGAACAAACTGATGGTCACCAGATGGAAGGAGGGTTAAGGGGCTGGGTGGAAAAGGGGACGGGATTAAGAAGTACAAATTGGAAGTTCCAAAATAGTCACAGGGATGTAGGGTACAGCATAAGGAATACAGTCAATAATACTTTGATAACCGTGTGTGGTGTCAGGTGGGTATAGGCTTATCAGGGGGGTCACTTCATAAATTATATGCATGTCTAACCACTGAGCGGCACACCTGAAAGTAATATAATACTGAATGTATTATAATACACTCATTATAATACATTATAATACTGAATGTCAACTGTAATTGAAAAACAAAAACATGTATATATAAAATATTTCAGTCATGGGCTGCACACTTATATGTGCCAATTTTATCTATATCTAAAAAGGCTTTAATTTTGAAATGGCTGTGGTTTTACAGAAAGCTGCAAAAGTAGTGAAGTCATGTGTGCCCTTCACGCAGTGTCTTCCAGTGGTGCCACTTTGCTGTAGCACAACCCGGAACCAGTGATTTACTCGGGAAGCAGGCACAGACCTTGATCTAGTCCATTTCTGGGTTAAACTGTACGCCCTAGGAACACTGTCTATCCTTCTCTCCACGTCGGAGGCCCTTTGTTACCCGTTCTGCCCCACCCCCTGGAGCTTCCCTCCACCCCATTCCCAGCCCAGTCGCTCGCCCTTCACAGTGTCTGAAGGGTCAGTTCAGTCATCACCCCCACCCTCCACCTGGTGGCCCCCACTTCGCGTTTCCATAGCACCCTGAGCACATTGCCCCCTGTTCTCAGCACACTGTGTGGTCATTAGGTCTCTGCATTAGGTCATTGGGGGGGGCGCCTGCGTCCTTGTCCTTTCTGACCGCCTATCTCCTACCTGCTGTAGTATAGGACACAGAATAAGCATCGAGTAAATCTGGTCCTAATTTATTTGGAAGAGAAAAATACGAGGGTCTTAGATGAACCCATGCAAATCAAAATATCCTTCTTAATACGAGACCTCAAAAGAGTAGCAGCATTAACTAGACATAAAACCTGGGAGAGAAAGCTGTGTTCTTGAATAAAATCTCCCACAAAGAGATAGACTTTAAGCAACTAGCTCAATTAGGTCAAAGAAGACACCAGGAAAACAAAAAAGCAACCTTATATTCACCACACACACACCCACACACAAAAGACGTATTTTCATATATTAGGGCACTAGGCTTTCAGAATTCAGAACTGATTCTGTCAACCAGATGAGGCTCTCTCTTTTAAGACGTGATTAGTTATTCATGCCAAGTGGTATTTATTCTCTAGCTACCTAGACACTGAAAATGATATTTTTGACAAGTAGAAAAATATGTTCCATACTTTATCTCCAAAGAGGCAAAATACCAACTTGAAAAAGTTATTTGTTTGTACAACCCAAGGGCAACACAGCCCAGGAATAAGAGGGATATGAAGACAGAAACTCCATCTGGCTTTGAAAAGTTTCCTTTTACATATTTGGTTGCGTAAATAAAGCAAAACAGAGGGAAGGAAAGCATATTGGAAGGAAAGAAGGAGGGAGGCAGGGAAGGAGGGAGGGAGGGAGGGAAATTCTAGGGATGATCTACTAAAGGGTTACTTTAATGCCTTTCTTAGGGAGTAATTATGAAAGCAAAGAAGGACGTTCTCCTGGGTGTAGCAATTATATGGAACTCATTGTCTTTAATCGATGCCACTAAAATTAGAAATATACTCAGGAGGACTTTGGATAAATACATGGCTAGCAGCCAGGAAATTTAAATCACTTTAAATTAAATTACTTTACAGGCATTTCATAAAAAGCTTTTTGAATACTTTTTTGTTGCAAGGGTATAGTACTGGAAATGCTATCGTAGCCCTCCCCTGGGGTTGACACCTGGGACCCTGCATTACGTAATCGGGGTCCTGAGTTAAACAGTGCCCCCGGACAATTCCTGTCACCAATCCATCAGAAGCTGGTCTCGTCTGGAAACAGGGCCCTTGCAGATGTAATTAGTAAAAACGAGGTCATCCGGGAGTAGGGTGGGCCCTAGATCCAGGGACAGGCGTCCTTGGAAGGCAAGGACACAGAAGGAAGATGGCCGTGTGGCAACGGAGGCAGACACTGAAGTGACACAGCCACAAGCCAAGGACGCCTGGAAACAGCCAGAGCCTCCGGAGGGGGCGTGGCCTGCCCACTCACGGTCTAGAATTTCCGGCCTCTAGAACGTGAGCAAATAAATGTATATTGTTTGAAGCTGCTTACTTTATGGTAAGTAGTTACGGCAGCTGGAAGAAACTAAGCTAATCCGATTGTAGCTGCGTCTGGAGAGCTAGAGGCACCGGGGGAGAACATCCCGTCCCATCACTACTTAGTGTCTAATAGTCATGCCCTCCAGCGCCAACTGGGAGGAGACGGCTGTCACCCTAAGAATACAGGGGACTCACCCTCTCTCCACACGGGAAACCAGTGCCCAGGGGAGCGCCTGTGTCTTCAGGACAGGTCCATCTTAACCCTCTTCCTGCTGGCTCAGACCTCACCCATGGAGAAGGGAGATGGAGAAGGGAGCAGGGCTCTGGAGAGCAAGGCTTCCTTCCCTTCGCTTTGCCGCAGACAACTCTCCCACCTGTGGACACACAGAGCCATTCATGCCAAGCACCCTGCAAGGGGAGGTCCCTTCTCTGCGGGGACAGAGGCCACACAGCTCACTCTTCCTGGATCTGTTTACACGAGGGCTCAGGGTGTGGCTGGACCAGGTGTACACGGGTGGGGGAGAACCCAGAACTAGGAGGTAAGAAAAAAGGGGAAAGAAGATTCTTCTCTCGCTGAGGCCATAACAACAAACAAAAAATTACATTAGGGAGAAAGGTGCTGTATTAGCTTCTTAGAGCTGCTGTAACAAAGGTGGCTTAGAACAGGAATTTATTCTCCCACAGTTCTGAAGGCGCGAAGTATAAGCTCCAGGTGTCGGCAGGGCTGTGTGTGTCCCAGACCTCTCTCCTTGCGTCCCATGGTTCCTTCCATCATGGAGGCATCACATGGCATTCTTCCTGTGTGCGCCTCTACCCCCAGTGTCCCCTTTTTGTAAGGACACTGCTCACATTGGACGAGCTCCACCCTAATGACCTCCTCCTCTTAGCTCGCTGACATCTGCAATGACCCTTCTCCAAAGATTTCTCTCCGTATAATGTTAAACATACAACTTAAGGGCATTGCATTCAGTTATTTAAATAAAGAATCATGCTAATCAAAATTCTGGAAGTTGGAAACACTCCGGAAACTCAATATAAGGAGTAAGAGGACTGTATGAAGAGTCTGAGTGGTTCAACGAGTGGCTCCACTAGTTAAGATTCACATGGCCTCAGACAACTCAGTCAACCTCACTGCACTTCCCCCCAACCCCTTGCTTGTAAAATGGAAATAACAAAACTGCTTCACAAAGTTGTTGTGAAGATTAAATAGGGCATTATGTTTAAGAACATCTGTGACTTGGCAAACCTCAATAAAATATCCTTACTGTTGCCAATATTATTAATAAAATGTCCCCAATAATATTGATCTTCCTAATAACCACAGAACTAATACCGAGGAGGGCTGGCTGTGGAGGCTGACTGAGGCACTGGCCGCCACCTGGTGGCAGCATACCATAGTGGGGACCTGTGTTCTCGCCAAGGCGAACCAGCCTCGTCATGGCTTCATCTCCAATTATGAAGTGAAACACTGAGAATCAATTAAGTGTTGTAGAACTCCACAACTGAAAGTATTCAAGTAATGAAAGTATGAGTGGTGTCTAAGCTCAGAAGACTGAGCTCCAGGTCTCCAGGTCCCAGTGGGAGGTAAACTGGGAACGGTGAACCTTGGTCTCAATAAATGGCCTTTTCTACCTCCTCTTACAGGGCCTGGCAATAGGGTAAATGTGTA
The DNA here is from genome assembly GCF_964194185.1 of Rhinolophus hipposideros. Lineage (NCBI taxonomy): Eukaryota > Metazoa > Chordata > Mammalia > Chiroptera > Rhinolophidae > Rhinolophus > Rhinolophus hipposideros. The sequence continues at coordinate 2,339,256 of NC_138070.1, read as the reverse complement.
GTAAGCACTTGTGGAATGAGATAACAAAGGACTTACCACTGATAACATCAATACCTTGTATTTATGGAGCACTTAGTATGTGCTGGATCTGTCCTAAATGGACTACCCATAAATGTGGATTACCTCCGCTATTGCACGAACCATGACGGGTAACTAACACAGGTCCATGTTTGTAATATCTGTAGGAGCTCGTAGGACTAAAGAATCAGGACTAAGGAATGGCTTAGTAACAATTAACTTCAAAGGGGGCTGACCAGGTGCCCCACTGACTCGTATAGATGCTTAATTATCGCATTGAAAGAGACCCATTAACCAGAGACTGCTGGAAGGATGGCAGACAATGTATAAACGCACGTGGGGATCAAAGCTTAGGCGTGACCCACTCAGGACACGTTCCATCCTCAGGTGACTCTGAGATGCAAGGCAAAGCCGAGTCCCACCCACACCCCGGAGGCAGTGAGGTCTCTGAGCCTAAGAGTTTCTTCAACACCAATACCACTCATGGTATCAGAGCCCAGTGCCAGACGGTGTGGTTGAAATCACTGCTGTTTTGTGAGTCAGGAAGCAATAAGTACACAGGCCATGGAGGTGTTTGCCTCAAGACCTTCAAAAGGAGCCAATCCACAAGGTCACCCACATGAATGAAAGGGTGGGGAGAAGAAAGGAGAAAGGTAGAAGAGGACGCTGCTATTTTTAAGTAGAACATTTGGGAGAGAGGCAAATTCATGCTGGAAATGGACTTTTATTGACAGGAAAGTACTTGGAAATGGGAATCTATTTTTGACTCGAGCTAAAAACAAAGTCTTGCTTTTGGGGAGAGAAGCTGTGATTGGCATCATGCTTTGTTTATCATTTACACGCCTTGTTTCCAGAGGAACAAGAAGCATGTTTGTTTTATTTATTTTGTCAAGCAATTCTCTCTCCCCTTCCCTTCGCAAGATTCCAGCGTGAAACTTCTGGCAGCGTCCTTTGATGCACGAGGGAATTGAGGCAGCTCCCTGAGTCCTGTCCTCAGTTCATTCAGCAGGCCCACCCCTTGGGACTGTCATCTGTAAGACGGACCATCACCACTAACTCCTACAAACACTGGTCTTGTCTCTTCCAGCTTCTGAAGGCTGCCTGCTAACCTCGGCCCGTGGCCCCGCCCTTCGTTTTCAAGCCAGCTCTGCAGGCTGAGGCTCTCTCCCCGTCCTCTGCCTCCCCTCTCAGCTCCTTCTCTCATTCCGACCCTCCCACCTCCCACTTATAAGGACCCTCTTATTCCATTGGACCTGCCTGGATAACCCAGAATGATCTCTCCATCTCGAGATCCTTAATCACAGCTGCAAAGTCCCTTTATCCATGTAGGTTAACATACTCACAGGTTCCTAATATTAGGACATGAACTTCTTTGTGGGGGGCATCGTCCAGCCTACGATAGTCCCCAAGGGTCACAAAATGACCAGAAACCAACCTCAGTTACAGAAGAGTCACCCGCAGTCAGCCAAGGCCCCCCAAGCCCTTACCCATGTGTCCCTCCATCCCGGTCAGCATCAGAAACAAGAGTACACCCACGTTTAGCATCAGACCATAGAGGACTGTTGATTAAAACCATACTGATCCACGCGAAAGTCTGTGTACGATTGTCCTTGGCAGTTTCGTTGTAAAAGCCGAAACTGGAAGCAATGTGGAGGTCCTTCACCAAGTGAGCAAACACACGGTGCTGTCTCCCTGGAATATTATTCATCAAGGAAAAGGGCTGGATTGTTGATACAACTTGGATGGGTCTCAAAGGCACTACGCTGAGTGCAAACAATGACAAAAGGTAACGTACCGAGTGATTCATTGAGATGATACTCGTGAAATAAATGTGTGGAGGACAGACTCGAGGCTGGCAGGGTCAGGGATGGTGGGGAGGAGGGTGATGTGCCTATAAAGCGGTGACACGTGGGTCCCCAATGCCACGTTCCTGGCTTTAGTGCTATCGTTAGAGACAACGTAACCACGGAGAGAGAGTGAAGGGTCCACGGGACTTCTCGGGACCTTCTCTTCTGTCCTAACACCGCCCCTTAGTGGCAGCGTAACACGAAGTCATTGCACCGACTGTCAGTGGCTGCCACCAGCGGTTCTGGACAAGTCCCACCATCCTGGAGGCTCAGTTATTCTGCAGAATCTTCAAACTCTCGGATGGGGAGGTGAGGGCAGAAGCAAGTCAAGTGGGGAGCCGAGTGAGATGAACCCCGGGCCCACTGCCGGTCTGCTGTATGACTCTGGACAGGGGAAGGTGAAGGCACGGCCGATGCTTGCAAACTGTCTCCCATCCTTCCTCCCTGAACCCATGCCCTGCGGCCACAGTGTATGAACTCTGACCCTCCAGACCGCCGTTTTTCTGGCATCCTTTGCAGCTAGTGTGGTCTCGGGGCGTAAGGGGTAAACCCAGCTTTCTGCCTGGACGCTCTGGGGAAGAGCTCCTGATGACGGGAAGTCCATTCTTTCTCACCTCCTTTGTCCTGTTGGAGGCAGTGTCATTGGAACCTATTCCTAGCAGCTGCTTCTGCTCCCCTGGGACCATTGTCAATCACCAGGAAGATGAAACACCAACGTGTGGGCATGACACAGTGGACAAAAGGGGCAGAGGCTAAGGATTAAGGATGAGCCAAGTGACATGTTTTTTCTTTTAATCTCTGTTTTTTTAACCAGACAATTCCTGTTTCCTGCTAAGCCGTAAAAAAAAAAAAAAAAAAAAAAAAAAAAAAACCACCAAAAGAAGGAAAGAGAATAGTTCATCACTTGTAATCTCATAACGTTGACGGTTTTGTTTCCCTCTCAATCCTTCAGATTTTACTTCTTACTAATGTCCCTCCCGACCCCAGAACCAGGGAACACACTTGGTTTCCAGTCTCCGTCTGAGTTCTCCAGCCCTCCAATTGCCAAATTCCCAAATCAGCCCTAAATCACCTGGAAGCTGAGCGTCAGCCACGCCCTCGTCGGAACATCACAATTCTGCTTCCCGGGGGCATGTGAAGTCCCCTACCCACTCTCAGACACTCAGTTGCTTGCTTATCTCTCGAGTTTCAAGCACAATCTCTTTGGCGGATTGGCAGATGGAGGGCACAGCAGTTTAATGCCAAGATAATCCAGTCACAACAACAGGAGGCCCTTCAGAAGGACTGAACCCTCGGCGGGCACGAGTGGGCCCTGCATACTGATTACTCAGCAGTGGGAGCCTTTTCAGGGACCCTCGCTGGCCGCCCAGAGAAAGCAGCGTCTGTGCTGTAAAGGAGGCGTCCAATCAGTGCAGCTGGGGCTGAAGTGGCCCTGACGGCGGCTGAGGTGGCTACTGACGCAGTGGGAGATGGGATGGGAAAAAATAACTAAATCGGGACAACCATGGGAAGAGCTGCCTTAAAACTCCATGGATATCACCCGACGGGACAACACGCTGCCTACGGAAGGGCCCATCTCTCACGGAAGCCACCATCTAAAGTGGAGCTGAGCTTGACAAAAGCCTGGGGCGACCTTTGTGAGGTGTCTAAGGCATGTGTATGCACACTGTTGAATTTGGAGGTGTGTAAATCTGGGCTCCATACAGAAGGAAGCTGCTTATTTAGCAAACGTGCAGACAGCGCCCTGATGCCCGCAGGATGGCCCCACGGAGCTGCCTCAGCACCCACTGGGACAGTGTTTTGTCCCCAGGCTGCCCTGGGCCAGCTCAGCCACGTCACACGTGTTCAGCTGCAAAGACAGCAGACAGCCTGTGTGCAGAGGGGCCGCCGGAGGCCAAGCGTCGCGTGTGTTCACACCCAGCCTGGTCGCTGCCAGCTGGACACACATTTATTTAGCCCTCTCCGCCTCTGTTCTATCTCCTGTAACATGGGTGAGTGAGAAGTGGAATGGAAACATTGACAGTGGTACAGCGGCGCTGACCCACTACCTCTGACAGCCAACGCTCAGCAAACGAGAGCATGGCCTCCACTGCCGTCAGCACGGAGCAGACAGGACCTGCTCAGTGATGCTCAACTTCTCCATTTCTAATCCCTCCTCTCCAGTTAGTCCTTGGGGGACCAACCAGAGAAAGCCTAAAGCCTCCCCAGATCAACGCCGTAAGATGGCCCGCTCCTACGAAGCGCGCCCCCGCTTCCCCAGGCCACCAGCCTCCAGGGGCCTTCCCTCTTTCCCACTGGAAGCTTCCTGTTCCTCCTGCCGCCTGAGTCTGCACTGAATGCAAACAGATGGTGGCTGACTCCCTTGGTAGAGAAAGCTCTGGGTACATAGGCTGTGTTTGTTCTCACGTGAGAGGTCATGTGCTCCCATATCGTAATGGTACTTATTTGTAAGGCTGTTGTGAGGGTTTGACAAATCAATGAGCATAAAGGGCTTACAGCTGTGCCCCGCCTTGGCAAGTGTTAGCTAAGCACATTCTATGTCTCCTGAGCCCTCAGCCCTTTGACAGGAGCCAGCAAGAATCAGTCAGCTGCTTTCTTCTCCCCAGGCAATGGGCTGAGAGCTGGGCTTCCGCTTGGAAGAGGAAAGCGGCAATAGAAAACAAAACAACAGGAAGTTAAGACCCCAGAGTGTTTCATCACCTACATGACAACAGACGTAAGACACTTCTGTCCCCTGTGCATACATTATCACCCTCCAAACCAGACCTCACAGGAAATTACTCCTATGGCCTCGTCTTCTATTTATGAGATCCAGAAAACACAATTCTGTGAGGGGCGTACGCAAGGAGTGAGCAGCATTTGGGGGGTGGGGGGTCTCTTTTGCTGGTATCATTTGATTTTTCCTAGGATGCTGGTCTGCATGTAGAAAAATATATTTCCCCAAATGGACTTTCTGGCCCAAGATATAAATGATAAATTGTGCTGCTCCCCTCTGTGCAAACCAGAAATTGAAACAGATGAAGCCCATCCTAAGAAACGTCATGGGGAACGAGTCTAGATGTCTTGGGGAGCGTCTGTCTTTGGGCTCCTTTCAAGGAGGAAGGGAGAGGTGTGACCCTGTGGTCACACAGAAAGAGGGGCGGGGTTTGTATCTCTGCAGTTATGGAGCAGAGGCTGGGCATTTCTTCTAATAACAGCATGACCGCCCACTCCTGCATTTCTGATGGATTTGCATGTTTTTTGACATCTTCAGCCTTGCAATGGAGGTGAGAAATAATCAGTTGCACTGGTTCCAAGGACACCCTGAGCAGTCAAGAAAGGGAGGAGCCCCTCCTCCCTCGTAAACAACCAATCCAAAACATGGAATGTCATTCACCAATGCCCTCTCGGTGGATCTCATTAAAAATGATTTTCCCAGCGTTTATTAGACGTCCTTGGAGAATGCAGGAGGCAGATCAGTTTTTAATGAGCAGAGTGCTGTATGAATGCTGCCCAGGTCAGTGCTGGGGTCTACTGGCCAAACACAGGAGGAAGTGACCATTGGAGACGGACCCCAGCCTGACTCACTTCCCTGCTGTCCTGTCTACCTGCAGCATCAAACGAGGAACCAGGCTGGGTGAGCAAGGATCCAGTCTGCCGTAGCCTTTACGAATCCATGCAGAACTGCTTCCGGTTTCATGAGGGGAGACTTGTGAAAATCCAGAGAGGAAAATAGGTGGCACAAATATCCACTCCTGTCCCCACACTATGTGGTTTGCACCCACAGCAGAGAGATTTTTGTTCACCCATAGTTTTAAAAATGAAATGCTGTGTGTAACAGAAGCTACGAATGCCACAAAGTACAACATACCATTTCCCCCCACGATGAAAAAATGTACATTTGAAAAATATATATATAAGATATTATAATTTGTATATAAAAATATTTCAAAGAGAACATTTTGCTGGCGCTTTTCCTTTATGTCATAAATGTGGAAATCAGCAGTCTCAGAGGCAATCTCCACGCAAAGACTCAAAAAGATGTACAACAAACAAACAAACAAATAAAAAACAAGCGACAGTCTTCACAGGCTGAGCAGTGGTAGAGCCACAGAACTCAGGTAACTAGTGCACAGCCGGGCCAATAATTTATGATTCTCTGTTAGGGAATGTGCTGGAGCTCTCCAAGCCTGTAATAGCTCTTTAATCTAAAAAAAAAACAAAAAACCAAACCAAACAAAACAACAACAACAACAAAACAATAAGGTAGGTACTATAATTCTCCCCATTTTGCAGAGAAGGAAGATTATATAAATCAATACAGATATGATTTCCTTTTGTCATCACAGAAGAATCTTTCCACAAAGTGTTCTCAGACATAATGAGGTACTGGCATGATTCTAACAAAGTGAGAGAGAAAGACCGGGCTTTCTGTAGGCATAAATTCTTCACGTGATGTGTTGAATTTCAGAGGTAACAGGTGAGAGAAATGTCACGTGGCTGCTCATAAGCCCGACCCTGAATTTGTGTCCCAGGAGAGATATAGCCTCTGTCCATTAGCTGGAGCATCCCCCATGGATGAAAGGCAGTGTGAAGGATGGAGAGGCAGAAGGAAGACGCGGAGAGGTTTGGTTCAAGGTCAGAGGCTCTAGGACAGAAAGATGGACGTTCTAACACCCCGAGGGTCTAAGGCAGGGCACCGGGTGTGACAGAGTTTGGGAGTCTAGCTGGGGCCCACAGAGGTCGCCAGCCTAGGCCAGAGATGTCACCTTCAGGTCGGGACAGCCTCCCGTTGAACTGTGGAGCCCAGGTTCAACCACTATGACAACACCTGCGATGAATGTCCATCGAGACAGCCTGCTGTGGGCTCCCTGGCAAGCATTCACACCTCCCCGTACAATTGTTAAAACCAAGGGGTTCAGCATCAGACGGGTCTGGGTTCAAATCCCCACCTGCCATTTATCAATTAAATGATTGTAGCCTAACTACTTAACAGGTTGGCATCCATTCCCCCCCTTATAAAACTGAGACAACAATAGTTCCTTCTAAAAGGGGGTGTATGTGAATTAAATGTGATCAGAAGAAGTGCTTGCCGCCTGCCTGACGTGTGCCCTCCGCAAACAATGACTTCCTCATAATTAAAGGTGTTCCTGCTTTGTCACCAAAGCTTTCCTTCTCTTACTGTGCCTCAGTTTTGTCATCTGTTAAAAATCACTGCATTCAACAACGCTGATGTTTCTCCACGTTTTACAGTGAATGCTGTCTACCAGTCAAATGTCAGAAGTGGACAAACAATAGCAATTGCTTATCATTATAATTGCCTATAACAATTTAAAAAATGGTTCCCCATTGTTTACTCAATACCCAAATATGTATGAATGAGCCATAAAACAAGTCAGCAGTCTCCTGAGTTTTCCATGAGGTTTATCCTGACATCCTATCAAATTTGCACCCTGCCACACCCGTGTGTTCCAGAACCTTCTCGCCTTGCTGTTTTCTTGCCCCATCACTTGTAAGATAGCAGGAATGTAAGTACTGATGAGAATTTCATCGCACATCCTCTCTACCTTGCACCATCAGGTGCACCCAGGGCTGGCTACCTACGTGGCGAGGCCCAGGGAATATTTGCTTTGCAATGTAGCCACAGTGTTTAAAACCAGAGATTCTACAGGCGGAAGAAATCTCACTCCCTGCTCTGCTTTACTGAGATGCCCACGTGCATGTTTTCATTGGGAAGGAATTTTCTGACAAGTTTCACTCTTGGCACAGACGTCACATAACTGGGCTCCTGGGACTGACAGCCAAGCCGGCCAATCTGAGCCCTGGTCCTGGCCCCCTGAGGGCTTCTGGGGACCTGGAGCACGTGTGCAGGGGATGCGAACACTGCTCCCCCCCCCCGTGTCCCCCCCCGCGCCCCCCGCTGTGATACAAACCCCCACTGTTTCCTTCCGCTCATTTTTCCTACCAGAATTTGTCCTGGTTCACCCCAGGAACCCAGAGCGTTAACCCCGCTTTCCGCTTCTCCCCAATGCCATCGGCAGACTCTGCATTCCAGAATGTGTACAAATGGTTCAGGAAGAAAAACGCAACACCAAATAGTACTGCACAAAACCCTTCCTCAGGTAATGAGTAGGGGGCTGCGAAAGCCGTCTTCTTTTTACAATTTCTAACAGTGGTGACAGCTGTGAAAGTACCCATAAATGATGGCAGAGAGGCAGAAATATGCACCTGGTCTCAACCCCATTAAATCAACCGGGCATCATTACCGGACAGGGGTCCCATGTGGAGTCCAACTCAGGCTGAATGAAGAGCATTTTATGTCTGGTGACAGAAGACTATTTGTACAACAAAGGGATCGCGACCTTTAGTTCACTAATAAATAACACTGCTGATGGAAGACTGCTCACCAGGGCTTCCTGTGTGATCCCAACCACAAGGGAGCTCCTTTTGTAGGAAACCGAACCCCACTCTTCGCTGTGGCTATAACCTGAGGACTGACAGCCTGTGCTCTTTGGAGGACGCCATTCCAAAGGGACTCAGTTATCTTTGTGTGCTATGCAAACTGTTAAGACGGGGAATTAGGAACACTGAGTGTGGCGTTCTCTCTCTGCCCTTGGGATGGGGGTGGGAGACCTAAACATTCTGAACCATTCCATTGCCTCCATCAGAATAGGCCACCATCCTGCCCTCCTGCCAGGTAGGAGGGTGGGGCTGGGGGATATTGTACAAAACCTCTCAGTCTCCTTTGAGAGGCTATTCTACTCTAAGCAGTTTTTGAAAGGAGGTACAGTCTACCCGAGCGAGTCATGGCACCCCAATACTCCCCATGGTCTTTCCCCTACATTTTCATCCTTTTCCATTGATTTCATTCAAGAACTGTATGGGGAGTGCCGGGCTAATTGCCAGTTGATTTGGACACGGAAATAAAGCCCTGACCTCTGCCCTCACGGATTTAGCAGTGAACTGGAGGAGATAATCAAGCAGAAATCTGACGATGATTTGCTGATAGACGTATGTCTGCCTGTTGAGGAATCACGAGTAGGGAGCTGAATTAACAGAGGCCATTCATTGACACAGACGTATTGCTGTGACTGTATGATTTCTCTATTGCTCTATGACGAAGTACCTAAAGCTTAAAACCTCAGAACTGCACAGAGTTCCTGAGGGTCAAGACGTGGGAGCCGCGTGGCCAGGAGGTTCTGGCAGAGCAGCAGCAAAACTGCGCCCGGCACTGAGTCGTGTGCTTTTCATCTGACTCCTGGCTGTACGTGCTAGGACAGTCGGCCACAGCGTCCTGCAAGGTGGGGTGGGAAGACAGCCTCATGCACAACGAAAGGGAGCACAAACACACACCTTGCTTACTTTTCACGACACATTGGGCGTCTGCCTACAGGCCACAAGCCAACTTATGGCAGAGTCGCTTCCTAACGGTCCCCTGCCACCCCAGCTCATCCCAGGGCCGAGCGCGGAGCTCATTCAGAACGTGCTGATTTCATGTAGCTTCCCCAGGGCTGAAGGTTGGAGAGTCAGCCTACACAGAGAAGCCAAGTTGCCCCAGGTCACGGCCCAGACATGTCCCGTCAGCCTCTTCCTCCCCTAGTGAAATGCGTATCTATTTACTTGGAGTGAACAGATTGAAGTTTTCAGCTCAAGTTAAATCCACTCGTTAAAAAACGTTTAAAACAAGCAATGGCTAATGAGTGGCTGGGGCAATGTATTAATCTCTGTCTCTGACTGACTTTGATCCAGGTGAACGGGTCTCTCCATGAGGACAGCGCGCCCTGTCCTTGGGACCTACAGCCCTTCACAGTTTGCGTGTAGTTTGCCCATCCACTCACCCAAACAGTAATGAAAAGACTGGCGTGATGAGCAAAGCAGATGCAACTACCGTGGGGTTTCCCCAAAAATAAGACCGGGTCTTATATTAATTTTTGCTCCAAAAGATGCATTCGGGCTTATGTTCAGGGGATGTCATCCTGAAAAACCATGTGAGGGCTTATTTTCGGGTTAGGTCTTATTTTCGGGGAAACGTGCTACCTCCATCATTCAGGGGAGGAGGATGAGCTCCGAGTTTCATATGTTTCCTAAGGACACACCATCAGCCAGTGGCGGCAGGAAGACATGAGAAGCTCTTCAGCCCACGTTTTCCCACGGGGCTGGTCCCTCTTCTGGTACCACCGTCTCCACCACCTGGCCCGTTACCCACCCCTCTCTACCAGGCTCCGACCCTCAGACGCTGACTCTTGGGCTCCATTATCATCAGGCTCCCAGTTGGTTTTCCCATCGTTTTACCCACAGGATTCTAGATTTCTCACGTAGTAAAAGCCTTGCTCGCTCTAATGAGTTTCTCTCCACTAACAGTTTCATTCCCGTTGTTTAAAAATCTAATCAATCTGATCTGTACTTGCAGTGGATGAGTCAAGGAGCCAACTTTGTAATTCGGAGCATCTAGTTGAAGGTTGAGTAACAATCCCCCTTTTTTTCATTTCTATCGTGTTCCATTTCCAACGCATACTTGGGGCTGTATCACGACAATTTTTTTAACAAACCTGTTCATTTCATATCAGTACAATTCTATTTAAATTACTTTGCTTGAGTGGCTAATCAGACTGACGCTTCTAATATTCTTTTTTCCTTCTTTAAATGTTTCTCACTTTTATTTCACTAAATGAACTTTGAAATTCTTTGACAAAATTCAATAAATATCCTATTAGAATCTTACTAGTGTTGCTTTGAATATATGGATTAATGTGGGGAGAAAAGACTTCACGATGTGAAATCATTTCATGAAAAGTTGCATCTTACCAGTCACATTAAGATTCCTTAGCAGAGTTCTAGAATATTCTTCATATAATTCATATACTCATTTATTCCTATTTATTTCTGTGTATTTTATAATTTTTGTTGCTCTTGTGAAGGAAATATTCTCCCCATTATCTCTCCTGCGAAACAAAATAAAGCAGATAAATATTGGCTAAGAGAAAGCAAAATTATTCTCATTTGCAGTTGATATATTTGTAAGAAAACTCAGGAGAATCTGCTAAAATATAGCATTAAAAACAGTAAGAATTTAAAAATGTGGATACAAAATGATATAAAACTTACGATAACTTCCTATAAGAGTTATTTCACCTTAAAAATATTTTTATAAAGTAATTTGTAATTTTTATACATAAAAGTGTACGATAAATCACAAATTTTGTTTTGGAAAAATTGTCTCTTTAGTTCAGGCATTATTTGAACCTGTAAATTTTCATTGTTCCGATCAATTTATAGTATTTTCGTTATTAGGCTCTTTTAAAATGTTATTTTTAAAAATTGCACCATGCCCTGAAAGTCGCATATTTCTTTGTCAGTATCCTGCACGTCTCACTTGCATGCAGCTGTCCCACATCACGCTATGTCTTCTCTCCACTTTCAAGGATGTTTGGGAGGATACGAAAGCTGAATAGCTCTCAAAATAAAATGACTGTGGAACTGGGACGGCCAATTTTCAATTGTCTGAATTGGAGGAGGACCAGAAGGAGGTTTTCTCATCTATATTCCCCCTGCCAGACCTGCTCCGACAGCCTCTCCATCTCAGTCAATGCAACTCCATAAATTCAATTCATCAGGCCCATCCCTCATCTGCGCTCTCTCTCTCTCTCTGCACTCTGTGACTGGGTTTGGCTCCAGAGACGTATGGCGGGGCCTGTGCCATCACAAAGGGACCCTCGCTTACAACGCACTGCCTGCTGCTGTCATCTTGAAATTCCTCAACCGTTTTAGAACACAGGGCCCTGCATTTTCATTTTGCTCTAGGCCCCCCAAATTACATAGGTCGTCCTGGATGTCACCATCAAGATATATCCGGGCTCTGACCACATCTTGGCCTTGCGTCTGCTGACACCAGGGCCTGGCCCCCACCAGCCGTGTGGGCGCGGATGCAGCCTGGTGGTGCTGTACCAGTCAGCTATGCCGTGGCTCTGCTCACGCTGCCCACTGGCTCCAGTCACAGCCTGGGAAGGACAGAGGCCGGGGCCTCAAGGACAACTCAGCACCCTCCTGGAATGGGACAGAGGTTCCGGAGCGAACCAGAGAACAGATGAGCACGACAGCGTCTGATTCCCTTTAACAGACTTTTTAAAAACTGTGTTTGCATACTGGGGAGCTGAAAGTGGCTCCGACTGGGGCTGCGGGTGAAGTTCTGTGTCAGTGAATCCATTGTACTCTGCCTTGTTGGGGTGTCTCCATAGTGGAAAATAGAAAGACGGTCAGAAGACCAGAGAAGCTGCTACCAGCCACTGCAGGTAGGTTAAGGAACGGTCCATCCTGGTCCCAAATCACTCTAGGTGACACAGCAAAACTCCTTCCACGAGACACTAACTGCCCAGTCACCCTCATCTCCGAGGATCACGCGAGGGCCACGGTGGCTGAGAGCAGGAAGGGGCACTAGCAGTCACCCCAATATCTAACGCTGAAGTGCCCACCACCTTCGCCAGGCTACGTGGTCAGCCAGCCGTGGCCTCTCAGAGGCCACACAAAGCACAGGGCTGGCTGATTTAAGTTTATTTTTTTTAAGGCCAGTTTCAGGTTCACAGCAAAATTGAGGAGAAGGTGGAGATTTTCCATCGACCCCCGCCCCTCCCCCATATTCACAGCGTCCCCCCACCAGACGGTAGGTGTGACCGTGGGTGAGCCGGCGCTGACATCATTGTCACCCAGAGCCCAAAGTTGACATTGAGGTTCCCTGTTGTGTTGCCCATTCTGTGGGTTTGGACGAATGTTCACTAATGCGTCTCGGGGAGCTGGGGGAGCCCTCCCAACTCCGGGGGCCGGCGGGTCACGGGCCTGGGTACAGTAAGTCCACGTACAGGGAGCAGGGGCCGTTCTCCACATTGGGGCGGACCTCCAACCAGCCCCACGTCACGTCACCCCATTAAGTCAGTCCTCATGCACCTACAGGTGGCATGTCCACTGTTCCTGTGTCAGCACCGAGGGACCGTGACACAGAGAAGTAACTTGGCAGGATCACGCAGCCCATCCTGCTCCTGCCACACCCGACAGGCGCCCAGAAGTGGAAATGTCAGCCCCTGTGGCAAACTCCACTTCTCTTTGGACCCCCTCCCCAGATTAACACGGGCGCTGGGACGGTGGGTGAGGCCGTGCAGCTCTGTGGGTTTCCGTTTCCTTAGATGAAAACAAGGCTTGATGCATCAGCTCCTCTGTGTGTAGTGACAGTTTACCAGGAAGGGACAATAAAGCCAGTTTCATTTCCTGGATGTTGGGGTGAAGGTAGGCAACAGCCGGGACCCCCCTGCGTCCTGAGGCTGAGAGGGGCCAAAGCAGGGACCCCCGACACCATTTGTGGGAGCCTCTAGGAACACCGAGGCCCCCACGCTGGGGGGCTCCCACCTCCACACCGTGTCCGGGCTCCGGCCACCCTGCCCTAGGAGACCAGGTCACAGTGTTTCTGGCTGGGGACTCACTAGTCTCAGACCCACCCAAGCGGCTAAGTTGGAGGAGACTCTGGACGATCTTTCTAACATTCTTCACCTTACTCACCACTTTACTATTTAACCATCCATGTTCTGTGTCTTTCCTTTGTAGCTTCTAGTTTATAAAACTGAGCTCGATTTCTTTGACTCTATTTAAGCAGAACACAAAAGGCCACACGCCTGCCATTTCTCTCTTTCGATTTCACTACTCAGCACGATCTTAAATTACTCTTATATTCTGCATTCACAACAGAAATAAACAGAAGGTGATAGATGACATGTAGGTCATGCCCAGTTTTTTTATTGTTCTTTTTTTTTTCTGGTCCAATAAAAGTGCAAGTCGTCTAAAAAAATCTTTCCAGGCAGTCACAAATAGGGCAGGATAATGTAAAAGTGTGGCATTTGAGAATAGCGCCATTGCAATCTTTTTAAAGCAGTTACAAACACATTTATGAGTAAATAGACGCATCTCTCTGTGCTGCCGGGAGCTGATGACGCCAAATGCAATTGTGAGACACTCTTAGAGAAAAGCATTGTTCTCTAAGCCCTTTGTTGGGATACGATCAGTGAATTGAAGAATATTAATGATGATGTGAAATCTACCTGAGTTGTGGGGGGAGGTAGGAACTGGGGGGGGGTGGCATCTCTTCCTAAATAAAGCTCTGAGACTCTAGGACACAACATGCCCAGGTGAGTCCGGTACCTGGCTGTCACATGTAAGCACTGTGTAAGTCAGAGAATTCGGGGCGTTCCAACTGGAATTCATCCAAAGCAATTTGACGGTGGGTGACTTCCTGCACACAGGTCAGTCCTTTGTTTCACATGAGCTGCACCTGCCACCTTAGCCTTCCCAGGTCAGTGACCCAAGGACCCTACGAGCCACAGGTTAGGGCAGAGTCCACAGGCTTATTCGGTGAAGGGCCAGACTTCCTATTTCAGGCTTTGCCGGCCAGGCCGTTTCTGCGGCTCCAACTCCAGTCTGTCCTTGTAGCAAGGAGGCAGTGGCGAGGACAGCACACCAATAAGCGTGTCCCTGTGCCACCCACCCAGCCTGTTTACAAAACCTCAGGTGATTGCATTCACACGGGGACTATCGGTGGCTGCCCTCTGATTCAACAGTCACTTTTCATATGTCTCTTTTGCATTGTTTTTACAACTATATCTAAAAAATAATAAAAGGAAAACCACGTCTTCTCTACCCCTGGGCAGAGACTGGACAAAAATAATAATATGTTTTGCTTGGGAATTTAATCAGAACTTGCAAGAAGGAGCTTCCAAACTTGGATCCTGGCAGTCGAGGCTCGGGGGCGAGGTGTGAGCTGAATTGCAGAACAGCAAAGGGAAGCTGGGGTTGCTTTAGGGTGGGAGGTATACTGAGGCTCCAGATGGGCTTGGCCAAAGGGAAACAGGGAGTGTGTGGTGGGGGGGCTCTCCAAGCTGAGGGGCCAGTTTGTTGTGCAGACGTGTCCACGAAATCCTTTAAAAACTGGGCTGTCGGATACCCAGTTTTGCGTTTTCTGAGGCTCTGAAAGGTTCTTCATCTCCTGTCTTCAGTGAAGTCTGTGGCACATACCAAGGCTTTGGGGGTGTGGGGGGTTAAGTGGGAACTAGGAAAGACTGATTTCCAAATCCAGTGTATTCTGGGGACAGTGGCAGCCTCACCAACAATGAGATGATTCACAAACCGAATCAGCAAGAGGAGAGAGCAGAGCCAGTGGGGACAAGGGGACCTGTAAGCTGGTGGAGAGACGGCCAAGCTGCCCGCTGCCCGTGGAACTAGGCTGCAGACTGTCCAGTCCGGACTCGGCCAAACCACGCAGAACAGCCTAGTTCTGAGTTACACGAAGCCACGGGTCTTGTTGCCTGCGGGCTGGTTTCTTTTTTAGTTTTATTAAGCTTATTGGGGTGACACTGGTTAATGAAATTATATAGGCTTCAAGTGTAGAATTCTGTAATACATCCTCCATGTATTTCACTGTGCGCTCACCATCCAGTCAAATCTCCTTTCATCACCATATAGTTGACCCCTGTCGCCCTTTTCTGCTTGTCTGCTTTGTTTGTTTGTTTGTTTGTTTGTTTGTTTTTTAAGGAATTCTCTGCGTGAGAATAGGCTGTTGTTGGCCCTGAGTGACTGCACAGAAGGGAGATGGTGACACATGTAAGGTCCACTGTCCTTTGTCCAGAAGCCACCAGCCACGGGCGTCATGCCTGTCCAGCTGGCCTGCTGTGATGGCCACGCCTTCTCATCAGCTGGTACAGTTCTAATCGTTCAGAAGCATGGCTGCCTCAGGTCGTAACCATTTTGAATATCCTGCCCAACTCCACACAAAACCCTGTGACTGCAAGACAAAGGCCCTGAATCCCGAAGCTGCCTCGTCCTGCTTCCTTCTGGGACTTCAGGTCTCTCCTGGGCGGTGAACACTTCTGGGTGGTGAGCAAGCAGCAGCACCCAACCCTGAACTCCCTGTTTCTAAACTGTTTACCCATCTGTGCAGTGGGCAGGCCACCACTAAGCATTCACAGTCTATTTGTGTCTTCTCGTATGTGACGATGAAACGAACCCTAATGGTACATGGGAAGAGGGGTCACAAGGGCTGTAGAATACCGGTGTCCTTACTGCAGGGGTGGGGGGCAGCCTCACAGTGGGGATTATGTGTCTCACAGGCTCAGGGGTGACTGCCACCTACAAGGTCCCGGCCCTGCTATTTCGTATGTTCATCAATCCTCACCAAAACCACAAGAGATCAAGGCGAGCGTCGCTGATTTTTAAGTGAGTGAAAAGCACAGAGATGGCATAAAATTAGCCAAGGCACATCTGTGAGTCATGGAAATGGGGCTCATTCATTTCTCTTGTTGGACCATCAGTCTGCCACGTGGGGCAGAGCCCCCAGGGTGGGAAAATGGGCAGCACACATCCCATCCCATCGGCAGAGAGGACATTTACAGGGCGGGGGAGGGGTGGCATGCATGGAGAGTAAATGTTGCATTCTTTGACATTTAAAAGAACAGCCGCAGTGTTTATGCCCACGTTATACTTTGGAGGAGAGTGCTCTTTGAGTAAAACTCAGAAGTGACATTTACTTGTTTGTGCTTTTAGGTTTTATGGGCTCACACAGAGGATACATAATTCATGCCAGTCGTCACCTGGCTCAAAAAAACTAATTTAGTTTGATCCCCTTCCACTGCAACTTCAAACACACATATGACGACGTGTGAGGGCTGGGCGTGGGCGTGTGTCAGAGCACGGTAAAGCTGGGTGAAACACTTCACGTCAGCCCTTCCGGGAGTCTTCCAATACACCTTTCTCATGATATTGGTCTGGATTTACTTTTTAGGAATAAGTCATTGCTCATCAGTAGTGATCAAAGCTGGACATCGCATTATCAGAGATACAGCAGCTTTCTCGTGTGCTGAGATTCCCGTGCTAAGCGTGGCATGAAACGTAATTCATCTTCTCTTCCTATGACGACACTCTTTGTCACTATGTGAGCTTCAAGCAGCTTCACACTCACATGTTTAACAAGTGGTGTCAGTAAAACAGCAGAGTAAGCGTCTCCCCCCCCCCCCCGTCGGTATTCCCAGGGTCATCGCATTATTCACTACAGCCCAGACATGGAAACGACGAGCAAGTGTTCATTGACAGGGGAAGAGGGGGTGGTATACAGACAGTGATTGTTATTCTGCCCTGAAAAGGAAGGAAATCTTCCTGCTGCCTTGCAAGCACGGCTCAAGGCCCCTTGCCAAGGTTGACTGTTCTGCCATTTACAGCAATGGAGACATGATTGGTAAACCCATTTTATAGATGGACAAACAGAGGCTTGGGAAAGTCATGTGACTTGTCCAAGAGCACACGGTTTGTGAGCAGGGGACCAGGATGGGGGCCCAGGCGTCCGGTGGGGAGCCTCAGCCTCACGAGAGAGCTGGGGCTGCGGCTCCTTGCTCTTCCTCCCCCACCCCGTGACCATTGGTATTAGAGAGAAGAAGGGATTCTTGCACGTTTCAACCCTTTTGCATGGTGTTATAAGCAAAGCATAAACCTGCTCTTCTGTGTGCAAGACCTCTAGCACGTTCTTTTGTATTTTCTGCTGGTTCCCTAAGTATTTCCAGGTTCCAGGCCATGAGCTGGGTGGAACCCAGTTGCAAACACCCGGCAGGACTGGAAAGCCTGCGTCCCAACAACCAATTCCAGGACACCCACGCGGAGCAGCCAAAGCTCATCCTGTTAGACAGTGAGAATCCTCAACGCTGAGCCACCTTTCAATTCCTCTGGGGTCCCCATGCCCCCCTCCAGAGCTTCCATCACTGTCGGGTGGAGAAGGCCCAGGAGTGACAGTAACGTGCCATGGGCTTGGGAACCACTTTGGGAAGAGACACCTGTGTGCCCAGGTGACCTGAGAAAGTGCTGAGGATATGAAAAGTGGGAGGAAGAATTCTGAGCAGATGGGGTGTTTTTACACCCCCTCTTGAGGAAGAAGCCGGGCTGTAACTTTGTCAGCTGACCCTGCCTCAGAGGTCCATTAGGCGCCTTGGATTCCTAAGGAACTCTTGGAAGTGCTGGGATTTTCCCTGAGGAAGGGTCCTGGTGCTGACTTGGGCAGTGGCACAGTGGGAGATGGGGGAGGATGGGGAATGCGGCCTTTCCCAGCACCTGGGGACACGGAACAGGACGGCTGAGGCAGGTCCCTCGGCCCAGGTCCCCTCCTTGGCTGAGAGGGCTCTGTGGCCATAGGATGGAATGGCCCAGACTGGCCACCACCATGGCCTGACACCAGGTTTCCTCAGCTCTGGCGGGCGGTGCCACCCAGGGTGAGAGACCATTCCACAGGACAGGGCACGCAGCCCTCCCACCCCCACCCCTCACTGAGGGGGACACTGAGCCAGGCTGGGTCACACTTAGAAATAAGTGTGGCATGTGGCGTGCCTATGAGAACTGGCTTTTATTTACCCATTAAACCACTTCGGGAGTCTGATAAGCAGAAAGCTCACCACCCTCCCCTGCAAAAAAACGTCCTGTGGGGACAAAGCCCCAAAAAGCAGTTTCCAGGCTCTCGGCCTCACATAGAAAGGTGCTGGCTCGGGTAGTAAATGGCCATCAACTGTGATCAGATGGCCAGCAGCTGTGGCTAGTTGGCCGTCAGCTGTAACCCATAAGCCATTGGCCACTAATATAACTGCTGTGGCTACGCTAGCAGAAAGAGTGGGGGCTAGCGAGAGCGGATTGCAGAGAGGTGGATGCTGCCGATGAGAATATAGTGATATGACTCCCCTACTTATGGCTCCGTGGGTGTTCCTGTTTGGCCTCACCGTGTCCTGCATTCTTATGTGGGGAGCGGGAGCTGAGACCCCGCCTCACACCCTGCAGGCCACTCCGCAGGACACGTTCATTCTCTAATCCCCAGAATCTATGAAAAGGTATGTTACCTGGCAAAAAAAGTCTTTACAGATGAACTGAAGGGTCCAGACCTTGAAATGGGGCGAGGAGCTTTGATTCCCTGGGTGGGATGGATCGAATCCCATGAGCCATTAGAAGCAAAGAACTTTCTCCAGCTGGAAGCAGAAGAGGCAGAAGTCAAAGAGTTGAAGCTGGAGAGGGACCCAGGATGTCATCGCGGGTTTCAGGACCAAGGGACAAGACTTGTACCTGGTCTTGCTGAGCTGGGAGAGGCTCCGGGGACAGTCACCGGGGAAACGGAACCCCCTGCACCCCCAAGGACCAGAATTCTGCCAGGAACCTCAGTGAGCCCAGCGCACCCCTGACCCACAGGCCTGAGCCACCGCGGCCGGAAAGGCAGTCCAAGGTATACGGAGCATGACCCGAGAGAGAGCAGACCGCCCGGACACAGCCCGTGACGGGCCAGGAAACACTTCTTAGACTTCAACTTGTTGCACCTGAGAGGATGCGGCTGCCGGACCTGAAGCACTTTCCCGGGAGCCGAGTTATCCCAGAGGAAGCAGGGGACAGGGGCCCTGAACCTCCCTTAGGTGACAGAGGAGGGGAGCGAATCAGTGAGGACAGGGCCAGGAAAATCACCACCTCACAGGCTTCCATCTGTCCAGGAATCCGTAAGAAAGGTTTTCATTGCGTTCAACTGCCCCGTGCAGCTATGTCTTTGGGGAGAAAATTTTTCATTTTCATTGCTTAACTAGGGAATAAAAAAGAAAAAAATCAATCTACATGACAAGGACATTTTTAAAGGCTAATTTAGTGAAAATTATATGAAAAATGTAGAAAATCATTTGTTCCCCACTAGTGGGGATCTGAGTTCTATTTATATGCAAATGTCAGATGACTGAGCCTACTTTATGTTGTACAATTTTGAAATATTGCCTATTTCATAAACCTTAGATTAATGAAATCCTGATGAAACACATGAGGCCTTTTAGGAAGCAGTTTTAGAAATGCCTTCCTGAAAGTTTTCTAACCGGTTCTTCTTTTCTCTGCGTAAAGCCACAATAAGCATTTTAATTTTTAGATGTAATCTATCCTGGGTTTTGTGTTTGTTTGTTTTTCCCCACAGTACTCTAAGAACATGTTGACCCTTTAAGAAAAACAAATGTTAAATTTTAAAAAATAAACACCAGCCGCGTGGAAGCAAATCCAAGTCTCGAATGTTCCAGCTTTTCCTGGGGCTCCTGCAGTCGCCCCTACGTGATGACCTTCCATGTGGCGTCTTTTCTTGGTTTTTCCCTGGGTGTTTCGCATAGCCCGAGTGTTAACTGTGCCTAAGGTCCCTCCCGGGAGAGCAGCAGAATGCAAATGACCTGGGTGATTTGTTTTAACCCACAGGTGCACAAAGAGAAATAGTTAAGCCCCTGGGGTCACACAGAAAGACAATTTACCAGAGAGAGCGGCTGTTTGGAGAATGTCTGCCTCACTTTGAACCACCTTGCTGCAGAAAAACAGCCCAGCTGAATACAGGCTGACTTCTACGGCTTAGGATTCTGGCGGGAATGGAACCCAGAGAGAAAACCAGGCCGCAAAACCCTTTGCCTGGTGTTCATCACAATCACGTGTAAAAGGGGGCTGGGGAGACGGGAGAGGCAGCTGTTGAGCCGCTGCACACAATTCACATCCAGCCTGGCCAGTCACAGACAAGCAGAAACTCCACACCTGCCAGGGGGTTGGTCCTGCAGGGTGTTAATAATCGTTTGTGTATCTGGGAGTGGGGGCGGGGTGTTTTGCATCTCTGTTGTTTCCCCTCTCTGCAAAAATAAGCTTTGTGGCTCTTAGCTTCGTATTCCCAAGTCCCAACCCTCATTAGCCTGGTTCCTTCCGATGACATATCTTGAGTAGACACCCTGAGAATGACCAGCGAGAGGCACACATGCTTAGCCACTTGCCTGCAAACGTCTTACCGGGGTGTGCAATGCCCTCATCAGAGACCACCCTCATACTAGTTCTGTTTCTCTAGGGAAACACTGCTTGATGTACTATCTAAGCTGAAAATAAATCCATTACGGTATAATTGGGGAGCTCACAGAAAAGCCAGTGTGGATGCATTTAAACAGCCGGGGGGGAGGGGGAGAAAGGAAGCAATGGACCCCACATCTCGCTACAGAAATGGCCTTGTGAAGATCCAGGAGGGGTGCTGCCAGGCCAGCCGCTGTGTCGTGAACAACACACAGAACTCTGTCCCCAGAACCATCCCTGTGCTACCCAAGCAACTGGCCATGCCCACTGCCATTGCCACCTCCTGCTGCCGAAATGCCTGCACAAAGCTTCTGGGCACGAGGCTCCCAGACCACGAGTGATGGAGAGGTCGCAAACCCACGCTCCAGCTGCAAGGGCGTCTCACAAAGCAAGCAGCTGGCATTTTCAACCTTTCTGGTGAAAGCTGCTCGGTGGCTCCTATGAACACTCTGCAGGTAAAGAATCACCCCAACAGCAGAAATGACTTCAAAGGGATCCCCCGTTTGCAAAGGGGCCGTCCCGATGGCTCCTTCCAGGCTAATAAAACTCCGGTCGCAATCACAAGGGCAGCCACAGCCCTGTGAAAGCAGGGCTCCCCTGAAGTTGCAAACATGAGTCACTGAGAGAAAAAGCCAGCCCCTTTCTCTCTACCCGTCCATGCTCGTGGATGAAGACACGGTGAGTTTGCGGCAGGTGTCTGACAATATTGTGGGAGCAGCTTTCTTTTCTGCTTGGTCCATCCCAGCTGGCCTGGGACGCTGTCATGGGAGGAGGCAATGCTTGGAGCTCTGCAGCCATTTATAGCCAGGAGAGTCACAAATGTCCCTGGGGACCCACTGTCATGATTGCACAGAGCTTCTGAACAACCCTGGCACGGCTCCCTCTCCACACCTGTGAACATTATTCCTGTACACTAGACTGCTATACAAATACACAATACATCACTGTCGCCACAGATGACAACAGAACTCTGATCTATGACCTCTGCCCCAAGCCGGCCAGACATTCAGACATTGGTCAACGACTGCCAGTTTCCCTTTTTATTGTCCTGGCTTCTGACTCGGGACCAATGAGAGAAAGCCAATTAGGCACCCAAACCCATCCCCTGAGATGCACGTCTTGTTCTCCCGTCTCCAGCCTCCCCAGGTCAGCAGCCTCCGACCCGCAGATGCGAGCCTCCCCTGGTCTCCGATGTAAGCGTCCTGCCCTTGTGTCTCTGCCAAACGCAACGGTGGAGGCTGACCGCCTCGCCACGGCCGGCTCTGAACAACTAGCCCGTTTATCCTCATTTGTCTGATTTTCATTTCTACATCTGCTACCTTCTGCAGAAGGCATCCTTACTGGACACACCTGTCTTCCACTGTTATAATCAAAGGCATATTTTGTAGAGCAGGTTCCCTAGTTACACACCCTCGTGTTACCTCAGCCTTCTGCCAGGTAGCACCTACCACGATTGTGACTGTAATACAGGGAAAGGGCATGAGGACTGTTTTTGCAGAAGAAGGAACTCGGAGGTTGGGTTCCAAGCCTGCTGCCTACATGCCACGCGACGCAGAACTCAGGCAGACGTTAGTCAGTGACACACAGCAAATTCTCCGGAAACTAGAGATTCCATTAGACCCTCCCCTGCAGGGAAGCCCGCAGCGAGTTACACACAGGTTTCATTGTACAAGAATTAAAGACAAACCTGCTGGATTCTTTCTGCACCTTACTGAAGTTTGAGATCAACTCACCGTTGGTCTCCTAGCTTCCCCGCCCCCATACCAATACATTTTCTATGGAAGCGGAAAACACACATAAACCCCAGCCTGGTGGATGGAGGGGGCTCCCTCTTCCACCAACAATTAGAGACCACCTTTCTGTCTGTGGTGGCCTTTCTTCCCTTACTTACTCTCTGCTAAATTAACTTCGTTTTACCTTAAACTCGGCATCGGCTGACGTTTGAATTCTTTCTTACGTAACCTCTATTCCTGTGACCATTGCGTGAATAATTGTGAAATGAGAT
Source organism: Rhinolophus hipposideros (assembly GCF_964194185.1). Lineage (NCBI taxonomy): Eukaryota > Metazoa > Chordata > Mammalia > Chiroptera > Rhinolophidae > Rhinolophus > Rhinolophus hipposideros. The sequence goes on along the minus strand of NC_138070.1, from coordinate 2,316,519 downwards.
GTTTCATGCCCTCCTTTCTCCCTGGATCCCGTGAGGGACCAGCCAGGAGCTGAGCTGACTCTGTTCCTTCCCCACATCACAAGCCCCCAATTCGGCCTGACACACAGACAATGCTCCAGAAATATTTGTCAGATGCAAGATGAATGAACGAGCTGACTGTTTCACTCTTCTATTAAAAACAGGAAATGGTCACTCGGGCCCAGTATGGGCCACAAAGCAGCCCAAAGCCACAGGTGCCTTCCCAGGGGATCAACTGGGAAATTACTTCTCAGAATTGAAATAAGTTTCAAAACATGATCGACAGTCTCTGCAGATTCCCCCAAACTTCTGTTGCTTAAGGAACAAATGCCCCGCGCATGCCGCAGCGATCGCTCATATTTGGTTGATTGCGGTCTTGGAGGTGAACGAGTACAAACGCTTGCAAATGAAAACCACGCTCAGAGCCCGAGCCGGACACACTCGCCCCAGCTACACAGGGGACCCACGTGTCAGGGGCCTCGCGTGGTGGTGCTCAGTGCCTCCTCGCTGCTGTCCCCAAGCTCAGCGTCAGTACAGGTTTCCCCTAGGAGCAGGGCCAGCAGGCTGCCTGAGGTGGGCTCACCTGGCCCAGGAGGAGTCCCTTCAGGTTGAAATTCCTGTGCTGATGACGGAGGTGGTCCTGGCCGGCCTGGCCCTGAGTCAGGTGGGGTCGTGGAGCCTGGTCCCTCCTGTGGGAGCAGGAGCCCAGTGTCACAAGGCCCCTAGGAACACTGCCTACCCGTCCCTGGGGAACTGACTGGCCCAGCATCTCCTATCGTGAGTGTTTGGCAGACAGCCCCACATCCGCTCCTGGGCTGCCCCGTTTGTCCAAGGCCAGTCCTAGGGACGCAAGGGCGTCTAGAGAAGTTGAAGTTCTCAGGTGAGGTTTTGAGAGAGACTCAGAATCATTTGGTCATTAGGAAGAATTAAATAAAGGTTCTGCTCAGCATAGACAATTACTGAGAGGAAACATGGGGAGGGGGGCAGCCCCAGGGATAAGACAGAGGGTGGGGGTGAGAGATTGCATCAGATATTTGGGGGTGATCAGATATCAAGGGTGGGGGACTTTCCCTAAACTTGACCCAGCAGGACTCTTGCTCCGACCTGACTGAGAGCACGACTGGCCGCAGGAAGGGTGGCGCCTGAGCCAGGTTTGCTCCAGGACGGGCTCCGTCTCGCCTACTCAGCAGTTGCTCCCTGTCACCCCTCCCGCAGCCACTGGCAACCAGTGTGCTTTCTGTCTCCAGGGACAAAGTACTGTGTTTGAAATGTGCGAGTCGTGTATGACGGAATAACAGACACCTCAAAAGCTACGTTAGGTGCTCTCCCTAAACCAGTGGCCACAGTCCCCACGCTCCCCCAGCCCCTTCTGGCCCAAGGGAGGAAGGACCTGTCACGCATGCCAGCCCTTTGTGCTTCACCAGCTCCCGGGTCCAGCCTTCCCACACCCTCCTAAGTCGTCCTTTCCTTAAGCTGCCACCATCTGACCAGCAAGTGTCTGTGGGTTCTGAGAGGAGCCACTTCACTGTCAGGTCAAGACGCTCCAGAAAAACTTCTCCGTTTTCCGGTGACTGTTGAAGAGGGAAGAAGGGTGGGGACACACACACCCTCACACTGAGTGAACGGCCTGTAACTAAGGTCCAACCTCACGTAAAACATGGGGACGTCAAACACTGACAAAGATTACGTTTTTCTGCCCTTTTGGATGTGGGAGCTTATTAAAAGCGATGTTGAATTGTGTGAACACAAAAGTTACATTTCTTTCAGTGACGTCGATGCACTGAGTCTCATTCCCACTACACATGGATGAGCGGCTAGGAGGACACCACCGCCTCTGCCTCCTTCCACATACTCCGACCAACACCGGCTTCACTGGAGCAAACGCGTTCCAGCAAAGACGCGTCTGTGGCATCCCAGAATTAAAAATCCCAGCTTACTCCTGGCGATGGACAAGACGCAGCTTTACACTGCGTGTGTGCCGCAGCCCATGCCTATTCAGTCGTCTGTAGCTTGATAATGTTTGCCAAGCTTCTACTGACGAGGCGCACAGAATGGACGGGGCAGGGGTGGGGGCCCTCGGCCTCAGCACTTTGCACCCATTGTCTCGCTTTAATCCTCAAACCTGTTCACTCCACATCCACTCCGGCAAACGCTGCTTAGTATTTTTCTGCTCTGAGAGTTCACCTATGGAAAAAGCGCTGAAGCCGCAGTTGTATTTATAGAACGGAATATAAGTGTTAATAACCTTGAAACTGTAAAAATGTGGCTGGCAGAAGCGGGGAGGTAGGCCAGGGATGGCCGGAAAGATGTGAGAGGAGAAACTCTGATATCTTCACCTCATATAACTCAGGTGGCAGACGAGAGGGGACAGAAGAAGAAACAAAAGGGCACCAGGAGAAAGAGCAGCCAGGTGACCTGCTCACTAACTACCTTGTGAAACTGGAAAGAGACGTGTGGACAGGAAAAATTCTCCTCATTCCTAAAAGAGTAAATCACTGTTGTCTAAAGCTGGTAAATACAGAAATAGCATTATAAGCATATTATAACATCTTGGGAGTCATTAAGGGAGCCGGTAAGCCCCGCCCCACCACAGCTGGTTCTAGATTCAATTCTAAGGCAGGTGAGGGTGAAAAGTGGAGGAAAACAGCAGGAGACTCAAGTCTCCAAGGCTTAGAAAGAAGTAGCTTCAGAAGCATGGAACTGAAAGTGGGCCGGAGTGGAATGGAGTCTTGTGAATCTCATCACAAACCTGTGATTTACTTTTCATATGCAGGTATCACAACAACACAAATACATTTTTCTTAATGGTCAAACAGGCATAGATTTTGTTTGGGCCCAACACCGCCTGAAAGGGACACGTGTTCTTCGAAGCCGAAAGTAACGTAACAATCCTAAACCAGGAAATGTTACAGAATACCCTCAACTGTTCTCAACGTTTCTGACTTCATCTCAGTTTTGTTGTTGTGCCTGTTTATTTTTGGGTGCCTATTGATACATAGCTTAAAATCACTACTTTTCCTGGGGCAAAATTCTCCACTGCTGTACTTTTCATTCTGATGCTACAGTTTAAAATTAGCATCCTCATTTGAGAAAATCAGCTACCCGTCCCAGACAGAAACGGCAGGTGTCTTGGGGGAAGGCCCAACACACGCTTCTGCTCCCCGAGCCCTAACATCATGAATCTCTCGCCCATGGCAGCTCTGATGGGCCAGAGTGACAGAGATGAGGGGAGCTGGCCTGAGCCGTTAAGCCCCGCCCCACCACAGCTGGTTCTAGATTCAATTCTAAGGCAGGTGAGGGTGAAAAGTGGCTTCTTCTCATTCTTAGTCATGAACTGGCAGGGTGTTCTGAGGTCTCTGGGCCCAAGAAGAGAGGGTAACCTGACTGATCTGAGGGTGTCAGTCTGGAGGATGTTTCCACATTTTGCAAGATCACCATTTCTGCTCCAAGTCCCCACAAAGTTTGGGGAGGTGAGGGTTAGCTGCCGCATTTTGTCTTATTTGAAGTCATTTTGGGTCCCGGGAGCAGGAAGATTCTGGAACCCACAGGATTCCCATAAGATCAATGCTCATCCACATTATCTCCTGGGAACCCAATTCCAGATGCCCGGAGGTCCCCCCATTTCACTGAGTGCCTCTGACCTCCCTCGGAGAGGGCGGACACCAAAGCTGATTACGATGGTTGAGCTAATATTCCATAAATCAAATTCTTACAATTAGTCTGGAATCACCCACTGTATCGCAGTTATGCTGCCTCTCCCAGAAGGGAAAGCTTATGTTCAGACCAACTGGCTTCTCTCTGGTCACCCCGAATCTCGGCCTACAGCCCTGAGTGGAGACAAGCAATGAACCGTCTGTCTCGGAGGCATCTCATGTTTTCAGTGGGTGAAATGAGCAGGAACGGAAAACAGAATCTATCAGTCAGAGGTTAACAGTCACTGCGAGATGGCTGACTAGTTTTTACCTTGAACAAAGCCCAGGGAAATTAATTTGAGGAGCACCTCACCACTGCAGACTTCAGCACTAAGGAAAACTCCCCTCACTTCCTGATCGAAGGGTGGGGGGGATGGGCACTGTTTCAAATTCCAATATCAGGCTTGGCCCTGGGAGTGTCTTAATGCCCACCTGGCCGGCCCCGCCCACCTAGGCACCTGGATACCTAAGTTTTCTTTTAATACTGTAACAAAGTACCACGAGTTACACCTTTAAACAGCAACCATGTATTGGGCGGACACAGGCTCGGTGGGATCCTCTGCTTAGCAGCTCACAAAGGCATACTCACCGCTTCTGGGACCAGGTTGTGGGCATCTTTGGGTGGTGGTGGGTAGGCAATTACTCTGCACATCCACAGGTGTGGAGGTGGCAGGCGGCTTGGAAAACTCGCCTTTTCCTGCAAAGGAGAGACACCGTCCTGGGATGGGGTGCAGAGTTCTGGGAGCATGAGGAGTGTTGCTCCGCCCTGACCCCCAAGACTTCAGGCCAAATGGAGACGCTGAGGGAGTTTTTTATACCACTTCAATGTCAGATGTGCATTTTGGGGCCAAAGCGTTCGTCCCAAACATAAAACGAGCACAGAAAGCATGAATCTGTCATGCCCTCCCTGCCACTTTTCTCTGGCTCCTTTTGATCTACAGGATAAAGGCCAAACAGACCACAGCTTGTGACCAGTTAGACGCTCTGTTTTGCCAGCCCCGTGCTCGTCTTTACACAGCACAACCAGCTACAGCTTGCCGCAATCCCCAGCAGTCCCTGCTGTCACCCCTGGCCACAGACCTGCACAATGCCACCACGTCTCTGAAGTCACTGGGCTGACAGCGTGGCCCATCCCTGCGGCCCAGCTCTCCAGCACTCCATCCCGGCACCCTCCACACCCCTCCCCAATTTTGTCCACCTGGACGGCCTCACCGTTTCCCAGGTAACTTTGCCTTCCACAGCTGGTTTCCTTTTCCTCTCTCCACTTACCAAAATCCTCTGCATTCATCATGGCCCAGTTCAAGTGTCATTGCATGTATGAAGGTTCCCTAACTTTCCTCGATGCAGAAGGTTCCCTCTTGTTGAGATTTCCACCTCCCATCCCTCTGTTTAGACACTGGGACGCCAGGCTTTCCATGCAGTCGGCAATTCCTAGCCTCACAGCTGTCTGCTCGATGAGGCCCTGGAGCCCAGGACCTGCGTCGTGCTCACTGTGTATCCCGGAGGTGAACACACACGCAAGACTTGACTCCCAGCAAGAGAAGACAGAACGAAACGCATACAGCTGAGCACGGCTGCGAGGGCAGGTGGACGAAAGTGAGAAAGAAAGAACGAAATGCAGGAAGGCAGAAAGGAGGAACTGTGACTCATCCAACGTCGTCAAAATCCTTTTTGAATTTAATCTAATCAGAGGAATTGAATTTCTGAAAACTGGAGCTATAATAATTTCAGCTGCTGTGTTCAGCAGCCCGTACTTGGCAGAGCAGAGTCAGACGGCCTCTTCCAGCTCCAAGGAGCCATTTAATCTGAGCAGGTAACCATGCTGATTGTCGTCCCTAAGCATTTATTCCGAGCGCACTCCCCAGGTCCAGTTTCAGTCAGCTGAGCAAAACATGAGAAGAAGTCATACATGAAATGCCCAGCATAGGGAAGACAACGCCGGAAATGTTTCTAAAATAAAGGAAATGCTAATGGCCCTTTGACTGTGGCAATGGACTCGTGTCATAGTCTTCTCAGGCTAATGGAAAGGGGGTGTCACTTTGTGACATCTTCTTGACTGCTCTGCCCTTGTCCGTCTGTAGAGATATTAACGTTCAGGCAATGCTGAAGTCCCCAGGGCAGGGACGTGCCATTCACTTAATAGCGACACCAGCCAAGGAAAACAAGGCCGTAAAAACACAGACGCTGCTCTCCTAACATGTCACTGGAGGGACAGGAAGAAATGGACGAGGAAAGGCAGGGAGTAATTAGGAAAATAGGAGCCCAGCTTGGTCTCCATGGGTGTCGGCAACTTGTTTGTAGCTGGTGACAACCTTTGAGCAGCAGCTTTTAAACTTTAGGTGATGGATGACCCTCTTACCTGGAGGCAATTAGAATAACAACACTTCTGTTCTGGTGCCGAGCCTTCACATTTAATTCCATGAGTAGGTTACTCACTCATCACCCTTCTTTTAGAGATGAGAAATGTGGGCACAGAGAAGGTTAAGAAATCCACCCAAAGTCACATAGCCAGGAAATGGTGGTCCCAGCGATGGTGCCCGAAACCACGGCCCAGCACTGCCTTCTCAGTGGTTGTGCCACTCAAGCGTTCCTTGGTATCAGAGCTTTGCAGACAGAGTGGCTGAATGGTCAGGAGAAAACCAAAATCAACATGCCCCTCCTTCATGGTGGTGAAACATGCCAGCTGAGCACATGGGCTTACCCGAATTCTTTCCTAAAATCTGCAAAATGTAAAGGGTTGACAAAGGGATAAACTCAAAAGGTCAAAGAAAATGGGAAAAGGGACCTCTGAGCCAAAACACCTGGGTGTTTGGGAATGGAGGTGATGACCGTGGAAAGCTGAACCAGGCCTGGCACAGAGGCCCCCACCAGGTGAGCGCTCTGTGGTGGGGAACGTCACTGGCCTCAGACACGCAGGGCTCTGCCTGCCTCTGAGATACGGGCACGGGTGGAGTCAGAGACAGGAGTCTCCGCAGGGCTGGTGGGGGACCCTCACCACTTCTTCCCGCTTCACAGGCCAGGCAGTTCCCCCACCTGCACTGACAGAAGACTGGAGCTGGGTCTCTGCAGAGCAAAACTGAAGGGGGATTTTTATATCCAGGCCCAGGAGGGAGGGAGCCATGCTGGAAAGAGGGTTTGTGTGTCCGTCTACTGACTGGACAGTGCCCCCCCAGGCCCCTCACCACCCCAGTGCACAGTGCAGCCCCCAGATGTGCCATCCTCCACCTGTGCCCCAAGCTGCCTCCGGCTGGACACGTGAGGGTGTCTCTCTAAGGAGAGTGGATTCTAGGGATAAACTGTATGAAAAGCCTTTACAATGAAAACTGAACAAACGCTGCTGAAAGATAGTAAACGACCTAAATTAGTGGAGAGGTATAAACCCTATTCATGGATGGAACACTCAGGACTGTTACATTGTCAGCTTCTCGCACAACGTTTTATAAACACCCCCCCAAATAAAATACATGCCCCATCTGTGGCCATAACACATTCTGTTTATCCACTCAGCAGCTGATGGACGTTTGGTTGTTTCCTTGTTTTATGACAAATTCTCCTATGGACATGCGTGTACAGTTTGTGCAATCGCCTTGCTTCTTGCTAAATGTTTTTAATAAAACGTGTAATGAGAGCACTTCAATTTGATCTGTGAGCCTCTCTGATTCATGACCTCCAGAAGAGCTGGCTGGCAGTGTGTTTGGAGGCCACCATTGCATGCAAGTAATTTCCCAGAAGACAATTCTGTTGCTTGACCATCCAAGATGCTGCCTGGACATCATGCTCAGCTGTAACTAAATGGGAAAATCAATGCCTGAAGTAAGGGCACAATTAATAAAGACTTCACAAGGAAACAGAGCAGGAGCACGGTCAGAATTAAAGTCTCTGCTGCCTAATCCATTACAACCCAGCTCCTGTGACCCCAGGCTGGTGAGACCAGGCCAGCTTGACTCTCAGGACTGGGCAAGGTAAGTGCACGTTGCGTCCCTTTGTGCAAAAAGAGATTCCCACAAAGCCTGTGTGCGTGTGGACAGGACCCACTCATCTGCACAGCTGGGCAACTACACAAATGCTGTGTTTCTCATGCATAAAATTTCTGAGCAGGACTTAGCAAGTGAGGAAATCTGATGGGGTCACGTGACCATGTCTGAACCAATCCCTGAAGCAGGCATTTCTATTCAGAGCCGGGCAGGAATGGATTCCCACTGAAGATCCAGGTGTTGTTGCCAGAATCTGGGGAAGGGATTCCAGGCAGGGAAAACAAAACACAAAAAACTACAGCACCGGTGCAGGAGACTTGTAAATGTTAGGACATAATTCTGGAAGTATTCATTAGAATTTAAAACATGATGCAGGTTTTGTTTCAAGTACAAACATTTTTTTAAAAATAAATTTATCCTGTAGAATATTTCCCTCAGAAGAAAACAACATAAGCATGGAATTACACACACACACACACACACACACACACACACAGGATTTAGCAGAGATCCGTTTCAGACGTTGGTATCCTCCCCTCCCCACCTCTGCTTCTGAAATGCCCCCTGTGATTAAGAATTTGTAAGAGATTTCCCCACGGCCCCCGGTGTCATGCATCTTTCAGAATGTTAAGTGCTCCGTTTCTGACACATGCCCTGAAACGGAGTTTTTCAAGAATCCTGACAGTTGTTGACAGAGAGTAAGTGGTCTGAGGAAGCTGCCTTCGGCCAAGTGGTGACTTACCTGAGTCCTCGCCTCCCTCCACATTCTCATTTACGGGAAAGCAAACGCTCTTCTGCTGGAGGCCACACTGGCCCACTTGCAGGATGGCTCGCCCCCATCCTATTGTCTTCCTGGATGGATCTCTAGGACGAGAAGGAAGCCGAGGACATTGTCTCCAAGGAATGTGTTGCCAGGAAAGCCAGGCCGTGTATTCAGAACTCCTGAGAATTAGGTGTCGGGAAATTTGTGTTTTTCAGTACCCTAAGCAAAGGGCAATTGCTTGACTTTTGTATCCAAACCGGGAGAAATCTGAGAAAGAAACAGGATACTATCAACAAACAGCCTGTGAGAGTAAACACAAACTGGTGACCCTGGGTGGACCGTGGTCCACACACCCACCTAAAAGTAAACCCCAGCTCCACATTTTAGCTCCGACTATCCGCTCACCCTCGAATGTCTCTCTTATTTTCACAAGCACACTTTAGTCAGTTCAAATGCCGTCTCTTTGATAAAAATTTCCCTTAGTCCAGTTCCAACAATTTCTTCCTCTTCATGACCCTAACACATTTTCCTTTGTTTTAGTTAAGCCATTTTCAAACGCAATTTATTGAAGTACCATTGGTTAATAACACCATATAAATTCCAGGTGAACCTTATAATTTGATATCTGTATACACCCCAGCATGCTCACACCCAAAGTCTAGTTTCCTTTTGTTACCGTGTATTTGCCACGTTTGGCTGCAAATGAGAGAAACCCTCAGCCTGATGATCAAATATTTTACCTACCTCACTTGGGCTAAGGACACACATGGCACCGGGGTGGGTGAACCTGCGGCCATTGTTCACGGCCTCATGACAATCAAACGCCTCGCGTATGTTTTTCTGTTTTCTTCTAAAAGTTTTATGCTCTTGCATTTTTTGCCTCATGTGTATTTAACGCACCATGGCTCTGGTGCCATGTGTACATATATTCCATGTATCATGAACATTTAATGCTTCAGATGCCCCCACACAGGACCCTTCCATCCTTTTCTACCTGCGTTCTGCACTCAATGACCTACCTATTTCACCTGTGCACAACACAACCCCAGATTCAATTCCTCTCATCCATCTTACTTGTCTTTCTCTTCTTTTCCATAGCAGGGTTGAATATTCTTAACTAACCCAGCAAATACACAACACGAGAATCCAGCCACCAGTCCATCTTTTTCCCAGCCGGGGGGTGTCTTTTTGTAGCCTGAACATCATGGTCTCTAAGACTGTACCGCGCCCCACAAGCGCCAAGGACTGCTCTCATGCCCTCAAGCCCCTGGTCAGACACCGATTTCGGAGAGAACCAACAGAGGGAAGAAGGATGGTTGTGGCTTCTTCAACAGAAGAGATGGGACTTCCAGCCTGGGTGAGAATTCAATCAAATTTATTGGGATTTTTGTTATTAATGTTGCTCGGTTTGCGTTGCCTGTGTGAAAAGGAATCCATTCTAATTTCCTTTATTTCATATTGTGACTTGCTGTTTAGTCACCAGTATCCTGTGTCACAAAACTGTTATTTGCTGTCACAATAAAATGTCTAAGGCCCAAGACACCGTGTAGCTCACGACTTGTGCTGTTTCTTCTCCCCATGTCAGCCTTTGCCGTGCCCAGCACATTCCTCTCACCTATGCGATTCCACGACTTATTTTCAGGGCTGAAGGACTACCCTCCAGAATCGGTTCCTATCATATTCCAATATAGGTCATGTGGGATTTACGTAAGCAAACAAACCCTATGTTTTTCCTTACAGAATCACTAAAATCACTTCCAATAACTACATGCTGAGAAGAATTTAGGTTTTTCATTTTAAAACATTCATATGAAGTACAATGTGCCTTATACACTATTATATGTGCTAAGTGAGCAAGCTAATCTTCAGGAGATTCTGAGAAAAATAAACCTAAGTAGCATCTAGTGAGCACAGAGTATAGATTCATATACTCCCGTGTCCCCAATTCCAAGATACACATTTTTCACGCTTTAATTGTCCTTCCCTTGAGATCCATTTTAAAACACTGGCATCTGCCAGTCGTCACTGGTGGCATTCTTGCTTCATGGTCTATAAAGTACTGATACGTCTCATACTAGAAGGGACTTTAAAGTTGATAAAATGGATATTTCTCACCAGACATTTTCTCGCCCATGGCTGTGAAGTTGCTTGTACTGAAACTATTTTCTGACACATGACGGTAAAGTGTCAGCAGGAAGAGCTAGCGTTTCTTTGTTTTTGTTTTTTTAATTTTGCGTAAGTCCCAGTATGAGAGAGCGCTGATGCCACAAGTCAGACAAACAAAAAAAGAACTTGTCTTCCACGCAGGAGCAATGAATGTCAGCAGTGAAAGCTAAAGAGCTTTGTCTCCTCCGCTTTCAAAGTTTCCACACAATTCAACTACGTTTATAATTTTCAAAGACAGATCTGCACAGTTAGCGTCTCCCCAGAACGGATGCAGCGTTCGATACATTGTTTTCTCACCTTGACGCATTCATACTTCCGTGTCTTCTTGGCCTACTCACAACTCTTACATTACTTGTGTTGTTGTCACTGCGTTTCCATTTCATGCCTCATTGGGTTTTCTCATCTTTGCCAGCACAGGTCCCGGAACACAGATGTGGGTGACAGGGGCTCGTCCGCCATTCCCATCGCTCCTGAGTTGATGTCGTGGATGGGGGATCTGAGATGTAGCTGCTGTGCTTTCTGATCTGGCCCCCAAGCCGTGTGACGCCACAGGAAGTGGCCACATGGCCTCAAAGGGAGTCCGTGGGTTGCCCGCCAGCACTCTGCTCAGCGTCCGAAGTCCTCATCCAACCTGTTGTTGGTGCCAAGCAGCCGGACAGAGCACACGTCGTCACAAAACCATTTCCGCTTCCCAGCTCCCAGTCCATCGGCCTTTTTACCTCCGTATCCTCGCTAGTCTTTAACAAATAAAGTGCAATTTTAACCTATTTACAAACCACCTGGCTCGTGGTTCATTTTAATTACTCAACCTCTAAAAATTAATGTCAGGTTCTCATAATTAAGTGCAAGAAGAACAGTGAAAAACTATTATTTGGGGTTACAAAGCCACACAGTCTTCTCAGACACGCCCCTCGAGACCATGTCATGTCTTAAGAGTGTGTGCTTTTGGTTCTTTTTCTGTCCTACAGAGTCTGCCAGGTGTTGTCTCCTTCCCACTGCCTTCTTCTCTCTGTCCCTCTGTTGTCATTGGATGCAGCCCCCACCCTAATCCCGTCTAACCTCACCTTCATTGAATCACATCTTCAGAGACCGTATTTCCAGATAAGGTCTCGTTCTGAGGGGCCAGGTGGACGGTCATTTTTGAGGACCTCTATCAACCACTACGAGGAGTGAGGGCCAGAAAGGGACAAACCTGCTTTACGCCTGACTCAGTGGCAGAGACACCCAGCACCATGGCCACTGCTGAAGATGGGACACAGGTGGGCCCGAGGTGGCCCAGTCACAGTGGCTCTCTGCCTCCTTCGCTTTGAGTTTCTTCTCAATGTCCGTGAGTTGCGTTTGTGGGTCCCCATCTTCCCCATTTCATTTACAAGCAATTGCCTCCCTGCGGGCTGCAGATGTAAGCCGGTCACTGCACTGCATTCCCCAGCCAGTGTCCCATCTGTGGCTCTGACCTGCCGTCTTGGGTCCAGGATATCCGGACACATATTTGATAAATCCAGTTTGTTAGACCTATGGCCATTCCAGCAATGCTTGCAGGGATTGGTGGCCCAAAATGGACAGTCCTTTCCTGCAATCCATCTTGACTATCCTTAATCCGAGTGATTAAGGGCGGGGGGAAGTACCACAGAATGGTGTGAACGAGGAGAAGGGGGCTTGAAATTCTAACATAGAGATTTGGGGGTTCAAATCTTAAAACGAGGCCATTGTCAGTCTTTCTGATTGTGCCTGAGAATTATTATAAAATATACATTTTAACAGCACTTCATGAGGTGTTAACATCTTTTATTTATAAGCTGGGATCATGGAATGTTTGTAGCGGAAGCAAGCTTGGTCATCATCCTGTATAATCATTTCATTATAAAGAGGGAAACTGAGGCCCACATGGCCGCGAGTGGCCTGAGGTCCAGGCATAGGTCGGAACAGTGTAAGGCGTTTGGCAGTCCCAGTTTGGGGTTCTTTCCACAAGAGGCGTGGATTTTAAAGCACAGTCAATGCAAGGGACAGGTGACACACTGATGGAGGAGAAAGCTGTGTAGGACAAGACCACACAGTGACAGCGTGAGAGCGAGTGGGGAGGAGCTGAGAGGGGACGGTGAGTCTGGTCCAGGAGTTTCTGGGGCCCTCACCCCGGCTTTTCCTGAAGCCCAAAGAAAGGAGGTCTTTGGGGACAGGCTTGCATGTATACCTGACCTCCTTCTAAAAAAGAAGACCATTTTATGCCACTGTGACATCCTTTGGATCCAGTTTGGACGCACTATTCTCTGCCCTTTTCCCGTTAACACTCATTCGTCGGTCAGCACATGCTGCCTCTCCTTTCCTGACTGGCCACGCAAACCGAACTGGTACTGGCTCTGAATTGCTCATGCTTCTCCAGTCCAGCCTGTTAGCTACTCTCCACTCAAACGTATGGAGGAAGCTGTGGGTTAGGCTTCAATAACTCATGACCTATAAACAACACTAAGGCCATGCACTGGAAGTATTTAAGGTATTTAAAGAAAGGGAATGATCTTTCTCCGCATGTGGCCAGCCAGCACTGAATGTATTAAACAAGATTTAGGGTCTTCTGAAACCTGGGTCCAGCTAAGCTGTGATATAAAGCAGATCAGCTCACCCCACTGCCACGATACCCAAGACCCATGGACAATTACAGGTGGATGCCGGGTGCTGAGTGGCTTGCCAGGAGGTGGGGAACAGGATCTAGAGACGGCTTATCCAGTATCAGGCAGGGGGTCGGGGGCTCAATTGATAGAAGTTTGCTGGCAACAAAATAAAACTGACCAGGGGGTCGCAACACCGAATCTGAGCCTTGCCCTGGTGAGAAACTTTTCCAGATTTCAAATTAGGTTCCCCAACCCTCCACCTGCGAGTTCCTTATAAGCGGTGTCCCTTGTCTTTGTCCTAGGGCTACAGTCCCCTAGGGACACCCAGAGCCAATTATCCGTGATTTTTTTACAACCCCCTCTTCCTTGAAGAGCTGTGGATGGAAAACCGCTTTTCCTGACGATGTTTGTCACAACCTCTTGAGTTACAGTCTGTTTTCTCAAAACTCCGAACAGCTCGGATGAAGAAACAATCTGCAGCGTCAGGAAACAGAGATGTTATTGCTGCGTCTTTCCACTGTAGACTCGGATAGACGTTTCACGTTATCGAAAAATCAAAATTAAGAAGAAAAAAAAATCCGCAAATGCTCTTCTCTGCTCCTGGTGACAAAAGTCCGTGCAAAAATCCCAGTGTCAGAAGCCATTACCATGTGTCTGAACACCCATCAAAAGATCGTTTCAAATGTTCCTGTGAAGGCTTTTTTAAAGTTGCTCTTGAAAATATGGTGGAGAGAACTTTTTGTTTGTTTGCTTCTTTCCCCCATCCAAGGTGGATGTGGTCTAGATGAAATGACTGATCTGAGTTTCAACACTTCCTGGGACCACTAGCCATCCGACCACGGTGCTGGCTGATGAGTAACCAGAGCAATACATGTGTCCCCGAAACCTTGACAATGGTGGAGGGGGTGACAGGCTGGGGTCAGAGGGAACTCGAAGAGCGCCATCCACTGATCCAAGCAGTTTGTTCCTGCACGTGGCATGGAGTGTTGGTTCCCTACCCAAAGTGCATGCACCCCTCAGGGAGGGTGACCCCATCCACCCCAGCTCAGGGGTAAATCCAGAACCATTTGGGCCGATCATGGTGTCTCTTTCCCTTGTCAGTGACTGGCTTAAGTGGGCATGTGACCCAATTCTAACCAATGAGGTGTGAGAGAAAATGTGCCGGGAAGACCCTGGGAAAGGTTTCCTTGCTGATAAAAGGGACACACAGAACATTGCTGGGTCGTGATGGAAACCCTGGGCCTTCAGCTGCCATCTTGCCAAAGCCAAGAGAACCGGCCTGAGGCCAAGCTCATATGCTGAAGACAGAAGCAGAAAGAAAGGAAGTTTACTTTGAGCTGCTGTAAATTAAGCTGTTCTGCAACTTCCACTGCTTCAGGCTTCTTGAGATGCTAGATTTTCCTGGTCATTTAGCTCCTCGGGCCGACTGTGCTGAGAAGGGACTGGAGGTGGGGGTGCAGGCTGAAGGGCGGCTTTGCTGTCACGGAGGGGACGGAGCAGTGAGCCACAGAGTCTCTCTGACTTTTCGAAAGCCACATGGTGAGGAAACCACAGACACACCTCTCTCCTGCCAGAGGCTGCCCCACTAAATGCTGTCTTGTCCCTTTGCTGTGACATTGGGACTGACCGTGACACTTCTGACCCAATGTCCACAGCCAGTCCCATCCCTGGGGTGAGGAGGCACCTGGGGGGAGCTGGCACTCACCCATCTGAGCTTTCTCCTCCCCAAGCAGATCCATCCTCCCCTTATCAGAGTCTGTATTTTATCCTACTAAATGCATGTGTGGTCCCAAATGCCCCTGAAACACTAACTGCTTGCGTTTTCTCCATGTGGGGGAAGAAATCTCGCTGTGATGAAATTGAAGCTGTTATGGGCACCCAGAGACTCTGCCTTCCCATCCCAAACATGGCTTCTGAAGCATAAAATGCTAAATATGAAGTGTCTGGTACCTTAATTTTAAATAACAGAGACTTGCAAAGGATGCCCCAAGGATTTCAAAATACTTGAGGAACCTACTTAAGACGATCTTTCAGCAAGTTTTATGATGCAGCTGGTTTAATGTACATGTCTGAAGACACAGTCTGCGCAGCCATCGCTGTGCAGCCGCCGTCATTATGAGGACAGATTGCCCGGGCTCGGCAAAGGAAACGCAGACACCCGACAATATTTACTACACTTTGTCATCCGGCCCGAACTGTCAAAGTCAAACCTATTTCCCTGTTTTTTAATAAAAACAGCAACTGCTTAACAGGTACTGGGTTTCCTTAGTGGGGGTGGGGGAGTGACGAAAATGTTCTGGAACCAGCAGCTGCACAGCACTGTGACTGCACTTGATGTCACGGAATTGGTCACTTTAAAATGGCTAAAATGGTAGATTTTGTGTGGTGTGAGTTTGACTGCCATAAATAAATCAATAACACATCAGGTGCTGAAAAGAGCTGCAACATTCTTTGACGAAGACAGAGGATGTTCGTCCACCCACCCAGACGATGCGTATTGAAGACTCACTCCGGCAGGTGCTGTGCCAGAGCCCAGGGAGGCAGCCAACAGGACCAGAGAGGTCAGTCCCCCCCATCCCAGTGTGGGAGACAGACAGTGAGTGACTGGAATACAAATGGCAGGTTCCAGGGCTGTGACGATGAGCAGAAACATGGTCCAACCAGGTGAGTGTGACAAGTGATGTGGGGCAGAGGCTGCTGCAGGTAAGGGGGACTCCAGGTAAGGGGGGGCTGCAGGTAAGGGGGCTGCAGGTAAGGGGGGGCTGCAGGTAAGGGGGGGCTGCAGGTAAGGGGGGCTGCAGGTAAGGGGGACTCCAGGTAAGGGGGGGCTGCAGGTAAGGGGGCTGCAGGTAAGGGGGGGCTGCAGGTAAGGGGGCTGCAGGTAAGGGGGGGCTGCAGGTAAGGGGGCTGCAGGTAAGGGGGGGCTGCAGGTAAGGGGGGGCTGCAGGTAAGGGGGGCTGCAGGTAAGGGGGACTCCAGGTAAGGGGGGCTGCAGGTAAGGGGGCTGCAGGTAAGGGGGGGCTGCAGGTAAGGGGGCTGCAGGTAAGGGGGAGCTACAGGTAAGGGGGGCTGCAGGTAAAGGGGAGCTACAGGTAAGGGGGGCTGCAGGTAAAGGGGAGCTACAGGTAAGGGGGGCTGCAGGTAAAGGGGAGCTACAGGTAAGGGGGGCTGCAGGTAAAGGGGAGCTACAGGTAAAGGGGGGCTGCAGGTAAGGGGGGGCGGGTTCAACACCATGGCCACCTGGCTTCCCTCCCACCAGCAGTGGGAAGCTCTCCAGGAGGGTTCTTGGGCAGACAGAGCCCCAGGTGGAAAGCCCCGACGAGAGAACCACCCGGCGTTTTCCAGAAATGGGGAGAAGGCCTGTGTGGCTGGAGCGAAGGGGGAGAAAGGTGTGTGAGATGGGGGGAGGAGGGGCCAATGGAGCAGATCCCCTCCAAGGAGATGTGGTTCTCTGGGAGGAAGAGCGGCCTGTGGTGGGCAGTGGGCGCCCTCCCCACCTCGCTGAGCCCGGCCTGCCTCCTCCCCCAGCCCAGGCGGGTCTCGTCCTGTTCACTGAAGGTCCAGATTCGCACCCTGGCTGCTCGTTCGTTAGAGGGAACTGGGGAGCTTTCAGAAGTGTGACTGTCTGGGCCCCAGCCCAGACCACGGACACAGGAGCCCAGGTGTTCTACGGTGTCACTGGGGTTTGCTCCAGGAACTGACTCACTGTCATTTCATCATGAGCTTCTCAGGTCCCTCTGCAGGAAAACACGCATATTTAAATAACTCTTTGGTAATTCGTTTTAACCCCCCAAAGTCATTGGAGGTTCAGAGAGGAGCAGATTTGTGGGGGGAGTTTTTAGACATCCCTGAGATACTAGTAGCGAATTCGTATCCACACCTGGAGTACATGGATGGGCTATGTCCCCTGAGCGCTTCGAGGGGAAGTGTCCAGGCACGGGGGGCCGGCAAAGCCATTCATTGCTCATCACACGTTGGCTGGGGAGGCCAGGTGCGTGGTCCCTCACGAGGACTGTGCCCCTGCCTTTGCCCTGTATTGTCCGTGTGCTCCAGGAGGCGCCGTCCCCCGTATTCCATCCAAATGGTGCTCCCCAAAGCTGTGAGAGAATCCATTTATCCTCACAGCAGCAACGACCTAGGTCCTCTGCTCTCTTCACTCTACAGCTGGGGAGACAGAGGCACAAAGAAGCCAGCACCTTGCAAAGGTCACACAGCTGAGCAGCACGTCCAGGGTGGGGTCCCAGGCGGCTGCAGAGTGTGCGCTCCGAGTCACTCAGCCTCGTGCTGGCTGTTCCAGGCTCCCTGGGAGGACGACCCAACGCTGGGGAAAAGCCAGACGTCTCTCCTGCCCAGAATTCAGACCCCTCCCAACAGAAACACGTGGACTTCACAGAGCTCAATATTTCCTGCTCACAGGATGGCGGGACTGAAACGCTTTTCTGCTCCCCGTGCAGACCCCCGGGTGGCCCCAGAAGGAAAGCAGCAGCCCCTGAGGACCTGGCCACCCATGTCCACTCAGTCCGTCCCCTGGGACTGCCTCTCCTGCCCCAGGGCTCCTCTCCTCACCTTTTCCCTGCTTTCTGCTGCTTCTTCCTAAATCTCATGCTCACCACTGGTTAGTGGCCTCAAGGAACCCTCTCTTTCTGTCAGTGAATCCTCCCTCAAGCTTATGAGGTCAGAACTATGACCACCCGGTTTACAGAAGACAAAACTGGCGCGTCATGACAGAGGGGAGCCTGCCTGAAGGTGTCACAGTGACGCAGAATGGTACCACGTCCACGAGTGGTCTCGGCCAAAGCCCCAGCGTCCTCTACTTTTCCTCCTTCTCCCCCATTCTTTGCATGCTTGTCTTTCACCCGGGATGAACACGTATGTTCTCACCTGTTAACAAGGGAAGCAGAGGGTCGGCTAGGGGAAGACAAGACAACCAGCAGGAGGACAGAGTTAAAACTCACTGCTGCTGATGAGCTGATTATAAGACTCTTCCGGCCGCCCTGCAGCTGTGGTTCCAAAAAGGCAGCTCTAGACCGTCCCACGGCAATCACGCCACACGTGCTTATCCTGCCTGCTGACGTTGCCATGCTCCGCCCTCTTCATGCTCACGGCTAAGGTGCAGTGGGAGAAGGGACGCGCTCTGGGCGGGTCGTCTCCTGGGGGCCCAACCGTCGCCCCCACCTCAGTTCTGGCCGGTTTGTCTGCCTCTCTCCCGGAACAGGAGTAGCTGCTGGAGGTGAACGTTGACCAGCTGCAGCGGACACATGTGGCTTTGCCCGTCTGCCACGACCTGACCCTCCATGGCCAGCCCATGAGGTTTCGGGAGGGTACACCTGTGCCCGTTCGGGATGCTGATGAGACCCCCCGCCCAGCCGCAGAGCGGGGCTCACTCAGGGGTCAGCACTGACCCCCAGTGGGGCCGCGAGCACTTCCTTGGGAATTCCAGTCTAGCGGGGAAGCAATGAACTTCCCACCTCCAGGCTTGTCGGCCGGCGGGTCACGAGCCTAGGGGTGTGGTTCCCACCCAGCCTACAAGACCTCACTACACGCACGGGGGCTTGCTGTGTGGGCCTGGGCATCTGCGGGGACCAGCTCTCCCCCGTGTGGCACCCGCTAGAACGTCTTCTGACCCGCTCAGTAAGAGCCACGGCCACACACCAGGCCCCACGCCTTGGGGACGTGCCATTGGCTGTGGTCACGCGGGTGAGGCCACGTGCCATGCTCTCGGGTATTTGATTCAGTTCCACTCCATGTTTTAAAAGCTGGTGGCGGCACGTTTCGTCAGTTATGTCCTCCTAGTGGGTCCCAACCCACCATCTAAAAATTCTGGACCAGATCGTGTCTCAACACAGGCCCAGACCCTCTGCAGCCCTGGACAGATGGACGTGACGCGCGACTCACGGGCACAGGACGTTGGTGTTTCTAAGAAGGCAGATACGGCTCTTGCCTCCTCTTTTTCCTTCAAGGGTCAAAAGGAGGGATTTCCTTTGTGATCTGTTCGCATCACTCAAGGACCTTCCGCAGGAGGGCGGCATTCATGGTCACGGACTACCTTCGCAGGTACAGTCACGCCTGGCCGCAGGCCGTACCTGTCTGGGCTGCTCGCTTGATTCCTCAGACAGGACCCTTCGGGCTGCTCTTTTCTCTGTCTGTCGGGCTCCCCTCCGTATGTGCCTCTCAGCGGACCCTGCACGGGGAGGGTGGGCAGCTGGGCGTCAGGCGACATCCTGCCCTCAGCGTCCAGGCAGCCTTGGCCAGGGGGAGGCACAGCAGGAGCTGGGACGGCAGCTGGTCCAGCATCACCTCCAGCTCGCTCCCCGGAGGTCTTCCGGGCCCGGTTGCATCCCTCCGCCAAAGGCCACGTCTCCCATCTGATGGCCTTATCCACGTGACCAGGCAAAAAAAGGAGCCAACAAATCGTCCTCCTCTCCGTGCCCCAATCCTGCCTTCAGATCCTGGGGCGGGCTTAGTGCCCCCCAACACACACCCACCCAGAACCTCAGGACATAACCTTATTTGGAAATAGGGTCTTTGCAAAGGTGGTTCACGTGACGATGAGGATGAGGTCACACTGGCTGGGGCGGGCCCTGAACCCAGGCAGTGTTCTCATAAGAGACAGGAAAAGGCACACAGACAGCTCAGGGGCCATGTGACTGGCATGACGCGTCTGATACCAAGCAAATCTCAGGGCCAACGGAAGCTGGAGGGGAAACGCAGGCCCCTCCCCACACCTCCACTTTGGCAATCACGACCTCACACGCACCATTCCAGTTTTAACTGTGGGAAGAGCAGTGCGTGGCAGGAACCACAGGTCTCGCCCACCAGGGCGCCACGGCTTTTCACAGTCGCACACCGGCAGAAACACAGACATGGGAAGAGTGACTCGCTCACGAGTTTTCTGTGAGTACTTTCTGGCAGCGATTTCCCTTGTTTCTTTAGAACAAGAGCATCCAGTCGGAGCCAGAAAAAAACTCACAGTCCCACAGACTTTCCGTTTCTTTGTAAAGCTTAACTCACGTTTTAAAGAAGTTATATCAGAGGCCACCACGTACACATCAGGACATTTTGCACACACCTGTCAGTTTAGTGACACGGCGTCTCCACTCGTGCTTGGCACCCTTCGGCCGGAGTCAAACACTGGCCACCTTTAAACCCCGGTGGTGCGTGTCGGTTTGTCACCGTCCCCACCTCTCCTTACTGCCTAACACCTGCTCTATTTGACTCAGCTCAGTGGGTGTTCCTGGACCTGCATTTCCAGACTCGGAGACAGCGACTGCTTCATTAACTTTTTATTCAACAAATACCTGTGGAGCATGTAAGTTGTAAGTTGGACCAGACAGGGTGCTAAGAACTGGGGATACAGGAGAGAACACGAGCCCCGGCCCTGCCGTCAGGGGTTGTCCACTGCAGCAGGTAACCGAGGTCCTAGCCTCACGTGACCGGGAACAAACTCCAACAGTGGCAATGTCGCCTCTGAGATTCAGGACTCGGCCAGGGTTTTGCTGTGTGTTCCTCGCCCCGTCTTGGAGGCAGCGTAGAGTGCTGCAGTCATGCTGCAGAGTGACGGGTCCAGATTCCCTTCTCTGAGGTTCCTGCCGGTCTCAGGAACCTCCCACCCCTGCCTGAGTTCCCAGTACCCTCTGTACCTTCCGGCCTCCCAGCGATACCGCGTCCAGTCGCTCAGGATCGTGGGTGTCCTGAAAAAGCACGTGGCTTCGGAACGTGTCATCCAGTTGCAACTCCTTCACCGACCTCCAGGGTCAGCAAAGTCACCCTCTCTTCACTGTATCGTCAGAGGGTCCGCAACGAACATTGCAAGGAATAAACTGTGTTAAGGTGAACCAATGGTGACTTTTAATTAGGCGAGTGCCTTACGTGTTCACGGAAGTTGTCACGGTCACCTCAGGGCCACTGTGCTGCCTGGTGACCAAAAGAATATTCTGGGTGAGACCTGAACCGGCCGGTACATGGAGGGCCAGGAGGGACGGAAAGGAGGGTCGCTGCGGATAGGGAGGTGGCAGCTTTCCTAAGCCAGGGAACGTCCACCCAGGGCCGTCTCAGTGCCACATGACCAGGGCCTCGGTGCCTCGCCCTCCAGAATGTTCTAGTTCATCGAGGCCTCCACAGGCCAGACACGGGCACGTCCAGATGATCTCAACCTCACGGTGCTCTCTCAGGGCTGCGTCCTTGCAAACGACCCCAAGGCCCACTGTCCCGGGATCCACCTGGGTCACACTCGCTCCGTGACCTCCTCCGACACCGTAACGCCTGCACCTATTGTGGAAAAACAGCATCTCCTTAAAGTGCTTCCGTGCCGGAGCTCTCACATTGGAACCACATTTGTAACGGTTCTTGAACTTCATGTCTCCTTTCCAATGCGATCTTCAAAACAATGCTGTGAAATCACCAGGGCACGTGACGTCGTCACTGTGGGTAAAATCCAGCTGGGAAGGTCGACACGAAGGTGCAGGTGTGGCCGCCCCAACCAGGTACACACGGGACTTCCACTTTCGTCCGAGGTGAGCTTTCCTCTTCATACCCCAACCCCCCAAACGTGCCCGAACCCTCCACCTCTGCTCATGGTGTGTGTCTGTTTCTGAGACTGTTGGGTGGGGGGACGCAGGTTGCTGGCAGGGCTGCAGCAGGGGTCCCCGCTCACGCACAGCTGAGATGAACTCACTGCCGTGCTGCAGCGCACGTCGGTCTCTCCCCCGTGACGAGCCCCGCCCAGACCCTTCATTCTTTCCTTCGACTCGCTGTCGTCCCTGCCTCCTACCTGCATCCCTGCTCTTGTCCAGCCGTTAGGGACAAAAAGCCGCTCCACCAGCAAACATCTGGAAGTTTCTGTCGCAGCCAAGCTCAGCGTGGGCCCTGCCTGACTTCTCCTGGGGGGAACCCTCCGGCCGTGCCATGTGTCCTGCCCCCACAGATGCACCCACAGTCATGCAGCGGGGTTCACACTCATGGGGTGAAGCTCCGACCAGCGGATACGGGAGCCGGGCCTAAAGCCTTCCTCTGTTCTCCCTCCCCAGGGGCTGGCGAAGCTTGTCTTTCCCACACCCTCTCAGAAGCCAGACCCACAGGGTGGTAATCAGTCCTGCTGGTGATGGGCAAAACCCTGCCCCTGCTACCCTCCCCTGCCCTCGCTCCTGGCCCCTGATTTGCTCAGCCTAATAAAGTAAGCCTGCTGAGACATGGCGGCCTCGCCCCTGGATGTTTGCGTTGGTGGGCCTGGCACCCAGAGTCTAGTTCGACGTCTGCTGGGGAGGGCGTCCCTTCCCAGATGAAAGTCCAAACCTCACAGCACAGCACAGTAATTTTCTATTGCTGCCATAACAAATACCACCAGCACAGCAGCTCCTCGTCCTGGGGGTCAGACGCCCAGGTGAGCTCAGCTGGGTTCCAAATGAGGGTCCCACAAGCCTGAAATCCAGGTGTCAGCCAGGCTGCACTGGGATCTGGAGGCTCTGGGGAATTTCCTGCTTCCAGCCTCATTCGGGCCGTCAGGATTCAGTTCTGGGTGGTTGTCTGACCACCTCCTTCCAGCTGTCATCCAGGGGCCAAGCGTCACGCACTCTCAGCCCCTGCAGACGGCCCACATTGGATTAGCTTAAACCCACGGAGACAGCCGCCCTTTTGATTAATGCAAAGCCAACCGAGTAGTAATCTGGATTACAAAATCCCATGTATCATGTCAGCAGAACCGCAGGCAGACAGCTCACCATGTTGACAGTGTCTGGGATTAGGACAGGAAATCGTGGGGGCCCATCTCAGCGGGCTGCCCACCACAGCAGGCCTTCTGCTTCCTTCCTCCCCACTGGAACACAGACCTGACACTGGAGGCACAGCAGCCACCTTCCAACCACGAGGCAAACAGAGGCCAACATCTGGAGATGTGGAAAACGAGACTCTGGGGCTCTGTGACCAAATGGATCTCTGGGGCAGGGGACAGGCCACAGCTCACGGCCCTTCTGAATGGCAGGGCACATGGCACGGCCAGAGGGGCTCCCCCCCGGCGTGGATCTCCAGGAGTGGGTCTCTGTGGCTAATGAATGGCCCTTGTGTGGCAATAGAGCCTGGACGGCTGAAGGACCTAATTGGATTCTCCACTGCACAAAGTCTGAAATCTTCCATCTTAACTTCTTGCAATACGCTTCAAATGAACTCTTGTTTGCTCAAGCTACAATTTGCTTAGCTGAGCGTTCTGTGAATCCCCCAAACACAGTCCTTTCTGACACACCAGGACTGGCTCTTTCTGCTTTCTGTAGATGGTTTCCTTGATCAGGGACAGAGCAGAGAGTGAGAGCAGAGTCCAGAGTCTCTTCCTCTTCTGTCCTCCCGGCTCCAGTGGGCTCAGCGATGGGGCACACGCCCAGGGCAGCGGGCAGGCCCCCCTCCAGGACCCCAGACTCCGTGGTGGGCTCAATCCAGCCCACCTCCCAGGGCCGTCCTTCTGCAGCCTCCTCCGCCCCCGCGGCACATCTGAATTCAGAGGACCAGCTCCCAAAGCAAATTGCATCATCTCGTTCCATCCGTTTGCAAGGAGCCTAATGAGGGCAGACAGGTAATGTAATTCTCCCTCACGGCCGCGCTGCGGAGTGAAATGGAGCTAGATCTGTTTTTTATTTCATAAAGCAGCCTCAGCAATTGGCTCCACAAGAAGAACTTCCCTTTTTATGGGGGCAAGGACGGTCACCTTTGTGTTTGTGTAACGACATAGGAAACTTTGACCTTTGGCCGGAGCCCAGGACCTTACACCTCTGAAGTATTCCCCTCCTGCAGCGCTGGGAAGATTACCCCAAAGCTGTGGGATCGCAGTCTTCTTTATCTACGAGAACAGAGGCTTCCAATGTAGCCCCAAAGCGAGACCCCGGGCGTGAGCCCCTGGAGAACTGCAATTAGTCATCCGAGTAACTGCCATGATTTCTGTTTGCCGGGCGGCTTGGCCGTTATTAATGCAAACTGAGAAGAGAAACAGCGATTGCATCTAAGATCCAGGCAGGTTAAACTCACACCTACAGTGACTTGAATGCTTACACTAAAGCACCAGTTTTAATTATGGAAAGACAGAAGGCAGCAGAGCCCACATACAAAGGCACCAATAAAATACCTTTTATTCACCTGATCAGATGAATGGAGGCGTGAGTCGGGTCGCTGTGGCTTATGAATGGCCCTTGTCTGGCAACACTGACTGGACAGCTGAATGGCCTAATTGAATTCAGTGCCGATAAGAAATTATTAGATGGAGGCAGATTTCAGAGAAGACAGTCGTTGCCGAGCAGGCTTACTGGTTTGGGTTCCTGGTGGCCAGCGTTAGGCATGGGGGGACCCAGCGGGCTGGCTGCAGAATAGAAGCCCGAGTGG
This sequence comes from Rhinolophus hipposideros, assembly GCF_964194185.1. Classification (NCBI taxonomy): domain Eukaryota; kingdom Metazoa; phylum Chordata; class Mammalia; order Chiroptera; family Rhinolophidae; genus Rhinolophus; species Rhinolophus hipposideros. The sequence goes on along the minus strand of NC_138070.1, from coordinate 2,291,945 downwards.
TCAGTCGGGAGCCTGGCCACGTGTTCAAGTGCCTGCTGGCTGAATTCTCTGTTTACTCCAAGCACCTTGGTTTACGTGTTGTGTCCAGATGTGGGGAAATGGTACAACTCCGGTGAAACCTGAAAATGTCTGCTGTGTGTAAAACATTCCCCGATGCAGGTCTTTGAGACAAGTATTCCTCTCCCTTTTCCTGAGAGAGGGGAAATAGCGAAATGCAGGCCTGGAAATCTAGGCAGACCAGGACTCAAAGTGCAGCTCTGTCTCTGTCCTGCTGTGTGATCTTCGGCAAGTGACTGAACCTCTCTGGGCCTTGTTTTTGTCATCTGTAAAATGGGACAAGTTCTGGCACTGGGTGGGACTGCTGTGCTGGACTAAATGGGGTGTTTTGTTTAAGGGTCTCAGCACATTCCAGGTGCTCATCCCTCTCCCCTTCACCCCCCCCCCCCCCCGCTGCAGTGATTGTCACAGAACCGTGTGGCTGCTGGGGATCCCTAGTTCCTTAATCCCTGAGCCCCAAATAAGCTAGACCATAGGAAATTACATTTCAGGTGTCACAGGTCCTTGGGGTTGTCCCAGGCGATGCTCTCTGACAGCTGAGGGCACTTCAGCTAGTAGAGGTCCAGTGATGTGCCCAGAGTCACAGGCAGGTCGGGGACAGAGCAAAGAGCGCATGGCTAAGAGTCTACAGCCTCCTCAGCTGGTGCGCCCGCAGCCACAGAAAGCCCATCTGACCTGGCTGAGTGACACCGGAATTTATCATCTCGTTAAGAAAGGGGCATCTGAGTCAGGGCTGGCTCAGATGCAGGTGACATCGGCTCGCCCTCTCTGGGCTCTGCCCTCAGGATGCCAGCTTTGTCCTCAGGCAGGCCCTGCCACAGTCACAGCTAAGCCCACAGGAAGAAGAGCCATCCAGGATCATTATGCAAAAAAGCAACAGAATATCGGCTGAGGGGTTTGGCATGGGACCTAACCTGACCCTAACCTTAACCTATGCCCTATTCATGGGACACCTGTTTACAGCAGAGGCTCCAGGGTGTGGAGAGGAGCAGCTTTAAAAGGGAGGAAATGAAAGCCAACACAGAGAGTCTCTAAGCCAAACTCAAATATAATGTATACCACAGCACATTTGGAGAAGTCGGAAGGCTCGACCTCCACGCATGGGGGAAGGGTACGGCACTGGGGTCCCAGGGCCAGCAGGTCTCCCCTACCCCCCTTTAAAGACAATACATTGTCACTCACACAAAGACTGAGCAGTTTAATGTAACATAGGGCAAATATTTACAGTTATAAGAAAATTAAAAAGGCTTTTCTTTTGGAAAAGCTTCACAAAATGCTCCATGTCCCTCTGAGTGTCACATTTTTCTCTGTGCACTTTTGCGTGGAATCCGGCCCTGCAAATGATGGGAACTCACCAGGGCCTGTGGGTGCCCAGTGCAGGCTGGGGGCGGCTGGGGACCTCATGCCATGTCAGTAAATTTTAATGAGCAATTTCAGGGCGAGACGACAGTGGTTTCTGCTTTCTTCTAATGAAATGCTTAGAGGGTGGCTGACTGTCAGGAGGTGTCCACAGCGTGATGGGGCCCCACCTGGGACACTCTGAGCCCAAAGAAGGTGATGAAGAAGGTTTGGGGGGCTCACTCGCAGCCTGGTCCCCCTTGCACCATCTGTGGCTGGTTCAAACTGTGAAACCGGCATTTCTTTTCTGCAAAACTGCCCCCTTCTCCTCCTTTTCACAGCTATTGGAGGGCCCAGGCACCTGTAACCGCCATGGCCATTCCCTTCTCTGCGGTAAGGCCTGATAAGCCGCTTCATATCAAGGTGGTAAGTGCTTAGTTTATTGCTTTAACAGCATTTTATTTGCAGAGCAGAAGACACCCCAGTAGATAATTCTGCACCTACAGCTGGGGATGTCACATATAAGAACAGGAGTCCTTTGCCCTCTGTCCCATTCTAGGAAAATCGGGCCCCTCAACAAAGAAATGGGTGGCATTTGGGCAGGGAAGATTTCCAAGGAGTGGGACAGCCATCCACACCGAGGTGGCCCCCATCCCTGGACCTGGCCCACTGGCTTGTGCGTGGGAAGGCCTCAGCCCCTGGGACAAGTGCCCCAGGATTTGCCAGTGCCCCCAAGGGACACAGGAACTACTAAGGAAGAAAGAAATACCAAAATAAAGAGCAAGTGTACTGCACAGATCCCAACTCCCAGCTCCCACACCGACGCCTCTCAGCCCTTCTCAGGGCTTGAAGTACGAATGCCATCACTTATAAGATGGCATTTATAAGTGATGGGAACAGAGATCTGGGGGAAAGCTGGACCTGTGGCTGACTGGCTCATCTCAAGCTCCTTCCCTAGAATGTTTTAAATTCACGATGAAAGAACACAAGCCCAGGAACCTCTGGCACTCATGGTTCCAGGCTGTTGCAGAACAGGTGGTCGGAGTGAAGAAGGGAGAAGTGGAGGGGTATTGGGTGGGAGGTGGAGGAGGGAGAGGGGAGAGGGAGAGAGGAGGATGAAGAGAGAAGAGGGGAGGGGGGCCCTGAGTGTGTCCCAGGGCCCAGGTCTCGCTGACACACTGCAACCCCAACTCCACACTGCGCTTTCTAAAGTGGGTAACAACGGATACGTTTTTCCCATTTTTGTGGCTTTCTTCCAATTTTCCACCAAGTGCCCTGACAAATATAAAAGGAGGAGGAATGATGAATGACCATTTTTGCAGTAAAATGATGCATGAATGACTGCCTTCCTCTTGTCCTCCAAATGGCAGGGGGGTGCCCGGTCTATTAATGGAGCCTCCTTCCCCTGGTGCTGTAATAACTGTCGCTGTGTGCCTGTGGCTAGAAGACACTGCAGGCCCTCCCCTCCCTGCTGGGTCTGCTGGGCGCCCCTCAAAAGGCAACGCTCTGCAAACTCCCTTCTCCATGGGAGTCCGTGAGAAAACTCCCCCCGGAACCCACAGAGGTGCGACAAATAAACAATGTGGGTCCTATATAAAAATCTATGTAACGTTGCCCCTGCCCTATGCCTCACGCTGCCATTCTGTCCTTCACAGCTTAAAGAAAGATACTTTATGAACTGACCATCATCACTGCTTATAATTTATAACTTACTGGATATTTCCATTATATTTAATTTGAAAAATAAAATATTGGGACTGATAGCACACTCATTGGGAAATGTATATTTGGATGACGTTTTTGCTCACCCAGCATTAATCTTCCTTCTGTGAGCAGCACCCCTATTTGTGTTTGGGGAACCACTCATCCTTCCCTCTCACTCCCTGGTTTATGGGGGGCTGAGTCATTTCCCAGGCCCACGAGGGGGTACATGACCCAGGCTGCGCAATCAGAACTCAGCGCCTGATGGGCCATGGTGATTGGGTCAGGAATAAACACGTGACCGAAGCCACGGCCAATGAAATGCAGCCCCGGGACTTGTGTTCCAGTTACTAGGAAAGATCATTTATTTCTCCACTGAGGAGCTGAGCTGGCAGGACGTACGTTTGGAATTCTCACAGCTGTCACCTAAGGCCATCCTACCTGACAGTAAGGCCGACCCAGAAGACAAAAAAGCATGAAAGGAGGCAAAAGAGAGCCTCAGTATCTTTGGTTCAGCTCCAGGACCCAACCAGACATAGGGGCAGCCAAAACCTTGACTATTCAGTGGCAGGAGCCAAGAAAGGCTCTCTTTGCATCAAGTAGTTTAAGTTGGATTACTGTCCTTGAACCAGAAAGCTCCCAGCTGACACCATATGCCATCACTGCATGGAATCCAAAAGAATATGGGAACCTCCGGGGCAGGAGAAGGAGAGCCGAGCCAGAACTTAGATGGTCTGGAGTCAGTCTCACTGCCCCCGTCAGCTGGCGCATACATGGCTCACCTCACTGAGCACCAGATTTCTCCTCTGTAACATAGGCAAACTAATCTATCTGCGGCCTCCTGTTCATTCTTATTTAGAGTGATTCTACCTTAGGGGGACTCAATGCCTTAGTCCACAGAGGTTGCCTCCGTGAGACTCAGGAAACTGACCTTTGGTCTTTCTGGAGAGTTCACAGACGACAGCTCGGCCAGCTGGCACTGGGGCATTCTGCTGGCAGCAGAATCTGGCACACCGTAAGTGCTGCTAGTTATACCTAGATCCCGAACGCAGGAATGAGCACCAAGGACCGTCACCGAGAAGACCCAACGAGGGGCTTTCGGTTCTGCTTCTACATTTTCCTGACTTTGAATAGCAGATCCTTTTGGGTTATTCTCTGTATATTGTACATGTTATGCCGGGGGGATTCTGGATTTTGTTACATTCCTCAGGAAAGCGTGAACGTCTTTATTTTGGATGGCAATCAATTTGGTTGGATTTTTACAAAGTTTCTTGGGGTGCAGCTCACATCACGTCAGTTCCTTCACCCTCAGCTGTTTCATTCAGTCTTCTCCGTCATATGTGGTTCATGGGTCCTCCTCAAACTTGGGCAAAGTTTGTGCACATAACTGGGTGTCTTCCTTTCTGGTTCTGTCCATTTTTGGACTCCGCCCCACTTTCCAGTGGCTGTGATTCTTCCAAACTCTGTACTCTGGTTCTTCAGAGCAGAAGAGTGGGTTTCTACATAAATATCAGTTGCCACATGCAGCCCTGGCTGTGACTTGTTTTAGGGGAAAAGCCACAAAAACAGGAAACTTTCTCCAGGGCTTTTCTTTCTTCCAAATGTCAATTCCCTTCCAGAGCCTGCCTCCCTCCCTTCACTCTTCAGAGCCTCCAGGAAATGTGTCTTGTTCATGTGTTTGTGCATCTCCTTTTATTTTGTATTTTATGCAGGACTTCTAGCTGTTAGCTTGTGAAGAAGGATCCAGCAGGCATGGGCTTTGCCACGGCAGAGGCTGAGCCGGTTCATGTACTCTGAGGACGGTTCCCCTTGCAGGGCCTTACTCGGGAAGCTGGACACTCCTGCCTCTCCGGACTCCCCTGCAAGTTGCCGTTTGTCCCCCTGAAATATGCTGGAGCCAGCTTGCCAGAGTCCCACGCCAGTGCTTCAGGAAAGCTGGTTGGTGATGTTTGCTTATCCTCCAACTCCCCCTTCTGGAGTTTTATTTCTCTACCTTCTCCCCTATAAGGCCTCGTTCTTACACAAATCCCCTATTCTGTTTCCCCAGTTAAGCCCATCAGTAAACATAAGGGCAGCCTAAACGATGTATGTACAGTGCCTCTCGTCGCGGTCAGTCCCGGAGACCAGCCTGGTCCCCAGTGCCAGCTGGCCGGAGCTGTCATCTGTGAACTCTCCGGAAAGACCAAAGGTCAGTCTCCTGAGTTCCACCCAGGCAACTGCTTTCACTAGAAAACTGAAATCCTATCATAGTTGCCGCCCCCAGGACGTATTACGACTTTTACTCACAAGTCAGAGGCAAAGGGGCCAGTACTGACCCATATTGCGTTCTGAGGAGAAAGACATTCATTAGCGTGAAATGCAGCTGAAATTAATGACACTCTGATGATACGTCTACCATTGCTTAGACCCTGAAATCTAAGCTTTTTTTTTTTTTGCCAGCAGGAAATGCCAGCCAGGGCCACCAGGGAGCACTGTTTACTCTAGAACCATTTGCAGGCGGCAGGTGGGTTAGGGAGCCGAGCTGTTTCTCACATCCGTGTGTGGAATCAGCATTGCATTGTTCCTAGTATCAAAACAACACCATTTTGGCACTTTTCCATTGGAAACTCAATCTTTCTTTTTAACAGGCCATCAGAGAGTTTTAAGGGGAGTCAATAACGTCATGCTTTAGTTACCTGGCTCGTCCCAACCTGAGATGGTGGTTGAAAACAGGTAGTTCTATGTAAAAGTTATCAGTGCCCCGTCCTCCCAGAAAGGGGCCAGGTCTGTAATGAACCACAACAACCACTTGGCCTTACACGGGAGGGAACTTAAACGGCAGGCTAATGTGGTACCATGAGCGCGGTCTTCCGTCCCACACCTGCGGATGAGTTTGCATTGGGTGCTTTTGTATTAAAAATTCAAAGTTTAGGTCCTAATGAATCATGCCCATAAAACTGAGACAACAGAAACCAAAGATTTTAGGATGGAGAGGATGAAATCCACATAATGATTGAACCCACCGCAATGGCTGTGCGTGGAGTCAGTTTCATCTATGTCTCTAGAGGCGTTTATGGGGACTGATTGGGCGGGGACAACCATTTCCCTTCCTTCTTAGGGCTGTCCCATGCTCCCATCTTGGGTTTTCCTTTCTCAGAGACTCTGCCCTCCAGTCTTCCTTTCCCATTGTCACTGTTCGTCTCCCCCACACCTGAAGCCTGTGACCAAACACCCCTTCTTCAAACGTATCATTTAGAATTTATTCAACAATAGTTATTAGGTGGTGGGGATGGGATGGCTCCGTCCTGGGTTTGGGGACGTGTCCATGGGAAGAAAGACCCCGCTGAGGGGGCATTTGAAAAGGACATTATAAGAAGGGAGCTGCAGGGACAAACCCAACAGGTGTAAAGTCTCTGTAGGGAGAAGGATCAGAGCCTGTACAGGGGACAGAAGTAAGGTCCATGCACATGGAGGGTAGGTAAGTGATAAAATCCTTCTGATCTTCTCTGGGCTCCTATAACATTTATTGGTACCTGTTTTCTAACGTTTGTCCAAGATACGTGTGCTCTGACTCTGTCTGAGGACAGGCCCCCAGCCCAATGCTCACCCACAATCATGGCTCCACAATGACGTAATGAATTAAAGAAGAAGGAGACATGGAGAGTGTTTTGTCCGTGCCACAAGATAGTCCAAAGGGACGGGTACCATCAAATGGGTGGGTCATGCAATGGGCCGGAAGCCTGGTTTCAGTGAGGATGGGCTATGTTGTGCTGCAGTAACAAAGAAACCCAGACGTCAGAGGCCTGAAACAGCAAGCGTTTGTCTCTCATGTAGTGTTTGTGTCCACTGGTCCTCGGCAGGGGACTCTGCTCACTGAGGTCATTCAGATGACCTTGACCAAAGCCAGTCTTCACGTCCACCCCACCCCACCCCACCCCCCGAATCCTGGGTTCAGTGAGAGGTATGTGTTAAGTAACTGTTATTCACTGACGGCCCCCAACTCCCCAGTCTCCTGGCTCTCCTGCAATGAGGGGACGCACTCCAAGGGTGGTGCAGCGACGCACAGCCAGGTGACCATCTGGGGGCTTCTTAGAAGTGCTGAGTGGTGGGCCCTCAACCCGAGCGCCTGACTCAGAACCAACATCTGAACAAGTCCCCGAGGTGATGTGTTTGCACAGCAAAGTCTGAGAGTTGTTCACTTAGAGCAGGGGTTCCCCAGCCAGAGCAACCGGGCTTGAACCCCAGCTCTGTGACATTTATATGTTACCCGGCTCTGTATGTCAATTTCTTTGTTTGCAGTTAATGACTGATAGTGATGTCACCGAGTTATTGTGAGGATTACATGCGTTAATGCTTATCAAAGAACTTAAAATAGTGCTTGGTACAAGGGAAAAGAGCTGTAAGTGTTAGAGATGGTGGTGATGGTGGTGATGGTGATGGTGCTGACGCAGGACATCCAGTAAAGGAAATATCAGTGTGATCACCTCCATTTGTAACCTAATCTGAAGCTTTTTAGTCAATTTTTATACTAAAGGGACCATTTTCTGACCCTGAACCCTGAGTGCGGAGGTAATGGGTAGAAAATCCATTCCATGGATCTTTATTGAGTCTGGAAACGCTGAGTCTGGAAATACAGCAGGTACCAGGAGGGACATTGGAGGAGGGTCAGTGTGGGCATTTGAGCATCAGTCTTAAGAGCTGTTCTCACAGGCTAAAAGTCACCAGCATCTTGCGTCTTACCTGGAGAAGCTGGGCCCACGTTCTCTCCAGGGGAAATTAATGGCCGTGGAGGCTGAGTTCAGGCACAGATGCCAGCTGCACAAGGCACTGGGGAGCTTGTCTGCAAGGTTAAGAGGAAGTCACAAAGGAACAATTTTTCTGTGTTTGTTCAAAATAGAAAGGTCTAGCAAGTGAAACATGACACAAAGAGAGGGCCTAGCAAGAAAGAGCTAACACGGGTCACCAAGACACCTGGGGTAGGGAACAGTCAGTATTGTGCATACACTGTAGTTCATTCCCACTTCTGCCACTTCCTAGCTGGGTGACCTTGAGCAAGCCACATACCCTCTCTGACATCAGTTTCCTTGTCTGTACAAATGAGATCCCAAGAGTAGATATCCATAGGCTTGTTAACAGGATTATTTGGCAATTAGCAAGCAACTAATAAACGTTCTTGTCATCACGATTGGTGTTCCTATTACCGGCTAAGTGAGCGGAAGGTAAAATGTGTGAATCTCAATTTCCTCCATAGTAAATTGGGATGAGTAACCTACAGCTTCACGATAGTTATTCACCAGACAAACATTGATCTTCTCGGTGCACATAGGGGTGAGCAGGTCACATGTCATCTCCCATGGAGCTGACATGGGGTGGGGAGCTGCGGACGGACAGTAAACAAACAGCTCACGAGGCTGCTCCTACCTCCTTGTCCAGGTTTCAGGCCCCTGCACTCTTCCAGGGCTACTGGTTGGATCGCCAGCTTCTCTGCACCCCGCCCCTGACAGGCCGTGTTCCCCAGGCGGCTGCAGCCATCCTTCTGAAAGAAGAAAGGAGGTCCTTTGTTCCTGGCCTTTGCACTTTGGGTTTTCCCAGCCTGAAAAGCTTCTCCCGGAAATCCACTAGCTTACCCATGCACTTATCCACCTTTTCTGAAGTTGTACTCCCAAATTAGACTTTCCGCTTACTCTGTTTTATTTTTATTCTTACAGAATGGATTTTTTTTTATGTATTTCTTTGGAGTCTGTCTCCTAGAAAGTAAGACCCCTGCGTTTAGGACCATCATCTATTTTGTTTACTGCTAGACCCCATGTCTGGGTCTGACAATGGTAAGCAATAGACAAATATTTGTTGAATTAATAAATAAAATGTCAAAAGACAATAGTACACCTGTTAGTATTACTGTGAAGATTAAATGAGATGGTATCTATATACATTAAGAAAAATGCTGGCACAGAGTGTTAAAAACATCCCTCCCTCTCTCCTTCTTTCTTTCTCCCCTCCCTCCCTCTCTCCCTCCTTCCTTCCCTTTTCCTTTTCTCCCTCCCTTCTTTTTTTCCTATCTATAATAGCAAGCACCATAGTCCTGACATTAGATCTGCAACGTGACCATAGCTGCCTTATGAGGCCAACACATAGCTCTCGTTTTTTCCATCCTTAGTAATGCATACTACTAGGTCCCCTGTCTAGAAGCAGGCCGGATGAGAAGTTCCTGAGTTAAAATTCACAAATCGCATCCCTCCTTTTATGCAATATTAAGAATTAGGGATTTAAGCAGGGTCAAAAAGAAATCTGAGGTTGCCTATTTGACTCGGGAACCCCAGGCACAGGAAGAAGCAGTGGGTCGCCTATTTTTCAATAACCCTTCTCTCCTGTAAATCATGTTAATTGTCTCCATGTGCCCACAGCCATGGGGAGTTTTGCAAGAGTCTTTGAGGAGATTAGTGGTCTCTGATGTTCGTTATGAAATTCAGAAAAGCATCTGGAAATAATTTAAGTTTAGGAATTAATGATTAGAGAGTTAAATAATACACGCCTTAAAAAAAATAAATACAGGAAACTGTTAGCCCATGAACCTCTAAGTTCACACCTCTATTTTTATGGGTTTTCCTTAAAACGATAAATTGACCACATCATCTATTTATGTGTTCGGCTTTTGTGTGCAAATTTGTTTGATTTTTGGAAGGTCATGTGATACATTAAATGGGATCCTGCATGAAATTTGCAGAAGAGAAGCCCCCATTCCCTGGGTCTCCTTCTGTTCGTTATGGAAGGAACAGGTTGGAGGCCCCGATTGGCGATGCCTGGGACTTCACAGTCTCAAGGGACGTCTGAGACTGGGACGTCTGAGACATCTGAGTCTGAGACTGGCAACCGAGGACCGAGGACAGCAGATCCTTCCAGTACCCTGAAGGGCATTTACTCACTGCATGCTCTTCTACTTTGTGCCCCTCATTTTGAATCGCTATGTATTTGCCATGGTTCGTTCAGTTTCCCTGTTTGGTTATCTGAACCATGGAGACTCGTGGCCCAGGAAGGACCTGCCTTTGGCTTTGCAGTAGAGAGGGCAATATTCTGTGCCAAGAGGAAAGAAACGATTTGGGGGGAGAGCAAACTGTGAACCTACAGAGGACAGTGGGCAAGTGGAGGGCGTAATCGGGGGCATTTTTGTTCCTTTCCTCTGATGGGAGGGGGAGAGGAGAAAGCAGATCCCCTCAACCCCCCGAGTCGGGATTTATCGATATGTTGTATTTCTGAGGCTAGAAACACTTAAATGAAAAATATTTATTCTCCAGTGACTTTCAGGCCAACAAATAAAAATGAGACGGGAATGTGCCTTCAATTTTAGGAGCGTGGGTCTACTTTATGACTGCTTTCCAAGTCTGTGTCTACACTAGCTGAATGAATTGAAGAATTGGGCAACTGTCTGCATAATCCACTTGAAAAATGAAGTCTCCACTACCCTGGCCTGTCCCTCCTGCTGGGGACTGGCTGGTGTTCCCAGCTGCTTGTCCCCACATCAGACAAGCCCAGTGGACTGAGAAAAGCAGGGAGAGAGATTTCTCTCAACTGGCCCAGAATCCCAGCCCCCCCCCCCCAGCAGGGAGAAGGGCTTCCTGATGGGGGTACCTTCAGAGCCTTTGCTTGCCCTCCCCACGCTCCCCCTTAACTGAGCTGGGGCATATGAAATGGATTTTCAGTCGTTCAAATTCTTTCACGGTTTTGTTTCTTCTTATTCAATCAAGGATATATGTATTTTTTCCCTTTCATTTGCAATTCATTCCTGGCTCTAGTGACGGGGAATGATGGTGACACATGACACAGTTGGGCTCCTTTTCTGAGGTTGGACGGAGCCTGGTGAGGGCTGGGCCACGGAGCCTGGTGCCCCACACAGAGGAGACCCCCAGGCAGGGCTGCCTGCCTGGGTTTGGGGAAGTGAGCGTCTGGGGGAGGGCTGGGCTTCCTGGGCGAAGCTTGCGGTCTCAAACGGATCACCTTTCACTCACAGAGTGAGTAGGGGTGCCACCTGGGACTGCTCAGAGCCCCACGTGGCCCAAGAGGCCCCAGCGTCAGTCGCCTGCAGGTATGCAGCGGGGATCCCTGACAGGAGGGAGGGCCATGCTGGCATCACCGGAGAAAAGATGAACGACGTGGGGCGCCAAGAAGGGCGGCCAGCGCAGACCTGCCTCGTCCGACTCTGCAATTGCTACTGCAGGAGCACGTCTGGCTGGGGAGGGGCACACCCCGTTTGAAGAGTTAATAAAAACACATGGGGGGGCGACCTCCAACAATATGAAAGGGCAGTGAAAAGGGACCCTTCCTTCCACGCGGGCGTCCCGGGCCCCCCGCAGAGAGCGCCTGCCACCCCTGGCCTCGCACACGTGCACACAGCCGCGCGCGTGCCTCTCGGTGAATCCGTGTCCCGCTGTAGCTGCGCTTGCTGTTTGCCCCCGAATTGTCTACCCAGGAGAGCTCGCCGCCGCCGCTGCACCGGGCTCCTAATTCCAGATGTCCCCCGCTCGCCAGGCAGAAACAACCGGGGGACGAGCTGAAGTTGAGTGCGGGGAGTGCTACGGTCCCCTCGGCTGCAGCGACCGCCGGAGGGCGGGAGGGGACAGGTCCAGCTCCATCTTGGGTACCTGCGCAGAGCTCTCGGGGATGCGAGCCGCAGGGCGCAGGGGATGGAGGCTGCCAATGGCGGCGGCGGCGCCGGGGTGCAGCGGGCGGCCCCGGCCTCCCCCAGCTGGGGAGGGACCCTTCAACTCGCCGCCTGCGCCCCGGGGGCGCGCGCGCTTGCTCCTCGGCGGCCTCAATTGGCTCCGGCCCGGGGCGGGGCTGGGGGCGGGGCCTGCTGGGGCGGGGCCTGCTGGGGGCGGGGCCTGCTGGGGGCGGGCCTGGGGGCGGGGCGGCCGCAGCTGCAGCGGCGGCTGGAGAAAAGTTGTCCCGGCCAGAGCGCGCGCTGCCGCGGGATCCGGGGCCGCCGCGGCGTGCAGCCGGCAGGGCGGGGCGCTCCCACTCGAGCCGCGCCGCTCCGGCCGACTCGCTGCCGGGGGTCGCCCCGGGGCATGGGACAGCCGGCGAGGGCCGCGGGCCGGCGCTGCGCCCCGGGCGGCCGGCGGACAGCCTGAGCTGCCAGACGCAGGATGCGCTCCGAGGGCGCGGCCCCCCGGCCGGTGGCGCCGCTGTGCGGGGCGCTGAGCCTGGTACTGGGCGCGCTGCTGGGCAAAGGTAAGGCCGGGGCGGAGTCGCTCCCAGGAGCCCGGGCGGGGGAACCGAAACGGGGGGTGTCGTGGGGACCGTGGCGAGGGCGCTGGTCCCACCAGGAGCGCCGGTGGCGGGCGCAGGGCGGCCCCTTTCCCAGCGGGGCGCCGCGGACACGGTTTGGGGGCAAATCTGGCCTGTCCGCTCTCCCCGGATTCGGGATCTTACCGGGGGTGGGGGGCGTGGCCGAGGGACCCTGCATGTTGTTCCCACCCCGAGTTCCGTGAGGACTGAGTCCAGCGCAGTCCCACTGTGGAGCTGGGGGCCCAGCCGCGGGGGGCCGGCTTCTTTGCCCTTTTTCTCCCCGCCCGCCCCCTCCCCAGCTCTGGGGGCCGGGGAACCGACCTCGGCCCACGGAGGGATGCGCGCTCGACGCACAGCTCGCGGGGCCCTCATCCCGGCAGGACGGGGACCCCCTCCGGCACCCCGAATTTGAGAGTGCGTGAGGGCGCATGTGGGACCCCGGCCGGGCTTCGCCGCAGGGGTCCCGGCGGCCCTGGCCCTCAGTCTCCTCACCTCTGCAATGGGCGTGCGGCGGCGCCTCGGGTCGGGAGAATTTCGTTTAGCGAACGCGCGGCGCCCGAGGAGCTCACCGCAGGCCGCCGCTGCCGCTGTTCTGACGGTTGTTATGTTGTGTGCGGGCCGGGCGGCCCCGGGACCGGCGGCGGGAGCCCGGAGCAGCCCGCGCCTCTCGCGCTTCCCGCCCGCTCGGGGGCGACGCGCACGGCGGCTGAGCGCGGTCGGGGCGGGTCCGCGCCGAGACCCGGGGGAGCGCCGCCTTCTGCTGCCGGCGCCCGCGGGGGTCGCGGGTTCCTCGGGGGCAAAGGCAGGTGTGTCTCCTGCGCCCCGGGCACGGAGCCCACCGGCCGCGGCCCGGCTGGTGAGCCTCGCGGCGTGTCCCGCCCAAAGCTCTGCGACCTGGGCTGGAAATGCGCTGGGAGAGTCAACTTGCCCCATCACATTCAAAAGTAGCTTTGCTTTTCAAAAGTCATTGCACACCGTCTGAAATTCCAGAGACATCCACCTGCCTTGGAGCTGCAGGTTCTCAGACACCAGCTGGACGAAATTGCTTAGTGTCCCTTCCTCCCCAGAGCTCCAGGTGAACAGGCGTGTGTGTGCGCGCGCACGCGCGCGCGCGCCTGCCAAGGGATGGGGAGCCCTTTTCTGTTCTGTTTGGAAGGGCAAACAAATCCAAAATGTGGTGCCTGCTGTTAGCTCTGGGTTCTATCATTTCTGGGACTCAGTTTCCCCAAATATAAAATGGCCATTCAAAAAAATATCCCTTCCCCCAATACTACACAGCGATTGTTTGATGATAAAGTGACTGAATGGATGGAAAGCACTTCCTACAAGCAGGTGTGGCCGTTTTACTTTGAGCCGTGCGTGAGAGCCCCTCCGGCTTTCTGCCTGTCTCCACCAGAGGACTTAACCAGGTGAGAACTCTGAATGCTAAATGGGCTTTTTCAAGCAGTTTTGGACTTTTTAAAATTAAAACTCACATTCCTTTCATTTTCCACTTGATGGGTTTTTGTTTGATTTCCAGTAGTGTCTGTTGCAAATGCCCACGTAGGAGTAAGGCAGCGCTTTGGTGGGAAGGAGAACCTGGGAATTTTGTTTGGAGGGTGCTATGTACACAGCAAGGGGTGGGGGCGGCTGAGATGATGCCCCACCCCTCCCGCTGGCTAAGTGCAGCCCCCATTGGGTGGGGTTTTCTCTCCTTGCTTTTGCTTGACCACGTGGTTTGGGGACCAATAAGTCTGCAGCCCAGCCTGGGCAAAGTAGTTTTCATTTTGTTTCTCCTGACCAAAAGCCACAGTTCCCCTTTGATTCCTTCACAAAGAAAATGTTTGCCCCATAAAATTTCTTATAAAAAGGAAAGCTCTCTGACCCTTGTTTAAATTTGTGCTGTCTTTTAGGCAAAAAAAAAAAAAAAAAAAAAAAGTCATTTCTGACTCTTCCTGCCCAAGGATTTAAGTGCTAGTTTCTGGAATCCTTGAAACCACTGATCAATTTTTAATACCAATTATATGTTTGTTTTCAACTGTGGGTTTAGAGGCTCTGTAATTTGCAGGATTTGGAAGAGTCATCGTTCTTGGAAGGTTCCATACCAAGACATTTGTCATGCAGGGTCTCTGGTCCTGCTCCCCGCATAAGAACACAGGACATGGTGAGGCCAAAAAGAGCCTCACGGAGCCATAGATAGGGGAGTCACACCACTATATTCTCGCTGGCGGCTGCGTTGGAGACACAGGAAGCAGGAGCCACACGATCCGCAGTCTGCCATATACTTCTCTGCCAACCAGTCCACCAACCCCACTTGCTAGCTGCAATCCCTGCTTGCTAGCTCAGCCACGGCAGTTATATCAGTGGCCAATGGCTAACCGGTAACAGCTGATGGCCAACTAGTCACAGCTGATGGCCATCTACTACCAGAGCCAGCACCTTTCTAGCTGAGGTCCAGAGCCTGGAAACTGCTCTCTGGGACTCTGTCCCCACAGTGAAAGAAGGGAGTCTTTCTAAGAGTTGAGATGCGCTGAGGTAGGTGAGGCGAAGTGCCCTTGAGAGAGAGGTTCAGGAATTGGCCCCAGATGAAGTGATGGAAGGGTGGTGGTGGGCTGAGATACCATCAGAGGTGTAATGTCGTTAGGTTGTTAGCCCCTTAGGCGACGTCTACAAAGGTCATTTAGGCCCACGATCTTCTGAAATCTGTGGGGCCAGATGTGTTTCAAGATTCAGAATCGTTGAGATCTTTGGATGGCAAGATAGGTAGGTAGGCAGGTAGATTAGATAGATAGATGGATGGATGGATGTGGTCATATGCGTACATTGTATAACACCCCCTAGCTGGTCTGGAGTTGCACCCTTTAATTGTACACATTGGTAATTTTGCAGGAAACATGCAAGAGGATAAATCACATACAAGAGGATGAAGACCCAAATAGCTTCATTTCACTGTAGATCAGCATTGGCCATCCAATGAATTAAAAACAAACAAGTGAACCTTTGCAATGTCAGACCTTTGGGAATTTTGAATTTCTGATAAGGGGTCTGGGGCCTACCACAGGTTTCATGAGGAGGAGGGGTCATCCCTGTGGAGAGGTGCTTCTCAGCTCCCCACATGGATGCTGCCACCAGAAAATGACGGTCACATCTCGTCCTCCCTCAGCTTATGACACACACAGTCATACACTTGGCACATGCCTGCTTCTTCCTTCCACCCTCCCCTTCCTGTCACTCAAGCTGAAATTCTCTGCCATCTGGAAGCATCTTAGGGGTGATTCCAGCTTCTTGGAAGCCATTGTATTAACCACCACACTCTGGCTGGTCCTCCTCTCCTTTACTACTAGTGCTTGCAAACTGCAGGACCTGTAGATAAATACTGTTTTAGTGGGTTTTTTCCTTTCTTTTGTTTTTAATGACTAGGCTCCCCCAATTGGGAGACTTCACATATGAAAATCAGGAATGACAACTTTCCTTAAGCGTGTGGCTGCTCTGCCAGCCTCGGATGGGGCGTGTGTTCAGGTCCCCCTCGCCCCCCTTACCTGCCTGCACCCCCCCACCCCCCCGGCTCAGCTGTTGAGTTTGCTCCCCCAGCCTTGTTCCTTCACCTCACTCTGAGCTTCATTACAAGGCTGGCAGAGGCAGGCAGCAGAAAACTCAGAACTCTCAATTGTATGCGTCGTTAGCACTTCCTTGAGCAGAGGTTAAAGCAGAGCCTGCGGAAGTCTTAGATAGTTCCTACACATCCATAGTCATGAGAAGCAAGGCTAATGAAAACGAGCCTGTGGTATAGCAATTGGAGTGAAAGGGAGTCCGACTGAATTAATGGCATAAATGGGAAGTCTGATTGATGGACTAGTTGTACACAACCCGCTTTGTTTAAAAATCAGTGTTATTAAGGTATACTTTGCCTACAGTCAAATCCACCCTTTTGAACATAGAGTTACAGATGTTGACACGTGCACAGTTATGTAAAATCGCCACAGTTAAGGTGTAAAGCGTGTCTTTCACTCCCTTTACCCCCCTGTGCAGCCACTGCCTTTCTCTTCCCCAGGCCCTGGCCACCATTGCTTTGTTCTGTCCTCGTAGTTTTGCCTTCTTCATAATTCCATAAAAATGGGATCGCGCGGTATGCAGCTTTCGAATCTGCTCTCTTTCACTCAGCACCGTGGGTTCGCTGTTTGCCTAGAGATCCGTGATCTGTTCCTTTTTAATGCTGCAGAATAGTCCATTGAATGGATGCGCCACCCTTGGTGTTTTCATCTCCTAGTTGAAGGAGGTTTGGGTTACTTCCACTTTCGGGTGGTTATGAAAAGAGTCACTGTACGTATTCACAAACAGGTTTTAGTGTGAACCGAGGTTTCCATTTCTTTGGAGTCAGTACCTAGAACTGGGACTGCTGGGGGGTACGGTAACTGCACATAAAACTTTATCAGAAACTGCGAACTTGTCAAACCTAGGAACCTAGGTTTACATCCCCACCAGTAATGTATAGTGTTCCATTTTTTCTGTATCTTTAGCACCACTTTATGTTATCCATATTGTTTTGTTTGATTTTGGTTAGCTGTTCTCACAAGTGGTAGTGGCATTTCTTTGAGGTGTTAATTCCCACGCTCATGACTAATGATGATGGGAATTCTTTCTCGTGCTTACATGCCATCTTATAGCTTCACCGGTGAAATGTCTTTTTCAAATCGCTGCCCATTTTTTATTGGTTGTCATTTTCCTATTGTTGGTCTTCGAGGGTACTTTATACGTTACGGATGCAGGTTCTTTATCAAATTTGTGTTTACAGGTGTTTTCTCCCACTGTGTGTCTTTGGAAGAGCAAAAGTTTTAAATTTTAATGAAGTGTAATATATTAATTCTTTTTCTTCGTAATTATACTTTGGTGTTCCATCTAAGAGATCTTTGCCTACCCTAAGGTCACAGGGATTCTCCAGATGCCTATAGTGATATTCAGGTACTTCAAATTCTTGCTGATTTTTTTTATCATTTTGTTCTGTCAGTTACTGAAAGTAGTGTTGAAATCTCCAACCACGTTGTGGGTTTGTCTACTTTTCATTTTCAGTTCTGTCAGCTTTCCTTCATGTATTTTGGAAACACTGTTTTAGATTCAGACCCATGTAGGAGTGTTGTGTCTTAACTCCTTTATTATTAGGTAATATCCCTCTTTGTTTCTGGGAATATTCCTTGTTCTGAGGTCTGTTTCATCTGATATTCATCAGATATTCAGGTGTTCTTTTTGATTAGTGTTTGCATTGTATATTTTTCCTGTCTTTTCGTTTCTAACCAATCTGTGTCTTTATATTTAATGTCAGTTGTTTATAGGTAGCACCTAGTTGTGTTTTGCCTATTTAGCCAATCTGATAATCTCTGTCTTTTAATCACTGTGTTTATACCACTTATATTTCATATAATTATTGATATGTTTGTATTAAAACCTACCATTTCACTTGTTTCCGTGTGGTCCATCTGTTCTTTCCTTTTTCTTCTTCTTCTGCTTGCTTTTATGTTAAATATATTTTGATGATTCCATTTTATCTCCACATTGGCTCCTTATTCGAATCTCTTTAAATTTCAGTCGTTGTCCTAAGGTTTACAAAATACATCTTTCATTAACCAAAGCCTACATTCAAATTGTGTGATACACTTCCAATGTTGTGTTAAAACAGTGTATCCCCAATATATTTTTCCTTTACGTATAATCTTTTTCAAATGCATGCATGTTATACCCGAGGTATGGCTTAGAGAATTTTCAGTTAGAGATTATTTGTATATACTTAGAAAAAGGATAAAAATCACATTGAGTTGGCTTGCCTTTGTGTCCGCGTGGGTACTTCTGATACCCATGAAGCTGTTTTCTCTGCGGGACGTTATTTTTTCTCTTACGTGTGGGCTGAGCTGAACAAAAGTGTTTATACACATTAGGGATTTCAAAGTTACTGCTTTTAAGGAGAGAACAAGGTAAAATACAACCGAACCAGAGTCTGAATTAGCAGAATTTCCAAGACAAAGGTTCTAGATACTTTCACAGAGTGACTGATGCCTTGTCTTGCTCAGTGTGTGCATTTCTTTTTTCTGGTTAAGGTGCTCTTAGTGGTACCGTGTTTCCCCGAAAATAAGACCTAGCCAGACCATCAGTTCTAATGCGGCTTTTGGAGCAAAAATTAATATAAGACCCAGTATTATATATTATATTATATTAGACCTGGTCTTATATTATGTTAGACTCGGTTTTATATTGTATTAAAATAAGACCAGATCTTATATTAATTTTTGCTCCAAAAGACTCATTAGAGCTGCTGGTCTGGCGAGATCTTACTTTCGGGGAGACACGGTATGTCACAAGGGTTAGCACACACCTACGAATGTCTGGAATCCTAACTCACTTGCTCTAGAAGACCATGTCTGTCCTGGGGAACATTTTTCTTTCTCCCTCAGTACCTTTCATGGCCGCAGCATGGGAGCTGTCACTTCTGGGTGAATTAGGGAGGCTCACAGAAGCGGAAGCTTACCTTTGAGCTTCAGTTCTGACAGGTCTTAGCGGAACTGGTCAGAAGTCTCTGGTTTTAGCAGAAGAAACCAGAGCAGGGCCACCTACAGAGTGAGGGTTGCGAGCCCGTGACCCTGAAGGTCGGCTAAAGGACCAGGCTTCCTGAGGGTCAGAAGGTGCCCGTTCAAGGGTCCCTGCAGTTCCAGTTCACGCCCCCTGTACTTAGAATTGTGCCTCTGTTGGGATACAGAAGTTCCAGCCATCTCATCTGTTTTTTGTTTTTAGACTTCTGTTTTAGATTCCAAGAAGGAAGAAGCCCAAAGCCTGGGCTAAACTTCAGAATCTTCCAGGAAGCCCCCCAAAATGCTAATCCACAGCCCCTCCCCTAAAGCGATTGAGCCAGGATCTATGGTGATGGTGGAGGGGAGGTGGGCATAGAGGCAAGGTTGATCTTTTTTCTTTTCACAAGCTTTTGAGGTCATTCTAAGGTGTAGCCAGGGATGAGAACAGGTTGCCAAGGCCCATCTATCCAGAAAAGTGTAAGACGGTCTGAACCCCAGTGCCACCATTTTGTATGCAAGGGCATGGGGTCTTCACGCCTCCCAGGGCAAAACGCAAGAGCTGTTACAAAAGAAGGTGGGAGGGGCGCTGGGTGCAAAATCAACAAATATCGTCCCACCATCTCGGACAGCGAGTGCGCGTGAAGCAAAAATTCGAGTAAAGGGCAGCTCTTCTGAGCCTCAGTTTTCATTCTCTAAAATGGAGGTAATACTACCTACATCGCAGGCTTGTTGAGAATGTTTAATGCAAAATGGGCACAAGGCACTGAGCTCGGCGTGTTAGTTTCCTGAGGCTGCTGTAACACGTTCCCACCGACGGGAGCTCAGTGTAACAGAACTTTATTCTCTCGTGGTTCTGGTGCCGAAGTCCAAATTCCAGTGCCCGCAGGGCCGCGCTCTCCCAAGACTCTTGGAGAGAATCTGCCTCTGCTTCTTTCAGCTTCCCTTTCGCTCCTGGCAGCCCATGGAGGGGGCTGCCTCCCTCTGGTCTGCCTCCATCTTCACGTGGCTTTCTTTTCTGTGTGTCTTTCCCCTTCTGTCTTCCAAGGACACTTGTCATTGATTCCGGGCCTGCCCTAATTCGGGATGATCTCATCTCAGATCTTTAGATTACATGGTCACATTCCTAGGTTCTGAGTGGACCTATCTTTTGGGTGCCTTTCAACACATCACACGGTGTGGTTTGGCACATAGTAACAATTCAATAAATCATAGCTATTCTCGTATGGATAATCCTCAAAGCCGCGGAGAAGCAGCAGCACAGAATGTAACTAATAGAAACCACACATCAATATTTTAAAAATAACTGACAACAATGCAGAACACAGGAGAAGAGTGGATTCGACAATATCAGAGGATAGAAAAATCTGGTCAAGTATGAGGTCTCCGTTTATTATCAACCTAAAGAGAGAGCCAGCAGTTTATATCCCTTGATGTACTTCACGCTTAAATACAGCTTAGACCTAATTCCATTTGGCTTAGTTTCATAATACTCTTGATACTCTCTTAACCCCCCTCCTCCCTCTGGGTTTGTAGTCATCAGGACCATCCCGAGCGGCTCCCAGGTCTCCCCGACGCTAGTTTCTTTCACCCAGCTCTGCAGTTGACTCTTTTCATCTTTCTTGCTCAGTTGGTCCCTCTGGCCCCGTAATTACAATGTTTGCTGTCTGCTGTGTTTCCACACTGTCTCTGTGGACTCAGATGCTACAGAAATGTGGATATAACACCACCCACTTTGGCACCTGCTGCTTCATTAGCAGCTCTTTGTGGCACAGAGGGATTCTCTTAGTCTCAAAATGAACACAAGGGACTTTCAGGCCATCACCTCCCACCCCTCAACACACACACACACACACACACACACACACACACACACACAACAGAAAGCTGGTTCTGCTTTCCTTATCCTGTTCCAACTTCGGGATGATTTTAAGCCAAAATTAAAAACCTTACACCACGAACAGATGTCACGCCGGAAGCTTGGTTTTGTCTCCACTGGAAACAGTGGGGTTGTGTTCGAGGCTCTGAGACCAAACTCGGCACCTGCCTAATGGAAACGCTCCTGGAATATGCACCGAGTCATTTAGTTTATTAGTCACCTCTCCTTTCGTTGGGAATGCAGAAAAACCCAGCTCAAGCAAATGGTATCAAAGACGCAAACTTTTTAAAAAAGAGAAGGAAAAGGAAAAGGTGGGTGGAATAAACGTGTTGGGTCAGGGAACTGAGACGTCCAGGCGGGCTTCAGGCACCGCTGGATCCAGGCTCAGTCAGTGTCCCTAGAGAAGCTTTCTCCCTGTCTCCGGTCTCCGCTTTCCTCTTTAGTCGCTGCACTTTGGGGGGTCACCATTGTTTCCAGCAGCTCCAGGTCTACGTTCTGTCCACACAACAGACACAGAAAGGAAGTGACTTCCCAAAGGGTTACAGAAAACGCGGGAGTGAATCTCATGGGGCTTCCTGGAATTCCCCAACCCAACCCTGAGTCAGTCGCTGTGACAGGAGGGGATGGAGTCTCCTGATTGGTCAGGCCTGGAACTCACCGAGGTCGCCTCCACCTGAACTGCTGGAACCCGGAGTGCAGAGGCCTGACGCCCAAACACAAATGGGTGGACACCAGTTGGGCAAGGCCCTGAGGACCCAACCAAGCGAACACACCAGGAAACCGCAGGCCGGCTGGATGGCCGATTCTTACAGGTGCACAGGTGCTGAGGGCAGCTCGTGGGGAGGTCGGCTTGTTTCTCCAGTTGGATAGATGCAGAAACAGCGAAGGCGAGGACATCACGACTTTTCTCCACCTCCCAGCACACCTCCAGTGATGGTGGCCTTCTCTCGGGTTGTGTTTGCTTTGTCATTCATTCCTCCCTCCCTGCATCACACATCTCTCCAGTACCAACTATGGACCGGGCACTGCAGCAGACATGTCTTCTCTCACTGACCCTCCCTGCAGACGAGGAGACCTTCAGCCCCTCGTGAGGCGCTCTCCCCAGGACTAGAAGGGGCTCTGGGTTGGGTCCTAAGCCTCCAGCTTCGCCTGTGTCAGTCCTGGGAGACAACGTAACAGGCTTCTGGCTCCGGGGTCCTCATTGACGAGGATAAAGAGTCCTGGGGAAGTGTCCCTTTATGGGAGCTTGTTCTGCTCGGGCTCTGTTTTTCCTGCTTCCTAAGTGGTGATATGCTTTTCTCTTCAGATGTAAATCTTTTGGGTCAGTACACAGCCTCAGGTCACCACTTTCTTTATTTTCTCTGTTTTAATTGTAAGCAGTGAATTGACTCAGAGAGCAGACTTTTCTCATTTGCCTTCAAATTCAACATTTTCGTCTGTTATGCAGAGGCCCTCCCCCACCCCCCCTCGTTGCTGTGAGGTGCCTCTCAGCGGTGGCTCTGGCTGGGAGGACGCTTTCTGGGGGATCCCCCTCCCATTCGCAGGGGCAGGAAGTCTGGCGACATCAGCTGCTCACCCCCCGTCCCCCAGTGGTCCAGGTAGCCTTGGTCTGAGGGATGTTTCTTCCCATCAAATGTCTTAACCTCCAACTCTCCAACCACACATGTTGCTAAGAGTTTCGTACCGTCGTTCTTGCTCAATGAGCGCTAATCCTGTAGAGACAGTGCTTACCTGAATAACCCAAGAGGAAGACCAAGTGCCACCGTCCTCAGCACCCCCACTGCATGGTGGGTGGGAGGCCCCCCCAGACTGTTGTTCACCCGCAGCCACCTCATGTTGCCCTCAGTTCAGAACCCTCAGGAGACTCCAGTCAAAGTCAGTCCATTATGTAGACTGTCTACACAACCGTCTACAAGGTGCTCTGTGAACTCTGACCCCTGGCTCCCTTCTGAGCTCACGTCACCCCCACACCTGCACACACATAGTCTGTCCTGGTCCCCAGCACCCCGGGCAGGCTCCCATCATGTGGGGTACCCTCTAGGCATCTGGGCTTCCTCAGGTCTGCCCTCGAAGGCCATGTTCTCTTGGCAGTGCCGTCTGCTCTCCTCTCTATGTCCCTTCCTATGCTGCTGTTTTCTTTGGCACTTGTTGCCACCTGAAAATTCATAGATTCGGCTTGTTTGTGTATCCATCTTCCTCTCCCCTAGAATTTAGGCTCCACGAGAACAGAAAGGCTTTTCCCACGTTGTTCACTGTTGTTTGTATCTATGCTGCTCCTCAGCCCTAGTGCCCGGCACACATGGACGCTTAATACGCGTTGAATGAATGAATGAATGAACAAATGAATAAATGACTTCATTCTCTGCCTTTGGATCTTCCTATGTCTGTCTTTCGCGCTGAGCTGATCACTTAGATCTTGATAGCTCAGAAAAATGGGGAGGGAAGTTTCATGTGCCGGGTACTTCACGATGGTCACTATTTGGTAATGGTCCCTGCGTGAGAATAGAACCCGTCATTATCCATTCTCTCCACCAGTGACTTCGGAAAAGTGTCCCTGTTGGCTCTGCGGTGAGAATACCCATCATTAGATGCTCAAATGTGTTGGCCAGAAGCAAAATTTTCAAGCCACTGACTTTCTTTCTGTGTGGCCCATCCTTCTCTGTACCCTCTGCCTCTTCCTGTCCAGTGGGATACAGGGGCGCCTCCTTCTTTGCAGTTAATGAGTTCCCCCAAATGGCCACACAACAGGAATCAAAACAGAGACCAGAATTGCACGGTGAACAGTGGAAAACATCCACGATTAGGACTTTCTCTTAACACTGAGTGAAATAGTGAAATCATGGGAAGTGACTGCAGATGGGTGGGTACAAGACGTTTTCTGGGGAATGATGAGATCATACTGAAATGAATCATCAGGTATGGCTTGATCCAGGCATTCAATTATGACATCAGGTTTTGGGTTTTTTTTCTCTTTGCTTATTATTACAATGTTGGCGTCATTTCTAGGTTCCACGTGGTGCCTCACACCCTTGGAGCGACTTATCCTTCCCCCAATACCCAGGAAACCCAGGAAAAATCATACTGTGTTTCATTGGTTCTGATTTGGTTCATGCCCCATTCCTGAGTCAATCCACCTGGCCTGTAAAATACTCTCATTATTCTGGCTAAGAGCTGTGGGAGGAGTTTGTGAGGGCTGAAAGTGGGGTGCAGAGGAAAATTGGGGTGCTTCTAGCAGAGGAAGGGTGAGTGATTGGAGCCAGAAAATAAAACAAAACCAATACATATTCCTACATCTCCAAATTCAGGTACGTGAGCATCACAGGTAGAGAAGACAAAGAAAAGTCACCATATAAGGTGACAAAGCAGGGTTCAGAAGGAGCTTGTTTCTGCCTCACCTGATAGGTCATGTTTGGGAGGCAAGAGTAGGGCTTTGTGTTCCTACCAGCCTGACTCAAATCCTGCTCCCTTGTGTAGATGTGGGCACGCTCCTTGATCCCACAGAGCCTCAGTTTTCAGATCTGTGCAATGGGTCTTGGAGGACTTGTCTCACATAGGTATTGAAAAGGGTCCAATGGATTAACATATCTTGGCTCCCCCGCCCCATTTGCCCATGTTCCAGATACAATTACATTCTTCTCCATCCTACTCTGGGCCCTGGAAGGCTGATCCCTGCAGAGGGCAATTCCCATGTCCACGGGACGCCATCAGGAGTTGGCCAGTGGACGGCAAGAGGAGACAGGCTGGGGGTTTACTCCCCACCTGCTATCTGTGGTTCTGACCCCACGAGTCTAACTTGGGGGCCCTGCCAAGGGCTCCCGCTGTCACTGGGCTCAGTGACACTTCCTTCCCGTCTTGTCTCTTCTGATGGCACCTATTTCCCATGGTTTCGTTTTCTTTTTTAAGATAATTTTTCAATTACAGTTGACATACAATATTATATTAGTCTCAGGTATACAGCATAGTGATTAGACATTTATATACCTTAAGAGGTTATCCTCCCCGATAAATCTAGTCCCCAGCTGACATCACACATTGTTACTACAATATTATTGACCATATTCCCTGTGCTGTACTTTACATCCCCATGACTATTTCTATAACTGCCAATTTGTACTTCTTAATCCCTTCCCCTTTTCCACCCAGCCCCTTTCCCCCTCCCCTCTGACGGCCATCAATTTGTTCCCTGTATCTATGAGTCTGCTTCTGTTTGTTTTGTTCTTTAGAATGCACATAGATAGTGGAATCCTACAGTGTTTGTCTTTCTCGTGTACAATGGAATACTACTCAGCCATAAAAAGAACGAAACCTTGCCATCTGCCACAGTTCCTTATCTCTGCCCCCACCCACCCCCCCATCACTTTACAGCGCTTTCCGTAAGTAGCCCCCAAGAAAAGCCCTGGGACTATGTGAGTTGGACTTTGTGTCCTGCAGACATTGACGTGTACAAATAAAACTCACACAGTGGGGTGTAGTTGGACGTGTGCTGCTTTTGTGGAAACGAGCTCAAACGTATAGAGAAGTTCCAAGAGTGAGTGCACAGAAGTCTTGTCCCCTGGGCCGGCCAAGAATCACTGACGGAACAGATACAAAGTGCCCTGAGGATTGCGTTGTGTTTTCTTAAGAACAGACATGCTCTCACGAAACTGCACCGCGTTGAATCGGGGCTCAACGGGCCGCGTTACCACCCGATCCTCACTCCCTAGTTCCGTATCCCCTGTTGTCTCCACAATCTCCTTCGTGTCTTGGTTCTTCATTGCACTTCAGTCGTCCCTGGAATTTCATGACCTTCACATTTTTGAAGGTCACAGGCTAGTGACTTTGTTAACACGTCTGTCCGTTTGGGTTTGTCTGATGTTTCTGCATGATTCCCACTGCAGATCCCAGTGGTACGCCCCTGGCGGGCACATCCCAGAAGGGATGCTCTGTTCTTCCCATTGCATTGTAGCAGGTGACGCATGATTTAAGTGTCACGCTATCGGTGGTGCTCACTTGGGGCCCTGACCAAAGCTCGTGTGTGCCAGCCTCTATGGTGAAGTTGTTCTTGTTTGCATTGAAATCAATCAATATTTTGTGGGGGGAAATGTTTACAGACAACATACGTATCCTGTTCCTCATTAGAATTTCAATATATTTTTTAATGAATTAACAGAATGGACCATGAATTTCATTTGTACCCTGTGGCTTGTATTTCATTACTGTCTCTGATTGTTGTGATGCTCAGAATATGCCCCATATGGCCCGTGGGAGCGATTTTCTCACGGCTTCTATGTCCTTTTGAGATGTCATCATGAGTCTGTAAGCTCTTCCTTCCTTTCCGGATGTAAGATCTTCCAGGCTCATCTTATAACCCCCCTGCCCCAGTCCTAGAATCAGCTCAGCTCCTTTTAGTCGGGGATGGTATTTAGAAACCAAAATCTAGGCTCTAGATGAGCTCGTTTCCATTTGGGTGCTCCAGATCCTCTGAGTGGACGAAGCCAGGGAACAGTAGTCCACACATTAACTCGCTCTCGCTCTCGCTCTCGCTCTCTCTCCCTCTCTCCCCCTCTCCTTTCTCTCTGTCCCTCTTCCCCTTTCTCTCCCCCCTCTCTCTCTGTCTCCCTCTGTCTGTATGTCTGTCCGTGTTTCTCTCCCCCTCTGCCTCCTCTCTCCCCTCCCCCCATGAATTCACACTGATACCTCAATCCTGATCGAGCAGCAGAAGGCTCATCCTAGATTTCTCTGTCTCTGTATTGTGACTCCCGTCTCACGTCTTTGCCAGGCCAGTCCCCTCCTCGATCTGCTCAGTGCCAGCCCCTCTGCTGGCTGCCTTCCTCACCCACAGCGGCTGTGAGACCCTGAGCTCCCCAACCACGTGGCTGCTGTCCTGGGTGCTTGACCCCTGACGCCCAGCTCCAGGTTGCCGCACCCCTCACCTTCCCTGCCAGGCCCCCCGATGGCCTTGGACTGAGCTATTCTGGAGAAAAGAGGCATCTGGTCTGTGTTCTTACTTTCATGGGTTTCTATTGTCTTAGAAAAAGTCTGTCTTTCCCATCAAAGGAGTGTGCTGCAACTTCTCTGTCTCAAGGTACCTTCTTTTGGGGGGCGAGTGAGCTCTCTGAGGTGACCACGTGCCACCCCACGCGGACCAGCTGTCTTGGTCTGAAACTCCTGTCCGCAGGGTGAAGGGAACTGTGTGCCTGCCAAGCCACACCATGCGTGGAGCTCCCAAATGCACCCCAAGTAAATAGTTTTGCATTTGTAATACCTGAGAAAAGCAAAGGCATTTTTTTAATGCATCTAAGCACTCTTTTTCCCCCCAAATGAATGTAGAGTGTTTCAGAGGCCCTTATGTGTGACAGGTACACCCATTTATATATATTAGCGTATTTACTTTA
The DNA here is from genome assembly GCF_964194185.1 of Rhinolophus hipposideros. NCBI lineage: Eukaryota > Metazoa > Chordata > Mammalia > Chiroptera > Rhinolophidae > Rhinolophus > Rhinolophus hipposideros. Next base: position 2,264,805 of record NC_138070.1, on the reverse strand, counting down.
TTACATTGTGGTCTTCACAGTAGCCCAGGAGATAAGTACAGTCGTTATGCCTACAGTTGGGAACACTGACATCTTACTGATTCACGTAAACCAGTAGTAAGATTTTAAATAAAATATGAAATGGCTCCTTTCGAGTTTTAGCAACAAAATCAAAATATGTAAAAAGCTTTGTGGGGACAGCCTGGCTTGTGGCATCAGTGTAGCCAATTTTCCACCTCTGCCTTGCACCTCTCAGCTTTGGTAGGAAGCGGAAGGTACTAGAACTGTCGCAATTTGGGCACAGTCAGGTGTGGCCACGGCAGCACGGTCCAGACACATATTGAAGCCCCTATCCAAGCCACATGGTGGGAGTAAGGAGAAGAACCCTTCCCAGAAGAAGGGATGCATTGGTACCAGAAGAAGGGAGGAAAAGGGTTCTCGGCAGACCAAACCCGTGTCCACTGAAACCGAGTCCTGATGTACTTGGTAGAGGTGGGGCAGAACGAGCAGAAGTGTTGGACCAGAGACAGAGAGAAGGCTAAGGAGGCGGCTGGCAGCTGGCTCGAACGCGGCTGCTTTGTCAACAGCACTATGGCTGACATGTACAATGAATATTGTTTCTTTCTCAAGTGTTTAAATCAGGGGTTCTCAGCCTCAACACTACTGACATCTTGGGCCAGATAACTCTTTGTTGGAGACATGTCCTGTGTGGGACTACATGCCGCTAGCGCCCCCCTCCCCTGCCCCAGGTGTGACAACCAAAATTGTTGACTTTGCCAAATGTCTCCTGGGGGCCAACTCAGCCTGACTGAGAAACACTGGCTTAAATCATATCCACTGGGTACGAAGTACTTCTTGCATCATAATGATTTTAAAAGCTTTGTAAAGAAAAGTTGCAAAAACAGTACAAAGAATCTCGTATACTTTTTACCTAGATGCTCCCAAATTAACATTTTACCATGTTTGCTTTAACATTCTTTTTCTGTTTACCTATTATCTATCTATCTATCTATCTATCTATCTATCTATCATCTCTACACACTTATTTATGTACATGTATACAGAGGGTGCCAAAAATGTATACACATTTTAAAAAAGAAAAAATCTGTATTAAAATTGTAATACTCAATATACAAAAAGGTGGATAATTAAGTTTGATAAATTTCTACTGTGCACTTACATGGTGGAGAGTTTGCGAACTTCATTGTCCGGCCTTTCATATACTGATAACAAAAGAGGAATACAAGTCACATGTGACTTCTGCAATTACAAGAGGTGCTCGAAGTGGTTCCCATCAACGTCCAGACACTTCTGATGACGGCGAACTACTGCTTGAGAAACATTGACCAAAGTGTCCACTTGTATACTTTTTTTGGCAGCCCCGGTACATATATATAAATACAAGTATATACATACACATATGTATCTTTCTGAAGTAATTGTGAATAGGTTGCACACATGACCCTCCTTCAGTATGTATTTCCTTAAAACCAGCACATTCCCTTATAACCATTTTGCAGTGATCGAAGTCACACTGTCCCATTGTCACCTGTAACCTGTACTGTAACCTGTCTACATCCTTTATTCAAATGTTGCCAATTGTCCCATCAATGTCATTTGTAGCAAAACAAAATAAGTTTTTCCTGGTTCAAAAGCGAATCAAGGATCACACACTGTTTACTTGTCAAGTTCCTTTAGTCTCTATTAATTCAAAACAATCTCTCGGACCAGCCCGGTGGCTCAGGCGGTTGGAGCTCCGTGCTCCTAACTCCGAAGGCTGCCGGTTCGATTCCCACATGGGCCAGTGGGCTCTCAACTGCAAGGTTGCCAGTTCAATTCCTTGAGTCCCGCAAGGGATGGTGGGCTGCGCCACCTGCAACTAGCAACGGCAACTGGACCTGGAGCTGAGCTGCACCCTCCACAACTAAGACTGAAAGGACAACAACTTGACTTGGAAAAAAGGCTTGGAAGTACACACTGCTCCCCAATAAAGTCCTGTTCCCCTCCCCAATAAAATCTTTAAAACAAAACAAAACAAAAATAATCTCTCAGCATTTTTATTTTATTTTTGTCTTTCATAACTCCAAAAAGTACAGGCCAGTCTCTTGGTGGAATGCTCTCAGGGTAATCTCTCTTGGTTTGGCAGTAATAGCTGTATTCGTTTGGAATTGATCTGGCGCTCTGCACATTGAACTTCTGAGTCTGGGTGATTAAATGTTCCGTGTCACCGTAGTACGTCTGCTGGCCCCACTGACCCCTGCAGGACGCACTCCTCCCTTTCATGTCACAATTAACGTGGCAGAACGGCCCGTACACCTTGTAGAAAATTCCCCTAGGACAACAGAGACCAGTTTGTACATTTTTCCGAGAGGTGAGGGGACAGCAGCAGGGGACCCCGTGGAAGCAGTCACCTGATACGCTCACGGCCCAAACCCCACTCTAGTCCGCGAAGCACACACCCCCCTGTGTTGGTGTGTCACTTGTTGTGTTAGCCTATGGCCACAGCCTCCCTCAAGTGACAGTTGAAGGAAAATGACAGACGTCTTGCTTCTTCCCGCACTTTCGCTACCCTGGCACATCCAGCCTTTGGTGGCTTTCACACTCCTGGAGGAAGTACCCTCACCCGTAGGACTGGACATTCGCATGTAGGCACACGGGAATCTCAGTCCGTATTTAGGAGGAAAAAGAAGGCCTGGCTTTGAGGGTCATAGTGCGTCCATTTGCGTGTAAACAAAACATGGGCAGGCTTATGGTGACGTCAGTTTCCTCCGAGAGCAGAGGTGCTTGGGGGTGGGGGGTGCAGCCAAGAAAACTCTCTCTCTCTCTCTCTCTCTCTCTCTCTCTCTCTCTCTCTCTCTCTCTCTCTCTCAAACTCACTTTGGAGGATTTTCTGAAAGGAAGGAAGTGTGCCCAAGGGGTGTATTTAAGTCTCCATCTTCAAAGACAGGAATTGCTTGTAACTTTTAAGTCACTAGTTTCTAATTTGCAGTCTGTCCTGTATGAGTCGCAATACTTTTTGCCATATATTAGTATTATCTGCACTTCCCATTTATTTAATAACCGTTTTTCTATTTCAAATCTTTTCTTTTCATCTGAGCTTTGCCCTGAGCCATACTTTCCATGAAAGTCACCGTTTTACATGCTAATTGCATTTCCTCCTCCAAAATATTTAAATACATAACTGATAGCATGTTTGAAAGTCCTTCCATGTTTTAACCCCAAATTATCTCAGACTCTGCACTTGGGCGAACACGGGGCCTCAGGCACAGCGGCAGATGGGGGCGGTATCACGCAGGTCTGATACCTGCGGCTTTTTGCTCCATGATTTCAATCTCTTGATTGCATCCCTGCCATGTCACTTGCAACCAGGGTTTCCAGAAGAAATGGAAAAATGATTTCCTAAAATCTTGAAAGAGCACATCTAAAGACCAAGAAAGGAACCTTCTCTGTGGCCGTATAAACAGAGGGCATCTGCGAACAGGACCCTGAGTCGTGACTGATGGGTTCCCGTACCCGGGCAGCCTGCTGAGGTATCAGAGCAGCAGAACCCTTCACGGGGTGTGGAGTTGTCCAGCCCAGGACACGCCCCGGCTTTGCCAATACAGCTGTATCCTAGACAGCATTTCCCGAGTTTAAGCGTACATGCTGTTTTCAAGTCAACATAAAAACCCAAAGAGTTTTCTCTGCTCCTTCTCCCAGAGGGGTAGGGTGTTCCTTGAGAATCCTTTTCTGTCTTCTGCAAGCCAAAAGGACAACGAATATTTGAAATTTGCCTTCTGTGGTTCATCTAACGTAAGATGTACGTCGTGTTTCAATTTCCCAAGAGGACATACTGAATAGCACTTTGAATCCTAAATGTTCCCAGGTTTCTGATAGGCACACATCCCACTACCCGGTGGAGAATTACTATCCTGGATGGAAATTTTCATTATTTCAGAGCAGAAACTGGCTTACATGGGGGGGAGTGCGGTGGATGAGGTTGCCGCCCTCCTGGTGAGGCTGAGCATGGCAGGTGGACTTGAGACCGGCAAAATAGCCTGCTGACCTGAGCATAGGTGGGGGGCACCCAGAGGGAACTGGGGGATCTTAAGGGAAGTTCCTGCAGTCTGAGCAAGTGGCAAGGGAGAGATCCTAGAATTCTGAGAGTCCAGCCAAGGAAAAGGAGCACACCGTACCCAGAGCAGTGTTAGGTACACAATATCTAGAGCAGTGCTGAGTACAAAGTACCTAGAGCAGTGCTGGGTACACAGTACCTAGAGCAGTGCTGAGCACACAGTACCTAGAGTGGTACTGGATACACAGTACCTAGATTAGTGCTGGGTACACAGTAGGCTCTTCATAAACATCTGTTAAATGAATACATAAGGATGAAGTTGAATCAATTTAGTGGATTGCTACCAGCATTTCTTTTTCATCAATGAAGTAGGATAGAAACTCTCAAGAGTAATTTCACATGATACATTTACATATTCCATGTGCTGCCTTGTAATATACAATGCATTTCTTATAATAAGTCTTGATAAAAAAGTTTCGAAGCCCATGAGCAAGACCACAGGCAGCTTTCCGTGCGTGGTGCAGAGGTGTGTGACTCTGGCCACATTGTGTCTCTGTGAGCACAGACCATCCCTCTGAGAATCGGGGCCCAACCACCAATCTGACTCCACCTTGCACCTCCCTCCAGGGTGGACCCTCCTTTTCAGGACTCAATTCCCTCATTTTCAGACTGTTTCGTGCAGAAGGGTTGCTGTTCACAGACTTTATCGTATATTTTTTAAAGAAAACCTTTTGGTGATAAGAAAAGTCACAGGGTAAGCAGGTTTTAGTTCTTTAATGAAAAATGTCACTCCCTTGTCCCTCAGCTTTTGCATAATTTGACATACCACCCATCATGCGGAGGGGACAGAAAACTTGTACGCATTTGTTTCTAGAGCTGGCTCGGTGCGGAATTTCGAAGCATTTGGGCATCCTGAGTGCCGACCTCCATTAAGGACTGACCATGTCTCCTTTAGGGGTTTTCTTTGGCTGGTGGCTGAAGACAGAAGCTTGAACTTGGTCTAGTCAGAGGAACACATCTTTTTGGAGCTCCTGACGTCTATTTTCCGAAATGGAGCTCATTCTAACACTCACGGGCCTCTCACTGTCGTCTTTGTTTCTTCACCTGCTGAGATGGGGGAGAATTCTTGATGACAAGGGATGGACATTCCGGTGACAACAAAGCCTCCCTCGGAGCAAGCCAGCGCGTGTCTTGTGCCTCTGCCCTGGGTTTTATTTTAATTGCCTTTCTCGTGAAAAGCGTGATTCCGATTAAATTATTCATGGTGGTATAATGTTTATGTGATCAGAGTAATTATTATAATTATGCATTGTGAATTTTCATAATTAATGACCTCACTCAGATTTCACTTGGCACAGAAATCTGCAGAAGGGAATCAAATGATCAGATCCCGGGGAAGAGAATGAAATACAATGGTGACCTGTCTGGCGTCCCTCTGAGAATCGGGGCCCAGCCACCAATCTGACTCCACCTTGCACCTGTGCTAAGCAGTAGACACCTTAGGCATTGGTGGGAATGGGGGTGGGAGGTGTCTTAAGGAGAAGTGGAAGGAATGAGATCCGTTTCTCGGGGTGCATTAGGGGCTCCCAACTCAGTATCTCTCAGCAAACCTGCCATGGGAGCTGCGGGAAGGTCTCCTGCTGGAACAGCCTGCAGTACAGTGAGAGGATGGAGGGGGAATGGAAATGCGGCTCATTTCCCATGATGCTTTGGACCAAGACTGACGCCTGCCAGCTTCTCTGCTTGTCTGAATCTGTTAAACCACCCAACGACACCCAACAACTGCAAAACCACCCCCATGATTCCCGAAGGCAAGGTGGCATTCCCAAGGTTGCAGACTTCGGCTAGTTTACGTCCCCTGGTCCTTGGAAGAGCATAAAATGCCAGCAGGTATGGACATGCTTAGTGGTCGCCTGAGCCCCGGGAGTCATTGGCTGTTCCAGGATTGATACTGTGGTCAGATTTTAAGTATTTTATTTGAATGCCTCAGTTCCCCATCTTTGACTTGTATCTGAGGAACCAGTGTTTGCAGTAAGCACAAAATAAATATCCTGTGTAGCTATTCCCAAAGACCTTCCACCAGTTTTATTCCATCTCAGTCTCAAATCCACTTGTGAGTAAGGCAGCTCCCTTCCACTTGGCAGACGAGGACACTGAGTCACTTAGTGGTGACCACACTGAACTTCTGGCCTCCAGGGCTCTCTGTGCAGCAGCCAGCCCCCCGCCCCCCTCTGCTAGGTGGGAGCCAAGGCTTTACTTAACTCTCAGGCTGTTCCCACCACATGCCTTTCAGTTCCCTCGAGAAGGAGACAATCAGAAAAGAAGAAAACAACAAGCCCTACATGCGTTCTTGTTTAGTGACCAGACATCAGCCCCTGTGAAGTTTAAGCACCAGCTTGTAACAAGCTCCAGCTCCCCTGGCTGCCTTCTTTATCCACACAGAGCATTGTACCGTCCAGGTCATTCTTAGTTGTCCATGGTTTTCTCTCTCCCTCTCCCTCCTTTCCCTTCCTCCCCTCTGTGATTTCATGAAGACATGGACTCTGCCACATGAATCTCCATATCTTCAGGATGTTATGGAGTATCCAACACATAATAAGAGTCGCTCTTCTTGAAAGAATGAATGACCATTATTCTCTGTCTCTCTTCTGGCTTTCTTTCGTCCTTGTGTCCAAGTCTGTTTGTCTTCTTTCGCCCAGTAGCTCAGTGTTTCAGACAGTATTTGCTAATTGGATGTACAAAACTTACAGCCTGAAGTCTGAACCCAGGAGAGAGTACTTAGGGCAGATCCAATATTTAGACCAGAGCTCCCAAATCATTGGCCCTTTGGGTTTTGTAATTAGGGTGCTTCGATCGGCAAGGAGCCCGTTACTACCAGCTGACTGCAGGAGCGCGGCTCCCACATTAAGGGCTACCAGCTGACTTTGTCCTAGAGCTGGCTGGCCTGGTGGTCCCAGGAGAGCCCTCTGTGGCATTCAGGGCACATGACACATATTCCATGGCTGAAGGAGGGACTGTATTTTCAGGGCTTTCCTTACTGAGTGGGGGACAACCAACCGAGAAGTTCCTTCTCTTCCTGTCTTGTTCCTCAAATTTGACACTCGTAGCCATTCCTGAACCAGGATCAGGGAAGGGAGCTGGATGAGCCTTAGATCAGAACCAAGCCCTGGAACTGAGAACGGAGTTGGGCTTCTCTTTGGTTCCTGGCTGTGGGGCTGGCGAAGAAGAGCGGTGAATAAAGTCAGGCGCGTGTAAGGAATTCATGGCTTTTCTCCAAAGCGATTCATTTCCTTGACCTAGCAATAATACATGTTAAATCTCAGGATTTAATGATTCCCATGTAATAATTTCTTTTGAGAGGCATTAAAATACATATACGATAGTAAAAATAAGAGAGATGCAGTTGGTGCCATATTGGGAGCAGTGGGTTTAGACTTGACTTCCCAACCTGCATCTTCCACTGACATTCATCCTGTTGTCTTTGGATGGAAGGAATCCCATGTTTCTATGGACATGGGAGATACAGCTGTAATTCTGCCACATAGGTTTCTTTTGTCCTAATTGTGGTGGGCACATACTAGTTTCTTGCCTTTTGACCTTTCATGGCTCACCAGAAAGAATCGAGAGGTGGGTTTTAGGGGCTGGACTGGCCAAAATGGCACTTGGCATGGGCGTGAAATGACGAGGGACAACCAGTAAGTAACGGCAGTGAAGGAAATTATACAGTATTGAGTGCGCGCCTCGGGTTAATTTTCTGTGGTGGGAGCATGTTAGAACCTGGGCTGGATGTGATGGCCCCCAGCTGATGTGGGGCCAGTGGCTGTGAATATTAGAGGCCTGGAAACTCAGAAGGGCTTTCGTGTGGAGCCAGATTTATTTAAAGTCATAAATGGATTATTGGATTACTCCTCGGTCATGCCTCCAAGTAATTCATGGCCGCTAGCATGGCTTCAAGGCTCTAATAAGCTCGGCCTCCCTGGGGTGGTGGCTGTCCTGCCTTAATTAATGTTGAATCTCCCCATTATGTTCCTCCTGCGTTGGGCTGACATTTAACCAAGGCCTTGGAATGCTGGCTTCGAAGGCATTTGGACTTGAACTGACATCTGACTTTAATTCTTCGCCCTTCTCTCTTCCGGTCCTTTTGGGGAGAATAGAAATATCTACTGACTGGCACACATTTTTTTTGGGGGGGGTGGGGATTCAGTGTTTCATTTGAACTTTTTCCTTCCAACACCCACATGTTTCTAAGGGAAAACTCTAGTGTGATGATTCGTTTTCATTTTAAAACATAATCCTTACGCAGAGAGTAGAAGAAGGTGGTTTGCCAGGGGGTAGGAGTGGGGGAGTGGGGCGACGTTGGTCCGAGGGCACAAACTTGCAGTTATAAGATGAGTAGGTTGTGGGGCTCCCACGTACAGCGTGATGACTGGTTAGCCGTGTAGTTGCTTAGTGAGCAGATCTTACGTGTTCTACAAAAAAAGATCCATGACCTCTTGCTGCCGAGGGTCTGTCCCCAGGGCTGTCTGTCCCAGAGCCCAGTTCCACCTTCATGCCTTGACTCCGTGAGATGCGGCCCCTGCATGGCTGACGTTCTTGGATTTCTATGCAGCAACTTGGATATTCCCCACCACGTCGCCAGAAGTGAGTTCACATAAGTCCAAGGTGTCAGCACGGAGCCAGGGGTGCCTGGCAAGGGACGAGCAAGGGACCAGGAGTTTGGGGGTCGGAGCAGTGGGTCAGGCCCCATTTCAGTGCTGAAGTCAGTTTAGGGTGACGGTCCATGGCAGTGCAGGGTACAGGAGATAGGCACAGAAGGAAAGTGACGAGTCGAGAAGGGGGTGGGAGGCAGGAGTGCACGTTTCTCAGCAACGTCACGAGTAGAGCAGGTGGGCTTGCGAAGGAGACAGCGGGGAGAGTTCGCCAGAGGTCATGGGTTTGTCACTCTGGTTGGGCTTCTCCTGACGGCTGCTGGGCTGCTGAGCTGCCCTCCGCTGGTTTTCAAAGCACAGCCCCTGAGGTCACAGACCGGGAAACCTCCTGCACTCTTCCCCACGCCGTCCTTGGTGGGACCAGCCAGGTGGAGGAGGGCACACAGGGGGTGCGTCTGGTTCTGGCCTCATCAGCCAGCTCTGCCTTCCGAGACCTCGCGACCTGCGTCCATTCATTACCTGGCTGCGAGGGCTTTGATGAAGTCCAAGTTTTATCATTTGACCAGCCCAGGTGGGTTCAAGGTTCTTCTTATGGGCATCAAAACAAAAGCAATCTTTCTATCCACCGGTTATCTATGCAGAAGGAAATGCATTTATTCTTAAAGGGTGCCGTGGCAGTCCGTGTACAAAATTGATCAGTGAAAGTGGGTCCGAGCTTTTAGTGGCTTCAGCACCGTCTCGGGTGGTACCTTGTGTTCCCTCCTTCAGACCCTGCCCAGTGGGGATGCAGTGGCAGATATTCTGGTGACGAAGCAACACAGAAATGTTGTTTCTTATCCTGATGGCCCAAATTTCCTTCATTTGGGCAGGGAGGGCAAAGCACCGAGTGAGTAGTTCCTGCAGACTTCCCAGCCTGTCTCTTAAAGTAACTCCTGACCATATCGTCCTCATCATCAGTCAGTCCAAGCAAATGCTGTGATTGTCCATCCAATTATTGACAAGCGAAAAAGCATGAAGGAGGCTGTAGACCTCAGGCCCGGGGCCGTCGGCCCACGGCGTACTGTCTGCGTCACTGGTGTCGCGCTGGGTGGCACAGCGGCCCCATTCTCCTTCCCACCTGGCAGCACGCTGCTTTGCAGCTCCTCCCGTCAGAAGGTCGAGTCTGACCTCCCTAAGTCTTGAGCCCAGCTGGCCTTGGGATTGTGTTGGCTGGGAGAACGTGCTGGAAGTGGCGTTGTGTCTGGCAATGCTGAGCCGACGCCTTGTGAGGTGTTGCCCACTTCCGTCTCCCTCTTGGAACTGGCTGAGTCACCAGGTGAACAAGCCTGAGCGAAGCTGCTGGAAGATGAGAGACCCAGGAGGGGTCTTCCCGGTACAGACCACTGTGGGTCTCACGAGCCTGACAGTTGTGGCAGACACACGTGTGAGCCCAGCAGAGCCCAGAGTGACCAGCCGAATTCTCAGTTACTGTTTTGAGCTGAGTTTTGGGGAGGTTTATTACGTGGAAACGCTAAGTGACACAGCTGGTGTCACCTGAGGGACAAATAGGTTACTGAAACTTTTTGAGGACATAAGCACATCCTTTTTCTTTGTCTCCTGTGGCTGCGTCACATCTTTTTTTCTTCGCCCAAGAACAAATGTAGGATGAATGAGCCTCCGTGGGCATTCAGAAGTGGCATTTGCTAAAATCCTATGTGAGAGCGAGCGCGCGCGAAGCTTCGGACCAGCCTTCTAGAAGCACGGGATAGAATCTATTTGGGGAGAAAGCGTCAGTACATGTGAAACTATTTGGGGCAATTTTATTGCAAAGTTCAAAAGCCTTGTCTCCGTGGTCCCTCTGACAGTTCCCACTCAGAGACCCCGTAGCTTTGAAGACTCAGAGGTGGAGAAAGGTGAGTCTGGCTGATGCAGGATGGGTGGGAAGAAAGGTTTGGATGTGGGAGGAAGTGGGAGGGGCAAATTCTAATGTGGCAATGCCATGAGCCAGTGTCCAGAGGCTGGAATGGCCATAGACGGTGGCCGAGAAGAGTCCCAAGGAGGGCTGATGGCCAGTGGGTCCCTGGTGACAAGAGATGGCAGATGGGACTTGCCCTCCTCACGTTCTCCCAACTGAGATTTGCTTAGAAGAGCTGCACGACACCTCGGTCTCAGAGGGAGGATTGTATTGGTGAGGAGAAGGAGACTTCACGGTTGAATGACCGGCCACTCCTCCCACGTGGGCAGTTCATTCTCTAGTCCCCACATTGGCCCGCCCCTTGGAAAACCCGAGTCCTGATGTCACTGTCAAGCCTGAGAACTGAACTTCATTCTCTAAGGTTAGTTCCCACAGAACTTGGGCTGATTCAGCGGTTTTGTGTGGTGATTTTGTGGCTTTTTTTTCTCCGATTCAAAATTAAATTATGTGGAATGACGAAACCACAGCTGTTAAACAGTGGGCATTCGATGACATTTAAACATCATTATCTTATGCTCTCATGGAAGAATTGGCTGGTGATGAAAAACAAGACCTCCCTATAGCAGTCCGAAGAGCTGCCACTTGCAAATGGCCTATTTTAAGAAGACCCCCTGAATCTGACTCCATACTCGGTCTTTCAGAGAAAAATGTAACGGCAGCTTTATCTATGTCTGAAACTTTAAAGACGGTGTTGGCAGAATTCTGCTGGCAGAATTTTCCAGTCTGATCCTTGCAGTGCCTTGAACTGACAGTAGGCTGGTGATGTTTATAATTACGACATGATGCTTATTTTAGAGATTATCTCAAGAAGTCAGCAATCCATTTTCCGAGTTTACTTGAGCCTTAATTCAGGCATTCAGAGTCTCTCATCAAATGCAATTAGTAAAGTGTGTTTGAGTCTGTCTGTCCTGAGAGTGACTTGTTTCATGCCAATGACAGTAGGTCCTTCCCCAGCCGGGAATGCAAATTCTTCATCCTGAGAAAAACTGTCGCCCTACTGACTTCAGTTTCAAGTGTTTAGAAGAAGATTCCAGGCTAGTCATTGGCACTCAGGAACACACGTTGCGTTGCCCTGTGAAGAAGTTCTGCCGTGCAGTTGGGGGGTTTATGCTTTTCCTTGTGTAATGTTATTTTTAGAATGGCTACAGGGAGAGTGGATGATTGTCTGCAGTGTAATATTTAAGTGACAGCAGCATTTCTGCAGCAGATACGTAGTTGTTTTCAGTGCTCTGGTTTCTGAAGCCTTCAAGCAGGGTGCATAAAAAAGAAGGGACCTTTGTCAACTCCCACTGAACCTCAGCTTTCCCATCTATCAAATAGGTTGTGGCTAAGGTTTAGGAGAAAAGGGAAAAAATGAAAGAATTAATGAGGGTAGCTAGTCTGCATGTTTGTGTCTCCCCCAAATTCCAATGTTGAAATCCTAACCCCCTAAGGTGATAGTGTTTGGAGGTGGGGACTTTGGGAGGTGATGAGTTCATGAGGGTGGGGCCCCCATGAGTGGAATTAGTGCCCTTGTAAAGGAGACCCCAGACAGCTCCTGCCCCTTCCCCCAGGTGAGGACACGGGGAGAAAACGGCCCTCTGCGGCCTGGAAGACGGTCCTCACCAGAACCCTGCCTTGCTGGCACCCCGATCGCAGACTGCCTGCCTTCAGAACTGTGAGAAAATAAATTCCTGTTGTGTATAAGCCACCCAGTCTATGATGTCGTTGTAGTAGCTCAAAGGGACTGACTAAGGAAAGGGTTCTCGAAAAATTCCATTAGAGCAGAAATGTGAGACGGGTTTTTGTTTGTTTCTCCTTCCACACTCCCGCCCACCCAAAAGGGTTATCTAGTTGGTCCATGGGTCGAGTGTGGCTGCTCCCGCTGACCTTTGGCTGAGTTAGTACCCTTGAGCTGCCAGCGAGTCACAGCTCTGACTATGGTAAGCCGGAGCGCGTGGGCCAGCGCCTCGCTTTGAGCAGATGCTGGGACACCCTGACTTAGTATCACAGGAATTAAAGGAAGGAACGAGCTGACAGTCACCATGGCTGGAAGGAATGCCCTTCGTTCTGGCATCCTTAATGCTCATAGTCATTGGCGAGAATCCACTCCAACACAACAGTTGGGCCACATGTCCTCCCACCCCGCTGGATATATGGCACCGTGAGAGGCAAGGAGCTTCTGGGGACCCTGTCAGCTTTGTGGATTTACTGCCCCACTTAGACTGGGCAGAGTGGGGAATGAATGATATCTTCCCCTCACCAAAAAAAAACCCCCAAAAAACACACAAAAAAACTCAGGGTGCTGTCAGGGCAGGACAAAGGATGCGGAGTTGTCAGAATATACAAATATTCACCCCAACCGGAGGCCAAAATGTGTCGTAAAAATTTAGGAATGTTCGAATAAAGGTGTTCAAAAACTATAAACCTCCGCATAAAACTATAACCTCCAGCTCTCAGAATTGGGAAAAAAAAATGGCGAAGTTATCAAGGGCCCATATTTTCATGTACATTATCACATTCCACAATTGTTTTGCAGGATAAATTTCCATCAGGTGACATGAAAATGAGGCCAGATATTTCCATAATCTCCTGTGACCCAAATATATTATGAATTCCTTCATCCAGTTTTAATATAACTCTAAATTATTCCTCCATGTCTATTAATAATTAAGGGAAGCAAAAACTGTATTATCTCTTAATGGCATTTTGACTTTTTAGTTTCTCTTTGGGATGGCTGTTCCCAGTGCATTTCTTGTGATGTCCAGATTCCAGAGAACTCCCGATTTCTGTACTCCCTGTCTTTCATGCCCTTGGTTCGCGAGTCCCCCTGTCACCTGTGACAAGTTCCCCACCAACCTCTCCACCCAGTGGATTCCACTTACGCAGAAGGCATTGCCCTCCTTACAAAGAATCAGAAGCTCATTTTTCCTTTGGGGGAACTGCCCCTCTCTACTGTCAGCCCCTGAGTGTCAGGCTTGCAACCCCCAGGCTCCAGCGGTGATCACAAGACCCAGACCCAGCCAATGAGAGTCCCTTATGTCATCGGAGTTAGAGGATTGGCAGATTTTCAAAGTGTGACTATTCAGAGGCAATGAGTGACAGTCCCGGGAATTGGGCTGCCTCAATTCAAAACAGACATTTTCTTTTCACCTGGCTTAGCCCCTGGTGACCACGTTGCCTACGAATGAAGTCCACACCGAAGGAAGCAGCCCAGAGGGTTCTCGTGGCATCACCTGAGCTCTTAGTTAGATCCAGTCTCTTTTGGAGCATGGCGTTTCCCCCTGGACTTGGCATCCGTAGGAGCCCATAACATTCCCTGTGCGTCAGCCGCAGTGAGTTCGGCTGCGTTCCTGTGTCACCGAGTCTTACCACGCACACTGCCTGCCAGTGGTCCTTTCTTCCTTTTCGCTCTGGTGAATCAGATTCTGGAAACTCATTCCCTTTTTTCACCTCTGGAAACACATTGCAGAGGACAGCAGGCACGTAGCACTGAGGAAGGTCACCAAAGGTATGCAGGGCCCAGTCACACAAGAGAAGCTAGACCTGTGTCGGCCCCCAAGACAGCTTTGCTGAATGAAGGGAAGGCTGTGCCCTCGTCTCTTAGTGCATCTCAGGGAGGGTTGCCATCTCTTCAGCCTGGAGAAGCCTGAGCGGCAGGCTCACCCGGGACGGGCAGGGGTGGGCGGAGAGAAGCTGTATCTGCCATTCTCATCCCCCAGGGTGGCTGACCTTCATTAAGCGTCCACTGAGCACCTATGGGGAGCTGGAGGTTTGCCCCCCTGGTGTTCTCAGTGGCGCTTCCTGCAAATCCACGGGAGACGCCTGAAGGCTTACGCTCTCATCACGGTGGACTGAGGTTCTTCCTTCATGTGAACTAATTATCTCTTGGGTTCAATTACCTGGTGTCCCTCGGGCCCCAAAGAGGGGAACAGTCTCTTTTAATGCGATGGGAAGCGTTTTCCTCCCGCTGTGGGGAGAGGCTAACCATCTCTGTGCGGGACTGACCAGGCAAGTCTTGTGGGATCTTCGATGTATCTGTGATGACAAAGGGCTCAGGAGACACTCGAGGGGCCGGTGTCCTCCCTCAAGCAAAGGAAGGGGCTTTCGCTGATCGTGATGTGGGCGCCTCGCTCCCGAGACGCTGCGGCCCGAGCGGGTGGAACAGAAGCCAGTTCAGCGCTCAGCGGAGTTTTGTGCTTGAGAGCCGTGCCCGGGAAGGAGAAGGCGGGAAAGAGAAGCGGGCACTTCTGCCTTTACTCCTTTTACCGCCATGACGCTTGGCCAGTTAACTGTTCTTACAGGGTCTCAGCATCTTTCCTTGCAAACTAGAAACTCGTGGCACACAGCAAGCCCCAACACAGGCATTTTTTTTTAATTGTTATTATTGAGGTGGAATTCTCCTCATATACAATTCAGCTTTTTCAGTGTGCCTCTCAGTCACTCCGAGGGCTCCCCCAGTGCTGTGTAGCCATCACCTCTCTCTGGTGCCAAACCTTTGTCCTCGCCCTAGAAAAACAGCGCACCCTTCAGCGGTCACGCCCTCCTCCCCTCCCGCAGCCCCGGCCACCACGCACCTGCTTTCTGTCCCTGCATTGGCCTGTTCTGGGTGTTTCATACAGAGACACAGACAGCGTGCGACCTTTGCCTACGGTTACTTGTACTTAGAGTAGTTTTTGAGGTCCCTCCACACTGTCGCGTGGACCCCTTCTTCCTTCCTGTTCATGGCTGGATGACCTACCGTTGTATATTTTATGTCACATTCTGTTTATCTGGAATGACAGTCATTTGGGTTTCTACCTTTTGGCAGTTGTGCCCAGTGCCGCTCTGCAAACAACTATGTGCGTTTTGATGATGGTGAGCAAGGCAGTGTTGGTCATTTATACTGATTATAGAATGAAGTAAATACTACTTAATTAGTACCATTCAGTTACGTTGTTAAACAGTATTAGGAACTATTTATGTTAGCACTCATGGTAATAATATTTCTATATTAACAGGATGGTATTAAGACTGTTTATAATAATGCGCATGGGACCTGCCCACAGAGCTCGTTAGTCAGACCGAAGTACAGGGAGCCTGCTCCCCCCTTGACTTCTCCAAATTTCCCGGCTGTTCCAACAGACAGTCTCAAACGCTCTGATAAAAGAAGGTCCAGCCCACTTTCTGGCCACCCCTGATTAGCTCGGCTAAGCTGGCTGCAGAGGTCGCGTGCCGCGTCGTCTCCCTTCCATTATTTTCCTCCTGTCACTCAGTGTAATTATGGAATTGTGAAGTATCGCCCACTCACTGAACTAGATGCTGGGCTTTTTTTCCATTTAGTGTGCGCGACGGGGGACTGATACGATGGCCCTGAGTGAAAACGACACAACAGGGAGGGAAGGAGGCGGCCTACGTCCTGGTTCTCTTCTCTACCTTTTTTTTTTTCTGAGGTAAACGTTCAAAAAAAAAAAAAAAAACCACAATGTTGCCATAGTGACAGGGCTACCATCAGACATGGATGGAGTCCATTCGGTTTGCCCGGAGGCGAGTGTAACTCCCCCACAGTACTTGCAGAATCATTCCTTTGTCCCCACTGTCCCTTGTGGAAGAGACATGGCTGCACATGGTGTTATCCCCACTGTCTGAGTCCTGTGTGTGTGATAGCACCTCATTTCGTCACCGCCCCAGGAGGAGAGCCCAGAGATGCTAAATGACTAGTCCACAGTCACGCGGTGACATGAAGTCGCAGACTCAGAACCGGCGCCAGGCCCTCTGTCTCAGGGCCAGGAAGCCCCACGCACTCTGCCATCGGCACACAGTCTGTCTAAGGCAGACTGGGGACCCAAAGGACTGTGCGTTCTCTTTCTGGAGGCCAGCATGGTCCACTTACCGTGACATGCTTTTCTGTGTTTCTATTAACAATGAGCCAAGCACATTTCTGAAGCCGGACTGTGGATTCGCCGGAGCAGGCGGCCCCCGAGGTTTCCTCCAGGGGTTCTGGAGGTCCTGGGTGTCCTGTCACTCTGATTAGCTCTGGCGCGTTAGAACCCAGCCCCTGGGAATGTGGATGGGGCCAGCAGACAAGAGTAAATGACTGGTCCAACAAGGATCCTTTAGGAAGGAGGGGGTGACAGTGACCTTTGGACATTTCTGTTACCCCAGATGGTTCCATGGAGCGGCACACTGGGCAGAACGAGCAGAATTATAATCAACACACAGTGTGAGGAACAAGTGACTTACAACTGGGAGCGCAGAAGTGGTTGTGTGCACGGGGAGTCATTTATTTTAGTATCTTTTTCCCCGAAGAGAATCTTTGAGTTCCCACAAAAAGAAAAGGCCTGCCCCCTTGTTTGAGGCTGGATGTTCTCTTCGTATTGCACGTTGTCTGAGAAGTTGATTAAATCCATCACTCACAGCTGAGAAGAAAGGGTGGGAAACCCTAGAAATGGTTCGAGTTCCCGGGCGACACTTGCACTTGGCATCTGTTTAATAGCTCTTGGTGTGGGCAGCAAACAAGAGTCTCAGGGATCAAAGGACTTTTATCTCGCTCAGTGGAGAAATCTGGTATTTCAATCACTTATTGTTGGAGCCAAAAATATTCCTGGAGTGAGAAAAGAAGAAGAGACGTGTTGTCCATTTCTGTCTCTGTTGCAAATCGGAGCATTTGCTTTACAGGTGATTTCTAAGCTTTATAAGAAAAAAAAAATATGGTTTTAATTGGTGCAGGCACAAATGAGTGGCTGACTTTCGGGCCGGATATTTGAAGCTGTCGAAAGCGATGGTTGGACGTGTCATAGCCAGAAATTCACTCTTTGATTCTTCAATGCTTAATTAAGAGCCTACTGTGTGCCGTCCACCTTTGGGAAACTCAGTGGTGGAGTCGGTTGGATAGAGTCCCCCCACAAAAAAAATCCATGCCCACCCAGAACTTGAGAATGTGGCTTTATTTGGAAATAGTCGTTGCAGATGTAATTGGTTCAGTGAAAATGCGGTCCTACTGGATTTGGGTGGGGCCCTAACTCCGACCAGTGGTGTCCTTGTACGAAGAGGAGGGGACACAGAGATACGCAGGCAAAGAGGCCACGTCACTGTGGAGGCAGAGGTTGGACTGCTGTGTCCAGAAGCCAAGGAGCACCAGAGTTTGCCAGGAGCCACGTGCGGATCAAGGAGAGGCTGGGACCCCGTCGGCCCAGAAGCCTGCAGAGGGAGCGCGGCCCTGCTGACACCTTCATTTCGGACTTGGCGCTCCCAAACAGAGAGAGGACCACTTCTTGCCCGTTTAAGCCCCCTGGTTTGTTGGTGCTTCTTCCAGCAGCCCCAGGACACCCACCCAGCCAAGTCACACAGGTCCCTTCCTTCAGGGAACAGGCTGTGTGTTGAGAAGGAAAACAAAGACGCCACGCCAGGAAAAGGCATGCTTTTTGTGTTTTTACTTTTTTGGTGGAGCTCAGTCATTCGAGCACACTTCTCGCTGTGTCACTGATGCGGTGGCCCTGTCCCCGTGGGAACCCACCGCCCCTGCTGCTGCCCAGGTCAGGGAGCTCTGAGCTGTGCTGTCCTGGGAGGCGTGTCCCTGTGGGCGGCACCTGGAGGGCTGTGGGGGCACGTTTCTCCTCCTCTGCCTCCTTTGATCTTCGGGTTTTCCTCTTCCAGCAGGAAAACAGACACACCAGGCTTCTTTGAGGCCTTGTGGTTGATATGGGAGACATGCCTTTCCCATTCTAGGGGAGGGAGGACAGCAGGCAATGTGTTTAGAAAGGACATGAGCTACAGGCAACTGTGAAATCTTTGAAGGAAGCCAGGCTTTGTGTTCCAAAGTGCAGCTGTAGAAAACGGGGGGCGACACGCTTTGTGGCTCCGTGTGCTACAGACACAGAAAGACATGACGCCAATTAAAATGACGCCCTCTCATTAACCTCTGATACGGTTTTTCATGGGCTTGTTTCATTTAAAAAATTGAAGTGATACATCATCTTGGGTTAAGTTTTTTTTTTGTTTTGTTTTGCTTTCATTATAATTTTTTGACCACAGGTGCAGAATCGACTTAATCATAACTCTTGTTCTATATGTAAACACTCCCTTCTTTACACCGTGGGTAACTCATTTGTGTTTCTGTAGCTATTTAATTAGTTCTGTTTTAATAATGTAATAAGCACCTGTGAACTCATCACCCAAAACAGAAAAGCTGGGGCCTTGACATGCATGGATATAACCTGCATTTTTGAGTAGCTCTCACCCACAAGCGTTTTAAAATGTAGTTGCATAAGTACTCGGAAAGCTTGATTCTTTTCTTCTTTTTTCTGTTTGGTCTAATAACCAAGTCGGTTTCAGACCTGTCTTTAGTTCTTTGGTAGGAGTTTTCATTGTTCAAAACCAAATATTTCATCATTGTCTTTTGGGTGGACTCATCTCTTCTCTATTGACCTGCACCAAATGCAGTTATGTACTCATTTGTCTTCTTTCCTAAGCAAAACTTTCTCCCTTCTTAACTGGTTTCTTTGAGGAACAAAGCCAAGAGCGACCTGGGTTGCCATGTGGTTACGTAATAAAAAGAAGTAATAACAGACGCTCTGTAAACTCAGCAGCTAACAAATGTATCTTTTCAAGCCAGAAATGTTTATTGTGTCCTGAGTTTTCAGATCATGGAGCTGCACATCCAAATTCCAGGTGATAAAACATGAAAGGGAATGGAGAGGCAAACTTACATCTATCAACAGAAAAGCTAACCAACAAATGAAAGATGAACTAAGACGCCTAAAAGAGATTTTGATACCCTCCATGTTTTCCTTCTGTTTTCTTTTACATAATTACCGTAGGGATCTTTAAAAAAGCATTGCTCTGGAGGAGAAGGAGGGTTATAAATCAGTGGAAAGTGTAGATGTTTCAGAAGCAAGTAAATTCTGGCTCGGTCATATATTCATTCCGGGATCGCAGATCGGCTGTAAAAAATACAGACAAGGTAGAATGTTTGTTAAGTCCCTGTATGCAAGAGGTATGTATTGAGGACTTAGGAGGTACCAGTTTGGAACGGGGTTTCAAGGACACCGTGGTGTATAAAATAGACTCCGTCCCAGCCCTGAAACTTACCGAGGAATGAATCGAAATCACAAGGTTGGAAGCGACATTGAACTGGACTAGTGTTTGAAGATAAATTCCTACAGGACCTCTTTTGAGTCTCCTCTAATGTTGCATTGTATGGCAAATAGCTCTTTATCAGTAACAAAAAACAAGTCCAAATGTCTGTGCGCATAATCCCCGGGGAGCACAAGCTTGGAAATTTAGGTGGCTTGCGTTTCCCTGGCATTAGAAATGTTACCAACCTATTGGCTAAATGCTCATTAGGAATGATTTTATGTACTTAAGTGATAAGTATAAACACACACTCCCCTAGAGGGATCATTCCACTTGCCAGAGGATTTCGTCTAAGAACAAGGGTCATTATGTGACATCAGTACAGCTTCAAGAGTTAATTACATGCTTAATTCCAGCTTTTTATTGAATTAGGGAACTATCATCCATAGCATAATTGAAACCCTGCTGAGATCACGTCTGTTGGCAGCTAATTGCACACCATTTTTTAGAAAAACTAAGCTTTAAATAAAAGCCAGTATTTCATTTGTCTAAGCTCTAATTAATTGACAGGAGAAACTTAATTGGGAGGGAGGCTTATCAATAGGTTGAATAGTTTTAAATGATCATTGGGAGATGAGTTACCTTCTAGCACAGCAGCCTTTAAATATTAAACTGTGAAGGCGCTTACATGAAATTTAGGAAAGAAACACGAATAGAAGAAATGTGTTGCGCTACGAGAGGCAGGGACGCTGGGGAAAGACATCATTAAGTAAGAATCAGAAGCTGTGGGTTCCAGTCCCGCGGGGTCCCTTTCTCACTGTGCCCCAAAACATACATCTCTCCTTTAGCACTTAAGTGTCTCCATCTCAAGAATAAGAGTGGACAGGCCTTAGAAATCCATTGTGACTTGGATACCCTACCTTTGTGACTTAGGGTAAGATGCCCAAGTCAGGGAGGGTAGCCACGATGCCGGCCCAAAGACAAAATGTTTCGGATCATGAGGCACTGCTCTCCTGTATGGAGCAGGGTTCCTTGGTGGTCTGCAACAGAACTTCTGTGGTTAACCTAGTAGAGAAGGAATTCCAGGGAAGATACAGGAGTAACCGGCATCAGCAAAAGCCAGACATAAAGACCCGGCCACCGGTCTAGTTAACAGAAAGAAGCCTGACAGTCTCACCAGAGTGTTGTTATGGGAATGCTGCCCCCCCCCCACCCCCGACAGCTTTTCTGCCCCTACCTTCTCTCTACTCAGGATTCAGAATTTCTCCAGAGAGGCTGCTGGGCCGAGCATGGCTCACAGGCTCCGTCGTGGCTGAGAGAGGACAGGACCCTGGACAGTCCTGCTCCATCTCATACAGTGGGGGAGGGGCTACCGTGATGAGAAGTCAGGATGCTGTCACCGCAAGAAAGAGTCTTGAATCCTGGGTAGCCAAAACTAACAAACCTCATGTCCTTTCCCATCTTAAACCTCAAGCCAGTACATGATACGTCGGACTTTCGTCTGAGAAAGCCCTTCTCTGGGGGAGACCTTGGGCATTTCCAAGTGATAAAAACGTTGGCAGGAGTCTTTGGGGGAAAAAGAAATGTCAGCATAAAGATTATGGATCTCGACATTAGAAAAGAGAAAAGAAAAGCTTTCTTTTATTATCTTGCCCAATAGTCTAGTAAGGCTCAACCTAAGTCCCCAAAAGTTACTGTGAGAAACACTTCTGTTTTTATTTCATCTAAATGCGTTTTCTTGGGTGACTTGCTCTTGTCAGACTCAGTTCATTTTATTTCACTGGTCAAGCTGCAATGAAATGTGACACCAAGTGAGCTTCTGCCCACAACTTCTCTTTCTTGTTTGTGGTGTGTGGGTTTTTTTTGCATTTTGTGAAATTCTATAGGTCAGTTTTGTTATTGTTGATTGGGAATGTGACTTGAGTTATTTTTTGTACCAATACATTTAGGATTCGTACCTCTTTTCTTTAAATTATTTTGTTGACTGCCATTGGTCTTTAAAACTCTGGTAGACGGTAGCACAGGTACAGGTCACATTGTTTAATAATAATTGGTTTTAAATTAGGTTTCCGAGAAATTGGGGGCCATCCACGGTGTCCCTTTCTTGGGCTGTTGGTGTGAAGCCCTGGCATTAGGGGTGTGTCAAGTGGGGTTTTTTAGTTGCCTGCACTAGGAACTCATTTGGGATCATTTGAGCAGAAGAAAACCTGGCAGAAGCCTATCAGAGAAACCACGACGGATCCAAGGGCGCTTCAGCCATGATTTTCAGTTGGGGCGTGCTGTTCAGGACGCCATTCATGAAACACAAAGGAACAAACAACCCAACCATGTCTTTGGCCCTTATGTCATTGTTTATGATTAAACGTTCTGGGAGAGGATGTCCTTCAGTAGGGGAATGGTTCAACAAACTGGTATATCCCTGTGACAGAATGCTACCCAGCCGTGAACAGGAATAACTCAAGTGCCTGCACCAACTTGGATGGATCGCTGAGAAAATACACTGCGTGATAGATAACCATTCTCAAAAGGTTACGCACTGCATTTGAATAACATTTTTGAAAAGAATTGTAGAACTGAAGAACAAATTAGTGACTGATGGGTTGGGATGTGGGCGTGGCTTGGTCGGAGGTGGGTGGGGTTATAAAAGGGCCACAAGAGGCCTCCTGGGGAGAGAGTAAGGAGTCCACGGATCTCGCCGTGTTGTTTCTTACATCTCCATGTTCATCTGTAGTTATCTCGATAACAGTTTCAGTTTACAAAGAACATTCTAGGAGACAGTCTACATTTGGCCTATGGCCTAGCCCTCGCAGGACTGAGCAGAACCTGTGCTGCACGGGTCTGTGCTGTCAGAGACCCTGCAGCTTGTGTACTAGGAAGCCGCACCCTCACTCAGTCACTGTGGCAGAATACGTCTCCTCCAAACGGACATCGTGATATTGCCAGCCCCACAACTCCTCCAGAGCCGTGCCACTCCCCAGTGAGAGGTGGAAACGATTTCCCTTTCCCTTGAACCCGGGCAGGCTTGCGATTTATATGACAAATCAAATATGCTGGTGACGCTATGTGACATCAGGACGAGATTATAGCAGGTGAGGTGGCTTCTGCCTCCCTCCGTCTGTCTTTCTTGGGTTGACTTCCTTTGGGACCTGCCACATTGTGAGGAAGCTCAATGGAGAGGCCACCTGTGCGTGTTCTGGCTGATGGTCCCAGCGGACTGGCCGGCCAGACACGTGAGGGAGTCTCGAGATGAGTCCAGTGCCCAGCTCGAGCCACCACAACTGATGTCGCGTGGAGCCGAGCTCTGCCCACGTGACAGATGTGTGAGCAGAATGAATGTTGTTTTAAGCCCGAACTGGTGGGGATGGGCGGGAACACAGAGAGAAGTAACTGGACCATGTTCTTTCGAAACACCGCACCCAGTGAGAAGCGGGAAATTCCCCATTAGGATGATGCTGGAGGACGAAAGACCACATACAGCTGTTCCCTGGCATGGGCCAGTTCCGACCTGTCACACACCTGTCACTTGGAAGAGCTGACTTCCGGGGCTCGGGGAGTTGGTGGAACATCAGTGACCGAAAGAAACCAGGACCTTTGAAGCATCTAGGGGGTGCTGTTTTGTTTACATCAGTTGTAGGTAAGCACTGAATAAAGTCTAGCGGGAACATTCCTGTTTTCTTCAAGGTTTCTTGACTTTTGCACAGACTGTTTCCTGCAGTCTGTAGGAAGGAGAGCTATCCATTAGAATGATAAGGGAGGAGTGCGCTCAGGGAAGGTTAAATAGGCAATATTATTATGCAAAATAAAGCAGGCCTCAGCCATTTCTTCAGCATATATTTTCAAGTGCCTACGCTGTTTTGGAACAGCAGGCACAGCCATAAACAAGCCGGCCAGGGTCTCTGCTCCTGTGGGTGTCATCCTAGCAGAAGGGCGACTGAATTAAACAGACAGACAAGCAAACCAGCGAAAATCCATCTTTCCTGGTGAAGCATTGAGAGAGCATCAGGGAAGAAAACTTGGAGAAACATGCGGAATTCAAACGCCAACTCTCGGAGAATTATTTCAGTGAGAGCCTGGCTCCGTGCAAGCAAAGTGAAACAGGGGCCAAGAATTCTATCAGTTAACAACAGCGAAGTTTCCCAAGTCTGGGCTGATGGAGAAGGTGGAAGACAAAGCGTCAGGCCCATCAGCTGAAGATTGGCTCAGAGCCAGTGTACACTACACAGAGCGCACACCAGCCTAAAAGACGAGATTGTCAGGCGTGACAAAGCAGGAATTTTAGCCAAAGAATATTCACAAATTGCAAGCCAGAGGGAAGTGGGGGTGTTCCTCTCCTCTTCACAGCCTTGCTCTTTGGGGGACCGCTGTCCTTTATTGCTAATATAAAAAATCAATACAGCAAGCGGCGAGTCTGCTGCGATAATACTGGCTCCTTTCGCCAGGCGTGTGGAATTAGATTACAGATAGACGTGCCTCTGTCGCCTCCCCAGGCTCCAGATAGAATCTGCAGGTTTGCCGATGAGCACAGCAACCGAGCATGGAGCAGGGAACAGCGGGCAGCCAATCGTGGGCGGCCAATCTCGAGGAAAAAGTGGAATTCCCTTGCAAGACACCCTCCTGGAGGGGACAGGGGAGGTGGCCTGTGTGATGGCGTGTGCTCAGCTGCTCTGGGGCAGAGTCATCCATCCACAGGGAGCTTTGGTACCTGTGTGCAGCGGTAAGGCCGCACGCATGGGAGGTGGCCTGGATTAAGAGAGGAGGGAAGAAGAAAAAGAAGGAAAGGAGAGAAAAAGGAGGGGGGGAGGGAAGCCACATGGAGAAGGAAGGTCGACAAGCAATGCTTTGAGAAGACTTAACCATCGAGAACTGGGTTAAAATGCAGAGCTGTGGGTAGCAGGGACCGATCGCACCTGTGTTTGCCCAGGTATGCCCCGTGTCACATGGAAACTGATTGGTACCCACACGTGCTCTGGCTTAGAGGGTCTCTGGGGGCCCCTTTCTCCATGTCAGCTGAGCCCTCGTCAGCCCCTCTCAGTCGTCAGTCCTTGCCTGAGATTCCATACAGACGGAAGGATGCCCAGAAAGGTTTGAGGGGTGGAGATGAAATGGGGGCGTTTTTAGTGTCATGTTTGTTTCAGCTTCTAAGACTAACAGAACATGGAAAGAACACAATGAAAACCACTGCTCGTCCCCACTCCATATGTCAACTGTCAATAATTTCATGTATTTCCTGCCAATCTTTCTTAATCTAGTGCTCATGTGCTCACGCTGTGTGTGTGTGTGTGTGTGTGTGTGTGTTTACAGAGTTAAAACCAGATGGTACTTACACATTTGTCCTACAGATTGTTTTC
This sequence comes from Rhinolophus hipposideros, assembly GCF_964194185.1. NCBI lineage: Eukaryota > Metazoa > Chordata > Mammalia > Chiroptera > Rhinolophidae > Rhinolophus > Rhinolophus hipposideros. The sequence goes on along the minus strand of NC_138070.1, from coordinate 2,239,788 downwards.
GTCATTTAATATTGTCTCATGAGCATTTCCGACTTCGAGAAATTACCTTTGAGAACAAGCCCTTAATGATTATGTCTTACGTTCAATCACATTAATGGACAATTAAATTATTTCCAGGTTTTTTACTCTTGTAACAGTCTTAGGTGTAAATCACTGATTACCACCTAAGTTATCCCTGTAAGTGGCTGAAAGTAAATTCCTGAAACCAAACTCCTAAAAGTGAACAGCAGAGGCAAGGAGCTGTCGAGGGGCCCTGCCCTGCCCGCCCGACGGTTCTACAAGCGACACACCCCAGGTGTGAGTCCATCTCAAAGAGTCTTTCTTCTTTCTTTTATACTCTTACTCCCAGCTCCAGTTGCTGCTGCGTATTTTATACAGGGAAACAGAACGAGGTAAACTAGTAATAGTCCCATACATTCAATGCCCAGGCCACCCTCTTGGGAGTTTAAAATAACAGTCACCACAACAACACAAGTGTCGGTATCTGGTCCAAAAGTTGGACCACGGCAGAAAGGTAACCATGAAAATTGAAGGCTCCTAACCTCATTGCAGACGATCTTCCCATATGGTTTCCATTAATGGTTCGCTGGGGTCCTTTCAGAAAAAAAAAAGGACACGTGTGTCTGTGTGTGCATGGCATATATATATATATATATATTCTTTTTAAATGCTACCTAAAGTATACAGCTTATATGTATCTTCTTCACCATGGTTTTCAGTGTGCCTTGGAAAGAGTTCATTCAGGCATGTGCTTCCTCGAATGGTTTTATCATCTAACAACTAGCCTTAGATGGCCAGTCCCTTCGGGAAGGACAAATTGGGGTGGTTTCCAGTTTGGGACCTGAAGTCCCCTCAGTACCATCCTGTGGTCCCCCATTTGGTGACCTGGAGTGGTCTGGACATGCTTTGTCCTACAACCTGACCCCACGCTGCCCCCCTCCCAGTAAGAAAAGCATCCCCGTGACCTATGGCCGTCCCCACTGGAGTTGCGGGACCACGAGATGCTTTTCTTTCTCGGAGGGTAAGTTCCGCTATGGTGGCTCCTTCCTCCTGGGTTCTTGGCCCTACATGGACAGGACAGACGTGGTCCCTCCTTGCTCATGGTGGGATTGTCCTCTGGCCTCAGAAACTGGGTTCTCAGGACACTGTCTGTACCCACTCAGTGTGGGGATGAATGAAGGAGTGAATGAATACATACATAGTTTCTCAAGGATAAAAATCACTGTGATGATTTAGTAGACACCATGTTACAGTTTACTATAGTTTTGATAAGTGTAAGAAAACTCTATGTTGTTTAACAACTTCCAAAGAAAGCTTTAAAGCAAAGATGTATCTTGGTTTTCCTCTCCATCTCTCCCCACTGCCTCACTCAGCCAAACGTGCAGCTCCCCTTGTCTAATTCTCTGGGTAAAGATAGTTGTCTTACTGGCCGGGCAGCTTGCTCCTTTCAAGTCACCAGACGTGCTAAAAACAATTACAAAGATGAAGTTTTTGAAGCCTTTGGCTGCTGCTCAATGACCCCTGGGTCATGTATCTTTCCAAACACAGATTTACAAATTATCCCAGTTCTGTGGGGTCTGGGTTTTCCACCTGCCCCAAGCCCAGGGCTCTCCAATATCTAGAAATGGAACTGTAGCCGGAGGGGGACAGGGGCGTGGAGACAGCTCCTACCAGACCTGTTCACAGCCTGGGCCGTTAGTCTGTCACTCTCAGGGAAGGAGTCTTGAAGCACGATCTCTGGTAGTCCCGCAACCTGTACCTACTCCCAGGACCGTGCAGGTTAGAGGCAAGGAGCAGAGCACTTTGAAGACTCGTCCTATGTCTTCATGGCATAACCCCAGTCCTTCACAATATATGTATTTTTCTACTTCTTTGTAAACAGCATAGTAAAACAGTACTCAGGGACTAATGGCATTTTCAGTAAAGCAGAGCCTGGCTTTAAATTTTTATTTATGTATTTTACCGTGAACTTGCTTCATTCTGGGAATTTTGAGATGACCTGTGTTGTAAGGGGAAAACAGTTAGGAAATGTGAAAATTTAAATAGGGGTTATAGTGATTTTCTTTTTCCCTTTAGGTTATCTGCCCCGCGCCCTAGCCCCACAGCTATGTCACAAATTGCCTCCTATGGCACGTTGAATCAGTGTCTTATCACACCATTCATTCATTCATTCATTCATTCAATCATCTGACAGGCCTGTATAGAGTGACTCATGGGCTGGCAGTTCTGTCTAGAACCGCGTTACCCGGTACCGGCAGGGTTACCTGGCAGGGTTACCCAGTGAGAGAGGATGGTAGAAATGAACAAAGAAATGAACAAGGAAACATCAGGTGTGATGGAAATTAAACCAGGAATGAGGAAAAGGGAGATGGGACAGCTGTTTTCAAAACTATTTTTAAGCTGACGTGTTTCAAAATCACTAGCTCGTCAAAGCTTTACTAGCATAGACATACTTGCTGAAAACAAGGCTGGTTAGATGAGCCGGTGCGGGGAAATCATTAAGTGAGAGAGAACTGCTCACGTACGGGTAAGGCCAGATTGAGACTGGGCTGCCAGTGAGTACGAGGGAGAAACTCTGGCGCTGAGCTCGTGCTTGCCCGCCAGCCCCCCTCAGGTACGGGGCAGACGGGCTGAGCCCGCTGAGGGGAGACCCAGTGCGGAAACACCCCTGGGATTTTAACGAAAGACAGAATCGTCAGGGTTGTTTGTATTCTTGCCTCGCAAACCTCCCTGCCCACACCTGGGAAGCAAAATGTGGAGAACTGTTGCAATTCATCCCTTGCTATCTTTGCTCTTTGCTTTTCTTTATGTTTCCCTCACTGGTGGTTTCCATGGGAACTTCCATGGCTATTTTCCTGAGTTTTCTGCCTTGGGCCCTGGGACTTCGCAAGGAAAGGGGCAGGCCTGCTCGTGAGTGACAAACCTGGCGAGGACATCATTGCCAGGAGAAAGGTGCTGGTCGCCCGTTTCTATTTGTTTCATCTGCGTAACTCAGCATCTCCCTCTTACAGGCCCCCAATTTGGTTGAACTTTGGGGTTACTTTGGAGATGAAAAGTCTCGTAGTAGCATAGTCAGATTCCGCCCCCACCCCCCCCACCTTTCTGTTTAAAAAAATAAATTGTTTAATACCCTGATCTCAGAAAACTCCATCTGGGAGTTGGGAAGAAAGGGGCGCCATTAGGAAGGCTGACGATTAATCCTTTGAGGACCTAGGACAGGAGGGTGAGGCCCTTTGTCTGTCCCTGAATGCATGGGGTCCAGGAAGCTCTGTGGCAGGGGCATTAACTTTTATTGGTTTGTGAAAAGCTCACTTCTGAGAGCAGTTGAACCCAGTTGTGTTTTCCCTGCCTGGGATCTGTGAGGAGCCCGGCTGCCTTTCTTCTGTTCTTTGTGTTGGAGACAGGGAGATGGTTTGAATTATCACCCTGCAGATGGCTGCCCCTTGATCTTCAGATGGTATGCAGAGGTCTGCCAGCCCTGGGGGCTGGGGCTTTTGCAGCCCCCTGCTGTTTCTGTAATGGAGAGTCCGATGTTGGGGGGTGGGGGAGACCCACAGAGCCGGACCCCTTGGCAAAGGCATGTGGAGACCATTAGGCTGGTCCCAAGATGTCTGGGTTGCTGAACAGTAATAAGAAGAAACTGTTGCTCAGCTCTGCACAGCCAAGTATTTAGTTATGACCGTCCTCATCAAAGCTGCCGCGGTTTGATTTATCAGGTGGGACGGGAACTTGTGAACTGCCCAGGTGATGAAAGGTCCCGACCACCTCATCGCTAAGGTGTGTGTGGTCACATGGGTTTCGTGACTGTGGACGTGGCGCGCTCCGCTGTATGTGCCTGTGAGCCTGTTTGTGCAGGCCCGGGGCTAGAAGCAGCGTCACCCAACCTCCCGGTGCCCCACGCCCTAAGCAACCCACTGCTTCTCTATCTGACTTCAGCCTGTTCTTATGCAAAGGAAGCGCCTAATTCAGGGTAGACACAGCCCCTGGGTGCCTCTGTAGGCATGCAAGCATGTAGGCACTTGGGCACACACGTGTGTCACACACCGGATACAGGAATTACCACCAGCTAGGACCCCTGGAAGGTCCCACAACCAACGCCCACACTGCTTGTGGTACACCGCCATTGCCATGGCCATTCCTCTCGGCTGGGTGTCATCGTCACTAACCATAGGCATGTCAAAGGGACACAGAGGGTTTCAAAACTCCATTGCTGATACATCGATGTGAAGTTCTTGTGAGAGGTGGTTTCCTGGCTGCTCTGTTTCATTAGAAACCCTCTGTTTCCTTTTGTAAATCACCCTCATGGACCTGTCATCACTTGCGTCTCCTGTCCCCCACTCTGAATCCCTAGGAGGAAAAAATTTTGTTTTAGCAGAAAATGTCATCTATTGGTCTTCAGTTAGGAGGGAACACTTGAAAAGCTGTGAGAGACCTCAGATTTCCATATGCACGACTCATAACATTGGCAATTAAAAAACATAGACTAGTATAGAGAATGATATAACAAACAGCCATTACGTAATTACCAATGTTAAAATGTCAGGTCTATTTTTTTGTTGTTTTTTGTTTTTTTAATCAGAAAAAGAAACCAAGCGTTACTGATACAGTTGAAATCCTATTTGCACCCTCCCCAGGATGCCTTCCCTCGTCCCTTCCCCCATCTCCTCCTCTCCACTCCCTCCTGCCACCCATCCCTCTGGCTCTCCTAAGAGGCCACCACGAGCATGAATGTGGTGTTAATTTTTCAGTCCCTGTCTTTGAATTTTCATAACATAGGCTTATCAATGGGTAACAAAGTTTGTTAGGAAACTAAGGGTACAGAGTATCATAGTGTGTCTTTCTCCATTTGCTTTTTTCCCCCCGGAGTGATAGTTTGATACTTTGAAGCTCCTGCCGTAGGAAACCAATGGGTGTAGCTCATGCATTTCAACCCTTGTGTTTTACTCCATTATAGGGCAGTGCCACATGCTTGCAGCCAGGTCTTGGTGACAGGCGTGTAAGATAGTTGCAGTTTATCATGATGACACTTAATGGTGCTCCCAGTAGTGTGTGCGTGGGAGCCGCCTTCTCCAGGAGATTGCTTCTGATGTTTACTTAACGTCTGCAGGACATCTCAGCCCCTTGCAGTGTTTTGCTTCTTGAGACGGAGAGCAAGGTGGTTTGTTCGAGGAATGTTGGTCTCCTTGAACCTCTGCTCTCCTTTTTGTGTTGAGGGAAAAGCTGTTTCTTCACTCGGCCCTGCAGCTGTCCTAAGAATACGAATATTAAGAGCCATGTCAGTTTGCTGTCTTCTGTTCCAAAATTGTTACCAGCTCTTCTTTGAAAAAGTCCTCTGTCTCCTTCTCTCTCTCTCTCTCTCTCTCTCTCTCTCTCTCTCTCTCTCTCTCTCTCTCTCTCTCTCTCTCTCGTCCTCTGTCTGCTCTGAGCTGCAGCAGTATTCTTGGAAGTGATGGACCATATAACTCTCACGTGTCAAGGTTCTCAGCCAAACCCTCTGGCACTGTCTCTGATTTTCTTGAAGAATTAAAAATAAGAGGCCATAACCCTCTCAGCAGCGGTTCCCTCAGCACAGCTCCTCTGTGCACCTGTCACGATGTGCCACCGGAGGGAAGGCTCTGCATCCTGTGCCACGGGAATGCACTGGTCCCCAAGGACCGTCCTGCCTCCCTGCTGTGCCCCCTGTGCAAAGGAGCGGGTGTGTCTGAGCCCTGGATCTCTGCCTTTCCTCCAGAAGGGGTCCGGACGTTTCCCAGTCGTCTCTGAGATGGTCATTATCCTTCCAGGAGCTACCGTTGCCTGAGCTTCTGCAGGTCCCACCAAGTGGCCTAGGCCCTTGGACACGCGCCTGGTGGCTCTGTGGGGGCCTCCGCCCTCTGGACAGCACAAAATCTGCTGCAGAAACAGCAGGTCTCCAAGGCCAGTGCCAGGAAACCCCATGAAATGGGTACACAGGGTTGTGCTTTGAAAAGTTAGGTTTATAGGTTCGCTAATTGTGTGTGTGTGTGTGTGTGTGTGTGTGTGTGGTGTGAATGCGTGTGTGGGAGTGTATGTGTTCCTTGTGTGAGAATGTGTTGTGTATACATGTGTTAGGGTGTGTATATGTGTGTGTGTTTGTGTGGTGTGTGTGTCGGTCATGTCTGTACATGTATGTGTGGGGACAGTGTTGTGTGAACATGTGAATATTATGTGTGTGTTGTGTGTTGGAGAGTGGGTGTGTATGTCTATATTTCTGTGTGCATGTGTGTCAGTGTGTTGTGTGTAGGTGTGTGTGACTGTGACAGCATGTGTGTTACATGTGGGTTATGTCTGTGTGTGCACGTGTGTGAGTGCTGTGTATAGTGGGTGTGAGTTGTGTGTGTGACTGACAGCTGTGTACTGTATAGGTTATGTCTGTGTGTGCACACGTGTGCGTGTGCTGTATGTAGTGTTGTAAGTTGTGTGTAAGCTGTGTGTGTGTGGCTGTGTGACAGTCTGTGTGTTGTGTGTGGGAAGGAGGAGGTGGGAGAAGGAAACCACAGCCCTTCTCTCTCTCTGGTTTCCATGACTGTCTCCGCCCCACGTCACCTCAACAGAAATTGGAAACTTCTGGATTTCACAAAAAGTTGGAAGGCGCCTTAAAGACCCTGTCATTTCAGTGCACACATTCAGCTGGGATGACCTGGAAAATAGTTGTAAAAGTCCTGAAGGAGCCTCTGCCCTCAGCCCCCTGCTCGGTGCCAGCCCTGCCTGTCTCCTGGGACCATCACTCCCGCCCACATCCCCAGGATTCGCTGTCAGTGCTCAAGCCTGGCGGACGTCACGCGTCCCACCATGTTCCTATTGGGCCTAATGGCATCACCTGTGATCCACAGACACGTCTCACTCCCTGGAGAGGATATGCACACATGGAGTTCTCATTTCTTTAGCAAAAAAAACTTTCTTTTAAAATTAGTTTTTTGAAATTAAGCATGATTAGTTTATTTCAGTTTTTTCCCCCATTTTCTGACACACACGTGTAAGGCTATGAATTTTCCTTTCAATGCCACACTGGCTGGATCTCAGTGCTCTTGTCACTCAGTTCTAAATAGTTGCAGGTTTCCATTTTGATTTTTCTTTTCGTTTAACTCGAGAGCTATTTGGATGTCTCATGGTCGCTAAAGTTACAGGACTGAATCAGAATTTTTTAAAAAATTCAAATCAGTACATTGGATTCACCCCCTGCCCCCTTCTGTATTCTCAGCTAAATGTGCAGACCTCACCTGATGCTGGTTGGGGAACGCTTAGTAGGCTTTGTGGGGATGGTATTGGGATAGTGGGGTGCTTGTGGGACTTCTGGGGTAATATCTGACTTTTTAACTTTTGTAGAGGAATTTTAGGTATGTGCCCATCCAGCAAAATATCTTCATATCCACATCCTTCTGACTGATCTACTGTCATAAGTCCTTTTGTACATTTGAACTTGGACAATGAATGCATCATGCCTTTTGAATGTTTTCCATAGTGACATTTGATTTTTTTAAACACGAGATCTACCAAGAAAGATTGGCAATCAGCCATATAGTCTCACTTCCCATCATTATGTTAATAAGGTCACGAAAGCTGCTAGCTGCCAACATTGTCAAATATGTGCTGTGTATCGCAGCACTCACCCTTAGACGCTCATTCAGTTAGCGCTGTCGCCTGTGGAACAGAAGGGCTGATACAGACTTATCATCACTTTACGAGAGAGGGACGTGACAGCAGAAGAGGTGACACCGACGTGTCCACAGTGACTCAGGGATACAGCCAGAATTAACTGCTCAGTCCTCACAGCAGCCCCCTAGCTATCGTAAGTACTTGCACGGTCCCCTTCTACAGATGGGGATATTGAGGCACAGAGAAGGTGAGTGACTTGCCTAGGACACCCAGCTCGTAACGGACGTGGGGGAAACTGGGATTTACATCTAAGGAAACTGACTGCAGTCTTGCAGGCTCTTAACCCCTTTCCTGCAACACATTGCCCTCCTGATGAGTTCTTTCTGTCACTCGGAACCATCTCTCCCAGAATTATTTTGTTGGAAACACAGATATGTAGATATTCTCCTAGATCTGATCCTTAATTTTCTATAAAGCTTTCTACCAGCTTATTAAATTAGATCAATGAGTAGGGGTGGGGGGTGTTATTTTTACCTCTGTCGTATTGGAGTTTAAGCGATCAGGGTAATTTTCCATTATAATTTTGTGTTGTAAATATATAGAACCAGCTTCATTGTGAAAACACTTGCGTAATAGTGGGCAATAAATGTTTAAGCGATTTGGGTTTAATTACTACTCACATGATTGCACTGGATGAAATAGAACTGGTTTTGAGTTTGCTCATCAGATGGGAAGAAGCTGAACTTCTAAAAAAATATATTGTGCCTTTTATGACTGCATTGAACTGTGTGCCATGTAAATCGACACTTGCTTATTTCTACACGTGGTCATTACAGAGCTTGCGAGGGAGAGAGTTTTGTTCAGGGGACGGGGGTTGTGCCGACACCGTGTGCCCATTTCCTCACTGCACAGCTCCAGTTCAGTAATTACATGATGAAGACGTCCCAGCTGCGACTCTATATTTAAAACCCAGTTACTAATTCTAGCAAGACGATTCTTTTGAAAAGTTGATAAGTCATTCCTTTTATTTGGCTCTATAATGGAAATATCAGCTAGGCGTCATTTTTCTTAAACACATAGCAGTTTATCCGTAGTGTCTTGTGTTGTGACTGTGCTAAAGGGTGAACCATCTTGGTCTGCCATCTGTCTGCCCCTAAGTTGTGGTGGCATTTCCTCTCTCGGTCAGCAGGAGATGGACACCAGGTGATATGTGACATGTGGTACCAAAGTTCCCTGATCGAGCTCCCTGGGAACGCCTCCTAGAAGCCCACATCCCTGCCCGCCATCCATCGTCTTCCTCTCCCTTCCAGGAGTCGGCAGAGAGCCCATCCCAGTCCAGTTTCCGTTTAATCCAGAGAGGCTTCCTGGAGGAGGCGGCTCCGAAGAAGGCGTGCGCTCGCTCCCCTCCGGCCATTTGTGGTCTGAGACGCCATTGCTTTTAAGTTGAAAGTTTCTGCTTTATCTATAGTTGGCCTCTGTCCAAGTTGGCATGACAAGCTTCAATCTAAGGCCATGGAAACCAGAAATCCAGTCAGCCCTGAAGCAAATGCTTCAACAAGCCGTGGAGAAATCCGGCTGAAAGGGAGAGAGCTTCAGGAAGAGATGGGGTGGGAGTTTCTCCCAGTCTTTTTCCCATCCCCTTCTTCCTGGCCCTTCATGGTCTCTGATCTCGTTAGCATGTTGTTTCATTACTACAGCTGTTTATGCAACATTCAGCCTGAAGACGAGTGTTGGGCTTATCATAGTCAACGGGGAATGGCGTGATCAGAATAAATGTCACCGGGGTTTGATGCCTCGAGTAGGTTGTTCCATTGTTCCCAGAGACGCATGTTGTGTTCACACAGCTGGCCGATGCTAAATCAGGAAGAGGCTTCAGAGCAGAGTGTGGGTTTTCCCAAGGTGGCCTTTCCATCATGTGTCCACCTTTTCCTGGCTTCTCAGGTTGGACTGGCCCTGACACGAAGGTCTCGAAGCCACACACCCTTCCTTAGAGCAAAAGCCTAAGACTCTCCTCCCGGAGATTAGTCTCTGCAAGGAGCACTTCTGATGCCCAGTTACAATTGCAAACAAAAGGAGGGGCTCCCTGGCTTCTGCTTTCTTTTGTTCCCGGCAGCCCTTTGCAATTATCTCAGCCTCTGTGCCGTGTCCTTCCTTTGGGAGACTTCATAGCACCCCTTCTCCTATTTCAAACACCCTCTGTCAGACTTTTTATCCTCACGTTTGGATGGTTTCCTGTCTGCTTAATTCCTTCCTCCTGCGGCTCTGGGAATGGGTGCCTTCACGTGAGGGGAGATTTTTTATTTTTGTTAATCCCAGTTCAGAAACGTGTGAGGCGCAAAAGCCATAGTAACACTGAGGATTGTACTGCCCCAGGGAGGGGCAGCTGTGTGCTGCCCCCAAAAGAAGAAGCAGCCAATAAAGAGCCCACTCGTCCCCAGCCGCACTCCTCTGCGTGGAACCCCTCACCCTCCAGCGCGGTGCTTTCCTCCTGCCTTTTCTGCCTTCGATTTTTACCTGCTTCCTGGAAAGGCTCTCAAAATAATAGCCGATCAGCTGAAGGACCCGACGTAGCGCTCTCTTTAATAGGTAGACCAGTGTCATGAGTAGCTGGCGGGTTTGTAAATGGCCCCTTTTAGATCACAGTGAGGGGACCTTACTTGTCTTTATAGGTGGCGGCAAAACCATGCAGGTAGGGCCATTGGAATCCCACCCATGTGTGCATTGTGACTAATGGACGTGTAACCATCCCATCACCAGCAGGGCAACAAAGTAACCAATCAGAGGAGACATTCTCCCCGCACACGTGACCCAGACTTCTCCCACTGCCTACACAGAAGACGAGGGTCATAGTTTGGGGGGCCTGTTCTGTTCTGGCTCACTGGGAGCACATTTAAGGTAAGACGCTGCTCTTACTCAAACCCATCGAGGGTGGTAGGTTTGTTTGTCCTTAAAGAAAGGACCTCACAGGACTTGCATTGTGGGCGTCCCAGCACCTGTCTGCTTTCCCAGTTCCTTCTCACGACACTTGTTGCTTCCTAGCACCGCCCTCCAGGGCTTCCTGGCTTTGCCGGCCCTCACCAGACGAGCCTATTTTAATAAACCTTGTCCTTGAAAAATGAAATGATCAAGCTAGTGAGAATTGCTTGAGAAACGTAAGAATAAAAAAGGGGGTGTCTTCTCTTCCTAAGTGTTCCTTTAAGAAATCCGGTTCACTGCTCTTTAAAGAAAGCTTTCGGGTACTGGTGCATTTTTGTGTGCGTTTTGCCCAATTCTGGTTCTGACCAGAATGGAATATCTCATTCTGGATAGTAGGAGTTGCTGTCCCAATCTACCTCTCCAGATAAGCAAGATGTTCTTGTGCTGGGTGGGCTGGCAGTGGCCGGCCTGGCGTCCCAAAGAGACTGTCTCTCGGGTAAAAGTGTGAAGAGAAAAGTAAAAGATAAAGCTGTCTAGAGAGGAAATTTACGGTGACAGCCCCGGTCGGCCGTGGTCCACTGTGACCATAGAGCTCATTGCAGGCACTTGTGTGGGAGGATATAATGGGTGTTCTCAAGCGGTGGATAGAAATGCAGGTTGGCTGTTGACATGACAGGAGTGTGAGAAACCAGTGTGGACGCTAATGGGACCCACTGCTGGTTTGCTCCCCAAAGGGTCCCAGGCTGTCACTCAGTCCTTGAATTTGGGCGGCATTATTACCTCACAGGATTCCAGATATGTTTGCATGTGTCTAGTGTGATGGTCATACCCTTCCCAGAGAAGCAACATTTCCATTTTATCCAACTTATACACAAAGGAAAACAAAATCAGCAATCGGCAGATCAGACTTTCCGATATCTGCATGGCTTCCTCCTCAGGTCCATGGAGCGTTTCTTTGTTTAATGCCATCTTCTTAGAAATCACCTTAATGAAAATCGCAGCCTGCAACATGTACCCATCTATTAGAAGGGCTAAAAGCCAGAACACCGTCAACACCACACGCCGGTGAGGATGTGGAGCAGCAGGAACTCTCAGTCATGGCAGGTGGGGACGCAAATGGTGCAGCCACTTCAGAAGCCAGCCTGGAGGGTTCTTACAAAACCAGACACACTCTCACCATGCGCTCCAGCAGTCACGCTCCTTGGTGTTTCCCTAAGGGAGTCGCAAGGTGTGTCTACACAAAAACCGACGTGCAAATGTTTATAGAAGCTTTGTTCTTTATTCATTTATTCATAACTGCCCAAACTTGGACACACCAAGACCTCCGTCAGTAGGTGATGGATGGATAAACTGTGGTCCATCCAGACAATGGAATATTATTCACTGCTGAAAAGAAATGAGTTATCAAGCCACGAAGAGACATGCAGGAACCTTACGTGCATATTAACAAGTGAAAGAAGCCGATCTGAGAGGGGCGCACACTGTGTGATTCTAACTCTATGACATTCTAGAAAAAGCAAAACTATGGAGACAGTGAAAAGCTCACTGGTTGTCAGGGGTGGGGGTCGTGGGGGAGGAGGGGTGAACAGGCAGAGCACAGAGGATCTTCAGGGCCCCCAGACTATTTTGTATGGCACTGTCGCGGTGGGACATGCCATTATGCACGTGACAAAGCCCATAGAACGTGCACCACAAAGAATGGATCCTGACGTAAATGATGGGCTTTAATAATGATGAATCAATACGGGTTCATCAGTTGGACACGTGTACGAGATGAATGCAACGATAACTAATAATACAGAAAACGGGGGGGGGTGTGTGTGTGTGAGTGTGAGTGTGTGTGTGTGTGTGTGTGTGTGTGAGTGTGTGTGAGTGTGTGTGTGTGTGTGAGTGTGTGTGTGTGTGTGAGTGTGTGTGTGAGTGTGTGTGTGTGTGTGAGTGTGTGTGTGTGTGTGTGTGAGTGTGTGTGTGTGAGTGTGTGTGTGTGTGTGAGTGTGTGTGTGTGTGTGTGAGTGTGTGAGTGTGTGTGTGTGAGTGTGTGAGTGTGTGTGTGTGTGTGAGTGTGAGTGTGTGAGTGTGTGTGTGTGTGAGTGTGTGAGTGTGTGAGTGTGAGTGTGTGAGTGTGTGAGTGTGTGAGTGTGTGAGTGTGAGTGTGTGTGTGAGTGTGTGTGTGTGTGTGAGTGTGAGTGTGTGAGTGTGTGAGTGTGAGTGTGTGTGTGTGTGAGTGTGTGTGTGTGTGTGTGAGTGTGTGTGAGTGTGTGTGTGTGTGAGTGTGAGTGTGTGTGTGAGTGTGTGTGTGTGTGTGAGTGTGAGTGTGTGTGTGTGTGTGAGTGTGTGAGTGTGAGTGTGTGTGTGTGAGTGTGAGTGTGTGAGTGTGTGAGTGTGAGTGTGTGTGTGTGAGTGTGTGTGTGTGAGTGTGTGTGTGTGTGAGTGTGTGTGTGTGTGTGTGAGTGTGTGTGTGTGTGCGTGAGTGTGTGTGTGTGTGCGTGTGTGTGTGTGTGAGTGTGTGTGTGTGTGTGTGTGAGTGTGTGTGTGCGTGTGTGTGTGCGCGCGCGTGTGTGTGTGAGGAAGAGCAGATATCCAGGCCCTCTCTGCACTCCCCACCTAATTTTTCCGTAAACCCGAAGCTGCTCTAAGAAACTGAGTCTGTTTAAAAATAAAAATAACTGCAGCCTCCATTCAGCACCCCTTACTGGGTTCTCCCTTAGTTTTCCCCAACAGGTAACAATGCAGCTATGAGAAGAGGTGCTCTTTATTACGTGTCTTGTTTATTGTCTGTCTCCCCCAGCCCCTGGTAGGATGGAGCCGCAGGAGGCAGGAGTGTTTTGCTGTGTGCCTAGCCCGGTGCTGAGCCCTGGCAGCCGTCCAATACGCCTCCCTCAGTGGATGGATAAAGAATAGCGGGGGAAAGTTCTGGAAAGCCAGCATGGTCAGCATGTCCCCTTCCCCCCTCGGGGACTAGAGCTTTCTGATCCGCCAGCTGATTAACTTAGTTCTTTCCGATTTCCCTTCTTTCAGATAGATATTTTTTCCTTTTCTTTTTTCCTGCGCAGAAGATGAACTCCATCCCAAGGTTTTAAGATGTATTAACTGTTGCCTGAGTCGTTGCACGGTATGTCAGGGGAGGAGGCCAGCTGAGTCTGCCCTTAGGCCTCACCCTGCTCGCAGGGCTCCCGGTAATTCCCTCGATTTTGTAAAGATGTTGGTTGGCTTAAATGATTAGCAGGAGATCCTTACCGGGGCCTTAACTTATCCTTACCGGGAAGCATTTACGGGTCTTCTCTGCTTCTCGGAGCGCTCCTCCCACGTTGCCTGGGGTTTCACATCTGGAAGGCAGATTTAAAAGGGGTTTCCAGCCCCTCTCCCCCTCTGCTTATTTTCTGAGCCTGTTTGTGTGTGACCCTGTTAGGCGGGGTCCCTCCTTCAAAGCACTGGAGGTCAGCCTCCCCTGCAGGCATGTGGTCTGCATTGTGTGGGGCGGGGGCTTGCCAGGCACCTCCAAGAGCTTCCAGACCTCGGGCGAAGGGGATCACGTTACAGAGACTTCTCCTTTTAAGTCCTTCGGGGAGGGCAGGATGTCAGCCCAGGGGTTCGGAGGCCTGTCTCTCTCCCGGTCTAATCTTGCTTTTGCTGGTTTATCCGGAGGAGCCAGGAAGTTCAGAGCAAGCTGGGGGGAGGGAGGGCTCCTCTGGGGGCGAGGGGGCTCGCTCCCCTTGGGGGGGGCTCTCCTGATTCATTTCACTTGCATATCAAGAGCTGTGGTTCGGGGCAGCCTGCCTTTCACTGGAGGTGCCTGCTCTGCTCGGTTCAAGCTGAGAGCCCCACCCCCACCCATTGACCGGGCTGCTGACGGGAAGGTGGGCTTGTGCCCAGGGACGTCAGGGGGCCCTGACTAGGTTTGGTGCTGCTCTGGGTCGTGTTTATCTTCTTTTCACAGAGGGGGTCCTCGCCCCAGGATTCCCACTCTGGGTCACCGTGCTGCCCTGGTCCCAAACCTCAGCACTTCAAAAGAGACTCGGGCATCTGAAGAGGCAAATCTTTCAGACCGGCCCCCTGAGCCAGGGACAGAGGATGCCGCGAGCCTTGCTCCCATTCCAAGCAGCCACCCCCAGGAGCGCCCCCGGCCCCGCAATGTTGGCAGCAGTGTGTCCAGACAGATCCCCTCCAGGGGACCCTTCGGGGACGCTTCCTCTTCCTGTTTCTGTAACACAAACATGGCCATGGACACTCGTCTTCGTGCCAACAGTTGGAAAGCAGGAAGGATCATGATAATATTGGGAGTCTTTGGAGTGCACAGAGCCTTCGTGTGCCTCCCCACATTCGTGCGAGGCCCTGGCAGCGTGTGACAGTGACCTGCAACCGTGAGCGCGGAGACACAGTTGGAAAGATGGCGGTGGGTTGGGGGCCCACAGAGCTTGGGAGTGTGGGGACCCTGATGACCGGTGGTGTTTGCATAGAAAGTACGTCTGGCTTTCTCACGTTCGTCCTGTCTGTCTTAACCCTCTAGGGCCAAAACTGCTTCCTGCGTATTTCTCTTTACCGACTTGAAAAGTCGAACCTGTGTCTCTGCATTCTGAGTTTTGTTTTGTTTTCAAGACCCGTTCGTTACTTTATTAAAGCTTATGTTGATTCCAACAAGGTGACAGGGGCATTTTATTTTCAGTATATAAAGAGCGGTTACAAATCAATAAGGAAAAATAGCCTAGTAGAAACAAAAAGAAAAGGGAGGTGAATGGTGAAAGCAAGGACCCAGGACATTAACTAAATGAACCCATGGATCAGTCTGCTAATTTGGACATCAGCAGTCGTCACTCACCAAAGTGTTAACCGTGTGCTGAAATGGGGTTCCCTGAGGACCAGACGAAACATACAACGTCTTGGTTCTTTGTACTCTTCTTCGGTCTCTACTGAAGGCTCTGACCTGTGTGGGTGCTGCTTTCCATTTGTCCCCCCCAGAGGTTTAGGGTGCAAAGGCAGTCTGACCACTTTTGTTCTCTTTGTCAGGAGAATTTTCTGTATTTTAATTTGGAGCAGTAAAGGACCACAAAATGTCTGTGGATGTGAAAGAGGCTTGCTGTCATTCCTAACCATTTACCCCCAGGCGTTTCATTTTACTCCAAAGGACTTTGAAAGATTTTAGCTCATTGTCAACCACACATTTGGGCTGAGGCAAACATGTGTTGAGTAAAGACTACATTACCCAGTTTACCCTGGAGATGAGTGGAGCTAACTAATCTGTACACCAACCATAAATGGATGTGGAGTGTGCAACTTTTATGGAATATCTGTCAAAGGACTGGGGACCGGCTTCTTCCCTTTTCTTTTGGCTGCTGGTTAGAATGTAGACGTGATGGCTGGAACGAGTGCAGCCGTCCTGGGCCATGAGGTAGAAATCACGTGCAGAGAAGGGCATGTGTATTTGTGGGTCTGTCACACTGTGGGGTTGTCAAAGCAGCCCTGGACTCCGTCACTTCTTTGGACTTTAAAGGAGAAAGAAATAAGGTTCTGTTTACTTTATAATTCACTGGGTGTCCTGACCAACATGTATTATGTATATTACATTCTCTGTGTATGTGTCTCTCAGATTCCAGGACCAGCAACTCAGACTCCTTTGTTAAAAGCTCCCCCGGCCACCCTTCTTTAAAATCGTTTTGTCAGAATAAAGCAGGGAAGACAAGCATCCTTCTGCGTGCTCATTTCTTTCTCAGAACAATCCATGTGCAAGGATTAGAGTGCGGTTATCTTGGCAGCACAGGCAGGGTAGAAAGCAGGACGAAGGAGCTGACACATGGTTCCCAGCAGGCCCCGTGACTGCAGTGCCACTCACCACTCTCAAAGAGCTGGATTGCCGGCTGCCATTCCTTCCTTGCTTTCCCTCTGTTCTGCTGGGGCGTGAAAAGCTGGGCCAGTGCTAAGAAGCCTTTGGCCTGTTACGCTTCACACGCCGAGGCTGCTCTCCGGACCAGGTGGGCCAGGTTTCCTCTTGCTTTGATCCTTCCGGGCACGGCAGAGATGGAGTCCTGCCCTCCTCTGGTTGGGGGCCCCTCCACGCTTGGGATATTTCTGTTTGTGGCCGAGGGTGGTTTATTTGTATTGCCCTTCGTGTGCACAGAGGACCTGCTCTGGCCAGCTGGGATGTGCACGCATGGTGAGCGCAGAGGGAGAGGGTGGCACGGTGACAGGGGCATTGTCTGCACAGTTGTCACTGGGTCTAACAGCAAGCTTGTAGTCCGCAGGAAGCAGAACCCCTGGGTTGTCCCCAGGGACACTTAGCAGAAGGGAGCCCCACGCGGGGTCTGCATGGGTGAGGCCCAGCGGAAGCGGGGGTGGCATCTGCTGCCAAGGGGCGGCTGGGGGGCCTGTTGGGAAGTTGGGGAGTCTCTGCAGGCAGGTGCACCACAGGGCTCGGGAAGAAGCTGCTTTCCTGCCTTTTTGAGGCTCCGAAAGTAACTCTATACTGTTCCGATAACGTCTTCAAAATGCTGGGAACAGTTGGTCCTTATCCGGTATCCTAGTCTGTGGAGAATAACCAGAAGATGAGGGGTTTGTGGCAGATGTGGGAAGACGTGGAACTGGGCTGTCCTTTCTGGGCAACTGAAGATCTGAAGGGGTTTGTCAGGAGTCGTTTTGGCCTGCGTGACGGGCACCGACTTGCAGACGTCAGAGTGCACTGCAGCACGCTGCGCCGTTCTCGGGCGCTCAGACTGGGGTCCGAGCCTTTGTGATGCAGGGGGCCGCTGCTCCCAGCTGGGAATCCCGCTCTGGGCGGCATCCGTCCCACGTCCCATCACTCCGTCTACACACACACCTTCTTAGCAGGCAAACCAAGGCCCGCGCCACCCAGGCCGGGTGATGAGTCCATTCTGCTGCCTGAGAGAACCGTTCGCACACCCGCTGGCATTGTGGGTAAACCATCCAGGGCCTACACACCCTGGTTTGGAGAATTCCTTTCTTTATGATGACGACCCCAAGTCCCTCCTGCTGCAGTCGGAAGACATGACCACGGCAGGTGTAAGAGGAAAAGAAAACCCTCGCGGGAGAGTCCATGGTGAGCCAACCAGAAGCCCAGAAATGGCCTCACGATGGAAACGGAGGCTCCGTCTCACAGGGGAGCACGAGGAGGCCCCGGGAGCGAAAGCCTGGCTGGATTCTCACAGCTGTTGGCCAGCGTCACTCTGATTTGCCCGTCCTCCTGGTACCTGGGTAACAAGGAAGGACCAGGAGAGCAGAGGGAGGGGAGAGCGTATCAGTGACAGGGGACAAGAAGGGATCGTCCTCTGGAGACGACCATGTTTCAGCAGGTGCAGTGCCCGTGGCTGTGTGAGCAGACAGCGCCCCTCAGGCCGCAGGGGGCCTGCAGCCTTCAGGAACGGGGTACAGCATGGACTCGCCTCTTCCAGGAGGCTGTTTCCATGGTCCTCAGGTGGTCAGGACGCAGGAAAGCCACCACATCTCACCTGGACCACGGCCTGAGCTGGGAGCGAACACCAAGTCCTGCAGCCGCCCACGGCCGTGACATCTGCCTCCCCCACTCACACCCGCCCGTCCTTCTCCCCTCCCCTCCCCCACAGTGGCCTTCTCCGTGTCCCTCCAGCGCACTTCGGCAAGCTCCTACCTCAGGGCCTTTGCACATGCTCTGTCTGCGGCTCACACAGCTCTGCACGCTTTGCGTGGGTCTCCTCTGGGCTTGGCTTAAACCCCATCTGCTCAGTGAGGCTTCCCAGGGCCCCTCCTGCCTGTCGCCTCCTACACCCCTTTGCCCCTTCCTGCTTTATCACTACCCCATCTGCCACCTGCTTTCCTCCTTATTTGGTGGCCGTTTTCTACCCCCAGTGGGTCATCCCCGCGTGAGAAGGTATTTCGTCTGTTTTGTGCTCTGCTGTGTCCTCAGCACTCAGAGCAGAGCCAGGCACCCAGCAGACACTCATCACGTGTCGGATGAATGGAGAAGCACATGACTGACTGCGTATGGCGAATCGCCCCTGAGAATCCCCTGGGAGTGAAAAGTTGGATGTTCTCTCTGCTCTCGGAACTGGTGGCTTTTTCTCAGATGGAGCTCCGGAAGAAATGTTTAGCTTGTATTTCAGGGCCATGTTGACTGGAGTTGAATGAAAAATGCATCTTTAAACAGGAGAACAGCCAAGCAGTGGGGGAGCCCACGGTGAGAGAAGCTGGGGATCTGAGACCCACCCAGTAAAGAAAAATCCAGGTCTCCTCTCTACCACGGCCCTGCCCCAGAGCACCGTCACCGCCCAGGATGGCAGAGGGATCAGTAACATGGCAGAGGGATCAGCAACGCTAAAGTGCCCTCTTTTCTAGAGAGTTCCACCTTCCTCTCCAAAATGCAGTGACCCCACTGTATTGTGGCGTCAAAATGACTTTCTGGTTCACTCCGTCGGGAGGTCGGGAGGAAATGAGTGATTCTCTGACGGACAACCCCTCCCAAGAGGAGAGCATGTTGATAGCCAGAAACCACGGAGTTAAAACCGAAAGCGGGAGGTGGGGTTTCTGCATTTAAATAGCGCCCACACTGTCATTAGTGATTTTCTATTGAACAGGACGCTTCCTGCTTTCCTGGGAAAATCAGGTTGCCACTGACCATCCCTAATTGCTGGAACGCTGAGGAACCAGCCTCTAATTTGGTTGTAATGAACCGTGTGTTAATGGTACAGCCTGCTGCCCACTCCAGAGACTCCACACCACGGCTGGCCTTGTAATGAGTCTTGTCAGCTCTGCGGTACACCTTGCTGCATTTGTTTTTTCTTTAAAAATGTACTTAATTCCACCTAAAATAGAGATGGATCCTACAGCTTACCCAAGATAAATATAGGAGATAGAAACATTATGTATATTTAAGGTCTTGTAAAGTGCCTTTCCCTCCCCCCCTCCCCTCTCCCTCTGTCTCTGTCTTTCTGTGTTTGCTTCTCTCTCTCTCTCCCCTTCTCTTTCTCTATCTCTCTGTCATTTTCTCTGTTTCTCTCTTTCCCGATACATGTGTACCACACACATGTGACCACACACACACGTGTACCACACACGCCCACCTTAAGCATCTCCATACGTTACCCAATGACACCCAGTGAGCTGACTCCGAAGTACAGGATGACCCTTCTCTCACATGGAATAGGTTAGGTGTTTGGAGGCCCATGTGTCCAACTGGGGTGCACTGATGTGAGAAGGGGAGTCCTTTGGGGAGAAGAGTGTAGGCCTGTGGCCCAAGGACCTTTCTGTCCTTGCGGCCGTGATGGTATCCCTCATGAAACAGACACCACTGGACAGGCACTGGATGGGTACAAATATAAAGACAGCAGCTAATTAGTCTTTACAGCAGGAAAAACTATGTGAAGCGTGGTAACGCCAGGATCTTAAAGCAGGGAAGACAGAATATCAGTTTAGAACCCAAGAGGGCTGGTGCTGAAGGGTGTTTTTATTTTGTGGTAATTTCTGTAGAATTGAAAGGAGACTGGTGATCACTGCGGCGCATTTGGACTTTGTCTGTGTGTGTGTGTTGGACAGGCTTTGACTGAGCATCCGCTTTCTGTTAATGTTTTGCTCAGCGCTGTATAGAAAACCAACACTCTGCCTTCTTTTGCTGATCTGACAGTCAGTAGAAGAATCAAATAGGAAATGGATAAATCTACGAGATCTGACAATTAAGTTTGCAAACTTATTGCAACAATGTTGCTAACCTTTTTTGATATCAGAGATTACTCATTATGAATTTGTACCAACTGGACAGTTAACCAAGTTTACTATTTGGAAGTGTTGAAAGGGCTGCATGTAAAAGTTAGACGACCTGAACTTTTCGCCAACAATTCATGCTCTTGCATCACGACAAGGCACCAGCTCACAGGGCACTGTCTGTGAGGGAGTTTTGAGCCAGTAAACAAATAACTATATTGGAACACCCTCCCTACTCACCTGATCTGGCTCCCAATGACCTCTTTCTTTACCTGAAGATAAAGGAAATATTGAAAGAAAGACATTTTGATGACATTCAGGACATCAAGGGTAATACGACGACAGCTCTGATGGCCATTCCAGAAAAAGAGTTCTAAAATTGCTTTGAAGGGTGGACTAGGCGCTGGCATCGGTGCATAGCTTCCCAAGGGGAGGACTTCGAGGGTGACCGTAGTGATATTCAGCCATGAGGTATGTAGCACTTTTTTTAGGATGAGTTTGCGAACTTTATTGTCAGAACTTGTATATAGCAATTTTAGATTGACACCACACACACACACACACACACACACACACACACACACACACCAAACCCAGCGCATGTGAGGGAAGAACGGCAGGAACCTGAGTGTGGTGGCAGTGGCACTGTCCAGCACAGCCATGTGACAGTGGAACAGTCCTCGGACATTTCTATCCACTGTGGCCGTTGAACACTTGAAATGTGGATCGTGACACTGAGGGTATGAATTCTGCATTTTACTTACTTTTTGTTAATTCAAATGTAAATGGCCCCTGGGTCCCCGAGAGGGAAAACCCCATCTCCCCCGCCAGCTCCCTGTGATCAGGGGAAATGGATCTCACGTGACTGCAATGCAGGGCAGGTATCTCAGGCCTGAACCACCACGAATGGGGATCTCCTGGCTGCGATGATGGTGAGGGATAAGCCAGCCCAATGCCGTATCCGGGAATGTGAATCTTTAGCAAGGCTTTGGAACCAATTCAGGAGTAACACCCCAAAAGATGGAATCCATGTAAACCTTAAGATTTCGGGAGCGGCCCTATGCCTGTTGTTCTAGGCCTGCTTCTCCATCGTCCCCCTCAATTCTCCATGTGCCCCGCTCCCCACCCTGAGGGTGCTCCAGGCAGTTCTGTGTCTTTGTACATGAACCAACGTGGCTTCCTTAGCTTGTAAGCTGAGGCTCTCACTCAGTGTCTCCTCGATGATCACGTGTGGCATTTCGCTATTTAACACACACCGAACGAGCGCCTACCATGTGCTGGGCGCTGCTCAAGGTGTTGGGGACCCCAACATAACAGAACTTTTGCATTTACGAAGCTTGAGGTGCAGGATCAGGGCTGACAAGACACCGTAATATCTGCGTGTGACCCTAGTTGTCCCCAAGAAACTGACCTCGCCTCTGTGTCCTGAGTTCCCTCATCTGTGACCCAGAGGGTTGGCCAAAGTGGACATGTCACCACAGGGCCCAGAGAAGGCTGATGTAACTGAATTTGTACAGAATTCACCAAGAGGGGAGGATGTGGGGCAAATGCCTGAAGAGTTCCAAGGATGGCTGTGTACGTGGCCCACGTGTCGGCCACAAGTTCAAGGGTGCCTGGGAGTCTGCGTGGGGAACCTCCAATTAGCGGAAAGCAGAAGGGGCCTGCCCGGCCAGGCCACGCATGGCCCTCAGCAAGAAGCGACCTTTTGAAGTCAGGACTTCCGCAAATAGCAACCGTCTCTGTCGGTGGTGTTGAAACGTTCAGTCACCAGGAAAAGAAAACGCATGGTGACTGGTGAGCTTCACAGGCAGGCAGCATCTTGAACTGCTTTCAAGTATTTGAGGCTCTGCAAAAACTGAAACATATTTCCCCGAACTCCTCTCCCTTTTCAACTTTTTTATACCCGTGTGCCTATGGGAGGAGATGGGGCCATATGCTTCCAATTCTTGAGGACTCAGCTCTCCAAATCGTACTCTGGGAAAAGATGTTTGATGTGCGGCCATCCCGAGGCCTCATGGATCGTTTTGATAAATCCCTTTCCTCTAAGCGTTTTTCTTTGGGAAAGCGAGGCGGCTTTTTCCCCCCATTAGGAGACAAATGTGAATCACAGACAGGTGTGAGCTACATCAGCAGGTTTAGACGGTGGGGGACTCGTTCAGAAGGAATAAAGATGAAGGAGCCAGCGACTCCAACCAGAAATCACGGGTCAGGGCCGTGGACTCTTGTCTGCCCGGATTTCTCCAGGAAAGGAACACTGGCTTTGGACATTATGGGCCTGTCCCTCTCAGGTGACAGTGCTGCCTCTGGCCACACGCCACTTGCTTCCTTGTGAGAGGACCGGGTTGGGTGAGCAGCACTTATGGGCTCAACTCAAAACCAGCCCAAAAGCAAAATATAAAAACCGAGCAAATGGTGCCCAAAACTCCAAGAAAGAGAGTAAATATGGCGTGGAGGTGGGGTGGGAGGCGGAGGGGGGCTTGTCACCAGGAGAGTCCTTTCAACCCGTTGCCCCATATGTGTGATCTGATTGCCTCCGAGGAGACTATGTTAAAAGGTGTCCTTTGTGTCTGAGGAAAACACTCTTTGATAATGTGACTAGTTAAAAAGCTCGATAAGTGTTGCAGCTACCAGTGTCAGGACTCTTTTCTTGATCATTCTCTAACCTGGGGTATTGGAAATATCCACCAATATAATACAAAATCAGTGCCATGTTTGACAAAGTGGATTTTCAAATAAAGATGCAGAATTTCCCGAAATTCATGAAATCTTGCTCTAACCACATGCAAAACCTGTGAGCGTCCGGTGGGGTCCTACCCATTGTCAGTAGAAAAAGAGAACGATTGCATAGCAAGAGAGGGCCATTGTAACATGAATGCAACATGCCCCGCCATTGCAAAAATTAAAAATGAAAAGAGATGTCTTTTAGGATTGCGTTGCGGAAGTCAATTATAAACAAAAACTTACGAGTACTGTCACTCGTCTTTGGAGGAATAAGTCCAGTTGCCGCTTTTTCGCTGGAAGTAACATTTCATTCTCGGTTCTAAACATGAGTACATGGTTTTAATTAAAACCTACATTTTGTTAAAAGGCAGATCAAATGTAATTATTTTCAGAGCTTTGACTTTTCAAAAGACTCCCAGTCGGAGCACCCCTCCCCCTCCCCTGTGCAGCTCTTTACCGTGGGCGGAAACCAGAAGCTTAAACAAGCCCCCTGAGGGGTTTGATAGTGAGAAAGTGAGGTGGCTGAAACGGGAGGGGGGGCGGTTTCCTAAGGGGAAGACGGGGGGCGGGGATCCACATGGAGCTGCTTGGCGTGTTCCTGTCTCAGGTGGGCTCCTCACCTGGCTGTCTGCTCATGGACACGTTTTTCTGTCTCTTCCCCCATCTGGACGATGGGATGATCACAGTTCCCACGACATCGGCTGGTTGTAAGGATTAAGAAGATTTCGTTCCCTTCAGTATAGATCTGAAGGAAATGAAATCACGGTCCGAAGAGATAGCAGCGTCCGCATGTTCATAGCCCCGTTATTCACAGTAGCCAAGACACGGACGCACCCTAAGTGTCCGTCGGTGGATGATGGATAGAGAAGACGTGGTGCACATGTGCAATGGAATATTATTCGGCCATGAAAAGCAGGAAACCCTGCCATTTGCGCCAACACGGATGGACTTGGGGGACATTGTGCTGATGAAGTACGTCAGACACAGAAGGACATGGTCTCACTTCTCAGTGGAATCAGACTCAAGAAACAGGGAGTAGAAGGTGGTTGCCTGCTCCCAACAGGGAGGAAGGGAAATGGGGAGACGTCGGTCCAAGGGGACAAACTTCCAGTTATAAGACGAGTAAGTTGTGGGGATGGAATGTACAGCCTGGTGACTGGAATTAACCGTATCGTGTCCTATACCTGAAAGTTGCTGAGAGAGTAGATCTTAAAAGCGCTCACCCAAAATAAAAAAGAACTTATATGAGGAGGTGATGGGGGTGGTAACTAACCTGACTGTGCTGGCCGGTTCACAATACCTACACGTTGTACAGCTTCAGCGTACGCAATGCCCTACGTAGACTGCATCTCGATAAAGCTGGAAAAAAGGAATAGGGAGACAGCGAAGCTTACTTATTGCTTAAGTGTTTGACGATCTGGCCAGATTTATGTGCCTACTCGATGAAATTGTGAGCGCTGGACTGTATATACTCTGTCCTGTTACTATTACTGATTTGCCAACATAACATATTTGTTATTAATAAGTGACTTTACTAATGTAAAGCTCATTTTGTTATCCTCCTGCTACTTCTTGGCCGACCAAACGCTCACTTCTCAGTTCCCTTTTCTTCTTTCCCAAAAGTGTATGATGTCTGAAACTACCAAATTCTGTCCACCCTCTGATTTTGCTGCTGGGTTTTGAAGGGCTGAGTTTTGGAGGGTCTTGTTTGCAGGGGGTGTGGTTTCCATTGAGCTCTCTAACCAGATAAAATGCAAATGTCCAAGGAAGTCTTCCCCCCACCAGCTCATCCCCCCCCACACACTTGTGCTCGAATGCATCTGAGTTTCGCTTTTACAAGGGGCCTTTAAAAGCTCCTGGCCCCTTGCAAAGCCCCAGCCCTCTTTGTGCAGATGGGTTGGAGGTGGCCAGGCTGTCCCGGGAAGGCTGTGATTTATACGCGAAGGCTTGTCACGCGGTGAAAGGAAGGGCCACTTTTTCATTTTGATCAAATGTTAGGTTTGAAAGCCACCCACTGCTGTAACCTCAGCTGGGTCGCGGGCCCAGATGAGACACATTGCGTGCTTTGTTGCCTAGACGGTGTTTGGGAAGGCGCCCTGAATACCACCAGGCTCAGAGACCAGACGTGGGCTCCGGGGCAGGCGCCCGCTCCCGCCTCCCTCCCGGGCGTGGGACGCAGAGGACCCCGTTCTCCCCACAGCCCCTAGCCCCCTGGTGTGCTGCGGGTGCTTCTTCCCAGCCGCACAGCGTCCCAGGTGCCAGGTCTGAGGGACGAGGCTGTGGACGCAGGCCGCCGTCAGCGTTTTCCAGACGTGGCGCGTGCACCACGCGCACTCGCTTACTTCCCTTAGCCAGCCTGGGGTGGGGGTAAAAAAAGGCACCAGTGTATAAGTCACCGGAACGTACTGTCACCCCCAGTGACCTCCCCCGCTTCCCAGCTGGCCTGGCCTCCCCGTGTCCCCGGATGGTTTCCTGGGTCTCCTCTGGCCGCCAGCCCGCCTCTCCATGGACGGGACATGGAAGTAGCCCTCGCCTGCACCCTGTTGATGAAGCCTGAGCCTGTGTGTTGGAACTGTGCTCCAGGCCCTGCCGCGCAGCTCGGGCACTAGGGGGAGCGTCCTGGGGACGGCGCTGGAAAGGTTCCGAGACCCTTTCCAGCTCTGCTCATCCACTAACATGCGTTTCTTAAGCTCCTATTAAGTGTGGGGTGCTTTGTCACAGAATGGGGACATTGGCCTGGAATAAGAAAGACAGGGTCCCGATGACCTTTCTGAGAACAGAGACAGAAGACAGGCATGTTCATGAAAGGAAGCCAAATCGCTGATGTGACAGAGAGCACCTGTATGGATTTAAAGTTCCTTACACTGTGGTGTCAGCAGAGGGCTTGCCACAGAGGTGATCTTTGAGACCCAAATGAAACCTTGCAGCCAGCCATGGGTAGGGCACTCTAATGGAAGAAGCAGAATGTGCAAAGGCCCTGAGTCAGGAGGGGAAAAAAATCCGTGGGCCACACAGATTTGGGGCTTGGGGAATGAATGGGCCAGGAGCGAGCTACGAGCTTGGAGAGGCCCGTGAGGTCAGATTCCTGGGGCTCTGGGTAAGAACCTTGGTCTTTTTCAGGAAGAGAAGACTCCAAAGATGCATCTTTCCCGGAGCACCGTTCTTGGGTCTTGTTTCCTAGAGAGATGGCGAACATAGGAGCTCTGCGTGTTATGCTCATCGTGCAAAGTGGCCATAGTGACGGGAGGAAGCTCGACTTCCTGGTGGGTTATTTTGGGCAGCTCAACCTAGGTGGGAATCCCACCTCCCCGACCCAAAGGGTTGGAAAGCAGGCTGCCATGTGAATGAACAGAGGCCCGTTAGACGTGTTCCACCTGCAGTGAAGGCACCATCCTGGATGGTGACACTCACTGGTTAGTCACACAGAAACCCTGAGGTCACGCTCCTCTCCATACTGCCTCCCACGGCCACTACACGCTCTCTGATTTCTCTTAAATCCTTTCTTTCCCTAATTCCACTGCTTATCCAGCTGCTCAGTATTTCCTGCCTGGATATTTATCTGCATCCTCTTAAAAAAAAAAAAAAAACCACAAACTTTTATTTTGACATAATTCCAGATTTACAGAAGAGTTTTAAATGGTGCAAAGAATCTGGGTTCTCCATCTCCAAATGTCTCTGTTTCTGTCTGTCTGTCTCTCTCCGTGTGTGTGTGTCATATACATGTACCTACACACGTTTTATTCTGAACCGTTTGACAGCATATTAAAAACATAATGCCCCTTTCCCACTAAACCCCCTAAAAATAAAGACATTCTCTTACATCACCACAATAATTCAAATCAGGAAAGAAACCTTGACATAATATTACAATCAATCCCCAGGCCTTATTCACAGTCCACCAATTGTCCTAGCAATGGCCTTTGTAGCCAAAGAAATCCCCCGATGCTGTGTTGGGTTGCCTTGTGACGGCCTTTATTTCATCCTCCTTTAATCCAGAACAGGCCCTCGGGCTTTCTGCGACTTCACAACCTGGCCACATCTGGAGAGCACAGGCAGTTATTTCCCAGGGTGGCCCTCTGTTTGGGTTTGCGGGCTCTTTCCTTGTGTTTCGATGCAGGCCGTGCTCTGTACCCGGACCCCACAGGGACGTTCCCTTCTTAGTGCACTGTATCAGGAGGCGTGTGCTGTCCATTTGTCTCCTTCCAGGACGATGTCACTTGCCTGCCAGGCATTTTCCACTATGTTTCCCTTTGGAGCGCATAAGTATTTTGTGGGGGCAATTTTCAAGACCAAGCAAAGATCTTGTTATTCCTCAGACTATTACCTGCTGGTTTTCTCATCCATTGCTGATTTTCACGTGAAATAATTACTACTGTGTTGGTTGCCAAATGGTGACTTTATTTTTTTTCTTCACTCCTACCTTCCTATCTTCCTTCTACATTTATTGCTTGGTTTTGTTTATTTGTTTGTTTTGTTTTGCTACAAGAAAGAGCTTTCCATTCTCCCCCATTTATCTATTTATTTTTCTGCTTAATTAGTTCAAGAATCCTTTTTATTTTACTCAATGGCCAGCAGACTCTTAAAATAGTCTTTTTTTTTTTGCCTTCAAAACCACACCCCCTCAGCCTGTAGGTTTTAACTCTGCTTACTTAGGGTCTTTACCGAAACATGGATCTGAACCCCTCTGCTCCCAAGTTGAATTCTTTCCGTGGTTTCTGAAAGTATACAATTAGGAATCTGAGTGATTAGAAGCGAGGTGGCCTGTAGGTGGCCGGCCACCTCTCGGGACTCTCCCCGGCTCCTTCCAGCACAGCCGTCACATGTCCAACTGAGCCCTAGAAATGGGTCGAGACCAAACTTAGATGTACCTTCAATGTCGAATGTGCACCGTGTTTCGAAGACGGACAATGAGGAAAGAATGTAAAAGTCTCATGCATAATTTATAGAGTGATAACATGTTGAAACGATAATGTTTTGGACATATTGGGTTAGGTAAAATCGGTGATTTGAATTAATGCCACTAGTTTCTTTTTGCTTTTTTGCTGTGACCTCTAGGAAATTTACTCGTTGGGGCTCGTTTTTGAGGTTTGCATTGTATTTTGTGTCAGACAGCGCTGGTCTAGGCAATGCCAAGTGCACCTTCCACCGCACTTGGGAAGTGAAGGAGGTCACACAGGACGTAACCAGAGCTCTTGCTGTTTACATGGCAGTTCCGTGTGAATTAGAAAAAGCTGCTGCGTCTGTGCAGAAGGAGGAGGAAATACCCCTTCTTCCCAGAAGATACAGCCCCAGTCAGGGACAGGCTTGACAATCGGGGACATGGAGCATAGTTCAGCCTCCTCTAGTGCCCTCTTGGCCAGAAGCGTTTGTGCAGTTCACAGCCTGCACAGCTGTACCCAGCAGCCCAGGACTAAGTTGTCCCCGCTGGTCTGCGGTGGAGCCAGGAGTTGTTTGGTTTGGATGCCTGGGAGCCTTCTTAGAAGCAAGTTAGTCCAGTGAGGCAGACTGGGCTGCCGTCTCTGGGGTCAGGCGTGCCTGAATTCCTGTCCAGCTCTGCTCACTAACTACTGGATGGACATCTAATCATATCCAAGTTACTTACGTAAAGTCTCTGAGTTTCCATTTCTCCATTTGTAAGACAGAAATGACAATAACAGGCCCCGCAGGTTTGGGGGAAGTCCCTGGCACATAGTAGTCACTCCACGAATGTCAGCTGCCCTTGTCGTTGTGACTGTCCGTGTGTTAGCTCAGCAGAGTGGACAGGAAAGCAGGAGGCATGGACGACCATGCTGGAGGAAGCCATTTTGCTTCTGGCCTTGGAGGACCCTTAGTCCATTGGCTGGAAAGTGTCTTGTCTTCCCCCTAGAATGACCCAGTGAAATATAGACCATGTTTTCTGCGCACCATTTGTAGGTGGCTGTTGGCTTATGAGCTCACATCCAACGCGGGCATTGCCAGCCCATTCCACAGATGGGGAGACCAAGGGTCAGCATGTCCTTTCTCTAAGTCAATGCAGCGAGTTAGAGGAAAGCACCTCAAGAGCAGGGTGATACAGGTTGGCTTTTTTGATCCAGGTACTTTATTTTAACAACAACAGCAGAGACAATGAAATGAGGATGATGAGCATAGTAACCCTTGTTCATTGAACCCCTCCTCCATGCCAGCCGCCATTTTAAACACTTGCCACAGATGATCTCTGGATGCTCGAAACGACCTCCAGAAAGGTCATTAGTATGGTTCCCCTTTCACAGCTGAGAACACTGAGGCTTCATGGGTGAACCCCTGCTCTTGGTGATGCAGCTTGAATGTCCAGGAGTGCCCCTCTCTGCAGCAAAGTGCCTGAGTGAATGCCACACCCGAGCCTGGAACGCTGGGCGCGCGACGCCAACTTCTGGAGCCTCGGTTTTTCATGTGTCACATGGGGTAACGTGGCATCCATTTGCCACAGCTATGGGGCTCTTTCGCTGGACACTGCCCGTGAACGTACAGCAGGCCCCGGGCCCCGAGTGAGCGGCAGACCCTGACCTGCTGTGACTGCTCTTCTGTTGCATAAAGGGCTCCATGGTTCTCAGATGGAAAGCCTGGCGTGTGGTTTCTGCTCACAAGTCTCGGCCTTGGGGTGACGTGTGTCATGGTCTGCATGGTTTTCACCCCCTCCGGAGGCCGGGCAGACAGGGTTTGGGAGCCATGGTCTCACGGAGTTATGTTGACCAGTGTTTTTGTCCTCTGTGCACACATTTTGGTTTCTTACTTGTTCCTGCTGCCGAGACCCTCGTACCAGATCCTGAATTAGTGTCTGCATCGGGACACAGCTGCTCACACATTCCCAGGGTTACCCTGGCTAACACCCCACCCAAAACATTAGTTTGGGTTTAAACTCCAGAGTTGGGTGCTGTGCTGTTTACTGCCGGTCAGGCTTCCTTTCTTCATTGATTTCCCGCCCCCAGCAACACCATCTACCATCACCAGTGGCATCTTGGGGCCAGGCTGAGACTGGGAGACCCCCAGCCAGCAAGTGTCCGGCCGGAGCTGGAGTCCCAGCAGGACCCACGCCCTCCTGCTTCGATGACCCGATGTGTGTGCAGTGACCGCCTCGTTTCCCGGTGCTCACGTGGTTCCCTTTGGGCAGCCGTAAATGGGATGGGGCGGGCCACTGCAGGTGAGCTAAAGTGCCCTGAATGTGGCACAGGCATGACCAGAGAGTATTCCTGAATTGAGCAGCTTCCCAGCAAGAAGGAGGATTTACTCAGCGTGTTCAAATGATGCATCTTTGACGAGGGGACTATTGTCTGAGTTGTGGGCAGGTTCAGGGAACAGACAAGCTATTCTGAGGTACGTGGGGATACGCAGCGGAGGGGAGCTGTGTTGCTAGAGCCCAGGGGTAGTGACAGCTGGGGAGGAGGGAGATATTAACAAGGAGGGAAGCCACCAGCACCAGAGGCGGGGCCTCAAAAACGGGAGGGAAGGCAAAGGCATCCCGAGCTCTCGCTCCTCCCGCCCTCTGTCTCCTCCCTGCCTCTGTGCCACCACACACCGGAGTCCAGCTGACACAGCTTTGGGGCAGCTCCCCCAGGCCCAGAGAAAGGTCGAGAGTGGATTGAGAGGGTGTGGGGAGGCGAGTTATTTCCAGCACAGATCCTAAAACCAACAAACTCCTAGTTATTCCTAGAGTTTGGCCTCCCCTGCAAAGCACTAGACCAAAACCAAGCACAGAAGGGAGCTTGCAGTGCCCCAGGCATTGTTCTGGGGACTCACTGACCACAACAGCTCTTTGGGGTCGGTAGTGCACTGTCCCTGTACAGACAGACGTCACGGAGCTGGGATTGCAGTCTATGTATTTTGGCTCTAGAATAATCCACACTCTTAACCAGCAAGTTCATGAGCCTCGTGTGACATTAGCAGGGTGGCATTTAACTTGAAGGGGTTGCTATGGGTCAAGCATTGGGTCCTCCCTTGGGCAGGAAGTTTGTACAGATTCAAATATTGTTGCTTTGGCTACGTAAGGTCTATTCCTATTTTCCTTCGGGAACTAACTGTCCTTCCCCAACTCTCTGTCAATGTAACTCACATGCAACTGACTTCTTCTTGGCTGCAGGGAAGACACGTGGCCCAAGCCTGTCCAATCAAAGCATTCATCTCCCTGGCCAACGTGATTGGATCAGAGGTGGGCTTGTATCACAGATTAGACCAATCGGAGACAATGAGACTCATCCTGGGTTTTTATTGGCTCTGTTCAGGGAGAGGCATGATCTTTTTGGGGAATGCTGAGGTGATAGGATGTAAGCATGAAATTGCTGTCATTGTTTTATTCATTGAAACAACCATATTGAAATATAATTTCCATCTTCTAAAATTCACCCATTTATGTATGCGATCCAGTGATTTCTAGTAAGAGTGTGTGGGCAAGCGCCTGTGTGTTTGTATGCGTGCATTTGTGAACTTTTCTGTTTCAAGTAACAGGAA
Organism: Rhinolophus hipposideros; assembly: GCF_964194185.1. Lineage (NCBI taxonomy): Eukaryota > Metazoa > Chordata > Mammalia > Chiroptera > Rhinolophidae > Rhinolophus > Rhinolophus hipposideros. The sequence goes on along the minus strand of NC_138070.1, from coordinate 2,208,393 downwards.
TTATCTTGACTCCCGTCTCCGGATTATAAATTATAATCCAGAGGGAGAGAGAGAAAGAGAGAGGAGCGCGATCTCAAGGTGAAATGCACATGAGAGAGGGAAGAAAGGTTCGGTGTGCCGGTGACAGAGAGCTGAGAGTGATGGATTCGCGGAGCTTTTCCCAGCAAGACTGGAGATGTGCTTCCTGCTTCTTTGTACAATAAATACTTGAATGCCCATTTATTAATTTCTTATATTCCGTCTTGGTGAAGGAAAGGCTTTCACAGATGCTGACAAGACAGGACGATTAAGTAAATTAAAGAAGAAAAATGAAGCGAAGGGGAAGTGTGGGCTGGGAAGGAAGCTGAAACTAAAAGCTTAGTAAACAAAATGCATAACGTGAGGACGTGTGCACAATTACCAAAGACAGATGACAGCTGAGCTCTAGGCTGTGTGGTGACCAACACTAAGAGGGAAATATGCTTAGTTTCTAAAACCTGGGGCTTACGAGTTCACAGAACACTAGTTGCTGAATTTCTCTCTTGGGTCACTAAAAATCACATGCCCAGGGGGGTGGCAGTGACAGGTAAGCTGGGGCTGAAGTGCAGTGGAGGAATGAGGCGCGTGTGCGTGTGTGTGCACGTGTGGTACTGCAGGAAAGGGGATGGATGCCGGGGTGATGGGTTGGAGGCATCGACGCGTCTTATGTGTCCAGGATTCAGCGACGGACCCAGGATGTAGGTCTGGAGGGGAGGGAGCAATGGGGAGATGCAGAAGCTGAGTCTGCAGAGCCCGGCAAAGGCCAGACCCGCTGGGCCTGTGAGGCCATGAGAAGAAGTTTGGACTTTGTCCTGCGTGCCCAGCAGTGTCAAGGTTTGCAGCAGGGGCTTGTGGCTGCGTTCTGCTTCCGTTTTTCCCTTTGGAGAAGGCTTAAGAAGATAGTGATGACTTTGCAGCTGTTAATCATCAGGAAGCTGTAATCACTAAGAGAACGTTGGAAATCACCAGTTAAGGATTTTTAGAAGGAAGCGAACCAAAGAAATACTGCAGTAGCCTGCCTGAATTCTTTCCCGGGCTCCAAGTAACAAGGGACATGGAAGAAGAGACGTTTTCCTTCTGATTTATGAAGGTCGTAGAGTCCACATTTCGAAACTGCTGATAGGGTGTGGTCTGGGATGTTGTAGGAATCTGAAACTTTCCTCCTTGTCTCACAATAAAATTTCTTTGATTTTTTTCTTTTCCCCTCAAGATCTTAATAGGGAAAAAGCTTTCAGAATAGATCACGGTAAAGTATCAACTTTAAATATCAAGAGAATCATGTGATATTTGTTACTACAAAAGGGAAGGTAAGGGACTTACAGAATTGAAGGAGTGAAAAACTAATGAACCTGGAGCATGAGGCATTGTAGGGGTCTCAAGGCTTGTGTGTCAATGTGCAATGCCACTCGCAAAAGGCCAAGCACACTGTGACATTATTTAGAGGCTTGGGGGGGTTTGAAAGCTAGAACAGTGCGCTGGCCCTAGAAGGCATTCAGAAAATTTTGAATGCATATGTCACAGACGAGAAAACGTAACTCTTAAAGAGTGTTAATGACATTTCATATAGACAGTGGAAAGCTTAAGAGAAGGAATGATCTCATCGCTTCTCCATGTATGGCCTCGTGCCCGGAAGTGCGCGTGGAATGTGCATCTCTGTTTTCCCTTACCGCTCTCAGTTCTGCTGTACTTTTCATGGAATGCGTTCCCTGTACAAAGATGCATGGTGCTACTCCAGCATGGCTCCCCAAAGTGTGCCAGTTACCCCTGGTGTGCAACGGTAAGAACGCCCATTTCTCTGACGCCGGAGGGACAGACTGCTGGCCTCACTGAGTTAAGAAATTGTGTAGTGTTCTCCACCATCGTGCTTTCCTGAGAATTTTTTTTCTAGGATATAAGGACTATATACTTTTGCCTCCTGAGCTAACTATGAAGCCTACCTCCCATTGCATGGTCGACTGGTGGTTTTCAAATTGCAAGTGATGACCCAGTAGAAGGAGGTGAGATTATTTTGGTGGGTAGTTAAAAAAAGCGGGGTGGGGCATTAGAATAGCATGGAATGAAATGAACCCGAATGGAACAGAATATAAAGAGTAGAAGAGACAACGTGGAACGCTGCGCAATAAAGCTTTCGTCCTGGTTAGATGAACTTAGATATGTGTATGTGTGTGTCCTACTCTTGACGAACGTGTTTCAAACGGTGGACACACTCCCACAATGTTTGCAAGCTGTTGCCCTTCCTGCCACCTCCCTTCTCCTCATTGTGAAGTCACGGAGAGAGGGAAGCGCGGAGACTGAGAGGTTGAGGTCCTGAGGAGTCAGTTTGTAGATTTTCCCATGACTCGACATTTCTCTGGTGTCAGATTGTCTCTCTCCAAGAAGTGTCCGTTCCTTCTCTTGGGCTGGCAGTCAGAGGTACGAGGGCAACACTGAGTGCTAGGGTCTCCAACGTGACGTCTTACATTTCCTCTCTGCCCACGTCCTTTCCACGGATGAAGTGTCCGGGCTCACGTGAGACCTGCAGTCGGGCTTGGTATACAAGACTGCTGGAGAACAGGGCCGGGAAGCGGGGCCATCTCACCAGGGCTGTAGGTACTCAGGAAAAAACACTTGGAGATGTAAGAAGACAGAAGAGTTTTTGTTTGTTTGTTTTGAAAGCATCAAGTGCAACTATTCATTTACACCTTCGTTACCCAGCGAGGAGATCAAGACTTAATAGAACAAAAGTATTGAATGCCACTCACAGTTTTTGATAGGCTGCCCTCCTCAAAGCACTAATTGGCACTGTTACGGCGTCTCCGTCTCTGTGAGCGAGCGTGGCTGATAGAAGGGGTTGTCATGGTGATGCCGTCTTCTCCAGGCTCAGAGAGTGGGGAGCGGGCTGGGATCAGTCCGAGAGGCACAGAACAACAGAAGCCTGAGGTGCTGCGATGGGCACTTCGTGGGGGCCGTGCATCCCTGCCGTGCACGCCGCCTTCCTGGAGGTCGGACAAAGGTGTGGACTGAAGGGTAGGATGGCGGGAGAAAGAGACAAGATTGATTTCCTGGCTGGTGTTTGCACAAATTACTGAGCAATACCTCTGAACCTCACTCCATGTCGCTTCCACAAATCTTCCCACCATTTTGGGGGATTCTGACTGGTTTTCTCAGCTGGGCTTTTATAACCTAGGTTAGTTCCCAAAGGGTGCTATAACGAACCACCACAAGCTGGGTGGCTTAAAACAACAGAAACGCCTTCTCTGCCAGCTCGAGAGGCCAGAAGTCAAGGCTCCGTGCTCTCCAAAGGCCCTGGGAAGGGTCCTTCCGGCCTCTTCAGCCCCTGGAGGCCCCAGGTGTCCCTTAGCTTGTGGCCATATCCCTCCGGTGTCTGCCTCTATCTTCACATGGACTCTCTTCTTCTCTGTGTCTTCTTCTCTTCTGTCGTGAAAAGAACACTCGTCATTGGCTAAAGGATGACCTCATCTCAAGATCCTTATCTTGGTTCTGTCTGCAGAGACCCCCTTTGCAAGGAAATAAGTTCACAGTCTCAGATTCTGGGGTTCAGAAGCGGCCCTGTCTTTCTAGGGGCCACCACTCTACCCACCTAAGAGATGCAATGTACTCTAATGGGGCAGAGCTCTGTTCCATAATTATTTGCTAATAATTGAACTGGGGCCAGTCTGTTTGACAGTCAGAAATGAAGAGTCGGTTCTCACGTTTCTGTCCCTGAGGGGCCAAGAACCTCGGGCAAGTCCCTTACTCTCTCTGTGCCTCAGTTTCCTTCTCTGTATGGTCTCCCTCCCTCAGAGCTTTTTCTCAAGTTGTCACCTTCTCAGTGAGATCTTCTGGGATCACCAGACTGAAATCACACCAACACCGACCCTCCAATAGTCCCTATTTTACTCAGCAACCTTTATCAAAATCTGACATACCATGTACTGTGCTTATTTATTTCCTTGGTGCCATCTTCTCCCCACAGTGAGTCGGCTCCAGCGGGCAGGGTGTTGTCTCTTTGGTTTGCTGTTCCATCCTCGGTGGCTAGAACAGTGCCTGGCACACAGTGGGTGCCTTGGGGCATCTCCCCAGATGTGTGTGCGCGTCAAATGAGAGAATCTGTGTGAAGTGCCGTGGCAGGTGTTGTGTCAGTGTGAACTCTCCTCCCTTGTCCTTCTCCCGTTTCCGGAATTCCTTCTGCACAAGACGCATAAGGCGTTGGGTATCGTTCCTTCACAGAAAGAAACGTGCCAGAGGCTTTGAAACAATATGGCAGTGAAATGTACTATTTGCACTTCCTGTCTCCTCCAAGGCCAAGGCGCTCGTGAGAAATGCAGTCGAGTCTCATTCCTCTCGATAGCCACAGTAATTATCTTCTGAAGTCACCGCAAACCCTGAACCACCCTTGGAAGGGACATAGCGTTGGGCTCCTGCGAGCCTCTGGCACCATACTTTTATCAGCCGATCAACACACAACCTGATTTTAAGTGTGTTTCTGTTTAAAGGCACCTGACTTGATATATACTGTTGCTTCATTACCCCTGAACCCGCGGCCAGCAGCTGTCACCCGGGCCTGAACGCAGCTCGCCGCACACGTCGTGTTCGCGGAAGGCACACGGCAGCCTCTTGCGGGCTGGCACACTGGACAGCACGTCAACCCTCTGCATTTGAAACAGCAAATCACCAACAAAGAAAGCGTGGAAAGGGGGAGAACGTGGCATTAAACGACCATGAGAAGGACACTTGTTTACGTAGGGTCTGGGAGCTGAGACGAGGACGCAGCGTCCTCTCGCTGACCTCTGGCAGGAGCGCGCTGTGCGGCCTCCCACCACCTTCTCCACTCTGCCTTGTCCCCATGAAGCGCCACTGGCACGGTGACCCTCGGCCAGTAGGTGGCTCGCCGCTGCCAGAGCCTCGTGGGATGAGGGTGGGTGGTGGACACGTGCGGCCCCGCTGCAGGCTTCTCCCTGCCCTGCCCTGGTGGGTACCTTTCCGGAAATAGACGCAGGTGCTCCTTGGAAACAAACCTATGACCATGGAATGCAAGTGCCGAGGTGGTGGGGGGCCTCCATCGGCTGACAAGCAGCTGAGCCGTTCTGGGTGGGCTTACTGTGACCAGGACACACACACCCATGGGTGTGAAAAGGGACGTCTCTTCATTCTCAGTCCCTCCAGGGAGGTCCCCTGTCCTGCTGGGAAGTGCTCTTCTGAGGACCCCATCTGCGGCACGCCCTGGAAGGTTCCTCAGATCACGGAAGGAGCCTTCCCCCCCGGGAGGCTGGAGGGGACTTAATACCAGGACAAAGAGCCGCTCGAGGGAGAGGACGTCTGTCAACTTTACCAAGTGCCAGTGGCAAGACACAAACCTCACTGGCTCAAAGGACCGAACTGGGACCCCTCCCTTGCTTCTTATAAGCAGGGGAAGTGGCAGAAGGTCGGTCCCCCTCTAAGAGGAAACGGGGTCTGCCCTCAAGAGGGGGATGGCCACCAAGAGGGGACACCGTCCCCATCTGGTCCAGTTTCCCCGCCTCTTCTCCTTGTCTTCGTCCTGGAGAAGACCCCCCTCAACACTCCTCGCCCAGGGGTGTCTCTGTGTTCTGTATTCATTTGTAGCTTTGCGTTTGGGAGCCGACACCTCATACCTCGATGTCTTAGCTAAGTGCCTGTTTCTCAGTATCCATGCTCCTTCTGCAAAGGAATCCGCTGTTCTGACCTTGTCATTAACTCAGAGCCTTTAACACGTTTCTTGTACGCAGCTGCGCGCCCATAGGAAAATACGGTGTTGCTTTCTGAGCTTTACACGTGTACGTAAGTGCTGTCGTACTGTACACGGTTTTCCCTGGTTCTTGAAACTCAAGGTATCTTTTACATCTGTGTTGCTAAATTTAGAGCCGGCCAGGGCTGACTCACTGAACTGCAGCAGTGGAGATGTCCGTGGAGCCCTGGAAACGTGGCGAGTGGGGCCCCGGATCCGAAGTTTTCATTTCACCTCATTTTAGTTCTTTTAAATTTCAGTCGTCACACATGGCTGGTGGCTGCCGTGTTGGGCCATGAGCACAGACCTAGGTCACTCTTTTCATCACTTTTTCAGTGAACATTTTATTATGGGAAAATTGCAAACAAACGTAGAAAAGAGAGGATTGTGTAATGCGTGTCCATGTACTCAGCTTCCAGCTTTAATAATTACCAGGATGACAACAAAAGAACAAGACAAACAAATGAGAAACAAGAACTATAGACACAGACAATAGTTTAGTGGTTACCAGAGGGTAAGGGGGTGGAGGGTGGGAGATGAGGGTAAGGGGGATCAAATACATGGTGATGGAAGGAGAACTGACTCTGGGTGGTGAACACACAATGGGATTTATAGATGATGTAATACAGAATTGTACACCTGAAATCTATGTAATTTCACTAATAATTGTCACCCCGATCAATTAATAAATAAATAAATAATGAAAAAATAAACAAATAAACAATTACCAGAATGCTGCCACGCTTGTTTCTGGAGTCTTCCTTTTAACAGCGCTACCGTAATCCCTTGCAAAAAACACATGATGGTTTAGCCATGTTTCTCCACTGATAGTCCAGTATTTACGTTGTTTCAAAGTTTCTCCTAAACCACGTGAGAGAGTGAGCTTTCTGTGGGTGCATGTGATTATGTGGACCTGTGTCTATGTATACATGTCTGTGTGTGTCTACGGGTGCGTGTGTGTGTGCATATTTGTAAGTGTGTACAAGCATGAGTGTGTGTGTCTTTCTCTAGGGCAGAAACTTAGCCCTGGGTCACAGGGTGGGAGCATTTCCTGCCTCATAGCTGCCAGCTGACCCCCACTCCACTTGTTTCCATAAGCAATGGAATAATGACAAGGTTGAAACATGACCTGGGCCCTTGAGGAGCTCACAGTCGTCCCGTCCGCAGTGACAGATACTTGAGCCGTTTCCTATGGTGCTCAGGCCCTGGACACCCGATTGGGAACCCTGGGTGTCCCCAGCTCCAAGGCAAGATAAGGGCAGGTCAGATTAATGCCACGAAGCCCCCCTGCTCTCCTCATCATTTTATCATCCCCAAATCTCTCTCTCTACCTTAAGAGAGTTCTATTCTGTCCCTCTGCAGCCCTTGTCTTGGCAGGATAGGGGACCACCCGTGTGTTTGGAGGTTACTTGAAGGAGTTTTTCCAGGCGAGTACTTTCCCATAAAGACACAGTTAATACAGGAAGGAACCAGAAGCTCAGCGTGGGGAAGCCTCAGCCACTTGGCTTTTCTAACAGCCCACAAAGTCTGCTTGCTTTGAGGGGCCCCGGTCTCGTAACCGCCCTTTGTAATCTAGACATACCTCAGAATTGAGCTCTGGATGCATTATCTAAGTAACTCCGTTTTGAAAACTGTTAAGCAAACCGACATCTGCTTAGATGACATTCTGTGGCCCAACTGTAAACACTGAGCGGGGATTAGCTAAGCTGCTCAGTTTTTTTGTGTTTTTTTTTTGTTTTTTTTTTTTAAGAATGAAAACATTTAAAAAGCCTTACAAAACAGAAGGAGGCAGTCAGGTTCTGGAACAGGGAACAAGGGACAAATCCAGCGAGTGACCTAAATCATTATTGGAGAAACTGATGTCTGGCCTGTTCTTGGAAGACAGGAAACCGTGTAGAGAGTAAATCAGGACTTAATTGGCTCAAGTGTTTGGTCGTTGTTGTGCTGGACACAGGCCCAGGTGGAGGCGTGGGAGGAGCAGGCCTGCTGGCCACCCCCCTAGAAGACACTGTGGGTGCCCGGCAGCCTGGGGAGGGGTCTGGGGGCTCAGACCTGCCTGCAGCAGCGGCCGGGCACCACGGCTGTGCTGGGTCAGACTTTGCTGTTTGGTTTTCATCAGGCGAAGAGGGGTCAAAGATCTTAGGCCAGTTTCTGTGATTCCCAACTTTCCACTGCGTTTGTGACACAGCCGAGTGCGACGTGGGTCGAAATTCCTGGCGCAGGGGTTCCCCTGGGTTCTGCGAGGTCAGAGCTGGCGTCCGAGGTCTCTTTTTCTGAATCTGCCTCACTCGGTTCCGATCATTTCACACATTTCCAGGAACTGCAGGTTCACTTTATCAGGCCTCATTCAGCAGGTGACTGTTGAGTCCCGGACTCAACAATAATGATTTAGGTCTTCGCAGGAGACACCACCCTCTGTGGTGGCACCAAAGACTGGCTCGCGGAGGGGACGTTATCTGCCCCACTCCCAGCAATGTCTCCACCTCCCTTCTGGGACACGCCTTAGGCAGAACGTCTTGTAAACCGCACCCAGAGACCCTCACAGCAGGACCTGCCCCAACCCCAGCCTCCAGCCTTTGCGTTACCGGACCGTCCACCTCCCCGGTATCTGCCACTGTTCTGGCTCAGGACCCAGCCCCCAGCCTTGACTTCCGTCATGTTGGAAACATCTGGGAACCCTTTGGGCTGCTGTGTCCATCTTGTGCTGACGCAGGGGGCAGAACGGTGTCTAAAGGGCGGGTTTGCGGCTTGTTAGGGTCTCAGGAGGAACCTTGTGTGACTGGCAGGCTGTTCTGGAACCCCTCGGCTGCGCTCTTTCCAGCTGTGGGATGGAGGTTACAGGACCCAGGAGTGCTTTCCTTCTGTGGAGACAGAGTTGACACGTATCAGCTTCGGGTGTACAACCTGACAGTCTGACGTGTGTCTCTAGCACGAAACGGTCACCACACTGCATCTAGTTACCATCCTTCACTTCCATGGTTCCAGGTCTTTTTCTCGTGAAGCAATTGGCTGCAGCCAATTGGTGCCAGGCAAGCACAAATTTGCCCCACATCCCAATTTTCTCAAAAGAAACTAAGAATCTAAATATGCACATGCTCTCTCTAATTTCAAGGAATCGGCATCCTTCCTTCTGCCCTCCCTGTCTGTTAAACACCGTGCAATGTAATAAACCTGGCTGAGGGCCACTGTGGCCCCGGGGCGTCCAGTTTGAGAGTCCTGCACACAGAAGCTCCCATGTGGCCCCGACCAGCCCCTCTGGGAGTGACACACGTGCTACCAGTGGTAGAACCACGTCTCACGTCCCCAGGGCCTCCTTACCACGGCCGCCCAGGAAGGAGGTGTCAGGCCCTCGGAGCAGACTGACCCGGGCTCTCCCTGCAGCCCACGTTAACTGTCTTTCGTCTGCTTCCCCCACTTCTGTTTTCCGTTGTTTGTTTCGGTTGCCTTGGTTTGGATGCAATATCTCGTTTCCACATTTTAATAGAGTGTTGGCTTCACGCGTAGCTTGAGGAAACCAGGGACAGCTGCCTAAACACATTCCAGACACTAAATTTGCAGGAGACAGCTCTTAAAAAAAAGTCCATACAGGCAGCCGGAAGGATGTGACAGGAGGCTGTTGTCAGGGCCTGGGCTACCTGCTCGGCCGCAGAAGTCCTGGGAGGGACAGAGGCCCAGGACGCTGGCGGACGTGAGAATTAGTTCAGGGCACTCAGGGAGCTGGCAGCCAGTGGGTCACAGGGCACCTGCTCATTTACTTGTCTCATTCATTCATTCATTCACTCATTCGTTCATTCATTCACTCGTTCATTTGTTCGTTCATTTGTTCATTCATTCATTCATTCATTCATTGCATGCATACTGAGTGCTGCCATGTCCCAGATACTGAGTTGCCGTTGGTGATAGAGAAGAGAAAGTCCCTCTTTCATGGGTTTCCCTGTCTAGTAGGTGAAGAAAGACACTTAAGCAAAAAACCCACCACCAACAAATAAGCAAAAATCATTTTGGGGAGAGTTGGAGAACAACGATGACCATGAAATGGGGTGAGCCTGTGGAGACGGACGCAGGCTCTTTGGAGTGAGACCCCCCTCAGCCTCGCAGGGTTTTACGTCCATTGAAGCGGAGTTCTGCCCTCTTGATGTGGGTTCTCGGCAGAGTCGGGGTGATGCCTTAGAGCCGAAGTGGTTCTCCAAGTGGGGTCCACAGCAGGACCGCCGAGAGCTTGTTGGAGATGCAGCCCCCAGACTCCAGGGAGGGACCAGCGACGCCCTGTGTGAATATACACATGAATAGTGGACAGTGCTGTGATTCATTTTGTTCTCCTTGTTATTTTACCATCAGTATTATGTCACCTGTGTCAACATGTATTAAGTTTTCTCAGTATTGATGCGGTTATTATTTTTAACATAATGATTTGAACCTCAGTGACATGCCACTTCTGCGAGAATGCAAATTGTCTACTCAATCCCCATTCTCCCGTCAGTCCTCACTTACAGAACACTAAATTGCCTGGAGGTGGCAAGGTGCCTGTTCAAAAGAATCTCCTTTCCCGATTTCCTTGCATCTATGTAATTATGACCCATTACTGGCAAGAACTTCTCAGCTGAAGTTCACTGGGAGTCTTCTGGGAAACTCAACACAAAAGCTAATATTAAGTAATATGCTCACCTGGCACAGACCTTTCGCGCTTCATTTCTCTCTCCCTGGGACTCAGATGCAATGGCTGGATGGGCTGCAGCCGTCGTACAGTCATGAGCAAGAAGGTGTGCTTTACAGATGGTGGTGCAGGTGCATAAATGGAGCCTGGTCCTTAAAGGATTCAGGGAGCCGCTGCTTAAGTCCTGGGTAGCATTGCTTGAAAGCTCTATGGAAAGGAAAAAAACCTACATCATAATGTAATTCTCACCGGTACTCGGATTATTTGTTTGGTTTTTTTTTATACTCTTACAAATGACATTGTTCTGCAACTTAATTTTAACCCAAGAATGTGTCTTAGAGATCGGTCTATGCTCAGACATGGAGCCCTCCTTTTCAACTGCTGCCTAATAATAATCAAAATTGATAGGCAATGGACTTGAGTGCCCACCATGGGCCAGGCACCACTCTGAGCACTCCACAATGGTAACTTTCTAAACCTTCCAAACGGTCCCACTATGAGGAGTGTGCTGGTGTTAAGCTCATTATACAGATGGGAACACTGAGGCACAGGACAGACTAAGTAACTGGCCAGCATCACAGCTAAGAAGTTCAAGGCTGGGACTGGAACCTGGGGAGCTGGCCAGAGATGACCTCCTCCCTGGGGCCCTGCCTTCTCTCCAATTCTCGTTTCCCCTCCCAGTTTCTGCTCAGCAGCCAGCTGGACATAGGCAGTCCAGTACGGCTTACAAACTGGGCTGTACTGGACACCTCAGACATGACCGGTGACCATGAGTGAGGGTGTCCCTGGGATGGCTACTCACTAGGAAGAGTCTTCGCTCAATGGATGGGACATTGTGGACACCACTGGGTACCAACAAAATACCTTCCAAAATGGTGGCACGAACTCATACTAGTGAGCTGCTCTTGCCCCACTGGGAGGAAATTTCTAGTAGTCTAGAACCCTGAGCTGACCTGTGTCTGCCCCCTGCCCATGCGGAGAGGGTGTTTCTCTCTCCACTTCCTTCCAGGTACACCTGCTCTCCACCTGCACTCGGGGGACATGGTTGGTTGTTCTTCTAACATGCGCCATACTCTTTCCCTTGGACATGACTCTCTCAGTCTGTGAGTTTCCGCAGGAAGGTGCGTCTTTCTGGAGGCATCGTACGCTTCATATACCAGGGCAGGGCCAGTAGGGGACAGAAGGGTGTCTGTGTTCTATAGATACCTCAAAACCGCAGCAAGACTGAATGCAGGCTGGTCGGCTCTCCTCGTCACTCAGCAACAGCAGGAGTGTGAAATGCTGCTCCCTCCCCTTGCACATCACTGCCTTGTGCAAACACCTCCTCCAAGGTCCCGGTCCCCACAAGTGACACCGTCACCTCCCTTCCCAGCCGGGATGACCCCACAGTGCTTTTTGCTCCTCTCGTCCCAGGGCCACCTCCCACTTCTGAGCAGTTATTGGGACTCCTGTCTTATGGCCCCGACCACTCTACCTCTGCCCATCTTCAGTCTTCTCTCCCTGCTTAGTGTCCCAGGAGCTTGATGAGGATGGTTTATTTGTATCTTCCCGACAGCAAGGCACTACACGGCTGGGAAGAGCCTCTCGGCTAATGTATGGAATGAAGAGCAGTCCTCATAATATCCCCCTGCTGACTTTTTTCTGCGTTTGAGATTACGGTTAAGATCCAGAGTGATGTGTTGCCCCTGCAATATTAACTAAGAACAGTTGTAAGCTCAGCGGGTTCATCAGTGAAAAACAGGCTGGGGCATATCAGTTAGTCCAAAGTGACAGGAAGCTCATCGCAGATGGGCTTTAGCCAGGAAGGGAAAAGCGGGTGCTGATGGCTGCAGGGGCTCCATCTCCTTCTCTCCTTGCTGTCAATGTGGCTTTCAGCTGGAATTCAGCATCTGTAGGCAGACGCAGTGTTAGATGGAATGGTGCTAACACTGTTCTTGTCACCAAGCACTGGCCCTCATCTCTGTCCTATATCTCTAGGAAAAATATAGCTGGACATGAGAGGGGAACTTAAGCAACGCCGTAGAGCATAAAGGTATCGTATAACACAGGGGTCCTGAGTTCAAATCCTGACTCACATATTCCTAGCTGGGTGACCTTGGGTTAGTCACTTAACCTCTCTGGGCCTCAGTCTCCTCGTGTATAAGTGAGGTATAACAAGGGTTGTTGAAAGTGTAAGTCTGATATGAGATGCGGTACCTGGGCCTGTAGGCAGCTGATGGTTACTATTACCATTTCATCCTCCTGTATCGATAATGTAGGTTTCATGAGGCTAAGATGTCACCTTCCTTTTAAGGGATATTTTTCCCCCTTAAGATTTCTGAATCCTCCCCTATAATTGTCCATTTGTTGTGGAAGACTCAGTCTAAATGTCCTTTTTCACAATACGAAAAGGTAAAGGCTATATCATGAAAGAGAAAACCACTTTCATCTTCTCGTGTGCTCTTTCCTTTTTTTGTTTCCCCACCATCAGGAGGCATTTTCTCTGCTGGATCCTAAGACTTCTCATTAATATAATTGCCCTAAATACTGGTGTAACCAAACAAAAGTACAGATGCTAAGTAGTGGGCAAATGAGGCTCATACGTGTGGGGGAAATGGGCACAACTCAGTGGGATGCAGAGACTTTGTTTTTTTTGTTTTTTTTTTTAATTATCTGTAATTAGTGGGAAAGGAGATATGTGGACCATATTAAATATAAGCCCTTTCTTTTTGAGGCAAAAGACCATCCTAAAGAACAGAAACGCTGTTCCCTTTTATTTACATGAATGGAGCTAATTGGGACTCTCAGGAGTAATGTAAGGTTTCATCATAAATAATACCACCATCTGTGATAAATAAATGCCCGTCTTTGAAAAGACACAGCGAAACATCTTGAAAGCATAGGATACATGGGCAGTAAAAACAGTTATTTACATTCTGCCTTAAAGTGTCAGTGAAGCAGCCCTTCTGATGTGTGAATTTGATCAGTTATTTTTGTTTGTTTGTTTGTTTACTACTTTGCTTACATTTCTAAACTGTTTTGGAGCCATCGTAAAAGCCTCATTTACATTTTGGAGCCACGAGGTCAAGCTGGGATGTAACTCACACTGTAAAAATGCCCCAAAGGAACCACCAAGAAAGTTGTCATCTACGTGAAACACAGCTCTTAGCAAGGCTTTGTTTGTGTCAGATGTCACACCCCACATCCAGCCCACTCCTCTTCTCGTACGGCCCCCAAACTAAAAATCGCTTTACATTTTTAAGTGGTTGGGGAAACATTTTTTTTTTATAACAATACTGTTTCTGACGTGAAAATTCTATGCAATTCCAATTTCAATGTTTATAAATAAAGTTTTATTGGGACACAGCTTACATTTGTTCCTGGCTGTTTGAGTGGCTGAGGGTTGAGTGATCACAACACAGACCATTTGGCCCCCAGAACCTAAAATATTTACTCTCTGGGCCTTGAGAGAAATGTGTGCTGATCCCTTCTGTATATGATTTGTGAAGCTGTGTAACTTCAGTTGGGACAAAGCCAAAGTGTGTCACTTTAGAAGCTTTTGGCTGAAAGCAAGACAAAAACTCTGCACTAATGGACGTCCATCGGTTCACAGATGGGGAAGGACAGCGCAGGGGGCAAGGTTTAGGGTGTGTGTGTCGAGTGTTCCCTCGTGATTTTCACGACCCAGGATCCCTTTGCTGGGCCCTCCCATCCCTGATGTTGTCTCTGGGAATTTCACTCGGCGTTTCAGGAAGGATGACAGCACTGATGGGGTGACCTGGGCGCTCACTTGCCTGTGGGAAGGAAGATGTTTGCTCTCGTGCTTCTCTTAGGAGTGAGGGCACTTCTTCCGCAGGAGTCCAGCTCGCTGGCCACACTGGCCCCAGGCACAACCCCCAGCCCCAGCACTGCTGACCTCTGGGACCCTGTGCTCTGCCCTGCGGCTGTCCTGTGCATGGCGGGTGTTGGAAGCATGCTGGCCACTGGCCACGAGATGCGACTAGCATTCATCCCGTCCCACCCTTGACAATCAGAAACATCTCTAGACATTGCCACATGTCCCCTGGGTGGCAAGAGTGCCCCCAAATGAGAACCACTGGCGCACAAGCTAAGTAATAGTGACATACAACGTAAGAATGGTAAAACGTGAAAACGTAAATGGTTACATTTTAAATGGTGATAGAAGTACCTCCGTGATACTGATTTTGCCTCTTAGCCTGCAAAGCCTCAGATGTTTATTACGTGGTCCTTTGAGAAAAATTGTGCCAACCCCTGGATTAGACCACTGGTTCTCAACCCTCACCTTTATACATCTAAAACCAAATTTGTCACCTTGTAACTTCCTATATACGGTATTAAAAATAAATCAAAAATTGTTCTTCATAGAGAGGAAAACAGGACCAAAGGAATCCAGAGTCAAATAATATGGTAACGTGTATCGCCAGAAGACGGAATTAAGTAGTCAGCTACTGGCCGCTGTGTTGTCACAGAACCGATGTATCAGCCACAGGGTCAGACTGGAATAGCTAAGTTTGAGCGGCTTGGATTTCACAAGCAGCTTGGTCATTGTTCATGCAATTCTCCAAAAAGACAAACAACGCTTTTGTAAAGTTTCAGGAAATCAAAGTGTAGCCCTCACGGCAGCAGTCGTGATACCAGAAAATGCACAGTGTGTTAAATCGTGGCCCTCCCTCAGTTTTTCTGTGGGTGTCGCGGATAGGTCCCTGGCTCAGATGCTTGTCACAGGTTCTCACGCTGGTGATGTCCAGTGGGCCCATCAGAAGTCACACAGACCTGAGCCATGATTTCACGTGTGGGACTGCCGCGTGCCTTTCAGGCTGTGTAGCAGAGCTGGACCCCGCTCTCTAAATGGCGGTGGTGACCACAAACCCCTCCACAATACCCTGGGAGCCCTCTGCGGGAGGCTGATTCACGCCCCCCAGGTGTCTGTTTCTCAATTGCCAGAAACTATGACTATGTCACCTTCCGTGGGGAAAGGGACTTTGAGCTGTGAATTCAGTTAAGGATTTTGCGACAGGAGATGGCCCTGGATCATGCAGGTGGGCTGATGCCTTCACAAGGGTCCTTATGAGAGGGAGGCAGGAGGTCAGAGGGAAGAGGGGCTGCGAGCGGCTGGCTTTGAACAGGGAGGAGGGGGCCAGGACCGAGGAGTGCAGGCCACCTCTGAAGAGGGACAAGGTGGGGACACAGACTTCCCCTTCAGTTTAGATTCTGACTTCCAGAATGATAATTGTTCTTTCCCATCTTAAGCCCCTAAGTCTGTGGTAATGTGTTAAAGCCTCAGTAGGGAACCCATGCACCATTTTGGGTGGAACGTTGTTGCCTCCCTTGTGGGGGGGTGGAGTGAGACCGTGGCTTGAGCCTGTCAGAGCCTGTTTGGTGGACCTGGGCTCCAAGCCCCGTGGCCAATGGAAGAATCGGCCACGTGGCCATCACGCAGGCCATTTGCCAAGCTCAAGGTCAGGAGATACAGACAGTGCAATTAAACACTGTATCTCGGAGTTACAACTTTGCCTGCGAAATACTTCCTCTGTGCTGCCCTGGGCACGGTTCTCAGGCTGATAAAGCCAGCGTCGGGTGTGTTAGAGAATTTGTCTTTGAAACGGGCGGCTACTTTGCTGCACTCCCTTGACCTGATGAAGAAGCATCTGAGGGTGATTTTGGGGTTCTCCCAGACAAAAAGGGGGAGATGCCCGCCCAGGGGTTCAGAGGGGAATCTGGGGACCTGCTCTTTTCAAGGAGAGTTCGACTGTCCCGAAATTGCAAACCACTCTTTGTAATTTCAGCAAAGGAGACCAAGGGGTTTATTCAGAAGAGGCATTGAAATCAAATAACCCATTTATCAAGGTGCCTTTTGTTTCAAGAAAAAGGAAACGAAGCAGCATATTTAGCAGAACGAGGCACTGTGTCTGTGTCTGGGGAACGTTAATGAATCACAAACGGGGAATGAAAAACCCCTCTCAACACTCAGGCCAGCTCGGTTCAAATGCAACCGGGGTTTTCCTGGAGACATGGGGAGAGGCGGGTCTGTTCTGCAGGTGTCTGATGTTGGGGTAACCTGAGACAGGGGTGCACAGCATGCCGACAAAGTCACTGAAGGAGTCCCTCTCCCTGGGTCCCAGACTTGTTTTCTCATCTGGACATCATCCCAATTTTCATTTTCACGAATTATGGATGTCACCCAATTTTTTTCACATTTCTGAAGCCTTACAAACGTTTTGCTATCCTTTACCAACATTGAAATAATGGTAATGACTATAATATAATAATAATAATTATTATTATTATTGCGGCAGCAACTTCTCCCAGTTCTTAGGCGTGTCCTACATGCTGGGTGCTTTGCTTATTGCTCTACGTGCAGTGGTTTTGATATGATTTCTGTTATAGAGATAAGGATTCTGAAGCCCATAAGTTTAAGGTATTTGTAAAAAACAAAACAAAACAAAGCAAAAACCTAAAACAAACAAAACCCTTATATAGTTCATTGGGGACATGGATTCATTTTTAATTAAATTTGTTGGGGTGCCATTGGTTAATAAGATTATATAGGTTTCAAGAGTACAGTATTGTTATACATCCTCTCTATTCTATTGTGTGCCCACCACCCGAAGCCCAGTCTCCTTCCGTCACCAAGTATTGGACCCCTTCCCCCTCCTCCCCCTCCCCCACCCCTCCCCCTCTGGTGACCATCATGGTATTTGTCCATGTCTATGAGTTTGTCTGTTTGTCACCTTCAGTTTTATATCCCACATCTGACTGAAGTCATACGGTTCTTGTCTGTTTCCATCTGACTTATTTCGCCTTCGCACGATGCTCTCAAGGTCCATCCATGTTGTCAGAAATGGCCGTGTTGCCATCTTTCTCATGGCTGAGTAGTATTCCGCTGTACACATGTACCCCATCTTCTCATTTTCGTCTTTGTTTGACAAGGAACGCTCTAGACCCCTCGGATGCATGTCCTCTCCCTGGGCCGGGGACGGTTTGACTAAATTCCTTCCTCTGTCTCTGTGGTGCCTCTGACAAACCACGAGCCCTTTCTGTGTGAATCACGTTAGATTAGGGTTTCTCAGCCTCGACTCTACCGACATGTTGGATTGGACGCTTCGTTGTAGTGGGGCCCGTCCTGGGCACTGTGGGGTGTCAGCGTCACTGACTTCTACTTTCTAGATGCCAGAAGCACTCTGGCCCTCTTCCCAATTGTGAAACTCAAAATTGTCTGCAGACATTCCCAGGTGTCTCTGGGGACAAAATCACCCTTCGTTGAGAATCACCTACTTAGATGATCTTTGTGAAAGTCCCTCACATGTCCCGAAATTATATCACTTTTGCATTTGAGTTATTCCAAGGATGTTTATTTTTATCTTATCCAATTGAAGAAGAAAGCGGGTATTTTCACTAAGGTGCCTTATGGGCATCCACTGCTGACCCCATTCGGGGCAAAAGCTGGCCCCAGCCCATCTTCCTAGACTGACTTTCCGTTCCGCACACACCACAGTCCCAGCTTTCTCTCCACCGATCCTTTGCTCAGGCTCTTCCCCTCCTGGAATCCTTTCCCTAGTCCCTTCACCAACCCTAGACCTGTCCCATCCTTCACATCACAGCTCAGAGAGAACCAACTCTAAAGCATCCATCCTGGTCAACATATCCCAAAGTGAGCGTCATGATGGAGGTGATGCATTATGTTGACTGAATGGGTCATTTCCCCTGATGTTACTCTGTCTGGGTGCTAAGTGACATGGACGTGTCCTAGGTTCATTATCTCACAATCTCAAAAACTCAATTTCCGCCAGCAGCTCTGCAGTCAAGTTCTCTGATGAACAACCAATGGGGGACACAATATCCCCAACACTGGCAGGCAAGTACAGATAAAGAAGATGGATAAACAGGAAGGGAGTGAGAGCAAATGAATGTGCTGTCAGTGGGAGGCCAGATAGAAAGGGGCAGCTGTCAACCAATCCTCTGTGCCCCTCTGCTGTGGCCTTAGGAAGTCAGAATTGGACTTTTTCAGATCAATAAAAATTACTCAATAATCCTATCTTTCTGGGAGACGTAGGTGTGAGCACGTGAACCAGAACAAGATGGTGGATGTTTCTCAGTGCTCATGAAGTCATGGCAGCCATGGATGGTTTCCTTGAGTCAAGAGATAAAGTGTCAGGAAAGAGATACAACAAAGACTCCTTCCTTAATTTGCTAGACCAGTGTTCCCCTAAATGAGATGACTTGAGGTGCTACAAACAGTGCCGTAGCTTGTGAGGGTGCAGATGGGGCTGCGCACAGCTGCAGGGGAAGCCAATCTCATGAGTCCACGTGGTTGATTGTGGGAAGTACATGGAGATAGTGTGAAATCAGCTGAGCCTCAAAGCTGGGATAACCCTGTTCTCCTCCATGTGGTCTCTCATCCTCCAGGATGCTAGCCTGGGCTTCTTTTTGGTAAAGGCAGGAGTCCAAAAGAGAGGTGTTGCAAGTGTGCAGTACCTCATGAAAACTGGACTTGGAATTTGCACATTGTCTCTTCTGCCATATTCTGTTGGTCAAAGCAAATCACAAGGCTAGCCTAGATTCAAGAAATGGGTCAGTGATGGGAGGATTACAAAGTCACATCCGAAGGTGTAGATACAGAAAGAGAACTGGGATATTTGTAATTGCTGTATTGTATCCTATATATCTAGCTCTGTCTGCCTACCTATCTGTCTATCTACCTATGTATCCATCCATCCATCCATCCACCCATCCATTCATCCATCATCCATCCATCCATCCATCCATCATCCATCCATCCATCCATCCATCCATCCATCCATTCATTATCCATCCATCCATCCATCCATCATCCATCCATCCATCATCCATCCATCTATCCATCCATCCATCTATCATCCATCCATCCATCCATCCATCCATCATCCATCCATCCATCCATCCATCCACCATCCATTATCCATCCATCCATACATCCATCATCCATCCATCATCCATCCATCCATCCATCCATCCATCCATCCATCCATCCATCCATTATCCATCCATCCATCATCCATCCATCCATCCATCCATCCATCCATCCATCCATCCATCCATGGAAACTGAAGCTCCAAGAAGATAAGAACTTGGCCCACATCACATGGCTGTTGAATAGATCAATCCTAGATCTCTCTGTGGCCACACTCCACATCCATAACCACTATACCAGACCCCACTCTCTTCTTTATAATGCCTGCCTCTTCTTGGCTCAAGTTAAATCTCTTTTGAACTGGAAAAACTCAGAACTAGGTTCAGCCAGAAAGTAAGAACTAGACACTTTTTGTCCCGTGTGAAGTACCAGGAGTGACTTGCTTACATAACGGAAGAATCCTCACAGAGGAAACAGCAAGACAGCAAGCCCACTCCAACTTTATTGTAAATAAACTCACCATTTATTGAAAATAAACTCACCATATGCTTAATAGCAAAAGGTTCGTGTTTTAGGCTTTTTTTATTTTATTTTTTGTAAAAAGACCACAAAGTAGAAAAAAGGAATCCTTCCGTGCAGGAAGAGTGAAGAATGACAATAAAGCTTGTTGACACATACTTCCCCTTGTAGAATGTTCCCCTACGGAGATGGGCCTTCCAATCCTTGCTCTGTTCCATCAGAGAGCCCTTAGCCCACTACCTTCTCCAAACAAATGAGTCTCTAAGTCTCTACACTTCAAGGTTTAAGAGCTTTTTTGGAGAGGGATGAATACATCAGAATAAAAGCATCCAATGTGGCAATTAGTCCATTGCCTTGTATACAACATTACAAGCTGCTTCAATAGTCAATGATTTTTTTTTTTTTTTAAGAACATAAAGCCAGGCCCTTCCTGGAATGTGGGGCCTTGGCAGGGCCTTTTGAGAGTGTTTTCCCTGGCTCTGACGTGAGTGGGTTAAAATGGAAGCACTGAGACATCCCCAGAGAGAGGGGCCAAGTACCCTGTTATTGGTGACCTCAGAACAGGGCCTCTGGGCAAAGAACAGGGGAGACAGCTCCTTCTTTGAAAAGTCATCCTGATAACCCAAGTCCATTTGGCTGCGGCACCAAAGGCAGCTTTGATCTGACAGCCAGTGTCCCTGCCCAGAGAAAGATTAGGAGAACTTCCAGAGAGGAGACGCTTAAGGCTGGGTTTCTTTCTTGGGTTTTGCAATGTTCGCAGTTGGGGCACGTTCACCTCCTGTGCCCTGGGGGTAGCCAGTCCTCCGTGGAACCACCAATAATGGAAGAATAAGCTCGCGGGGATCTTTAGAGAGGGTGACCTTCCAACAGCAAGCAGCCTGCTGGTTGTACTGCTGTGGGTTCCGCGATGGACCAAGGCAGACAGGAAGACCAGGGAGGCTCCGTCCTCTCTCAGCGCTGATCCACAGCCCCCCGTGGCCCTGGATTAACCTGCCTGGAAGATGCTCATCGGCGCTTTCAAACTTACGTGTACCCGAGGGTCAAACCTGACTGAGCAGTGTGGGCTGCTGGGATCTCCTCTTATTGCTGTGGGAGCACGAGGCCTGCCTGGTGCCAGGGCATCCCAGGTGTGAGGAGATGCTGGGAAGTTGGCTACTTCCCGGTGTTTAAAACGGTGCCCATTCATAGCGATCTTTTAAAGTATTGTGAGCAAAACAAAAGCCAACTGCAGGCTGGGTTGAGCACCCTACGTGTGCAGTTGGCCATGTCACCCTCCCAGTTTGCCATTCTTCTTTTGACTTTGATTATAACACTTTTTTCCGAGGAAAAAGAGTTTTTAAATTATTTATTTATTTTTTTACATAGGCAAGCGTATCATTTTAAAAAACTGTATTTGGATTTTGAATCATAATTAGAAAGCTTTTTCTACACCCATGTTATCGAGGAATTCATCCATTTTTTTCTTTTAGTACTGGAAACATTTCATTGCCTCACATTTAGCTCATGGATCCATTTGAAGTGTACTCTTGTGTCTGGTGTGAGGTATGGTTCTGATTTTATCTTTCTCCCCAGGTGTCTAGCCCATCGTCCCCCTGTTTATTAAGAAGTCCGCCTTTGCCCTATGATTGTGCAGCGTCAACCTTATCAACCTTGTCACGCACGGAATTTCCAGACGCACCGGCTTTCTTCTTTCTCTTTCTTTCTTTTTTTTTTTTTTTAAGATTTTATTGGGGAGGGGGAACAGGACTTTATTGGGGAACAGTGTGTACTTCCTGGACTTTTTCCAAGTCAAGTTGTTGTCCTTTCAGTCTTAGTTGTGGAGGGCGCAGCTCAGCTCCAGGTCCAGTTGCCGTTGTTAGTTGCAGGGGGCACAGCCCACCATCCCTTGTGGGACTCGAGGAATCGAACCAGCAACCTTGTGGTTGAGAGCCCACTGACCCATGTGGGAATCGAACAGACAACCTTCAGCATTAGGAGCACGGAGCTCCAACCGCCTGAGCCATTGGGCCAGCCCGCAAGTGGCTTTCTTTATGGACTATTCTATTCCCTTTGTCTTTTCTATTCACATCCCAGTACCGTTAAATGTGTTTTAAACTCGTGCAATTTATTAGTAAATATACTCACCTTCCACTCATCAGTAACTTGCGGGCTTTCTGTTAGGTGGAGCCATACGTTATTGCCACTGTGCACCCAATTCTTAACATACGAAAGTGTCAGTTGCCTACGGTTCCACCTAATACATGACGCATGTGTAGTTCGCAGAGAATGTAGGCTCACTTACTGGCTGGTTCCGGAAGGAACATGAAAATTGTGACCAAGGTGACTTTGGTGTGTTTATCTCGTTTCTAAATTGCTCGTGGACCTAGGGACTTCTAAGGAGCCCAGTGATCTCTCATCTTTGTTTCTTCTTTCCTTTCTCTGCCCCCTAGTGATAGAGGGCCGTGGGGTCGCGGACACCATACAGAGAGTTTCCTCGTTGCCCCCCTACCTGCCAGCGAGCTTCCACGTGCTCCGAGCAGAGACCACCTTCTTCCTGAGGGAGACCCGCCAGGACGCAGCGCACAACTCCAGCCTGCAGTCACGCGTGGAGTCCTTCTTCACCTACAGAGCCAAGCGGCCCCCGATATTAAATGCCAGCTACGGGCCCTTTACTGTGGAAAAGGTCATACCTCTGGACTTGATGTTGGTCTCAAACTTTCTGGGCCCAACCAGTAAGTTCAGTTTCAACTGGAAGCTGAAGGCCCACATCCTGCGCGACCGCGTCTACCCGGGCCGGCCCACCGTGCAGGTTCTGTTCCACGTCGTGGGCCGAGACTGGGCCGAGCGCAGCCCCGGGGAGCAGCTGCCCTGCCTGCGGGTGTTCGCCTTCCGGGAGACCCGGGAGGTGCGGGGCGGCTGCCGGCTGCGCGGGGACCTGGGGCTGTGCGTGGCGCGGCTGCAGCTGCTGTCCAGCTGGTTCAGCGCCCCGGCCGTGCTGGCCGGGAGGAAGAGGCCGGCCGAGCCCGCGGAGGGCAGCGCGGTGCAGCTCTACTACGCGGTGCACGCGGGGGACGAGCGCGGGGACTGTGCCGGCGGGGACGTCAGGAAGGGCAATGCCATCCGCCCGGGGAAGGACGGCCTGGAGGACACCACGTCCCACCTGCAGAGGATCGGCTCCGTGGGCCTCTACCAGGTGCAGGACAGCGCCGCTCAGCTCAGGGAGCTGCGTTTGGACGGCAACGTGGCCGTCTGGCTGCCCTCCCGGCCAGTCAAGCAAGGAGAAGTGGTCACTGCCTATGTCACCGTCGCCAGCAGCTCCACCGTGGACTTCTTCATCTTGAGGTAGGTGCCCACACTGGCCCACGGGAGTCTTGGCGTGGGTGGGGAGACTGGGCTGGGTGCTGGGCGGGCGGGTAGATTCAGGAGTCAAGCTCCCTACCTGCAGGGAACCTCCTTCACAGTGGGAGCCAGACTCTGCACCAGCTCATCTTACCTGTCGGGGGGGAGGGCAGAAATCGCCTCGGAAAGAAGCCAGAGGAAATGAAATCACTCTCTTTTGACCTTGAATTACCATTGCATTTGGAGATGGGTGTGATTCTTCTTTAGCTCTCAGTTCTTCAGTAGATATGCAAATACTGTTTAGTGTTTGCATGGTGGAACGTACCTGGTCAGCGGGCCCAAGAAAAGACAGAAGCGGTATGATATCTCCCTCTGGGTGTATATGTGGAAAAAGCCACAGATAATAATACCCTATTCCTTATTTGGTGGAGTTCACTATTGCCAGTTAGTCGCTGGGAAACCCCCAGTTCGTGAGTCCAGTTTTTAGCAAGGATTAATGGAATCTGCCCAACAGAAAATTATTCAGCAGAGGTCTTCCATCTCATAAAAAGGAAAAACAGAAACTAATTTAAATCAACAAGAGAATAACCCACCTGCCGTCACCACTGCTGGTTCAGCAGATTGCACCCAAGTTGTAACAGGACTGCCCCGTCACTCTGTATGATGAATGGTTCTAAGGTTTGGCCCAGGAGCACCTGTTATCTGAGGATAGTTAATACTGGGGGGGAGCCACTTAAATTAAATCTTAAATGTGGACCCGAATTTCACAATTATGGAAAAGCATGTTTGATTGAGATTTGTTCAAAACATAAAGACGATAAAAATCAGTTTTGGGTGGTGGTTTGTTTTTTTTTTTTTTTATAGTTAAGAAGGACTAAGGTTATAATTGCAGCTGTGCTTTAGTGCTTTTTAGAACAAAAATTAATCACATGTTGAATGAGTTGCTTGGGGAAATATCCGCAAACTAGAATGATAGCGTGTTACAGCACCTTTCATTTTGGTTGAACTTTTGTGGTGTGACTTTTAAGGAAGGTCCCATGAAAAGGTTTTCATGTTTTTACAAAATGCATTCCAAGGTTTCAGGACGTTCCTTCAGGCGCTTCTTATTCCTTCGGGTTTGAATAATAATTCTTTCCTGAAGTGCATGTGTTGTCATCATCCTTCCAGGGTTTTCTTTCAGTGTTTGAGTGGACTGATTTTACCAGACCCTCCTCTGATGGCGGTTTTTGATTGAGGCCTTTTACGACATGGCATAAGGACACCCCACTTCTTTTATAGGAGATCGAGTTCGCCATCACGTGGGAACTCTCAGCCCCCTGGTCGGGGAGCACCCGCAGACTTTGTGTGCGGAGGGACAAGCTTCCTGCCACAGGGTGCTTGTGACTAACTGGAAAGTGTCCTAACCGTACAACGTGGGGCCAGGATGGCACCCATTTCGATGAAAGGATCCGGGTTTCCTTCCTCCTGCCGAGCGGGAACGATGCTGATCTGAAAAGTCTGAGGTCTGTTTTGCTGAGTCCCTGAGCGCCCTTGGTTTCACGTCATTCGGTCAAACAGGACGCCATCCGGGAACCGACAGCGTGCTTAACAGGTCTTCAAATTCTAGAGTCCTAAGAGGCCTCCCATGGTGCTTACCCTGAACTCGTCTTCAGAAACGCAGGCTCCCTGTCTGCTGAGCTGGGGACGTCTGCACGGCGGGGTCCCTGCGTCTGAGGTGCAGGCGCCTGTGGCCCCAGGTCAGCAGTCAGACCTGGTTCCCTGGAGACAAGAGCTATTTGCTGTAGTTTTCGTCACAGAGACAAGCATGGGGGTGGGGAACAAAGGTCCTGCCACCAGCTGGCCTCGGTTCTGATCCTGTCTGTACCGTTTCCTGGCTGTGGTTCTATAGACAAGTCACCGAACCCCGGGGCCTCAGTTTCCCCATCTCTAAATCAGATGTGATTCAAGTACCTACTGCCACACAGGTGGGAGGACACAGTGTACTAATATTTATTTGTAAGATGCTTGTAAGTGTCTGGCGCATAAAAAGTGCTGATGTGACTGTTGGATATTTCTAACAGGGTTGTTCTTAAACATCCATCAAACTTTCTATGAGCACTGGATTCTGTTTGTGCAGTAAAAGGACACCGTGCCTTGTGTTAAAGTTACGCAGTTTCTACTCTAAGCTACAGTGATTCTCATTTCACCATGATTTTCTTTAAAGAGGGGAAAAAGTATGTACAATGACAAGAGCTTTTGGAGCACAGAGGGTCATCACAGCGTGGTCTGCGCTGGACGCTGACTGATGCCGGGAAGTGTAGCAGTTCTGTTTCCGCCTTCTGGACCTTGCCAATCACCAAAGCCCTGCAGAGAGGTGAACAAGAAGCAGAGTCAAGACGGACTCCAAGACACCCGCATGAAGGACCCCCGCGGGTGCCATGACAGGGATGTGAAGACAGTGGGAGAAGCAGGTTGTCCCTTTTCAGTAACATGTTGAATTTAAATGTGTACAGTTACTGTTTTAAGGAACACATTCAGTAAGCCCCTACAGAGGATGTGGCACAAATAGGGAAGTCTGTGTGAGGCTCAGCAGAAGTTTGGGGAACCCCAGCCTTTCCTCGCAGGGAGTGTGGCTGCTTTTGGAAGCCCACATCCATCCAGCTGCCTCTGCCCACGGAGGCTGGTGAGATCACCTGAGAAATCACGTGGCCCGTCACTGGAACCGTTCGACTGGGTAATTCATACGGATGGACCTTGAGACACCTCTCCTGATGGTGAAACCCACAGGCATTCCCCATCATCTTGCCCTGAGATGATGGCTTCTCTTACAAGGCCATGGTTTGTGAAGATAGCCTGACTTCTGGGGATTTTTATAGGGACAGTAACACATATGGAAACTTGGCCTATGTGTCCTTTACCAGATCATTTCCATAAATGATACTCTCTTCCATAGTAAAAAAGAACGCAACGTGGATTTAATTCAAAGGCCTGCTGAGTTATGGATTTATGTCAAGTTGGTTCCTAAGGCTCGGGTAGGGTCTCCCATTGTAACTAATTCAGAACCTGTAGTTCAGTGATTGGAATGAGAGATGCTAAGAGAGTCATGCGAGTCCTCCTGCCACAGGATTAGATTCAGGTGCTATCATGAGCTTGCGCACAGTAAATAGACCCGTCTCCATGGCTCGCAATGAAAGCAGATGATCAGCAGACAAAGTGGTTTGGCCTACGCCAGGATTTCTCCAGCCAGGCACTGGGCATTTCAGGCCGGGTGATGCTTTGTTGGGGGCTGTCCTGCACATTGTAGGAGATGTAGTGCCATCCTTAGTCTCTGCCAACTAGATGCCAGTAGCGTCCCCTCTCCAGTGTGACAAACAAACATGACCAGGCGTTGCCAAATGTCTTCTGAGGGACAAAATCACCCCGATTGACAGTCACTGGTCGACATCTTTGACATGCAAAGAGTACAGTTGTCTGGATGGTCCGTGTGCAGGTTTGGGTGGGAACATGAAGAAATTCCTTTGGGCGAAAGCTGCTGAAATGGTCCGTCCTCAGTTTCTCTTCTGACAATGAGCACATGGGTTCTGTCATTGTATTCCTTCCCCACCAAGAGCTAATCAGTGAGACAGCGAAAGATACAGACTATTTCGGAGACAACTGAGGAGGAGAGAAGACATGTGGAATCACCGGCTTTGCGTACGCGTGTTTCTGGCTTTCTGTGGGCCTCAGGTAGCCATCTCAAGTCCTGTCAGCCGGTGGCCTAGCCACCAGCCCCGCCCTCCCAGGCCGCTGCCCCCTCGGCTCACGTCACCAGCCCGCCATAAATAAAAGTAGAAATTCTCCACCTCCTTTTCTGCACGCTCCTCTGGGCCTTGTGATGTTTTTCAAGAATAAGTGACAGTAGTTTGGCGATTTGCATGGCTGCGTTGCCCCTTCTGGGTGGGGCTTGTGTGCCAGGACTGTTAATAGAGACTTCAGGCATAAATCCCAAGAGATCATTTTTCTTTTTAAAGTACAGCACTGTGAGTGAGGAGATGGTCCCCCCAGAAGACTGAAGGGGCAGGAGAGAGACTCCTTCCTCCGTGCCCAGCGCCCCACTGTGCATAGCCTGTGCTGTAGGAGCAGCTCAGGAGATAGGGGGAGATAGGGGGAGATAGTGCTTGGAGCTGGGGTGCTGAGGCCGGCGCTCTGGTCTCTCCCTGGGCCCAAAGGATCCGTCCGTTCCGTCCTGGTTTGACTGGCAGATGGACGCACAGCCATTCTCGTTAGTAGCTAATGTCCCCTCAACCAAATCAACACACCGTCCATGTGTTTAACAGCCGCTGTGTGTCCTCAGCGTCTTCCAACAAATAAATAAAAAGGAGGAAGGGTAGAGGCAGGGAAGGAGCTTTTAAGGAGACATGTGAAAGTGCCTTTGTGTGCGGGAACGTGGAGAGAAGGATTGCTTTTCCAAGCAGGATGCATTGTCATGGATTCATTTCTAGAACCTAAGTGTCAGACAAGGGGACGCGGGCAGAGTTCAGAGACGGGCTCTCACGTCCTCTGATAGGAGTTGTGCTTTTAATCCTTTACAGACCAACCTAGTTCCCAACCAGCCCGGGGGCAAAGGGAAGAGTCCTCGGTTCCCTCTGGGGGGTCAGGGGTGGGATTCATGGAGCCCGTCTCTGCAGTAGACTGAAGCCAGTCATGGCTGATACTTAATTATACACAAATACACAGATTCTCACGGCAGCATTATTCATAACAGCAACACCGGAAAACAACCCAAACGTCCCTCGGCTGATGAATGGATAAGTAAAACATGACATATCCATATAATGGATAGTATTTGGCCATAAACAGGAACAAGTTACTGACACACGCTACGCTGTAGAAGAACCCTGAAAGCATGATACTGGTGGCCGAGGCCAGACACAAAGGCACGTACTGTGTGATTCCATGTCTAGGAAATGCCCATACAGACAAAGCAGCTAAGTGAGTGCCCGGACCCAGTGAGGGGGCCAGTGGGGATTTCCGCTAATGGTATGGGGATGAAAGCGTCCTGGGATTAGATAGTGGTGATGGTTGCACAACTTTGGGAATATACCAAACACCACTGAGCTGTGCGTATACTTAAAATAATAACCCCCCCACCCCAAGAAAAGATCGCAAGAGATGATGTGTATCATAGCAGATTGTTGGCTTTGGCTTTGCTTTATAACCTTTAAACCAAACAATAACCACGCTTTAAACATCAAACCAGATACTTTTTTTTTTTTTTTTTTACTCTCATCTATGGAGGCTTTTTCCATCAAGTGACCAAATGTTTGTTTAGCTGGCTTTCCCACACTAAACAATATTCTTAGGATCTTGCCAGGTTGAACCTTTTTCCACGAATGCTAAAGTATTCGTTTGTTATACTTTGTACCATGTCACAGGCGTAGCTTCAACATTTCCCGTTAATGAGAATGGCCGAAGCAGGGACCAGCTGGCTTACATCAGATGTGCAGTTTGAAAGAGGCAAACTCAGACGTCCATCCCAGCTAGCGAGTGATTGGATGAGTGAAGCCGTTTGGAGGGACATGGGGCACAAAGAGCTCACTTGAGAGGGTCTTAGCACCCCCTGCATCTCAGTTAGCCCACCCCCAGCCCATGTATTACGTAAACCTCCTTCCAAAGCTCAGATGGGGACCCAGCCCTCTCTAAGGGGAGCAGAGCCTTCTCAACTCCCAGTAACTGAGGCCAGGCTGGAACCCGAGACCATTGCAACCACCGTTGCTGGTTTTGAGAAGATGCTGGAAATGAAGGCTCGTAGGTAGAACCTTCCAGTTGACAGCCGTGGACAACAGAAGCACTTCTCAACCATTGCCGTGCAGGCCGGGGACCCGCTGTCCTCCGAGACGGCCGTGTTGTGTTTCCTGATGTAAGTCAAGGCTCGAAGCAGAAGAATGCATTAGCTTCTTAAGGCTTCTGTAACCAAATGCCCCAAAGCAGGTGGATTAAAACATTAGAAATTGCTTCTCTCCCAGTTCTGGAGCCAGAAGCCTGACATCAAGGTGCTGGCAGGGCTGGGCTCCCCCTGCAGGCTCTGGGGGAGGGTCCATCCTGCCTCCTGCAGCTGGCCATCCATGGGGTTCCTTGGCTTGGGGCTGCCTCCTTCCAACCTCTGCCTGCTTCATGTGGACCTTCCTTCTGTTTCTCCTTGTGCCTGTGTATCTCCAGTCTCCCTCTCTTTTCTCTGCCAAGGACACGGCCATTGGATTTAGGACCCACCCTCATCCAGAACGATCTTATCTTGAGATCCTTAACCAGTCGCAGCTGCACAGACCCTATTTGCAAAGCAGGTCACATTCTGAGGTTCTGGATGGGCATGAATTGGGGAAGAGGCGCTCGTCAGCCCACTGCAGAGAGGCCGGACGACCGGACGTGTTTCAAAACCTTCCACTGTGTCCCCCTTGGTGCTTGAGGATGGCTGTGTGCCCCTTGGGAGTTCCACTGGATGGTCCTTGTGAGGGGGAGGGCAACGCTATGGTGGGAACCCCTGCCTGCGCCATGTGGAGAGAAACCCTTCTGTGCTGGGGAGGCCAGCCCTGTACTCTCAGATCCGCTCCTCTAATTACTCAGCACGGCCTGTGCGTGTGCCATTATCCTTCCATTTCAGGGAGTGCTTTAGTTTCTGATCCCTTTTATGTCTGAGGATGTGAGAAGCCCTCCAAGGTAATTTCCAGATACCTGGCTGGCCCTGGATAATTGCTGGTCTTCATTTCCAACCGAGCCTCAATCTGCAGGGTCAAGTGCAGCCCTTGGGAATGACTGGTCTGTTCCCAGACTCATCATGAGGGGGAGACCCGAAAACACAATCGAGTTTGCCTGGACTGCCAAACTGGCGCTCATTCGGAAGATTCTAGAAACTCATTTTCCCACACTCTGTCTAACATTCATTTCCCTGTCGAATGTCTCCAAAGGAAAGGTTTGTTTTCATTTTCTTCAGCTTGTCTTTTTAAATGTATTCTCCTGGAACAGAGAAAAGGCACAATTTTCCTTCTGCTTGGGAAGAAGTGAAGAAATAATGTTTCCTGCCCAGCGCCCCCTCCCCAGCTCCCCACAACACATCTGGGTTGCCAGGCAGCCCGGCTTTCCTGCAACATTTGAGAGCGATTTGACTGTTGTGGGAAACGTTTAAACGTAAAATTGACTCCAGCTCTGTGAAAAGAGAAAGGAAGCAGAGCCCTGCTGACCGAGTCCTGCCTCCTTTGTTCCACATTCTTTTACCCATTTGAAAGTCATCTTCATTTTCGAGTTCCCCAGATCACAGCTTTGTCTGTAGCAAATACTTTCACGAATGTGTAAGTGGACCTGTGACATACAGTCCCTTTCCATCTGGACGTTTTTGGAGACGAGAGGCCAGCAAAGGGCTTGAGTAATCATTGCAATAGGAGTGTTGGGTATTGCTGTATTCCAGCCTACTGGGGTATTTTCAAGTGCCAATTTGCTGCTACTTTGACTGGTGTCGTTACTCCAGGTTTCCTAAATGTGGGAAATCTTGCAACCCCAAGCATTATTAGCTACATCAAAATCTCACATGGGGGAGAAAAAGCCCACCTGTTTCAAAGCATTCTGATCGCAATGTTTTAAAACCTTTCTTGGAATCTCATGGTTATGTCAGCTCTCATTTCCTATGTCCCAAGAGAAATTGAGTATCTCTTCTTGTATGTATTAGTCCTTTGTGCTTTCCTCAGGCCCACCGGGGCACCATTCTGCTTTTAGAAGTATGATGCCCTTTTTTATTGAGAAAGGAGGGGCATGGAGTAGGAGGAAACGGCCAGGAGCAGGGAGGTGTGCCGCGGCTCTCAGGCCTCATTACCAGCCATTTCCCCAAATGAGCCCAGTGACCCCACTTTCCCTGCGGCTGAAGCCCCACAGGCCCCCTCTTTCCTCCCAGGTGGGGTCCATGTTCTTAGGGCTTCATCGTGCTTCCTTAAAGTTATGTCAAGCAGGACGTTCTTCCTCTGTCCTCTGACCTTGAGAGCATCCAGCGAGAAAAAGCAGAGTCCCCAGACCTGGATGGTAGCTGTCATTCAGGTGGAACCACTTGTGAGGGCAATGCCTAGAAGAAGGCAGAGACTGCATCCCACATTTACCTAAAATCCCAGCATCTGCGGGCGTTTTGCCTTGGTATTACTGTCACTTTGGCCACGACGTCCCGAAAAAAGCTGCTTTCCTTTGAGTTTTTCAGAGGGATCTTTAAAAAGTGGAGTGTGCTTAACAACAGAAAGGAATACAGTCTTTTCAGTGTCTCTCATCCAGTGCTGCCTGGACTAGACCCATCGCTCCTGGGAGTCCAAACATGGCTCCTCTGGGACGGCTGGTGGGACGGCCTGTGGTGCTTCTACACGGTCATGTTTCCATCGTGGGGCCGTGGGCAGTGAGTCATTCACGCAGAATTGGCCCTGAAGTTGTCTCCACAACCCGTTCTGGGATTCGAGTCCTCTCTCCCCATCGTTCAGCTCCCTTGCTTACATGTTACTGTTCTGCTTGGTCTCTACGTGGCGTCCCCAGAGGTTCCCAGCTCACACCCTGCTTAGAGTCTAAAGGTGGACTTCTGCAGTGAAATACCACCTCACTCCTATTAGGATGGCTACTGTCAGGAAAACAAAAGCTGTTTACAAGGATGTGGAGAAATTGGAACAAGGCTGCACTGTTGGTGGGAATGTAAAATGTGCAGCTGCTGCAGGAAACAGTATGGCGGTTCCCCAAAAAACTAAAGATAGAATTACCATATGACTTAGCGATTCCACTCTGGTGTATACACCCAAAAGTATTGAAAGCAGGGTCTCGACGAGATGTTTGTACACCCATGTTCATAGCAGCGTGATTCCCACTGGCCAAGGAGCGGCAGAATCCAGGTCCTCATTAATAGATGATGGACAAACAAAATGTGGTTTGCCCACAGAATGCAATACGATTCAGCCTTAAAAAGGAAGGGAATTCTGATGTATGCCACAATGTGGATGAACCTGGATGACATTATACTAAGTGAAATAAGCTGTTCACATAATGACAAATACTGCCCCCGCCCCCAAGGGGACACTGGAAATATCTGGAGACATGTTGGTTTTCAAAAGTGGGGAGGGAGTTTCTGCTGGTATCTCATGGGTACGAGGCGGGGGTGATGCTCGATCTTCTGCAATGCCCGGGGCTGGCTCCCTTCCCCTCCAACCAACACCATTCCAGCTCCAAACGCCAGTCACGACTGCTGAGGTTGAGAGACCCTGAGGAAAACTAATGGTTGATCAGAGGGGCATGTCCACGACCAGAGAGGCGTCTGGCTCTATGGCTTACGAGCCAGCTGTGGCTCTCAGGGAATCATGGATTTCCCCCGAGCATGTGGTGAGAGCTGTCTGTTGCCAACATAATGGCTTTGTCTGCCAGCTCGAGGAGCTCTGGTTCTTTGAAATGCTCCTCGCAGACGTTGGCGGCACATGATATGGCCAGAAGCCACTGCAGTCGAGGCCAATTTTCATGTTCCCCAAAGAGCTAGGGCCTAATCTACTTAGTTTTATACTTTGTGATAAGTATATTCCAACATCCCTTCTTGAACAAAGAAGAAGAAGAAAGGGGCTTTGATGACATCAGGGAGGTGTATTCACAGATGGAGTCCATCCTGGAGAACGGGCAGCGGCAGGGCCACGCTTCAATGGCGGGTCATTTCATTAGCTGCTAATGAGCGCGTCCCAGAACAGGCTCCCTCCCCTGGGGCTGCCTCTCCAAACTGATAGATCGGTGGCAGTCTTTCTGAGATGGAAGAGTTAACGATGGTTCTAGCTGACAAACCCAGGTCTGCCATCCAGAGATGAGGCTCAAATATGGCAGCTTCGTCACAGGGACAGTGGGAAGGCACCATTTTCACTCAGCTGAGATGTCGCCTGCAGCATAGGGGGCACCTTGACCTTCTCAGTAACCACATGGGCTACAAAATCTCTAATGAGTTCCAGGAACTGTTTATGTCCCCCACCACGTTCCTAGTCAACCTGCGATGGGCAGTTAACCTGCCATCGGCCCCCCTCATGTTGTGGAGAGAATACTTGGATATTTACATCCCACTGTGCTTACGGTTCTTCTCAAGATTCAAGACCTGAAAAGAACATGTTATCCTGCTTTCTATAACATGAGGGAGAGCCTGGCACAAATGGAAAACCAGAGAGTGAAAACCTTTTGAATTGGACAAGGAATGTGGAAAATTGTCACCATGTTTGTCCTTAATTCAAAAAATTAGATAAACTTTTCCTAAACGGAGGGTGAAGTGAGACGTAGCATCAGATGGGGAGTGGAAGGAGCGCCTGGTGGAGGGGACCCTGAAAGGGTCCTTGAGCCTTGACAGATACGCCTGAGAAGTTCGGAAAATCCAGAAAGCAACGGGTACCTTTTCTTTGTCTCTGGATAAAGCAGAGGAAACGAGCCAGATCTCAGAGCTCCCCTGTGCCCAGCAGGAAAGGAGGGAGCAGGAGGGTGGAAAGGGGGTGCGATATGTGGGCAGGAGGCCTCAGCCCCACGCGGCTTCCCATAGCAGCATCATGGAGCATGGAATCAACTGAGGGAGACCACTGTGTTGCTGTCAGAATGAACAGGTGCCTGGGTGCCCTGCCTGGGAGGTAGCTGTGCTGATGCAGGTGGTCCCTGGACATACATGGGCCTAGAGAGGAGCACAGATGGCTAGCCAGTGCCTCCGTGGGCCGACCCCACAGGGACTGGATGTGCCCACTCAGTCCCAACCCCCAGAGAATGGAGAATCCCCTTTAGGGATGGCTGTCCATCACCTAGGTCACTGTCAGCTGC
This sequence comes from Rhinolophus hipposideros, assembly GCF_964194185.1. Lineage (NCBI taxonomy): Eukaryota > Metazoa > Chordata > Mammalia > Chiroptera > Rhinolophidae > Rhinolophus > Rhinolophus hipposideros. Next base: position 2,174,478 of record NC_138070.1, on the reverse strand, counting down.
AGTGAACAGCTCTCAACCAAGAGTGGGTTCCAGCAGTGGTTCCCCCACCTGGAGTGGGCCTTTCAAACATGACTCGCCAGACCCCACTTTTCAAGAGTTCTGATTCAGTAGAGTTTCTGGTTCAGTAGTGGAGTTGGGCCAGAGAACTTAACGTTTCTAACAAGTTCCCAGCTAGTGTGGGATGAATTGTGTCCCCCCAAAGGCATATGTTGAAATGCAAATCCCCAGGACCTCAGAGGTGACCTTCTTAGGTGAAAGGGTCATCACAGATGTCGTTAGTTAAGAGACTACGGAGGGTCTCTAACCCAAAGGTCTCATGCGGCGATGAGTCTGTCTATCTATCTGTCTGTCTGTCTATCTATCTATCTATCAATCTATCTATCATCTATCTATCTATCATCCATCTATCTGTCTATCTGTCTATCTATCTATCTATCTATCTATCATCTATCTATCTATCTATCTATCTGTCTATCTATCATCTATCATCTATCATCCATCTATCTGTCTATCTGTCTATCTAATGTATACGTAGGTATGTATACATAGATGTAGACATACGGTTTTAAAATTCTTTGCTAAAAAAGATGTTAATCACCGGCTCCTACGCTAGTCTGGTCACATCAGATTCTCTGCAGATAACACTGGAGGTCGTTAGCACTTTTAAAAATCGTGCCCAGTGATTCTGAGGAGCAGTCAGATTGAGAGTCCACGTCTCCAAACTCATTTTTTATCCCTTGCCCATGCTCATACAAAAGCCCTGCCTTCTTCCTGTAGCAGCACACAATCCAGCCTCAGGGCCTTTGCACTGGCTCTTTTCTCAGCCTGGGATGCTCTTTCTTCTGTCGTCACAGGGCGGGCTGCTTCTTGCTGCGCAGGGTTTGGGTCAGGTTGGTTCTCAGCCGGATGTGCGCTCACGCTCCCTCAGTTTTCGGCAGCGTCCTCTCCACACCCCTGTTTTGTCATTTAGCGTCTTTGCGCTACCCCGCGTGGATTGGCAAACTTGACATCACCTCTCTGTGCTCCATGCCTGGCCACATCCCGGCTGTTGCATCAAGGGAAGGTCACTGACACACTGATCAATGATGGTGCTCGGGGCCTGCTGTTGTCTGGGCCTAGGGTGAGCGCGTGACTGCACGAGAAGCATTGATGGTTCTGTAAAGACACCCCTGGTGTTTGCAGGCAGTGGCTGGTGGACTGGTCATGAATTCAAGGCATTTTCAGATTCTGTTGTCATGTGCCTGATAAGACCAGGGAAGGCCGCTTTAAAGGGATCTGCGAGGCTGATGCAGGCGTGACCTTAGGTTCTGGCTTTCAAGCTGGGCCACATTCACGCAGTTGACTCTTGTAGCAAGAAATCCTCTCAACTCTTCTTTGCCTGAAGAGACTGGCAATTACAATCTCCTCGGTTGGTTCAGCGTGAAGGCTTAGGGATCCTTGCACTTCCCACCTCCTTGGCACAGACAGGATTTGGTGAGTTTTCTTTTGTTGTCCCCCCACCACGGCGTTTGAAACGCAGTTCCTGCAGTGAACTCTGGAGCAAAGATCATTAAAAAGTGGTCTCAAGTCCAGACCCACACAGCACATTAAGACATTCACGTGTTTTAATCCATCAGGGAGAGAGGGAACTAAAAGGAAGACATTTAAAAGTTGTACAGAGGCAGAAAGGCCATTATATCAGGCTCTCCCTCCCTTAAAGTTAACCACAGCCACTGAGAGCTATACTCCGAAAATAATGAAAATTTGCCCAGGTCTGGAAAAGTCATGCAGAATTCTGAAATTCAGTCACCTGCCATGGCTGCTTTGTCCTCAATTCTTGAACTGTCTCCAAAAAAGCAAGCAATAGGCCTGTTGCTATGGAAATGGTGACCTTTTTTTTTCCTTCTCCTTCTTCTTCTTCTTTTTTTTTTTTTTTTTTTTTTTGCATAAGGAAAGTTAAGGAAAAAGTTGTTACTTGAAAAAACACCTACGCCTTTTCCCCTGCCTCCAGATTGCTCTCGGTTTGGCCATCTAATTTAAACCGTTCAGTGGCAGACACATCTGAACTGAATTGAACAAAGAAACATTTTAAAAGAGAGGGGTACGATTTCTAAGATTCACGTGGACCCTTTTTCCCTCTCATCCCATCCCTGCAGGCGGTGTGGTCTTTGTTCTCTGCTGTTCTGTCCGCCATCTCACCAGGAGCTCTGGAAGCCCTCAGTCCACTTAGGCAGAGCCACCCCTCTGCAATGTGACAGGAGATGTTGGTATTTAACAAGTTCTGCCTTGGTCCCGAGGACCTTTGTGAAGCAGGTGTCCCCAGGGAAACCTGGCTTGTCTGATGAAGAGATAGGCCCCCTTCTCTGGTCTGTCCTCTGTCCCTGCTCTAATGGGCAAGCCCGTGTGGCTGCCACCGGCTGGCGTAGGAAGGACTCATCCTGCACTCCTGATGCCTGGCGTTCACCAAACCTCCAGAAAGTATCTGGTACTCACTGGAAAGTCTGTGTGGAATAAGAATGAACTCTCCATAATGGAGTAAATGGTGATTAAAAAGCCTCCTCCGGGGAGTTCGCACTGGCTTCTAGAATGTTCTGTCTTCAAACGCAGCCAAGTCCCTGTTTGTAGAACATGAAAGGAAAGGCCACAGAACCCCAAAGAACCACAGTAATTGAATCATAATGAATGTGAGATGATTAATCTCTGTCATCTTCAAAGCTGCTGACAGCTTTATAACACTGCATTTTCCTCTACATCCGTTTTCCCCCCCTCCAACACTACGAAAAGTAAGCAGCAAAGGAGGGCTGTGTGGAATGACCGGTGAAGGGATCCAACATACATCCTTGGTCAAAATCATCTGCCCTCTCAGATGGATGAAGGCAACTCTGCTTTCTACAGATTGAATGCATGGCTCTTACCAACTCCCCGGACAAATTCATCAGTGATTCTAGAGAAATCCGGCTCCCAGGGCAGGACCGTGTGGGGTAGACCCCGCCTCAGCCCTTCTGAGGAAGTCCTTTGCTGACCTCGAGCCTCAGGACTCGGGAGTTCTGGGTCCCGGGCCGTGAGGGCCGCACACAGACTTGGCAGCCTTTTGCAGGAGCCGGCTGCAGGCTGACGATGGGTCTCGACTGAGACACAGGACGTTGGTGCACCGGCAGGAGCTGAGCCCCCTCTGCAGTAAGAAAGCGTAGCTCCTGACGCTGGCGACCCCACATCCAGGAACACCCTACTTCCCAGATCCCAAAGGCACGTGCATTTCTCCTCCTCGTCCACTTCATCAGCTATTTAGCAAACGTCCGTCAGGAGTCACCAGAAAGAAAGCCGCGTGGTCAGCATGTTGAGTGGAAGGCCACTGTAGACTCCTAAGTCCCGAGGCCATCGGTGTCCCTGCTGTCTTTGCATGCGGCCTTTAGGTTAGGTGTGGTGTCTATGTTTCAGAGAGCCCCGTGTGATTTGGGCACTTCTGAGCCACTTCAGCCCTTACTTAAAAAGGAGTGTCATAAGAAATGACCTTTCTAAAGGTGAAGGCCTGATGACACCTTCATAATGTGCCCCTGGGAACTTATGGCACCACTGTTGTCTTACAGGGGGTTCCACGGCTGCATGTACAAGTACAGAGCCTGTGCGAGGCAAAGTCCTGAAGGATACATGGCTCCAGTCCTTTAAAATGACTCTCGTATCAAGACTTCATCCAACAGATGGGAGAGAATCCCCTTAAAGGACTCTGGGGCCAGAAGAAAAGGGAAAACTAATACATATTAAAGAAAGAACTACGCTTGATGCCAGGACTAGCGTATGGGGGATGTAAAAACCACCAGGTAGCAGGAAACATGTACAGATTAGCTCACAGAGTCTGCAGACGTAGGTGCGGCTTTCACCAAACGCGTCAGTCACTTTGGTTGTCACGTAGCTCGTAGGCAAAGATTAAGAAAGCATGTCAGCCATGGCCCGGAGGCCTGCCTGTGCGGCAAGTTCCAGGAAAAAATTTTGAAAATACATTTTGCCTGAGAGATATAAAACTGTAGCTAGTTAAGCGTACACGACATCAGCTGAAACAATTACAAAGGTCACAAGATGTTTAGGTTCTGCCTTCAGATACCGTCACTGATGCAAGAATCATGAGACACTTTGCAGAGTCTCGTTTCCCCCACCCCGTGAGATCAGCCCAGCACAGTTCCAAAGGCTCCAGACGAGATGACTTCAGGAACTGCATTAATTAGACTAAGTTTGCGCAGACTAACCAGACAGCTTCAGCCGCAACCCCTAACCTTTGATCTTTGCCTTTAAAAACGCTTGATTAAAAACCGTCGGGGAGTTTGGCTTTTAAGTGGTAGCTTGTTGGTCTCCCGGCTTGGCACCCTGCCAATGAGTGGCTCTACGCTGTCCACTGCGGATCTTGGGGTTCAGTGTTTGGCTCTGTTGCCCAGCCAGTGGGTGGACCCTCATCAGTTCTATAACAGACGCATGCAGAGATATGCAGATACATGTTTAATAACCAGCTCTCCGGGGAGGGGGAAGAAACAGCCTCCATTTGTAGAGTTAACCTATTTCTACGGTGTAAATACCCACCATTCACATTGCTACCCAGGTCGCAAAATTCCTGAAAGTTGAGTATATGGGCCTCCCAGGCCAGCCTGAGCCGGGGGCAACCCACTCCTGGGTGCACGTCATCCTTTCACTGGCTTTGGAGAAAGCATACGAATCGCATCCCTAAAACACGCCGACCACGCATGCCCAATTTCTGAAACAAGGGGCCTGCAGAGTTGATAAAATGAAGTTTTTTTTTCTTTTCGTTGTTACTGGTGAAAACAGACTGGAGGTCTTTTTAAAAGTCTGGGCTAAAGACAACAAAAATGATTAGGCGATAACAGTTCAGGAAGAACCTCTTGCGTGCCAGGCCACCATCTGAATGCAGCACACGGATTGTCTGCCTCCCTAACTCCCCCTAAATGCCCTGTGGAGTAGATAGTCTTATTATCGTCACCGTCGTTTTCATTCTCATTGGTATCCCTACTTTACAGAGGAGGAAACCGAAGCACTAGAAGTTAAGTAACTGTTCCACAAATCACATAGCTAGTTACCAGTGGAGCTCGAGTTTGAACCCGCATGCTATGGCTGCTGAAATAAGGAGTAAGAGTAGCTTTTTCCATAATAAACCACCCTGCAGATTAGTGGCTTAGAACAATGGATTCTTCAGCTTGTTGTTCTGTGGGCCTGTATCTGTGCTGTGCTCAGCTGGGCGGTTCTTCTGATCTTGTCTGGGCTCCCTCATGGGTCTAAGATGAGCGGCTAGTCAGCTGAGCCGGGGCCTCGGGAACATGTGTGTCTCATCCTCCAGTAGGCTCGCTTGCGCGAGGGCTGAGAGAGAGAGAGGGAGAGACAACATAGAAGCGAGGTCCGACGTGAAATCCATCCAACGTTTCTTCTGCCCCCTTCTCTTGGCCGCAGTAAATTCCCGAACCATTTTGTGTTCCAGGAATGGGGAAATGGACCTCAGCTCCTCCCAGGTGCGTCTTCACAGCTGTATTATGAAAAGACTCCTTACAATAGGCAAGGAAAGAATCAGGGCCATGTTTGCTACGTGCCACCAGGGGTTGCCTGAACATGAAATTGTAGCTGTGTTTGTCCTGTATTGACCAGTTCACCAAAACGTTACTAAGTACGTGGCTTAGGGTCTGGTTCCTTGAAGAAGTGTTTTGTTGGGCCTGCATAGTGTTGTAAACATGAAGAAATTTTATTTGAGAATCTGTTTTTTTGTTTTCTCTTAAAAATCAGAAGAGCTGAAAATTCAGCCCACTTTTCTGCTCCAATAGTTGAGGGCCAACCTGAGGCTGCTTTGGGGGTGCTTTCGTTCTCTGCGCCATCACAGCCCTCAGCTCCCCCTTGGGGAACTCCCAGAAGAACCCCCCCTTAAATTACCCCTCCCCCCACTTAAATTACTCTCCTGAGCCCTGGAGGCATTTCCTTTATGATGCCCACACAGGCTCAGTAACTGTGTGGGCTGCAGTGTTTGCTTTTATCCAGTTAATTGTGTTAACCTACTGCACTGCCAGAAACAGTCAGACCAGAGAGCTGCTTATTAGTCTCTGCTTTGGGTCTGTTTACGGTTTATTAGGATGAATGGTCCATTTGGACCGAAGCCAAGATGGAACCTCATTCTTGTCTGATGTTATCGTGGTTCCATTATGGAGGGAGCACGAGCAGTTTTCCAGGATGTAATGTGTGAAGACACAGTCTTATCTGGCCTTGGTTAACTATGTATTACAAGGTACAAGATAATAACTCTGTAAATGATCTCAGTATCTTTGAAATAGCACTGATTTTATGACCAGTGCCTTCTTAGCAATGAAGCAAATGAATAAAGGTACCACTTCCTAATGAAATGACTGGAAAGTTCCTAGTGGCAACTCTTTGCCAGGAAATGATGGCATATTTGACACCCAGAAACAGAAAACAGCTAACTTCTTGGAAAAGGGAAATGAGTTTAATACTCAGTAGCTTCCAGAATCTTCCAGTGAAATAGACACAATGCCCATGAAGATTTGGGGATCCCAGTCTGCCTATAGAGGGCCGTGGGGCCCTGAATTTTATATGCAAATTACTCAAAGTAGCCGCAAGGCGTGGAGGGACAGGGCATGTACTGTGCTTTCTGGAGCAGTCCTGGCCCACACAACTTAGCCAAAGGATGGAAATGGGCTAAGTAGGGCTGGACAGCACAGCGGCGTCTTGCCATGGGTGGTGATCCAGCGCCTGAAATGGGGCTGGGGAGATGGAGGCACTAAATTCTGGATTACATTGAATTTTAATTCATTTTCATTGAAATAGCCACGTGTGGTTAGCGGCTGCCATATTGGATAGCATGAGCATTTGGGAGAAGGCCAATCTTAAAGCCTGCCTCTGGGTGCTCAATGTCTAAAATAAACAATAGCATGAGTCCAATGCCTGTTATAGTTGGAGCCCCACCGAGGACGAGACGTGGGGATCAGGCTGTTTCTCTCTCACTGCTGTGGACCCCCAGCCCCTCAGCAGCTAGGGTCAGCTGTCACTGACAGTCCCACAAAGATTGTAGGACCACGGAATGCCCCAGCTTCAGGGAGATGGTTCTTTCCCAAGGAGCTCTAAGCGTGCTGCTGGCCATTGCCAGATTTTAGTTGCTATTTGGGCACACTTTTGACTTTACTAATTAGAATTTATTTGCATATGTACACAAGAATTAGAGCTAACTTACCGAACAATGAATGTCATAAATAAGAACTGAAGCTAAATTTTTAAAGAAATCCGATTGAATTTGTTTACAGGAAAACACAGGATTATTTCACTAATGAGGAGGTTGGTTCTCAGGTATGACAAAACTCACAGAGTCAGTAAGGAAATAACTAAAATTGAAGAAATGCTGACGTAGGCGCCGGCTCTTTTCATGCTCTGATTGTTGTCCATTTTTTTCTTTTCCTTTTTTTTTTAAACAGATGCCCATGTCTTAAAACATAAAATCTTGTCCTTCGAACCTTTGTGCAGCTGAGTGAACTACTTCTTTTTTTGTGTGTTTCATTTGGCTCCTCTTGTTTTTATTTGGAACTGAGCCGAAGGCATGAATATTCATGGTGCTGTTAAACAAGATTTTGATTGAAAACAAAAATGGATCTGAAGTTTCCCATTTGTGGCCCTTTAGTCCGAGAGTGAAAGCCCCATTGAAGCATTGGTGTCAGAGATTTTGGTTGTCTGCCATTTATTTTTGCTAAGAATGTGGATTTTTCACTACTGAGGTGTTAGCCTTTTTTGGAAAACAACATTTGTTTAAGTAGTATATTTATATCCTTTAGTTTTCTATCCTTGTGTGGCAGAGGAAGGCAGGATAAGATGGTTAATGAAACAGGGGTGAGTGTTTTCTTATCTGGTTGTCCTAAATCCGAGAAAAAAAGAAATAGGCGTCTTGAGCTCAGAATGTGCCTTGGCTTCTCTCAGGCTGCCTTTGCCTTCTGAGGCCTAGGAAATTGATCCTCTTCATCTGTTTTAATTTGTGTGTGTCTCCACCCGCTGCCCCCTGCAGGAAGGGGACCTGCATATTTTGTGGGCTCGATTAATCAGACGTTTTGCTTCTTCGCATATCCCAGTAGTTCAGGGCTACCCATTTGTCATCAGACCTATTGTTGCGTGGCAGAAAATAAATACACCCTCCAAAATGTATGGTGATGCCAACGAAAATATGAAGGGTAGTGAGCATCTCAGGTTGGGTTTGTGCAAACAGTATCAATTTAAGAAGAAGAAATTCCCCAGGAGAGTCTTTATAATCAGACAAGTTTACTCCTGCTTGGTGGGCATGAGAGGCTTGGAGTCATTAATCATTTGTGGATTCACTCACGCCTATAGTTAATAAATAGTTACAAAGCACCTACTAAGTGCAATCCCTACATCCTGAGCTGAACAGATGAAAAGGGTTCTGATGGAGGTTACATTCCAGGGGTAGGTAGGCAATTATCAGAAAATAAAATACAGTAGCTTAAAAGTACAGTGATAAGTGCAAAGAACAAATATTAAAACAAAAAGGCATCTTTCTTAAATATGCGAGAAGTTTTATATCCAGAAATGATTGGAAAAGAGAAGGAAGACAGCAAAAGCAGGAGCGTTTCTCACACAGACATTAAGGGCCGTGTATTCTGGAGGGTGGTTTTGCGTCGGTGATTCTCTAGAGGTAAATATCTTTAAACAGTGATAATCACATAAATATCTTTAAACAGTGATAATCACGTATTTAGATCCTGGTCACCTCCCATTTTTACCCAGCGATGCAGGTTTCCTATTCATAATAGTAACAAAGTTTCATTTTCTAGTATCAGTAAATCAGGCTCATCATAGTAAAGAAAAATGTTCAGTAAATTAAGGAAGTATTAGTAGATGGATACGAGAACATGTATGCCAGGAACACACGTGTGACTGTTCCAGTGAGCTGAATACATGCCTTCTGTTCAAAAATCATAACCAAAGAAAGAAACAAGACGAGGCCTCAGTGATCCCTTAATCACTGCAGTGTGACCACAGCCTACACGGAGGTGGTTTACCTGGTCAGTTTTTCCCGCGGCGTCGTACTGCACCCCCAAACTCATGGTTCTCTGGGTGGGTCATGCAGGGCTGAGCCACGGCCCTGGGCTTCCTCGTGAAGCTCGATCTGGGCTCAAAGATGGCCTCACCTGCGTCTGGTCTCTCAGCTGTGGCTTAACTCTCCTTCTCCTCTTTGACCTCTACACTCTTCTCTCCCTCCATATAGTCTCTCCCGCATCATTGCTGGGCTTCTTTCCATGGAAGCAAATGTCTGCAAGAGACAAATTCAACAACTGCCAGGTTCAAAGCTAGTCCCTGGGCCAGCCCAGAATCAGGAGAGGGGACCTCTGACTCCTGGTCGGAGGAGGCAGAAGGCCCCATTGAAAAAGGACAGGAGCGATGGGAATGATGGTGGCAGCCATACTTGGTAAAATCTATGGCCATCCACCCTCTGGAATTAGAAGCACACTGGAAGCAAGTAAATTAGGAAGCACATAGAGAAAGTTGTGTGAGTGTGGCTGGTGTGTGCGTGGGAGAGGCCGCCCTCAGGGGTTGTAGCTGTTTCTGATAACGAGGAATGGGAGGAGAATGACTCTTTGGCCATCTACGGGAAACCAAGAGAGACAGGAAGATTGGCATGGCGAGATTTAACAGCACAGTGCTTACATTTGATAAAAACTCCACTATGGGGAGAGACTGCTACGGAAAAGTAAGGGAGAACGTATAGAGACCACGAGTCAGGAGGTGGAGAAGGAGAAACAAAAAAATAAATGAAAAAGATCGAGCTATGGTGGCGGAGTGTCTGTTTTATTAGAAAGGAAGATTTATTCGTCTTCGCCTCTGCATTTTTTCCCCCTCTAGATCAACAAGGAAGTTGACAAGATAACCACATTTTACTTGTGAACTCCTTGGGAGGGCACTTGGGAAACTCTTAACTACATGTACCCGTAGAATAATAATAGAAATAACTATCATTTATCAAGGCCTTATTATATGCCAGACGCTATGTTAATACTTTGCACAAATTAGCTCACTCGAGGTTTAATGCATGGAATTTTTCAAAGTTGTAGGAAACACTGCTGGTTGCCTACCCAGCATCCATTGTCTCCCTCGTAATGGACTCCTAGTTTTGCTCAGGTTCATAGCCTTACGCTTCCTACCCATCCATGGGCCTCAGGGAGTGTTGATCCCTCCCTCCACTCCAGAAAGTTGATGTGATTGGTTCTCTGGTTCCTCTTGTTGTATGCACGTTATCCTGAAACTTAGAAGTTTAAAACAGCCATTTGGTTTTGGGCATGATTTTGTGGGGAGAGGGCTTTTCTGGGCAGTTTTCTCTTGGGGTTCCTTGTGAACTTCTAGAGATGTTGGTTGGAGCTGAAGTTATCAGAAGCTCTACAGGGCTGCACATCCAAGATGGCGCCCTCAAAGGCTGCAAGTTGCTGCCATGAGCTCAGCTGAGCTGTCGTGATCTTTCCAATATGATGGCCTCAGGGTAGTCAGATTTTTAAATGAGAGCTGGCTTCCCTCCGAGAAAACCTTCCAGGAGATCTTTTCTGGGCCTGTCCTTAGAAGTCACATGCCTCCTTTCTGCCATTCTCAACTGGCTGAAGCTCTTAGAAGCCTACCCGGATTCACAGGGAGGAGTCAGAGACTCCACCTCTTATGATGGGAGTGTCAAAGAATTGGGGGCCATATCTTCAACCTCTTCTAGGTGACCTACGGAACACCCATTCCTTTCATCACTGATTCAGGAATGGCCATGGGTCCCAATTTGTGTCACTTGAAAGTTCTTCTTTCTCTGGGTGTCATTGTGTCTGATGTGACACCTGGAGATCAGCAGCCATTTGTGTACCAGCCATTTGTGTAGAGGAAGCCAGCGTGGGGTGTGGCAGGGAGGGGATAATAGAGATAATTCAGCCAATAGAGAAAGGCAGCAGACTCCTTGGCAATTGACTGGCCTCTGGAATCACTGAGCTACGTGTCCTTCCAGGTACCACATTTCTTTGTCGGTTAAGCCAATGTAAGTGGGTATACATCGCTCTCACCTCGGCCAAAATACCTTAATATTTAACTCTTCTGACATCGGTGGAGGGGAGGAAACGATCAACTGCATCTTAAAAGGTGCGTTGCCGCCCTCGACTGTGGTCTTTGCCTTGGTGACCGGGACTCAGCCTCTGGACTGTCATTCTATCTCCATCAAATTCATTGGCTTTGCATAGGCATAGGGTTTCTATTTCAAAGTACTGGGTCCCTGTCCCCGTTTTATTCCTTCCTGTTTGGATGCCTTCCAATTCTTTCTTCTCTCTCTTTCCATACCTCCACCTTCCCTCTTCTGGGCTTTTCTCTGATGTTTTAAAATGCCCACAGGACCTTTGCATAGAAAGCCCAGAGCTCTTAGGAGATAAAACACTATATATATGCAATAGGAGTTTCTGAAGCATTCCCTCCCAGGGTTAAATGATATTTCTGGGGAACTAAACATTGATTGCTAGACAGAAGATTAAAATTAGGTCAAGGTGATTTAAAAAAAATCATTTCCTATTTTAAACGTGGTACTAAATGAATGTAAAATGGAATACCACAGAATCCTTTCACCTTCTGACCTGTAAGGATTTATTTAAGAAGTAGATGATCCATCAGATCTAAATAAAATTGGAACCAAAAATAAATAAGTAAATGAAAACGTTAGCTTCCTCCCCACGTCTCAGGGGGGCGGCAGGTGTGGTTGTGCCGACCTGAGTGGATGCGATGGCTCCTTGCGACGTTTCAGGATCTCATGAGTTGCCTGGACCCGAAAGGCAAGTGCTTCATGATAGCAACCGCCGTGTATCGGACATGCTTTCTGAAATCCAGTAGATACACAAACTGGGCCTCACCTCCCCAAGTGAAGCACTTCATCTGTCATTGGGATTGTTAGCAGGTTCGCCGCTCACAGGTGGTCAGAGGAACACGAGAGAAACATTTGAGAGAGGCACAGGGACCCCCCCATGGTCCCGAGAAGCTCCCTCAGCCTCCACGTGTGGGTTGGGAAGAGCCTTTGGCAGGTCCCACACCTTGTCTCTGGCCGTGTCCACTGTTTCAGGACCTGGACAGCTGCTGCAGGCTCGGAGGGTCCTTTATTGGAGATTCACTGAAAACGGTTTGCATGTTTGAATCATGGACACACGTCCCTGGAGAAGTGAATCTGGGCTCTCTGAGGATTCCATGCAGAAGCGGTCGCCTGCTCCGTGAAAGCACACTGCACGCCCCTGAGGCCAGTAGCCCCCTGAGGGCAGGGGCTGTGGCTTGCCGGTCCCACCCTCCCTGATCCAGCAGAGTGGAAGGGCCAGGGACATGATGAATGAGATGGAATTGCCTTTAATCAGAGCTTAAATGACCAACTGAACACGGCCATCCTGCACGTCAGGACACCCAGCTAGTCCTGGAGCTGGCCTTCCCCCCGTCTAAGGTCAGCAGACGATGACCCGAGGGCCACACCTGTACAGCCTGAGAGCTAAGAATTGATTGTGCATTTTTAAATGATGAAAAAGAAGTCCAGAGAAGAAGACGGTGTGACCCATGAAAGTTACATGACCTTCAGATGGCACTATCCAACAAGGACATTATGTTGGAACACAGCCACACCCGTCTCTTTCTGCCACGCCCGGGCCCGCGCCCCTGTGTAGGTGACAGGGTTTCATAGGAAGCAGCTCTCTGTGGGGTCCTCCCTGCAGCCTTCTGCTGCTCGGCACACAGTTAATAACAGGAATAGACTGACTTACTCTGATGGCATCAATCAAAATGCTGTGGAAATGTATTTCCTCTCTGGTTAGATGAGTCCTGACCTCATATCCTCAGTTTTGCCTCTCCACCGGCAAAGGGCTAAGATATTTCCGCTCCGGCCCTTTCCAGGAAGTTCGCCTAGGCTTCCAGAGAGCCTGTGAGAGCCTGGGCATGCAACTCGCATGCAGCTGCTCTAACGGCAGGGCTGTGACCATTGGGGACTAAGAGAGTGACAAAGGGGTGTGGGGACTTCCTGCTTTGCCCTGAACAGCAAATGGCCCCAGGGATTCGGAGCACTGTGTCCTTATAATTTCTACCCCCCATGTGCAACCTCAACTCCCAAACAGGAGAATGAAACCAGCACCAAGCAGATAGTTTCCAAAGGAGGTCTGTGTACAAACAATATTCTAATGTCTCCTGGCTTCTCACATGTGCCTGATGCTGATCAGTGGCCCCTGTCCTTGCTGGGTCGTTAGCACAAGGAGACAAGGGTCCCCAGCCCTTCTGAACCAGGCAGCTGGTTCTGTCCCCTTTTAAAACTGGCCTCCAGGCACAGCCCGGGTGGGGGACCTGCCTATGACAGTAGAGCAGAGAGGATGTGAACTGATTTCCTTCATCCTCAGACCCTCAAACCTGCCAAACTTAACTGTGAAAGGTAGAAAATTGAGGCCATACAACTGAACCTTGTTTTTAAGGAAAGCTTTGTGGTATCTTTCCTTCCCTCCCCCTCCTCCACTGTAACTAGAGAGTGTCAGGGAAAAGCTGAATTTCCGGTACTCCAAGGCAGCTCCAGCAAGATAAGGTGAGTCTTAGGTGTTGGATCATGGCTTGAAGCAGGGAGCTGCTCGGGAAATAAATCATGGCTGTCAGGCCCAATTAAGTGGGTCCTCTGTGACTAGACCCACCATCTGAATCCAGTGCCACTGCAGACCCAGACTGTCCCCGAATGGAGGTGGCAGATTCAGAAACAGCAGACCCGAACACGTGGGCGTTGCCGGCCTGCTTGGGGTTCAGCCACTGGGCCTGGTTAGGGAGGGACTGTGCCTGCCCTACCGCAGAGTTACCTCTGGCCCACGAAAAGAGGAGGGAGCCGGGAAGGAGGAAGGAGGGGACAGCCTTGTCATTCATTGTGAGAGGAGGTGACTCTCTCGCACCGAGCTATGAGGGTGTGTGGCTGTGAGACTGCTGGGGGGGGGGGGTGCCACTTAGTCACCTTCCAAGGAGCGGATTTCCCACCGTCACGTCATTTTAAGCAGTAAAGCGGAGACAGACGGCCTTGTTCTGTGGGTGATGAGTACGTGCCACCTCCATTTTACCGGTGCTTGTCAATGGCCCGTTGTGCACACCCTGCCCTGGGCCCTAACAGCCAAGGAAACAACGCGCTCAGGGACCAGCGAGTGACAACACATGCTGCGGGGCAGGCCGTGGGGGGGCAGGGGTCGGGCCAGCCCCGCCCACCTGAGCGCACACACGCTCGGGCCCCAGCGGCGGTTTGAGGGTGTTCTTTGCAGAATCGATTTGGCAGGTGCCTCAGACGTCGGGCAGGTGTCTGTGACACAGACGTGGTTGAGCTAGGACTTGGTCTCTGAGAGCTCACGCTCCTCGTTGGGGACGGCAGATGTGTCAGCTTCTGCCTCTGCAGTGACGGCATCATTGAGTGATGCATGGAGAAGGCTTCTGAGGCCAGCTCTCAGCGGAGGGGAACGACTGGGAGGTGATCAGGGTCCAAGTTTGTTGTTGACACATGTGGAGGTCCGTGAGTCAGGATTTCTCAGCGAATGCTGCTGATGAGATCTGTTTCGGGAATATACCAAACAGTCAGGACCACTTCAGCTACGGCGACCAAAACGCAGATCAATCTGGCTTATGGAAAAGGGGAAACAAGGAGGTAGTGGGTCATGGCATTGAAAGGACCAAGGATAAGGTAGGCTTCAGGCATGGCTGGACCAAGGGCCAGTGACAGTGTCACGAGGACGCGTACTGTCTTCATGTTTAGCTCTTGTCTCTGCTTTTTCTACAATGGCTTCATTTTAGGGCGGGGTCGCAGGGGCTGCCAGCAAACCCAGACCCTTTCATCTGAGCAGGTCTAGTTGTTCTAGCCAAACTACTGAGGCTGGTCCTCAGTGGCCCAGATTGAGTCACAGGGCTGTTCCTGAACCAGTCTCTGTGAAAGCGTCCTGCTCAGGCTTGACGAATGTGGCCACCCCCAGAGAGGAGGGCAGGTCAGTCCCAGCTGACCCACATCGAGTGGCGAAGGCTACCCCCAAAAGAAACTAAAAGGTAGCACCCGAAAAAGAGAATGGATGCTGGGCAGGCCAGAGCAGCAGATGTCGGACAGCTTGCGCTCGTTTCCAGGGAGGAGCTGCTGTGCTTCATTTGGCCCATACTTTGTCAGGGAACTTCATGTACACACTTCATGTCACTTCCTACCTGAGTCTGCTCTGGGTCTGTTCTGTCACCAGTGGGTTTTGGGCTCTTGCCCCTGGAGCTTTTCACAGCATAGCATCTCGTGGGCCAGTGGCCCTGATGGGACCTTAGCAAAGAAAAAGGGAAGCAGGCCAGGAGCAGTCCTTGACTTCTGACGGCTCGGCCCACGGCAGCTGCTTAATTTGAAAACAAGTAGCTGGAGAGAGGAAGTGTGTGCATCAAAAGTCTTGGACCTCTTTGTGCTGGATTTTAAAAGACCGTTAATGAAGGCACATTGGAAAAAAAAATAACAGTAACGCAGTTCTATTGGTGACCTTGACAATGACCCAAATTAAAAAACCACTTATCTTCTCTGTGTACAAGTTTTACCTCAGAAAGTTTGCTCCTGGCAGCTGTTAATTAGAAGGGGGAAAGAGGTGATTGGCATTCTAAAATCTTTTCCTACGTGCTCTGATTCTCCTCATTCAGGTCCCACAAGAGGCCAGAGAGGGAACGTAAGACTGTGCCCTGGGAGGCGTGCAATTAACAGAGGGGTGGTGGTATCTGTAGACAACTGCTAAGTGAAACCTGTCCTATCTAAAGCCATTTGAAAATACTGTCAGTGATTTGGAAACTCTATATAGGTCAGCGAGAGAGAGAAAGAGAGAGAGAGAGAGAGAGAGAGAGAGAGAGAGAGAGAGAGAGAGAGAGGTCTGGGAAAAGGATGTGGCCTGAAGACTGTAAGCTTGAGGCCCCTAAAGGGTGAAGCAAGGTTTTCATCACACCTCATTTCAGGGAACTCCCTCCTCACTCCCAGGGCTGCTGTGCACAGTTGTGCAAGTTGTTCACTGCTCAAGTCGGTTCAGCTGAGGGGATGATGGGGGCTGAAACCCAACTCACCCAAGTGCTCACCAAGCCAGGACCCCATTCTGTGAACTCCGTCCTCCAGGGGTACTGCAGGTCCTGGCCTAGGACCCGCTCACAGAAGGCTTCTCGGTGAGCTAGCTCAGTGCTGTCTGGTGAGGTGATGCTTCCTTCCACACCTGGCAGCACCCAATGGCACCACCCAATGGCAGGCGCAGTCTGATCCTGAGCGTATGGCCCACGCCTGCGCAGTCAGCAGAAGAGGGGCGGGGGTGGGGGGCGTCTTCCTTCTGTAGTCTAATCCCCTGAGGGTCTGGGAGTAAATAGTTTTCCCTTTGCCTCTGTGTTTACAAAAGCAGAATTAAATGCATGGTCACCACCAAGAAACAAGAAAAGCACCTGAGATAATTAGACGAGCCTTTTTATTTTTCAACATAGATTTATTGAGCACCTACTATGTGTCAGATGCATGTCTGTGACTAAGGCAGTCCAAGAATCCTTTCTCTCTGGGGCTTAGGTTTCAGTGATGACACACGTGCAATAAATAGGTAAACAGAGGCAGACATAAGATAATTTCAGATATCGATCACTACGGGCTTTGCAGAAAACAAACTGGGGTGGAGAGTGGCGCTTTTTGATTGGGTTGTCAGGGACTGTCTCCCTGAGCAAATGACATGTGAGCAGAAGTATGAGGCGGGGTCCGGCCCTGTGACAGTCGGAAGGGGTCCAGATTCCTAAGCTCCCCACTACGTGCCCGTCTTGTAAACCCAGCTTCACGTCTGATGCTTCCTTTTGGGTATCTACTGTTTATTTCAAGCCACGTCCATCAAACAAAACCATCGGCCCATCGCCCACACCCCCTAGTGCCAGCCCCACCTCAGAAGGAAGACTCAGTGCCCTGCACGCTCCCACGTGCTGTCCACCTGGGGGAATGTCCCCTTACCACCAGGTGGCTCGGCCCCAAGCCTGCCAGTCGTGCTCGATTGTCTGCTCAGTCGTGCCGCCTCCATCCCGACCTAACCCCTCACGTCCCCACCCTCTCCCCACGCCCAGCCTCCACGTCACCTCAGCCCCGTGGATGGTCCTCCGGCTTCGGCTCCTTCCCGTAGTCTGTTCACCTCATGGCAGCCGGCGAGATTTCTAAGCAATGTCAGTCAGACCCTGTCAACTCCTTCTGCTTCAAACTGCAAAGTCTTCCCCTGGCATTTGGGGTGCCAATTTCTTTCCCTTAAAAGTTTTTTTTAATTATCATTAGTATTCAATTACAGTTGACGTTCACTATTAGTTTACATTGGTTTCAGGTGGACAGCATAGTGGTGAGACTTTCATTGAATTTACATAGTGATCTTTGGGATGCCAGTTTTGTCCGGAGTCCCTTCTTCAGTTCCCCGGGAGCAGAGCCCCATGACTTTGCATAATAGTTTTTGTTTTCCTCTGTGACATCCAACCAGCAGCGCTGTGCGAATGGTGAGTGGGGACAGTGTGTGTCCTCGGAAAATGGGATGTAAATGCACAAGGAAGGGCCCATCTCAGGAGCAGCGTTGACACAGAATTTAAGAGGCCTCCTGACACCTCAGCAACCAAGACAGTATTTTAATGCAGTAGTTTAAAAATCGAAGGTAATGCCAACCATCTGTAATGAATAAAATATCAACATTCTAAGTAAAGACAGGGCAGGGCAATGGGGTTCCAAGTAGAAGGGCCCAGGAAGGACATGGGGCTTCCGCAGGTGACATGGGGACCTCCCAGTCATTTGGGAAGGGACGAGCACAGACACGAAGGAAGCAAGGTGACTTCCCTCTGGGAGAAACAAACCCCCGGGCCTTCGTTGCCCTGGGAGAGAACCATCATACACACAACATCCTATGAGAGAGGGAGGAAAAATGGTTTGACCTGCGAGCATGTTTCGTTTACCTTCTATGAAGTTTCCATTTCGCTGATTTAGTTCCAGCATTTAAAGTATTCATTTGGAAATTCGACTTTCTGAATACTTAGGGAAATCAGAATGTTCAGAAATATATATGGGTCACCGGCAGCAGAGTGGAGCCTGACCTCTCCTCCAGGTCATGAGTCTCACACCTGGACGCGACACGTCTTAAGGTCACCTGTCCGGGCCCCGCTCGGCGGTCAGGTTGGGGGTCCCTGACCCACAGCTCCACGTGGAACGAGACAAAGCTCTAAACGTGCTGAGGAGGGAGGGGCCGGGTCCTCCAGGTGGCCCGGCTGAGGACTTCATGGGGCCCTGAGCGGGAGCTGGAGAATGAGTAGGATTCAACATGATGAAGAGGGGAGTGTTTGCAGGGGAAGGTTGGAGACATGCTGACACACCAAGATCTGGATGCGTGACCGGCGGTCATGGCCACCGTGAGGGGACGGCATCTTCAGACCGAGAGACGAAGCAGGCAACTCCATAGGCTATAGCGGGATTTTTATGGGATGATTTACTTGCAGGAAGATTGGGTCGGAGCGGATCAGACGACCCAGCAGTTCTGGGCAGATTGTCCTCTGCCCACAGGCCCCTGTTACGGTCCTTTTTTATAGTATAAGTCAGGCACTGATGGTTGACCAGACAAAGGGCCACGGAACGCAGTCCGCGCTGGGGGCCACACCACCCGGTCGTCCTGTGACGGATGAGTCTTCAAAACCGACACCATCACCGGTCTGCTATGTATCTCGGTTGCGGTGCCCTTGCAGCTGTTGCTAACACACATACTTATGGCTGCGTTTGAAGGGATACACGTTATCCCCAAGTAGAACGCTTTGATACGCTTGCTAAGGAAGTGAGGCTGGGCCCAGCAGGAAACGTAATCCGGGGCGCAGAGGTGGACTTGGTTCTGTTCACGTCCACTGCTGTCCCGTTGGGAAGGGGGCACTGTCCTCTGTCCCGACTGCTACGGGAAACCCCCATCCTGCTGGGAGTTGGCTGCGTGTGTATTGCAAGCTCCAGGCACATGGCTAATTTGGGAAGAAAACCCTTCTTAGGAACTATTTATACCCGCTATCATCTTAACCCTCACAGTTGTTTGGGCGGCATCTTCCCTCATCGCTTTGTTTGAGAATTAAAAAGAAGTCTTGGGCAGGCAGGGACGGGGGGTATGGCAGCTGCCTGAGCATTTCTACCGGGCAGCCGCAGGAAGTTCAGTCTTAACAAAAAGGCCGAATTGCCCTGTCTCGTAGAGAGGGGACAAGACGGGGTTTCTGACGACGATGGCTGCGCTGGCTCGGGCTGGTGCTGGAATTATTGAATTAAATTGGTTTATATTTGAACCAGGGGGCTAATCAGAGGATTGTCGTGGACGACTGTGAGCCAGGGGAGCTAAGTTTCGTTTCCTTTTCCTTTCTCACCAGTTGTTGTTGTTCTGTGAACTGGAATGAATGCACCCAGCTGGCCTCTGAGCGCCTCTGTAGCAAGAGTCAGGGATCTGGGGCCCTGAGCAAGTAGGGACCTCCCGGCACTGGCCTGGGGTGCCTGTGAAATGTGTCCCTGGCTTGTTCGCTGCAATGGTTTTTCTAGGTTTCTGTAGAGAAGGGTGAGGTGTGGGAGAGAGAAGGAGAAGAGGCCGAGGTGCGAGTTCTCATGTGTGGCCTCTGCTCACCCCAGCCCCCTAGTTCTCCATCTGCAGAAATGCACACACATCTGTCCATTCATTGTCACGTTCAACGTGACGTGTGCCCATGTGCTGGCTGTGTCCTCCTGAGACAGTCGATGGAGGCGAGGCGTGTCAGTCTGATGGTCACCCAAGAACGTGAATACCGCCCGTGACAAAGTGGCCAAAGGGAAACGGGCAAGGTGTTGCTGGGGTGGCAGTGGAGGGTCTGGCCATGCAGCGGGTCACAGGCAGGCTGGGAAGAATCAGGATGGCATGGTGCTCGATAGTGCAGGTGGAGCACATGTGGGTGCACCCGTTGAGGTGAGCAGGGCGAGGGTGTCAGCTGTACAAAGAGGGAGCGGGCCAGGCAGAAGGACCACCTGTGGGGGCGGCCAGGAGCGTGGCCAGCTAGAGGCCCGGGCTGAGCCCTGGTGAGAGGCCTGGTGAGGCAGGAGTGCATGGGGGGGAGCCTTCTCAGAAGAGCCCAGGAAGCCCGGGGTGGGGGGAAGGCAGGGGCTCCAACTTGCGTTTTAAAAGGATCCTTTGACTGTCACGGGGACAATCAATGGGGGGGGGGGGTGGCAAAGTCAAGATTTCCCCAAATGCACCAGGTGCACCACCAATTTTAGGTGGTGTGTAAACACTTCTGTTTGTGTAATTATGTATTTAGTTGTGTATTAGGGAGAAAAACCTATCACAGAAAAATCGGTCCTTGCACACATGCGATTGTTTAGGATAAAACTTATAAAAATCAGTTAAAATATTACATAGAATATGAGTTCTGGTGCTAACAAAAATCGTGAAAATACTGAAAACACTCAGTGTGGAAAATAGACTATTTTTTCCTCGTTTTGTTTCGAGCCCTCCAATGCTTTGATGTCTTAGGTCACAAACCTGACCCTGCAGGCCATGCCCCCCCTCGGCTGACATTAGATCACGCTTAGGGGACACAAAAAGAATTGCTGACTATGGTTTCTTAACACGAGGCAATGGGAATATTTCTTTCTGACTTCTTAATTCTGTCCCAGCAGCTTAAGCCATTTGGAGACGAGCTCTAGTACCTTAGGTAAATTCAGGTTCCATTTAAGGTTCGGCCTCTGAACCATTTTTTATGACACATGTAAACACATTTTACATCATGGCTTAGAGCATATACACAAGTGTGAGTGTACAAACAATATTACGTAACATGTTCTTCTATAACATCTGTATTTGTGTGTGTGTATATACATACACGCATATAGGTATATGTATATTTATATCTGAAACAAAGTTGCACAAAACAATGCCGTCCACAGGGCTGTGTGACAAACTGACAGCTTTCTGTCCAGTGTCCTCATTAGTTATAAAAGCTACTTGACACCCATTAACCTGACCTCAAGCCCAAAATGGCTCTGTTTGAAAAACACTGATGTGGACATTTTTGTGTTGTAAGTGGGCGGGTTTCTGAAGCGCTGGAGTGGCGTGAGCTCTGGTAGGACGCCAGGTTGGCTGGTGGCTGTTCATTTCATTTTTGCCAGGTGACAAGGAGGGGCAGGGGAGGGTCACCCATCACAGTGGAGAGAAAGGCTGCTGACTCCCCGCCCTGTCCTGGCTGTGAGGGCAACTCGGGCGGAGATGCAGTGTTTGTCGCCTTCTGTCTGAATTCCCTGCACTTCTGGGACCAGCCACACGCCTCCTGATTGGTTTCCCTTCGGTTCTTTAGCTCAGATGTGGGCTGAAGGATCTTCTCTGGCTTGTTAACCACCGGCTTCCCTAGTCCCCCTGGTCTTGCTGAGCCTGGTTTTCCGGCAGTTGCTACTTTGGAAGGAGAATGTGCAGGCCATCAAACGAGAGATGGGGAGGGGGGGCGTGATAATTACTGACGCCGTCACTGCAGCTCGCACCCGCGAACCACACACTGAAGAGCCCAGCAGATCCCGACCGGGGCCGGGACACGGTGAGCCACTCCCCGCCGAGCGTGCAGGGAGTCAGCAGACTCTGTCAGGTTGAATGTATCCTGCAGGAGCAATGCGTTCAGATGTGGATGGACCCCTTTACTCAGCTGGACAAACTTGGAAGGGCCAAGCAGTAAATCGTTTGATCTTTGCAAAAGCAGCCATAGACGGTACATACACAAATGAGGGTGCTACACTCCAATAAAACTCCATTTACAAAAGTAGTCTGCAGGCTGGGTTAGGCCCAGGGGCCGTGGTCTGCCCGCCCCTGCCTTATATTGTACGTGTTTTCCGTGTGTCTCTTTTCCTGTGACAGACGAGGTTGGGGACCTTTTTGAACCAGGTGTCCTCACCTCGGCAGCACTGACGTTTTGAATGGGTCCCTCTTTGTGGCGGGGGGTAGGGGGGCCTGTCCTGGGCACCGCAGGGTGTTCAGCAGCATGAGTGATGCCCACTCACTACACCCAGAATTCCCGGGGAGGGAGGTTCGCCCTCAGTTGAGAATTCCTGCTTTAGACCCTTATTTCCATTCATGTTGTATTTCGTGTGTTTGGTCCCTTCGGCCTACGTATTACAGCATGAAGTTGGGGATTTGGTAGCACAGACTGTCCCTGGCTGTCAGTCCCGGGATCGATTCTGGCCGTGAGCTGCATCTTGGTCTTATGTCTTCTGAACAAAATGGGCTGGAGTTGCCAAGCCCTGCTCCGGACTCGGGGCTTAGCTGTGGAGAAGAGATAAAGCCACATAAGATAAGGGTTTTAAAACTTATCTTTACTAGACAGATTTAAAATGAGAGGAAGTCTTTCAGGAGAAGCACCATGGCACAGCATGCACAGGTCCTGGGGCCAGATGACCCGGGATGTAATCCCGAGTCCAACACTTCCTGGCTGTGTGAGCTTGGGCAAGCTACTTGACCTCCCTGTGCCTTGGTTTTCTCCTCTGGAAAACAGGGATGATGCTCATCCTTACCTGATAGGGCTGCATTGAACACCGACTAGTGCTTAGATAGTGTCCGGCCTGAGGTAAGCTCTCTGTTCATCAAATCACGTGCATAAAATAAAAGCTAAAGTCGGGGACGACCATCCGAGGTCTAACGTCCGAGAACCCTAGAGGAGGAAAGTTGGAAACACGTGGTCAGGTGTGGATAGCAGTATCCTGAGTGCCCAGGAAAAGCAGGCCACGCGGTATAACCACAGGCCAGGGTGGTGTGAGAGAACACTCATGAAACCGTCACTCTCCACCAGCCCTGGCATTTCCCGAGGGATTTGCACACGGGTCGCCTGGCGAGGGGCAGGTGTGTCCGAGCCTCTTGACCTGGACTGTCCAGGAGGAGAGGGTGCTCTGCTTGTGACACGCTTCTCGAGCGATGTGGCACTGGCGTGTACCTGGGCGTTGGGGCGGCGGGAGAACTTGAGATGAAAACCAACTGCTGGTAGCCCGCCGCGTTGCTCTTCCTGTTGGCGGGTTGTGGATATGCAGTCTGCTCTCCCCACCGTCCCTGATAACACTCGTGCTCTGCGGCACTCGAGCACTCCTGGAGCACAAAGGACCCCTTAAACACCACAGTTATTTCGCCACAGTTCTGGAAGCTGGGATCACGGCGGCAGCAGCTTCGGTGTCCGGTGAGGGCCCGCTTCCTGGTTCATACACAGCATCTTCTCCCTGTGTCCTCACCTGGGGGACGGGGTGAGAGAGCTCTCTGCGGTCTCTTTTATTAGGGCACTAATCCCATTCGTGGGAGCCCCACCCTCATGACCCCATCACTTCCGAAAGGCCCCACATCCTAACACCATTCACCTTGGGGCGTTAGGATTTCAGCCTACAAATCTGGGGGACGAGGGGCGGAATGGGACGCAGATTCAGTCTCTAGCTTCCTGGACGCGTCTAGGAGCAGACTGCCAAGCCCCCTTGAATGTGTGACCATAAGAACAATTGTTCTCATCCTGCATCCTTTACTTATCAAATGGCGCCTGAGGGTGCAGCCGTACTTGAGGGTCACATGACCCGGAGACTACGTGATACAGGTCAGGCCGCGTGTTGGTTTCCTAGGGTCGCTGTGACAGAGCCCCCTGAACACAGTGGCTCCACACAAAAGAAATGTATGCTCTCCCAGTTCTGGAGGCTCCGGGGAGGCCCCATCCCCGCCTGGGGCAGAGAGCCCCTGGGTTCTGGCTGCGTCCACCAGTCCCTGGCTCCGCCTCCAGTGGCTTCTCCTTCTCCTTGTGTCTTCTCTGCGTGTCTCTTAAAGGACACTTGTTGGAGGACGTGGACCTCCCTGGGTAAGCCAGGATGGTCTCACCTTGAGACCCATTGCATCAAGGTCACAGTCAGTTTCTGGGATGTGGGCGTATCTTTTGGAGGGTCACCATTCATCCCACTACAGCCCATGTCATCTTGAACATTTCCGATGCTGCTGATGACAGCCTACTTGAGGGACATCTCAGATCCATTACACTGTTTCTTTGGTGGACCATTCTGTCGTAACACGGTAGAACAATAGTTCTTAAACTGGAGTCGCGTCGGCAGCTCCTGAAGGGCTTCACCTGCCTAAAGTTAAAACATACATGACTTGATCCCACCCTGGAGAGTGTCATCTGGCAAGTCTAGGGTGGGTTCCGGGAATTCACAGTTTTAAGCTGTTCCCAGGTGACACCAGTGCTGCTCGTCCAGAACCGCCAGGCTAGTGGGTTTTCTGTAGGAGGCAATTCACAAGCACTGTGGGCCCATAACTTGCTGGGGGTTTGTGTTCCTGGATATACCTCCGCCTCCCTAAATTGCTGCTGAGAAGGCTCGCTGACTTTAGCTCACGCCATGATGCTCCAGGAAGCCGTCACCCAGAGGCTGTTTTGGTCCCTAAGAAGCACTTCACCGACTGCCTGGTGGCACACATTCGATGGAGCAACTCTATTTGCAGCAAAGCAGCAGAACAAGCTGTCTTAGATTCAAACACATTTTCTTAAGTAAGATTACAGTGACAGAGGTAATGTTTTGGTATTTGTCATAGTAATTACAATGCCTGATGAGGGTGCTCATCGAACTGGAGAAAATTCTGACATCCCTGGAGGGGAAATTACAAGATAGCCCATTTGTGACACTCCATGCCGTCCCTTACTTTTGTTATGAATTCCAGAATTATGACTGTGTCTCTCCTTTGAGCAGTGGTCTGTTGAAAAACTTCACAGTAGCACGCTACACAAATTGGTGAAAAACAGTAAATCTTTGAAACAACCTGCCCCTTTCTTAAAAACAGCAGCTTGGTTCAAACAATGGGGATTGTCCGTGTCTCGGGCTTTCTGTGTGTGGCCCTTGTCAGACAGTGCTGTCTTTGGAAAAGCTCTCCCAGGGACTTCTGTGTCAGGATGCAGGAGAGCCGCCGTGGGGCCCGTGGAAGGGGTGGCGAGGAAGTGGGAGCAATTCTGCAGAGCAGCTGGGGGGTGCCCAGCACGGCAGGGAGTCAGTCCCGCAAGGCCCGTTTCCAGCAGGTGGAGAAAGCAGCTAACACAGCTGGAGTCCAAGGGTGGTGCAAAGAGCAGTCCCCCATTTACCCCAGGCACCATTTCTCAGACATCCAGGAAGTTACTTGCCATTTTTTAAAAAAAATATAAATGACTCAGGCGTAGACACAAAAGGCCACATACTGTATTTATTTCCATTCGGTTTATAGAAAATCCCATTTATAAAACAAAATGTCCAGAATAGTCAAACCCACAGAAACAGAAGGTGGATCCATGGTTGTAGGAGCTGGGGAGAGAAGGGAGGGGGAGAGACAACCAATGGACCCAGATTTCTTTGGGGTGATAAGAATGGCTGGAATGAGATGTGGGGAGGGGTGCACAACTCCATGAATATATGAATGCACACTGAATAGACTTTAAAAAGGTGAGTTAGATGGTGTGTGAATTTTATCTCAATAAAAAACGATTAAGGCTTATGGTTATCCCGAGGACCACTTTATCCAGCAGGGGACAAAATGTAGAGGAAAACGAGGCCAATGTTGCCGTCCAATCTCATTGTATTTACATTTATGCAGTCCTTTTAGTTATTTATTTGAAAAGTAGCATTTGCCGAGCCCTTGACACATGCAGTGTGACTACAGTGGGAAGGCATGCACAAGGGTCGCTCATGTAATATCAACAAAACCTCCCAGAATTTCCCATATGACGTGGGTCCCATGTCACCCCATTCTGACGCACTGCCTGCCGAAGATCCACAAGCTGGCAAGTGACCTGTGGGGGGCAGGTGGCTCTCGGTCCCTGCTCACGTCCACGTCATCCACGCGGCTCAGGAGGCTGCAGAGACGTCTGCCTACCAGTGACTGACTTGGGCTCTGTGATGTCACCCGGGCGATAAATCAAGCCCCTTCTGGACCACAGGGTGGGAGTTAGCCACTGAGCGCCTGCCTGCCGTTGGCAGGCAGCAAAGGGCAGACTCACCTTTCGCACGGGTCTCTCATGAACCCTGGGCTTGTGCTCAGGTACCTGTGATGGGCAGAAGGCCACCAGGAAAGGCTCGCCAGGTTCATTTCCTTGGAACTGAAACAGAAGTCTCACGTCCACCCGCAGATGTGGATCCAGCATTCCTGGGACAGGATATTTTTGGAGAGGGCTGTAGAGCACGCACATGGCAGCACAGAGAGAGCAGTTAGGGAGATGGCCTTACCTCCCATGCGGGATGAAAGCGAGGCCACAGAAAGAGGCTTGATGACTCTGGGAAACTTGAATGCGAGAACAAGGATGAAGAAATGAACGTTTCTCACATGCCGTGCAGCTGCCTCCAGCCTGGAAACAGAACATTTTCTGTGTACACCATAAAATCATGCAGGAAGAAGCCTCCTGTCTGATCTGATATTGTTGGCAACAGTGAAATAAATACATTCAGAGTTAGGGAGAAGGCCCATGGAACTTGCTGAAAGTCTCCATCTCACTTTACCTCTTTAGCTTTTAGCATCAGGTCGCCCAGCACCACTCAGCCTTAGCTGCACTGTACAGTCACTTAGGGGGCTTTATAAAAATGATTTGTGAGCCTCCCACCCAAGACCAGTGGATTCCTGAGCTGTGGGAGTGAGGCCCAGATGACAGATCTTCAGATAAATGTGCTGTGCAGCCAGAGTTGAGAAACACTGGGTATTTATATTGGCCAACTATAATCCCTAACTAAGTAAGGAATTTTATTATACTTCCCATAATGTGTGGGACAGGGTCTCAATTGTCCACATAAATAGCCATCATCCAAACCTGTACATAAAATAAATCCTCACATATCACAGTTATTTTCTGCAGCAAAATTAGTTTTCTGTTTATTGTGTGCTTAAGTTTAAAGTCATTCCGTGTATCAGTTAGCTACTGCTGTGTAACAAACCACACACACCCAAAAAACTCAGTGGCCTAAAACAACATTCACTTGCTTTTTCTCTCTATTTTGGAGTTTGGCCGGGCTGGGCATTTTGCTCATCTCACTGCTGACCCTGGCCAGCCTCACTCTCACCTCAGTGGGGCAAAGCATCCTGCCTTGTCATTCTCTCGGCCACTTCCTGGGCCAGCACGCTAGCTTGGGAATGTCCTTATTGTGTCACTAGTAGAGCACAGCAGAGCAAGCAAAAGCTCAAATGGCTTGTTGAGGCCCCAGTTAGGACCTGGCACGCCGTCATTTCCACCTTGTTCTGTTAGTTAAAGTAAGTCCAGGCTGAGCTCGGAAGTGAGAAGGACCAAAGCAGCCACCCCACCCCTCCTTGGGAGGGGCTGCCAACCACATGTCAGGGCTACAGGAAGGGACAAAGAATCAATGCAGTTAACGCGGTGTACACTTTCCTGCTGAGTGACAGTGAGAAGGCTCTCTAGAACGGAAGCTGGTCTCAGTCACACCATCATGGAAACTGAGATGTGACTGTATGTTCCCAGCAGCCGGTCAGTTTTGTGCAGAAAAGAAAATGATGGCGCACGACGCCTCACAAAGGCCTTTTCTTAGTAGGTCTTCCAGCTGCTCCCAGGAGCCTCTTGGCATGTGTAGTTCTCCTCAAAGTTGTCAGACTTTGCAGACTCTACCGAAACCCAAGCAGGTGAAGCTTCTCTACTGGACAAAAGGAGGCCGACGCGCCATTCCCTTGAAAGCCCCCGCAGTGCCACGTGCAGACAGACGCTGAACGAATGCTCCTCCATGATTGCAACTGCTGCAGTTTCCACCCTCCGTTTAGCCATCAGCTGTTTATTGAAAACCACTGATTGTTTTGGGTTTTTTTCTTCTCCATCTCTGAACACTTACGGTTCTTAAAGAAAACATAAATCGTGTGGTAAATGAGCAAAGCTCACTTCCTCCCCCTTTAACTCTGGGAGACCAGGGGGGCTTCAGCAAAGGAAGAAAAGCTGGGCGTCCCCTGTCCAGGGAAGGATTCTACCCGCGTGTGTGGGCCCACAGAGCACACCGAAATTTTGTTTCTAGGTGTCTTACCCTCAGCGCCTCTTTTATCCCCTGGCTAGATGGGAGAGTGTCTGTTCCCACCCATCTTCTGCTTCTGACTCGACTTCTGAAGTACTTACCCACCTTGTTCTTCAGAATGATCCATTCCCATCCCATAGCTGACCAGAGGGGTAAGACAACGTCCCAGCCTTCCAAACGCCAGTACAGCTTGTCTCCTAAATGACCGTGTTCAGGCCAGGACAAATGAGCCTCGTAAGTTATTTGCACACCCATTGGACTCAGCAAAGACTCAGACGTACCTATTCACTTAATCATGTCTACAGAGCACGCCCACTG
The DNA here is from genome assembly GCF_964194185.1 of Rhinolophus hipposideros. Taxonomy (NCBI): domain Eukaryota; kingdom Metazoa; phylum Chordata; class Mammalia; order Chiroptera; family Rhinolophidae; genus Rhinolophus; species Rhinolophus hipposideros. The sequence goes on along the minus strand of NC_138070.1, from coordinate 2,146,154 downwards.
TGTGTTATGAGAGCTCGCAATGGTCGCCATCCTCGCTGGGGGCTGGGGACATTGGGAGTGTAGTCTGTTGTTCTCTGCTCGTGTGCGCTTGGGAGTTTTCACAAGACAAAGCTAAGAGAGATTGCATAAATGTCCCAGTGTGGTAGAGGAAATCCTCATCGTTCAGGGTCTAGAAGCAGGTGGCGTAGCAGATTAGCTAAGGGTTGCAGATTGGCAAGCTGCTGCGCACGGCCAGGTCTGGCCTGTCACCTGTGTTTGTACGGCGAAGAATGGTGTTTACATTTCTCAGGGATTGAAAACAAACTGGAAGAAGAAAATGTTTTGTGACAAGTGAAAATGACACAAAGATTCACATTTCAATGTCCTCACATAAAGTTTTCTTGGAACGCAGCCAAGCTTATTTGTCTCCTATTGGCTGCAGCTGCCTTGACACTTGGGATGGCAGAATCGGGTAGCGACACAGACCGTAGGGACCGAGAAACCCGCAATGTTCACTCTCTGGCCCTTTGCAGTTAACGTTTGCCAACCCCTGGCTGACATCATAAAGGCAGGACAAGCCCCAGCTCTGCTACTCACTTGCAGTGTGAGCTTGAGTGAGTTTCTCAACCCCACTGGTCCTCAGTTTTTTCTTCTGTACACTGGGAATGATGGTGGTGGTAATAACCACATCCTTCCCGTGTGAACATCGTGAGAACAAAAGGAGTCCGTGAAGTGCTTGCAACAGGGCCTCACACGTAAAAATGCTTCTTTCCACAATGAGCGAAACCCTGATGGGAAAGAGTGTGATCAAAATCTCCGTTTTGATCTTCCTGCTGGACTCGGTGCACGGCAGACCCCATGTATCTGATACACGTGTGCGTCTGTGGTCTTTCTCCGTGGATTTCCCCAGCCTGTCAAAACTCCTTCCACACAGCTCGTAAGCTACAGTAGACTGTGAGAAGCGTCGAAGCTTGTACTGGAAACCGGAAATGGTTAACCAGACTTAACTCAGATGAGTCGGCCAGCTCCCAGGAAGTGCAGCGGTGACAGAATCCCGCCCGAGACAAAACCAAACCCGGTGGCTGAGCAATCGGAGACTTTGCTAAGTACAATACCTAGACTCCAGGCAGAGGACACCTCCCTCCTTTGACGGCTCATGAGAGCTGGATTTGGGGAACTCCCGGCACCTCCAATATTATCATTTAGGGCACAGAATATGACGTGGACCCAAACAGCCTCCATTCCCTTATGGGACCAGGCTAGCGTGAGGACACAGGCACCCATTTGAGAAAATGTGAAGAGCGGTTGGCACTCTCAGTTCAAATTGTTTGAGCAGGAACGATTCAAACGTATGTGTCATGTTTCAGCTGGAATTCCTCAGAAAGGACCCAGCTGTCTGCACAAGGTCTGTGCGTGGACCCTGCCTGTCGACTCAGGGGCAGGGGTCCAACCTGTGCCGTTTATCGCTTCCCCAGACCCCGCACTGCACCTGGCACGTGGTGGGCGTTTCATAGATGTAAGCGGACTGCCTGACGAATGGGTGAGTGAGAATAGCTAATGGAATACCCACGGGTGTGTGGTCAGTTCGGCTTTTATTGGATGTCCAGGTGCTTTACTGCATGGTTGCTGGGGTGAGAGGAGGCATGTAGCATGGTAACAATTATTAAAATAATAATAACAGTCATAATAATAACATCAGTACCGGATAACACTTACAAAGGGCTCACTAGGTGACAGCTGAGACGCCAACACTGGCTCGCGTTAGGCCATTTAGTTCTCTCAACACTCCAAGGACTTGCATCAGATGTAGAAAACATGCAGGCTCTGAAGGTTGCCCAAAGGTGAGGAGTGGGCCGGGTTGCCGGCCGGGCGCTCTGGCTCTGGAGCTGCCCCTCTCACCTCTCTCTGCTGGACCCACGCTGTCTAAAGCCCAGGGGCCATTTCCAGAGGCTCCCGCGGCCCAGGTCTGAGCTGAGGGTGGTTTCCGCACCACCCTGAGATCTCTCCCTGTCACTTTAAGACTGTCCTTCTCCCCACTCTCTGGATGAGGAAACTGAGGCTTGGGAAAGTGCCGCTCATGGCCACAGGTCACACAGGTGAGTGGCGGAGCACAAATGCCACCTCAGAATCCTATCCTGCCTCCTCAGCCAGGGACATTCCAAGCCTTCAGCAGGCATTCGTGTCAACTGCAGAACTGCACAACACTGCACGCGTGTCCCCAAGAGAGCGGAAGGGGGCTTGGTGGTTTGAACCCCGGCTTCCCTGCTGTGTCACTTAGGACACCCTGCCCCACCTGTCAGAGTCCCTGTGGGGGACTCAAGGGAAGAGGGGCCTCAGACCACATCAGCCCGCTCCGCTTCGCAGAAGCCCTGAGCACGCGGGGCGTTCGCCACGTGAAGACTCTTTTCCTTACCTCTCGCTTCTTCCCGATCAAGCTCAGTCCTCTCAGCGCCCCAGATTCACACTTGGAGAAGCTCTCAGCCCTCCCCCTTCTGGGACCTCCCCTTGGCCGTGAAGATGGAGCCACCATGAGAGCCCTGGGTGTCCACAGTGGCCTCTGGCGTCCTGAAGACGGGGCCCATTACTTCTTGGGTGGGATATGGCAGTGGGGCGTGGGGGCGGGTGTTTCCCTCACCACCCAGCCCAGAGCCTTGCACAGAACCGGAGCTCAGCACAGACACGGCTCCATGGGTGGGTGGGTGGACGAGCCTCTGGGTAGAGTCTGGGAGCAGAGCAAAGGATGAAATAAAGAACGGCTCACACCGGGAGGTAAGAGCCGCGTCTGAGCATTGAAGCGGTTACGATGCCCCCGCCGGTCAGTCCCCAGGGACTCACTACGTGGGTGCCCTGGGTTCGCGTCCTGTGGGCGCGTCCCCGGTGCGTGTCCCGGGGGCGTGTTGGTGACGTGCCACTAACCAACCGTATGGATGTTGGCAGGTGCCCGCCTCCTCCTGCCTCACTCTCCCCGCTTGTAAAATGCCCTCGCTGAGAAGTCTGGGGTAAAACGGTTAGAGCACAGTCTGGCCTGTACCGAGCGACCTGGGGAGTTTTGTCCAATGCGTTTGTGTGGCTCCGAGCGCTGGCCTGCCGGGGGCTCGTCAGGGCCCAGTGTGCACGTTCAGGAGCTGTATGCACCGTGGAGAAGTCAGTTACATCGAGGGCAACTAGGCAAGTGGTATTAAGAGCAGGGGTCGTAAGTCATCAGAGGTCAGCCCTTCCCAGCGGTTTTGTGACATGTTATTGTTACCCATGCTGTTGTCTTGAGATGTTTCACACCTCTTGTACCGACCTGGTGGAAATTCTACATAATATGCTCCTTGCGTCTCTTCCCAACTGGTTCAGAGTCCTCCTGTGAACTCAGCTGTGCTGGAAATATTTACACCACAGGAATTAACAAATACTGCAAAGCAGGTCTCTGTTGTTTCCACCTTTCCGAGAGCTGGTTGTTAGTCTGTTTTCCAGCACGTCTGTGTGACATCACCGCTGGTCCCACAGTAGTTCTCTTAAAAGCAGGGGCCCCGAGGGAATGACATTTCAAGCTGTTTTCACCATTAACTTCTCAGTGTGGGATTTTATCCGACAGGGATCTGGCCGAGGTTCTGACTGTGGGCCGGGCCAGAATGGGCGTGGAGGAGGGAGCCTTGCCCTGGGCGGCGTAGGGCCGGGGTGGCGAGTGGGCACTGTGACCTCCCAGGAGCGCGCTGACCCCGCCGGCCACCTCAGAGGCAAAGTCCAGAACTGACATCATGTGTGCCTTCAGGCCGAGTCTCCCTCCCTGACCTCGGCCTACACGGAACTCCTCACTTCTCCTTGTAATAGCTCTTCTTGTGTTCTCAAGTATTAACAGCGCTCTAATACAGGAAATAATACAGCCATTGGAAGAAGTTCCCGAGAGAGAAAGACAGTTTAGTTCAATTAAAGGCTTTTTTTAGTAGCTAGAGGTGAACTCCCCAAAAGCGGGCTTTTTCCTAAAATAAACTTCACAGAGTTGGAGCGCAGTCCCCTGGCCATCTGGACTCTGGAGAAGCCCCCCGGAGTTCATGAGGCTGAGCTAAGGCCACCTTCTAACTCTTAGGTAGTGGTTCTCAATGGGGGGCGATTTTGCACACATGCCCCCCAGGGGGATTTTGAAATATCTGGAGACAGTTTGGGTTGTCACAATGGAGTGAGATGCTACTGAGGTTCTACAACGCACAGGGAACCCCCCCACCACGCAAAGACCTCGCCACCCCCAATGTCAGTAGTGCCAGGTGGAGAAACCTGCTCTAGGAGACAGTGCACCCTCTGGCTCATGATAAGATGACACGCAGGGTTTCGTTCCAGGACCGTTGCCGCTCTCCCTTCCCACCATCATGTAGAATCCCAAAACTGCGCTGATGGAAGGGGTAGAAGTTAGGCTCCCCTCCCACCTCCGCCTCTTTTTTATTTCCATCCACTTTTCCTTTCACAGCAGCTGTTTATCATATTTATAACACGTGATGCTTGAAGGTTAGACTCAGAGATGTCAGGTCAAAAAAACAAATGGCCTCTCCCTGGATATGCAGAGATTCCTCTTCATGTTTTGAAGACAAGAGATTGACGCATTGTGGGCTGGTTTCATTTTAGAAATGGGACAACAAGATGATTCATGGTGACGTCGTCCAAAGGTGCTGCTCACCCAGCTCTCCCGTCTAGACCTGGCATAGGACCAGACCGGCTGGGTGGCCAGGCATCCACAAACACACCTGCTTGTTCCACTTTCTGTCGTCTTGAATCAAAGCATTGCTGTTTTGCAGATTCTCGTCTCCTTTACCTGGAACCCTGGGTGACAGCGTCTGACTTTGAGAAGTGACAGTGTTATTTGGGCATTCCTATCTTCACACTTCCAAGACGGGCACCATGCCGAGTCAGGCGAGATCTGGGAAATCTAATATTTCTCCAGGATAAGGAAAGTAATTAAGGGAACACACAAAATTGAACCCTGAGAATGAAAATAAATTAGGTGGAAATTGATCCGACATGTATCTACACGCTAAGAGGCAGAGGTCTCTCTCCCCTCTCAGACATTTACCCGAGTGGATTTTCCACACTCCTGCCTCGTAGATTCTGTGGGTCAGTTGGACGTTGAACAGACTTACTCCTTCTGAGGAACTGTGTCTCCTTGACAACGTGCTCCTTCTTTATTTCTCCCTTGCCTCTATATTCTTACCATCCTCAAAGACACAATGACAGCTAAATTATACTGTAGGAAGGGTGATTGCGACAGGGAGGGCCCCCCAGTGCTTGGGCAGCGCTGGCTGCCCTGATATCTCCTTGTCAGCGTAGCACGAACCTAGGCTTTGTGGGGAATATACAGCACCTGCTGAAATAATTGCAGTCTCAAGAACGTATTTTTAGACTCTTTACCTACATGTGTGCACATAGACACACACAATTCAGCACTTTTTTGTGCTGCTACTCGTGTGAAATCCAAAACAGAAAGGCTATCAAGGAGTCATAACCCCCCCAACACTATGCCTGTCCAGTCTAGAAGCTCACTGCCTAACCCAGGTGACAGCAGCCGTGAAGAAACCAACACCAGAACATTCTGGAACATTCAGGCGGCAGGGACCAGGGCAACTTCTGGGCTGTGGCTTGCGCTCAGAGCTGGGACTTCATGCCTTGTTCCTCCATTCCCTGCTGTGACAGCCCAGTGACAGTGCGTCCAGCATGGAGCCGGTGCCCGGGTCCCTGGAGCTCAGGGGTGCCTGCTTCCTTCTCGCCCCCACCCACCCTCCCTGTTCTAATGAGCCCCGTAAAGCCACGCTTTCAGTGACATTTGTTTCGCCCCCTTTCCTGATCCCCTTCCCTGTGTTGTTCTAACTCTCAAACGGAGAACTAGACCAGAATCTAACCACTTCTTAGCAACTTTACATCAACGACCCAAGAATGACCTACTTTCACCTCTCTCCAGATTGGCAATTGTCTTTTAAAAAAATAGGTACAATAACTGAACCATGAGCTGCATAGATCTTAAGAGCCTCGTTTCATCAGTTTGGACAACTATTAATTAAGGCTCAGAGCTTTCCCATCATCCTAGAAAGATCTTCCCTGCCCCTTCGTCACCCCCTCTCCTGCAGAAGTCGTCAGAATGCGTCTGGTTTCTACCCCGTGGTTCAGTTGTGCCTGTGTGGGAATTTCACACCCATGGGATCTTTCACTCTGCACAACGTTGAGGCGTGTGTGTTGTGGTGTGTGTCAGGCTTCAGTCCTTTTCATTGCTGAGTACTATTCCACCGTGGGGACATACCACCGTGGGTTTATCCATTCGCCTGTTGACGGAGACCTGGGCTACTCCGAATTGTTGGCTGTCCTGAAAAAAGCTGAAGTAGTCTTTTTTGTTGTTTTTGTTTTATTTTTTTAGATTTTATTGGGGAAGGGAACAGGACTTTATCGGGGAACAGTGTGTACTTCCAGGACTTTTTTTTTCCAAGTCAAGTTGTTGTCCTTTCGATCTTAGTTGTGGAGGGCGCAGCTCAGCTCCAGGTCCAGTTGCTATTGCTATTTGCAGGGGGCACAGCCCACCATCCCTTGCAGGAGTCGAGGAATCAAACTGGCAACCTTGTGGTTGAGAGCCCACTGGCCCATGTGGGAATCGAACCGGCAGCCTTTGGAGTTAGGAGCACGGAGCTCTAACCACCTAAGCCACCAGGCTGGCCCCTGAAATAGTCTTTTAACTGGTCTCCCTACAAGCCACACCCTCACTCCTTGCTCTTTGTAGTCTGTCCACAACACAGTAGCGAAAGTGATTCTTTTAAAACATTAAGTGTGATTGTGCTGTTCCTCTGCTCAGAATTCTCCAGGGTTTTCTCACGTCACTCAGACAAGCAAACCTCAAGGCCTTTGCACAGCCAGCCAGACCCTGTGTGATCCATCGCTCGCAGGGGTCTGAGCCCATCTCCCACGACTCTCCATCCAGGTCCCTGGGTGCCAGCTGCCCCAGCACTTTGGCCATTTTGTGAAAAGGCCAGGAAGTTCCTACCCCAGTGCCTTTGCATGCCCTGCTGGGAATGCTCTCTCCTCAGGCAGCTCAACTTCTCCCCTCATTAAGATCTCGCTGTATTGGACAATTCTCTGACTGCACTGTCTAAAACAGATTCTGTTAGACCCGCACTGTCGGTAACATAACTACTAGCCACACATGTCTGGTTACATTAAAACGAGTTACAATTAAATAAAGCTTCAGACACAATCCTTTGATTGTAATAGGTACATTTCCAGTGTTCAGTGGCCACATGTGCTGTCATTTGCAGGCAAAGATTTAACAACTGGCTCTCTAATGAGCACAAAGCCCTGATTGGTAGCACTTGCCAATGTCCACGGTGGGAGTGCCGCCCGTGTAGCTGGTCTCAGAAATGGCTACGTCACCTACGGGCTAGCGACATGGTGGCTCGTGGTCACCGCTGGGCAGGGCAGGTGATACAGCACTCCATAGTCTCAGGACCTTCTGCTGGACAGCGGTACTCTGGATGTTTACCGTGGCTGGCTGACTGACCGACTGATGGATTGCATTTATGATCACCTGCCCAATGCAATATTTATATATACCTGTGTCTGCTCCGGCAACGAGAAGCCTGCTCCCTGCAAGGGGCGGAAGCTTTGTCTGCAGCACTCAGGACACAGAGGGCTCTTAATATCTATTTGCTGAATGCAGGTTTGGGTGTCTCCAAGTCCCTTTCCAAACAAAACGAAAATCAGGAACCATGTAGCTTTACTAAATAAAGCCCCGTCTCCAGCTCCCGACCGAGTGCTGTCTGTCCCAGGCAGGTTGATGGAGGTTGCAGTTCTTCAGGACAAAACAGGCCCTTTGTCCCCAAATATGTGTGGAGGGTCCCCTCCAGGGTTGTTACTTCGGGGTACCTTGGAGAGCCCCAAGGCACACTCAGTTCCCGGAGGAGACCAAGGATTCAGGGCAGCAGTGCTGCTCCTGCAGGAGCATGAGGCAGGGGCCTGGCTTCCGCGCCGTCTGCCTTCTCCATTGTCCCATCAGCACTCGCGCCAGCGTGGTCTCCCACCCAGTGAGGGCTGGGAAGGCACACGCTCCACCAGGAAGGGACAGGATTTTAGTTCTTCGTTCCAGCACATCTCTACTTGCCTCTCTGTTCGCCGTAATGTCAGAAGGAGGAGAAGGGGAAGGAGGAGAAGACATGAGAGAGGGAACGCCGAAAAGGACATGGCCCCTGCCACGCGTTGTGTGCAGGAGTCCTTAACTGCTGTGGCACCGACTGCCAGGGTCGCGGCCGTGTCACCGTGACACCTGTCGGGGAGGCTGGGCTGAGCAGCCGTGAGAAGGCGTGTGGGGCAGGTGGACACAATGCAGACACGAGCTGATGCCAAGGGAATGCAGGGCGACGTGAGAGCTGGGCCATCTTTGCTTCGTGAGCATTTACGTCTGGAGCAATCAGAGAACGCGCTTGTGTGCAAGTGAAGAGCCCCGTAACGGGGGGGTTTTACATCCTGAAATGTCCTTTGACATTGTAGTTCTTTATCTTCCCTTTTCTATCACAGCTGACATACAGTGTTATGTTAGTCTCAGGTGTGCCGCATGGTGGTTAGACACTCATACAACTTATGAAGTGATCCCCCCAGTTAGGCTAGGCCCCACCTGACACCATATGTGGTTATTACCATATTATTGACTGTGTTCTCTATGCTGTACTTTGCGTCCCTGTGACTATTTTGTAACGACCACTTTGTGCTTCTTAATCTCACCTTTTTCACCCAGTTCCCCAACCCCACCCCCATCTGGTAACCATCAGTTTCTATGATTTTGTTTCTGTCGTATTTGCTCATTTATTTTGCTTTTTCTATTCCACATATAAGTGGACATTATATGGCATTTGTCGGATATAATGTCGACTTTCTCGGTCGGATTTAGTTCACTCAGCACAATACCCTCCAGGTCCATCCTTGTTGTGGCAAATGGTGAGATTTCATTCTTTTCTTATGGCTGCGTAATATTCCATTGTGTGAAGCAAACAGACGACCCAAGGAACCTAGAAGCCCCCATATGTAGTCCACCAAACTTGTAGTGTTTTAACGTGTGTCATGAACCTCAAAAGACTGAGTGCCATTGCCTTGCAGTCTAGACTGGCCTTCTAACTACAGTTCAAACAAAAGTCCAATTAACGGAGCTAAGTGTGGAGCAGTGGAGGGGCAACGGGGGCTGATTTGGGAAAGAAAGCCCTCATGTTACCCTATCTTGGTGAACATTCAGTTTCCTTCATTGAAGGCCCAGGAAAGAGACTGGGTTTTGAGCCAATCGCTTAGTGTTGACTCAAGAACTAGCTCTGGGCGTGGATGATTCTGGATCACAGCTGGTGTGTTAGGAACTAGCCTGGCTCTCCCATGCTCAGAAGCACCAGGAGGGCTTTCTTGCCCTCCCTTGCCCCAGAATCCCTCCCAACCTGCCCAGAGAACACCTGAGCCACGCCAGTGGCTTCCGGGACAATGCAACAAACTCTGTCCCCTTCCCATCGTAGTTAGAAAGAGGACTGTGGGTGGAGCCTCAAGACTCCATGGACCCAGCTCGAGGACAGATAAGCCCCAGGAGATCCACAGTTAGATGGTCACATTGAATAACGGGTTGTCACCACAAAATCTCTTTATTAAGAGTCACCACTGTCACTTTACTGTGGGCACCTCCACGGATCAGTTCTAAACAACAAGTCAATTACTGAAACAGTAGTGGAGTGGGAAGAATATTGATTATAAATCAGGAGAATGGGGGTTTCAGAACTAGCTCTGGTTCTAGATGATGATGTGATTCTAGAAGAGTCAGTCCCTTAGCCCCAATTGCTAAATCAGAGGCTCTGTGATACATATAATAACATCTGTCCTTTCCATCCCATGGGATAATTTATTAATGCCGATAATTCTCCTTTCTTCAGTGCTTACCGTACACCAGATACTCTCATAGACATCTCATTTAACTCAGCCATATTAGCTCCTCCGGTTAAAATACCCATTTTTCGGATGAGAAAATCGAGGCTGGCTGTTGAGTGGCTCCTCTATAGAGCACAGTTAGTAGGGCCCCGTGGGGCTGGTGTTCAGCTCAGCAGTGACTGACTCCCGAGACCACACTTTCAGCCACGGTGCTCGGGTCTTATGGGAACCCGGTGGACGGAGCAGTGCGGTTACCCTCGGCCAAAGGAAGCCTGCTGCACCATTGTGGGGACGTTTGTTATCGATAAGGAGCAGGATCTTGGTCGGCCTGGAGCCTCCTTTCTTTTTTCTCAGAAAACAACAATTTTGAACTTGATGGATTTGGCTGCCATTGAACCTTTTCGGCATCTTAATAAGTTCCGAATTACCAGGTGATTCTGTCCATGAGTTTAGCTTCAAGCTTCCATGCCTCGCTCAGCATGGGGAAGCGCATACCTGCCACAGCCTGCTGGCTGAGTGTACCCAATGCAGGAGATATTTCTGTGACTTCTCTTTAGCTCGAATTTCCGTAGTAAGCGTCCTGATGGTCTCCCTCGGACTTGCCGGTGCTCAGGAAGCTTTCCCAAAACCACTCAGGGCCTTTTCACCTGGTCTTTCACTTGCTCCTGTGGCAGCGTAGGTGCTGGTGTGCTGGACCCTGGCCTCCATGCCTCGTTGATGAGCTCATTCTTGCCTTTCAGACTTAGCTCTTATTCACACCGTGTCTCCTGCATTACCTTTTCCTGGCTTCTTCTCAAGGACTGTGGGTTGTACGAGTGTCACCAGCTCGTCTTCAGGTTTCCTCTGGCTGTCTGCCCTACCCCAGTGTCCTCCTGTTGGCCACCTGCCCGTGACATTTTTGGTGTTACCGATCCCCTTTGAGGGATATGTCCGACAGAGTCTTCCAGACCAGTGGTTCTCAATCCTTCACAATCATCCTTATGGTCCTTAGTTAGGCACTTCGTTAGGATTTATATATTCTGTAAGGATCTAAAATGTGTGATATGTTTTCTATTTGTATTAACCCATCCCCTTATATGACTACAAAAACACAATACCTGTGTGTATGTTGCTCACTACGCTCTATAACATAGAATCTGGATGATAGGGAACGAGAAAGATATGTCCATTCCTGTGATTCCTTTTGAACATTGCATTGGAGGTTCCAGCCAAGGCAGTGAGGCAGGAAAAAGAAATATAAGGCTTGCAGATTGGAAAGGAAGGAGCAGAACTGTCTCTATGTGCGTATGACATGATGCGGGATGGAGAGACCCCTAAGACCTCAACTAAGAAGCTCTTAGAACCAAGAAAAGAGTTCAGCAAGTTTGCAGGATATAAGAGTAATTTTTAAAGTTGTATTTCTGTACACTAGCAGTGAACATCTGAAAAGGAAATGAAGGAAACCGTTCCATTTACAACAGCATCAAAAAGAATAAAATACCTAGGAATACATTTTAGACGGGAGGACAAGACTTGCGCTCTGAAAACTAAAAAATATTGTTGAAATAAAATAATATCTGTGTAAATAGAAAGGCATCCCGGGTTCAGGAATTGGAAGACTTCCTGTTGTTCAGATGGCAGTACTTCCCAAACGGATGTACAGATCCAGAGCACTTCCTCCCAAAATCCCTACTGCCGCGTCCACAGAAGTTTTCAAGCTGATCCTAAAACTCATATGGAAATGCAAGGGAATCAGAATAACCAAAACATTTTGAAAAAGTCGAACCAATTTGGAGGGCTCAAACCTCCTGATTTCGTCCTGAAGCCTGCTAACAACGTGCTACAAAGCTACAGTAAGTTTTGCAACACAAAGACTCTGTGTCACTGGCATAAACGCAGACAATCGAGTCCAGAAATAAACCCATAGATTTATGGTCAATTGATTTCCCATAAGGGAGGCAAGACAATTCAATGGGGGAACGACAGCCTTTCGACAAATGGTGCCGAGCAACTGGTTATCCTCTTGGGCAAAAGCACGGTCTCTCATCAGGTTCTCTGATGGCACCAATTGTGATGGGTGATTTCACGTGTCACCTTGACTTGGACCAACGGGGGCCCCGATAACTGGTGACATATTATCTCTCGGGGTGTGTGCACGGGTGTTTCTGGAGGAGATTCGCATTTGAATCGGTGAACTGAATAGAGAAGGTCCACCCTCACCAGCGTGGGGTGCCCAGCCAATCCACTGAGCGCGCAAATAGAAGAAAAGGCAGAGGAAGCACGAGTTCTCCCTCTGTCGTCCTGAGGAGGAACGTTCACCTCATCCTGCCCTCAGACATCGGCGCTCGCGGTTCTCCATTCTTCACCACTCCCCAGCCGTTGCACTCAGACTGATTACACCCCCGGCTCTCCTGGTTCTCCAGCTTGTAGATGGCAGGCATTGGGGTTTCTCTGCCTCTGTACCCACGGGAGACATTGCCATAGTGAATCTCCTCGCATATCTCTGTAAGTATCCGGTTGGTTCTGTTTCTCTGGAGACCCCTGACGGATACACGGACAGGACGCCCACCCCGAGACCAGCCCACCTGTGGTGGGGGGCTTGGCGGCTTCCTGCCTAGGCTGGGGTGCTGCCTTCTTCTGAATCAAAAACACGCATCCATAGACCTTCCCACCTGCTCTGTTCTCCTGAGTGTTTCCCGTACAGTCCCACTTAACCAGTCACAGAGCATTTGCGGAGGCCGTGTCAATCGCAGGCTGGAATAATCGCACTGCCATTACCTCAGCATTGTTGAAATGTGAAGGGTAAAATGTCTCTCATTATTCAGCTGCTCGCGAGCGATGGCATCGAGCCAGCAGGGTCCCATTAACTCTCGAGACCTTACTTCGGATGCTCTCCACCTTTAAATAATACCTTCTTTTCAAGGAAGTGAAGAAAAGTTGAGGCTCTCATTGACCCCAATACAGCAGAGCTTCCCACGTCTGAAGATGCATTGTCTGTGCTCGAGGCTCTCAGAGTTTATCTGACGAGCGTTTGATGGGCCCTTTTTAGAGTGAGGAAAATTCTCCCACTTTTGATTCAAAGCAACAAGGAACTGAAAATGCAGGCCAGAAGCAGAAGTGTCTAAGGCTTGGGAATAGCCTGGTGACACTTTCTGTGCCAGATTCCTGCTGAGTTTGACAGCCGGGGCTCCCTGCCTCCGTCAGCCACCCACCCAGGTCTCTGTCCGCCCAGCTTCTGAAGCGGCGCCCCGCCCTGCACACCAAAGACAGTCATTTCATTTGTCCCAAAGGTGTAGGTTCTCAGGTAGACGTGTGCGAGATGCTTTGGTTTGCTTGCAAACGTCTAGACCGAGGAAACAAGAGAATGGATTTGCCACGGCACCACGACCTGCCAGGTTCCCATCTTCGCAAGACTTGGAAATAGAAGGGAAGAGTCACAGTGGGGTCGACTGGGGAGGGTGTGGAAGGTGGATGTGTGTCATCAACCTCAAACTGAGGCTCAGTCCCCGAGGCCCGCTCAGGAGGTTTCCTGGACGTCCGTTGCTTTCACCTGCCCGGCTCCCAGCCCCTTCGTCTGAAAACGCCGCCCCCCACTTCTGGTGATGCCTGTCCCCCCCACCCCTCTCCTCACCCCTCTCCCTCACACTCCTCTCCCCACTCCCTCCACGCCCTGTGGCTCTGGCCCTCCTGTTCTCAGCACCTGGGAGGCTAATCGGCCAGACAACACGTTTCATTCTCACGGGCCACCATGTTTGCTTCCCAACGGGCACAGGCCCCAAACCAGAACCTCCACAGTCCTGGTGACGACCCTGTGGTGTCACTGGGACCCAGGTGTCTCAGCAGCGCTGCATTCTGGGACGTTTGCTGGAGGTGTTGGGAAAGGAGCACTCTCTTCCCACGAGGGGTTCGGGATTGGTGGCTGCCACCTTTGCTGCCACCTCGAAAGGTACTGCCCTGAAATGAAGCCAGTGCAGAGGGAAGCAGAGCCGGGAGGGAGACCATCCAAGACCTGGTGACCTAACGAACCCCTGCACTCATTTCAAACGTGTTTGCTTCCCACCATGTGTCCCTCTTGAATCAACCTGCACTAGACTTTGATATTTTCCACCAAAAACATTCCCACCCAACACGGGGTGCCCTCCACCCTGGGTGATTTATTTCTTGTTCCATTCCTACATACTTCACCTGGAGACCTCACTGTTCTTGAGAAATGTGGGACCACACTGGCGAGGAAGGTGACAATGAGATTTTAGGGCCAAGGGAGGGAGAGAAGAAACTGAAACCCTTGCAGCCGTGTGCGAATGTCCCAACAGGCTGTGGCGTTTTATAATAAGACCAAACCATCCCGCAGCTTTGTCTCTCAGATGATTATCCAAAGGACAGGGTTTCTCCCGAGGCTGCGTCCGTGTGCTTCATTTCCTTGGATTGTCTTTTAGAGAGAGCTCTAGAGATGGCGGGGAGAGATCTTTGAAATATCTCCGTCTCTAAGGAGACGGCGTGGCTTGGAGTGGCTGCTGTCTCTTTCTAGGGCCACTTTGCGGGGACGCCAGCTCTACCACTCACGCTGAGTAATCAGATCCTTTAAACGTTTTGTATGTTTGGAACGGAACAGACGCTCCCTCCCGCTGACACCTCCCTGATGACATTATGAAGCTCTCTGAGACGCCTGTTTTGAAGGGAAAAGGGACTCCCCAGACTCTACATTTCTCTGTGGGTGATCAGACGTACTGTTGATGGATATTGATTGTGGGTGGGAAATCCAGGAGCCTCGGACCGAGGGGGGGCTTAACAGGTCGAAGGGGGGTAGTTACGAAGGACCTCCACACAAGGAAGTCTTTGGGGCGCCCAGAGGCAGGGCCGCTCTGCAGTGAGGCAGCTCTGGGGGCCACAGGCAGAGGCTCTGACGCCCACGCACATCGTCCTTGTGTCTGTGGTTGAGACAAACGGTCACGAGGAGCTTTGCTCCCCGACAAAGCAGTGCAGACAGGGTGACACTGGGCCGTCAGAGCGACTAGAGCTGTACCCCGGTCACCATTCGGCACCTGTCCGGAGATCAGACAGCACGTCGACGTCAGTACTAGGGCTTTTGTACTGAACTGCCTAGAGCCTCGGCGCCTGGGTTTGCACCATCGCCACGCTGTATCGTTTCCCCCGACTCACGTCGCTCACGCTGTGCCCGGGAAGGGCCTTCTCACTCCCACCGCACCCTGCGTCTGTCCGTTCTGGCCGACCTGTCGTCCAGAAGGCGCGTCTCGCATTTTCTGCACCGCCGGACGTGGTTGGCAGCTACCACCGAGCTCCCTGGCGGTCCGCCCTCCATCAGATGGATATGACCCTGGTGAACCAGGGGTCCCACGGACTTGCCAGAGACGCAACACGCCAAATGCCCTTGCGTTCTCGGAGCTGTACCCCAAGCAGGATTAAAGGACCTGGCAGACGCTGCCCTGCTGAGAAGGAGACGTCGTGGAAGGGTCTGGAAGGCCTGAGCCATCCTCAGCTGGCAGCTGGCAAGCGTGGCGGCCTCCGGTGCTCCCTGCTTGCAGCTCATTCCTTCCCAGGCTGGGGGCAGCCTGCGCCTCGCTGCCCGGTGCCCCGCTGGCCCATCTGTGCCCACAGGGCATTCCAGCCGTCCCTTATTGCATTCCTACTGGCTGACAGTTCCCTTCCGGGTCCTGCTGCAGGACCCCCTTTCCTCAACAAGCCCACGGTTTCGTGTCTCATGAACACTGTCCATGCCAGCCTGGGCCTGGCATCGGGCCCGGGCTCGTGTCTTGATTGGCAGCTGAACTGAGAAGGAGCGCCTGGACGTAGCCATGTGCCTGGATACTGTGCCCCACAGCAGGTGCTCCCCCCACCCTAAACCCAGCTGCTCACGGGCATGCGGAAGCCATTTGTAAAGCACCTTCCACAAGCCAGGCACGTGCTGAGTGCTGGGCAGCTGGCATTCTGATATGTGTGGGGGAGAAGTCCGCCAGTTAGGAGTTAGGGACCACGGACCACCCTCACTTCTGGCACACACCACAACGTCGGGGAGTCCCCAAACCACCCTTAGGTTTGCTGATTCGTTAAGACTCCTAGAACTCACGGCAAGCTGCTATCCTTGTGGTTGGGGGTTATTGCTAGGACAAGGACAGCCTAAAATCCGTGAGGGTAACACGTGCATAGGGCAGGGTCCAGAGAAGCACCGAGCACAGAGTTTTCGGTGGTGCCCGCCTGTGAGGTGAGGACAGCATTACCCTCCAGGCCTCCCAGTGCGGCCAAGCTCGCCTGAGCCTGGGGGTCCAGTGTGGATGGGGCTCCATCTTGAACCCATATTGACCATCCCCAAGGTAACCCCAGTCTCCAGCCTCTCAGGAGGGCCAGCTGATACTGTGTGGCCCAGAGCCCCCAAAAGGCACTCTGACGGTGTGGCTCAAAGTGGTGGCACCCTAAATCACATTGTTACCATCTCTAGCCGTAAGGCCCCAGGCAAACGACCACATTCCTAGCCAGTGTGACATTCCCCGGCTTGGAGATCACCCCCCAGGAGCTGGAGGTGGGGGCCTCTGACCGTGAGGTCGCCAGCCACACGCTTCTGCTTCTGCGGGATCCACTTTGCGCTCAGCTCCTCGGCGGCCTGACACCCACAGGGCTGCCGGTGAGCTCCGGGCACAGCCTGGGTCCCCCTGGTCGGCCACGGGAGCCCGCCCTGCCTCCATGCCAGGGTTTCCTTGTCTGTCTGTGTCATTATTGGTTTTTATTTTAAGGAAGTACATGACCAAAATCATGACCGTGTGAAAAAATAGACAAAGAGCAGTCCTGCTGCCCCGAGTGCGGCCACCTCACGGCCCCCCAGGCCCCGCCCACTGCCAGTCACCTGCAGTAGCGTCTCGCCTCCTTCTCCAATTTTCTTTACACAAAGAAAACTACATCAGGTAATATGTTCTCATGCCACCCCTTTTCTTTGACAAGAGTCCCTCTGACTTCCTGATGTTTTCAGGCTCCGATGCTCTCCAGGCTGAACGCCCACCGAGTGGAGTGCTCGAAATGCCACCAGCCTGTCCAGCACACACGGGACCCCGATTCCTTTCTTAAAAAGACAACAGTGCTGATGCATTAACACAAGAGCGGGGGGACGTACCCCAGTTTAGGGCACCCCGAGACTTAGGCAGCAGACACGTGTAGGAAAGAGTTTTGTTGGACGGCTCAGTGGGAATCAAAGCTGTGATGACGGGAAAGCTGTTTCCGCTGGACGAGCCCTCGGCTGGCCCCTCCTGTGTCCTGAGGGTCCACTGACTGCTCTGGGTTGAGCCTCCTGATGTCACAGCAGTTTTCCCTCTGTTCTCTCCATCCTGAGACCAGGAAGCCCACGCAGACAGAGGGAGCGATTCGTCCCTGGCCAGACACAGGGCTCCCGACACTTGCTGCATTTTTCCGTCTTATTTTGATTCTCCTACGTCTGGAAAGCCACGGACTGCAGTGTGTTTACATCTCAGGGTTTCCAAAGGTCCGACCTGACCCCCGATGCAAAGTCTCCTCCTAAAAGAGCAAATCAACGCATTGGATATTAACACAAGCAAAGCCACCTTGAGCAGCAGGAAGTGACGTAATGAGATCCTTTGTTGGGCAGACGAGGCATCGGTCCTGGGGGAGCCCTGGTGCCTCCTGACAGATGGCACTTGTCCATTTGGCCAGTACTGATGGCCATGGATGTTATCAGGCCCCGGGGTTGCCGTGCTGGGCACAGCTGAGGAAATGCCTCTCCACCTTCTAGTGAGGGCACTCGGACAATAAGCACATTAAGTAAATAAAATGTGTCGATAGAGTGGGCAGACTGTTGGCTGAGCCTTCATCTCCGCAGCATAAAACACTTGAGGGGAACCACTTTGTGGAGTGTCTACACGGCCGAGACAGAGTCTGGGTACCGATGACACAAAGCTGCGTAAAGTCCACTGGGAACATGATTCGACCCCTGGCATGTGGGATGAGTTCTTTGTTAAAACTGAGACCAATTTCATGGCCCACTTCATTAGTCAGCTCACCAACAGCCATTACCAACAATCCATTTTCCACCTTGCATGGCAGAGGAAGCCACATAACCTATTTCTGGTCATTTAATGGTATAGGCGCTTTCTGAGAAATGAATAAGGAGATAGAAATGAATAAACAGATAGCTCCCCTGTATTGCCAGTTCTCCACCCCTCATGCCGACATTTGCACTTGGTAATATGAGGGCATGACATCAGGAGCTTTGGCAGCCCTTTTGTGAGCATGAGTGTTTCAGCCAAAGTATTTAAGGTCAGTCCCGACACATGGAGCAGCAGAATGAACAGTGGGACTGCCCACTTTTGATTTAGTCTTCTTTTATTTGCAGTTGAAGGTGTCTTTAATTGGTCTGTTTTTAAAACAAACACAACCCGTTACAACACTAAGATATCCACAAAAAGACTTGATTAAAAATGTTGATAGTAGCTTTAATCATAATAGCCTAAAACCAGAAAGCGCCAAGGTGTCCATCAATACAATGAATAAACAAACTATGGCATATTCATACGGTGGAACCCTACTGAGCAATAAAAAGGATTGGACAGCTGGTCCATACAACTACGTGGGAGAATCTCAGATGCTTTGTGCCGAGAGAAAGACGGCATACTCGTAAGGGTACGTACTATATAATTCCACATATAAAAACCCTCCAGGAGGAACCTAATCTGTGGTAGAAGGATAAAGCAGGAACTGATGTCTCCAGGGGGGTGGGGTGGATAGCAGCTAGGATGGGGCATTGGGGACCTTTCTAGGGGGTTGTCATGTTCTGTACATTCATGGGGGGTGGGAGTGGCACAGGTGGGTACAGAATATCACTGCTACGATTTCTGCATTTCATTGTATGTACATTTTACCTTAAAAGAACAGCAACAACAACAACAACAACAAAAACACTTTAAAAAAAGATTGAACTGAAGGGACGCATTTGTTTTGCACACAGTTCCGGGGCGACTTGTACTGTAACACTTAGAAATGCATCCAAAAATAAGATTGGTAGATGGATGGAGAGCGGGATGGGTCTGTGGATGGATGTGTGATGACGGGTAATGAATGGCCATTGGCAGAATCTAAGCCGTGGGGCGTGAGCGTTCGCTGTACAATTCTTTTACGTCTTTCCGTAATAAGATTTGGGAGGGAGGCTATTAATGTAGACATGGCAGAAGTTGTTACTGATAACATTCGTCATGGTTTACCCGGCAACCAGGTCCTTCCTAGGGTGAAGGCGGTTTTATGGAAATGAGATGTGGACCCAGCAGTTTGCATGAGCCAGAGTGGAGTCGTCTTTCTGGGGACTGAACTATTTATGCAAAGCTTCATGTACAGCCAGGGAAGACCATCTCTGGCAGATACAAAAGGGCCCCGTCAGCTACTCAGTAAGCTTAGCCACAAAGGCCAGGACAAGCCTATAAGCCAGGGACCTCAGAATTAGGCTGCATTGAAAGTTTCAGTGCGAAATATTGAAATGCAGGTTCCAGAAGCCCTCACGCTCGAGGGAAAGGACGGCTAAGCTGCAGCCTTTTCACTGTTATTAGAATCGACATCTTACGTGGCACAAACAAATGCGCGGTGAAGGCTCTGACGCTTAGCCCTGCCCTTTCCGGGCCCTTGGTGGATGAAGCTTGTATTTTCTGGGCCACTGGCTTATTTGTACAGAAAATGAAATAGTGTGATAACAATTAATGAGATTGAGGTGGAAAGCACCGAGGCGTATATTCGAGGAATCTTTTGTTGTGGTCCGGAGTTGCTTTGCAATTAGCTCACGAGTTTTACCAACGGTAGCTTAGGTAGGAAGGCGGAAAGGTAGAATGGTGTCTGCGGTGCAGGCTCTGAGACCGTCCTACCTGCAATGCCCGCCCTACCGTTTCTGTGATGTGTGGTCCTTGTACGGACGGAAACAGGTGTTATCATTCGGAAAGACACGGTCCCTGGGGACAAAACTGGACCCGATACGAGGTATTGAGTCATTGCTGAGACAGCAACTCCACGTTTCAGTGGATTAAAAATATATATATTATATATACATATATTATATATATAATATATATTATGTTTAATTATGAAAAGTTATGTAAAGATACCTCTTGTAAGTCTTTTTTTAAATATTACGTGTAAACGTCGTGCTTCTTTTGATCTTCAGCTTCACCCTAGATCCCCACCCTCACTTCCTTGCAGTAACCATTGGGGCGCATGCCTGCTTACTTACGTACACACACTCTTGTGATGCCAGAAACTAGAAGATGTCCTAGCTTGAAAGCCCACTTGACTATTTCCAAGCTGGGTGACCTCGGGCAGGTGCTCCGACCCTCTGAGCCTCAAAGAGTATTTGAGGAGATAATGACGGAGATTTTTGCCAACTATCACCCGGGAAGAATTGCACCTCCCCCATAGCTAGTTCTGTGTGGGGGTTAAAGGTGGTTGTCTATTTACAGAACCTAGAAAACCGCTGGGCCTGCAGAGAGCAGAACTCAATGTTACATGTTCCTGCATCTGATTTACATGTTATACATAAAATGCCTACATGCTAGGTTCTGTCGGGGTGACGCGGTATTTCACGTCACTCTGCATTGCCTGAGTTCCCTCCCGCTCAGGGTGTCCTGGGGGACGTTCCCCTGAGCCCCTCTGCTGTCCTTTCTCCCCTTCACCTCTCAGAGCTCCCACACTCGCGTGGGTGTACCACAGCACTGAGCCCTTCTCCTGACAGAGTGACTGCGGGTCATTGTCCAAACTGGGAATTTCTCAGAGTGAAGGGACGTCTCAGTAAGCATAATCCCGAGACAGCTGTCCTGGGAAAACCACCAGATGTGACCCCGATTGTCATCCGCTCCGTCAGAGCCGCGGTGACCGCTCACGTACGTCTGTGCACTAAGCCCGAGAAGGAAACTCACCGGCTCAGAGCGTAGAGCGTTTTTATTTGTAGCCGGCACTGCTTTGTGGCTGTCCTAAATAGCTGAACCGTTTAGCATTCCCTTTCCCTTTTATGTAAACGGGGCATTTGCCCCTCTAGTACCATGTACCTCCATCCACCCCTCATTTCTGTTCTTCCTTGTTTGGAGGGTGGAAAATGGCCCCTCGTGTTTGTTCTGATTTTCATGCCCTGTACTGCTGAGGATAGCATCCTTTCCTGTTTCCTTCCTCGTAGTCTTCCTCCTCCTCCTTCCCCTTCTAGGTGTGTATTCTGACGACTGATACTTAAAGCTAGCCAAGAACTTGCCTTGTAAGCCTAGACACTTTTATTATCTTCGTGAAAGTGAAGGATAATCCTTAATGTTTAACATGTGATCAGAGTGTATCTTTATTTTAAAAAAAAATGCAGTCCCACCCGCACTCATCTACTTACCCTGGTTGGTTTTTGAGTCTGATAAAGAGGAACCCTCTGGGCAAGGTGGAAGAGACCCAGTCCTGCCTCTTGGGTTTCACCCTTCTTTGGGTCAGTTCCTATTCTTTGAATGGCTGTTTTCAGTTAAAATTATTGAGTGCTTACTCCAAGGCCGGCATTGTGCAAATGCTTCCTTGTGTTAATTTCACTCACCCTCTCAACGACCCTCTGGGGTTAATACGATTACGTCCCCATTTTGCAGATGAAGAAACTGAGGCAAAGAGAAGTCAGCTAAGTTAATTTGCCCACGCTTTCGCAGAGCAGAGCTGGGGCTTGAATCCAACAGGCTGGGTCCAGAGCTTGTCCCCTTAACCACCAAGTTCATTTTCTTCATCTTAAAGGAAATGTAGTCTGAAAATATAGCGCCATTTAAATATGTTCTTATTCATTGTTTTAAAGTGAAACTTACTCTCCCTTAGTAGGGAGGGCATGGTACCCTGAGCCAGTCCACCAAAGAGGCTAGAATCGTAGGTGACCCCCAATTCCCCGAACCTTTATGTAGAGGCTCAAGGTAATAGTAATAGTAACACCTGCAACAGCGTAACTCCCGGTTTTACAACAGGCATTCAGCATGAGACACTGAGCTAAGCATGTCCCCTATCGAATCATTTCATCCATATGACAGTTCCATGAGGCAGCCCCATTTTCCATGGTTGGAAACTAAGACTCAGAGAGGTCAAACATTTGCCTAAGGTCCCACAGCTAATAAGCGGCAGAGGCAGAATTGAACCCCAGCCCATCGCAAGTTACGTCCATTCCCCGTGCTTAGCTGTTGCATGTCTCCACCAGCAAGGTAAACATGGCCACACACATAATTCACATGGGACCTTGTGTCCTTATCCTAACGTGTTGCTGGAAGTGCTTTGTTCAGTGGTTCCCTGGTCTTTTCTGAGCTATGTGTTGTGTGATCTGTGGAGACCACGCTGTCTGGACCCAAACACCACATTGATTTGACACATGGTCCGACCACAGGGGTGGAAATCCGAACGCCACACTCTCTCAAGAACCCTGGGGTGTATGTTCCCTGTAGCTTTTTCATGCGTGCCCTTGTCACATCTTGTCACAACAATTAGCAGTGCACACAGCAAGTAGGGAGCCGGCCACACCACCCTGGGTTGTGCCCTCGGACGTCTGCCGGCATTGCGGGAGCCACGTAGCTCGGTTTAATTAGTGCAGTCGGTTTCTAGGTCTGCTGGTGACAGGACGGGACCCAAAGCCCGCCTTCCCCGTGACGCCTTCCCCGTGACGCCTTCCCCGTGACGCCTTCCCCGTGACGCCTTCCCCGTGACGCCTTCCCCGTGACGCCTCCCACTGTGTAGACCTGTCCTCGCCCCAACTTGCAACCCACCCTGCCTGTACATTTTCTACCAGAGCCCCTTATTAATATTGCTTGGTTGTGTCATTTATTTTCATTTTCTGTTGGAACGCAGTGCCAGAGAGTGATGGGGATTATGCTTCACCCCCAGACCTCTCACCCGTCTGTAGATGCCCCCCATTCCTGCTTTCTTCATCCACCTTGTTTCTGCCTTTGTCCGTTAGTACTCAGGGAGTAAGAACCATCCGAGTTGTTCTTGTACAGCTAGCCCAATGGTTCTCCAGCCTTTGCGTGTCCAAAACTCTTTATACTCTTACAAATTATTGAGAACCCCAAAAAGCAGTTGTTTATGTGAGTCAAATGCATCAGTATTTATAGTACGAGAAATCAAAATTGATCATTTTTTTTGGAAATTTTGTAGTAACGAGTAATAATAATAATCCATTCTAAATATCAGAATAGGCTTATTACATGTTAACTTAAATTATATATTTTGTGAGAAATAGCTATTTTGCAAGAGAAAAGCAAATTTGACAAGGAGAGTTTCATTCTTTCCCGTTTTTGCAGACCTTGTGTGTCAGAAGGCACCTGGGTTGTCCTATGGCTTCTGAATTAACGCTGAATGATATGTTGCTGTACATATAATATGCTAAAATACATAGAGGTCATCTGGCCTCCCGCAGTTGGAGAAAGGATGACCTCTTGGCACCGTGAAAGTGTTTGGGGAGCCCTGGGGCCCCTCGACCACCCTTTGAGACCACTGACTGCTCTGTGGCACCTTACACAGGGACACTCACCCCATTTCACTGTCTGTTCCCCCAGACACTATTCATCTACATAGACATTTCTGTTCCCTTCGCCAAGCCCGGAGCTACTTGTCATCCTAGTTGTGGGGAATCCAGCAACATATATGCAGCATTTAGCTGCTTATTTAGTGATTACATTCCACATGGGTCCGTTCACACCATCTCCATGTGTCTATGAAATGCCTATTTTATTTGAGGGAAATACAGCCGTGAACAAGACACACAAGGTCCTTGTTCTCATGGGGCTTGCATTGTACCAGGAAGACTCACTACTTATAAAAAACGCACAAAAATGCACCTCCAACCCTTCAATCAGTAATCGTGCTCTGAGGAAACGAAAAGACAGAGTTGTGTTAGAGACGAAAGGAGAAGGGTGATCAGGGCTGGCCTCTCGGAGACGCAGATGGTAGGATGAGCCCATCCCCAGAAGATCTGAGTGGGAAATCATTTAGGAAGAAGGCAGGGCAAATACAAAGGCTCTGAGGTAGGGGGGAAAAAAAAAGAACTTGTGTGTTTGTGGCATAGAAAAGCCTGAATGAACCACCCAGGCTGTTTGTTTTCCCATGTTGACATGGTGACGCTCCTTCCTAGTTTCTCTGGCAACCTGAACAGTCAGAGG
Source organism: Rhinolophus hipposideros (assembly GCF_964194185.1). Classification (NCBI taxonomy): domain Eukaryota; kingdom Metazoa; phylum Chordata; class Mammalia; order Chiroptera; family Rhinolophidae; genus Rhinolophus; species Rhinolophus hipposideros. The sequence continues at coordinate 2,122,152 of NC_138070.1, read as the reverse complement.
CGGTCTAGAACTTCTAGAAGAGCACTTCCGCTTGAGAATTATTGACCAAGGTTTGACTTGTTTCCTGTCTGTCCAAAATGACGACTGAGACGTGGTTAAAGGCATGAGGGGCCGGCCCTCCTGGGGACGCTCTGTTGTTCCCTCTGCCATGGGCGTGGGAGGTATCAGTGGTACCAGATAAGATACTCTCGGTCACATTCAACAGAACCCCAACTCAAACCGCTCAAGCAAAGGCAAAAGGAGATGGAATCATCCAGCAATTCTGCGAGGCACATACGCACAAGTGACTGAAAGCAGAGATTCCAAGAAATATTTGTACAGCGCGTGTTCGCAGCAGCATGAATCACGGTTGCCAGAAGGTGGAAGCAGCCCAGTGTCCGGCCATGGGTGACTGAACAGTGTGGTCCATCGTGTAACAGAATAATATGGATTCTTCAAAAGAAAGGAAATGTTACACAGGCTACAACGCGGATGGGCCGGGAGGACCTTATGCTGAGTGAAACACGCCGGTCACAAAAGGACAATCCCGGGTGATTCCACTTCCAAGAGGCACTCGTGAGGAGTCAAGTTCACAGACAGGAAAGTAGAATGGAGGGCGCCAGGGCCTGAGCGAAGCGGGGATGGGGTGAGTGTCTAATGGGGACGGAGTGTCAGTTTGGGAAGATACAGGTTCTGGGCGGCTACACAAACATTGCGAATGTACTCAGTGCCACAGAACTGTGCACTTAAAAAATGGTGAAGGTGGTCGATTTTATGTTGTGTGTATTTTACCCCAAATTATTTTAAAAAGGAAATTGATTCACTCTCCTAGCAGAAAAGTCTGGAGGTCATGCTAGATCCAAGCAGAACGGTAAACAGGGGTTTGAATGCCGTCATTGAGGTTCTGCCTCTCTCTCTATGTCCCCAAAATGTCCACAGTATATACTGCATGCCACCGACAACTTCCGATTCACAATCTCCCAGCCTACTGACCGTTGACAAAGCACATTTTTCCTGTTCCTATGCCACAAAAATGTGGAAAGAATTCAGGTGACCCAAGCTTGCGTCACCATTCACCCTTGGCCCAATGGCCACGGCTCAGGGATGTGGCCGGTATGGTGGCTACAAGCTGAGCTGCATTAGAACAACACAGAATGGGTCCCTTGGAGCAACGTGGGGTTCTGTTATGACAAATGAAGAAGCTGTCTAGTCAAGGTCAGCTGTATCCTAGACGTGAGGGGCCTTTGGGGAAAACAGTGGAATGCGCAGAGCACAATTCTGGTCACTCTATGATGTCTTCAGAACATTCGCGGTGGCATCAGCAGTCTCCGCAGGCCTGGAGTGCTGCCACGGGCTGTCACTAAGCCACGAGAACACCTCGTGCCACCTGTGGCTTATCTGCCAAGAGTCCCCTCCTGCTGGCGTTAGCCCTACATAGCTCAGCGACAGCCTGTCATTGGTGGCCCTGGATATTATCTTTCTTTAGTTGTTCACCTTTGTTCAACCAAGTATATAATTTTAACCCTAGAAGGCAAACTCCGGGACAGAATTCATCAGAAAGGAAGCTCCAAACCGTAATTTGTGAATTGGGAGCAAACAAGCCTCCTCATTCAAATTCTGCTGTCAGACACTCAGGGTAAGCTTTCAGGTGGAAATGACCTTCTAAAGCAGGCCTTGGGGTGGATGGAGTTCTCTGCTCTGGTTTTCTCTTTTCTTCCTTTTTTCATACAGAAAAGGTACCTGTGGAAACAACAGAATTCCCGCTAGGAAACATGGCAGCTCTCTATAAATCTATGGGCTTTAATTGTAAACGGAACTGCCCCTGACCCAGACGAGAAGCGCTGTTTATCACAACCTCTAGTGAAAGCCGTCTCGCCCCTCTTTGCCCAGGGTGCCCTGAGGCTACGGGCGTGCCCTTCCCAAGACGGTCCACGAGCCTGCCCTCATCTTCCGTTTGTCCCGGGAGCAATGCTGTAACTTCAGCTGGAAGGAGCCCCCAAAACAGTTGCTGTGGCAGACGCCTGGGGAGTTGATTCAGTGCCGAGTAGCCATCCTCCCCTCTTCACTGCCGGTAGATGTCTGATGTGGTTTGGATTGCAGGTGAGGACGTCCTGATCTCCAGAAGATGAATGGATGAATTGTGGTTGGCCACATCCCACTGCCTGTTGCCAGCTGGTCCTTCTCCCAATTCCCCTTCCAGCCGGGGTGGGCTTTGGCACGTGAGCTGTAAAGGGAAGTCTTCTGGTGTGTTTCAGGGACAGGCCTTTGAAGAGAGAGCCTTTTGCCAGTATTCATATCCCTGCCTTTTTCTTTTCCCGCTTGCGATGGAAGTGAAAGCACATGTGCTGAGACCTGTTGCCATTCCCCTGAGACAATGTGAGAAGATCCAAGAGCGTCATGGAGACATGGACAGCCGTGGCCAGTCTACCCGTGTCGTGTTCCTTGAGACAAGCAGAGGTCTTTCTTCCTAAGCATTCCTTACACTAATTTTTTGCAGCCCAAAGCATTGTTAATCTATCAAGTCAAGGGCACAAATGTGTTTTCCATTAGTCGCACTCAATGGGTGATCCACGTTTTGTACATGTCCTGCCGAGAGAAGTCTAATTTCTTGTAGCGCAACAGGTAGAATGTAGATGATGGAGCACACCTGCCTTGCCCCTTTCTGGCTGTAAGTGACTTCTCAGTGCCTCAGGTCTCTGAGGGGGGCCTTACTTTGATGAGCTAAGCTGTTAGCCCCCAAGACCCGTAAAAGCCTTCCAAAGAAACACCTGGGGCTGCGGGCCTGCCCGAGGTGTACTGGGGTCAGTGGCTGCTGATGGCCCAAAAAGGGGCCGCTGATGGCATTGGAAGGCCTGTATTTTTCTGCATCCCAGGAAGACCGTGTAAATATGACCCTGCCTTTTAAGAGCTCACAGTCCAAGACGGAAGGCTTCATCGCTCCAACCTCTGTAAGCTACTTTGCTGAGAGAGAAAATAGACACTGAACCAAAATATTGAACGTCCTAGAATGAGGGCTCTGCGTGTGTGACTCTGAGGCTTATCTCTGTATTTCAGAAACCAAGTTCACTGCCAGTCACAGGGCAATCACGCGCTCAGCAAATATTTACTGAAAGTCCTCAGTAAATCTTTTTCAGTGCCTGCCATGGACCAGGTATGCTTCTCGACCCTGGAAATACTGCAGTGGACAGAGGAGCCAGGTCCTTCCTCTAAGGCCCTTCCCGTCCTGGTGAGGGAGATGCATTCCCCCCAAAATGAATAATTGCATGTCGGGGAATGATCAAGGCTCTGGAGAAAAATCAAGTGGGGTCAAGAGATGCAAAGATAGGTCAGGGCCTATGTTACACAGGCCTCCCCAAGGTGAGATTTCAGCAAAGAAGAGATGAGAACACCAGCCATGCAGGTACTGAGGGAAGGGCAGGCAGGAGGAGGGAACAGTCAGAACAAAGCTCAGAGGCAGGAGCGCCTGGAGTCCACCGTGGCTGGAGTGAGGGCGCAAAGTGAGGTCAGAGGCAGGTAGGCGGGAGAACGTGGGGAAGCAGGCCATGTGGGGCCGTGAATGGTGAACAAGAATAGAGAGCATCTAGGAAGTGTCAGAGGCAGGATCTGAAGCCAGGCAGTGGACCCCAAAGCACAGGCTTCTCAATCCCAGACCCCACTGCCTGACTTCCTGGGAAGCAGGAGAAATGCACGGCAGGTTAGAAGTTTGTCTTGGTCCCCCTGCCTAGAGCCTGATGCAGCAATGGTTGCGCCCTGTGTCCCGAACGGTAACCCACAGAAGAACAAAAGGAAGATGCATTCCTGAGGGACTGGGGGAAGGGGGTCAGGAACGTGGCTGTGATGTGGTGGTCCCTCCTTCTGGGGGCCTAGCGTTAGCACCGCTGCTCAGCTGCTTCTGAGGAAGGAGTTTCGGTTCCTTGCTGGGAAAGGAGTCCCGCTGAGATACTCAGGCTTGCTTCAGGATTGGCCTCATAAAATCTCGACGGGCCAGCTGCACCGAGGCCATCTTCCTCCTCCTCAGCTGCCCCTGTGACCGGCCATCGAGTCCCTCGAGGAGGCTGCAGGTACCTGCAAAGGGTGACTTGTGGAGCTGGTAGGTTTGATGGATGGGCCCTTCGCCCTTTGTGGGTTTTATTATTAATACATTCTTTTGCTCCAGTGGTTCTGGACTAAAGGGTAGTCTGCTTGCCTGTAAGTTAGAAATGGGGTGTGCGTGTGTACGACCCCCATGGGGAAAGGTGGCGTCAGCGACAAAGTTGCAAGCCTGTACTTTATGACAGATCACCGACCCCTTTACTGAGGGGTGGGTTAGACTGGCCGTTCCCAGTGCCGAATCAGACTGTGAAGATCAAACGCCAACTGCCGTTTCACTGCTGTGGGACCCGGAGGGGGTTTCCATGCCATCGGTGTCTCTCTTTCTCACCTGTTTCAAAAAGGAGCATGGTAATGGAACCTACTCAGTGGGTTGTCGGGGGAGTTTGTTGTTTTTTAAGACCCTTTTTAAAAAAGCAATTTAAGGTTTACAGCCAGATTGTGAGGAAAGTGCAGGGATGTCCCATTTCCCCTGTCCCCCCACACACAGCCTCCCCCGTCACCAGCACCCCCAGACAGGACACCTGTTACAACTGAGGAACCTACACTGACACCTCTTCTTCACCCAGAGCCTGTAGGTGACAGGATGATTCATTCCTGGTGTTCGTTCCACGGGTTTGGACAAATGTGTAACGACATGTATCCCTCACTGTGGTGTCACAGGGACGTTTCACTGCCCTGAAAGCCCTCTGCGCCCCACCTGTTCTCCCCGCCTCCCCTGAGCCCCTGACAACCCCTGATCTTTGCACTGGCCCCACAGTTGTGCCTTTTCCAGGAGGTCGTAGAGTTGGGATCACACAGAGCGTAGCCTTTTCAGATCGGCTTCTCTCACTTGTTAATACACACGTGAGTTTCCCCCATGTCTTTTCTGGATGGACTCCAATTTATTTATCCATCACCTACTGAAGGATGTCTCTGTTGCTTCCCAGTTTGGGCAATTACGAATTAACAACCATGTGCAGTTTTTGTGTGGACATAAGTTTTCTACCCCTTTGGGTGACTACCAAGGAGCAGGACTGCTGGATGGTGTGGTGAGTCTGGGTTTGGCTTTGTAAGAACCGCCAGGTTGCCTTCCCACGTGGCTGCACCGTTGTGCGTTCCGGCCACTGATGGGTGAGGGTTCCTGTGGCTCCACCGCCTCCTCCGCTTTGGGATTGGGGCCATTCTGGAAGGTGCGTGGTGGGCAGCTCTTTGTTTCAATTTGCGTTTGTCTGATGATACACGGAGGTGTTGTTTTTAAAGGAACACACAGAAAACCCTGAGCAGAAGAGAGCCAGAGCAGCAGGCGCCCCGAGCGTGTTGGGGGAGCGCGTTCGTTCCTCTGGTAATTAGGCTGGAGCGTCTTCCGCAGGCCAGGCTCGCTCAGCTGGGCCACGCACTCGGCCTGAGAGCGTGTTTGTCACCCGCTCACTGCTGTGGGTGGGGGCCAGACGGTTCCTTGTTGTGGAGGCTTTCCTGTGCATTGCAGGGTAGTTTCACCATCTCAGCCTCTACCCACAGATGTCACCTGTACCCCCACCCCCTAGACATGACGACCAGAAATGTCTACAGGCTTTGCCAAATGTCCCCTCCCTGGTGGGGGGCAAATCACCCCTGTTGAGACCCACCGCCTTGGAGCGTGGCTCAGAGTGACATTTGGGGCAGATAAGTTACAGCAGGGTGGGGTGGGACCCCTCCATGGAACGTCGCACAGAAAACCTTTCCATGCAGGGCGGCTGGCTGGACAGATGTCTGCCTCAAGGAAAGTTGCCTTACTCTGCTGGGACTATGCCCGGCTTTTCATCCCAAAGCTAAGATGACTTCCCGTTTTGATCCCTTCCAAAACTATGCCTTCTCACAGCCATTCTAAACTGGTGCCCAACCAGCGTTTCTTAGCACATGTCTCATCTCACCCTGCCCTGTGTAATACTGTTAAATTATAGCACCATTCATCCCAGAAATATTTATATAAAACATTTCAGTGCAGGGGAACCCCTGTACAGGGAGTCAGCACATGAAACAATGAGAAATACAGAGCACCACCCATGAAGTATTCTTGCCTAAACCGTTCATTCTGCACCTACCCACATTTCCAGTCCTAACACCCAATTTAACGGAAATGCAGGGGATAGAGAAACACATTCACTGACAATGCAGAGACACCGTCTGATCAAACCAGAGTGAGGATGTAATAGGCCAGATGACTTAGTATTTCATAAAATACCAATTGTGTGATACAGGGAGGGGATAACTGTTAATGGAATAAAAGAGACTTAAGAACATAACGCTCAGATGTGACTCTGGGCGGGCCTGGTTTGGACTCTGATGGGAACAAATGAATTCTATAAAACAATATGCTTGAGGTAATGAGGGAAATTTCGACCTTATGAAATCATTCTTTTTGTTAGATCTGTTGGTGGCAAGGTGATTATGTTTTTCAAAGCCGTGAAGTATTTACACATGAAATGGCATGAAGTCTGGGTTTTGGTGTGAAATATTGTGGACCCTGGTTCCTTGCCGGCCGTCAGCCGGGAGCCGCATTCAGCTCCCACCCTTATTCCTTGACTATGGCCCCTCCATTTACACAGCCAGCATGAGCAGGCGACACCCTTCCCACATCAGAATCTCTCCAATGCCCCTTCTGCCACCAGCCAGAGAGAACTCTGCTTTTGGAGGGATGGCTGGTGTGCCGCCATCAGGCCAACCTAGGTATCTCCCTGTCTTAAGATCAACTTGGGATTTTGATTTCCATCTGCAAGTGCCCTGAAGCGCAAAATTAGTGTTTGAGTAACCAGGGGTGTGAGTTCAGGTGGTAACTTCCGAATCCTGCCTGCCACACGGCCTTGCGATGGGCTTTTCCTGCTGAAAATGGGGCCCCCTCCGTCACCCATGTGGGTCTTCCTCCCCGTCCCCCAGGCTCTGCCTGATGACCTTCCGCACCATCCTACGTGACATCACACCTCCTACCGCAACCCCCCTGTTCTCTTCCCAGCTTTATTTTCTGCCACAACCTCTGCCCGCGCCTGACATGCTGTTTATCTTGATTATGTTTTGGCTTATTGTCTGATGCCCCCAGCTGGTTCGTGAGCTCTCCGAGGGAAGATGTGTGGCCCCGGGGAGCCCTCACTGAGAATGACACTGGGCACAGGGGAGGCCCCCAAAGCGATTGCCAGATGACTAGACCTCTCCCAGGTTTAAGAAGCAGAAATACAGGCTTCAGCACGGGAGCTTTCGACTTCATTTTAGAGTTGGCCACTGTGTTTGCTTCTAGAGCTGCCATCACAAAGGGCCACAAAGGTCCACAGGCTGGGGGCTTCAGCCACAGACGTGCTGGCTCCCAGTTCTGGAGGCCAGAGTCCACCTTCCAGATGTGGGCAGGCCTGGCTCCTTCTGGGAGTTCTGACGGAGGGCCTGCCCTGGGGCCTCCCGCCATGCTTGTGGTCAGCCGTCTTCATACTACGTGGCACCCTCCCTATCCAGCGTCCGTCCACCAAAGTCCCCGCCTTATAAGAACATGAGGACAGCAGTCCTGTTGGATGAGGGCCCCCAAACAACCTCACTTGATGACCTCTGTAAAGAGTGTGTGTCCCTGCAGGGTCACACTCAGAGGTCCTGGGGGTTCGGGATTAGGAGGTAAGGACAAGTCCCTCCATAATAGCAATGGTTATGTATGTTTGCTCTTATACAAGCTCTGAGGAGCAGGTTCAGCTCGCAGCAGACTCAGCCTTCCAGGGCCAGACACCAGGGGTACCTGCCCCACCCACAGGCCGCCCTCTGGACACCTGATGGGCGCACGTTCCAGCAGAGACCATCTCAGCGGCTTTGAGAAGCCGCTGGACAGAGCATTTCACATGGAGATTAGAGCGGCCCTGAGACAGATGGCTTGCAGGCTGGAAATTACGCTTCCTGTGTTAGAAATTTGTACTGAACATTGATTTTCTTTAAGGAACACTTAATCATCCCCGAATTACACCTGAATCTAGCACATTTTGAAGAGAGGGGGAGTAGTTTTGGGTTTTAACCACTGAGAAACTGGATAGGAGTATCAACTGTCTACGTGTCGTGTGTGCGGCCGGAACGTGCTCAGGGACCCCCAGACCGGCCGGAAGCACCCCGGGGGTGGCCACGCCCAGCGTCCCACGCTGACACTTCCCAGCATCCCGCTCAGCACCTGCCGGGACAGTCGGCCCCATATTGACCTGGTGAATGAAAATGACACGTCGGCATTAGGCCCTGCTGTCTCTGACAACCCAAAATCATCTCCCAGGTCAGCAGCTGCAGTCCCACAAGCGGGGGACCCCTGAACTAAGGCCGCGCCCCAGTGACAGATGATGAAAAAGGGCAGAGGTCAAATGAGTGACTCCCAAGGTCATAGAGCTCAGCACCCGCAAAGGCAGGCCTGGAAGGGGGGTCCCGTGTCCCACCTACTGCCCTCCCCCCAGCACGTTGAGTGGCCTCTCAGACGCCACCTTCTGCCCACTCCTTCCCCAGAAGCCAACATCCTCAAGGCCTGTGCTCTGTCCCACTGTATTTTAACCCTGACTCTCCCTGCAAGACTTCTCGTCCTGGGACCCAAGTTCCTGCCACAGCTACTTCCTCAGAGTAGACGGGACACCCGCTGACCTCATTGAGGAAAACACCCCGCTAATAACGTTGGCCTTGGAAAGCCTATGCCTTTCTGCCGTCTCGGGGGCTCCCTGCCCCATCCCCACACAGGGAGGACACCGCCCTGCGCCACCCGACAAGAATCCGCCCACTTGCGTGAACTCTTAGGTGAAGTGGAAAGAAGGATGCGTCACTTCAGGGAAACCTTTACCCTCGCACCCAGTGCAAACGCAGCAACAGCGGGTGTCCCTGCGGTCACATCTCAGGAGGGGTTTCTTCGTTGGCAGGACAGGTGGAAGGTGTGTGTGCTGTGAGCCCGCCTGCGGGTTTCCCTGCGTTATGACAGAGGGGCGGGTGGTTTCCCCTGCTGCGTGCCTCTGATGTCTCCCTCACGCCTACCGTGGGCTCTTGTGGCCAAGGGGCAAGTATATTTATCCAGGCATTTTAACGTAAGGCTTGGAAGTTGTGCCTAAACCCACAGAGGTGCTGCCGCTGATGTGGTCGGGCTGCTGTGGGCCTGAGGCCCACCTGGACACGCAGCGTCTGACAGGTGACAGTGGGGTTCAGGCCGCCTCGCGCCCTCCTGGCTCCCTCGTGCTGACCACCTGTGATCTGCCTTGCTCAGCATCCTCCAGCCTTTGACCTGTTTGCAAGGGTTTATCTCCCCCACTCTGGGAGGTTAGCCGGGCCGGTGTGTGTGTGTGTGTGTGTGTGTGATGTTTTAAGCAGTTACCTCCATAAATTATGGCTTTGCTTGTAGTTTAAGGAGTCAAATAGTTCCGCAGAGTTTGTTGATAAAAACCGTGTGTGACATCCTCAAGGCGACCAAACTAGAGCGAGAGAGACAGATGAGAGTCTTTCAGGGCAGAGAGTGGGGGCAAGGTGGGACTATTTCAGGGGTAACAAGAGGGGTGTCTCTTCAGTGATAGAATTGTCCCTATTCTGATTATGGTCAGGGGCCCGTGAATCTTCGTGTGTGATATAATCTCGTAGAACCATACACGGAAAACAAAGGGCTTGTGAAAACAGGTGAAATCTCAGTAAAGTCTGTGCCCGAGGTCATAGCATGTCAGGCTCCTGGTTGTGACTGTGTGTTATTGTTATGTACGACGTGTCGTTGGGGGATGGACGTGTAGACAAGAAATCTCTTACTGTTTTATTTTTTATTTTTGGCAACTTCTTGTTGATCTCAAACTATCAAACTTTTTCAAAATCTGAAGTTGTTTTTAAAAATACTGCAGTACTCTGGCTTCGTCCCTGCATAGAGGCAAAATCCTTACTGTCGCTGGTATTTATTCTCATATCACTAAATGATGTGGTAAAGTTGATACTTCTTCCTTTTTTTTTTTGAGTTTTAGGCATTATCTATAAATTTCCCACTATGAACGATAGGGAGATATATATCCAGAGGGTGCCAAAAATGTATGCGTATTTTAAGAAACAAAAAAAATTGTATTAAAATTGTAATACTCAATAGATACTGATAACAAAAGATGAATACAAGTCACGTCTGACTTCTGCAATGACAAGAGGTGCTCAAAGTGGTTACCACCAGCGTCCAGACACTTCTGGTGACAGTGAACTACTGCTTGAGCCACGCTGACCAAAGGGTCCGCTTGAATATACTTTTTTGGTGCCCCCGGTATATATATATATGGTCTTGTCATCCTCACATAAATACAGTCCTTTCTATGTCTCCATCCTTTCGATGTAATAATCATATTTTGTCTACCTTAATATTCAATGCTTAAAATATTGTAAGTACACGTGTTAATCACAGTATCACTGAGTATTCAATTATGATTACTTTTCCTTTTCCGTATAATGATGTCTTATCATCAGATTTAAAACCTAATTCGTTTTTATTGTTTTTCTCCATTTTCTGTCTATTAAGCTCTCATTTACTCCCAAACTCTTCACTGATTACCTAAATCTCCTCGCAACACATTCATTCGCATCAAATTTATTAGGAAAACTTCGGTTTCCTGCAGACATTGTGGCCAGAACCTTCCGTGCAGGCGCTCAGCTGCTGTGGGCCTCCCTTCCCCACCAGACATGCCTTCCCCAGGGTCCTCCGTTCATCTCTGATTCCTGTTGCATCTTCAGTTTCCCATTCCTCATGAGGCCCCTTCCTCGGTTTACTCCCTTGTCGCCTGGAGCACATCCTCACGTCGCTTTCTGAGCGAGGGTGTAGGGGGTGAATGTTCGGAGGACTTGCTTGTGTGGAAATGTTCTCTTTGTCACGAGGCTGCCTAGAGAGTGCTGGGTGGGAAAGCATTTCCCCCTGGAGTTGGGAAGAATGTTTTCATTGTCTCTGGTTCCCCGAGCGGCTGTTGTGGCTTCTGAGTTCATGCTGATTCCTGATCTTTCTTCTGCAGGGAATTCTCTTCCGCGTCCCGGTGTCCTGAAAGTACCGCTCGGAGCCTGGGTGTGGAGCTGTTCCCATTCCCGGGGCTCGTCACCCAGGGGCCCTTCCAACCTGGAAGTCACGGCCTTTCATTTGGGGAGACTCCTTGGCTTGTTTCCTTGATGTTTCTGATTCCCCCTTTTCTCTGTTTTTTCCATTGTTCAGATAAGGAGCCTCAAATCCTCCTGTTTGCTGATCTTTTCTCCTGTCTTCCATTTCTTTGTTCCCTCTACTTCCACGGACACATTTCCTCAACTGTATCCATCCCCCAGTCCAATGACTTTCCAGTGCTGCTTTAATATTTTTAATTTCCAAGGGCTCATTTTCACCATTTCTTAATAGCATCCTGTTTCTGTTTCATGATTGCGGTATCTTCTCTCATCTCTGTAAATGTGAATGATTGCGCGTGCTTTTCATTTTGGTCTTTCCCTCCTAGGCTCTATTTCCTACAGAGTGCTTGTCTTTTCTGTTTGCCTGTTTTGGTCTTTATATCATGCAGAGACTTTTCTCAGTGTCCAATACTTCCTGTTCGCTCGTATAAAAGAACAAGGGACTCCAAAGCCACTCGAGGCTCTGAGTCCATTTGCTGGGACTTGCTGGCTCCAGGCTTCTCTGAAAGGTAACCAGGCTGGCTGTTGGCGGAGGCCGTGGTGTCGGTCCCAAATCCCCTGGGACCCAGGACTTTTCCTGGAGAGTGAAGGTCTGGGGACAAACGCCTAGAAGTCTCAATGTTCAGGACACATAGGGTCACGCTCACCGTTTCCAGCATGCTGACCCAAGTCCCCATGGCCCCCCGAGGGCCCACACGGAGTTCTGGGCTCCCTATCTGGCTGCTTCCCACGCAGATTTTCAGCGCATCTTCCTTATTTTAGCCCCCATGCACCCCCACTTTAGAGCTAGAACTGTTCCACCAGTTGCTGAGACTGGGGGATGGTATAAATTTCGGTTCTTAGCTTTTCCCATGGACAGCTCACGACTTCCTCTTGAAGCTCAGCCGTTAGCTGTTTACCCATCTGCTTTCCACTTTCCAAGAGACGTGGCTGCATGTCCCCAGCGGGCGCTATGCCTTCAGTGATAGTCCCTTTTCTCCTTTAAGTGGGGCTTGGGGAGAGAGCACAGTAGATCTCTGTGCGCAATCTGCTGTCACTCTCGCCAGTTTATTGATGATAAACTGAGGTTTAGCGAGCCCAGGAGATTGGTGGGAACAGCAGCTGTAAGGGGAGCGCTGCACCTTTTTTCATTCAGCCTCTGACTCAGTGCACTTGCATGTGCACCAGGACGAGGCCCTGCAAGTCACATGAGTGTGCTGCGGACCTCCCTGGCACAATATGACAACAACGACTGTTTATTAAGTGCTTGCTGTATGCCGGACACTGTTCCAGTCTCTATATGTATCAATATGTTTCATCATCACAATAGCTTTATAATCCTATCCATTTACGGAGTAGGGGAATGAGGCACAGAGACTTTATAATTTGCCCAAAGTCACACAGCCACAAGGTGGGGGAACTGGGGTGGGAGCCCAGGCCAGGCTTCTGGACCAGCACTTGCCACAGCAGACTGGGTAAATCTGTGTGCTGGGGCCTGCTCTGGGCACTGTAGGATGCTGAGCTGCGTCCTGGCCTCTCCCCGCTAGATGCCAGCACCCCCCCCCAGTTAAGACAACCAAAAACGTCTCCAGACAGAGCCCCCGGTCCCCTACAGGACACAGTCGTCTTCTGTGGAGAGTGACCAGCCTAGGCCTGACCTGACCCCTTGTCTGTCCCACTTCCTGGATGGGGGACTGTCCAGGGGCCCCTTCCCCTCACCCTCGGAGCTGGCCAGCATGTACCGCAAGTCTGGGGCCAGCTCCCCCTTTCTCTCCCATCCACCCGCACGGCATTCCCACTGTCTGGTGCACTTTTTCTGTCAATGTCACTGGCTATGAACAAAGCAGACAGAGCGGCCAGTGCTGGCAGCACGGTGAGGCGCAGCCCCTCTGGACAGGCCATGTCACTGACTGTGGCTCTCGCCCTCCTTCCTCCCACAGAGCCAAGGTGAAGAAGGGGGTGAACATCCTGAGCACCCGGCCCAGTGAGCCCCGGCAGTGGGACGCCAAGCAGGAGCTGGGCAACGGCGGGAAGCATGCCACCACCACCGTGCTGTGCCAGCGCCTGGGGCCCAGCGCCCGCAACAGGTAGGTGCCACCTCCCTCTCAGGCACCACTCGGGGGCCCGGTAACCCCATCTCCGTCTTAGAGGCTTGACCGAGACTCACGTTCACTGCGGCTGAGCTGAGCTATGAAAGCCTCGGCCTGGAAATCTGGGGCCCTGGCACCCATGGCGGCACCCCCTGCCATCTGCAGCCCCGAGGGCACGCCGCCCACTCGGAAGGTGTGTTGTCAGGGCTTTGGAGCAGAGACGAGTTAGCAACATGCTGCTCCGCTTTGCCCGGGCTTATGCGTGCCCTTCACCTACACGCGTGTCCTGGGCGCCATGTCATCTCCTGGCGCCCTCCATGGGGGACACAGGCGGCTTTCCTGCAAAGCGTGCACCCTTCACATGGAGGGCTGGGCTGAGCGGGTGGGTGGGCGATTAAAGTCAGGATGTGACCATCACTGGCAATAATGAATGAGGACAAGCTGTGTGAGATCCTATGTAGACATCGGGGTGATTATTTAAAGTAATTGCTTTCTGCACATACAATTACACATACTCATTTTAGAATATTTGGAAAGCTTAGTTGTATGTGGCAAAACGAGTTAAATACGTAAAATCCCTGCCACCCAAGGTGGCCACTGCTAACGTTTCATTTCCTTCCTGTGTTTTACGTATGTAACATCGGTATATAGTGAATGTGAAGTGGATTCATTTATTTTATGAATTTGGTATCAGAATCTACATGCAGATTTTTAAGGCACTTTCACTTAGATCTCAATTATGTTGAAAACATCTTCTCTTGACATTAAATATTCCTCCATTAAATATTCCTTTTTAATGGCTGTATAATATTTCATCACACAGATTTAATGTTACGCAAATAATCATGCTGTACTTTTGGGCGCTTAGGTTGTTCCCAAGTTTTCTTTTCAGAGAAAACAGAGCAGTAAACCACCTTCCACGTACATACGTCTTTGTCCACTCCTCCTTTTGCGTAACGTGGCTTCTCAGAATCAAAAACTTCCATCATTGTTTAGGGCCCTCGATACATTCAGTCAGGGTATTTTCTTGAAGGGATTAGCACTGAAGGAAGAAGTGTCCATTGTGGGGCACATTTTCTCAAGCGCACACGAAAAGGCTGTCAAGACATATTCTGCAAGTTCTCCATTTTGCTATGAGACGCCCAGCTCTTTTATCTCTAGCACCCCCTCTCCTCAGCCCTACCTTTCATGTGCAGCCAGCAGAAACATCTGGCGGCCCGAACAGAGCCCTGGTTCAAACACCAACCATCACCATCATTACCCCAGAGGGACCATCAGTACATCTGAGAGGTGAGGGTTAGGAGTCCCAATGTTTCATCTTGTGAAAAAAAAGGCCAGAAAAAAAAAAAAGCCTGCCCGGGTGCAAATTAAACCTGCCTTGTCAAATGCACATAAAATCTAATTAACCCACCTGATTAATGCTGATTATGCAAATAAACGTGCCCATGTTAATTCACAGACAGGGAATTGTGTATGTAAATAGTTTCTCCCAGTGTAACCAGAAGGTGTCTCCACGTGAAGGGGGACAAGCCTGGCTGATGGCTTCTGAACAGTCCCCGTGGCAACCCTGTTTTCTCTGCGTCTTCCGGAAGCTCTGCTTTGAGACCAGTTGTGTTTCTTGAGTTGCAAACACTGTGCCTGGGTTTCTGCTGCCAGTCATGCTGGATGTTTCGGCAGAGGGAGCTGCGATTCCAGACGTGTGTTTGGCCCTTTCCAGCTTCAGAGTTTGCACTGCCATGACTGAGAAGCATGGATACAAGGTCGTGGGAAGCTTGACCATGCTCTGCATGCTCTTCAGTTTTCACGTGATGTCTTGGAAGTAATGTCTGCGTATGCAGGAGAGGCGGTCTGGCAGGACTGGGGTCAGGGTGCTGCATCGGGTCCCAGTCTGCTGGGACGGTTGGTTGGACTGTGCACGTCTCTTCCCAACTCTCAGTCAGTGATTGGCAAGAGCTTGAAATTGACTCCGTGGCAGTATTTACACCACAGAAATTGGCCACCCCCCAAGTCAGGAATTTGGTGATTGTGGGAAAGCCTGTTTTTCCCACCTCGGGTGGGTGTGCTCTGCTCACGCACTTCCTCCCTGGGGTCTTCAGAAAGCATTGGTTGGTTCACCTCAGGGAGAGCTGCGATGCTTCATGTCAGGCGGGAATCCACTGAATCAGGCCCAGACGCCATCCTCACAGAACCTAAACACTGCGGTGCTCCTGGGACCATCAGTGACATGGAAGGTGCAGATACCACAGGGCAGGAGGCCTTACTTCTCTTCACCTGTAGAGAACAGGCCAAGTGTACTTGTTACGTGTACTGCTGCGTAACAAATTGCCCTGAAGCTTAGATGTTGAAAACAACACACGCTTATTCTCTCCTGGTTTCTGTGGGTCAGCGGTCCAGGCACGTCATCTTGAGGTCCTCCCCGCGAGGCTCTTTCGCAGGCTGCAGTGACAGTGTCAGCCAGGACCTGTGGTCTCATGTGGAGGCCCACCTGGGGAAGGGTGAAAGTGCAAGATCACGTGCCTGCTGGAATCCGCCCTCAGGTTCGCTGGGCCAGGGCCCCAGTTTCTGGTTCCTTGCCAGGTGCCCTTCTCCAGCAGGGTGCCTATGAGAAGACCCAGGAAGAGAGCATGCCAGGAAACGAAAGTCACAGTATATTTGAGCCTGACCTTGTAAGTGACACCGCACACTTGCTGTGTTTTATTAGTTCGAAGCCGAGGCCGCACTCAAGGGGCAGAGAGTACAGAGAGGGGTGAATACCAGGAGGGGGCATTGTTGGGTCTTGTTGTAGCCATTTTCCACCGTCTACCTCACCTGGACGCTCGTCCAGGCTGTGGACGGCCCCCACTACAGCTGGAGGCATGTGAATTACAGACCAGCCGTTGAAACTGGCACTCCCTTAGCTGGGTACCATCTATCCGAGTCTACAAATCCATTTGCTTTTTTATTTAACTTAAGCCAATTGATCAAAAGGGAAATTTTCTGTTACAGCCGGTATTCGTGAGTGTTCTTAGTTGCTCTAAAAGGTGATGATCCTGACCTGTTTAAGCAGCACAGGCATTTATCCCAAGGAGATTGCTGGGAAGGCTTTCCACGTAGAAAACGTGGAAAATGGACAACATCGGGGAATCAGCCAGAGCCGGGAAAGCGTCCCCAAGCCGTCCGTCATCACACACCAGTCGGACCACTGTTCATTTAGGAGTTTCCTTCAAATCAACTTGTAATTGGTCTTGTTTTTTAAAATGCACCCTCATCTTTAGTGATAATATCCTTGAAATTACACATTTCAGGCACTTTGATTATTTTCTAATGTACGTCACAATGAGTACAAAACTGTAAGAGTTACTTGAAATAAGTATCCTTGGTGATACGCATAGTTTCTGCGTATTCTTGGTCATAACAGGAATACAGCCAAGGAGTCGCCCAGTGTGGTGGGCGCTGCCCTGCCAGGGTCCCCTCAGGTCCCTGGAAAGGCGTCTGTGCACGTGTGTGGCTGTTCAGGCTGTTCAGGCTGTAAGAAATACCACAGACTGGGAGGCTCCCACAGCGGGAATCTATTCTCTCCCAGGTCTGGAGACCGGAAGTCCGAGGTCAGGGTGTTGGCAGGGTTGGTTTGTGGGGAGACTTCTCTCCTTGGCCTTCTGACTGTATCCTCACATGGCCTTTCTTCTCTGTGTGTACTCAGGGGTCGAGCGGGACAGAGAGAGCTCTGGGGTCTCTTCTTCTTGTGAGGACAGCAGTCCTGTCAGGTTAGGACCCCGCTGTTACAACTTCATTTAACCTAAATTATCTCTTTAAAAGCCCTTACTCCTAATACAGTCACCTCGGGGGATGGGTCTTCAGCTTAGGAATTTTGGAGTGGGGGTACACAGTTCAGTCCGTGGTCCCACACCCCAACCCGCATCCTTCAGAGGTCCCTCTGGCCCACTCTTCAAGATGTCTGGAAAATCCTGGTGGTTTCATCTTCCTCGGATGGTTCTTGCAAATGATGATGGGTGTGAAACAGGAAAACCCATGCCCCGTCCCCCAATGCAGATGACTCTGAATGGTAATTGACTCCCCAGAACTCCCCGGGCTCAGAATTGGCGGGGACGTTTCCTGAAAGCACGCCTTTCCTTCGCATGAACTGTTTCCTCTCTCCCTCTCCCTTTCTAGTTTCTCCTGGGAAATCTCCCTGTGTCAATCACTTACAACCCAATCCTTATCTTAGGGTCTGCTTCTAAGAAACCTACCTGAGAATCTCAGGAACATAGGGGCCCCCTGCTTCCTTGCCTGGTGAACTGGCCTCTTATTTGTCCAAGTGGGGGGAGGACTTGTTCGGAAGATTGTCAGACGAGACAGCTGTTTGGATGACACACGTGGTCCCTGGAGCCCAAACCCTCTGAAAGACCCGTGGCCTCATGGTCCTGGAGCCATTTGTTTGTAAACCCTCAGGTCCAGGAAGAGTTTGCCACCGGTCCATACACACACAACATTGTGCTGCGTTTAATTTCCTCCCCCCCCCTCCCAGATTAATATTTTAGCAGCTCGAGCATCTCCGCAATCATGCAGAATCAGCTAGCAACCTACTGGGTTGTATTTCCTACTTACAGGGCGTGAGGCCAACGGAGCAATTAACAGCCTGTCCCGATGCCCCGCATCGGTGCTCTGGGACTGAGTAAATCCAGCATAAAGAAAATGCCCCTGTGACCACCGGGAAAGAGAATTGAAAGGACGCGGCGAACGCGGGAACCCATTTGTGGTCCTGTCAGTGGACGTTCCTTAGGAAACACCTTCTGCTTACCCTTTCATCTCCTTTCCCCATTCTGCATCTTCCCTCACACCTGGGCGTCTGGGCGAGTCTGAGCAGCAAGAATTTCATAAAACCTTGGAGGGGACCCCAGCCCAGAGGGAGCGCTGACCCTGGGCCCCCTCTTTCACCCCAATGTTGACCCTTCCTCTAAGACATGCTTTTGCCCTAAGCTTTCCGTGATCTTCACCCTCTGAAGTTCATTCCTTCAGGGGAAATGCCAACAATGAGGTGTTTCTTTAAACGGAGGGCATTCTTTTAAGTTAAGGGGGAATTTAAATTAACAAGCGACCTCTGCAGCTGTGACTGACCCCGGCTCCCCAGGGAGGGTCCCTGCTGCTACCTGCAAACTCCTGGCCTAGCCACACTTACCTGTACTTCTGCTTACGAAGCACCTTTACCAAAAGTGGTTCACTTGCACTTTTTTTTTTTTTACTATCCTTTGGGGCTTTATTATTAAAATATTGCTATTGCAACTTTTCTGGGGCTCAAGCATGGACCTTAAAAATAGAAATGTAAATAACCCTCGTATTCTGTATATTCCGTAGTCCTTGATAGCACACAAAATAATGCTACGTGTGTTTCTACAAAATGCTTTGCCCCCATTATTTCAGTAAATCTTTTGCATGTTTTCATGAACTGAGGCGTCACACCACTGGGCAGATAAAGGAAAGAGGCGAAGGTCCTCCGAGGGAGGCAGCATCCAAGGGAATACTTGTGCAAATGATAAAAAGTTTTTTAATAACTTTCATGTGTATAAATAAATGGGAAAAGGTCGTGGCTGTTGCATGAATTAAAGGTGAGCATAAACACATATAATTTAAATATACAAACGCGGAAGGCTTTGTACCTGCCGCTCTTCTGGGATGAGAAAGGGCGACGAGCAAATGTCTGAAAGGTGTGAACAATACACTCGCTTCAAATTGAGACTTTCTTTTTTTGCTTCCGTATCTTTTTATCCACCTTATTTTCTTCAATGCTTGTATTTCACTTTTATGATCAGAAAAGCACATTCAAAACCATGTTTCTTAAACCCACATTCCACACCTTGTGCCCATAAATGTTTGTGTATCGCAGGGATTCCTCTGTGACATATCTCCTTTTGTAACTTAGCTCTGCAGAAGCTCCTGTCCCAAACTTAGGTTTTTAGTTGGCTGCCCAAGTACTTATTAAGAGGGCGGGGATTTCATTTACTTAGAGAGTCCCCCATTGTAGGGCATCTTGATGCTTGATGCTTGTTTCTAACTTTTTCGTAAAAATAAATCGGCAGGGCACATTTCCATGCCCACATGGCCCCTCCCCATCCCCCCACTTTCGGGGAGACTGCAGGGGTCCCTTAGAGGTGCTCCAGATGGCACTTGCAAAGCTGGTGTGCAAAGCAAGCTGAGACTCTGGCCCCATGCAGAGCTCAAGCAGAGGTGTCCCCAGGACGTCGGCCCATCTCCGTGGGGCCGCACGCACACAGGGGCCGGGCGTCCAGTGGAGGAGGCGAGCCCTCCATGCCGGGAGAGGTGTGTGGAGTGCAGACAGACCGCGTCGCGGGCAGGAAGGCTCCGCCCATGGGCTCTGGAGCCCCCCACGTGGGGGTGCAGGCCTCGTGTTGCCCAATCTCTGTAGTTTTCTAGAAGGACAGCAATTCCAGAACTTCATGTGAAATCTCCCAATTTTTAGACGTTTACCCGGATTTTCAAAACCACCGTGCAGATCAAACAAAAGGGCCATTGTGACTCACGGGTGATAGGCTGGTCTGATCCGACCCTACGTTCCGTTCCACCTTGGCTAAAATCAGGCCTGTTGCCTTCAGGGGTTCATTGTATGGTCAAGGGATGGAGTCAGCAGCAAAACAGCCGTCCTGGACCTCCTCTGCCTCGCTTAGAGGGACGTGTAGGTGAGGCCAGCCCTCATTTTCACCCCGGGAGTGGATCAGCTCACAGCGACTCTCCGTGTTTCCAGCAGATGTTGTACACACGTGTCGTCCTCTGGTTCTGTAGCTGTGTTCACTCTTGGCTTCCACACTGGTGACAGTGCTACCAGGGTCCTGCCAGTGGCATGGTGTCCCTCCCTCCTGCTGTCCTTGTCACCTAGCTTCTGGGTGGGTGGGCTGGTAGACCAGCAGGGGTCCGGCAGGTGGCCCCCAGCAGGACACATGCTCTGAGTCCACACACTTCCATGGGCCACCAAATCCATTTTCTTCCCCTCCCCACCCCCCGGGCCCTTCAGCTGCTGCCGTAATCCCCATACCGCTCGGTCATCCTGCTTCAGGGACACTCCGCTGCTGGGGAGAGGCGTAACTCAGGCGAGTAGGGAAAGAAGGGCTTTTCAAACCACAAAAATCATTGAAAATCGTGAACAAATGTGCACGAGTACTCTCTGGAACAGTCTCAATTGCAGACCTTACATGCATAACGAGCGTCCTCCGATGTTTGTTTTCGGAGGATTCTGGAATCTGAACGTGCCGTTTCCTGTAAAGAGCCTCAGCACAGCTGAGAGGAATGGCACACCAACAGAACCCGCCCGTCCCTGGAGGAAATTGCCCACACCGAGGCCTGTCTTGCAGAGATATGTGAAGGCAGCACAGAAAAGCTGCCAGGCAGCCGTCCACAAACGAGAATCTGCCAGTCAGTGCCATGAGCGTGCCCTCTGGGTCCCCAAAGGAAGAAGTCAGAAGTGCCCCCCCCAAACTCACAGCAGGCTCATGCCAGCGTCTGTGGCAGGAGAAGTTATTGACAGACACGTTGTGTGTGTTCTCCCTAAAAAGTCTCCCTTCCTCCACTTTCTCTTTGGAGCCCAGGTTTAGGCCCAAGATGGTGGAGTTCTTGGTGTTTCCTGCCATTTATAGACGTTAAAATCTCCCAAGAGAATTTTCTGGAAGCACCTGGAGGTAGGAGAACAGCTAGAGAAGAAGCTTTGAAAGAGCGTGAGAGAAGAGATTTTCCTGGAGACCGAAGGGCGGGCTCTACCTTGATCTGACGTCCCAAACGGCCTTCAGCTTTCTCCACTGCTTGGCGCTGTGTGAAGTACAGTACCCATGGTTTGTCCTCCCACCGCGGCTGCGTATGAGGAGGAAATCGATTTCACCCAAGGCAACTGGCGCGCTTCTGCAGAGAAGGAGTAGATGCTGGGCACTGAGACCAAAGCTTCGGGGGCAGCACCTGCTTGAGCTTTCACTGGGTAGACTCTTGGGACACACACACCATCACCCATTTCCCCAGACCCTCCACGGTGAATATTCATATAGGATGATAGTGTGTCTGAGAAGCAGTATTTCCCAAAAATGTGTGCAATGGACATGCTCTCGGTGTCTCCTAGACCTCATTACTCTCC
Source organism: Rhinolophus hipposideros (assembly GCF_964194185.1). Lineage (NCBI taxonomy): Eukaryota > Metazoa > Chordata > Mammalia > Chiroptera > Rhinolophidae > Rhinolophus > Rhinolophus hipposideros. The sequence continues at coordinate 2,100,807 of NC_138070.1, read as the reverse complement.
CATGAAGATGTGGAGTCCGTCCTCTCCCCTCGGAAGGGGGTAGACTTTTGTGACTGGCTGAGTAACCGTGGACAGCAGAAGTGTCTCTAGGTGACCTTGAGAGCTAGGTCACAAAGGAGCCCCGAGCCAACCTGTAAGCAGTGCTGTTGCCCGGAGGCGCCGTGCTGTGAGGAAGCCCACCTATCCCGGGTGGAAAGTCCACAGGAGACCCCTGCACAAGGGAGAGGATGGGGTCCAGCCAGCCACCCAGCCAAGCCCTTCCGGAATTCTTGACTCACAGACACAATGAAATGCTTGTTTGATGCCACTGCGTTTCAAGGGCGGTCATGACACGGCTCCATCTAACCAAGGGCTGGGTACCCACGGGGATTAAACGACTTGCCTCCCTCACAGCTACTCAGGGCCAGGCCATTATTTTAACCCCGTTCTGTCTGATTAAATCCTGTGACTTCTCCCACCCCATGGAAGGTGTCCCTAGGGGAAGAGCTGAGGAAAGTCTTGTCTTCTGACACCAAAGGCTCCTTCTCAAACCCCCGTCTCTCGAGAAGCTGATTTCCTGGCTGGATGTACACAAGCCTCATGGAAGGCCTTTCACACCAGAATGAAAGAGTTTCTGTTTTCTTCCTCCCGTCCCAGACTGACACGTGGTCCCCAGTGCAAACTGAACATGTATAAAGTCCTGTATCTCAGTACCTGTCCTGAGGTGACTTATGGTATCGCGGTACCGAGCCCTTGGAGCTCTTACCAGATAGTCACTCACTTGATGGGAAGGCGTGAGGCCAGTGCTGTGACCTGGGACGAGCAGGCGCCTTTCAGAACCCAGGACCCCAGCGCAGAGAGCCCGTCTTACCCAGGGCTTGGGGGACGTCGTCCTCCCATTACGGGTCCTCAGAGAGAAAACCACGCCCCAAAACTGGGCTGCGGGGACAGCCTGCAATGCCTGGAGGCTCCGAGTGTCACACAGGACACATGCAGAGTCCTCCAGCCCCCCTCCCCCCAAGCTGCCATGACCCACTGGTTTATCCACGTTGTCTCACTCCTTTAAATTCAGGGACTTTTGTTCAGATCGAGGGTCCTCCTCCTACCCGACTCGTCTTCATAAGCAAATGGCGAACAGCAGTGGAACTGAACTGTTCCCCATTTTTAAAAACGTGATATGTCTGTGTTTCTGCCTCAGAGGTAGAAGCTTTTCCCAGGGAGCCCGGGAAGCACTGTGGTACCCGGCACAACCGCGTGGTCTCTGGAGCCAGCCAGGCACCTTGGAGCCAAGGCTCAGCTCTCCTGCTTAGAGTCTGTGTGGTTCTGTGCAAACCAGTCAGTCTCTTTGGGTCCTGTCTGAAAAAGAGGGTGAATCATAGCTGTGCCCTGGTTGTGACGTTCTTGCAAAGATTGAAGGAGTTGGTCTACATCAAGTGCCCACGTGGACTGTCGGTTCTTGTATTTCCTATGAAACAAAGCGTCCTTAAGTTCTTCCTGGCATTTTACACCGTGGCCCAGTGTTCTTCCCATTGGTGACACGTCGGTCACACAGCCACACTGCCCGGCTGAGCTGGACTTCCTGCCGGCATCCTACTGGACGCGCAGCCCTGCTCTCCCCGCACCTCGTCCGCCCCCCTGCAGGCCTCTTGGCTCACAGTCTTGGTGGAGCCGGTAGCTGGTCGGCTCTGCTCCCACCCTCAGGGCGTCCTGGGCTTGTGAGTGATGGCGGAGATAGCCCTCAGAGGAACAGCTGTAGCCTGCGGCACCTGGGGCTGGATTAGTCCTTGTTTTGAGTATTTATAAGCCAACCCCAGAGGTGTAAGGTGTGTGGTAATTTGTCACGTCACTAAGGCGCATTTCCCCTTTCTGCATTTTCTTTTTCACTCTTAATTTATTTTGTGTGCGTGTTGGGGAGAGTGTGGAAGATAGGTAATACATTCACATGGTTCCCAACTCAAAATGTGGACAAAGCAACATACTCCTGCCATCCAGCGCCCTTCCCTGGAGGTCATCAAAGTTTGCACTTTATCACAAACCTTTCAAAAGATATTTTGTGCACACACACACCCACACACACACCCACACACTCACACTCACACACCCACTTCCTTCCCAACTTTAAACTACATTACTTCTGTTTGGTTTTTTTCACCTAACAATATATCTTGTGATTTTCCCATCAGTACATGAAGTTCTTTATTCTTTTTTAAAGTATCTGCTAATTATGGCATTTAGCATCACTGATCTAAAAGAAGCCCTGTTAGCTGGCCTTTACGTTATCGCGTCTTTTGCCTGGAAATGCGGCCTTGACACACCTTCCCAAACACACCTCCCAGGTGTGCATGGACCTACTGTGCTGCCCGCGCTGTCGTGACTACACGCCGTGTGCAGCCCTCTTCCAAATCCTCACCTCACCTGAGCTCTGTTTCCACTCTTCCCAATCCCAGCCCCATCCAGTCTTCTCAGAATAGCCAAAGTGTTGTCCTGAAAACAATCACATCGTACAACTTCCTGTAGCTCAGTCTTCAGGGCGTCCATCACGCCCAGAATTAAATCCCAGCCCCTGCCATGACCTCCATCCAAGGCCCTGGGTGATCTGGCCCAGCCGCCTCCCTGACGTTACCCCCTGTGCTTCTCCCATCAGGCACCACTCCCTTCCTCACTGGCCTCTGTGGGGCCTGTCGCTCAGGGACCAAGCTCGTGCGTGCCTCAGGGCCTTTGCATCAGCTGTTCCTCTGACTGGACTTTTTGCAGGACTGGATCGTTTCAGTAGGTCTTAGCTCACGTGTCAGCGCTCAGAGAGGCTGTCTGTGGGCGCCCATGCCGACCACCTGTTTCACTCTCTTTCTAGAACTCACCAGTGGGGAATGACCTTGTTTGGTTTATCCTCTGTCTCTCCCCACAAGAATGCAGACTCCGTGAGTGAAGGCAAGGACGTACGCATACCCTCCTCTCTGAATTCTTAGTGCTTAGGTCAGTTCCTGGCACAGAGCAGGGACTGAAATACTTGCTGAGTGGGTACACACGCGAACGACCTTTATAGCCGTGTGTTGCTCTGAGTTACCTTGTCTGCAGTTCACGGAGGAAGAATGAGAATCACAGGTCCCCTTTGCCGCGAGGAGGGGGACGCTCTGCTGAATGAGGAGGTGACGGGGTTGCTTGTGACAATACACCGAGTCAGAGCCAGGTGCCCCACTGTGCAGGTGAAGGAATAAGCCCAGAGTCTGTCTGTCCTGGGAGACGGTGTCCTGGGCGCCCAGGATGGAGCCCCCAGGTTTTAGAAGGAGATGCAAGTGGAAAGCAGACCCACCAGCAGGCCCCCACTTCCTCCCCGACACCTCTTCTCCCTCCGGGTCTCATCCTCTCAGTAGCGGTGATAAAGGAGAGGAGACATGTTTCCCCAGTGAGGGATTTATGTATGTGTCATACAAAGCTCTGCCGGATGTACAGACATTTTTTTCAGAGGCCATTCCAGTTGGTAAGAACTCCAGCGCTTTGCCCAAGTCGGAAACTTGCTAGTCATCAGGAAATACAGCTCCCCTCCATCTTGATATTTCACGCCACACGGGACTCAGAGACCTGCAGGGAGCAGAGAGGCACAGGGTGTCCCCCAAAAGCTTGGGAACTAAGAAGTCGTCAGGTGTTGCCTTCTAAATACCTGTTAAACCTTCACAGGGGTTTGAGCCTGACTGGGGGTATCGCGGAGTGAGAACCTGAATTTTTGTGTTTGTATTCAGTAATCAGGTGATTATTATGTGCCTGCCAGGCAACGGGAATATTAGGGTTAATACGACAGGTATGGACGCTGGCCTCACATAATCCATTGTCCATTTGAAAAGATGGAAAATAATTAAGAAGCACACCAAGAAGTATTGCATTGCATCAACGGCAAGTGCTATGAAGTGTGTGGTGTAAAAGAACTCACGATGAGAGAGTGTGTTGCTTAGGATATGGATCAATTCCTTGTGAAAGAGACCTTGTTCACGGCAGCGTAGATTAAAGAAAACATTATTTTTCTGTCACAGGCGTCTAAAGTGCTTTGGTGCCCATGCTCTGCACTGTTGTCCAAAGCCCGCATTTTCTCTCTCGCTCGCTCGCTCTCTCGCTCTCTCGCTGTCTCTCGCTCTCTCATTGCTCTGATTCCTCTAGGAATCCTCGCCCTCACTCACATCATCCAAGATGGTGCCCAGAAGCCCCAACGATGGGCAGGTGGAGAGGAGGGAGGGCAGTGGATGGCAGGCCTCGGAGAAGTGTTTCTGTCTTTATCTGAAGAACAGTGAGAAGCCTTTAAAATATTTGAAGCATGATGGGGCACCATCACGCTTCTGTAAATGATATTCTCAATAGAAGTGTATAAAACCGACTGGGAGGAAGGTTGTCCAAGAAAATGCAAGTCACTAGTTAGACGATCGCAGTAGCCCAAAATACGGATGAGAGGTCTGTCCCATCTGCCCCCCACTCTCTTCTCCACGAGTCTCCCCAAGGCCAGAGACCCTGTCTCCTCACTCCTCCAGCATCCTCCATGCCGACTGGCACCACGCATTCTGAAATGACAGCCATGCTCCCTAAGCTGGCAAAATACTGGAGGTTTCTGTTCAGGAGAAACCACAGCAACACTTATTAGAGAAATAAAAGAAAAGCGTATGGAAAAGAGGCAGTCTCTTAGCACAGAGAGATTATTCTAATAACTTTAAATTAGTCCTGCAGACCCCTCACTTACTGCTCTTCTTGAAGACGTGGTGACAGGTTGTTCTGCAGGCTGCTTTCCATGCCTTTCCTGGGTAACCTAATAACGTTTTTCTTTCCGTTTTGCACGTCACATTAATTCTTCATAAGTGGTCCTTATTATTCCTTACTTGTTCCATCTCAAGTGCAGTATTTTCTCACCAGCGGTGTATAAACTAGGCCAGCTAAATGGCAAAGACACCTCATCCATCATGCCTTTAATTTTCCACCTTGGGAGGAAGCACTGAGGCTTAAGTTCAGGATAAAAGCGAGTCACCTTAATACTTCCCCAGCTCTCCGGCTGAGGCTCTCACCCCTCCCATGTCTGCATGGGGGCAGACGAAAGCTAGTCCCTGTCTGGAAACGACAGCCGTCACATAGTAGGTATGCACCTGTTTGGACAAAAGGGTCAGCTGCAGTGACAGAGGCCCAGGCTCCCCATGATGATGACTGATTAGCAAGAAAGGAGTTGATGTCTTTTTTGTTTAAATATTTGAGTTGATGAGGCAGGTCTCCTCTGCAAAGGCATTGGGACCCTAAGGTGTGGCTGTGGTGGACACAGGCTGAGGTGGTTCATCACAAATTCCAGCCCATGTGGAGAGATAAAGCAAAAGCGGAGAGTCTGGCTCTGCTGTTTAAGGGCAGGACCCAGAAATTGCACGTGTTACTTCTATTGCCATCCCAGGGGCTGAATATACACCCGTGGCCACACCTAGCTGCAAGGGAAGCTGGAAAGTGTCACCTTCTACCCCAATTAGTTGCACGCCAAGCAAGAAGGGAGTACCGGAAGGCGAGAGTTAGCATTCTCTGACAGAAGTAGGAATTTGAAAACATTGGAGTATGAAAGTTAAAGGAGAATCAAGGTGGAACAAGGAGACCCCCGGGGGTGTGGGGGTTGGTGCTCTGACATGGAGGAACGTCCAGTAATCAAACAACAGAGCTGGAGTCTTGGCGGTCCCTGCGACCCGGTCTGGCAGGATGTCTCCCAGACAGGAAGGAGAGGGCTCACTGGCCGAGAGCAGAACCAGGCAGGTTTTCAAACTTTCAAACACATGAGCAGGAACCAGGAGGGCACACGAGAGCTGCCCAGCACTCCAAGGGCCACCGTTGCCTCCGGTGAGAACTTTTACTTGCTCCCTGTAACAAAGACAGTAATGGTTTAAAAATCAAGTGGCCTTATTTGCAGAGCTCCTGCTGTGTTCCTGGCACCGAGCCACCTGCCTCTGGCACCAGGCTGCGCGTGATGAGCCTGAATCCCAGCTCGGTGCCGTCATGGACAAATTACTCTTCAGGCCTCAGAGTTCTCCTCTGTTGAATGGGGATGTCCTAGGATTGTGGTGGGGATGAAGGGATGTAATTGTAAGAATCTCCTCACTGCACTTGTTACTATGGAAACGCTCGCTAAATGTTACCTGTGTAATAGCTATTATTCCTGGAGCTTGGTCAGGAGCAGGACAGGAGCGGCTCGGTGCTTCTCGGCACTGTCCAGCATCTCCTGAGCCAACCTAAAGTTTCAATAAACACAGTGCTGTCAGCCAAAGCTGCCTCCAGGCCAGCCCTCCGTCTGGCAGTGCCCTGTGCCCACCACCACCAGTGGCTGCCCTTCTGCTGCGTCTGGGTAGAAATCCTGGGTTAGCGTAGCTGAACTCTGATTCTTACAATAACCCTGAGGTGAGGACATTATCGGTCCCATTTACAGGAAGACGGAGTATGTGTAGCAAAGTGGTTGAGAGAGCAGGCTCTGCCTTTTGAAATCAGCTCTGCACTTGTTTGCTGTGCAACTTGGGGAAGATACTCAGCTTCTCTGGTCTCTAAAACAAAGGTTGTATTTCCTGCCTCATGAGACTCTCCTCAAGAGCAAATGAGGTGTCATGTGTGAAGCACGTGGCCCACAGTGGTAGTTGGTGTTGTGAGGAAGGCCGAGTCTTTGCGTCTGGAGTGGGGAGCATCCGACATGCCCCCCCAGGTTCCTCCTGCTTGTGGCCCCCCAGGTTCCTCCTGGTGGTACTGGTCATTTATGAAATCCTGCCCTCTTGGGTGTAAGCTGGACTGGGCACTTACTTCTAACCAAGGTCAGAGAGGGTCTAGGGGCCTGATTCCTTTGCAATCCCTTTTCCGCAGCAAAAATCAGATTCCCAATAAGGTTTCCCTGTTCCTCCTTTACAAACACAGACGGGAACAGCACTCGTGAGGTCCTCACTGGGGGAAACACAAAAGGGCCCTCCCCAACCTCAACAAAGGTGTGTGAGTGTCTGTTTGTAGAGGACGCACTTCGAAAGAAGAGGACAGAGATTTCCCTAACCACGGAGCGAACTCCACGGGAAGGGATGGTGCGAGGGGAAAAAGGAAATAAACGCACAATTTACATGTTCCATTTCTACCATCAGCTTTTTATTAGTCAGGTGACTCTGAGACAGAACTCGCGTTTTCCGCGTCTTATGGAGAGAGCAGTGAAACCCGACAGGTAATTTGGAAAATCAAGAAAGTCAGCAAACATCTGCTGAGGATGATAACATGCAAGGGGCTCCATTTTTTTCTCTGAAAACTTAGTTACGCGGGGCTGGGATTAATTTTTCATTGTCTCCAGCAAAAGGAGGGTTGCTCACACAGCTGTCTCAAAGAGAACCTTGATTGCACTGTGTCTTGTGCCAAAATCATGAAACACACACACACACACACACACACAGTTAAGTAAAATCAGAGACCAACTCCGAATGTACTGAAGCCGTTTCTGCCCTCCGCTCCCCTGGATTCTTTTCTTTCTTCACCGAATTCTCTTTTGATCACTGTCAGTGTTCTTTTATCATCGTGCTGTTAACATGAGAAGGGAAAGGGGAGGTGAAGAATAAATTCTGGCCATCCGAGGAAAAATGTGAAAGAGCATGTCACCTGGCGTGCACACAGCTGGGTTACTTTCTCTGCGTACAGCCACGCAGCGCCACAGAGGAGTGGGAAGGCAGAAGAAAGAAAATGCGAAGACGGAAGCATGCACACCCGCACACACACAGGAAAGACGTGACACATGTCTGATGTTTCACGGGAGCACAGCCGTTTTGGGGGTGCGTTCTGTGGTCAAATAATTAGCAGCCGTTTTGAGTGCTTCACCGACCTTGTTTTGATGTGCGTGTCAGGAGAATCTGCTGTGATGAATGTGTTGGGTGAGACTTCCTTCCAGAATCTGGCTGGTTTTCTCCTCTTTCTTATCCACTCACCGCCCTGATGGATGCTTTCACTGGTGCCATGTACACACACCGGACAACAGTGGTTTCTTTGTCCCCTTCAAGCCACAGCTTGAAGTGCGGAGGCAACGGCAGGGCCTGGGCCGTGAGCTGGCCCCACACAGCCGCTGGCCCCGGCTCCTTCTCGCTTCCCACGCTGCCATGTTTGGCGTGTGATTCCCTTCCTCATGCTCACAACGTGGCAGCGGTGTCTCTGGGCATCTCGTGTCCCAGGTGGGACACACGGGGGGAGGCGTGTGGCAAATGCAGTGGATGAAGACTGGCCAGGTCTGTCTCTTTTGATCAGAAAACCAGTAACTTTCGTAGAAACAGGTGAAATAAGGGACGGACGCGTAAGGACGTTTCTCTCTTGAAGTATCACGATGCCTCCCTTTAAACGCACACACTTCCTTCCTTTGTCCTTTCTTGGAGCATGGCTACCTCTGTGCTTTCTCTAACTTTATTGATATTATTATAATTAGTTATGGAATAGTAACTTTGACCAGCTTTTATGGGACAATTTTCCCAAAAAATGCAGTAAAATCATGACTCTCCTACAAATATGAAATGAATATGTGTCATAAATTTTAGTCTGGCAGTGATTAATGAGGGAACTGAAAAATGTTGTTACCATTCGAAGGAACATTTAGAACGCAGAGACATATATTCGCATTGAAGTAAACATGTACGTAGGTGAAAACTGATTCCCCTTGGGTGGGGAGTGAAATCAATTGTCCGTCTACTGGACGTAATTTATTTGCACATCTATTGACAAGAATTATGGACAGTGCTCCCATTTACTTATAGTTTACAGAATTATAAAATAGATCAAAGCTAATGAAAAACAGCTCTGCAAAATCAGATCAGAGGGAAGATGCATTCGAGACGTGCATAATTTTCCATCAAAGACATTCTGTAGCCTTTTTTGGGTCCATTTCCATCTTTTGCAATAGTTCCCCACCATGCATGACCAGGGGGTGCTCAGAGGCTGCAATCTACCTTTCCTGTTGTCACGTGCCCCTGCGGTGTCGTGTTCAGGACCCACCCTGCAGAGCTAGCTGCGACCTGTGTCTGTGAGGCTGGGGCCGCAGCCCGCTCTCCTGAAGCTTTAGAGATGGTTTGGAGCAGAGAAGAGCGTAGTGTTGAACGGGGAGAGGGGGTCATACCTAGCGATCTGTGCCTGTGCTCAGTTAGCTGAAACAGTCCAGCACGCTCTCCATGCTCAGTGGCTCCGGTCTTCCAGTTCTTGTCCTTCACGTGGGACGCACTTTTGCGTCCGTAAGTCGGGGGCACTGACGGGTGGCACTCCAACGGCAGCCCTTGTCACACACAACGGCTGACGTGTTTGTATGCTTTCTCCTTGCTGGGAATTGGGCTGAGCACTTTGCATTCCGTATCGGTCACGCTGACCCCCTACAACTATCTGTTTGACCCGCAGGGACACTGAGGCGAACGGGCGCTGCACAAGTTGCCCGCACAGCTAAGGGAGTTCCAAAGGCCGTCGCCCAATTGCGGGATCTAAGCTTTTGTGGTGGTAGTTGCTGATGATGGCGGTGAAATGGGTTATCCTGGGGAATGCTCTTCAGAGCACGTGAAGGGTGCTTTGGAAATGAACCTCTCTCATGTCTTTCGTTTCTCTTACTTTCTGTATTGTATAATTCGAACTCCATAAAATTCACACTTTTAAAGTGTAGAATTTTTTTAGTGTGTAGCAGACGTGTGCAGCCCTCATGACTATCTAATTCTAGAACATTTCGTCACCTCATAAGGAAACCCCGTCCCTATGGGCAGTCACTCAGCCTTCTCTCTTCCCCCGCCACCCCAGCCCCCGACACCCACCAATCTGCTCTCTGTCTCAATGGATTCTCCTGTTCTGGACTTTTCCCACAAGTGGAATCATCAGCTATGTGGCCTTTTTTTGACTGGCTTCCTCCCTTAGCCAAATGCTTTCAAACACACACACATTGTAATGAGTGTCCACACTTCATTCTTTGTCATGGCTGAGTGACATTCCCTTGTGTTTCTGTGCCACGTGGACCTGTGTGCCTCTGCCTCCAGCCTTACTGAGGAATAATTGCAAATAAAATTGTATATATTTAAAGTATATCATGTGACGAGGTGACATATGAAGTCTTATCAAAGAACACGGTGAATGTTTATGTTAAAAAATTTATTACAGTAAAAGACACATTGCCATCAATCCCCCTCTACATACTCCCCCTCGCTTCGAACACCCTTATCCCATCGTTCTTGCCACTTTCTGAGGCAGTTCTGGAAGTCCTCTTTCGTGAGTGTCTTTAGTTGTGCTGTCGTGGCTGCCTCGATGTCCTGAATCAGTGTGACTTTGGGGAAGAGCCAGAAGTCTCATGGTGCCAGGTCCGGTGAATAAGGTGGAGGAGGACACACCGTAATGTTTTTATGTGACAGAAATTGCCGTACCAGAAGTGATGTGTGACACGGAGCGTTGTCATGATGGAGGAGGATTTACGGCACACTTTAACACACACCTTCTCTCAGTTGTAGCTCACACCCGACTGCCTGCACCAAACAAGCTGAAACTCGTCACACACTGTGACTAAGGTTCGACGCACCACTTCCCATGTTGAAGGTCCCTGCCTTTCTGCTGGATGGCACTCGGCAGCAGCATTCACCGTATTTTGTGATAACAGAAATCTCCGTGTCACACATTGCTTCTGGTACTGCAATTTCTGTCAAATAAAAACATTACGGTGTGTCCTCATCCACTGTATTCACTGGACCTGGCACCATGCGACTTCTGGCTCTTCCCCAAAATCAAAGTGATTCAGGGCATCGAGGCAGCCACGACAGCGCAACTAAAGATAGTCACGTAAAAGGACGTCCAGAACTGCTTCAGAAAGCGGCAGGAATGACAGGATAAGTGTGTTTAAAGTGAGGGGTGGTATTTTGAGGGGGATGAATGGCAAAGTGTCTTTTACTGTAATCATTTTTTTTATTTCAACATTTACCGTATTGTTTTATCACACCTCATAAAAATAAATGCAGTTTAATTCTTCATCCTAACAGACTCCCCTCCTCCTCCTCTCTGAATGCCCCCACTAGAGCTTCCATTTTAATCCTTGTCTTGTGGGAACAGGACGCATTTGAAATTAAAATGTAGGTCATGCCTCCACGCGAGGCAAGCTGCCGGCCTCGTTCCTCCCAACCCTAGATGGTCGCACTTAAAATTATCTTGAGAGCTACCTGCTACCTGCACACCGTACCTGGGGAAGGCGGGGAGAGCAGATGGTGGTGTCTTCTCCGCCCAAAGGTCACTGTCAGCATGAGTTCTTATCTTCTTCCTTAAGCAGCCCTCCTCTCACCTCTGTCTGAGCTCCTCAGGTGCCCACTTGTGGCATTGCCCTTTCTGGTTCCCCCGCCAGTGACAATACCCTTCCCCCTCCTCACCCATCCGAACTCATTCCTACCTTCAGCCTACTCTTCTTACCTGGTTGGGAATTATCAGATGCCAGTGATTTCCCAAATACATCCTTTCCTCCTCTTCTGTGGCTGGGAAATTTTATGTTTTTTTCTTTTAAATAATAAAGACAGTTATTAGGTTGGTGCAAAAGTAATTGCAGTTTTTGCAATTATTTTTAACCTTTTAAACTGTAATGACTTTTGCACCAACTTATTATAATTTTAAAAAAAGCAAAACATATCATAAAAACCATTATTCCAAATAGAAATGACTGGGGATTTTTATTTTTAGGGGATTATTCAGACTCTCCCTGCCTTCCAGCAACTCAATTTCCCAGAGTCCTTTCAGAAGAACGCTGGAACTGCAAACATGTAAACCCGCAGGTCAATCCTGACACAGGAAAACAAGTGCCAGGTGCAGAAGTGGTGGTGGCGCCGTCTTGTAATTTGGGAGTGGGCGCCACGAAGGGGCTCCGTCATCCCTGGGAGTGGCCCCAGTCCTGGGTGGCTGGAGAATGGGTGCACGTGCCTGTCCTGCACATCTCACCACTGGGCAGCCCAGCTTCATTCATCCCTTGAGCAGAGTGGCCCTTATTAATGAATCTTTTCTACTCAAATGTCTTCCATTAAGGGCGTATCAGTCTTTGTATCAACATACTACTCCAAAAACACTGTTGAAAAGCTGTCACTTTGTGCAAATATGCTGTGGCAGAGAGAGCACGAACGATCCTCTCTCATTACCCACTTCTCTTCCAAATAGCTTGACCCCTGGTTCTTGAGTCAAATAACTTTAGGAAACTGCAATTTATAGCCCCTTTCTTGGAGGGTCCCCGTGTACAGGACTCTGAGAAGTCCTGCGGAAAAGGAAAGTTACTCCTTCCCAAATGTACTGAATGGCAGAAGCTCTCCCCCCACGGGCGCCCAGGGAGTTCACTTAGACAAATGAAGCGCTCACTGTTTGCTTTGTGCATCCGCCATGCGGAGCAGGTGAGAGGGGAGGTGGAGAGGGATGAAAAGGCAGAGTGCCTACCTTCACGTGTTTGTAGGCCCACTGGGGAGATGAGGCTGCGTGGTACTGACCAGAATTAACCAGGATGGCTGTGCAAATCCACGGCCTGGGTGCAGTCAGGGAAGACTTCATGGAGGAATGTGCTCTCTCCAGGCCTGGATCTTAGATTGAGGGAAAGAGAAAGGGGAAGATCAGAGAAAGGCAACAGCTTGGGTAAGAGACCGGGAAGCACTGTGCCCCCGCAGTGAGGAGCGGTTCAGGCAGACAGGGGTTCAAAACCCACCCTACACCCTGGCTGTGAGACCTGGTCCCAGGAGCTCACGTCTCCAAGCGTCAGTCCTCCCCTCCATGAAATGGGAATAAGACTAAAGCGGAGAGCTGTTATAAGGATAAAAAAGGTAACGCCAGTACAGACCGTGCACACACAAATCGGACCTCACTGCTGCCTGGTTAGCAGGGGGTCAAGGTCTCAGTCCAAATCGGGAAATTGGATCCCCGAGGTACGTAGTTTTACTCCAGGCAGATGTTTTGAAATCAACACATTTTTCACAAAAGTCTAGATTTCTGAAGTCACCTTCCAAGGACAGAGGTGCGTTCCCCAGGGCACGGGTGGGCCGGGATCACAGGCCCAAGGCGTGGTTGGCGTGGTTGCTATAAGAACAGGCCCTGTGGGGGACCGGACACTCCCACTCACCCCACCTTGCTACACTTGGTCTCGTGACCTACCTGCTCTAGTGGGCGTTTATATTTTCACTGCGGCTGTATTGACACTTTGGACCCAGGATTCTGTGTTGTGGGAGCATCGTGTGCCCGCGACGATATTTAGCACCAGCCAGGCCTCTTCCCGCTAGACATGGAGCACACTTCCCAGCCCCAGGTGTGACAACCAAAACTGTCTCCAGCCATTGCCAAATGTGCCCTGGGGGGGGACAAAATAACCCCTGGTTGAGGTCCAGTGGTTCACCCCACTTGCCCTTCTCCCCTCCAGAAGTTGAGGACGCTACAGAGAAGTAAAAGGAAGCCAAATTAATGGGGAGATTCCTGGGGACCCAGAGTGTCCGGAAGCAGTTGGCACCCAATGAGGGCAGATAGGAAACCATTAAGGAGGGTGTGGACACCAGCAGGCGCGGACCGAACGCTCTGACCCTATCTCAGCGCTGCTGCAGTCCCCACTCCGGGAGATTTTTGTCTTTCCTTTGAAACTACACGCCAGCCAAAGAAATGTTTAATGTGCAAATCACAGCGAGCTCCGAAACCCAGCCAGTCCCAGAACAAATGTGCAGCGTGTGTGGGGGACGAGGCCCCGCGCCGACCTCGGCTTCTGTGGGGGGAGCGGCCGCCGTTCACGGCTCTGCCCCGGCACGTGGCGCCCCGGTACAGCGACATGTCACAGCTCGCTTGGACTTTCCTTTGAAGGCGCTCGTTCTCCTCACAGCGGTTAGAAAAAGCCCCAGCTCCTTGAATCAGAACCTCTGTCCCAGTCTTTAAAACAGCAAGCTCGCGGTGGTAATGACCAGCACGGAAAGCAGCACATTTGAGGCCCAGCTGGAGTGGGTTTCAGAGCCGGGCAGCGGATGACAACTTCCCGACTTCTCATCCTCTCTTCTCACTGCGTTGGCTGGAAGGGCTGTGTGGTTCAGGGCCATCCGAGTGGTGCCGAGTCATAAAGGAACAAAGTTATGAGCACACCAAGGAAGCAGGTGTTTGATTCCCGTCCCCTGGGGAGATGAATCGGGGCTGATGTATGGCTGAGGGTTTGGTGCCATTGAGAAAAGCGGGGGTGCAGGCGGCTCGCTCGGCAGAACCAGCCAAGTGGCTTCCACTCCAGGACTCCCCTTTTCTCAGCACACCCACCTCCTGACCATGTGGCAGGCAGGAAGCTGGAAAAGAGAGGGACAAGAATTAAAGCGATAGGATCCCAGGTTTCAATGGCCACGAGGCTTTGTTGGGGAGACGAGCGTGTGTTGGAGATATTTGCTGCCCGGGCACGAGACACAGAGCAGCGTGGAGAAGAAGAAAAAGGGAAACAACGCCATGGAAAATACCCAAGACTGAAAGGAAACAAACGTTGCCAACACACTTCAGGCACAACCCAGCTTCACTGGGAAGGAGGGACAGGTCGGCTGAAACAACAAGAAGCCACTTCTCGCCTGTCAGACTAGTGTCAATGTAAGGGTTTGCTTAGGGGGGTGTCTGGGGGGGGCAGACTCCCACACCCCCCATGTGGGACTGGGTGGTCATAGGTTCTCCGGAAAACAATCTGGAATTTTCTGTGCAGGGTGTAAGTGTTCAAGCCTCACGAGGCCACCGTCCCACTTCCTGGCGGGTCCGGAAAATGCACCAAGTGGCATCAAGGCTTAACTCATGGCGGCGTCATTTGTGAGAGAAAAACGGTGAGGACACCCGCAGAGTTCATCCGTAGGGAAATGGCCGATTGACGCTGCACACACCGTGGGCTCCCACGCGCCTCGGATTGGGCGCCCTAATTATCAGTCATTTCGACGTGTAATTTTATCAGGTCACATAGGTGCACTCCGTGCTGATACAGCCTGGGAACCCTGTACACACACGAGACCTTTATGAAAATGAAGAAAGACAAAGTAACACACTGGGGCAAATATTTCAGCGATGAGACATGAGGTCTTTCTTATGCAGGAAATTGAGGGGAGGAAAAATAGGTTTTAAAAAAAGCATTCCCAAAAGGGAGAATTTTGAACGGAGCACAGAAGGGTGAGCATTTGCTCCCAAGTGCAAAAGGTTCTCCGTCCGAAAGAACAAGCTGTGGGAAGTGTCCCCGTCCGTCAGGAGGATGTTTGACCTGTGCCTTTGGTCCCACACAGCGCTGAGCACCAGGGGTGAATTCAGGGCCTCTGAGAGCCCGACCGGCAGCCGGGGGGTGGGGGGCAAGGGGGGGCTGGAGCTCAGAGCAGGGAGGGAACCCCGCCTGGGGTTCCCGCCTCACCTTACACATCACACCCAGAATCCAGCCGGGAGGCCTGGCCGCCCTAAATTACACCCAGCACAGGCTGGGTGTAGTAGACCTGGCATGTCCACTGAAGGACCCCATTAAAATGTCACTCGTCCGCCGTTCCAGTCCCCACAGAGAAAAGGCGGATGGAGGAGGCTCCAGAGATAGGGGTCTGTGCTCCGTGGCTTGAAGCTGTAGGACAAACCCTCCTGTGCATTTTCCATCCTGCCAGAAGCAAGAGGAGCTCTCCACTCTCCAGGCACCTGCTGGCTGTGCTTCCGGGTCTGCTGTGTGTGGGGGGGGAGGTCCTGCTCACACATTGTTAAATCTAAGCTCTCAGGGGCAGCTGAACCTCCATTAATGGAGCTGGAAATGTGGGTGCTGGAGAGAATCCTGGCATCACTTTAATTCTCAGCCCTCAGCCCCACCCCCACCTCCACAGCGTTTCAGAAGAAGCCCCCTGACCTTGGTTTGACTTTATGGGAAGCAGTTCCCCCGAGGCATCAACCATGGTGAATGAATGAGGAACTTTCTGGAGTTTCATGCTGGAAAACTGTAATATCATTCAAGGCCCAGGACAGATGTCACCTCCTCCATGAAGCCCTCCTGAAATCCTACCGACTGGTAAAGTTAGTTGTGCCCTCCCGTCTTGAACTAACACTTTCTACACATGCTTTCGGCCCTCAGCACATTCCAGCATAAGTACTTGTTTTCAGCATCTCTCTCCATCCAAACAAGGACCCTTGTAGAGGTGGGGTTGTTTTCCTTTTATGCACTGTGTTTTCCATGATTTGTAAAGGAAATTTGCTGTGTGACAGGCACCCCCTGAATGTCATTTCTGACAACTGTTTTTCTACTGCTCGTGACACGTCTTGGTCAGCCTCATCTACCCGCCGTGGTATCAGCGGGACCTGAAATGTCCGTGCTGCCCCATTTACAGCTGGCGTGTTGGCGCTGCCTGTTGTCAGCGGGGAGCTCAGCCTGGGCGAGGGGGTCCTTGTTTCCTCTCCAGCGCTCTCCTGCCCGCCGGGTGGGACTTCTCCCTTGGTCTCCGGGGAGGGGAGGCTGGCTTTCCCAGAGCACAAAGCAGACGCCATGCGTTGTTGTCTTCTTTTTTTCTTATCGGGGTGTGATTGACATGGAAAAATCTGTACGTATTTAATGTATACAACTTGATGAGCTTGGGGATGAGTACATGCGACCCTGAGAGCGTACCAACCGTCAAGGCCGTAGACGTATCCATCGCCTCTCAGTTTCCTTATTGTGGCTGTCACGTGTGTGTTCGTGGGAGCCGCGTCTTCCGCAGGCTCGGGCTGGGTCTGGCATGGCCTCACTTCTGCCACGTTCTCTTTGGCAGAGCCCATCCCAGGACCAGCTTAGGCTCCGGCAAGCTGGTTGGTGGAGGGTTAAAGTGAGTGCATGGACAGCACGCCAGCTGTCTTCATGCTTGTCGCCAGGAGATAGGGGACCGTGGTCACTTTTTGGAGCCCCGAGTTGTCGAAGCCAAGTAGCCCCGGTGTGGGGAACGCGTCTTCTAGGCCACTGCTGCTGACATTGTGATTTGGCCAGCAGTTCAGCAACATGAAACTGGAAATGCCCCAGACCTGTGCCCGGCACGTCCCCCGTGGGAATGTGTCCAGCAGCACGTTTGTGCCAATGCACAGAGATTCATCATGGCACCGTCTGTAACAGACTGGAAACAACAGGTCAAATACGTTCTGGCACTTCCGTTAAAGGGAACATTATATTGCCACTTAAAATGAGTAATATCTGCATCCACTCATCTGGAAAGTTCTCTAAGAAATGTTGCCAAGTGGGAAAGCCAGGCACCGAGCAGTGCGGGTGGCACGTTTCACACCCAGTTTCATGGATGAAGCTGGAAGATCTGAAGCAGGAAACAGGCCGGTTACAACAGGACAGACGGTACTGAGGAGCCCAGGGGCGTCAGGCGCACGGAGACAGGAAGTAGATGGCAGTGCAGGGCCGGGAGGGGGAGGGGCAGGTGTTTGTTTGATGGGGACAGAGGGTCACTTTGGAAGGTGACAAAGTCCTGGACACGGATGATGGGATTGGCTACCCGACGTGAAAGCACTTAATGCCGCTGAGCTGTGCACCTGACCGTGGGTTTGACGCTGAGTTGTATGGCATGTGTATGTTGCCAGAATTTAAAGAGAAACAAAGGAGTACGTTCGTAAATGGATAGCAGATCTCAGGAAAGGTCTGCGGTGGGTCCCGGACGGGGGCCAACTTCGTTTTCACCATAGTCTTTTTTGGATCATTTGAATTTTTGTTACTGTCCCATGTGATGCATTCTTAAAGTATCTTTTTGGTGTCGAAAATGGCAAGTAATTACAATAGCCAAATATACTTCAATAGCATATGTTATAAATATAGGATGTGTGCTTACACGCAATTTATATTGTATATTCATATTAATGTATTGTTTATATCAATATATAGTGGGTATTGTAAAGACCTATTTCGCAGAATATATTTAGCAGTCTCTGACCTACTTTGCAAGACCAGAATTCTGCTCTGTTGTGGTTAAAAAGATTATTAGCTACAGGGAGAAATGGAATTGGACTGGTATTTTTCCACTATTACATAAGCAAATTAAAACCACCAAACTGCCATCTTCCCTTAAATATTCCTTAATGATGTGTGTGATTTTTCCTCTGCATCTTCCTTTCTCCCCCGCCTTTCTCCTCCTTTTAAGAGAAACAATCATGTCTTTCGTGGCAAGAAAATTGTGGCAAATATTACACAGGAACTAGAGTGCAGCAGGAAGGAAGATGCTTCTCGCTTTGGAAAAGCCAATGTGAGCGCACGTGATGGTGAACTGGAAAGGCCCCGAGCAGCCAGCCAGCTGTGGATGGTTTGGTTGTCCCCACCCCCACCGGTCTACGTCCTGAAGGCGTCTCTGTGGCCCCGTCTGGGTCACGTCCTGGAGGCCTGTCTGCAGCCCAGGGACCTTTCCTGGGACAGCACCGGGGCAGTTGCTTGTCCCTCTGTGGGCACAGAGACACGGGGGTGGGGACAAAGTTCAGTGCCAGGGACCTGGAGACCGTGAGTCCAAGGTCTGCTCCTCGTTTCACTGAGGGAAACGCTTACTTTCGGCTTTGGAGGAGGAAGGAGACCCCAGGCAGCATTTCTGGGGCAACGTCATGCCGGGAACGTCCCCAGGGGTGCTGGCGACAGTGACCATCACTCGCCATGTGAGCCACAGAAGCAGCGTTCCCAGGGTCTCCCACACGGTGACTTGAATTGTGTGGTGCCCATGGTGACATCAAGTTGCTGAGTCCCTTTCCTTAGGGACCATGTAACATTCGGGTGCCGGCCTTGCCTTTTGTCATCATAAGGCATTAAGAGGCTTGGTGCTCTGAGGACCGAGTTTCCCTTGTCAAAAGCCTGGCTTTGCAGTGGGTCCACTGAAATGACAGTCACGACACGGCCGACGTCCTCACGTTTCCCCTGCCCTGCCCTGTCCTGCAGGAAGAAAGCTACACGGCATTCCCCTCTTTCTTCTCCTCCTCCCCTCCCCTCCCCTCCCCTCCTTTCCCTTCTTCTCTCTCTCTCTCTCTCTCTCTCTCTCTCCCTACCCCCACCTCCCTCCTTTTCCTGTCTTTTCACTTCTCTCTCTTCAAATTACACTAAGAGAAAGATCTCTGATCAACTGAGCAACGCCTGGCACTTCCTATTTTCGAGCCATTTCCGCGAGGGCCATGATGTCCCTGGTCCTGCGCCCTCAGCCCCTCCCCACATCACACCGGGAGCAGATGGAATTCAGGTCTCTGCCTGGAACTGGGTCGCGGGTGGAGTCCCGGCTCGCGACCTCTGTCTGCTCATTCTGAGGGAGCCGGTGGGGACTGCGTCCTGGGTCCTGTGAGGCCCGTGTGAGTGAGTGGATGTTACAGAGCCTCACAGAGCGTGTGCACCACACACGGCTCACATCTCCCCACGCACCGCCAGCCCACCGGCTCCAGTGTACTGGGCAGTTCTGAAGCTGGGAGACCTGTTAAGGCGCTTAGCGCCCCATGTTTCACTCTCCCGTCCTGTCCCCAGTGCCTTTGCGTTTTCATCTCTCTTTCTGAGTGTTTCGTACTCATCTGCAGGACTGTGGCTGGTGTGTTAGGAGCCTGGCTTCTACACCCGGGCTCCCCGGACGGCCAGGGAGGAAACGGGGCTCCTTCTGAGCCCCCAGTTGAGGACACAAGAGGACAAAGAAATGCGCCACGTGAGGCTTTTCCCCTCTAAGGGCTCCCGTGCCTCTGTGGGACCTGGGTGGCGTGGCACCTGTGGGATTCGCCAGGCGTAGCCCCCAGCCCCCTGCGCAGTTTTGTGCAGATGCCCGGCAGGGTCCCCTCAACTTGAGACCCAGGTGTCCGGAGACGCACGTGCGGGATCACCTCCCAGCCTCCATGTTCTGAGTGTTTGCCAGGGCCACATGCTGAGTGTGTCACGGCCACCGTCACAGTCATGCCGCTTCCCTCGTCAGTCTCCCCACCGCACCTCGTGCCCCCAATACGCAGAGACTAGAACAGAAGTTCCCGGAGAAGCGAGGCCTTTGTTCTCTGGCTGCTGCGTCCCTGTCCCTCTAGAGCCACCGTGCATACAGCAGGCGCTCCATCGCTGTTTCTCAACAGAGCTGCTTGTGGCACAGGCAGGTCACCAGAGACCCCCCAGTCCTGCGTGGAGGGACTCAGAGCCGCTGTGCCACCCAGAGCAGGCTGGGGATGGGACAGTGGCCAGCACAGCGGCCGCGACGGCTTTGGAGCCCGTCAGCGCACAGCACTCTGGGATTGGAACTGTTTTCCAGCAAGGACCGAATTTGCACTTCCAGGGTGAGCGGTGTAATTCAACTCCCACAGTCCCGCGTCTGGGGAGCCCACCTAAACGAGTTTACTCTGAGATGAAATTGCAGCCTTTAAACTGATTTCTCAAAGGACACGGCTCATTTTGGCATCTTTACTCCCTCTTCCAAGACTCCTAAAAATGGCTCTTTCCGAATTGGAGGTCCCCTCGGGTCGCCTCGGCCAAACAGTTATGGCTTTAGTGCCTTTGATCTGAAAGTCCCCTGCTGTCCCCCACGGCCGCTGAGGACCAGGTTCCATGGTGGCTGCTTCCCCCCGCCTGCGCATGGACGGAGGGGGCTGCCGGCCAGCAAGCATCCCTGTCTTAGGATGATGGGTCGGAATGGTCAGCGAAGCTGGAAGTGAACCGCTGCTCCCCCGAGAACAGAGTGGGGAGATATTGCTTTGAGCCTCCATTTATTTTTCCATCCGCTCCATTTTTCCCTGATACTGGATTCTCCTGCTGGGCCCGGTGATGGCTCGTGGGGGAGACATGTGTTCATGTATCTGCCTGCCTTTCAAGCACAGACCACCGGTGTTAGAACACAAGGAACCGTTTACAGATGAAAGGGTTTCACGTGGCCTCCAGGTTACATGAGGGAGGCAGGGACAGCTTCTGAAGCTCCGTTTCTCCGGCTTCCCAAAGTGCTGACGTCAGGTGTGGGACCAACACCACTGTGTTCAGAGCGTCACAGCAGAGCGCAGAAATGCTCGGCTCATTTCACCATCTCCTTTTATAAAAGGGGAAAGTAAGCCCAGGGAGGGCAGGATAAACCAGGCGTATCGGCCAGGGTGCTGGTTGCAAAGCAAGAGAAACAGAATCGAGGTAACCCAAGCCAAAGACAACGCGTGACCCAGAGTAGGAGGTCACAGGGCTGTGAGAGGCAGAGGACAGACGTGGGAGGGGCCAAGAACCAGGGTCTACAGAGGGCGAGGTGACAGTGACCATTGCAGGGGTCTGGGGGCACTGGTCAGTGTACGTAGGATCAAATTCAGCCGTTCCTTTCTCCTTGGCAAGGTCCCAGAAGGTGCAGCCACCTCATTAGGCCACGTCGGCCACACAGAAAATGGAAGATTCAGCCCCTTCATCCTAAATGGGGCATAACCCGAAATGAACCTCCCATCACAGCTCAGCGGGCGAGGCGACGAATGACCCTCCAAGAGGAAGCAGCCATGCCCCTCAATCATATTAAATTGGGTGGATGGAGAGACATCACACTGCACCAGGGCTGTCGCCATTTCCTGGTGTTCGACCGAGGGTTGTGTCACACTGGGCAGCGTTGTACGGGGGTCCTCACGTGACAGGAAGCTCCAAGGGTCTGCCTTCCCCCACACGTAGTGTGACAGCCTGTCAGACCGAGCCCTCACCACCCCGGGGCCCCGCCTCCCGGAAGCCATCTGTTCACACTGACTCAGTCAAGTGCTTTGTCATCTCCAGGGCATGAGCCACTTGTGTAGCCGAAGACTTCACCCACTTTTCAGCTTATCTATTTTCTATTCGTGACACTTTCGAGACACTGAATAAAGGCCATTCCTATACCACAGATGTCACATGGTGCAAATGCTCCTCACTGAGTGGACGGGGGCTGGTTCCCCAAAAAGGCGTGGTCCCCATGCCGTCGCTGGGACCCTGAGGCCTCTGGAGACTACAAGGGCAAGCTGGGCCACCCCGTGGTGCCTACGCAGCCTTATTTCCTGTTGGGCAAAGACAAATGACAGGCCCTTGAAGAATTGCTGTTCCTGTGCGTTCCAACACTGCACCTCAGAAGTGTCTCCTTCTCCCCACCTTTCCTTCAGCTTACCTTTGGTCCCCGAGTCAGCTTAACCCCTTGGACGTGACCTTTGGGAAGTTGCCAATGAGTGTTACTAGGTTAGGACGACAGGGGCATTTACCAGGGACCGGCTGATGTACGTAACGATACTACTGAAGGACAAAGACGCTGGAAGGGTCCCCAAAGGGACGTGTGTGCATTCACTTAACCAATAAGGATTTATCCATCTCCCCCTAGGTGGCCAGGCTCCCTCCTAGGCACTGGGGTGCAGCAGAGACCAAGACAGACCACGTTTCTCATCTCAAGAAGCGTACGTCTTGGTGGGGAAGCCAGACAGTGAACAAAGGAGCCATGTCTCTGATGGCGAGAGGGCAAAAAGCACAATCTAGCCGTAGGTTATTTCTGGAGTGTGGGCATTGGAGAGAGTCGGCGTGAGGGTGGGTGTTCACGTGTTTGCAGGTGTTGACCCCGGTGAGAAGACGGCACCTCGAGGGAGCAGCCAGAGGAAGCAGCGGATGTGAAAGTGGGGGTGAGCTGGGCGTGTTTGTGCAGCAGACGGCAAGGTCCGAGGGAGAGGCCGTGTCTGGGGAGAGGACTTCAGGTTGCATTGTAACTTGGGAGGCCAGGGTGACTTCCAGGGACGCAAGTGGCCTCAGGAATTGTGTGTTATCGAAAACCCCTCTGGCTCCGGGGCAGAGGGTACCTCGTAGAGAGATGAGCACAGAATCAGGGGGAAGAGGCCACCGCCGTGGTCCAGGAGAAAGAGGAAGCTACCCTCGGAGGCTTTACCAGAAAAAAACAAGCTATCCAGCCCACAACAGTTGAATCTTAAGGGAAGAGAGGAAGGTGTTTCTCCAAAGCACTGGTGTTTTTTAAAGTCTCACTAAGGAATTCTATCATGCCCCTGGGGTTGAGGACAGTATAGTCTTCCAGAGCGAGGGCGGTATGGACCCCCAGACACAAGGAGAAGTTGGTAGGACAAGCATGAGCCTGCTCTCTCACCTGCAGGGGAACCACCTGCTTGGAAAACGCCCCGGAAGGGAACCAGGCTCTAGAATGGAGCAGCCTAAGATGCGGCGTCTGCATTCGCCCCAGCCGTCTGCTGGCTGTGTCTCCAGCCAAATAAACAAGGAACTGACAGCAGGCGTGTGGGCGCTCCTGGGGTGGGCCGTGACCCCCTGTGGACCGTAGCACATGCTGTTCTGTAGCCCTAGGATCAAATGACAGTGCCTGGCATAGTTCCGGGGCTTGGAAAATGCTGGACGGAGCGATGGCTGGGCGAACAAGTTGGGTGCTAAGCGGAGTGGGCCTTCTAGTTCAGAAATGAAACTCCCCTCGGCCCCTCCCATCGTTTTAGTCTCAGCAGTTTCTGCCACCTCGGGGACCCTTGACTCATCAATTACAAGCATTAACTGTAAATTATATTTTTGCATAGTTAATTCAGCCTCTTCATTATGTGTTTAGTGGAGCTCAGCAGGCACCAAATTCAATAGCCAGCTTTGGAGCACATCCAATGTCTGTCTTCTGTGATATCTGGAAAATGAGAAGGTTCAGCAGTGGCCCTTGGAGCATGTCTTTCCTGGAAGACCTCCAGTGGGCTGCGCTTTCCTCTTTGCTCTTGGAATGCGTTCAGCCCTTCTGGAAAGGCTGATAGCTTCAAGGGATTCTCTTGCGCTTCTCACCGCCGAAGCAGAGACTCCTTCTCCTCCTTGAGTGAAATTCATATTAACCTGACTAGTGGAAGGAAAGAAAAGTGTGAATCTCCAGGAACCGGCTCCGGGCGCAATCACTCGTTCATTATTCGTTCTATAAATATTTACTGAGCGCCGCCTATGGGTCAGCACTGGGATGTATCGTGAGGGTAGAACGGTGAATGAAACGGTATCTTTCCTCGCCTGGAGCTCGCCTTCGAGAAGGGGGAGCCAGGCGCTGGACCTAAAGCACATAAATGTGCAGTGGGTTGTGTGTGGCGTAGCACAGCCGCTGGGCGGACGCAGTGATGGCCGAGCTGCGGGAGGCCTGCAGGAAAGCACGTGCAAAGGCACTGAGGCCAAGGAAGCTCGGGTCGCTGGGTCACACTGAGGAGGCCGGGTGGAATAAACTGGGGAGGAGATGGTGGAGGAGCAGTTGTGGTACAGTCAGGGCGAGGGGCTTCCTATCGCCAGGATTTGGGAGGGGAAAGCATTGCCAAGCCCAGGCCCAGCCTGGCTGCAGGGGCCTCCGCGGCAGCACTGGGAAGCCTGCCACAGCGGGCGCCATACTCTTCCATCCAGACCTCGGAGGGCCTCTTGGCAGCTGTACTTCCTAAGGTGTGATCTAACTGAGCTACAATGTGAGCTCCTTGCAAACTAATCTGCTTGGGATGTTAGGTCCACGTAAGCCCCAGGCTGCATTCAGGGAAGTGCAGCCTGCAAGGGAAGTAAAACCAGCAGGAATACAGGACCACTAAGCCCTCGATGTGGGGCCAAGGGGTCCCTGGGGCCACTGGGGGGGGGGGCTTGCACACAGAGGGACTGGAAGCCCCGATGCGCTTTCTCTCTACCTGTCAAGAGGTCCTCTCGGTCCACGGTTTTGCTGTCCTACCTGTGTCCCTCTCACCAGCCCCAGTTCCTTTTATTAACTGGATTAGCTGTGAACATGGACACTGCTCTGTGCCCGGCTCCTGGGTATGTTCAGCATGGGTGTTCATCTCCCTCAACACGCCCGACCCCTGCGTGACCAGAACGTGTGCCCCCATGTCAGAGATGTGCAAACTGAGGTTTTCAGAGCATGAGTCACGTGAGCAATGTGCCAAGGCTAAGAGTGGGGTTCGCACCCAGGGCTTTGGCTCCAAAATGCGTGTCACACTCATCACCGTGCTGCAGCAGGGAAAATAAATGGCAGGGCCTGGTCCCACCAGAATCAGAGGCCGAGCTGAACTTGATGGCTCTGAGGGACGCTTAGGTCAGAGCCTGGGGAGAGCGGCTGGGGTCTTTGTTCCGCAAATCCCAGGGCACCTGGCTCTAGGAGGACGAAGGTGAGCAAGTGCTGCAGGTAACTGGACAGGAGGAATAATGTAGCAATGAGAAGAGCTAAGAGGGGATGGGTGGTTTCCAGTGTATGCACTAAGGTCTACACAGGCCGTACACCATTTATCCTTGGAACAGGCTCACGAGGTTGGCTTCTCACCAATCCAGAGCTGATTCGTACAGAGGTGAAATTCGTGGTTCTTCACCTTTGCTCCTGTTAAAGTTGCCTGGGGAGTCCTTTCGAAATCTTTGGGTCCAGACCCCCTTCCGACTGATGAAAGCAAGGTGGACCCAGGCACCAGCATTTTGTAAAGCTGCTGCACCAAATAATTTCAGATTGTCACCAAGGTTGAGAGGTGATGGATTAAGTAACTTGGCCAAGGTCACACACACACACACACACACACACACACACAAAATATCAAATTCAGAATTCAAACCCAAGTGTGTCTGATTTCAGAGCCCATGGTCGGAACACCTACCCAATAAACTTGCTACATAGACACTAGGACGCAAAAAGTAATAATGATTTCAAAGTGAAATGCTTGGTGATCACGGAGAGAATCCTTCTGTGCTGAGCAGGAACTCTCGACCTTGACTTCACCTGAAAACCACCTGAGCTTTAAAAATACTAACGTCTGAGTGCTGTCTTTTGAGATTCCGATTCCATTGATCCAGGGTAGACCCAGGTATTGATAGTTTTTCTTTTCATCTCCCAGGTGATCGTACCATTTAGCCAAGGTTGAGAGCCCGTAGTTCATAGGGTGGGAAGGCTCAGGTGACTTCTGTAAGGGGGTGCAGTTCTCCTTTGGACAGAAGTCAGTGCCATCAATATGATTTACACTCAAGTCCTCTCTTGCCTCACCCTTTCACAGTTACCTGCTTCTATAAAATTTTAGGCTTTGAGGACTAAGATAGAGAGAAGGAAACATCTTTTTCAGTCCAAACTCATAGTCTAATCGAAGCGTGCCTGCAAACAGGGCCAGCTTCCAAGGTTTTTCTCCTCTCTCCGCCCTTCGCCATGACCCCACATCCTGAATTTCATCCTGTATGCTCATTACAGAGAGCAGGATGAACGAGATGGTTCTCTCAATCACAGACCAGACCCTTTCTCACTTCCCTGACCCGTTGGATTAGGGTGTGTTATCTCGTCCCAGCCAATCAGATATTCCCACTCAGCATTTGAAATGTGGGATTAGAGATGCCAAGAACCAAGGAAATTCAGTGTGGCCTCAGCAACAGCGTCCTGTCTAGAAGAACTGGTTTTCTCCAAGGTTCTTGTCTTGTAACTTTCCTTTGCTCTCACCTGCTCTTCATGTCTTTTTCTCCACACTTCCCAGTACTTGTGAGACGTTTGTGAAATCCCCTTTGTCCGTCAGAGCAAGGCGTTATTTCTTCCTGGGAACTTGCCATGCGAACTGGTCAGCTTCAGCACCCGGAGAGCTCTCAGAATCACGGGTTCTCCTCGTGGTGGGGTCCTTGGGACCGTCCAGTGAAGCCTTTTCCACAGGTGTGTGTGGTCTTTGCCTTCATGAAACACACATGAAGTAGAATGAATAAAACAAAGCCTGGGCAAATTGATTCTGTTCTCCTGAAGTGGCTTCCCTCTGATAAGGTTGATTTCTTCATTTTGTTAGCTTCATTTCTTTCTGCAGGCATTAGGCTGTCAACAGTGGGTAGCGACTTTGGAGCTGAAATCCCTTCCAAACCGTAGTGAGGAAGTAAAGTCCTTTTGGCTTCTTAACACACCCCCAGACTCCACTTTCGTATAAGATAAAGTTCAATAGCCAAGAGGTGTGGTAAATTGGGTTTCCAGTGGTCCAAACTCTATTGCGACTATTGGAGAAATTTATTTGCTTTTGAGTAAGAGCTTTTTTTAAGCCAATTTTTAACATTTTCTTTCAAGAGTTATTGCAGCACACCTACACTATTGATTTCGCAAGTGGTGGTTCTGGGGCGCTCTCTGCAGTCACTTAAGGTTTAAATTCCTCTCTTTATTGCTCCAACAACATCGCAAGCCCCTTGTAGGATGGCGTGGCTCTTGGTCCCTTCAAGGCGAAAGCTTAGCAAAGATTTTAGTTGGCCTAGAGACAGTAGGGGGCCACTGGCCACAGACCGAATGGCAGACAGATTCTTCTTTTCTGGGTCCCCATCGGCCAGCATAAGGCATCGTACCATGGTATCGTGTCTGCCAGGGGCAGCTATCGACTAACAAATTTGAAGGGTCCCACTGCACAACAAATGGCACAGAATCAGCATTTCTGTTGTGGCTTGTTGGCAGGGACCAGCCCTAAAGGAGCATGTTTCACAGGTGGCGTTAGGCAGCCCAAACTACAGTTGCTGTGAACGCAGGTCGTGTCGAGAGCTACTAAAATCAAGAACAGCTGACGTCTGTCGACATTTCCTACATAGTCCCAAGTCCTGTTCTCAGTGCATGAGGCTTATCTACTCATTTATTTAATCCTCTATGAAATAGGGAGGATTAGTATGCCCACTTTGCCAATCAGGAAAAGGAGGCCGAGTTGCCCAGAGTAACCAGCCAGTAACTGGTGAGAAAGGAGTTGACTTCAGCGAGTCCCTTTGGAAGCCGACAGCATGAATCCTAACACGCGCCGTATCCCTGGCAACAGCCATAAAGGTAAAGCCCTGGTTCTAACGCCGATGTTCCCTCCTCCCCATGTCCCTGTCTCACTTCTTCGTCTCTCCTTCCCTCATTTCATTCTTTCCTTCATTCCTTCCTCTCTTTTTCACTCTTTAAGTACAAAACTTCTTGGAGACCCAATATTTACAACGTGTAAGACTGGAGCTGCTTTGGTTGCCACAGGAGTAAGACGGGAGCAAGGGGTGGTGGTAAAGACCAGATCCGGCCCCGTGGCCATGGCGTGGTTCGCTGCAGGCCCTGGGAACAAGTTGAAAATCACACTGTATTGTCTTTTGGGGGGTGTCTTCCACCTGCAGTCATGCCGTTTCTGTGAAATGCTGCCCCCAGGATTCAGGGCTAACCTAAGCCAGTGATGGCATCCAGTGCTGTCTGAGCTGCATTGCGGCACAAAGGCTGAGGTTCTGAGGTTTAAAAGTCCAGAGGTTTTCTAGAAAGACTCCAGATCCCCAGCTTCTCTAGGACAATCTGTCGCTGTCCAGTGCCACTGGCCTGCCTTCCCATAAGGAAAATGCAGTGGTGATGTCTGCATTTAGATGGACATAGGGACCATCTAACCTACTCCCCTCGTCTCCACAAAAGTCTCCAACTTTAAAATATCGTTCAATTGACTTTAATTTGGGGATATCACGTTATGCAGCTTTTAGAAATGAAAAAGGTGAAGGCGGAGGAGGCGTAGGAACAGATATGATTGCATGTAACTGTTAAGGGCGTCCGTTGTCTGTCTTCCCAAAGGAATTTCTTGTCTTGACTCAGAACGTTCGATCCCTACGTTTCCCTCGGGTTCATTTATCTGTCAGGTTACACTTGTCTGGCCTTTTCTCTCACGCACATTCCCAAGGTCCCTGTGGACACAGAACAATTTCTTCTCTTCATCTGAGGTCTCCAGCTCCCTGCCAGACGGGCGTCAAAATTCTAACAGGCACGTGCCCCCAGTGTCCCCAGCTGCTTGCCCCGATGTCACTCTGACCCAGAATTCTGCTCAGCTCGGCAGGAAGCTAGAGTTTCCCTCCAATGGTGAAATTTTAATTTATTTTTTTATTCTGAAAGCAAGATTAAGTTTAGTTGGTGCACAGTGATGGGAGTCTGAGTGGGGGTTGTGGCATGTTTCCAGTGGACGCCTGTGTAGTCATTTCCTTCCATCCACCGGTGGAAACTGAGTAGCTGCAAACACACTCCTGGGTGCATATATGGGAGAACAGCTCTGCTCTGGCACCTCGGTAAAATGGAACCATCCTAGCACCGGCAGGGTTTTTATTGGGACTTGGAGTAACATATGCATGGACCCTGGCCCAGGGCCTGGTACATGGGAAACATTTCACATTCAATGGCTGGTTGTCTTTATTCTTATGTTACCTTGAGCAGAATACCCTAAGAGAGTAGCCCCATTGTTCCCCAAAATCAGATAACAGAATGTCTTTCAAAGCCAGAGCGAAAAACACTGCTTCTCTTTTCTCTTGTGCAGCCTTCCGCCACCCTTAATACCCCTTTTTTAGCCTGAATGCAATGGCTGCAGACGCAGCTAGTGGGTAAGAGGATGGCTAGCCCCCTCAGCACGCCAGTTTCTCCCTGAACACTCATTTCAATCGTCTAGAAGAGAAACTGCGTCTCAGAGAGGTGGCGAGGGCCGTGGTGGTGCTCACAGAAGAACTGTGTGACAGAAGGAATATGGATGTAGATTTAAGGCACATTGCAAACTCGCTGGTGTTACTCCCAGTGTGGATATTCCTCTGGGGCCACCGAGGGTCTTGTGGCAACTGGCATATCCGGGACGAGGGAAAGTGAATTGTGGTTGAATGGAGTTTGTCAAGTCGCCAGTCCCCAGCTCTGCTATCGATAAGGAGAAGCCAAGGCCCGAGTGCTTGCTGAGAGGACAGGGTTAAACCCCCTGGGATGAGGGAGTGCTGCTGCCCAGTGGCAGAGAGGCTGGGCCAAAGCATGCGGGCAGGATTTCCAGGAACTGAGTGGAGCGGCCTTAGCTCCTGCACCGAGAACGTGGCTCTTCTACTGGAAACATTCCAGACTCCAGACCCCGCTCCTTCATGTTCCAAGGCAGATAACTCACTCACGAGACTGTACAGCCCGGGCTTGATGTTCCCAACACTGAATTTATTTTCTGTCCCAGAGGAACACCCAGCATTTCATAAATCATGAAGCTCTGGGCCCCACTTCCGGCACAGAGAGCACAAGGAAGATTCATGGGTCCCAGAGCTCCGGCGGGTGCAGTGTCCTTCCTGCCTTAGCCCCCCAGCAGGGCTGAGGGGGGTGATGGATGACAGATCAGCATTCTGGCTGTTGAGCAAGCCCTGAAGAGTGAGCGGGTGCCTCCCCAACTGACTGTGGCCCCCTCAAAGGAAAGGGGTTCCCCACCAGACCGCACGGCGGTACTCGCCCAAGCATGGGGTGGTTTTCAAGTCCATGTGGCGCTTCTTAGTTGATGGGCTATGGAAAAACCCCTGAATGCCTCTGAAAACACTTAGCTGGTGGACGCCCGCTGAGGGCTCGTACCTGTTGAGCCACCAGGGACAACAATACTTAGCATCCAGGCGAGTACTGGAGGGACCTCAGTCTGACGTCACCATCTCCCCCGCGTCCTGGGCTACCAACAAGCCCCGCCTCCGCCCGGAAAGCCCTTTCTCCCCACGTCCACCAATATGGTTCTTTCGATTGAACACGTCCAGAAAGGTTCCGCAATGCCCCCTCCTCTGAGCCCCTAAGCAAACTGGCAGACTTCTTCTGTCGGGTCCAGCCAATCAGCACTTCGGGCTTCGCAGGCTGTGCGTGACCTGACACAGGGACTCCGCCCTGTGCCTGTCACACGAAAGCAGCCAGAGACAAAGTGTACACACACAGGCAGAGCAGGGCTTCGATGACACTGTTTACAAAATCAGTCAGCAGGCGGGGAGGGGCACACAGGCCGCACGGGGCCGACCCCCGTCCTAGAGAAACTCGCTGGGTGGCTTGTGACCTCGGGCTTGACCACCAGCTGTGGTGGAGGAGCAGGGGACTGGGGACTGGGGACTGCGGTCGTTTTGACTCCGCCACCCACCAGCTGGATTGTCATCAGCAAGTCATGTCCCCTTTCCGGGCCTTCATTTCATCATCATCTAAAAAAAAATGAGAGACGTTGGGACTGTCAATAGTTCCCCAAATAACAGAATTGCTGGGGAAAGCTCCCTAAAAATACGTGTATCTGGGCCCACCTCAAATTTAGGACGTTGGTCAGCATCCTTACTTGTCGACAACAGAGTCGCTTCTGCTAACCAGTCCCCCTAAACAGAAGGGGTTTCCCTAAAGGACACCAGGCAGTTCCGCGAATTTCTAGGAAACCCGTTGGATTGTATTTGCTACACAGCCAGGGACCAGGCATAAAACACTGACAAGAAAAATGACCAAATCTGCAGGGCTCTGTTGTACCGTGTTTCCCTGAAACTAAGACCTCGCCGAACCATCAGCTCTAATGCATCTTTTGGAACAAAAATTAATATAATGAAAGACCGGGTCTCATATTAATTTTTGCTCCAAAAGCTACATCAGAGCTGATGGTCCAGCTGGGTCTTATTTTTGGGGAACCAGGGTAGTGGAAGCACTGCTGCTAGGGGCTTGCAGAACAATCTGAGGGTTTGGATGCATGAAACGCCACCCGAGCTGACCCTTTAGGACCAGAAAGTCCTAACTCCCTCCCCAGCTCTTGCTTCAAAACCCCCCTCTACATCTAAGTCCCAGAAGAGTGGCGCTAACTACGGGAGATTCTTCTTTAAGCCTGAATCTAGCTGCAAGGGAGCCTGGAAATGTCATCACGTGCTCCTTAGCCTATGGGACAGGAGGAGAAGCTAGGGAGGGGCTGAATGACATTGAGTGAGCCGCCGACAACATCTGCCACACTCATGAAATTGAACTGAACGTGGGTCCGTTTAGTTCAAAGGTCATCTAGGTTTATACCACCAGGGAGAGGCAAACTGGATTAACTCATTGTCTGCACAGCTAGTAAAAATCAGTTCGAGAGACACATCAGTATTGTCACTGGTTAATGCTCAATGCTGACGGCTCTTCGCCCAGGTCCCTGACTTGCAGTTGGTGCCATGTCCCAGGTCCCGTCTCTGAAATGGATTTTCTTTGTCTTCAGATTCTAGTGACCGTGGTGAGGACGAGGGCCAAAGGGAGAGAGGGCCCTTCCACTGAACACAGCAGCTTAACGCTGTTCTCTTTTGCTCCTTTCCAGAAGCAGCAGTTCGTTCAATGAGGTTGTGCAGATGAACTTTGAAATAGCCAGCTTCAGCAGCCTCTCGGGGACCCAGCCCATCAGTTGGCAGGTTGAGTACCCACGGAAGGGGACCTCAGACATCGCCGTGTCTGAGATTTTCATCAGCCAGAAGGACCTCGTTGGCATTGTCCCCTTAGCCATGGTAAGCCTTGTGTGATTGTGGACGCACCGCGTTCGGCTGTCTGATTGCGTCCTGGGTCCTTCCTGTCTTTCCCAGAATGTTTGCTGCACTCGTTTTACGAAAGGTTTACGTGAAGTTTCCCATCTTCTGCCAGCATTTCATTAGTTCTGACGTCTCAACTTCAGTTGTTTTCATACCAGCTTCATAATATCTGTCCTATCCTTGTAACAAGCTTATTATTTACGTACATTCTATTCTCTAAGTCTATTCCCATTCTTTTTTATAAGGAATCTTTGGGTTACCATGCGTGTTAGGATAAGTATGCTATGCTGGTGCAACCCAAATTCTCAGGTGCCTAATACAACGTGGTTATTCTTGCTTTGATACGTGGCGTAAATGGTACCGGGTTGTTCTGTGCCATCCCCCAGACACCTAGACTGATGGCTATATCGTCATCCTGTAGCTCTCACGTCAGGAACACGTGGCTTCTTGGTCACTGTGAGAGAGGAAAGAGAGTTGAAGAATTACACCCAAGCTCTCCTAAGCAGTGGCCTAGAAATGACATGTGACACTTCCGCACACGTCCTGCTGGTCAGAAGGACTCCCAGGGCCCATCAGGTTTCAAGAGGGCTGGGCACATGCGTGCAGAAGGAGCCCTGGGCGAACCCCGTGGTCTGTGCCTTACTACACGATAAGTCAACACATCATTGACACAACTAGCGCACAACACAAACCCCTGTCACTAACTTCGAGCTAGACCCTGGGCGGTGAGCAAGGAAGAGAGAGAATGGTAAGAAGCTACCTGCAACCCTACCCCGTGTCACTGAGCCACATCTGCCACGCCCTGGGACCATTCCTACGCTTGTGTGGCAGGTAAAGACCCCCCCGCACCAGAAGACCCAAAGAGTATGGGGTTTCAGGGGATGGGAAGGGTGTTTGGACGTACAGCTGTAACTGTCTTTGCCAGAATTCCAACCTCGCAGACTTGGAGCCTGGCCTGGCGTGTCTAAAACTCATTGCTGTTCCGCTTTGGAGTGAGCAGGTTTGACTCCATCAGGCTGAGAAATAGCTCAATTAGGATTTGGAGGGTTACATGTGATGGAAACGCTCCCCCAAACTGGGTTAGGCACTGGGAGAATTTACCGGCTGGTGAAACTCAGCGTCCAGGATGCGTGCTGGCTTCATAGATACCTGATTGGGACTCAGGCAGACTCTGTCACCGGACCTCGTTTTACTCCGTCTTGTGGCTTTGCTCATAGTCTACTCATGGTGGCAACACAGCAGCCAGTGCTCCTGCCAGATGGTTCAAGCTCCAAGCCCAGGAAGAGCTCCGCGCTCCTTTCCAGAAACCCTGACGAAGGTCTCACGGCCACGCGTGGTGCTCATTGGGTCACGTCGTCTACCCCAAGCAGTCACTGTGGCAGGGAGCTTCCACCCCTAGAGTCTGGGATGGCCTGGAGCAGACACTGCAGCCCCCCGTCCGCACGCCCTTCTCCTTCCTGCGTCCATACGCTCCTGCAGTTTCCACCTCAGGCACCGGCCAGGTTTTGCCTTTCGTCCTGCATCCAAAGCCCATTGAACTCTCTCCCCTTTCAGGCTCAGTGGGCAACGCAGCCCTTCCCTTCACGGAGGCAGGAAAGCACCAGGTTTCAGCTCTGTGGCCTTCACGCGTCTCCGTCCCCTGGCCCCTGGCCCCTGCCCGGTGCCCTCACTGAACCCACGTTAATCTGGCAGGAGGCCCGGTGGGGGGGTTGTCTGGTTGAGAGGACAGACGGGCTTCCGGGCGGCCTGCAGGCAGCTCAAACTACGAGATGAAGGAGAACCTTCCGTTCCTGGGGTTCGGTTCTGCTTTGACGTAAGAATAACATACACTTGACCCATGAATAGCATGGAGATTGGGGTGCTTGCAGTTGAGACTCCATAAATAACTTCTGACTCCCCAAAAGCATAACTACTCATAGCCTACCGCTGACCGGAAGCCTTGCCCATGACATAAGCCATCGATTCAGACATATTTTGTAGGTGTTAATAATACGTATCTATACTATATTCTTACAATACAGTAAACTAGAGAGAAAGAAAATGTTACCAAGAAATTCCTAAGGAAGAGAAAAATGCACTTACAGTATTTATTGAAAAAAATCCGTGTATAAGTGGACCCACAGTTCAAACCCGTGTGGTTCAAGGGTCCGCTGTGTGTTACATCACGGTTGAAACCCCACAATCAGAGGCCAGGCCCAGACCACCGGTGGCATCTCTACGTGGAGGCAGTGGGCGGTGCAGGGTGCTGGCCTCTTAGAGAGTAAAGGGGTCACAGAACCCCCGGGGCCTCACCCTCAGCTCTTAGAATGTGCTAGAACTGTGCTACTCATCAGCCAATCCTGGGAAATCAACAAGAAACAGACGGACGAGTCTTACCCGCAAGGGGCCTCCACTCTGGGGGTTGGGGGACAGCAAACTGGTAGGTGTTTCCCAGGCCGAGACCAGGTGTTTCCTAAGCTCAGACCAGGTGATGATGCAATGTTTCTGCGGAAGTTCAGGGGATAGAGTGTAACTCCTTTCTCGCTCTGTTACTGTCTCAGAGTTTCTCCTTAGATTTTATTTTAAATTGTATAATGTATCTAAATTTCATGCCTAGTCTAGGGAAGCAGGAGACCCTCATTTTGACAGGCTAGCAAGAGGCCCTTTGCTTCAGGACTGACTTAGGCCCCCACTGGATTTTCTGGGAGGTGGTGAAATTTGCCCAGAATTTGGAAGTCTCCCACGATTATGATTCTTTGCCTTTGCACACTTACAATGGAATCATTTTCCCGGGCCCCTGAAACATAGTGGGAACTGGGTTGTTGTTGGTTTATTTTCTTTCTTACATTAAGTTTTTTAAATTCCTAGAATGTATCCCTATCTCTCTGCATAAAATCAAATTTAAAATAAAGTGGCTATCACGAGGACTGTTTAAAGGAGAGATTGCTACTTGTTCTCAAGTCTGCAAGATAATGATCTTAATTCTCACCTCTCCGGGGGGTCATGGAGATTCATTAAGGTCTGAGAAATCCCTGGAGCCGCACCCCCTCCCCCCAAAGTGTGCGGCAAGAGAGGGCTGTCGATTCTGGCTTCTGGTGAGGTTCATTCAGCCAGTGGAGGAAGGACCAAGTAGGGAGAGACAGTCTCCTGTAGTGTCTTGAATTATGTCTCCCAAAAGATATGTTGATGTCCTAACTCCCCCTTCTATTCCACCCCCTGCCCCCACCCCACTGTGCCTACAAATGTGACCTGTTGGGAAGTAGGGTCTTCACAAATGTGATTAAGATGAGGTCCTAAATCCCATGACTGGTGTCCTGACAAGAGAGAGACCTTGGGACATGGAGGGGAGGAGATGCAGGGAAGAAGGTCACATGAGGATGGGGCAGAGACTGGAGTCGTGCACCTACACAATGAGGAAGCCAACGGTTTTCAGAATCCAGGACAGAAGCAACAAAGTGTCTCCTGTGGGCTTTCAGAGGGAGCGTGGTCCTGGTGACACCTGATTTGGGACTTCGGGGCTGCAGAATCACCGAGAGTAAGTTTCGGTTGTAAGCCACCAGTTTGTGGCCTTTGTTAGAGCAGCCCGGGGACAGTCATGCTTCCCTACGTGCGCCCCCTTGTTGCACACCTGCCAGGGCCGTGTCCCCTTTGCCTACAGCTCCTGCCCTGGCGAGCTGTCTGTTCCCATGTTTCTCCTCCTCCTGGGTTCCCCTGGCTGGCCAGCCCTCCCTGGCCCCTGGGCTCCCAGCTGGGACGAGTGTCTGGATGCTGGGTCATCTCTGCGTTTCCTGTGACCCGGCCACAGCTCTGTCCATAGCCCCACGTCACGCACGCTCCAGGTCAGCCCCTCTGAGTGTCCGTCTGCTTGCAGCAGGACCCTGAGTGGTACCGGGGGGCCTGCTATGGGCTTCCTTGAGGCTCTCCTGCCTGGAGAACCAGCACGGTTACCTCACAACGCAGACAGGATCAGGAACCGGCTGGCCACGACGGGGTCCGCTTCCCTCCCTGCTGCATGGACACACACACCTAAGGGGGGGTTAAGGGGGCTGCTGGGGTCTCTGAACCCCAGGGCCGGGTTTCCCGACCCGCTGGCCTCCTGTGCTTACTTTCGGCCCCCTTGCTGTTTCCCGGTTGGAGCAGATGTGGGAGCTGTTGCACTGGCGTGCCTGAGGCTTCCCGTGGAGCTACTAGGCCCACTGGTCACCCCACAAGTGATGGATGACCTAGTACTTACTGCCAGGGCCCACCGGGAGGCCCGCTGCGTGCCCTCTGGGTGCTGAGGACAGCTCCCTTGACACGGGTTAGAGACAATGGAAAAACAACGTTTCATTGGTTTTCAAAAATACCCCACCCTGCTCTCTGTGCTCCTTGACCAACTTGAAAATGTTACATTTGTAGCTCTCCAGGGACGTTTTCACTGTGGCTTTGATGCTCTGGGGCAATTGAAATCTGCGAGCGGTTGAAAAATAACTGTATGGGCAGAATAAGTGTTTCCTTGTCACATCTGGTGGTTCACTTGGGAATTAAATTTTAAAATATCCCTCCCTCCAGCTACCCGTCATAGACTGCTAAGAAGCAAATCTATGAGTCACGTGAAGCTGGTTGGAGCTGGTGGTCACGTTTTCGGGGTGACCCATTAATTATCCAGTAATGGATGCCGTACCCACTGCAGACCACACAGCAAATGCTCTAAAAATGGGCCGGGGGGGATTATTCTCATTCGTGTCACGGTCCTCATTGTACGTATTGCGGTTTCCCCATCTGTACAAGGAAGGGGTGGGATTGAGTGATGGCTCGGGTTTTCCAAGTTTCTACTCTTCATTATTTTACTTACTTTACTTAGAAAATAAAAATTGTGTTCTAATTTCAAAGATTATTTAACTGGAGAGGAGAGAGAGACAGAGAACATGTGGATTAAGGAAACAAAGTATCTCCTCCCAACATGAAAGTGATGCTGTGGGGAGCTTTGCAGGGTGGCCTTCCCAGACTGGCACTGTCTCCCTCCTCGCCCTGCAGGGTGGCAGCAGCCCCACACCCGGTGCAGACAAACTGCCCACCTGCTCTCCAGCTCTCTCCTCACCACGTCCACGTGCCCGAGTCTATCGCTCCCTTCAGATTTTTTCTAGAGACGCGTATAGGGACTGGGAGCTCAGCCTCGGGAGCCAACTCCATGGGCCTGAATCCCAGCTCTTCCTCTGAATGGCTGTGTGACCTTGGACAAGTCACTTGACCTTTCTGTGCCTCAGTTTCCTCATCTGTAAAATGGGAATTAAAAGAATACCAGCCTCATCAGGTGGTTTTGAGAGCTAAACGTACTCAGGACTCCTTGCCTGGCCCTCAGTAAATCTTCAGGAAGCCTAGCGATTTTACTTTAAATAAACTCCATGATAAACTGCTACTTATATTTAAAGGGAAGCAGCCCTCTCCACTAGGTATTAAAGCAGTCGTTTATAAGTCACGTTGCAATAAATACGTACTATTACTACAGGAATGCCCACCCTTGCGCTGGTGAGAATCATCCTGGGTGGGAGGTAACCCCATCCGAGCGCCGTCCCGTCACAGCAGTGGTACAGTCACTGCTTTCCTCTCTGCCACAGCCCTCCTGCTGGAACGTGAGAAAATGACAGCGCAGTCCCTCTCTATGTCCTGCCCACCTCGTTGTTGTTGTTTTTTTAAGTGTGTTTTTCCAGGACCCATCAGCTCTAAGTCTAGTAGTTGTTTCAATCTAGTTGTGGAGGCGCAGCTCACAGTGGCCCATGTGGGAATCGAATCAGCGACCTTGTTGTTAAGAGCACCGCGCTCTAACCAACTGAGCCATCTGGCAGCCCCTCAATTTTCTTTCACAGCAAAAATAACATACGTATTTATATGTTCGTTATCTGAATGTCCCCACTAAGCGTCAGCTGCCTGAGGGGTGGGGACCACTCTCTCAGTGTCTAGAACTAAGTCTGGCACACAGTAGGCGCTAATCAGGAGTGTTGAATGAATGAATGAGTGAATCACCACCACTGTCTCTCCCACCCCAGTGTAAGCTCCTGCAGGGGAGGGACTACTGTCCCTCCGTCCCTGGGTCCCCAGCGCCAGCACGCCGCCAGGCTGGAAGTGCCGGAGACTTGTAGCACCTGCTCCTTGCTACTTGCTGCCTCAGTGTGTGCAGCCTGAAGGAAGACACATTGGCCGTATTGTCGGTGTGTGATGAGTGGTGGCAAGGGCGACATGGTGTCGTCATCAGCCTTTACACGACAACCCCATAATTGTGGCAGCATTTGAAACATGTTAGCACCCTGACCTATGGGGGAATTTATAATTCATTTTGATTGTCACTCAGGAGGGAAGAGGAAATATTCTGGAGGTAAAAACAGAACGTGTGTGTGTGTGTGTGTGTGTGTGTGTGTGTGTGTGGAATGGATTCCCTGGAGCCAGTTCAATCTCCCCCACAAATATTATGTGTATTTAGGCCTGTTTCACACTGTTCTCCATTCGTTCTTCAACGAGCATAGAGTTCAAGTGCTAACAGGC
This sequence comes from Rhinolophus hipposideros, assembly GCF_964194185.1. Lineage (NCBI taxonomy): Eukaryota > Metazoa > Chordata > Mammalia > Chiroptera > Rhinolophidae > Rhinolophus > Rhinolophus hipposideros. Next base: position 2,062,256 of record NC_138070.1, on the reverse strand, counting down.
CCTTTGCTCAGCTTTGTTCATAAATCTTCAGAATTGAAAGGTAAGCTGCGGCCTGAGAGGCGTGTGGATTGTGCTGTTCCGGTGGGTCTGAGACGAGTGTGTTGGGTGTTGCCTGGAAGGCTCGTTCAGACGTGGATTGCCGGCCCCGCCCCAGCGTTTCCGGTTCCGTAGGTTGGCGGCAGGGCCCAAGAATGTGCGTGTCTGACCAGTCCGGGGGCCACACTTTGAGGACCACAGCCCTGGATCAGGGGTTTGCTGCCCTAACTGCTCATTGGAATCCCCTGGCGTGGGGGCCAGAGCGTGGAGCTTTTTGGCCACACCGAGTCAGTTAATTGATGTCAGCAGAGTCGTGCGCCTATTTTTAAACACTTCTCAGGTGTTTCAAATGTACGTCCAGGATCAAGAACCACTGTCCTTGGATGCCTCATGCCTTGCTCTCTCAGTCCATCCTGGTCTCTGCTCAAATGCCACCTCCTCCCTGAGGCCCTCCCTAACTACCCTGTTAGGGTAAAATAGTGACCTTGGATGCCCTCTGACGCCTTTTTCTGCTTACCTTCTTCCTGACACCCTCATCTCTACCAGACATGGTGTTATGTGTGTACTGATTGACCTGTCGGTCATCCGTCACTCCTCTCACTGGTCATCTTCGTGTTGACAAGTTCTTGGGCTCATTCACTGCTGTGTCCCCAACTTCTAGAACGGAGCTCGGAGCTTGGCGCCTGGTGGACGGCCCACAAACATCTACATTAAATTAGTGAGTTATAACAATGTATCTACCTTCTGTATCTTCCCGAACATTATGTAGCTCAGTTACAGTCCGGAAGGAAAGGTTCCTATTTGAAACTTACCAAGCAGAACCCTCTGTAACAATGTTCCAGGTCTGCGCTGTGCGTCGGGAACCACCAGCAGCACGGGTCACTGAGCGCTTACCATTGCCTATAGCAACAGAGGAATTGGATTTCCAATTTGACCTAATTTGAGTGTAAATGGCCACATGTGGCTGGTGGCTGCATTATTGGATGGGACAGTGACTAGAGTGACAGTCATGAAGATGGCAGTTATCCATGGGTGGCTAACAATTTACCCCAAGGGCCAGGAATTCGGGACCAGCCTGCCGGGGATCCCGTCTCAGCTCCTTCAGGAGCTTGCAGTCCAGGTAGAGCTGCACCGTCCGAAGGCTTGACGGGGGTTGGAGGACCCACCGTCGAGGTGACAATTTAGTTCCCCTTCCAGGGGCCTCACAACATGGCGCTGTCCCCCCAGAGACCAAGGGGGACAAAGCCTGCTGGGGCACCTCGGCGGTCACACACCATCCGCTCTGCTGTATTCTGCTGGTTCTGCCAGCCATCTCTGGTTCAGCGTGGCAGAGTTTGACAGGAGCTGTGAGCGCCGGGGGGCGAGGGTGCTGGGCCCACGGGGAGACCGGCTCTCCAAACGCTACACGTGACCTCCCCTTTCACTGTGTCTGTCTCGGGCACGGAGGCAGCCGATGCTGTCCTCGCTCCATTCGCTAATGGAATGTGTGCTCTTGTCATCCTGAGTGCCCCAAGCCTCCAGTTTTCACTTTCTAATACGGTAGCTATCTACAGGTATAACCTCCCTAGGCAAAAACTCCTTCGGGTCGCCCGTAATTCTTCAGGCTGCAAAGGGATCCTGAGAACCCTGGCCTGGTGAGGAGGGCTGCGGGCGGCTGCAGGACCAGGAATCTGGTCTTCATGACCACTTTTCAAACGTGTGAGTGAACTGAGTGGGGGTTGGGCCCACTTACTCACCTTTCCATCCAGAATCTCCCTTGTCTTTCTTTATGTGGAACTGATTAGTCACTCCTTCCGGGGACCTTGCCCGCTCCCCCAAAAAATTCATGATCAATGCTTAATATTCCCAAGATAATGGGGAACAGCTAAGGGTAGAAGCTAGCCATAGTAGGAGCTTCTGTGCAGAATGGCCTAGCAGCCCATTCACTGAACGAATATTTATGGAACGTCCACATTGTGCCAGGTCAGACTTCCAGACTCGGAGTTTCAGGAGTAAACAGAATAACCAAGGCTCCTGCTTACCTGCTACGTGAAGCAGCGCCCTTCGTTAATGGCACCGAGAAGTAGCGAGGCTGGGCTGCGTGTAGAAACCCATCTTCTCTGTCTCGGGAAAGACGGCTGGGAAAATACCCATGTGCTTCCTCTTAGAAATTCCTGCTGTCCTGAGAGAAGGTCTGAACCATCGGCACAAGCAGTGTCCCCATGCGAATTAGAAAGGGATGCCCTTCCATCGACACTTGCCTTCCCTCTCTCAGAAGAAGCGCTGTATCTGCGATGTGAATACACAGCCTTGTGCAGTGCAAAACTTGGCCAACTGTACTTGGCAGCCCTGCCTGAACTTACCCGCAAACCAAGTGCAACCCACTTTCCTGAGTGACTGGGCAAGAGATGGCTCTACCCACTCTGCGTTGCGTCCTTAGTTTTCCTTTCTCCCTCATTTTAGGTTTCAGCACCAAACCACGGACTTTGTGCTCTGCTTTGGCTGTGCCAGATCCAAAGTGACTGCCCTTAGTGGCTTGAGACTCATGGTGTCCCTTTTCCTTCCCCTCCTGCTCAAGGGACTGGAAAAGGCAGGATTTATTGGAACACAAGTACCTGGGCATATATAATTCCTCCCCAAGGACTGTCAGGCAGTCGTAGCACCTTAGCCGCCCCCATTCTGGCTGATAATGCCGGGCTGGTGTACATGGCACCCTCAAAAATGACAAGTGATCGAGTTACTCAGAGGAAGTATTTTCAATCACTCGCTGTAATCAGACCTGAAAGTCACTTTGCCATGTGTTCCTGGCGTTATCGCAGATACAGACTTGTATCACGTTCGGAGAGTCTAAATAACAAATTTCCTAAGATACTGCATTGTGTCCTGTAATGAGAGGGGGAAAAATCGTTTTCTGAATGCTTACAGAACCCCCACTGTGTTTGAGCGCAGAAATCACCGGAGCCCAAATTCTTGAAAGTAAAAATGAAAGGGAATCGTTAATGGAATTTCATTTTCAAGCACCTTTGGTGGGTGCACATTTGAATGAAAATTAATCTTGGTATTTTGCTTTATAAATTAATATAAGAACGGCCAGATGAAATGAGATTTTTTTTTTTTTTTTTGGTCTCCATCTGGATTTTGTCACAGAGTTTAAAAAGGTCAGAATCAGCACATTCATTTATTTTATTGAAAAGTGTTTCTTTGGCCTTCCAAACACGCACATGGGAGAGTTCCGGTTTTCGCTTTGAGGGGCCACCTGCTACCAGGTTCACGGGCACCCCGGAAACAGATCTCCATTCACGAAAAGCCACCTGCAGCGAAGTTACCATGGTGCACGGTTGCAGCCGAGAGTTGTCAGAATCCCCGGCAACGTGTAATTCTGGTTTGGGGTCGAAAGAGAACTGAGTCTCTCTTTCTGGCTGGCCGCATGGGGACCACTCACACACAATCCCGCCCTGCCTCCGCCTTGCCCCAAATCCTGCCCCGTGGGCATTTCCCTCTGCCCAGGCATTGTGGGAAGGCCCATCTCTAGGACTAGGTCCTGAGTGGCACACACTGTACATTCAATGAGCCCCCGAAGAAGGTCCAGCCACCATCAGTGACCTCCCCATCTCAGCGTCAGTCCTCCACTCGCCAGGGCAGCCAAGCTCTGTTGCCTCTCCTGAGCCTTGAATGGTTAGGAGGCCTCTCATCTTCCTTAGAAAAGAAAAGCTTTATTGAGATATAACAGAGACATGGAAAATCCTGTACATGATGACGTCTAATTTCCTGAGTGCGGACACGGGCATCCACCTGTGAAATCCTCACCATGGTCAGCGTAACGACCATGCCCATCTCCTCCCAGTTTCCTTGTGACCCTCTGTGGTTTCGTTCTTGCTTTTCTTTGTGGTCAGAAGACTTAACATGAGATCCATGCCTAACACATCTGTAACCGTATTGTTAACTGCAGGCTATGTTGCCCGGCAGCCCTCCAGCTCTCCCTCGTCCTGCATAACTGGAACCCTGTGCCCTCGACCTGCAGCTCCCCACCCCCGCCCCCGGCCCCTGGCAACCACCGCTCTGCTCTCTGCTTCTGCGACTTTGACTCTTTTATCTTCCACTTGTGAGATCGTGCAGAATTTGCCTTTCTGTATCTGGTTTATTTCACTGAGCATCATGCCCTCCAGGTTCATCTGTGTTGTCGCAAATGGCAGGGTTTTCTTCTTTTGTACGGCTGAGTAATATTCCGTTGTCTGTATACATCAGCTTCGCTTTGCTCATCCATCCATCTGTGGACATCTGGGTTGTTTCCATACCTTGACTATTGGGAAGAAGGTTGCAAGGACCATGGGAGTGCAGATATCTCTTTGAGATCCTGACTTCGGTTCTTTAGGATGTATACTCAGAAATGGGATTGCTAGATCATCTGCTGGTTCTATTTTTAACCTTTTGAGGTCCTTTCACCCTCCTGTTGTTGATTTTTCCCAAAGGGTCACAAAAAACTTTCCCGCACTCCACAGCAGTAACTAACATGTTGGAGTGCTTCCCACACCCTCAGCATTCTACATACCGTATCTCCTGAAGTCTTTTCAAATGCTCCGTGAGACAAGCCTTACTGCTCCCACTTTACAGACGAGAAAGCTGAGGCTCAGGGGCGTGAAGTCACTCACCCTCGGCCACACAGCTTGTAGGATGCAGCCGCGGGATTTGGCCCTCGGTCTACATGACACCCTCCTTCCTCCCTGTAACCACACGAGAAGCTGAGACCCCCACGAGGCTGGAGTGACTACAGTCTAAGGCATTTTCGTAACTGCAACCTTTCCTAAATCATTTCTGCTGTCTCGTTAAAGGGCCGCCCCTGTACCCCTCTGCACCATGCAATCCTGCTTCTGGGAAACGTGGCAAACAAAATGGGGCTCTCTGATCCAGACACCCCCATTGGATCCCACAGTTGACAGAGTGGGGATTCCCAGAACAGAACTTGCCCAAGTGCCCTGTGGGCATTTGTCTTCCATGACCCGATTTCCGCAGGCTTTCTGTCGAGGAAGGGGCTCTGGGACTTTCCATCAGCGAACAGTAAGTCACCTGCAATGTGGAGCTTGGTTTTCATTGAGATTACTTGTAAGACGAGTTTCCTAAGGGGCACCTTGGGAGATGGGAGACTGGCTCCATTTTCTGCAAAACCTCCAGAAGCTCCCAGTTCCACATGGGAGGCCTCATTTTCGGGGGTTTGTCCCCATTTCTGCATAGAGGGCGGGGTAGAGACCTGGACTGGCTGTCCCCCTTGGTTCTGTGAGTGGCCGAAGGCTACTGACATCTGCTCGGCACTGTACAGTTTATAAAACACTTTCCCATATTTGGTCTCACCTTATGTTTGTCAGTGTCAGTCATGGAACATGACTTCCTTAGAAGCAAGGGTCACCAATCCCCCCCTGAAAATGTGGCCGTGTAGTTCTGGGGACCTAGTCAGTCACAGAGGCAAAAATTAGGAAGAATTTCCAGAGATTAGAGATGCCCTGGTTGGTGGGTCTGTGAAGTCAAAGTTTGCCAAATCACATTGAGATTCATTTCCATGATAATAATAATTAACATTTACTGACAGCTTGGCACTGTGCTAAGCGCCTCAGATTTATCATGTCGTTTAGTCCTCAGAGCAGCTGCTTCAGCAGTGCCTACGCCTGTGTTATCTTCATTTTATAGCTAACACGCCCGTGGTTACACAGCTTTGCAGCGCTGCGAGTGGGCTTCAACCCATGTCTAACTCCAGAGTCTGTCTTCTCCACTTCTCCACTTTCTAGTGGAAAATATTTATAGTAAAAGGGTACAGAGGAGGCGATGAATGATGATGGTGGTGATGGTGATGATGGTGGTGATGGTGGTGATGGTCATGGTGATGGTTGTGGTGATGGTGGTGGTGGTGGTGATGGTGGTGGTGGTTGTGGTGACGGTGGTGGTGGTGGTGGTGATGGTGGTGGTGGTGGTGGTGATGGTGGTGGTGGTGGTGATGGTGGTGGTGGTTGTGGTGACGGTGGTGACGGTGGTGATGGTGGTGGTGGTGGTGGTGATGGTGGTGGTGGTGGTGGTAGTGGTGATGGTGGTGATGGTGATGGTGATGGTGGTGACAGTGGTGATGGTGGTGGTGGTGATGGTGATGGTGATGGTGGTGGTGGTGATGATGATGGACACAATGATGAGGATGGTGACAATGGTGATGATAGAGGTGGTGTCGTTCATGGTAATAGTGATGATATCATCTTTGAGAATATTCATCAGATCTGATGAATGTAGAAGTTGGAGGACGAGACTGGTGTCTTTGATCCAAAAGGAGGTGTCTCTAAATACCTCTGGATTACACACTTTAAATAGATGAATGATGTGGCCTGTGAATTGTATCTCAAAAAGCTGTTTTAAAAAACTGTGCTGTAGTCTAGCTCCATTCTACACCAAACACTGTGCTCCTTGAGGAGATGGAATGAAGAGAAACACAGGAGACTTCCTGGGGGAGGCTGAGACAGTCCGTGGTGGGAATGCAGACTCCAGAGACAAGCCACCCGGGGTTGACTCCTGACTCCTGGGACTTCCGAGCCACGCTGGCTCCAGGCTCCTCCTCTTTCCCACATTTCAGCTTCAGCCCCCCAGCGTGATGGGCCCCCTCACAGCCACTTCCAGCCTCCAGGCCTGTCCTTAGGCCGTTGTCCTTACATCGCCTTCCCCACCGAGCCATAGCCAGCATCTCCTTCAATAATAATAATAATAGTAATAATATAATTGTTGGCATCTTCTCCTGGTGTCTCTTTGAAATTTGTACTGAGCTGGACTGCATGCCACAGACAGATATTTCCAACTCCTAACCCCTGGTAACTGTGAATTTGACGTTATTCAGAACTGGGGTCTTTGCAAATGTGATTAAGGTCAGGATGGAGATGAGGTCATCCTGGATTAGGGTGGACCCTGAATCAGGAGGTGTCCCTAGAGGAGACGAACAAGGAGAGATAGACAGACACAGAGAATGTGAGACAGAGGGTGAGACAGTGAGGTGGCCACAAGCCCAGAAACGCCGGGGACGTGGACACAGCCCGGAGCTGTGTCTCAGGACCCTCCCTGGGAGCCTGCAGAGGGAGCCCGGCCCTGCCTGTGCCTGGATTTTGGATGTCTGGCCTCCAGAGCTGTGAGAAGATAAATATCTGTTGTTTTGAGCCACGTTTGTGATGATGTGTTACCAAAGCCCCAGGAAACAGAGATGGGGTTGGTAGTATTATTTTCCCCTTTTTGAAAGAGGAAGCTCTTCGAACAGAGAGGTTAGGTAACTTGCCAAGGACACACAGCTACGAGGTGGGAGCCCGTGAATGGGAATGAGGTGCTTGGTGCTGGTCACCACCACTGCTGCCCCGGGACAGCTGGGCAGAGTCCTGGGAAGGGTTTGGCGAGCATTCCACAAGCAGGAGCAGCAGATGGCCGCATCTGTTGAAAGCTGCACCTGTCCTTATAACCGACATCGTCTCTCACGGACCAACGGAGAACTCTTCCTCCTGGAATTTGCCAGAGAAACCATGGCAGTGACAAACTAGTGCTCTTACCCTTCACCACTGAAAAGAGGCAAGATTGTCTCTGCTCCCCAGAAGACTCGTATTTGTCCCATACGTGAGGAACTCTGCACAGGACAAGGGGTTTTACAGCCGGATTGCTGCTCACGCATCTCAAAATTAAATCTGCAAAGCTGGCCGAGGCAGAGGAAACTGGAAAATTTTTCCGCTCATTTACAAAAGGTCTGCATTCGTCTGAGCGGTCAGCCCGCAGGCGGTCAGGGAGCCTCGTGGCTGTGGCTGTCCGGGGGTAGCCTTTGGATGTGGGCCTCATGTTCCGGTGGATTCTCCCAGACTCCTCAGCAGACACACGCGTTAACAACGAAGGAGGAGGTGATGAAACCTCGGCTGAGAAACTGGGCTCAACGAGCAGAGAGCAACCACACAGCCAACAGCCAGCAGTGGCGCGTGTGCCCAACCATCAGCAGCCAGAGCCAGCATCTGCTGCCCTAAAATCTCATTATTCAGACACTGTATTTGCTAGTATAAACAAGAGGCAGCACTGTTTTTTTTAATCCCAATTTTACAAGGAAATTTTAAACAGAGAATGTGAAATCCTTCTCATCATATGTGTGTGATAATTAATCTAGATGTTTTTACATTTGCTATATCCAGCTGCTTTGAACTATCCTTCTCATTTTCTTCAAATTTGTTCTTCTTTTTTTTTTAAATTGGTGATAGGCCAAAATGCCTTCTTGCCATCCTATTATTTGGTTCTTTTCAAATTCTCTTAACATAAATGCTTAAATCAGATGTTAGAGCAACAGTTCGGTGAATTTAAGCCAAGACTTACCATAGTAATTCATTTACATCTGAAATGTTAGGGGAATTAGCATACTCAGTGTCATTTGTCATTGGGAAATGCACATTAAGTCACAATGGAATTAGCCTCACACTCACGGAAAGGGCCCAAGCGGAGGAGAAGGACCAGTGCTGACCTGGACGCCAGGAAATTGCATCCAGATCGGTGGTGGGAATGTGAAATGATACACAGTTGTTGGAAAACAGTGTGGCAGTTTATTAATACATTAAATGTACACTTGCATACAACCCAGCAATGCGAGTCCCGGGTGAGTAGAGAAATGAAAACACCTGCCCACCTGGAGACAGGTAGGCCGATGTTATTTCACAACATTATTCATAATCGCCAAAACCTGGAATCATCCAAATAGCCCTCAACCGGCGGAAGAGGAAACAGATGGAGGGACAACCAGAAAATAGAACCCTATTTGGCAGTAAAAAAAGGAAAAAGCTACAATGCACCAAACTACAGGGGCGAAAGAAGCCAGGCATTAAAAAAAAAAGGAAACGAATTGTAGGAGTCCATTGTGTGAAATTTCTAGAAAAGGCAAAACTGTGGAGACAGAAAGCTGATCTGCCTAGCGCTTGCCTGGGGCCCAGTGTAGGCGTGGATATCCCAAGGGAGGCAGAGAGTGATGGAAATGTTCTAAAGCTGGATGGTGTCGCTCAGTTCACCAAACTGTAGAGTTCAAATGTTAGATTTTACCTCCGAAGCGCCCTGGAGCAGACAACGGTGTTAGGAGAGTAAACTCCCCGCTGTCTAATCAGGGGTGCCGGCCGGGGCTTGCGTTCCCGCAGAAAAATCAGCACGAGGTCAACCACCTCGGCGTGCGTGTGAGTGCGTGTGATTCTGCGTGTTGCCCACCTCTGCCACTAGGGGGAGGACGGCCATTACTAATGTGATACACGGTCCCTCTTCAGTCTATACTTACGGCCACGTAGGATTCACAGCGTGTTTGTGTGTTGTTGCTTTTTTGGTAGATTGGGGCAGGCAGTGCTGAAGGAACAGGAGTCCGCTGCGCCAACCACTAGAGTGGAATTAGTGGAGATGTAGGCGCTGTCTGGCCGTCACTGAAATACAACTGACACAGCCCACAGAATCAGAGTGGATGCTTGGGCCTGCAATGGCTCTGACCCCACGGGACAAAGCCCGGGAAACTAGGCGTGGCTGTGCGCACGCCAGCGTCCATGCGTGTCTGGGTGGCCCTGGCGCTGGGCGCTCTCCCCTCATGCAGCCTCCCTCCCTCTCCCCACCTTGCGACTGTGCCTGATGGCACACCACCTACGCGGGCCACCTGGTGCCTCTGATCCTTGACGGGCATGACATAAGGACACAAAACGATGCTGACATTCATTCATTAGCATCTCCACAGTGAGCGCCCTGTTCCCCAGCTGACCACCACGTCTGAGATACCCAAGGTCCTTCTGGCAGATTCCCTTTTTATTTGAGTTATCCAGATACCCAAGGTCCTTCTGGCAGGTCCCTGCGGTGACCCTCATGCTGGGTGTGTGCTGTGGTGACAGGACCATAGGGGCAGAAGCGACACAGGTGCCACTGGTCATCTCAGCCCCCTTCATACGGTTCTGGAGCAGGCTCTGCCCTCGGGCCAGAGCAAGAGCAAGAGCTTTTGTACAATTTAAGTGATGCAAAGTATTGAAAACAGAAAGAGACTACAACTTTGGAGGAATAAAGTACCTATTCCTCCATGGCCTTTCTCGATGAGGTGGCTTTAAGAAAGTGACATTTCTCTGGGAACTTGGTGCCACATAGGTCACGTGCCATCCCAAAGGATGACCCTGTTTAATAACTCGGGTATCGCACAGGACCGTCTGGAGACGCGGGCCTTCTTAAATTGAATTGCTTTCTTGTTTTAAATGAACGTTTTGGAATAGCATCTCCATCTTGTATTAAAAGTAAATTGATGGATAAGTAAAGCTCGGTGCCTGCGCCCCAGTTTGCACGGTGAGCGAATTAGGAGTAAATGAAGTGGGAGTTGAGTTTCCCCGTGGTGACCGAGCCCAGAATTATTGGTCTGTTACCAGGAGCCCACAGAGCTGTTAGTGTGTGTCCTCGGGGAGGGAGGGAAATTTGCTCAGCTACCGTTGGAGACCAGTTGCAGGATTGATCTGCTGAATGGTCTACTATTGTCAGGCTGTGTTTCTCCCGTGGTAACTGCTGGCGGGGACTCGGAGCTGCAATAAGGAAGAGGAGTGAGGCTCGTTTTTAACTTCGTGTGAGTCACTCAGTGAACACCGTTCTGCACTGTGGAAAACCCGCGCGCCTGCACCTTTGGAGGTCATTAGGGCAAGACCCACCACCTTTGGGTTCTGACCGTCCAGGCACCTCTGGGTCAGCGTCGCGTAAAAAGTAACTGCTGGGCCACTTCCAGCAGGAGAAGTGTCGTCGTGGCCAGGCGCGGAGTGCCGGAGAAAGTGCAGAGTCTCTTCTGTGACCTTCAATGTCCCTTTTGCAGTCTGAAGGGAGGGGCAAACTTCTTACCGAAACCATCGCTCGCCCTGATTCCTGCCCTCGCTTCCCGTCCCCTCAGGCCCATAAAAAGCAAGTTCGTCCCAGTCCTTGGTGGAGGTTCTACCCCCCTCACATGTTTGCAACAGCTTCTGGCTCTGCTGTGGCCCACGCCAGCACTGCAGCGCTGAGGACCACGTGGGTTCCTGGTCCTGAGCCTCGGGGGCGCCCTGAGCCTCCACCGTCCCCGCCCTGTGGGCTGTGCACCCTTGCCGGTCCTTGTGTCTCTGCCAAACCCAAGGTCACTGCCTTGTCCCAAGGCTGGCGCTGCCAGGCCACGACTCCCCAGGGTCTTGACTGCAGTTCCTGGTCTAGAAGCCCTCAGTCTCCCTCCCTCTAAACGCTTTTAGAACCACCAACTGGGAAGGCGTGCCGTTTCTCTTGTCATCTTTTCCACTTATGTTTGTGGAGCGTCTCCCGTGCACAGCCCCTGGTCCAGGCGCCGGGGATGGAGGCGGGAATAAGACAGACAGGCAGGGTGTCTTCTCATGGCGCTTCCATTGCCCCAACACACATCGCCCCAAAGCTGAAAGGGCACATACGCTGTCCTGGCTCAGAGCGCTGGAGAGCGCAGTGGGGAACCTGGGGGAGGCATGGTGCTGGGGAGACATGTGAACAGAGAGACCCCACAGATGCAGCCATGCGGATATCTGGAGGAAAAGCTTTCCAGGCGGAAGGAACAGCATATGCAAAACCTCTCTCGTGTTCAAGGCTCAGCAAAGAGACTGAGGCGGCCGGGAAGCATGTGCAGGGGGAGAGGAAGGCCCAGAAACCGGTGCAGCCCCGGGATCTCACAGCAGTGCAGCTGTCCTCTGAGCGAGCTGGGAACCAGAAGGTTGTTTGGGAAGAGGAGGGACCCAACCTCATTCAGGTTGTAAGGGGCACCCCGTCTGCCATGTGGAATATGATCCCGTGGCCTTGTAGGTTAGATAATGCTGGAGGCCAGGCTTCACGTGAAAGGCGTGTGTGCCGGGAGCTGAGCTGCACACGTCACACACAAGGAGGACCTTTCCTGTTTCCCCGAAATGGGAAGTGAGACAAGTTCGCCTGAGAACACCCCATTGATCTGTGCTTCAAACATCGGAAGGGACACGAGTTCCCACAAAGCTCTCCTGTGCTAGTAGAGGGTCAGCCGTGAGGAGACACTCATTAAGATGCAGCTGGAAAGGCAGCCAATGGAGGAGAGAGACTGTAGTTCACCAGACGCCATCTAGGAGCGTTGGGCTCGGAACACTGTGTCCCGAGAGGCACAAGAAGCAGCATTCACAGGAGAAAGGAGATGTCACCGCGCGCCTGCACCTGGAGAGGGGCCAGGGACCTGAGACAGGGCGCCTGACCGGCAGTCAGCATCCGCTCTTCCCGGCCACTGACCTGGGGCAAAGCCCAGCTCGCTGCCTCCGCAGTTTTGTGAAAAGACAGGGAAATACAACCTTCCGCTGCCCAGAGGTCCGAGGAGTGCATTGCATTGTGTTAGGAAAAGTGTTTGGGCCGCTTTGGAGGACAGGGGGTCCATAAACCCTCAGGGTTATTGTAACCTTCTCAGTGCAAATGAGTCCAAGAAAGAAACTTCACCTCAGGTAGGAGTCCATGTGATTGCCTGGTTTTAAAAAGGAGCTTTGGCAGCCCCCACTCGTGGGTATACAGGTGGGAAAAATGAAAACCGACTTCCATACACACACACACAACAAGTAGGTAAATGTCCTTAGCACCAGCCAAAAAGTGGTCCCATAACAGCTCACGCATCCATCGCTGGATGAATGGTTATTCAAAGGCCGTCCGTCCGGGCAGTGGAGCACCAGTCGGCCACGGAAAGGAGCGGAGCGCTGACACTCCTCTACGTGGAGGAACCTTGAAGACACAACGCCGCGTGAGAGACCGTCACAAAAGGTCACGTGTGGTGTGCTCCCCCGTTTATGTGACATGTCCAGACAGAAAAGGCAAATCCATAACGACAAGAAGCAGATTAGAGGTTGCCAGGGGCCGGGGAAGAGAGGGTGGGGAGAGGCTGCTAAGGGTGCAGGGGTGGGGGTGGGGGATCTTTTACGCTGCTGACAATGTTTTGAAACTCCGTAGAGGAGATGGTGTCACTGGCTGTTACACAGGAAATGGGTGGATTGGGCGGCATCGGAATGACCTCTTCACAGAGCTGTGGTTTTTAAAGGAACTCCCCTGAGATGGTCAGTGCGCGCATTTGCTTTTTTAACATCCATTCGCAGTATATTTAGGGGTTTGTCTGTCAGATGGTGTAGTGGCCCAGAGCACAGGATTGTTGCGTCTCACACACACACACACACACACACACACACACACACACACAGTGCCTAGAAATTTCTAGCGCAGGTTTCTAAAACTTCCTGTGGCTCCTTTTCCCACCCTGTGGAGGGGGGAGAAGTGACATACCTGCCTCATCAGAGTGTTGGGAGGAGAAAATGAGGAGTCCAGGCGAAGAGGCCAGGAACAGCGCTGTCCTTGGGAAAAGTCAGAGTCGTGGCCGCTGTGCGGTGGCCTGTGGTGGGATTGGTACTGTCACTACTCAGGAGAAAACTGGCTGGTGACGTTCAGCGTCAGCTCAGAGGGAGGCGCTCATGCAGAGGCCTGGCTGTCAGGAGAGTAGAAGGTTCAGACACACGTCCCAGGCCTCAGTTTCCCCCAGTGCAGTAACAGCAACCCTTCCACTCCACCATGTTGATGGTCAAATGTGGGAATAATCCACGTGAAAGTTCTCTGCAAAGGAGGAAGTGCCATTCTTATGGATATAAGGATAATCCCCCCACAAAAATAATGTTGAAGTCCTAGCCCAGAATACCTGTGAATGGGACCTTATTTGGAACTAAGGTGTCCAAATAAGGAGTCATCAACTTGAGATGAGCTCAGGATGGGCTCTAATCCAATACAGCTGGTGTCCTTATGAGAAGGGGGACATCTGGACACAGATTCACACACACAGGAGAAAAGGCCATGGGACCACAGAGGCAGAGAAGGGAGCCAGGCCTCTGCAAACCAGGGAACAGCAAGGATGGCTGGAAGAGGCAAGAAGGACTCCCCTACAGGTTTCAGAGGGAGCCCAGCCCTGCTCCACCTTGAGCTCGGACGTTTCTGTGGTTCTAAGCCTCCCAGTTTATGGGCTTTTCTAGCAGCAGCCCTAGCAAACTAATAGACATAAGTCACTGTAATGTGGGTTCTGATCATCATGCCTCTGAATGCTTACGGCCGGGCGCCTTGTGAGGCTCCGTAAACCTGGGCTGGCCTGGCCATTTATAGCCGTCCCCTGGAGAAGCTGAGCAAGTGGCTTCTGAGCTCGTCTCCCTGAGCTCCATGGCACCCTGCCACGCTCTATGCTCTGGAGTGCTGAATACTTTCTGGTTTATGATGTGGACCCTAACTGCTCCACTATTCATTGTGCTAAGATTTCTAGAAGGAATTGCAAAGTGAAGGCCTGCAGAGATGACACAGGAGGGCGTGTAACTGAGAACGAGTTGGGTGTGGGTGGACTGGCCGGCTTATCCGTGGAGTTCTTTTCTCTGGCTCCCTGCAACGTCAGGAAGAGAAAGCCCTCCTGCTGGACCGTCCCTCCTCCTGCCTCTCCATCCCTGGCCCTCGCTGCTCCTGCAGAACCCAAGCAAATGACCGGAGTGTCAGTTTCCATGTCCCCATGGGCATCTTCCTGAGCGTTTTTTTGTTTGTTGGTTTGTTTGTTTTAAGATTTTATTGGGGAAGGAGAACAGGACTTTATTGGGAAACAGTGTGTACTTCCAGGACTTTTTTCCAAGTCAAGTTGTTGTCCTTTCAGTCTTAGTTGTGGAGGGTGCATCTCAGCTCCAGGTCCAGTTGCTGTTTCTAGTTGCAGGGAGCACAGCCCACCATCCCTTGCGGGAGTCGAACCGGCAACCTTGTGGTTGAGAGGATGCGCTCCAACCAATTGAGCCATCGGGGAGCTCAGCGGCAGCTCAGCTAAGGTGCCGTGTTCAATCTGAGTTGCAGGGGGCGGAGCCTCCCATCCCTTGTGGGACTCGAGGAGTTGAACCAACAACCTTGTCGTTGAGAGCCCACTGGCCCATGTGGGAATCGAACCGGCAGCCTTCGGAGTTAGGAGCACGGAGCTCTAACCGCCTGAGCCACCAGGCTGGCCCTTCCTGAGTGTTTTAAAATCCATTTTCCCGAGAAATCACCGCATTCTCGGGGATGCTTTCATTAGGAAATGGGAACGGAACAGGTGTGTGGTTGGTCAGGTAGCAGACCCAATCTGCCAGCTCCAGCTGGCCTGCCGTCCGCAAGCCGGCCCATAACAAGGGTCCACTGTGCTCCCTGATGACAAAAATTGTTAGATGGAACCATGCAGTGGAGCTGGGTGTCTGCATCTGCCTGGTTAGAGGGAAAATTCCATTAGTGGGTGGGATTTCGAGAGGCCGCCCCCACCAGGCCTGTGTGTCTGTGTGTCTGTGTGTGTGTGTGTGCATAATGCGTTCTTCATGACAGGATTATGTAAATAGCTGGTTATACCTGACAAAATCAGCTTGTTAATCAGAGAGCACTTCCCTGTGCTCGCCTGCCCTGAATCCAGAACCCTCATTTCAAACACCCTCGCTAATCAACATACCAATTGGCTGCGGGGTAGCCCATGCTGTCATTTTCACTAGGATGCCTGGAATTGGGGAAATGAAGCGCCCTCAGGAGTGATTTGCCTGCTATAAATTAGGCTGAATTGTCAGTCTCTGCTTAGCCCTGCTGTCAGGCTTGCTCAGACAGGCTCCCACCATCACCTCCAGCCGAGATCAGTGGGACTTATTACCATTTCCTGCCGTTCCCAAATGGGAGCCACCATCTAGCTAACACCCCAGCCCCAGAGTTGCTATCTCATGGTTACACAACTGGAAATGTTGTACGCCGGGATAGCAAGTAGCAGTCGTCATCCACCATCTCCAGCATGCAAAGAGAGATCTACATGAATTAGCTTTAGGTTTGCCTGAGTATAACAGAAAACCTTCGAAACCAGTAGCCGAAACATAAAGGAAGTTTATCTCACGTATGTAACTAAGCCCATGACCACTCTTTAGTCGTCTGGATTTCTACCCCACCATCCTTAGCGAGTGGCTTTCATTTCCAAATTTGCCTCGTGGTCCCATATGGCTGCTAGTGTTCCAGCCATTGTATCTGTATTCCAGGTAACCAGAGGAAAAAAGGGTCGAAAGAACATCCAAGTCCAGCCCCCACTTCCTCAGTCCAGCCCCCACTAAGCAGATTTCATAAACTGCCTCAGAATATTTTTGCTTACATTTGGACTAGAACAATAGTTCTCAAACTTTCAGCCTCATCCGAGAGCTGGAGAGATTGTTAAAACAAAGGTTCACGGGCACCGCCCTCAGAGTTTCTGACTCAGTAGGTCCGGCCCGGGTGGCGCCCAAAGATGTGCGTTTCTAACAAGTTCCCAGGTGAGGCTCGAGCTGCTGATCCAGGCAGGACACCTTGAGAGCCATTGTCCTAGGCCACATTTGGCTACAAGGGACTGAGATGTATAGTCCTTTAGCTGGGTTCTCATCCCCACTCTACCCTCATCCCACCCCCAAAAAACAGTCATGGTTCAGTTACTAAGGAAAAAGAGGAGAGTGGATACTGAGTGGCAACTGACCGCTTTTGCGACAGTATCTTGGGACTTGATTTCCTCTAAACCCAATCGTTTTGTTTTCGGAGTCCCTGCCCTTTTCGGGCACCCTCTGGGCCTCAGAGACCAGGGGTGTGGCTGCGTAGACACACCGGACAGCCACTTGTTTTGCGTCTTGCTAGGGGTGCTATCCAGACACGGGACACTGTCCCCTGGCTCACAATCCACAGCCTTCCCCCGGGAGGGGGACTCTCTCTTCTCAGAGGGGAGGGTGGAGGCAAGGAGACCCATTCTCTCTCCTGATTTTGGCCAAGACTCTGTCAACTTGTAAACCTTCTCCCCTCTGGGGAATTTGGGGTTTGCTTGTCATCCTGCCCCTCCCTCCTCCAAAGACTCGCGTTCAGAACGGGTTTCTGGGCTTGAATGGGTGATAAGGATGGTGAAACCAGAGAGGGAAACCAAAATTAGATTAATATCTTCACATATTATTCTGCCAGGCAGACCAGGCCATGGTTTAGCAGGCAGGAATTAGAGGGGAGCTCTTTTTCTTTGTTTCAGGGGCCTTTATCACTCCCTGGAAGGTTGGTCGTACCCCCCAAATTCTCCGAGGAATTGGCACCAGTTCACCCCCCACCCTGGGGTTCAGCTTCAAGTCTCTGAAGCCACAGCAAAGCCCATTCCCACCGCCTGGGGTCCTGCTGGTGATGCCTCCTGATCGAATTAGAAGTTTAATTAAATGACTCCTCCATCGACTTCCAAGCGACGTTAAATTAGTTCCCAAATTAGTGATGGTTGCGTGCTCTCCTTAGAACCGCAAGGCTGGGGCGCTTGGGAGCGATGTGGTGACATACGACATTGAAATTGAAAGTCACAGCTCTTGGACTCTTTTCCAGGATGAAGCACAAGGGGCTCATGTTTAGGGAGTGGCCACCTCTGGGCCTTGCACCGAGCTGGGGGATTTGCGTAGGTTCTCTCATCAAATCCTCAGAGCAACCTCTAGGAAAGTGGGATCATCCCATTTCACAGATGAGGAAAGCCAAGCACAGAGCAGCCCAGACCTGGCAGGCCAGGCTGCCGTATACAGGCAGAAGACGGGGTCACAGCAGCAACGGGCTCTCAGCCATCTGGAGGCCTGCAGCCGGACTCCCTTTTCAGAGCAGGACCTCGGATCTTCCCAGAGTCTGCCCCACGAGCAGGGCCCTGTCCAGCTGTTTCAAGCATCCTTCTTCCAAGAAGCGTCCTTCCTGTGGCATGTTTTCCCAACCCACTGTGCTCCAGCCGAGACCGTTCACGTGTCTGCCATGTGCTTTTCCTTTTCAAGCTGTCATTCCATAATGTCTGTACCTCACTGACCTGTGGAAGAGCCACCTGGAGGGGCTTCTTGCTCAAGTATCACATTCGTGTTCCTAGAGATGAGGTATGTGCAGGGAACCAAAAGCTGTCACAACATGGAAATAACCACCTGTCAATTAGGAGCCACTCGCGAAAAGAGCCCCACCTCAAATGTCCCGTCCTATTTAATATGTGTCCCTCTGCTTCAGGGTGGTGTTTCTCATGGGTGCAAGACCTCCAGGTCCCTGCAAAGCAAAATGTGGTGACACAGATCTGCCCGAGTCCAGCGGGGGGTGCATGGCACTGATGGCAACGGCCCGACTGAAACAGTGAATCCGAGGAGGCGACCACTGAGAAGAGACAGGCTGGAAGGCGGATGGGGGTCAGCATGTCCACGATGCAGGCCCCATGGGCTCTGCAAACCACGTGGCCTGAACACAGACCGGTTGGAGGGCCCTCGGGGGACGTGCTGAGAGCCCCGTCCCTTTGGGAAAACGATCTTCGTGCCCAGGGATCAGCAAGGTTTTTCTGTAAAGGGCTAGATAGTAAATATTTTAGGCTTTGCAGAACACACAGTCTCTGTCACATTCTCTCTCTCTCTCCTTCCCCCTTACCCCCCTTCTCCCTCGCTCCTTTCTCCTTCCCTTTCTCCTCTCTTCTCTCTCCTCTCTCTGCCTTGACAAATGTAAAAGTCCCCCTTGGCTCACAAATCCATAGAAAAGCGGAGCAGTATGGCAGGATCACAGAAGAACACGTGCGTGCCACTCCCCGAGCAATCCCACCGGTACAATAGATGCTAGAGAAACGGGGGTGCCCATAGAAGGAGCGTTTGCAAATTCCGTCGGTGGGGGGTGGGAAGTAAAACGTGGGAAAGCTGTGTGGTGGACGTCCGGTCGCTCTTTGAGACGAGGATTAGGTTGGTGTGTCCATCTGCATGTCAGGTAGATACGTGCACATGGACGGGGACATCGGGAAACGTCCTGCTGAGCAGAGAAAAGAGGTTGAAAGTCCCATGGGATATGTTGGGCTGACTGTGTAAAGCATGATTCTAAGCCACATAAAGGTGGGAATGGCACCGTGTTTAATTCACATACACAGGAATATGCGGTTAAAGGATAAAATCGCTATCCAGAAAATGATGGCACCGTCCCCTTAGTGATGCCCTGGGGTAGGGAGGGAAACGGAGCAACAGGACTGGAGAAAATGACAAAGTTATCAGCCACATTTTTCTCTCTTTTATAAAAGACAAAATAACCTGAAACGAACACAGAAGGCGCGAACAGCCTGTCACTCCATGTTCTGTGCTGCGTTGGATGCTTGCTACGCACCCGTGTTATTTTTATTTTATTTCCTGTCCCTCCCCCTCCACGGCCCCAATAGATGGAAAGTGGGAGCATGGGCTTTTGTCCATGCACGAGTCGCCTCACCCCAGACACGTCCCATTTATGCTTCAGAGCTGCCTTTTGAGTCCACACAGACTTGGTTCCACGCCCTGACAGGCAATTCGGAAACATGATCGGATTCCATCTTCACAGCAGCCCTAGTTAGTCCCCACGTTCACAGCCCAGGAAAGCGATGCGTGGAGAATGTAAAACATGGCCCGAAAAGGCAGAGGCGGGACTTGAGGCGGGTCAGCCCCATGTCCTCACCCTGGGCCACGAGCAGGAGGACACCGGTGGTCAAGGACACACCTTCCAGCCTGTGGGTCCCCGTTCACAGCGGGTGGCTCACCTGCGGGCTGTGTACCCTGGGCAACCGCTGAACCAGCTCTGGGTCTCGGTTCCCCATCTGGAGAGTGGGGGTCCTCAGACCCCGCCTTGTGGGGTGGTGGTAGGAATGAGAGCTTTTAGCTGCACCTGGCACGGAGCTAGAGCTGCCCCGATGTCATCTTTGTTTTTTCCTGTTTATGAAGTCCTCCCTATAACTGCCTCCAGACACAGGTGCGTGAGAGGTGGTTTCCTGCTCTCTGGACAGCGTAGCTTACGCCCACCGCGTCCTCAGCCCCTGGTGAGATGTGAACCCCCCGTGTTGGTTTAGAAGGTCGGGTGCCTGGGGGCTGAGCTGCAGACGTGTTTTCTCTTCATCCTGTTCCTGGGATGAGTAAACTGAGGGTGGGGGGACTGGTTGGCTTCAGGGAGGCCCCACGGCCCGGGCGTGGCTGTGGTCTGTCCACACGCGGATTTCTTTCTTTCTGTTTGTATTGAGATGTAATTCACATGCCGAAAAATGCATCATGAGAAAGCCTGTCATTGAATGATTCTTAGTCTCTTTGCAAGGTCGTACGGCCCTCACCGTTATCTGATCCCAGAAGATTTTGATCATCCCCGAAAAGAAACCCCAAACCCTTTAAGTGGTCAGTCCCCCTCCCCCAGCCCCTGGCACCCACCCCGCTGCTTCCTGTCTCTATGCATTTGTCTGCTCTGCACATTTCAAAGAAGTGGAATCACGTGCTATGCGGCCTTTCGTGCCTGGCTTCTCTCACCCGGCATCCTCGTTGTAGCGAGTACCAGGGCTTCGACCCTTTCCATGGCCGAGTGACATCCCACCGTACGCGCAGAACACATTTCCACACTCGTTTCTCCTGGAGAGAACCCGGCGGTGGGGGTGTAGAGCAGTTTCACACCCACTCCCGGGGTGCGTGCCCCTCCCCTCGCCAGCTGGGCTTGTCTAATATCCGTTTAGCCGGTTCACCCCCTTCGGTCTTTCTAATGCTCCACAAGTAACTCTGTGTTCTTTATTTATTTAAAAATTAAAAATACAATTTGTAAAAATACAGGAAAAGGGCAAAACCAATTTACATTTATGAGGGCGAATCCAGTAGGAGAGCGTGTTTTCTCCAAAGCCTCCGGCTTCGCTCAAACTAGAAACGACAGTGATTTAAAGTACCGCACTTTATTGATTCTGTTCAGCACAACGGAGCCGCTGTCTGGTTCGTGACGGGAGGGGTGGAGGGAGAGAAGAAATAGTAACCACGGGGAGAAACGCTGTAACAACGCAGAGATCTCGGGGTACCCGGGGTCCATGCCTTAGTGCGTTCTGGGGGCTCTGAACGCGTTGATGGGTGTGTTCTCGTGTCTGCAGGAGCCCTCGTGTCCCCGAGGGATGCTGGGCAGGAGGGAGGGCAGGTGCTGTCCAGGCTTCCCTAGAGCGAGCTGCAGGAGGTAATGGCGCCTCAGCTCACCTTGCCTGCCCTGCGCGTCTGTTCCTCCGGGTCTGGCTGGGTTGGGGCCAGCTTCCGAAAGCCACTTCGCTGGCCTGCTGGGCACGTCACCTGCTCGCCTGAAAGGCACTTGGGAGAAGTCACCGGCCCATCTCCCTCTGTGTCGCTGTGTCAGTGTGTCACGCACGCACACGCTCACCATGTGCCCACACACCACACACACGCGTGTTTAACTGTCCAGGAGAGCTTCCTTCCATCCTGGCACGTCATTGTCTCGGATGGGCTCCGAGTCCCTAGGACCCGACAAGCGACCTCTGCGGTCAGCCGGCCGATGGGCCTGCTTTGTGCCCGCGTCCTGCTGCTGCTGCAGTGTTTGCTGGTGTTGTCTGCAATCCCATCGCCGTGCCTGTGCTCTGGGGACGGGAAAGTACAAGCCCACCCGACTGTCGCTCACTCGGGATCAGAGGATGACACAGGACCTCATTACCGTACCGCCACTCAAACGGGCCACGCGGCTGGAAAGGCAGCCACCGCTTTCTCCTCAGTGCGGATCCCTGCCCCGTGCCCTCCCCCCTCGTCCCGCAGAGTCCCAGACACACGCCCTCCAGGCCTGGCATGTAACAGCCTCTGGACACACCGTCACCACCCCCTGTGATTCTGCCAAGTCTGTCCCTTTCCTCCATGATGCAATGGCCCCTTCTCGGGTCATGATCAAGGATGTTTCTTAGCCCCTCTTCCCAACTGAATGTCCAGGGTTATGTAAAGTCCTGTAGTAGTCTGCTTGGGCTGCCCCATCAAACGCCGCAGGCTGGCGGCTTAAACAACAGAACTTGAATGTTCTCACCGTTCTGGAGGCCGCAGGTCCAAGGTCACGGTGTCGGCAGTTTCCGCTCCTCCTGAGGCCTCGCCCCTGGGAAATGTAAACCACACAAGGCCGTCGGTCCCCGCTTTGCTTAGATCAATGTGAGCTGGGCTTTCACTGCCAGTTAAGGAAAGAGTCCTGACGAGCACGGTAGCTTGAGTGTCTGCGTGCTCGCGTCTCCCGCCATCCTATCTGCCTGTGTGTGAGCAGGGACTTGTCACTCTGGGTCACTACTTTGTCACCCAGTGACAAGAACGTGCTGGGTGCACAGTAAGTGTGCCCTACATGGCGGTTGACGCTCCATGGGTGTGTAAGATTTGACAGCTGGAAAGATGATTGGCAAAAGCCCTCACTTGTAAAATGAAGAGACAAAGATTCTAAAAGGTGAGAGACAAGATCGAGTCACACAGAAAGTTGACGTCAATGCAGAGTAGAAGCCAGGGCCACAGACTCCCAGTGCTCATGGGTGACAAACACCCGCCTGAACGATGCATCAGGAAAGCGATTTCTACGTACAGACACCTTCCCCCAAGCGCCTCAGCCAGCCGGTCCTGGAGGCCAAGACTTCCTTCAGCGTGTGGTGTTGTCACGGCTGCCATCCTCTGCTCAACCAGTCTAATCTTGGCAGTAATTCAGAGCAGGGATAGGAAGTGTTAGGCAGAGGAGAGTGTGAGGGTGTGACTGTGTGTGTGTGTGTGTATGTGTGTGTGTGTGTGTGTGTGTGTGTGTCTGTGTGTGTCTGTGTGTGAGAGACAGAGAGAGAGAGAGAGAGAGAGAGAGAGAGAGAGAGAGAGAGAGAGGAGATTGCAGCAAGCACTTGAAAGCTAATCACAATTGATCCATGAGGGAGTTTGGGGCTTTAATGAAGCCATTAGCCAAAGGCCATTCTGAGAGAGAAAATGGGAAGAGCAAACTCGGAGCACATTACCTGTAATGAGCCTGAGGGCGTGCTTGGGGGAGTCCTGCAGTATTCTTAGCATCTGTAATAGCGGCTGTGCCAGCTGCCCAGCCTGCAGCCCAGCTCAGCGAGCCCGGAGAAGGCAGGGCAGAGGCTAACTGAAGTGCTGGCCGATGGCAGTGGCATCAGACAGAGGCTGGGACTCGCCTGACACCTGACGGCTCTTTCAACTGCGTCCTGTGTAATGCAAAAGGTCATTTCTGTGTCAATTGCTTCCCTGGGAAAGAACTGAGAAAACCTCTCCCCTTGCATCTCCTGCTTCAAAGTGGAGCAGTGTTTCTGGAGAGGGGCTTTGGGAGACATCAGCCCAAAGGTAAAAGGTACCCAAGATGCTCCAAAGCCATGGGCCCTCTTTCATCTTCATCCAGCCGTAAAGAGAAAGATTTCAAAAGTGCAAGCAGGTAGCACCTGCAGACTGAAGAGAGAAGGCATTTCCTCCATCAGTCTGCAAATCATACCATGTGTGAGACATGACACTTTGCATGAAGTTAGTATGAACAGGACAAGCCGAAGTCCCCATAACAGCGATGGTATGGGCTCCCATGGGCAACAGATGGACGGCAGTTCGGTTTGCTTAGAGGTCTGCATATGCAAACAAGGCCCCAGTGGTCTGGTGTCCATTACCAAGGTGCAGTGACCGTGGGCGTTCGGGGATAAAAGTTCCCCAACTCACTGGTCTTGCCATGGACATCCGCTGTTGCTGTTCTTTGCCTGATGGGAACTGGTTATTCTGTCTTCTACCCCTCTCCTGTGGGACTCACTCTCACAGGCCCATCAGTCAAAGTAGCCCCACCTCCCTGGATAACGGATGGGCCCTTAAGCCAGGTGAGGCCCGGGAGAGTCTCCGTCCAGAGCATTTCATTCTTAAGCAGAGTGGCTCGAGGATAGGGACGGTTGACGCCATTCATTCCTCAGCACTCTGGAGAGATGGTCCAGTCTTTCCTGTTCTCAGTAACGTGGAAGCCAGTCTGGGCCCTGCGGTTCCAATGCCTCCTTCAGCTTCTCCTTTGTTCCTGTGAGTGAACCAGGACCCAGCCAGTAAGAACCCGTATTCATTTTCCTGTTTCTGCTATAACAAATTAACACCAACTTATTCTATCCCAGCTCCGGAAGGCAGAAGGCAGAAATGCGTCTTACGGGGCTAAAATTAAGATCCAGGCAGGACTGTGTTCTTTCTGGAGGCCCTGGAAAAAATCTGGTCCTTTCCAGCTTCCAGAGGCCACCCACTTCTCTTCGCTTGTGGCGGTATCACTGTGACCCCACCTCCATCACCGCACCTGCTCCTTTTCCTCTGAGCCTCGTCATGCCACTTCTGAGAACTCTGATGGTTCCACTGGGACCACCCAGGTGATCCAGGATAATCTCTGCACGTCACGGTCCTTAATTGAACCACAGCTGCAGAGTCCTTTGTACCATGTAAGGGAACAGAGTCACAGGTTCTGGGGATTCGAACAATGGCATCTTGGGGGTAGGTGCATTACCCAGCTTACCACAGCGCCTTCTCCTCACACTGGCCAGCAGGACTTTCAGATGCTCACAAGCGAAACCTAACTGGCGTGTAACTTCTCCTGGGTCTCTGCAACAGAGAAGAAAAATAAACATTTTCTGATGGCTGTTGGAAGCTGGGAAGATGGTCATAAGTAAACCCAAAGTAAATTAATTGTTCAACGTTCTTGGGAAATTGCCCCAAACAGTGGCCCTTTCGCCCAAGTTCCAAAGGTAAGTGCTATGGTGTGTAAACAAGGACCGGCTGGCACAGACCTGGGGAGGTTGCTCCTCGCGTCCGACCAAAAAGCTCCTTGACCCAGGTATGTCTGCTTCTTCCGGCAGGACACGGAAATCCTGAACACCGCCATCCTCACGGGACAGACGGTTTCCTTGCCCGTCAAGGTGGTCTCTGTGGAGGAGAATGGTGCCGTGACGGACATCTCAGAGTCTGTGGAGTGCAAGGCCACGGATGAGGACGTCATCAAGGTAAGTGACGCCGTTACCATCTGGAGGAGCTGGTGGGGATGTCACTTGGGCATCTTGTTCCGTAAGAGACTTTCACCCTGTGAAATACGGGCTTCCAGTGGTTGGCTTGTGCACACCACGCTTCCGGTCCCCCCGCTCAAGGTGTCCGCGTCCATCTCTTTATTTTGATGTCATGCCAACCTGGTTTTCATCAGGCGTGCTGTGGAGCGTGGGTCCAACCCCAAATGCCTGCAGGAGCTAAGCTGATGGTTTACAGGACTGAGGGGATAAATCACACACGCCTTGTTCTAGAAGGGCAGCCGATATTCAGTCAATGAATTTAGTATCGCGATTTCTTCACGAGAAACTGAAAATTTGGATTTTACGTGAAAGTCACATTGTTTTTCAATGAAGGCAACCAATGATACATTTTTTTTAATGGGCAAAAAATTAAAAATAAAATCCATCTGCAAGGTGGGTCTGGCCCCTGGGGCAGCTGATGAAACCACTGTTCTAAAAGGCAAATTATGAGCCATGGACCAAATTCAGCCTGCCATCTGTTGTGTAGATAAAGTTTTATTGGAACACGATGGCTCAGACCTATTTCCACGTTGTCTGTGGCTGCCGTTGCGTTCCTGAGGGAGAGCTGAGTGGTTGGGACAGACCCGATGGCCGGCACGTCTCACATAGTTACCACCTTGCCCTCCCGAGAGACAGCGTTTCTGGAGAACTCACTGCCCTCCTTCTGAGTGTCCTGAAGGAGGGACCCTAATTCTTCGTCTTTCCCACAAACACTTGCCATGGCAATGTACCCACCACACTTGCTCAAGAAATAAGACAGCGCGAGGGCTTTTCCAAGCCAGAAATGAAGCAGTTGGTCTTTCTCTATATTGTTTGTAATCCCAGAAGCACACTCAGACAAAGACATAAAGATCCAAAGGAAAGCATCCAGATAATGGTGGGGTTTTTTCTCCCCTCAGATGGAGTCTGACAGCACAGGTGTTAAAAACTCTGTGAACCTTACAAACTGTCAGGGGGAGGACTGGGTGGGAGAACTCTCTCCTGCAAACGCCACCCCAGCGAGGACCAGTGGCAGCGCAATGTCCCATCCCTGGGCGACGTTCGCGCATTATCTCCACCACCTGCCAGGAGGTGGTAGTAATGTGTCCCCACAACATCAGGCTACTCCCACCATTTTCTGAGTGTTGGAGGCAGTGTCTCAAGGAAAAGACGCTTTTTCCTAATTCACTGGAATGTGATCTATGGGCTCGTGGTGGCCCTGAACCCAAAGTGATTTACAGAAGACCCCAAAAGTCTGTGGGCAGAGGGGAGCAGCGGGATGCCAGTTTTTCTAAATCCAATAGACACACAACGTGAGCCACATACGAAATTTAAAATCCTCCAGCATTCAGTCTAAAAAGTAAAAAGACACAGGGGAATCTAATTTTAAGAATGCACTGTGTTTAACCTATCATATGAAAATAGTATAATTTATCAAGTAATCAATAGTAAGAGCACTAATGCGACATTACATGTTTTTGTCCTCGGCCTTTCAGATCCTGTGTACTGTAAACTTAGGGCAGCCCTGTGACAGCCCCGTTGCAAAGCTCCCTCACCACACGTGGTGGGTGGCTGCTGTCTCGGGGAGCACACGTCTAAACTCTCAGACAGGATTTTGCAACCTCAGGACTACTGATAGTCTGTTCCAGGTAACTCTTTGTTCTGCAGGCTGGCCTGTGAATTAGAGGGTGTTTGGAAGCATTTCTGGGCTCTGCCCACTAGATGCCTGTAGCACTCCGAGTTATGACAGCCAAAAATGTCTCCAGACATTACTCAATGTCCCCTGGTAGGGAAAGCCACCCCCACTGAGAATCCCTGCTCTGAGGGAACCCTACTCTGATTCTGGCCGGCAGTCACCCCACTTTCTTGTGGCTGGAATGTAACTGGCTAAGAGGGAGAACTGGGGGCCACTTGGCTTGGCTCTGAAGCCTATCCTCCCCTGCCCACCCCCACCCCAGCCACAGACACACCCGTCCTTGCCAATCATCCGCCTTTATGACCGATTAGCAATTCCCCTAAGAGCCAGGACCCTTGATAAGTGTCACCCTTGGAAAGGACACCTGCAGCACTGATGACTTTTCTAGAGGGGTCAGAAGTCCACCTTGCAGCCTATAAAAGCCAGAAACAAGGTTCATCACAGTTGTAGACATAACTACCCTTAGCTGCTCTTAAATGAGTTTGATGTGGAGCCCCAGTGCTGGTATTTCTAGGGATGTAATCAGTGTCTTTAGGGAAATAAATGTATTCAAACTGAAAATTACCTCGGGAAACGAACTTGGCCTTGATAAAGCCCAGGGCTGTTGACAAAGCAATATGGAAACTTGAGTCCACAGAGCTGGGTGAGGATGAGCGGGCCTCCTCTGATGGAGGCAGCAGACGGTGACAGGCAGTGGGAGGGACGGCCTCAGAGGAAATGCAGCACTAGGTGTGGCCTGGCTGTGCTGGTGACTGTGGATGGGGTGGTCTCCAAGGAGGGGACATTTGGGCCAGTCAGCAGGACAAACAATGACTGCCAATGCCCGCTGCTGACTGTACCCCATTTTGTTCAGTGCTCTGTGCACAGCCCCCATCCGGACACTGGGACACCCACCGTGTGTTCCCGGGTGGCTCCTACCTGGTCCAAAGCCCTGCACGTGCTTTTCCTGGGAGCTCCTGCGGCCACGGGACGGGCACCACCCACGCCACAGTGGGGACACGGGGACCGTAAGCATCGCTAAAGGAAGTTCATTCACTGAATTTGCTGTGTAGCCTGTCTGACCTCCAGAGCCCAGCTAATGGACCCCAGCACAGCGCTAAAAATAACACATTCGGGCACCCAGCGGCCGGCTGCCCTGTGACAGAGGAGCCTGCGGTAGCTCCGGTCGGAGCAGAGCAAGCTCGCCTGAGCAAGGCCCGAGTATTTCCCCGTGCTGGTGGCTGACAGCACGCAGCTCTCTCCCTACCTAACTTACTGTACATTCCGCACCTCTGAGCCCTTGAGAGAGCTCAGTTTTCCAGTAAACAGCCATGGTTTTAAAGAGTCCGCGAGTCTGATCGTCGCTATGGGTGGCACCCCCTTGCCCAATGGGAAAATGGGCCGACTTTTCCCCAAGATGGCAAGAGTTCCCCTTTCGTGCGTCTCATACCCAGGGGACTCTGAAAGACATGCTGGGACGTCTTTATCCTCAAGAGCCATTTGGTTCTGAGAAAGAAAGAAAATCGAGGACAGCAGAGCAGTTCCTGGAATCCAGCTGAGTAACACTGCCTGGCTTGCCCCCTTCTCGGCCGGAGGTGTCACCGTGAAGCGAGGCAGTCCTGCCCCCCAGCTGGACTCCGAGGGCTGCCACTGACAGGTTCTTCCTCCAGCCTCAGTTCCTTCGTCTGCAAAATGGGGACATACTCATACGACATCATCAGGTGGTAGTGAGTGTTACTAAAGCACGCAGGACAGTGCATTCATGTAGGCCATCTTACTAGCCAGGTAGACCCCCGGGGACACTGGCAATGTGTGAAGGCACTGGTGGTTGTCACAGCTCAGGGAAGGGGCGGTGCTACTGTCATCCAGTGGGTAGAGTCCAGGGATGCTGGTAACCATCCTACAATGCTTAGGACAGCCTGATGACAAAGAAGGACCCGGCCCCAAAGGTCAGTCTTGCTAAGGTTGGGAAATGCAAGCAGGGCCAGGCTGCCTGAGGCCTTGGAGTCTAGGCTCAGAGGTTTGTTTTAGGAGTGATCGGACCCTGCAGGGCATTCTGGCTGGGGTTTTAAATAAATCACTCTGGCAAGTCTGAGATAGATACAATGATAAGTTCATTTTACAGATAAGGAAACAGGTTCAGAGAGGCTGAGTGGCTTGCCTAAGGCCACACAGCCTGCGAGGGGCAGAGCCACGATTCAAACCCAGGTCTGCCCGATTGCCAGGCCCACAGGTCTCAGGCTGCCCGTGGGCTCTGACAAGTCTGAAAGCACACTGCTCTCCTCGTGGACGGATATGAAGATGTGCCTAGAGCTGTGCCTACCCACATGGCAGCCACTTTCCATGTGTGGCTATTTCACTGTCCACCCCAGGGACATTTCAAGTGCTCAGTAGCCACATGCTGCTCATGGCTACCGTATCGGATGGCTCGCAGACTGGCCATTTCCAACCTCGCAGAAAGTTCTTCAAGAAACACAGACCCAGAGCCCTCGTCTGGTAGGACCTATGCACTCATTTGTTCCCAGGAGAGGCTGACAGACAGAAATAAGTGCCCGGGACTGGCCAGGAAGGAACAGGTTGTTCTGACCCTGTCTCTTAAGCTACAAAGAACACTGTATTCTAAGCCAAGATTTTGACAAAGATAAGACCACTTATTTATGAGTCAGACCTCACGTGAGCCACGTGAGACTCCATCTGGGTTTGCTCAGCGGGGAGCAGAGGTTGTGAAGTGCCAGGGCCCCTGCAGCTGGGAGGGAAGGGCCTTGGCAGGAGGGAAGGGCCCGGCCAGCTCCGGAAAGCACGGCGCGGAGACGTCCGAAGTGGAGCCGCATGCCCGGTTTGCCTCGGGAGGTGCAGATCTGAAAAGGCGTTCTCACCCTGTGTTAGCTTTGTCTCCTGACCGTCACACGTAGGTCTGTCCCTCTGACCTCAGCGGAAATCCATCTGAGAACAAGGATTGGGTCCCAGGCAGCCTTGTGTGCCAACCTCCAGGCGTCCCTCATATGTTTATCAGGGATTATGCGGTTGTCGAATGACTGAGACTCTTAAAGTGTCTTAATACAGAAGGGGAGACACTCGTGTGAATGGAAGGTGTAGGGCAGGGTGGGCTTCAGGCTCAGGGCGTTCCCGAATCAGTTCCTCTGGGCTCCGCCTGTGACCCTCTCAGAGAGGTGGCACTGTCATTGGGCCAGGCTGAGTCCCTCGGGGCCAATCCCTGTGTCACCGGGCAGCTGAGGTCAGGTCCACGCACATGGAGTGAGCGTGGGCATCTGGGGAGGGTCCCCTGAAAATATTTTCAAAAGTGTCACAGGAAATGAGTGGATGTTGGGCAGCCCAAATAACCAATGTCCACCGTATTGGAGCTGGAAGAACTGAAATAACTTTTCACCAATTAAATTGGAAAAGATTATGTTTTAAAAATGAGAGCATTGCTGTCGTTACGCAGCAGCCTTCAAACCCAAGTCCAACACCTACTGGCTGTGTGGCCTGGAACAAGTTATTCTACCTCTCTGTGCCTCTGCGTTCTTACCTACAAAATGCTTTATGTGAGGATGAAAGGAGTCAGTGCGCACATACAGAATGCGGCATACTGCAGACACTTAATAAATGCTAGCTCTCACGGAGTCTCTCTTCCTGGAAACCACTGCCCCCCGAGTCTCTCAGGGTTGCCACCTTCCTGCTAGTCAAGACTCCATCTGAATGTCACCTCTCGGTCGTGGCTACCATGTTTTCTTTTTCTCATGGCGGTGATTGCCCTCAGTGTCTTCTCCTATTTGTCGTCGCTATCCCCACACTGCCAAAATGTGAATTGCTGAGAGGGAGCTCCTTGTCTCTCACTTCCTATCGCCAGAACCTAGCAGAATGGCAGGCGCATAGTAGGAGCACAGGAAGCATTGCTGAAAGCAAGCGAGTCTGAGCCCCAACCACACATGTGCAGCCTCCAGTGGGCACTTCCCTCCTCAGGAACACGGGGCACCTTGGAGAGGCCTGCCGGTCCAATCGGCCCATGTGGCCAGGCCCAGCCCGGCACCGCCAGCTCCCGGTGGACAGGGGCCCGGCCCGGCACCACCAGCTCCCAGTGGACAGGGGCCCGGCCCGGCACCGCCAGCTCCCCGGTGGACAGGGGCCCAGCACCTCACTGCATTTCCAGGCCTCGGTAGCATCTTGCGGTGCCAGCTGGGCAGAGTGTGATTTACGGCAGAACCGATTCCTGCCCCACCACTTAGGTCCTGTTTGCCGTCCTAGCGAGAGGCAGGCAGCAGCACGAAGGGAGGGGACAGAGATACTGCTTAGCACCTACTTGTCTCCCGGCTTCCTTTTACTTCACTTCCAGAGATGTCAGGAAGGGCTGCAATGCACGTCAGTGACGAGGGGCGGCTGAAGCTGCCCGGAGACCTCCAGGAACTGTAAACTTTCTCTCTGGCAGCTGTGGGAGAGGGAAATTGTGGCTAAGATGCGAGCTAAGCCCGAGGGTCACTGGGAAACAGAGAAAGGAAAGGGTTCTCACCCCCCAGGGCTGGGTCCAGGCGCAAGTGACAGCTGCAGGACCAGAAGCTCTGGCACGGAGGCTTCCTGAGACCCCCACGCTCGTCCTACACCTGGGAGCAGGGCTCTCCCACCCTCAGTGGCCTCCCGCTGCCCAGGGAGGAGAGAGAAAGGCTAAGATGCAGGGAGGACGGAGCGGGAAGAGAGGGGAGATGGAAGCTCTGAGAGCTGCGTGAGGTTGCCCTCTCCCTGCTGCTGAAACACTCAGTCAGCTGTGCCGAGTCGCAAATGATGCCGATGTCCCGTTTCCTCTAAAAGTGGTCACTCGTTCTTGTTCGGGCATTCGCAGGCTGTCCAGTGGCCTGCAGGCTCGGCTGCGTTTGGCCCCTGATGCAGGCTGGGCTAAGATGGTCTCATTGCTTGTGGCCACCTTCGCAGACGTTCCTCTCGTGGCCGAGGTCCCAAAGGCTGGCAGAAATACACGACACCTCCTGAGCCTGAGCGGGGGCTGCTCAGCTGACACTTCTGTCCGTGTTCTTTCGCCCACACGAGTCACGTGGCCAGGTCCACATTGAATGGGAAGGGGAAACGGAGGCCGCCCACAGTAGAAGAGCCGGGAGAAGAGGCCAGAACAGCAACGCAGTCAGCACACAGCCAGTGGGCGTCATCCTGCTTGAGAGCAGAGCCCTGGGGTCCACTGTCCACGCTTAAATCCCGACTCACCTCCTCGCTGCTGTGTGACCTTGGGCCTGTTACATTGCCTCTCTGTGCCTCTGTTACCTTGTTTGAAATATGAATGGAGAGGACCCAGTGAGGTCACCCACGCAAACCTCTCTGTGTGGTCCCTGTCCCCTGCAGACTCTCAGTGCACATGTGCTATTGTCACAAAGCAGGCAGGTCCATCGTCGTGTGTGCGCACAGGGATGTCACACGTGTGAGGCGGGTATGTGCGTATCAGGCCATGTGGCAGCAGGCTGCCTGAGTGTCCCCGAGTTGGGCAGTGTGTGGAGAGACCTATCCCTGAGCACCTTTCCCCCACACTGCGGTTGCCTTGGCAGCACTCTGCCCTGGGGATATTGAGACCATTTCTGGCCCTTTAATTCTCCACGGAGAGTGTTGCTTGACGGAGGTTTGCATGGAGAAATGAGCAGCCAAGCAGTGTCCCAGGGGCACGCTCCCCGGCAGCCCCTGCAGGCCAGCTCCTGACAGGGCAGGGTTCACACTTTGCACACTACTGGCCGGGAACATTGTGCTAAATAAAAATTAAGAGACTGCTAACAAAATAAATCAGTAAATGCTGGCACTTAGCAATGATGGGTGGTGAGGCATGGAGAGCAGCGGAGAAAGCAAACGCTGGGGGGAGGCAGCCTGCCAAGGGGTACAGCCATCTCTCAGGCTGGTTTTCAACACCCCCAAGGCCAGCTGCCAGCCACTGCCCCTCCCAGCAGCACCCCTAAACCCGCCATCTGGTCTGTGAGACCAGCACGACAGCAGGGTAGATAACTCAAATGCTTCCAGGGTTCAGGCTGGTCACAAAATTGAATGTAATGGCTTTTCAATGCCGGTAACTAATCTGATATTGTAAACACACTGTGTAGGCCAAATGTGACCCAGGGCAGCTGCCTTGCAAGCTCTGATTCATTCGTTCATTTGCTTATTTTTCAACTTCTATTTCTTGAGCACCTACTATGTGCCAGGTTTTGGGCACTATGGATACAACACTGCACATAACTGACAAAATCCTAGTCATCCAACAGTTTATGTTCTAGCGAGAGAGGACAAATGATAACAAGGTAAGATGGATCATGGATGAGATGGAAATGAGTGTGAGGGGAGAATAAAGCCAGGAGGAGGTTAGGAGGTCCAGGGGAGTTGCAATTGTAAATAGAAACGTCAGAGGAAGGGTCTCTGAGACGTTCTCATTCCAGTAACCTCCAGAGAGGGCCGAGGATGAGAAGGCTGAGTGAGGACGGCCGCTGCAGATATAAAACACGGTATCATTTCTCTATGAGACTATCCGGCGTGTTAGGTTCACAGAGCGGGAGTACAAGAACTGTGAATCTGATGTTTCTGTCTCTGAACTTAATTTCTATTGCCAGCCCCCATTCTCCTATGTGGCAAAAAAACAAAAACAAACAAACAAAAACACAGGAGTTTGGTTTCTGAACATATTAAGATGCTACTTAGAGATGCAATTGGAGATGTTGGATGAGCAGTTGCTATGTGGGGGGGACCTGGGGCGTGGTCAGCTCATCCCTACTGTCACTCAGGCCTGGCAGCTTCCTGAGACATCACCTGTCTCCTAGGGGAGAGTCTGGGGATGGAATTTAAAGCACCAGTAAGGAAAGGGATGTGTTATGGGTGGAATGTTTGTGTCCCCCCAAATTCCTGTTGAGGTCCTAGCCCCTGAGGTCATGGTGGTAGGAGGGGGGGCGCTGGGGAGCTGGTGAGGCCATGAGCATGGGCCCCGTGATGGGATTAGTGCCCTTAGAAGAGGGACCCCAGGGAGCTCCTGCCCCTTCCACACATGAGGACACAGCCAGGTGTCATCGATGAACCAGAGGCAGATCCTCACTGGACACTGGATCTGCGGGCACCTTTGGACCTCCAGCCTCCAGGCTGTGAAATAAACGTCTGCTGTGTGAGCCGCGCCGTCTGTGGTCTTCTGGGACAGAAGACAGGATGGCTACATGCCATGGAAACAGAACGTAGAAGAAGGGCCATTGCGTTACTTGGGGGGGCGAGTCTCCAGCTGGGGCCTGCAGACATGGGGCCTGTTAGACGTGCAGACACTGGCGCCGCCCAGACCTGCTCCACCTGAGACTCTGGGGGTGGCCCAGCCGTGTGCGTGACGACCCTCCCTGCTGCACACGCAGGTTTCACAACCTGCGTGGCTGAGGGCGTGCAGACGGAAGTTGTGCTGGACGTCAGCGGGTGACCAGCTTGGGAGGTGATCCCGACTCTCTCCCCTGGGAGGCAGCAAGTTGCCGAGGCCTGAGTGACAACAGGAGATGTCAGCTGACCACGTGCAGCTCGAGCAGAGCCCACGTGACCCACCGGCCCTGCAGGTCCTGAGCAGCAGACATCGGTGGCTGGTGCAGGGGCCACCGTGCATGCAGCCTGTGTCGTTTACATGTCAGAGGGAGCAGCGTCCGGAGGGCAGTTTTCTCTGTGGGCTTCCCAGAACCCACAACGAGAGAGGAAAACGGTTTCCGGAAATCAAGCCTGGATACTGAAAAGATTCCTGTGGGGTTTGGGGTCCCTTTTTGCTGACGAGCCAGCTCATTTTGTGATACCCTGGTGCCAGTGTAGTCACTTAGGACTTGATGAATGCGTCCTGAGACTTTCCCAGGTGTTTATCGCACCTTCCGGAACAGCCGTGCCACTGGCTCCATTGCACACGCCGCTTCTCCCCTTGGTGTTCCTCTTAATTATTTATATATTCTGGAGCAGCCAGGTTCCCTCCCACCAGAGCTCAGAAAGGTAATAAATGAGGAAAGTCAATGGTCTGTAAATTACAACATTGATTAAAGAAGTGATTACTGATACAACTCTTGCCTGGCAGTTATGCTAATGGCTGCCCAGGTCCAAGATGGTGTTTACATGCTAATGACAAGCCTGGGACAGCGACTAAAATGGGTTTCCACCCTTCATCAGGACGTACGCATTTTTAAACCACTCTTGACCGTGCGTGAAAAGACCCACCCGTGTGGTCCCCTCCCAACTGCTCCGTGCCACTGTCCCCAGCAGATGGAGGGAGTCTCCTAGCCCAGCCCTCCCAGCTGCTCCTCTGAACAGAAGTGCGGACTGAAGAGGAACACTGGGCCCAGAGTGGCCGTTCATCGTTCCTGGAAGCTGTGGAAAGAGAGTGTGACCAGAGGTGCTCACTGCTCAGTGTTGGGTGTTATTTAGCTGGGTCCACCGTTGGCGGCTCCGACAGAGTCAGATAAGCACTTGGGCAGTGACAGTGCCTTGTGACAAGTCCGTGGGTGACTTCATTCTCTGAAATGTTACCGAACACTTTGCACGTGCGTTTCTATAGCAAGAGCTGTCGTTGTGTGTACGCTCCAAGGGTCAGTAACCCCAAAGAAGTGAGCACACGCTGCGTGAGGGCTTCCTACACGCTTCCGGGTTAACTTCCTGTGTTTCCACTGCTCTTGGCTTCGTCTTATCTCAGTCTCTCACACATCTCCCCTCACCCCAAGATTCTGTTTGGTTGTCTTAAAGTGGGAATTCCTATGAAGAACGGGTCCCACTCATCCATCCATCCGGCTGCCCATCATCCCTCCCTCCATGATCCATCCATTCATTCATCCATCCATCCATCATCCATCCCTCCATCCATTCAGTATCCACTTCGCTGAGTTCCTGCTGGAACCAAGAGACCAAAGATAAACAAGACGTACTTCTTGCCTTCAAGGATTTCACGGTTTAGCGGGTGCTATAGGCCCATGGGCCAGTTTAAATCATCCCCCATAAACTTGGCATGCAAGACGGGTCATGTTTCCCTATAACCCAACTTGATTTCTGTTTTCAGTTCCCAATTCATTTAGGTGGACGAAAATAATCCCAGTCTAATTTCCAGGAGACTTAACTATTGCCAAGGTTGGGGGAGAGGGTTTCTAGTCTTCGGGTCTTCTGTTTGCAGTTCCTGGGGGCACCCATGTTCAGTCAGAGTGCACATGGGTGCCCTCTGATGTGGTCCTACTCTGTGCCCCTTCCAGCCTCCCCAGAGGCCGGAATCTTCCTTTGGTTTCTCTGCCACGTGAGACTGTCCTTGGGGCTGTATATGGACTCGTGTCTAAGGGTTGAGTCTTTGGAACGCAAAATCCAAACACATGCAAGCTTTTAGTTTCATTTTCTCTGTATGTTTGTCTTGCTTTGTGCTCTATCTGCAAAGATCTATTAATAACGGGGAAAGCAAAGGGAAGAATAGAAAGGAAGGAAACATAGGCTGGTAGTCACTAATTTGATGCTGCCACTTACGGAGGAACAATCACAATACAAATACATAAACAATCCGAAGGTGTCAGGGGAGGTACCTGGCCAGGCCACCAAACGGAGGGAAGGCGTTCCCCGGCAGAGGGAACTGCACGTGTGAAACCTGCGTGTCCCGCAGGACTGTCAGGGCTGTGTGATTGGAAGACAAGTGTAGGGACGGTGAGTGTCCTGACGGCGAGGAAGGCAGTACAAGCCCCTGGGGTCCTGGGAGGCCAGGTGGGGTGGCAGGTGAGTGCGCTCATTCTCTGAGCAGATGTCAGCCTGGGGAGCAGACCCCCGTGGTGCCCACGGCACATCCCCTCGGCCTACCCATAGTCCCAGCTGCACTTCTGTGAGGGTTCAAGGTCACTGTGACTGCACCCAGTCCCACCTCACACTGCTTTCCGATGCCCGGGGTCTGTGTGTCAGCCTGAAAGTGCAGGGAGTTAACCTCCAGGACAGCCCTTACCCAGGGAGAGACAGGAGCTGGTGGGTGACCATGCTGCCTCTGACCCTTCAGGTGGACACTTTTCTGGGTGTCTCATGAAGCCCTGGAGAAACAGCCCAGTGGTCACAGCAGCAAATGCAAAAATGCACCTTTCTGTTGACTTTCGCTCTTTCTCTGTCTCCCTCACTCTGCTCCTGGCCGTCCCCCCAAGGTCACCTACCAAGTTAACAAACTGCACTTGTCTCAGCTTGTGCTTTGGGACGAGCCTAAATTAAGCATATGTGCTTTGCAAGAGGAAAAAGCGAGTGGAACAAGGGTCCCGTGAACCCCTCCGTCCCCTCTCTGTCTTTGCAGGTGTCCGACCGCTGCGACTACGTCTTTGTCAACGGAAAAGAAATGAAAGGCAAGGTGGACGCGATGGTGAACTTCACGTACCAGTACCTGAGCGCCCCCCTGCACGTCACCGTGTGGGTGCCCAGGCTGCCCCTGCAGATAGAGGTCTCGGACACGGAGCTGAGCCAGATCAAGGGCTGGAGGGTCCCCATCATGGCCAGTAAGAGGTGAGCCCCATAACAAAGGCTCGAGGAGCCAGGCAAGGACCGGCACATAGTAGGTGCATGTAGTAGGTGCAGTTTCCTGCAGCCAAACAACAATGCTCTGAGGCGACCTAGGCCAGGACAGCCCAGCCAGGCAGGAAGGCTGCCCGCACGTGCCCCCTACACGTGGGCCTCCAGTCGTCTGTCTCCTGAACGAGCCTCCCCCAGAAGGAAGCGACAGATCTTACGCATTCTTCTCACCCCTAAGCCCCCAGAGGATTTGACTTTTGGTTTACTTTCTGTAAGCGAAACCGTCATTCCTATTTCTGCACCTTATGAATATCCATAAGCTGTGCAAAGCTCTGTGCATATCAAATTATTTGCTAAAATTTAATTGCATTTTACTGGGCCACGGGGTTACTGTTTGCTCTTAAACCTCTGGTGTATTCTGTGTGACCCTGGGTTGTCCTGTCGGCATCTGGGTCTTGTGGGCCCAGCTCTGTGGCCCCTCGTAGACTACGTAAGAGTCACTGCCAAGTTCCCAGTTTCCTGCCTGCAGTCCTTGGTCCTAAACCATCAGGGCCATTTTACGGACAGTCTCCCAGGCACCAGGGTCTTCATTTTAAGGCCCGAGCTACAGTCCACCCAAGGAGAGGAACTGGGACGGTGAGATGCTAACCCATTGCTACAAGGAGAAATCAGGCCTGACTCCAGGATGGCAGCCGTGAATCCATCCAATACTTCAGACCATTTCGTGGTCGTCAGTGGCCCGGAGACTGCATTTGTCCATGTCCCTGAAGAGGGCCCAGAGGAGACTTGCTGGGTTCGAATCCAAGCTCTGCTGCTTTCTAGCTCTGTGAGCTTGGGTGAGCTACCTGCCGTCTCTGGGCCTCAGTTTCCCCGCCTGGAACATGAGAATGATTACAGTTTTACCTTACAGTGTAATGGGATGGGAAAGAGTTCATCCATGTGGCGCTTTGAATGGCACAGCTCAAGAGCATAATACAATCCTGTCCTAGATAACTTCCTGCATTGGTGGAATGTGCTAGAACCGTGCTGTCCAATGTGGTAGCCACTGGCCCGTGGAGCTCTCAGAATATAGCCTGTGTGACTGAGAAACTTAATTTCTTAACGTATGTAATTTGCGTCCATTGAAATGAAATTGTAAATTGCCACATGGCTATTAGCTACGTAAGGGGCAGTGGAGCCTTCATAAATGTTAGCTCTCAAGCCCCTATTTCATCAGCACGTGTCCTCAGGAAGGAGATGACTGAGGCTCCGTGCTCCCGTGTGCTCCTGCGGCTCCTGCCGGGGCCGCTGTGTCTCGGAGGCTGAGGGCCCTCTGCCGGCAGGGCTGTGACGCCAGAGCCCCTCCGACGGCATCCGTGGGCCTGAGGCGTCCCCTCCTCCTTCCCACAGGCCCACACGAGAGAGTGAGGATGACGAGGACGAGGACAGGAGGGGCCGGGGCTGCGCCCTCCAGTACCAGCACGCCACCGTGCGTGTCCTCACCCAGTTCGTGGCCGAGGGCGCCGGCCCCTGGGGACAGCTCAGCCACCTGCTCAGCCCCGAGTGGCAGGTGGACATCACCCACCTGGTGGCTGGCTTCGTGAAGCTGGAGGAGCCGCACGTGGCCTCCCTGCAGGACAGCAGGATCCTGGTCGGGCGTGAGGTCGGGATGACCACCATCCAGGTAGGAAGCAGGAGCTCGGAGATTCTGCGTGCCCGGCACTGAGCTTGGTGCCGGCACAGGGGACACGCGCGAGATGGGTGGGTCACTGTGGCCACTGCCCTGTCCCTGTGACGGCCTCCTGGGGACACCAGAAGGTGAGCCTGGACCAACTCGTTGAGTCCCGATCTCCTTCCAAATAGAATGGAGAAGGTGGTGGCACGTGGCACCCCACACGACCCTCTCTGGATGCTGCAGCGTTTATTCCCACCACTGCCCAGCACTCCCCATCCTGCCTGTGACCCTCCTCTCTTAGCTCCACTTTCCAGCACGCCCCTGGGAATAACCCTCCCACTCTGCAGTCCTCCACCAGCGGCCACGGGAAGACGTGTCCTTTCCTCCCTTCTTTCCTGAAGTCATTCTGTCATTCACCACATAGTCATTCAACAAACGCTCTTCCAAGTCCTACTATCTCTTCTGCTCAAGGAAATGTATAGAACGGTGGGGTTTCAGGACAGACCTCCGAGGCGTGGAGGGCCTTCTCCACAAGCCCTCACGTCCCACCCTTCTGACTCCGTCTTTTTGGAATGTCCTTCTAGATCCTCTCCTGACCACCATATGTGGGAATGACTGGTACCTCTCTGTCACTTCACCTGGACATCTCAAGTCCAACACTGGGCTTATGAGATGGGCAGAAAGTCATGTTTCAGCAGAGGATACGTTGCACTGGGGGTGTGATGGGAGCATAGACTATTTATAATTCAGTTCTCCCTGTGAATTCTATAGTTCACCTAGAATGTGATTCAGGCTGCACGAAGTCAGTTTGTA
Organism: Rhinolophus hipposideros; assembly: GCF_964194185.1. NCBI lineage: Eukaryota > Metazoa > Chordata > Mammalia > Chiroptera > Rhinolophidae > Rhinolophus > Rhinolophus hipposideros. The sequence goes on along the minus strand of NC_138070.1, from coordinate 2,022,806 downwards.
CGCAACTCTTCATGAGTCCAACCAGCAGGATACCCTTGTCCAGTTACCCAGGTTGTGCACCATACAAGGGGGCCTCATCTAAGTGGAAGGGGTCATTTCCTTTTAAAAACAGGATGGGTTTTGATGTTTATTCCACTTTTCTGACAGACAGACCTAGTGTCTTGGGAACAATGGGTGACTATTTCTGATTCTCACAAAGGCACCGTATGGGCAGGCATACAAGGTGAACATGGTACCTGAATCCTTCGCCCTGCATTCTGGACCTCAGGCCTGTTTGGGATGAAGGGAGCATTTGCTGGGGAAGTTTCTGACTATGGAAACGTGTGTGACAGATCTGTCTTGTGTCCCGCTAATCGCACAGGTGTTGTCCCCACTGTCTGATTCCATCCTGGCAGAGAAGACAGTCACCGTGTTAGATGACAAAGTGTCGGTGACAGACTTGGCGATCCAGCTGGTGGCTGGGCTGTCTGTCACGCTCCATCCCAGCGCGGAGAACAGCAAGGCCATCACAGCTGTGGCCACGGCTGAGGAGCTGCTGCGGGCCCCCAAACAGGTGGGAGCTCAGGTGGCAGGGTGGGGACAGCAGGGCGACTGGGCAGAAGGAGAGGGAGTGGGGGAGGGGCCACAGGACCTCGTTCCAGCCTGAGGCCAAGTCAGTGCAGACAAAGGCTCTCGTCCTACCTCCTACCCAGGTTTGGGGCAACTTGTCCAAGCAGCGGGGTCTGTGATGAAACGGAGCCACGGCACACCTAGTGCTCACGGTGTATTAGTGACCCGCTCCCGTGTCACAGATCGCCACACACACCACAGCTTAAGACAGCACCCGCTTATTAGCTCCCAGTTCTGCAGGTCAGCGGTGCGGGGGGCTCCGCTGGGTTCCGGGCTGGGCGTCTCACGGGCTGAGAGCCGCGGCCGCTGGGCTGTTACCCGCATGCTCAGTGTCGGTTGGCAGAACGCGGCTCCTGTGGCGGTAAGGCTGAAGCGTCCACTGCTTTGCGAGCTGTTGGCCGGGAGCTGCTGTGCATCCTAAGGCCCCCGCACCCCTTGTCACCTCCAACCCTCCATCAGCCTCAAAACCAGCGCAGGGAAGTCCCTGTGCTTCCAAAGGCCACACGGCCTCCCCAGGCTCCCCCAGGCCGTCCGGGCACACCTCCTTCTCTGCGGGTCAACTGTGCCACATGGCATCACGTAATCACGGCAGTCGCTGACTTTGTCCCCCAGCATCCATCCATGTGACTGGATTACGTTCACATCCACGGCTGTCCCAATCGGCACGGCCTCTCCTGATTCATAAAGCGCAGAGGAAAGTGGGGAGACAGCAGTACGCATGAAGCTATTTGCTGAGAATGGGTAATTAATGAGGGACGACTGGCCTGCCACCTCCCTGGCATGGGGCAAAGCCACTGGTCCCCGCCAATGTCACCCAGCCATCTTCATCGCGGGTCATAATCGGAGACCCCAGCACTGACTCGGGGATGTATGGATGCCGGTCACCGGATTTGCGGACGTGACTCGACAGGACAGACCAGGAAATCGCTCCTGGGCATGTGTGATTTTAGGTCATGCAGACTGTCTCCTTTCTGGGGAAAATGCATTGGCTTCTCCTGTGAAAACGCTATGTTCTGGCCTCGCTGAAATTCCCTAATGGAAGGACTCCGTGTCAATCACACAGGATTTCGGCAAGCCCACGGTGTTCTGAGGGATCTACTCAGACCGGCTGCCATTCAGGGCGTGTGCTTTCCCTTAAGTTCTTTCTCTGTCTAGAGTTTGTGAAGAAAAAGTAATTTAAGATGAAAAGTCAGCCAAGATGAACTTGCAGACTGTGGGGGTTTTTTTTCTTGTTTTTTCTCTGCCTTTGGGGTGGAGAAGGCTGGCACCTTGTTCTTGGTAGTTTCAACTTTGAAATGCAAACTCTGAATGATTTGTAAGCCCGTGGATTATAGTAAAATAAGACCGGGTCTCACATAATACAGTATAATATAATACCAGATCTTATATTAAGTTTTGCTCCAAAAGACGCATTAGAGCGGATTGTCCGGTGAGGTCTTATTTTCGGGGAAACAGGGTAGAAGTTCTGTGTGGTTCTTTTCACATCTCCCTTTTGTTTTTCCACTCACTCCCACTTTTTCAGTATGGTTTCCACTCCTTTTCATGTCCCTTTAACAGTTGTGTTTCATAGGCTCTTTTGTTGGTGGTGGTGGTTTATTTTATAGTCTTTTTCATTTGTCCTATTATCTCAAATCCTTGGTCTGCTGACCTTTTACGTGAACTCTTTATGATTCTTGCTCGTGGGAGAGGCTTCCATCATAGGGATTATAATTATTATTTTTCTTATCATGAACACCCCTCGAGCTGTGGTTGCTCTGTTTTGTGCCTGAGGAATTCCTGCATTTGCACGGGTCCAACTTGCACCTCCGGCTTTGCTTGCAGCTGCTGTGTCATACAGGTGGGATGAGCTCAGACTCCAAACCCACTCCCAGGGGAAACATTTCCCGACCCAGAGCTCCAAGCACCAAGCACCGGTGCGTGTCTCTGGCCAGTGGGAAGGCTTCCCTCACGCCTCAGCCCTGCCTCTCCATAGCCGTGGCTTTACGCCCAGGGTCTCCTCCCCAGGTGGCACGTCCCTGGTGGGCATGGACGTCCCAGCCACTGGCCAGGAGGTCTTCTGAGCAGCCCTGACACCCCTCAGGCCACCTCAGCGACAGCTTTCGGCAGCCTCCATCCCAGGATGTCTTCCTTCTCCGTCTGATTCCTGGGATTGGCATCTCCTTTTTGTATGTTTTTACCTAGTTCTACGTGATTTATTCTCAGCCAGTCGAATTAGTTGTTGGAACATGTCCTTAAGACTTTCTCTCTACCTCATAACTCTTCCTGCTTCTGTGCTGGCTCTTGTTCCAGCAGGATGGCCACTGCCCATTGCAGGCTTCATCCCAACTCAGCTGGACCAGGAGAAACAAGCTTTTCCTCTGTGGCTCCAGCAAAGGCCCAGGGGTCACATCCCGTTGGCTGGTTTCGGCCATGTGATTGGCCCCTTTCTAGCCAATCTCTGTGAACAGGGTAGGGGAATGTTCAGACTGGCCACACGTTGGTCACATGCCCACCTCTGAACCGGAGGGGTGGAGTCCCCCACCCATATACAGACAGACTCTGAATGGAGAAAATGTGGTTCTCTAAAGGAAATATTGGTGTTTTGATCCTTGCCCGAAAGGAATGGGAACTGGACAGGCCAAATGAACGCCCGTCTCAGACCCCATGCTTTAGGTATTCACATTCTCACTTTCGTTTGGGGAAACTGAGGCCCAGAAGGATTGGTTAAAAAAAAAAGGTTCCCAGGGAAACACTGGGTCCACGTATTTAATTCAAAACTCTCACTCCAAATGCTCCGCCCTTTGCCATCATGTCCAGGGGCCAGGAGATGAAGAGACGCTGAACTCGTTGTGGATGACAGACCCCTGGGGCTCCCAGCGCTTCCCACCCACTGCTCTTTCCTTCCCCACTCTGCCCTTCACCTGCACCTGGTCCAGCGCACTAACAGGCGCGCTCCTGGCCCCCTTTCACGGCCAGCGCCCGCCCCTTGCCCTCCTGGTCGCCCATCACCGCTCTCCTCCCCATTCCCAAGGAGCTCTCTGGCTGTACACTCAAAAGGAAAGCTCGGCATGCTCCAACCTACGCAGAATTAACGTCCCAGCCCGCCTCCCGTACACGTCCAGCCGGCCGCCATAAACACTGTTGTGCACTCGCTCACTCACTCTCTGGCTCCGTCAGTCTTCTCTCCAGAGAACCCTCGGTGTTGGGCCGGACACACAGGAGGCTGTTAACACACATCCACGGAAAGATCAGAAAAATGAAGGTCAGACCCCTCGATGCCTGTTCTTGGAGGACAGGGAAGGACTCCAGACACATCAAAATTGCTTCCTTCAATCACTGGCCTGGTCAGTGGCCTGGGAGGCCCAGGCAGCCAGGAGGCCGACCGGCAAGGACGTTAAGCCTCCAAACAGCCTTTCTGGGTCAAACCCCAGCCCATCACTCAGCTGTGCAACCTTGGGGCAGCTGCTTCCTGCCTCCATGACTCAGCTTCCTCACCTGCAGAGTGAGAAATCCGATAATCATAGCACCCACCTTATCTATGTGACTGTGAAATGAGTTGACACAGGAAAAACAGAGCGTGGCTCCTCTCCAGGAGGCACGATGGACGTGGCAGCTGTCAGCAGCATCGTGCAGGTGGAATAACGGCACACCAGACCTGGCCACGTCCTCAGCCCTACGACGTGTGACGCTGTCACCTTACAGGGCAAAGGGACTTTGCAGAAGTGATGAAGGGTCTGGAGATGGAGAGATGCCCGTGGGTGATGCAGTTGGTGCAATACACTGAACTCAGTGTTATCAGAAGGGTCCTTCTGAGACCCTCAGCGTGAGCAGGAGGGGACTGAAGACCCGGCCACATGCTCGGTGATGTCACTAAGGCCAGCGGGCCCTCATCTCAGGGCTGTTTGTGGGCTTTTCCCCGGTAAGGATTACCCAGGAGCTGTCACTGCATATCTGCATTCATTCTTGTTTAGATTAAAGTGATTCTCCGGTCTTGATGTAAAACTTGAATGTTTTCTCCCCAGATTCATCAACCATCACTTCCGGATCTTGAGTTCTGCCTAGTTTCTTTGGGTTCTGTCCTAGGAGGGGACGGGTGGGGACCTAAGGGAAGACCCCCACACACACACCAATGGTCCCTAACTGGCTCTCTCCCTGCAGGAAGCCGTGGTCAGCACTTGGCTCCAGTTCAGCGACGGCTCAGTGACGCCTCTGGACATCTACGACCCCAAGGACTTCACCCTGACCGCCACCTCCCTGGATGAGGCCGTGGTGTCCGTCCCCCAGGCCCGCTCCCCCCTGTGGCCCGTTGTGGTGGCCGAAGGGGCAGGCCAAGGGCCCCTGGTCCGAGTGGACCTGACCATCGCAGAGGCCTGCCAAAAATCCAAACGCAAGAGTGTCCTAGCCGTGGGCGTTGGCCACGTCAGGGTCAAGTTTGGCCCGAACGACGCGGACTCCAGCCCCGGCAGGGGAGACGACAACGACGATGGTGAGGGTGACATCAAGAACCACGCCAGTGACCGGCGGCAGAAGGGCCCGGACCCCGAGCGCGCAGGCCAGGACGGCCAGTTCCAGGGCAGCTCGTCCGCAGAGCGAGAGGAGGGCTCCCTCCGCAGAGGGAGCCCCACGGCGCGGCCGCTGCTGGACAACAAGGCGGCCAAGGACGGCCGGCAGGACGGGGCCCGGCCACCCGCGGAGGGCCGGCTGCAGACCATCCCCATCGACTTCAGCAACTTCCCGGCGCGCGTGGACCTGCCGCAGGCCGGGGCCGGGGCCGGGCTGGGGGACAGCGGCCTGGAGCCGGCGGCCCGGGGCCTGAGCGACCTGGAGATCGGCATGTACGCCCTGCTGGGCGTCTTCTGCCTGGCCATCCTGGTGTTCCTCATCAACTGCACCACCTTCGCCCTCAAGTACCGGCACAAGCAGCTGCCGCTGGAGGGACAGGCGTCCGTGAGCCACTCGCACGACTGGGTCTGGCTGGGCAACGAGGCCGAGCTCCTGGAGACCGCGGGCGACGGGCCACCCCCGCCTGACGAGCGCACGACCGTCATAGACCGCGGGCCCGGGACCTGCGAGGAGAGCAACCGCCTCCTGCTCAACGGGGGCTCGCAGAAGCACGTGCAGGGCCAGGTGCACAGGCCGGCCGAGGCAGGAGCCAGGCCGGGCCGCGACCAGAAGCACGAGCCCCTGCATTCGCCCACGTCCAAGCGGAAGAAGGTGAAGTTCACCACCTTCACCACCATCCCCCTGGACGACAGCTGCCCCACGGTGAACTCCATCCTGGGCGGCAACGACGAAGACATCAAATGGGTGTGCCAGGACCTGGACGTGGGCGCCCCCAAAGAGCTCAGAAACTATCTGGAGAAATTCAAGGACAAAGTGTAGGCCGTGTGGCCACAGGGCCCCCGCTGGCCGCCGCCTCAGTGCCCGGCAGATCTGGGCCCTGGGGACCCCGGCACAGTCGCGGGGTGGAACCGGACGCGCTGGGGCCCCTTGTAGACCACTTGGAAGGTTTGAAGCCGGGAAGGGACGTTGTTTTATAATCAGAGGTTTTCTAGCAGTCGATGAGGGCCGATTTTCGAAAGCCAGCGGATCAAACTCTGGGAGTGGAGGTGACACAGACGTGGGACTGTGCAACACCAAATTAGGGATGCTATTTTATGAGTCAAAATATAACACAGACAAGCTACCAAAAATTATTTGTTAAAAAATGCAAAAAGACAAATAAAAAGAGACAGAAATAATCATCCGTTTATATTTCTGATAAAGCAGCCTCGGATAAAAGTAGGGCCGGCTCAGACACCGCTCCATTTTAATACAATGTCCCTTTTCCTAGGACGGTCTCTGTCCCTGTGAGACGGGGAGGAAACGTCTGAACGTCAGTCTCCTCTTGGCATAGATCTGAGGAATTTTAAATCTTTACCTGGTCATCTTTTTTCTCTCCTTTTCCATACTTCCTTTTCTTCCCCCTCTTTTTGTCTTTCCACGTCCTAGACTTCCATTTGACTTCTATTTAATGTTTACTTCTGAGGGTCAAATGGTACGTTTTTCCTACATTAACCATACATTACATTTCCATTCGTTAGTTGAACTCTTAGAAACTATGTCAGGTACTTCATTCTTTAAGTAGTAAGTATCGATGCTTATCTGTATCCCTCCAGCCCTGTTGGTATTTGCTGGGTTTGTACAATTACAGGAAGCTCTTAGAGCCTTTTGGGGGGGATGGGGGAAGCTGCTCGACCCACCACCACCACCACCACCAGCACACCACAGGGGCGAAGCCATTTCGTGGGACATTGTCAGAGGCTGCACACAAGCCAGCAGCACAAGCCCAGAGGCCACTGAGCACTCAGCCACCCCACGGCTGGTGTCGTGTTGTGGGGCTGCTCCCACCTGGGGGAAGGTTGGGTCAAAGCCTCCAGAGACACACCGTTGCCAGGGGTGATAAGCATAAGTCTCCTGGGGCAGCCCCGTCAGGAGACGAGCTGATAGACAAGAAATGATCAAAGAAATGATCAAAGACGAAAACTAGGGGAGCGTGTTTTAAGTCGGTTTCCTAACTTTGTGGGCGGGGCGTACCAGCACACACTGAGAAGATGAAAATCTACGTTAGATTGCCAATCAACTGTGTTTTTTTTAACAGCCTAATTGTGTAGCAGCACACTGCATTCATCAAAAGCAAGCGTCTTTGGCAGAGAAGGCCACCACACGGTGAAGGAAGCCCCTTGCAGTGCTGGGCTCCGCCCCTCTGCACCCGGCCGGCCGTGAGAGGGTGTCCGGCTGGGGGAGGGCGCCTGGCTCACACAGACCACGGATACAGCTTGTTTTTATTTTTTTAGTTATTAAATCAGTAGCTGAGACAGGGTCCTTGAAGCCTCTTAACCTTAGCTGGACCTTTTTAAAAGATATTTCTAGCACATATGATAGAAGGAAAGGAGGAGATATTTATTTACACCTGTGATGCCAGTTGTCATTAAAATGCTTTCCGTGGCTTGGCAAGTCTGCAGCTTGTGGGTTGTTTCTTATTTCACTGAACTCCTATTACCTGTCCCTGCCAAATGTACAACTTTCTGAAGAAATAAACTGTCTACTGGGCTAGAGGGACAACAACACACTTGCCAACCTTTTTTTCCCCCTCTTGGTTTCTTGACAGAAGCAGAGTAATTCCTAACGAGGAGACCCTTCGATTCCTAGTTCACCACCATGGACGTCAGTGGTTGTCTGAACTTGAGCGTGCTCAGAAGCACCAGGACAGCTGATGAAGGACGGCTTGGTGAGGTGGGGCCTGTTCACCTAAAAATAAAAGGTCCCAGTGAGAGGCACGAGCGTTTATTTGAGATCAGTAAGAACAGCGATTCAGGACCACTGATTCTGGCAGAACCCAAGTGGTGTTCCCCTGAGGAGACAAAGGCTCCTCCGGTATTTATGAGAAGGGGAGGGGACAATGACACCCGTAGAAGGAAGGCTTTGCTGTTGGTGCAGATAACGTGACAGAGTGACACCAACTCAAAACAATGTATTTATTTCCAGTCTGTAGTCATCAGTCCGACAGTCATAACGTCTGCTTTCTTGTATCGTTACAAACAGTCCCTGGGACACAGTGTGGCCTTAGGCTACACTGTCCTGTGTTACCAATCCAAAGGCTCCGCCGGAGGCCGTGCCAGGCAGCGCCTGTGGGACGGCAGCTCCTACTTCATTTTAAAGTGGCTCCGTTTATACGGTTTTTTACAGGCCAAAAAGTGCATTTATCTAACAAGTTTGGGGTGTTTCCGATGCTGCTGATCTGAGATCCACTCCTTAGGAACTGCCCTTTACATCAAAGAATGGGAACCTTGACACTGAGTGGAAAATTTTGTGGGTCTCTCATCTGGGGAAAAGGTTTACTTTTATTTTTATTGTTTTTATGTTTGTGATTGCTATTTTAGGTTTCAATGGTTTCGCCTTGCTATTGGTTGGTTGGGGAAAGAATTTTTTGGTAGAAGATAAGATGGCACTGAAAATAAACAGCTTTGTTAAGCTAGAGTCCACACACCATGAAAAGTGACCCATTTACAGGGGACAAGTCAGCGGCTTGGGGTACAGTCCCAGAGGCCTACATCCGTCATCGCGTCAATTTGAGAACACTTTCATCACCCCCCAAAAGAAGCTCCGTACCCATTAGACTCACTGCCCATTTCCGCCCAAAGCCCCAGACCCAGGCAGCCACCTACTGTCTGACTCTCTGGCTTCTCCTAGAAGGGCTGGGATGGGTGTCGTCATGCGAGACCCTCCTGAAAATTCGCCAGGTGATATTATAATCCCCACAACACCACCATAACAAGTGTTCTCATGAGAAGCCGGTGGGCTTCATGTTTTGTGACTGTCTCCTTACAGCACCAGGAGAGCAACATCTCCCACTACACGAGTGCAGTGAGACAGCTCAGCCTTCACGGCTTTTTTGTGTGTGAAAACCATGTCCGCCCCTAAGTCTAGCTTCCTACCTCATCTTTACAAGATTAAGGCTCCAAATAAGGGAAAAGAGGGTGTGGTTGGTGCGAATGCTGGGCGCATAACTTCTGCGCTGAGTTAAACTATAAAAATGCCAGCTGCTGGCCGTGAGCAAATCCGTCAGTGGTCCACTCTGGTCGGCTGAGCGATGTGGGGTCTGAGGCCTGAGGCCACGAGGATGGTTGAGGTCTTCCTCCCTTGGGCATTGTTGTCAGTAGAGAACACCCTTTGGTTATTCACTCACAGCAGCCGTCTGGGGAAGGCGCGTGACCCCGCATTACAGACGCAGAACCAGGCTCCAGCATCCTTCTCAAGGTCACGGCTGGGAAGTAGCAGAGCCGGGACTCAGACCCATGCTTGGGTCTCCCAAGACTGTGGTCTATTATTACACTACTACAAGCTTTATATTTTCTTGTGTTAAAAAAATGTAATGAAACTGACCCCAAAAAAAAGCAATTCAGGCTTATTGCACAAAATCTGGAAAATAAAGTAGAAGAAATAAAGGGCAGGAAAAAAAAACCCCTAGCCCCTCTTCCTGGAAATAAAAATGAAAAACTCATCTTATATATCCTTCAGTGGTTTTTTTTTTTTTTATTGGTGCACGTAATTTTCTCAGGGTTGTATTCATATTTTGCAAGGATGCCTTTATAAATATGACTTTTAAATTATCTTTCCAATTTTAAAAGCAGCCCATGAGCGTTGTGAAAAATGTATAAAGGTGACCGAATTCACCACTGTGGGTGCTTTGGATGTGTCTGTACAGGTTTTTGCCCCCGGATTTCCTTTCCTTCCATAGTTAAGATCAAAGTGCAAATATTGATTTGTAGGCATAACGAACAGGGAATGTCGCACAGCCCTCTGCAGAAGGTGACAGGACGAGCACGTGTGCTGGAACCGCCTGAGAGGCATGAGGGGCCCCACCGCCTTTGGGGGGGGCCATGAGGGATTAGCATCCAGCCCAGTCCTTGCTTGTGGGTTTGCACCCACCTGGAGGAGAGGCCCCCGGCACTGATTTGAACAAGAGCCCATGTACTTGCCAAGCACACCCAGGGTGGCACCTTCCACAAGAAGGCTGCAGGTTACGGTTTGCTCCCAAGGGCGAGGAGCTCTGGAAGGTGATGGGAAAGGCTCAAGGGGACAGAGCCCGCACCGGTGATCAGCCTCACCTGTGTGACTGATGATGAGGATTTGCTCTTCCAACAATACAGTGGCACAGGGGCAGGGAGTATGAAAAACAGCTGTTTCGGGGCATTGGAGAGCAACCACGGCAGCCGAAGTTCAAGGGCCAAGATTTGTGCAGTGGGGAGTGTGTCGAGGCGAACCCCACGATGGCCACCACGCTTTCCCCTTGGGGAGTTATCGACCTGCATTGCAGAGCTCAGAGACTGAGCAAAACGTGAGAGCCAGGCATTTCCAGTGGTCTCCCTGGGCTGCAGAGCGCGGGGGGCAGGAGCCGGGTGCGAATGGAGCGGAAACCGAGGGAAGGTCCAGAGGGGCCAAATCTCAGCAGAGGTGCGTGTGCTGTGTTAGCGCTTCCGGCTAAGAGCTGCCCTGGGGGCTGCAGGTCCCCAGGCACTGCTTGGCCTCTGCAGAGGTAGCAGGTGGGGCTCCCCTAAGAAGCCACAGGTGCTGGACATCGGACAGGACAGATATGGAAGCTGGGCTGACGGGGACATGTGGGGATGGGGGGGTGACACACAAGGGACGGTCCCTAGATACCTGGGTCTGGGCAGAAAGACATACGCTCCCTCATAGACACGCATCAGACATTCACGCAGGCAGGTGTAAAACCTCAGGGGTGACAAATATGACAGAAAGCAGACGGGTCCAGGACAACCTCTGGTGGGCACTCGAGGTGGCCGCGGAGGACGCGCGAGGAAACTCGGGTCGTCCTGAAGCAGAGGATGCACTGGAGGTGGCAGGTGACCCAGGTGAAGTGGCAGGTGGAGGAAGCGCAGGTGTGAGGACCCCGCACGGAGAGGCCACGGCGTGGCGGGACTGGGCATCGGGGAGACACGTGGCCAGACACACGGCTTTTCCCGGGCGCTGCCTGCGCACTCACCCGGGAAACAGTCACCGCGAGCAGAGGCCAAACGCCTGTGTAATCCGTTGCCTTTTAAAAACGGGCATTTCTCCCCGAGCTCTATCTAGCGGTCCCAGCTGGCGGAACCTTTGACCAAATACGAGTGTTTTGAATTGGTCTCTGCATCTCCAATTTTCCATCTGGAAGAAGCTGAGTTGGGGGCATTTCCTAAGGGTGTGTCTGTCCGGAAAGGCCTGTTAACTGCTTCCAAACAACAAATCGGGTGGGTTTCCACGGCTGAGTCTTGTTCTGAGTGTTCTCTCAGGCGGAGGCACTCGTTTAACAATTGGTCACGAGAAGGGCTAATGAGGGAGAACTAAGAGAAGAGTCAGGTTGGGTTATCCTGTCACCCCTAGTCCTTTAGGGGGCACATTCGACAGTGTGTCAGAAAATGAAGGAAATTATGAATTTTTCCAAATGATCTTCCACTGATCAAAATGTTCTGTTCAAAAAGCCTTTTTTGTTCCTCCTGTCAAAGACGGCATCTGGGTGGAAACAAATTACCACCCTGTGAAATTTCAATGATTTAAAGAAAAACCCAGGTTAAGTGAGGGGTTGTTTTCCAGGTGCTTTAAAACATCCACTCACTTATTCCCGACAACACACCTATGGAGTAAGTAATAGTATTATTACTGCCACGCGTTGGTAACAAAAACGGGTCAGCGAGAGGCCAAGTCGCTGAGTGAGGGGCATCTGACTGTGGGGGGGTAAAGTCAGCAGCAGGACGGGGCCGCCTGCATCCGGCAGCTGTGCCCTTAACCACTGCACCACCCTGCGCACCACATGAAAAACGCCATGCCAGCAACACCCTGGGTGCGCCATGCCTGGTGAAGGATTGATAGATGCAGGCCATTCCTGAGTTTTCTCCGATCGGCCCGAATCAGCGGGAGACGAGGGAACAACCAGTCACACACTTTCCTTCTACCTGGAGCACTAAAGCCCCTTTTCAAAAGGGAGGTCAGATCCTAGACCTGTGGCCTCCCTTCCCCCCACTCACGACCTGGCAGCCTCTCAGCTGCAGGTCAGGAAACGTCCTGCAAAAACCAGCTTGCCATTCCCCTGCTGCCAGAAGGCCCCAAGTGTGAATTAGGACAATGGCACCCATTGTTTAGAATTCCTCAATAAAACAGGGAAACTAAAGAGTCAGCCTCAGAGAGGCTGAACCCAATTTCGATTTCGTGTAATTTCTCACCTGCCTGAGCCCTCCGACCTGACTTCCTTTCCCACCCTAACCTGATGCCCAGCACCACCTCCTTTGGGTCTGTTCTCTGTGGCTCATTAAAGACAAACAGGCTTCAGGAAGAGCTGTGCTTCTTCTTGAGTGACTAATGAGATGTCACCTGTCCCAGCTGTCACACAACGTCCTGCCCACCGGGCTGCTCCAGCCAGGTGGGCCAGTGGTGAGAGTCACCAGATGGTCAGGGAGTGAGAAAAGGGGTGGGGAAGCTGATGGCTCTGTTTCCGAAGTGTCTGAGAGAAGTCTGTGTCCCCAGGTTGGACAGAAGACACACGACAGGGCCACTCATGCCCATCCTGGCACAGCATACACGCCAGCCCAAAGCCTCCTGCTTCAACACCTGCACCTGGAGCCTCCGAGACCAGTAGGAACGTCTTACCAAACAGACTGTTCAAAGCAGGTGACGAGGTCTAGGAAGGAGGAGGAGTTGGGTTTGTGAGGCGTGGCTGTCCCCGTGGTGGGGAGAACCTGGAAGTCTCACCACAGATCCAGGAGAGGGTGCTCGTACTGCGTCCAGCTCGAGTCTCACAGCCCCGGTTCAAGCCTGGATTGGGGGGGACCCCCAGCAAGGGAGACGGGTTCTGTCTGTTCTCATCCCCCGGGGTTTGGAGCTTAGTAGCTGCTCAGATGCCTGAATAGGTGACACATTTCGTGGTGCTCTTAGACCCACGCTGTCCACTACAAGTATAATGCAAGCCAGAGGTATAATTTTAAACTTTCTAGAAGCCACATGTTTAAAAGTAAAAAGAAATGAAATTAATACGTTTTATTTAATCCAGTTTATCTAAAAAATTACCGCTTTGACGTGCAATCACTCTAAAATGCATTAATGGGCGGTGTGTGTTTTTGTGCTGCCTTCAACAGCCAGTAAATACTGTGGATCACTGGGTCCGTCGTAAAGCACTGACGGCCCATCTCACTCAGACGCGCCACATTGCACGTGCTCGGCAGTGTTCCACGGGGTTCCGAGTACATCGCCCCAACTATTTGGAGCTGAGGGCGGTTGAAAAGAAGCACACGAGAGAAAAGCTCGTGGCCCTCCCGCTCTCTACGGTTCTTAATCACCGGACACCCCTCATTCTGGCCTCTTCCCGCCCAGGGACAGCCCGAGGGAATCTCCGGAACAAACCCTACTAGTGTGCCCTTCGCTCCCCTGCCTCCCCTCCGTCTATTCGCCTTCCCACAATTGGCCAACCCGAGAAGCTCAAAGTCCCTTCCCTTTGTCACTCCTTGTCAGGTTTCTGCAAAACCATTGTCCTTTTGTTCAGCTGCTTTGTAAGCCCAAGTCCCAACCACCTCTTTGAGTCACTCATCGACGAGTCCCCTGTATGTGTGTGTGTGTGTGTGTGTGTGTGTGCAATGCCCGTGTTAATAAACGTCTGTGTTCTGCTCCTTAATCCGCCTTCTGCCAGTCTAGTCTGCGGGCACCACCCATGAAGCCCACCTCTGCGGTCACGTCCCATGTACCCCAACCCCTATCCGAGCACACAGGTCAGAAGTTTTTAAGCACGCCCAAGTAATGAGGGCTTCTGTCTGGTTCAGCCTGTGCCTGAATTGTGGAAGAATTTGCTTTATGACTTTCCAAAGACGCGCCTCTGAGGCTTGGCAAATCTCTCCATTTGGAGCGATTTAACGCAAAAAGGTAGAAATTCCTAAAGCAACAGCAAGAAGAGAGCCGAGAAGAGAATGGAGGGCAGCTGCCAAACGGTGTCTTTTCTCATTAGCTGAGCATTTTCGGCAGCTTTGGAGAAGTCAGCATCCCCGTTTCGTCTGCATGGAGGGATCTGTCTTCCCGGTTGAACAGAGTGACTCTTCCTGGGGCTTGTTACTTACCTTTGAAGGGAAGGGAGACAGGAGCGCCAGGCAGTTCAGACTTGGGGAGCAGAGAAACGAAAGCATTTAATGAGGATGCGGCGAGGCTGGGAGTGTCTCTCCAGCTCCCTCTTCTGTGCTTCATCTCTGTTTTCACTTATTGACCCGTTATTAACTGGCGAAAGAAGAAATAGAAAGAATCGATCAACATCCTTAAAAATGGTCAAATGATTGCAAATGAAAACAGTCCATCATCTGTCATCTTCCAAATGGGCAACGATTTTCGTTGTAACTGTTTCACTAAACTGCTCCAAGCCGGGGAGGGTGTAGAAAGGAGCACATACTCACACAGGCTGGTGGGCATAAAACTCTGAACAGCACCTGGCAATTTTGAAAATGTGGGTCACCGGGCCCAAAATGTGAATGCTAGCCAAAGAGAAGCAGACAAATAAAGAAAAGCAAGGGCCAATAAAAGCAAGCAGATCGATGGACTGTATAGGAAACAGAAATCCTTCAGAGGACAGAAGAAAGCTTAAAGAAACTCTGAGTATCATTTTCAGAGCAATTATACCCAGAACACAAGAGCACGGTAAAGAAACAATCAGATAAGAACAACAAGAAGTGCTCCTGGAAATTCAACAATAACATCGCTGGAACCAAACGTAAAGTGGAATGGAATGGCTGGGAGATAAACTGGAGTTTCCCCAGAGTGTACAGCAAGACAGCAGCTACGAAATGCTCAATCTTATTAAACTTTGTGTCATTAAAACCAAAGGAAAGCTGACAAAAGAGGGACAGAGAGAAGGAAGAGATATCGAGGTACTTGGTTCCCATGCAGTCTCGTGGACATCAGCAGATACAATTTAACATTGATGGATCCAGAAGTAGAGATCGCTGCACAGTATTTAAAGTTACGAACATAACCAACCAAAGAATTAAAAACCCAACCTGCCTGGCTCACGCACATGCCAGCTGAGTGGCTGTTAGCAAATGACTCAGTGACTTTCGCCTCAGTTTGCTCGGCTGAGGGACGGGAAGGACGTCCAATTCCAAGGTCCCTGGGAAGATTTTCTCCCTGAGTCCAGCGCCCGGCTCTTTGAAATGACCTAGCAGAGAGCAGAACTGCCCGCAGTCCACTCAACTGTGACAAGAGGAAGCCCTCGGTGTTCCTTTCTATCGTCTGGAGAGTGAGTCAGACACTTGTAACGTGGGTCTCGGGAATCCATGCCTGTCGGCGGGCTGGAATTTTCCTGGAGCATGGGTACTCGGCAAAGCCTATCGTTTCATGTTCATTACAGGGAGAAACGACGGAAAGAGAAGAGAGCCCTGAGGGCTTTGTCAGACAACGGCGCTTGGCTGGCGCAGGTAGACATGGCGTGTGTCGGCCGTGCCCCCTCCACTTTGCTGGGAATCTGCAGAGAGAAACTCACTGTTTGTTAACGTTTCCATCGTAGCAAGAGATCAAAGTGGGCTCTCTCTGGAGAGGAGGGAAATCAACGCCGCTCAGCCCGCCTGCGGCCCAAACGGCAAACTCTCAATCTTTTGATCCGTTGTGAAGAGCTTTTCCATCAGAAACAACCATTTTCTGCATGTCCCTTGTGAAGAAAATGGGCGTTTTTGGACAACACTGGACATCTGCTTTTTTCATCAATATCACGGGCTGGATTTTGTTTGTTTTCTTCCTTTCTTTAGTTCTGAGAATGATTAATCTAGCAACAGATTTGGAGATTTTTTTTCCATGAGCCAACCATGTTCAACGGGACTGCTAGCCCATTAATACTGGCCAAATGCCACAGTTACAGCCAGCCACGCTCGTCACTGAACTAGAGGGACAGGCCGATATTGTCACGTTCGTGTCAAGTAGGACCTGAGAATACCACTCACGTGGTCCAGCTGCGGAAGGAGACCACCAAAAGCAGACGCATCAGACCAGTAGCTTTAGTGGGGAGCAAATAGTCGTAAAGAGGCAGCAGTGCCCTCACCTCCGGGCAGGCGGGCCCCGCCCTGAGCCCACACTTCAGAAAGCCTGGCTCCAGCTCTTCTCCACCTGCATAGTATGACAGGCCTGTGGCCCCCTTAGGAGGAGGCTGTTACGGGCTGAATTGTGACCCCCCCCATCCCTACGTTGAAGCCCCAACTCCCAGTCTCAGAATGTGACTGTATTTAGACATTGGACCTTTAAAGAGATGGTTAAGTTAAAATGAGGCTGCTAGGCTGGGCCAAATCCAGTCTGAGGATATTTGGGCACACAGAGCCACACAGCATGTGTACACACAGGAAAGACCACCTGAGGACCCAGCAGGAAACGGCCTCCTTGCAAACCAAGCCGCCAGCACCTTGATCTTGGACTTCCAGCCTCCACAGCTGTGAGAAAATCAATCCCTGTTGTTCAGGTTGCCCAGCCTGTGGCGTTTTGTGATGGCAGCCCTAGAAAAAGAATGCAGAGGCCCACGGGACCTGCCCACTAGGAGTGTGGGGCCCTTCTGGACATACTTCAGGTTCCTGAAGCCCAGAAGCCCCTGCACAATGGCCCTGGGTCCACGGCCACGCTGGCAAGGGCCTCGACCACAGGCCAGTCTCCTGCGGGCCGACCAGGAAGCCTCTGTGTCCAGGCCCGGCTCAGAGAGGCCCAGGAGGCAGCGGTTTGCAGGGCGTCTGAGCAACGCTTGCTTCTGCAGGACAGGTGTCCCCAGGTGTGCAGGTGAGGCCTGTCCACGTGTGCAGGAGAAACATGTGGGAAGGAAGAGATGAGGGAGGACAGGGGCCAGGTATCCAGGGCTGGCCTGCCCTGTTCTCACATGTTCTGCACACAGCTGCAAAGAGCGTAAGGATTTGCAGTTCCAGCCTGGCCGTCCGGGCTGTTATGCGGCCATCGTGTCAAGGTGATGGGGAGTGGGGGGGAGCGGGCACACATTTCATTTACTAGTGACCCTCGTCAGTATGTGCCCATGGTGCGTGGGCCTCCGTTAATGTCGTTTGGGGGCCTCACGTATGTTGGAGGTGGGGTGGGTGGCATCAGCCCACGTGGGAGTTTAGGACTGGCCGTGGGTGGCCTCATTCTCGTCTTCCTGATACTGACAGTAAGTAGGGCCCAGGGACAGTGGGGCCCAAAGCTGCCTTTTCCAGCTTCTTCCACAGACAAGTCAGCCCCACATCTCAGGCTCTGGGAAGTCACAAATGACGTTCTCTGAAGGTGTATTTGAAAATCGGAACCCGGGACGGAGTTCACACAAAAGCAGGCTGTCAGTCCAGGGGCGGCTGGGAGCCAGCGGCCAGTGTGTGCGGGTTGTTAGCAAAGTGGGGTTGCCACGGAAACGCCTTAAAGGCTGTGTGGCCAGTACTCAGGTTCTCGTCATCCATGATGCCCGAAGTTTTATTTTATAAAAGTTGTGGTTACTCTGACACGGCCGCCTCGGTAATTCATATCCACAGACGAGAGCACTGTCCCCCGCGTCCCCAGGTCAAAGTGGAATCGTGCCTTCCTGAGGGTTCTTCTTTTCCTCTGTTTTGGGGAATAAGGAAAGGAGCCGGGTATCCTCCAGCAGGTGCCTGCAGTACGGCTGCAATCCCTGGGTGTTTTCTTCCATGAGAGGGAGGAGAGATTGTAAACGGAGCTGGGTTTTATTTTTCCCCAGCAGGCTATTTACTGCACAAATGGCTGGAATAACACTGGACTCCGTCGACGCGTATGCAGGCTTCTGGAGCAGATCCTTATAATTCAGTGTGGGAAGCATCGGAGAAGCCGAGACCGTGGGGACGA
This sequence comes from Rhinolophus hipposideros, assembly GCF_964194185.1. Lineage (NCBI taxonomy): Eukaryota > Metazoa > Chordata > Mammalia > Chiroptera > Rhinolophidae > Rhinolophus > Rhinolophus hipposideros. The sequence goes on along the minus strand of NC_138070.1, from coordinate 2,004,842 downwards.
TGACATCTCCCTTCCTTGGCAGGGAGAACCTGAGTGTAAAGACGAAGAGGCAAGAATAAAATTAATTCCCAGGAGTCACAGAGCCCATCAATCCATACCACTGTGGGCGGGAAATCAGCTTTGAAAGGGCGATATCTGAGCTTAAAGGGTGAAGCCTATTTCGGCAGCCTCTGAGGCAACTTTGGGTCTAGAACAGCTTTGCCAGGGTCGAGTCCAGGTCCGACTTCATTTTAATGCTGTTTAATGACACCAGTGCCCGATTCATCCATTACGGCCCCGAAAGGGACACTGTGATATCACTAGCTGAGAGTTGGAAAATTGAGTGCACGGCAATACAGATTAAAACAGAAGAATCTGAAAAGGTGAGGGTAAAACAAGATAGAAAAGGAGACAAAGGAGGAAAGAGAAAGAACGGGAAGTATTACATGATTTCTGTAGGAGACGGGCCTCTTTTGGTTTAAGAATAAAAGGAGAGGTGGCGAGCTGAAAGTGAGAGTCCGGAAGCTTCAGGCCAGGCTGGATCCAGGTGCTCCCACAAGGTCCTCCGTTCTGCCTTTCTCTATGTGATGTCCTTGCTGGGGCAGGCAGAAAGACGACCACCGGGAGGGTCCGACTTGCTTTGTAACCTGTCAGTACCGCCAGTGGTAAGAATCATTCTTGTTGCTAGCCATTCAAAAAAAAAAGACTCAAGAGTTGACTCTCTTTAGAGCATCGTGTGTCTGTTGATCGAGCCACCACCATGTGTAAGGGTATTTGACGCTCTGATTGCCTGGGCCAAATGTCCACCTCCAGAGCCAAGGAGAACTTGAGACGAAAAGCGGGCTCACTCCTCCCCTGAAAAATTAGATGGTTTTGTCACCAGAAGAAGACAGTAGGGGCATAGCATTGGGAAGAGATGGAGCTGGCACAGCTTAACCACACGACTCGGCACTCAGAATCCGCGCCGTTCAGCCCCGCCGCGGTGCCCAGCTGCAGACCCAGGACTGTGCATGCACCACGCCCACTGTGTCCGCTTCCTCTGCCACCAGCACCTGGAGACGAGGCGACTGTAAACACCTGCTCCTCGTTCTCTCCTGGCCCTCGGCTCCTCGGCTAGAAAATGCTGATGTACCAGACAGAGGATATGGAAGTCACCGGACGGAACCAAACGTGTATATTGTCATTTCTTCTTGGCCTCGTTCACATTTCTGTTTTCTTGTTTTGTTTTTTTAAGATTTCATTGGGGAAGGGGAACAGGACTTGTGGGGACAGAGCCCCAGAGAGCAGTTTCCAGGCTCTCGACCTTGCATAGAAAGGTGCTGGCTCGGGTAGTAAATGGCCATCAGCTGTGATCGGATGGCCAGCAGCTGTGGCTAGTTGGCCGTCAGCTGTAACCAGTGAGCCACTGGCCACTAATACAACTGCCGTGGCTATGCTAGCAGAAAATGGGGGCTAGCAAGATGGTGGCTGGCAAGCGCGGATTGCTGTTAGGACGGCGGAGTGCAGCTAGCGAGGGGAGTCGGTCAGTTGGCAGCAAAGCGGACAGCAGGTCACACGTCGTGTAAACCCAGCCTCCAGTGAGACCACAGTGGTGTGACTCCCCTACCGATGGCTCCGTGGGTGTTCCTTTTTGGCCTCACCATGTCCTGCATTCTTGTGAGGGGAGCAGGGGCTAAGACCCCGCCTGACACCCTGCACGACAGGACTTTATTGGGGAACAGTGTGTCCTTCTAGGACTTTTTCCAAGTCAAGTTGTCCTTTCGATCTTCGTTCTTTCGATGCCCGAGCGTCACAGGGCAGGGCCACGCCCACCGCCCGCCCCTGTATGAGGTCCAACCAACAGGCGGACACTGAGGGCGTTCACACTGCTCACACTCCGGTGAGTGTCCCCGAATCCCCGGGGCGCAGCTGGGGAGGCAGGGCTGTGGCTGCAGAGCTCCTCTGCGTGTCCTCGCCACAAGGTGTATCGTCCCCTGAAGCGGGGCAATCTCAGTGGCCATTCAGGTAGGCAACTGAGAAGGTCAAGGTGCCTACGGAGGGGCTGCCGGGCCTCTACCCGTTCCCCGCATACCACCAAAGGCACTGGTCCTCGGCCCAGTGTGGCACCAAAGGCACGGTGCCACCCAGTGTGTGCGGCCGCCAGCCTCGTGGGACTTGGGGTGGGAGGAGGTGTGTGCTGTGGACACTCGCGTTTCCTGTGCCGTGGGTGGTCACTGCCTTGCTCCGATCTCTTAGGTCTTGTGGTCAACTTTGGGCAGCCCTGGAGTGATGGCAAACTAGCCTTGGTTCTCCTTTCTCTGCTCTGTGGGGTGAGGCGTCCTCCCTGACGGCCAGCATCCTTGCACCAGGCGGGAGGTGGCCCGCGGGGAGATTGGGGCCCTGGCTCCGAACATGGGGACACGGGGATCATCGTGTGAGAGTTCCCCTGACATGTGCAGAGCAAAGACTTGCAAATAGGTCAGCTTCATGGGCAGCGGGACTCTGCAGGTGTAATTATGTGAGGACCAGTCAGGCGGGGATATTCTCCTGGAGCTCCAGGTGGGCCGGGCATGCCGGCGCCTCTCGAGCCTGAGAAAGACACGCAAAGGCTCCTTCACAGAACCTCCAGAAGGAACGCGTCCCTGCCGGCGTCTTGATTTTCAGACCTCTGATCTACAGACCTGCACGAGAATGATGTCTGTTGTTTAACCCCCTTACATTGTGGTAACTTGTTACAGCAGCAACAGGAAACGAAGCCGTTCCCTAAATGTAGGAAGGCTTTCCAAAAGATAATGAGCCCCTGCCACCCCCGCAAGAAAAAAAACACTACAGAGTAGAGGAGACAGAGAGCAACCCTGAGCAGGGTCTGCCATGGATGGGACAGGACGGTCACACTAGGAAAGGTGTCCTTTCCTTGCTACAGAGGGAAACATAAGGACCTGGGCAATGAGGACTGAAACCCTCAAGGCTCAGTCTGGGCTCCCTTCTCAAACAGGAACCTCAAAAATGTGAGGCTAAGTGAGAGAAGCCGGACGCAGGAGGTCACGTGTGGTGTGACTCCATTTCTGTGAAACGTCCGGAATACACGAATCCACAGGACGGAAAGCAGACTGGAGGGTGCCGGGGGCTGCGCTTGGCTCTGGGTTGAAAACACCAGGAGCTTGGTGAGGAATGCAGGCACTCACACACGTCTCCACGTCTGCAACAAAAATGGCCAAAATATCAGGTTTTAAGAAGTGAGGAGCGATAGATTCAACGGTAGCTGGAGGCCGAGTGGCGGTTGTGTGATGGTCATTGCGCGCCTCTCTGCCTCCGTGCAGGTGTGAAAAATCTGGTGTGAGAAGGATTCTTTAAGGTGAATAACAACAGAAAGATTACAGTCTCGTTTTAGTTAAAAGAATCATAATAATCCACATAGCGACAAACACGCGAGGCAGGTTTCCTCTCAGGCTGGCGTGCGGTCTGACAAGGCACTTTCATTTTCTACTTTATTCCTTTTTACATCATTTGAATTTTTGCAGCAAACAGGTATTGTTGGGGAGCCCAAACTAGAAATAGGCGACTTTTCTTTTAATTCCACAAAGAAAAGAAAGTGGGGTTGAGCTCCTGATTTCTGGGCCCCGTGTCCTCAGGGGGACCGCACGCCTCCGACGCCCTTGATTTTGGTGAATTGCTGGCTCTTTACCCCAATACCACGTCACTTTCTTCTGTGGGACGTGTCCTTTTGGGCCTAGTCAAAACGCTTTTTATGGGGGTGATCCAGTGCATTTGTTCTAAGTCCCTTTGGCGAGTCACAGCACAAGTGACGCGTCCCTGCTGGAACACCAAATGGTTCTCCAGGGGTCTGAGAATTATGACTGTCCCACGTGTCCACCCTCCAACGAAGGAACAGCCTCAGCACATAGGCTGTGACTTTCCCAAGTCTGCTGAGTGCTGGGCAGTGTCGGGAGATTTCCGTGGGCTGTCACCAAGCGCGGGGCCCTGGGTGGGTGCAGACGGGCTGCGCGTTCCAGCGGGAGTCTCAGCCGGCCGACCCGCAGCTGGGCTGCTTGCTCTTCCCAGCCTGACCGGACGATGCCAGTAAACACGTCCACAGTGAGAGGGACGCGGGCAGACCCGCTGCAGAAACACATCGCACAGGACCCACCGCCACCAACACCAAGTTTCAAAAGCAAGGACATTGTTTCTTTTTAACAAAGGGCTTTGTCAAAGTTGCCGGTGAGGTTCGTCTAAATAGCCTTGTCATTCCTTCCCACCCAGGGCCCCGGAATTAGAGTGAACTCGTGGGGACGGCGTGGAGAGTGGCGTCCGTCAGCCCTGCAGACAATGCACCACGAGGTCGCGCTTGAGGAACACTGGGCACCCCAGGCGAACCCCGTCTCATTACCAGGTAAGGAAGTTTCCTTTGTCTTCCACTGTCAATGGCGTCAATGTTGCTGGAAGCAAAAGGAGGAAATCTGTCATTGTTGTTTCTCCACTGCGAGAGGAGCGTTGCTTTGGTAAAGACTAGAAGCAGAGGGAGGAGTGTGAGAAGGGAGCCCTGCCCCCTGGTTTGGTGGGGTGCAGAGGTGGCCGGTGGAGCTGCCGGTCTGCACAGCAGTCTGTCCTCTGCCACCATGTGACAGCGGTGCCCCGGGAAGTGCCCCGTGGCTCACACAAGCTGATAACCCAGTGCCCGTTCGGGGTCTTTAACTGTTCAGTCTATATTATTTGTCATTCCCTGTGGACCCACTCATTTGCGCAGGAAGGGTCCTATGTGCAAAGTTCATTTTTAGGCAAGGAGGGTGACGCAATTTATAAGACAAGTGAACTCCCCGAGGTCCTGGATCTCACGTTTTCCTGGAGAAAGACAGTTCACAGAGAAGCAAATAGGTAAACGATACTATTGATGAAAAGTTATGATGCTTTGAAAACACTATGCTAAGTGAAAGAAGCCAGTCACAAAAAGGCCCATCTGGAATGAATCCAATTTTATGGAATGTCCAAAATAGGCGAATTGACAGAGATAGAAAGCAAGGCGTGGGGGAGGGGCAATGGGGGCGACTGCTGGTGGGCACTGAGCGTCTTTCTTGGATGGTGAAGGCGTTCTAAAGTTGATTGTGGTGATGGGTGCACTACTCTGGGAAGGTGAGCTGTGACACGTGGATTACATCTTGGCAAAGCCGCCAAAGGAAAGTTATGATGGCAACTGTTTAAGTTATTACTGAGTAACGTGCAGCCTGAGATGCCGCGCCTGGCCAGCTCATGGTTGATCCCGAATTCACGGTCAGTGGCGGGGTTCTTGGCTGGTTGCTCGCAGGTCTGTGGTCAGCTAGACAGGTGGCCGAGGCCGGGTGGTCGGCTAGACCCACTCACGTGGGGTCGTTGGCCGGCTGTTGGCCGGGGCGAGGGCGGTGAGTGGACCATGCGTCGCCATCTACCAGGCTGGCGCTCGCTTGTCACCCGCAGGATCCTGAGAAATGGCAGCCGTGAAACTGACATAGTATCAGTGTCACTTCTGCTCTGTCCGTTGGGCCAAGTCACAAAAATCACCCTGAATGAAGAGTATTGGCTCTTTGTGAACAGCTGTCTGAAGATATAATTCATGGCTGTTGAGTTTGCTCGTCTGAAGTGTACATTTCCGTGGCGTTTGGTCCACTCACAGGGGTGTTTCCCTCAGTCAGTGTTAGCACATTCTCGTCACCCCCACAGGAATCACTTCCCCCCTTCAGGCCGCACCCCAGCCCGGTGCCACCACGAATCCCCGTTCTGTCTCTGTAGAACTATTGTGGACACGCCGTATAAATGGCACCGTACGCTGTGTGTCTCTGTGTGTGGCTTCTCTCGCTCAGCGTCATGTTCCCAGCGTTCACCCGCGTTGCCATGCTCATCGTCTCGTTCTCGTCACCACTGCACAGTGACTTGCGTTGTGGCTGGCCCGGGATGCACAGCTGCGGCCTCCCGAAACACTGTCCACCCCGCTGTGGGAGAGCGACAGAGTCATGTAGCAAGGAGCTCGGACACAGGACCCGGCAGGGAGGGCGGGACTGATACGCGCACAGTCCCCGGTGGGGGTGGCGGTGGCAGTGTCTGTGTGCTCCCCGGTGGCGGACACTTGGTTCCCTCTCGGCCGTCACACCTGCTTTCTGTTTGCATCAAGTGCGTGCGAGAGACAGTGTGCCAATGCTGCGATGAATCATGATTGGGCGAAGCCAAGCACGTCGTTCCCGTCCCTTTTGACACAAACTGGTCCAGGGGGCGGGGCGGGGCATGGCACCTGTGACACAGTTCTGCTCAGTGACAGTGAGGGGATCTGATGGCAGCCTCAGAGAAAAATTCTCTTCCCTCATGAAGCCCTCTTGGTCTACCCCCCGAAGGGTTCTTAAGGGTCATTTTGATCATGTATGGTTTTGGCCTCATGTACCATATATAGAACTGTCATCATGTGTCCTGGGCTGACTATGGTCCCCCAAATTCACGTCCACCTAGAACGTCAGAATGTGTGTGACCTTATTTGGAAAGAGGGTCTTTGCAGACGTAACCACGTGGGTGCGCACTAGCCCAGTGATGGTGTCCTTAGAAGAGGGAAATGCAGACACGGAGACACAGAGAAGGTCACGTGACAATGGAGCAGACATCGTGACAGGTCTACAGTCCAAGAGACGCCAAGGCCAGCCGCCACCTGCCTGGTAGCCACCCCCAGATGTTGGATGTTTCGCGTCCAGGACTGTGACAGTCAGAGTCTATTGTTTTGGCCACTCAGTTGTGACACTTTGTTATGGCAGTCCCAGGAAACAAACACACGGTGTCATCCCAGTATTTTTAAAAAGAGTCGAATTTCTTACAGCAAACCACAGGGAACAAGATGGGAGCCCACCTGGGGGCAAGGATGGAAAGAGACAGCGGCGGGCCTGGGTGAGAGAGGAGGGCCACACACGGGCTCCGAGAAGGTCTGTGCCCCCCTCCTCACCTCACACCCAGCCGGCAGCTCCAGAGCCCCACCCCCCACCACAGGCTGGGCGCACCGTTTACAGGGTCCTGTTTCTCTGCCAGCAAACGAGCAGCCTTCATTCTGATGCCTGCAGGAAATGCTGCCAGCATGTGTCACGCTCCTAGAAGAGCGGGGCCTTTTTATCGTAGGCAAGAAAATATATGACTTCTCATTTTAAAGGATTATGGTCCACTAATGCCCATTTCCATATGGTAGGAGCATACAAAATGTTTCAGCGATGAAAGTAAATAACTTGAGGTCTGCATACAATAAAAGAATTTTACTTTTTATTATAAAGCAGTTTGATTTCAGGTGACAAGAGACTGTTGCCACTTTGGAGGGCCAGGTTTTTGTCCTTTGGTGAAGGACAGTGAAAGGCTTAGTGGGTCTCTGGGAGATCATTTACTTACCGATGGGTGAGGATTTGCAGGGACTCCTCCAGAAGGAACTTCCATGGGTTTAGGTGTCCCCGGGAATAATACCCTGTTTCCCCGAAAATAAAAACCTAGCTGGACCATCCGCTCTAATGCATCTTTTGGAGCAAAAATTAATATAAGACCCAGTATTATATTATTATATTATATTATATTATATTATATTATATTATATTATATTATATTATATTATATTATATTATATTATATTATACCCGGTCTTATATTATAGTAAAATAAGACCAGGTCTTATACTAATTTTTGCTCCAAAAGATGCATTAGAGCTGATGGTCCAGCTGGGTCTTATTTTCGGGGAAACACGGTAGGTGCCCTGAGGCTGTGTCCCCAGGTTGTACACACACACGCATGCACAGACCTCACAGTGTCCCCTCCCCCCCCCCACACACACACACCTGCCCTCCCCACCTGACAGCACAGGCCCCCACCTCACTCCCGACAGGTGTTTCATCTGCTGTGATGTGACGTCCGCTCAGGGTCTGTCACTGAGAACCACAGTTAAAACCTGGACTTCCTGAGACCTCCTGCTATTCCCATTGAGTGTGTGTGCATGTGTTTGAGAGAGAGAGAGAGAGAGAGAGAGAGAGAGAGAGAGATGGCCTCTTAAGGAAAGGCTCCCAAGGGATGAAACACCTAGCTCCCGACAAATGACGTGACGTCTGCTCCCACCTTGCTGTCTCTTCCAGCGCCCTGTCACCGGGGGCACTGTGACAAGAAAGGGACCCTGACCATGCAGGCTGTGATCTGGCATGAGGAGGTGGCCAGAGCCCGGCGGCACTCGAGGGGCCCACAGAGAAGACACCTGTCCCGCCCCTCGCCGAGCCTCAGGTCTGCGTGGTGGCCGCCTGGTGTAACTGACGAGAGCCGTGACTGTCCCCGGGGCCATCAGGGGCTCTCCCGGCCACGACAGGGCCCTCAGAACACTGCCCTTTTGTTGCTGAGGTGAAATGCACAGAGTGAAATCAGCCATTTAGACGTGCGCAATGCGCTGACAGCCGTCCACACACGTCCTGTATAGCTGTCACGTCCGTCTAGTTCCGGAGCAGTTTCATGCCCCCAGAAAGAAACCCTGTGCCCATTAGAAGTCAGACCCCACCTCCTGTGGCCCCAGCCTCTGCTTTCTGTCTCTGTGGACATTTCTGGACACATCGTGGACGTGGAATCACACAGTATGTGGACACTGGGTCCTGACGTGCTGAGGAAGTTCAGAGGGGAGGGTCACATCCAGCGAGGGAAGTCCTGGGGCGCCTCCAGCGTCACCCAACTCCATGAACAGCAGAAAAATGTCCTCCTGCCTCTAACAGAAGCCCCAGGGTTGGGACGCGTACGGAGCTCTTGACTCAGACAATCAACAACACCGTGGAGGAGCTAGGTCCCAGCTTCCTACTCTTTTCAGTGTGGTTTTTCCTCACAACCTGCCCTTCAGGGATTCAAGATGGCAGCCAAGGTCTTGGGCATCATAGGCAGACACACGTGTGAAAGGAGAAATCATTCGTTCCTCTATGTCGATTGTTCTTCTGAAAAAGTAAGAGCATTTCCTGGATGCCTCCAACGGCCTGAGTTGACCTTCCATGAACTGGAAGGGTGTCACAGTCTCACTCCTACGCCAATGCCTGTTGAGCCAAAGGGGACGATGGCTGCTTCAGGGAGGCGCCCGGCTGTGCAGAGGGCTGGGCCTGAACCCCGTAACGGTAGGGCTCCCCCGATACGGGAGGCAGGTGAGTGGTCTGAGGAGTCTCCTCCCACACCTGCAATAGGGGAGGGAGGCTGAGTGCAGGTAGGAGCTGGGTGAGCTGGGAAGGGCGAAGGTAACGCCGGGGAAGGCACTCTGGGACAACCATGTCACAGTGGGTTCTGCTGGACGTTTCAAGGATAAAAAAATCCCTAAACTTTCCTTCCACGGGTCTCACGTTCTGCAGCCATTTGTCCTGACCAGCATTTTAAGACATGTGTCCACACTCAGCATTTTATCACTTTGATCAGGCGTCCACAGACGTCTCAGCTGTTTAGGTCCCCAGACTGTGACACCTGCTTATCTGTCAGCGTCCTCCGCAGGGCTGGGGAGTGCGTGGATCAGATGAATGTCTCATCAGCCTTGAGCTTAACCCTGAGCTGCCACCAGCTCTCGGGGAGAGAAATCGATAGAGAGGTAATTAAGGATCATGTAGTCGGGGAAATAATTACGGGGGGAGGAGGACCTCAGACAGCAGTTCTCAGAAGTTGTGGCATGCCAGGTGACTCGTCAGCAAAGACCGGAGGTGCCCTCGTGGGGAGGGGAACAATGTTCCCTGTACACCAATCAGAGGAATTAGATGTTGGGACAGAGGTGTGGTTGTTATGGGTCCTGCTTCACTGCAGGTCCGCCGGAAACCCCACAGCTTCGCTCGCTGTGGGCCTGGAGCGAGGGTCATCACTGACCGTCTCCCTCCGAGGCTGTGCCACCCCTCCCCAGGCTCCCAGCCTAGACGGGTCAAGGAGGCCACCACACCACAGTCGGGTCAGCCTCCTGATGAGGCCTGCCGGAGATGTCACCTCTCCTCTCACCAGATGGCTCACTGCGCAATTTACCACTGTGTGCTGAGCGCCTACTGTGTGTGAGGAGAAAAGACACACACAGCCTGGATTCCAATTCCAGGAGGTCATAAGTGGAGGGGGATGGATGTGGATTAGGAGGAAAGAAAGATGCAGGAGGGAGGGAGGGATGGAAGGAAGACAGGGAGGGAGGGAAAGGAGAGGAAATACTTTGTGTGAGAGCGAAGGTCTTTCATGAAATTCTGAAAGGGGCTCAGCAGAGAAACTGGCGTTGGCAGAGTGGGTCTCAAAGTAAACTACAGACCTGCTCCAAAGCCTTATTGGGCCCCAGACACCCGTCTCTAGGTTGGCAGGGTGGAGGCAGCCTCCTCATCCCCCTTATGCCCCTTCAGACGCCACCCTCAGCTGGGAGTCATGAAACAGTGTGACTCCGGTGCCTTCTGAGACCCGGCTTCTCCCCGCTGGAGAGGAGAGAACCTTCTCGCTACTCACATGGCCCCAGTCTCTCTCCATCGGTGGTGGCGTGGCCACAAGGAAATCAAACCAGCAAACTCTCTGGCTGTCTCCTCCAGAGGGAGGGTCTGCGATGAACAGCTCATGCTTGCAAAGCAGCTTTCTCGGGAAGAAACCGGAGGTGGGCAGGTGTGAGCGGCTGTGCAGCTCCTGGGCCTGAGAGGCCCTAAGCTGGTGTCCCCGTCCGAGGGTCACCACTAGAAACACTGAGACAGACAAAGCTACTTAGGGTCCCATGAAGCACAAACCTCAGAGGGAGAAGACAAATGCCTCCTATAGTTTTTCTGATGTTTCTTTTCAATTTGTCAAATACAAACCCGTTGGCATTTGAAGAATGGGCTATTTCCCTCCTCTTTCTAATGCAAGACGGTCTAACTCTCGAAAGCAGAGGAAGGAGAAGGGGCCATTCCCCCCACTCCAGGAGTCCTTCCCAGCTAGCAGCCCCTTCTGCGGACCCCAACAACCCCCTTGTGTCCCTCAGGGCCCTGTGTAATTCTCTCCCCCGCAGGGTGGGCTCCATGGAGTGACTGAGAACAGAAGTGAAGCGACACCCCCTCTGGGCGTCCCACAAGGAGATGCTGCGCTGTGCTGGGCAGTCTGTCCTCTCTCACTCCATCTCTCTAATTCTTACTCTGGGAGCTACAGGCTGCCGTCCTGTGGACACCCATGGAGAAGCCACGTGGCAGGCAACCCAAGTCCTCAGTGCACATCCGGGGAGAAGCTGGGGCTGCCTGGGAGCCAATCATTGCCCGGCAAACCTTAGATGGTGGCATTCCCGCCAACACCTCCATTTAAGCCCAATGACAGGGCCCAGCTACGTGCTGCCTGGACTCCTGACTCCGCGAAACTGTGATGTAATAAACGTGTGCTGCTTTCAAATGGCTCCGTTTGGGGGTAATTTGTTACGCAGCACAAATAACAAATACAAAGCTCTAGCTGCAAACGTTTAGATATATTTCTACATGTTCAGAGTAAGGGGCCCTTCCTAGGTCTCCGGGGAGCTGAGCGGAGACAGGAAAACTCACCGATCCTGTGCCCGTTCATCCCGCGGAGCCACCCTTCCGTCACAGGACCTGCTTCGCCAGCCCGCCTAAGTGTCCTCCAACAAACAGTATTGAACTTGCAGAAACTTGAGATTCAGGTTGCATTCCGTCCACACTCTTTAATCAGAACATCCAAACAATGGAGCCCTGCAAGCAAACCTTCGCTTTTAAAGCTTTTAGCTAATTGGGGTCATTGTGGGGGGTGGGATGGGGTGGGGGAGAGGCAGAAAACAAGAAGACACTGAGGTTTATTTGTACAGAAGCATGAGAGGGACGGAACAATGTGACAGTGAGAGTCAGACGACAGCAAGATTTCAGTTTGAAATTATAACACTGTGCTCTGCAATTCCCCGATCTGGAGGAAGACGCTTGTGAGAGAATTCCTGTATCTACTTAGGTACATTTCTATTCTGTGCCACGAGGGAGGACAAGGGGAAAAGCCTATCATTTTGCAGGATCCAGATTTGGTAAAATATTAGAAGAAACCTTAAGCAGAGGTCGTTTGTTTGATAGGTTTTATGTTGTAAAAATATTTGTCAAACAAAGGCTTTCAGAACAGAGGCATAAAGGACACTGCCTGTGAAAATACCTGGGCTGAATATTTTATTATTCATTTCAATATTTTAAAACACCATAAAAATAGCCTTGATGTAACAGCACTGGTTCTGAGCTTGTATTAGATTACATTTTAAAATGTCTTCTTCAGAAAGATAGCTGTGGTGTAGTATTAGAGACATACATGGCTAAGAGACTAATGAAAGGATATGAATATGTATTATATAGACAGAAGATAGGTATAGAAATAAAGATATATATATATATATATATATATATATATATATATAGAGAGAGAGAGAGAGAGAGAGAGAGAGAGAGAGAGAGAGAGAGAGAGAGAGACATTATTGGTTCTGGTTTTCTGGAAAACTCTAATATACACTAATCCATGCACCAAAAATAATTAGCCTGCTTGTATTATTTTTAAATAATCTAAAATATTTGTATAATAGGTAATAATTTACATTAATATAAAGAATTTAACATTTTTCTGTAATGTACACAAACATGTGATGTTTATGTTTTAGAAAACATCATATTTTTGAAAATCATTCCTGACTAGATCTTACAGGTCCATCAATATAAGAAAACCGATTTGTCAGTCCACAGAAACCCAGGCTGTCCCTTGGCGAGGCGTCTTGCCCTGGACGGTCCCACTGCAGTCAGCCTTCCTGGGAGAGGATGGAAGTTTCCTCCTCAGTCACAGGGGCGTGGGGCATGGGCGCCTGTCCCCGCAGAGCTGCAGGCTCCCTGGAGGGCATGTCCCGGGCTCTAACCGTCCTGAGCTGCCCGAGGGTGTCACCCACGTGCGAAGGGCTGGTTCTGTCTTCTCCTCAAACGTCCTAGGAGCGACATGCTCTTGTCCTTTAGGCCAAAAGGTGGGGTGTGTCCCGCTCAGCATCCGGGATGATTCCGGGCACAAGGCATGAAAGTCACCTCACAGCAGGTAGGTGAGGATGGCAACCCCTCCTCTCCAGCCCCCTCTCAGGCCTCAGGGCCCAAGTCCACGCTTCACCCGAGAAGCTCTTCTGCGCGCAGCGAGCAGGGATTCTCAGGAACCTCATCGGAGCATTTCAGGCCCCTGCTCAAGGTCACCCAGGGGCCCCGGCTCACGCAGGGGGACAGCCCAGGCCCCCCATCCCCGTGGGCTGTGCGGGGTCCTTCTGGGCGGCGAGTGACAGTGACGAGTGGCAGTGACGGGGCTGGAGGCCGCGGTGGGGAGAAGCGGGGCGCCCTCAGCCCCTCCTCCCCCCGCAGCCTGGCCCTGGCCCCCGGCAGTGAACTCGGGGCGAAGCCCGTGGGGGAGACGCGACTCAGCCCCAGCACGGCTCCCACTCGGCTCGATGCTCTTGTGAGGCCCGCGCGCGGGCAGCTGTGTGGCCCGGGGGGGGGGGGCACAGGCGCACAGACGTGGGGTTCTCCCAAAGCCGGGCTCCCCGAGAGAGCACCTGCGTGGGGTCCTCGTGTGTCCCCGTGTGTCCTCGTGTGTCCCAGAAGCACATCTGCCACCACGTCAACCTTCTCACACCGAAAACGGGGCGCGTGGGCTGAATCCCCGGGGCTCGTGGCAGCGGAGAGGACCCTGCGTGCGAGAAAGGGACACGTGACGGCAGTTCTGGGTCCTGCCGCCTGTGAACCTGGGGGTGGGGTCGGGGTGGGGGTGGGGGTGGGGTGGGGGTGCGGTGGGGGTGGGGTGGGGGTGCGGTGGGGTGGGGGTGGGGTGGGGGTGCAGGGTCCACAGACACAGCGTGGTGGGTCCTACATGTGTGTCCCTTCTCTACCCAAGAGTTCCCTGTTTAGACTTCCGTGCTCAGTGCACTGTAACTGGCCGGTACCGCTGTGGACGCGGACGGTGTAGATCGCGTGGACCCGACACGTGTGCACAGACGTGCGCGATGCGGCCCGCGCGCCTCGGCCTTGTCACTGCTGCTGCGACCTAGTCTCTTACCGACCGGGGTTTACGTCCCCGCCCCGCGGACGTGGACGGAAACCGCGGTGCTGCCCCTCTGTCCCCGGCCGGGTTTCTCTCCGCCTCCCCCGTCTGCACCCTCAAACCACGTGTTTTTCCTCCTCCCGGAGGGAGGCGAACGATTCCTGAGCCCTTTTGGAAAACAGCCTGCAGTTCTCGCCGCCGCCACTGGGGGGCAGGCAAACGAGAACCGAGACCCCCCCACCCCCCCAAGGGCTTGCAGGTCTCGGCATCTCACTGCCTGGCCAGGGGGTCACGCTAGCCCCCATCTTCTGTTGTCTTCGCCGTGACCCTTCCGCTGTGAGATGTCACTGTTCGCCTCCCTGCTCACGGACTCGCTGGCTCCCGCCGTAAAACGCGAGCTCGGGCACCTGGGACCGGCCGCTCACACCTGCATCCCCCGCGTGGAACCCAGCGAGCTCGCGCGAGGTGGCTGAGCCGTAGGTGCTGGGTGAACGAAGGACACGAGTGGTGCAAGGACGTGACCTCTGGTCCGCACTAACAGACTGGGTCTCCGCCCCTGACTTTTTCTGTCCCCGGTGGCGTCACGACTCACCGTGAACCACGCTTTGCACTGATGGGGAGTCGAGGACATTTCAAACTGCTGGCTCTGCGCTTTGCTTTATTTGCTTTCTGTCGTTGAAACCCCTGAGCCCTGACGGGAAGTCCGCAAGAGGTCCTGTGGGTCTCACGGCGTGGCTCGGGCAGACCGTTTTCACCGCACGCATAAGCCCACGGGAGGCCCCTCTGACCATCTCTGGTGTGTCCACCCCCCTTCAGCTCCAGGAGTGACAGGAGGCGTCAGAAGTGACGCTGTCTGGCGCACTGAGGGTGCTTTCGATAAACCCCCCATTTGCAATCGGTCAGCGCACTCGCTGGCCTTGTGGAGAGTGCCCGAGTGTCACCTGCTGGGAACCAACAGCAGGAGGACACAGGTGGGCAGGCGGAGGCTACATCTCCTGCTGAGAGCGGGACAAGTCCTGCCTTCATTCAAAATTTCAGTCTTTTGTTCATCGTGGAGTTTTCACATCCATTCTGATTTTTACAATAATGCATTAACGTATCACTTTGCTTGGTTAGGAGGTTTGGGCTCCCCTTACACTTTGTACCCAATCTCACCCCCGTGGGGAGGACAGCCCCACCCTGCTGTCCACGGAGGGGCTGGGGCAGAATCCCTGATTCCCAAAATGTAAAAGGTTGAGGAAAGAGCGTTAGGATACCTTGGTGTTAGGGAACAGTCATTAGTTCTGTGTCTTCAAAATACATCACAAAGCACATGAGTATGGCTAAGAAATCTTACTATGTTCCAATGTAATACATGCCCTGTGTTTGTTTCCTGGGGCTGCTGTAACAAATTCCCCAAACCTTGGGGGCCTAAAACAACACCCACTATTTTATAATCCTGGAGGTCAGAAGTGTGAAAGGGGTGCCATGCACTGAATGTGTGTCCCCTCCCTCAGACTGCCATGTCGAAGCCCTAGTTCCCAGTATGATGGTATTTGGAGATGGGGTTTGTCGGAGGTAGATTTAGTTGAGCTCATGAGGGAGGGGTCCCCGTGATGTGATGGCACTTAATGCCCTTATAAGGAGAGACACCAGGGACCCCACCCCCAACCCTCCTGCCCACCGCTGTCCCCACCATGTGAAGACACAGCTAGAAGGTGGCCATTTGCAAGCCAGGCAACCACCAGGGCCGGCACGGGATCTGGACTTCGAGCCTCCAAAACTGAGAAATCTGTTTCTGTGGTTTGAGCCCGTCAGTGGTGTTCTGTTCCAGCAGCGTGAGCTGACCAAGGTGTCAGCGGGGCAGCTTTCCACCTGGAGGCCTGTGCAGAATCCTCTCTTGGCCATTGCCAGCTTTTAGAGGCACCCAATTCCTTGGCTGGGGCCCCTCCCTCCATCTTCAAAGCCCACAACCTCTGTGACCTCTCCTTTGTAGCCACTTTGTCTCCTGACGTCCTGCCTCCCTCCCTCTCTCACTATAAGGACTCCTGCTGTCAGGGCTCAGCCAGGTGACCCTGATCACCTCCCCACCTGGAGAGCCTTAACTTCCTCACATCTGCAAAGCCCCCTTTGCTATGTAAGGTCCCACATTCTCAGGTTCCAGGGCTCAGGATGGGACGTCTTGGGGGAGGAGGGGTTGGCTTTTTCAGATCACCACAATGCTGATCTGAACTTCCACCCCGTGCAGGGTACAGAATAGAGAATAAAACATAGTCTGGCGCCCACTCCCGAGAAACTTCAGTACCTTTATGAAGAGCCGCCTTAAGTGAGGAGCCATGCGCCACCATTTCCGTAACTGCAGGGCCCCAACCTGCACTGCTCTGTCCCAGCCACCGGCTAGCTGCTCTGTGTATGTGCTTGTTCCTTCTAAATGAGGAGCGCCCCATGGGTGACAAATTCTTCCCGACTGGTCACTGATACCATCATCAGGCAGGAAGGGGACTGTGTGCAAGAAGGGGAAGGAGGTGAGCCTGCCGATCCAGGAAGTATGGCCCGTCAGAGACAGGAGACGCGGGTAATTCCCAGTGTAGACGGGGGTGACCCGTGGTGTGCAGATGGGGTGACGTGTGGGGTGGTCATGTCACCGCGGCTCCCAGCCACACCAGTGTCCGGCCTGCAGAGCACGAGTAGGGTCACCAACATAAGGCAGTGGGGTGGCCCCCCGAACTCCTACCTCCTCAGGAGGCGTCGGTGGGGTTTGAAGGATCCGGCGGCCTGGGGTGGGGGTCCGCCAGGCCCCAGGGGCTCACACAGGAGAAAGGCCTATCAACACGCACTGGCTAAGTGACCAATAAAATTGTCAGATACTAGTGCTTCACAAACCTCCATACGACCAAACAACGAAAGCCCCCCAAAATAAACGAAACTCAAGGCCCACCTGCCCCTCAGGACACCCTGTGCCCTGTCCTACCTCCTGTCCAGCCTCCACCCACCCTCTAAGTTCAAATGAAAATTACAGGGTTGTTTCTCCATAGGCAGCGCTTCGGCTAAATTGCTCGAGTCCCCTTCGGACGCCGAGGGTGTGTCTAGCTCTGGCCCCGGCCCCTTCCAGCCCCCAGCCCACGATGGACACCCAGGAGGGGGGGCTGGTGAGGACCTGGTCCTTCCAGTCCCGCCTCACGCGCCGGGTGTCAACACTGCACGTGCACAGCAGCCTACAGTTCCTGTCACTGCACCGGTCATCCGTCCCTCCTGTGGCGAATTCCTCACGGAAAACCTCCTTCCTGACATCATGGCTTCAGGGTTTACACTATGCAACGTATCCTGAAGACGCACTTCCACGTCTGGAGGGTAACGCACGCCCAAAGGCAGAGCTTCTCCCCCTTTTCTAGGTTGTTCTTCACCAGCTCACCCTGCAGCCCTGTGAGCGCTGGCGCTACGCTGACAGTACCTGACTGAACCCCACCGGTCAAGACTGCCTCGTACTTTTCTGTCGTTTTCCTATGCTTCGTATTACCGAAACAGTAAGAAAAGAATGGGGGTTTGTGTTTGTGTCTGTTTTTTCTGAATATAAAGTATATTTGAATCCAGAGCAGACAAGAATCACCACCTCGGGAAACCTGAGTCGTGTCAGGAACAAGTACTTTATCGTGATTTTCTGTGAATTCCTGACTCGGGAAACTCTGTGCCTTCAATGTGACAGCTCGGGATCCTCATGACACTGTGTAAATGCCGAAGAAACGACGGTTATGGGATCCATGCAAAGAACTACTTCACGGGTCTCAAATTGGAGGTGCTTTTGAGAACAAAGTTATACCAGAAGTACAGCAACAAATAAAGAATAGTTTATTTAACAAAATCAGAACGCCACGTACATGTAAAATACAAAAGTTGGTGACTAGTCAAACAGTTCAAGTTCACATTTAACGCTTTCCACTGTGTGTAACTACATTAATTCTGTCCAAAAGAACTCTCTCCTGACACCCTCCCGCGAAGGGTGCCCAGATGGTGTTTTACAGCAGGACTGGTGCGGCAGGTGTAACAAACTCTTTAAGCTGCTTTGCAGCCTGAGACAGGACACATGCGCTTAAAGACTTCTCAATGCATGTTCTTAGAGGAAGAAAAGCAATGTCAATAGTTTAAAAAATTAGTATCGTTTGAAGCAGTGCCAAAGAATGGGGAATGGCAAGACGTGTGGCTCACAAAAAAAAGTGACCAGGACATTCACACAAAGCCTCTGCAGTGTTTGACCAAACTTCTCTTAAAAATCCTCCCGTTCTTCAAAATGAGATGTTTATTAATCAAAAAAGAAAAGTCAGATGACACGGTGCGTGCGAAGGAAATGACAACACCTGTTTGAAACGCTAAGAAGCCGACTGAGCTATGAGGAGCCTCCCGAGAACGTGCGCTCTCCACATGTGGGTTTCGTCCAAAGGAAACCCGCGGCCTGATGGACGCAGCAGCCTTCACTTTCGAGAAGCAACACACCTCTGCAGCCCTGTCCAGGAGGCCCAGCGTCGCGGAGACAAACCAGTAAGGCACTTACCGAGTTCATCTGGCTGAAGAGGGGAGACAGCAGTGCCGGTGTCACACAAGCTTTGGGGAAGCCAGACATTCACAGCGACCTACACCCTGCCCCCCTCAGTCACCTGCGGGCCCCTCAGGTGGAGACCCTGTGTGAGCTTCAGAGCCGGGAGGCCCTCCTGCTGGCGGGGGTCCCACCCCCTCTGGATCGCTGACGGTCGTATTTCACGGAAACGATCAGGAAAAGCAAGAGGGTAGCTCCTTGAATGGCAGCCAGAAGGAAAAAGTAATAGTTCAAATGGCAGCCATTAATGTTACCTGGAAAACGAAACAAAGAAGCCTATGAGAGATTTTAAAAGATTTTTCCTATTTAATTTGGTTCCTACTACGTCAGAGTGACTTTTAAGGGTGGTCAGAAAAAAAAAAGAAAACAATCACGTATCTGTAATTCAAAACAAACAAGCATTTTGTTTTCAAAGCCTTTGCAAAAAGTCACCGGAAGTCAGACATGTCTCTAAGAGGGGCTCCGGACTGGGGTCTCTGCTGGGACCCCTCCTGCTCCTGGACCCCATGTCTCTCCTGGAAGGGGGAAGGGAGTGTTCCCAGAGCCCATAACAAAGGAACGTAGGGATGTGACCCACTTCTAGCCTCATCCTCAGGAAAATCCATGCGGGGCTGAAGAGGACGAGATGACAATCAGTGAACAGTGTGACACCGCATGGCAATCTGTAAAAACTGGCCACGAGAGAAATAATGTCAACTAAGCCTCTTTCCACTTTTTTCTGTACAGAACGTTTGGGGAAAGTAAAGAAGTCTTTTGTGTGCTCCGCCAGCAGGAGCAAACATCAGACCGGATGCGGCAGTGAGCCCCAGTCTGTTTCATGCCGTGTTTCCTCCCAACTATCTGCAGGGGCTCCCCGCACCCCCATTAGGCGGAGGGCAGAGCTGACGTTTCGGAAGACGGGTGTGAAGACATGCAGAGGGCGCCTGATGTCCCCCCTCCAGTCCTGGAGTGCTGTGGGGTGTCACCATGGGTGCCACACAGAGCAGCGAGAACACATGAGGAGACAGGCCTCGTGTCCCGGGCCACTGGGAAACGCCATTGTCTCCAACTGGACACAGCAAACTCGCCTTTCGTGAGCGTGTGTCCAGCGCCCCAGGTGCCCCCACTGCCCTCAGCTGGGAGACCCCATACGATCGGTCTGAGTGACGTTTGTTTACTGGGAAAGGGCGCTTATCTGTTGTTTTAACAGCAGACAATTAAAAGGCACGGTCGGGAAGAAGCCGCCACACGGACAGACGTCCATAAATGAAACCGCGACGTGGACGTTAAGGTGGACAAGGCGTCTGCAGACCAAGGACGTCCCA
Source organism: Rhinolophus hipposideros (assembly GCF_964194185.1). NCBI lineage: Eukaryota > Metazoa > Chordata > Mammalia > Chiroptera > Rhinolophidae > Rhinolophus > Rhinolophus hipposideros. The sequence continues at coordinate 1,985,015 of NC_138070.1, read as the reverse complement.
GGCCGGCCAGGCACGGGGACAGCAGGACTGGCCAGGCTGGAGGGACAGGGACAACCCACACTCACACCGCGCTCCTTCCCAACATCCCCTTGCGCAGCAGTCACTTGCTGAGCGGGGACGGTGGCCTCACCGAAGTCCGTGTGGTTGCTCATCCACCCGATGGCCCTGAGCGACACGAGCGCCAGCAGCCCCGAGCCCACGAAGGAGCCGACGCCGGAGAAGAAGAAGAACAGACCCATGATGGCACTCTGCATGGACTTGGGCGCGGCCGAGTAGGCGAACTCCAGACCTGCGGAGCAACGGGGTGAGCTGAGGGCCGGACGCCGCTCCTGTGCTGAGTGCCCCGCAGGGCAGGAAAGCAGCCGGGGGTGGGGGGCGGGGGCGTAAGAACTTGAATAAGGCGCGACTCCGTCCCCTGCTTGGAAGACAGTATTTATGGGAATTCGAGAATCAGAGCTACGAGTGGGAGGCTTTTCCTCCTGTCACAGTGACAGGTCCTACAAGACGCGAGGACACAGACTTCGCTCCTTGCTCTCAAACTTCAAGGTAACATTTGATACGTCAGCTCGTAGAATGTCTTGGTCTTTATGGAAAGAAAGGTTGAGAAGCAAAATTTTCCTCTAGTGTCAACTAATGGGAGTCTGAAAACAAAGTAGATACACTAAAATGCGGAACCTACTTAAGAATTCTGTTTTAAAGGCAATATATTTTAAAACAATTCCAGCAGGCACAGCTATAAATTCAGATTTTTATAATAACCAGACGCGCAGATCTGCCATGGATTCTAAAGGAAGGCCCATTCTGGGTGATTTATCCCCTCAGAAATCCATCAGCCGACTCGGCATGTGTGTGTGAGGTGAAAACCATCTCCTCCCACCCCCATGCCTCTGGCTGGCTTCTGCTTGTCATTGATTTTCTCTCCCCGTCCCAGCAGCCAGAAATGGTCTGCACAGAACCCACCTTCCTGATCGCAGACTTGATGGGGAAAGGAGAGCACGACCCAGGAGAACGTGTTTTTAAAAACCAGACTTGTATTCTTGTGAGTCCGAACTGAACCGCTGAGCTGGGGCTGCCATTTGCACCCTTAGGTCACGTGGCCGGGCTTGACCAGAAGTGCCGGACCCGGAAAACCCACCCCCGTAGGGAGGCCCTTCTCTCTCTCCTGTGGCCCCTCTAAGGTGGCATGGGACTTCCATGGAAATATTTTTAAAAAGCTGTTTTTGTACCACGACAGGAGAACCCCAGCCACTGCTTACTTACCAATTCATATTCTGAACACACCTGCCCACCAAAAACACAAAGCGCTGCTTCGTCTCAGCATATTCAACACAGTAAGAAGACGTCATGGCTTTTGTCCCTTTCTGGCCCGACTCGCCCCACACCCCTGTGCCACGGAAGCTTACCTGCAATACTTGCAAATATTTCACTGATGCCAATCAGCACGTACTGAGGGACCTGCCACCAGATGGGCAAGTCGGCGGCGAAATACACGACGTTCCCAATGGTCTGGTTGATGGTTTTCTCCTTAACGAGGTCCAGCCTTTTGCTTTCCAAAATCCCTAGAATTCATAAGTTGGTCAGTACAGCGTTTGCTCATTAACATCTGCAATTAAACTAAACCACTGGCTGTCCGCTCCCAGGCGTCTGCTGCCAAGCACATAAAGGCCGACGCCCAAGTACACAGCTCCCGGAACCCCAATGGAAGGGTGCCCCCACTTCCAGCTTCCTGAGTAGGTCACTAAGACACAGGGTCACTTCACACGCGTTTCACATGGTGTTTATAAGCCAGATGTGCAGAACGTTCAATCTATTCCTCACACCCCGACTGCTCACCTACGCGCCTGTTCTGTTTTAAGGTGGGGGGGGGGGGGCTAGAGCCCTGCGATGAAAAGACAGTGCTATTTGCTTGTCCGTAGGTTATACATTTCGAGACTGTCACATCACGGTACGAGCTGTAAGCTGATCCACTGCCATTGTCATCACCATGGTAACTGACTAATGAGGCACCTGCACCTCAGAAGCCAAAGGAAAGGGTCTACTCTCAGTGGCACGGCCACCACCGAGTGACGGCTCATCCTACAAGCGGTAGACGACAGGGGGAACTCAGCCACAGCGAAATGGCCACTCTTCACAGAAGCAAAACTAAACCATCACAATAAAGTTTAGAAACGACAGTGTGTGGGCCCAAGGTCTGAGGTTAACAACGTGGACATGTTTGGTTTTCAAGAAGCTCTAGCTGCAAGTGAAATAACAGACCCCAGGATTTAATGCATATATAAAAATACACGTTTTAGAACCGCATGGAGGAGGAGAGGAGCCTGGGGCCTGGCAATGGGATATCGTTAAAAATACGAAAAAGACCATAACATGGCTGGCAGGGTGATGACAAGAGAAGCTCTGGAACCTGCACCCCAAGCCACATCTGAAGTGACATGTTCAAGCAAAGACGGACATCAAGGGACCAAGGGAAGGAAGTGGGCAGCTCGCTCCCACGGAAACCTGCACCTCCTCCTCGCAGGCCAGCCGGGGGTCCCCGACCTCCCCATCCTCACTGGGGGACAGGCAGGACAGTGGCCTCAGAGCTCCTGCTTTCACTGCGGAACAGGAAAGAGGAATAAGCAACAGAAAACGAAGAACTAACCCAGGAAGTGAGACAGAAAATCATAAAACAAACCCAAGGTAACAGAAAGAAATTAATAACTGAATCCTTCACTTAGAAAACACAAATGATCAAACCGATAAATCGAAGAGATGGGATGACCACAAAATACATACAGTCTCGGCAGATCTAACAAAAAAGAGAACATACGCACATGAAACTAGCAATGAGGAAGGAAACACAAAGGATTTATTTAAAAGTCTATTTTTATCTCCACTAATGATTTTTCTAAAACTGAATAATAAAATGGATGGTTTACTAGGGACATTTAAAAAAAAAAAAGTGCTTAAGTGATTCAAGAGGAAATGAAATCTGCACAAAACTGAGAAAAAAGTGAAAAAGCAATCAAATTTCACCTCCGGTCGTGGGTTCACAGATTTTCTAGGTGAAGTCCTGCACCTCCCTGGGAGCAGACAGCCCACCCTCATCGTGTCCGTCTCCTGCCTACAGAAACGGGGGCTCTGCCCACTCCCCCGAGACACGAGGCACTGACTGGTGTCACTTACGGACACACAGGTGCTAAATGAAACCGCAGCCGATTCCAGTCCAGCGGTCAAAGCCAGCCCTTTTAACAAGCAGGGCTTAGTTTAGAAACGCAGAAATACTTAAAACATCAGGAAGCTAATATAAATGAAAAGCATGGGTAGCCCAGCTGGGGGGCGAGCGGGTGGCATGTAATCCTCTTGGAAAACAAAATGAGATGTCGGAGCAAAATCCAACACTCATTTCTGCCCCAAACACTCAGTAAACGTGAGGTAAAGTTAGATGGTTAGCAGCACCCTTTCCAACTAAGAGGCAACGGAGAGCTTGACCCTTCACAGTGAGCGAGCCGCGGGCGGCGCTCGTTAGTCAGGGGAGAGGAGACAGTCTAGCCAGTGCTGGCAAACAGCGGGGAGGTAGAATTATTCTAAGAACCGTTTGAAGAGGATGCGTGACCACCTCGAAAATAATTCACTGAAACTCACAATTAAAAAAAAAAAATCTCATATATGAGCAACGAAACATATTAGGTTGGTGCAAAAGTAATTGCAGTTTAAAAGGTTAAAAAAATTTGCAAAAACCGCAATTAGTTTTGCACCAACCTAATACATAAAGTAGTTGGGAATAAACTTAACATTAAATGGATAGGACCTAAATGAAGAAATGTGTAAGACTTTGCAAGATACCGTAAATGAAATTAAAGGGAAAATTTTTTTAATTGGAAAAAGCATATGTAAGGTGAAATAAAATTCTGAATAATAACTAAAGAAAAACCCATCAGAACACTGGGCACAACACAAACTGTACACAGAACAGAGCGACTGTTCAATCTGGGGAAAAACCTTAAGCATCACTAAAAAAAATACATGAAAGCAAAGATGTACCATGTTTTAACCCATCACAAAAGAGATTAACACAAAAAAGTAAGCAGTACTGACAAGGGTACTGTAACGTCAGAAATTCTGTGCACTTCGGCTGGCGTTTTCATGCTGGGCTGACCGCCCCACAGAAACAATAAGACGAGTGCACACATAGGCACACAGAGGGCGTGTTGTTAAATAAGGACCGGAATCAGCCATCATTTAATAAGAGAGGACTCGTTTTCAAAAATGATAGTACATTCAAAAATGGAAGATTACGTAGCTGTTAAAAAACCATAATTTGAATTTGTAATTGACACAGAAAATGGTACGTATGTAGCACACAGAAATAGAGGGCTATGAACTGTGGGAATGGCTTGCTCCTTTCTGTTTTAAAAAGAGGTCATTTAGCTGTCACAGAAAATATTGTAGGAAGATATAAAGTGTCCGTCATTGGGTGGCGGGTGGACGAATCCAACCCCCTCCATCTCTGTATTTTTGATGACCAGGGACTGACTCTGCAATAATCATCTTTAAAAACTCGCTGCAGACCCGCGGTTCTTGGCTCTTCTCTAAGAAGCGAGGACCTGGGGAAAAGCCCTTGGGCTCTGCCGGGTCCCAGAGTGCGTGCTGGACACCTGCCCAGAGCCCAGAGCCCCGAGCCCTGAGCCGACAGCCTGCAGCACACGCTCCAGCCTGGGACATTCGCTGTAGTTCCTGCACTGAAGGCCGTGACGGGACGGAGGGAGCTGAGCAGCAGACATTTCACTAAAGCGATGACCGTAACGGTGAGAATGAGGACCCTACATACATGGCAATAAAGGATGGCAGCTGAATGTTTGACGGGCTATTGAAGGATATTCGTGATACGTTAGGGTGTTTAAAGCACGCGACAGAGGGAGTACCACCAGTTGTCACACACCACGGAGGGAACGTGCCTACGCACGTGCAGATGGCAGTGTGGGCCTCCTGGGGTGATGGAACTGCGTCTCCACCTGTGTGAGGACGACTCCTCGGTACTGAGGGTTTCCCTCCTTACATGTAACATGCATGGCCGTTACCGTACCTTCACGCTTTGCTTACGCTTACTTTTTCTCAATCAGGCTCACGTCAGCCTATGTAGCAGGATTCCATTTGTGCAGAAACACAAACAGTGTATGCGTGCAGCGAAATCAAGACCAGACACATACCATACCAGTCGTGTGAGCGCTGCGGATTACGTGATTCTAGGTTTGTTTTTCTTTGTGGTCCTAAAGTTCTCAGCAGGCACGGGATTATGTTAGGAACTAAAGAACACATACACACGTTTTTAAGGGGCAAAGGAAAACTAACAAATTAACACACTTTCCATTTCTGAGTTCATCAGCTCAGATGTTTCTTTTTCTTAAGAAGACTTGAAGAAGCCCCTTAGACCTGCTCTATTCTCATCTGAGAAACTTTAAAGAAAGAATTATTAGCGGCTGGTATGGCACTAAGTGGAATACATTGATTTATTAGGGGTGAACGTAGTGGATTGAAAGGCAAATTTATTAGTAATGAATATAGTAAGCTACTAGGCAAAATAGTTTCTTTTCCATCAAAACGTTGGTTTGCCACAATAGCTGCGGGTCTCTATTCGAAGGTCATTACTGCTCCAACTCAGCGATCCTCACTAGCGCTGGAAAGGAGCTGTACGAGACAGGGCCTTTTCCGTGACACTAACAAACTGTGCTCCAGTCAAGTCATGGGATGTTTAAACTGTCCGGACCAGCGACAGGCACGTTCCTTCCCAGGATTTGGCCACTTAGCAGAGCAAGCCTAGAACTATAAGCATAGCAGGCACTTTCCGTCTCTGAGTCCATCGGTTCAGAAGCTGCCATTTCAGAGCTGTGCAGCCACGCCAGCTCAAAGCTCTGTGTCCCCACGCGTGCCAGTGCCACTTCAAAGGCAGCCCGATTCTGCTCAGCACAGGAAGCTGCCCTGTGTTTTCCAGCACTTTCCAAAGGCAGGACGGCCGTGTCCGATGGGCATTCTCAACAGACCCTGGTCTGCCAGCTGTTTCCTGCGCAAACAGGTTCCGAAACCAGAGGCACTCCCTCCAAGGCTCTCAGGGCAGCTGGCAGAGACTCCTCAGCCATAATGAAACTGAAAGGGACGGCGGGTGGTATTAAAGGAGCCCAACGCAGAACCGACTAGAAAATGCCTGGGGAACGGAGCACATGTCCTTTCCCACAGCGAGAGACCAGGGCCTCCCCTCCGTGGCATGTGACCAGCGTGGTCATGAGCAGAGAGAGGGCTCCCCAATCTGGGAAAGGGGGGCGCTGCTGAGATCACAGCCGAGCCTCCAACAGGGACTCAGGGGCGACAAGACGGACAGACGGACAGCACCTCCAGCCAATCACTGCGCCCCCAGACAGTCCCGCTGACCACCGCCTGCCTGCCTGTGGACACCTGCTTGGAGCCCAGCTGTCATTCAGCTCCATTTTCTCACACCTGGCTTCCCATGTGCCCCAGGCCTGGAGAACAGGCGAATGACAAGGAAAGCACACGGTCCAAACTGACTCAGACACGACCTCACTGTAATTATCTATTTGATCGAGAGAAAACGTAATTGTCTTCTAAGATGTCCCAGTCTCTGGGATATGGATTTCTTAAGCCTGGGGACTCATTTCTTTACATCTATTAAGTACCCTATCAATATGTTCGCTCGGCGGTGGGAGATGAAGGCTGCTGGAGAATATTAAATTCTGTCTCAGCAGAGCTTAGCATCCAATTCCTCACAGCAGTGGTGATAGAGTTGATTCAGGAATAGTTGCTTTCTTATTATAAATGAAGCTGTTTTACGGCGCAATCATTTTCCAATATTAATGAAGGAAGAAGTCCAAATAACTTGGGAAAGTCACAATACCTCAGCAGAAGACATTTCAATTTATATTCCACACTAGAAGAATTATGGAGACAGAAAGGGCCCCCCAAAGGGTCGCTGCCTCCCTCGGTGATGGATACTTAGGCATTACTGCTGAACTTTTTCCTTTTTTTCTAAAGGGTAGGGGCTGGTTGTGAACCTGTAACTGATGAAACCTTTCTCCAGGAAAACGCACGCTGCCTGTATATGGCGTGCAAAGGGCTCGGGGGAGCACTGAAGCCTAGGAGTGGACCCGACGTTTAGAATCCTAGGGGGTGTGACAAACATATACCTTAAACTTATAAAAATCCCTCTGGTCAGAAATCAGCAGTTGTCCGAAACCTACATCAATGGGATGGGGACAAGTTCCTCTGACTCAGTCTAAGCCACTTCCCAGAGCACTTCCCTGGGGTGTGTTCTAGAAGAAAACTGACACATCCCTAAAGAACCCTAAACTTCCTATAACGAGAAGGTACAAAACGAACAACTCGGGTTTAAAATAACCTGTGCAGTTCTCTTTTAAAGTACACACTTCCTGATAACACGTGGACCGATCCGTCGGGGTCGATCACTATATTCTGAACTCCCCACAACCGCCCAAGTCCGTTTTGAGCAGAAATGAGTGGAGGTGGCTTCTCACCTGCAGCGAAGGCAGAACACATGACAAAGAACATCCCGACGGCGATTCTTTTTAGGGACGACGGGAGTAGGCCATTTCTCCTCAAAATGGGATCAACCAGCTTATCCTTTAGCGGAATTAACAGAAGGATAAGCACCGCGTCGAACATGGTGAGCCAGGCTGCTGGGAACTAGAACGAAGACGGGAAACACGAGTTTATTTCTCTGCAGAACAGGGGGTCACTTACCCAACAACTGAAGTTGGAAAGGGAGAGGCGTATCCCAAGCGCAGGTCTACAAAGCATTCGGGCCTGTCACTTTCAAGACGCCGAAATTGAGGCAAGATATTACTTCTAAACAGATTTGCATTTATTTTTCTGTGCTCTAAGGTGAGGCTGGGAGATTCAGGTGAAAATATTCATTCATGTTTAATCGACTGACATTAGTTAACTTAATCTAGTAAATGACCCAACCAATAGAAAAACAGTCTCTAAAATAAGTAAAAATTCCACTTCAGTAAGAATGCTTTTGGTTCGTGCTAACTGGTAACACTTATAAGGTACCCACGATGGCTAGGAGGGACCCACCTGTCCCATAAACCCTGAGTGATCATTTTCAGATCACTGCCAATTGTTCTCACCGTATGAGGAATTGTTGTAATACTGGAAATTTCTGGAATCCTCAAATGAAGGCTCTGTAATACATACGTTGTCTGCATCTAGGGGTAAAAAGCGGTGTCGTTATCCATGAACAGCTCGCCTTTCTAACACTTCCCGTGACTCGGCCCTCCCCCAGCCTACTCTGCAATCAGACAGGCAATGAAATGGCTCAGGTTGGAACAGACAAGTCAATTATCTGATCATCATAAATTCATCTGGAGATCAACTTTGAAAAAGAAATCAGAGTTATCCAAATGAGAAAACAAACGAAAATAAGGGGCCTGGAAAAACAGAGGTGTACCCATTCCTAGCTGCTGCTTTGAAAAACAATTCAAAACATTTAAATGAGCAAAAACGATTCTGTAACTAAAAACAAGATTCCAAGACCCTAGAGACTCAGGGGAAAGAAAGCACGGAACCCTATGTACTTCAGTGATGGCCCTGCCGGGTGCCAGGGTCACATTTCACAGGGAGATAAAGGAAATTAAACCTGTTTCTCACCACTCACTTGAAAATACACTGTCCAGTAAGGTATCAAAGCCAAGAAAACAGGGACAATCTTGACAAGAGCCTTCACATCTTCCACTTTGTCTTCTGTAAATGGCCCTCCTCGAGACATCTTACATGAATCAAACAGACTTTGTTTAGAAGATTGCTGAAAGACTCCACTGCCTTCACTTTGGGAAATAAAATGAAGGAATTAGTTTTTTCCCACCCCTCGAAATCAATTATTTGGTCACAAACTAAGTTTGGGGTAGGAAAGCAGCCTGCTGCACTGAATTTACTTAAACGTCATTTTATTACCTACTAATGGTCCACACCAACCAGAGCTACCCCGATGATTGCCAAACATTGCAAAACGTCCCGAAACAGCTGACACAAAATGCTACTGCAGCCACTGTCACTTAACGAGGCTACAAGGTACAGTGTGGTCCCAGCTGGCACTGCGGCCCATCTCGTCCCAGCTTTGGTCCCCCGCCAACCGGCCACTTGTGGGAGGAAGGCCTGCAGTTTTCCATCTGAAGCTGGCAATACCTACAGCAGCCCCACCACGGGGTTCATATTTGAAGAGAAAACTGCGCTGGATTGTTGGAATTTCTAATTAGGGAATTTATCAAATGTCCAGACCTGCAATCGACACGGATGCTGCCACTAGTCAAATGTAAAACGTGGTCATGGGTGTGATGTGAGGCAGGCCCTGCCCTATTACTGCAGGGAAGCAGTCGTCTCGTATAAAGGCAGAGCTGAGAGGGGAGAGCCAGTGCTCAGGACAAGGATGGTAATGTCACATGAGTGCTCACTCCTTAGGCCCGCGAGGGTCAGGACACCTTGCCAGCCGCCTACAGCGGAGGAGCCAGGGCACAGAGACGGCAAGGAATGGACCTGAGGTAACACAGCCTGAGCTGGGGCTGGTTTAAGCCCAGGCAGTGCTGGTTCTGAGCTGGAGGCCCAGCCCTCGGCAGGACACACTTACCCTTCTGCTCCCCACCCACAGGCATCACCCCCACCCCCAGCAGGCCTGTTGCTTGGTCAGAACTCAGGCCTTAGAGCCTGGCTCTCGTATTAGCAGCTTCCCTCCCTGGGTCTGTTTCACTGGTGATAAAATGATGGGGTCCCAGTGGATAGCTCCGAGCCCTTTCCTAGCTCCGAGACACTCCAATGGAGAAACGTGCTCTAACGTTTCCTTAGGGGCACCAGAGAAAAACGTTTTGTTTTAATCGCACACTATTCTCTAAAGCCAGAAATGCCAGTCATCTGCTTTCCAGTCTATAAACTGCTGTCCCATTTAGCTGAGTTACCACTACTTTAAATCATCTGTCTTACAATGTTCAGATTTTTAATCTGAACTTTAAGAGTACAGAAAACTGAAAACTTTAACTTAACATTTTAGTCAAATTTTGTACAGAAAAACTAAATTTATTTCAACAGATATTTCCCGGGCACCTATGATCTGCCCAACTCCATTTTAAGTGGGTACTGGGGGTACTCGAATAAATAAAAAAGATACCGTCCCTATCCTCATGCAGCTTTGTCTCTTAGGGGAAAAGAATCAGAAAAAAAACCCACTCAGAGTAAACCTCTAAATTCCAAAGGTATTTTTCCTACTTTCATTTGAGAACATTCATAGCTGTTCCAAATTTTTTTTGACCAAATAAGGAAATTGAAAGTCGTCGTATACTTCATATGACGACTATTGTCATACTGCACGTGTGTTTCTAAATACACTTAAATGTCGAGTAACATCCATTTTCTCACCAGGAATCACTCACAGGCGACTGGCTACATTATTTTTGTTTCATCTCATTATATAGTTAAAGAACCGCTAAGTCAACATGCATCTAAAGCCTGGCCTAGCTCATACATATTGTTAGTGTATTATTTTTGCAACATACAAAGGTCCAACATGGAGGCACGGTCACTCATGACACGGAACAGACAAGTCGATATGATGGTTGATGAGGCCTTGCTCCCCGGAACTGTCTGCAGGGGCTGTATGCACACGCGTGTGCCTTCTCTGGGAAGAGGGTCCGTTAGTTCTCAGGTTCTCAACTCCCAAGAGGTACAGATTGAACTGAGTGGATTTCATTTAAAAATGGCACTAAATCATCCTCAAAACACAGACCAACCTAAGTCAGAAGGAAATGGAGATGGGGCAGATAAAATGAGAGTGCCAATAAGGGAACATGGGGCGCTGCCTGCTCCCTTCGGATTCTAAGACGAGCACCTGCGTGCAGTCGTTAATGTTAAAGGAACTGTCATCAGGGGCAGGCGTGCTGCTGGGAGCTGTGCACACGTCAACGCACCCAGGCCTCACGATGTCCTATGGGATGGGTCCCTTTCCACTGCTCAAAAGAACACGCAGACTCTACAAGGTCATTACCTGCCCGAGGTCACAGAGCCCGGAACTTGTGCATAAGGAGAGAACAATCTGAGAATTCTCTGGGCCATCAACTTTTCTGCAAGCTACGTAGTCCTTTTTATCTTAATTATGCCAAAGGAGGCTTCCAAAAACAAACCTAAAGGGAATCCGATTCCTGAGTGAAAATCCTCTTCACTATGGCACCTGTGCATTAAAACCCACCAATGTCCCCGGAGCAATGGGTCCTCTCGCAGTGTCTACCAGGAAAAACACACACACACACACACAGAAACCGCGAGGGGTTCCTTCCAAGGATGTGGTTTGCTAAAGGGCCTTCCGTGTGTAGGATGGACCTCTAGGGTGGGAAACTCTGCTTTTGCCTGGAGACAGGCGGTGCCTGAGGAGAGCACCAGTGACCGCTGCTGGGGCGGAACCATTTTCACTCTTAAAACTGTGCTGTGGTCCCACCGTCTGTCATGCTCAATTGTGAGTCACAATGCCACACTGCCCCACCAGGATTCCAGGTCCCACGGGTGGCTCAGACACCTGTCGGAATTCGACACAGGGACAGCTGAAGGAACCAGAGGTGTTCAGCCAGGGTGAAGGGCCACAAAGGCGGTTTGGGTGCAGCTGGAAATCTCCCCCGTGGAAGGGACAGCAGACGTTCCTTATGGCTCCAAGGACCAAATGAGCTACACAAGCCACAAGGGGGCAGATGTGGGGGCCAGCCTGGAGAACACTCCAGCCATCAGGGCCACCCGACCAGGAGCGTGCGGTGCCACAGGCAGGGAGCCCGCGTGCCTGAGGTCAGGGCCTGGAGAACACTCCAGCCATCAGGGCCACCCGACCAGGAGCGTGCGGTGCCACAGGCAGGGAGCCCGCGTGCCTGCCTGAGGTCAGCTCCGGGCTCAGGGACCGCCCCCCCCCCCAGAAGGTCACCTGGATGGACAGGTCCCTGAGGGACTGACTACACGGGTCCCAGCAACTTCCTGGGTGGTGGACTAGATCCTGGCCTCGCTGTGGTGACGCGATGGAACAAATCTGTCCTACTTTCCGGAACTGGACAGCCAAAGGGATGCATTTACTGCATGGAAATTATACTGCAATAAATAGCAAAACACAAATTCTGAGGTTTCTCTTGGGCAAATTCTGAACTTGGCTTTAGTGATCGGCAACGGGGACCCCCTTTGCCTAGGGCTGTGGGACTTCCCCAGGTCATGGGACTTTCAGGGCTGAAACCGGGAAGTCCCACGCAAATGGGACCTGGAGCTGCCCTCCCTGCACCAAAATTCTGCTGTGTCCTCTGTCAGAGAGCGGCTGGCATGACCATCGGATCAGGCGGCCCTTGCTGACCCTTCACGTGCTGACCCAGAGTGTAAGGTGACAGCTGACTGTTTAGGGAGCATCGAGAAGTACCTACAAAGTAAGCAACTGCTGCGTGCTTTCTCATTCAAAGGACTGTCCAAGCTTTTTAAAAGAAGAGAAATGGACCGAGTTTGTGCCGTCTCCTCTAAGCCTCTGCACCTTTCTACTGTACCGTCCGCATATAACTAAGCAGTCGGGAGCTGCCATCGGCATCAGCGGGGAGACAAGGTCACGTGCAGGTTAAAACGTAAAAGCAGAGCGAGTCAGGATGCTGGGCTGGTTTTCAGGTGCAGAGGGGCACCTGTCCCGCCTCCTGGCTGGTGACGTGAGTTAAAGGACGTGAGACGTGAAGCACTCCGCCCGGTGCCCCGCCCAGTGAGCAGGTGACAGACAGGAAGCAGGTGCCTCAGTTGCAGCGAGCCGGGGACGGGGTCCCACTCACCCACTCTGACCGTGCTCTCTCGTGCGCTTCTGCGGACGGCAGGAATATGCCAGGATCTTGAACATATCGGTGAAGGCACTGCCGTCGGGGGGCTTGGTGATGAAGACACTCTGGCCGCAGAGGAAGATGAGGAAGGACACGCCGATGCAGACGGTGGGGATGGCATAGCCGCTCACGAAGCTCACGTTCTGCTGCACGTAGGCCGTGCCCCCCAGCGACACGATCGCGCCCAGGTTAATGCTCCAATAAAACCAATTAAAGAACCTTCGTGTGGCTTCTGGGCCTCGGTCTTTAACCTGAAACAACCGGCAGGAGACAGGTGGGAAAGCGTCTGAAAAACGTCAAGGATGAAACACAGACGTAATGTTTTTACATTAAAACTATTTTTTCTGTATTACAATTACTGTTGTCATCACAGCCTGGAAGAAGTGCCACACGACCATGGTGTTTACTGAGCCATTCGGGGTCCCCTGACCAAAACTAAACAAAGCAACCTACACTCTCCATTGCTACACGTTCTGGGTAATGTGTCTCCTAATTATGCTTAAATCCAACAAATCCTGGAGAGGCTCCCAAAACACGGTGTGGACTGCCTGCCTGGGGCCTCCTGGGCCGAGGTGTCTGCATTTTAATCAACTTCTCAGGAGACTTTTCCAGTCACAGCTCCATAGCTCCCGCCTGGAGAGAACTGGAGCACAGAGGAAATTACGGACATTAGATCAGCAAGGCCACCACTGGGATCAGGGGACATTCTGACAAGGACAGATTCCTGGAAGACTCAAAAATCCCTCATTTCCCGAACTTGGACAAACATACGCACCGAGGGAACAAGCCACTTCTGGGTGTACAGTCTCCACAAGACGACTTCCCTACAGGGGGCCCATCTCGTTGGTGACAGCCCCTGGTGGGGGGGGCACCCACAACTTCCCTTCCCACTTGGGTTTTCACATCCACACCAGCCAGTCGCTTCATAAAACCTGTAACAGGCTTACTGACTAAAGGCTGGCGCTGGCTCTCACACAGACCGTCTAGTCCGCAGTGTTAGACTTCCTGCCGTCTCGTCCTGACCTCACAGGTTATGGAAAGGCTGGACAGTTTCTGTTCCAGTAACAGATCTGATCTGATTCTGGTCCACGGGGCAAACTCCTAAACAACAGATGAGGCTTCTCGTGGAGCCCAAACACCCAATTACGATCCACAAAAACGCACCTTTTAAGTGAGCACATTACTTGATGATACATGAACCGCTGTTTTTTACGTGTTGGCAAGTAACATGCTTAAAGGAATTATATTGTAACCACCATCCCAAGCTCAAAGCCTGAGTTCTAAATAAACCACGTGTTCTCAGGAGAAGCTTACACTCGCTTCCCACCTACATCTGAACCGCACAGAGGTCCTAGACCAAATGCTGGCCCGACCACTGAGTAAATGACTTGTCTGGGGAATTTCTTCTAGGTCTAGGGCAGACAGCTCTTCATGCACACGCAATGCATCTCAATGTCACTAAGCTGGATGTCACCCGTCACGCTCTCCTGCAAACAGACCAGAGGAAAGAAAAACTGTGGGCAGAGAAACTATAACTGAAGATATAAATACAAGTAATTGGGTGGGGGGAGCTTACAAGGGAAGGGGGCCAGCAAACAGGAATCTAAAATTAATGCAGACATAATTTAGGAACACCGAAATACAGCGCGGGCCTCCCCCTTACCCCAGGGCACTGTACCCACAGTCCCAGTCGTCAGATGTATCTTCTTGAAACAAAGCATGAAAACACTAACATTTCATTAGTCTGGCAAAGCCCTAAGATTCCAGTCACACTCACATCCTGCTGACCCTGCCAGCCCACTGACTAAACTTCCAAGTGGGACTCACCAGAAATGACTTGAGAGGAAGCTAAGCCTGGTGCCCAGGCCCTAAATAACGACATACCAGGGATTCTCTGGGAACAGATGGGAAGCTGGCTCCTGCACACTGCAAATCACATGCCAGGTGCCCTGGGCTGAGGAGCCAGCAGCCAGCACCCCATTAGTCACATTACATCATCGTCCCCGCCGTCCACCAAGGGCAAGCAGCCTTTCACGTGACTGCTGAAAAGACAAGGCCGCATCAATTCAGAGGGGAGCGGAACGATCGGAATCACGGAGCCGAGAGCGTGGCTCAAACAGCTGGCTTCTGTGGGAAAATTCCTTACAATGCACACGAGTGCATTTTTTCCTCTAGGAAAAAAACGTGTCATTTGCTGTCTCTATCGGTAAAACCGTCTTTTCTTCTTTCAGACTGCTACTTCAAACCCTCCATTCACCCATCAAGAACGACCGTGACCTTTGAAAAAGGTAAAGCACTGGGGGAATATATGGGGCTGGCAGGACTCACATCAAAATCCATCACCCTTAGAATCTTCAGCTACTCATCTTCTTTCCAAAGTCAACCCGGGCCTTACGTACAGCCTGACCCCATCCATCTCCACTTCGCGTGTTTCCCAGAGGCCCCACGCTGGAGACAAAGACGGGCGTGATCCACAGCAGCTTCAAAACATAAATAGCTGTCCTCAAATCAGAAGGGCCAGGAGATGACAGTGACCTGACATGCTTCACGCCCCAGACCACGGCTCCCTTCACCACGCAGCCAGCACCCCGGGGAGGGCAGCCTCTGAAATTCCCTTCAGAGACCAGCCAGCCAGCACCTGCCATAAGGGTACTTTTTCCTTCGACATGATTTTAAAGAGATACAATTCACACACTAAAAAAATCCACCTTTTGAAATTACAACCGAGTGGTTTTTAGTCTGTTTCCAGAGTCCTGTAACTACCACGTAACCATCCAATTCCTCACTCTGGTCACACCAACGAGAAATTCCCTGTGGTCACTCCCCATCCCCCCTCCCCCGGCCCTTGGCAACCACGAGTCTACTTCTCGTCTCTCTGGCTCTGCCTGTTCTGGACGTTTCATGTAAATGGAAGCATGCGCTCCGTGGCCTTCTGTGCCTGGTGTGTCTCAGCATGTTTTCAAGGTTCCTCCACATTACATTGAGAGTCAGCACTTTGTTCCTTTTTATTGAATAATATTCCACTGTGTAGATGGACCACTTTTGCTTTATCCATGGATCAGCTGCTGGGCATCTCCTTAATTTTTACTAAAAAAGATTTTAAACTGATAGAAAAGTTGAAAGAATAATTAAGAAATACACTCCTATATCACTGACTCACATCCTTAGTTCTTTGTCTGTATCTTTGAAATATTCTTTCAGGCTAAACTTTTTAAAAATAAGGTGCAGCATCATATTTCACCCCGGAGATTTCATCATGAATCCCCAAAAAACAAGACCATCCTTCTACACGACCACAATGCCATTATGACACCTGGGAAACTTCACAGCAACACAAGTGTGTCTAATATGTTGTCAATATTCACTTATCCCAACTGTCTGAAACAAATGCCTTAGAAAACCTCTGGGACCTCCTCCTCATGAAAATGCGCGGCTTCTGGCTGCCCAGCCTCTAACACCGCCGAGTCTGCAGTGCTCCTGGTTTTCCCGAGTGTCAGACGTGGAGAGATTAGGCCACTTATCTTGTAGAAGAGAACACATTTCTTTTTAATGTCCACATTTAACGACGCCTCAAAAGAGCGCATATTCTGTCATGTGTTGTAGATAACCCCTATAAGACCATTTGTTCTTTAAGAAATTACATTAATTTTGCATCTGTCATCTCCCCGAGAACACTACCTTTTAAGTCATCACGCCTGGGTCCAAACCCAGCTGCCCCACTCACTGGCTGTGTGCCCTGGTGGGTGAAACCCTTGAAGCCCGTTTCCTGTGAGACAGAACAACTGTAGCATATAAATTGTTGGGGGCTCAGCAGGACCATGTAGGGGGAGCACTCAGAGCAGGAAAGGGCCTAAGACTCATGTCAGCCTTCAACCCTGTGGCCTGGCCATTGAAGATGGTCAACTGTGCTCCCAGCAGGCGGCCTTTGCTGGGCCTGTGAGCTGATGGCACCTCAAGGCCAAAGCCACACGCCCCGGCCTTGAGACCCGGCCCCCGCATTTCTTTTCATCCTCACGGAACACACACGGCCCGCTCATCTCGGCGCAGTGGCTGAAGTATGGACTAAGGAATCAGACCTGCACTAAAGCCCTGGCTCGATCCCTCACTGCCCACAGGACAACAGCAACGACCAATCCCTTCTTCGTGCCGGTTCCTGGTCTGAAGAACGGATGTAAGAAGATCCACGTGCGGTTCAAGTGAGATCAAGTGTGTGAAGCACACTCCATGGTGCAGAGAATGAAGAACTCGGTACACCAGGCAACTATTACCTCCAACGTGACTACAAGGTGTCGCCTTACTGTGATGGATAGCCTTCGACAGGTATCGGAGAAGCTCACATTCCAAAGACCAGGCTCTCGAGTGCTGGCCCAGTCACGCACTAGCTGTGTAGCTTGGAGCAAATGATTTCACATCTCAAAGCTCCGTTTCCTCATCTGTAAAATGGGCACAGTAAGAGCAGCGGCGGCGTGTGGACTAATAAAGTACTTAGCACACAGAAAGCCCGCAGTGAATGTAGGCAACTACATGGTTACTTAACAGAAAAACCTAGGAGTTATCTTTCCTCTCGCTCACTCTAGCTCCGTAACTCTTCCCAAACCCACCCTCTTCGCTCCACGCCCAGTGCCTCCACTCTCTCTCATCTGGCTGGTGTAACACACTCCTACCGGCATCCTGCTGCCACCACTTCCCATTCAACCTAGCTTCTCCACCGTATGTCCGCACTCGTCGTCTGACAGCAGGGCCTAAATAGTTTAGGTTTTGAGAGACGCTCAGTCTCTGTCCCAACTACTGATTCTGCTCCTCTACTGTGAAAACAGCCATTGCGCAGCGGAGAAGCAGACAGGCATGAGCAGGCCCTCCGTTTCGATAAAGTTTTCTTTGTGGAGACTGAAATTTGAATTTCATGGAGTTTTCACTTGTCACAAAACATTCTTGTTTTCCCCCTTCCATTTACAAACCCAAGACCCGTCCCTCTTCTCAGCTCCCAAAACAGGAAGTAGCCCAGATTCGGCTGCAGGCGACAGGGCCACGCCCGGGGCTCCGGAAGCTGAGTGTTTCACAAACATAAATCAGGTCACGTTGCTCCTCTGCTGAAGGTGCACGAAGGCTCCCTCCTGTCCCCGACACAGACGTGCACGTCCTGGTCAAGGCTCCGGACCTGGCCCCAGCCGCCACCTCTCTTCCCGCTTTAACACAACCCGCGTCTGACCTTGTGTGGGTTCAAGGCGGACACGTGTCGATCTGACACATTTGGGGACCGCAGCGCCACTGCTACGCGGCCACAAGCCCACCCAGGACCTCCGTCCTCTCCTCCCGCCCGGGGCCTCGCCACCCGCGGTGCCCGGTCCGGGAGCTCCTTTGGGGCCGTGGGGTGTCCCCGCCAAGGGCTCCTTTGCAGAACGGAGGCCCTCCTCCGCGGCCGCCGCGCCGGGTGCCCGTCCCCACGGCCGCCTGCCCCGCGCGCGGGACGTCAGGGCCTCGGGACGTCCCCGCCCCCGCCCAGCGCTCACCTGGTCGGCGCCGAAGGGCGTGATGTTGGCCT
This sequence comes from Rhinolophus hipposideros, assembly GCF_964194185.1. NCBI lineage: Eukaryota > Metazoa > Chordata > Mammalia > Chiroptera > Rhinolophidae > Rhinolophus > Rhinolophus hipposideros. The sequence goes on along the minus strand of NC_138070.1, from coordinate 1,966,601 downwards.
TGACGGCGCCCACGCCCAGGCCCACGATCGCCAGCGCGCTCAGCGTGGCGGGCGCGCAGTAGCGGGTGGGCGCGTCGGGGCAGGGCGGCGCGGAGCAGTTGCGGACGCGCGTGGGGTGCGGGGCCCCGCAGAGCGCGGCGCGCGTGGCGGGCGCGGCCAGCAGCGGGAAGGCCAGCATGCCGAGCAGGTAGAGCGCCAGGCTGAGCAGGATGGCGCGCGCGCGGCCCAGCAGCGCGTCGGCCAGCCAGCCGCCGAACGGCGACACCAGGTAGGTGAGGCCCATGAAGAGCAGCAGCGCCTGGCTGGCCTGCGCGCCCTCCCAGCCGAAGCGCGCGCCGTTCAGGAACAGCACCAGGTTGGCGGTGACGCCGTAGAAGGCGGCGCGCTCCAGCAGCTCCGTGAGCAGCACCGCGGCGCACGCCGCGCGCCGGCCCGCGAACGCCGCCCGCCGCGCGCCCAGCAGCGGCGCCCGCTCCCCCGCGCGCCCGCCCGCGCCCTCCATGCGCCCGCCCGCCCGCCGGTGCCGCCGCTCTGCCCAGCCGGGCCGCCGCCCTTGTCGCGAGACGGGCCCCGCCCCCGCCGCCTCGGCCCGCCCCCCGAGCGCCCCATTGGGCGGCCGCGCAGCCTCCTCGGCCCGCCCCCCGAGCGTCCCCATTGGGCGGGCGCGCCGCCGCCTCGGCCCGCCCCCCGAGCGCCCCATTGGGCGGGCGCTCAGCCTTCTCGGCCCGCCCCCCGAGCGTCCCCATTGGGCGGGCGCTCAGCCTCCTCGGCCCGCCCCCCGAGCGTCCCATTGGGCGGGCGCCCCGCCCGCCGAACTTCCGGGGTCGCCGGGGAAGCCCGCCCCGGTGGCGGCCGCGCTTCCGCCGTCGGTAGGGCCGCGGGGGCGGACGCGTTACCGTGGGCAGGGTGTTTAAAGCGGAGTCTTACCCGGACTGCGGAGGCCGCCGGGGCGCTGCCGGTCCTACCGGCTAACGGGCTCCGGGTGGCGAAGGCGGCCCGCGGCGCGGGCGCTTGTGTGATGTGCGGGCCGCCCCGTGCACGGGGGGCCGGCCAGTCGCCTCGCTCCGCTCTGCTCTGCACTACATGCCACTGCCCCCCCGGTCCCCAGCTGTGACAACTGGACATTCCTGCAAATGGCCCCTGGGCACCAAGTCACCCCGCTGAGAAACCCGTGCCCCAGAAGCAGCCACGCGCGGAGCCTGTGCCCTTGTCACGTGGCGGGATCCCCGGTTCCCTCCGATTCTCAGCTCCACGGCCATCTCTTAGCCGCGTTCTGGACCAGCCCACCTAAAACCGACCCCACCGCACCCTGTTTCAGTTTCTCCCTAGTGTTTGTTTTGTTGGTGTTCGTTCTTTTGTCCCCCCAGCTGGTCCGTGGTCCCCATGGTACCAGCTCCGCGGTGGCAGCCTTCTTCTGTTTCTTGTTCCTCCCCAGGCGCCCGGGTACCCACAGCAGGGCCTGGGACATGGCGTGGGACAGGGTCCTCCAAACCGGCCCCCAGCTGGTCTTCAGACATGGGGAAGCACGGCTGCAGTGATTCCGGTCGTGAGAGATGCTTCCTCTTCTCCGTCCTGAAGCCCAGGAAGACAAGGACGGAGCCTGAAGCCCAGGAAGACAAGGATGGAGCCTGAGGCCCAGGAGGACAAGGATGGAGCCTGAGGCCCAGGAGGACAAGGATGGAGCCTGAGGCCCAGGAGGACAAGGATGGAGCCTGAGGCCCAGGAGGACAAGGATGGAGCCTGAAGCCCAGGAAGACAAGGATGGAGCCTGAAGCCCAGGAAGACAAGGATGGAGCCTGAGGCCCAGGAGGACAAGGATGGAGCCTGAGGCCCAGGAGGACAAGGATGGAGCCTGAGGCCCAGGAGGACAAGGATGGAGCCTGAGGCCCAGGAGGACAAGGATGGAGCCTGAGGCCCAGGAGGACAAGGATGGAGCCTGAGGCCCAGGAGGACAAGGATGGAGCCTGAGGCCCAGGAGGACAAGGATGGAGCCTGAAGTCCAGGAAGACAAGGTTGGAGCCTGAAGCCCAGGAAGACAAGGATGGAGCTTGAAGCCCAGGAAGACAAGGATGGAGCCTGAAGCCCAGGAAGACAAGGATGGAGCTGACCCGGGGAGTCGGTGTGCCAGCAGGCCATCTGGGTACGCGGTCCTTCCAAAACACTTAAGGAGCAAGTATTACCATGTTCACTTTCCTGGATGTCTGACATCCAGACTAATGCCTGGCACACAGCAGGCAGTCCGTAAATGTTTAATGAGAGCACAGCGGAAGCCAGAATAGGGCCTTCCCCGCACTGTCCAGCAGTGCTACTCAGCTTAATTATCAGACTAGGTCACTTTCCCGATCCTCCCCGATTAGATCAGATCCCCTCCTTGTATGTCACTAGAGCACCTATACTTTTTTTTACACAGCACCCATTATAATTTATAATTACTTATTTTGTGAAACTAACACCTATCTTCAAAGCTGGAGGGCTGACTTTGTTTATTTTGTCCTCACTATATTCCTAGAATCGAGCGCAGTAGCTGCCAATGATGAATATGTGTGGAATTAACTGCATAAATGAATGAATATTTGTTGAATTGTAAATGGTGCTGAAAGAACATCTCTATGAATCTGATTTTTTTTTGTTTTTTACATTCCCATGATGTCTACAGCATATATTTGTATCCTCATTTCACTAATGGGAAAAGCAAACCCCTGAAGATCCCGCGGCAGGATCACACATAATAGTAGGTGCTGGAACTCAGGCTTAAAGAGAAGGCTTGTAACTAGGTAATTCCTAGCCCAGTGCCTCTTCCACACTTCAGCTGGTAGATGAGGCAGGACCTCTGAGTGATTGTTCCATGACTGACAGGACTGACACACTCAGGCAGAGTCCAGAATAACATGGACACTCAACGTGGGATGAAAAGCCATTTGGCGTGGCTCGTGCGACGACTTGGTGTTGAAGCTTTGCCCGTTATAGATGTGCCATTTTGGAGGACAGCAAACCACCTCAATTGGATTGTTTCAGTTAAGAAGCATAAATAAAGCTGAGTGACAAGGGGGGAGGGAGGCAGTCACAGAGTTCAGATTGACACTGAGGCATTTGGAGTGCTTGTTTCTGATCTGTGGGAGGTCTCTTGTGCACTGCCGTCTCTAATGCCCTGAGATTGCAAAACAAACCCAGCAGGCAGAAATGTTTTGGTTTGGCTGCAGTGTTAAAAAAAGAAGGAGAAAAAAAGCCAACACCACGTACTGCAAGATTCCATTTCTATGAACTGTCCAGAACAGGCAAACCTGTACCGACAGAATGCAGACTGTGGAGTGATTGCCAGGTGCACGGGGGATGGGAAGCTTGGGGAATGACTGCTAAAGGGTTCGTGGTTCCTTTTCGTGGTGATGGAAATATTCTAAAATTAATTGTGGTGATAGTTGCACAACTCTGTGAATGTACTAAAAATCATCAAATGGAACACTAGATGGATTGAACTATACGGCGTGTGAATTATGTCTCAATAAAGCTGTTGCCCCAAAAAACGTGAGGTAACAGTTAAAAATTGGAAGGTTTCACATATAAATTTGGACGCCCTGCTGCCAGTAAAAGACTGAGAACTCTGGCAACTTTGGAACTTGTGGCCGCCTGTACACGAGTGACAGCACCGTATCCCTGCTTGCACCACGCCTCTCGTGTCTGTGCCTTTATAAATTCTTCACGGGTCACAGTCTTACAAGGCTGGGCCTATGACCTGCTTGGCAAAGAGACCGTGCAGAAGTATCCCTGGGCCAGGTCTGGGCCTAAACCTTAAGAAGGTCTGGCAGCTCTCACTGCTGTGCCTATAAGAGTCCAGAATGCCATGTAAGAAGTCCAGCTAGCTTGCTGGAGAGGGACAGGCAGCAGTGACCTGGGGGGGGTCCCATTGCCCCAGCACCCCAGGCCACCTGCCAGCTGAATGAAGCCACACAAATAATGACCAGCAAGACCAAAAGAAAAACTGCTCTGCCGAGCCTCAACCCAGATAGCAGAACTGTGAACAAATAAGATAGTTGTTATTATAAACTAATAGTTCTGGGGAGGTTTGTACCCGGCACGAGATAGTGGAAACACAGCTGACTTCCGTCACAGCCATAGTCTGCTGACGGCCGGTAATAGCCACTGTCTTTAATGAGGCACACACTTTCTAGCTTACTGAACTCCTCCCCTCTCTGTTGTTTTGTTTTTCTCACAGTAGAGAAATCCTCTGTGTCTGCACTGTCCAGTGCAGTATTTGAACGTAGATTAGTTCCAATTCCATAAAATGAAACTGCTTTCCCTCAGTCTCACCAGCCACATTTCTAGTGCTCAGTAGCCACGTGTGACTAGCGACGCCCATGTTGGCCATCACCCCATTCCTGCAGCATCTGACACCGCTGCTCCACCCCCACCTGAAAGGGCCCGATCATTCACTTGTCCAACACCCACACCCTCTTTGTCCTTCCAAACAGAATGATTCCACTCAGGTGTTTACTTGTCCCCACCCCATTCCGCTCCCCACCAGCCTCCCATCTAGCCTGGAAGAAACTGACTTCATTGTTTCTGGATCTGGCTAGTCGAAACCAATACTGGTCCCTCCTGCTCTTCAGGAACCCAGATGCTAGCCATCGGGGATGTGAAAATCTCTCAGGGCCCAGGAGAAGACAAGTGACATAAATGGGCCCAGCCAGGCTGAAGGAAAGGACCCTTGTTCCATGACTACGAGACAGACATACTTTTCCAAACTGGGCATGAAGTAGGAAGCCCGTGTCCCCAATAGCTGCCGGCAGCTATCTCAGAACCCTGAGATGAACAGGATTAGGATGAAGCCAGCTTTGTGGGGAGCACAGTTGAGAATCAAGGAAAAGTCAGATAATGAAAGATAACGAATCTTACATTGTTTAAGCTACTGTGTTGGATTTTCTGTTACCTGTAGCCAAAGCCACTTACTGTGATTCGATCAGGAAGTGGGAACATTAAAGGTAGAACAAGGGAGGGCAACCTGATTTTTGTTTTCTCGTACCTGGCCCAATTTGCTCTTACAGTTCTCTGCATGGCCCCCTGTGATCGGGGGGTTTTCAGCCCTTGTACTAAGCCCCAGTGATTGTATAGCTAAAGAGTTGGTGGAAGCGGCCTCTCCCCACTTTGTTGGGTATACTGGTCCCGAAAACAACTGTGTGAGTCTCTCCTGTGCAGCTAAAATAGATAAGTAAATGACCTAATGCACCCAGCAGGTACCCAAAGGATAGACAATACTGCCTTACAAAGCAGTTCTGTGGGTGGCCTCTGCACTTCAAAGGCCCTCTGGGAAAGAGGACCTTGCTGCCAGGATACTGTGGTGTGGACTGGCATTGAAAATGCAATGTTCACTCTAAAATGCAGTGGCCTTCCTTCTCTGTCACCGCCAGTCCCCTGTGCCTTATCCAGTGCAGAGCTCAGAGAGATGCTACCGGAGGGGGTGGACTCAGAAACCAGCGGAGACTGAGGACATTTCAGGGGCTGTCAGATTTCTCTGACTTCTTTCATGACACTTCTGCTTGTTGCTTCACATCTGCATTGCTCACCCCTGGCTGCCCCATCTGTTACTCACAGTTCCAGCTTCCTCAAAACACTGGTCTACCAGTAGCCATCATGGACCCTGCGTCAGCAGGACGTCACTCAGTCAACAAATAACCTTTGAACAGCTACTCCCTAGGTCACGACAGCCCATTGTCAGCAGCACGGCCCATGCTTCTGCTTTTCTGCGCCCCAGTTCTCTGCCAAGGGACTCTGATAGGCCCCGCTCATCTTCGTGTCAGGCCACGGCCTAAGTCATTAGCCATATTAGCGTCACTGGCCATGTCATCAAGCTTCTGACTGTCTTTGGACATGGAGAGTTGTCATAAATTCTATTTATTTCAAGGAGTCCCATTTCTATCTGGCTGCAGGTAACCTGGGTAGAAGCAGAAAATACAAGAGCTAAGAACTGCCAACAATGGATGGAACCAAGCCTTACATTCCTGAGCCCAAACCAAAGCCACACGAACCGCCTTTGTGTGAACTAACTCAGCTCTCAGAATAACTCGCGTTTTGGTTTCACAGAGGATGTGAGACCGTGTGGCCAGGGAGATGGGCTGGGATTTGATGTTTTTCAAGCCCTCATTATATTGGACCCTTAAGCAGCAACCTCTACTTCTTGGGTTCTTTCCTGTCCGCGTTTCAAAAACCCACAAGACACCTGTAAGAGCCGGGCATTCACCAATAAAGTGGGGGAAGTGGGAGAGGGAGTGAGAGTAAGTTCAAGAAATAACTTCTGCTTCCTGTTAGTTGAAGAAGTACAAGATGATGACAAATGTGGGACCATACCTAATGCTTCTGTTTTGAATACCACTTGTATAATTCCTTACAAATATCTGAATCTGTATTGCAATCATAAAATGATAATCAGTAGTTATAAGTGTATTTGTTACTTAGATTAGGCCTCACAGGGAAGATCAATGGAGACGAATACAAAGGATTAGAACTGAAGTCCATACATAAAATAATTCAGCAGATGATAATAAAGGCATTTCCAATCCATGGGGAAAGGATAGATTGTGCAATAAATTCTGTTGGAATAAGCGATTAAACGTGAGAAAAGGAGGCTTTGCATATCGATCATACCAACATAAATTCCAGATGGATGAAATATGGTCATGGAGAAATAAAAAATATGAAAGCATTAAGAGAAAATATCGGCCAATATAAAATCTTAGAAGGGGAGTGCTTTTCGAAGCCTAACACTAAAGTCATAAAAGAAAAGTCGACTGATTTGACTGCATAAAGACTTAAAAACTAATTTGTATCAAAAATAATCATTTTGGTTAACAGCCAACAAACTGGAAAAAAATATTTAAAACACATAGGACAAAGGGAACGGCCTCATTTTATAGAGTTCTCAGGAATCTTATGAAATGTATTGGCTAAACATCCAGTAGTTGCAATGGTCAGAGTGAACGTCTGGGCGCTGTGGAGGACAGCTGTCCTTGGTCTCCCTCAATCAGCATCTCCTCCTCTGGCAAAAGCACCTTGACTTTTCATTAAGCAGTGCTCCCTGTGGTTCAGGGAGGATTGATTGGTCTCCTAGGCTCGGAGTCCTCAAGTGACCTCAGCCTGTCCCATCGGCAGCAGTCCATCTAGTATTGAACAGCAGTGATTGGCTCGGAGATGGACATGTGACCCAAGTTGGTCTAATCACAGCTAATCCCATGACTTCAGTACCCAGGGAAAAAAAGCGTTCTTCTTTCTGCTGGATTTATAATTATAAAGGTATAAGCTTGGAGTTGCCAGGGCCCATCGCGTGAAACTCAAGAATGAACCTAGAAGAAGGGAGAAAGACCTTGCATCAAAATGACATTTTCTACGTCTTGGGTCTGATCATGGCTTAAAGTAGCTTTTTTCCTGGACATTACAATTGTGACCCCATAAATTCTCTTTCTGATTAGGCAAATGTGAGTGTCACTTGCTGCTGAGAAAGTCCTAACTCCTACAAGCAGTAGACATGTATGCACACAGACAGAGAAAAGAAAAAAAGACAAATGCCCTCAGGAAAGAAAAATTCAAATGACACCAATAATTAAAAAATGCAAAAAGAGGTGCCATGCTTTGTCCTTTGATGTAGAAAGTACCCAGGGCTGACATTGTTTTGGGAAATGAGTGTGCTCATAAATGACCAATAGAAAAGGAAACGGGTGCCACTTTTCTGGAGGGTAATTAGTCATTTGTATCAAAATGCATTCACCTGCACTTTGTGCAGTTGCGCTTCTAGGAATTTAAGATCGTGCTCAGATTTAGCTATTTTATGTTCATTATGACGCTGCTTAAAAATAGCAAGAAGCTTGGAAACAGCGCAGCTGTACAGTAAGAAAGCAGGGATGAAATCAGCAATGCCAGCACACGTGGAATACAATGCAGTTACTCACGGGATACTGTAGGAGCGGGATTCCGGAAAAGTATTCCTGATATCTTATTGTATTGATTTTCTGTTGCTCTGTAGCAAAGCACCACAACTGTAGCGACTTACACAACACCCATGAGCTCACAGGCCTGTGGGTGGGAAGTAGGCCTGGCTGAAATCGAGGTGTGGGCGGGCTGGGGTCTCCTCTGGAGACCTTTCCAGCTGCTGTGCTTGTGACGGAGTCTAGTTCTTCGAGGTGGGGCATTGAGGTGGTCATTTCCTGCTGGCTGTCAGTTGGGGGGCTGCTCTCTGCTCGGAGACCCTGCCAGTGTCCCTTATCACAGAGCCAGCCCCTGCACTGTCATTCCTAAAGCCAGCAATAGGGAACCACCCTGACATTAAGTCCCTGTCACGCTTTGACTCTTTCTGATGTCAAGAAATGCCCGGTCCCTTCAAAGGGCCCATTATTGGGTGACACCAGGCATCATCTCTCTAGCTGAAGGGCGACTCATCTGGGATTTAATCACATCTGCAAATCTTCACAGCGCTGCCTGGATGGGTGTCACTGAAGGCAGGCAGGGCACCTTAGGCGAAGGTTAGAATTTCCTACCCCAATTATGAAGTACAGAACAAAGGACAAGAACTATGGAGAGAGGGTCCCTATTTTTTGTAACAATGATAAACAAAACTCAGACCAGAATAAAAATCAACAACAAAATACACTGTGTCCATATATCAGAGCTAAAGAAACTTAGTAAAGAGTCCACACGGCCTGTGCTACTTCCGGAGGGTCACCCTCTCACGTCTCAATTTTTCATCTCAATTTTTTCATGAAGTGTGGAATGGGGGAGGGGCTGAAAAGGCAGGAGGAGGGAATCAATGGGGGAAAGCTGTAGCGTGCTTAGAACACAGGTAGGCACATGCGGAGCACACAGTAAACACGACTATTTATAAAGTCTGGAAAAACTTGAAACCAAAGTATTACTAATGGTTATCTCAGGGTGGTGGGTAAAACTCAAAACAATTTTAAATTGTTTTGTTTATCTGTATGTGTTACACATATATTGGTTATGTGATAAAAATAAATCAAAGATTATAAGAATAACTACGGGCTTCTGTGAACGACGGGTTGTTACTAAACGCAGTTAAAGCATCTTCCTTGTAGTAAACCTCCACTGTGCACAGAATTGGACATGTGTCCCCTGCATTGTGACTCATATGCAGCTTTAGAGCAGCACGAGGGCTGTCAGATGCGCTGTCTTATTGAGCGGCGACGACAATCTTTAGATGGCCTCCTTGTGCGGAAAAGCTCAGAACCTGCCTGCCCAGCCATCAGGACAGCAGTGGCCATCCAAGGCCTGCTTTGTGGCCTAAAGCACAAAGGGAAAGCCACCCTCAGCTGGTGACTGTTCTCACGTTAGTTAAACAACACTGGGAGAAACTAGTTATTTTCAGACCAACAGCTTTTTTTTGGTATTTGGTCACTTTCCAGTGCCGTAAGTGAAAGCCAAGAAGAGGAAACATAAGCAGGGCATTTAAACCACAGTTCTGTAGTACCTTGTTTTTCATAAGGCGATAGAATGCTCTCTGTCTGTGTCTCAGTGTCTCTATGTCTCTGTCTCTGTCTCTGTCTCTCTCTGTCTCTCTCTCTCACACACACACACACACAGCATTTTTAGTTCTCAGTACTAGAGAGGGGAATGATGCTGTAAAGATTGGAAACTCTGATAGAAACAAAGGAGTAGAGTGCCTCACTTATTAATACCATGAAGGCAAAAAAACAAAAAAAGGTGTCCTGATTTTGGTCACAGCGCCATTTCTAAAGTCAATATGCCCACAGTACTCTCCCTTGAGAATGCCATCATTTTTATCCAGGGTAGCTCATTCTCCCCAGTGCTAGGAACTAGAGAAATAGTCTGAGCAAACACTCTGATCTAAGAAAAAAGCAGGTTTTGCTTTACATGTACATATGTGAAGACCCTTATGCTAGAAGTATCTGCAGAAATCTCAGACGCCTGCAACCTTTTCTGGTCTACTGCCCCTCCCCCAGGAATTATTTCTGCATTATTATTTCTTTGTACCTACCTGGCATAGTACCTACTTGGGAGAATCATAAAAGACTTCATCAAAAGGAACTAATTAACTATGATACTGTTGGTGGGTTTTCTTGTTTTGCAAATGGGTAAATGGTAGCAATGAATGGATAAAGTAACAGGCCCCAGAAGTGACACGTCAGTGTCTCTTAATTTATAGAACAGATGTATTCCAGAAAAATTGAATAACAGCGAATTTCAGCCTAGCAGATCCTATTGTCGCGCTGACTCCTATTGAAGATCAGGAATGCAGTCTCGTAGGAATAAAATCTGACAACAGTGGAAATTCAATGATTTTAATTCAACAAGCGGCTATTGCTGCCTTCCCTACTCACGACCCTTGTCCTAGGCAAGCAGAGGCAAGGGCCCTGAGTGAGCTCACCATGTAGCTGGGGTGTGGGGGTGGGGCTGATTGCTCTGTGATTATAAAGCAGGATGGGATCAGAACAGGAGAAGGGACAAAGAGCCATGGTTGTAGGGGACAGTCCCAGATGAGGCAATGGCAGGCTTTGCTTTCATACATGCAGCCATTTTTGAAATGGGCCTCTTTAGTGGATTGAATGGTGGCCCTCCCAAAAGATATGTCCACACCCTAGTCCCTGGAACCAGTCATCTGCTGTGTGTAACCATCATTTTATTCAGGGTGGCAACGTGCCCAGGTAAGGGACTACATTTCCCAGCTGCCTTGGATGGAAGAGGTAGTCCTGTGGCCAATAAGATTAAGGCATAAATAAAGGCTGTGCTACATTCCAGCAGGAGCCCTTAAGATGAAATGCACCATTTCGGGCTCACTGTTTTGCCCTGGAATGTGAGATGAGGGTCCGGGCAGGAGCAGCCACACTGCACCCTGAGGCCATCTTGAGAACAGAGGCCCAACAGGAACAGGCTGGGGTCGAAAGAGAGAAGCCTGGGTCCCTGCTGACTATGGAGCCAAGAAATAAGCTTCAGTTGCTGACAGTCAACCAGGCTGTAAGCCGTAGTCAGTCAATAACGCCCTCCACCTTTTCTGCATTAAAGTCTGTCCTGGCCCCCGGGTCCTCCGAACCACCTCCAGTTTGGTGCGGATGTTTGTTGGAACCTACCATTTTCAGTATGCGCAGTTTATCTTCTAACACATCCGATGGGGGCAGCTGCTGCTTCGCTCCAGTCAGCTGTGGGACCGGCGGCTTCATAGCGCCAGACCTCTCCATGTTCCAGAGCTCTCAGAACCCCCGGAGCTGGTCTCCACGGGAGCGGACCTGGCCACCCTGGTCCCCGTGGGAGGGACTCTCAATCAGCGCTGGTCGGAGGTGCTGACCGGGGGTGGGACCCACTGACCCCTGGTGCCTGTGTGTGTCTGAGTGGGGGGTGTTCTCTGTGGCCACCCCGCTGTCCTCGAAAAGGCCCCCGCAACCCCCGCTGATGCTGGTCTCCAGGGAGCAGGCACTGCCACGCCTGGTCTCCCGGGAGCGACCCGCGGCCCCCCTGGGGCTCCCCCCTGGTGTCTTCTGCCTCCCACGGGCGGGCCCCGTGGGAGCCCCGGTCCGGGTCCCGCGGGGGCGGCCCCGCGCCCCTGCCCCCCCCCCAGCACGCGCCCCCTGCCGGCCACGTGCGCCCGGGCCCGGGGCGCTGGAACGGCGGCGGGCGGGACTGACCCCGCGGGACGCCCTCGGCCGGGTCCGCGTCCCGCCCCCGCCCCCGCCCCGGGCCCGGTCGCGGCGGGCGGTCGATGGCCGGGCGGCGACGGCGGCGGTGGCGGCGGCATGCGGCTCCTGTTCCTGGCGGCGCTGCGGCCGCACACGGGCAACGCGGTCACCGCGCAGCGCGTCCGGTAGGTGCGGCGGCCCCCGCACATCGCGGCGGGGCCGGGGCTCGGGGCCGGGGTCGGGGTCGGGGTCGGGGTCGGGGTCGGGGTCGGGCCCCCCGCCCGCCGGGCCTCCGGGAACCGCGAGCACAAACGGCCCGGCCCGCGCGGGCAGCCCCGGCCCCGGCCCCGCGCGCCTCGCGCGGCTGCCCCCACGCGCCCCGGGCCTCGCGTGGCGGGGGAGACCCCGTCAGGGGCCCGCGCTGGCGGGGCGGCCGGACGCGCGCGGAGGTGCTGGCGTGGCCTCCGCCCACCGTGGCCCGCGTGTCCTCACTGAGGCGTTCTGTGACCGCCCGGGGTTTGGGGACACAGCGACGCGAGGACAGTCGGCACTGCCTGACCCTTCCCGTTCAGGGGGACAGGGGAGACAGAATGGAAACACACGGAGCTGGGGTGTGACACGCACGAGTGTGACAGGGACCTGGCGTGCTCGTGCGCATGTGCCATTAGGCAGGATGCCCGGGAGGCCTGCCTGCCGGTGACGTTTGCGCGGAGCCCCGCGAGTGGAGGAGGGACCCCGGCAGCCGGGGGCTGGGGGGGGCAGCGGGGGCGCGGGCCCGGCCGTTGGGTCTGCTCCGCACACGTGTCCCGGCGCCTGGGCCGGAGCAGCCTGCCCCGCCCCCCCTCGGCATCCCCGTTCCCTCTCTCCTACCGGCCAGACTGCTGACCTGCTAAACACTTACCCTTCCCTGCAATTGTCTTGTTTTATGTTTACTTGTTTACTTTTCCCCCCTCCTCTCTGGAATGTAAGCTCTCAGGTCGGGGAGGGAGCTGCTTAGTGCCTGAAGCTTCACAGAAGCCTTTAAAACCAACCTGACTTGGCTTCCTGAGATTTCTCAAGTCATTTCCCCCTCTGGGTCTACTTCCTCATCATTAAAAACAGCCATGGGGGCCACCCCAACGGTTGAATGCCCCCCTGCTGCTTAAAACTTAGTTCTCCTGAAGATCCTAAGTGAAAATGATGGGTGGAAGGTACACGAGTTTTCTGGAGTTTACAGTTAGGATTTCACAGTGAGGATTTTCACTGCTCCGCGTCACCGTGAGTGTAATGCCAAGCTCTGCCCTCACTCACTGCGCATCTATAGCGAGGACCAGGCCTGTGGTCTTCCTCTCAGGAAGCACATCCCAGGGTGGGGAGCAGGGAGGGGGAAAACACTGCAGGAGGACCAGAGGAAAGGAGGCAATTTCAGAAAGTGATCTGTGCTGTGGGCCCCGGGAGGGCTCTCTGAGGTGGAGACATTCAGAGATCTGGGAGGATGGAATATATAGTGCTAGGAAATGAGGTCGGAGAGAGAGATGGCCGGTGCAGCTGAGCCTGTGTCCATGGCGGGGGGACAGTGTGTACTTAGGAAACTAGACAACACGTGGATTATTTAACATTGTGCGCCCGCCTGGAGCCACACATATGAGCCCACATCTTCCGCAGGCGCACACCTGCACCCACCCAAAGGGCCACTAGCTGTGCACTTTACTTACTTTTGGCCCATTTCAGAGGTACACGGGAAAGATGACTGTGTTAAGCTGCTCTTCTTAAATTCATGCATTCCTTTATTCGTCCCCTCATCACGTCTGTGGTGCACCTCAGACGCTGTGTGTCCTGGTAGGCTGTGGGGACCCCGATGGGAACCAGGCACACGAGTCTATGGAGGCGTTGACACTGGGGGGGGGGAGCAGAGAGGGGTACAGGGCCATTTAAGTGCATACTTGCTTCTTTGCTTTCCTGGCTGAACCGGATGCAGGATAAAGATTGTTCTCTTCGGTCTCTCTTCAGAGCAGCTTTTGTCTCCCCTGCACTCAACAACGATTGCTGGGGAGAAAAAGGAAAAAGCAGAAGCTGCTGGAAGACAACTCAGTCTTGTGCAAGCCTAGGCTCCTGGAAGGAATGATGCTGGGTGTCCTGGGGGAGGGGTGTGGGGGAGGTTCCTATGGTGACAGACCCTCCCCAGCCAAACACCAGTCAGCAGTGAGAACCAGAGGATCTTATCAGACTTCCTCTGTAAGAGACCCCTGCCCCTCCAAGAGAATAAGGTTGGGGTCCCCCTCAGTGTAGCAGGGGAGGGTGTCTGAGTTACACAAGACTGGATTTTAAAAAAAGGAGAAACGGGTCCATTCTTGCACACTCAAGTCTTTGGTTATAAACGATCACTGGATACATAAGTCCTGAGGCTGAATTGGGGGGACTGCATGCACACTGGAAGTCCAGGGCGCTCTGGGAGCCTCTAGGAGGGCAACCCATCCCAGGTGAGAGGTGAGGAGAGCCTGTCGGGCCTCCGGCCTCCTGCCCTCACTGCGGCAGGTTAGGCAATGGTGTTGCAGTCTGGCCTTATCCAGGAAGTGGAAGCTGGTAGTACCTGCCTCACAGGCTGGTTCTAGCATCACATGTGAGTTATACATTTTCAGTGTTTAAGACAAGGCCCGGAGTTCAGTTTGCTTAGTAAATGGGAGGTGTTGGGACAATTGGGACCTTGGTTGGCCAAGCGGGGCAGGATCAGCGAGAGGAGGGGTGTGTCCCAGGCGGGCGAGCAGGAGGCTGGTGGTAGACAGTGTGCCTCCTGAGGCTGAGTCGCGTGGCCTTGGCATGTGGAATTCTCTAAATCAGTGATTCTCCATGGGAGAATCCATGGGAGCTGAGGCTGAGAGGAGGTGCAGAAGAGGAAGGGACATTGGGCAATGTCTAGAGACATTTCTCGTTGTCACACTGGGAGGGGGGCTACTGGCATCTAGAGGGTACAGACCAGGGGTGCTGCAAAATCCCCTACAGTGCCCAGGACGGTTCTCAAACGGAGAACTGACCCAGCTTAAAAAGTCAGCAGTGCTGGGGCCGACAGACCCCGCTCGAGGTGGAGTCAGCCCCGTGGCCACAGAGGCAGGCAGGACCGTGTCACAGAGGACTTCAGTTCGTGCCGGGAACAGAATTAAACCATGAAGTGCCGTCCGAATTCTGTGCGGTCAGATCGTTTTGGCCGCAGTGTGGAGGGTTGGTTGGGATGGTGGCAGAGGACACGGGCACTTGGGTTTGCCATCGTTTGGAAGTAAAATTGACAGGGCTCAGGAATCAATTGTGGGCAGTGTCCAGCGACAAAATGAATGCAATTGAGTAGGGAGCTTGATGTCCTTTTTTCAAGGGGAGGCAATCCAGGGCTGGGGAGGCAAGAGCTGGTTTTCGGGAGGTTTGGAAGAGGCAACGTGGGGACAGGCGTGATTGGCTAGGAGGTCAGGAGGTCCCACCTTCTAGGGTCAGGTGAGCCAGCGAGAGCTGAATTGGGGACTGTGACTGGTGGAGGTCAGGTTTCCTTGACAGGTGTTTCCGTCCCGCAGCCCGACTTCGGCTGAGGTTTTTGACTGGGGCTGGACCATTGGGTGGCCTCCCATTTGTGGGTTCCGGTGCACAAATTAATTTTATCAGGAGCGAGGGAGGAAAACCCATGCCTTCCTGCATTGTAGAGAGAAAATATTGAGAGAAGGAAAGGGGAAACCTTAGGGATAGAGGGGTCTTTGTGGGTAGCTTGGGCCTCTGCTGTCTAGAAGATGTTTAGAATATGCAGACGAGAGAGTAGAAGGTGTTAAGGTAGAAAAACTTGTCTGGGGGTCAGTAACCAGAGAGTGACTGTTTTATTGTCTGTGTGGCCCTTTAACTATCCTTCAGTCGGTATGCGGCGTGTGGGGGTGCGTGTGTTAAGTTCTGCCCCTGGGGCTGTTAGGTAGCATTTTAAATATCTTTCAGTTTTCCTCCTGAGCACTTTAGTATTAGAATCTACAGCAGGACCTGCTCATTAGCATAAAGCATTTCAGAAGTAATAAGCGGGGTTAGGGGGTATGGTTTGCTGGGACGGTTACATGGGCCCTTGTGTGATCATAAGGTCAGGGAGCCTGCAGCACTGTCCCCTCCGTCCCCTGGCTCAACGAGGAGGTGGCTGGTCTGGCTGTCAGAGTAGGGCCTGCGGGGAGGGAACCTATGGTTCCCCACCCACCTCTCATTCCCTGAGGCGGTAAACATTTTCCAGAAGAACTTGCCAAACGTTTTCCAGAATATCTGCACCTCCCTGAACCAGGGACATGGATTCAGGTCAGTGCCTCACAGTTCAGGCCAAAATTAAAAAGCAGCTCCGGGGGCGGCCGGAGGCTCAGCTGGTTAGAGCGCGAGCTCTCAACAACAAGGTGCGGGTTCAATTCCCACATGGGATGGGGGGCTGCGCCCCCAGGAACTAAAGATTGAAAATGGCGACTGGACTTGGAGCTGAGCTGCGCCCTCCACAACTAGACTGAAGGACAATGACTTGGAGCTGGTGGGCCCTGGAGAAACACACTGTTCCCCAATATTCGCCCCCAATATTCCCCAATAAAATTTATGTATGTATATCTATCAGCTCCAGTGAGTTAGGAGAACAAGGTTCATATCATTTGTGGTGAAGAAATATACTGCACGAGTTAATGGATTAAAAAACAAAAAAGTACCACGGTTGCTTCAGCGACGAAGTGACGGGAAATCTCCATATAGTTTCAAAGGATATCTTCTGTTAGGATAAATAGGACACATCCTCAGAAACCTTGAAAGAATCTTCTAAACGGAGGCTGGACAAACTACTGCCTGAGGGTCAGGCAGAGGCGAGAAAGTCTAGAGGCTCAGAGCCCGTGGGCGGTAAGAGGGACCCTGTGTCCTCAGACCCTAAGGTAGTTCCTCTCTGGCCATTTCCAGGGAAATTTTCCCGTCCTGTTCTTAAACTAAACTGTCAGATACTCCGCTGGCTTCTTGGCTTCCTGGAGTTTTGTCTGCAGGGCTCGCTCGAAGGGGAGGGGAAAGCAAGGGAGAGGGGTGGGAAATAAGCAAAGGGGGAAGGATCCAGGCTTCTGCAGCCGCAGTCTGAGCTCTGAATTCAATCCAGGACGAGCGTGTTGGCATCAGAACTAAGGCAGCACCACGGTGGTGCCGAGCGCTGGACTTTGTGTGCTGGGCGGTGACTGTTTGTTCTCTCTCCAGCTGGGACAAGGTGTACGATTATAACATTATGACAGTGTTTGTGTTTGAGTGGAAGCACTTTAGATACCAAGAGCAAACAGAAGCCCAGAAGGAAACTAACTCGCTAACTAACTGGGAGGGCGAGGAAGAAGTCCACACTGGGCCCTGCTCCCTCCACGCCCCATTGCTGCCTGCTGTCCGAGGTGTCATTCCTGGCATGCCAAGACGTGAGAAGGAAAAAAGCCTGCGGGAAAGTTTTTGAGTTTTTTATTTTTCTTTAGCGGATCCCGGGAAACTGGATGTCGGTGAAGTTGACGGGAAGAGGCTATCTCATGTTTTCCCCCTGACGTACTAGTGGTTGGAAGTCAGTTCATGATTTCACTCAGCACATTTGTGATTGGGCATCTCCAGGGGGCACAGGGCTGCCAGCGTGCCCACCCCCCTCCTAGAGACACAGCCGTTGGCCACAGAGAACTTTTAGCTCCATGCTCAGCACTGTCGTCTGAAGAAGGTTCTAGCGTTCTAGCACGGGAAGCGAACATGGGCGTCGGGTTACATGGGTTATTTGGGAGTGATTGAGCCTGGAGGAAAGAGAAGGGTTGGGGATCAGGGACGCAATGGCTTCCAACAGGCAGATTTTATACAGACTAACAATAGAAACTCTAAGCTGCTTGTCTGTTGTGATACAGAGCTTTTCAGCCTTAAGTAACTCACATCCCAACCCAAACGGAGCTGGACAGTGAAGGGAACTTCGCGGTTTATCCGATAAAAAGTCTGGAGGTGGGGTGGGCTTCAGGGTTCATTTTGTAGCTAAGGTGGTATAGGCAGGAGTTGAGCTCCCGCTGGTTCTTGGGTCCACGCTCCCTTCTTGCTCGGTGTTCCTTGCAGCACTGCCTAACCCTGCATGGACCCTAGTTCAGG
Organism: Rhinolophus hipposideros; assembly: GCF_964194185.1. Classification (NCBI taxonomy): domain Eukaryota; kingdom Metazoa; phylum Chordata; class Mammalia; order Chiroptera; family Rhinolophidae; genus Rhinolophus; species Rhinolophus hipposideros. The sequence goes on along the minus strand of NC_138070.1, from coordinate 1,948,878 downwards.
CCCAGCAAGCAAGAGTGAGTCTGAGCCTCTGAAAATGCAGCCCCAAGTCCCAGAATTGGATGTGGGGGGGTGGGGGTGCAGACAGGCGGGATACTGATTGGCAGGACCTGGCAGGAACAGCCCCGGGTCGGGACGGTGCATGGCACTGAGCCGAGGGGCGGGGACACTCAGGGTGTAGGAAGGGGGAACATGGGAATGACTGCTACAGAGGCAGCAAGTATCGCTGTGACACTTGTGCTCTGAGAAGTCAAAGAAAGGGGAAAAGCAGACCACCGTGAACTGCTGAAGATTTAAGGGAACAACCGATGTTAGTGACACTGCAGGAGCAAGGGATACCGTCGGGGGGGTTAACACCGGGAAGTTTTCCCCAGCCATTTAAGTACTTGGCGTTTCCTGGTAAATCGGCGGAGCGGGAGGCAGAGACGTGTGCACGGCCCCGCCTGTTGAGACTGGAATGGGGTGCAGGCGGGCGAACGCTCGTGTCATGGAGAATGTTCCAGCCCTCACATGAAACAAAGCAAACAGAAACAGCTAACATGACTTTGATCATATATTCTCTTTAGCTCAGTATATCCAAACAATTTGACGTGTCATCAGTATAAGAAATATTAAGGCGTTGTACGTGTTGTATTTTACAGTTGGCACGTGTCTGTCTGTTCCGACCAGTCACATTTCAAGTGCTCAGCTGGCACCGTTTCCTTACTAGACAGCGTGGGACTAGCCCCGCAGAGGGGTGCTTTCCCTCTAGCTTGGGGTAGGGCTCCTCATGTCTTAGAGTTCTTCACCCGCCACCCCCAATTCTTACGCTTCGTTAGTCTGCTCTTAGCAGACATTTGAATTTGAGACACTGCCTGATCCAGTGGCTTTGCCTGTTTTGTCCCCGGCCCTTTTTTCATTTAAAAAGAGTGATTTCCTAGCCGTCATGTCGAGTACAGGAATCCCCCGGGGAATCGCATTAAAAAGTAGATGGACTTTACAGCTTCCACAACACATTCACAGGGATCCTGTCTCACACAGTGACACCGTGTCCTGCACGGGCGTTGTTATTGTCTCACTTCACCACAGACGGGGACGTGGGGCAGTGTTCTCTCCAGTTTACCTTTCCAGACCCGGGCTCAAGGTCTGGGTGAGTGTTCACACAAGGACCTCCGTTTTGTGCCAAGACCTGTGTCATTTCTTTCATGCATGGGACATTCGTGAAATACTGTCCAGAGGGCAACGTTTTACAGTCCAGCACAGCCAACTTTCCCCACCTGTGAAACACCACCGTTCCCCCCATTGGGATGCAGGTGAACCCGCCGGGCTGCCAGGAGGTGCTGGTTCCGAGAGGCCCACAGGGTGGCTCGGCCACCAGGAATATTAGATTTCTGTCTGCCATCTCAGCGTCATGCAGGTGTCTTACTAAGAACTGGGTAACATATGCTTAAAAACAAACTTTGGGTGTCACCCAGAACTAATGGACAGGAGAAAAAAGTGGAATCAAGGAGATAAAGACGGAGCTTTCTGCCACAGCAAATGCCACTGACTAATGGCAGTGCCTTGTGTCTCACGGCTGCCAGCACTTCCTGAATTAGCCCTTCATCCCGCTGGCCTCGGGCCCAGCCAGTCCCAGGTATCAGAGACTGGGGTGGATGGTGACTGTCCTTGGCCATGACCTTGCTCTGTATTTCAGGTGGATTGCGTCTCCAAGACAATGCAGAGCAGACACAGCGTTAACTTTCTGATGTAATGGTCTTTGGATTTGAAATCTTTATCACGGCAGCAAACTGAGGTGCATTAATGTTTCTCCATCTTTTTCTTTCCCTGTTCATATGTTTTGATAAAGGGACCATCTAGAAGCCGCAGGTCACGTGTGTCTTCTGAAAGATGCCTTTGACTTTGATGGCCCATCCGAGATTGCAGCCCTCATCCAGGCGGAGGCCGTGGAGGCGGCGCTGGCTCTGCACCTGTACCGAGCAGGCCGGCTTTTGCAAGGTAACCCTCTCTCTTCCGCGGTGCAGCGAAAGGAACCGTGGAAACCACAGCGCCTCCCGTTAATGTCCAATTAAACACCCACAAGACAGCTTCTCTGGTTTACCCGGTTCCACAAGGGAACACAGTCGTCCTTCTGGTTTGTTTTTCTTACCGGTAATTTTCTAAAATGGTATATGTAACTGCCAATTAAGAACAGACTAATGTATAAGCTCTTTTTACTGCATGAGGGGCATTATCCTGAATGTTTTCAATGTGTCTTTCCCTAACTCACAGTATCATTTTTAGAATGAAAACAAAACTCTTTTACAAAATATAGAATGGGCACCCATGAACGATGTTAGTGCACTGATTTACAAATGAGGGAATAACGAGATGCTAAAGACAGTTTGACAAGCATCAGTGATTTCATAAAGAATATTAGAATTAGGTTGCTAGGTTTGCACCTGACCCCTGTCCTAGGGGGGCTATCGTTTCTGCTGGTATAGGAGTCAAGGTTCTCCAAAGAAACAGAGCCAAAGGGACTGAGAGAGACGTGAGAGAGGAGATTCATTACAGGGATTGGCTCATGTGCTGTGGGGGCCACGCAGTCCCGTGACCTGCCGTCTGCAGGCTGGAAACCCAGGAAAGCTGGTTCCGTCCGAGTCCAAAGCCTGAGAACCGGGTGTTAATGGTGTCAGTCCCAGTTTGAGAACCAGGAGTGCCGCTGTCTGCGGGCAGGAGGAGACGGACGTCCCAGCTCAAGCAGATGAGCTGAATTAGGTCTTCCCCAGCCTTTTTGTTCTTTTTGGGCCCTTGATGGATTTGTGCTGCCCACCTGCACAGGTGAGGGTGACCTCAAAGTCTACCAGTGGAAATGCTAATTTCCCCCCGAGACGCCTTCACAGAGACACTGAGACATAACATTTTGCCAGCACTCTGGGTGTCAAGTGAACGCATAACATTGACCATCACAATGACCATCACAAGAACCATTTGCATCTCCACCTGATGCAAAGCTGCAGAGTATTTAATGCAGCTTCACAGAGTGTGAGCTCTTCATTCATAGTCAATAGTGACATCAAACAGCAGCACCTGCTCTTAGAAAATTAGCTCTCCCGTTTTGCAGTTTCACCAAAAGAGACTTTCTCTGCTATTTTCCTTCGCCTCCTTTAGTAGCAGGTTTTTATGAGGGAGAGTGTTTCTTGGTGGAGATGGGAAGAGCTTCCTCCATGGCTGTACCAGGTTAGCACTCACCCGGGGCTGAAAAGAACGCACGTTTATTATCCTGTAGTCCTGGGGGTCAGAAAGCTGAAATGGAGCTCGCTGCGCTAAAACCAGGATGTGGGCAGGGCTTTCTCTGTTTGGAGGTTCTTGTGGGGACCCTGTTTCCTTACTGTTCCCACCTCTGGAGACAGCACAGTCCTTGGGTCACGGACCCCTTGCTCTTCAAAGCTGGCAGCCGGTGGCCAGTTGAGTCCTCACACTGCATTATGCTGACCTGCTCCCTCCACACTAAGGACCCCACGATTACACTGGGCCACCTGGGTTACCCGGGGTCATCTCCCCCACTTTAAGGATAGCTGACTAGCAACCTCAGTTCTATCTCAGCTGCATTTCCATTTCCCCTGTAACAGATTTGTAGGTTCCAGGAATTAGGATATGGACATCCTGGGAGGCCATTATTTTACCTACCACAGGCCCTCCGCCCTTCATTCTGCAAAGATTCAGGTCCGTCCCACATGCTAAAATCATTCACCCTATGTCAGCATCCCTAAAAGTCTAAACTCACTGCAGAACGGGAGTCATCTGTATTGGGTTTGTTTCTCTATGTCTATCTGTGTGTATTTTTGGAAAAGGTACATGTCCACAGTATGAGCAGAATAAATATGTTCCTGTCCCAATCCTTGCACACTTTGCACACACAGCACCTTGAGTATTTTGGGTCCCCGCCATGATTTGTCATTCCTGTGGCACTGCATGTTCCCCGGAGGTATGTCATGGCGTCTGCATGTCCTTCATCTCCCTCTTAGTTCCTCGCTCCATGGCGCCTGTTACTACCGTGTGTCCCCGAAGGTAAGGCCTAGCTGGACAATCAACTCTAATGCGTCTTCTGGAGAAAAAAGTCGTATAGGATCCGGTTTTATTTTACTATAAGACCGGTATATAATATAATATAATATAATATAATATAATATAATATAATATAATATAATATAATATAATATAATATAATAAATACTGGGTCTTATATAAGACCAGGTCTTATATTAATTTTTGCTCCAAAAGACGCATTAGAGCTTTTCACGAAGATGGCGCCGAAAGCGAAGAAGGAAGCCCCTGCCCCTCCCACAGCCGAAGCCAAAGCGAAGGCTTTGAAGGCAAAGAAAGCGGTCCTAAAAGGCGTCCACAGCCACAAAAAAAAGAAGATCCGGATGTCACCCACCTTCCGAAGGCCCAAGACACTGCGGCTCCGAAGGCAGCCTAAATATCCTCGGAAGAGCGCTCCCAGGAGAAACAAGCTTGACCACTATGCCTTCATCAAATTCCCCCTAACTACCGAGTTGGCCATGAAGAAGATAGAAGACAACAATACACTTGTGTTCATTGTGGACGTCAAGGCCAACAAGCACCAGATCAAACCGGCTGTGAAGAAGCTCTATGACATTGACGTGGCCAAGGTCAACACCCTGATCAGGCCTGATGGAGAGAAGGCATATGTTCGGCTGGCTCCTGACTACGATGCTTTGGATGTTGCCAACAAAATTGGGATCATCTAAACTGAGTCCAGCTGGCTAATTCTAAATACAAACGTTTTTCACTGTAGAAAAAAAAAAAAAAAAGACGCATTAGAGCTGATTGTCTGGCTAGGTCTTATTTTTGGGGAAACACGGTACCATCATGGCAGGACTCAATTTGAAGAGGTCTTTTTCTGTCAAACACCCAGTAATAGTTCTAGATGAGCCCATTTCCTAGGAATGATAAGCTTGGCTTTGATAGATGGTGGCAAACAATATTATTCATTGTTGAATTCTAAAACAAACTGATTTCAAACAGTCCCGACCACAGTGGCCAGTGTCTCATGTGATTAATCCCGGGTCATGCTTATCATAGTGATACCCAGCCTACCATGCGGGAGACCTGGGTAAAACTAAACTAACAACACAGCTCGCTCCCTGTGTTCTGGGAGCTTCGGTTTTTAGTATCACTGTGTTGGGACGGGTTGGTGAGGGATTTCCCAAGGCTGCACACTGCTTTGTTAACTGTCCTAATTTTGCAGGTCATGGAATTCCTTTTGGAATCATCTTCGGTGGAACTGATTTAAATGAAGATGTTAACCAGGGAGAAAAAAACCAAGTGATGGGGAAAGTCCTTGAAGAAGCCAGGTACTACCGGAGAGCATTTCGAGGCATTAGAGATTTAACTGTTTTGGGTGGAATTCATGGAAACAAAAAGACTGAGGAAACCAAGAGTTTGGGAGGTTTACATCTTGCCATATAAAGCCATCTTCTTTCTATCATTTCATTTTATTTCTCTTCCATTTGGTACATTCTTACTTTGCCACGAATAGTCCTTGTAAACAAGTTACTGCCATTGAGTAATTCTCCGACTCCAGTTAATGTTGGATGAACATTCTGGGGATGTTGGGAAGGTCCATGAGGGAGATCCTTGTGGCTCCTTAAAGAGAATACAGCAGATAAACCCCGGCTTTATTAGTGCACAAGTTAGGACCCACTTTGCATCAATGTGTCCATGTATGGTCTTTTTGATGTGGCTCTTATTTCTACAGATTTCTGGATTATGTAAAAACCATTTGTGAGAGGGGCCACCAACTGGATTTCCCAATGGGGTTGCTGCGGGCATTTGGGACAGGGCGGTTATTCATTGTCGGGGGCTGTCCCGCACATCCATCCCCCTGGACACTGCATGTGAATAGCACCTGCCAGGTGCTATAATCTAACATGTCTCTACATGTTTCTAGCTCCCGGGATGGTAGTGGTTATTGCCCTGGACACACATGTAGCAATGCAATCTTTTTAAAATAGAGAGTGCAGTGTGTGTGTGCGCGCGCACCTGTATGTACGCGATTGGACTCACCTTGGAAGGTGATCTGTCATAGGTTTTCTTGATGTTGTTCTTATACTCTCAAAATGTATTATCTTTAGGCCCATGTACTTTGTAATGTACTGTCTTGTAGAAGGAAAAGAATTCTGCTTGGTAGAAACAATATTGAATGAATTTCTCTTGTAGTATTATCATTAGCATTATTCTTTGCATTGTTATTAAAACACGCATTGATTTTTATTTGCAGGGTATCGATTGAGGTTAGTGGGCAGGAAAGTTGCACGAATCATCGATTTCTTGTCCGACACAATATGGCACATTTCTATAAAACAAAGTATTGAACCTGTCTAGCTTTATAATGAGTGTTTCATTTTTAATCAAAATTGTAACTAGTTATATTTTCCCCATCAGGTATATTTTACAACTTTTTTTGGTGTATTTTAAACTTTTTTTCTATATCGTATAATATTCAAACTTATTTTAGAGTCAGGCTTTTGGCTTATAATATAATGAGTATTTGGTAATTATATTAGAAATACCAAAATTAAATAAGGAGTATTGAAAATTTGTGGAAATTTGTGGAAAAGGACCATCTGCTGGGCTGCGATGCCTGCCTCCCTCACCCGCTGCACCAGCTCCCACACGGGCGCTGTTTTCCTGCACTCTCCTCCCTGCCCCCACCCTCCGTCCCTCACCCTGAACAGCAGGACTTCCCCTTGGATCACTGGTTCACTCACTTATTCAGTCAGCAGGTATTTTTGTATGCCTGCGGGGTGCCAGGTATTCTTGGTGCTGGGAGGTAGCGCAGAGCCCTGTTCCAGATGGCACCGAGCTGACATTCCCAAGGCAAAGCCGGTACTAATCATGCTTGCCAAATGTGTGGATCTAACGTCCCACAAAAGTCATCCTGAGGATTGCATCTGAGCATTTATCTGTAAAGGCTGCTTTGGGGTAAAATGCACGGTCTTTATAGCACTGGCTTCATGCCCTGCTCGGCAGCTTTTCTCTGCTCTTCGGGTTTTGCTCTTTTTCTGAAAGTTTGAGGTTGTTCGCTGGCCATGTGGGGTGCTCTGGTGTCTTGCAGAAGACATGGTAGTAGTGGTGTTAGTACCAGTAGAAAATAGTAACAGAAAATACCTATCGGGTGTTAAATTAACTAGGGAGCGGGAACGCTGGCAGGCAGGGTGTTGTTTAATTCTTTGATTCTTAAGTTTCTCATCACTGCAGACTCCCCCAAAGGAGGGTTTCTACACTACCCTTGCAATTTCTATTTAGTTGCTTTTCTTCCTTTTTATCCTCATTTCTCAGAATAAAGCTGATTCCGTCAGAATATTTGTATTTCTTGTCAATGTACAGGTAGCGTGGGGGGGCGTGTCCTAAGTGATGCCCCCAAACTGGTCCCTGTTGGCGGAGCCTGACTCTGCACCACCTGTGGGCCCTGGTGGCGCGAGTGGGCTCAGATGCCCGGTCTGGCGTGATCTGCTTGTCCCCGTGAGCCTCATTATACCCAAGGGAAGGTTTCCTTATTTCTCCCTTCAGTAGAGGACATGCGATGCTGTCTGGAATGGGTGACGGCGTTGTAGGACAAGGAGGATGAGGATGAGACAGGCAAGGCAGAGGCACTCTGGAGAAGGGCACCCCGTCCTTCCCGGTCACACTAGTGGGCGGGAATTGTCCATTTAGCCTCAACAGTGATTCCTGCAGTGTTTGCCCCGTAGTGATTTTCTATTTCCCCTACTCCTCCTACATGTATTAATTGGAATTCTACCATAAGGAGGAGTTGTCTGTTTGACCCCACTGACTTATTCAGTTATTTCTTTACATCAGTATGGCTCAAGGCCATTAGTTTTACTTTGCTCCATGGGTGACTCCTCACTTTCATTGTTAGTTTGGATGCTCCAGTTGTCCCAGCCACGGCCGTTGGAGATGCGTTGACTCCTGTGTCCTTTTGCCAGGCCCTCGGCATTTTATTTTTGTTTTGTTTTTGAGCACGTTCTTACTGGCTGGCACCGTAAGGTGTTCCTGGTTCGTCCCATATGAATTTGGCCCGACGTCTGGAGACAGCCACTTCAGTACATTCAGATGGCAGCAGTCGTTATCCGTGTCCCTTCAGTGGGACTTAGAACGCATCAGCATAGTCTCCCTTTGGCGCAGCCAGTGGACTGAGTAGCCGGCCCTGGGACGGTCAGAGGGCACATTGAGGTCCTTGCTTCCCTCTTGCATCTGACTTTTGGCTTTAACCTTGGTTCTCTGACCTTGTGTAGAAGGAACACACAAGAAAAATAGGACGTTCTAGCTCCATTTATTTATTTCTTGCATACACAACATTTTCTTTTTTTTTTTTTATGTGAGCAGAGAGGAAAGCCGATGGCTGATGACCACGAGTAATAAAGAGTGATTACACTTTCAATTGAGCTCCTTCCCTTGGCTCTCACAGTTTGGTCTGAAGTGCTGCTTTGTAGTTCTGTTAATTGAATTCTGCCCTAATTGTTGCCATTTTTATTTTTATTTTTTTGTTCGTTTTACTAGGTTTGCAGTCGCTTTCACAGAGTCCATGAAGGAAATGGCACGCCTGCAGTGGGTATGTATTTATTTTGTTTTGTTATTTTGGTTGTGCTGGTGAAGTTGCAGAGTTGGGAAAGGCAGTTTTATGGGAAGCGACAATTTCCCATCGACACCGCCTGTTGTAGCCACAGTAGCGTATTATGTTTCCCATCTATTGATGTTTTTTATTTGTGCAGCTTCTCTTAAAACTGCACTGACTTTTTTTATGTGCTTATTGAATAGCGAAAATAGCCCAATAGCCAAATCTTAATGTTTTGTCTGTTTTATATGTTCAGGTCGGGTGGTTTACAGGCTGTGCTGTAAATGTTGCAGCACCTGGTCACAGGCAGAACAATCTCCCAGGTGGCAGATGAAGTGTCCAAGTTACACTGTTTATTTGAAGAGCTTTAGAGAATCGGCGACTTTGTAGCTGGACAAGTTCACCCCCTTATGAGTGGGGGGGGGCAGGTGAAATGAGCTGCTGGGAGCCTGAGTTCTCAGTGGGCAGTTATGTAAAGGCACAATAGAGCTTGTGCCTGTAAAACTCCAGGAAAGGCCACGCCGAAGGTCACTTCCTCTGGTGGACCATAGGCATGAGCCTTTCCTCTCTGGTGGGGAGCCCGCGGTGGGCCATGTCGCCAGCATGCTGGTCCCCGTGCTCTGCAAGCTCGCCCTCTGTGGGAGCCACTCCTGTGCGTGAGGTCCCGGGCTCTGCACATTCGTCATAGAATTTCAGTCTGTAAAATTTGGCACTTGGTGACTGCTGCAGTGGGTCAGGGACAAACACTGTCCTTTGAGGGACTGGTGGTCCCTTCCCCAAAGCTCGGGAAACCCCATGCGTGTGATGGTGACGTCTCCCTGGGACAGCAGGCTCTTACCCTTCCCATCAACGCTTCCCAGGCAGAGCAGGGAGGCTGCATCTCTTAGTGCAGTTCAATGAGTGGTCAGCCTCAGAATCAAAAAGGACGGCCTCCTGGCGTCTAGTTATGCTGTCCCCTTTGCCAGCCTCCTCATCTAAACCAGGGGTCTCAGCGTGGGGGCCTGAGGGCTTTACAGGCTCCACAGCGGCAAGCCGTTCTCATCGTAATGCTGACGTATTTTGCCCTTCTCCACCGTTGGAAAGGTGACGATGAAGTAGCCTGCTGATGCCCTGACACTCGTCAGGAGTCACCCACAGCCCTCTGAGTCACTGACCATTTCTTGTCACCCACTTGTAGTTTCAAAACAAAATCACTTAAGAATCTCCAGGCAAAGCAACAGAAATTATTAACTTTGTGAAATATTAGCCTCAGAATACAGTTTTCAAATGTTCTGTGGCGAAACAGGAGACGCATGAAGGTCTTTTGCTGTGATCTGAATGGAATGTGCTGGTTCTTGCGAAGAGGCCCTGGGGTGACAGTCTGAGTTGCAAACTGAACTCGCCACTTCTGGACACGATTTTTCTTATCTGAAAGGGTGACTAACAGACAGGCCGTGGTTATTCAGACTTGGGCGTTCGGTAGACAGTTCCTTCACAATGAATGAATGGAGCCAGTCAGGTCAAGAAAAACAGCTGGCAGTATTCGTTGCCAGTGGTAACATGCGAATTGTTGAGCCAGAATTAGAGTTACAGAGAAGCCTGACAGCTTCCCCATAAAGACTTTCCTGATAAGATCGGGAGTCATATTAACAAACGTGATTTTTTCGGGATGTTGTATAATGAAACGTTTCAACATTTGGAAGATTGATATCACTCATGGAAACAGTATTTTTCAAATGACATGGCATTAATACAGAACCATGCGTAGGTAAAGGTTTATTCAAGGTGTAAGAGACACCATGGACCTTAATGTAAGAGTGTGAGATGATTCCAGCTCTCAGACTGCAACTGCCCTTTAAGACATCACCGTTTGTTGAGTTTCGGTGTAGTACCCAAGAATAGCAGCTGTAAGTGACCTGAGACAGCTAGTAAAGTTCTCCTCCCCTCCCAACTACCATCAATGAGATGGTGGCTTTCTTCATATACCACAGTCAGGACGACACATGGAAAACGGATGGGATGGAACAGCAAACAGGAGAACGCAGAGGTCTCCTGTTATGCCAGAGAGGAAAGAAAGCTTTTTCCTGTCGAAGCACGTTCCTTCCCCATGAATTCCTTGCCCTTTTCCCTAACTTCTGTCTTGCTCATTACTTCTGTCCATCAATCTGTGACCCTCCCGAGTCAGTGCAGGTGTGTTCACTTACTGTACCACTTACTTTCTGCTGCATAGCAAATCACATCAAATGTAGTTCATACTCATTACACACACGCACGCACATGCACACACATGCACACACACATACACGCACGCACATGCACACACGTGCACATACATGCACACACGTGCACACATACATGCACACATACATGCACACACACACACTTTATTTTTCTCGAATATTTTAAAACATCACAGCTGTCATGCCATTTCACCTGTAAATAATATACCATTTTACCTCTGAACGCACCTTGATAAAGAATGCTTTTTAACGTACGCACCACGTTGGGGGTAGTTTTTAGTGGGAAGACGACAGCATGTAAGGAAGAAATGAAGAGGGGCTCACGTGTGTTAACACAATTTATGATTTTTGATCAACACATTTTGGAGGAACTTGAGGGAAGGCATTTGGATGGGGGAAGGGAGAGGAACGGGATCCCTGAGTTCCAGACAAATGGAATTAGAGCCCAGTTGGGCTGGGGGTGAGTATTCAGAATACAGCTTCCAGGGGTGGCTGTCCCCTGAAGAGGGCGCAGTGGGAGACAGAGGTCTGGGGTCGCCCAGGTCAAGGGGATAACTGAAGCATGGAAATGATTATCCTTGGATGAGTTTAACTTTCCAATATAATAAGGAAACACTACTAAAAGCAGGTGGATTACACTTGGGGCGGGCTGGGCAGCTACACCGTTGTTTTGTGCTGTCAGAAGGATCGTCTTCCGTCTCAGAACTAAGCTGACCATTCATTTGGTGGTCACTTGAGTGGCCAGCCACACATCTACTCCAACCCTGGGTCAGCCGTCTTTGTTTGCAGAAAGACACTCTTCCAGGTAAAATAACCAGGCATCTGAGAAAATCCCGAGACGGCAGCAAAATTTGTTTGATCTTGGGTGATGATGTCAGAGGTACTATAATGAAAGCTAATAAAAGTAAGGATGAATTTGTTTTTATCATTTCAGTGGTGGGGGTTAGTTATTAAATTCGAAGGTGAATTGTTTTTTAATAGGTTTTTGTATTTTTATTTAGTGTGGGTGATTTTTCAATACAGTTCAGTTCAATACCTTTATTTGATTAGTCTTGCAAATAAAAACTACGTATAAATATAAAGGTTCATCATTCAGCCATATTCATATAATTATTTTAGGTGGATTTTTGTAGAGGGACTAGTTTCATTTCTGTATCCTGAACAGTGACACAGTTTTTGAGTAATTAAATTTTACCCTTCATTAGTAAACCACCAGCTTTTGTTTCCAGTGTGAGATGTTTGCTATTTTAGTGAGCAGCATGCTTCAGATTGTAGATTAGTTGATCCTACCTAATTATTATCAAACCAGAATCAAATGCCAATAATCTCAGATGAGAACGAATTACGGCATTTGCTTCTCATTGCTTTTGTCACTTCAAAAGAGGGACTATACATTATATAGTTTATGTGGGTATATACGTAGCTTTGAGCATAAACTCTGGTCTAAAACTTGTGTTTCTCAAGCGTAATTTAAATGAGGACACATGTAAACATAGGCACACTCTTGATGCCAGGGCTGTTCCCAGCCAGACACCACAACCCACGAAGGTGAGCCATGAATGTAATTTTAAATTTTCTGGTAGTTGCATTAAAAAAAGTAAGTGGAAAGAAGTAAAATTAGTTTTAATAGTATATTTTATTTAACCCTCTGCCTGGAGTTAGCCAAACTGCAAAGTTTGTGTCCCCAGGAGCCCTCACTTCTGGCACCAACTGTGAGTTCCCCTGAAGTTTGCTGGTTTGCTTGGAGGATTCACAGAACTAAGCATTACCTTACGCTCACGGTTATGGTTTATTACTGGGAACGGGTGCAGACTGAAATCAGCCATCTAAGGAGACACGTAGGGCCAAGCTTTCAGTGCCTTCTACCCCAGGGAATTAAGGCATCTTACCCTCTGGTTATTGACCTGAGACCATATGCACAAAGGACTGGCCCCCCAGGTAAGTTCACCCACGTTTGTTGCCCAGAGTTTTTCAGGGCTTCATTAGGTAGGCTGGATTGATTGGTTAATTCATTGCCCACATGGTTAAATGCAGTCTCCATCAGCTGATACTGCTGGACCCGAAGTTCACACCCTAAATCACATTTGGTCTTTCTGGCATGGCAGCCCTCACCTAACACTATTGGTTGTGGCTGGCCCCACCCCACACAAAGACACGCCTCTCAGGTATCACACAGATTATTTCCCAGAATCCACAGGCAAAGGCCAGCCCTCTCCTGGGCCAAGGCTGCCTTCTTTGTATCCACAATCTTATTATTTCAACATGTAAGCAGTATACAAACGACTAAGGAGGCATTTTGCATTCTTTTATACTCAGTCTTCGAAATCCAATCGCCGTTCAGACCATGTCCCTTTCAGGGTCTCAGTAGCTTCTGGAGGCTGGTGGCTGCTGTGTTGGATAGCACGTGCCTACAAGTGCCCTGTTTTAAGGCTGCTAAAACACAGACTCATGCAGTCGCGGGTCATGGGAGACATATTAACAAAAATGTGCCAAGGGAGGGTTTATTTTGCAAGCCATGGGTGAATTTCAGCCCTCGAGAAAGCTGGGATGTGCCTTTAAAGACGTTATTTTGGAGGCTGCATTTATCATCACCAATCTGTCTTTGGCTGACTCTGCACAAATTACTTTGATTGGATTTCAATAAAGATGGTTTTATTTTCTCTCTTTTAATTTGAAATGCCTTTGTTTGGGCTCAGGTCGTTATTATTATTTTTTTTAGTGTTGTTTTTATCAGCCGTAATTCAATATCGTGCCTATTAGTAAACTGCACAACCCCAGAGGGCTCTTCGCCGGGTCCCCGTGCTGTTATTAATACTTATCATGCAAGCGCAGCAGTGCTTGTGTACTGGGATGGCCTGACTCTGGTTTGTGATATTGGGAACTCGTATTGGCATTTTTTTAGGAATTGGATTCACTATACATGTCTAAGCGATATAGGCTTTGTGGGAATGTAAAAGTAGCCCGTATAGAATTTTGATGTCCTTTTACAGTACGTACTAGATATACGCAGAATGCAAATCTAGGTACTTGGAGATCTAGTCCAAGTTTAGAATGCTTTCTCTAAATTCGCCTTTCACCAGAAAATGTATGTATTTCACCAAAAAATTAAAAATGAGTGAGAGGTACATCTTACTCGATGGCTCTTCTCTCGGCAGAAGCAATGATTATGGTTTAATATACCTGCACTGGGGTCAAAACCCCACAGGCCTATGGGGTTTTTACTGCACTATTTGCACGCTTTTTCGGACAGAACTCTGATAAGAGGACTTTCTCTAAATTCCAATTATTTATGAACTATTTTTAGAAAGTCTTGAGTTTAAGTACTACTGCTTGATGCAGTTTCCCAATTCACGGCAGCACGACGGTGACCCAAATGACACAGCCGTACACTTTTCTGAGGTTAGCACGGAGGTAAGCCTCCTGGCGGGGGTGCCTTGCAGCGGTTTGTTTGGCTGGCTTTTAACGTGGCAACTCTGACTCACTGCCTTCTGGCCTACTTTACCTTGGCATTTATTAAAGAGAAATAACTTCCTTGGAGCAGTTGTCAGGCGACACCTACCGTGCCAATGTGTGCTCAGTGTGTGCATGTGCTCATCAAAATTCTTTTGGAAACTGAAACACAGAAAGCAAGACAGATTTCATTGGCTGTCACCTGCGCTGGTCATGGCACAGGTGAGCTGAAAAGTTAGTGCTGGCCTGACGTGCGCGAGCTGCTTAGCGACTAATGGCTGCGTGTCTAGTGAAGTTCTGACGACTGCCCCTTCTCCTCGCATGGCCCACTGCTGCGTATCTGACTATCTCCGAAAATCATTGTGGCGGTCCCAGCAGCGACAGACCATGTCTTTGATTAGTTTCTAACACGATGGAACCTGAAAAGTATTCCTGTCGTGGGTTTCATCTTTTGACTCTAGCTTATAGGTTGGCCCTCCCCACAAATGATCAGCAGGAGAAGCCCTGGGGACTGGTCATGCCCAGGAAGCTCATCATTTTTAGTAACTTCTATACTTCTATTAAGACCAGCTCTCCTCAGAGACGTCGCAATGGGACGGCAAGTGTTCTTTGCAGCCCCCCTGCCCCCCATGAGATCCCTGGGAACTGAAATGTTTTAAAATAACTCAAAGGATGGAAACCTTGTCAGTGTCAGAACCTAGAAGTCAAGTTTACCTTTTACCTGACCCGCAGCTCGCACATTGGTTCTAATTCTTCAAGTCTCGAAGGCAGAGAAAGGTAGGACAGGTCTTTGAATAACCAGCGGTAATTCCGAGTTCTTCACTCCATGTAACTTCCCGGGTGCTGTCCCATTGGCATCCCTGTTTCTTAAGCCACCGGACCCGAGGAGGCGTCAGGCTGTCACCCTGTGATTGTGCCCAGGGTCACGGACTGTTTTAGGCTCATTTCTGAGGCCTGCCCCACGTACACCCACAGGACTGGACCCCAGGCCAGTTCGCCACTCCTCAGATTTCCTCCTTATCTTATTCATGGGTGTTTTCTTTTCTTGAAAATCTTTGTCTAGTTCAGTTGCGGGAGCTCAGTGACAAGGCCGTGCCACTGCTTTTTCTTCTTCTTTAAGACCACTATTTTCTTTCCTTGCTTGAAAACAGATTTCTAAAGGAAAAGAGTAGAGGGAGAAAAGAGACCGGTGTCCCTGAAAGTGCCCAGTTTCTATTTACGTGTTTTGTGACGTAGCTGTATTTTGAGAGCTTTACTTGTCGATCCACAATTTCTTTTAAGCCACTTGTAACTATTTTAAAAGTACTTTTAATGAAGCCGTCCCCCAACATTGTCATTTCAAAGTAAAAAGTTCGTGTTTTTTGCCACCTGTGGAATATGAACCTGCATCGATTTCCAAAACTAATATTTGTTGTGGTTTTCACTTGCAGAAAGTTTAATTTTAGGTGGTCGTATTAATCAAAGAGCGGGGCATTTTTGTTGTTGCTGACTGGCTCTTGTTCCATTATGAAACAGCACCAATTAGCATTTGGGGCTGTTACAAAGTCACGTGCTGTGTATTTACAGGTATCCATCCAACAGGCCCTGGCTTTTTTAATCTAGTGATGGGTCAAATTAAGTAATGGTTTCTCAGGGACATTCAAAATGGAGAATCCTCCCTTCCCACCCCCTACAGACACAGACACACACACACACACACACACACACACACACACACACACACACGGTCCGTCTTTTCCATTTTACGCATCGATGAGCTAATCTTGCAAAACGATATTTGACTTTTATGTTATTTCAAGGCAAGTGAAACAACAGTAAATATTGAGCAAAGAAAGCTAATTTGTATTTAGAACATTTTAATACAGAAAATGTTTTTCAAAATCAATATAAACCAATTTCCTTTTGCCAGATTTCTTTTACTACGATGATTAAAAGTAACCCGGGTCCAGAGTCCTTTTATAGTGTAACTCTTATTTTATTGATTTGCTCAGACAGAAACTTAAAATGTCATTTATGACATATTTTAAAAGTCTGTAGAGGACTTGATACTTACTTTTCAGGTTTGCAGTAGATTTTAGAGAAATAATGCTCGGGGATGTACAAAGGCCGGCAGTCGAATCCTGACGTTTCTAGTACAGTCAATTAATTCTGCTTATAGAGTTAAGATACTAGGTTAGTTAATTTTTGTTTGTGTAAAAGAAATCTTCTTGAAAAAAGCATTCTGGATTCATGTAGCTCTAATTACAGAACATACTTCTAATGAAAATAGTGGCAAGACTAAAACCCTATTTTGCCTTACCTTCATGAGTCAAATATGCGTAGGGTTAGATTGACTCTGTGGTCAAACGCGTGGTTAACGTCCAGGCTAACAGGCCACACTGGTATCTTTTCGGCTCTGTGTCACCCGTCCTTCTTACAGGCAGTTTCTGGGCCAGTGCTTCCAGCTCAGGGCTGGTTGGGGGAGAGGCACCCTTAGCCTCCACTATCTCCCAATAAAATTGTCTTCAGCTTTCCAGGGAAATTATAATTAAACAGAAGGCATGTTTTAGGGCTCTGAACCTCAATGTCCAGTTTCCGGTGGTGACATATACAACGTAAGGCCAAGTCGAGACCCTCTCTGTGTACCGATTTCCAGTCAGCCGTCCTGAGCTGGCTGGAGGCTGCCCCTCCCAGAACCTTCCATCAACCAGGCGAGGGCAGGGCCACCGCCCCTTCTCCCCTTTGATGGCCTCTCCCTTGGCAGGACAGCTTCCCCTTTGGCTTGTTTCCAAAAACATGGAAATGATTTGAGGATGAAGGTGGAGGAGCTTAGCGGACCACACACAGCACCACGGGCGCCCCGTCCCCACGGGGACCTCAGGGCACCCTTCCACACATTCGGGGGGACAGCACAGAGTTTTGCTCCTGGGACTGCCACTCACTGGCTAGCTTGACATTCTGTGCACAGATCGGATATTTCAGCCACGTGACACATAGGTACACCTTTTTTGGACTTCTTCACCCAGGTGACTCTATCCTTTGATTACCTATGAGGAATAGCCATCGGTATCTTGACTCGTTGACCCCGCAGCCACTGAAATGTGGCTTCTCACTGTACTCCTGGGACTTCTGCCTTGTCTCAAACTTGATTTTAAAACGTTTATGCCACTGTGTCGAAATGAACTCGAGACATGGATTCTTTTTCTCTCTAGTACTTTTGTGACGTTCCACCAGAAAACACCAGCAGGAATAGTAAGTTTCTATCTTGGTACAAATATCTAGATCACTTACGTGAGTGCCACACATTCCCTTGATGTCAGAGAGGCATTTGGGGAAGTCCTTACAAGGTCCTTGAGACCAGTGTACTCACCTGCCTGGAAGAGTCTGCCCCCTGGTGCCTGCTTTCTTGTTTCCCCAGAGTGGGCACTCTTACCCATCGCCATCTCCTGCTCCTCCTTCTGCTCCCCACTCCTTTCTTCTCCCAAGTTGTGGGAGCATTCTCTTTCCATTGAAGGATCTGTTTCCCCAACCACGTCCCCAAATGCCCACCCGCAGCTTCAGCACACGATATGCACCAGATGGGCTGTGTCCCTGGCATGTTCTCGTCTGAGCTTCAATAACTTTGTACTAACATAGTAACTGTACGACTCTAAAATTGTATTACGCCTAATATAAGGGCCTTCTTTCTTTGGGCTTCTCACCTTATAGATGCTGTGCTTTTAATGGGCTAATCCCCATTAAAAGCAGAAGTTAACTCTTTGCTCCTATAAAGTAATTAGCCTGTGAGTGGCTGTATAGAAGATGCTTTGTGATGTTTTCCAAGACGATTATTTTATGGCCTTTATTTTATTTCTAAAAAGCAGTTGTAACAATCTATCAAATTTACTTTTTCCCTCCTTTCTCCCCTCTTTTCAAAAGCCGCATGCTAAGGGTAAGATCTATGTCCAGAGCCAAGGTAAGAATTTTTAAATATATTTGAAAAAAAATTGAGTCCTTATCTTTTAGAGACATGTACTGAAATGTTTGTGGATGAAATAACGTGAGATTTACTTAAAATAGTTCATAGAATGGATACCCTTTTATTATTTTCTAACATTGATAGAAGATAAACAGAACATTATAAAAGAATAATTTAAAATGCAGATCACTTAATGTTTCCACCAGTAAAGTACAATGCACTCTGTCAGTGGCATGTTTAAAAAAGGAAAAAGATGAGCTTCCCTGTTTGGGTTGAGTTGAACTGGGAGGGCATGGAACACTTCTGCACTGTCCACCCCTTCCTGCCTCACCCGGGCCTGGCCGATGGTGGCCTCGGACATCCTTTCCCGAAACCCTCGGGATCTACACACAGCCGGTAAATGACTGTCCTGCCCAATGGGAATCGTGGATTGAGCAGTTCCTAGGAAGAACCTGTAACTGATGCCAGACCGAGGTTAGACCAGGTGCTGGGGCCGAGGTCAGAGTTCAGGCCCCGTGAGGAGTTTCCTGTGGTGCTGACCCAGGGGCACAGCCTCCCGCAGGCCCACCTTGCCCACAGTGCATGACACCGTTATCAGTGTCCGGGTTAGGTGCTAATGTTTTAGAAACCTCTTACTTACATGCATTTCTAAGGAACTCAGACTTTCAATGACCTAGAGGCAGCCTGGCCCACCCATGGCTGGTGGGATTGAAGGTGGTGGTTTTGCCCATTGGGAACCCGTGGGCTCGCTTTAAAGCTCAGCTGTGGAGGTATTAATAGGCATTCGTGAAGCACTCAGAACGCCAAGTGGCTGTATGAGGCCCATGTGTGACTGTCACTGAAATGCAACCTGGAATCGCTGGTCAGCGTCAGCAGTGTGTACTCCTGTCTCTGCGTACACAGTGTGTACTCCCGTCTCTTTTCTTTGACCCAGGAATCGCAACAGCTCCAAACTCCGCCTTTAAGTGGGACTCCTTTCTGCAACGTGCAGGTAAGAGACAGAGTCTTCTGCTGGGGTTTTGTCTGACGTGTACCTTGTCAACCAGTGTCAGACATTCCTGACGTGCTCGTGGTTGTGGAGAAGAGGCTGTCGGGTCAAAGACATTCCCTGGTTTAGGAGAACAAGGATGGGGAGTTGGCATCTCTGTTCTTGGGGGCACCGTTGGGATCTGATCCTTGAAAGGAAACGCCAGCTGGAGGTCAGGAGGGAGAGGGTGCTGCTCAGAGGACATGCCCCCGCGACGTTCAGTGTCACTCCGTGCGTCATTCCGTCTTTTAAGGATGCCACCTTCCTGTGTTCATTTCATGCTACTTTATTAGTTACACATGTAATCAATGACCATTGTAAAAGGGAAAATGGAAAGCACATAAAGAAACAAAAATTTAAGCCACTTGAAATCTCAGCACCAAAAGGAACTGCTATTAACATTTCGATGTTAATATGTAACAATGTAATATGTAATTATGTAACTACATATTAATATGTAATTAATATGTTAATATGCAACCACATATTAACTACATATTAACATTGTTAATATGTAACAATGCTACACATATAATGATTTTTATGTATTTATCTATAATATTGTTATTACAGCTATATTATATCTGACACTTGTCTTTCAACATTATAAATATATTTATAATGTAACATATTATAAATATTTTTAATATATCAAATAGAATTATAATTATTTTATATTTCATATATATCTATATTTCTAAGGATTTTATTTTTGATGCTACTACAAATGTTTTTAGATTTTATTTTTGAGTTGTTTGTTGCTAGTATATAGAAAGACACTGGGGTTTTGCACGTTGACACTATATTCTGCAGTATTTTGTAAATTTATCTATTAGTTCTAATTACCTCATGACTTTTAATTCCTTCATCGTATTACTGTGGCTTCTGTAGACTTATTTGGCCAGTCCTTGTTGGACGGTCAGAGTTTTTGAAGCTTCTTGCTACGCAGTGGTTTAGCTGCTGGGACTTCAGTCTTCACGTGTCTGCCCAATTGTTGCCTTAGGAGCCAGTTCTCAAAACAGAACCGCTGGGCTGAGCCGGCCCCTCATCAGCTTTCACACGTCTCACATGAGCAGATGCTGTGATGGTACCACTTTCCCTGCATGCAATGGGGCTTGGAGGGTCTTGCTGCTGCGTTTCTGTGCGTGTTACCACCTAAGCATAGTCACGATGTTTAAACAAAAAGATGTTTTTTGTACAGCATGTTTCAGGAGAGAAAGTTTAGCTGAGTGTGTGCCCTTTGGGGTTATAAACGCCTGACAGGCTGACCAACCCAGTAATTCTGCTCAAGATGCTAGGACAGCTAAAACTGGCCCACCAAATGCAATCGGAAGCCTATGCAGGTACTTGTTTTAGCCTGAAATGTTTCTCCCGAGAGATGACAAGGCACGGGGACCCCCAGGGGGGGATGAAATTGCAGGTCCGGCCATGAACTTCAAGGAAGAGACGGAACATGCGCTTGATGTCCCGTCCTCAGCAAACACGAGGACACTGCCACAAGCCAGCTTCTGCTCCAAAACTTCAAACAAAACCTCTGCCGCATATGATTTGTCAGCATCAGACGCCCTTGAAAAGAAACACAAATGTCTCGCATTTTATTAGAAATAATTGCCGAGTGCGTCCATCAGTCTCCGTGACAAGAGCCGAGCTGTTCTCAGCATCACAAATGAGCCCACGCTTTGCTGTCCGGCTCCTTTACCTTGTCGGGTCATGCGTGCCATTGTTCTGAGCCCATGGGCCCATCTTACGTTGTCTGTGTGAGGTGATTCCGTCTTCTCTCCATCACAGGATCCAGGTGCAGTGTAACTAAGATTCATAATTTCCAAAAGCAGAAGGATTTCTTATTGAGTTCTGTTGTCTCATTGGTCTTATTATTGAGTGATTCACGAAACAGCTGAGAGATTTAAAAGTGCTCCTTAGAAAACGTTTTCCCCAGAGACCTACTTGGCCACACGTTAATCGTTAATCGTAATGGGTGCAATTAGAAGGTGTGAACGTATGCAGAATATATGGGTCACAGGGGAGCGTGGGTTGTGACTGGGCTAGAGAATGGCTTAAGGGTAAGATGTGCTAGGATCAGTCGGCATCTCTGGATTTTATGATCCAGCATCTGTTCTCATTTGCGTGGCTGTTCGTCTCTGCCGTCTGCCACACTGCAGAGATGGGCCGCCACTGTCACCCATCCTCTCTGTCTTACCCTGGCCTCTGGCGCGCTCCAAATTTGTGGTTGTGATGTGTCACTCCACTTTGAGCTTCAGGCGGTGACAGCAGAAGATACAGTGGATATGATACAGACGCTTCCTGATCAAACACCCTCTGAATTCTTAGGAACTGTTAACCGTGAAATCAAGGGGCGGGGCCTGCACAGCGGCACTCCGAACACTCCATGTGAGGTGGCGGGTAGCTGATCAGTCACCAAGGTTTACAGCTCGCTTCTGAAATATCTGCTGTCAAGTTTATGACGCATTCTCCCTTGCAGTATGTCACACGCCTGGGCTAACGAAGGGCTGTCTCCTGAGTTTATAGCATTCCACGGTTTTTATGCTAACCAGATTCCACGTTCCCACGGATCAGCGAGGAACACATAAAGAACAGAGGAGGTGCGATGCCCTCAGTGGCACTGCTGTCATTTGTCACGTGATATTTACAATAGCTATTCTGATCAGAAGGTGTGGCGTGCACCTGGCCTGAGTCTCCTGGTCTGTGAGGCTTTCCGGGCATTTCCGCATACACCTTCAACGGTTCCGTGATCTTTTAAATGCCAGTGACCAAGACATTTAAAGTGTTGATTCCTTGCAGGCCATCAAACCCCCAAACTATGAAAGCTTAAATCTGACCTGGCCACACCTCCCTGTTGGTCTGCTTTCCATTTTATTTCTATTTCGAGTGTGTATTTAATTTTTCTCTCTCTCTTTTTAAACTCTATTTGTTTTTCTATATGGAGACTCTACTATGCCTAACTCAGACGGCAGTATACTTCTTCCTAGGAAAACTCACATGTTTTTCATCTGGAAAATTAATGTTACTAGATCCCTTTATGCTCTCACAGCCCCCAAATCCGATCTTTCAGCTAAAATTCACTTAAGTCTACTACACTCATCTGAAGTTCTTGAATTCTTTTCTCCTTATAATAACACATACAGAAAATAAACAGAGCTGCTAGAATAGAAAAAAGGGGACAGAAAGTGCCATGATGTGGATTGGGTTTCTGTTCAGGAGGCAGCTGATGAGTCACTTACAGGATCAGGCAATGCGTTTTGGGACCGATATGGTGCCAGACCATGAAAATGACACATTTTCTTTGGAAGATAAAAATACCCTTCTCCAGGAAGTGGGAACGTCAGAATGATACATAAATGTATGTGTTTGCAAGCGATGTGTCCAAACTTTCATTCACGTTTACTCTGGATATTAGCGGAAAAGCAAAGATAAGAAAAGTTAAGTTTGGGGTTAATACGAGGATACAAAGTCCACCAAAAAAAAAAATTAGGGTGGAACCTGCTTCACCTCCAGACCTGCACAGGCCAGTCTTTTTTCCTTCTGGTTTTAAAATCTGAGGACGAACACACCACGTTTCCCTAAAGCTGGGCAGGGCCGTAGCGAGCCTGAAGTTAATCCGAGTTACCGTAAGTCGCAGCCTGAACATTCTGAAGTCAGTGCTATGAACTATCACTCTCTCTCCAGGCTGACGTTCCTGGGGTGCTGGGGTGCAGGTGGGTGGAGGGCCGCTTTTTTCCAGCTTTACCTGATCGAAAGGCCACCGGCACTTCTGAACCGATGGTTCTGAGTAACAAGGATCTCCTGTGTCAAAGCAAGACAAAGGGAGAAGATAGGTAGGTTTCCAACATCTATTCTGGTCGCAGAGCAAAAGTAAAGAATTAAATGTGTCTCTGTGCCTAAACATCACATGGGGTTTAAAAGTGTTTTCTTTGCCTTCTCAGGACACGATCCTCGCTTGTTAGTTTTGTTCTTGAATTTCCTTTTTCTCCATTCAGTAATAGCGAGTTTCCCCTGTCCCCCTCTTTTGGGGACTTGCATGGTTCTTGTCCTGCCACCTTCCTTCTTTTCCTTCTTATATATTTGAATAGCTGTAAGTGATGTGTCCTTCTCTGGGTATCACGTCTGGAGACACGTGACATCAGCTTCTCCCATTACTGGGGTTTTTATTTTCTTTTTCACTATATAATGTGTGTGTGTGTGTGTGTAAACACCGATGTGCATCGGGCTAAGGTTTCCTCACCTAAGTGGGTGTCCCTGGGTTTCTCCACGGACAGGTGTTCCATTTCTTTTGTAATTAACAAGTAATTTTTGCGAAGACACTTTTAATTTCCATCCTCACCGAACTTTCCCTCACTGGTTTCAGCATTCTTTGATGGTTCTTGCCTGGCAACTTAGATTTTGACTGTTTTTCACACCTGACCTTCTTATCCTTAAAGATATTCTTCCACTTTGATCATTAAAGAGAATCTCTGTCCCCTGACCTGGATTCAAATGCTTGACCTCAGCTCCTCTGACCTCAAGTTCAACTTCTGCACATAAGTTCTCGCTTCAACTTTGGGTCAAACAATATTCAACAGTGTTTGTATTTCTAAGATTAGTTTCAGGATACTCAGAATACTGGGGAAATATAAAAAAATGAACTCAAATATCTCAATGAAATTGCTCACAGGTAATTCAGAGGCTGTGATAATTTTTTAAGGCTCTTCTAAGAGGGACTTCTGAATCTTAACATTTCAGTAAAGACCTTCTCCAGAGCTGGTTGTGCATTATTATTATATTATTATTATTATTATTATTATTTAGCTTTTGTGATTGGATTAAAGTGGTGTCAATGACTAATATATTCCTATTCAAGACTTACAAAAGGAAAATGTTTACATTAAGCAATGGAGGAATGAAATGGAATGAATGAATGAAAACCTTTTACTTGCAAGATTTTTATGTTCATTTACGTAAGTTTGCAAATGATGCAGTTTTAGGTCATCTTGTGTTACCTGCATTTCCAATTTCTATTGACTCAATGATCTCTTTTTGCATAACAAGCCACCTCTTCATTTGGTGGCTTAAAACCACCACCATGTAGTTTCTCATGATTTCGCTGCAGTTGGGACCAGGTTCATCCTCCCTTCACCTGAGCGTGCTGGGCTCCCTCGTAGGTCTGAGCTCAGCTCAGATTTCCCACCTTGAGGAGTCAGTTCCCTCAATGACGGGATGTAACGGGTAGGGAGTGGGAACAGCGGTGGGGACTCAGGGCCCTGTGGCTTCCGGGCTGTCTGATGCGGCCGCCACATGAGCAGGCTGAGACCTCTCCACTGAAAATACCTTCTGTTGCAGACATCAAGCAAAGCACTGATAATTTACATGTGTTTCTCCTGATCTGTGGACTCAGACAAGTTAAAGACCCGCTATACTTAGTGGACGCCTTCGCAGGTATGTTTGGCAGTCTGCCTGCTTACGGGTTCCCGTGGGCGCCTGTCTCACCCTGTTCTCGGTTGGGCTTTGAGCTGGATCTTCTCCTTCTCTGCATATTTGCAGACCTGTTTCTAGATTACACTGAGAGCAACCCGAACAATAATAGTTCTGAGTCGTAATTTCTGCGGCTTTCTACTTTGCTTTGCCCTCGGCTTCTGAGAAAATCATAAAAAATAGCCGATAATTATAAGGCTAAAATAATTTGATCTGGAAATGTTTCCCACATGTCAGTGTGTACCATGGGTGTAGATTTGTGTTGCTAAAGCTGGTCTGTATGTGCTCCAGTATATTACTGAGCTTTGCTGGCGTGGCAGTGCTGGTTATCTAATAAATTAGATATCTGGATAATACGTAATGTTCTAGAAAAATATTTTGCCTAAAAGCAAAAAATGTCAAAGATTTACATTTTAAGTAAATGTAATTCAAATTGACTAGTGTGAAAGAAAAATGGTCTGAAGTAGTATATATTGTAGTATAATAATGTTTTCAGCTGTGACTTATCACCATTTTAATAGTTTTTTTCTTTTTTCTCCCCAAGAATGGCATCAAGAAGAGCCCAATGTTTACATGGTGATCGTAGGTCCTGAAGTGAGTGCCATAACAGCATTTATCTATTTCTGTTGTCTTCCTTATGCTTTTTATGTATTTTCTCAAATTAGTTTACGTTACTCTTCTAACCAAATTATTTTGTTCTTTGTGAGTAAATAATGTCTGCGTTTTAAAAAATGAAAACCAGAGCAGGTTAAAGGTTACGAGGCTTTATACCTCTTTGAGCTCAATTCATTGCTACAAAGGAGAACGAGTGCGTTCTTACAGAACACAGAGGAGTCGTAGAAAGGGAAAGCTGGTCTAAATTTCGCAGAAGGCAAGCCTCATACGTGATCTGCTTTGTCTGGGAAACTCCCCTAAACTGCTCAGCACACAGAGCAGTTTCTTCACCAGGGCCCCGATTCTGTAACTGACTTGCGCTGGGATGGAAAATAAGCGTCTGTCAGCAGGAGAGACACTCACTCCACGTGGGGAGGGCTCCATACCTGACCCCTGGGGACCCGAGACCCGTGGAAGGGCTTGGACATCCTGCCGCTCATTCCATGGGACTCCAAGATTTCCACTTGCCCCTTAGCGTGTGCTCTGTTCCCCACTCAAATCTGAGCGCTCAGGGATGGGAGAATCTGTGGCGACACCGGTCATCTCATGAACGTGAACTTTGATTTACTCCAAGCAGTTTGGACAACATACACGTAGTGTTTCCATCCAGTGAGATGGAACACGGCAGTGACACCTCCCTTTCTCCATGGGGTCTCTGTTCCAGGGTTGCACAGTGCACCCGTATGAACAACTTCTTTCTCTTCCTTTTGCACATTAGCCAAGCAGGAAGAGGTGTATGTGTGCGTGTTGAATTCCTGTGTGACTGCACTGTCACTTCACATAACGGGTGTGAGCGGACTTCTATATAACTCAGTCTCGTGTTCTGTAATTCTGCCTTATGCAGGTTTTCTAGTTCCCTGGGACCCACACTTTTCTCAGTATTCTAAAGGACTTTTGGAAATGGTACGTTTACCTGGAAAGAGGCCACCTAACCTAACCAACGTATCAAGGGCTAGAATCTGTGTGGCACATAGGCTGTCAAGGAGAAGGAAGCAGCCCTCAATCTACGCCGTTTGGTTTAACACACACACCTGCACACACACACACACACACTCACACACACTCAGTGCCAGGCTTTTGGTGATAACAAGATAATTCCTTGTGCACTAATTAGCGTTGTTTTTAGTGTTACTATTTTAATTCTCTTTCCGTCCCTCTGTTTGAAGAGCATGGCTGAAAGAAAAAGTTTCAGGTTGAGGCTAAAACCCTTGCTAAGCAGGAGAGAAGGGCCCAAGCACAGAGCCCTGGGCTGGCAATCACAGGGGTGTAGAAAGAACTGAGTTAACCTGGCTTTCTTTGTCACTGTCTGCATTTTCTTTTTTTTTTTTTTTTTTTTTTAATTAATTTTATTGGGGTGACAATTGTTAGTAAATTTACATAGATTTCAGGTGTACAATTCTGTATTACATCGTCTATAAATCCCATTGTGTGTTCACCACCCAGAGTCAGTTCTCCTTCCATCACCATATATTTGATCCCCTTTACCCTCATCACCCACCCTCCACCCCCTTACCCTCTGGTAACCACTAAATTATTGTCTGTGTCTATGAGTTTTTGTTTCTCATTTGTTTGTCTTGTTCTTTTTGGTTTATATACCACATATCAGTGAAATCATAGGGTTCTCTGCTTTTTCTGTCTGACTTATTTCACTTAGCATTATTCTCTCGAGATCCATCCATGTTGTCACAAATGCTCCTATATCATCTTTCCTTAACGCCGAATAGTATTCCATTGTGTATATGTACCACAACTTCTTTATCCATTCATCTATCGAAGGACATTTTGGTTGTTTCCATGTCTTGGCCACCGTAAACAAAGCTGCAATGAACATTGGAGTACACGTGTCTCTGTAGAGAAATGCTTTTATATTTTTGGGGTAGATACCCAGGAGAGCGATTGCTGGGTCATATGGTAATTCTATTCGTAATTTCTTGAGGAACCTCCACACTGCCTTCCATAGCGGCTGCACCAGTCTGCATTCCCACCAACAGTGTATGAGAGTTCCTTTTTCTCCACAGCCTCTCCAACACTTGTTACTATTTGTTTTGTTGATGAAAGCCATTCTGACTGGGGTGAGGTGATATCTCATTGTGGTTTTCATTTGCATTTCTCTGATGATTAGCGATGTTGAGCATTTTTTCATATGTCTATTTGCCATTTGTATATCCTCTTTGGAGAAATGTCTCTTCAGGTCCTCTGTCCATTTTTCAATTGGGTTGTTTGTATTTTTGTTGTTGAGTTTCATGAGTTCCTTGTATATTTTGGATATTAGCCCCTTATCAGAGGAACTGTTTGTGAAAATCTTCTCCCATTCAGTTGGTTGCCTCATTATTTTGTCAATAGTTTCTTTTGCTGTGCAGAAGCTTTTCAGTTTCATATAATCCCATTTATTTATTTTAGTTTTTACTTCCATTGCCTTTGGAGTCAAATTCATAAAATGCTCTTTGAACCCAAGGTCCATAAGTTTAGTACCTATGTTTTCTTCAATGCAGTTTATTGTGTCAGGTCTTATGCTTAAGTCTTTGATCCATTTTGAATTAATTTTGGTACATGGTGACAGATAGCAGTCCAGTTTCATTCTTTTGCACGTGGCTATCCAATTCTGCCAGCACCATTTATTGAAGAGGCTGTCTTTTCTCCATTGTATGTTTTTAGCTTCTTTGTCAAAAATTATCTGTCCATATTTATGTGGTTTTATTTCTGGGTTCTCAATTCTATTCCATTGGTCTATGAGTCTGTTTTTCCGCCAATACCAAGCTGTTTTGATTATTGTAGCCCTGTAGTACAAGGAAAAATCAGGGAGTGTGATACCTCCAGTATTGTTCTTTTTTTTTAATATTGCTTTGGCTATTCGGGGTCTTTTGTGGTTCCAAACAAATCTGATGATTTTTTGTTCTATTTCTTTAAAAAATGCCATTGGGATTTTAATGGGGATTGCATTAAATCTGTATATGGCTTTGGGTAATATGGCCATTTTAACGATGTTGATTCTTCCAATCCATGAGCACGGAATGTCTTTCCATTTCTTTGTGTCTTCTTCAATTTCTTTCAAAAATGTCTTATAGTTTTCAGCATATAAATCCTTCACATCCTTGGTTAAGTTTATTCCTAGGTATTTTATTCTTTTTGCTGCAATTGCAAAAGGAATTGTTTTTTCTATCTCTTTTTCTGAGATTTCATTGTTGGTATATAGGAAAGCAATGGACTTTTGTACGTTGATTTTGTAGCCAGCAACTTTACTATATTCATTGATTGTTTCTAATAGCTTTTTGGTGGAGTCTTTAGGGTTTTCTATGTATAGCATCATGTCATCTGCAAAGAGTGACAATTTAACTTCTTCATTCCCAATTTGGATGCCTTTTATTTCTTTCTCTTGCCTGATAGCTCTGGCGAGGACTTCCAACACTATGTTGAAAAGCAGAGGTGATAGGGGACAACCTTGTCGTGTTCCTGAACGTAGAGCAAAGGGCTTCAGCTTTTCCCCATTAATTATGAGGTTAGCTGAGGGCTTGTCGTATATGGCCTTTATTATGTTGAGGTATTTTCCTTCTATACCAATTTTAGTAAGTGTTTTAATCATAAATGGATGTTGTATCTTATCAAATGCTTTTTCTGCATCAATTGATAGAATCATATGGTTTTTGTCCTTTATTTTGTTTATGTGATGTATCACATTGATGGATTTGCGAATGTTGAACCATCCTTGTGCCCCGGGGATGAACCCCACTTGGTCGTGATGAATAATCTTTTTAATGCATTGTTGTATTCGATTTGCTAGAATTTTGTTTAGGATTTTAGCATCTGTATTCATCAGAGATATAGGTCTGTAGTTTTCTTTTTTTGTGTTGTCCTTACCAGGTTTTGGTATCAGGGTAATGTTGGCCTCATAAAATGAGTTAGGGAGTACTGACTCTTCTTCAATTTTTTGGAAGAGTTTGAGCAGGATTGGTATTAGATCCTCTTTGAAGGTTTGGTAGAATTCACTGGTGAAGCCATCTGGTCCAGGACTTTTGATTTTGGGAAGGTTTTTGATGACTGATTCAATTTCGTTACTGGTGATCGGCCTGTTAAGATTTTCCAGTTCTTCATGATTCAGCCTTGGAAGGCTATATGTTTCTAAGAACTTGTCCATTTCTTCTAAGTTATTAAATTTGGTGGCATATAGTCCTTCATAGTATTCTTGGATAATCCTTTGTATTTCTGTGGTGTCCGTGATAACTTCCCCTTTTTCATTTCTGATTTTGTTAATTAGTGTCTTCTCTCTTTTTATCTTAGTGAGTCTAGCCAAGGGTTTGTCGATTTTGTTAATCTTTTCAAAGAACCAGCTTTTTGTCACATTAATTTTTTCTATTGTCTTTTTGTTCTCTATTTCATTTAGTTCTGCTCTGATTTTTGTTATTTCCTTTCTTCTGCTGACCTTGGGTTTCGCTTGTTCTTCTTTTTCTAGTTTTTTAAGGTGTAACATGAGGTTATTTATTTGGGATTTTTCTTGTTTCTTGAGATAGGCCTGTAATGATATAAATTTCCCTCTTAAAACTGCTTTCGCGGCATCCCAAAAATTTTGGTAGGATGTATTTTCATTGTCATTTGTTTCTATGTATCTTTTGAGCTCTCCTCTAATTTCTTCTTTGACCCAGTCCTTCTTTAAAAGTATGTTGTTTAATCTCCATGTATTTGTGTTTTTTCCTGCTTTCTTTTTGCAGTTGATATCCAATTTCAAAGCTTTGTGATCAGAGAATATGCTTGGTATGATTTCAATCTTCTTAAATTTGCTGAGGCTGATTTTGTGTCCCAATATATGGTCTATCCTTGAGAATGTTCCATGTACACTAGAAAAGAATGTATAGTCTGATGTTTTAGGATGAAGTGCTCTATATATGTCAATTATGTCCAATTCATCTAATGTGTCATTTAGGGCTGCGATTTCGTTATTTATCTTCTGTTTGGATGATCTATCCATAGCTGTCAATGATGTATTTAAGTCCCCTAGTATAATTGTGTTTTGGTCAATTTCTCCCTTTAATTCTGTTAGTAGTTGCTTGGTATATTTCGGTGCTCCCTGATTGGGGGCATAAATATTGATGACTGTTATGTCTTCTTGTTGTATAGTCCCCTTTACCATTATGAAATGTCCATCTTTGTCTCTTGTTATCTTTTTCACCCTGAAGTCTGTTTCATCGGAAATCATTATGGCTACACCTGATTTTTTCTGGGTACCATTTGCTTGAAGTGTCAATTTCCACCCTTTCACTTTGAGTCTATGCTTGTCCTTGTAGCTGAGATGTGTCTCTTGTAGGCAGCATATGGTTGGGTTTAGTTTTTTGATCCAATCTGCTACTCTGTGTCTCTTTATTGGTGAGTTCAGTCCATTTACATTTAGGGTGATTATTGATATGTGAGGATTTCCTGTCATTCTGTCTTTAGTTTTCTGGTAAGGCTGTGTCTCCATTGTTTCTTTGCCTTTTTGTTGTTGTCTGTTATTTCTGTGTGGTAGTATTCTATGATGTTTCCCTCTGTTTCTTCTTTTATTACAGTATATATTTCAGATTTGGATGTTTTTTGAGTGGTTACCCTTGAGTTTATGTAAAAGAAAGTTTGATATTTAGAGTATTCCAGTTTCTTCAGTCCGCTTACTTTCTCTATTCCCATATTCCAGTTCAGGCCTTTACGCTCCCCCTTTTTATGTTTTGGTTGCCACAAGTTGTCCCTGTTGATGGTGGTCTAATAGCCTCCTTTAGTATTTCTTGTAGTGCAGGTCGTGTATTAGAAAATTCCCTCAGCTTCTGGATGTCTGGAAAGGTCTTTATTCCTCCTTCATATCTAAAGGAGATCTTTGCTGGATATATTATTCTTGGCTCATGATTTCTCTCTTTCAATAGTTTGAATATTTGGTTCCATTCCCTCCTAGCTTGTAGAGTTTCTGCTGAAAAATCTGATGATAATCTAATGGGCTTTCCTTTGTAAGTTACCGTCTTCTTTTCCCTGGCTGCCTTGAGGATTCTTTCTTTATCATTGATTTTAGACAGCTTCAATACAATGTGCCTTGGTGAAGGCCTGTTGGGATTGAGGTAATTAGGTGTTCTATTTGCTTCTTGGATTCGAGGATCCAGTTCTGTCCACAAGTTTGGGAAGTTCTCATCGACGATTTGTTTGAATATATTCTCTGTTCCCTTCCCTCTTTCTTCTCCTTCTGGTATGCCCATTATTCTTATATTGCTCTTTCTGATGGAGTCAGAAAGTTCTTGTAGAGTTCTTTCATTTCTTTTAAGTCTCAAGTCTCTTTCTTCTTCCCTCTGTGTAAATTCCAGGTTCCTATCTTCGATGTCACTGATTCTTTCCTCCATCTGGTCAACTCTACTACCTAAGCTGGATATTTTATTGTTAATTTCTTCTATTGAGTTCTTAATCTCCAGAAATTCTATTTGGTTCTTTTTCAAGATTTCAATCTCTTTTGTAAAATGCTCATGGTGTTCTTTGATTGTGTTTCTGAGTTCATTAAACTGCCTTTCTGTGTTTTCTTGCATCTCGTTCAGTTTTTTCAGAATTGCGATCTTGAATTCTCTGTCATTTAAATCACAAAGGTCCATATCTCTAAGTTCCTTTTCTGGAGACTTTTCACTTTCTTTCTGAGCTATCTTGTTGCCTTGGTTATTCATGGCAATCACTGATTTACTATTTCTCTTCCTAGACATCTACAGGAGTGTCTTCTGCAACAGGTTGATAGGTATGCGAAGAGCTTTTGGAGTTCCAAAGCTCTTTCTGCACCAGATTCAGAGCCCGTTTGTTTCAGCAGTTCTGTTTACTCCTGCAGGGATCCGCCCAGATAGGTGGGGCCAGGGGCGGGGTGAGTTGTGAGAGGTGGCCCAGAGCAATGGCGGCGACCACCACCACAGCCAGTCCTGCTTCCACAGCTCCCTCCCCTTTGCCGGAACTAGTTGAGCTGCGAATCTGTGTCTGCGGTCCACAGTTCTCAGAGCAGCAAATATTCTGTCCTTTGATCCGACACTGCTACTTTATCGCTTCTAGCACCGGGCAGGTGGGGGCGGGGCGAGCTCTGGGAGGGTAGGGAGGTGGCGGCTAGTCTCCGTGCCTGAGGCTTCCGCTCTCCGCTCGGCAGTGAGGGCTTAAACCACCGACTTCAGCCCTCTTCCCTCAGTCTTTGCTCCGAGGTCTGCCGTG
This sequence comes from Rhinolophus hipposideros, assembly GCF_964194185.1. NCBI lineage: Eukaryota > Metazoa > Chordata > Mammalia > Chiroptera > Rhinolophidae > Rhinolophus > Rhinolophus hipposideros. The sequence continues at coordinate 1,916,347 of NC_138070.1, read as the reverse complement.
AGCGAGCGTTGGGTTCAGCGGTTTTGTATGCTGCCCCCTCCGCCCTGTGGGCCGTGAGCGGAGCCCTAGCAGTCCGAGTCCTTCCCTCTCCCGCAGTTGCGGAAGATCCGGGCGCAGCGGGCTCCGAGCACTGAGCTAGGTCTGTGTCCTGCGCCCGCGCGGCTCCGTCTCCGCACTTCTCCTCTCCCTCCTCCCCCGCTCGCGCGATTCACCCACCTGGAGGTGAATTCAGTAGTCGGCCTCTTCGTCTTGCCTGTCTGCTGTGCAAGGAGTCCTTTGTGGAGTTATTGTTGTCCGATTCGTTGTAAATTCCAGGGGAGCGTTACAGAGGCTCACCTCACGCCGCCATTTTTTTCTCTCTCCACTGTCTGCATTTTCATGGTTACATTCTATCTATGGCACGTGACACTGGCTTTCCAATTACAAACATTTCCTTTAAAAATAAACTGAGCTGACTGCACGAAAAGTACCAAATAAGCCGAGGGACAGATGGCATGCAGCTATGACACACTGTGAAAGTGGGCGCAAATGGCTGAAGTTTGGGCAACGGCTCTCGGGCTGCTGGTTTGCTTGGGTGGAGCTGGGACTGCAAGTACTGAGAGGACATAGCCAGGAAAGGGAGCCCTGGTGTGGGAGCCCGACCTGCTGTGATGGTCGCGATCTGACGGTCCCGAGACCTTCAGTTCACTGCCATGAATGACTGATTCTAAACCACTTCTTCCAGAGGCGTCCACTGCTCATCATGGAAGCCCCTGCAGGGAGTGGGGAAATGCATCCCCTGGTGGCACATGTGCCCCCTAGCAGACCAGTGATAAGCACGTGGCACTGTGCCACCTTCACACGTAGCCGAGCTTTCTTAGGATCTGGTCACTTTCTCCGTTCGCGGGAGAGACCAAGGCTTCCAGATCCGAATGTGCTACAGTAAGTCACAGAGCCGTCTTCTCAGCCTCCCAAAGGCCCCACCTTTCACTGTCATCACCTTGGGGGTTAGGATTCCAGCACATGAACTTGGGGGACGGCGCAGACATTCAGGCCACAGCAATTTCCCACCTTGTAAAAGGTCTTCATCAAGTCTAAGGGGTAAACAAAAGCCACCACCCCACAAAACTTGATGGCATTTCAGCAGACAGAATAATTTGTTTCTAAATTTCTGAAGGCAGCATTGAATCCAGTGAGCCACAGACCCCTTTCAGTAGCCGGTGCGCCCCGTTTCCCTCTGCCCCACAGAAGACTTGAACCTGATACGCGTAGGCACACGTTTCAGAGCCTCCCACGACGCAGGCAGGCTGCTGCCTTTAAGTCACGTGTGTGTCTGCTTTTCAGCCACAAGGAGCGGCACGCTGGTGAGTGTTCACAGCCGTTCTCTGGGGATGGGGGAGAGAAGCCCTGTTTTCTAAAAGCCCTATTTGCCTATTTCCATGGCGGTAAGAACTTTTCCCACGGTCAGGTTCCCGTTGTCAGGCAGCTGTCACTGATCAGAGTTGAGAAGGGAAGTGGCTGTGCACAGCTGGCTCTCGTGAGCTGACAGAACCCAGGCAGCACACTGGGCACAGCGAGACACACACACACACACACCACACACACGGAGACACGCTTTACCAAACAACTCCATTTACCTTCATGCTCTGCTACGCTATTCTAGTCCATGTCATTTTAGAAAAGCTTGTTTTTAACCCCCAAATTCATTTCATGCTGAGCTCCGTAATCTGAAGTTTGGAAAACACTGACGTGGCCCCACTGGACCCTGTGTGTGTCCCCTAGACGTGTTCCCCCGTAAGGTCAGTGCATTGGCTGTTTCCTCAGCGAAACTCTCTCCCCAGATCTTGTGGCTCAGAGGTGGCCTGTCAGGTCTGCTTCTCACGGCCACTCAGTTTCAATCAGCTGCCCCCAGCATCGTGATCAGATTTCCAAACGTCTATCAATTTTCAGAGTCAAGGATTCAAATCACCATCATGTCTGAACACAGAACTAGCAGGAGACAAAAACGATTTTACGTTTGAATTTGAACCTGTACTACAATGTTACAGGTTAATACGCTGGTAATCTGGAAATGGATTTGAGAAGTGGGTCAGAGGTCAAATCTTGGGACATATTAAAATCCGTATTTTAATGGCGATCTCATCTAACAGATAAAACGCCCCAAGTACTACAATTATTTGTGACATCTGATGTGAGTACACTCTACTTTGGTACCTGTCTTTCTTTGTTAACTGCACAGCTCAATGACTGAATCGACTCTTTAGGTAAATTACACACTTTCGGAGGGCTGCAGCTTTTCCAGGTCAGGTGCGGCACCTCTTCGCACAAAATTGCATCGACTTGGTTAGTTAATACGTCTTGACAAAGAGCAGTCTACTATTAGCGGTAATTGCGGTGCTCACATCAGTTATTTCCTCGCGTCCATCTCCCCACGGAGAGACACCTCTGAGGACGGAGCTGCAGCTCAGTCAGTGCCCCATGGCTGCGAGCATTAGGCCAACGTCAGCAAAAGATGTTTATCAGAAGACTGCCAGAGCTACTAAGAGAACTGAGGGGGAGGGTGAAGGCCAGGCTCGCACTGTGGCAGGAACCAAGAAACCCCAGAGGCCAGAAGTCTTAGCCGGGAACACTTTACTCCAGGCAGCACACCTGGGAAAACCTACTCCCCCAGCTCTGTCTCCGGATCCTTCTGTTCACGGTCCATGGTCCAGGTACCCGATTCCACGTTCAGCAGACCGTACCCAGTGGGGAGAGCAGAGGAAGAACTCCCAAAGGAAGCGGGGCTCTGGTGGAAGAGGTGACATTGATGCTGAGTGGTCCAAGAAAGCCCAGATGCCCACAGCATACGTGGATTACCTGTTGGTTTTCATCAATGACCAAACGAAAGAGCTGGAGACTATCATCGGTCCGTGGTGCGAATACGATGGCCACTGTCTGTCCCGGGCATGCACTCAGTGCTTTTTCCCCATTCTTAGTGGTGAAAGGTGTGCTCAGACGGCCCAGCTGTAGTAAGACTGTCACCGCTTCCTTCATCCTGTTGTGGATGCCCGATAGGGACTGGCAGGCTTGGGTATCTTTATGTACTTCCTGTCCGTTGACATAAGCAAAATGTACATTGTCATATATGTATATACCCATCGTGTGTGTGTACAGTTTTACTTCCTTATTTATTTCTTCACAAACTTACTGAGTGCCCCTGTGCTGGAGGCACGTGGGTGTCCCAGTGACTGGCACAGACCTGGCGCCAACTGCCGTGGGGCATGAGTCGGTCAGGAAGACAGGTGGGAAAGAGTGATTCCAGGCTGCAGGCGTGCTGTCCGCAAACGGCGGTCGGGGCTGGGCGCAAAGCACCCTCGCAGCTGCACCTGGCCCCTCGCGTGGCCCTGCCCGGAGGCAGCTCCCTTCTTTCTGTGGACGGCCATCACTCCACCTTCTAACTGGCCTTTACTGCTCTCCCAACTACTTAAAAAATAGAGTGATGTTCCTAGGTGGCTGAAAAGTCTTCGGTGCGGTGTGTGTCTTATTTTTTAGATGCCGTACATCCGTTTGTTTGGGGGGCCGTTCTCAGCGACAACCTTTGAGAAACTTGGCTTTTAGTTGCACAGGGAATGTGCAGAACCATGTAGTGCTGCTACCTGCTGGCCAGTTAGGTAACACGTGTGGATGCAAACGGCATAATTTGTATCTGCCATGGGTATCAAGTATGAGATCTCTCCTGCTGGTGTTTCCTCTCTGTGTGGACGTGCTGGGATTCGGTACTGGCTGCGGGATGGCTGGAGTCTGGCGTTGATCTTCTAGAAGTTTCTTTGATGGCTCAGTTCAGCCGTGTCAGCAAGTATGTGGTCCCTGCTCGCAGGGGGGCTTTGGTGGCTGCATTTTTCTGGGGCTCTTTGATAAGGAGTGTGGAATGACTATTTGGTTTGGGCATGACTGCTTTATGACTTTCCTCCATGACTTCTTATATTGAAGATTATTTTCCTTAAGCCTGGGAGTTGAAACAATATGTTGTGCTGGAAATAAATAAGCTTAGAGGAAATGAGAATTCTTCTTTGTTGCTTGCAATGCTTTTGCTTTTTAAAGTTTCATAAGATGTGCTCTCATTAAATAAAAACGTCTGTCCTCCCCTTTGTCTTTATTTTTTTCTGCTTGGCTTCACTGAGAGATTTGGAAATGAACTGACGTGGAAGGCAAATCAGAAAGGTTGGATGCAGTTTTCAGTTCACTTGAAGGTTACTTTGTCTTTAGTTAAATTTTAGTTTGTGTTAGGTTTTGCAGTGTTCTGGTAAAATTTGATTTTTTTCTCCTTGATGAATTGCTTTTGCCCAAATAGTTAATCATGAGAGCAGAAGCATGCTAATAAAATTAGAAACGAGGAATTTCTGACTAAAAATAACCATAAGCAAAATGTCTCGAACAAGCATCCATGGAGCCGAAAAGTGGCTTTCACTGGCCTGTTCACTCGGTCGTGATACGACGTTAGGGTTAGGATTAAATGCGGAGACTTTGAGCAAAAAGAATCAGCAAGGGGAAATGGGAGGCGGGGTCAAGTGGAAATCATTCATTCAGCAAATACGACTGAGCGCAGAAACGTGCACAGGCCCTGGACGTGGCCTTGGGCAGGGAATGGAGACGTGAGAGGAGATGAACTGGTGACAAGAAGGGGCACCTGTGCTGTGAGGAGGTGGCAGGAAAGCGTGGGGAGGAGATGTTTCTTCTGGTTTGGATGACGGAGCAAGAGACGTGGCACCTGCCTGTGCTTGGGAGGAGGGGGGTGAAGAGGTTTGCGGGACAGGGGGACCTTCCTGGTGGAGAGAATGGCACCCCTAAGAGAGAGGTGGGAAGGAGAAGGTGCAGGCGAGGACAGGGGGTCAGTAAATAGGTGAGCACTGGCTTATGAACCACTGGATAAAACCCACTAGGCGCTAGAGTCAGTCTCCAGAGACAGGCTGCCGGAAATGGGTTCATGGCCCAGCATCTCTCTTGCTGTGTGAACCTGGCCAAGTCACCCAGCTCTCTGAGCGTCAGGGCCCCCCCGCCTAAGGTCGGGGTAATTGTAACAGGATTACTGGTAAGAAATGAGGTTAACGCACGTACAGGACTTCACACAGGTTGCCAAGCAGGAGCGGGAAGAATACAATCGGTACCGGCGGCCACAGACAACCAATCACACGGTCGGAGGTTTTCTCTGATGATGTTACTAGGAATAGAGCTGGTCTGCAGCCTCCACGCGTCCCGCTGTCCCCCCACGTGTCCCTCTGTCCCCCCTCATGTTCCTCTGTCGCCCCACGCGTCCCGCTGTCCCCCCACACGTCCCTCTGTCCCCCCTCGTGTTCCTCTGCACCCCCACGCGTCCCTGTCCCCCCACGTGTCCCTCTGTCCCCCCACGCATCCCTGTCCCCCACACGTCCCGCTGTCCCCCCCACATCCCGCTGTCCCCCCACACGTCCCTCTGTCCCCCCAAGCAGCACCTAGCTGGCCAGCTCCACCGAGGGAGGGCACGTACGGAGGTGGCTGTGCTAAGGCTCCTACAAGGCCCATGGCCGCCAGCCCACGTTCTTCCCCGCGGCCCACAGGCACCTATGTAACCATCAGGAGTGGAAACAGGAGGCAGAGGTCAGGGGCTGGCAATTTTTCTGTTTTCATTGGTATGTGAACTTTTGAAACAAAAGCGGAGAGTTAGAGCATTAGTGCGGGTCCGAATGTTTCAGCGATTAAGTTTCGGCAGTTGACTTTCGCAACAGTCGTCAATAAGCCCGTTACATTTTTCTGGGTAATGCCAGCATTTGGAGTTTCTTAAAACAAGCAGGGTTCTTACTGATGTCAAGTAAATGGTGTTTGCAGCATTTTTTAAATTCCTTTTTAATTTTTATGTTCATCCATCACAGTTGACATTCAGTACTAGGTCAGCGCCAGGCGTACAGCATAGTGGTTGGACATTTGTATAACTTACAAGGTGATTCCGCAGTAAGTTTAGGACCCACAGTTATTACAGTGTCACTGACCATACTCTCTGTGCTGTACTTTACATCCCTGGCTGCTCTGTAACTGCCGATTTGTACGTGTTAACCCCTCCCCCTTGCAGCATGCACGTGCCTGTTTTGAATGTTGTCTGTCTTCTGTGCTGCTCCTGTAAGTTTGCTGTTAAAATACATCAAACTTTAACATACTCTTTCTAGGAATGACTTCAGTTTTCCTTATACACCCAAATTTGCTGTGTTAGCTTTCAAAGTGACAGCGTATTTTCAGGGTCATGAAGGAACTTAGCATTACCAGTTTCTTGGGGTACATCTCGGTCACACCAGCAGTCTGAAGGGTTTGGGGTTACACACACACACACGCACCGCACACTGAGATGAAGTTTCTGGAAAACAGAATGATTTCCGTTAGCATGATAAACTATAGGGTTGTTGTTGTCACACTCGTCATAAGACTGGGTTTGTCATTCCTTCGAGGTACTGGCAAAGTGTGACTGAGAACAGCAATTGAATCCGTCTTCACTCCCAGCTCATCTGAAGTAACGGGATCTCACCATCCTCCTCAAATGTGTTCACATCCTCCTCTGCCTGTATCTTTGAAGCAATGTTTCAAACTTTGGGTTACACTTGCATACATTTAAGAACATTTTGTCAGTTCTTTTTAAATTGTATTCATTGTTAATAGCACGGGGGGGGGGGTGCGGTGGGGGGGGAGTACCAGCCTCTTGGTTGTTTTGTTGCAGTTTGCAGTTGGATGAAGCAGAAATGGTAAGTGTATCCGGCAGCCTCATCCTCAGGGGGCGTGTAGGACCCCTGGGATAGCCAACAAAGGGTCCGAGGTCGGCTCGGTGCCTTAGTAGGTGGACGTACCTGGGAGGAGGTCGGCTGCGCTAATGCATGGTGGTTTGCTTTCCGGCCAGCGGTGTGGCAGGTCCCTCTGACACAGCGACTGCCTGTAACCACCTCCCCACCTGAAACCTTAGGAAGAGTGGCCGTGTCACTGGGCACTGCACATCTGGGGCGAGCTTCAGACAAGCTGGGACCAGTGGCACAAGATGCTGTTCATCATCCCGGGCAGGCTTTGATATTTAACTCTTTTCTTCTGCTCGTATAGAAGTTGCAGTGTCCCAGGCGCCACTCTAAACACGGATGTATTTTAACCCACTTAATCCTCCCAAGGCGCTGTTATGTTCATTTGTAAAATGGGGAAACCGAGGCGGCGAGGTCCGTTAGTGTGAGCGGCAGGGGGTGGGGGTGGGGGTCTGACCCTGATGTGTCCCAGAGCCCCACCCTCTCCGTGGCCCCGTGCTTCTGCACAGGAGTTTGCTGAAAAACCCGTGCAGTAAGAGACTGCTAGCACATCAGCTTGAAAACACTGCTCTTCATTGTTGCATGGATTCAAAAAACATGTCAATCACCAGAGGTGCGGCGGGACAAACATAACAGCTGTCCCAAAGGACGGACTCCCCCCAGACGTGACATGGGAGTGCAGTCCACACTCAGGGCTCTGGGGGTGCCATCATGAGGGAGCTGCACTTGGCTTCTTTGTAATTGAGATAGAGTTCAGGTGCCATAAAAATCACCATTTTAAAGTGTATAATCCAATGGGGTTTTTTGTTAGTATATTCACAGTTTGCAACCATCACCCCTACCCAATTCTGGATATTTTCATCACCCCAAAGAAACCCCACACCTACCGGTTAGCGGTCACCTGCATTCCCTCCACCCCCCCGTCCCTGGCAACCACAAATCTACTTTGTTTCTCTATGGAATTGTCTATTTTGGACGTTTCCTATAAAGGGAGTCACATGATATGTGGCCTTTTGTGTTTGGCCTCTTGGACTAGCGTGTGTTAGGGCTCATCCATGTTGGGGCGAGTGTCAGAGCTTTGGTCCTTCCATGGCTGAGTAATATTCCACTGTGTGGATGAATCACCTTCTGTTTCATCATCAGCTGATGGACACACCCTTGGCTTAAAAATTGTGTTTCTGGGAAGGCTCCCTGTTAAAAAAACTAACATTGGAATTCTGTCCTTTGTCTTAGATCTACTCAGGGTTCCAACTCCTTCCGCCTCAAAGGTTTTACGACAAATCCATCCACTGTAATGCACTGTACTGCGTAGACCTATCTCAGGTGCTGTCAGGTTGTCCCATGGCTGTCAGAGCTTCTGTCCTGAGGCCCGGGGTCGGGTGGAGGGCGCTGGCCCTACTGCACCAGGCTTCACAGACCAAGCAGCAGTCAGGAGTGTACGTGTACGGCTCGGGGACCTTCTCCCAAGTCTTTCTCTTCTCCTGGTTCTTAGTACATAGCCGCTGCACGCAGGGGCATCCTTGCCTCCTTGACTTGGTTTTTCTCCCTTGCTCAACTGTCGAGTCTGCTTCTCTTGCCATTATACGCAATTCTTCTGCGACTTAGGCTCATTGCAGGCTTTTCCTAGAATATATCTTTGTCTCTTTTCAGGTTGATCCAGTGTTTACAAGGGAAGTGAAAGCCAAAGTGCAGAGGTGAGCACAGGGAGGGAGGGGCCTTTTGCAGGAGAGGAAGCCGAGTGGCCAGCCCATCGGCCCAGTGTCCGTGTCCTGGGCTCGGTCCCCGCACGTTACAGATAATTCCTCACTTCATCCCCCCAGTGGTCCCGTGAGCCCCCGGGCACTGCTCCTTTCCCATTTACAGGCAAGGGAACTGATATCCTCGGAGTCTAAGCCGCTCCCTAAGGAGTGGCAGAGGTGCCCAGCCTCGCTAGTTCCGGGAAAGGCCAGTGAAAACCATGCTGAGAGGATGATGTGCGCCGGTCACATTGGCACAAATGGAAAAGTCAATATTCAGGGTTTGGTAGAGTATGGGGAGCTGTATCCCTCTCCCATTCTGCTGCTGAGGGTGAGAACTGCCACCCGCTCCTTGGAGAGCAGTTTGTCAGAGTGTCTGAGGTTAACTGCATTTGTCTGCCCCGATCAGAGACCTGCCCACTCTGGCTTAAACATACTGGGGCTTAACTGTTCCCATAAAAATCTGACATGGTTGGTCCAGGACTCATGGCCTTGGGCTCCTGTCTCTCTGTCCTGCCATCCTTCACCTGTGGCTGCGAGTGTCACCCATCACGTTCTGCATTTTCGGTGGGGGGACAGGCCAGGGCGAGGGCCAGAGGAGTGGCCAGCCTCTGTTGAGTGATTCCTCACAGACCCAGGGATTCCAGCCCACCATACTGGCGACCCCGTCACAAACGGGACCGGGGATGGCGATGGTTCCCCGTACTCACTCCGCTGTCCTTACATTGCTCATAGGTACAGAAAGCACGTATGTGAAGGCATAGCCAGTTATGTGAAAGGATTGTATCCGAGTCATGGGAGTCATGGAGAGGGGTGGGGGCCGGAGAAGAATCAGTGTTGTTGGATGAAAAATTTTAAAAAGGCAAAACCGAGAGGAAAAAACATTGTCACCTGTGGGTGGTGGGAACGGGGGTACTTGTTGCCTTATTCTATTTTAGTATTTCTCTTTCTCTCTGTTTATTACACGTCTAATATGGTCTCTATAGGGATCTTTAAAAAATTATTTGAAAAGTTGAATTCGAAATAGGATGTTGTGTAAATCTTGTACAGAAAATGGCAAACACATTACCTGTGACTTCCAATGTCTGAGATGTCTCCTTTGTCACATGTATTCAAACAACAGCTGAGCTGTTAGCGGGCTGTCTCCCTCCCTTATGAGGGTGGGAGATAGATTCTCAGCCCAATATTGCTTTTTGTATCCCACCTCGATCAGTGACCTTCCTAGAGACTGCGGGGGTTCCTCCACAACTGTCACCTGTCCTCCCAGCCCTCCCGTAAGGTCCCTGCCCATATCGTTCCAGGGCCACTGGGGTGCGACTGATCCCCGAGATGCCTCAGCATGACCTCCACGCGGTTGTGAAGAAGTGCTTCGCGCTGGTGAACAGCTCTGTGTCCGAAGGCATGTCTGCTGCCATTCTGGAGGTGAGGACGTAATGGGACGCTGGGTGTGCACCCAGGAAACTGTCCGTCACCCCTCTTCTTACTGATGGAGGTGGTGTCTTTGTCCAGGTCCTGCCTTCTCAGAGCTTGGAAAAAGCAAAGTAACATTTCCCTGGGCGCTCAAAAGTAGTTCTTAAGTTCTCTCTGGGACTTAAAAAGATCGTTTCGTCTCTCGCTGCCATTTCTCCTCGCCAGTTGCCGACTAAAATAAAGTGAAGGCACACTGCGTCTGAGCCGCGAAGTATCACAGCGGGAAGGCAGCTGAGGTTGAGAAGGTTGGAAGGGGATGTGGGGTGCAGGTGTGTTTTCGCATGAAGCTCCGTTTCTGTTGGTTTCTTCCCTTCTTCAGTGTGCTCTCTAACCTAGAATCAGGGGTAAAGGGATGGGAGGAGAGCACAGTGGTACCTCGGCTTTTGAACATCTCTGTTAACGAACATTTTGGTTTACAAACGCCGTAAATTTTATGGATCTATGGTATCATTAAATAGTAAAATTCATGCTAAACTTGGTTTTAGGGGGTTGATTTTAATGGTCTGGGACGGTTTAATCCATTTTGCATTACTTTCTATGGGGAAACCGTGCCTCGGTTTTTGAACGTTTCACAACTCGAATGGTCTTCTGGAACGGATAACGTTAGAAAATCGAGGTACCACTATACTCTGAGATGCAGAGGGGGTGGTGGTGGTATCATCTAGTCTCTCCATCTAGCATTCAGCTCTATCAAATCGCTAGTCTGCTTGGGTTAAATGTGCACCTTCCCACACAACTCAGATCCGTTACCAAGTTGTGTGTTTCGCAGGGAGAGGCTCAAATAAAAAGCCCCTGCCGCTGAAATCCTGGGGGGTTCTGGCTGGACCGTCAGCTCTTCTGTAGGGCTCCATCTGCCTCGCAGCCCTTCGCCAGCTCTTTTCACTGGAGCGTTTTACGTGACGGGGTATTTTACCTGAGTGTCTTAGCTGCTTCGTGCGCCTTACGTACTTGAGGCACCAGTGTGTGCCCCGCGCGGAGGGGTTTCCTTTCTCTTATTTTGTTGTTAGTTCATTGTAGCTAGAGTCCTTTTGAGGAGTGGCATCTGCGAAGGGTGGACTCTGCTCCCTCCTGCTGGGGCCAGCCTGCGGGACTGGCTTTTCTCCATAGCATTACACTGCAGGCGGCAGCGTTCCTATTTCCTAGTTCTCAGTGCTGGCATCGCCCACAGCAGACATGGCATAAGCTCTGACTGAAGAGCATGTGATGAAGCTGCAGGAGGAGGGGACACACGTGGCCACGGGCCCCCAGGCCTTTGACTCGGCTGCATTTTCTCTCTCTCTCCATGCTGCTTCTTTCAGTGTGGGCTTAGAGTGATGCTATTACTGGGCTGTAAGTACCTGTAATAGCCATGTATTTCTTTGGACATGGGTGGAAATTACTGAATTTACTGGCCCAAAACGTACGATTCGTGAACCTCAGTGTTTCAGAGAATATGGCAACTAAAGCAGGAAAAACAAATCCTTCCTACATTTAAGAAATGACTGATGCTGTATGCCTGATATTTTCCTTTCATGTGGCATCATTTAAAAACAAAACAAAAAAGACTGAGTGCTGGGGGCGAGGCTACACCCCCACGCCCACGACTGATTCCGGGGTGGGGATGCTTTCAAAGCACGTCCCGTGGATTCGTAACGTGTTCTTCTCAGCCGCACGTCAATACCTCGGTCCGAGCTCAATGATTAGCATTAATCTCCTCTGTGGTTTAAAAGCCGCTTCAACTATAGTCACTGGGGCGATACACTTCACTCTTCACATTAGAGTTAAAATGTGCATTGTTACTGAGCCGGTCCTGGCGCTGCTGCTGAGTTATCCTTTCTCCGTAAATACACATCCCCCCAGCTTCTTAGGAAAAGGTAGAGTGGAATCCGGGAGCTTTATAACTCGCACACACAGCATTTCACCGCAGATGCCTTGCTGTCAAATCTCATTCACTTCAAAGGACAGGCAGCTGTGAGCAGTTCTGACTGCCTTAAACTGTTGTCGTGTGCCTTTTGGAAACTCCAAAATAACCTTTGGGCTGAGGGTTTTGAATGGAACTGATTTTAGAGGAGTGGGTAGGGTGCGTTTCATTAGCATTGATTCAGACAACGCGAGTGGTTAATCACAGAATAAATGCGTATTACTGTTGAAGGAAGGGATTTTTTGACCTTCCAGAATTAGCTTTGTTTTCTCATGGAAGCTTATACAAATCCCGTTTGCAAAAACACATACTAACATGATAACGTCCAAAACTTTAGCTGGATATACACTCCTATCACTAATCTGTTGTTTCAGGTTCGGGCTTATTACCAAGTTGAATTTGGCACAGAATTAAATGAACAGAATACAAAAAAAATATTTTCTTATCCAGGCCTTTCTCATTTAGGCTCTCCTCCCCGCCCCAGAACGCACACACGTGCACATGCACACACGCACGCACATACACGTATACACCCACACATACGTACACCGCCAGGGGTGAGGAAGGCCCCTTCTCAAGTAAAAAGCAGGAACAAGGTAATTCTGGGCTCTTAGCTTCCAGGTCCAGGCCCTAGAGGTTGAAGATTCATTTAAGGGCTTTTCAAGGACAACTGTGACTGTGTCATGTGACTTTTCCTGGGGTGTGTGTGTGTGTGTGTGTGGCAGTACGTGCCCCTCCCACCTTGAAAAGCGAATGGTCCTTTGATGTCACAGTTGGAAGGGTGCTCCTCAAATATAGTTTGGTGGGGCCAGTAGGAAAGTGAAGTACTTTGCAAGGTGCAGGACGGAATCAAAGAGCTGTACCCAGAATGCCACTGGCATCCCCACGGAGAAACACTCCTACCCCAGCGATGTGAGATCCGAATGCACGTGTGGAGGTAACTGAAGGTCACTCAGCCTTACCGCATCCCCACACGACGGGCCACGGTCACCAGGCTGGATACGCTCCCATCAAGGCCATTAACTCGCAAGCAAACCTCTGCAAGAACATCTGGACGGGGTGTTTTCTACCCGAGCTGTGCCTCTCAAGCCCTGTGACGCGTGAACACCATAAACATGGGGGCTGGAGCCCCCATTACTGTTTGGTCCTGCATTTTTGTTTTAAGGCTGCTCTGCCCTGCAGAGTGGACGCAGTGTCTCTGGAGAATCTATGAAGGTTTTGAAGAAGGTTGAATATGAACCTGATAAAGGGCTGAAGAGCTCCTGGCGCCGAGGCAGGTGGAGAAGGAACTGACTGCAAACAACTAGGTGTCAGACACCTCACTCTGGCACCTGCTCTTGCTTAAGACGTCTCCTTGATGAAAGACCCAGCCGGACAATCAGCTCTAATGCGTCTTTTGGAGCAAAAATTAATATAAGACCCGGTATTATATTACATATTATATTAATATTATATTACATTATGTTAATTATATTACAGACCCGGTCTTATATTAAAATAAGACCGGATCTTATATTAATTGTTGCCCCAAAAGATGCATTAGAGCTGACTGTCCGGCTAGGTCTTATTTTCAGGGAAACGGTATGTTAGAAAACGGTTACAGTGGATCGTTTTCCAGAACTTGGCAAATATGGTCATTAAAATCCAGTGCATCATGTGAAAATCCAGTGTTTCAACAGGGACATCATTTTGTCAAGCTGTCCTCTCTGGGAGCTGCCAGGGGCCCCGTTAACAGGAGAAGCTGTCCACGAACTGGCTCATCGGCCAGAGCCGCTTCTACAACCCCACCCACTTGTGTCCTCCTTCTGTCCTGCAGGCGATGGACCTGGAAGTTCCGGTCTTGGCCAGGAACATCCCGGGGAATGCGGCCCTGGTGACGCACGAGGTCACAGGACTGCTGTTCTCCGACCCCCAGGTAAGGAGGGGCTAGGCCCTGGCCCCCGCCTGTTTCGGTGGCTTTCGTGTGTGTCCTCTTGGTCTGACTTGCGTGATTTTGTCTGCTTGCGGCATCCGTCTCAGAACCAGTGGCTGCCCAGATGACACACGGTGTCTGCTGTGACCACGCGAGCAGCCGCCTGGACATGCGGCTGGAGAAACCAAGCGTCGGTCAGGAAACAGGAGACCCGAGTTGTACTCTGAGGCTGTGTGTGACCCTGATCCAGTCACGTCACCTCTTAGACACTGAGATTTCTGATTTCTAAACAGGCTCGCTTCACACACACGCCTGTCTCTCTAGAACATCTACTGGTGTTCAGAAGACTGCCCTACATCTGATCACAGTCACGTGTACAAAGAAGGCAGGGTACTTGTATGTAGACATGGATTGGAACAGAAAATAAAGGACAGTGCAGCTGACAAAGGGCACAGTGGGTGGACCTGGGGCACGTGTGTCAGGACATCCCGGAATGTGTGTTGAAAGGGATCCCCATTTGCCAGGTGCCAAGGTTCTAAGGATAGGCCCCCACGTGTCTATGTGCATGTGAACCCCTCGGGACAGCGTGCAGGCGTGGGGCCGTGGCCTGCGTCTCCCAGCTCAGACAAGAGTGGCTCAGTAACTGCTGCTCTCAGAGGGGTGACGGGGCTGAAGTGCAGGTACACAGGCAGAGCGGTGTGCAGGGCACAGGCCAGAGCTGGACCTGCTGTCACTGGGAAAGGCCCTGCTCCATGCCACCTACGTCCTTTAGGTGGTGAATACACCTCTTAGGCCCAGCCTTTGTTTCAAGCCTTTAGCCTTGAAAACTAGGTTGTACCCCCCATCGTCTTTATGAAAGCACATGTTATATTCAGAAACATAGGGATTTATACTTAAAAATTAGTCAGCTCAAAGACTTGAAAATACAGTTTTCCAAATTCCACGTAGGAGAGGTTTTATCCCCGATTCTTTTGCTTTCCCTTAATATAATCATGGGTCAGCCCTTTTCATGACCTGTGCATCAGAGTTGCACAGACCAGACAGAAGCCAGCTTCACGGTGGGGGGGGGGGACAGCAGGATGGCGGGGACCAGCCAGCCCCGCACAGGTGTGCTGCCTCAGTGGGGAAGCAGACTGAAGGGACAAAAGAGGCCCAGGGCTTGTCTGTTATGGTCTAGCAAAAGGCACGTGTACTTTCAATGCCTTTTGACAAAACTCCTATAACCAACATGACGTCGGAGTGTGAAGCGCTCAGGTAGTTACTTGCTGATTCTCTAAAGAAAGGCTAACTGCTTCCAGCACTGGCTGAGGTTTAGGATGAAGAAGAGTGTCTCCACCCTGGTAAAACGGTTTCATTCTCATCTCCCCAAACACAATGTTAGTACGCGTCGCAGCTCAATTTCAGAGCACGACCACTATCTCAGTGCGTGTCTGAGCAGCCGTCACTGACGCATGGGCGTGTCGGGCTGAACACCAGCACGGGAGCCTCTGGGTATCCTGACTTTGCAGAGCTTCTTGGACGGTACGGGCCTTTCTACTATGTGCAAATCACTGTCATGATGGCGACAGTTCTGAGTCAGCTCTGCTGGTGACCGGTCTCCCGTGAGCTCTCAGACACCATCTCACAGCAGGCACAGTTAAGTCGCAGACTTACTTTGATTCCAACTTAAACGTTCGTTGTACAAAGGATATTTACAAAACTAGCATGCTTTGCGTTTCACATGGGGCGAGGCTGCGTTTTTATCACATGATTTGAGAACATGCACTAGATACGGATGTGGCTTTGTTTTGTTTGCTTTGTAGCCGTGATCTGACTTGACCTAACACAGAGTCAGAGATGTTGCTTCAAAAACAAATAGGCCTTTTAAATGAGTCAGACTGTGGTTATAGTCTCTCAGCTAAGGAACTCAGGTGAAATGAACCACTTGGTCAACCAAAGGGTTGGTGGCCAGCGTTTGTAAGGTTTGTTTCAACAGAGAATAAAAGTAACATTTCACTGAGTAAGAACTTCCCTGTTAGAGCACCAGCCTCATAAAGTGGGTATTTTTTAACCATGAATGCTGTTCCAATCCATGCTAAATCTGGAGTTAGTAGTTCTGCTGTGGTTTTTACTTCCTAATTGAGATGATAAAGCCGGATATAAAGGATGGCATCAATCAGTCGCTCAGCAGGTTAGACTGCACATTCCACAGGCCGCTCACGTTTTTTTCTTTTTAAAGGAATTTCTTTTTTGGTGGGGGCAAGGGGAACAGGACTTGATTGGGGAACAGTGTGTACTTCCAGGACTTTTTTCCAAGTCAAGTTGTTGTCCTTTCAATCTTAGTTGTGGAGGGTGCCGTTCAGCTTCAAGTTGTTGTCCTTTCAGTCTTAGTTGTGGAGGGCGCAGCTCAGCTCCAGGTCCAGTTGCCATTGTTAGTTGCAGGGGGCGCAGCCCACCATCTCTTGTGGGACTCAAGGAATCGAACTGGCAACCTTGTGGTTGAGAGCCCACTGGCCCATGTGGGAATCGAACCGGCAGCCTTCGGAGTGAGGAGCACGGAGCTCTAACTGCCTGAGCCACCGGGCTGGCCCTCACTTGTGTATTTTTAAAAATGAAAAACAAATTTTACATACGTTTTGCCTGAACAGTTGTTAAAGGGATCCCTTATCCTTTTGCTTATTTTGTGACCCTTTTTATAAGACTGAACCAACAACAGGAAAATGGAAACGTGACGTTTCCCCTGAAAGCGTAGCCCATACTCCGTGCTTGTCCTTGTTGGACAGTTTTCTGATAACCAGGGGCTTTGGCTCCCCGCCCCCTCCCCGGCACCTGTGTCACATGGTCCCTGAGGTCCAGTCATGCCCGTGAGGGGTGTGGAGGCGCGCATGCGTGGTGCTTCCATCCATCTGGCAGGGCTCATTTTATGTGTGGGCTCCCGCAGGCCCTGCACCCAAAGACCAGGACATCAGCAGGTGTGACAGTAATGATACACTAATGGCTGGGGTGGCAGAAGCGAGATCTTTAGGAAAGGGAGGCACGATAAGTCTGTGCTAGCATGCGTGGAGGGAGTAGGAAAGAAGCCGATTTGGAGTTCGCATGAGCTGGGCCGGGGGTGCAAGCTCAGATGTCTGGAGGACACGAAGGCCTGCCCGGGAGTGGGGTCCTTTCCCTGCGGGAGACGACAGGCCCGGAGCGAAGGTGTGCAACCCACCACCTGACTCCAAGGATACAGGCCAATTTGAAGCGAGGCTGGATATCTCGATTTTTATTTGGATTTTACCAACTTTTAAATGTCAATAATTCAGTTAATTTTTTAAATTATTAGTTGAAACTCTCTGTGGGCCGTTTGGTCATTTGTGGCCTCACCCCCTGAAAGCCCTGGGTGCAAGGGCAGTTTCTTAATGGGGAGAGAAAGGCAGAAGTGTCCCCTGTGGGGTCCTGGGCTCTGCCCTGGAGAGCTGGACCGGGAACGGGACCTGGTGCTGAGTATGGACAGGTGAGCACTGCTGTGGAAAGGTAATGGGGAATCTGGAAGGAAAGGAAGTTTGCTTTGGGGAGCTTATCAAATGCAAAGAATGTATTTGGGCTTTTAACAAAATGAAGATTAAAAATCTTCAGCTGTCATAGGAATAAAATCATCTCTCTTTTTATACAACTAACCCCTGGGAAGCCATAAGTGATGCTTTTGAAACCCACTAAACATGGATTTTTCTTTTGTTACCACAACAACCCCATTCTTTCTAAGAATAAGGACGAACTATTTTATGGTTCCCTGTCATAGCTTTAGAATTAAACGCCATTTGGCATTTAATAGATAGGGTGAATCCGTAGTTTTTCTCAGGGTCAGACTTTTAAAGTGTGGCCCAAACTAGTTTTGCTGGGAGGTTCTGTTTGTTTTTTAGACAACCATAGAGTAAAATAAATTTCTGGATGATGGTGATAGCTACCACTGATCAAGGGATTGTTAGGTTCCAGGCACTGTTCCTAGCGTTCTACGTGGATTTCCACGTTCACTCAAGATGGTTTCTTTTTCTTTAAATGGTAATGATGCTGACAGTCTATCAATGGTTAATGTTTGGAGAGAGTGAGATGTGTTGGAGAACTTTGGGTGGGGCGGGGCCGTGCTTGGTCTCCAGTTTTCCACTTGAAATCTGAGCAATTCTAGACACCTTTCTTCTCCCTACGCTCGTGCCTCATTGGTAAGAGGGAGATAAGGCCCATTTGGAGAAGAACAGAGAAAGCACACGTGATGGAGGCCCTTCTGTCACTCAGATGAAGGCTGTGCATTCTGTCATTCACAGTCACGGCTTGGGCAGACGCAAGGTGCCGTCGGCTGCTCCTTGGAGCCCTCTGGTGTGCAAAACACTTTTGTGTAAGAGCTGGAGTCACGCTGGCTCGGCCCACTGGAGAGGCAGAGGTCCCATCGAGCTCACTTTGGGCCACTTTCTCCGTATGGAATTTGGTGAGGTGTCAGCCCATGTCACGCAAAATAGCATTTCTCCGTCTTTTTATTCTCTTCCAAATTTTAACTTCCTGACCAAAATATGTAATTCTTGGATGTTAAATGCAGCTGTAAACTGTAAGCGCACCACTCCTTCTTCAGGAAGAAGTTTTTCGACCAGAAATGAAAGACTACTCAGAAGGGAAGTTGACTGAAAACAGTCAACTCCTAACTGAATAATGACAAAGACAAAACCAGGCTCTCCTGCATGAGTTTTTGTTAAACTTTAGAAATCTGTAATCTGAGCCCTGTGGACCTGAGGTAGACCTGGTCCCCTTGGGTGCTTAGTTTGCTGTGTTTTTAAAATTTTGAATTACTGTCAGTATTTAACATGGGGTGCTTTCCCATAAATATTCAGAATTCAGGCTTCTCTTGAAGAACACAGGCAATGTGGCATCAAGTGTAGGCTGGCATTTCCCACAGCAGTTGGGTGGCACTGCCCACTTTCCCCGCTGGGCCCGGTGGGCACTGGCGTTTCCAAAGCTGATACAGAACAGTGTCTAGATCTGTGTTTGAATCTGTCAGGAAACGGCATTCCTATACTTGGTTTCGATTTTCTTTGTGTTGTCTTAGTGTGTGTGCTTTCCTGCCTTGTGAGTTAGTAGCATGAATAATCTTTGAGTCTTGTCATTACACGGCACAGAGCCCTTGACAAATAGCCCTCCCCCAATAAGTGTTTGTCAATCAGCCAATCAGTTTTCTGGTGAGTTCTCTAGCGGACAGGTGTAAAATCCGTTGTGCTTTGGTGGGAATGATGACAAATGACATCTGCACTTGTTTCATAGAAGTCGTGCATGCAGCAGCTCGTGCCGCCAAGTTCGGGTCCACTTGACAGGCCTCATGGGTGAGGTGGTGGACGCTGCTGGTGGCAGGCGTCTCTGCCCTGGTAATCTCTCACCCTTGCGGAGGTAGCTCAGGCTTCGTTATGTGGCGGCCTCAGGGCTCCGAGAGGCAAGGGTGGGGCTGGAAGGCCTCTGGAGCTTTGCGTGGACGCCCCACAGCATCACGTGTCACAAGCAAGTTACAGGACCAGCCCAGAGTCGGGAGGTGGGGGAGTCCCCTCTCCCCCTTAATGGAAGGAGTGGGAGACTCATAGAGCAAAGAGACGCATGACGCATGCACAGGGATGGGTGGGGGCCGCAGCCGCCATCTCTGCACACGCTCCAGCACGTCTCACTGTCCACAGGCGTGTGGTCGGCGCGTTGCCTCAGCGGTCGTGCAGGCAGAAAATGGGCCTGGAGCATTGGGGGTGACGCTTACTGTCCCAGTGCCATTTCCCTTGTCTTTCCGTGGTGCTTCTCCTCTTCCTTCAGCCTCTCTCTCATCCAGGTTTCCTCATGCCGACGGCCAGTGTTTCCCGGTCCTCACACATGCCCACCTCTATCTTGCGTCTGTGTTTTTGGTTCCATGCAGAGAGGAAAAAGTGCATCACATTTTATTCCTAAAAACCGTCTCATTTGGGATTTTGTTGTAAAATGGTCATACCTTCTGTAGAAATTGTGGGGGGTAGGTGAGCTCAGCAAAGTCTCTGCATCACATACATCAAAGATAGGAACCAGCGTCATAAAATAACGTACCGAATCTGTAAGCCTCACACATGACTTTAATAAGAATGGTGTTCTGTTATGAGATGGGAATAAATACACTATGTTTTTATCACAAAAAGAACACTGATTTACCAAAAAGTATATACACGATACCTAAAAACATAATTCTATCATAAATATCGCTATTTATATTGCTAGCTATAAAAGGCATTCAACATTGAATTAACAGTGATTTTGAGAATATGTGGATATTCCTTTAAATATCCAGGCACTGTGTTAATCTCAGGGGTTGCTGCGTCACTGGAATTTACACTTCTTAACAGTCCAGGTAATTCTGTTTCTTTCCAATAAGGAAGGGCTTGGAGATCAGAAACGGGCCCCTCTTTCCTTATCGCGCCATGTCTGTGGACAGCAACAAACAATGCACATTAGAGAAATATGGTCTGAAACTCAGCAACGGAAGAAAGGGGAGGGGAGGAAAGCCAGGACCGTTCAACCCCCTCTCCCGCCTTCTCCTGTGTCAGCATGGACGTTCATCCTGGCGCGTGTGTGTGCATGTGTGCGCGTGTATATGCGTGTGTACACACACCTGTGTGCATGAGCATGTCTGTGTGTGTGCGTGTGCACGTGTGTGTGTGTGTGTGCGCGTGTAGTCTTACCCCACCCCAGTGTTTGCATTAACTCTCACCCCTCCGCCTTCTCAGAGGGAAGAGAGCAGGAGCTCGTGCAGACACAGGCGTCTGGACGCACTTGCAACCCCTTCAGTATTCACGTCAACTTCTCTTCTCTCCTTCTTGGCAGGAGTTTGTTCAGCTGGCGAAGAGACTGGTTAGTGACCCTGCATTAGAGAAAAAGCTCGTGGCCAATGGAAGGCGGTATGTGAGAATGTACCACTCGTGGCGGGTGGAGCGAGACACCTACCAGCACCTCGTCAGGACACTGGAGGGCAGCCCTGAGGACTAACGGTGCCAGCCTGCATCTGCCATCAGAGGCACAGCCCTGCGCAAATAAATCCTGGGCCAGCAGGTCCAGCCCCGTATATGAATCGAGCCAGTTTCATTGGAATTGTAGATGTGTCGGTTGTAAGAGGGCTCGCCCCAAAGCTCTCTGTGCTTCCAGTAACACTCCCGACATGTTTCCAGACCAGGCCAGATGGAGACACAGAGGTTTTCAGGGGAATCAGGGAGAGAACTGGATTTGTGGCTTTGGCGGGCTTATCTGTAAGTCCGCACAGTGCAGGCACTGCTCACCTGCCTTCTGGTGGCCTCTAAGCCATCGTCGTCTGTCCAGAAAGCAAAAACAAACAAACGTTTGCGCTGCGAGGAGCCCTGGCAGCATTGTTCACATGGTACAGACCACAGCGCATCTGGGTCCTGACCGATACGGAGGGGCCGAGGCTGACTGGACACGGGACGGGCTGTGGAGTCCACATGTGCACACTCCGTCCTCCGCAGGTAAGTAACTGCAAAGCAGCAGGTGCCCTCTAGAAAAACAGGGAGTGCGCCCCCACTCCGGCCGCTGAGCTTTAAAAGGAGATACTGACACGCGAGCGTCTGATTAAGAGGGGTTTAAAACACGATCACTATTTTAATGCCAAAGTAGAGATGAAAAGAATAATGCTTTTCTGTAATCGCTGCAGACAGTTTCAGTTTCCTACTCAGTTAACTTTATGATGAAACATTTTGTGTCTCGTTTTCAGTTTGCTGATGTACGGTTCTGGAGGACTTGAAGGCTAAATTTCCAGATAGAGCTAACTGTTGACCTTCACGTATGGAGGGCAGACATTGAATGCAGCACAGTGGTACCCTGAAAAGAGGGGGTGCTCACGTGGGCCTGCAGTTGGGGTGTGGGGTTGGCGCTCACTGCTCCCCCTTGAAGATCACTCTTTGCCTCCTTCCCACAACCTCTTAGGAAAGCTAAACGCAGCAGGACCTTTTTGATCTAAAAGATTCATCATGGATCTTAGTTTACAGAAGCGGACCACGTACGCTCTCCTTGCAGATGGGAATGTGCGGTCCAGCGGACACCTGGTGGACGCAGCAGGCCGAGAATATGCTGCTAGTGCCCTAGCTGTTGGCAGCCCCCCCCCCCCCATGCTCAGTTAGGGATGGGACAGTGTCTAAACGTCTGGCCTCTCAGCAGGCCATGATGTGGCTTCACGCGTTTCTCGCGTCCCTGCGCTGGCCTCGGTGAGCAGGGTCTGCACACTACCCGGCCTTTCTCCTTGAAGGGTCTTGGCCGTTGAACCTGCCTTGTCCACTGTTGACCTGCAGCTCCCTGACATCGGGGGAGCTGTCTCTTCTGCATTTGTCCAATGATGACACAGCTGCCTTCTTCCTCTTCCCCTCCCTCTCCTTTCTTGCACCTCCGACGCCCCACCTGCAGGTCCCTTTTGGGACCCAATGTCCATGTGGAGAGTCAGGGGGCTGAGTGTGGTAGAACCTACGGGAAGCCCTCCTTACCACGCATATTAAAGCAGTGGTTCCCAGCCTCGCTTTTAAAAACTTCTGATACCTGGGCTGCATCCCAGATGTTCCATCCGAATCTTGGGCCGTGCGGGGGCCCCGTCCTGAAGCTTCCGTGATCCAACGTGCAGACTAGACGGACAACTGACTGGAATGGCCCCTGTGAACAGGGACCAGAATGTCACAGAAAACAAGGACAATGTAAACAGAGGTTGGATGGTAACTTCCTATTGAAATAGAAATCCCAGAATTAAGAAACTAGTTAGATTCGTCTCTAACAAAATTTATTTATGCAGGTGGAGTTGCATCTGTAAGTGCAGGGCCAAGAACTACCCCTCCCCGCCCCCCAACACACACACACACACACACACACACACACACACAAATAAATCAATCCACGGGGCCTTCACCAGTCATCCCGTCGCAAGTATCTCTTCTCTCGTTGCTATTTAAGTTTTCTTCTGCAGCGTCTGTCCTTTCATGGCCTTTCTCTTCACTCGTCGGTTACCTGCTCTCCAGCTATCAGAGCCTCATTCATCTGGGGTTCAAGTCGGAACGACAAATGTCTCAGCAGTTTCAGGGAGTCCTGCAACTTTTGCAAGATTTGCAGTTTTACTCTTTGGTTGATTTACATTGTTGGCATTTGAATATTTTAAACATCTAACAACAGTAAGAGGGATTGACTCTACAGACTGGGATGGAGAATGGGAATATCACTTAAGGTTACGTTTGGTTATCCAAAGAACAGTGGCTGAAGCAGGAGAGAAATGCATTTTTTTTCTCAAAGATTAACAGAGCATATCTGGTGTTTCCCAGGTCAGGGACTCAGACCCTCCATCCTGTTCCTTCTTCCTCAGTAGAAGGCCGTCTCTACCTCTTGGTGTAAGGTGGCTGCCCAAGCCACGCCATCATGCCTGAGTTCCAGGCTGCAGGAAGATGGAAGGCAGGAACCAACACATATCTCCTCCCTGTCAGGACAATTCCCACTTCCAGGTCCATACTGTGTCCAGACCCAGTTGCAAGAGCAGCTTGGAAATGCAGGCTTTCCCCTGAGTAGCCCGGTACCCAGTTAAAAACCAGGGTCCATTATCAAAAAGAAAGGGGAGGGTGCATACCAGGAGACTGCTTGAAGTTGCAGAAGCCACGGAGATAAACTTGTTTTAATTCTGCAGTGGTTACAGGCATCCTACTTTTTCTGAATCACTGAATACCTTTGAATGCCAAGAAAAGTGTTTTCCCTTAAATTAGCTTTTAAGGCCAGCCCGCCACAGCTCGCCTTTCTTCCCAGGACGTCGTTTGGATAAGAGCTCTCAGCCAGTGTATCGGTCACTCCCTCAAACACTAAAAGCCTTGTCCAAAGCCTGCATGGGTTTTCACCAGAATCTGCTAAAATGTTCCTTTGCGTCAGGTGAAACACAATCCCAGAAAACAGCGCACTTAAGTGGGTCCCTGTGTGTGTGTAATTTCGGTCATTCTGAGTATGTCAGTGGCTGAACCAGCTGTCATGTTGGAAGAGTTTAGGAAAGCAACCTTTTCTGAAGGGACCCATGAGTCAGCTTCTAACCAAAACAGCAAGAACTTGTATTACAAGCAAGGTGCCATGAAGCCCCAACTCGCATAGTGTTTAGGTTCTAAAACAGTGTTTAGGACAAAAATCTTGCAGGTCAAAATTACCCATGAAAACAGCCTCATTCGCCTGTGGTTCAAGTTGGTCTCCAACATTCCTATCCTCAATTTCAGGAAATTCTACACCTTTTGCAAGGTCTGCAGTCTTACTTTTTGGTTGATTTATGCTGTGTTGGCACTTACACACATTCTCAACATGGAGCAGTCGCTAAGAGGGACCCACAGGTGTGGCACGTCAGCCTGTGTCTCTACAGCCCCACACAGGAAGTCATGCGCTCAGGCAGGTTTTAGACCCAGGAAGGGAGATGAAAGGAAGTCACCCTCTGAACTGTGGTTATCACCGGTTCCGATTTTCGATAAAGAACTGAATCTCCAGCACGAATGGGGAAGCTCCCCTGACCCGGGGGCAGGGCTATGCCCTTCCATTTTCCTAGCATCCGTGTAACCCTTCATCCAGTCACTCACCACGCATTTCCTGCAGTGGTGCACCCAGGCACTGCTCTCGGGGCCACGGACACAGCAGGGAACCAGAGCTCCCGCCCTCGTGGGCATCCCTGCTGGCCTGGACAGAGCAGTCAGTCCACCCAGGAGTTAGGACTAAAGTCTGTGAGGAAGGGACCTACAGACAATTAAATCCCAACAGTTTCTGAGACTGAAAACCACATCTGGGGCGCTACAAGTAATTTCTAAGAGGATCTTCATAGAGACTCCAAAGGAACTTTCAGTACCAGTGAATATGTTAAAAAAAAGTGGGGAGGGGTGTCAGTTAAAAGAAACGACTTCATCTTTACCTGTGGCCACAATCTAATTTGAAGACATTATTCTTACAATGTACTCTTTTCAGACTCATAAATAGTCCTTAAAAATCCAGGCGGAGAGAAACTGCTTTCCAAAAAGTGACACAACCCTGATCAGTTACAAAAACTTTCTCCCTCAGGAACAAAGAAATCGATGTCCTCATGCCTGTCCCAGCACAGGCCCTCGAAATCACTCTGTGTACTTCAGAGAGCCTCAACTATCACAAGAGTCAAGCTTCATTTAAAATGGATTTTCGGGCCGGCCCGGTGGCTCAGGCAGTTAGTGCTCCGTGCTCCTAACTCCAAAGGCTGCCGGTTCGATTCCCACATGGCCCAGTGGGCTCTCAACCACAAGGTTGCCAGTTCAATTCCTTGAGTCCCACAAGGGATGGTGGGCTGCACCCCCTGCAACTAAAATTGAACACGGCACCTTGAGCTGAGCTGCCGCTGAGCTCCCAGATGGCTCAGGTGGTTGGAGCGCATCCTCTCAACCACAAGGTTGCTGGTTCGACTCCCGCAAGGGATGGTGGGCTGCGCCCCCTGCAACTAACAACGGCAACTGGACCTGAAGCTGAGCTGCGCCCTCCACAACTAAGACTGAAAGGACAACAACTTGACTTGGAGAAAAAAAAGTCCTGGAAATACACACTGTTCCCCAATAAAGTCCTGTGCCCCTTCCCCAATAAAAAACAAAATCTAAAAAAAAAAATGGATTTTCTTCTTTAGCATCTAATATAAAAAATGTGCTAAGTATTTCCCCAAAGGAGAAAGGTTAGTAGCCAACGTTTGCAAGACACTGGAGAGCAAGAGGCCACGGAACACGAGATGGCGAGCTTTCTGACTTGGTATTTGGTGCAAATTCCTGCCTCTCGGAAGCAGCTGGAAAACCGTTTCCACAATGGAAATACCTGCTTGCCAAGGAGGCTTCTGTCTGTTACTTTCTGTCCTGTGTCCACATGTGCTTAGAGGCGCAGTGGGCATATGAGCAACTCTAACAAATGAGGTGGTTGAAAAAGCAGCTGCGCTCAGGACTTTAAACGGTATCATTCCTCCAGTTCTGCGGGTAAGAGCACACGTGAATTCAACAATTTATGTTCAAAGGCTGACAGCGGTGCATTTTACCCAAGCCCTGTTCTCCCAGAAAACAGGAAAGTTTTATGTTCAGGGAAAGGGCTTTCTGCAAAGGACCTCCCTTCCGCACATGACCTGTGATTTACTTAGATGGATTCACCAGTGTCCCCATGTTTGTGCCACAGCCAGCCAGAGGCCCACCAAGGTCCCAGTCTGTCTCAGCAGTGAGCCACGGACCCCACTGCTCAGCCATCACCAAATGCGTGTTGATCAAAGCCTGTGTCAGCCCTTCCCCTTCGCAGGGTCTGGGGTCCGGGTTGAGTGGGAGCCAGCAGACCGCCCCTGAGAATAGGCTGGGCTCAGGGCCAAGCATTCTCCCACCCACTCTCCATCCAGCCTCTCCCACTCACCCCACCCCACACACCTGCTCTTTCCAGCCTTGCCTACCCCTCCCCACTTTGCCTCGACCATATGATGCTTGCAGATCATATGTTCAGAGCGTCCTCCCTATTGCAAGATTCGTCAAGAATCCTTTCCTGTAAAATCTCGTTACTAGAAGCCAGGACTTGTTTCTTGTTTGGCAGCACCTTCTCTGCACCGTTTTAATTTGTCCTCAGAACAGCCCCATGTCTTTACAGGTGAAGAAATCCAGGCTCTGAAACTGGTTCCAAGTCACAGTGTGCTTTCTTTCTATCCCTTCCTCCCTCTCTCCTTCCCTCCCCCCCTACTTTCTCCCCTCAACCCAACTCTACATGTGACTGTCCCCAAATCCCATGCGGTTAGTTGTCAGCTACACATTAAGGGATTTAGTTGGCATATGGGTTAGACAAGTGTTCAGCCAGGTCAGAGAGAGCTGAAAGGGATCAGAATATGCGACCCCCAAAATTCTCCCTTTGGCATATGGATTCTCATTTTGAGCTGAAGGCCACTGAGGATAAGCAGATGCAGGAAGAAGCTTATCTGGGAGCAGACACTTCTGAGAAATGAGGTCTGTCAGAAACCTCCTCTCCCAGGGAGTTTCACGGTCAGGGAGAAGACAGAAAACGAGCCTCACAAAGGAACTTAACTGCTCTTACTGTCCATTGGTTTCCCCACATATTTACCTTCCCACAGTTTAGGGCCCCAGAAGCTCAAAACTCTATCCCTTTGTCACTTCTCCATAATGGTACTTCTCTTGTTAAAACGGCTCTATATGTCTCGAGGCCTGACCACCTCTTGGGGTTTTTATTTCGTTTCTCTGAGGCTGCCACATGCTTACAAAATAAACCTTTTCCTCCTGGTCACCTGTCCTTTGCGTGATGTGCAGGGCCTCAGTCACAGAAGCCACTATGGTAAATGAAAAGTTATTTTTCCCATCAGAAGCATCAGTTTTAATATCAGCACATTTACTTTCAATGAGTTACATACAGAGGGTGCCAAAAAAATGTATACACATTTTAAGAAAGGAAAACTATTAAAATGGTAATACTCAATATATACTGATAACAAAAGATGAATACAAGTCACGTTTGACTTCTGCAATTACAAGAGGTGCTCAAAGTGGTTCCTACCAGCATAATTTTAGTATAGCTTTTTTCATTTCTTAAAATTGTATCCTTTTTTTGGCACCTTCTGTAGTTATAAGAATTGGTATTTGTTGATAAGTGCTACAGAGCTGAAATTTTGATCATTAGGTCTGAAATACAGTAAGTCTTTCTTTTTAGACTATTTTTTAGTTGCCTGGAAATAGCTATTCTTTGGATCAACCCCATAAGCTATGACAATGCCTTTATGCAATTTTTTCCTATTTTGTGTCGGCAGAGTAACATACCGACATATTCAGCAATAAGCACTTTTTTGCATGTGTGCATACGTGCATACACACACAGACACACACAATTTTCTATCAAAATTAGACAGTTCTGAGCTTAGTTTTTAGGGCTGGAGATGGGCATTGCCTCAGTGAAATTTCAGACAATAAGAGGGTGGAATCCTTGGCTGAGTTTCCGAGGCACTTCTGAATTCCATGGGAGAGAAAACAGCGGTCTTGAGAACCAAAGCTTCGGAATTGCGAAGCGGGAGTTTTGAGAGAGAAAGGTTTTAACGTTCAAAATGCAAGGTCTACACGGTATCAGGAGCCGCGTCTGCAGGGACCCCAGGGAAACGTCTGCGCTGGAACAATCGGGCTGGGAAGAAAAGAGGTGAGGAGCTCAGTCCCCGGGCTGGGCATGAAGCCTGCAGCCAGGGAGCAGGAGGAGCGGGTGTGACTGCCCTGCCTGGGCAGGGACTGCATGCAGGGACCCGGGCACAGTAGCAGAAGCAGCCCCCAGCTCACTGAGCAGGTGGTGGCCTGGAACTCAATCCTGCTCCTCGGGACGCTGGAGCGGGAGGGGCAGGCAGGGTCCTGTGTGGCGTCTGCTCTAAAACAGTGCATTCATATCTGCCCTCGTTCTGCTGATCAGCGAAACAGCTCAACCCGGTCAGTTCCAGGTACGCTCGTCACTGGAGGCAGAAGTCCAAAACCGAGGTGCCGGCCGGACCTCGCTCCCTCAGAAGGCTCTAGGAGGACCCCGCCTGGCCTCGTCCCGCTCTGGGGGCCGCGGGTGTCTGGTGGCTTGTGGCAGCGTCACGCCAATCTCCACCTCCACCTTCAAATGCACTTCTCCGTGTCCCTGTATGTTATCGACTGAACTGCGTCCCCCCTAAAACTGAAGTTGAGGCCCTACCACCTTCTGTGACTGCATCTGGAGACGGGGCCTAAGGAGATGACCCCGGTGAAAGGAGGTCCTAAGGGTGAGGCGCTCCTCCAGCAGGGCTGGTGTCCTTACGAGGAGGAGACGCGATGCCAGAGCTCCCTCTACGCGCGCATGCACACATGCACACACACACACACACACCCACAGGAGGCTCAGCAAGAAGGTGGCCCTTTGAGTCAGAAGAGAGGCCTCAGCAGGTACCACCCCTGCTGGCTCCTTCTCCCTGCACTTCAGCCTCCAGAGCTGAGAACTCGCTCGTGTTGTCTGGGCCCCAGGCTGCGGTGGTTTGTTAGCGCCGCCCCAGCTCACTGAAGCCCTGTGTCTTCCTTTCTGTCCCCTAAAGACACTCGCTGTGGGGTTTGGCCTCACCCTAACCCAGGCTGATCCCACCTTGAGATCCTGACCTGAATTTCCTTTGCAAAGATGCCTACTGCACTAGGGTCACATTCGGAGGTTCCAGGGGGTCCTATCTTTGGGGACCCAATTCCCCTCCAACACCAGCACACGTACCTTACAGCCCATTTCAGATGTCAGCCCGGGCCTCTGCGCTTCTAGACTGAAAAGTGCGTGATGCCCCTGCAGTTAGCCCGTGCATGCGGCCCCCTGCACACACACCACTGTGTTTCTGTGAGTGTGGACTATTGGGAAGGAGCCCCGGTGAAGGGCGGGGGCTGGGGCATTTCACAGCAAACCCTGGACGGTCAGAGCCCGTGCTCTGCCGGGTGGAATCAGAAGGTTGATCCCACAGAAGGAGGGAGGACACAAAGTATCTGCTGAGGACGTGAGCACTTCCAAAGTTCAGTCATCCGATTCCCTGGCCTGCTTGCACGACTGTAACCGGCGCAAACTTAGCGTGGTTCGGTTAGTTATATACAGTGTGGCGCAGAGCAGAGAACAGCGTCTCACGGAACAACACTTTCCTGACTCGCTCACGCGGCTGCCCCTGTTAGGTGTATGTACATTTAAATATTTTTAAATTCATACGCAATATATACTTAATGAATGTTATCATATCTAAATTAGAATAATCTGTAAATTTGTATTTATAATTTATAAACATGTATTTCTAAATGTATAAAAATAATCTAGAATTAAATAAAATTAACTTCATAAAGGATGAGAAATTATCATTAAAAATGATACCTATAATTATTTTTATATAACCAAATATTTAAATAATGTGTTAATGCTATTAATGATACTTAAAACTTGTCTGTGATCAAAAAGAAACCGTATCTACAATTACGTATGAAGCCAAATGTATAAATATAACCTTGACCTAGCGATTTCACTTTTAGGAATTGATCCCAAAGACGTAATCGGGGACGACTGACAACATTTCTGCACGAGGCAAAGCCATCACAGCGTTAATTAAAATGGCCAAAGAGCTCCAGCCATGTCAGTATCCAGAAGTGACCAATTAGTTATCGTGTACTTATAACACGGACTAGAAATTGTATTATAAGTGATGTGACTTGACAAGGAACTAGTCACCGGAGCAGGGGGAGTGCGACCTCACTTTTCCAATGTTTGCTACACAGATGCAGAAACCAGGACCCGGAGTGGCACACACGTATCTGGGGGCGGAGGCTAGGGCCACATTTCCTTCCTTTTTCTTGTTTTCAGATATTTATTTTCTTATGCATTTTTTTTGTGTGGCTTTCAAGTGTTTCCTAAGTGAACATGCATTATTTTTTGTAGGTTAAAAATGGTATTTTAGAAATAATTAAGAAAATAAAGCAGGAAAAGCAGTCATTCGGTCCCGACTTCTCCATCCCTTGGTGGCAATTTCTCCAGCTCCCACGAGGCCCAGATACTAACATGAGGCGCTCCTCTGGATTTCTGGGATGACCTAGGCATGACATGAAGTAAGGGCTCCTTCCCTCTTTGTTCTGGGTATCTTACTAGAGGATTCTCTTTAAAAAAGTCCTTCTTGAAATCTTCGTCGAAAGCTGAAAGATGTTTAAATATTGCATGGGCTTCTGGCTTCTGGCTCCTTGGAAGCAGTGAGGGAAGGGAGCAAAGCAGAAGCCGTGCATACAGCAGGCACACTGAAGTTCAGAGCCACAGGACGGGAGGCGGCTGTGCTCACGTCATACCCGGGCCGGCCCATGGCTTTATCTGTGAGGGCTTTCAGGGGGAAGTTCAGTCTCTGGTCAAGTACAGCTCGCTGCTTAAAGGATGAGCACGCCATGTCCTTCTCAACCCAGCGGAAAGCAGTCGTGTGTGCCTGTCAGCTTGCCAGCCACGTTGAGACCCTTCCATGGGAGACGCTGATGTGGGGTACTGAGTGTGCTCCGTGGATGAACTGCAGATATTTGGGAAGCCTGCTGCAATTCGAAGGTGACCAGAGGGATCTAAAGACTCCAAGGCCCGCCCAGGAGCCAAATTAGCCAAATGTGGATTACTTCAGCGCGCTCCGAGCTAACCTTTCATTATTTACTAACCGAGTTACTAGAATTTCAAAATCTCCAGACAGGCTTAATTTTCCTGGTGGAAGGCAGTGCTGGTAAACTACATGGGAAAAAGAGAAGCGCCCTCTTTCTCTACAAGCGATTTGTAACTCAAGTCAACTCAAAACCACGTAATTAGTACCCCATTGTAACTGGATGCAAGAGCATCACCCACCTTTAGACTCTGCCCCTCTGCTTCTAGCTGAGACATCACTGCTGAACAGAGAAGCCCAAAGCCAAGGCTGCAGTTTGGGGAAAATCTTTCTGGTTAATCTTTTTCACCCATCACATTTCCATGAAAAATGTAAAGAAACAGTTTGTCAAGGGCTCGTCACAGGCGAGGGAGGCTTCCGTGTGGAAACCGACTATTTAATGCCTCAGTGGGAACCGAGAATTTTTCATTAAGTTGTCCAGTGTAATTTCGTCATTCTGGGAAGTATTCCTCTTCCTTCGTTTCTTTTGGATTGGACAGAAGCCAGCAGCTAGAAAGGCGACAGCTTTATCTGGGTGGCCCGCGGCGTGGTCCAGCTCCCAGGATCCATCATACCCTACTCTGCCCGTAGCTGATGGGCGAGTGTGTCTTTTCACGGGTTGCCCTTTGACAGTGGACAGTTGGTTACCATCCCCAGGCTCACTCCATGCCTCCAATGCAGTCCACTGCGATCTCATCCAGGTTTGCCTCAAACGGGCTCACTCACTGACCCATTCATCTGTCACTCAACCCATCTGAGCACGTATGATGGGTCAGACACGGTAGTAGACGTGGGGGAATACGGCCATGAACCAAGAAAGGCCAGCTCCCTGCCCACGTGGGGGGCTATATTCTAGTGGGCAGAGCCAAATGATACACCAGTCAACAAATCAGAAGGTGACCCCAGTACAAGTGGCAAAGAGCTGAAACAGGGCTCGAGGGTGCCATCTGCTGGTTTTGGATGATCAGAGAAGGCATTTTTGAGGAGAGGGCACTAACACAGAGCTCAGGGAATGACGAGAAGGACAGAGGTAAGCAAACAGCTAGAGACAAAGCTGCCCATGTCAGGGGGAAGAGAAAACACCAAATCCCTGAGGTGGATGGGAACTTGGGGTGCTAGGGGAACCGAAGATGGCCACTGTGGGTGGAGCTCACCAGTAAAGCGTACGGAGGTAGGAGAAGAGCTGGGATCTCACGAGGGTTCAGGTCGTGGAAGGCCTGGATGGCAATGACTTTTCAACTCCAAATTAGAGTGTTTTAAGTAGGGGGTGACATGGTCAGAATCTGCTGCTGTTCAAGCGGATTGTAGGAGAGCAGAGTAGAAGCATGAGGCAGGGGAGACACACGGTGGCTTGGGTAGGATGGTGGTAGAGGACAGAGAAAAAGGACAGATCTAGGACATATTTTGGAGGTACAGCTGATGGAATGTGCTGTTAAAATAGACGTGGAGGGTGCAGGAAAGTGAGCAGTTGGGGTGCTTTCTATTTTGGCTCGAGCTCCTGGGTGGAGTGTGGTGCCACTTCTTGGATGGGAAGACTGGGGAGCAGCCTGTCTGGCGAATGTAGCTGAGACTGCTCATTGCCTAACTGATGCCCCTTCTACCTTCCTCCTCAGCCACAGAACCTTGGCTCTTTTGGGGATGGCAGGTTACTCAGATCAAAGTCCACAGGTTCTGGCTTCCCTTGCTGCTAGGTTTGACCCTGTGACCAAGTCCTGGCCAATCAGGTAACAGCAGCAGCGTTGGGAGGCAGTTCCAGGAAGATGCCTTAAAGGGAGCATCCCCAAGAGGGGTGCACCTTTTACTTTCTCATTCTTGGTATGTGGAATGATTATGTGACAGCTGGAGCTCCAGCATTCATTTTGTGACCTTGAGGTAAAAGAAGCCTGGGTTCCTGTTGACTTTGTTGCCATGCCAGGTCCGGGCTGCCTACCTCTGAGCTTCTTTTACATGAAAAGGAATAGAGCCTGTTGTGTTTCTGTGGCTGTTATTTTGAGTTTTGTTTTTTTGTTTTTTGTTTTTCTCTATTCAGCTGAAACTACTCATGAGGAGAGGAATGGAGGCAGCGAACAAATACCAGGAGTCTGTCTGGTCAGGATGACTTAGAGGTGACTCTTAGACACCCATGAGACGTCAAAGAGAGAGTTGTATACAC
Organism: Rhinolophus hipposideros; assembly: GCF_964194185.1. Classification (NCBI taxonomy): domain Eukaryota; kingdom Metazoa; phylum Chordata; class Mammalia; order Chiroptera; family Rhinolophidae; genus Rhinolophus; species Rhinolophus hipposideros. The sequence goes on along the minus strand of NC_138070.1, from coordinate 1,883,267 downwards.
ATGACTGGAGCTCAGGGCTAATGAAGTCACTAATTATTAATCCTGATACTGCACCATAGGAAACAAGTCTCCTTTTCATGCCTACATGTCTCTTGGATCGCCATCTGTTAGTTTCACCTGGAAAAACCCTGACCCTGGCTTCATCCAACTCTTCACTTACCTCATGCCTGTCCCCAGGCAGGTAAGTGTGGCTGGGGACACACCCACCTGTGCCCACTGCTATCACTTTAAATTCTTGACCACTGCCTTCAGAGACCCTCATGCAGCCCAGCAATCCATTTATAGTTCCCTAAGCCATTTGCTTCCTGTGCACTGAGAAAAACAGTGGTAGCGAGAAGAGAATCCCACAGCTCTCAGCACATCTATCAACCACAGAAGGTTTCATCCTGTTACTACAGATGAATTGTTTGTGTTCTGATTCAACGTCCTCCCTTCTTCGTGGACACTGGATCCCATCTATCACCAACTTCAGGACACTTTCATTCCAGAAGTTGAACCCTTGCACTACGACTTCTCTTCTTTCTCTTGGACCAGCCATGCAATACGCTTTAATATGGCTAATGCCTAAGAAAGTCTCTCTGCCGTCTTTCCTCCTCACCACAGCAACACCTGTTAGACAAGCTGTCCACAGGACTCACTTCCGTCCATTCCCTGGATTGTACTCCTTCGCTCCCAGCATGCTAGCAGGAAACCACTCCTGTCCAGATCGCCGGCTGCATTAGCCAAGGTTCTCCAGAGAAACAGAACCAGTAGGATACTATATGCAATTTCAGCCGAGGCACTTCTCAGATCAGGTTCTTCGGTTCCTTGCACGTCTGGTCTTTCTTGCCTCTCTCTTCCCTGAGGGATCTTGCCGGCTTTGGGCATCACTTCCTTCAAGGGGTCTTCTCAAACATCCCTCTCCGACAACTCCAAGTAGAACAGCGCCCCCTGCTGCCTTCTCTAGTAAGGGCTTCTATTCCTCTTGATTTTTATTTTGTTAAATATTCAAAATATAAATAATAATCTTTAAAAAATACATCACAGAAAACTGAACAAATAAGATGTTTGTAAACAATTTGCTAAATTGGGTAGTTGCTTAGATATTTCTAAAAGTTACCTTAATATGCATTTCTATACCCATTGGTAAAAGTCTGTGTAAATGCATTGCCAAGACTTGGAAATCAGCGTGTAAGTAAATGTCTTCTTTATGAAATATTTCTGATCTCTTTTACCTTCTGTGAAATTTATTTTTCTTTGTAGTGTGCTCTCTCTCTCTCACATACATAGACACACCTTGTATTTGTTTGTTGTCTTTCTACTAGCACGTAAGTTCCACGAGGGAAGAAACTTTGTACTTGTGACTCATCACTGTCTTACCAGCACCTGGAGCAGTATCTGGTCCAGGGCACTTCTCAAAATATATTTGTTAATAAATTAGCTAATGGGCTTCATTTTTCTCCTCCATGCCCTTCAAATCCCTCCCCCAACACGGCTGGACTTGTGAAAGAGACTGGTCACTGCGTAACGAGAAAACAAGGACAGCAGGTAACTGGCTACGGTATCCTAAGGCCCCTGGGAGAGAGAGATGCGGTCGTGTCTGCCCTGATCTGTGTACGAGCTGCCACCAGTTGGGGAAGGGGAGGGAACCAGAAGCATCCTGCATCCAGGAACGGGATGAGTGAGAACACTGAGTGTCTTCCATGGACAGGCCCTGGAAGGGCCGAGCGAGCTGGTTCCACACCCAGGTTTGCTTCTCACCCCTGTCCAGTGACCAAGAGGTGGCCCGTGACATGCCTGCTTTGGGTTCAGCATGGACAGGCCCCAGGAGGGGCTCAGATGACCTGTAAGCCCACAGAACGTCAGCGCCAGCACCCTGGGAAGATGTGGTGTGGAAACCCCTGTTGCTGGCATGGAGTCAGAAAACACCAGCCGGACTTCCACCCAGGACTTCATGGTTGGACATGTCACCTCCTGGTAGAATTAGAGGAGTGTCCCGGCCGCTCTCCAGCTGGTCCCTACACCCCTGGGGACAGACACTGAGCCAGCGTGGCCTTTGTACACACAGTATGTCCGTTGTCCGATCACTGTGCCTGTACCAAGTGGTACCCACACACGTTTGCTGACAAATAATATGGTATGCGTACTTTACCACAGTTTTTAAAAATTAATAGAGCGAGATGGAAATTTTCCAAAAACATGGTTTTCATCTCGCTCTATTAATTTTTAAGAATGTGGTAAAGTCCGCATACCGTATTATTTGTCACTTAACCGGCCCTAACGTATAGCTCAGTGGTATTATGTGCAGTCACAACACTGTAATGGTCACCTCTTTACACCCAAACCATGTTCTTCGTCCCCAACAAAACCTTTGTATCCATTAAATAGTAACCCCCCGCCCCCCCCAATGCAGCCCGTCACATCTACCCTTCTTTGTCTCTGTGAGTTGCGCGTGGAGGTACCTCTTGTAACGGGCCTCATGCAATACTTGCCCTCTGCATCTGCCTTGTCCTACCTATCATGCTGCGTTCAAGGCCCACGGATGTCGCAGCACACATCAGAACAGCATTCCTTCTTACGGCTGAGGACTAGTCCATTCCAGGTACAGAGCCCACCACCTTCTGATGGACACGTGGGTGGGCTCCCCTTCCGGTTGCTGTGAACAGGGTGTGCTGATGCCTGCGTCCCTGCTTTCAGTTCTTCAAGGTCACTCTTGCCCCCCTTCCAAAGGTACCTGGAAGCCTCCAGCACGGCTTCCTGTGGGAAAGCAGCATGCAGGTTCTCTATCAAATGGGTTGAATTTAACTGTCTCTACTTTACTCTGAGGGTCTTTACTCTTAGTGTTTCAGCAAAGCCCTTTCACCATTGCTGGAAAATTTCCTGCTCGTCTGTAACTGGGGGCCTCAGCAAAGGTGCCCCCTTCTGCTGCCTTTCCCAGTCCCCAGTGAAAGGGGCTGGTCCTGCATGCCACCTCCCCAAGGCCTGTGAGTAGCGACAGCCCATCTGACCAGACCACGTTAGAAACAGCGGGCTAACGGCGCTCTCCCTGGGCACACATTTGACTCCCGGGGCCCTAACGCACTGTAACTCAAAGCAGTGTCTCACACAAGGACGTGCGGTGCCCCGCTAGCTGGCTGGAGGGAACAACCACTCACGTCTGAGGACTTGAGGTGAGGAAGCTACCTCGTCACCGCGTCCGACCATCATCAGTCAGGTCTGTCAGCTTAGCTGCAGCCAGCCACACGTGCCACCGGCATCCCCAGCCCTGGTCAGCTGCTTCCAACTGCTTTGCCGGGGAGCCCATGGGATCCCAGAGGGCAGCTATTCTTCACAGCCCCCACTTCCCACTAACAATCCACTCAAAAGTCATTTTTGTTGTTGAGAGATGGGACTTTTTTTCACTTAATGACAACCTGGGGAATCAAAGTGTGGAGGGCTGTGGTGCTGAAGTCAGGGAAGACATATGGCTTGTGTCTGAACTGCCGACTGTGGCTGAACTGCAGCTTCCGTTCCTGCACATGCTCAGTCCCCAGCTGGCCCGAGCGTCACAACTCCTCACACACGGGCTGCTCGGTCCTCTGCCCAGGGGGCTCCCGGACGGCCAGGTGGCTTCCCTCTCCAAGTCTGGCTGACACTACCGTCTGGTAGCTGACACAACCATCCATCTGACTGACACGGCGCTGATCCCTGGCCCGCAGCAGGGGAAATGCCCCTCCCAGCCGTCTCTCCTGCTGGGGTCCCAGCCCCCTCTCCCAGAAGGCCGCTTCCAATGTGGCCGTGTGACCACCTTATCCAAGGAGCCATCCACTCAGGACTCCAGCCCCGTGTCCCCAGTTTCACTGTCTTTACCGCACTTGTCACTGAACACCACAGGCCGATGGCGTGGTTTGCAGAATGGTCTGTAAAATCAAGCAACTGTGGAAACGCTGCAGGGCTGCTGTGAAATCCTGATTCTAGATTCCTTCCCACTCCTCAGCACCTCCCGGCAGGTAATCTGGCAACACCAAGGCGAGGCTGGCTGGTGCTGGGTGGCGCCCACTCCTTTCCATGGGGGTGTCTGCAGCTTACCACAGCCCCCATCGTCACTGCTCTTCCCTGGCCTGGCCGGGGATACCTGAGAGTGTAGGACGAGGGGCTTGTGATCGCAGCAGCCTTGAGCCCTAGGGGTCTGCATCTACGAAGCAAGGCCCAGGGTGGGGGTGGGGGTGGGGGTTGCACACTCCTCAGCCCTGTGGGGCCTCAACCATGTTTTCAAACCCCTTATGGCGTCTGCTCTAGGCGGCCAAACAGCGCTGTCTGGTTCCCCTCTGCTTGAAGCTGGCACCTGGGGACGCTGGGTCTGGCCAAACATCCGCGGGGAACGCTGGCCACAGGCATGCTCCCTGGGGAGGCTGACAGCCACCGGCTCTGTGCTCCCGTCCGATCAGGGAGAGCAATTCCAGTCTTCCTGTAAATCCTCGGGGGCTTCCAGCTCCCAGACGCCGGAAGTCACTGCCCGGAACGGGGCCATGTCGCACACTGCCACCCAGCTCTCCATGGCCAGCCAGATGGCAGAGACAAATGTGCCTGCCTGGGGACAGAACTGGCAAGCAGCTCTTGGGGTGCGCTGTCGCCAGCAATCAGCTACGGGCAGGACCCACCCCCTCCTCACAGCAGCTCCCTAATGCCAGCCCCCAGGTGGCCCAGGCACAGGGGCAGCCAGCCTCCAGCAGCCAAAGGACCCCTGGGGCCTGTCCCTGCATAGGCCATTTGCTGTTCCTGCTGGAACTCAGCGGACAGCCCCTTCCAACGCAGAAAGACTCCACAGAGCAAAGCGGTTACAATGAAAAGGTGTCCTCTACTCTGTCACCCTGGGGATTTATTTCACTGCAGGGTGCTGTGTGCACAGGACAGGCCAGGGGGCTTCCTGTGGCGCTCTGAATGTGACAGAGCTAGAGGGTGTCCTCCCTGTTCTGTGGAAAGGGGTTAGGAGGGATGCCTATCCCCTGCAAAAGCTCCAGTTCTTGCAAGGAGGCTTTTATTAGGCTGGTGCAAAATTAATTGCGGTTTTTGCAATTATTTTTAACCTTTAAACCTCAATTTCTTTTACACCAACCTAATAGTAAGGGCTCACTGTTGCAATTAGCATAACAAGGCATTTTCTTTCCTGGTGCTGGCTGGTAAGGAGCCTTTTCTGCGGCTGAGTTTCTGCTGCTGGAAGAGGAGAGGTGTTCTGCTTTGGCCCTAAAACTGAGAGCCGGGAAGGCCCTTCACACCGCCAGCAGTTCTCACGTGTCATCCACGCACCTGGATGTGCTGCTGTTTCTTGACTGCCTGCTTCACACACACACACACACACGCACACTCCCTCATTACCAGATGGCACCAGGGCCACACGCGGTCACCGAAAGCCTGTGGCTGTTAAGATTCAACGTGCCAGGTTCTGGTCTGCCCAGGAGAACCTCTGGTACATTGTTTTTCTTTGAGCTTAAATGCCCCCCAGAACAGGACAGAAAAGTGTCTTAAGTCTGTCCTATTCCTCACCCTACAGAGCACACTTGTGTACTTCCAGAACCAGCCCTGTCTGTAGTGGGGTGAACAGGTCCCCAAAACGTCATGTCTCCAGAACCTCAAAATGTGACCAAATAAGGAAACTGGTCTCTGCAGACGTGAATAGCTAAGGATCTTGAGATGAGATCACCTTAAATTTAGGTGGGGCCCTAAATCCAATGACTAGTGTCCTTATAAGCAGAGGACACAGGGAGACACACGGGGGAACATGGGGAGGTGGCCAGGTGACAACAGGGGCAGAGCCACAAGCCAAGGGACGCCTGGGCCCCAGTGGCTGGAGGAGGCAGGCAGGCCCCTCCCCCAGAGCCTTCGAAGGGAGGGAGCCAGGCCCTCCTGACACTTCACTGCGGACTCTCGGCCTCCAGAACTGGGAGGGAAGCCATTTTTGTTGTTGTAAGCCTCCCAGTTGGCGGCACTTCGCTCTGGCAGCTCTAGGAAGCTAGCCAGCACACACTGAGGCTATGAGAAGGCCGATCGCAGGGTGCTTCTCAGCCCACATTGCCGTTACTGGCCTTCCTCATTTCACTGTTCCCTTGGTTCTGGTCAGGGCGTGGGGCTGGCGACACTCCGTGTTTGATAAATGCGTGGGCAGGTCGGTGAACAGTGAGACGGTGTGGCAGGGACAAGCCGTAGCGCTGACTGGGTCACCGAGCGGCTGGGACCAGGAGCCGTGCCCACGTCTGCGGTGAGAACAAAGAGGGAATGAACCTTCCCTGCACACCACTCGTCACCATTACGGTCCTAAGAATGCAAGTGTCCCGTTCCTAAGGCTCATTTTTGGGCACCAAAGCCCAGAGCAGCCCCCTGAGGGAATGCACCAGAAAGAAGTAATGTTGTCTGTTGAAATTATGAAAAGTACCCTCGCCAAGCCTGTCTCCTGTCTGCACAACTGTTGTTCTTCTCAAAGCACCCCTGTCCGATCACCACCAGCACAGAAACTCTCCAGTGTGATACAGGTTTGAGCAGACGACCTCCTTCTTCCTCTCTGCCCGCCCCTCCCCCCCACCCCCGGTCTAATTCACAGCAGGCCACAGTGACTGAAATGCGCACTGTGGTAGTCACTCCTTTTGGTTATGTGGTATACACCAGCTACGGCCCAGATGGTTGGGGGAAGATGGGGACGACATCTCGGCCTGTAATTAGTGCTGTGTACGGCACGTGTCTCCTGCTCTAAAACCTTTCCAACTCATGGTTGCTTAGATGACAGCAAGTTTTGAGAGACACAGGAAGACTGAAAGCGTTGGGTATTTGGGGTGAGTGGCCCAAGGAGGCGAAGGGCGCTAACAGGTGGGAAGGTGTGCCACAGAAGACACACCACAGGTGGGATCTGTGTTTGCAGGAAAGGTACTCCGCTGAAATGGCGAAGGAGGAAGACGCCTTCCTCCCTGAGGAGCTAGAACAGCCTCGCATCAGGGGATTTTGAGTCCAGGTAAAATAATTTTTGTTTTTCCAACTTACAAGAATTCTTTATAAATAAAAAAAAAAAAAAGCCAAATTGCTAGTAAGTCATTTCAGTAAATGAACCTTAGACCTCTCTTTCCACTGTGAAGAGCTGCCAGGAGACATCTGAATTACCCCTTGTCTTGGCAATAGCACGCTGATTTTCCTTTTGGGAACCTCTTCCATACTTAAGTCACCCCCAGGAGGGGTCATGTGACTCCTGCCTAACCAATCAGAAGATTGCATCTTCGTGGCCGCCACCATTGTCTCAAGGATAGACACAGGACTCAGTCATGAGCCAGTGACACTTAGTTCTTGGACATGTAATGGAACTGCCAGCGAGAGGCTCTCTTTCGAGATTGAAGAGGAGATGAGCCTGAAACTTTGGGGGAATTGCTGCATTGAAAGAGGCTGTGGAGGGTGACCCCATTTCAGAGGAAAGTTGAACCAAAAGAAAAAGAAATTCCAAATCTTGGGGACATTAGCTCGGTTGGCCAGGCACCATCTTTGTTTACAGATGCCTGTGAATTCTCTTTTCAGCTTAAAGCCATTTGAGCTGGGATTTCTGTCATTCACTGAATGAATCCTAATGGATGTACGTATCACAACTATTGTTTTTACCAGGAAGCAGAATAAGGGCGGATGGATGGACAGACTGCCTACAAGCACCCAGACCAGCCTTGGGAAAAATCATTTGTAATAAAATAAACAACAGCTTTCCTGCACAGTTCTGGAAAAACACTGATTAAACTCTTCCCAAACCTTATTTGGTTTAGACACTCTTCTCCGAGGTTCTCGCTTGTCAGAGTAAACATTTTATTTTCAACACACTTTTGATATCATCTTAAGAGTCTCATAGTTACAGAATTTTCTCCCTAGTGGATGCTTCCTGATGACACAGAGAGGCACTTTAGTCTCATCAATAACTTGTCTCCAAGCTATACCGTGGGAAGATTTGCTTCCACGAAGCATTCTTGCAGACAGCTAATTCCATCTATGGAGTGTGACTTCTTGTTCAAATCTTGTGGGTTGACTTATATCATGTCTAGAAGATCAGGGGACTCATATCTTGGGGTTCATCGAACACTCTCGGATTGACAGTGACAGAAACTGAGTTACGCTAACTTAAAGATGAATGCACTTGATGAGAAGCTTATGGGGTATCTCAGGAAATAGAAAATTAGGTTGAAAAACTAGATTTAAAGTGGACAGGAAAGGGCAGAGGTTGCAGAACCGAGGGCGCCCATGTGGTCAGCCCTTGAATGGAGGAGCCCCAGGTGTCTTGATGGACAGCCCGCCCCCTGGCTGCATCCCACCGAGGAAACAAAGTTCGCCCAAAGCAAATCTGGGGTCCTGTTCCCAAAGGATGAACACCAAAACAGGAAACCACACATGGTGACCACACGCTCTCTTGACTGACCCTGTCTTGCTGGACACAGTGGTTGCATTCAAAATGTTCAGTAACTAGTCTGAACACTGACCAACAGGAGTGGAACTGGCTGTAAGTCCCTGGGGTAGCCCTGCCAGGGTACACGGCGGATCGTCAGCCCCACCGTGGTAGTAAATTTCCCTCCCACAGACCGTTTTTCCTTTCCTGAAAGCCAGAGAGGTACTGGTTTCTCATTTACATTGTCTTCCTTCTCTCTGTACTTTCTCTGGGTAATCTTGGACCCAGTGTGTCTGACAGGATGGGTGCTGGGTTAGGGATTCTGACTGTCGTTTCAACTCCTCTTGTTCAATTGGGTCCTGCTGTTTTCTCTGGGGTCTCAGTTTTTCTGGTGCACAACTGGGGCTATACATCTTTAAATCCAATTGAATTCAACGGCAGTTCCTTAAGATCTGTTGGCTGCCTAGCATCTCTCAGTGAGGAGTGACAAATTCATTAACTGTGAAAAAGAATGCTCCCCGAATAAGACAGCCACTCGTCTGCCGGCTCTTTCCTTAGATGGAAAAGCAAGATTGCCTCGAACTTGAAGATGAGTGTCTCTCACGCGGATAAAAGCTAAGAGTACACACGCTTCTGCTGCCTGCTTAGCATTTCTGCTGTCAGAGCCAGCTTTACTTGGAGACCTCATCCCCCTTGAAGGTATAAAAAAACAACCAAAACCGCCAGTGTCTCTTTTCATCTTTGAGAACAATAGCTTAATTGCCTGAGTCGTTTAGTAACCAAATGCATTGATAGGTTCACTAATGAAATGTTTCATGCTGTTTGGCTCCTTTGAGGGGAGAAGAGAAAAAAGCTCGGCCCAATCTATAAATCAAGTTAAGTAATCCCTATTCCTTTTTAAGGAAACTTTTTTCACCCTCCTTGTGTTCCATTATCTGTTTGAAACAGACACTGGTGGAGGGGAAAGAAAATGACAGGACCCTCTAAGCAAATTTAATGAAGTAGCTCTAAATATTGTATTGAAATAAATGAAGTGAATAATGCGTGAGCTCTTTCCTGGGTTTCTTTTTACAACAACAGCCATTGTGTCCACACACCAGAGGCAATTCAGACGGATGGCTGGGTCTGAAGGGGCCCCTGTAACCACTCCACGCCCACGGTGTCCACCGGCGCCCCAGTGGCCGCGTGTAATTTCAGTAGCTCAGTGAGTCCAGGAACCGGGAACAAGTGGGGGGCGGCGGGGGGAAGAGGATACACCCTCTGGAGTCCAGGGTTTGCTTTAGATTTCATCAGGAAACGGAAGGTAGGCTCTTGGGTTTTCAGCGCTGCAGCTCCGTCCCGGGCGACCTGTGGGAGATGTCGTGGAGCGGAGAACGTGGCTCGGACGTGCGCGCGCGGCTTCCACGGGGGGGGGGGGGGGGGGGGGCTGCCGGCGTTTCCGGGCGAGCAGCACCCACGACCGCAGGGCCTCCCCGGGCCCGGGCCTGGTCCTCCACCGGGGACGGTGGGGAGTGTCTTTCCTGCAGCCGGGGGGCAAACGCGGCGGGGCGGGCCTGCGGGACGCCCGGAAAGTTTGAGTTTTTTAAAATATTATTATACAGATGTTTTAATAAAGAGAATTTCTACGTATGGTCCTCACGGAAACACCAGTCTTCCCTTCACAACAATCAGAAAAACTGCATCGAAACAGCTGCTTTCTGACGCTGAAGAGCAGCACGTGCAGGACTCTGACCCGAGAGGGAGAGAAAGAAGGACGGCGACCCGCCCCACGAACCCCGCTTCCTGCCCGCGGGCGGGCCGACGCCCTGTGGACGCGGCTGCACCGAGCGGGCCGAGCCTCGGGCCCGCGGCCCCGCCGAGACCCAAGGGGAGGACGGGCGTCCGGAGGGGCGAGGCGGCTGGAACCGGGAGGAACCGGGAGGCAGCGGGGCAGCAAAGAGGCCCCTGCGGGGCGTTTCCGGAACCTCCGTGGGGCCCCCTGGAGGCAGCACTAGGCCGCGCGGTCTCGCACGAGACGCCCAGGCCCAGGCCGAGAAGGCCCGCGAGGCTCAGCAGGGCGGGGGGCGGCCTTCCGCACGCCCGGTGTCCGAGACCCCGCGGGCCCCGGAAGGCCGGCCTCGAGGCTTCCTCCAGACACGCCACCCGCGGGCCGAAGGCAGGTCTCCGGGCGGCGGCGCGGCCCCCAGGGCACCGCCCGGCCCGACGCGCGACCCTCGGCCAAGAACCGAGCCCTCCGCTCGGTGACGTCACAGCCACGTGTCCCGCCCTCCGCTCGGTGACGTCACAGCCACGTGTCCCGCCCGCAGCCAATCAGCTCTCGGCGGACACGCGCCGCCAGGGACGCGGGAGCAGCGACCAGGAGAACAAGCAGCGCCTAGAAACAGACCTACCGACGGTCTGAGCGACAGAACTGGAGGACGAACCGCAAACCCACCCCTGTACGCAGCGGCAAGGATGTACAACCAAGGCACGCAGGAGGAAACCAGGCCATCCAAAAACGTAAAATACCTTTCACACTGGCAGACACAGCAAATGAAAACGTGCCCGCAATAAACAACAGCAGGCAGCTGTGAGTAACGACTGACCTTGAGCCGCTCCGTCCAGCGGGGACGCCGCTCCTCCCGCTCCTGCTCCAGACGCCGGTGCCCAGCCCCGCCCCCAGCCCCGCTAAGGCTCTCGGGAAGACGCCGCTTCAAGTCTCGCGACACTGTGGGAGCTCGCGAGAGACCCAGCCTCGCTTTCGTGTGGCGACTCCTGGTTCCTGTTGCCATGGGAAGAGTTTGGATTCTTGAGCAACGGGTGGCAGGAGGCGCGGGCTGGAGACGTCACTCACGCCCACGGCGGGGACAGAAGTGGCTTTGGTTGCCTCGGCCAGCTCTCTGCACTTCCCCTCGTTTTTGCTCATTTCCCGGGCTGTTACCCCATCATTTCCCAATGATGCCCCATCATTGGTTCCCGGAGCTCTTGGTGTCTTCGCAATAAGGAGTCCATTTCTGTTGCTTGTCACCGAGACACCCCAGCCGTCCCCAACAAGCTCCTTGGAAGAAAACGCTATTTATGTTGCTTCAGGGAGAAAGAGGCGGGGTGTGTTAAAGACACCCCAGGCTGAAGGTAAGGCAACGCTTGGACGCTGGCTACGGCTGTCCCCGAAAATAACACCGGGTCTTACATTAATTTTTGCTCCAAATGACGCATTAGAGCTGATTCTGGCTCCATCTTATTTTCGGGGAAACACGGTATCACCCGGAGAGCACAGTGGGCTGGACATGTCGTTCATCTGGAGGTAACGGAGGTGTTTGCTGCTGTCACCAACTGCCTCGTAGCTATGTCCCCTCGGTGTGGGCCCTGCGTAAGCTTGCTGTGCCTTGTCCCTCTCCAACCATCTGGGACTTAGGTCCCTTCCGTGCAGGACAGATGCCGTTACAGAGTTACAGCACAGCTTTCCACACCTTGTCATTTTCATATAATCTGTGGACTCAGAGCAAAATGCCTAAAATGTACTCAACATGTCACGTGAAGTTTAGGGGCTGTGGCTTACTCAAAGTGGTTTTTGGAATCAGGAAAGGTGGTGACGGGCTGCTTTCACAGTAATTTAGCTGGGGATGCAAGAGGCCTGGGAAGCTCCCCGTGGGGCTTCCTGCGGTCCCGGCCTGGCAGACCCCCCCCACTATCACTTCCCCTGTGGAAGTGGGAGCCTGTACTGGCTGTCACCCTGCCCACGGTGTCACTGGTGTCTGCAGCCTTGACTAGGACAGCTGGATGGCCTCCAGTGTCTGCAAGACCCATTCTCCAGCAGACGAGCCTGGGCTTGTCCATATGGAGGCAGAAAGTTCCAGGAGCGAAGCTCTGGAGCCCTAGGTGTGGGGCTGGCACCGTGTCACTTCCTCCATATTGTGTGGGCTAAAGCAAGTGACAAAGCCAGCCCCATGGAAGGTCAGGGAAACACACTCCCTCTTGATAGGAGCTGCTGAGTCACGCTGACAATAGTGTGCACACACGGAGGAGGCCTGGGGCCCCTTCTGCTCAGCCATCACCCCAGTGGGCTACACTGACCGGCAGCCTGAAGACACTGAGTCCGTGAAAGGCCTCGGAAACCCGTGCCCACTGCGTGGGGCCTGAGGGCCAGGAGAGCCCCGCGGACTCGGTGCCCACTTCCCTGTCTGGGACTTGGGGGTTGTCTGCAGTGTGACATCGCAGGAAACATCTGTGTGCCCCCAGTTGTGCCTGTGCAAAGGCGCCGGCTCCACTGATGGACGAATCAGCCAGTGCCCTCTGAAGAGGGGCTCCTCCTCCTTTGGGGGTCACTTGGCGAGGGAGCTAAGTGGCTCCATGCGGGCGCCATATAAGGACAGAGCAGGCCTGTTCCTCGCGGCTCCTCTGTCCCTGCAGGCAGCAGTGTTCCCAGCCAGCAGCTCTGTGTGCACAGACCCATTTGCTGACCACACGTCTGCAGCCGTCAGCATTAGGCTGCCCAACAGCGAGCGTCCCACTGAGGCCCCTCCCAAGTGGCCCTGTGCCGGGCACACAGCAGGGGCTGCATTCACTCAAACCTCTGCTGAAGGCTCAGTAAGCAGAGCATCCGAAGTCCTACCCACAGGTCAGTGCCATCATTTAAGAAGAAAACGCCTTGCCCAGCTTTGACCTTGGGAAACTGCCCAGCACGTTCAGGGGGTGCCAAGTGCTAAGAGGAAAGCTATTGATCAGGACCGGAAGGAGGAAGGGCAGAGAGTCGTAAATGCTTATTAATGGCTGGAGAAGGGACTGACGCTGGGACTTCTGGCATGAAGATAAAAGGGCAGAGAGGGAAGTTAAAGAACTGGAATATAAAATTGTAATGTTGGAAGGCTGGTTCCCAAACCTGGCTATATATATATATATATATCAGAATCAACTGGGCGGCTGCGGGGGTGGGGTGGGGGGGAAGCGAGGAGCTTTTAAAAATACAAACTCCCAGGCCTGCCCCAAATGGACCAATGTGAAATTCCTTGGGGTGGGGCTTCTGAGCCACACTTTGTGAAAGCTGTCCAGGTGGGGTTTAGAACCGCTGACGTCCACACCTCCACAACCATGGAGGACGGACCTGGGGACATTTACAAGGATGATAACTGCTGCATACTGAGGGCTTACTCTCTCCAGGTGATCAGCCTCATTTCATCCCTCCCTCCCTGAGCAGCGCTTATGTGGGCGATTACTGCTATCCCTATGCAACACGTAAAATAATTGAGGGTTGGAGACATGACGTGAACAAGGCACCCTGCTGGGAAGGAGCAGAGCGGGGATTCAAACCAGAGACCCCTGGACCACAGAGGCTCTGCTCTCTTTGTCGTAATTGCTTCTTCTGCAAACTAGGGTTATTAGGAGCAGCTCGAACCCTCATCCCATGACCCCGAAAGCCTCACTGTGGACTCAGACTTTCCTGCCGCATGTAATGTAAGTGTGAGCTCGTGTTCCTGAAAGTAATGCCCAGTGACTTTTATTACCAATACCTGTTCTCGGTACCTTTGTCTCTGGGGAACACAAGAAAAAGAAAAGCATGTGTGTGTGTGGTACGTGTGTGTGTAGTGTGAGTGCGTGTGGCGTGTGTGTGTGAGGTGCGTGTGTGGTGTGTGTGTACAGGCGTCCCTCTTAGCTGCCGGGGTTGTTTCAGGACCCCACAGCCCCGCAAACCCGTGGATGCTCAAGTCCGTTACAGCACGTGCCTGTAACCTGTGTTCCCAGGGCGCGGCTGGGCTGCCGATACAGCACCTGACCGTGTGGATTTGGCATCGCGCTCAGAGCATGGCAAATGCGAGTTTTGCTTTTGGGAACTTGCTGGGATGTTTTTCTGAATATTTTTGATTCATGTTGAATGAATCTGTGGATGCAAAACCCGGGGATACGGTGGGCTGACTGTATGTATATGTGTACACACACACTCATCTCATACCACACATACCACACACACATATGCGCGCACACACACACTCATCTCCTCATATCCAGCCAGGGTAACTTGAACCATCGGTCTTCATTGCAGTGCCTCGGGGAGATGCCAGGAGACAGGCTTTCAGACAGGTGGTTTGTCAGGGCCGGTGGCAGACTGCCCATGGTCCCCAGAATCCATTCTTCCCGTCTTCCTTTTAGTAAAAGGACCCCCTGAGCTGCAGCCAAGCACATGGCTGCCGAGGTGGAGACACTTCCCAGCAGCCCTTGCAACTCGGGGGAGATGGGACAGATCAGGCTCAGGGTAGGTGAGAGGGAGAGCTGCGCAGTTCAGGGTCATGTCCTTTGGAAAGGAGGGTCCTTGTCTACTGTCTTTTCTCCCGATGGGCTGGGACGAGGACACCACGGTGGTGACACAGCTCTGATCGTGAGCAGCAGGGTTCTCAACCAGAAGCAATTTTATCCCCTGTGGGACACGTGGAAATGTCTGGAGACATTTTCCATTGTCACAACAGGGAGGAGGTGCTATTAGCATCCAGTGTAGAGAGGCCAGGGGTGCTATGAAATGTCCCATGATGCGCAGGGCAGGCACAACATCACAGGACCCCCCTCAAAAAAAAATTATCCAGCCCCAAAATGTCAGCAGTGCCGACGCTGAGAACGGATGTAACAAATGGCTCTATTTTCTTTTTTCCTAGAAGCTTAGCTCGTGTCCCATCTGATATGGGACTCCATCACATGTAGGAGGAGAGATCCCCAAACGATTGTGGCCTGCATGCCAGCCTGGAAAATAGAAATGTCCTTTTATTATCAGGTGGTAATAGAAAGACCAGTTTTATCAGTTAGGGTGATGGATTCCAAGAAACCGAGTCTCATTAACACCAGCAAAACGTAACGCCTTGTAAGGCCACCAGGACGTCAACGGCACCACCAGGGGTTTGGAAACAGCCTGAAAGCAGGTGGCATTAGGGCCCGGGAAGCAACACCTCAGGACTGGCCCCAAACAGGAGCACATTGGCCAGCGAGCTCCGAAGGGGTGGAATTGCTTCTTCTGTCTTGGTCACTTGCCCAAGAGAGAGTGCATAGCTGGTTAACCGTGCTGAGGCCACGAGGTTAACCATTGCTGGTTAACCATTGCTGCTGGCTGGGCTCACCACAGGGACGGGAAGGCTCTGAGGCGAGGAGTGTCCAGGCCACCTCTGACTCATGCGGCATGTCAGCCTCCTGCCTTTCCTGTCCCGCGGAGAATATACACAGTGAGTGCGGTAATCTGGAGTGTCGATCGGAAATGGGGTTGCATGTCCTTGTGGCCCTAATCTACAACCACTGGCCTGGAACTCAGGAGGACAAGGTCCACCTGTAGCTTACCTCTTACTAGCCACTTGACCCTCAGAACAGTCCTTTGACATTTTGGGCCTGAAGACTAGAGCTCCAACGGACCAGAATCTCTGATGACCCATTCCTTCCACACGAAGTGACTCAGGTCTGATAGCTGCTGTTAACAGATGACCCTTCTCGCCACCATCTATATATTGATACGTACGCCTCAGGCCACGCGTCTGTCCAATTACACATCCACACATGGAACATTTTAATTGCACGTATCGATCATGTCTCAGTTTCTCGAGGGGCATCGAGACATGCCGGGAATTATTTTCAGAGCCTTCATCTATTTTAAAGTACCTCAGACATTGGAAAGAAACAGAACAGAGTCTCCCGTCCTGGGAATAACCCAGGCAGCAATGGGATCTCATCGTCCAGTTCGCCCCTCACAAAACCTCCTGCATGTGAGTCACTGATGGCATGTGTCTGCTGAGTGGGGGCAGGGGCACGGGTGGGCAGGGTGAGCGACTTCAGTTGCCCCTGGGGGCCTGGCCCCCAATTTCCCTGCTGTGGAGACACCCTCGGGCTGAAGGAGGGACCAGTGTCGGTGGTGGACATTGGTTGATCATTCCTGTTCTCTATCCATTCCTCTGTTTCAGGGAAATAAGGGTGTTCATCCCAGTTTCCATGGGGACTACCCCTCCTGCACTCCCAGCCTTGTGGGTTGGATGGGGTGATCCCAGCCCACGGCGAGGCGTTAGGGTATCGGGTCCAAGTCTGGCCAGCGACTTCCATTACCCATCCGTGATATGGTGGCTGGTCAAGGAATTGGGTCAATGACTCCATTTCTGGATTTCTGTTGGAACCATTGGGAAAGAGATGGTCCCTTTCCTTAGTGATTTTCTGAGTGGTTGGATATAAGCCTACCGGTGTGGAGAAGGCCATTTTTGTTGCTACTTGTAGAGAGCATGCCTGAGAAGGTTGTGGTACCCTGGGATTCTTACCTCCTGGCATTTAGGACCGTGTGTGGTTCCCATCTATACCGAACAGGACATATCCCTGTGGCTTCCAGAGTTAGGTCATACAAGACATTATGGCTTCCTTCTTGCTGGCTAACTTTCCAGACATGTGAGCAAGCTGCCGTGGAAACCCGTCATTCAGCCCCAGATAGTCAGATGCCTGCAGCCCGCCCCCCCAGCATCTGACCACAGCCTCGGGACCACCCAGCAAAGCCACTCCCAGATTCCTGACCCTCAGAAAGTGTGACCAGTAATAAATGTGCATTGTCATTTTAAGCTGTGACATTTCAGGGTGATTTCTTACGCAGTGATATGCAGCTTCTTATGCAGCTTGGGCCATGGCTAAACACACGGGAGGAGTACAGCCCTGATGGTTCCCGGCTTTTTAAAGCATCTCAACACAATTGCTTTCAACAGGATTGTTGTGGAGATGAATCCTGCCCCTTCTGGTTCTCCTTCAAACTCTTTCTGCTTGGAAGGCGGTTTGGCTTCAGTTTCTGTGAAGGAGAAAGTCCATCTCGCTCTCACAGAAACACCGCCTGGGGGTTCTGTGGCCACCGAGCCATTATTTAACCCAGGCTCACTCTGTCCCTTTTAAGCACAGTTATTTTCAAATACCTTAAGAAGAACACAGATTTTTGCATATTCCTTGAGGCCTTTTAAAAACTGTTAGGATTTAGATTTTGTTGATTTATCGATGTAGGAAAGTATCATTTGTGAGGTCTTCTCATCTCTAGGTGCCTGAGCTCTGCCCCAGGGACCCTCCAGGCTTGGTGTCTCTCTTCCCCCTAGTAGATTGAAGTGACAGTCATGGCCGGGAAAGTGGCCCCGCAGAACACAGAGAATCATGCTGCGAGCAGCAAGAGCCACCTTGTGCTATGTCTGAGGCCACCACGGGTGCCAGGGCATGGCAAGGAACACAGGGGTTCAGAGTCATCCCGAATGTTGGAAATGGATGGTTCCTTTCGGGGGCAATGAAAATGCTGGAAATGTTGACATGTGAGTGGGATTTTAACTTAATCTGATGACTTGATAGATATCTTTGGTTTACATGTTCCTAAGATGGTGGGGAAAAAAGGACTGAAAGAAAAACAAGGACGTCGTCTTCCAGGACCTCTGTCTACTGCTGGAAAGTCACAGAATCTCTATTTGTTGTCTGTCTCTCCTCTAGGGAGTGGCACCTCCCTGTTCTAAGGCTGAAAAACCACGATATGATTTGGCTGAAAGTGTAAGGTTCAAGTAGGTGGCTGGCTGGAGACCATGACCTTGGATGACCCCAGCTCCTCTGTAGACCCACCGGGCTAGTGCAGTCAAGGGGTGGAAGGAAGAGGTGCCAGGCTCGCAGCCCAAGAAGATGTCACCTGGCACAGGGTCCCCATGGGCCCTCCACGCCACTTCAAGATGGCCGCATTCACTGGGGTGTTGATGCTCTTGTTCTAACAGCTCTTCCTGTTTCCGCACCAAAAAGAGGGTGCGGCTTGTTGACGAACACCCCTGACGTCCTTATAAGTTCACTCTAGCCATCTTAATGGGGCAGCAGGGTCTTCTGGTATACTAGCCTCGCCTGCGATGGCAAAGCCCCGTCCTGTGAAGCAGAACGCAGACTCAACTGGGGGCTTAGCGGGGGTCGCTGGGAAGTGGGAGCCAGGAAGCAACAGCATCTGTGGAGAAGCAGGCAAAGGCGTGGTGTTCTCAGACAGCAGTTGGTGGCTGAGGTCCTTGCAGGCAGAGCCTCACCACCTGCGAGGGATGGCCAGGCCGAGAGACATTCTCCCCGTACTATGGGTGGCGAGACTGAGGCTGGGGGTGGGGTGACTTGGGTCGCTTCCTGCTCTATTACAGAATCAGCCCTTAGAATCAAGGGCGCATCAAATACCAACAGGGCATCTCAGCTTCCCTCAGAGTGGCGCCGGCCACGCCGAGGTGTGAGCCTGCAAGTCTGCCCACACCTGCCACTGTCAGGAGTGGGAGCTGGCACAGAGCTCAGTCCTGCGGTCTGGACGTCAAGCTGCTCGGTACGTCTAGGCAGCTGGGACGGGGACAGGGAAACATGGCTGAGCAGAACACGCCTCTTCAGAGCTGTGGCAGCCCCAACACCATATCCACACATCCTCCAAAGGGCAGTCAGTGGAGCTGGAAGGACCAGCCAGCACAAAGGCCTTTGGAGCACGTCGGGCTCCTGGGTGACATTGTCACAGACAGAGCAGACAGAGATAGTCAGTCCTTGGCTGACTAATTAGCTCATGGTAGCAATGACAGACAGGCAAGAAAGTCCCCAGTCGTTTTCCTCAAGAGTCACAATTAGGCCTCAAGAGACCTCTCCGCTCTCAAGATGGCACCTTAGTTCAGCTCCTCCAGGCCAAGCCTACCTGGGCAACCAAGTTACGCAGGTCCTTGAAAGTGAAAAAGAGCCTACTTTGGCATTAATCCAAAGCCCCACCTCCTCCACTAGGTCTGCTCTCAGGGACCAAGCAGCACCTAACGACTAGACTTTATGGATGAGGCTGGCGTATGTGCTGCTATGGTAATAAACAGCCCAAAATGCCACTGGTGTGACACAACAAAGGTCTGTGAAGGCGGGATGCTCTCCTCCCGTGGTGACTCAGGGATCCAGGCTCCCTCTGTCTGGTGGTGCCACATGTGGCTTCTGGGTCACCAAGGCAGGATGAGAGAGACTATGGAAAACTTGTACTTGCTTTCAACTACCCTGCTTTGGGAGTGACACCCGTCATTACCATTCCGGCATCAGAACTAGTTAATTGGCCCCAACTGAGCTGCAAGGCGGGCTGGGAAATGCATTCAACACGACTGTCTCTACCACAAGTCCCACATGTCCAAACATGGTTCACGTGTTTGGGGACTACAGAAGAAGGGAGCGCCCTCTTTTCCTGGGGATATGAAAAAGCCACGAAAAGTTTATTACCAGTAGATTCTGGAGATGGCGATTGTATGGAGTATGACGGGCAGAATTCTAACTAAAGGGAAGACCTCCCTACAATGAGGTTATCCAGGGAGAAGGTGGGTATTTCATTCATACCATATCTCATTCACAGAGGGTTGGACCCTGACAGTGAACCAGCAAGGTCTCTACAGAACAAGACAAGAAGAGGTGTATCTTCTAGGAGTCTCTGGAGGGCAGGAGATGCATCTCACTTTTTTTTGTTTCCCCTGAAGTGACCAAATTTGAAGGCTTGTCTATTGCTCCAGCAGAAGATGTTGGCATCACATCCATATGGCAGAGCAATTACATCATATAAAAAGTCCCCTGGTAGCTGTTCAGGCTGGTTTCCACTAGGTGGGCAACTTAATTTATCAGACTATGCCTTCATGCTCTGTAAACCACTCTTATGTCCGTTTGTCTGCCCATCCATCCATCTATCCAACCATCCACCCATCCAAACATTCGTCCGTCCATCCATCCATCCTTCTGTCCATCCACCACCCATCCACCCACCACCCATCATTCCGCCATCCATCCACTTCCCCCGTCTCCCGCCCCCCAAATGCTTACTGACTGCTGACTCTCACTAGGCATGGCTTTAGTCACAGTACACAGCAGAGGACATGACAAACTAGGTCCTTACGCTTCTGGAACTTTTCTTCTATTAGGGAAGACACAACAAGCAAGAAAGCAAATATTTAGGACAATTGCAGAGTGCTCCAAGCACTGTGAAGAACGTAAGATGGGATGGTAAGAGGGATAGGACCTGGAATGGGAGGCGGGGGGTGTAAGGCTACTCTTAGGTGGTTAGAAAAAGCCTCACTGAGGAAGGGACATATGAGCTGAGACCTGAATAATGAGGAGATGTCAAACCTGTGAAAATCTGGGAGAACAGGGTTCCATAAAGAAGAAGCAACAGGGGGCAAAAGCTCCGAGGTGGGGATACGCTTGTTTTGCTAGAGGAAGAGCTAGAAGGAAACCAGTGAGGCTGGAGTTTGGTGAGGAATCACACTGGGCCTGTAGGATCTCATTCTAGGATTTACGGGCGTCTATTGGAGGGTCTCACGCTGGGGAGTGACATGGTTTATGGTTTTGAAAGGTCACTCCGTTAATTTTCATTTAGCAAACACGGACTCTCACTTAGTAGTTTTCATTTCAGAGCCACAACAAGCTGTGGATGCAGGAGAGCAGGACAGATGCGTTTCAAGTCATGAAACGATCATGGGCCTTCACACTCTGAATCCGTTAGCGTAACTGGCAGATTGGACTTGATTGAACGTCAGGGCAAAACAGCCAGAAGGAATTCAAAGGCTGGCTCTCCAAGAAAGAGGACACAACAGAGAAGATGGCAGCCCTTCAGACACCCCCACGGGGACCCAGCCAGAGGGTGATGGACCCACAGAGGTTATTTGTGAAGGGGACTCACTCCCCCTACTTCAGCATGGCCTTCAATTTTCTGGGGTCCAGTATATGTGGTCCCAGAGTCTTCCTGAATGTCTAGGAAGCAAAACCCATGGGAATGGACCCCTCGATCACCCCCAGTGCTAACCCAGGTCGCCCACACCCGCTGGACTGCAGGGCACAGCCACGCTGGGGAACACCTCTGGTTGTCCGGCCCTCCTGCCGGAGCCCCAATGGGCACTGCTGCAGCAAAGCCCCCCCAACCCCAGGCGAGGAGCTAGTACATCCCGGGAAGTGACAAACAGGGAAGTGATTCACCGCTATGAGCTTTCTCAGAGGGGTAGGAGGGTCCTTCACGTGCACGGCCAGGGCGTCCTCACCTGCGGAATGGGTGTGAAAGAGGGTGAGGCAAGATTTATAGATGAGTCACCTCCCTGGACGCCCATGGACCTCCCACCCCCCGCCTGTGTCCTGGTAGGTCCCTAGGGGTCAGCTGCCCTCAGTCTGCTCATAGGTTTAGCCACCCAACATCTTCTGGCCAGAAGCCACCGTTATGGTTGTCCTGCACCCCACTCCCCACCCTCCTAACCCCCAGTCCACATGTGACCTTACTTGGAACCAGGGCCATTACAGATGTGACGTCAGGACAGGGTCCTCCTGGAGTATGGTGGGCCCCTGATCCAACACGCCTGGTGTCCTTACACGAAGGAGAACTTGGGTGTACACATACACACACCACGTGGAAAACGTCACGAGAGCACGAAGGCAGAGGTCAGGGTGAAGCGTGTACAGGCCCAAGACCACCGAAGATCACGTCACCCCCAGAATCTGGGGGACCCCGGGAGCAGGGTCTGCCCCACAGCCTCAGGAGGCTGCCCGCACCTGACCTTGAACTTCCCACCTCCAGACGGAGAGACGGTAACTATGTGCGGTTCAGGCGCCCGGTGTGTGGGGCGCTGTTGCGGCACCCCGGAAACTCACAGCCACGGAGGGGTTGTTGATAGCTCAGGTGTGGGCACTGAGAGGCCATGAGAAGCCATGGCTTTCACTGGGGGGCGGGTTTCCACGGCTTGGGGTCTGGTCTGAGGTAACATGGGGGGTAACTCATTGCCTGGAGGGGCCCCACAGGTGGCGGGAATGAGGAGACAGGCCAGCTGTGAGAAAACAAGCAGCATCACTTTATTCATATTCAAAAGACACCCTGTTGCAACATCAGTTCCTTAAGACTCTCTTGTCATTTCTTTCTCCAGTTCTGGGCACACAGATCTCAGGAAGGGTTGTGTGATCATGGCGCTCTAGGCTGCGTTCCTCAGACAACGACATTCTGTATTTTCCCAGGAGACACACAGGGATATTTCCTCTTCCATAGAGCAATACACTTGTTCCTTATTGTCTAGAGAACACACAGCTCCTTCCATGTGTATCTGTTTTCCACACTTTGGGGGAGAAACATGACAAGGCAAATTATTTCCCTATTATAAGAGACGTGGTAGATAGACGGCAAATGAAATTTGCATTCTGGGTCAGGGAAACAGTCTGGGTGTGGGGGTCTGTGGCTACGGCGAACTCGCGTCCTGCATGGAGGTGACCACAGCAAACCCACCATGCCCAGGTAGGGCCAAGTTTGGGCATCAGCTGCATCGAGCTGAATTTTCAAGAGGAGACAGAAGTCTAGATTGTTTTAGGTAAAATGGGCAATGTGCTAAATGTTGACTGAATCTTTGCCTGTTCTGTAACCTGTGTGCTTTATAAAACTTATGATGGTATGAAAATTGTTTGTTGTTTATCTCCCCCACTCCCTACGAGATGTAAGGTGTTTGAGAGAAAGCATGGGTCTACCATATTTACTGCTCTATCCCAGTGCTTGCAATACTTCCTAGCACATAGTAGGTGCTCAATAAGTGCCAGTGGAATAGGTGAATGACCCATCACCCGACAGCGTTTGCTTGCACCCAAGATTTCATGCAACTCCCTTTTTCTGTGGAATCGTCTTGGTGCTGCATTGGATTTTTAGAGGAATCTGAAGGTCAGCCTTTTTTTAACCCGGCCCTGTTTCCACAGGCACACACACGCCTCGGGAGGTTGACATCTGAATGTAGTATGTGTGAGATCCAAGGCAAGGCCAGGGTGATTTCCTCGCTCCAGCCAAAAAGGAGGCTGGGATATACGTGTGCCTGCTGCAGTTCTCGCTTGCTGCCATCCATCAGCGGGGTTTTAGTGCAGAATTGCATGTTGACTTATTTGCAAATCCTTTCAGGTCCTGAAGGAGAGACACTTAGTGCACAATGCACTTTGTCATCACGTGTCAACATCGTCTCAGGGTAGAGAGCGGCATTACACGATGTAAGGGTGTAATTGGATAGCGCTGGGATCCTTAAATCTGTGTGTTCATTTACCCAAAGCCACAGCATTTGCAGAGCCATTTGCAGTTGACGCCAGCCCCGTGGAAGAGGGTCAGCGTGTAGAAAGACAAAGGATGGCCATAAACACGCTGAAGGCAAACTTTATATTTACAGTTGGCAGGTTTATAAATACAGATTACATCCTCATGATCTGTAGTACATTCTGCTCGCACATAGACTGAGGGGTCCAGCGGCTGTGGGACAGACAGACAGCGCGTGGGACGAGTGGGAAGTAGGGCAGGTCGCTGCAGGCAAAGGAATGTCATCAGGAGGGGTGAGTTTCATCGCCCGAGCCGATGGGGTCAGTAAACCTGGGGACAGGGGCGACCGACATCCCCGGCAAGTGGGAAATGCCTCAGCTGGAGGGGAGCGTGCTGAGGGCAGGAGGGTAAGCTGTCCACATTATCTAAGGGGGATTGACTCACAGGCCTATATAGAATCAGAGAGAGAAAAGGGAGGGAGACACACAAGGAGAGACACAGAGACACCCAGAGAAAGAGAGAATTAGAGGAGAGAGAGACAGAAAGTGACACAGGGGAAAAGCCAGAGAGAGAGGGAGAGAGAGAGAGAGAGAGAGAGAGAGAGAGAGAGAGAGAGAGAGAGAGAGAGAGAGAGAGAAAGAGAGAGAGACCTGACTCCGCAGCAGTGCCTCTCGCAGCTCTGGCCTCAGCTGTGTTTCTCGTGGTCTGGCTGGCATGGTCTCAGCCACCAGCCTCTGCCTTGGGGCGCGTGAGTCTGCTCACCTCTCCCTTCACCTTCTTGTCTGTGGGCTTTGCCTCCGAGGGATTTGAGAACATTCACGGGCCACCCTGAGTTCCAGCCGCGTGAACCTTTCAGGACGGCCCAGAGCCCAACGCTTAAATAGCATCCCAATCCGTGGTGCGTCGGCTCCGTCCCTCTCTCCAAGGTGGGGGCCTTATGTTGTGCCACACCCAACCCGTACACACCCAGAGCCCCAATTCTGCTTATCCTGCACACGACACGCCTTTGTGTCAATAGCCCTGGACGGGAGACCCAACGTGACTGTCGCCGGACCCACCGCCAAACGGCTGTCTTCTTTCTAGAGAAGCACGGCCCTGAGTCTGTCAGTGTTGAATTCCTCATGTCTCCTCTTTACCCTCAAAGACCAGCCTCCTCAAAGGACGTGTGAAGGTCGCCTGGTGGGGCTTCTCTATGGCTGTCACCTAGCAGCTGACACAAAGACTTCGTGAACGCTGGAAACTGCCCCCGCTGCCCCCCAAGGACCAGTGACTATGGAAGGGTGGTGACACAGTGGGGAGCACAGATTTCAACATAGTGAACTTGCTAAAAAACGCCCAGTGCTTTGAACCTGATTGAGATTCTGGGCCCACACCCCTGGTTTCCACAGAGGCCTGCCCTGAATCACTACGAGGGCTTCTGTTTGTCTGTCTGTTCTTGGCATCCAGTTACAAAGGTACGTGTGGCTCCTGTACCCACGTGCTCCCTTTCCGTCCTGGTGAGCAGCTGCCTGGTCTGTCGTAGCCAGGCCTGCTCTGACCCAGAGCCCGGGTGATGACAGGGCGCAATCACACCTCCCAAGCTGATGGCCGCCCAGGCTGCCTCTGGTTGCGCTCTCAGCAAGACGACCTGCCCCAGTTCCAAGGATACACATCCCCCATCGATCCCCTTCACTTTTCTTCCATAGTCTGCAGTATTCAATACTGGAACCATGTGGACTTCACAACACCCAAAGCGTGTTGCTTAAAGAAAGAGAGGGACTGTTCTTTGCTGGAAGCTCTCAGAAGCTCAGTGACGCAGAACCCATTTTTCTTCCAAGTTCTAAACATCTCGCCACACATGACAAACCTCCTAACATTGACCAGACACTGTAAGCTGGAATGCGTGCATGGGTTCTGACTCGGGCCTCCCCACTGAGCCAGGGATGTTCTCTGGGGCATTCCAAATCTTGTCCTGTCCCCTCCCCCATTGCCACACATCCCCAAATTAAAGGCCGAAAGGTGAGTGGGAAGCACTGCCTGCGAATGTCCGGCTTACACACCTTCATGTAACCCCTCCAGGTAGCTGTGTCGCTCTCTGCGTTCCCCAGGGTCCAGGTCCCAGCTTGCGTTTTCCTCACCTCCGGTCACTACGGAATGCATGGCGGGGCACCCGTCGTCCGGTGAGACGGTGGTGAAGGTGGTGAATTTCACTCTTTTCCTTTTTGAGGTAGGGGACGTTGGTGGCTCGCTCTTCTGATCTTTCCCATCCACGACTGCAAGTCCCGGAGATCTGAACAGCGGCCCATTGATGCTCTTTGGGGAGTTGGCGTGCAGGAGATGCTTACTCTCTTCGAAGTCCAGGCCTCTGTCCACGGCGGTGATTTGTTCATCCTGAGACGACACTAAGTCCACGTGATTCTCCAACAGTTCTGCCCGGTGGGTCAGCCCAACCCAATCGTGGGAGTGACTCAGACCTTCCTGCTCTTCGAAGGGTACCTGCTTATGCCTATACTTCAACACAAAGGTCACACAGTTGATGAGGAAGACGAGGATGGCCAGGCAGAAGACGCCCAGCAGGGCGTACATGCCGATCTCCAGGTCGCTCAGCCCTTTGGCTGTCTGAGCGGGGTCATCCTCATCCGACTCCCCATGGCTCCGGGGGAGGTCCGCCTGCGCTGGGAAGGTGTCCAGGCGGCTGCCATCATCTAAGAGTCTTTCCTGGCCGTTGTTCTTCTGGAAGGTTGACCTCTCTGTGGTGGACCCTCTTCCTTCCATGAGGCCAGTGGAAGAGCTGCTGTAGAACTGTCCCTCTGGACTCTGCCACTGTTGCGAGGGCTTCTTAGGTCTTCGGTCACGGACGCTATTTTCCAGGTGGGCTCCTGTGCCCATGTGTCTGCTGTCACTGGTGTTGGGGTTGGCGTCGTGTTGGCCAAACTTCACTTTGATGTTGGCTGTCCCCACGGCGAGCACGCTCTTCCGCTTGGATTTCTGGCACGATTCACTAATGACCATTTCCACCTTCACCAACGCACCCTGTCCTTCGCTTTCAGCAGCGATTAGAGGCCACTTGAATTTGGGGTCCTGATGGACGGAGACCACGTTCTCATCCAAGGACGTGGCCGTCAAGGAGAAGTCTTTCCCATCGTAAATATCCAAGGGCGTGACAGAACCATCACTGAACTGGACCCAGCAACTGATGGCTGCTTCCTGTTGACGAAAACAAGGTGGTCAGGATGGGCCCCAAGGCTCACGGAGTGCCAACTCTCAGCAGCAACATGACAAGAACAAAGCCAACACTTTCAAGTGCTGTAGAGCAGTACTGCGGGTATGAAGGAAAATTCATTCTTATAAAGATGTAAAACCAAAAGAAAACCCCAACACTAAAGTGACAATAACAAAACAGCACCAGCGAGAAACACCCCATAATAAGATTCGCTTTGTTTCCCGGGCTGTTGAACGAACCATCTTGGCTGTGCAAAACCCACGTGTGCACAATAATAAATTACACATCACAGCATATTGCTGGTGACAAGTGTTACACGCTGCAGTGAAAACTGTTTATCACATTATTTTTAAGATGCTTTAATGCCGTGTCCCCATGTATGACGCATGACACACATCAAAGCCCCTAATCCAGGCAAGGACACGCCAGACGTGCTGCAGGCTTTGAGTCCATTGCTTCCGCCTCCTCTGGGCCTACGAAGTGGGTCCACTGTAGCTCGTGGGCAGTCTTGGCTTGGAGAGCAGGACTTAAAGCAGCCAGGGGAGACGCACCGGATTTGGAGAGTCTTTGTCTCCCACCCACCATCCACCCCACCACTGGGAGAAGCTGGGAGGCCAAAGGGCAGCCAAGGTTGGTGCCCAACCTCCATCTACCGACCTGTAACTTTGTGTTTCAGACTGACTTTCCTGGGGATGAGTCCGGCCAGGGAGCTCACAGTGGAGGAAGGAGATAACCTCCATTGAATGGGAGCCTTCAGTTTCGGTGAAGACATCACTGCGCATGGCCGAGCACAGCAGGTCCTCTGCTCCCCCTCCTCCCGCCCCCTCAGAGAACCCGCCCCTCACTCCCCAAGGCCTGAGTGATGAGCAGGCCCAAGAGGCACATGACCTGTCCAGCTGCTGCAGGGAGGCGGCTGCAGTGAGAGCGCCCAAGCTGCCAGCGTCTCTCTCGTCTGCAGTCAGAAAGGGGGCCCGAAGCAGCCAGCTGTGGGAAGACGAGCGAGCGGGAGCGCATAGAACACTGGGAATGGAGCGGCACGATGGTCCGGGCGTCAGCAGAAACGTAATGCATGAGACAAAGGGACTCAGGAGGAGGGAGAGAGTGGGGTGGGAGAGCCTGGTCGCCCTCTGCCTCCTCCAGTTCGTGAGCTGGGGCCTCATCTCTACAATAAATCCCGTGTTTTTGGACCTTGCTCTAGTGGGTTTCTCTTTCTTGCAACCAAAGAGCCCCTGACCATGGCAGCAGTAAATGGTACTTGGGTGGTGTCCAGTCTGTGCAAGGAGGAACAACTCCTCCTTCGGCTCAGCCAGTAAATACTCATGTGCTAAGCATGGGCTTGCACGAGCTGCCAGGTAAAATTGCTGCCGGGACACTGACGCGGTACTGGTTTACCAGGTTCTTCCCAGCCGCCACGACGTTGGACACCACGACATTGGCCACAGCCGTCTGGATGGCCGGAGCACATGATGGCACAGGGGACCCCAGAGCACACCTTGTGTGATGCTCAGTGTGGACGGAGCCTTTGTCTAGGCTCTCTGGCGCCTGGTGGCCTGTCACCCTTCACTCACTGCAACCACTGTTTGGTTTGGTTTGGTTTTGCGTCTCCGTTTTGGAGAGCTTGGAAGCAGGGGGCACAGCAGGCTGCTTTTCACAAGCCCCGCCCAGATGGATGACCCAATGTGCGATCCTACTGGGTGGTGGGACCCCTGGCGAGTGACTTCCCCCGACGTGTCCCCTCATCTAATGTGTGACCTCACCCCGTGTGTGACCCTGCTCAACACACAAGTCCACCCAGTGAATTACCTACCCGACCCGACCTGGGACCTGCATGTCACTGTGTGTCACTGCGTGTCACACTGGGTGTGATGTGACTCACCTGGCGTGTGGCCTCAGCTGGCGTGTGGCCCACCCTACACTGTCCCAAGCCCTGCTTCCGTACCTGTTTGGGCCTCTGTAAAAGCTCCTGAGCCACTGCTGTGGCGAAGATGGCTCTGTTGCTCCCTGGGCTGAGCTGCAAGGAAAGTGACAGCCCTGTCACCAGCTGGACCCCAAGGTCTGTGATTGTCACTTTCTCTTCCAGCACTGTGATGGTCTTTTCAGCCAAGATGGCATCTGACAGAGGCGACAGGATCTGAAAGGGAGAACCAACATGGCAAAGGAGAGCCTTCCAGGTCCCAGCAATTCCCACAATAGCATAAGTGATGTCCCTTGCAGGGTGGGACAGAGGAGGACCAATGAGCCAGAACGAACAGAAACAGGTCTGTCCCACTAACGTTTTCTTCCAGAAGATGGATCTTGTTGTGAAAACCATGTTTTCTTAAAGTAACAGTAAGATGGTGCCAAGAAGTGGATGGTGTAGGACTTGGCACCCTCCCCCACCACAAACACAAATGCCGTTACCCACCAGGCGTCCCCCAAGTCCTCGAGAGGAAGTATGACCTTTCTCACAAATCAGGACTAACTTTATGATTCTTCTACGGCATGGATTGTCCCTACTGTCATTTAGTGTAGTTTTTGATGAAAATTTTTCATTTTACTTACATGCTTTGTTAAAAAAAACTTCATAGCATCAAAGAACAATGGCCTTGATATGCTAGGTGGATATTTATATGTTTCTCTCTCACACAATAACCAATGTGTAGCAGATGGGACACTGTTGGTCCATGTACCACCTAAATAGTCCCTTGTGTCCCTGGGAGCCCACACTCTGCACTCGGGGAAACTGAGCAGTGAAGCCCAAGCTCCCCCCACCCCTGATGTGAGTACCCCAAATCTCCCTCCTCTGGGCAGCTGCGATGGCCTGGGAAGTGGAGGTGACACTCAAGGTTGGACCCTGACGAGGAAATCCGCCTCTGAAGAACTTCTATGGGATCACTGCTCCCTCTCTGCATCCCTCCCCCACGTCACAAAGAGCTGTTTCCTATGAAGTCTCAACTTTCTGGATGAAATGGGTTCCATCCTCCTTCCACCTGCTTTCTGGACCGAGCTCTCTTTTCAAGGTGCTGCTGATATCTATGAAGATGGCTTTCAAGACACCAGTTTCCCTGAGCTCCTTAAACCTGGTCATCCAGATGCCACCTTCCATTTTCAGTCTGGTTAGAAGACTTTGAATGGCAGTGAGCATGAGATGTGCCTCCCCAGAGGGAAGTGGACACGTGAATTTTACTTATTCCCACTGAGTCCTAAGGGCTCAGGAGTAGACGACCCACCAGGACGAGCCCCATGTTTAATTCACGGAAGCTGCCCGGCCCCCTGTCCCTGAACTCGACGCCATTTCCTCTGGGCGTGTCGTCGCCAGCAGGTCCACAAGTGGTGAAGATTCCAGGCGTCGGCGGCAGCACCGCCTCTGAACTGATGGCAGGCACTGAGGGCTTTCAACTCACTGGTCAGCTGTGGAGTCAGCTGGGCCTCGTGTACGGGCTGCACATACACAGTCCCTCCCAACCAGCAGCTCCTCGTCCCGCTGTCTTACCTGGATGGTGGTCATCCCCAGCTCCTGGCCAGCCAGCACCTGGCCCCCTTGCAGGCGGGCGACCCGGGGCTCATCCACCTGCATGAAGTCCGTCACCAGCTCCGTGATGTCCATCTGCCAGTCTGAGCCCAGCAGGTGGGCCATGGGGCCCCCGCGGTCGGCTGCCTCGGCCACAAACTGGGTCAACACACGCACCATGGCGTGCTGGTACTGGAGGGCACAGCCTCGTCCCCGCCTCTCGTCCTCCTCCTCCTCCTCCTCCTCGCTGTCCTGAGCTGGCCTGTCAAAGGTCAGGTCAGTGTAAGAGATGCTGATTTGTTGCCCAGACGGTCAGGGGCTGTGCGCGAAGCATGGCGGGGCCGCAAGGCCAGCCGGGGGTGGGCTCAGGCCGACGCACAGGTGGTACTCAGCTTCTGGGACCCGGGTGTGGCGTGGGTACTGACCAATGGATTGGGGGGGGTGGGCAGAGTTCTAAGGAGCCCCGGCTCCTCAGGTTCCAGCCAGGGGACCGCGGCTGCAGTCTACCAGCCACTCGTGCATTCTGTCACTTTGGCTCCAGTGACTGGACCAGGGATAAGACTTAACTCCAGGGCTTTCGTGGGAATGATTGGGAAAGGGAAGAGGTACTTTCTGTGGCATTGCAGAGAAGACAGAAGGAAAGTCGGGAAGCTCACAAGAAAAGCCTGACGGGATGGAGCCCCATGAAGCAAACCAGAGCCGAGAGGTGGAGACTGAGTCCTAGAAGACCACTGGTCTCTGGACCCGGTCACACCTGAAACAGGCAACCCTGCCAACAGCCATTTGAGCTGCTGCACCCTGACCTGGGTTTCTGGGGGGGTCGGGACGCACACACCCACCTCTTGTTGGGGACAATGGGGACTCTCCAGCCCTTGACCTGGTTCAGCTCGGCGTCCGTGACCTCGATCTGCAGCGGGAGCCGTGGGGCCCACACCGTCATCTCCAGGGGACGGCTGAGGTGCTGGTAGCTGAAGTTCACGACCACACCCACCTTGCCCTTCATTTCTTTCCCGTTGACAAACACGAAGTCGCAGCGGTCGGACACCTGTGCAGAGGGCGAGACACGGACTTTGTGTCAAATCCCGCAGCCAAAGGAGCAGCGGGAGGACCAGGGGAGAGGGAAGCGCCCTGGTTGTTTTGGGGTCACTCGTGTGACGAGGAAGGTTTCTGTCTAGGGCCTCTGGAGGGGGTGCAACCCTGCTCACACCGGGACTTCCGGCCACTGAAACTGATTGGGGACGTCTGGCTTCTAGAACCATGGGATTGGTTGTCCTTAGCCAGCGGGTGAGGGGCGGTTTATGTCAGCAGCCCCAGGTGACAACACAGAAGGACAGGGCCACGAGACTGGGGCTCGGCTGGCTGGGCTCTGTGGGGAGGGATCAGCTGAGGCCCCAGATGGTAAGTGACAAGGGACATTTGTGGGACGCAGGGCTGGAAAGCGGCAGAGCCCAGACCCCACCCCAGCCTGCACCACTGTCCTCTGGGCAGCTGTGCCATCCCACCCGGGGTCCTGGCAGCCTGTGTCCTTAAAGGAGGAGCACCGCCCCCAGGGCCCATGGAGAGGGGCGTGAGAAAAGCAAAGCGGAGACCACTAGGCTGTTCAAACATCAGATAAAGCATTTCCAGCAAAGTCCCTTTTATCTCCACGGCCAGGCAGTGGGGACACTGAACACAGCAAGGGGCATGGAGACAGGCGTCCGGGGTCCCCCACAAGTGAAGGGGACGTGGGCCTGCGCATCGGGGAGCCTGCGGGCTGTCCTCCCAGCTGTGTGCCCACAGCAGGGGCACCGGAGACTGACTGGCAAAGCCGATGTGGCAGCTTTGGTGGCTCCACGACGGCTTAGTCTCAGCTCTCCTGGCTCCAGGGCCGGTCAGACTTGACACTTAGGCTTTTCTCTTTCAAGTCTTCCAACTCTGAGTCAGGCTGAATTGTCAGAGATGCAGAGAGAGGGAGGGAAGGAGGGCGGGCTTACTGATAAGACCTGTTTTCAGGGCAGCAGGCTGTTTCTTGAATATAAGTTTCTGGGCCCTCCTGCCAAGCGGGGTGTTGTAAGGAAAGGAGACAGGACATCCAGGCAAGCGTGGCAACCACGTTCTCCGGGACGAGGGAAGCCGATGCCTGCTGTGCTGAGACGGTGGCCAAGGGAAGACTGAGTCTCGTATGTGTTTTGGTTTTAAACTCAGCGGTTCTTCCTCGAGGTAGTAAGACAAGGTGGGAGCCAGAGCTTGGTTACAGGGTCGGAGGTTAAGTAGAGGGACAGCAGTGCTTGGCAGAGGGCTGGGGGTCTGGAGCCCCCAAGGCTGCCTGGTGCCCCATCCACGGCATGGTCCACACGCTCCGCCGAGGCCTCCAGAGAGCTGTTTGCTGACAACATCTGGTCCTTCTTCAGACCCATGGCAGGCTGTCCTGCAGCTCGCTTGCTGCTGGACAGGAAATGAGTATCTTGACAATGAGTTGGGAGCAGGAGTGACACCTGTCACCCTCTCTCGGGAACACTGACTTTCCAGTAACGGACCTTGCAGAGCTCCCTGTCCTTCCAGAGGCCCCGGGCGGTGTTGCCGATGGTGGCTGCCCTGTCACCCTGGGTCCTGAGTGCCTGTGACAAGGGGAGCCCGCACAATGCTGGGAGGTCAGGCGGCCTGGGTGACAAGCAGCCTTCCTTGATTTAAGTCACTGATATTTCGGGTTACCTGTTACCGCATTGCAACCAGGCTGTTCTTAGAGCTGCAGGGTGACCTGTTCTGATCAGTATGTTAAATAAAGAACGCAGCAAAGGGCGGGAGTTGGCTGGGCCGCTGCGGACGACAAAGGAAAGGCAGGCGGTAAGGAGGCAGCAGAAGGAGGGTCCTCCCTCTGGCCAACCCCAAATGAGCGGGACTGTAACGGGGTCCCAGGGGAGAGGTCTCTGCTACAGAGCGGCAGGGCCTGGGGCCCCGTCCGAATGCTAAGGACTTCTAATGACTGACACGGTATGCAATGACTCTAAGACAATCAGGGAGGAGTGACGTGTGCTTGGCCTTGCTGCGACATCTTGGAGGAGGGTTTGGGGGAAGTTCAGGATTTGAGGAGAAGGCAAAGCCTGAAGTCTCCGGGAAAGGCTTTGGTGGGACGTCAAAGGTGCTGCCGAGCCTGTCAGCCCGGGGTTTCAGGCACGACACCTGCCTGGGGGCACTGCTGCCCATGAGTCCCGGCCTGGGGTCCATGGTGCCACCTTGCCCTGCCTGCTGCCATTCTCGCATGGAGGGGACTCTGGCCTGGGAAGAGGGGGCTGACATCTTCTTTCTGGTGACGCTATGACTCAGAGGGGCTGCTGCAAGTTATGGCAGCTGTGGCCTTGCTAGTTCTCTGTCCTTTGTCACTTCCTAGTGACGTACAGCATGGGGACATAGTCAACTCTGTGCAATCACCTGGCCGGGTGACCGATGGGTACCAGGTTTCTTGCGGCGATCGCGTTTGTATACCCATGAGGTACACAAATACTGAGCCACTGATGTAACAGTGTGTTGTATACAACTATACTCCGATTAAAAAACATACGTTTGAGCCCATTCAGAGGAAGCTGAGAAGGGGCAGGATGTGAAAGGCCCCGCGTGGCACTGGGGCGGGAGGGAGCCTGACACAGCAGGTGTCGTTAACCTGAGGATATCGAGATGAGAGCATGCAGGATTATCAGGGTGCAATCGCCGTGTCCACATACAGGGGCGGGGGCGGGTTTGAGACCACAGAAGAGAAGAAGGCCATGTGAAGGCCACCAGACACTGGACAATGTGGCCACCGTCCGGAATGACCACTGCCATGGGCTCCTGGGGGGGGCAGGGAACAGATCCTCCCTGCGAGCCCTCAGGGACCTAGAACCGTGACAAGAAGTGTTTCTGTCGTCACTTCCAGGGCTTTCCTCATGAAGTCCGTGTATGTGGTGCCTGGCTCAGGATGGGCTCCAGGGGACGTGAGCCTGGGGACACAGCTTACTGTGTTTCCCCGAAAATAAGACCGAGACAGACAATCAGCTCTAATGTATCTTTTGGACCAAAAATTAAAATAGGACCGGGTCTTATATTATAGTAAAATAAGAACAGGTCTCATTAATTTTTGCTCCAAAAGACGCATTAGAGCTGATGGTCCGGCTGGGTCTTATTTTCGGGGAAACACGGTACGTCCCCCAAGGCTGCATTCTGGGCAGGACAGACAGGCTGGGGCGCATTCCCGCAGGAGCCAGATGGGGAGCAACGCCCCCTCCAGTCGCCTGACACCCGCCTTTCCCTCCAGCTCCCCGTCACTGCCTGAGATTAAACATTACAAAGTTCCTGGGGAAATGTGTCAGTCCAGGGGAGCAGACAAGACCCGTTTGTTCCTTCTTGTTAAAATATGACTAACTGTTCATGTCAGATAATTTATTAACTACCACTTTACAATGCTGACGGTTGGAGGGAATGAAGCATTAAAACTGCTGAACTCCTCTCATATCCATTTCCAGCCGCCACGCGGTCCCGTTACAGGGCCACAGCTAATATTTCTGACTCCGGAGAGTGCAGTCTGGCACTTATGTGAATTTAATGCCATTTCCTTTTTTTTCTGTTTAAATGCTGTGTGAGTATAAATCTTATTTAAATATCACCAACATCCATGGTGAAATTTATGTTCTTCTGATGTTTTTCTCTTCCCTTTTTTAAAGAGCTAGAGCTAAGGATATTGAAATTCTGCTCCCTCCATCCCTTAACTTTGGCAGAAGTGGACAGCCTAAAGGAACATTTGCATCTGTTCACCAACTAGGTATTACTGTTCAGGAATCAGTTTTTATCCTAGACTAAATGATACATTAATATAGTGGTATCAGGAGGGAGAGTGCTAAGCTGTCTGTGCCCATGGCTCCTACTAAGCACCTCACACCTGATTCCATTTGAAATCTTCACAGGGAGTCAAGAAGGCAGGTACTGTCACCCCATTTTCCCAGTGACAAACCGAGGTGCAGTGTCCCATGTTGGCATCAGGGACGTGCTACACGGGGCGAGCTAATGGGAGAGAACTTACCCAGCTCGCTGCTTTAGGCTGATTTCTTGGGAGGCTCCATGGGGTCTGCTAATGTGAAACATACTTTTCTGCCAGGAGACAAGTTTTAAATGGTCATACTGAGGGGAGGGGCCCTGGCAGAATGTGCCCCGGGGCCCGAGGCCGACGGCCCAGGTCCATGCAGACGCTGTGCGTGTGGAGGGAGAGTTGAGCGTGAAATGGCCCTGTTGTGGGCTGACTGTGTGCTCCCCGCACTGTTACAGGCTGACTGTGTGCTCTCCCACAGTTCATATGTTGAGGGCCCAGCTCCCAGGACCTCAGATGTGAGTGTATGTGGAGATGGCACCTTTGAAGAGCTGATGAAGTTACTCTGGGGCCGTGAGGGTGGGAAGACATTAGGACACTCCTGCACCGAGGACAGACACGTGAGGACGCAGCGGGAAGGATGGAGGCCTTGGCAGAAACCAGCCCTGACCACAGGTTGGTCTCAGACTTCCGGCCTCCACCACTGTGACAAAATAATTCTTGTTTGAGCCTCCCCGCCTGCGGTGTCCTGTGACGGCGGCTGGACAGGTGATACAGCCCCCCCCACAGTCCCAGAGGTTGTTTTCCTGTTTTAAGAGCAGATGGCCAGGCTGACCGCCTGGGGCCCAGCAGGGAGCTCAGGGGACAGCAGCTCAGGGGCCTGACACCTAAGTGACAAGCACAGCTTGCTCGGAGGGCTTCCCGACAGGAGGGAGTCACTGCAATGCCCACTGGACAGCTAGGAAAAACGAGGCATGATGCGATCAGGACATTTCCTCAAGTTCACACAGCTCCACAGTGTGGGGCTGGGCCACAGGGGGCGTCTGATGACATAGCATTGTCACTTTATGCTGATCACGTGCACGAGGGGACAGGAGGTCAGGGTGACACCACAGCCACACACAGGAAGGCTCGGCCCCTTCCTCGTCCGCGTGGAAGAGGAATGAGTCTATGTGAGCAGCGCCCAGAAGTGGCTCCTTTCCTCCCCTGCCACCTGGACGGACGTAAGGCTCCGCCCTTCCCGCCACACTGCACCCCTAGGACGTTGTGAATGAAGGTTCCCTGCTGTTGACTCGCCCCCCCCCCGCCCCCCCCCGGAGACAGACAGCGGGTGTCACTAACTTCCGCTTATGTCCTCCCTTTGGTCACCGGGGACAGGACAGAGGTGGACTCAGCGTGGGCACTCAGTGGCCTGCCTGATGCAGCAGGAGCCAGTGTCTGGGCACGGCCTAGGGGTGAGACACTCGCTTACAGCCGTGGGCCTCCATGGGGCGAAACTGCCCGAGGGGTGTTTGGTACACGCGTGGGAGTATTTTTTATAGGAGTGTTTGTTTTGGTCGCAAAGATTAGGGCATACTGACGTTTAGTGGGCACAGGTCACGGGACTGAATGTCCTGCAGTGTCCTGGTCAGTCCCACACTACAGAAAAAAGCCCCACGCTCTGATGTTTAATGTCCCGCCCAACTAGGGGAAAGCTGTCTGTCTACACTGTAGCTTGATGCACAAAACACTGCATTTCCAGGAATGCAAACTCGGCTGAATCGAAGTGGTGCTTTGTGTTTGTTTGTTTGTAACTTTACCCAGATTTGTTGCCCACCCGGGGAAACCTCCTCACCACTCATGATGCTGAGTGGACCTCCCAGCAGCCCTGTGCCCTCGTCACCGCAGGCCACCAGCCTCACCGCACGACCTAGTGAATTATGCTCAAGAAGCTGTGTGTTGAGATATGGTTCATTCTATTATAAATTCATTCCAATTTTACTTTGTATCCACTTAGGGCGTTATATTAATCCAAGTGAAATGATCTTGTCGGTAGCTGACATTATCTGTGAATTCCCTGCGAGATTTTAAGGGGACTCATAAAACACTTGTGGAGTACGTGGAGGTAATCAGTCTGGTTGAGAAGCACAGGTCCCTGTAACTTCGTACAGCTCGGTGGCTGTTTACAGATGTGTCCCCCACGACTCAAAACCCAGCCCTCGCAAAGCCTCTGGCGCCCCTCACCATCTCCCCCGCCTGTTCACCACGGTTCTGCCTTCTGTACCAGGGATTAGAGTCACCCGTCCGAGAGCTCCACAGAGAAGAAGTGACGCAGTGTCTTCTCTCGCGTCTCCACTCCATCTGCTCAGCGCTGGGCGTGTGGATGCTGCCATTGCTCGGTTCTGTGTTGGAGGAAGTGTTTCACGTGTGAACACGCAACCTCGGGCTTGTCCATTCTCCTGCTGATGAGCCCTGGGTCATGTCCAGCTTTTGGCGACCACCAAACGGGCTGCTGTGACCCTTCTCCTATGAGCTTTTGATGATGCCTCGTTTTCCCTGGGGTGGAACTGCTTGGTCTTTAAACAGACATGTTTCACCCCAACACTTGTAAGGCCTTCTCCTCTCAGACAACAAGCTCAGGTTCCTCTCTGAGAGGGGTCTGGCACCAGCCATTAATGTAATTACATTTCCCCATCTCGTTACAGTGGAGTGACTGGCTGAAACCAATCCTGAGACGAAGACAAGAAGGAAACGGAGCGTTTACCTTTGGGATGAAGCATATCCTGATCGGGCTGGGGGCCGGGGTTGGGATGCCTGGCGTTTGTTAATGATGCTTTTCTGTCGGTTCGCATGGAGCGATAACGCAAACCGACTCAGAAACCACGTGACGCATTCCTGGAAGTGTGGTCATTTTTAGAAGGATCGTGTACGTGGATATTTGAAAAATGTAGACCGCGCTGATAAACACACTTCTGGGACACTGTCTCCTAACAGAAATGAAACGTGATCAGAGAAGTTGAGACACATCCTGAAAACTCGTTCCTTCCCCCTTTCCGAATTTAGCCAGAAACTGTCAGTGGGTCTGAGTCAGGCCAAGAGAAGAGCACAATTCTTCCAGCTCAGGCTTCTCACTTGTTCCGTGATAAAGAAAGGTCTTTAATTTCCAATCCGGCACAGACGAACGGCTTGCGTAAAATGAAGCTGTGTCTGGAGGATGGGACGAGGTTGATTTGCTGTGAACATTTCCGAATGCTCACTCGTGACTTCTGCATTATCTCTCTGATGACCAGTGGGATTTACAGGGAGCTCACAGGTGACCAGGCGCTCACCTGAGCCGGCACACAGACCACCCTTTGCAGAGCTCGGTGACACAGTCTGTTTTCTGGCCAGGAAGTTCCTCAAGAAACACCGTCCACACAGCGTGCCTGCCCCATCCCCACTTTCCCACTACTTTACACAGTGCGCAGGACGGGCGTGCCCAGCCCACGCACGCCCCTCTGTGAGCTCACGCAAGCCTGGGCATCAAGTGCTGCTGCTTTGCCTGTAAGTTTTTCCAATAAATTTCTGTTTACTTTTGCTCATTGTGCCGTAAGAAGCACACATGCTTTCAAGTTAGCCCCTGCAAGACACAAAGGGCATTTAAACCCATCGATATTCACGTCTACACCGATATGCGCCTGTCTGTGTTGGTGGCATCAATTTCAGTGGCATTCCAGAGCCAGTTAGAGACCGTGGGTGGCTCTGGGAACTTGGGGGCACTACTTTCCCTCTGTTGCCTCTAGTTTCTCCTGTTCCAGCAGTTTCTGGGCCCCGGACCTGTCCCCAGCAGAGTCCTGACTGTGTCTGAGGGCAGGAGAGACGCCATTGTTAGCAGAAGGAAATGCGACCGTGGGAGTGTTCTGTCGTGGTGTCCTTAGTGTGGGCAACGTGTCGCGTAAGTAACCCACTCCAGGCTGCAAGTGCCCGTCTGGGTCTCAGGGCCCTGGCTAGTTGAAGAACAAAACCAAGGCAGCAGTCGGGGTGTGTGTGTGTGTGTGGGGCGGGTGGCTGTACAAGAGCAGCTACAACACAGGTATCCGGTGCTGAGTTAGAGCTCCTTGAATTCACACAGGGCTCGGCTTTAAGGCATTTTTCGAGTCTGATAACAGGAAGCGGAGAGCTTTTCTCTAAGTAGCACTTAAATTTTAAATTAACAAACAGCTTTCCTCGTCATGATCCACATCTGACAAGTACAAACAAGGGCCAAGTTCCCCATGAAAGAACTGTCATCGGTGCTAAGACACCTGTCCCTGGAAGGCGGACATGCGGGCGCCCACGACGGATGTCACATCTGAGGTGACCCTGGGCACATGACGCCGTGTACTCGGGGATGACATCTAAGGGAAGAGTACGCAGCCCGAGCCAACGTGACTGCTTCCAAGACACTTTCCGAGGGGAGACGTTGGCCAAGGTCCGCGGCCTGCCTGACAGTCACGGAGGCTGCGAGAGGGACTCGTTAAATCAATGCACACATTTGCCTCGAGGCTGTCCAGTCAGACTCGAACTAATGGCGCAGACACACATTTGCTTGATTACATGTGTGAGACTTCCACTCCCTCCCACACGGAGAGCACTGTTTCTCCTCCTTCCGACCTTTGAAAGGAGGATGAGCGCACCTTCTGGAAGCTGCTCAGACAGACGTTTGTACCTCCTCACGCCAAAGGCCGCACGCACCCCAGGTCCCAACAACTCTGGGAGGGGCCGAGGCAAATGTCATCAGGGCACCTGAGACTCAATGAGAGGCGGAGGTGGGGCCACCTGGCTAGACCTGTGGCTTCTGCTGCGTCTGGAAAGTTTCCTCAGAGCCAAATTTCTTGTCCTTACACAAATGAAAGCAAATAAGCCAAATGCATGAGGAAATGGCTGTTCACGAAAAGGTAAACACCCCCCGGGCATTTGCTAAATATGGGGGCTTTAAAAACACTTCTGTTTTACCTGAGGTTTTGGGGCAGGTTGACAGTGGAAGGTGACATTAAAAGAGAAAAAACAAACAAACAACAACTCATTGAACCACAGCAAACAGATTTTCGCCTAATCGGTGCACCTACCTTCTGAATGAAGACGCCTGCTGACCAGGAGGGAGTGCAAGGATGGCTGACATTTGCACTGGTCACCCCATGTGTCTTGGTCGTGTCCTCTCGCCCTCCTTCTAACCGAAGTGGCGGCTGCCAGCGCCAGCTGCCGTGGTGGACCTGCCAGCACCCACCTGGCTCCAGTCTCTTGCTCTCTGCCCTGAGGCTTCTCTGTGGCTGCCATGTGGGCGCCTGCGAGAGCCTGTCCAGCAGGAGGGTGACCGACTGCCCAGGGCTGCCCAGGACTGAAGAGCGGGTGTCTGGGACACTACCCGAGTCGGCCCTGGGCAGCCCAGGATAGCGGCCACCCTCCCGCTGGGCCACGGGGAGGCCTGCACACTGGGAAGTGCAGGGAGCTGGGGGGCTTCCAGCCCTTGCCCAGCTGGGGTGGGGGCTGCTGGGCGATGCCCCCTCGGTGGGAGCACCCTCCACGCCTCCTCCAAGCGTCCCCTGCAGGGCCGAGCCCCGCTGCCCGCAGCTGACGTGTTCTGGAGCCTCAGACGGGCTTCCCGCACTCCTTGCATCATACCCTCCATACCCTCCAAGTCTGTCCCTTGCGACTCTTTCCACAATGAGGGAGCTGCATGAAAGCTCAACAACCAAGGCGCTTTTTGGAGGAAACCGGGAAGACATACTTTCTGTCATATTCACGGAGCACTGGGGCGCTTGCTGTGAGGTCCCCCGGGGCTCCTCGTTAGGAAGGAAGGGTGGGCGCCTCAGCTGTCGGCTGATGCTGGAGCAAGCCCCAGGGTCAGCTCTCTGGCCATGGCTTCAGCAGGGAAAAGAGCCCTATCCAGTGGCCGGTCAGTGTGAGGGTGCAGAGAACCAGCCTCCTCGCTCCAGCTCCCAGGGCCACTGAAGCCCCAGGACCCCTGTGGGTTCTTCTGAGCCCTCCTGGGGGCTGCACGGCACTCAGCTTCTCCCTCTGCCCCTGCTCGGTCGGCCCCGCTCCAGGGGCGGCTTCCTAATGAACATCCTCACCCAGGGTCCACTTAAGGGGAGCCCCACCTGCCACAAGCACTTTCTAGAATGTTCTAGACACTTGGGTACAACAGTTAAAATGAAGACCTGTCCTCATGGAACCTACACTCTAGGAAGAGACAGTGACAACAACCAAGGAAATGCACAGATTTGGAGCAGAAGGTCAGGGAGACAGACACACTGTGAGGAGGAGAGGATGAGGTGGTTGGAGGAGAGGTTCTGGGCAGGGCCGTGCTCTGAGCACTCGCACGCGGGGATGTCAGTCAGCCACCGCCGACCGCGGAGACGGCGAGAGCAGCACACCTGCGGGGGTGCTGGGCTGCCCAGATGCTGACTGAGGGCAGATGGGTGCTCAGCCCACGCCACAGTCACCCGGGAGCTCCAGAGGCGCCGATGCCAGG
Organism: Rhinolophus hipposideros; assembly: GCF_964194185.1. Taxonomy (NCBI): domain Eukaryota; kingdom Metazoa; phylum Chordata; class Mammalia; order Chiroptera; family Rhinolophidae; genus Rhinolophus; species Rhinolophus hipposideros. Next base: position 1,841,945 of record NC_138070.1, on the reverse strand, counting down.
ACCTCGCCTCGAGGTTCTGATCCAATCGGGCCAGGGTGGGGCCCCGGCATCTGCGTTTCTCACAGGCCTCGGGAGTTCCATGTGCGCTCGGGTGGACACCAGCGATACAAGCCCTCATTCAGTTACTCTATGTGCAAGACGACGACATACAGAGACAGAAAGTACTAACGAAAATCTAGAAACAAATCACGCTTTTGTATGCAACCATGTGTCTGCAGCCTCATGCACCACGTGTGTGCAAGCACAAGCATGTGGTGTACACTGACATGCGTGAACACATATGTATGCATGTATACACTCACATGCATGAGTACGCATGTATCCTCACAGAGCACAGATAGTGTTCCAGATTCCAGTGCCTTCTCTTGATTTGGGGGTCTGAAGGTGCCTATCGTTGGAGAAAACAAGCACCTGTGTATAAGAAATTCCCCTACAAATTGCTTGTCACTCCCAGTATCAGAATCCGGAATACTAAAAACATGTTTAGTAAAACGTGAAAAAAATCACGAAGAAAGAACCGCCAAGCAACACTGCAGAGTTCATGCGTAAATACCATCCAGCGCTACGTTTCTGAATTCCAGTGGAGCCTCTCAGACCCCAAGAATTGCTTCTAATAATTTAAGTCCTGCTAAGAGCACACAATCTTTGCTCTCAGAAACTTCTAATGAAATGTCCCAAATTAAAAGCAAACATTTTCTTAATATTTCCAAACTTTTGCAGGACAAATACTGAACTTTTAGCTAGGCTTCACTCGAATGATTTCAAATTTAGCCACCCAAATTGCTGACATCCAGACTGCAAAGATTCATGGGCACAAAGCAATTGCTCTCTGTCGACAAAAGAGCAGAATTCTAAGTTTTATCCCACACTGCACTGTCATTTCATTTTTTTGCAATAATTTAAAGAGCATTTTTAAAGGAAAGAAAAGCTGATGCAATCAACTGTTGTAAAAAGGGAAAAAATAGTTTTCCTTTAAGTATGTTTGCCAAGAATGTGTTTATAAAATAGCAGAAAAAAGTACATGTACGTATATAAGTATGCACATATGTGTGCATACATAATATATATCATATACCTAAAATATGTAATTATATGCTATAAATTATATACTATGTATAACATAATTATACAATATTATAATATATTCTATGTATTATATAACATATGAGGCCTGACAATTAAGTTCGCCAACTAGTTGCACTGATGTTGCTAACCTTTTTTGACATCAGACGGATTATTCATTATGAATTTGTACCAACTGGACACACAGTTAACCAAGTTTACTATTTGGAAGTGCTGAAAAGGCTGCATGAAAAAGTTAGACGACCTGAACTTTTCGCCAACAATTCATGGCTCTTGCATCACGACCATGCACCAGCTCACATGGCACTGTCTGTGAGGGAGTTTTTAGCCAGTAAACAAATAACGGTATTGGAACAACCTCCCTACTCACCTGATCTGGCCCCCAGTGACTTCTTTCCTTACCCCAAAATAAAGGAAATGTTGAAAGGAAGGTATTTTTGATGTTTTATATTTTGATATTTTATGCACTCCATCTTGAATCTGACCCATTTCTGTCCCTATAGTGCTCAGTGTGGCAATGCGTCCACCTTTCCAAACTCCCTTGCAGGTGGTAGTGGCTATGTGATACCTTTTGGGCAATGGGAAATGAGCTGATGGGTTCTGGGAATGTTTTGCTTTCCTGATATAGTCTGCGCCCATTCCTGCTTCGTTCTTTTTCCTGCTTGGAATGTTGTCCTGTGGCTGGAGATGTGGCAGCCTTCTTGCAACCATGAGGCAATAGACATGAGCAAGAAAACCAGCCAGCTAAAAATGCTGCTGTAAAAAGAAAGAAAACCTTGCCTCCCTGTTATCATTTCTGAGCAACTCTGGACTCCTCGTCACAAGTCACAAATAGGATTTTATTTTTGTTTTGTTGCTGTTGCCAGGTACTCATTATTTTCAGCCATCTGTGATCCTAATGGACCCTCAAACACAAATACAGCTTCCTTCTCGTTAAGGTATGATTGTAATAACTATGTATAGTGCTAGGTGGGTCAGGGGGATCACTTCTTAAATTATATAAATGTCTAACCACTAAGCTGTACACCTGAAATTAATATAAAATAATATTGAATGTCCAAATAAAAGGTATGATTGTTTCCAAACTTTTTTCTAACATTTTAGTTTACTTTGGGGGGGTCACAAACTGAAATGGCTATAGAGGGACAGAAAACATAAATATATGAGTTAGGTGTGAACTAGAAAGCTCCCTCCCAGCTGTCAGATCCTTCAGCAGTTCCTTTAACAGCTAGCTGTCAGCTCGTCTTGCCTGTAAAAAGGGGGTCAAGTGCTATCAGACAGTCCATTTCCTATGAGAAGCTGTAAATCCTATTTTTAATATAAACTCTAATGTAACAATTCCAGATTTTAAAATCTTGGCCACTATTTAAAAACTTTAAGGGCAAACGTGATGTGTTACATCCGACCCAAGGACCCTGAATCTTCAACCTCTGACTTAGAATAACAAGCGAACTTCATGATATTTATTTATTTGGGGGATACAGGAGAAGGAAAACTCCAGGAGGCATGCCGGGACGTTTCTGACCTTTGAACTGGCAAAAACACAGCAAAAACAAGTTGACAGATAGTGTCTTTTCATACCGCCACCATTCATCCACTCCACAGCTGGAAACCGTGAAATAGTATGACAGGAGGCCCATTCTTCCCGCCTCGCTGTGTCTCTAGTTGTAGCACCCATACCGGTGACCCCACCTTCATTCTGATGACAAACGGCCACTCCAGTAAGAGCACATTAAAATCCGCACCCTCGCCCAAAATCTGCTATTTTGTTGTTGTTGTTGTTGTTGCAATATTACTTGAAGCCTGCAGGGAGCAGGAAAGATGAGTCCTACTTTAGTTAGGAAACCAGGCAGAGAAAAAAAAATTCTCCAAGCTCATGCAGGAGGAAGTGTGACGCTGCCGGGGGGAAATGAGAAGCTGCCTGAGTCTCAATCCCTTTTTGTAGAGTTTCTGGCTCCAGAGAAGGGTGTGTGCGTGTCTGTGTGTGTGTGTGTGTGTGTGTGTGTGTGTGTGTGCGTGCTCGGTGAGGGCTGGGAGGAATGCATGCTTTTTCAGTTGCTGTCACAGGCAGTGTGGACGTTCAGAATATTTAGCCCCCACCACATCAGCGAGAATGGCCACCTAACCCATCAGACACCAGCCGTAAGCCATGGGTTCAGCCACCAGTGCCACCCTGTCTATCCACGCGGTTACAGGGAAGACCCAAAGGCATCAACACGCGGGGAGGAGAGGAAACTCGGTTACAGGACAAGCTACCTGCCATGGGCAGCTGACAAACGTTTCATATCTTGTCTCTGCCACAGAAGTGTCCTGGCTAAGTAAACGACTGCTTACATACCTATTTCAGTGCATTTTAAAATCTGTAGAAAAACATGCATTTCCGAACCTGCCAAGAACTTCCCCTCTTTTTTGTTTAGTGGGGGTGTTACTCACATCTGATAAAATTGAACTCTTTCAAGCACACAGTGTGATGAGCTTGGGTAACTATACAATCATGGGACCACCACCAGTCGAGATCTGTCACCCTGACAAGTTTCCTAATATGCTTTCAGACCTGGCTTCTTGCCCCCACGCTGACCACAGGCAACTGCTCGTGTACTTTTGGTCATTACAGTTTGATTTTCCAGGATTTCATGCTGGTTTTCATGCACCAGTTGCTTCTCGGCAGTTCTGTAACCACAGCCATTTGGCTGCATATCCCCTAAAGGGACACACCTCAGTGTGTCTTTGATCATATTTACACCGTTCTGGCGTTACGACCACACAGACCACAAAATAAAGAACAGAACACGAAGCCATTCAGCATATCTCCCTCGCACACCGAGAGCTGTTTTGTAAGAAACACACACATTGGTGACTGCTTACAATTGGGAAATACAGTGTCTGTGAGGACACACAGAGGCGAGTAATTGCTTTTCCACAAAGAATGCCGTCTGATAAAGGAACCCAGCACTGTGTCTGCGGCATACCTGGCATTGTGACTGCACCTGACTTTGCAGGTCTCAGAAGTGGTGTAACCTGTGCTCTCTCTGCGCTACGAGGCGTGCGGACGTCTTGCGTGGCGACTGTGCTGTTCCGTTTCCTTTACCTTTAATCATCGTGTGGGATTGGAAGCGAACGCCTCACGGGGCAGGTGTGACGCTTTATTAGAAGGCCACCTCCTTTGAACTGCCACAAACATATCCATGGCTTCACGTCCGTTTAATAGAATCCAATTTTCGGGGAGTCCTCATCGTGCTCACTAGTCCCCCTTTTCTTTCTCATGAATGTTCGTCCTATTTTCACATTGGCCTGCCTCAGGCCCTTCGGACTTACACGTGAGCTGTGTCCACTACTGATGCTGTCAGTCCAGAGCTAACGCGCATTACTGTTTCCTTCACTAAGTTTTACACTTAGGCCCCTTGTGCTGAGCCAGCGATCTTTTATGAATTTGGAACATATGCCCACACAGCAGAACCCATTCACACTGCGCACTTAACAACTGCACAGGAAACACCCTCATTATATAAAAACACAGTGGCTGATATTAAGTCTACTCTGACAACTGAATGGTAGCTGAAAAGGAGACCTCAGACCTTCTTGTCCTTGCAATGCAGACATAACTTTAAAGTTGTAACGACTATTAGGAACGTAATGTGGTTCTTTGCTAATTGGAATTAATCTTATACTTAAAACTTATGCCACATAATTTCATTGCTTTGTCCTCTGCAGGTGTCAGTCACGTGCTGGCTAGAATCTGTCAGGAAAAGGGGGAGGGAGAGGTACAGCCCTGCGTGTCTGTGGATGTCCACTCGGTTTGGCCAGAAAAATCAGTGATGGGTGAGTGGGTCCAGGTGACGATGGAGAGGAAAGCGGTGGCTGGACACGAAGCACCTTGGGACGAGTGTGGCCATGTTTATATTTTAGAGGTCACTGTGTGGAGAAAGGCTGGGCAAGGGTAATAAAACAGGAGACCCAGAGATTCCGCAGACAGTTGCAGAAGTTCAGAGAGGTGAAGGCAGCCTGGCCCAGAGGGGAGAGACGGGAGAGGAGGATGGCGCTAAGACTTATTAAGGAAGACGTATCTCAGATGCCGAGGGGACCTTCTGACTCCGAGGGTGCACATGTCAGCATGGAGAAGAGGGAGGACTCAGGACTCCCTGCTTCTGAAACAGGAAGCACTGGTGGATGAGCAGGTTTTTTAGGGGAAAATGACGCTGTTGCTTTTGGACATCTTGAATTTAGGCTGTCCACGTGACCACGGAGGTGCTTGTGGCACAGATACTGGAGCGGGACATACAAATGGCTGGAATTCCTATTCTAAATCATCAGCTGGCATTAACTGGACCCACAAGTTAGCCGAAACCACAGAAATGGGTGAGGCCCCTCAGAAGGGGCGTCATCCTGGGAAATGAAGAGGCAGAGGACGGCACCCTAAAAGGACATGTATCAAGGCTTGGCCCGAAGGACACGAGCCACGTGAAGGGATTGCTGGGACAATAAGAGGGGGACAATAAGGGGTACCGTGGCATTTCAGGGGAGAGTGTTTTTTCAAGGGAGAGACTGGTCCATTTTGTCAAATGGTGCTGAGAGTTCAAGTAAGATGAAATTAAAAACTGTATTTTTCTGTTTTTAAACAGGAAGTATTTGGCTCGGTTACCTGGCTAGAACGTTTTTAACTTAATGAAAAATTAGATGACAATGGGTTGGGGTTGAGAGGGAACAGGAGATGGGGTGAACCTCGTGAGTGTTGGTGGCGTGTTCAGACGTGAAGCTGTGAAAAAGCCTGAAACTGGGCAGTAGCAGGAGGGACACCCGACACAGAAAATCATTCCTTTCTTGCCCCTTTTACCATGGATAGAACTTTGTGTTTATGTCAGGGGAGGACAGCTATACACAGCGATGGATGGGATATGCAGGACAGAAAAGGGGACACTGGTGAGACGGCCAGTAGGATTCAGAGAAAAGAGGGGGAGCTAAGACTCTCAGCAGAGGAAGGAAACCTCACCCACTGACAAGAGGGGAGGGAGTGGACCTCTGCAGATGCAGGTGGGAGGCCAGGCCATCTGTTTCTAACAGTTTCGAATTTCTCCACGAGGCCGGAGCTGAGACGTCGCCTGAGCGGGATAAGACGGTCGTCGGACGAGAAGAACGAGTAGCAGGAAGGAAGAACACGGCCGTTACAAGCGGAGGCGAGGGCCTGGTGAGCAGAGGTGGGCTCTGGTCCGGCCCTTCCCCTGGTGAGCAGCTCGTCACGGCGGCTACTTCTCAAGGGCTCTGTGCTCTGCTGCAGCGTCAGTTCCGGCAAGTGTCCGTGGGCACTTGTTGTTTCGGTCTGCACCCACACCCTCTGTCTCTGCTGTTGGTCACAGCCTCCGTTTTCCTCAGGGACTCAGCTCTGCCCCCATCTCAGGCCGTGGGTGGCGTGCACGCCAAGGCTTCCATTCCATTCTCCCTGCTCACACTGCCTGGAGGTGGGCCAGGAACCCAGCCTCTGCCCGTCAGTCTCACTTCCACTGTGAGCTCGTGGGCAAAGGGATGGCTCTCTCTATCGTGGTGCTGACATTGTGGACCATGGAACCCTATGTGGTCCGTTCTGCCTGAGAGCAAAGCCAACACAAGGGAAGCTGCATGGAGACTGACCCTCATGTAGGGTTTCCCCAAATCAGGAATGCCCCTGGAGTGTGGGCTACAAGGACTAACAAGTCCCTGACCATGCCAATGAAGGGTCTGGCTACAGCAGAAGGGCACAGCCTGCTGGATCTGGGCATGGGAAGGAAAGCTCTTCGCTCTCCCTAAAATGAAAACTGTGACAGGACTTGGTGACTGATGGGAGCTGAGAGCGGGAGGAGGACGGGAGCTTTCCAGTGGGGGTGACGGAACGGCCGGAGACGATGTTTGGAGAACACGTAGGTCAGGAGTTGGGGGCGATGACAGATTTGGTGGCAGATGAGCTGACCTGCTATGTGGTCGGACCACTGCAGGCAGAGGAATCCCCGACACGGTGGTGGGGATTCAGCAGAAGTGGGGTCAGATGGGCAATCTGGTTCGCTGCCCTTAGCGTTGAGAAGTGAAGGTACCGGAATGGGTCAGGAGTGAGGAAGAGAAACAGAGAGAATGAGGCTGAAGGTAGGACCCTGAGAGGGGGGATGAATGGATGAAGGAAAGAGTGTCAGAGAGGCTGCAGGAAACCTGGGAAGTCGCAGGTTAAAAAGCAGTAGATGTTATGAGACTAAATATCTACCAAGGACAACCAGGAAGATGAGACAAGATAGGTGGCTGGCCATCGGAGGGGCTTGGTGTGGCGGCCGAGGAAACAGGTTCAGAACCTTCTTTGGACTAAGAAGACCTCTTGCCTGGGCCAGGGAATGGACAAACTCTTCCCTGTCTCCTCAGCTTCCAGCACAACCAGAGATGAAAGCAGAGAGAAGCACTCAGAATTTTTGGAAAGGACAAAAATTGTGTCGTGATGAGGCTCGGTAATGCCGAGCAGGTGTTAGCCAGCCGTCCTCGAGCTGGGGGGCTCCAGACACCGACCACACCATCAGGGTGAGGTCCCTCCGGTCCCTGAGACCGGAAATTTAGCGAGAGCTTTGTCCTCTTCTGGTCAGTGTGCTTCACAGCCACGTCCTCTTGGCCTCTGGGTCATGACACTGCTGCTCTTTCCACATCTGTGTCCCACGTGGGAACAACACCGAGTCCCTTTCACCCTCCAGACGACCTCAAGGACACAGAGACTACACCAGACTCTCACTGACCTTTTGGGAGGAAGCGAGGGTTTGCTGGGTAGAACGGATGGGCCGTTCTCACCTTTGCAGACTGGACACTGCTGTGAGAGAGCGTAGCCCGTGTCCTGCCATACAGGACTGTCTGCTGCCCATAAAACTCCATCTTCTCTACTGTGTGTTTCTAGACCTTTCTCTTCTGTTCCTTCCAGATGTCAGTCTCCAACCTGCAGATTCTTGATTTCCTTTCACTATATGTGACAGCATCTTCTTCATTTTCATCCTCTCTTTCCAAACCTTGTCGTGAGGACTAGAGCCGGTGGCCGTGCAGAGTGGGGACGGGTCCTGGCTGCCTGTGTCCTCAGACAGCTAAGATGGCTTCCTAAACTTTGTATCAGCATTGCTCCCTAAGCCCACCCTCTCTCTGGGTCCCTCTGCTGGGCAGAGGTCAGGCTGGACAGCCCCTGGAACGGTCACCAAACGAGGCCTTCCTCTCCTGTGTCGGGAGGAAGCAGCCGCAGGCGCCCTTGAGGCTGACCTAGTTTGCGTGGCAGAATCTCATCATGCTGAGAACGTGGTGTTAGCAGCAGCGGTTGTCCTGAGGGAAAGAGGTGACAAAAACTCTGGTCTCCTGGAGTGGGGCCCTCACAGTTTCTGGGAAGCAGGCAGATTGCCAAAACCATACTGAACGGCGTGTCCCCAAAGTACCCATATTGGGTACTGAATGACCCAAAGAGGGGACCCATCAGGAGCACCCATTCGTCTGTGTGGCTGACAGCGTCAGTACAAAGGCCTGAAGATTTTGTTGAGGAGCATGTGGTCCCTCCTTTTTCAGTGTCATGCTTTGGGGAATGAGTGGTATGGGCTAAACTGTGTCATCCACCCCACCCCAGTTCACATACTGAACCCCTAACCCCCAATGTGACCGTGTTTGGACCTTTAAGGAGGTAATTGGGATCCAATGAGGCCCTAATGGTGGGCCCTGTTCTAACAGGGCTGGTGCCCTTACAAGAAGAGAAGAGACACAAAACTCCCCCCTTCTCCCTCCCTGCATGCACAGAGGAAAGACCACGTGAGGACACAGTGAGAAGGCGGCCGTCTGCAAGCCAGGAAGAGAGCCCTCCCCAGACACCAGCCTGGACGGCACCTTGGACTTGGACTTGCAGCCTCTGGAACGGCGACAAGTAAATGCCTGCTGTGCAAACCCCCAGTCCGTTTGTTATGGTTGCTAGAGTGAACATGTGACAGAGGACTGTTAACGCCGGCGCCTGTGAGGAGCCACCATGCAGGCCCGTCTCAGACCTGGTCAGCAAGGTCACCATCCCAGCGTCAAGCTCGAGGCCGCTGGACTGTGCAGACCAGTGACACCACCTGGCTGCAAGGTTGAAAGGCAGCTGGGAACCTATCGCAGCGCCCTGCACCTCCCCTTGCTGCCCAGTCTTCCCTTGTCCCAGGCAAGCAGCTGTCATTCCTGGACAACCCACTGAGTGGGTGGCTATGGAAAAGAGCGTTCTAGGTGTCCTGAGAATAAGGCAGGAGTGTTGACGTGATACAAGGGTAAACCGTATTTGTGGCTCAGACTGGTGTGAGACACGAAGCATCGTGGGGGCAGCAGTGCTAAGACGGCTGCAGCAGACAGTGTTTAAACAGCATCCTGATCTCTTCCTCCTACATTCCAGCATCAGCTACTATGAATTAAATGAGCTCCAGGACTGTACTTTTTCTTTGTTTGCCTCTCCAGATACACTCTCTGCCGTTTCCTGCCCCTATCCTCCTCTAGGAAGAGGACTTCCGTGGGGGAGGTCACAGATGGCCTTTCCCATTGGAGTCCGGGCTGGGTTTGGCCAGTGGAAGACACCGACAGGAACAAGCCTAGATGGTGGAAGTGGGACCTCTGTCCCCTGCACCTCTGCCCGCTGGGCTCCTGCTTGTACCAGGTGCCTGCAATTACTCCATCCTCGTGCTCAGCTTCTCCTGGTGGCCATAACTTTATCCAGGGTCCAGCCACAGCTCCGTCTCCTCACCCCTGGGCTTCCCATTGTCACTGGCTCCTGGTTCGTCATCAGCCCTGCCCACCTCTGAAAATGCCCCATCGTTCAACTGTCTCAGTTACTTCTGCACGTCTCCTGCCCACCGTGGGTGTCACGGGATGATCCACTCGTTGGTTCCCCTCCAGCTCCTCCTTCTTACCCCTTAACCCTCTTCACCCGAACCCACAACCTACTCTGAGGAAAGGGAAGCATTTAGGGAACCGGCTGGATGGAGTTGGCAGCAACCACTGTCTGTTCCAGTGTGACTCGCTGTGACACCAAATGGCCTCTTGCTCCCTTTTTGGCCGGGACGCAGGACCTGGGTGCTTCGACCTTTTCCAGCAACCCAGCCTCTCACCTTGTGGGCAGCTCGATTTAGATGCAAAATCTTCAGGAAAACAACCCTCACGACACATGCGTGGGGTGTGGAGGCTGGTGGGAGATCATTTCCCCTGGGCTGTGCTGACCAGGACTTTGCTCCCTGCTCAGCTAGTGGCGAGAGCCGACTGAGTTAGCACTTGCTCTGAGCTGAGTCCAGCAGCGACATGCCTGGTGCCCCAGCCCCACTGGGAACACACATCTGGCTACGCACACACTGGGTGGCTGCCACTAAAAGGGTGAAAAGTGTCAGACGTTGGCAAGAACGTGGGACAAGTGGAACTCTCAGACTTGGTGGGGGGACGTCTGGCAGTTTCTTACAGAGTGAAGCATATACCCGGCTTATGACCGAGAAATTTTAAACACCTGCATTTATTGGAGAGCAGCGACAACGTGTGTCCACATAAAGGCTTGCATATGAGTACTGTACCAGTATTCATAGGCGCTAGAAACTGGCACCACATCAGGGGTCCATCAACAGAAAAACGCTTAGACACACAGTGGTGTAGTCCCACAATGGAAAACTACTCAGCAGGCAGAAGAATTATTGATTCACAGGGCAACACAAACGATTCTCAAAAACATTCCACTTATTGAAAGAAGCCTCCCATACTTATGGGATGACCCCATTTATATAAAATTTTAAGACAGGCAAACTAATCGATTGAGGGAATCTCAGAATCCTGGTTCCTCTGGAGAGGGCTGGGGCTGGCTGCAAAGGGAGACGAAGGAACTCTCCTGGGCAGTAGAAACGTTCTCTCTTGACAGGCGTTCAGGGTACACACGCATGTCCCTTCCTCAAAACTCACCATGTGACATTATGAAGACCTGGACATTTCACGGAACATAAGTTTTTCCTAAATCAATGAGCTGAAAACAAGTACTGAGCTCGAGTTAATAACAGACATACGGAAGTGTCCCGAGGTGAAGTGTACGGACCAATTTGGAAATGTATAAACGCATTAGTGGTTGTAGGTCTGGAGAGGCAGAAGAGTGCTGAGCATAAGCAGGTAGTGATAGCACAATATTCATCGCAAACATAGGACGCCTGTCGTGACCTGGTTCCTCCCACGCCATTCTCCGTAAGTAGAATTATTTGTAACACCACGCCCACCCCCACACTGGAAACAGCCTGGTGTTACAAATAAAGATTTGGCCGTGGGTGGGTCTGGCTCAAACAGAAGAGATGCTCTGGGCTGCTAGAAGCAAAGCTTTCTACAAGGTTAAATAGTGACACCAAGAGTGCCAGGGAGCCTTGAATTCTTCTGGCTCGACTCTTTCTAGGCTGTTTCCCTCCGTGTACGTTTAGGAAAAGATGCCATCACAGCACTGATATGGCACCAGCACTGGCAGAGGCGGGCAGGCCCTGGTCCCAGATTATGATCTGCTTCCCTAAGAAGAACTACCCTACAGAGTCCGGGGAACATGACACCAGCGAAAACCAATGTCTAAACCTAAAAGATGACGCTCCGTGACATGGACTGACTGTGTCCTGAAAGCCCGCAGTTACAAAGCCAACCCCCCAAAGTGATTATCTTGGGGGGACTCTTGGGGGGAGAGTAGGTTCAGATGAGGTCACGGGACTAGAGCCCCCGAGATGGGATCAGTGACCTCATAAGAAAAGGAAGAGACCAGAGCTTGCTCTCCCTGCCAAGTGAGGACACAGTGAGAAGGCAGCCGTCTGCAAGCCAGGAAGGGAGTCCTCCCCAGGAGCTTGGGTCTGGGACTTGCAGCGTCTGGAGCTGTGTGAAGTAAACGTCTGCTGTTGGAGCTGCTGTCTCTAGGATTTCGGTGATGGCCAGTGCTCTGATGCTTGTGGTGTTATCGACAGTGACTATTTGTTTCACCATGTGCTGGGCTGAGTTGTCACGTCTACCTGCATTATCTCATTTTCATTCTCACTGCCGCTACTTAAGGGGTACTGGAAACGAGGCTCAGCGAGGTTATGGAAGTCGCCCAGGCACAGAGTGAGTAGTGAGGGAATTTGGGACTTGACAAGAGGTCTTTATGATTTTTAACCCAAGCATCACAAACGCAGGTGCCCTGTAGGGCAGAGGCAGGGTTACATGGGGGCAGGTGGGGACTGAGGCAAACTGGAGAACCCCTACTCTACTCAAAGTGCCAGGAACATTTCAGCTCTAGCTGGCGTCTGCCGTGCACGAATGCAGGCTGGGTGTTGCAGGTTTTCTAGTATCTCAAGTAAAGACCCAGCCTGGAGTCTGACCTGAAATATCAGAGGATTTAAATGTGGGCAATTGATTCTATACTTAACCACTGTAAGTTAGCCGATGACATGTGAATATTGGAATGCAAAAATAAACAACAACAACAACAAGCTAAAATATACTTTTAAGCAGGCCATGGACCTGTGTTGTGACGCTTTGGCCATGGCATAGACTGCCAGGCCCTCCTGGAACTTTGCAAAGGGCCCATGTCTTTTGACAATGGTCAACTCCAGAGACGCAAGGGCCATCTCCCTGGGTTTGCTCAGCATCTTAAAACCACACAGGTGCCGACACACAAGCAGAATATTCTTAAAAGAACCTCAGAAACTCTCTCTATTCCTTGCTGGGCCCAGGGGCTCTCGCCATTCCCCAGCAGGAGGGACTGCAGTAACACTTAGCATCTTATGACATCGCTGGCATGTTGTCCTGTCTCTAGCTGGCGGGCAGTCCGACTCCCTAGATAATTTCCATAAATAGCTGGCAGCTAAAACAAGACTGCTGGTGTCCGGGTCGTCTGTTTGTCCCCCAGCTGACAAGGCTGCTTTCCCACCTGCGAGGTCGAAAGCAACAGCAGGCAGGAACAGGCCTCACGGCCCCTCAACACGTCGCCATGCAGTTCTCCATGGAATGATGGACGACCAGGGACCTAGGCCTTCTCTTCACTGCTTCTTAATTCATAATCCCCCATTATAGCCTGTCCCTCTGCCCATAACGTGTGACACTGTGGAATTGGCCTTCACTCACTCTGCCCAGCAATAGGCGGAACTTAGGTCTAAGTATGTATGTGTCTTCTGCATTAAAATCCTCTAACGTTGAATTCAAGTGGCAGTGTGACAAACTGGGGGGCCACCCAAGCCCCGCGGAGTTCCCAAGATATGGGGGCTCATGGAAGTGCGAGGAATGTCCTTTACCCCAAACCCTACGGAACTGCAGTGAGCAGGAGAGGCGGGAGAAAGCTCTGTGGGTAAATGGAGCGACAAACGCTGTCGAAAAGAAGGCTTTTCTCCCTTTGGTCTTCTCGTGGGGGTTTTCCAAAACAATCAAGCTTTTTTTCAAAGAGTAAAAATGATAGCCTATCCACGGAGATAAAACAACTTCAGAGTTAATAGAAAAGTACACAGTCATGATGATTCTTGGAAAATGTATTTTCTCTTTTGAAAGAAGTTAAGGTATTAGCCGTGGAAAATGTTCGGTTTTCTCTAAGCGTTATAACTGTGATTCCTTAACAGAAAGAGAAATTCTCACCACAGGTAATGGGTTCACTAAAGCTTCTCACATTCAGGCTTCTCATTTCATCACCCCACTCCCCCACTCCCGCCCCAATAACAGCTTTACTGAGATATCATTCGCATACCATAAAACAAACCCTTTAAAGTGTACAATTAAGTGGTTTTTAATATATTCACAGAGCTGTGTGACCATCACCACTTCTAATGCTCGTCACCCCAAAAAGAAACCCCACACCCATTAGTAGTCACACCCCATCCAGTCCCCTGCCAGCTCCTGGCAACTACTAACCCACTTCTCCTCTCTGGGGATTTGCAGATTCTGGGCATCTCACACAGAGGGGATCACACAGTATGTGGCCTTTTGTGTCTGACGCCCTTCACTCCACACAGTGTCTCTGCATGGTGACATTCCCAGACCTAAGCCCGGGTTCTCCGGTCTTGGCACAACTGACATCGGGGCTGATAATTCTTTGTTTTGTTGCTTGGCACTGTCCTGTCTTCCACCCACTCACTGGTAGCTGGTAGCATCTCCTCCTGCTTTGGTGGCAACCCAAATTGTCTCCAGGTATTGCCAAACGTCTCTTGGGTGGGGTGGGGTGGGGGGAATAGCCCTGGTTGAGAACCACTGATCTAACCAGATGTCTTCTCAAAGCTGCACCCCCACTCCCATCACCATTTAAACAAATACAATCCAGGGAGGTTAATCTACGTCCTGAAATCACACCGTTAGCTAGTGGCCAAGAGAGGGACCAGAACCCTAGACTCGATTCTCGCTTCATGTCTTTTTAGCAATCTACCTTAGAACTCACACTTGCCTTGACTGAAATTGGGCTGCTTTTACCCAAATAGTATTTTCTTAAAGCAGTGTTTTTTTTAAAAAAACTTTAGTACACAACCAGATCATCTGAAGGGCTTGCTGAAATCCAGGTTACCGGTCACCTTCCTGGAGTTTTTGCTTTGGTAGGTCTGGAGTGGGGCCTGCGCAACTGAATTCTTATCTAGTTCCCAGGTGGTGCCGATGGTGCTGGTTTGGAGATCCCACTTTGAGAGCCATCGTCTGAGAGGAAGCTCACTCTATTCCCCCTCCTTTTTTAATGGACGAAGACTCTCACACACAAATATGTGGCCAGACAGGAAATGTAACTATGAGACCTGGTGGTGTGAGGGTGCTGTGGCTGGAGCTGTGGCAGCCACTGTGTGACAGTGAGTACAGTGCCATGAGATTTGCTGGGAAGCTGGTCGGGAGCCGTGACACAGCCACATCTGCGACGGGCAACCTCTGAGCTGGTTGTCTGCAGAATGCATTGTAACCTGTATTGTCACCTACTTTCAGTCTGTTGTTCTATTGTTTTCGTCTGACAACATCCTGAGAGATACAGTCCCCTTTCAGAATGCAAATACAATGATGGAAGTTACTTCATCTATGTTTTGTGTATCTCTATATTTCCACCGTGTAGAAGCGGGTCTCATAGAGAGAGGGGATTCAAGACCTACTGAATGAGTAAATGAATGCGCTTACCACCACGGCCGTTCTCAAGCTTCGCTCACCTATGTGTAGACCATCGTCATGTCTGGTTTTTCTCTTCTTGGCCACATGTCTAAACACCGCCTCTACTATCACTATTTTCCTTTTAATTTTACAGAAATCCCCTTAACCTTCTTCTAAGCAAAATATTTCCAGTTTTGATGCTTACATACATTTTGAATATATTAAATTATATACACAGATGTTGTAGTTCAAAAACACCTATGTGTCGTCTAGCACCCGTCCGTGTGCTGTGAGGCGTGGCCACGTCCACACTTCGGGATGCCGACAGCCCTCAGCCAGGACTTAATTAGGTCCATGGTGGTCTGACTTTTTCGTGAATAATCATGAAGTCTCCAGGCCTCTTTCTCATTTTGAGCTGCACCTTCCAGGTCAGGGGTGAGGCAATGAGGGGAAACGGTTCCCGAACGCTCTTACCGTATGCAAACCGTGAATAAATAAAAGATGATGAGATCTGAGGCTGGCAGAAAAGATCCTTGAAGCAATAACGAATTCACCAACAGATCTGGGGTACCGTTTTCAGCACACAGAGCAAGCAAATAAGATAGGAAGTATTTGTCGGTACACAGTTCAGGAAGCTGTAGCTCCTCCAAAAGTCTTTAAAATGGACTGTGTTTTAAGAGAAACGACTTTTTCCAGAAATAAATCTATGCATATACATTGATCTTTGACAAGGGTGCCAAGAATACACACTGTGAAAAGAATAGTCTGTTCAATAAATGGTGCTGGGAAAATTGGACAGTCACATGCAAAAGAATGAAACTGGACCCTTATCTAACACCACACAAAAAAGAAAAAGAAAAAACAGAAAAACGGCTTTTGAGATGAGGGAAATGACCCTCTGTGCCTCCTGACGCTTACCCTGCATCTAAAACTTGTAAAACGGTGTCCCCTAAGGATACGTTGTTTCTCCCACAAACTTCAACAGCCTTTGTGTAGCTCTTTTTGTCCAAAGCCGTTTTTCTCACCAACGATTTCCAGCCCAATAGGAATCATCAGATTTCCACCTGATGAGAGGACAGTCTTTTTCACACCTGCAGTTTCTGACTCTCAGATTGCATTAAACCAGTCTTCTTTTGTGATGTATATTTATGCCAACTGCTCAAATCTATCACCTTCTCCTTTCCGCGTGTCAATTTTCTCTCAGATTCTTTTTGTCTCGATATCATTTTGTAGCAATGTTACAGGCTGTCACTTTACATTTATGAAGCAAGACATAAATGTACTTGATTACTTTATTTTTAGGAATGTCTGTAATGACTAATGCATTGCCTGACTGTCTAAGAAGGGACTTTCACTGCCGCGTAATGGACTGTCTCCACCCCGGCAGAGGCTCAGCTTTTTAACAATCTGCACGTACTGAAGAGGTGATGAAAAGGTCTCTTTCCTTTTGGGGGGTTTTATATGTTGCAAAGAAAGGCAAGGCTGTTTCCCAGTTGCTTGAATTTGGGTGTAATTTGAAGTTGAGCTCAAGAAAATAGGAAAATTTTAATAAAAGTTGGACCAGAATGAACTCAGTCTGGCTGTATAAATATTCATCCAAAGTAATATTCAGGCACCCGAGTAAACATTGTCCTGTCTTTTCAAGGTGCAGCATGGTGGGGTAAGAGGAGCACGGTGGGGCGGGAGGAGCACGGTGGGGCGGGAGGAGCATGGTGGGGCGGGAGGAGCACGGTGGGGCGGGAGGAGCACGGTGGCGCGGGAGGACCCCAGGAGGAAACCCAGGAGCCCAGTTTGGATGTCACCACTTCACATGATGTGAGAACTTAACATTATGTATTTCCGCTTCCTTACCTGGCTTACAAGTTTTTTTTAATGTGGAGAACATAAGAAACAATTATTCGAAAGCATGTAAAGTGCTATACAAATGAAATCACCCTAAACAAGGCATCACCATCTTGCTACTGTACCTGCCCAGCTTTCTCAGTTTACAAAATTCATTATCGCTGCAAGCACAGTGGTGCGCTGTCTACCTAACTTCTTGGAACGAGTATCCTTGTCTTTCAATTTTTGTCTTTGTCACATCTAAGAAGCTTCTAGTTGTATGAGGCCAAGTCCCACATTGGGCTTCACCCGCTCCCCTTGGACACTTCCTCCCACCTGTGAAACCACCTTTGGTCGTTTCCTCCGAAATGTGATGCACTCAGAGTGCAGGAGAAAACGGGGGTGTTGGGAGCGACGGTGGGGAGTGGGCACGGGTGTTCCTGCGACGGGCAGCCGAGCTGATGGGCCGCCGAGCTGACGGGCCCTCCTCGCTGAGCCCACCGCGAGGAGGGAGGGAACTCATTGCTGAAGGAACCAAACTGGAGCTAGGGGGAAATCATTTTACCGCACTGCTAGCCTACAACCAATTAATGGGAGTCGGGTGAACCGGGGCTGAACCTATTTATTTTCTCAAATTACAGAAGAGTCTTGGAATTGAACTTGAAGCCGGCCTTAAAGGTAAAAAAACAAAACAAAAATAAAAAAAACACCCAGTAGGAGAAGATGCTCATTTACTCAACCCTACAGAAGCTGAGAGGGTAGACAGGGCACCAGTGATCACTGACGGTTGAAAAGCATTTCGAAGGTTTCAAGGAAGAGTCCTGCTGTCTGTGGCACAGAGACGGGGAAGGTGTGGCAGGACAGCAACAGAAGCACATTTTCTATTCAAAAGAACTTTTGAAAACAAAACCAACATTGATGAAAACATGTTCTCACATAGTAAATTCCTGATGAAGTTGTCTACTAGATGTTGAATACTTTTTCCCAGATGTTTCCAAATATATCAACAATATAACCACATCGTTCAAGGACGTGCTGTATATGAATATGTAAATAGATATGCAAATACGACCTATTCCTCTATGGAGGAAACTATATATATGTAACTGTATATATGAAATTTTACGTATTAGGATATAGGACATAGAGCTCTCTCTATGGAACTATTTTTGTAGGTTATGTAGGACATAATGTATATGAAAATATCTCTTATTTTCCTCCTCTGTAAAGAAAAAATATATATGAAACTATGTTTGTGAAAATGTACATGAAAATAGGATTTTTCATTTTCCTCTTCAAATCATGTCTTCGTTTTGTTTATGGCTAAATCCACAGCACCTGGGACAGTGCCCAGTGTGTGACAGAAGCTCAATGAGGGTTTGTTGAATAATTTATGTGCATACTTAAGACTCTTCATTAGTCTACTTACAAATATTTTAGGCGTGATTTTCACCTTGACTTCTACATGGGAGCCTTCATAATATCTTTTGAGTGCTGGGTCTCTAAAGAATAAGGCTGTACAAAAAAAAAAATAGTGTCTCCATGTGCAGCGGTGGCTGAAATGCTCATGTCCGCTCTTCGCCGATACCTGAATTCTTTGGGCTGGGTCTTCCTGTGTCCCGGTGCCGGGACCCCTGTCTACACTGCTGGAGAGGCCTCGTGTGGAAGAGCCCTCAGGACCTTCCGGCCTTGTGCACTGATTATGAGAAATGTTGCTCAGAGACCTGAGGGCCCAGTGAAGGGTCCGTGGCTGGGATGTGGGGCCACCCTGATCTCCCGCGGTGTGACCACTTAGTTCAGAGTGAGAAATCTGCCTTCACACTTTCACTTGGAAGGGCCCTAAGCTTGCTTTTTGTCTTGGTCACACTCATTATGCCTCTGGGTCCTTTCTCTCTCTCTCTCTCTCTCTCTTCCTGGACCAAAGACCTTCCCCTCAGGGGAAAGACAGCAGAAGCGTCCGTAATCACCCTAAAATTGAAACCAAGACTCTGTCAACGTCTCATAAGACAGAAACTCTCGGTGCCACATTCTGAAAAATAAACAATAAAAACGCCCCCTTTGGAGAAGTGGAACCTGTAGCTTGGGTTCTACGTGGGCGTTTCTGACAACCTTTCCCCCTATTAATTTTAACTCTGTAGAAGCAGAAGACAGGGACACACGTCTTGACTGCACTCATCACCTGCGGCCACCTTCTTTAAGGATTCATTCTGGTGTAAGTGTGTGTTGCACGCCCACACACATTTTAAATGTGATGTTCAAGGTGGTCATTGCTTGCCTCATTTTAGCACCAGTGGAGGTCTGGCTCCTAAATCACCATGCAAAACACTACCATGCTAATGGTGGGTTTCAGAAGGACAACACAGTGGCTTTGTGCTAGCCACACACACCCTGCCCGTGACAGACAGTGTTTAACTGCCTAGAGTGGTTAGTTAGAGGATATCCAACAACTTACAGCACTTGTCCGGTGCCTTAAAGCATCGGAATACTTCCCTTTTCTTATAACAATGTATTTGTCATCACAGAACTGTAAGTCAAGTAAGTAATTTTCGGCACAGAAATGGAGGGGAATTAGCGAGGCTCATCCCTATGGACAGGTGAGAGTTTCGAGTGCTGTGCCTGCAATTCAGGCTGTTGCCACCAGGTGGTGCCATCGGAAGCCTTCGGCCCATAGTCAGTGTCGGGTTCCAGATGCGTCTCACTGGAGCCTCTGAGCATTTAACAAACAATACATCCCAAATCCAGTTTTACTAAAGTAGCCCATGAAACACAAAGTATGTGTGGTAGAGTCAATTTAAGTGGAAAAACCATAGGGGGAGAAATGGACGATCTGATACCTTACACCTCACTAGATGTTTCTCAATGTTCAATACAAATCTGGGTTTTTTTTGTCATGTTTTCATTCAACAAACCATTACTTATTATGTAACTACTGTGTGCCAGGCCTTCAGTTAAGTCTGGGAACACAACAATGAGTTAGACATGCCCCGTCTAGGACTTCTCTGTAAACAACTGGGGATGACCACGTTCGAAGCAGAGGACAGTCACATCTGACCCAAGAGGTAAGGTACAGAAAGGTAAGATTCACCTGTAGGGAAAATGACTCTTGGAAATCTATGAACATGAAGCCCTTTGGACCCTAATGGTATTGTTTGACTTCTACGGTCTCACTTGTGCCATTTTGACCCTTAGAGTCTTGGAAGTAACGGTGCACAGCCCCCATGCTCAGGTTGATCGCGTACCCGTGTCCCCTACAGGGACCCTCAGCTGCTCGCTCCCATCTCAGCGGCCAAAGAACCCCAATATGCTGTCACCCGTCTTCATGGAGGAAATGGAAACGTGCTGGCGGGGGGCTGGGTCCATTTCCTCCTGATCTCATCCCTGTTTGTGCCCTTTACAAACACCCAGGATTTTGTCTCCACAGCCGTTCTCACATACTTTTACTCTCTTCTGAATGGGACTAACAGAGCCATTTTAACACAACTCTAAACATTGTCCATCAGCTCAACATCTGTCACTGACTGAAACTCCTGCACATTTTCCCTGGGGCCGGAGGGAGACCCACCCACCATCTGGGGCATGTTTTTGTGCCTGGGTATGAAGGTTCAGGGGCACCGGCTGTACAGTAAGTGTCCACGCACCTCCGCGCCCGAACGAAAAGAATGTGTTTCCGGCGGGTTTATGGATTTTTCCTATGGAGGCGAAGTCTCTCTCTGACATCAGAATCCTCATTGTGACAAGAGAGATGGCACTCTTCACCCACCTCTTTGTGACTCCTTAGAGAAGACCCCTACTTTCAGCAACTACTGGCACTGAGCCCATTAGGGGACAGACAATGTTCCAGGCGCTGGCACAGAGGCAATAGTCAAACCAGTCCTGGTGCCCAAAGAGGCGGATGGCAAACAAACCAACAAGAAAAAATACAGGAAGGTCACGGCCATGGCTCCATGAAGGAAAGTCAAGGAGACAAGGGGGTGCAGACAAGAGTGGTAAAGGTCTGGGTGCTATCCTTTAAACTGGGGACATTGGAACCAAGAGCAGAAGGAAGTGAGGGGTGAGCTGTGTGGGAGAAGACACAGCCGTAGGGTGCCGCTCTGGGGGCAGGAGCCCCAGGCAGGTCCGGGAATCTCCGAGGGTGCCCCCTCTTCTCATGTCTCTGTTGGTTACTCCATCCTATGGGCACAGGCAGTGCGCACGGTCACAGAGGGACTCAGGCTGAGTGGCCTCAGGAGAGCAAGGCCGGCTGTACTCAGCCGCTTCCATTGGTCTGTGCTGGAGAAGCAGGGCGACCCAGGACCAGGGAGACACCGTAAGAGGACAGCAGGCTCCGTGAGCGCAGCTGGACGAGTCGGGGCTGACCCCCACTGGCTGTGTTGTGGCAGGAGGGAGACCCTTGTTAGCGAGCACGCGAGCCCTTCAGGGACAAACACCAGGGGGCCACGGGTCTGGCAGTGACACTGGGGCCCCAGCCATCCTCCCTGCGTGAACTGCAGTGAGCCGGGGCTCAGAGCAGCTGTCCTCAGGGCCGCGGGCACCCCTGCCCCTCTCACTCCTCCCTGGTTCACGTGCCGTGGGGTGACCGGCTCTGGGCCACCTGTGTGAGGGTACCTGGGATGCACGGCTTGGCTGAGGGACAAGGAGGTGACCTGAATGGGTCCCATCAGACCATGTCCCAGTACTTACATAGGACCACCCTACAAACAATATACATTCTCTTCTGTTGGATTTGAGCCAGTTCTGAGGCAAGCGTCCTGTCCCCACAAGGGCGGCCTTTATGAGAGTGAAACTCTTACAGAAGAAAGAGTGTGTGTCTGTGAAAGGGGAGAGGGGTGGGGAAAAAGAGGGAGAGACACACTACGTTCTCATGGTATCGCCTGAGGTTCTGAATAAACCCCCCTAAGCTAGCCAGCCCCAACTCTAAACTTCTCCATTGGGTCAGCCAACAACATGTTTTTAAACTTAGGCCAGCGTGGCTGGGATGTCCTGTTACTTCCATCCCCTGAGAAGCACAATGGACGTGGCTGCTCAAAATGCACATTGCTGAAATGCACCCCTTAAGTCTGCTGCCTCCCCAAAAGCCAGCATCCTCGGGAGGCCAGGTTCTGATGTGGATGAAAGTCTAGGAGCTGGCTGGGCCTGGCTGGGGAAGGGAAGGCAGCAAATAGGAAGACGGGGGTTTTCCAGGAGCCTGCACAGGTGGTTGAGATGCCTCTCGAAGGGTCCCCTGGCTTTCCCTTTCTCTCGAGGGCTGCACATGACGGCAAAACATTCCCTGTACCATGTGATGCTGTGACTCACAGAGCAGCACAGTGACAGCTGGGCATCAGACTGGGCGTCTGGGGATTGATATGAAACTGACTGCAGTGAGGTTTTCCATGTTCTCAGAATCCTCTGTGTGTAGGAGGGTGATTTCATGAGTCCCAAGACCACTCCAGCCATTCTGGACTCTTCAGCGCATAAGGATAATGGAGCACTTCTTTGGGGGCGGGTATTAGAGACCCAGATTGCTGTGCACAAAAGGAATCCACTGGCGAATGTTTTTGAAAAGTCTGGGGGTGGTCTGGTGGGACCCAAGCTCTGAGCATGTCCTCAGGACTCGCTGTTTCGGCATCATGGTTCTGGCTTCCCTGTTGGTTTTAATTCTCCGGCAAGCTCCTTTTTCCACATGGTCCCTAATAACTCCGGTGTGTACTCCCAAGGAGAGTGAGCAAGACCAGAAGGAAAGAAAGTGCTTCTTTTGCAACAGTTCCAGCCAAAGCCACAGGAGTGCGTCTCCTCAGCTGTGACTGGACACTGTCTCTCCCTCAGCCAACGAGGGTGCCCAGAGGGATGCGATGCCAGGATTGGCCACCCTGGGTCCCATGGCCACTGGAAGCTGGGGTGGAGACAATACATTCACCTTGCATGGACTTCGTGTCAGGACATGGAGGCATTTTGTAGAGAAAATGGGTTGTTGTTATCAGAAGAAGGGCAGTGGAAAGCCAGAGACACTGAGCATCAGTGACCACTGCTGGGATCTGCAGTGCTTTGTGAAAGTTGCACAGCCAGGAAGAAACTAAAAACGGATGGCATACCTGCTACACCACGTGCAATCACCAAAGAGACGCTCTAGAGGATAAAGTCACTGCACAACGTGACAAAGCGGAGGCTAACAAGGATGTGAGCGGCAGACTGCCCGGGCACCGGTGGTTTCTGAGACCCTCCCGTCTGCAGGTTGACCTTCCTAGTCTCCTAAGTGCTTTCCTGGGATCTTGACATAGAGGGGACTCGATAAGTGATAACGGGACGGGAAGGTGTGTGACGAGTCGGCAGCAGAGGGAGGAGGGGGGTGTCTGAACTGGGAGGGGGGAGCCCAGACTCCAGTGTGCCCAGAAGGGGAGCAGGAGGGGGGCTAACGGGTGAGGCCAGAGTTCAGTTTCCTTTGAGATGGGAGGGAAGCCAGTGGGCGGTTTCCTGCCAAGGAATGGCATCGTCAGACTCACAGTTTGGTTCCCTCTGGCTGCCGCCCAGAGACAGACTGTGGGGAAGGGCCATGTGGGCACGGGGGGCGGGGGTACTGGGCACCAGCTGGGCTGGCTGGGGGTGGGGCAGGGAAGTTCCTGGGTATGATTTGAAGACACTGCCCACACTGAAGGGTTGTATATGGGGGTGGGGAGAGAGAGAGAGACAGAGACAGAGACAGAGAGACAGAGAGAGAGGCCAAGGAGGAGCCCAGACACTGGCCCGAGCCAGGGGAAGACGGACCTGCCAGGTGCGGATGAGAAGCCGGCTGAGCGAGAGGGTGGGCGGTGTGTCAGGTAATGTGTCCCTGCTGTGCCGCTCCCGCACCTCTGCCTGCTGTCCTGGCAACTTCAGGACACACACGCTGCCCCGGCTTTGGCCCTGAGGTCTTGAGCAGGACCTCGCACTGGGTGGGGAGTCGTGGGTGGCTGCCCTCTGCCTTCCGGTGGGGGACACGCTCCCTGCTGTGCCTGACAGAGGGCAGGGAGACTGTGCTCTGAGGACACCTGGATCCACAACTCGGAGGGAGTGGAACCGTGCCCGCCCGGCCTGTCCCGGCTCGGGGTGCCCGCTGGCAGGGTTTGGAGGAGCAGCCGGGCTGCATCTGCCATCACAGCTCTGAGTCTGGGGCAGGTGGTGGCCCAGTGACAAAGCCATGTCACCCTGCTGACAGGAAGCCAGCTACAAAGCTCCTGGCAGCGTGAGACTCAGATCCCCCAGCCCAGCGTGCCTGCCAGCGCGCCTGTTTTCAATCGTTTTTGCATTCGATTTAGAAAGAGTTCAAGAAGAGCCCGGGAAGACGGCGCAGTCCAGGGACGTAAGGAAAGGCCGGACCGGAGCTGTTCACCGCGTCCCTAACTCACGGACAAGTGGCTGGCCCAGGCGAATGGAGAAGGATTTCCTCGCTCTCCCCATGGCCAGTGTTGGTATCGTAAGGCAGAGCTGGGCGTCACTGTGCACGTCACACCCCCATGACATTACACGATCGCTTTGCACTATGAACCATCCCAGAGAAGGGCCCTGCGCTCCCCACCCCCCACCCTGAGCCTGGCGGGTCGGAGGAGAGTAACCTCCATCAGCCTGCTGTGCCCTGCGTGCCCCCACGACCTCCCCCGGGCCCGGGGAGATGCCAACAGCATCTGGGAAACACACAAGGTCGGGAGCTTCACAGGCCAGACTCCTCGTCCCTGGCAGTTTCCATCCTACTCGACTCCTGTCTCCTGATACAAGCGCACCCCGTGGGACGCAGAGGTCCGGGCGGCGGTGCTGATGGCACAGGTGTGAACTTGCCTTGATGACGTCTTCATCGGACGACCGGCACTGCACAGAGGTGACCAGGTGTGTCACGGTGCCGTCCTCCTCCACGGAGACCACCTTCACCGGCACGGCCACCGTCTCCCCGGTGAGGATGGCGGTGTTCAGGAGCTCTGCCTCCTGGAAGAGCAAGCACACCCCCGTCACGTCCTGCCCGTGTGCACACGCCCCTGCCAGCCTCCCGCACGGAGCCCCCGCCCTCCACTCAGGCTCAGAACGCCTGCCCTTCCCCTGCGGTGGGGATGGGCGCTACATGTAGAGGCGCAGCAGCTAACCGTCGTTCATATCGCGCTCGACAAAGCTCCCGCTGGGCCAGGACTGCTCTGTGTCTCTCACAGACACGACCACGTATTCCTCTCAGTGCCCCCACAGCGTTACTAGCCTCTCCGTTCTGCAGCTCGCACAGAGAGGTGCTGCAACGTGCCCGAGGTCACACAGCCCCAGCATCCAATAGGTCTGAACTCACACAAAACGATCCCAACTTGAGCAGTCACGAGTTGGCCAGAGGAGCGAGGTGCCATGAGAGGGGTCTGAGTAAGTGACACCCCCTGTGTAGTGTGTGAGGGGCCTGTGGGGGCCAGGAGACCCTCACTGTCTGCACTCTTTCCCTTCCTGTCCATTTCGCAGGCTCTTACCGGCTCCTGGCCTCTGTGCGTGTCTGGAATGCTATTACGGCTGCGGTGACTCTCGCATCCTCATCATTGTGACACACACGCGTGCACAGCGCACACACCCACACATGCTCTTTGCCTACTACCCACTTCCTTCATAGCTCAGCTCAAAATGCCTGTCTGTCGGGATGTCCCAGCTGGCCCTGCTATCCGCGTTCAGAGCCGAGAGCATCCCAGACTAGGAAAGACTAGCACGGAGTCTCCTTTACGGCACCTGACACTGTTGGGATTTTAGTGTCACTCCTAGCTACTCGATCCTGTCACCCCCTCTAGACGGCAAGCTTCCCGGGGCTATGTCTGCTTCTGCTCTGTGTCCAGTGACAACAACTGGTCCATATGTGTGAAACCCTACTGGGAAGGGACGGGAACCCACACCATCACCTCCCAGCTCTCCAGCTGCCGGACGCCACGCACTGACCCCTTCTTAGCTCCCGGACACCTCGGGCCGCTGTCCCAGGCCTTGAGCACCAGCCCTCTCTCTGCAGCCCTCCCCAGGCCTTCTTCAGCTTCTCTCATAGGATCCTTGTGGTTCCTGAGCTGGGGGGAAGGCCTCACAGGTTATGAGCCCATTTTTCAGATGGAGAAAACTGAGCCCCAGCCCCCAGGAAGGGGGTCTCATCCCTCTGTGTGGGGACTGTCTCCTCTGACTGAAGATTGGAGTCCTGATATAACTGTCTGTGTAACAGACATCTGAGTTCTAGCCCAGGACACCCCCGGGTCAATTCCCGCTCACCACAGGCGGGTTGCGTCCCTAGGAGGCCTGTGCCATCACGCGGGCTGAGTTGTCCTGGGATTCGGACCGTGTCTGGCCCTTCCCTCATGGAGCAGCAACAAACTGCTTGAGGGGGCGCTAGGGACTTCCCATGCCACTCGGCAAGCAACAGACTGCCAAGAGGCTTCTAATGTGATTTCCATGTGAAATCACAAACTCACTGAAGAAGTTGATCAGCCTAAGATTACATAACCGTTTCCCTTATGTTAACTGTGCATTTCTTATGTAAGACCTTACTTCTCCTTTACAGGACTGGGTTTGCTGGTAATTAGCTCATTTGTTTAGCCTTTGGGTATGGTAATGCCTTTCCCCCCTGATTTTCATCTTAAAAGACAAGATTCCAGTTCGGT
Source organism: Rhinolophus hipposideros (assembly GCF_964194185.1). Taxonomy (NCBI): domain Eukaryota; kingdom Metazoa; phylum Chordata; class Mammalia; order Chiroptera; family Rhinolophidae; genus Rhinolophus; species Rhinolophus hipposideros. Next base: position 1,815,381 of record NC_138070.1, on the reverse strand, counting down.
GTGTACTTGAATTTCAAAGACCTTGCCTCAAATTCAGACCATATCTGAATAAGCATAGCCTCCGAAAGCCCCATAGTCTATGCACCTTTTCTAATTGTTTTTCTCCTCCGTGGCTTCCCAGCCTGATTCCATTTTATTTTCGCTACAAACACAGTAAAAGAACGAAGGGGCAAAGTTGGAACTGGGGTTGCTTCCTGCCACCTCACCTCAGGGGAGGAAAACGTCACACAAGTTTTCCTACTTTAGGTGGAGAGTGCAGATCAAAAGGAACTGTTCACACGTGGGGAAGAAGTGGGACAATGCTCTTTTCCTCTAGTCCAAGTTGTCTCTTCTCAAAGAAAGGAAAAAAAGTGGGGAGCAGCATTATGACCTCTGACCCCAGCTTCAGGGGAAGCGATGGTGAACGCCTGTGGTGGAAAAGTAAACAGCATCTCGGCTTCCACAACCAAATGCAGGAGGCCTTTAGCGCGTGTGCACATCTGGCTGCCACCAGGAGAAGTGACGCTGGGACATCCATGAGCAGCTGTAGGCCCAGGTGTCTGCACATTTAGCACCTGGATCTGCCTACAGAATCTCAGTGGGGGCCAGCGACTGACATGTCGGGGGGTTACTTCCCTGCCCACTCTGTGCATTTCCAGTTCTCTCAGGGCAAGAACCTTTCCTGCACAGCTTTGCTTTCTCTGGGAGGTGAATGGCATGTGGGTGGCTCCCGAGTGTCCAGACAAGAGGAGGTCCTGGTGGAAGTCCCGGCAGAGCCCCGGCCTGGGTTGAGACATGACCTACCAGGGTGATAACTGGACCCATAAATCCCTTGAAAGCTCGGCTGCCTTCCTGCCATGGGTTCCCCTTATTGCAGCCTCTGAGAGCCAAGGAAACGGGGCAGGACCTCTTTAGAAAGCCCGCGCTCAGTCCTTCCTGGTTCACCTAGCCCCTTTCTGTGCCTGGACGCCCTGTGTGTGCCAGGACAGCCTTCCTGGGAGTCACAGCACAACTGGGAGCCTCTTAGAGGCCAGGAGGCGGGACCGCGGAGGACAAGCTGACTGGCACCGAGGAAGGGCCCCTCGCTGTGCCCCGGGCGGATGTGCAGGCTGGGCATCAGGCAGAACCATGAAATAATTTATCATACGGAGGTCCGACGGGTTGGAACCCGAATCAGAGTGGTATTCGTGCAAAAGAATGGCACTAGACTGCTCTCTGTCACCATGAACCAAAATTAACCCAAAATGGATCAAAGACCTAAGCATAAGACCTGATACAATGAACTGCACAGAAGAAAGCATAGGAACTAAACTTGTGGACCTTGGGTTCAAAGAGCATTTTATGAATTTGACCACAAAGGCAATGGAAGTAAAAGCTAAAATAAATGAATGGGATTATATCAAACTAAAAAGCTTCTGCAAAGCAAGAGAAACCATCAAGAAAATAAAGAGGCAACCAGCTGAATGGGAGAAGCTATTTGCAAACAACACCTCTGATAAGGGGCTAATATCCAAAATATATAAAGAACTTGTACAACTCATTAACAAAAAGACAAACAATCCAATTAAAAAATGGGCAGAGGACCTGAACAGAAACTTCCCCTGAGAAGATATACAAACATCCAATAGAAATATGAAAAAATACTCAACTCCATTAGCAGTTAGAGAAATGCAAATCAAAACCACAATGAGATGCCACCTCACACCTGTTAGAATGAATATTATCAATAAGACAAGTAATAAGTATTGGAGAGGCTGTGGAGAGAAAGGAACCCTCATACACTGTTGGTGGGAATGTAAACTGGTATAGCCGCTATGAAAAACAGTATGGAGGTTCCTCAAAAAATTAAGAATAGAATTATAATATGACCCAGCAATCCCTCTCCTGGGTATCTATCCCCCCACCCCGGGCCCAATTCTGAAAACATTTATCCATAAAGACCCGTGTGCTCCAATGTTCATTGCAGCTTTGTTTACGGTGACCACATGGAAACAACCAAAATGTCCTTTGATAGATGAATGGATAAAGAAGTTGTGGTATATATACACAATGGAATACTATTCGGCGGTAAGAAAAGATGAAATAGCGCCATTTGTGACAATGTAAATGGATCTTGAGATTATTATGCTAAGCGAAATAAGTCACACAGAAAAAGTCGAGAACCATATGACTGCACTCATATTTGAGATGTAAAATTGAAGGCGACAAACAAACAAAACAAACAAAGAACTCATAGACACAGACAACAGTTTAGTGGTTACTAGAGGGTAAGCAGGGAGAGGATTGGTAGAAGAGGGTAAAGGGGGTCAAATATATGCTAATGGAAGGAGAACGGACTCTGGATGGTGAATATGCAATGTGATATATAGATGATGTATTGCAGAATTGTACCCTTGAAACCTATGCAATTCTACTAACCATTGTCACCCAATAAATTTAATTTATATATACATATATATTTGAATTAAAAAAAGAAACAAGAAAACGATTATTAGAGTGGTATTTGTTTTTTATCCTCATGCTTCTAGTTTCCTGATGTTATGCTTTGTGTCTGGGCATGGTCCTTTAATCACATTTACCCTTGAAAATTAATTTTAAAACAGGAGAGGAAGGTAACGTATGCAGGAAAACATGACATTGGGGGAAACTTGTAAAAGACACTGAGCGATGATGCTCTGTGTATCAGAGAGCATTTGGTGTTCGGTCAGCGTTCCTGATGAAACCCCGACCTTGTCTGAGGCTGCAAGATGCCCAGCTAAAATGCATATTTATTTAGTAAATAAAATGTAATTTTTGGCTGCCCTCAACTGGTGACACAGTTCTGGTCCATGAGATATATTATAAATGGAAGTCACTTGGTGAGAGGCCTCCAGAAAAGTCTGTGAAGAAAGCACATTCTGAGGTTTTGTGTTTTTCCTTTCTTTCCCCCCGCTCGGTGGGCAGGGCTGGAGTTGGGGCAGTATCTCGCACCCCAAAGCTGAGAGTATGTAGTTAAAGCCACATGTTCAGTGTAGTATGGTGGTTAAGAGCCTCTGGCAGACCGTCGGGTTCAAACCCCACCTGTGACACTACCCCTGGGTGTCCCCGGGCAGCTTCCTTAACTCATGGTGCCTACTTCGGGTCACCTGTAAAATGAGGGTAATTGCAGTGTCGCCTCTCACGTTTGCCTGAGGCTCAAGTGAGTTGGTAACTGCAGAGTATTCACAGCAGGCCCTGGGGCCCAGTAAGTTCTCTCCAAGTGTTTGATAAACACAGTGTGAATGATGGCTGAGCTGGAGTGAGGAGTGTGCCCCCAAATCCACATCCACGTGGAACCTCAGAGTATGACCTTGGAAATAGGGTCTCTGCAGACATAATTAGTTAAAATGAGGTCACACAGGACCAGGGCACACACCAACTCAGAGTCTGGTGTCCTTAGAAGAAAACACACACACATACACACACACACACGGGGAAGGTGTCTCTGTGTAGACAGAGGCAGAGATTGCAGTGCTGCGTCCATGAGCTGAGGAACGTCAAGGACACCAGCAGCCACCAGACGCTGGGGAGGCAGGAAGGACCGTCCCTGAGGGCCTCAGAGGGAGCACGTCCAGCGGACGCTGTGCTCCCGGCCTCCAGACTGAGAGAGCATACACGTCTGTTGTGTGAAGCTGCCAAGTCTGGGGCACTTTGTCCCTGCAGCCCCAGGACACCCGTCAGAGGCGTCTTAGGACCAATCTCGGACCTCCCTCCCAACACCGTGGAGACGAGGTAAAAATCCTGCTCACTCAAACTCACTGACTGACTGACTGATTTACGTTCCGTTACTTAGACAACCACGGTCCTTCTGATGTAACCTGGAAGGAACAGGCTGCCATCATTTCCCACAGGTCTCAGGCTGAAATAGGCACGTTGAACTCCCTACTGTCGCTGAGAAAAAGCCAGATCTTTTCGCCTTCAGCGTTACCCTGCCCTCTTTGGAGAACTTGCCATTTTAATAAACGGTCCTGAAACGATCCTCACCGCCAAGCTGAGCGGTTCACACCGTTTGGCCCAGTGAGAGAAATTGGACAGAAAGGCACTTTGAGGACATGGAAATTCAAGTTCACGGGCACTGACTAAGCTTGATCTTTATGTACGTCTGCACAGAGGGAGCATTTCCCACAGAGGTTGTTAATCAGGAAATAAGAAAGAGGGTCTAAACTCTCCAACAAACAGGACTGGAGTGAAACACCGAGGCTGATTTCCTTCCGAAATTTCTAAGCAGGAAACAATGCGTGGCTGGGATGGAGGCTTCTGTGTTGCGTGCCCGGACTCCTTTTGCGTACCAGGACATCAGTTCTCCTTTGGGGAAACCATCCTTTCTCCTTTGCACTGAAAACCACAAGAACCTTCTCCTCCAGGCCGAAGAGTAGGCAGGCGTCTCCGAGAAGATGGCTGCCCTGCTGTCTCCTGGGGTGTGAATTTCACGGGGAGTGAGCAGGAGCCACAGGTGACTGGATCCCATTCATCCTGTGATTGGCACCTGAAAAGTTGGTCCTGGTTCCTGCCTCTTCAGCGACTTCATTCATTCTCTGAGAGAGTCCACAGCTTTCAATTAATTCCTTGTAGAGGGAAGATCTTACGTTAAGTGTTTTCACCACACACACAAATAATCATGATGATGATGACGATGGTAAAATAACAATAATCATGAAAACTTTGGGAGGTGACGGACGTCTACGACCTTGACCGTGGTGATGGTTTCACAGGTGTACACACAACCCTGAACTCACTCAGCTGTATACATTAACTATGCACATTTACAGGTCAACCATACCGCAAAGGTGGTGAAAAAAGTTCTTGCAAGAATCAATTTCCTTTGCTGATAAAGAACCCTCGTTAATAAAGTTGACCAGGAAGGTAGTTAGATGAAAACAGATTTGTTTGTAAGGTCTCCTTCTAACTCCTTCTTGAGAGGCAGACTTTGCATTTCTTTAACAATGATCTGCCTGGTCCACCAATTTGCAAGTTGAATCTTACATTAGTGTGAATTCTTCCCAGAGCAGAGCCTGACACAAGGGCTGGGTGGAGTTAACTTACTAGCGGGGGGCAGGGGGGCGTGAGGGCTGAGGTGTGGCCGCCATGGCGGGGGAGGCCGCTCTGCAGAGCTCTGGCCTCCCAGAATGGCTGACTGCAGACTAGAGGCATGCACCCCCAGGGTGCACACTCCACACTTGGGCCCAGGCCACCAGAATGCCAGGGAGGCCCAGGAACATGGGATGAGTTGAGGGGGAGCCTGGTTGGGGACCTGTCCAGCGCCGAGAAGGGCAGCAGCTCCAGAAACGGACTCGTATGTTACAAAGCTGCTACCGTGCCAGGAAAGAAACGTCCACAGATGGAGTCTGGGACAAGCCTTTTACTTACTTTGTAAAGAGGAAAAAACCTGGGTATTCTGTGTTCACGGAGACACGTGGTAAGGATTGGCACTAATGTAAACAGATACCAGAAGTCACGCTTCTTCACTTGTGTGCTTGTAACTCTAGGGGAGACTAACCGCTCACTTAAAACGACCACATCAAAGCTCCACCCAGTCGAGCACACACACGTGGTGGCATTGCCGTAGGTCATTGGGACTCGGCAGGGAGGATCCAAATGGACAGACTGACAGCACTTGAGGAGCTGACACGGTACCCGCAGGAGCACAGCTGAGATCTAGCTAACATTGCGACACCCGGTTCTCTTCCTAACACGTCTGCCACTGCCTGTCTTGCTAATAGATCTGTTTTCTAGAACATGGATTCTGTTGTTCACCAATTTTATCCATTACTCAAAAAATTCTGCAACTACGTTCAGTTTGAGACATACTACGTGGGGCGGTCTCGGTTGCAGACAACAGATTTTGCTCTAGCTCGTTTTGACAGAAAGGGGTTTCCCAAGGACCACGGACACAGCCCTGCCTTGCCCACAGGGCTGAAGAAACACTCCAGCTGACCGCCCAAGACCCACAGCTGGGACCACAGAGTGGGTGCACCATGGACGTGCTGCTCCTGCCATGATTAGGAAGCTGCCACACCAGGCAGATGATTCTAGAGCCTCACTACCTCTCCCCAAATCTCAGGCAGCCCAAGGGATGCCCACATACTTCGTCTTCCCCACGCCGGGAACAAAGCATGATGGGAAATACAGCATGACGGGAAACAGAGCGTGACCAAGGTGCATGCAGGTGGCAGCGACTGCCCACACCCGCCCAGGCACTTTGCTCTCTCCCAGGGAAGGCTGACTAAGGTGGGTTTTCAGAATTTACCAGAGAAGATGAGCTTCACGTGGAGGGGACAGGAAATGGAGACAGGATACTTTGGGCAGCTACCATTGCTGGTTTTCTACCACATGCACCAACACGGCATTGTATGAAAAGGCACAGCCTGTGAAGTTATTAATCCTAAGTTACAGTTTTACAACATTGCCATTTGTCATCTGCTCTTGACCCCTACCTCCAATGACACAAAGAAAGAGTACCTTAGCCACCTGAAATCTAGGACATCAAATGTCAAAGGGACATAAGACACAAGAATTTAGGTTTCTTACTAAAATAAAGTAAGAAACTTTGCTCCGTTGAAGATATGCCCAGATCAGTATAAAAATGATTTTTTCCCCTCCTGCCAAAGTCTATCATATTCAAAGGTGATATTTAAAATATGAGGAAAAGACCTTAAAACCCCTGGTATAGCATGGGCACCGATCAGAAGAGATGCCCGGCCAGAGTCTGAAGGCTGATGGATATGCCCTGCTGGCGAATTCCAGCTTCTGGCAGAGAAAGGAAGGCTCAGCGAATATGATGTTTGCTGCTCTGTATTTTCCAGGTCACTTGCAGCTGGGTAGAGTCATGTGGGCACTTACAGCCACTAAAATGTGAGGGTCCATACTGCTTGTTCGCGCACAATTATCCCTTCCTTCGCACCACGTGCCCTGGAGACTGAGGAGGCAGCGCCTGTAGGCCGGGTTACCTGAGTCACTGTCTGTGACTCAGCTTCCTACTGGCCCCCAGGGGATAAGATGCAGGACCAACAGGGAGTCTTTCCTTGCCGTAAGGCAGTGAGATTTTGGAACTAGGTGTCCCTGCTCTGTAACCTAGTCTATCCTAACACACAACGCTTCCCAACTTCAGTTTCAGAAAACATTCATTAAATTCTGGACTACGCCCCAGGCCAAACTAGAGTGCTCAGGTTTGAAAAGTCAACATTTCCTCTACGCGCTGGGTGGCTGGCCCTCCATCTCCCAGTTGACGGCCTTGGTTTCTGCTTGACGAGGGTGGGCAGAGCCAGCCCCAGTCAGCATGGAGACCCGGCATCTCTGCAGCCATGTTCTTCCTCAAGGTGATTTCTTAACTCTGGCTAATTTCTTAAATATTCTCAACCCATTCCCCAATAAAGATAAATAACCTCAGAGACAGAATAATGAGTCATCACTCTCTCCTTGCCTTTTGCTTGTTTGGCCAAGCTCTGTTGTTCCAGCCCCCACCCTGCACCCTCGGTCAATTACAAACCCTCCAATGATGAAGGCTGTGAGTTTCTCATTCATACCACATTAAACCGGAGAGCTATTAGGTGGCCACAGGAAAGCTACTGCTCGTTAGCAGTAATGCCGCATAGCAATAAATAACCTGCGTGCCTCTTGGAACAAGTGGGGAGCATCAGTCAATTTGGCACCTGCATTGCAAACAAATTTATAAACCACTCTGCTTTTTAAAGTCCGTCAGCGCCTGGACTTAATGGCTGTGGCCCGGGAGGAAGAATCATTGCATTTTAGCAGCCATGCCACGTAACATGAAATTCTTTCTCCACCCAAAGGGAAGCAGCAAGATGTCACATGGCGGAGCCCACGTGTCAGGCCATCTTCCAGAAGCCACTGAACACAAGCGAGTGCACGGCGCTTTTTCTTAATGTACCTGTTAGTGTCTTATCAAGGAATACAACCTCACTGCTAAAATATTACATGTGTGAAGGGGTTTAGCATTAGATGCCACAAAAGGTCACCACCCTTCCCTAACTCCATATTTGTTCCCCTCGGCCAACCATCTCCAACATTTCTACGCATGTTAGGAAGGGCTTTTTCCCCCTTTCATATATCTGCATAAAACGCGCTATTATGCTTCCTTGGTGTAGTAGGTTTAGACATTATCTACTGATTTGCTGGGATGACCGGTGAGAACCAACCTCCATTCTCCTTTTTCTCTTTTCAGTCAATATAATTAGATTCCTGTTTTGGTTCCTCGCTTGGCTCTGTTTGTGGTTGTAAGCAAACACACCTCTAACCGAGAGACGACGTGTGGATCCCTGAGTGGCATAGAGTATGTCGCAGGTCCTGTGACACTCCCTACGCAGAGGTGGGGCCCCTGGTGTCCTCACGCTCCGTACAGGCTGGTGTTTTGTGACTCCCGTCTGAAGCGTAGGTTACAGTGGGAGAGACGCCGCTACACTGGAGGCTCGGGCACACAAGGGGTACAAAGGCCACCTGCTTTCCTCCCTCTGGGGACACCTGCTCTCGGAACTCAGCCGCCATGTTGCGAGGAAGCGCAGGCAGCATGGAGAGGCCACGTGTAGGTGGTCCGGTCCGCAGACGTACGGCGTCCAGCATCTACCCACCACATGCGTGAACGAGGAAGCCTGCACAGCGTGCTGCCATGTGGGAGGGAGTCGCTGAGCCCTGTCACCTCCCAGAGCCATGACAGTCGTTACTGAGATGAACGACTGCTGCATTATGCTGCTACGGACACGGATGACTGAACCCATCAGTCACACGCGCCTTACAAGACGGAAACATCGGTGCTGCTTCAACTCCCCTTCAGCGCGTCATAGCAGACTGACTTCCCGACTTCTCCCATTGCTAACTCTTACCTTGATACTCTCAAGGCTGACGACATCTCCATGTGTCCTGAAATATAATGAAGCCTTCCGTGCTTTGCACAAAGGTTGAATCTGCAACTTCAAAACCCGTAATGGATCTGTCACACTCGTACTGACATTGTTCCCCGTGGAGCAGGGCTGCTCAGCCTCCACGATGGACATTTGGGGCCAGAGAAGTCTTTGTTATCAGCTGGCGCAGTGTATACAGTTGGCCGCATTCCTGGGCTCAACCCACTAGAGGCCAGTAGTGTGTCCCTTCCAGTTGCAATGACCAAAAATGTCCCCAGCCTTTGCCACATGTCCTCTGTGGGCGAATCACCCGCAGTAGAGACCCACTGCTGTAGGGTAAATGGTGCACGAGGGGTCCATTTCCCCATTTGAGTATTTCTGTATCCTGGTGTCACTGGCTGCCTTTCTCCTCTTCCACCTTTCACAATCTACCTTTATCGTCACTCCCATTTTTGTCAAGCTCTTCACTGATCCCCCTTTCTCCTGGCACCTCCCAGCAGAACCGTCCGTCCTGCCCCAGCTGATGTATGCTCCAGGCATGCCACGTACATGTAACTATGAGGCTTCCTTTACGAGATCCAGGATTTGTTTTAATAAATACATGCACCAAGGATGGGAGAGACTTTAAAAATGCAGAAGCAGGAGGGAAATCCTTGAATTTCTTCATGTCAGACTTTGCTGTGAGTGGGGTTTTGTGCACTAGACTGGCTGTCTGTAGGAGACGGACCCTTGAAACCTGAATATAAATGCATTTTAAACATCATACTTGTTTGTACCAGTGGAGCTGGCTGTTTAAAATGATCCTGAAAGAGTAGGCTCCAGGCCGGACTCAAACGCTACATGTTTCTTCATCTTTCCAGGCTGAAATAATCAGTGTGCCTGCTGTTTATAGCTTTTTATAGATATTATGTAAAAGAAAGCTGGGGGAAGCCGGTAACACCACTTATGAGCAAGAAGGATACTGGCTCTGGAGACAGACAGCCCGGCCTTGAACCCCATTTTCTCTAACTACTAGCTCTGTGCCTCAGTTTCCTCATCTGTACAATGGGGACTGTGAAAGTTTCCTGTTATCGGGTTGATGCAGGGCTGCACATGTGAAAGGTCCTTGGAACCGTGGGTGGCTTGTGGTAAGCAAAACGACACGTGAGCGTGTTACCGTCATCCATGCTACCCGACCCGAGACTTCTTCCTGCCGGGCCTGCCACCCAGGGAGGGAGCTGACAAAGGAGTCTAGTTCCACACAGCTGGGGACATTCTGTCTGCCTCGGCACCAAGGCTCCTCACCCGAAAAGATCGAAACGAGACACAGCAGAACCCGTGCAGGGCTCTGGTCACAGGCTGGTGTGGTCAAACACCAGCTATGTCACCTCCTAATTGTGGGCCTCTGCAAGTGACTTCAGCACTCTGCACCTCTTTCCCTCGTCTGGAAAGCAGCCTCTTGATTCCAATAGTATCTACCTGGGAGCATTCTGGAGAAGAGCCAGTGGGTGATGCTTGCAGCGTTAGGTGTTAGGAGTTTTTCAGGAAGGCTGGTGTTAGCAGCATTATCATAATACAAGCGATTATTCTTTCTTCTTGGCCAAAGAAGAAAGCGAGGGATGGAGGGAGGGAGCCACCCGCCTCGCCCTTCTTGGAGTGAGGCGTGCTGGCGGCAGGACTCAGCTGTCCCCACACGCTCCCAGCACCACTGTCCCTTGCAGGGTGAGTACAGTGCTGCACCAACAGCGTCTTTCGTATTAAGGAGAGTTGCACACACAGGCTCCCCGAGCGAAAGCCCACGACTTCGCTTGGTGCTCCCACAAGGAGCACACCTGCGGCTCAGGCAGAAGGAACAGCCGGAAGTGTGAGGCTGGCGGCTGCATTTTCTGGGTGGCTGGAGGCGTTTCCGGGGAGGTGCTGCTAGCGTGTCCTTTCCACATGACGCATTCATTCACTCTGGAGCCTACTGTCCTATGTAACCTGGGGCTCCACGGTCGTGGGCTGTGAGCTCCCGCTCGGGGCCTTCTGCATCACAACCAGAAATTTGAAGGAAAGAGAAAATCATGAGTTCTCGCCATGCTGGCTCTTCATGCACGGCCATGTCAGGCCTATTTCTGGGGGAGACACCTGGACCGCTTGGGACTGGAGCATTGCCACTCATTTCCACCCGTCCTGGCGGTTGCAGGGCCTCCAGGTAAGGATGCGGAGGACAGGGCAGTTCTCCCACTGTCTGCTCTGTCTCGTGGCACACACCGTGGCCAGGAGCACTGTCCCGGGAGGGGACGATGGTGATCTGCTGAGCCAGGGTCTCACGCCTGATGAACAGCAGGCAGTTTCAGGTCCCGCTAAGAGCGGCTTTGCAGGAACACAGACCCAGGTTTGCACATTTCCTGATTTTTTTGAGAGAAGCCGAGAATCAACATTTTGTATGTGAAATCCTGTGAGTTTTACATGTGGCTCACCTTTGAGAACCATGCAGTCTGAGCAGAACACGTTTAGGGGTTGCACTCACCACGGGCTCCAATCTGTGACTTCCATCCTTGCCCATAATCATCATCCCCAACAGTGAGGTCCCTTTTGGGTAAACGGGGAGATTTGGAACTCTTGCCCTAGTTGTCTGCACTCACCAGCCAGGCAGAGTATTTTCCCAGGACCCCAATTCATTTCTCCAGGTCACTCCACAACCCCTGCTGTGTGGGAATAAAGCCTCCTTTATTTGGTGCCACCTGAAGAAATCTCCTGTACCACAAAAGCTCTGCGTAGTTTTGCATAACTAATTCTGAACCTTATTTAGCTTCAAGTTTCAGAACTAAGAAGCTAAGTGACAGCTGTTTAATTAACTCCTTAAGCTGATTAGACAGCATTACTGCAATCCCCTGAAGGAGGAATGATAACCTTGGGGAGAGCTTTGGGCCACGCGACCACACTGTTTACTTTCCTTTCTAAATTTATTTTAATTGTAATTTTTTAATTTAGTAGGCTGCTAAACCTGTCGACCAAACGTTCCCGACACCCTCAAGGCTGTGGCTGAATATAGGTTCTTGTTTGTTCTATTAACTGCTACGGAGATCCCAAATGACAACAGAAACTTCCTTAGCTCTCCTAAGCAAACATGTCCTGCTTTTTTTTTTTTTTTTTTTAATAAAAAGACAGAATCGATGGGAGTTTCTCGAAAACACTTTATGACACTTATAAATAAATCCATGTGATGCTTTGGGCTGCGTTAGGGGAGGGTTTGGGCTAACCTTTGGTCGCACCTAACAGGCTGTCCTCTAGCTTGCTCTGCTTAAGAAGACAAGGACATTTAATGAGTTTAAGACTCGAACCCAATTTTATCCTTAAGATTAGTGTTTTTAAAGTGGAATTTCCAATGAAGAGGAAACCACAATATTTGCATGACTTTAAATGCAAGTCTGAGGCTAAATGAACATCCCATCCATCCCAATGGTGGGAAATGATGCATTTTTTTCCTTCCTTTTTAATCCTTGGCTGGACCACACTGGGCAGATGGCAATAGATAGAGTGGAAACAATGCCCGCGACCACGCAGATGGAAGGAGAGGGAACAACAGTGCCCACTGCCTCAGTTTTCAGAGACAGGACATATATTGACTTTTTTTTTTTTTTTAAATAGTGGTTATTCACTAATTATGGCTATTTCTTTTTCAAAATTTATTTTTCAATTGTAGTTGACATACAATATTCGTCTCAGGTGGACAGCATAGTGATTAGACACTTATATAACTTATGATGTGATCCCCCCAATTAGTCTGATCCCTACCTGGCAGCATCCATAGTTATTACCATATTATTGACTATATTGCCTGTGCTGTGCTTTACACCCCCATGACTACTTTGTAACTGCTAATTTGTATTTCTTAATCCCGTCACCTTTTTCACCCTGCCTCCCAACCCTCTCCCATCTGGCCATCAGTTTGTTCTCTGTGTTTATGGGTTTCTTTTTGTGAACCATTATTACAACAGCCAAGATATGGAAGCAATCTAACTGCTCATCGACAGACGAATGGATAAGGAAGAGGTGATACATATACACAATGGAATATTACTTGGCCATAAAAAGAATGCAATCTTACCATATGCAACAACAGGGATGGACCTAGGGGGTGTTAAACTGAGTGAAATAAGTCAAGGACTCAGAAAGACCTTAGTTCAGCTTCTGAATGGAGTTTTGGGGGGTTGTTCTCAGGAGGCTGGGAGGAGTGGTGTGACAGCTAGACGGTGTGGGCTGGTTTTGTATGTGGAAAATGGCAGTTCCTGGCTCAAGGTGTAGAGGTGGTTGTGGTATTTTTTGGGGGACAGCTTTACCGAGATATAATTCATGCATCATGGCAGCTCACCCATTTCAAGTATATACTTCATCCGTTGTTAGTCTATTTACCAACATGTGCAATCATCACCACAGTCAATTTTAGGCCATTTCGTCACCTCAGAAAGAAACCCTGTGCCCTGTAGTTTTTCTCAGCTGCTCCCCCGTATTCCAGCCCTGGGCAATCACTAATCTGCTTTCTGTGCCTCTGGATTTCCCTGCTCTGGGCCCTTCGTAGGACTTGAATCATGCGATATGTGCTTTTGCCACCAGGGTTCATCCAGGCGTAGCATGTATCAGCCCTTCACTCCTTTGGTGGCTGAACAGAATTCCTCAAGGCTGAGACTGTCAATATTTTCCATTTTGCAGAAGTCAATTCTTCTGATGCTGCTCAAATCAGAGTTTGCAAACCAGGGCTCTGTGGACTGAGTCCAGCCCACGGATGGGCTTGGCTCAGACGATACAGATTTAATTTAAGGAATAGCATTTTTTTCCAATCAATCACAACATGTACAAATTGGGGGATATGCAAAGCCTGGGTAGTCTCAACAACTCAGACGGTCAGGCAATTCTGGGGCACTGCCCGGTGGGTGTGGAGCCGTGACCTCTGTCCACTCCACTGGAGTCCCCTTCTACGTGGACAGCATGGCCAGCTGCAGGAGGTTTGAACCTGGACTCTCTCGTCTAGAAGATTCTAGACTGGCATCGCATGTGTAATTCAGCTGTGCCAGGACATAAATATTGCCCAAACCCAACAGCTAAACCTAAAAATATTTTTGAAGCAAGCCACTCTTTGTATAGAAATATTAAATCCAGTGAGTGCTGCATGGCCCTCCTTGATAAGAAAAGTCTGACAGGATGACAAAGAGCTGGTAACCACGCTCCACGTACATGTCAACGGCTGATAACTACCAGTGTTCACGATGGTTCTTACAACGACGCGTGCTTCATCCCAAGAAACTCAGCCTGAGTATTCAATTCTTGTCTGTTGACAGAGTCTTCCTGACATTCTAAAGGGTTTGCTCTTTGAAACTGGGGGGAGTTTCTGTCCGTAGCCTTTAACTGTATGTGCTGTCAGCCTTTTATCGCTACCGGAAAACGCATGTCGAATTGTCAAAGACGACGGGATTTTCCTTAGGCTGGGAGAAGCCGATGGGTTTTACGGTCCATGAAAATAAGAAATTAATTCAATTGGTACGGAAAGGACATAAAAAATGAAAAAACATCAAAGGGCTGCTCCCAGACTTCATTTAAACTAAACGGGGTGGGGGACTTAAAAGTGGGTCTCCTTGCAATCGCAGCCCCCCAGGGGCACTGCAAGTGGTTGAGTCCTTTGTGACAGGAGCCACAGGGACTTGAGCCAGACTGACAGGTGGGGCTTGGAGCCAAATCTGTGCTAATGACGGTTCATCAGCAGGGCTACTCCCAAGCTGTGGAGTCCAAGTCATCTGTGGTTTGGCCCCCGAATGCATTAGTGCTTTCTCTTTCTGCACCAGACAACTTCTTAATTATGTTTTCCTTAGGCTAATGTAGAAATGAATGTGTGTGTCCTGCACCCACACTAATTAGAAAGGAGGATGCAATTAAGATTATTCTAGTTCTAGAGGTGGGGAAAAGTCAACCTGGGGTTTTATTTTGGACCTAGGACATATTGGCCAGGACATCCTTTTGAGGTCTGCCCTTCTCTCCTGGTGGTGGTGGTGGTGCTGGCGGTGGTGTGGCGGGTGCTAGCTTTCAAAGGAACCGAGTTGGTGTCCTCTGCTGCTCCCCCAGCAGAAGCCTTTACGTGGCCAGCTCTTCTCCGTGTGCAGGCGTGGCTGGCCGGGGAGGCTGTCCCCAGCCCACGCCGAGTGGAACACAGATGAGGGTCATGGAAGTTTGACTACAGTGAAATGATACGGACGCTCCTTCCACACGAAGCCGTGTGACGAGCTCGTGGACACTGGTGGCACACTCGCCTTCTGAAAATACAGAGGAATGTGTTGCAGCAAAGCTTCTTTGTTTGGGTGGCATGTGTGGGGCCACATTAGCAAGGGAGGGCACCCCTGGGGTGATCTCATCCCGTCCTGGGATATGCATGTTCCATTCATTTGCACACACACGTCTGCCAGCTCTGCCTCTTGCCTGAGCTCCCCACGCACACGCTCTCCACTGGAGTGTCTGACTCACGGACACCAGACAGAGCTCCTAAGGGCCTCACAGCAGCTTCACTCTCAGGGTCCCAAACAGTAAATCGTGCTGCGAGTCACAGGGGTGCTCCAGACCTCAGGACCCCTCAGGGGACGCGTCCCTATGTCACACACATCAGAGGGCTGTTAGCACCATCGCGACGTGTTCCGGCAAATTCAGCCCCTTCCTCCCACCAGAACTCATGCTCCACAGTGTGTAGCCAGGGCCGCAGAAGAGCCTTTGAGACCACCCACCTTGTGGACGTCACCCCCAGTACTTGTCACTCTCAGAAGTCATTTCTCCCTAGGAGTTCACTGCCTGCCTGAGCACCAGGATGTCAGCCCTGGAAGGGCAGGCTTGTGTGCTGCTCCTTCCACACTCAGCCCAGAGCTCCCCCGGGAGGCACCGTGCAAGCTCGGATATGCATGCCAGACTTCAGGATGTCACAGTGGAACACAGAGCTCGTCAAGAAGTCCTCGAGTCAGTGTGGAAGCCCTTTCAATCCATTTCTGTTTTTAACACATCATGTGCAGGATGGCCGTACTCCACACTGAAAGCTGACCCTACCACTGGTGGGTCCTTGTGGGTATCTCTGGCTTGCACATGTACGAGACTCGGGAAGTCTTGTCACACTCCAAACGCTTGAAGTGAAAAATGAGTCACATGTGGAAAGTGACCAAGCTTGTCGGATGCTGTCTAATTCAGAGCAAGGACATAAGGGAGTGTGGCTTCAGTTGCTGAACTCACCATGCTGTCACCACCATGTGTCGTCATTATTATTTTTTTATTAATTAAGCTGGAATTTGGCAGGAGCATTACAATGGATGTCCAGCCAAGAAAGTATCTGCCGCTGATGGGTTCAGCTGGTCAGAGGGTAGTGGTAATGAGTTCAAGGGCGTGGGTCCAGCCCCACCTGGCTGTAGGTTTGCTCAACATCAGCAGGTTCAGATGATGACCCGAACCCTGGCCAACAGTGTCACACTTACGGGGGAACCACGGACATGTCAGAGCCAACCCCTCTTGTCTTCCAGAGGCTCTGGTGGACCTGATGTTGGGTCCAGAGCAGTGCTCGGAACCAAGGCTACAGAGATAATCCAGAGGGAGATCTGACAAAATGCCAAGCAGGGACCTGCCTGCCACCACCATACCAGCGATTTCTATATCTTCACAGGGGATTCTAACCCCGTGGTTCTCAAACTTAGCTGCATGTTAAAGTCACCTGGGGAGATTGAACAGTACCGATGCTGGATTCTGCACTCAGATTCTGATGGAGTTGGTATGGGTTACACTCTAGATTCGGGATGTTTAAAACCTCCCCAGAGGATCCGCATGGATGGTAAAGCTTGAGGACCCTGGGAATTATCTTGGTCCATGAAGGGTCATTGCTTTCCTTAGCGACTCAAGTACCCTCCACCCTGTCAGACCTGTAAATCACACACACATCCACACGGCCCCAGAGCAATGACTTGGTGGAGAGGGCAGTTGGCCAACTAGTGGGAGACACAAGGTTTACTGCTCGATGTTTAAGGAATATTAAAAGAGAGTGATGGTGCCATAAAGTAAACACAGAAGCAGGGAAGGTACTCTGCACACAGTTAAACCCAGGAAGAGCCGCGTGAACTCGACCTGCTCGTCAGGCAGGGAGCAGTCTGGTCCAGCAATTCCTAGGTACCATCACAGGGAGGCAGGATGCCCGCAGCGACGCACCACTCATAGCCCAGCTCATTACTCACAGTCCAGCTCCCCTGTCCGCACCTCTGAGATCTTCTCTGACCTCCTACTGTTTGCCCCAGCTCACAAAACCAGCTCCCCATCCATCCCCAATCAGAACACCTCCGTTTTCACCTTTGCAGCACTTACAGACAGAAATGATCTGAGTTTTAGGTTTAGTTTTTAAATTAATGTATTAAATGTGATTATCAACATGATTCAAAATTTCACTAAAATTATGAAATAATTAATTGTGTTTAAGTGTTTAAACTTCTAAACTCATCTGTCTCCTGCTCTAGACTGTGAGATGTCTGAGCCTAAGAATGCATGTGTCTCGACACTGCTTTGGTCCCATAACACTGTGTGGTAGGGCACAGCACGGGCAAGTAGGCAGCCTTGGATGGCGGATGGATGGTGGATGGTGGATGGATGGATGGTGGATGGATGGATGGTGGATGGATAGGTAGATGGACGGATGGATGAAAGGTGGATGAGTAGATGGGTGGTGGATGGATGGATGGATGGTGGGTGGATGGATACAAGTTCTGACAATTAAGTTCGAAAACCTAATCCTAGAAAGAGTGCTACACACCTCGTTGCTGAATATCACCACGATCACCTTCGAAGTCCTCCCCTTGGGAAGCTATGCACCAATGCCAGCGCCTAGTCCACCCTTTAAAGCAATTTTGGAATTCTTTTTCTGGAATGGCCATCAGAGCTATCGTCGTATTACCCTTGGTGTCCTGAATATCATCAAAATGTCTTCCTTTCAATATTTCCTTTATCTTCAGGTAAAGAAAGAAGTCATTGGGGGCCAGATCAGGTGAGTAGGGAGGATGTTCCAATACAGTTATTTGTTTACTGGCTAAAAACTCCCTCGCAGAGTGAGGAGTGTGAGCTGGTGCATTGTCGTGATACAAGAGCTCCTTCAAGACCATTTTTGCACACATCTTTTCATGCCAAGATTTTCAGTTAAGATTCTTCCTAACTGTTTCTCTACTGATGGTTACTTGGTCTGCTATACTTCCCACAGTCAGCTGATGATTTTGATGCACAATTTGACAAATTTTGCAATGTTTTAGTCAGTTCTGCTCGTTACTGGCCACCCTGACCTCTCTTCATCCATGACACGTTCTCTCTCCTCAGAAAAATGTTTAATCCATTGGTACACTGCCATTTTCTTCATGGTATTATCCCCATAAGCTTGGACTAACATGTCCCTGATTTCACTTCCACTCTTGCCAAGTTGAACAAGAAATTTAATGTTTGTTTGTTGCTCTAATTCAAGCTCAAACATTCTGGGGACGGCACACAAAAATACACAACAACAATAACGAATGCCACTCAGCAAGACACCACCACACATCGACACGAACACAGCTGTGAGACACTGATATACCAAGGTTATGAGACCTTACTGAGCTGTTTGTACAGTGCTGCCAATGTAAGCCCAGGGTGGCAAGTTTGCGAACTTAATTGTCAGACTTCGTAGCTGGAAGGTTGGGTGGGTGGATGGATGGATGGATGAATTGATGGTGCTACAATTCTTAGAAAAGAGGTTCTTTTCTTTGAGTCATTTCTCTTTTCCATACTCATACTCCCAAGTAGTAGTTTTTCTTTTTAAACTATGTCCTGCTACAGTGGCTTTGAAAGCTCTTACATCCTAATTATGGGCTATCTTTTTGGCCAGGGCAGAGATCATTCCTTGAAGCAGGCTTCCTAGTATATTGGAGGAACTTGGAAGCAAACGCAGGATAAATATCAATGTAACTTGGGAGAATAGACTGAATTCAGAAACTGGTATTAGAATTTTTTTTTACCTGACCAGGTCCTTATGGTTCCAGGGGTCGATGAATTAAAATAAACACAGTAAATATATATTTTAAAAGTCACAACCTGGCCAATTTTTGGAATGGATGTTCTTAGTAAAATGGAGAGAAAGAAAAGTACCTCGACTATCAATATCATAACTGTCAAGATAATCTTTTCACTAATGCTGTAAATATCACTGTTTTTCTGATCCTTGAGTCACATGTGTGCATAAACACAGGTTTTGAAATGTAAATTCCTCTAAACTTGTGGCAAAATATGACATTAGGAGTTTGATCATTGAGAAGAATTCATAGAATAATTTCGGAAAATATACTTCATAGCCCCTTTAATGGAAGGCAGGAAGGAAGCTAAGACATTAAAGGATGGACATTAAAATAAGGGAAAGGCTCCTGGAATGTGCCGCTGGTCATTTGCAAATCAGAGGAGGCTTGGCAATGTGAAACCCCAGAAGCTATGAGGAAAAGACGATCTGTCTTAGAAATGACATGCGAAGAAAGGCTTCCGGTATTTTCTCGTTGCAGGCTCTGCAGCAGTTGTTAATGCCTAATCTTTGCAGGCTGGTTCCTGGAGAATTTATGTTAATGCCCACTCTGTGTGCCCAGGGATGTAAATCTGGCCTTGACTTTGGCTTTTACAGCTGTGCCCCGACAAAAATCTACATTTCTCCAAAGTCTGATTTATAATGACCTGTGGTCTTGTTCTCACCTGCCCCAATCACAAAACCAGTATTTCTTTTCCGCTTCCTTTTCAAAATGAAGTGCATTTCACAAAATTTCCTATTTTATCTAAATCTCTTTCAAGTACTGCAGGCACACAGAATCACAAATGCATAAAGAACGCGAATAGTAGCGACTGCTTATGTTAATTGGATAGGTTTGTAATAACCAATTGAAATATAAGTACTATTATCGTGGGCGAATATAATAATTTTCATTCACAAAAGGCAATCAGTGTGGGGGAAATCCATTATCTTAAAAGTATTTTGATAAGGATGTATGTATGTAGAAAGGGTCTGCCGATCGGCAACTGTTAAACCCCATTACACATGCTCAGTAATTAGCTGGCTAAAGCAGCTCATCAGACGTACATTAAACGTGCATTTAAGTCACATTTGAGATACGTAACTAAGGGTGACACAGAAAGCCTTACTGTGTAACTTTAACAAAAATTCTAGTCCAATTAAAATGTGAATCTATGGTCAGTCTTACTCTTTCTCTGGGAGCAGAATGTTGTACTGAATTCTTTTTTTCTTTTCAAATCCACAAAAGAACAGTTCTGGCCATGCTATGTATTTTGTAACTGCTTTTTAATGTATAACTTATATAAAATAAATTCAACCATTTAAAATGTATAATTCAATGATTTTAATAAATTCAGACGACTGTGCGAATATTGCCACAATCCAGCTTTAGAACTTTCCATCAGCCCTAAAAAGTTCCCGGACCCTTTGTAGTCAGTCTTCACTCCCAACCCGTGACTCTGATTTTTTCACGATTGCTGTGCATTTCCTGGAAATTCTGTATGAGTGTAACCATGATCCTGCTCAGGCTCCTGGCTTAGATTTGCTTAGACTTTGTAAAGCATCTTTGCATCAGTGTTCCCGAGGGAACTGGTCTACAGTTGTGCTTCTTTTGATGTTTTTGTGTGGCCACTGTATTGGGGTAATCCTGCACCCATAAAATAAACTGTGAAGTCATTTTTCATTTTTGAAAGAGATTGTGTAGGACTGATATTACATTTTTAAAAAAAATTAAACCCCTTTCCTGAGATAAACTTGTCATGCAATCAACCACACGTATTTAAAGTCCGTGATTTGTTAGGTGTCAGGTGTGAAATCACCCTACAACCAAAGGAAGGAACTCAGCCATCGGCACGAACATTTCCTGGGGCCCCTGGTCATCCTTGCTCCCCACACCTCTCTTCCTCACCCCACCTCCAGGCGGCAGTACTCTGCTTTCCATCAGCACAGACTACTTTGAATTTTCCGTATGTTTATATAAATGGAATCACTTAGTATATATCATTGTAATACACAACTAAGCTTGAAAATACCTGTATCGAGAGGGTTCAACTGTGTCCCCCAAATGACACAGTCAAATCCGAACCCCAGGATTCTGTGAATAAGACCTAATTTGAAAATAGGGAAATTTGTGTATGGAACCAAGTGAGGACGAGGTCCCACTGCATTAGGGTGGGCCCTCGTCCAGGACTGGTGTCCTTATATGAAAGGGGACATTTGGACACACACACACACACAGACAGCTGGCCATGTGACCACAGAGGCACAGACTACATGACAGAGAGCCAAGGCCTGCAGCCAGCAGGAGCCAGAAGAGGCAGGAAGGACCGTCCCCACAGCCTCAGACAGTGGCACAGCCCTGCCGACACCTGGATTGTAGACCTCAACCTCTTGAACTGTCAGAGGTTATTCTGAGATTTGTTATGGCCGTCCCAGGAAACTAATACACTTTGTTCAGAACAACTGCGATTTTAGTCCGTAGGGTCTGGACCCAGATTTCCTGAACATGTTTTCTCTCAGTATCTAACAAAATTGGTCTCCTGTGAGTAAGGAAAAGGGAGAAATGGCTGTTAGGTGGGCAATCGATGACGTCTGCTGCCCCCTCCGAAGACGGGCGTACATTTTCTTGCATTAGAGATAAAACTTGAATTGGCTTTATTGTAGAATACTTGGAAAATACACAGAAGCATAAAGGAGAAAACAGAAACGAGCAGGAATCCCACTACCCGTGCTGAACTACTGTTAAATTTTGGTTGTATATCTCCAGGACTTTTTCTAATATGTATGCAGATTTGTTTTATGTATAAACCGAGCCTGTGGCTTGCTTTTATTTCAGCACGGATGCCTCTCACTCCCCAGTCTACTGCTACTGTAAATTTATTCCATCCCAGTCCTTAGCTTCAGTGAATTGGTTTGGAATTTCTCCCAAGGTGGCAATAATTATGATGCTCAAATAGACAGTACGTTACAGAGGGGCTAAGGTAGCTGGACATCGTAAATTCCCAGGAAACTTTTGTTGAACAAGAACTTCAGAATTGTTCTAAATGAAAATGTATCAACCCAGACCAGACATTATTTCCCAACTGTAACATCACGTGACAGAAGAATGAGGGAAGTAACCGGGACCCACACGGAATCATTTCTTGATTTGTGATTTTAAAAAGAGAAAGCTTTGTGATTTCGAGTGTCGAATTCACCTGTGTCATCATTATATTTTCAGGGACATTTTCTCCCTAGACTGAACCCTTCAAGGTCGAGGCCCTGGGCCTTGTTTATATTTGCACTGATGCCCAAGGTACTTACTCCAACGTCAGGATAAGCATACCTAAGCCGGTGACCTTCCCCGAAAACTCAGTGCCTTAGTATTCGTGTCTCAGAGGCCACCACCTTCCTTCCACGCAGCTGCTCAGCCTAAGAGGCTCCCAGACATCTCTTCACCTCCCTATCATCCATCACTGTCCTGTCCACCGCACCTTCTGGATTCCCCCTTCCCCCCAGCCATCCCCTTCTCTCCACATCCATCCCGTCCACACACGTCCTCGCCCACGCTGCCACTTTCTCCTGCCTGGGTTTCAGCCATAGAAAGAGCTCGCTAATTGACCCACCCAGGGCAAAAGCCCATTCCATCATCCATTTGCTATACTCCAGCCACAAGACTCCTCCTTAACTCCTGACACCCTACCCCCCGGCCCTTCCTCACCCCCGGCCAAAACTTCAGTTCTTTCCTTTGCTTTTGGAACAGCGAAACGCTCCCTTGACGTGGCATTCAGGCCCTTCGTGAAACAGCCACCTCCTACTTCACACACACACACCTTGATGGCGCTCTGCCTGCCTTCGGCCTCTATCACACCGTCCTGCGTCTCAGGATGAACAACGCTCCCGCCTGCCACAGGTTCTCTCCGCTGCCGTTTCCTCACCTGGAACACTGTCTGCATCCATCCCCGAGATGACTTCCAACCCCCTTAAGACCTCTGACTAAGCATCACTTCCGGGAGAAGACACTTCTCATATGAAAGCCAATCTCCATTCTGAGGTTCTTCCAGTATGTTCTATCCTTCATAGCGCTTGTCAGAGATAAAATTTCATATTTATTTTTAATTATTTGATTAAGATCTACCTTCCTCACCGGATTCTGTGTTTCTCAAGGGCAGAGACCTAACCTGTTCTGTTTACATCTTATCTCCAGCTCTTAATGGACTACTTGGAAAAGAGCAGATGACAGAAAATGTTTACGGAATGGATGACGCATAATTACAAAGATGAGTACACGAAAGGAAAACCAAGCTCACTTAAGAAGTGGACAAAATGCATTATCCCCTGTGATTTCACTATTTGGGAGGTTCTTGAGGGAGGGAGGGAGGGAGATACCTTGAAGACTGCCCCACTGCCTGCAGGACAAGGGGTGCTTTGTGACGTCCATTCCTAGTGCTCAGAAGGGTCTCAGCTGGGGCAGTAGAGCCCATTCAATCAAAACGGCTGTTCCAAATATGGCTGCCAGCCCTATTCTTTTAGATCTCTGGAGAATGGGGTTTTACAGCTTCTCCTGTTGACCAGTTCTAGACTTGAACCCTCCGCCATTCGGGACAGGTTCCCCCTGGCTAATAAAGTGGTTTTGCTCCTAGGAGACGAGTAACGTTTCAGAAGCCTATTATTTTTGGTGAAATATTTTTGCACGCAGAGAGTGTACAGAATGTGTGCATATGAACAGAGACCGTTTTTACGTCGACTTATGCCTTACACTTTTTGCTTTAAAGTATATATCACCTGATAGGTATTATATAGCCACATTTTCTTTTACTTAGGACTTGCTTCTTATATAATTTTCCAACTTTCTACTTTCAGTCTTTCAGTGCCCTTATTTTTTAGGGGTGTGTGTGTGAGAGTGTGTGTTTTTTTTTGTGTGTGTGTGTATGTGGGTGTGTAATAAAAGCATACAGCTGGAGTACATATAATTGTTAAATTTAGTCTGACAATCTTGGTATTTTAATTGCAGAGTTTAATTTATTTTCATTGGTTCTTATTACCTATTGCCTGTATATTTGAATTCATTTCCTTTGTGCTTTATGTATTTTGTGCTTTACCCAGGCTTTTGGAGTTTTTCATTTTTTCTTGCTTTTCTGTGTTGTTTTGATTTTGGCTATTTTTCTCCCTTCTTTCAATTTTTCTTCCTCTTCTATTGTCAGAAGTTAAATGCTCATTTTTCCCCTATTTTCACTAATTATCCCAGAGATTTTATTTTGAATGAAGCCCATTGATTAGTCCTTTAAACATTTAATTGTTATTGAGCTGTTACAAAATGCCAGACACTGGGAATACAAAAATGAACGAAACATGCTTGAGGATATATATCCCAGTGAAAGAGGCGGTATTTTTAGCCTGGGGTCTGCAAGTACAGCCACAGGGCTGCCTTTCCCATAACTCATCTATGTCAGACACTGTTAATGGATCCCATTTTAGCTGTAAATCTTAGACTTAGCTTCATAATTGTGCTCAAAACTAATGGTTGGATTCAGCCCTTCAACACAGCAAAGCAAAGGAAACAGACATACGCACCTGCGCACACGCACACACATGGTTTTACGAGCTCTGATCAAAACAGATAAACAATAGTACAAATCGCTCATGCTTTTTCAGATGCCATTTAAGCAAATGAAGCCTTCTGCTTGTTGCAGTTAAAAACACTTACTGGCTCAGAGCTATTCCTGTAGAAGGTATTTCTGATTCCATTTTACAGATGAGGACATTCGACTTTAGCATTCAGGAGAGTTGAAATAAGATTCACGAACAAGTCTGGTACTCTTTCTACCACATGGCTATCACAGGCTAAGCATAATTTAAATGCATTTGCAAATACAGTACATTTAGTGATATCTGGCTGCTGTTTGTACGTTGTGAAAGTTCTCGTGAGTTAGAAGTCCAGAGGGGGGTGCAAATGCCAGTTTACCCAGTCCTACTCTCTGTACACACATGCAGCTGTCCACAAATACAATTTTGCAAACCAGATTTGAACAGCTGGAAGAGTTTTTGGCCTTTGGCTTATCTCTTTGCTAACATTGGCCGTCATCGCCAATTATTTTGTGGGTCTCCTTACATCATCTGGTGAGATCTGATTTCAGCCCTCGTAAAGGTGAGTTTAATGCAAAGTAAATTAGATTCTTTAATGGGATTTTCTTTACATGAATGAGAAATATAAAATGTAAATATCAAATTATTCTTGATGAATTTTTTATGGGTTTAGCTAACAACTGACTGAATACATCTTAGATAATTAAGTATATTATTACTACCACATCTTTGGATTTTAATTAACTCTTGGGATGTTCTCACTTTGCTGATTTTGTTTTGCTGAGTAAAGAAAGAGGGTACCTGGCTGAGGTTCCCACCTGGACCCTTAGCACACAGCAGGGGAGGGAGTGCTGGGGGCTCGTGTCACTGTCCCCACAAGGACAGGGACCCAAGGCCATGAGCAGAGAGGGGACCAGGGAAAGGGACTGGCCACTGACCACCAAACAAAGGGTAAACATTTCCCGTGTGTGTGTGCCTTTTGTGTCCAATGTGGAGAAACTGGAAAGGAGCAGGAAACAAATTGGAAACTAGGACAAATGAAGAGGGGGAACTGAGGAAGATTGATTTATGATGCCAGAAAATCAAACTCTAAGGAAAAACGCACTAGCTTTTTCTTAAGTGCTGAATAACATCCCATTGTCTGGATGGACCACAGTCTGTCTATTGAAGGATATCTAGGTTGCTTCCAATTTGGGAATTATGAATAAAACTACAGTTGACCCTTCAATAACGTAGGGATTAGGGGTGCCGACCCCCTGCACAGTTGAAAATCCACATATTGACTCTCCCAAAACTTAGTGGTCCCTCAGTATCTGCAGGGGATTTGTTCCAGGACCCCCCTGGATACCAAAATTCACAGACGCTCACATCCCCTGTAAAAATGCACCATTGGTGCCTGACAACTGCACTGTACACCTGAAGTTGAAACTGAATAATATTGTATGTCAGCTAAAATTTAATATAGATATAGTCACGGGATATGGAGTACAGCATAGGGAATAAGGTCAATGGAATTGTAATATTAATAGATATATATGATGTCAGAGGGGCAATAGATTGGGGGAGGGGGTTATCTCTTTGTGAGGGTGAAATGTCTAACTATTACATTGTTTCATATACCTGAAATTAATTTAGAAAATGCACAGTTGGCCCTCTGCACCCGTGGACTCCCACCGGTAGATTGCAAACAGCACAGGTATTTATTGAAAAAAACCCATGTGGAAGCGGACCTGCCCAGTTCAAACCTGTGCTGTTTAAAGGTCAACCGCATTATAAATATCTGTGTCTTCTTCAATTTCTTTTAAAAAACAAAAAACATTTGTGTGCAGCCAATTTTTTTTTTTTTATTAGCACATTTTTCTGAAACAGGGAGTTCTTGCTCTGGGTAGATTTCTGATGTCAGCTGATAACGAATAACTTTCACCTTTCACTCCCCATATTTTTATGGGGTTGTGGTGTGTTTGTAAAGGGGAGTGGCCATGGACGGTGGCAGAGGACAGGACACTGCCCTGGATTAAAAGCAAGCAGGAGGTAAGATGGTAGAAGCAGAAGAAAACTGACAAAACATAAGACAAAACGTGAGAACTGGCATCCGAGCAGACAGACCTGGCCCACAGATGTGTTGTCAGCCTGCCTGGTATTTAAAAAAATGGAATACTTGCCAGCCTTGAAAAATCAGGAAATTTCACATAAAAATAAAGAATTTGGCTTTTATTGGAAAAGTGGAAAAATTGCCAACAATGGGTCCAATCCACGTGACGTCATTTGACTGAGCTAATCCGCTCCCTTTAGCTGGAGAATGAATTTGCTAGTTTGTCACCTTCTACCTGGCCCACCTCGTCACATCCACTGACACTGACTTTTCATCTCACAGAGCTGTCACCACATCCACGGAGAAGCCATTCTAATGTCACAACTGTAAGCAGTTTCCGTTTTCTTAGCGGAATGAGCAGCAGAAGAGAAAGGCAGGATGGGGTACCATGGCCCCAATGAGAAGCATCGTGGCTGCCTTTCCTTGTAGACATAAGAAGCTATGTCTTGGAAGGAGACCGAAGTCAATGGAAAGAGAAGAGATAAGAGCTCAACAACGTCACAGACAAAACTGTACACGAGGGGGGTCAAGAGTGTTCACAACCAAGACCTATTTTCTGTGGCAACAGGAAAAAGTGACATGCAAACATACTACTCTTTAGTGACATGCCAGTTCTTTTTGCTTACTGGAATTGAAGGCTCTTTTTCAGTACAGAATAAATTATATACGCATCCAACCAATTTTTTCTGCTCATTAAGCTGGTATCAAAGGTATGAAAACTGTACAAGCTATAATATGGATTTTCTTATTAACGTCTCTTCCTCCTTAATCGAAAAGGTGTTTTAAAAACCTTCTAAGTAGCTCATTTTATTTTCTCTAGATCATATTAGGTTGGTGCAAAAGTAATTGTGGTTTCTGAAATTATTTTTAACCTTTTAAACGGCAATTACTTTTGCACCAACCTAATATATGTACATCAGCAAATCGCTAAAGCTGAAAGTCTGGAAGTCAATGTAGAGATTTTCTTTGGGAAGCGTACAAAGTGCTATCCATTTCTATTTCGTGAACTCTTCAGATTGGGTTTAGAAATGCAGAGGTTTTCCTCCATTTCAGGCCCCAGAGTGTGGATGCAAAGGCCCGTGTTTGAGAAGGTCAGCCTGGTGGATCGAGCCTTTAAATGATGACATTTACAAGGGACAAAGTCTAGACCAAACAGCCAGCTTCTCCCTCCCTGGCTTCTGGAATTCTCCATACATATTACGCTGTCAGCCACCTAAAATATTACCAAACTGGGTCATGCTCTGATTTGGCAACTAAATGACATTTCCCAGTATTTTTAGGACCACAAAAACTAAATTGTGAGTGGCTTTCTCTCCTGGAATATTGTCCTGTGGTTACTCATTCTTCTTCGCAAAGACAGGCAACAAAATTTTAATGCAAATCATCCTGATGGGATCACAGGGCTGTGGGAGAAAGGAAAAACATGATACCCTGTAGAATAGCGGGAATGGTCAGAACTTCTGAGGAGAGTTCCCTGTAGTGGGCAGGTGTCCCTCCCCCTGCTGGGAAGTCAGGTGAAGGGCTGGACAGTTTGGAAACAGAACATGGTTCTGCTTCCAGAGCATCACTGTTGACTGAGTGTCACTGCCACCGAGAGCAGCTCTTCATGATAAAACTTGAAAGAATCGGAAACCTCGGTGCTTCGAGGTAACAAATCTCCGGGCAACTTATGTCTTAATAGATGAGAAAGGGTGCATTGATCACATATTTACATACCTGTGATAGACAATTTAAGTCGAATCTATAATTATTCTCTATCGGGATATCACATGTTTGAATTCCTGCAAATCTATTTGCAAAGATGGGCCAAGACTTTGTACATAAAATTGAAATAGCTCATAATTCTAAGCACGTTGACTTGTGACTTGGAGACTAAGAATGCCTGTGGAGGGCTCCCCATGTGTTGAAATGTTTGCTGAAGGAAATGGCGTTTATTCACTTACTGCTGAAACTGGGTCGTCGCCAGCCCATTCACCCCTCAGCTCTGTGATGATGAACTCCTCTGCCACTCTGCTCTCCCACTGATACACCCGGCTATCACGCAAGGACGTTGCAGACACTCTTAATGTTACAGAACAGCAAGGGCATTCCTCCTCGCAGAATCTACTGTACACGTGAAATGGAGACCGCACTAATGAACTGAATTGAAGATGGAGTTCAGAGCCTCATCGTACCACAGCACAGAAATTACTGAAGGCGCCAGACGAGAACCAAGTAAACTGTTTACTGCCACACAATGGACTTAGGAACCAATGCGAACACACGCTGACTCCTCATTGAAATGCCCGGTTTAACATTTGGTTTCAGACAAGACCAGTGATCCTACAGGCGATCTCATGTGCTAAGATCCCATGATGCTCTGTGGCAGCTCTCATTAATCAGTAACTAAATCACCTGAGGATCTGCCAGCTGCCT
Source organism: Rhinolophus hipposideros (assembly GCF_964194185.1). Taxonomy (NCBI): domain Eukaryota; kingdom Metazoa; phylum Chordata; class Mammalia; order Chiroptera; family Rhinolophidae; genus Rhinolophus; species Rhinolophus hipposideros. Next base: position 1,786,421 of record NC_138070.1, on the reverse strand, counting down.
GACCCATAGTAGGTGCTTTGTCACGTTTGAGAGTATTGAATGGGTTCTGAACTGTAAATGATAAAAATCCCGTTGACAACAAGTGCTTCGGGAGGTACCCTAAATTGCCCCAGTGCCCCCGAGTCTTCCCTGACTGCCGAAAGCACCCGGCTGGTCCAGGCCCTGTGCACATGCTTGAAGAATGTTTTCTCAGCACTTACACCTGTCTGCGATTATCACGTCCTTATTAGCTTACTGACTGTCTGTCTTCTCCCTGTCAAGGAGGCACCAACAGGAAGGGAATGGTGAAGGCAGCCAGCGCGAGGATGACAGCTGTGTGTCCTTGTGACATCTCTGTGTGACGTGGCCGCCCAGCCTCCTCCTGCTGCCTCTGCTGGCTTTTTTCCGTTTTCTCCTTCCAAACGGAATCTCCCTCATGTCTGCCCTGCTGGTTGGCCTGGGTGGTGACCAGTGTGGGCGACAATAATGAGTCCCTTTGCCCAACTGGCTCCTGGTTGGGTTCCCCAGTGGGAAGCAGCAGAGATGGTCTGATGGCGGGGGGCTAGGAATTGGGGCTGTTATCACCTGGTGGTCCCCCTTACAGAGCTTCCCCCGATGGCTCGAGCCTGCTCACTGCAGGTCTCAGCAGCGGCAAGGTCGGCCTTCTGCTCGCAATGCTCTGTCTCCCGATTCCGGTCATTGTTCCTCTCCTCGCCCTGCTGTCACAGTTAGACGTTCTAACATCTTTGCTATCGTCTTTGTTAAATTCGCTCCAAACTATCCTAATTTGAGTGCACCATCTGTTTTCTACTGGAACCCTGACTAATCCACTGTCCATTTTCCAAACGTGAGTCTAGGATTTTCCCCATGATTCTGTGAGCCACTCAGTATCTTTTCACCTAAATTCCTTTTCTGTCTCTATCAGGTAAATACCTGTCATTGCAACTGAGAGCCCCAACGGACATAGAGACTGAGCAGAACCACATGAGCAGGATCCTGGCCTATCCTACCTGCACTTGTTATGGGGACTGTCACACAGTAGGAACTCAGTATATGTTTGTTGAATGACTCAATGAGTGTAGCTAAAGAAACAAGCCTGCTATTTCAAAGTATGTGTCACAATTCCATGCAGACACATCCTGGGGCTTTCAAAGTTGTCCCCCAGGAAAGTCATCTATTTATTTCGTTGCTCAAAATATTCTTGGAAAGTCTTCTTTTGGGATTTACCTTCAGGGTAGAACAGTTCATTATTTGTGTGGACTGCAAGGGGCAAGCACAATGCCACGAATGCTTCCCAGCACCCGTCCTCGCGCCTCTGGTGAAGTTCTGCAGAGCGAGGAGAAACATGCCCCTTCTTCTTAGACGAAGTGTCCACTCGTGCAGTGAGTGATTCTGTCATTTTCTCTACAGGGCGGTTTACACAGATTGAATAACAGAGCTGCTGACTTTCCCCAAGAGTATGTGGAACATGCATGAGTTGGAGCTGGGGCTGCCCCAGAGTAGAGACCGCGATACAAGCCCACCTGTTGGCAGGCTCCGCGCCTCTGGGGGCAGTGCTGGCACGCCCAGCTCAGGAGGTGGGAGACGAGCGTGGCTACAAACTCCTACCATTTCCACGGGGTGTCCTCGTGCAGAGGACTTGCATTGTACATGAGAGGCCATTTATGTCAGCAGGTGCATAAGGTAAAACTGTATATCAGAATTAGCTCTGAAATTCTGCTTAATTGCCCATAAATTTCAATTTGCATGGTTTTCCTGCACAGCAATTCCCACGCACACAAGTTTGAAAGTGCAGCGCAAGAGTAAAGAAAGGAGTGAAAAGAAAGCTCCTAGTGGACCCCTGGGAATTGAAACTCTCCTGCCTTAGTAAATCATTAAATCCCTGGCATGAATGAGGGGTGGATAAATAATTCGAAAGTGTTCCTACTTCTCTGTGGCAGTTCTTCATTTTACCTTATATCAAGCCCTAAACTTGAAGACATGTCACATTTTCTTTTCGAGACTAAGTGAGATGGAGTTGCAGCAGGTGGTATTCACGTGCTTTAAGATCAATGTCTGAGGTGCATACTATCTATGCCTTTCACCTAACTCCACTCGCCCCTTTGTCCAGGACACAAGGCTAGACTACATTTCCCAGCATGCCTTGCTTCTGGGTGTGGTCATGTGACTAAGACTTGGACAATGGTACTATGGGTACTATTCCTGCACCAGGATCTTTAAGAGCAAGTGTGCTTGCTGCATGTTCTTTACCACCTTGGGCTGGCTGGAGCTCAGCTGCGATGACTCCTTGGCCATCTGGACGACATGAGGAGCTGGAGGATGGCAGAGTCGCAGGGTGGAAGGAAGCTGGGCCCCTGAGTCACTGTGTGGATGGGAGTGCTCGGTAACTTGGTCAGCCTGTCCTTTTATGCAAAGGAGAAATACTTCTCTCCCATTGGAGCCATGGCATTTCGGGGTGTGTTTAGCAGTTTGATCTACCTAACTCATAAAACATACCCGAGTCAGTCACATAGTCAGCACATACTTATTTGTCTACGTCTACTTGACCTGTAGCTCAGCACCCCTGTGGCTCCTGTAGTTGACATGTACGAAACCTTAGACCATTGGAGGCTGGTTTAGAAGAATAAGAGGACGAGTCGGGACACAGACTAACTATCTCAGCCCGATGAGGAAAGAGACACAGGAGCGACTCGCTCCTCCCACCTGAGGTGAAGGAGCGCTTTCCTGGATTGGGGGAGGATGAAAGAGAGAAGGGGATTTCTGCCTCTCGGGGGCTGCTTGGTGACACTGCTGGGAACACGTCTGGTGGTGAAATCAGGCCGGTCAGACCACAGGGTGCCTCCTGGAAAGGCTCCATTTTCCTGAGCACTGCCTGCAAACCATCGGAGAGCCCTCACCTGACGTGGCCAAGATTCCAGCGACAGCAGTGACCTGACTGGGCGACGATTTGAGGACGTGGGCCCACTGCACCCCAAGTCCGAGTACTCTGAGCTCATTGACCACAACCGTCGCAGGACCGCAGAAACAAACAAAGCCAGACTGAGGTTAATCTTTCTGCCAAACCATGAAAAATGGGGCCTTGGAAAAGTAATTAAGTTGACTTACAGCAAAACAAAGAAATAAATATTTCTTGATTTACTGAGCCTGTCCACTGAGATTTATGCCCACAGGAGTCAGACTTGTGACGCTGAGCAAAACAGATACCTCAGGTCTCCCGGCTAGCAGTGAATTTCCTCTGCCAAACGCAGCCTCTTGCCAATGCTGGGTGTCACAATTCAGGGAGGACACACTCCAAGGACGTGAGGTCCAGCTGGGTCGCTTCTGGTGTTGTCTGGGGGCTGCCCCTTGGTTTTCACTTCTCTTTGTGGGAGGGGAGGGACCTACTGCCATGCAAATTTAGGCTCCAACTAGAGCAGATAGGCTTCCAGGTGAGAGTGGATCTGGTCATGCTTCCCAGGACAATAAAGAAAGTGATAGAAAGGCATGGTGGTGAAAAATGAACTTCTACCCAAGCCATTAGGATCGAGAAGCTTCTTCGAAAGGAACTGGGGATAAAGGGCAATGGATAAAGCTCAAAACAAACCGAAGTGGGCAGTCTCTCTCTCAGAGGGATCAGAGTTGGGTGGGGGGTGCTGAATTTCTTGGCTGAAGCTCAGAAGGGCTGATGCAACAAGGTTCTGTTTCCCTCTGGGAGACGTGTACCTACAGAAGGGACCTGAGCACACAGTCCTTCAGCCAGGCATTCTCCCAAGTGGGGGTTTGTGGAAAACCCCCAGGGAGAGAAAGATGTGTGGTGAAGGTGGAACCAAAGTCCAGGAGGGTTTGTAAAATGGTGCTATGCTTCATAGCCTCTCCAGGAAGGCTCGGCAAGTTCAGGGGCAGCCTGGAGTTTTCAGCTCTGCCATTTCCTGGATCTGGGACTTTGGCAAATTAATCTCTCTAAGCCTCAGAGCCCTCAGTAATCAAGTGGGAATAAATAAGAGTATCAAAATCATACTGTTGCATGAGGATTAAATGAGATCATGCTTGTACAGAGCTTATCGCAGTGTCTGGTGAATTCAAGGACTCAGTGAAGGTCATGTTTTGTTTTTCCTAAGAGGGTCATACCTGTCAAGGCCCAGGGACACTTCCGCAAGTCCAGCTTCATATTTTCATATATGTGAACAGGTGTCTTCAGCGGGCATCAACAATCCAGACTTCCCAGCCTTGAATTCTCACCTCTCATCCTATACTTCCCACGTGCAGTGGCCAGGACTCTTTGGGTTGCAACCCATAGAAAACCCAACTGAAGCTTAATCTAGAAAGGGAACTTATTGTTTCTTGTAACTGATGTGTTTCAGGCCAGGCTTGAGCCAGTGGCTCACATGGTGTCATCCCTGCAGGGACCCGATTTCTCTCCGTCTCATGATTCTGCTTTCCACAGTAGCAGATTTATAGGATTGCAGGATTCAGTAAGTAAAAACAAAATATACCTCGAATTCACATAAACAATGAACACATTTTTAGTATAAGTGTGTTTTGAATGTTGTAGGGAACATACTTATACTAAAAAAATTATTTGTTGTTGATCTGTTATTTTTATCTGGCAGTCTATGAATTGTCAATGTCCACTGTCCCACACTGCACTCTCTGAACACATCTCATCTCCGTTCTCCAGGCTCAGCACTCTTGATAGTAAAATACCCACAGTATTTCCAGACTCCACATTTTCAAATGACGCACTTAGGAGGGAGGAAATGAAACAAGGAAGGACACTTCTGTTTTTCAGAAGCACTAGCAAATACCTCCTTTATTTCTCATTGGTTCTAATTGGGTTAAATACCCATTCAGGAACCAATCACCACGTCATGGGGGTGAAGCCTAATGAGTGGCTTCTGTCAATCCAGGACCAGCCTGTGGTTGGGGTTAAGAACCACATGCCTGATAAGGGGAACATGGCAGAATTGAAGGACTCTTCCAGAAGGAGGGGGGATAAGTGCTGGGTGCCACATAAAACGCGTCCACTGTACTGAGGCGCTTTTCTCTGATTCATCACACTTTGTTTTATCGTTTAATTGTCAGCAGGAATCCCAGCTTTGAGGCTCACTGGGATTCCAGGAACCCTTAACAGGCAATTTCACGAGCAGATTTTCCAAGAGCCTCTTGGATGTTTTAGTGCCAAAGGCAAAAACCCACTGCATGATGCTTGGCACCCTGCCTCACCTGGACAGGTCACCTGTCCACCCTCGACACGCCAAAGGCTCTTAGGAAGAAATGAATTTGAGGTAAACTGAGCTTTCCCATGTCCAATGAATCAGATAAGCCTGGCAGCAGAGGCACTTCTACTGGTACCCCCTGGTTTGTGACAACCATTCACCCTTCTCCTGCTGAGGCTACTCGGATTGACACCTGAGGAAGCCCTTTCCCTTCTCAGTCTGGTCCAGGTGAGAGCCCGGGACTCAGGCCTGGACAATCACAGCTGGCCATTCTCATGGGTGCAGGGAGGGGTCTGGGGGTGCAGACACAGTGAGGCACGAGAAGGTCGCTGGGGTTTCTAGGAAATGCCCCTGGATGTGGACCTGAACTCAAGCTACTGGTGCCATCCCAACAGCATGTGTCACGCAGCTGTGAAAGCTGGCCCCAAGGGATAGGGAGAAGGCAGAGCCTAGTGACACTGAGCTCCTGGATACAGCCCCTTCTGCCCCCGACTGTCCTATTCCACGTTATTTCTATGAGGTGTGGGTTACATCAGCCTTCTGCTGCCCGAGCCAGTGGGCTGGGTTATCTATCTCCTGCAACTAGGACAGCCCTAACTAAGCGTCAGCTAAGAGACGACGCAGCCCTCACACCCACTGTTTAAACAGGACACATCTTTTCATGAAACCCGACCCATGTGTTTGAATCAGTGACTCTAATCCCGTCTGGCTGTCTGATCCTGGGCGAGTCATTTAAACTCTCTGAGCTTCAGTGCCCTTGTTATGAAGCTGGGCTAGAGCCCACTTAATTTGCAGGGTCGTTTTAAGGATTAGATGAGATCGTCGATGTAAATCAGATCGTAAGTATAAGAAACACAGTCCAAACATTCCATCAAATGTAGTTATACGGTCGTTATCGTCATTATTATGGTCATGGCAGCAGGGAGCAGGCACAGATGTCGGGTAACACTGTTCTGGATCTTTCCTGCAAAGACGGAAAGAGCAGCGTGCACGCCTGTAAGCAGCTAACCCTCAAACCGAGGAGTGCGTCATCCTTAACGTACACTGGCTTCCAGACACCCACTGGGAGAAATAACTGTGGGTGGTGAAGTTATGTGACTGTCCTGAATTAATTCCAAGTGACATCTGCGAGGGGAAGGGTAATGACCAGGGCCATGTGTTCCCTTCTTCCTTGGTGCCAAAAGACAATCATTTCGCTAGTGAGGCATGTAAGACACGCTGTCTGCTGTGCATGCGTCGTTCATTGCCTTTCGCATCTCGATTTCGGGTTCCCGAGATGCACCAAGCACTGCCCCAGGCTTGAATGGCCTTGGACGTGAATCACCTACTTTCAGAGAACTTGCTGTGCAAGAAAAGGACAGAACGTGAGCAAACGAATACGCCCACCAGACACATTCTGCTAATAAGTGCTGCCAGGTAAGTAAGCAGAATGCACGATGCTGAGGGAGCACGCTTCCGGAAACACCTGTGCAGAGAGGAGGGGAAGAGATGAGCAAGAATGTGTCCTGAGCGGAGTCCAGCGCTGGCTGACCCTCACGGGCTCCTTCCAGGGAAAGCACCGGCACGGCTGAGCAGCCCCGCCCATCAGCTGGCGCCCGGCTCCGGGCCACGCTCAGGAGGGGCACGCGTCCCAGGTGAGATGGCTGAACACGGGGTCGTTCTCCAGGGCAGGCAGCAATCACAGCTGGGGGCCCAGCTTCAAGCGGGTCTGGTAATGGCTGGTATCCTTGTGCAGGATGGAGAAGAGCCAGGCATGTTCAGATATGAGGAAGTTTGTTCCATGGAGCAGGACGAACCTGTGCAAAGGCCCTGAGGTACGAATGAGCTTGGCATGTCAAAAAAAAAAAAAAGGATGGAGCCTCAGGAAATGTAGATGAGGTTAGAGGGGGAGGCAGTACCCAGATCACACCAGCCCTGTAGCCCGTGGCAGGAGTTTGTTTTCCATTTCCGTGCAGGGTTTCAAGCGTGGAAGTGACATGGCCTGACTCACATATTTAAGGAGAACGGGTAATAGGAGAGCCAAGAAAGAGGCTGCTGCAATGGCCTGGCTGTGACGTGTTAGTGGGCTGGAGCAGGACGGTAGCTATGGAGACGGGGAGAAGCAGGTGGATTTGGGAACCTTCAGGGCTGATGCCACACGCCTCGTGATCCTTTGGACATGCAGGATGAGAGTCAGGAGAACGTACGATGGGGCCGCATCCGCTGACCCGAGCGGCAGGTATAAGGCTGGTGCTGAGACAAAGGACTGGGGGAAGGCCAGGCGGGTGGGATGGGGGCCAGGCATGTATTCTGGCCGCATTGAGTTTGAAATGTACTCGATGTCATCACGGAGCTATCAGCCAGGCAGCTGACACAAAGAGCTGATGGTCAGTGCAGACGTTCGGGCTAGAGATTCGGGTTGGGAGTCAAAGCTCAGAAAGCAGAGGTCCTGGTATGGAGGCCGGGGGACTCCACATCTGTGCAGTGGAACCGAGAGGGCCCAGGAGACCAGGCCGTGGTCCCTGAGGGAGGAGAAGAAAAAGTCAGAGAGCATGGGATGCCGACCAGGGTAAGACAGGGGCTGAAGGACAAGGAAGGCCCCTCCTGAGAGGCGGAGTGATGAGAACAGGGCCACCTCTTGACCTCGCACACCGGGCTTCGTGCAGGTTGTGAGAAGAGATGTTTCCGTCCTGTGGCCAGGACATGGCTGGCCGGGAGCACACAGAGAAGAGAGTGAGGGCTGGCCACCCGGCCCCCAATCCAGGTTTCACGCAGCATCAGAAAGGTCACTAAACAGTGACCACTCCCCAGCTGTACGTCCTCCAGAGACTTCTGATGACGCCTGACAATCAAACCCACCTTCTCCAGGTGCCGAGCTAGGGCACCTGTCTGGCTCCCTGGGCTCATGCGACCCCATTCTTCCTCTTGCTTGTCACATTCCAGCCACACTCGTCTTATTCTTGGAACAGGCCAGTCTGGTTCCTGGTTAGGGCTTTTCCCCAGTGTCTCCCTCCTACGATGATGCTGTTTCCTCATCTTTGCAGAGCTGGCTCTCTCCTCTTATTCAGATCTCAGTCTGTTCTTCAGAAGAACCCTCCAGAGGCCTGTCCTTCCTGTCACATCACCTGTTTCTGTTCTCTGTACAGTACTGTTCTGGCATTTTCTCCCCGCTACCTCCTTTCCCATCCTTCCTGTTGTCTTTCCCCTAGAATGTCAGTTACAGAATAGCAGAGAATGTGAAAAACCTTGTGCCGTTCCATTTCCCAGGCCTAGCTCAGCGCTGGAATGAGTGAGTGAGGGAGGGAGTGAATGAACTTTTTGGATGTGTGACATGTTCATGGCAACTGTGGCAGATGGAACTGGGAGGTGGCTTATCGGGTCAGGATGATAATGGGAGGAAAGGAGAACCTGGAGACCTGACTTGCAACTGCCCCCAGGGCCCCTGGTCCTGGGTGTGTCAGGATTCGGCCAGAGCTGGACGGGCACGAGGTCCTCAGAGCAGTGACTGGAGCTCAGCATTCACGCCATATGTGGGAACATGACGGAGCAACAGGGCTCCAGTGACTGCCACCTAGTGATGGAGGCGGATGTGACCAAGGTCCCCAAAAGGGAAGGAGCGACATGAACCCGGGGGGACTCCTTCTGACGAGGGAGTGACTGACGGCGGGAAAACCCAGCGAGCCAGTCTGGGAAGCCGCAGGCTGAGGAAAGAAGGGTCTCCCAGGAATCTGATACGCTCTGTCTCTTCAACACCACATTTTGCTAAGTCCTGATGCTGTCACAGGCGCCGGCGTCCTGTACGCACATGTGGTTTTTCTAGTTTTCCCTTTGTTCTTTTCTCACTTTCCCACCAGCAATCATTTATCATCTGCATCTCTGCCAGAAAGGTAGGTGCTGTCAAGAGCGGGTTCCTTTAACCAAAGCTCAATGGTGCATCGGGACCGGAAACCCCGTCCCTACCAGGCTGGTCTGGTTGCCATAGAAACGCCTAGAGCACAGAGGACCACCGAGTTTCGATTCTCAGAGTGAGGAGTCAAAGATGAGTTCTGGGAAACAGAGGTGTTCGCACAGTTTCTTCAGGAACTGCCCACACTATCAGGCGAGATGGCAGTAGTGGGGCCAGGAACCTCACCGCACTGCCCGTGACCACGACGCCTGCAGACGCAGCTGCTTAAATACCATCAGAATCCAGCCCAGATAAGTCTTCCTCAAGTGACAGAGTGAAACGCAGCTGCCTGTGCCCAGGGTTTCCACGGGACCTTTGCAGGCGTGTGCCACCTTCGCAGCCAACCCCGCAGCGTGCGTGAGTGTGACAGGCTGTGCAGCGCAGGGGTGTCTGACGCAGCCACGGCGCATGTGAAGTCGGAGGACCACGCACCTTTTGTTTCACGAACTAGCGGGCTTCTAACGTGTGCTGGGAACAAAAGGCTGAGCTGCTTTCCAACGAGGGCTCATTCTCGGGCGCTGGTCACATGTCCCAACATTAGCGTGTCTCTGGCGTCCCTCACAGCTAATTACAGTCACGATGAGCTTGAGCGTGCATGTTACTAAGGGGTGTTGCTGAGGTCTGGCAGTCGCCTCTGTGGGCTCTGCGCCCTGACAGGCGGGGGTACTTATGCCATCGACGGCGTCCCCACGACCGCTGCCTCCAGGGCGTTGTTAAGAGAGAGCACAGCAATAATGCTTGTGTTTTATGACATCACAGACGTGCACACTAAGTTTTTCTTTCTTTTTTCCCCCCGAGTGCATTTTCCCTAAAGCAGTAGCTTTTAAGTAATGTTTATGTAGGTGTTTTGGAAAAAAAAAAAAAAAGCTCAGGCCGTGTTTTGCTGGGATTGAGTGAAGCTCTCACGGAAAAGAAAACCAAACCAAACCAGATGAGAAACCGACACAGCCTGCTTTCGGAGCCCTGGCGGAGGCCCTTTCAGGGGGGTTTCAGGATTGTTATTCCCGATTCCATGAGACTGGAGCTAACGCAGGAACAGGCCCCTTCCCTGTAACTACAGACCTCATACCTGTCCTGCGAAAGGAGAGGTCACAGGACAGGTTTTCTTCTGAAAGTGGTGCTGGGTGAGTGCCAGGTATGAAAACCTCTCCGGGTGACAGTACCGGGAAGAAAAGGGAGCTTTGCTATCGCAAGTCTGGTCTATGCAGCACCAGGGATGACATCGTGCTCTGGGAACTTGCTAGAATTCCAGAGCTCGGTCAGGGTCTTTGTTCTAACCAGACCCCCAGGTTCTCTGTATGCACGTGGGGTCCGAGAATCATGTGTCCAGCCAGCCCAGGAACTGGGTCAGCCACAAGCCTGGACTATGGTTCCTTAGGAACACCCACTAGCCCCATCACATGAGACCCCTGAAAACATGATTAATTACTAACTCCGAATTTGAAGCTCCACACATTTTAACAATGTGGTCCTATGAGGTTCTTCACAAGTTGGGGGTTTCCTTATAGCGACACACAGTCCTGCCGTTAAGAATATTTGCCTCTGACTCCGCGCTGGATACGTGGGAAGCACTCTGTACCTGTCACAGTAAAGGAAATGCATTCTCTGATGCGGGTCCCAAAGTTGAGGAAAGAAAAGGAGGTATTTTAAATGGCCGGATTTGCCCTAAAAAATGGGGTGCTGGACAGGGGCACTGAAAGGAATCAGGGCATCTTTGTGAACCCTGCCCGCCCATCCTACAGGTACATTTTCTCTCAGATCTGTGGGGTCTGCAAGATGACAGAAAGCAGGACGGTGTCTGCCTCACTAGACACGTACGTGCCGTGAAATTCTGGGATCTAGAGTTTCCCCGAGGATGGATTCAGGAGACTCCCTGAAGGTAACACTGCGTTACCCGCAGTGACACAGTGACTACAGATGCCCCCCGCCTCAGCTCTGAAGCAGCGGCTCTGAGTTCTTCATAGAGCTGATGTCAGTTTGTCGCAGATGGGACTGGACCACCCTTTGAACATGGCCAAGCCCCTGCCCCCCGCTTTTGCCTTTTAACAAAGAGCAAGGGGCCTTTTGCTGGCAAGAAGATGCACTAAAATTGTTTTATAACAGAGTTATTTTTACAGTTAGCTTATTGCAATGATAACAGGAGTAAAAGCGATATAAAGGATCACTAAGATACAGTTAAATTACAGGTTGGGTCTATTGAGAGAAGAGTAGAGAACACAGATCACCCCAAATCATGAAGGTTGTACTAACTGGCTTGTACTAACTGGTTGTACTAACTAGTTGTACTATCTGTTGTACAACCGGAAGGTTGTACTAACTGGTTGTACTATCTGTGCAGCCAGCTCTGAAAAGAAGCTAAAAACACAAAATATGTGCTCCGAAAACTTAACCCCGACCTAGAGCTGAGTTACGTGAAAGAAATCATTCCAGATGGACATCAGGCGGTTCCCACCCCACATACGGGGGCACTGGAGAATGAACAGTCATGGTCAGAGGAACGTGTGCTCCCTGTTCACTCAGCAAACCGCCCCCCAGATCCCAGGTCCTGTGAGGGTCAGAAAACCAGGCGGGAGGTCAGGGGACGGTCCTGTCCCAGAGACGCGTGAGCCTAACAACCACGGAAGGGATTTTTCAGAATCTGTCCACTTAGGAAAACAAGATCTGACTAACTCACTGATCATTCTCACAGGCGACTTCTCTCTGGATTGTTCCCCATAGATAAAATGCTTGCTGCCCCGGGCACCGTTTCATTGAAGAGCAGCTTTTCTGGGGAACTCCAGCATCAATACATGCAGAGCGGGCAATTCTTTTTTCCAGATAGCAGCCAAAGGCAAGGATAAATCTATGAGAAGGGCACTACTTACAAGCCAGGGATTGATGGGATTTGCCAGGTATTTGTGTCCCTTCTTTTGTCAATAGCACGACAATTTGCTGTTTGTGTGGAATTATTCCCTGACCCAAACCCCAGCAAGTTATCAAAATCTGTCACTCAGAGCATTGAGCAGGAGAGTAGGACATTTATCAGTGCAGGGCACTCAGCCCCTCCACTCAGGTGGCATTTTGTGTCTTCTTTCAGTGCCAGACAAAGGGGGAAGACGAATGAATCACGACCCACTTATACCGATAATTTTCAATGATTACTGAGGGCTCACTGTTTAAAAAGTACAGTCACAGAATCCGTGTCTCCTGGTTGCCTGCAAACTTTCTCAGCATAATGACACTCAATTTGTTTACCTAATGTGCAGCCCCGAGAATTACTGACAAGGCCAACGTGATTTATTGTTCTTACATTATGCAAAGTGCTCTGGGAAGACCATGCCTCATTATGCAAAATGAAAACCATCGCTGTTCCCTGGAACGAGCCTCAGTGTGTCCGTGCCAGCCGCCCTCTGTGACTGGCTGCAGTGTTTGTCAGCGTCCCCTGCCTCCGATTTCAATGCAAGGCAGGGACTCTAATCCAGAGTCTTGTGGGAGGAGATGATAATTTGGACGGAAGGCTAGGGGTTTTCCAAAGCCAGCATGAATGGACCAGCACTGAAGGGGCTCAATGATGAAAAGGCAAACTTCACAGTCTTAGAGCATGGATGCGAGAGGGAAACTGGGCGTGCGTAGAGGAACAAGCCTGGCTTTCTTGCTCCCTTATGTTTTTCTGGCTAGTGGGATTTGGTCTGGTGTGTCTGTTGGTCTCCTTAAAGGGAGAGATTGATTCTTCTCAGCCTCCAGACCCAACTCTAGAGGCAGCCATGTCAAAGTGCAGCTTCGTCAGTATTGCAGAATATTTGATGTTAAAAAGGGTCTGTTTCGTTAGACATCTACTCTGATTATCACTAGAAATTTCAACATTACATTTGTCAAGGAAAGGAAAGGATGGAGTGGAAACTTCTGTACCTTTCAGAATGTCTGTAAAAAGGATTTAAAAATGTTGGCTTTGGTCACCTATTCATCAACGTTGACTGAAGAGCTGGAGAGGCTCATTAAAAAGACTCGACGTGGCCCTTCTGAGACTAAAACCGGGTATTTAAAAGCTATGCTCAGGCATGCTAGCTACCGTTTCCCATTAAACATTTAAAAGGCTGTATTTGGATATTGTAAACAAATTCAGCAGCTAGCATTTTTCTTAATTGCTTGTATAGTGTTTCTCATCCTAATGACATACTATGAACAAATACGGGAACCCGGCAGATGCTTTGAAGCCCCTCCCACTTCCCCCAGTGCCACTCAAGTCGGTAAGAGAAAGCCTGGGACGCGCTGACTGAGAGAGAGGATGGAGCCTTAGGGGTAAGAACTCCTGTCTCCCCACAGCATCTCCTCAAACTCCAATCTCTAGGCAGAAGGCAACGCCCCACCTCACCTGAGTCCCGGTTCTCCGGTTAACCCCCTGCCCCCTTTGCAATGAGACGATCCAAGACAGAGAGAGACTTCAGGGGACTCAGGAACAGGGCGTGGGTGCTGGGCAGACAGTGGCTCTTCTTCCTCAAGACAGACCTGCGTCTTAACTGCTCGGCCCGTACGTGCCACCTCGTATTGCTCCGAAACTCTCAATAAAATTTAAATGTTTTTTTAAAGCCCTGAGAGCAACCAAGACCTCCGTCAGTAGGTGATGCAAAAATAAACTGTGGTCCATTCCAGACAATGGAATATTATTCAGTGCGGAAAAGAAACGAGCTCTCAAGCCACGAAAAGACACGGGGGAAACTTAGATGCTTATGACTAAGTGAGAGAAGCCGATCTGGAAAGGCCACACACTGTGTGATTCCGACATGTGACATTCTGGAAAAGGAGACAATAAAAAGATCAGCGGTTGTCAGGGGCTCAGGGGAGGCAGGCATGGACGGGCAGAGCTCAGAGGATTTTCAGGGCACTGAAACTACTCTTCATGACACTAGAATGACAGGTATCTGTCATTACACATTTGTAAGAACATTACACATTTGTAAGAACATACAGAACATACAACTACAAGAATGAGCCTTCATGTCTACCACGGACTCTGGGTGACAATGACGTGTCAGTGCAGCTTCGTCAGCTATGACACATGTCCCATCTGGTGGGGGATGCCTAATGGGGGAGGCTGTGTGTGGGGGGGCAGGGGGACATGGGACACCTCTACCTTCTGCTCCCTTTTGCTGTGAACCTAGAGCTGTTACAAAAAAGAAAGCTGTGGTAAGAAAAAAAGTCCCATGAGGTCCAAGCACAGCATGTCTCGCTCACGGGCCTGCAACGCGCACTTTTTGATTCAGAGAGAGAAGCCACTGCCATCGAATGAGTATTTAAGAAAGACACCTTTTTAGGATTTTCTGTGGCAGGGTAATGGTTGGCACCTAAACCCAGTGGGGCAGCCACGAGATAAAAATGCATGATTCCAATCGACCTTGGCAAACAACGAAAGTCGTGGCAAAGGGCTCCTTTGTCCCCTTCCTTCGCTCCCTGGACAGCGTTTTAGGATGAGGACAGAGGTGAGCGAGAGTTCCAGCACTTCGGGAAACATTTCAAAAAGCGCAAACCTGGAACAGAAGTAGTAACCACGCTTCACGCTGCTGGAAAAAGGGGTCCGAGAATACCCTAATATTGATTTTCTTAACTTGATTTTTTTTTGGATAGAAAAACACAAACCTTAGCAAACCTTTGCACAAGAGATGAAGTAGTGAACGAGAGCAAATCCCTTAAGGACAAGATTCCCTGGGAATCCCACCGTCCCGAAAGGTGCGGCTTCTGTCTCCTGAGTGACAACTGGAAAATCGTGAACAAATATTCTGTTCGTCCTTCCCCCAAGCTCTGACCGTCACAGGACAAGCATCAAAGGGTGACCTCAACTCGCCCGTGTGGCACGGCGTCCTGAATGACAGGATCTGACATTCCACTGCATCTGACGTGAAGTCCGTTAACAGAGCCGGGATGAATTTTCTCGGTGTTGAAGTGCAAACTGGGCTAATAAAAGTGACACATTGACTTTTCCAGAGAATAATGCTCGGCTTATGAGGAATGGCAGCGTAAATGAAAATTAGCCTCAAGACAGTGTTAATTATGCTTTATCCATTAGTGGGAGGGTAACTGAACCGCTCATTTCCCAGCAAAGAAAACCCCGCTGGCTTCATAAAGGGAAACTATAATGTTTAATGCTCTAATTAAGACCTAACAATGTAGCTGTATGTAGAGGGGAAAAAGTGAAATACACACAGCACATCAGAGACGCAAACTATGAATGCCTTCTTCTTGTAACACCCTCATACTACGGCATTTGCTTTTTCCAAAACAAGACAACAACAAAAAAGAGCATGGAGTGCTTAATTTTGACCACAAACAGACATTTCCTGAAGTCTTTGATCGAGTGCAAACCAGACTCCTTACATAGCTGCAGAACTTGAGACGTCAGCCGAGACAGGCTCAGGACCTGGCTATTGATGGAAAGGTACCGACTGCCCAATCACATGACTCTGACGTTTGTTGATGGAGAGGCATTTGTTTTGCAACATTGGGAATAATACGGCTAGTCTACATAGGTCGTGAGCTCGCCGAGAACAGAGGATCTTCCTGCTGCCCAAACCGGAAGACCTAGTGCTCATCTGTATCCAGTCACCTTCTGTTTCTGGAAAAACAGGACCGGTCTGTTCCTCTGCCCTCTCATGACCCACCATGAGCATGGAGGCTAACTGCTCACCCATCGCCCAACAGCTGCCTTGGCCAGTGCGACCGGCCTCTCCCGGGGTCACCTGGGAGTCTGTGCTCTACCCCAAACCACGGCCCATGCCTGACTGACAGGAGAGACACAGATCATCCTCCTTGCCCCAAGGGGGCTTTGCTCAGAGGCACCGTGATGCTCCAGACAGAGCTCCCATGTGGTCAGCGGGGGATGGAATTCCGTGACCCCTGTGCCTGGCTTCTAGCCTGGCTATTTATTCCTTTCCTTCTTCCCATACTGCTTTCTCCTGAGAAGACAAGAAACCTCAACCTGCCGGTAGAAAACCCAACCTGAGATGGAGTCAGAACCGGGATAAGAGTGAGCAAAAACTGAGAGTTCCTGGGGAGGGGCCGGGGGACCTACCACCTGATGGCATCCGGGGCTGAAGTGCAGGAGGAGTAATGGCACCTGCAGGAAAGACCGGAAGATGAGAGCAGAGGAAACACATCCCTCCCCCAGTTCCATCCCAGAGCACAAACTGGGGGCTGACAAGGGCTCGCAGGACCCCTTGAAGACAGCAGCTCACATACAGAGTGTGCCAAAAAAAGGTATATACACTCTCAGCAAGAACAAACCTGTATTAAAATTGTAATACTCAATATATATTGATAACAAAAGATGAATACAAGTCACTTGTCTACGTTTTTTTGGCACCCCTGGAATATAAAAAATACCTGCATGAAAATAAGATTTGAGACAGACCTGGAGCTTCCTACACCTCCCGGGGGTGTATGTGGCAGGAAGGGCAGAAGCCTGGCTCACGCGTGCAGGTGCCAGCAGCCCGGAGGCCCGGCATCGTCTGGGCTAAGTGGCCACCAGCGACCAGGTGGCAAGAAGGCCTGACCTGGAGGCTCGGTGACCAACCCCTGGACCCTGCGCGTGAGCTGGCAGTGATGAGGTCTCTTGGGATTGATAGTCAACCCCAGAGAAAGTGTGAGTTCAGACTCGGGGCATCTGAAATCGAGGCAGAATGCAGGTGAAAATGGCAATGATGTGGGCATTAGAAAATCAGAACACTTTGCATTTCCTGTACATCCGAATCACTGAGACGACGTACTCCGCAGGCGGCCTCCAAGCATCTCAGATTGTGTGCTTCATTGTCTGACACAGCAGAACGCACGAGCCAGGAAAGAAGAAGGATCTGGGCCATGTGCTCAGGACTGGGGACGCCTTCCTCACTGCAAGGCCGCCGAGCGCTCTG
This sequence comes from Rhinolophus hipposideros, assembly GCF_964194185.1. NCBI lineage: Eukaryota > Metazoa > Chordata > Mammalia > Chiroptera > Rhinolophidae > Rhinolophus > Rhinolophus hipposideros. Next base: position 1,769,442 of record NC_138070.1, on the reverse strand, counting down.
GGCCAGTCACGACTGTGCTCGTTGCTCACAAGTCTGGTCGTCTGTGCCAGAACGTTGGGGTCTCCTGGGCTCAGGAGACACAGAACCCTAGGCTCCCAAGTGTCCTCAGAGGCTCCCTTCACACTAAGTGCCCCAGGGGAACTGTCAGGCAGGGCTGACACCGTAGATCTGCCATTCATTCATTAATTCTTCATTCATTCATTCAGGCATTCACGAATCAAACTACGGCTTATTGAGCATCTACTATAAATTAGGCATGCTTCTCAGCTTTGGGCATTTATCAGCGATGAGAAGAGAAAAGGAGTCCCTCTCATAGAGACTGTACTCTGGGGAGGAGAAAGACGATCAATGAATATATTAACAATACGACTTCGGACAGTGAGGAGTGCTCTGAAATGAGAAACTGTTTCCTATGTGCCAGACCCTCTCATAAGCGCTTTGCAGGACCCACTCACTCATCATAAAACCCTCCCGGCTGCACGGCATTGTCAGATTTAACAGAATTTAACAGAAGCAGACATGGAGGCACAGAGAGGTAAGAGAGAGGCCCGAGGCCATCGCCAGGAAAGGGTGGAATGTGGACCACCAGACGGGTAGCTAACACGTCACTAGGCTGGCAGGAAACTGTGGCCATGTCACACCTGCCTCGTGGCCAGCATGAAAGAGGTGACGGAATGCTGGAGTCAGGCAGGGAAGGCTTCTTCAGAGAGCAGACAGGCAGGGGCTCAGGGCCAGCCTCTCCAAGGAGGTGACCTGCCATCTATGACCTGGGGTAGGGGGCACAGGAGCAGACAACGGCCACTCACAGAACCTCGAGAGACAATGAAACACGTGTTGCCTTAAGGCATTCAGCAGAAGCAGTTAAACAATCCTTAAGGTCAAATGTGTGAGCTGAGGACTCTCTGACCAGGACTTTCTGATTCCAGGAGCTGGAAACCCCCCACCCCTGCAGGCTCACCACTGTTGACACGTTACTCGACTAGAGAAAAAGACACAGTAACAAAAGTGGAATAATTGAAATTTCCTTTCATTATTTCCTCAAATAAATTCCTATTTTGGTACGGTGCAGCCACTTAAGAGTTACATCAAGTAGCCTAAAATATAGTTGGAAAAAGTACCTTTTCTCTGCTTCCATCATTATGAAACGTGTGGTTTCAGACCACCTCCCGCCCTGCTTCCCACTTGGGCAAGGCCCCCTCGATTCTCCACCATGTGCCTGTCAGAGACGAAACTCCCCACCTTGATTTTCTTTAGCCAGAGACGGTTGTAGAAATGGTACCCCTTCCCTAACTACATCTCGCAGCTTCATATTTCTATGTATTCAGAGAGGATGCTTTAAAAAATATGCTATTAAAGTCTATGATTTTCTTCTTGCTAACAAGAAAGGTTTATTTTAAATAGAAGGCTGTGTTGTGGCAACCCACCCGTGTGCAATTCTGGAGAGAAAGTTTCTGTAGCTTGGGTTCAATTAGGGAGAAAGCTGAACTAAAAATAAGATAACAAGAATCCAAGTTTCAGACACACCAGCTTGCCACAATCCCTTTGGATTGTTATACAGAAAAAGCAGCTGGTGACAAATCCAGAAAGAGGACAGAGCCCCAGCGTACATGTGTGCTGTTGTTTCACTTACTGTGTCGCAAGAAAATTCGGAAGACAGCAACACGGCCACCTTTGAAGCTGAGCTAATCTTCTCAGGGTTCATTCGAGGTGGTTTTCGGTGAGACAAGCATGGATAGTCTACCTGGCATGTGACCAAGGGGACAGGCACGATTATTTTCAAGAGAGAAAAAGTGGGAGCACAGCATCTGGCTAAACACACTGAGCTCTGATCTCACTAAGGACGTCTGTTGTGGTGGGAGCAGAGGTTTGTGCTCAGCCATCGTTTCCCCTTCCTGGGCACAGGGACACATGTGTGACGGAATATGGGCATCTGCAAAAGTGAGCAGCTAAAACCGTTATTTCAGTGCAAAACCAGTGAAGAGAAGTGTATGCCCCTGGTAGGCACGTCTTGGCATCTACATAATGCTGTCCAGTAAAAGGAGTCTGGGATCCTGGCAGAAATGGTACAGTCCCGTCTGGGACAGCAGAAGTACACGGTGAGCCGGGACCTGTATGCTAGAAGGAAACAAGAGAGCTCTTTGCCCCCTCCCAAAATGGTGGCACCCTGAAAGGGCACAAGGGCCAACTTGCAACATTCAGAATGAACAAATCCGGGGCAATTTGAGCAAGAAAATTATAGTAATGGATTATAATCCACAGAATGAAACAAGTATTCATGAGTCCAAAGCTGATGTAAGTACATAATTGGATAAATAAACGAATTCCAGGAACAACGGAAGGAAAAATGGAAACAGAAAATCACCACTCGGCAAATGCCACGGTGGTGGCTGTTTCAGCTAAAAATCATCAAGGAATGCCCAGATTTGTGGGCACAGAATGACAGGTAATAGGATAGTTGCAGAGTCTGAAAGGATCCCACATGTGCCTAATACACAGAGGAAAAGAGAAAGGCTAAGGTCGACAAAGCCGGCAGACGCCACCTTCGCCAAATGCTCAGGGCCAACCTCCCCTGTAACGGCCTATAGTGACGTCATCCACCTCCTGTATGACGCACTGAGAAAGGCAGGTGGCATGGCCAGAGTCTTCATGCCAGAGCAGCACCACCCAAAGTCAATCACAAGGAAACATTAGCCAAACTCAAACTGAAGCACATTCTACAAAATAACTGGCCGGCACTCCTTTAGGGCAAGGCCAGAGCAAAGGACGTGCAAAGCTTTATGCAGGGTCAAGGGGTGAGCAGACTGGGTCACCACCTGCAGGGTGTGTGGCCTCGGCCTGGATCACTAGTGGCAGAAAGGAGCATCACTGGGACAACGGGGGGAATTCTAATAAGTCTGGGTTTATTAATAGGTCGGTATCCGTGTTTATTTCCTGGTTGTGAACACCACACTGAGGTTAGGCAATATGGTAACATTTACAGAATCTTAGTAAAGGGACTATGGGAATTCTATTATTTTCGCGACATATTTTTTCGCCTAACCTTACTTCAGAATGAAGTTAACAAATACAAAAGTCAACATGTTTCCTCCACCTGCCACTTCCTTTTCCACTTTAATCTTGAAAGCCATGCATTGAGGGGGGCGCACCATGAGATGAAAAAGCCTGGAGTCCTGAGTCACTGGATGAACCCTGCCTCCCTCTCCCCCGCCAACCTGAAAGTAACTTCACATGAGGGAGAAATACTTTTGTTCAGTTAGGACAATGAGACGTCAAAGGATAGTTGTTACTGCAGTACAACCCGCATTATTATCATTAATAATTACAGTTACCAGGAAAAGCTAGTTCTATGTACAGACATACAGAGATCTCCAGAAATACTGTGGATTAAGGAAAAAGTAAGTTGCAAAACAATAGCTACAGAATGAAATATTTAGGTTAAAAATCCCAAAAGTTCAATATGCATATTACACGTGCACGACCCTGTATATAGAAGCATAGACAAAGGTCGAGAAGCATACACAACTCCCAACAGTGCTCATGTATGGTGACAGGGAAAGGGACCCGAATGTGGGACGATAACCTTATCTGCAGTGTTCTAAACACGATAATGTGATATTCAGGAATCATTTGCATAATTAAAGTTCGCAATAAGGCAGACAGTGAGTTAAGTTGTTGACCTCGGCGAAACGATTTGTAAACCCATGGCAAAGATACAGTTTCATTACAGACATTATTAAGCTGGCAGGTCCAAAGTCTCTATTCACTGTATAATGAAGTAGCATTTTCCCAAAGGATTCTGTCCCAGAATCACAGCTGAAGGCAGAAATAGCACAAAGTTCATTAGTCTTTTTCCTTAAATTGCCCATAAAGTACAATGTAGATGGCTTCCTGTATCCAGTAAAGTGATTTTTGTGGACTTGACTGTTAAAAAGCCGTTGGGCTAGACTAAAGCAAGACACCAGACAAAATGCCAGTTGTGGATGGGGACTAAATGCTTCCAATTTTAGGTTAACTATGTAAAATTCTTGTCCATTGTGGGGTGTGTGGCTAGAAAAACATGCCTGTGTGATTTCTTCTCTTTTGTTTTAATATTATGAGTTTCTAGTTTTAATGCATGCTAACAGAGGTGTCCATTGTTGGGGGATTAAGTAAAATAATGAGATTTCTTCTTCCTGCGGTTCATTTCTGACGGCAGTTTGTAGGTTAAAGTAATTACAGTCTAACTTCACTTTCCTAGACTTTTATAAAGGGAACTATATCTTTATAAAGGGAACTATAATCGTTCCATTGGCTCTTTCTTAGAGTGATCTCAAATCAGTATAGTCCCCTTGCTTTCTTCTTGTCCTAGATGACTAAACAGTCTTAGTCCCCCAGCTCTTCCCTCCCCAGCTGGATGGACTGACTTTTGAGAAGTGTGTTCATTACTTTTATAATAGCACGTGGACAATGAAAGACGTTCTGTAAAAACTGGGGAAGGCTATAGGACTGGCGTCGGAGGTCTCCTCAGGGTTGGTTTTGACTTGGCTACTAAGAGAGCACATGGTCTGCGGAGTTCCATCCAGCAGCTGGAAGGCTCCTTGGGTCCCTCTGGGGTCGTGGGTCATTGGGTGGGAGGAATGGGAGAAGGAGCAGCTTTGGGAGAAGGGCTTGGGAATAACAATAGGGACACTGCAGTGCAAGGAGCCCTGGCACAGTTTTGCCACAGCAATCAGACAGACAAAGCGAATGGCTGGAAGAGGCCAGCAAGAAGCCATGAGGTTATGGGAGACGGGGAAGATGCTCTTTAATGAGCCCACAGCACAACTTGTGGTGGGGACGAAGCACTGCAGGGTGCCAGGATTAGAGCCAGCCTGTCACGTAGGATGAGGTTTGTAACCGAGAGATGGGAGAACATCAGTGAGGGGCCACAGCCACATCTGTTGACCCCAGCCACATTCTTTCTCTGACATAGCATAATAAATGCATTCTCACCAATAAGAAGAGTCCTAAGTCTTCCTCCGGCTGCACTGTCAGATAGAAAGCTTGGTCCCCGTGGTGGTACTTCATCCCCCATTTCCAAACTGTAGCGCCAGGGAGGTCAGCAGAGCAAGAACGGAAGAAATCCACCCTCTCACTCCCTGTTCGCCTGCCTAATCGCAGCCATAACCGACACCGGAGCAGCCCGGGATCCTGGCAGAACAGAGGCAGCGACGTAAGCTCCTCATTGCTAGTCAGACCACACCCATGAGAGCAAATGCGACTGACCCGTGCGTTAAGGAAAATCCTTTAACTAGAGAAGGGCCAGGATTAAGCGCCAGGGGAAGACAGACTAACACACTTGAACCCTCCTGCTGGGAATCTCAACTCCAGACTCAGTTCTATGAACTTGCCTCCTGGGGCCTCGCGTCCTGCACCACTGGTCGCTGGCAGAGATGGTCACAGACACACGCAAGTATCGTCACCCAGCCAGTCCAGCTGGTTACTGGGGATGGCAAAGCAAGTATGTTCAACAATACAGAACACGAGTATTAATACTACAGACAGGCACGGTTAATTGTGCCATTGCACGGGGTGAGACCTGAAGGCAAAAAGTAGAGAAGAAAGCAAGAGAGGGAGAGAACATCTTTTCCGGGCTTTTGTTTTCCAAAAGTCTGCACCGTAATAGAAAAATAAATACAGCAAGTCACTATGGAGAACAGTACGGAGCTACCACGTGACCAGCGGCCCCGCTTCTGGGTCTGTACCCGAAGCGTTCGCAAACACTCGTAACGACACATGCAGCCCTACGTTCACTGCAGCTTTACTCACGGTGGCCAAGACGTGGAGACAAGCTCAGTGTCCTTAGAGGGACGGTGGGATAAAGAAGACGTGGTACATCCCACGGGACAGGACTCAGCCACACAAAGGATGAAGTGCTGCCTTTTGGGGCAACGTGGCTGGACCATGAGAGTATGGTGCTCAGTGAAATAAGTCACAGGGAAAAGGACAAGAACCATAGGATTTCACTCATATGTGGGACATAAAACAGGAGGCAACAGATGAATAAACAAGCAGAACAAACTCCCAGACACAGAACGGTGGTCACCAGAGGGGAAGGGGGTGGAGGGAGCGTGAAGAGGGTAAAAGGGGGCAAATACGAGGTGACGGAAGGAGACCAGACTTTGGGTGGTGAGCACACAGTGCTATAGACAGATGTTGTATTAGAAGGACATGCACCTGACATGGATACAATGTCATTACCCAATGTTATCCCAATAAGTGTGATTTTAAAAACGCCAGGCAATGTGAAGATTTGAAGAACACTCAGTGAGGAATAGCCAGGGTCCCTTAACTTCCGGAATTTGCTTCCTCAACTTAAAAGGAGGGGAAGAGCGTGGAGAAGTGAAGCTGCTGGGGGCCCAGAGTCCGGGCCTTCTGGCTGGAGAACCAGCTAAGGAGACACAGGACCCCAGAGCTGAGCGGCCACCTGTCTCGTGCTTCCCACGGAGAGTCCCCAGGGACCTGAAAGCTGCAGAGAGAGGGGACCTGCCTGAGAACTGCCGTGGACAGGGCTTCACAGAGCACCTGGAGACTTACCATGCCCCAGCTGGCACGGAAGCAGCACCATGGCCTGGGTGCCCGGGAGTGGCTTGGAAGTAGCCATGAGATTCCGCACCTGAACAGATGCCCTACTATGAAGTTGGGGGTTAAGAGGTTGTCATGGCGGCTTGTGTGCAGTGTGGCTGTCATGGGCTGCTGTGTAAAACCCGGATGGGACGGCAGGACTCTCAGAAGATAGGTGCGTGAACAAGTAAGCACGCAGTGAGACGTTCCAGCCCCATGAGCTCTGGAAATACGTTCCCGGGCTTCCCAAAAGGAGCAGGGGAGATGGGGCCTCACCGTGACTGACAACTCGCCTAGCAGAACTTGGAAACTTGAAAAAGAAATTAAGTTGAGTTATTGAAAACTAATGCAAGTATTTATTTTCCATCTTTATGTTTGTGGCTCGGGACGCGATTTCCACGCATGGGTCACGGACATTCATACAATTAGAACACAGCCAATGACACAGCTGAAGTCGGATGCTTCCCCCGTGATTCCGAACACACATGGAGAGTCTCAGCGCCTAGAACACGAGCGGTCTGGGCACCCGAGGGCGTCAGATCCTCCCGTCAAGCTCCTCCTCAGTAACTCGGCCCTGAGATGAAATACTGTGTAAAGTGAAACCACACACTGAGGCTTGTATAAAATCACCACGCGCCTGCCCTGTCCCGGTGACTGGGGGCTCCCACAAGGCAGGCGTCACGGGAGTGTCTGGCCGCGGCCTACGGGGAATCGGGGAAGGCTGGTGCCCAGGACACAGCCTCCCCTGCCTCTCAGCTACGAAGGTGTGGGTTTTTTCCTCATGGTCTCTCCCTGGCATCAAACCTTCAGTGTCACATGGGGGCCGGGGGACTGGTGACACCAGCGAGGGCTGAAGGGGCTCGGGACGTCTGAGTGTGTCCTCCGTGGAGCTTGAACCTGTGTTCAGACCCATCTCACACCACTAATCTCTAGGATACCTCGAACCCACAAGTTCTAAGCATTTTAGTTGTCTTTCTTTTTTAAAAAGTCAATAAACAGTCACTTCTGCATTTTTTAATATTTTGTTGCAATCTCTTAACACGATTGTTCATTTGTGTCTTCCATTGATGGATTTTTTTGAAGAAAAAAAATGTTACTGTTGTGATGGTTAATCTTGAGTGTCAACTTGGTTGGGACATGAAGTGCTCAGATATTTGGTCTAAGATTATTCTGGGTGTTTTCATGGGTGTTTTTGGATGAGGTTAACATTTAAAGCGGATTGGTCTCCATAGTGTGGGTAGGTCTCATCCAATCAAAGGCCTGAATGGAACAAAAAGACCAGCCTCTCCCAGGTGAGAGGGCTGCTCCAGCAATCGGTCACTGAGAACCAAGGGGAGGCCGTGAGATATTGTTGGCTGGGGCTCTGGGGGAGGCAAGTCTGCAGGGATTGGAAGCAGAGACAACGACATGAACTTGGGGGTGCTGGGGTCAGCCCGGGGACACTGACAAACACAGGGGACTCCAGAGCTCAGCAGTGAAGAGAACAAAACTAGTGCTGACGAGAGTGTTTGAACTCCTGGATCAAGCCACGCCTGACGTCCACATGCAGACTTTTTCTTGTGGAAGTCAGGAAATGTCTCTTTCCTATTTCACCCAGGTGAACTGGGTCACCAGCTGCCACAAAGAGTTTTAACAGTTTCACACCTGACTGATGTTTCTCCCGTCACACACTTTGCTCCCGGAATGCTTAAAGTCTCCCTTACAGAAAGCTAGGGAAGCTCAGAAAACCTTTGACACGTGACAATCACGGCAGTTTCCTCCATGCCCCCTCTCATCGACCGGACTCACTGAACAAACAGTGTTTTTAAACCTTCGGAACCCGTGAGCACTGTCAATAATAACACATCCTTTTACATCTTTGTTGGTATTAGATTTAATCCACTGCTGAGACAAGAGGAAGCTGAGGGGACAGCTTTCCCAGACGTCTCCAGGAGGTGTGCGTGGTCGGTGAAAGTCAGGCAGCTCTTATTTCGAGAACCTGTTGTGCTGCAGAGGCCAACAGGCTTCTGCAGGACCCGCCCAGGCTGACTGCTTCCCAGCTGCCCTTTTCCATCCTCCCGGCAGGTGCCAGGCCGGGGGGCCTTGCCCATGCTTTCAGTCTGAATCAGTCAGACACACACAGACAACTTCAGGGCTTTAAAAGTTGATTTAAAAAAAAAAAAAGAAAGAAAGAAAAGGTGCAAAACTGAAGAAAAAAGAAAAGCTCACACTTTTCTGTTGCAAATCTTCACACATTTGCAGTTTGGGCACAAAGAAGATTCACAGGATAATGACTGTTTTAATGGCCTTTCACAAGGTGCTGGGGGGACCTTGGAGGCGGGGACGCTATCTGGTCCAGCTGCTTAACAGAGATGCAGGGTGTGTGGTCGGCAGCCAGTGTCCCCAGGGCAGCCAGTGCCCTGAGAGGCTATTAGCCTGCCCAGCAGGGCACGGCGCCCATTGTCACCCAATAAAGGGAGAGAACTCTCAGCATCCCAACACTAGGAAGATCACTGATCCGTGACGGGAAAAAGACATTGGATGTCGGGGGCTGGAGATGGGAACCAGGCTTAGAGAGAACCACGGGCACCTGCCTGAGTTACGCGCTCCCACACGTACACCTGACCTGTTACAGTCTGGGCATGGGTTTCGTCGTGCTGCGGTAACCCATAACCCCAAACCTAGTGGCTTAAAACAATGCTCTCTGTCACTGTGGAGCTCAGAAGCCTAAAGTCGAGGTGTTGGCATGGCACCGTCTTAATGGAGGCTTCGGGCTGAATCTGTTCCTTCGCTTTTCCAGACATCCAGCGGTCGCCCGCATTTCACAGCTGTGGCCCCTTCCTAAACCTACCCTCCCCCCCAGCCCACACGGTGTATCGTTGGCCATTTTACAAATGCGGACACAGAGGTCTGGGGAGATGATGTAATAAAATACCAAACCCAAGAGCCAGTGAAGGCAGCTCGGGACTTACCCTCCCCCGTAGCCTGATGCCCAGACTCTGCCGTTAACACCACTGTTGGATGTCTCCGTGACGACACCACTGGGAAGGAACATTGTGCTTCAGGCGGGGACGTCGGAAGAGACCCCTGCCTAAGAAGTCCTGGAGAGCTGTCACCTCTTTCTTTTACCTCGTATCTACAACATCTATTTAAAGGACAGAAACTGTGGCCATTGTGAATCCTAGCAGATTTCCGGGCTCCGAAGACTGCTTTAAAAAGTCGAACAGGGCTTGTTAATTAGTACCTGCCAGACTTGTCTGCCCATGTCCCGTGGCTGCGGCAGGATGTCTGCAACGGGCTGGGTTCTGTCAGCCCGCGGCACACAAGGCGAAGCCTTGATTCCGGCCGTCACCGCTCTGTGGGTCTGCAGGATGGGGCTGCGAGGTCCAGCTTGGGTTCAGCTCTGCCCACATGCCTCATTCTTCTGGGACCCGCGGGCATCCCCATAGTGACGGCAGACGCACAAGAGAGCAAACCTGACTGTGTAAGTGCGTATCCAGCATCTGCTCCGTTCACATCCGCCAACCTCGCCTTGGCCAAAGCAAGTCACGTGACTGAGGTCAAAGTCAGTGAGAGAGGTCGTGAACCCCACCTCCCACGAGCCCCGTCACAGACGCAGTTATAAAATAAGGGGGCTAGGACCCCCGTGTCACCTACCACAGGCTCTACAATTTTGGTCCTGTTTTCCTGACTGTGGCTCCCTCACTTCTCCATCTGCTTTGATCAAGGAAGAACCAGGGAATAAACCCCAGGATCTCCTTCCCCCTCTACCAGCGCTTGCTCTCAAGTCTGCCCCACTTCCCCGAATCCATCAGGAGCACAGACGGTTCCATCTGATCCCCGCCTCTTGGTCATCCCACTGTCCGTCCCACGCAGACCCTCCGTCGTCACTCGCCTGGACTCACACCTGGGAGCAGTACCCCTGACTCAACGCTTCCCGCCTGGTCTCCACACAGTGGCTGGGGGCCGTTAAAATGTCCATCCCCCAGCTTTCAACCTGCACTCTTAATACAATTCAGTAACGATGCCCTCTTCTCCTAGGCCGTGCCAAACCCCTGCCCTCCTCCCGCAGCAGTGCCCACCCCCTGGTGTCCCAGACACACCTGGGTCTTCTGACCTGCTTCTCCATCTGATACTCTGGGCCCAGACCTCCGCAGGGCAGCCCCGCATGTTTGATGGGTCTCACCGCCCGGCGTGAGCCCTGCGTTAACAGCTCTGCCTCCACAAGTACACGCTCTCCAAACCCACCTCTAACTAAAGTGTTCTGCTTGTTTTATTATTTCAGTGGTGCCCGTTCCTCCCATAGAAGGGCGTTTACTGAGAGTAGGGTCATATGGGCCCAATGCATCACCGTGCCCAAACAGCGGGTACAGTGCTCACTCATACTCACGGCTCCCAAATACGTGCTGAACTGAAAACTGGCCAAACAAGGACACCTGGAAAAGAAACTAACATGGGGGCCGAAAGGGTAGAAAGTGACCCTCTGCAGAGATCCCCATGCCCGAGGAGCGCTGCTCGAGGCATGAGCTGCCCATCAAATGCAACACACGAGGTGGGGGCTTGACTCAGTTTCACGGAGTACAGCCACGGTCTCCCCTGGGGCTTGGCAAAAGGGCCTCGCGTAACCCTCAGAGAGTGTGCCATCGATTATGTATTAGTTACAAATAAAGTAAAGGAACTGGGCACGAACATGTGCCTGGCAACAGACAGACGGCTCAGTGATGTACTGACGAAAGCCTGAGTTAGAATTTCAGACAAGTTTCTTAACCTCTCTAACCTCAGCTTCACCTTCATTACAAAGGGGGTGATAACAGTGCCTGCCTCCCAGGTGATCTTGAAAATGAAGTGGGTTGCTTCATGCAAAGCTCTCTGTGAGCACTGCCTGGTACAGTAAACAATCCATCTGGGTTTGCTATTATTGGTATAAATAAATATTAATTTGGATCAAACCGTAGATACAAAGCAGAGGAAAAAAATCATAATTAGGGCTGTTACATAACACCTGTCATAATTTCCCTGCGGTGCCTTCTGAAAATAAGGTCTTCTGTTAACGCCACTCAAATCTCAGAGCTCAGCAACCCACCCACCAGCCAGCTGTTGGGATTGGGTTGAGCTCATAGCAGTGTTTCTGCTCAGCCAGTGCTTTTTCTGTGATGATGTCATCTCAGGGTCACCCAGAGGAAATGCTACACAGCTTATTATAAATGCAGTATAAACAAGGCCTGCGGTTCCCCTGATACCTCAGTACCAAGAGCTGAAATGGACATCTCAGTCTCGCAGTCATGTCTGTTTGCACGACATCCATGCGACATTATGCGAGCGTGATCATATGCAGGTAAAGGGAGGAAAAAGAAATCATTTGCAGGTAAAGAGAGGAAAAATAAATCATTTGCAGGTAAAGAGAGGAAAAAGAAATCATTTGCAGGTAAAGAGAGGAAAAAGAAATCATTTGCAGGTAAAGAGAGGAAAAAGAAATCATTTGCAGGTAAAGAGAGGAAAAAGAAATCATTTGCAGGTAAAGAGAGGAAAAAGAAATCATTTGCAGGTAAAGAGAGGAAAAAGAAATCAAATCACTTGGTCAGGCTCGCTCAGGAGAGAGTCATCCCATAGCTGAAAAGGTCTGAAAACCCATGTCAGCATAATGACATCTACGATTTACCTGGCCCTCCATTCCTAATGGGTTGCATTTCATTTCTTTCCAAGGAAGGAACTGGGAATATAATTGATAGATCAAATAAGATATCCTAAACCACGTCCCATGGAGAATTTCAGAGGGTGGGAGCTGCGGCTTGGGAAAACACGAGTTCCATTGACAGCAGGATTCCGTGGTGAAGAAAGCACGTGGAACACCGTGTTTTCATGTCCCTCACACAGAAATGACCGCGAGGGATGGTTCCAAGGGCCCCACGGCCGAGCAGCCTGGCAAGTGTGTTGAACCCAGCCCTGCACCTTCGTGGCTGAGCATTTTTAAAATACAAATCAGTGATATTCAGAGCGCTGGTGTTCCACGGGTCATTCGTTCAGAAATGCTGACTTGAGGAAATCACAGTGCAGAGAAAAATGAGGAGAATAATGAGAAAGGCAAGGTCAGGCGAGTGCACTGCGGGGCGGCCATGGCAGCACCTGCAGCTGCTAAGGGCGGGCTGCACCCTTGGCCGTGAGCGTGCTGCTGGCCACGGGCACATCAGGCGTCGGAGCCACGCTGAGACTCAGCGGAACAACACGTCCACCTGGAAACGCCGTTCTCAGGGGTCCGAGGAGACGGTCACTCAGCTGGCCTCTCCAAAGACTCTAAGATTTGAAATAGAGACGCACCGTCGGACGATGCACAAAGGGTGCCCTGGATATTTTGGTTTCCTGAGCAAATGTAGCAATTCCAAATGCAACTGGGGATGTTCTTAGAGGTTCTATTTACATTTGTTTTAAATTCAGTGCTACTCTTTTGAACTTACTCGTGTATGCTAACGCAGAACGATTTTAGAAAGTTTCGAGGAGAATTAGAGAGAAACTTGAGAACACCCTGGACAGGATGCAGTTCGGATGAGTGACAGCATCTCTAAGGCACCTACTGTGCACCTACAGAGAGGACTTTCCCCGGTGGCTCCCTCGCCTATCACAATCACCACTGTTCTCACAGCACCGGCAGAAAGACCACAGCTGACGCTGCCTGTCACCTTGTGCTTAAATTCAAGCCTAGAGATTTGTTTTTGGCGATGAATATGATTTATAGGACACTCAGGACCCTCTTTCTATTTCCCAGGTGTCTCAGAATGTCCATTTCCAAACCAAAGTCTTGTTTTCCCCTTGAAACACCGCACCCCCTTCTGCACTGCTCACTGCTCGGCGAGCACAGCCCTCCCTCCACTGGCCTGAGTCCGGCAGTGATGCTCAGTGATGTTTTCTCTCTCTCAGAGCCCACCTGCCCATCTGCCGCTTCCTCGTGGGTAGAACCTCAGGTATCCGGACATGCCTGCTTCTCCTCGCCTTTCCTCCAATTCTCAGCTAGACTCTGACAAACACTCTCCTCAGGGGGCCTGCTGATTGCATCCTGCTCTCCTTCAGTACCTTATCCACTCACAAAGGTAGTTTTTAAACCATAAAATACACATTTTAAAATTTTCTAGTTGACCCTCCCAGGATGCTAACCATGGCGTTGGAATAAAATCCAGATACCCGTCCAAACTCATCCAGAGAGACTTTTCTCCGCTGCACTGGTTCTCTCTCTTCTTAGAGCCAAACCTGCAGGAAGGTCCCTCTCGCTGCCACATCTCGTCCCCTGCACTTCCACGAGTGACACGTCCTGATTATTTAAGGTTCTGTTTAAACGCCTCGTCCTTAAGACAGACCTTCTCTGATCTTCCAAAGGAATCCACCCCCACTTCCCCAGTCCTACTTTCCCATCACGATACTCTGTTGGGTATCTTTATAGCGTGTTGCTCAATACCTGTACTTTCTACTTACTGACCGCGTCCCACATCCTGGCTGCTGACTGTTACATCTACCAACCCTGACACGTACCTAATACATTCAAGGCAAAAAAACACAGTTGACCTTGAAGAACACGGGGTGGGGGGCACCAACCCCCTCAATCCCGTGCAGTCGAAAATCTGCATATAACTTGTGACTCCCCCAAAACTTAACTACTCAGCCTGCTGTTGACCGGAAGCCTACGGATAACAGAAACTGTCGGTTAACACGTATTTCATATGGACTACGGATTCTATAGTGTATTCTTACAATAAAGGAAGCTGGAGAAAAGGAAGTATTAAGAAAGTCGTAAGGAAGGCAAAACATATTCACAGAACTGTATGTGTTTATGGGGAAAACATCTGCATATAAGTGGACCCAACAACCTCTATTGTTTAAGTGCCAACTGTATGTGTGCTAACTGGATATTGATGTATACATTTACATACATGTGCGTGTATATATTGACAGAGATACATACTTATGCATGAATGAGGGAAACGCCACAAAGGGTTGTTTTGAAAAAGGAATAGAATTTGAACGAGGTACATTATGTAAGTAATTTGCACAGCACCCGTGAAGGACAATTCATTGATTGATCAACATCCGTTTGCCACAAAACCCACTTTTGTCAACATGTCAAAATACAAGCAAGGCAACCCCGACTGTCATTTCCCTTTAAAATACACAGTGACCCGCTCGCTGCCGGGTTTAGAAATCCTAAACTAAATACAGCAGCGAAGCAAAAGGGCCCGCAGAAAGAGCAGCAGACCTCCTCATTGATTCTCAATTGAATGCTGAAACACACCAAACAGCGCGCATCTCCTGGACGTTGGATGGATTTATTACCTAGAGTTTGGGAAAAGAAACAGCAGTCGTGATTCAGCCATTCTGTCTCAGCCACACGGGGGTGGAGAATGTCTGCTGGAGGAAAAGGGTGCTGGGGGAGAGGACTGTCTGCCGGGAAGACGTCCACAGCGCACTCGCCAAGAACACGGATCCTACAGATGTTAACCTGAGGGACGTTCTCACAGCTTCTCGAGGACAGGTAGGGAGATAGGGAAGGAGCGGAGGTAACTACTTTTCAGGCAAAATCTGCAAGGGAAGCACGTAAGGGGAGGCTGCTTCTGCTCGTGGAAAGTCACGGAGCCCAAATGTTGAGGACACACAGGACCCTCGGGACAGTCTCAGTTTATCCGTCCACTGAAGGGAATGTGCCCGCCCTCTCATTTCACTTGTGTCACCTGCCCAACTATGCTCAGAGGCAACGATGTCCTGCTCTTGTTGACAGCAAAACACACTGTCATCACCACCTCCAAACAGGGAGCTCCTGTTAGGTCCCACGTTACACATGCCCTCAGGTCCGTTTCCATGTTTAGTTGCTTTTTAATGTTCCTTTTGTGGTTGTTGGTGACATTATTTTGCTGTTAAATGTAGAGGAAATAAACTGTCCAATTACCTGTCTAATTACTAGTGCGGTAATTACTTTATCACTACTTAGGCACGAATTATCTCAACAGTGTTCCTTTCAAGAGTCATCATGTGTTCCTCTTGGATTTGCCCCTTTCACATAGTTTTGGCCCTGTCTCTGTTGTCACAGTGACACACTGTGGGGTGGGACAGCCCTTGGGTATGTACGTAGGGACCGTGACTGTGGGGTTCCTTGTTGGAAGACTCCGCCTAGATGGTGACCCAACCTACAGTCCAATAACCCCAGCCGACCCTGTGCAGGAGAGCGGGACTCAGTGCCACGTCTGTGAAACGTCACCTCCTTTGTGGTGGCTGGTATGCCCTGAGTAACCTGTGGACACCAGGAGGGCAAGGAGTCTCATAGACGGAGCAATTCAGACCTGCTCAGTGAGGCTCTTATTGGAAAAATGAGCGCGAGGCACTTCAGACTCACTGAGCGTTAACAGGCGGTCAGACCCATTAATCAAGGACTCCTGGAACAAAAGAGAAAAGAAGCCAGATCTCAAAACACCTACGAAAAGTCACCCAGGAAAGACAGAACAGAGGCACCCTCTGCAGCTGGGAGGTTCCCACAGGACAGCTGACTGAGTTGGAAGCGAGTGGCCAGTGTGGGACAGTCATCTGCCACAAAGCAGGGTCACAGAAGAAAGCCAGATTGCTAAAACTTTGAGAAAAAGAAACAGACAAAGGAAAAATTTGTGCACTGAAACATCTAGGTGAGGTCCGGCCCTGTGGGAAAAGGGAATTCTGACTTCACAGCTGCAGATGGCTGCTGGAGGAAGAAAAGCCACTGGAGCCGGAGACCCCCTGAGGTCGGCCAGGAAAGGAACAGTGGGAGACATGTGGCGAGAACCGGGTCTAAAGGGAGAGTCTCCACGGATCAGGCCGGGGCCCAACCAAAAGCAGACGGGCAGCCGGGGGGCAGTTTCCTTCGAAAGGTGGGTGTGCAGGAACAATGGAGAACATGGAGCAGCTACGTGGAACAGCTGGGGTATTGACACCCTTAGCCTGAGGAAGGAGAGGAGAGAAAAGGACACCAGGAGGGACAGTGACATTGGGTAGAGGGACGTGCCCAGCCTGCCCCAGGGGACCGTCAGAGAGGAAGCCAGCATGGAAAAATCTCTAAACTCCCTCTGAACTCTTCTGACGTTTCCAGAGACTTCTCTGTGGCCAAACCTGCCTGGAATCCAGAGGACCTGAAAGCTCTGTAATATAGAATATGCAAGAGAATGGGGAAAAAAACGTGTCTGCAGAAGCACAAAGACGGCACCAGCACATCCAGGAAGAGAGAGGCTTCCAGAAAATGGCATAACTCCCGAAACGCCTCGTCCCCACTTCTGCTGCCCTGCAGTTTCTTACAGACACGAGACCTTAGAGACGGGCGGCTCAGGAGGAGCTGCACCCACGTTGGTAAGCACTCTGCAAGCCAGCGCTGAGCTTTCACAAGTGAGGGGTGCTCAGGTTCTCAGTGTGCTGAAGGAAGAGCCACCAGGACGGGGTCTGAGAGCCCAGGACACCACCGTGTGGGTCTCAGAAACTGGAAAGGGGAGTTGCCCGGACTGAGGTGGGGTCGTCTCCAGGACGAACACGTTTGGAGGGTGGAAACCAGGCGCTGGCGTAGGACGTGCTCGTGTGAAATGCCCACTAGACAGCCAAGAACAGTCATGGAGTTCAGAGACCCCAAAACGGCTGAAGATACACGGTTTGGAATCATCTGTGAATAAAGGTTATGCAACATACAAGAAAAGAAGGAATCACTGAAGGATTATCAGCGGGCAGACGGGAATTCTAAGGACTGTTCCCCAGAGCAGAAGGTGGACCGACGAGAAGGAGTGGGTCAGGAAGAACAGGGGAAAGTGGCCCACGTGTGGGGAAGAATGCGAGGGGGTGCTGTCTCACAGGCTTTGGGATTCCAGACGGTGCTGACCTCACCCCTGTGCTGTTCAGAATTTCAATTAATGAACTGAATGAGGAAACTGGTAGCACGTGAGTCACATTTACACGTGACACAAAGCTGAGAGTTATCATCAAAATGCTCCGTCACAGGTTCAGGACCCTCAACTATTCGACAGGCTGGATGGTGTCCATCGAGACTAGAGACCAATGCCAAACCCATCTTCCTCGCTGAAACCCCCACTGTTCTAGGCCAATCATGGTTAATATGCAGCTGAGGACCAGGGCGTGAAAAAGACAGAGAATGTCGGAAATGGGAGTCAACAATGAGATGGGCTTTCCAGGAAGAGGCGCAGCAACTGGCTGAAATTAATGGGAATATGGTGCCCCAAACGAGACATGAAAGTCCAGCTCGACCCTCCCTTTGTCAGCCCATGCTCTGGACACCATCTTTAGCTCCAGGACCACAAATCAAGTTTGGGACCAGAAGTCACACTGACAGACTATGGAATGCAGAAAAGAAGAGAAACTGTCATCGCTAAGGACATGCCTCGACCTAAGGGTATTTCGAAAAGAATGCCCAGCATAGTTCGAGAATAAGAGTTGAAAGAACTGAGGGCTATTTGAAACCTGAGAAAGACGCACTTGGGGGACATTGTGTTGGAAATTGTGCGATGGATTTCTCAGCTCCTTCTTAGGCAGGAAGAACACACTTTCCATCTGCCTTGGAGTCACGACGAAAAGCCTAGAAGAAGACACTAGATGGGGCCAGAAAGGTAGGTGGGGTTAGATGGCAAACAGAGGGTACCACATGCCATCTGAAGCAGGCTGGTGTCTCTTCTAAGAGCAATAGGAAGTCAGCAGTATGTTTTAAGCAGGACAGAGTGACATCATCCACGTTGAATTTCTGAAAGATTGCCGTCTGCAGTGGAGAGGATTCAGCGCGGATGGGACATTTGTAACAGTTCAGACTAGAAATGGGGGTAGTTTGAACTGAAATACGGGCAGTGGATATAAGAAGAAAAGGGTGTGTTTGAAAAATAGGAGGTAAAATCAGGAAGGACTTGGTATTGGGTTGGACGTACGGATGTGGAAGACAGACGTGTCACAGGTGACGTGTGTGGGTAACAAAATGGCAGAGACGCCGTCTCCTCAATAGTGAACAGTATAAATCTCGGCAGATAGATAAACAGATGGATAAGAGATGAAAGATAGATGACATAGATAGAGAAAGATGACAGATGATAAATGATAGACATTAGATGGTAAATAATAGATGATAGACAGGTAATAGATGAAAGATGACAGACAGACAGACAGACAGACAGACAGACATCACCTACAGCTGTACCATCTCCCTTTGACCACCCAGATCCGTATCCAATGGTAGTCACATCTTTACCTGTTATGCCTGTGTATGCAGGACGGCAGAGGTCTTCCTCAGAGGAAGTGCATTATTCCCTACGCTCAGAGATCAGTGAGAGCCTCAACAGTTCGGTAGTGGGCATGTCGTAGAGGGAATCCTATCATAACCTGAAAAATTTAGAGGCTGTTTCGAAACTGACCACCTCTGAGCTTTCGAACAAAATGTCAAGAATTCTATTAAACGGATGAGGTCAATGTGGCATTATTTCACAGGGAAGAAAAGGAGACACCACAATAGAAACCTGCCAATGTTACTGTCAGCAGAGGTGACAGAGACACGGGTTGTCCCTCTTGTCACTCATTTACTTTCTCCCACGCTTCAGAAAGCTCCTAACGTCACCCTCCTACAATCTGGTCACACCAGAGACCCGTTCTTGCTTGTCCACTTCAAAGGTATTCTCCTCGGGGACCCCTGCAGGGGGTCCACTCTGCCTCCCATCCTGGTGCCTTAGCGTTTTAAGTCCTGCTCTCTTCCGGCACAGGGACATGTCTTCGGTCATCTCTCCATTCAGGCACTGGGGCTCGCTCTGCACATTCTCCCGTTACTGACCATGTTTGTTGGAGTACACAGACTCTTCCTATCCATGTGATGTTCTGTAACGTACTATCCCTCCAGAGTCTCAGGTTTCCCATCTGAAAAATGGCTGCAATATCTGACTTGTGGTGCCACATGAAGCATAAATTAGAAATTTTGCAAACAGCCTGCACTGTGAGTCTGGTAGGAAAACGGTAATCACTTCATCACTCGGTAAAGAAGACAGCCTGCCGCTTTTGCAGAGTTGAGTCCTTGCTCAGTGGTTGAATTGTATGTTTATTATTATTCCTCAACTTCATTATCACAAAGGGGGAATTGTTTTTTAACTCGAGGATGGGTTGTGCCAGAAAGAGATGGGTGCTGGGTTTCGTCGCTATCCCTGAATTCACCTGCTACGAGGTTAAATTTGCCACTTGTCTTATATGTTAGAAAGGAGTTCAACCTTTTTCTGTTTTTTAAAGATGAATCTGTTACACACAGTAAGAGATATCTAATATCCAACATTCTTATATTAGGTAAAACAATTGACTGGCTAGTCACATACGTTTTCAAACTGGAAATGTTAGATTCATGGCGAGAACCCTCCGGTCTCTGGCAACATGCTTAGAAGAATCCTTTCCTTAATGATTGCACTGCTTTTCCACATGTTGTCATATTATACTTGCATATAACTATACATTCATAAGGGCTAATCATCTCCAGCTAAAAACTGTCAGGGAAACAGAAGTGCAGGGAGCGCACAGAGCAGCTGAGCTACACCCTTCCCCAGTTTGGTGCTGACAGGTTTAGGAAAAACAAGGTCTGTAAAAAAGTCACTTTGAACTGTAACTACCACATTCCTACAGAGGTAGCAATTTAAAAAAATCCTACCAGTCAATCTGTTGTTTCATGACACAGCCACCTCTTTCTACAAAGCATAAAACAGTCCCCGCTTCCTATAACTATTTACGTTGCTTATGTTTTTACAATCACAGCAGCATAAATAGCAAGCTTTCCATCTTTTCTGGTCTAGTCATGATATTCTCTGACACACGCCATCATTTCACTAGAGAGGAACGGACACACATCCACTTGCTACGACTCTAGGGGGATTAACACAAAGCACATTTTTCAAACAGAGACACCAACGCACGAAAAATACCTCGCACTAGATGACTTACCAAACCTAAGAATCGCTACCGGTGAGCCAAAGAAAGGAAATTACACAGTCTCTGAAGAAGAGGGCCGACTCCTTAGGAAAGTACGATTAGCGGTAGTTTGGACTTGAGCTTAAGATTGTCAGTTTACTTCTGTAACGTGTTTGTTAAAATCACTGTTGATGCGAAGTTCACAGGTTATAAATAAATACATTGAAATAGCTTTACATCTTGGCTGAAGCTCAATCGTCAGCTCTTAGTATCACCACACAGTTTAGTGTTCATCGATGAGCTCACTGCAGGACCTACATTTGGGGTTCATTAAGGACCACGGTGCCATTAGTGAGATCCTGGAGATGAGGGGTCATTTGTTTCCTTCTGTGCGCAGGTGTGTTTTCCTAACAAAAGGCAGGGTGTCGGTTCTTTCTTCACATGCCTGCTAGTTTGATTTTTCACGTACCTTTTCTAGAGGACATTTTTGTTGTTCTTGTTGTTGAAGGTTTTAAGACTTGTGTTGTAAATAAAATAGACTTGCCATATCGCACGTCCCTGGACTCATACAGCGAAGCAGCCCTCCTCAGGAGCTGTTGCTCTTGGCCCTGAGACCGCACTCCCAGCATTCTCAGGTGTGACTATGTGACTTCTGTGCCCAATGAGATGTAAGCAGAAGTACTGGAGAGATTCCCACAGAGGCTCCTCCCAGGGACCTGAATCTGCTATTATGTGACTTTTTTGTGCCTTTCCCCCCTTCCTCTTTCAACCTGCAACTCGGAGGTCATGGCTGAAGCCAACGATCCAGTCATTCTGGATCATGAGGTGAGTTTGAGAATAGAGGCCCGTGGTAGAAAGACAGACCCAGGTGGATCCTGGGTCCCGGCGAGCAGGAAGCCACCATGTCTGTCCCAGAGAGCCAAGTCGAGACTTCTTCCATGTGAGAAAGAGATAAACTCCCACTGTTGTTAAAGCCATTGTATTCAGGGGTCTCCAGTTCACGTAGCCAAGTGAATCCAAGCTTATACAATGAGCTAGCAAATTCTGATTTCTGAATAAACCAGTATGACTTAATTAAAAATATCCAGACAGATTCATTGTTGTCATTTTGTGCCTGCCTAATAACAGGTCAGCTAGGCTCCTCAGACACGACCTAGCTGTTATTCCTGCCTAGTTAAATAGTGCAGGTGATTGAGTCTTTATTCCTATAGGACATTCAAAGTTTACTTCGTCCTTAATTTCGCTGAAAACTTGTAGAAGAATGTGTGTGTGTGTGTTGGGGGGGCACAATATCTACTTCAATTTCTGGTACTAATATCCCCAAACATAACATCTTTCTTGTTACCAGTATACAAGTAGCAGCAAGAGTATTTATTGCGCTGCCACCAAACACCAGGCCCTGTGCCAATGTATTGCTCTGACTCATCACATCACCTTATGAAGTGGAAAAAAAAATGCCATCATTATCCCCATTTTACAGATTAGAAGACTGAGGTGCAGAGAGTTATTTAAGTTGTCCCAGGCCCACAGCTACAACGCTCGGGCCATGGTGGGAATTCAGCTCCATGTCATTCATTTTATATGAACACCTTGTTGATGGAGTTTCTAGTAAGAGCCAGACACCGATCTTAGCGCTCCAGACACCGCATGGAACCTACAGGGAAAGCCCCCATTCCCGGGGTGATTGTAGGCTGGACAAAATCAGTACTTGCTATGTTAGGTTTCAAGAAATCCCGGGGAGAAAAAGTGAGTGACCATAAGGGGATACAGAGTGAGAGAACAGCTCTTTGCGTAGGCTGGTCAGGGAAGGCCTTTCTGATGTCAGCTTTTATGACCATGATCTTGTTCACGTGTGATGGGACGGCACACTCTAACTGACCCTGACATATGCACCAGCTGGAGCTGATGGCACCTCAAAATGACGCAGTTCTTGAGGTTTTACAAAATGTTGACTTTGGGTTTAGAAGGTCTTTCTTGTGAGAAATATAACAAGCTTCAGAGATACAAGAGACAGTGGTGAGCTTGACAGTTGGTAAGTGTCCGAAATGCCTACATATCCTCCATGCGTCCCTAAGAGGTGTTCTCAACTGCCGAAAGTTGCTGCCAAGATTTCGGAGGTTGTGGAGTGAACTAGCCATTACAAAATAATTCAACACGCAAGGACGTGTTGTCTGCGAGCACGTCCACCCTGGCAGTTAGCTGCAAACAGGCTCTTAAATCAGTTTCCACGTCTCCTTCCTGGGCCACCTCCGGCTCTCTGATAATGGGGTTCACAGAAAGGTTACTGGCACCTGGACAGCCACCAGACTTTGATACAGTCTGGTGGACATCAGCAAACAGGAAGAGTGTGAAGGGTGCTGAGGCACATTTAGGAAGAACAAACGTGGTGAGTGGCGCGGGGCAGCAAGGGTGTCTCCCAGCGCTCTGACAAGACCACCTTAAATGTCACACCGTCAGGAGGGGTCGCTGGGGACCGGGACTTGCCAGCACAAGGCGGAGCTCTGACACCTGAGTGTGACAGCACGAGGGAGTGAGGAAGACGGCAGGATCCAAACCCCCGCTCCGGTTCCCCTGAATCTGGTGGAAACTTTCCAGGGAGTGGGACATGCATCGCTGTTCCCTGCACAATACTTTTCTCAAAAAACATTACTTTAATAAATTGTTTTTATTTTTAGGGACGCCTTCATTCAAGGAGCTCGAGCTCTACGTCACGACTGGACCAGGGCGGAGAGCTGCTCTCAGCCTCCAGGAGAACCTGCACCAAACATACAAGAGGCTCTGTCTCCCGAGACGGGACGGCAAACACGGTCCACGAGCTGCAGCGATGGTACAGGCTGCGACTAAGAACGGTCTTTATATTCATCAACGGTCGAAAAAACACCAAAAGAAGCACACTATGCATAAATGATACGAAATTCAGATTTCAGTGTCGGTAAACAGCTCTGTTGGCGCTCGGCCACGCCCTCGGCTTACCTGTCACCACTGCTCTGGGTTACAGGACGAGGTGGAACTGTTACCATGGAGACGGCATGGCCAGCAGGACTGAAAATATTTACTACCTGGGCCTTCCCAGAAAACATGTGCCAATCCCACTGTTTGCAGCCCGATTGGAGCTAATGTTCCTTTTATAGAACAAAGATGGATATAACAAATTAAGGAGGGCTGACTTTATTATCCTGAAATAAGAACCATAATGAAAATAATCTACCAACACACATGCTTAAAAAAATCAATATAACGTCTTAACTGAATTACAAAGGAGAAAGAAATAAAAGCCAAGAGTTCATAATAAAACAGTACGACTCTGACAGCTGCGTTCCGGGCAGGAAGCACATGACCCGCCACCAGGGTACACGTGGGCACTTTCACCTCGACACGAAACGGCTGGGGATGAGACAGACACGAGCTCGTGTCTGCAACACAAACACCGCAGCTGGCATCGCTGTGTGCCTTAGTGACAGCGGGGACTGACAGGGGCTGGCCCTTCTGACAGCAACAGCGCACCACGGCCGTTGACAGCCTGTGACACTCTTGACGAAGGAACGAGGGGACTGAAAGCCGACCTTTCTCTTCACCCTCTGTCTGATCTTCTTCCCTTACCTTCCGTTGACAGAACCCATCCAGAATCCAGGGGACAAGGCAGCTGTCTGAGGCCATCCAGGCAGGCAAGGCTCCCAGGGGACACAGTGGGGTGCAGGGCACCTGGAGGATGAGCGACCATGCGCTCAGGAAACAGCACGACTGCCCTTGGGTTTCCCAAGTCAGAACGTGAGAGTGGTACTGTGTAATCTGATAGCTGCTCTCCCATTTGGCTTTTAAGTTAGATGAATTAAACTACATAGAAATTCAGGTCCTCAGTGACACTCTCCACACGGCCAGCGCCCAACAACCACATGTGACTGTGGCTGACACGGTGGATGGTTGTGATAACGTAACATCCGTCTCGACTCAGGAGGTTCTAGTGGACAGCACTGCCTATTTGCCCCACACGTGACCGCTCCCACTCAAGCCCACGCTGTGTGGCCTGTGGGCAGGTTCTCATGGCCGCGCTCAGGAAACACACCCGACCCCTTCCGTGTGTCTTCAGGTCACCGTCATCAGCCAAATGCAAGGTCTCACCCCTTCCCACCTGGATCACACGAGTAGCTCACCTCAGCGTCTTTCTCCATCGCAACACCCGCCTCATTTCCCTCCAAGCACATTTACCAGCTGCCTCCCCTGGGTGAGAGGTGAGCTCTGCCAGATCCTCCCCACACAGCACAGAGCGCCTGCACACAGGGGGAGCGCAGGGCTTCCCGAAAGCAGCCCCTTTCTTTGGTGCCTCCAAAATGAGTTACATCGTGAGCCTTTGCTCACTGACAGCCACTGGCTGGATAGTAGCTGGGGCTGTAATGACCCCACGACAAACAACAATAGCGATGATTTGTCAGGTACGACGTACCTTCAAAAGCACGGAGCTTCATTATAAATCCCCATCTCATTATAAATCACCTCTGGAGAGGACGGCTCATTAGGGAGCATCAAAGGCGGTCGAGTCGGTGGAAAAGAAAAGGCTGTGGCTTTGTGCGTCATAAATAATTCATTTTCAGATGACTTTTCCCATTTCAGCGCGACTTCTCAATTTCCTGTTTTTATGAGTGTGCCTCTCTGCACTTACATCTGCACAGATCTCCGTGCACACTGAGCCGATCAACAGCTACACTGTTCCCACAGGCGAGAGGACGGGTCGTGGGCGCACACGGTGGAACCCATCCATCCAGCGTGTAATTCCAGCTCGGCTTCGCAGCTGGGCCGCCTGGGGCCATTCTTCAAACCCAGTGCACCTGCATCCATCTGTTAAATGGGGAGAAGAGTGCGGCAGCTTCACTGGGTCCGTGTGGGGATGAAACGAGCTACTACACAGAGGCGGTCGAGGCAGCCGTGCCCAGTGCACAGTGAGCGGCTTTGGGGAGTTAGTGGGGTGCTGTGTGGGGAGGCCGTGCCTACGCAACAGACACACAAAGGACAGCACACCTCCTCGGAGAAGAGGTTTTTCTCCAGGGCTGCCGGGCATCTCCATTTGTGCTTGGCGGACACAGCGTAGAAATGATAGCAGGGCTGTGCTAGGCAGTGGGACTGACTTTTCAGAAAGTCAGAAAACAACAGCGGGGATCTGGCGTGTTAATTAGCGGGCTGACACAGGAAAAGAAGGCCATGAAAAGTCCAATCACAAAGAGGCAAGAATTGGCTTTTTTGGCCAAAAATAACACTTCATTATGGAATCCAGGAAAGGTGGGGGCATTTTCTAAAGCTCTGATGGCAGCAGGTGCTAACTCCAAACGGATGGCAGGCCAACGTCCCAGTGTTAGCCCACTTCTGCAGACCCACGGGTACGCAGTGGGTGACACTGTCCTCTGGACTGCCACCGTGCCTGCTGAGGGGTATTCAGATGCGAAGAGGACATGGTTTGATGGGAGGAGAGAACACATGCTGGGGGGTAGCCAGGAGAGTAAGGCCTGGGGGCGCTGAAGCCCAGGGCAGGGCGTGGCTGGTGAAAGGGAAGTTCATTTTACTGAAGGAGAGAAATGCATCAGGTTCCGGAAAGCTTATTTAAAATGTATTTCATCAGAAGCTTTTCAAGAGCAAATCATATGGTTATAAAAAGATGGGAGCGTTTCGTCTGCTGGGTTTACAGAAATGGAATATTCTACTGAGTCATAGATTTAGGAGAACCTTGAGCAGTAAGATTTAAGAAGATGCAAATGAGAGAAGGAGGGAAGAGGTTATTGAATGATTACGTTCTTGTCACCCCAAGAATCACATAAGGGAAGAACCTGGTGTCCGGTCAAGTGAAGGGTCTGGTGGAGCCTGAACTGTGAGGCGCCCCCGGGAGGTCGTCTGGGTCATGGAGACCCAGACGGGTCTGCTCCAGCACACACGCCTGCCTTTTTACGTTCTCGTGAATACCACAGAACATCACCTCCACGAAGTCACGTGAGGGCGAGAGTTGTCTGGTTATTTTCACGGGCGGTCCACACACTGTCTACCCTGGTTGTAGCTCCGGATTAAGTTTTATCGGAAATCCCAGCTCCATTCTAGTAATGAAACCTTAGTCGTCAAGATGGAAATGCAAAGTGAAAGGGGAGCGTCATCAGGAGCCTAGTGTGGAGGAAGGGGTGTTCCCACCATCCCCGAGCAGCAGCCGCAGCTCCAACGCCAGGACGCACGCTACCCAACAGAAGTGAACACGTGTGTTTTCTTTTCAAATGAAGAGCCATGGTGCTGTGTCTCATGGACGAGGGGCATGGCATGCAAATTGGTAAATGTCTCCACCATTACCTCTGAATCCAGCGGAAGCTCACAACCCTTGTTTTAGCCAAAACTCAGGAGGTGGTGAGGAGAGAAAGATGTTGAAGAACTCTGAGACATGGGGGCCGCCCTGCCTGCAGAAAGATGTGTTCCAACTAAGAAATGCAAACACGGCTTTCCAGAATCCAACGCTGACATACAGCCACAGATATGCATGGGTAAGATTAACGTTAATGCACAGTTAATGGCCCTTCCTCTGATTTTTCTCCTAAGGACAAAAATATACCTGGGGTGCCAAAAAAGTGCATATACATTTTGAGCAATGTTAACACTTCGGTCAGTGTTGCTAAAGCAGTAATTCGCTGTCATCAGAGGTGTCTGGATACTAATGGTAACCACTTTGAGCACCTCTTGTAATTGCAGAAGTCAAACATGACTTGTATTCATTTATTGTTATCGGTATCTATTGAAGATGACAATTTAATACACTTCTCCTTTCTTAAATGTGTATTCATATTTTGGTATCCTCTGTATCCAGATCTATAAGATAATAAGGCATCGCTGTTTCATGAACAGGAAAAATAACGTAACAAAGCTCACAGAAATACATGAATGGATTTTAAATAAAGCTCTTAAGGCCATCGACTTCAGGAAAAAACTATGCAAAATATTGAGGAAGAAAAAGTCTTTTGGAAAATGAGCTTTGATTGTAAGTGCTTAACTGCATCTCATTTCAAAGCTTTCCTGAAGATGGGATTACATGTTACACAAAGAATGGAGGGGCTGTGAGCCTCACCCCAAATTGATCTCAAACGCTCAATGATAGTATAAGGTGTCACAAGTACATTGACTTTGTCATGATTTCCTGACAACAGTAGTTCCTATTCAAGTGTCCTGGGTGCAGGCATCTCAGTGTTTGGAGATTCAGAGGAACCAATAAAGTAGGTATGCTTTTCCCTCTTGGTCATAATTCGGGGAGAGGAGGGATTTCCATCATGGGCAAGATGAGTGGGTTCGACCACATAAACATTAGACAGATGTCCCAATACTTTTTTGTGTGCTGAAATGTAGGCTCTGGGTGATTAGAAGGTGAACGATAAGCAGGCAGGAATACTTGCGAAGTGTCTCTCAAAAGGGAGTACCTCGAATACAGAAAAACAGAAAGTAGGAGGTGGCTTCCAAGGGCTGGGGGGGAGGGGAGGGGAAGTTAGTGTTGGGAGGGGGTACAGAGCTCCTGGCAGATGAGAAAGTTCTGGATGGCAGTGTGAACGCATTTAACACTAATGGCCTAACAGCTAAACGCGGTCAAGATGGTCAATTTCATGTTATATGCTTTTCACCACAATAAAAAAAAAGATTTTTATATGACAAAGTAATAAGAAGTTGAATTCTCAGTAGGAAAAGAAAATGGGCTAAGAACAAATGTTTAAGAAATAAAAAATAAAAATAATGGAACCAAAAATGGGCGAATTAAGGCAACACAGAAATATAACTTTTGCTTAATAGTCTATTTTTAAACTAATATTCTTGGTAAAGTTGCAGGGAAATGGGGTTATTATACACAGCGGGTGGAACTGCAAATTGGTTAAACTTTAGGAAGGTGGTTTGGCGACCGTTATCAAAAAATATTACATTACTGCATGTCCTTTGATTCACATCATTGGACTCAAATTTATTTCTGAAAGTTTATCTCAGGGAATCATCAGAGATGTGTGCACAGATTCTTGTGCAAAAATATAAACTATAGGCTGTTTTATAATAGAAAATGCCTTAAACATTTTATGCTTGTCTGGTGGTATCTTGGAGGTAAATGGGGAACGTTTTGGTTGGGCCTCAAGCTGGGACTCATCGTTTCTCCCCATCTTCCCTTCACACCTCCATCCGATGCACTGGAAAGTCCTGTCATCAAGCCACTAAATGCTTCCTAAAATGTCCCTGCTGTCTATTCCTCCACTGCTATTACCGAAGTCCCCTGGGTGGCGTTCCCATATGCAACCCTCCCTCCTTCCACCGTAATGTATTCTCAGCTGCACACACGGCCTCCTGAAAAAGCTCACTCTCTCCCCTCCTTTGCAGCCAGGGATGGTCACTCGGCTGAGTCCACAAGCTGATGGGGGGGACCAGGGATGTGTCCTGACGTCCACGCACAGGCGGCTGCCCCCCCCACCGGCCCCACGGCCCACTCCTCCCAGCTGCCTCGTGGACGTGGTGGTTATTAATCTGGGGTGTGGGGAGGAGGTCGGTATCTTTGGGATCACTCAGCAAGAGCAGAGAAGGGGGCTGTGTCCTGACGCCCTGGGGCCTCCAGACAAGCTCCCGGCCGCTCACATTCACAGGAAGGTTAGCAGCGCCATCAGGTGATGTCATTTCACAGCCGCCAGAGCCCCGTCCCATCCGTCTCTGCTGGCCCCTTGCCCTCCCAAATCTGTGCTCCACACACAGCCAGAGCGCTCTGTTGCAAACCCGCATCAGTCCACGTGAGCCCCGAGAAAGCCTTCTGGGGGCTCCCATCACAGTTAGAGATCGCGTCTTCACACGCGCTTACAAGCCCCCGTGGCACCCCGACCTCACTCACGTCACCCTCTCCTCACACTTCAGGGTCCCGTGAGCCGGCTTTCCTTCTGTTTCTCTAATATTGCAAGTTTGTGACGTAGTGAATAAATAAATAGATGCATGGATATGAGTCCTTTCAAATTTCTCTCAATGAACGTATAATGGGGAAAAAAACCACAAGTGAAAATGAAATAAAACGGCCAAAGGTCTGTTTGATGAAGGACGGCACCTCCCCTACAGTAGCACAAGGGCTCTGACCAGTCAAGTCAACAGTGAGATGAAGCCGCTTTCTCTGCAAAGGGGACTCAGAACAGTCCTGACAGGAAAGACTAGGGACCAGGCTCGGGAGACGTCACTCTTAGCTCCAGGGGAAGATGCTTGGAAAGTACGACTGGAAACTCATCAGGCCACCAACGTCTCACTCAGTCCAATCCATTCGGCTCAGAAACCAGTGGGCACCTACACAGCGCCCAGCACTCTTCCTGTGTCGTGAAATATGGGGGCCAGGGCCCCATCCCGCTCCTGAAACAGCTGACAACTTTGTCGCCAGGCTATTGTTCACACCTCGCATTCAGTAATTAGTGGTGACAATGACAGCTGGCATTGGTTGCACATTTGCTCCACACTGGGCAGTCCTCCTGAGGTCATGTTATCCTCACAACAACCTGTCAGCTACCAAGTGGAGACTAGAATTTAGTTATGTTGGTTTGCCTCCTAGGAGGCTCATAAAAACCATCACAGAGTGGAGAGCCTCGGGGAGTAAGAGGAGTGACCTCTGAGCCTCAGTTTCCTCTTGTGGAAATGAAGGAGACTTTCAGCAAACACCGCTCACTGCCTTGCAACACCCGATCTCCTCTTTTTTCCCTGTAACAGAATCTGAGCAATGAGTCACGCTGAAAAGGAGACTCCCCAGCCTCCCGTCCAGCTAGGTACGGACATAGAACTCAGTTCTTGCCTATTGGCTGCAACCGGAAATATGACGTTGGATTCTTGTGAAGCCTTCTTGAGAGGGGAAAGCAACGGACCCTGGTTGTCCTGTGCCCTTCTTACTTTCCTGGTGTGCAGAACACGGATGTGCTGGCTGGCATTCCAGCAGCCACCTTGGGCCATGAGGTGACCATGGGGATGGAATCCATGGCCTCAGCTGCTGAAGCAGAAATAAAGATGGAGCCCAGTCTCAGATGGCACAGGGCCACTACCGGCCTGGACCACGAACCTGAGGAGGCCCTTTCCATGCAAGAGGAAACCCACTGTGTTGGCGTCACGACTGGCTGGAGAGGGTGGGCGAGGAGCTCTCCTGCTTTCAGCCAAATGCAATTCCTAACTGATAACAGGGTCTCCAGGTCGTAGCTGAGACTCTTTCTAGCTCTGCCATTAAACAATCTTTGAGCATTCCATGTTTCAGAGGCCGGGGAGGACCGAGGGAGGGGCTCTGGTGGGAGGGGGGGTTCGTGTGGGGTGTGAAGGACAAGGGCTTTGGAGTAGGTGACAGGAGTCGGGGACCTTCCAGGCAGGAGAAATGCTGAGTGCAGCAGCCGGGCCTGTAATAAGCAAAGCCACCGGAGCTGCTCAGAGGTTTACTAAAGCTCATCAGCAAATTCAAATCATTCCGTATTCCAGACAAACAGTCCTGCCATCCCCAGTAACAGAACCACTGGTAGCCTAAACAAAGGAGGGCTACATGGGTCACATGAAACAGTGCCCCAGGGGAGGCTCGGTGCCTTAACATCAAAGGCACAGTTAAGAAGAGCCCTTGTCTCGAGGCAGCCAAAGACCTCACCTTTCCTGGTGAGCACACCTCCGCCAGCTTGCCACTAGGCAACTCTCCATGTCACCTTCACTGAAACAGTGATTCCCGGGGTTTGCTCACCCCCAAATCATCACACTTCTCAACGTTTTCTAATAGGTGGTGAGGGGGAGACGCCAGGCAGTCAGCCAAGAGGTCACCCCACACTGCACTCTGACAGTAAAAGCACTTTTGTAACAGAAAGCTCCAATTACTGCGGCAGACAAACATGTCCAAGCATCTGTGCTGTGAAAATTCACATGAAAAATATACGGTTCCCTTGCAGGGAACCCCAAAGCGTCCTGGGGAAGGCAGGGCATGACAGGGTGTCGCGTGTCACCCTCAGGTGAACAGGGGTGGCTGGCCTTCCCACAGGCCGTGTATCGTGTCACACAGAAACCAGGCGGCTGGTCCTTTCAGGGACGAAAGCCCATCTCTGTCCCACAAACACACAGACGGACTTACGGTTTAAACCTTCCAGATGACAAGGTGTAAACACATGAGCAATGAATGCAATACACTTAACTCTTCCCTACATGGTGCTGTTTTGGAAAAATTGATCCCAACACGAACAAGTCGACATTTCGCATGAAAACCACATTGTATGGCTTCCCTTGGAAAAAGAGGAGGTGGTAAGGATGCAGAGAGTGGCCTGGTTTGCCGCACGGCAAACACCGGCTGGGCCTCTGGACTGGCAGGCGTGTGACAGTCACCTGCCACCGCGTCTCACTCACGCTTGGTGGATGAGTTTGCAATCCCCAAACAGCCTGCACTGCGAGGTACGAACACACTTATTGCGTCATGGACACTTGTCACAGAACGGAAGACTGAAGTCTAACACCCGGGGTGGCTTGTTTTCTGAGCACTATACTGAAAATACCTGCAGTCTGTGTGCGGCAGACTCGCGGGTCAGCAGCCCCCGGCTCAGTGACGCCTCCCCCCACCACACCTGGGTCATGCTGCCAGCCTGCCCTGTCCCCGAGTTCCACGTGCACAGACCAAGGCAGGGACACTCACCATGGCCAGCGGTATGACGCCGATCAGGTCCTTCTGGCTCACGTAGATCTTGGAGACGCCCAAGTCCGATACGACACCTCCCGGGTATTCCACCTGCCACGTGACCAGCTGGGTGGCGGGCGGGTCGCTGGGCTCTTGGATTTCCACGTCGATCTGCATGACCTCATCGGAGACACCGCTGGCACTGGAGAGGAGGAAGGAGACAACGTTGAGGGCTGGGTGCGGGCACACTTGGCGGGCGAGGGCAGTACGTGGCTGTGACCCAGGGGTCTCAGAGCATCTCAGAGACGCAATTCCCCAACGAACGGCCTTGGCTGTGGTTCACGGTGTTCACCTGGCCCGAGACTCCTTCGCTCCCGCTCCCTACCTCCTGCGCTGTGAGCTGCAGGGTGGGCTCCCCCATCCCTGGGGCAGGTGTTTGCAGGTGATTATGGGGAAATGGTGACCACACTTTGTAAACACTTCCTTCCCCGCTCCCCACCTCGGACTCTTTCCCTCACTCGCAGCAATCCACATGCTGCTGATACTGGCTTTTCCAAAGCCAAGTCCCCTCCAGTCAGCGGCACGGGAATCTAAGGGTGTCGGAGGGTGATGTGGCTTTGGTGCCCAGAAGCCTGCAGAGGTCAGAGGTGAGGCTGAACAGGACACGGGGCTGCAGGCTCCAGGCTGAGGACGCAGAGAAGCAGCCAGGTGTCACTTGGGGACAGGGGTAAACTATGACAATTATTAGTTTGTGACATTTTGGCTTTTCCTACAAACACATATCTGGACAGGAACCCAGGACAGGGTAAATTTTGGGGTGAATTTGGCAGCTATTATGTTAGTTTAATGAACAGGCCACGCCTTCTGCCTCTTCCCAGCTTTTATAAAACGTCTGCTGCCCCAGTGGCAGGTGGAAAGAAAGCAGGTGTGGTGCCAGCCACTCCCTGTGGGGGCTGAAGACCCTGCAGATGAGAACGACCTGAGGAGCAGCTAAGGAGGTGCTTTCTAAGCCTCCAAGGTCAAAGCAATGCCAGCCATCGGCTCCGTCTCTAGAGATCTGAATTTCACTAATTACAAAAGGATCACTGACCACGGACACTCAGGAGAATGGAGTTTGGCCACTTAGATACAGCAAAGTTACTGAAACATCTTCACGCCATCCAAATCCTGCATCCAATCACTGAGACGCTCAGAGATAATGATGGGGCTTCCGGGAAGCTTACTTCTCAAAGGAAGGGATGAGATGGAGCCCTGGCATATGAGGGGGGACTCTAATGAAAGGAGGGAGGGAGGGGGCAAGGGACAGAGACAAGGCGAGAAGCGCGGGGGGAGTGAGCCCAGTTCCAGAGGCTCACCTCCCGCTGCAGCTGCCATCCCTGACACGGAGCAGGACTCGCTCCCACGGACCTCTGAGCGATGCTTGGGGAAGATGGCGCCTGGTTTCTAGGCCTTGCCAGAATCGCGCACCCTGGGCTTCTAAGAGAAAGAAGTCTAACTGTGTGAGAAGCATGTGGAGAGAACTGGGAACAAATCGCGTCAGCCCCGGTGACTTATCCCCTCTCTGAGCTTTCCTTTCCTAAGCTGTGTGCTATTGTTGTCTCTTTGGAGCCTCTGCCTAGCCTTTCCACAGGAAGCTTGGGACCGGGGGTTAGAAGGCAGGCTCGTTTTGCATTTGGAACGTACAGGAACTGGACTGCAGAGCTCTCATCCACAGTAACTCCCCCCACATGGGCCCGATGGGGCATCTGATTCAGGATCTAAGCCTTTCTCAGTAGGAAGGGTTTCACTTAAACAGACACAGGCACAGCTGTTGCCCACAGTGACAGCCCGAGTTTTCCCGACACTAAAGGGAAAGGAGACGTCTTTTCAGGAATCAGGGCTCGGGTCAGCGCAGGTACAGACAGTGACCTGCCCTCCAGGCCAAGAAAGAAGACTGACCCGGAGGCTTTGTCAGACCACCTCCGCACTCCCGGGGCCAAAAACGGGCATCGTTTTCAGAAGAAAGAGACAAGTCTTCCTTTGGGGTTGTCGTGCCTCCTTCCCAGCGTGATGGAACGACTCCCACCTTCACTGAGTATTTTCAACATGCCCAGCACTGACTCAAGGGCTCTTCATGTCTTCACTGTGTCATCCTCCCAGCAGCCCCATAACTGACAGTCATTTCCTCCCAGTTTATGGACGAGAACCTCGGCTCAGAGTCACCCAGCCACTTACTGCGCGAGGCGGCAGCTCTGACTGCGCAATGCCCGCTCCTGGTCAGAGTGACGCCCCCACCGCTCTCCGCAGCACTCGCAAGGACAGATGTGCTCATTAGCAGTAAAGACGACTAATGCAACGTGTCATCCCAACAGAAACACGGGTCAGCACGTTACACGGGGCTTGAGAGCCACATGCTGGATGTTTCCCATATGAGCAAAGCTGGGCCCATCCTGTAACAAGATGCTTTGTGGTTCACTTGCCTCTAGGGTCTCCTGCCATCTCTTTAAGTTCCATGACGCGTCTATAAATCAAAGCAGAGTGTGGGAACTAGTGCATTAGATATGACAGCCCACCATTCATCTGGGGAGATAAGGGACCACGCAGACCTCGGCCCGCTGGCACCGGGACGGTTTAGGGCAAGTATTGGACACGATGTCGATACCTCTTGACGATCTGTGCTTTTTTTCTGGAGTAGAAAACCAACACATTATGGTAGGCCCTTCGAAAGCACGCTGTTCATCCAACCTCCCTCTGCAGCCGCTCACGTGGGCAACTGCCTTCCGTGTGCGTTCTGGGTGAGCTGGTGGTGTGGGTGGGGAAGCAGCGAGTGAAACTCCATTTCCAACTTAGGTCGTTCCAGATGGCGCTCTAAAAGAAAAATTTCTGGAAACAAAAGTAAAGCCAGGGAGAGGGCGAATCTAGCAAGTGAATGACTGTGCCCTTGGAAAACAGTCTGCGATGCGTTGCAAACAATTCAGGACACCTGGCCGCGGACATCTGGATGAGCCTACTGCTCCTGGTGGCACGTTTGCCGGACAGGGTCGGGGCTGTGCCCAGGTCTCCTCACACTCCTTTGTCATTTCCATGCGCTTCCCTCTGGTCTCCAAGTGCTTTTGTTTTATTGGTATCTACTGTCACATTTTCCACGTGGCTCTTCTCGAGTTCTAGAGCCACTCTGCCCACCGTGCAAAGAGCTGAACGTTCCTCGGAGTTTACAGTCCTCGGAGGTGGCACTGAGGTAGGTCAGATGGCCGAAGGCTGAAAGCCCAGCTCCTTTGGCTCCAGCGGGGTCCGAGTCAGGGGCACTGCTTACACTCCAGTGTCTCTCCAGGGGATTAGGCTGAAGCCACCCCCCAGGAGCTCCTCCTGAAACTGCCTCTCCCACCCTCCGTCCGGGTCTCTCACTGGTTTCTCCTGGGACGCTTCCTTCATAAACCACTTGCACACAAATGCTTGTCTCAGGTCTGCTTCTGGGAAACTGCAGGAACTTCTAATGTGAGGACACCAAAAGCAATTAGCAGATGCTATGTGAAAGGTTCTGGCAATAGAAGAGAAAGGAGGGACAAGTGACGGGGTGGAGGGGCCATCATTCCAGGTCAAGCATTGCCAGCTCCACACCCAGGAATCCCGACCAAGCCAGGATCCGTCCGCAATGGCACTTGGGAAATTCCATCAGACAGGAGCGCGGGCTAGCAGCTGTCACCCAGATGGAGGAGCCGCTGTCCTCCTTTCCCCTCCCTTCCTTCACATCTCACTTTCAAAATTCAAATAAGGATATTACTCAAACAAATCATTTCTTCTTAGACATTATCACAGGATTAAAGTTTCCCATTACTGACATCTTTTTTCTAACTTTTT
Organism: Rhinolophus hipposideros; assembly: GCF_964194185.1. NCBI lineage: Eukaryota > Metazoa > Chordata > Mammalia > Chiroptera > Rhinolophidae > Rhinolophus > Rhinolophus hipposideros. Next base: position 1,733,501 of record NC_138070.1, on the reverse strand, counting down.
CATTAGCATTTTCAGAATAAAAACCTCTCATTATGAAGTAAAATATGCATGATCCCCCTTTAATGTATGTACTTCATAATGAGATTTTTGTCACCATAAATTTGTCTTCTCATGTTCTCTACTTCTACCTTATAATACTGGGAGGTCTGGCAACCAGACTTCCTCTGGAAAAGTAAAATGGAAAGATTGTAGCTTGAAGCAAGTCACGCTGCATTTCTTCCTGTTTCACCGCTCCCCCCCACTATTTTCTTCATTCATTCATTCACTCATTCATTCCTGAAATATTTCTGGAACTCTTGTTACTCCCTGGGTACGACTGGGCGATGGGATACAGATGGAAACATTAAGATGCAGTGATGGCCCAGACTGAGCAGCTTCTGCCCATACTTCCCTCTTCCACGTGCAGGGACATCATTTTGGTAGCTTGAAATCAACTATGGGGGGAGTGTTTACACCGTGGACATTGGCAAGTGCCATAAATCAGCACACGGCTGAAGCTCCTTTGGCTTCTAGAGCGTACGGTCCGGTGGGAAAGATGGACGCTAAGTCAGTGATCTTATCAACAAACATAAGGTGGCCAGGGTAAGAAAAGGTGGGAAGTGGCACCTGGAGAGGTGGGAGCCTACTTCACAGGACCCTGGAGGTCAGGGACACGGGACAGGCTCCCTGGAAGCCAGGCTTGGGCTGCGATCTCTAGGATGGCTCAGTAGGAATTCGAAGAGCTCCAGGAGAAGGACCTGCAGGTACAAATGCCCTGAGCCTGGCGGGAGCCGCAGGATGAAGAAGACAGAAGCCCGTGAGGCGGGAACAGCCAGAGGGCAGGGATTGTGGCACGGGGGCAGCTGGAGGGTGTGTGGGGGACCACGAGATGCTCGGTGGGCCACACGGAGTGGTGCCTTCTGGAGTCAGCCAGGGCTGAGGGCCAAATGCAAGCCACAGCTTGACGACGAATGATCGCAGGCTAAAAGTGGTCTTTATGTTTTTAAATGTTGTTTAAGAAGAGAATATACAGCACAGAAAGTAAATGGCCTGCAAAGCCTAAAATATTGACTGTCTCACCTTTTATAGAAAAAGTGTGCCACTCTCTGGTGTTTAGCATAGAAAAGTGGGAAATTAGCAAGCCTTTAAAAACAATCAGATAGCATTTATTTCGGTATGCAAATGCTTGGGAATACCTTCACCAAACGACAAATGCTTATTCCCGCTGAAAATGAATATATTTGGATTTCAGGGCTGATCTGAGACTGTGCTGGGTAAGAAAACAGAAAAAGCACAAGTGCAGGCCGAGGTCCTGGAATAAAAGCTGCAATCAGGATGAGGGTTCAGAGACCAGACTGATTTGTATACAATAATAACTAGTACAAAACGGTCTTCACTGAGTGAGGAACAACAGGCCAAATCCAATTATGCATGTCTGAAGTGGGGGGGGAAAACGAAAAAAGAAAGTGAGAACCTTTCAGACAAGTCACGGTCCTGTAAACATGCCTATAGAACATGAGAGTGTCAGCTGGAGCAAGGAGCAATCCACCACCGTGTGGGACCGTCCCACACGCTGCGGGCATCTCTCAGCCTGGGCCCTGCCCTGCAAGAGCCAGGAGCAAAGCCACGGACGCGATGACAGCTGGCAGCACAGCCAATGCTCTCGAAAGACAAGCTGCACGTCTCAGCTCCTCGGGTCGCTGCACCGTCCTTAGGGACCCCTTCTCTCAGCCAGGTGGGGTGCTTGGCAGAACTGGGCCTTTCCTCTCTTTCATCTAGCTGCACATCCTGCTTTCAGCACCAAGCTCCTCCATGTAAAAGCCTGAGAGTAGGGTCAGTGGGGATGGGGTTGGTGGCTAAACAGACCTAGGTGGGCATGCTTGTGGAGGCATGCGTGCCTCTGGGAGGGGACGGCAGCAGACAGTGACTATTTGCTCTTTTCACGGTGGAGAGCGGGGTCAGCTCCGCTGACACTGCGACCACACCCATGCCCCATCTGACCACCAGTCTGGGTCCATGGCCAGGGGATGCTGGGTGGGCTTGAGCTGGGAATGCTGAAGGAGGGCTTTCCAGATCCGTCCATGGGTGGTGGGGGGCAGGGAAGGCTGCATCAGGATGAGGTCCACCTGGAAACACAGCCACCCCCTCCTTGGCCGAACAGTTTCTAACCCCTCACCTGGACACCTCCCACTGTGCATTGTGGCGTTTTCCTCCCTGGTTCTGGTGACAAAGGTGGCTGGTGGAGCCCCTATTCCCAGGATGGGCCCACTGCTGGGGTGTGATGGAGGGGGTCCTAGTGGTGAAATCAATCCATGCAAACAAAGCGTGCTGTGTTCAGGGTGTCCTGGGGCACACTGGGACGTCCCCCCGAGTCCTTCACATCTAAATGGGAGCCCACTGAATGGCTTTAAGCAAATGGCAGTGGCTTGAAAATGTCCCTGTGGTTGCAGGGTTGAGAATGGATCAGAGACGGACCAGAGAAGACGTGGTTCAACAAGGTAGAAATTCAAAAGAAATGGGGCTGTAGGAGACGCATCTGAGCTTGTGGGAGGGGGGACAGCTGAGGCCTGGTGGTGACGGTGGACCTATGAGCTTGTCCTGATTTCTTTGAAGTCCTGTGGACACAGTCACCACCTTCCTGCCCAGCGACTGCCTCCACTGGGCACCACCCAACGGTGGGGACTTGCAAGAAAACAGACACATCAGCTGTGCAGTCCCTGCGTCGGTCGCCACAAGCCGCCAGCGCATACAGCCCAGCTCTCCCTGCAGCTGGAGAGGGTGAACGCCCAAACTGAAAGCGAGGACGAGACTTGAGTCAATGGCGGGGCTCCCTGCAGGTGGATAAGGGTTATGGGAAGGACGACTGGCACGCAGTTCGATCCCATTCCGTGACCTCCCTGCCCGGAGCCTCCTCGACCTAAGTGGCCATGAGGAATGTCACTGCTGATTGCTATCTGTACACAGGACACAACAACGTGCAAATACCACGCAAACCTATTGCAAAGGGATATTTCAAGTCTTTTAAATGGTGGCATATTTAATAAAACCCAGGAACAGAGTCTTGGAGACAACTCGATTTGTTGAGTCACACCAAGTGATTGACAAGGAGGACCTGGCGTAGTTACACATGCTAAAAAGAGGAAATCAGAGCACAGATAATGACAAGTCAGGCACTTCAAAAACTCAGGATGTGATGACAAGACCACAAGATGAGCCTCTGAGAAAATTTGATGAAGATTTCGTTTTCAAAACGGATCAAAACGGAGTTTGTTTTTTTCTGAAAACTTACCTCTCCCACCCAATCAATCCTGGTTTCAGTCTTCTCTAAGACGCAGGCTGTGGTTCTAATGATAAGTTTTGCTTATTGAAGACGAAACAACCTGATCGTCTCTGTCTTAAGCCTCCTTTACAGAAGGTAAGTTCCTTCCCAATCAAACCTCATTTATAACTACTTGTAGCACGACACTGCAGCCTCTATTTTACATAGATTGACTCTAAATGATCTTTTAGGGAGCGCATGTTTTCCTCAGCGAAAGAGGGCTTCCTACCTTTGAAAGTCAGAGATGGGATTCAGGAGAGAGGGCTGGAGAGTCAGAAGCCACAGAAAGTCTTCAGTCGGTAACGGAAAAAAGGCAAAATTCTATTTAAAGTGAAATGTCCATGAAGTGGTCCCAGAGCCCCCCACCCACCCCCAATCTGAACGTGTCTCCCACTCGTGAGCTGGAGCATGTGCTGAAGACAAAAATAGAAAAAAAATAAAGCTGCCTCTTGTATCTCCACATCCTGACATTTTCTTAAACATGTTCGCTTGGAGATGGAGAACTATTTTATTTTTAATTTTTTTGTTGGGAGTTTCCCTGCAAAAGAAATCTAATTTGCACGCCACAGACACATGAGCATTCTCGCCAGGGCTGCAGACTGTTCCAGATCACACAGTGTCTGCACACACAGGTAACGGGACTCCATACACTCTCTGCTCAGCGTCTCTGAGGCAGCCGAGGGGCAGCCTGGGAAGCAGCACAAAATCAGAACAAGGCGGACTTGGCGAGGAAGGCAGCTCCCGGATGTCTCACTCTCTCCTTATTGGGGGCTGAAAAAAGGGTCTACCTTTGAAGTACCAGCTCTGTGTGGAGGCTCCGTTCCACCTTCTACCTCGAATTGACAATTGCATGGGGTATCACGTTTCCCCTTAGACCTTGCTCTCAAGAATTCCTGATTAAAAAGACTTCCTCGGCTGTATCTGGCCACTCAGTGCTTCTTCTTCTACCACTCCCTCCATTTTACTTCATTTTTAAAGAGAGAACACGCTAAGAGGTAGTTCTCCAGCAAGACTCCATCTTCGCAGGACACGTCAGCAGACAGGTCAAAGGAAGGCGGTTGGGAGTGAAATCCTAAGCGTCTCGACACAGGGTTTTGCTGCTTCGTCTCAAGGGCAGCCCCACAGCTGACAGGTGGCCCACGGACGCTCTTCACCAGGACAGGTACCCCCACACGTCTATCTACACCTGACAGCCAAGCTGCATGTGAAATCCTAAGCACACAAAACCCAACACCTTCGGCTGCATGCTGGAACGAAGGATGAACAAAGACGAGTTTCCGTTCTCTAGCCATGATCTCTTTCAGCATGCAGCTGAATTGCCGCGTGGAAAGCCAGCTTCTACATTCATCTGAAAATGCAAACACGATTACTAATTGATGGTGGTGACCACGGCTAAATCTACTAGTGGTTGGCTCAACTCCCATCTGACATGGCAGATGAAAGCACTGAGAGCCTCCGACGTTTTATTCTTTTGCAATAAAAGAGAATTCAACTATGTATCTAGGGGATTGCTCCTATGGAAGAGATGGCTCTGAGGCTTATCAGTGAAACCTGAGTGAACAGCCGCGCCACGTCCCATGACCAATGCGCAATTGTGCGCCAGCCTTCAAGTCCTGCGGGTCTGAGGCTGAGAATTAATCTGCTGTTGAGGTTAATAGCATGTCAATTAATTTCTTGGTATAAATGTCAATACACTCAGTTAAGCCTTATAATTTAAATATAATTAAAGATCAACTTTAATACTGCCATTTTGGTTTGGGGCATGACTCGCGGTTTACTAAAGTCCCACAAAGCTGCAGAGAAGGAGAAATCCATCAAGAAGTTTGTTTTTCTCATACCAGCAGAGGAAATAGAACTAACGGCCTCTGATTTTATCCCAGGCTTCACACAACCACCTATGAACCTTAACCATTCACGTCACTCACAGGGAATTTTCACATCATGGAAGGGCATGTGGTCATCATAAACACGCTCTGGATTAGACACTGGCTATCGGCAGTGACGCATACTGGCTGAGAGAATGGCCTTTGGGGTGACTTCCACCCAGAACAGAACCCCGACGATGGTACTAGTTATGTTATCTAATACTTAATCTCTTTTAGCCTCTGGTTTCTCAACTGTGAAATGGCCAATAATCGCAACAATCTCCCTGGGTGGCGGTTGGGCCTCTGAGTATGGTGTGCAGGCAGACAGGGTATCCGTCAGAAAGTCAGTGTGGTACATTTTCAAGTGGTGCAATCCATGACCTGCGTAATTGGAAGAGTCCCGGCACTGGTGAGGATGACCAAACGGGATCCTCCATGCAAAGTGTTTAGGACTGCACCCATGCTACGCTCGCCCAGGGCTGTGGAAGGCACCCAGGGTAAGCCTGCCGTCGCAACCGGTGTTAGAGCTGAAGTAAGTTTTGTCTGCTGTCTGTGGGGGCTGCGGTGATGTCAATTGCTACTCTCAGGAAAGTTAGAGCTTTTCTTTCTCCCTTTCTAGCGTTGCATTCTGGCCTCTTCCCTCACCATGGGCCCAAATTCAAGAACTGAAGAAGCAGGAAAGTTAATCCTCACAAAAGACACCTTCATTCAAAGGCATAGGGACCGCCGGTGCTGTCCAAGGTGCTGACCACACAGCCATGACCCAAACACACAGGGCCTCAGCGCTCAGGGAGATTGCATTTCAAGGGATATAAGATCTCTATGGAAACAGACACTGGTGGTGAGAACCCCACCTCACCTGGCTGGAGATTATAGCGAATGTTTGTCCAAGAGGGAATCTGTCAGAGGAGACTTGACTATTCCCACCATAATATTCTGCTGAGCACATTGATTCTTAGGTGAGAGATTTTGCAGCTGTGATTAAGTTAAGGACTTTGAGATGGGAGATTATCCTGGATTAACCAGCTGGGCCCTAAATACCACAACAAGCGTCCTCATAAGAGGAAGACTTCACTATGAGAGAGAGGGAGAGAAGGCCACATGACAATGACAGACGCAGAAATTGCAGTGATGAGCGTAAAAGGAGAGGCTACGACCCAAGGAATAACTGGTCTGTAGAGGTTCAAAAACACAAGGAGACAGATTCTCCATCAGAGCCCTGCCCACAACCGGTGACACGGGTCTCGGTTTTCTCACTTCCAAAACTGTAGGACGATACACTGATGTTGCTTGACGCCGTTAAGCGTGTGGTAACTGATTACAGAAGCCGTGAGAGACAAACACAAGCAGGAACTTGCTCATTGTTAGAAAGCCCAACTTGCTAGAGCAACAAGCTATTTGAAATGCTGAGAAAGCCAGATGCCGAGTGTTACAGACTGTCTCTGCCCCTCCGAAATCCATGCTAAAGCCCAGGGCTCTGTGTGATGGCGTGAGGCCTGTGGGAAGGGATTAGAAGGGAGATGAGGTCATAAGTGCCAACTGGCAAAAAGAACTCTTCAGAGAAATCCACAAGAAAAATGGTTTATTCGAGAAAAGGAAAAAGAAACAAAAACCACCACTGCAGTGCGGGAACGCACACCTCCAACCCGGGACTCCAACCGGCTGCCACGTGAAGGAAAACAATAATGAGCCCAGGTCCAACACGGCCATTCTATTTATTCACATCCCTCCCCCAGAAGTTACCACAAAGTTTAAAAGGAAGTCAGGACCAGAGAATTAAGAAGGGGCCCAGCTCCACCCACAGTCCTCCCAGCTCTAGGGTTAAGCCTCTGAAGATGCCAGTTCACTTTTAGCATGAGGTGGGGCCCTCATGAACGGGATTAGGGTTCAGAGACCTCAGTGAGCCCCCTCGCCCCTTCCATCGTGTGAGAACACGTAGAAAAGATGGCATCTAGGAAACAGAAAGTGGTCCTCCCCGGACACTGGGCCTTCTGGCACTATGATGTTGGACCTCCAGTCTCCAGAATGGAGAGAAATAAGTGTGTGCTGTTTACATTCCCCCCAACATGTGCTATTTTGTTATAGCTGCCCCCATGGAGTAAAATGACACACTTTAATGTAGATACGTACATCTGAACGCTGATGGTTTGACACAAGGATTGTGAAACATGCCTCTGGGAAAGGGTATGTGCCATCTGTGAATGTGCCTCTGTGAAGCCATGTGCCATCGCGTACGTGAACAAGTCCTTCCAGCCTCATTTATTATGTGCACAAACTTCATTTCTTTAAAATGACTTCTTCTCTTTGATTCAAACGGGCCTTGTAGTCATTTGCTTCTTTGCTTTCTTTATCCCCCCACCTGTGCTCATACTGCACGTCCACTCCCTTAATCAGTACGCCCTGAGGACATCAGACTCCAGCAGAAGTCAGTATCAGCCTTAGGAACAAAGCCTCAGGTCTGGGGACCACAGAAACAGTACCAGTTAAACTGCAGATAACATCTTGACCTCCAGTGTGTTTCAGCTCTAGACCCATGAAGGCAGAAGGACCCTACCGGCCACAACCCCTGGGGACCAGACCAAAGGAGGCCAGGACGATACCAGGACCTGAAGCCAGGACCAGTGCCTCCCACCCCCGTCCCCACCAATCGTAGAGCCCAGGACCCAGCTGCCTGAGCTACGGTGACTAATGAGTTTCTTCCTAAGGAACCCACCCCCTAGAGGCCATGGGGACCTAGCTCACTGGTGTCCCCAGGTTTGGTGCCATTTCCTTAAGTAAACCTTTACTTTCTTTGCTGTAAACCTCTTTTACTTTGGTAACGATTACCCCTCCACCACCCCACCGTCTAAGCCACATTCCCGCAATAACTGTATTTAAATGATTAAAGTTTAGGCCTCATCAAAAATTAGAACCAGATCAGGATTTTGCTCTGAGTATCATGAATTTGTAAAACAAAACAGGCAGGAAATTCTTGGCATGTAAATAAACATTTATTTCCTGTTCCCTCTTAGTGTCTTGGGGGACGCATTTGTATTAAATCGGAAGGCGAACATCTCGCTCATCCTTATGGACTTCAAGGAACAAAATTAAGCCAAGTCCTCTGAGGACTGTGATGGGGTAACATATTTTTTTTGAATTTCCCCTTTTCCTCCCTTTCATCCCCTTCAGGCAGCGAGGCTACTTGTGGCTTAGTGCTTCTGGGAGGCCAGAAAAACCTGGAGTTTACTTCCTGGCTTTTAAATTTCAAGAGCCTAGGGCCTTAGGGAAATATAAAGATAACAAATAAATAAATAAAAGAAATAAATAAAAATTTGGAAGAATGAAACAGAATGTGTAATAATGAGTTTCCCACACTCCCCAGAGAATAGCCTAACGTGCTTTCTTGGCTCTGGCTGACGTAACAGGTCCCCACAGAAGGGGAGGCTTAAACACGCACGTATTTCTCAGTCAGGAGGCTGGAGGTCTGAGACCAGGTGACCGCAGGGCCAGGTTCTGGTGCGAGCGGTCTTCCTGGCTTGCAGAGCAGACGGCCACCTTGTCCTGTGTCCGCCCGTGGTGGAGAGAGACAGATCTCTCTTCCTCCTCTGATAAGGACACTACCTCTGACAGGTTAGGGCCCCCGCCTCGGGGCCTCATTCAACCTTAATGACATCCTAGAAGCCCTGTCTCTCTCAGTCACTCAGGGCTTGAGGCTTCAACGCGAATTTTGGAGGAGGGACAATCCAGCGAGTGGCAGACACCTTGGGTGGGCAGAGGAAGAGGACTCAGAGACGGTGAGAAGAGGTCTCTGGACGAGACTTGAGGGGCTGCTGCTAAAGAGAAGAGGCGGGGAGCAGTCAGGGGATGGAGAGCGCCAAGGCAGCTCCAGGTCCCAGGGCTGTGCCTGGCACTTGGCCATTTCCTCCTGGCAATCACAGCACAAAGGCTGGCGAGGGACAGCAGGAAGGACACCAGTTTTTGCCCCAAGGCTGTTTCATACAGTTTGTGTCACTGACTGTACACAGCTCATTGACCCAAAGGTACCTCAGGAAGCCTCAGAGGGGGGGACACAGCTAATCGGCAGGGGGCGGTGCTGTGGAATAAAAGGCTTCCAAAGTGACACCTGGGTGGGCCTTCGTCACTCCTTGGGGAACCAGCCACCCCGTGAGCCGGCAGAGTGCTCCAATGTACCCCAGCTCCAGGACCTCACGACAGCCCTCCTGGGCACGTCCCCAGGACTACGCTTCCTGGGACTTAACTTTCTCCAGTGACTTAGATTCCCACCCCTTGTATGAGTGACCAGGGAATTTTCAGTGACATAAATGTCAGCCACAGCCCAGTGCTCAGAGAGCCAGGGTACAACGTAGCTTCCTTTGTCTTCCATCATTTCTGCCACAACAAATTCAACACTCATTTGCCAGTGTCTGTAAAAGAGACGATAAATCAACATTACGTTCAACCTTATAATAATTCACTAACTTACCCGGTGCAGCAGTCTGTAAACACCGAGCGATTCACAAATAGCCCAATCACGAGATTTTATGATGCAGGCAGAACATTTGCAGTCATGTCCCCACCACAGAATTACAATCAGTGTCGCACTAGACAGAGATCTACGTCGGCTCCTTGTTGGGGAGCACCTGCATTGCCAGGTAATGCTGATGTGGGGGACCCCCAGCTCCTGCAGATTTTAATTCATCCAGGGTGTTCACTGAGCGTGCCTCTGGGTTTCAAAAATAGTCCTTGTGTAATTCCAATGCAAAGGCAGGGTTGAGAACCACCATTTTTGAGATGCAAGGAAACCCAACTGTTTGGGGCAGGTAATTCTATGAGACTTGGGGAGGAAGTGTGGAGAAGGTACCATTTACATCAGTGTCTTCCAGCTGCACAGCACATTAAAGTCGCCTGGGAAGATGAAACTCTGACTCGGCCGGGGTCCGAGCTCAGGAGTTGGTTCCGTTGGTCTGGGATGCTGCTTGGGCACCTGGATTACAGGGCGTCCAGATAACTGGAAACAACAAGACACTACTCGGAACTGTGGTTCTCAGTCCACCCAACGTGCTATAATCACCTGGGAGCTGTACGGATGGATGACTGAGTCCCGGGCCCCAAACTCTGACTTTAAACCAACTGGGACTCCAGCCTGGACCACAGTTATTCTAACAGCTTCCTAGAGCATCCTGCTAGCCCCCGAGTTAGAAACCAGTGGTTCAAACATTTTAGGCTGGAAACAGAGATGCTTGGTTGGAACTAGGAAGAAAATGTGATGCTGTTGCTCCAGAGAAAACTGGCTAAGTCAGGCCTCTGTAAGGTTTCAGGGGTGGCCAGAAACGGTGGTGAGGGCTGAATGATATACCCTAACAACTCCGCATGTGGGAGTCCTACCCCTACGACGTGGAAGGTGACCGTACTGGGAGATATGGCCTCTGAAGAAGCATTATGGTGAAGCGAGGGCATCAGGGCAGGTCCTATGCCAGTACAACTGGTATCCTCAGGAAGAAAGGTACAGAGGCAAGACCACGTGGAGACACAGAGACGATTCGGCCAAGGAGAGAGGCCTCAGAAGAAACCAATCCTACTGACATTGGTCTCCAACTTCTACCATCTAGAACCGTGAGAAAACAGATCTGTTGTGCAAGCCCCCCAGCCTGAGGGCGTTGTTATGGCAGCCCCAGCAAACTAACAGGGAAGGCTTCTCTGGAGAGCAGAGCCTTCAAACAAGTCATAATTCAAGGGAGAGTACGAGCTATGGGGGCATCTTGGAGAAGAACATTCCAGGCTGAAAGGAGAGCAGATGCATTAAGTTCTCGGTCTATGTGGAGAAATGTGAAAAGCAGCAGCAGAATACAATTAAACATTCTTGAAATGAAAAAAATTCCATACAGGGATCCATGAAAAAAATTCCATACAGGTCCTGTTACCAAGAGAAACTAGCCTCTCCTGAGTGTTGGTTTCGTTCCATTTTGTGGTTACTTTCCACCTCGAATTTAATTACATTATTTTTGCCTGAAGACCAGTGGAACTTTTAGAAAGAAGTACCTGGTCTACCTCCTTCAACTGAGGAGAGCCACATCGTAAGTGTTTCTGATATGAACCCTAACTTGACTTTTCTACGTCTACTCATATTCTCCTTTCGCTTGGACTCCCTTCATGAATTAATTTTATCTTTTCTATGGTTAACTCTGGTAATCAGGATGCTACCGATCACCTCTGGAATGATGGAGGTATAAACAAAAGAACTATAAAGTAGTAATAGCTTTAGCATGTCTGCGCTATGGTCACCATCCTCAGACAAAGCCGACACACCACATGATTCTGTGATCTCATCAGTTCTGCTTTCGCTGGGCAATGCTCTGAAATATTTGGACACACCCCTTTGAAGGACACGGGACAGTCTCTCAGCCTCTTTTCCTTTTTAAGGCCAAATCAAAACCATCTCTTCCTCGCAAGGAAACTTGAGAATATATTGGAGAATCATGAGGTGTCCCACCCTCAAAGGGTGTTTCCGTGAAAAGACGTGAAGACGTGCACGCTGCACACAGTTTGCAGAGGCAGCGAGTCCAGCTCTGAGACCGCCTCTTGTGTCACCTGCGGGTATTCCAGGGTTGATCAAAGCCACACAGCGACTCTCCGGCACCCTGGAGCAGGGCTGTCACCCAGCACCCCCGAAGCTAATTGAAAGCTGTGGTCAGGCTGTGTTCTGAGACGCAGACACTTTTAAGATTCTCAGGAGCTCAGAGTAGATTTCTCAGGAGCTAATCAAAGGTTTGGGGGGGAACCTGAGACAAATGATTTCCTAGGCAGCTGAGAGACGGAGAGCTTGGGCTGAAGCAGAAAATTCAATAATGGGGTTTTCTCCACGCTCTGCTAGCTGCTTCTCAGGGCTGTCTGCCCTGGAGCAGAACTGGCTGCAGCTCCTGGCTGGCTGTAAATGGAAGTGTGTCACCCCATTTCCATTCAGCCACTTGCAGAATTCTAGGTCCTCGCAATGGAGGCTGGGTGCAGTGTGGCAGAGTCGAGTTATTTTAAAATGTAGCCATCAGCGCCATTATTCTTGCTGTACTTTTTCAACGGAACCTTGGAAGCCAGTGGGAAGTTCAGGCAACGGGAATGGCAGGGGTTGACGGAGGAAATTCTGAAACAAATGTCTTCAACAGCTTCAGAGACGGAGACGAGGGCGGCCTCTGAGCATGAGTTTCAATCACAATGTGCCTTTGGATGCTGTCAGGAGGTAATCGCCTGGGAACACTGGTGCACTCAATCAGATCGGTCTCTTGAGTATATGCTTTTAATTCAATCAGTGGATTGCGTTTAATGAACCTGATTATGGGTAATAAACGATAAAAATGTGCTATCCCGGGAGGCTTTCATCGTCGTAGGAGACTTAACGCCGTGGAAATCCTGGTTAGCCCTGGCCTACAGTCTTGTTTAGTCCATATCTGCAACTGGCCATGACTCTGCTGTCCTCTGCAGACACACACACACACACACACACACACACACGGACACACATAGACACACACACACACGTGGGCATGTGGTTAAATTACGGGTTTAATTTGTACTCAACAAGAATTGGAAGAAGGAAACAGCGTCTGCATTCAGTTCTTAGAGCTGCCCTTGTCACCTCGGTGGCAGCAATTACTAAAGGTCCCTGAGTGAATGAATGAACGAACGAATGAATGGACGAATGAATGCAACTGTGATGAAGAATGTCTCTTTCCACACGAGGAATTTAGGTTGGGAAGTGGGAACTACAACCGCTGAACCTGAGGGTTGCTCACAATACCTCCGTTCCCATCCCAGAAACCCTGCAGCAGTAACAGTGCATGTCCAGGTCCCACATTCCTGTCCCCGCACAGTTGTTTTCACAGATTTAATGTGCTGCAAAGAGGCACTGTCTGAGAGGTCGCTGGCGATACGGTTTCTTTCACACGCACACTGAGACGCTAGGAAGGGAGAAGGATTTTGCCTGTAGGCGCAGCCCACAGACCTGGCTAAACCACAGGGTTTATGGACTTACCGTGCAAGTGACAAAGCAGAGTTGGCTTTCTATCCCTTTACGACGCCTGTCTTTGTGGTTTTCCCTAGACCTCAGGGATTGTGTGTCTCCCTGCAACAGGCCAAGGGACTTCGCCTTTCCATCAACTGTAAGATGACTTTTCTTTTCCTTTTATATTTTAACATCTTTGCAATTGGCATGACGTTGCCTTTGCAAAAACACGTGAGCGTGGTTGTTTTGCCGGTGGTGGTACAACCGGACATTTCAGGGAGGAATGTGAGCTCCTGGTTGTGGCCTGAAAACGTTTCATTGACATCTGATAATATCAAGAAAGCGTCAACATGTGACATTACCACCAGAAGAGGTGGGGATGGTTTCAAAAGAAATTCTGAAGGCAATAATTGAGAATCCTTTTAAGGAATGCTTGCCTCTTGAAGGTGAGAGGGTGATACTCTGGAAAATCAGGGTCACTGGTAACTGAGAGTTGATGTGATTCAGACATCGGACTCAATATGAGAGCGTTAGAAATGTCACCAACAATTTACTGTGCTTTTATCTCACTTATGTACGTACAAGACAGTTATATGATTAAAAACCTGAGTCTAAAAGAGATCTCTCATTTTGTATAAAAAATTATGAAGAAAAATTGTGTCATAATTTAAATGGCATGTTTTGTTTTTTCCTTACTGGTAATCAAAATAACAGTACATTTTATAACCTATGGCACTTTATCTCAAATAAAATATGGTAATAACAACCTCCACGTACACAAAAATATAATTAATAAGCTACATTTTTTAAAACACTACACAAATAAGTAATAAACTGCTAGTTAGCTTCTGGATTCCCTTAGGAGATAAACAGATAATCTGAAAAAAAATCTTCCCACTTGTTACAGGGGACATTTTTATATGATCAACAGTCACAGACTTCACTTTTATGGTATTGAGATTTAAGCATTTTTATTTGAATTTATATTGACATAATTGTAGTTTCATGTGCAGTGATAAGAAATAATACAGAAGTATCTCCTTTGCCCAGTTTTCCCCAGTGGTAACACCTTGTACAACTGCAGCGCGATTTCCCAGTCAGCATCCTGGCAAAGAAATAATCACGGGTCTTATTCAATACTTGTCCTCACGTGTGTGTGTGTGTGTGTGTGTGTGTGTAAGTCAAAACACTCTTGTCGCCCATGTTGGTTTGGTACTCAACAGTCAGAACACTGACCAGCTCCACCACCACCAGGACCCGTCATGTTGACGTACAGTGGCCCCCACCGGCCTCCTGCCTCCCCACCCCCATCCCTAATCCCTCACAACCACTGTTCTATTTCCTACATCTAAAATGTTATCATTTCAAAAATAGTATTTCAACGGAGTCATCTAGTATGGTACCTTTCAAGGCCATTGCTTCTTCCCCCAGCATACGTTTCTGGAGATTTTTCCAAGTTGTTGCATGTATCAATAACTCACTCCTTTTTATTCCTAGATCAAACATGTTTTTAAGAAAGAAAACGGATATTGAATCCTTTGAGAGTTGTTTTGAGTAGGTATGGGGGCAAGGGCATACCGAATCTCGTTTGTATGCTCTTCCTGAAGAACAGAGGGGGCTTAGTAGTGGCGACAACTGTGATGGGAATCACCTGGTCCTTTGCTCTCCTGCGAAGTGAGACGGCACCACTAAAAGTCAAGGTAATCCCAGGAGCCACCCTTTCTACACCCTGCATTTGCTTCTCAAGCCAGTTAGGACTAACAGCAAGGGTGCCGCCCGGTATTGGATTTCTTGTTTCCTTCCTCCTGTGAACTCTTTCAGACACACAAGAGCACAGTGACCAAGCTGCCAAGAAAACCACCTCGCAGAGCAGGGGATTAGGCTCTGAGGGACGTACGACAGGGTTACCTACCTCTGCCGAGCCTGGAAAACACGTCTTCCTTTCAGATAGTCAACCAACGAGAAATTACAGCCTCTTGTTGCCACTGGGTTTGGAACACCCTGTGTTTTAGAATTTATTTAGGATGCCCTTCCAGCGTGCCACCTGCCATCTCCGAGGTAGATTTTTAAATGATTCCCATCCTGCAGATGAGGAAACATAAATCCAGCACGACTAAGAGATTTTCCCCAGGTTCTGTGGCTCCGAAGTGAAAAGCCAGTGTCAGATTCCAGGAAGTCTGACTCGAGAGCTCTCTGTACGCCCCACTCTATGAAGTGTGTGATACCTACAGGAACGGGCACACCTCATATGTGTGGAGCTTGACAAATTGTCACAATGACTTTGCTGTGTCATCAGCACCTGGACCAAGGTATTGATCCATTACAAAGCTCCAGAAGTTCCTCTCCAGTTACCGTGTGTCCCCAAAATAGAACCTGGTTGGACAATCAGCTCTTAAGCGTCTTTTGGAGCAAAAATTAATATAAACCCAGTATTATATTAAATTATATTATGTATTATATTATACCTGGTCTTGCATTATAGTAAAATAAGACCCGGTATTACATTATTAATATTACATCATATCATATCATATCATATCATATCATATCATATCATATCATATCATATCATATCATATCATATATCATACCCAGTCTTATATTATAGTAAAATAATACCAGGTTTTATATTAATTTTTGCTCCAAAAGATGCATTAGAGCTGATTGTCCGGCTAGGTCTCATTTGCGGGGACACACGGCACTGCGTCTAGCCCACCACTGAGCACTGAGGTGGCTTCTGAAGCCGCGCTGCCTGTTTCGGTACCCGCTGCCGATGGAATCACACCCAGCGTACTTTCCAACGCCTGGCTCTTTCACAGAACATGAGCTCATCCATACTGATGCGTATGGATCGCGTAGCGCGTTAATTCTCACAGTGGTGTTGTGCTCCAGTGTGTGAATGAGTCGCAAGTTACTTATTCATTCTGCTCTCGACGAGCATGTAAGCGCTTCACCACTCTAGGCTATGTCCTGTGAACATTCTGGTGCCTGTCTTTTGGTAACACACATGCACCCCTTTAGTCTGGAGTGTAATTCACCCAGGAACGTAATCATTGGGTCAGAATCCACAGTTAAACATTGCCGTGTTGTTGGAAAAACTGTTGTTGGTGGTGCAAGTATTATGAAAGCCTACTAGCTTTCAGTAGCAGCTGAAATTTCCACTCTGCTACCAAAACAGAACTTGAATGCTGAAAGACTCGGCGGTTGATTTACTATCAAACCCTCCCACTTTAATCCGGCTGTCACATGTCAACTCAGAAGCCAGTTTACAAGACTCTGTCTTTGAAATTTACCACCTTTCATGCCATAGCCATTTTAATTAGGGTTAGAACATCTGAGCACATGTTTGGGGACACTCAGATTCCTTCCAGTCCATTAAGTAGACAAGGGACATTCAATTACCAAGTATTACCGTAAGCACCACCGGAAACGAGCCTCTAGGCAGTATTATAGCATCAATCCCAACTCCGGCAAAATCGCGATCATTCGCTGTCTGCCACATCGGAAGGAGCGCTGGGCCCTAGGCCCCTGCTGGGCGGCTTGCAGGTGACGATGGGGTTTGTGGGTGGGAAGTGCAGCCAATCTCCTGTTGTGATCCTGACCACTTGGGAGCAGGCAAGACAGAACGCTCCACTCGAGGGTAACAGAAAACATTGGTTCAATTGAACGGGCAAAGAAAGAGGAGAGAGACCCTAAATATTAACACAAGAAGTGCTAATAACTAGAAGTCATTACTTTTTCATGATCAAATGCGTCATTTTCATAGTGGGTAAAAAATGCCAACCCAAGGTCAATCTTGACACCATGGCATCTCGAGTTTGTCAACCTTGCACAGACTTCGGGAAACTGGCCTCTTTTCATGAATATGTAGTTTCTGAAATAGTCAAAAGCAAGAACTGGGATGAAAACAGGCTTAGACCCCAATGTGTTCTCCCCAGAGCCCAGAGTCCCAGGACAGCAGCGGCAGTCTCAGCTGTCTTTCATGGCTGTTTGTGTCCTTACTGCCTGTTTCTCCTTTCAGCCTCTTCATAGACTTGTTATTAAATCTGTAATTTCTCGTTTGTGGTCTCGGTTTAGTTTCAGTTTATAACCTACTCTTTTTATTGCAAGGTATTAATGACATACGGACTGTTGGAAAACCTAACTTCTAGAAAGAACTGCCAAAGCCATACCACAGAACTGGCCATCAAGGAGTGACGGTCACTGTCCCACCTATCAGCAGGTGGCCCCCAAACCACTAGCACCAGTTGAGCTGCCAGCGCCAGTCTGTACCAGCAACAGAAGGTGCCCCCAGCCCTGCCTCTCTGCCAGCTCCAAACACAAACGTGCATGTGCACATCCGATTGGAAAAACCTAAACCACACCCAGAAATCCTCATTGCAAGGGCCTCTGGGAAATGTAGTTCTTAGCTGCTCAGTGGAAGGAGAAGTCCATCAGCCCCATACCCTGTACCATTTATCAATGGAAACATGAAGTGGCCATTTTGCCACCTTGTGTAAACCCTATACTTTCATAAGTCAAGTCTGTAGATGACCTGTGTGGAAGCTGAGATTTCCACGAGTGAGAACAGTGCTTCTCCACCTTCACTGGGCATCAGACTCATGAGGACAATCTGAAACATGTAGAAGGCTGAGACCCGCTCAGGCTGGGTGGCTCAGATGCCCCTAATAATTCTAATATGCAGCCGAGGTGGGAATGCTGGGAGAGGAGGTACGGCCATCTCCTGGGGCTGCTACCTCCTGAAAACCACAGGACCCCACAGAAGAGAGAATTCTGAGTGTCACTCCGTTCAGGACCAAATTGTGAAAGGGAATGACGTGAAAACAGGGGTTTAAGAACACGCCCCCCATGCATGGGGAGCACGTGTTGGCCATGAACGACGAGTGGGGAAGGTGAAGAGCTGCCTGTGATCAGCAAGACCTTGTGTGGAAGAAAAATGAAACGCAGTATTCAGCAGCCACGTCAACTACCGATAATATCAAAGCTTATCGAAACTTGAAGGGCAAATTAGGCAAAACAAAACGAAGCAAAACAGACAAAGATGGCTGCCAACAAGTCATATCACAATAGGACAGGGTCCACAAGGCCCTCTGGGGGCAAATCTGAGGACTAACATCCACGTTTTCATCTTCTCTCCACAGAAAATCTCACAGCTCAAGGGTACCCGCTAGTCCTAGAAAACGGATGAAATGCGAGCACTCTGCTTTCCTGGCCTCTGTACCAACGAAGGCCCACGAAGGTCTGCACCCACGTCCCCATTCCGTTCCTTTCCCAGGGACAGACCCTGGCTACGCAGTGTGTGGCCCACGGACCAGCTTCCCTTAGAACCAGTTGAAATGCACACTCCCGGACCCACCCGAGACCTCCGCAATCAGAACCTGTGTATGTGACCGTTGCAGAAGCACGTTCCCGATCATCTGAAACCACGGGCGCACATGCTGCCATCTTACAGTGCACCATCCTATTGAGAAAGTTCGAGCACCTAAGAAGGAAGCAGCTTCCCAGTTTGTTGGACCTGAGCGGCCAGTCTCCGCGTGACGGAATGGGCTGACATGCCCACACAGCCTGCAGTAACTCCATTCATCTCAAACTGTCTGTAAGCACAGTCTTGCCTACTCCTGAATCCTAACGAGCACTTTAAATTATTAAAATGCTTCTTAAACATACTGGATTATAGATTTACTAGGACATTTAGGGAAAGAATAGGTTTGTGTCTCCGTTATTCCCAGTGACGTGAAAACAGGTTGTGGGCCCACCTCACACCCACCAACTGGCTCAGCAGTTGATCTGACTATCTGGTTGTTAAGAGGACGTGACTGAAATTTCCCTGTTCCCTTATGGATGAGTGGAAAACATGAACCCACCCTCCTCTGCAGTGACAAGAGAATAAGGGCACAAAATTAACTGCTACAAATGTCTCTCCAACTTCTTTTCACGTTTAATAATTTAGAGCTTGAGTTGTTTGCTCAGAAGGCAAAGATATCTTCTGTTGCAAATTTCATGGCCGTGTATTACAGAGAGCAGGAGGCGAGGCGGCAAACCATTGGTGCATACTTAACGGACTCCCCAGAGAGAGGCAGCTGCGTTCCGGAGCAGCCGCGATCAATCCTGACATCCCAACACAGAGGCTCGGAAAGCTGGCTTCCAGGAGCCACACGCCCCTAATTCCCATTAAATCAGGATATTGACACTGCGCGGAATGGGGAACGTGCTCTTGCCCGATTATGGAAATGGCGCCCGTTGCTCCTGAAGCTTTTTGTAACAAAGGCATAGAGTGATTATCTATTTCTCAGGGCTAGTGACATAAAGACTAACAATAAGGCAGGTGTGCGTTCTCCACCTAACCCTGAGCCTTAACCTGAACCCTAAGCCCGACAGCAGCACTAAGCACTGACACCAAGAGGAATACTGTATCTACTATGTGACACTCACGTGAGTGGCACGTAACACTGCACTCGCACTTCCAATGGACTCCTTCCATAAAACCACCCAGCTAACTCACACCGGGCACTTGCTATGTGTTCTACGCTATTCAAACATTTTACTCATTTCATTCGTAAAGCAAATCTTCGAAGCAGGACTCATCACCATTTCCACTGGGAGATGCAGGAACAGAAGCAGACAGGGCTGGGTCACTCGCCCAAGAGCAGACGGCTGATAGACAGGAGAATGAAGATGGGAAAACAGGCAGCGTGATGCCAAACTCCACGTGTGCAGCTTCTGTTCTACTGCAGGAAACTTACATGCCACGGTGTCACACCGACGAGTCTCCAGGAAATGCTGTGATGGGACGGGTGCCAATGGTGGGAACTGGACGGCCCCTCAGGGGCATGGGGACCCTCCCCACATCCCGGCCTCAGCACAGGCAGTGCTGCTGCAGGACCAGCTGGGAGGAGAGCGAGTGTGGGAAGGAACCATGGCTGTTGAGCTGCCCGGGCACCGTCCTCACACCAGACTTTCCTGGAGTCTACACCCGGGGCTGGCGAAGTACAGCCAAGGCCAGGCAGGCTCCCCCTCACTGGGACACAGCTCGCCACTCACCCATAAATCACCTGGGCGTTTGGTCTTACAGGGGCCACGCAGAGCAGTCGTGCCAGCGCACGTGCGGCCCAAGCCAGAGATACTCGCCGGCCCTCTCCTGGTCTGCAGTTACCTTCCTGAGCAGCCATCTCCCTTCACCTCCCGCCCTCCTCCCATGGTGTTCTGGGGTTCACGCCACTTAACCAGAAACAGGTTTCTACTACTTCTGAAGTTTCTAGAAAGCCCATGGCTAAAAGGCACAGACAAGCCAACTCAAACTGGCTTCAACCACCAAGAAAACGCGGTGCTTCCTGAACAGAGAGGAGGTTCAGGTCTGCGCTGGCTTTGGGTATGGAAGGAGCCAGGAGTCCTGACATCTTCTGGTCTCCACGGGGCAGAGACAGGAGTGCGAGCGGTTCCCAGAGGGGACTCAGGTGCTGGGGTCAGGCGGAAGCCCGCGCGGAGGGAGCAACCTCTGCTTGTGTCCCATCCACGCCACCGCTGGAGCACGGCCGAGCGTGCACAGAGGGTTTTGGTATTTTGAGAGCCTGGAAGCCCAGATTTTCAGGTGAAAGCCTTTGATTTTTCAAACAATTAATTTTAATTTAACACATAGTTCAAACCACATCCTGTGGGACAATAGAAGTGTTATATGTGTGACAGATTCAGCCCCTGACTGCGAGTTTCTGGTCTAGACTGAAAGTTCCTGGAAGGAAACATCATATCTCACTCATCTGTACCCTGTGTGTGTAGCTGTGGAGGCGCAAACTTGGGTCCACTGAATGAGTGAATGAATGAATGAGTGAGGGAATGAATGAGTGAATGAATGAATGAATGAACCAACACTAGCACTACCCAGCTCTTTGTTAAGAACGTTACTCGTCCCTGGTGCGCCAATGTGTTTAATGGATCGCAATTTAAATGCAGTGACTTCTTGGGGTTGTTTTCCTGTTTTTTCCCACAACGGTCGCTGTGTCTGAGGCGCAGGCTGAGAGTATGTTCTGGGGTTTTCTGAAGACGCACTTAACCTTCTCCCGTCTGGATGGCACCCCACCAGTCTGCAGCCTTCATGTTTCCTTTTCGAGGGGAGCAGGGTTCCCATCATTGCCTCAGGCTGATCCTCAGAGACCGGGTGACCTTGAGCGTGCGTGTCCTTCAACGCCCTCGAGGAGCTTTTCAAACGCCCGTCCTGAGACGTCCTGCATGGCCTCTCCTTCCTGGACTCCAGCTAGCAAGAGACTCACGCCACACCAAAGTCGTTTCCCTCTTGCAGGTGACGTTGTCACTCAAAGGTGGCCATTACAGGGCACGGGGACAAGAGTACAGCACAGAGCAAAGCCATGCTCTCCAAGTCCCAGGGCAACAAACACTACCTGCTCTCTGATCGCCCCATCACTGATCTGCCGGGCGCCACAGAGAAGGCGTCCACCTTGCAACCACACAGAAGTACTTTTCCCAAAGGGGTCATCCTTCAAGATTCATATTTCCATAAGTGACAATGCTATTCGTTATCACCACTTGCTCGGTAACGAGGCAGAATTGCAAATTGAATTAGACGACTGCGGTCTCCAAGTGGTTTCGTGGCATCGCACATTTCTCAGCAGCCAGCCGAGCATGCTATGCCATTGATCAAATTGTGCGGCCTCAGAATGACGGGTGGGAAAACCCACAGAAAACAAAGCAGGCCTCTGAGCCGGGAGCTAGAGCTATTACTTTCAATTGCAGTTTCTGCCCAGAAACGTAAAGATATTTTATCCTTGCTGGCTGCTGCTTTTCTCGATTCATTTCGTAAGACCTGGGGACGCAAACCCTGCCCCAGAGAGCCCAGCAGTCCCGGCCTGGGCTGGAAACTGCCCTGACGCGCAAGCCCTGAGCCCAGCTGTTGGGCGAAATGACGGAGCTCAGCCGGCTTCAAAATGACCATGAGATTTTCTCGCCAGCGTCGACCACGGAAACCGCTAGGTCTCTCATGGTCTGCGTTACTTCTTGGAAACCTTAGTGTAGGGTTTCTGTGCCAGGATAGATTATAAGACACTCCCAGGCTGGGGCCATCCTGACATCAGGAGGGCACAAGGGGTGTCCGCAGGGAGACTGAGAAGCAGGCACAGCAGGGCAGAGTCTGGATGCCTTCCAGGCTCCGTGGCTCTGAGGCACCACACTGTGCCCACAGGATGCCATGTATACACTCCATACATGTCACATCGTAGTGGCTTGGGAACAACAACACGGAAAAGCCGCATGCTGCATGATTCCACTTAGAGGGAATGTCCAGAGATGAAAGATCTATAGACAAAGTAAGTGTGCGCTCCCTGGGGCTGGGGCGGGAAGGAGATGGACGGCAGAGGCACAGGCGTCTTCTGGGGACGACAGCAGAGGACACGTGGATGGTGCAGCTTACACAATTCTGCAGACGCACTGAAGTCATTGAACGAGGCACTCAGAACAGGTGGATTTTGTGAACTCTGAACTACGCGTCGTAAAACTCGCAAAAAACAATGACTGGAACCAGTAATAGAAAAATAGAAACAAAAAACGATGACCTTGCACCTCTGTCACTCATCCACCAAAGGTATGAGCAGTTTCCACCACCAGGTAACTGGGGGGTTCAAAATAGAGTAGCTTTTACTATGGAAAATAAGAGGGGCCATTTTTACCCATTAGATTGGTGCACATTGAGACATCTGACGATATTAAACACAGCAAGAATGGGAAGGGGGTATTCCAGTGTAAAACTGGTAGGAGGGTGACTTGCTAAAGGCACTTGGGAGAGGAATTGGGCAGTATTTAGTAAAACAGAAAATATTTATAATCGAGAGTCGAGTAACTCTCCACTGCAGGGGTGTCCAAACTGCGAACCGCGGCCAACTGCGGCCCACGATCCATTGTTAATTGGCCCGCAGCAAATTCCAAAAATATATTTAGTTTACTTAAATAAACCAGGTGAGGCAACACGTACTTCACCTTGAGTGAGTGGCCCGGCTGTTTGTGTATTTTACCACATATGGCCCTTGGTGAAAAACGTTGAAAAAAGTTTGGACACCCCTGTTCTAGTGTATACCTGAAAAACTCTTTTTCATGCACTCACGGAGGTATGTACAGTATACTCATTGCAGTAGTGTTTATCTTAGTGAGAAAAACAACAAAGATGTCTCCAAGTGCAAGGAGGTCCTACATACCCGCCCACTTGGCATATACGCAGGTCCACAGGTATGTACACAGACACTTGCATATATACAAATGGTAGCAGCTCTGTATATCCATATATGTGACTCTGAGTCTAAGTAAATCTTAAAAACAAATTCAGTAAAAGAATTGCAAAATGATTATTTTAGTATCATTATTTATGTATGTAAAATTAAAAAATACACAATTATGGAAAATTAGAAGATGCATGGCCGGCCAAGGGCCGCCGTGTGTGACGAGACACTGGGTAAGGGACGGGGGTGGCGGTGGCGGCTGTGGCGGGGGTGGGTGACTGCCTACCCCATTTCATGCCCCTTCTTTCTCCCTTTCAACAACAGAAACCCCTGATTCGCAAACTGGGCATCTGGCCTGCTACATTCCATACCATGGGGTTGGCATGGACATGGGACTAAGTTCAACCAAGGGAAGATGAGAAAAAATCATTTCTGCAATTTCAAGGTCATGTCCCTGAGTGGAATTTGCTTGTGGGCCACTTTCCCTCTCCCTTCCCTGCTAACGAGACGGAGGCCTTGAGGGGCTGGGCCGTTTGTGTCCATGTGGGCAGGGCAGTGTCTAGGAGACCACAGAGCAGCAAGGGGCAGGCGCCGGGGTCCTGCCAGGCCAGGTAGGACACACCTGCCTACCTTCCCGGGAGGCTCAGCTGCTGGGACTTCTGCACTACAAACACGTCTTTTATCTTGTTCACACAGTGCTAGTGATTCTTGAAGCGCTTCAACCCACCATCCCGCGTAACGTGATATTTAAAGATGACTTTACATCAGAACATTTTTATTCCTTAACAAATCCAAGAGCAAATCTGATAAAACCATATTGTTGTTCATTTTCATGGAGGTGAGATGTGTCTACGGAGCTATTTCCATGTCTCTGTTACGTTTTCTGCCTTCCTGAGACTTTTAAATGTATCCAAGGAAATATACAGACAGTCGCGTTGCTTGTATGCCTGAAATTGTGCTTGAAGGTGTCCACTAGGGACGTGTCACAGAAACACACTTATTGGGTTGCAGGCGAATCTATTCATGTCTCCTATCTTCTCCCAATCCCTGGGCTGAAAAATAACCCCATTCTTAACCTTACAGGAATCTTGACACTACTCGCCTGCTTTTGGTTCCCAGGTGCACTGCGAGCCCACGCTCCATTTTCAGCAGCTTGCCTGTCGCGTATGTGTAAGTAACGAAACTCAGCAGGTGACACCGACCCCCTCGCCCACCAGTGTGCAGGGGGTCCTGGCGAGATGGGGGGTGGGGTTTCCCGTGGCCATCACTCACCACCTGCGTGGCTGTCACGTAGGGTCAGAAACTAGATTTTCGGGTGTCCTTCATATGCCGGGGTCTTCACCATGTCGCCTGTCCTTAATCATGTTATGAATCTAGACTTTCCCACGGACACCATAAAACTTAATGAACGATACCCCTGGAAGGCACACGGAGCGGTAACCACAAACTTGATTTAACACTTTCCAGTTTGGGTCCCAGTGATTACGTTAAGCCCGTCTCAGGGCTGAGGACAAGCCAAGAAGAAAAACCAGGAGGGAGGAATTCAGGAGAGCTGCAGCACGACGTGTGCCTTTCTCTTCCTCAGTCCTGGGACGTGTCTGATGCCGTCAGTGGTCATGCTTTGCACACATAGCAACTGTCCTCTCCGCCCACACTTTTCTCCCCGCCAGACCACCTAGAGCTGAGAGTAATGCTCGGCGGTGACACGTGGCCCCGGGAGTTCACCTCCACGCTGGTCCATCTGAGGTCATGGAGCTGAAGCTTCCAAGAAGCAAAAGCCGACCCCAGATACGGACGTGATGGCCCCTGAGCCAGGGACTTGCGTTTGGGCCAAAGCTTTGGCTCCTCCGTGGGGAAGGCCTGGAGAAACAGGTGTACACAGTGCCTGAAACCATAGGAGACGAGACAGGTGCTGGGAGACGCTGTTGCCAGGGTTACAGGTCCAGAGTAAGGATGGGCAAGAGGCAGGTACAGGGTGGATGGGGAGAAACGAGAGGCTGAAACTCCAAATTCATGTCCAGTGCAGACACATTCAGGAAAGCACGCTTCCAGGGTGACCTTGGAGGCGACACTGGCGAAGGCCGACCTGCCCAATGGGCATCAGGGCCCACACTCCTTACACGGGGAGCCCGGGCTACTGGCAGTGAGAACCACGGGTCCTGCGCTTCCCAGACCCAACGAAGGAAACTCAGAGTCCCAGGGATTCCACACTTGCTGTTTTCAGATCCGTGTGATGGGAAAGGGGTTGTAGGATTCGTCCTTTCTTAAAGAAAAACTCTTGGGGGAAATATATCATCTTGATGCCAGCTTAAATATATAATATATTTTTTTAATTAAGTACCAGTTGTTTCATTGGAGTAGGAAAGCTACCAACATTTAAGTTGTATTCCAACTTACTTATGTCTCTTGGGGAGAAAGAAAAAGCGAGTAGGGGAAATGAAGTGGGAAGTCTGTCCATCTGCCTCCCGTGCACACAACACCCCCACGCGTGTGCACATGGATGGTACATCTGCCTTCAGTCACCTCTGTTCCAGCCACAATGGCAGCACGAGAGACACTGTCACCTGTGGGTGCCGAGACCCTGAGGGTGACTCACTCATGAATTAGGAATGACCGCGTTCAGCAATCCGGGAAGCCACGTTGTCACCAACATTAGGAAACTCTCGTCTATTGTTCTGACGTCTATTTAATAAACAGAAGTGCTTCTCCACATATGGAGTGTGAAAACCCTGGGTACCCACAAATAGCCCACAGACATATTTGAAAACTATGTTACTTCCTATCTGTGTGTTCCAGAACTCAGACCGTGGAGCTCAGTAATGCACATAAAATAGTAGACATCACTCACTCAGCTCGATACACACATTAAAACGCATCTCAAACGCCGCAATGGCCCAGAAAGTTGAGCAGCTCTGTAAACACACCACAAACATCTGTGAACCGTGGTGATGCTGTGGGAAGCGGACGTGCTCTCAGAACACTTTTGTTTCTTATACACTTTTATTTCTAAATACTTTTATAATGAATGTTCAAATAATAAAAATCATAATCAGAGGGAGCAATGAACTTATTTCCATTTGGGGAGAAAAAAAAGCCAACTACCAGGACAGGGGACAAATGGATTGGAATGGGCTGGATGAATCCTAAGAAAAGTCTACCTGTTAGTATATCACTGACCAACGTTCCATGAACAGAGCCAGACACAACAGTCACCATAGTGACCCACCGTACAGCCCTTCACGGAAGGAGGCCACCTCCCCCCCACCTGTCAGCTGCGTGGACGGCGCCAGTCCTGGAACAGATTCTGGGGCTGTCACCCTGGGAACTAACTGACCCCTGTCCAGGGGGCAGGCAACCCAAGGCCAAGTCCAGTGTCCATGAAGTCGCTCTTGGAAACTACTGATGCTTTTTAAAATCACCCTTTCACGTACTCAGATATATTGTTAGAAATCCTGGCTCCTCGTAATAAAGATGCTGATGAATGCATTGCGATTAAAGGGGAGAGACTGCAACCTTTCCCAGGGGCGATTTTTTCCAGGATTTTGTGTCCTCTGATCCTTGGGTCACCGAGCCGGATTGCGAATCATCCTAGTTTCCATGGGGAGACTGAGGTGTGAGGAGTCCATGTTCCTCACCCCGGTTCCAAGCTGATTCTCTCACTTCCCCATGAGAGTCCTTCCTCCATGTAGGTTTCACCAAGTGGCCACATAAGCCCCCCCACCCCCCGGATATAAATGAGCTCATCAAATACGCAGCCACCACACACACGTCTTTAAAGTTACACAATACGTACCGGGAGCTGTTGGTTTACAAATGCTTATTTTTGCACGCTCACATTTTATGAAATAATTTTGCACAAAGTCACCACATGACTTTTCATATGAGCTGACTTTATCAGTCACTTTTTTGAAATCATAGTTTTTCAGAGCATGGGACTGTCACCCCCATAAAGGCTGTTTGAGGACACGTGTGACCACTTACGATGCTGACCCTGTCACACGTACTCCGAGTCATGAGAACACATCCATACGCTATCTGGACAGTTGCTTTTCTCATTTACTCTCTAGGTGTGTATTTATGAGCCTTGAGAAGTCACCGCTTTCTATATTGCTTTTTTGGACTTCTAAGTCCTGTTGACAAGCCTGAGTCATGTCTTCAGAAATAATGATGAAGTTTTTGTTCCACTGTGTCCCCCACACCCTTATTGTGTTTAAAACCAGCATGATTTAAGCTCTAAAACTAAGCACTGACTCAGCTAGGGGAGCTAATTCTTCTCCCCAAACGGTTATCAGCAGGTAGAGACGACGCGCTCCTTTCTGCGAACTCTGGCTCGGATCCCAGCCAGCAATATTTCCTTTGAACATCTTTGTTTTTACAAGCATGCGGGGCTATAGCATTTTTCCCATAAGTGATTATACTCTGCATGATGTAATTCTTCATTTTCCCCTTACTGCTGTTTCAAAAGTTACACGCTTTAAAAAAAGAAATTCTGGAACGTGTTCAAAATCAAATGCCATCAAGTAAGAAACTTCTTAAGAATTTCAACGGAAGAATTCTCCCTCTTTTCTGAAGAATAATTTTTCAGGAACAACTCGACTTATATCGTTCCTGTAAATGTCTGAGACCTGAATTAACCTTAGACTTTTGACTCCAAAACATTACGTCTTCCTAATGCACAGCCACTAAGCGTGAGTCGCTACTAAGTGTGGGAAACGTGGCTAGGGCAACCCAGAGACAGAATTCTAAATTTCATTTTACTTTTAATAGCACAAGTGGCCAGTGGTGTCCATACTGGCCAGCATATTATAAGAGCTCACTGCCACCTCACAACAGGGAGAGGCAACAAAAGGAAGACCATCAGATCTGAGCACACCTGGTGAAGGTATGAGCGCCGGTCCCAACGCTGCCCGAGGGATGGACACAGCTGCCCTCTGCTCTTGTGTTTGCCTCCGAGCTCTTCTTCACGTGTCCACCCATGTTCCCTTTTCAAGATCTCTCAACCACTCTGCTTGGCTCCTCCCCCCAGGTGGAGCTCCCAAACCAGGTGTCACTCCCTTAGCTCCTGTTGCTATCATTCCACAGAATTCTCCAGGCTGTGAGGTAGTTGGTGTGAGTGGGGGCACTGACTCAGTGGGGGGAGCTGACCTGCAACGAGGCTTAGGCAGATCTTCCTTTCCAGCTGGTGAAACCCCGCTCGGGCTGTACAAACAGCTCGCAATACATGTGTATACATTTTTCACACATGCGCCCGAATACACTGGAGAGAAACCTCCTGGCACGGACCTGCGGGTCTGAGAGCACAGGTGTGCATACAGTTTTGGGGGGGTTGTCAAATTCTCTCCCAGAGGGGTTGTGCCATGTTTTACTCACCAAAAATGGAAAGGGGTGCTTCTTTCCTCAGAGCCAACATCGAATGCGTGAAATTTGTGGTTTGTTATTAACCTTTCCAGAGACATGTGGTAACTCAGATTACTTTTAATTTGCACTTCTCTTTTTAATGAGTAAAATTGGGCATATTTTTAGATAGTTAAGGTCCCTTTGCTTTCATTTTCTGCAAGCTGTTGACATCTCTGATCCTTTTTCTATAAAGGAAATTGATCCCTTTTCTTCCCTGGTGTTAAAACTCATCAGGTCTGTCTTATCACTTGCAGTTACCTCCCACAGGTTTTTATTTTCTTAGGACTTTTTTTCCTGCGCATGCAAGGGTCTATGCCACCCGACTCATCTGTGCCTTTCCAAATTCTGATCCAAGAGGATTTTTCTCCGTTTCAATTGCAGAGGAATTTACCCATTCTGTTTATACTAATAAATACTAATACTTGTGTTTATTGCTCACTTGGCTTGTTTTACACCTAAATCTCTGATTTGTCATAGAGGTTTTATATACCAGGGGTGCCAAAAAAATGTATACACATTTTAAGGAAGGAAAAAACGGTATTAAAATTGTAATACTCAATATAACAATAACAAAACATGAATACAAGTCGGGTGTACACATTTTCTGGCACCCCCGGTCCGTGACAGACAATATGGTAAATGCTACAATAGAGACTGTGGGCAGTGAGCTATTGAAATATATACATACATCTGTTGTTAAAATTCACAAAAACACTCATTGCTTTGCAGAGTCCAAATTCCTGTTTTTCATAAGATATGACTGGGCTCTCTCCCCAAAGCACAAACAGCTTGAATAAACAGACTTGTTTATTCAGGAACCCTCTGTGGAAGACACTGCTAATTGCCTATCCAAAACTCATTTCCCCCTTTTCCCTTATTATTAAAAGAACCTTAATTTTGCTGGCAAGGACCCTAGCCTTACACACACAAACCATTTCTTGCCTTGCACCGAGGAGGCTGGGGCCCATTTTGCCTAGTATTTAGGAAGGCAGACGTCGGCTGGGATTCTGAAAACACGTCCCTCCTCGTTCTGAGTGTCACCCTTTCCCCCTCATTCTTCAGAGAAGGAAGGGGGTGGGATGTCTGAAAACCAAGACCAAGAAAGTCACAGGTTTGGGCTGGGAGACAGGAAAGACGGAGCCAACTTCAGACAACCTCAGGCAGTGAGGACACTGGTACACCACTCTGGGAAGTCTTTGTCTGTACTAAGTTTTTGATAAAATAACCCTCTATCAGGTTAAATTACAGTAGTCCAGTTTCTACCACATAGCCCAACAATAACTAATCAATACTCTTTTCTGGATATTTAATATTATTAGTTGGAGACTGAAAATTCATACCGAAAGTAAGCTATACCATTTCCCACAATTTGGACATAAAACTCACCCGCGAGCATGGGATGATTTGGGCACCCTAGAGAAATATAGGTTATATCAGTCGTAGAAGAAATGAGATAAATCCCTTTCTTCCGCAAGCGCCCTTCTGGTAACTTCAGTCTTCTGAGGATGATGATACATTTCCCCAAGGCTCTTTGCTAAGAGCTAAAGGAAGGCAATGCTCTTACCCCGACCTTGGAGAGGTTACACTCTATCTGTGCTAGGACACAACCAAACAATATGGTAACTGCTACAAGAGGGGTTTTGGACAGGGAGCTGTTGAAGTACAATGAAAGGAGTCATTATTCCTTCCACAAAGTCCTATGAATTAAGTGTTAGGAACATCTTAGCTGGCCATGAATTAACAATGTTTTATATTCAGTGGGCACTCACAGAATATTTTCTGAGTGGAATTAAAGTCCTGGCCCGTCCCTCCAGCCAGAACATGACCTGTACCTGTCTTTGGGGACCCCGGCACCATCCCGCTGTGTCATGAAGAACCACCATCAAGGCACTTGAACTGAACTGTCTGCCTGGCTAAGTCCCACTCAGCCTGCATCTCAGCCCTCGTGAGCCTCTCCGTGTCATTCTCTCTCCTGACACCGTACAGTTTCTCCATAGAATTTGCTACAATTTGAAATTACGTGTTTGTTCTGTGCTTATTTTTAGTTAAATTTATTGGGGGTGACACTGGTTAGTAAAATTACATACGTGTCAAGTGCACAACTCTACAACACATCAGCTATACGTTGCGTTGTGTGCTCACCACCCAGAGTCGGTTCTCCTTGGATTTGACCCCCTTTTCCCTCTTCTACCACTTCCTCCCCTGTTCCCTCTGGAAACCACTAAAGTCTTGTCGGTGCCTATGAGTTTTTGTTCCTTTGTTTGTCCTGTTCCTTTGTTGCTTTCAGTTTTGTATTCCCCATGTGAGTGAAATCCTATGGTTCTCAATTGTGTGTGTCTGACTTATTTCACTTAACATGAGAAACGCAAGATCCATCCATGTTATCGCAAGTGGCAGCATTTCGTCCTTTCTTATGGCCAAGTAATATTCCATTGTGTATCTGGACCACATCTTCTTTGTGTTTATTTTTAGTGTCCATTATTCGGATGGTATTGAAACCTTCATGAGAGAAGGGACTGCGTCCTTTGGCTCATAACTCCCCCCAGTGCCCACCACACAGTAAGCGCTCAATAACCATCTGTGAGCTAAATGAAGGAGTGTCAGCGTTGCTGTGGATATGTGACAGTCATTAAAAAATTGTTATTTAGAAGTCACCCCTTCCTTTGCACATGGAAGGTGTGGTGTGACATGGGGACCGTTTTTGATAAGGAAATGTCGAGGCGGAAAGGCAGTTCTGTCCTTATAGTTTGAAAAACACCCGACACAAGAGATAGAGGTGAGAGGACACAGACAGCTAAAATTTTCTGCCAGAGACTAGATTCACTTCCCAAATAAAGCCCCCAACCCAGAGGAGCTGGCACTGGTGAGACAGGTGGCAGAGGAGACCGAAACCCTGCTCCTGTGACATCCCCTAAGGTCATCGTCCAGGCTCTGCTTAAAACCAGAACCGCCACCTTTGTGTTTGGCTGCACGAGCCGACGGGACCCTTTATGGGCAATCCACCTCAATCTACAAGCAAGAGAATCCTAACCACAACTCTCTTTGGGTAGGGCTACACTGTGCCATGCTTTCCTTACTTCACCCGTGGGTCACTCCTACCTCATATGAATGTAAGACCTGAGTCCATGGCCTTCATTTCCGAGGTGGCAAGTTATGGTGGGAGCACAGAGAGCCACTGCGTTAGCATGGAGCCCACGTCCAGCGCCTGGCGTCGCTATAAGAAGCCACGTGACCAGGCAGGGCTACAGAGGTCAGCCCGTGGCTTAGGTGTTTTTAATGAAAACTAATTTACGTGGGAGGTTATTTAGGGCTAATTTATTTCTGGGGGGAGGGTTAATTTTTGTTTTTCCCTTTTTGACTATACTGCACCATTTGACCAACATGAACCTAGGATGTCCAAATTGTTATAAATTTAAGACAAGTCAGGCAAACCAGTTTCATCTTCAAAGGCCACCCTAAGAGCTTGGGAGTGATTTCTGGGGAACCGTGTTAAGAAGGATTCTGAGCCCATGACAGCTCAGGAAGAGTGCACTGCGGTCAGTGACTGGCGCCTGTTACAGCGGGGAGGTGGGGTGGGGGGTGCTGGCTCGGATGCTGCCCGGGCTGGAAGAAACAAACGGACGACATGCTGTACAGTCTACTTTTCAAGTTCCACAAACAACATGCTGAAGCTCATTTTCAACAACCACACATTTGGGGGGATTATCTGGGCCACCGCCATCAGCAGGAATAACTGTCAGTCACCTCCACACCGACAGTGCCCCTGGCAGGCTCCCCGCTCGTTTCCATGGGAGTGCTGCCCAGTCCCAAACCACCTCTGAAACAGAAATAGCAAGGTTTCGTTTCTAGGACACAGCATCATCGGGCCTGTCAAATAAAGATAGAAAGCAGCAGGGGCAAACCAGACAGCCACCAGCACCGGAGGAGGCTGTTTCTCTGCCGGGTGGTGCCCCTGTCGCCCAGCTCAGGACGTGCGGCAACGTCACCAAAGCACATAATGGTCTACTGGCCCCCAGCTGACATGCTCACCTCCTCACCTGAAACCTGAGTCCAACTGAACTGACACAAAGTAGCTGCACCTCCAGCACCTTCTGAGCCCCGACATACGACCCGAGCATTCACCTGGGCACCAGTGAAACATGGCAGGAACACGGTTATGTCGCAGTATTTAATCGTGACTTATGGTGCTTGATGCAGTTTTTGGTACAGTCTTTATTCAGCTAAGAAAATTCCCATCCATTCCTACAGCTTGAGCTATTGGTATACCCACTTTAAAAATCAAACGGTCTCACGTTTTATGAGACGTGTTATTCAGACGTTTACGAGAGATCCACTGAAATGCTCACGTTTCTTCATTTGTTCTGCTAATCAATTACACCGATCCAGTGGTTCTCGTCCAGGGGAGTTCTGCCGCCCGGGGACATTTTGCAATTTCTGGACATATTTTTGATTGTCATACCAGTTGGGGGCGGGTGCTATGACAGCTAGTGGGTGGAGACCAGGGAAGCTATTAAACATCCTCCAGGACACAGGACACCCCCCACTCTTGGGAAAACAAAGAAGGATCTCTTCCAAAATGCTGACAGTGCTGAGATGGACACACCTGTGCTGACAGATTTCCTAATGCCGGTGCTGATGTCCTTATATTGAACTCCTAATGAGCTAGACTCCTACATCAACTCTATTTGGTCATATTTTTAAGGTACTGCTGCATTTGAATTACTAATATTCGATGTAGGATTTTTGCACCTACGTTCGTAAGTGATTTGACATACATTTTTCTTTGTTTTTGAACTACAGTCAAATTTTGTCATCGAGGTAAAGGTATATTCAGAATAGTTGGGGATCTTTCCTCTTTTAAACTTCATCTTTTAACTAACAGGCAGTGAAATTCCCTCTTTCGTTGTGTATTTCTATGGATTTTGACAAGTGCATACAGTTGTGTGACTACTACAAAGTAAAGACACAGACAGGGCTGTCACCACCCCCACTCCAAAATAATTCCCTTCACCCGTCTCTTCATGGCCAAGTCCTCACTCAACTTTCTATCCTTTTGTGTGTGTGTGTGTGTGTGTGTGTGTGTGTGTTACTATATTTTAAATTACAAAGTAATTCATGTTCATTGCAACTAATCAAACTCTACAGCAATGTTAAAAAATGCTTTTCTACTTCCCTCTAATTCCCACCCTGTACTGACACTAACATTTACATTTAAGAGAATATTTACGTATTTGGGGTTAGAAATCGTCCTCTGCTAGAGACAAAAAAGGAACATCCATATAATTTAAACATTTTCGTTGGTGCAACTCCGCATGAACAAAACCAAAAGGGACATACATTGTGCAGTGTCAGTGCAGAGAAATGTCACCTAGCCACAACAGGGTGAGAGCATCTACAAATGAATAAGATAAAGACCCGCAACGTGATATAAAAAATTAGCCATGTTTTGTTCTTTAGATTCTACACATAAGTCAAATCACACAGTGTTTGTCTTTCTCTGTCTGACTTATTTCACTTAGCATAACACCCTCTAGGTCCATCCATGTTGTAGAAAATGATAAGATTTCAATTTTTTTAAGGGTAAGTAATATTCTATTGTGTATATGAACCACCTCTTCTTTATCCAGTCATCTACTGATGGACACTTAGGACGCTTCCATATTTTGGCTACTATATAAAACAAAACAGAAACGGACTCATCGATAGAGAGAACAAAGTGATGGTAGCCAGATGGCAGAGGGTTGGGGGGATGGGTGAAAAAGCAGATGGGATTAAGAAGTACAACTTGTCATGGGATGTAAAGTACAGCACAGGGAATATAGTCAATAATGTTGTAGTAACTCGTATGTATGGTGTCAGGTGGGTACTAGACTAATCGGGGGGATCACTTCATAAAGTTCTATAAATGTCTAACCACTATGTTGTACACCTGAAACTAATGTAAAATAATATTGAATGTCAACTATAATTGAAAAATAATAAAAAAATTAGCAATGGATTTCAACAGACAAGTCAGAGAAGAGGCCAGTATCCATCTGAAAAATGCTTTCCTTTATTAGCAATCGAGTACATGCAAAATAAAACCCCAAAGATAACACTTTACCCCGTCAGATTAGCACGAAATAGGCTGACACCAAGGTCTGGGAAGGTCGGTGGTAATAACGGCTTTTACAAAATGTTGTCAGACAAATGAATTGGTTTGACTTTCTGAAAATTAATCTGGTATGTCTGTCATCAAAAATTCACATATTCTTTGACCCATATATCTCACTGGGGAATCCATCTACAGAAATAAAAGTACAAGTATGTAAGTGTGTATGCAGAATCACTCATACTGACAAAAATATTAGGACGGGACTATCCACTTCAGTTGAATAAATTATGGTAAAACTATTCTGTTGATTATTATGCAGATATTTAAAAAGGAAAGAATTCAATCTGTCGGTCTTGATCTGGAAGAATATGCAGGATACATTTTTAAGTAAAAACAGTAAGTAAATACCAATTTATTAAAAAAAAAAAAACGAGCACACATACAAACACTCATTTAGACAGCTGTGGCTGACACTGTAAGTGTGAAATGATATCGTTTGATAATTTCCTTCCTTTCTTCTTCCTCTCCTGCAAGTAAACACGAAAAGTGCTCTGCAGATTTGAGTTGAGCCAAGGATGAGAATAAGCCACAGCAAAAGAACATGACTGGCTGCGTTGCAAGTCTTTCCCCTGGTGACGATGACTGTCCCTGCATTACCTTGTCACAGAACGCATCCTCTCCTCTGGGACATTTGGTGACATTTCTCATTAGGGCCATGATTCTTCTAGAGTTAGGTTGGCAAGTAGATTTTGTTTCAAGAGCTGAATTTGGTGAACTGGTGCTGGCTGCCTGGACCATGTCAGGGTTTAGTGGGGGAGTGTGACGACCCCTTGTCAATGTTTTCCACAGGCTGGTGAACGAGAGTCAGCATACTGCCAGCCAACGTCTAGATGCCATTCGAGCAGCCCTTCCGGGACAGGAAATGGAAACACAGTCCATCAGGGCAATCAGCCAAGGTACTAATGTGGCTGAGCACTTATAAAATGTTTTCATCGATAAGTACTAACGACCAACATTATTTATGATAATATCCACTGACTTGAAAGAGAACTGTGTCACCACATGTGATGAGGAAAGAACATGGCGTCCCAATTTTAAAAAAAGATTTATTGCCAATCAGAGCAATTTCAGGCATGAAATTTAATTCATTAAAGCCAAACAAAACAGATCATAAGTGTGAAATTCCTTCCATTTAAAACAGCCTCATCAGTAGGTGTGCTGGGCAGCTTGGGTTGAGAAAATAGTTGACGTTTTTTAGGAAATTACATAAAATTTTTCTAGCCTTTTAAAAATCCTCTCGGCAAAGATGTATCGTGTTCTAAGAGCGTTGCATTTGTTGGGTATGGGTGGCAGCGGAATGATGATAAAGACGAAAATCTGGAAGTGTCTCCATAGATGAGATGGCTTACTTCCCGAGAAGCTACGTGTTGGGCTTTCCACTTGTGTCCAAGAGGCGTTGATGACAAAACTTCCACAACCAGGAATCCCACTGTGTTTCCATGAAGCTTCCCAAGAAAGTGATGGTTTTCTCCTGAATTCACATCAGGAATAGAGGTGCTGAACATGAAGGCTGACTCTCCACCAAAACTCCCCAAATTTGTGCCAGGCTGCCATCTTTCCCTTGCCTCAACCTGATTTTGGCCAACAGAGGCATTTTCTGTTCTCACACGATGCACTCTTCACCCTTCATGATTTCTCCATCTTTCTAATGACTCATCTCATACATATGTGAAGAATTCTTCACTTTGAAACTCCTGGGAAGGTTTTGTTTTTTAAATATTGATGTATATGTGTAATGTTGATGTATACGGCTGAATATTTAATTCCGCCATTACTAGTACACATTTCGATTCTCTTAATTAAAGTTACTGAACTGCGCGACCACCGCCCTGGATCCAGTTGAGGACATTTCCATCACTCTAGTCAGATCCGTCACATCCAGTTCCCGTTCATCTCCATCCCTGCCCTAGGTCTCTGCCAGCAACGCATGCACCTCTGTGTCTGCAGAGTTGCGTTTCCTGAGTGTTCACAGACACGGAAGCACGCAGTGTTGGTCTCTGGTGTCTGGCTCCTTTCACTCGGGATCATGGCTGGATGGCCATCGCGTGGGAGCAGACGCCGCACTCCACTCCACCTCAGGGCTGACCAGGGTCCCGCCATCTGCACATAACACGCTGTGCCGAGCCGAGCGTGTGCACAGACGCTGTGCTCCCCCAGTGTGCAGCTACTGTGATAACGGCACCACGGACCTCCGCCTGCAGGTGCTGTGGGCACACAACGCCGTTTCTCTAGGGAGCACGCCCAGCACGAAGCCGCTGGGCTCCCTGGTGACTTTATGCTGAACATTCTAAGGAAATGACAAAGCTTTCCAAGTTGCTGCGCCATCTTCCGTCCCCACCAGCAGGCAGGACGGTCCAGTTCTCCTCACACGTGCACTGCGCGTTCATGCTTTTCGATCTCGACTCCTGTTCTATTATCACAGAAGCTTTTATCCTCCAGCTGATTTTAATTTAATTGACACTATGGGCTTACTGTCCTTTGAAAACCATGTTGGAAGAGTAGATGACTAATGCACAAGTAAAGTGACCACACACCCACTGACACACCTCAGTCATGCCCTTTTGTCTGAAGGGGAACTTACTCCTATTTGATGGAGTCGATAAATAGCGGTGATTCTGTCATGCTTCTCTGTGCAGGGGGCTGCGCCAGGTGTCTCAGCTGCCATTTACTGAACACATCCAGGAACGGGCACCCATTGAGGTCATTTTCTGCTTTATTGTGTGTGATCTACCCAGACCCACGTGACGTGGCTTTCACTGTCTCTGGTCCACAGACTCGGAGACTAATGTTTGGGGGAGTTAGAGTTCCTGAAGCCACACAGGCGGTGGGCTGACACACAAAGCCCTGCTTTTTCTGTCATGGAGTCTGGGAGGAGGGGTGACAGCTGGCTCACACTTTGAGAAAGACAGGCTGTTGCTGAGTGCAAGCACAGCATTGCAGGGTCCCATGAAACTGGAAGCACAAAGACAGCCACCTCTCCAGACAGACCCCCTGAAGGTTGCTATCTGAACTGGCAGGAAACAGTGGTCAGATGCCCATAACTGCAACCAGAGGAATGATTCATCTTCTCAAAGAGCAACAGGCCAGAAGCGAGCACTCCAGGGCTCACGGAATAGCTCCTGTCTTCCCGTCCCACCATTCTCAGTGTGCGGCCGTCATCCTGTGACTGCCTCATGGTCACAACGTGGCTGCACCCCCTCCCTCCATCTGTCAATCATTCAAGATGGGAGATGATGAAGAAAACAACAGCAAGGAGAAAGCAAAAGCACAACCTTTGCAGAAACCTCCTGGGAACTGTTTCTTATGACCACACCTAGGAGCAAAGGAAGCTCAGAAATGCAGTTTGATAGCTGAGACGGTGCCTCCCCTGCACAAAGGCAGGATTCCGTAATAAGAAGGAGGGTGGCAGGGGGTGGGGACGCCTATTAGCAGTGGGGCCACATTGGTGTCTCAGTCAGGTCACCTTCAGGCTCCAGCCACCCAAAACCGATCCGAGAAAGGTCTATCATTGTGCTGAGATGCCAAACATAGTCCCTCTCCAACCCTGTCTCAAATTGTTAAAATATTGGAAGGAGCATTTACTGAGAATGGGTTCTAAATCACTATCATCATCACAGTAATAACAATAGAAGCTGACACACTGCACTTACTCTGGGCCAGGCACTTTCCTAAGTCAGTTACATATACTAATAAAATATAAATCCCACAAGAACCCCATGAGGGAAGTACAATTATCATCACCATTTTTCAAATGGGGGAACTGAGGCACAGAGAGGTTAAGACTTTCCCAAAGTCACACAGTTAGGAAGCGGTAGAAGTGGGAGGAGTGGCTCTCATGTGTGCAGTGTGGCTCCAACATGCATGTTTCATTCACTCTATCCACTGGCTCTCACAGGCAGAATGTGTAGGCTGGTTTAGAGACCTACATCCTCTAAAAAGCTGTATGACCTTGGGCAAGTCAGTCGCCTCTTGTTGAAGCTTAATTTGCGCATGTGAGATGGGGGTGACGAAATAAACCTCAAAGGATGTTTGTGAGGACTCAATAAGATCCCACGTGAAACACACATGCTCGAACCATCCTTGCATTCCCAGCTTACAAACACTTTTGCTAAAACTGTTGTTTATCTTCTATCTGGAACTGAGTCCCAATTAGGGTAACAACAGGCTGTGTGGATGGTGAGAGGTGGGGAGACTGACAAAGTATAGGCGGTAAACTCCCAAGGTACAGCAAAGCGTAATACCCCATCATTGCTTCTCTCACTCAGAAAGTGACACCCAATATTTAGGAAGCGTCCTCTGTTTTTGGTTGGATGCCAGTCATTTTGACTCACTTTGCCTGCCAGTTTTGGTCACAAAAAGGTAAATCGAAGTGTGCATTTTTCTTCAATTTTGCATTTCTGTAAGAAAGTGAATCTTATACGGTTCCTACACGAGGAAAATAAAACAGCTCAGGGCACTGCAATGCAATAGGTATTAAGGTACTGATTTTACTTCAAGAGGCATTTCCACTTCAATTGCTGTATTAACAACAGTTTTTCATGTACTGAGTCCCACTGAGCTGATCCCAAACACCTTCTCCCATCTTCTCTCAGATCCTAATCGCTCAGCATTTCCAATCCTCTCTGGGATTAACAGAAATTTCTGGACAGGTCACTTAAGCTTCTATAAAAATGCGCACAGCATAGTCAATGTTTTCATCTCCCTGATAAACAGAAACGCCACGTCCATGAAAGGGAGAGTGAATGTGGGCACACCAGCAAAACCAAAACACAAAAAAGAGAAAAGCAAGAAAGGGGAGGCCAAATGTGATATACTCAGGGGATAAGAAATGTTCCTTTTATGTGCACTGTGAGGTGGATAATTTCTCAGTCGTTTAAATCGGATCACTCAGCCTCCAGGTGTGCTTCACAAACATGTCACAACACAACAGCACCTTGTTAATGGCTGAAGGCATGCGAATTTCGGATTTGCATTTCTCTGCTTTGCAACCCTGTGGTTAATGCGATACTTTCAAGAATTCTTAATATGTGTTATGACTTGCATGAGGAATTCCAATGCCTATATGTGGTAGAGGGGATTCAAACAGAAACTCTGGTTTTTATTTACTTTTTTAGCCCTAGGACAAAGTCGAGTTTTCATTGGCAGAAAGGAAATTGCACGCTGCTTCCTTGGAACTAGATTCCGAGTTTAGACTGTGCACAGGAGAATCTGATTGACAGACCCCCTAATCTGAAACAGATCAGCCATGCTTGGTCATTCTCCATGTACAGCCATAACTTCTGGCCACTACTTATTTCCTCACTGCAAATCCCCAGAGTTTATTCATGGCACAGGATTAAAAATAGGCCCATAGCTATAGGATTCACAGGTCCCTTTCCGGGCTTCCCTTCTACAAACAAGGCTGCAGGACGCGAGGTGGAAAGGAGACTGAAACAGTATTTGGGACTCCGGCGCAGACGTGCGCCCCAGTTACCTCTCCCCTTTCATTGCAGGGTATTCCCATTCCAAACCTAGTTGGGGACGTACGGATATGTTTTTTAATGATCAAATACAGGTGAGAAGGAATTACCGAACAAATGGGAGTTAGTATTAAACATCCCAAACTGAAAATGCGAAAACTTCATAGGTTTATGTAGGGCAGCACATTTTTTTTCATTTTTTCTTCAGGGACTCTGGAAAACAGTAAGAGAGCTTCGGTTTGGGCCAAGTGTTCCCCTCTGGTAGCAGACAAATTCCTCTAAGAATAAGGTCAGTCCGAGTATCTGATGGCCAGTATTCTGTTGGCATGTATGGCGGGACCGTATTTCCAGCCATCAGCCTAGCGCACCACCCCCCTTTTCTCTTTAGTGTCTCCCCACCATCCAAGCATAAGCTGGTATATCCTGTGCTCAGCATGAGGCCAGATGCAGGCCGTTTCCAGGCACTGACATTTGAAACATGTGATAGATTATTCCATCATTTCGGAACACGTGCTAATGTCTCTTAGGGTTATGCTGTCGTGACTACTGTCCCCAGGCTTGTTCATGTGACTTGCTTTAACCCACGAAATGTGAGAACTGACACGTGACGTTTTGGGGCAGATGTTTCAATTATCATGTGGTTCTAACATGTCTTTTCCCTTTTCCCCAAGACAAACACATCCTTGACAGTTCTTTTGGTCTTTCCGTAGAATGAAAAAGAGGAGGCATGCAGGGAGAGCAGAAAGCAAGCTTCTGCCGTCACGAGGCTCTGCATCTTCAGGCTCATTTGCGGCCTCGCTGATTTAAACAAAACCTAGTTACCACGGGGAACAGAAAGGGTTTATGTGCGTAGAAGGGATGGATTTGGGAGTATCCATGATAATGTAAGAGTGAAGCTTATTAAGAAGGGAGAGGTGGTCA
Organism: Rhinolophus hipposideros; assembly: GCF_964194185.1. Classification (NCBI taxonomy): domain Eukaryota; kingdom Metazoa; phylum Chordata; class Mammalia; order Chiroptera; family Rhinolophidae; genus Rhinolophus; species Rhinolophus hipposideros. The sequence continues at coordinate 1,692,218 of NC_138070.1, read as the reverse complement.
TTTGGAAGGAAAGCCAGGAAGGAGGAGAGAGTGTGGGTGTCTAAACACAACGGCCAGGTGTACTTCCCTAAGTCTCAGGAAGAGCGTGCCATAGATCATGTAGAGATTTAGGAAATGAGGAGCCAAAGAGATTGTGACTCATTCATTGTATACAGGCGAGAAGCCAAAGAGGAAATGCCCGTGTGGTGACGAGGCCCAGAAGGACTGATGGAGCCGAGTGACATATCTCCAGGCCCAGTGATGGCACAGCAGGATGAACTCCTGTCTCCCGCAGAAGCAGGGGACGTCTAACATGCTGTCAGACTTGTAGAGGAAAAGATTCACGACGCGGAGGAAGGACTCATGCTGCACAGACCAGACCCACACCCGGGGCCCAGGCAGACCCAAGACAGCTCGGGGGACGTCAGGCAGCCCTGCACCTTGATCTTGAACCCTTGGCAATTCCAAGTCCCTCACTACTAGGAAACACTTCTGTGACGAGGCTGGAAGCCTGGACTGGCAGGGGTGTGTGTGAAGGCACCTGGGTTCACTGAGGCTGAGCTGTTGAAGCCCAGAGAATGGATGGGTGAAATGGAAATGAAGACCCATGGCAGACAACAGGAAGTCCTGCTCACACGAGCTTCCAGTGGGGGTTTGCCTGTACCCATCAGGGGTGCATTTACCAGTTATCCCTGAGGTCTTCATCCGTCTGGCTCTGATTACTGATTGTATGGATTCAGAGCCTATTAGGAAACATAGTCTTTGGAGCTTAACAAAGAGAACTTAATCCAGGATATTAGTTTAGAGGATGTCCAGTGAGACGTACAAATTGTGTGAGCTCACCTATGTATATCTCCATACACAACACGTCAGTAAAAACTTCACAAGGTACTGAAGCGGCAATGGTGACCCCACCCAGTGACCAGGTAGCACGGGAAGGAGCTGACCTCTCTAGGACGGAGGCTACAAGGGCTGCGGCCTTACCAGGGCCAGGAACGCAGGCCACCTGACAGAGCGGCGATCGTGGCACAGCCTGTTTGGCTACAGAGGAGACATGGCCGCTGCTCTGAGATGCTGCCCAAAGCAGACAAAGAGGACGAGACAGCCTGGAGTCTCCTTTCTCCTTTCACACTCCCTAAGCTTGTATTCCATTGGCCAAACCTCACCAGCAGCCAGGGGGCAAGGGAGCCTGACAAGGGACAAGCCCTTGTGATTGGGAGCAGAGCGAGGAAAGTGTGGGAAGGAGGCAGAGAGCCACCTGTCAGGGCGCGGGTTCTACACCTGCCCCGACCATTCTCGGTGCGTGTTCCCTGCACAGGTGGTGCGTGATCCTGGATTACAAAATCCCGAGATGCTTCTTTTTCCAATTGTGGGACCAAACAGTCCCCACATCCTGGGAGGGACAGGCTAGGACTCAGAAAGGTGGCAGACAGCAGTGAAGTCTTCTCAACGCCCACCAGCTGCCCTTCCGTTCCACCATGGTGCGTCTGGAGGGGTACAGACCAAGGTGGAGGGGGTGCTGGAAATGGATGTAGTCCCAGAGCACAGCATTTTCTGCTGGACGATGCCAGCATCCATCCCAAACCTGGACAAGCCACAGGTGGCTAAGTGTGGGCGCTTTCCTTCCTGGAACACAGTCCAAAATAGGACACGGAAAGAGTCCAATACACTTCCTTCACAACCCCACATTCTCCAGACTTCTTAGCTTCCCCATGTTGAATATGCCGAGAGACACTGTCGTGGGTAAGACACGGTGCTGCTATCCCGAGGATGAAGGTGACGATTCCTGCAGCTGCTGATTGAGGCCTGGGGGCAGCAGACCTCTGGGAGCGGCCCTGGTCCAGGAGAGCCACCTCCCCGAGCTCAGGCTCCCTCCAGGTCATGCTCCCACCTAACGCCTGGTCAGTGCAGGCACCGTGGCTGCTCCCAGTGCCAGGGTTGGGCCGGGGCTGTGTGGACATTGCATCACACATGCCCAGTCCTGTCCCTGCACCAGCCTCTCCCAAGGGCACCGCCTGAACCTCCCTGCACACGCAAATCTGCACCTCAGCGCCTGCTTCCCGGGGACCCCACCTGAGGCAAGAGCATGTTTCTCCAGGTTACCTGCCTCCCTGCTCTCTCCCACCCCTCAGGGGACGTCCATGCGCGCTGCACGGCCCTAGTATTTGAACTGTTAAGTCCTGTTTTAATGTCATCAAAACCTGCTTTGTGTGCTCTTGGATCTGATGACAAATACGGGAAGAGAAAAGGAGCCTGGACAGCAGTGACTCATCCTAGCACTGGACACTCGGACGTCCTCACGCGTCCTCTCCTGGTCTCCACCCTCTTCCTCCTGGCCTCCTCCTGACTCCGCGCTGCCTCTTCCTCTCTTCCTCTCTCTATTCTCTCACTCCCTCTCTCGGTCCCTCCCTCCCTTACTCATCTGTCTTCCTCCTCTCCCCTTCCCAATGGCAGTTAGCGTTTTTAAAGGTATTTGTATCTCAGTAAATAGTCTGCTCTGTCTGCATGCAACCAGCATGATCATGCAAACTTAAGGTTTTGTTACGTTGACGTCAATGCATTCCTTTTTGAAAGGAAGCTCTGGCACCCGTCAAGGGAAAACTGGTGGCATTTGCCATAAATAGAAGGCAGCCATCAACAGCATCCAGAGGAAACTACAATAACGTTATTAATTCTAAGTGTGTACGGGTGCCACCCATGGCTGCCCTGACTTGTACTTCACTGTGAAAAATGACAGAAACAAATATTAGGACTTCAAGCCACCCTGGCATCCGACAGAGCCTTTCGCCGGCAGGTAATCCAAATGTTGAATATAAATTAATAAGAGGCCCGCTTTCTTCCCACGTGGCTCACTGCCGTTTCCAGCTACGGCCGTGTCCTCTGTACATTAGCTCACGCCCCTCGGGGGGGGCACTGCGCCGGGCTGAGCATTCCCACATATAACGTCTGGTGACGTGGAAACAGCGCCAGGATCCAGGGACCTTGGTCCTGTGCTGTCTCGGCCACTAACTGGCTGTGTGAGGTGGTCTGCCCATCGGGACACACATCCTTGAACCGGAATCATCCGGAAGCTTCTTCTGCTGCAGCAAACCATGAGCTCCTTGAAGACAAGCATGATGTCTTCCTCCTCTCTCCCTTCAGGACAGACATCAATGAGGGGAGGGCTGCAGAACGTCCAGTGTCGTGCTTGGCACTTTGCAGGTGCTTGATATTCACATCGAATCAATGAGAGAATTAGGGTGCTGGGTGTCTGTGGCAGGTGCTTTGATAGGCACGTGTGTGCCACTCTCTGTTCGTCACAATTTACATGCAGGTTCACCGTGTGTGTTACAGGCGAGCACACCAAGGCTTCGTCTGGTGAAGTAACTTCTTCAAAGGCCCAGCAATACACGGAGAAGTATACTTTCACTCTTTCACTATGAAAAACTTCAAGGCTACAGGAAAAGCAGAGGGAAAGCCACACGGACGCTTGGCAATCCTGCACCTGCATTTAAACACTGTTTGTGCTTTGTCGCACTGGTGCCCTCTGACCCTGACAGGCTACAGTGTTTTGACTAAGGGAGTAGCACGTTATTAATCTTGACACTATGCTTACTGCTCCAGGCTGAAGGTCTGTGTCCCCCAAATTCACTCGTTGAGATCCTACCCCCCAAGGTGACAGTGTTAGGAGACAGGGTCGTTGGGAGGTGAGCAGGTCAAAGGTGCCTCCAGGAAGGGGATTGGTGCGCTTGTAAAAGTGACCCCGAGAGCTCTGGAGCCCCCCCACCATGTGACGTCATCACAAGGAGGTGGCCGTCTACAACCCCAAGGGGCTCTCACGGGAACTCGACCAGGATGGCAGTCTGATTTCGGATTCCTCAGTGTCTAGAGCTGAGAACTAAATTTCTGTTGTTCATAAGCCCCCTAGTCTGTGGCACTTTGCTACAGCACCCCAAACCACCTAAGACCCCTCTGACACAGTGCCCATAACATCACAAATCAGATGCTTGCGAATGACCCAAAGCAGTCAAACGCATTGGGTTCCGACTCTGTGAAAAGGTGGCCTGAGCCAGTCAGTGTTCCCGTAGCCACCAGGGGTGAGAAAGTCATGGGGGAGAGTTCACAGCTCTCTCTTCCATGCAGGCTGACCTCCCTGCTTTTCAGCCTCTGATGAGTGACCCTGCCTTGTCCACGGGGGAATGAGCGTGGTGGGGGCAGAGGGGGCACAACCGTTGTGTCGGGAGCTCCAAGGTTCAAACCCTGGGTCAGTTACTGCATCAGGCTTTGACCCGCGTCTATTGAACGGTGGCAATTTTTATAAAATCAACTTCATAAAAATGCTTTGAGAGCCGAGGCCCAGGACAGCACCAGCGTGTTCAGTTACGGTTACAGACACATGACCGGGCTGCTCCATGCCTAGTGGCCATGCAGTTAGGGGACACCGCAGTGTCAGCTTCCAGCACACCCACTGGGATATCGGGGGCCTAGGAGGATGCGGGTGCAGCGGCTTTTCACCTTCACAGTGTGTTGGGGAAGCAGTGGGCCTGAGACCCGCTGCCCCAATCTCTGCCCCGGGGCTGGGGACGCCCCTTCCACGGAGGCCATGTGCTGGGTCTGCTTGGTCCAGGTCCCTCCCACATCAGGAGGAACCTGGCCCCTGCTGTGGGCACACAGCGACCCTTCTCGTCCTGCTGGCCCCTGGCCAGACCCCTGCTGTGTCCACCCCCACGGGAAGGAAATGTGTGGCATCTTCCCTGCAGCAAGAGCGGGGAGCCTACGGTCGTCACCCCACGCCAGCCACCAGGAGGGAGCTGCCGGCCACAGAGGCCTGCACACGCTGCAGCCGCTGAGTCAGTTGTCGCTTCTCTCTGTGAGTAAAGCAGGTGCCAGCCGTGTGTGGCGAGTCCTCCTGGGCGACCCTGAACCTGGAGAGGACGCAGTGGCCCAAGGGCTGCGGCACCCGCTGGTGGTGGCTGCCATCCTCCGTGCGGTGGGAGCCTCGTGTGGCTTGTATCTGGGTCTTCCCGCCAGACGGTTGTCCGCGGGCCTCCCTGGGCCGGGCTGGCACCAGCACACGCATGGTGGACCATCAGATGTGCGTTTACCGAGCAGCGCAGCTTCGCATGGTGTGACGACCAGGCTGGTCGTCCACCTGGGAACACGTTGGACGGCACGAGATGGGATCACGGATACGCTGTGCTCGAGTGTCTCGCACCTCGGCTGAGAGACAGGCTGTGAAATCTGTCACTTCTCCCAGCGTGGCCTCGAGCTCCATGACCTGGGACGGCAGCAAGACACAGCAAACCTCCCAGACGGAAACCGGAGCCTGCACAGGCTGCAGGATAAACTGCCGGGGACAGTGGGTGAGCAGGTCGGAGGCTGAGGGCTTTTCAAAAATGACTTGGATTCTAAATGAGTTCCCACGACTCTGTGGCTTCGTAAACTAATCCATCTGTCAAGTTAAGACTCCAGCCATGATTGTAAGGACTGAACCACACTCCCACTTGAAAAGAAAGCACAAGGCCAAGTTTTCAAAAGGTACTGACGACAGATAACGTGCGGCAGCAGCAGGAGCAGTGAAAGCAGGGTGCCAGGTTCACCTGCGTCCCTACGGGGGCCGGCAGTGGCTCCTTAAAGGTGACGCTCAGCACCCAGGGACGCCCCAGCTGTGGGAGGGTCTCACCAGCCTCCTGGGGCTGCCTTCCTTCCTGATGAGCTCAAATTCAAGTCCACAAGGGCACCCCCCCCCAGGAGGTCCATTCCTGGGCTTCCCACGGAGTGAGGAAGACCCTCCAGGTTGTCAAGGACGTGGGGAAGGGGGTCTTCATGAACACACACCAGAAAGCTGCTAGAATTTACCCAGCTGGCAGCAGGGGCTGGATAAACACCAGTCATCACAGCAGGAGCACGTAGAAACAGACCTGCGAGCCGCCCTTCAGGGGCTTCTGTCTTCCTGCTTCAGCTCTTAGCTGGGCAGCTGGGGCCCCCGCAGGAGCCCAGCCCCCGCTCCTACTGAAATCACAGAGGCTGCGTGGCACCGAGGGGAACCACACACATAAATCAATGAAATGCTCAGAAGCAGGGCAACCAGCACACACATAACCAAGCCAAACGGTCAGATAACATCTGTAGCCGCAAGGCGAGGTGTTAGGATGGAGCAGAGGTCAGGTGAATGCATAACGCCCACCGGCAGCAGAGGTCTGCTGTCACGAGGCAGCGTGCCCCCGGAGGTCGTGCTCCTGCATCGAGAAATCCCCAGAAGGGACAGGCAGGACCGGAAGCACAGCTTCATGGCGCCTGCAGGGACCAGGCAGGAGGGACAAGGGACAGGCTGAGGAAGGGTGCTGCGTGCATGTCCTCCTGCGGGCCTCCCCCGGGAAACCCCTCTGCTCCTCTTCGGGAAGAACGAGTCACGTGGCCACACGAGCAGCCAAGGGGTCTGGATGCCACTACCTCAAACACACAGATACGAGCTACAAACCACCCTCTGCCATCGTGTTTCAAAGGCTGGAACAAGTACTGCACCTCAAGTCTGAGTTCCTACCTTCCGGCTCATTTCCCCGGAGACACCAGGCGGGGCCCATGACAGGTGACACCTCCGCACCTTCCATTTGGGCCTTTCTCAGAGCCCAGACGAGCATTACAGGATTTCACCTGAGAAGGGGGCATTGTGTAACAGCACCTGCCTGCCAGCCTGGGAACAAAACAATAAACAGCACGCCACACGTGGGAGGGACGGCACCTGTGTGTTTACTGGCAGGGCAGCCACAAAGACACATGGGTGTGCCACTGGGCAGCGTCCCAGAGGGCTGGCACACTTTCCATCACCGACACTGGGGAAGGGATTGGGGCCATAGTCCTCCCTCCTGCTTCATGGTTGTAGACTTACTCCTGTACGGGTCACACTGCGCATGGTGACGCAGCAGTAACACTCAGGGAACCACGTCTGTTCCAAAGCGAAACGGTGTTCAAACTGGCATCCATGGTATGTAAATAGAAGCACCTTAACAATGCGTCTAAAACTTTTGTTGATCCATGACTTCTGAGTATTGTTAAAAGGGGGGGGAGAAGGAAGGGGGGCATGGGGGAGAGAGGGAGGGAGGGCTTCATTTTTTGACAGTTGTATTCCCTTAGTCTCCCTCCTGTGCCACAGCTTAACCAGAATACACTACAAGGTTACTCTGTAACACTTTAGGATTCTCTTATACCCAGCTCTTGGTGCATGGCAGATAATGGGAACACCTCACAGACCACATGGATGTCCAGTCTGTCTGCTTCTGCCTCTTGGCTCTTTCTCGTGGCTCCCTTGGCCTCCCTTTGGAACTCCCTCCCACAGCCTCTCATTTCCTCTAAATCCAAACTGTGCTCAAAGAGGGGGCTAACACTGTACCTGTCACCTGGATTGGACACTTTCTAATAAGAACACATTCTTATCTCAGTGGGCTGCAAATTATAGGAACTTTGAACTAACTGAAGCAAAAAAATAATAATAATTTTAAAAAGGAGTTATCCGCCTGCCATGAAAAAGTCTAGAAGTGGCTGGACCCAGGGGTTCAAGTCAGGTTGAGGCTTAGCTGCGTCCTCCAGCTCCTTTTGTTTGTTTCTATCTTTATTTAGGAATAACTGACAAAGGAAATTGTGACCCACCTCAAGAGTACCAGGAAGACTGCTCCAGCTCTCAACCCTGCTGTCTTCTTGCTCCCACTCCTGCGTAAGCTCCAGCCACCTTGGAGAGGCCCTGGCCGCCCCGGGCTTCCCTGCCCAGGGCCAATAACCTGGGCACTGGCACCATCTCTCACTGGATCACCACCCAGTTGTCCTGGCATCGAGTCCCACCATCTCTCTCTGACTTGGCACGGGTCCCCCCCTTGAACTCATGACTGTCACTGCTCTGTGTGCACGAGCGTGTGTGCACGAGTGTGCATGTATGTGCACGAGCGTGTGTGCATGTGTGTGTGTGATGCTCTCTGTGGTTGGACCTTGTTCTCCTGTTGCCCCCTGGAGATGGTGTAGTGTCAGCTACTCCTTAATCACCTGACCTGGCAGTAAGGGAGGGCGAGTTTTTCAAAGATAGTTGGGGTTCTATTTCTCAAATTGGTCCTAAGCAGCCACTCCAGTGTCCACTCCGTAGCGGCACTCGTTATGTTCTGTATAACAAATCTCTGTATGGTTCCACCGCCCTTCAGGCCAGAACAATTCCTGGAGTCAGGCTCTGTGTCTTGGACCTTTGTTTCCTGCCACTAATCAGCAGAGTGCAGTTTAAGCATTGCTGTTGCTGTTGAACAAGACCACTCATCTAATCTGAACTTCTGAGTGAGAGACGGGAATTACTATTGTTATTGAAATACACTGTGGAAACTTGGAAAAGATGAGACTGCATATTTAGGGTCTGAGGTGTATGGCACTCCCTTTACTTCCTAACGTCCTGCTCTCCTCATGGTGGGGTGGGGTACAGGTGACAGATGTGGGGACCGGACCCATCGGGGCAGCACTCAAGGCAGGTTCCTGTGATAAAATCATCCAGGGGCTGCAGCGGACCTTCAGAAGTCCCCCTTTTTGCTCCTAGCCGGGGGCTCAGGAGCTCTGAGATGGTCACGGCATGGCACCCAAGACACAGGGCGGCGTCACTGGCTAGTGAAAAATGTCCTGACCAACATGCAAACCCAAAGGGTCCTCGAGCTGGTGTCGAAGTCAAGCTTAAGAAGCATTTCATTTGCGTCTCAAATGAGTACATGCTCTCTCCCCAGAAATCACCTCTTCAGTAGCTGCACTAGGCAAGTGGGACACTGTCTACAAAAGCGAGCGTCTACTTCCTACTGTCCTGTCCTGTCTGTCGGCACTCCACTCTGAGGTTCCCTCTGTAACTATCACTATGATTCAAAGGCGCAGGCAGTATGTCAGCTTGTCTCTTTTCCTCAGTGAACTGCATGGCTGCATAACTGGCATGACCTCCCGTCTCTAATGCATGGCATCCAAATTTAAGCGTAAGACGCCTACCTAATTAACAGCTGGCCTTACAAGACTTTGAAGAGTCCCAATGACCATGACCTGCTCAGTCGGAGAACCACACACAGTGTGTCTGAAGGAGACAGAGGTAGGTATGTGTCACCAAGAGCTCCCCGGGCTACCAATAAACAGGGTCAAGTGTGTGGGCGTGGGCTGCAGATCCCAGGAGGGGAAACTGCATTTGGCTAATGAGCACGCACTCGGCTTCTATTAGGTCCAAACATTATAAAAGTGTAGGGTACTCCAAGGTAAGCATCATGAAGCCAGGAGACATGACGCACAGAGAACTGAGACCCGAGAGATGGTAAGCTCAGGTGGTCGGCATCCTGGGTTCACGCCCAGCTCCGTCGCTCACAGATTGTGCAGGTTTGGGCGCAGTCTTTAACCTTCCTGAGTCTCCATTTCCTCAACTTGAATTGAAGATAATCATGGCACTTATCCCCCAGGGTTGTTTTTTTTTTTTCAGTACTGAGATAATATATGCAAAATTATTGAGTTACTATTTTAAAGATCACAGGTTTGAGGTGGGAGCTGACTTCAGCAATGTGTTTACAATACACTGTGATGACAACACATAAGGAGTAGAAAGGGCGCAACTAGCTGGGGGCGGCTTCCAAGGACGGCATTATTTCACTGCATGTTGACTTGTTACCAGGAATTCTCCCCACAGAGAAAAAAAAAAGGGAAGTACAGGCAAAAGTTACAGCATGTGCGAAGGCATGGAGACTGCCCAGTGGACACTGCATGTTCTGGAAGGGTTCCAGGTGGCTGAAACGTGAAACACACGACGGAGTGCCTCAGGCCAAGCTTCTGGGAAGACAGGGTTAGACCATATGGCGAATGACCTGTTCTGAGAATTCATATTGGCTGATAGGAAAAGCAGCTTGAACTGTATTCTCCGGGGACCCGAGATTTTGAATCCGGGTGATACGATCACTGTTTCTTAGGAAGGACAAACCTACTCTTGATGTGGAGAACGGACTCGAGAGAAGGGACAGTAGAAGCAGGGAAATGATTTAAGAGGCCACTGCAATTGTCCAGGCAAGAGACGCCGGTGGGAGGCGCAGGTGCGGGAGCCGTGGAGCGGGCCGGCCACACGCCACAGCGAGACGGGCCTGATGGCCAGAACGGACGCCAGAACAGCTACAAGCACAGCCTGCAGAGTCACACGAAACCTCGTTCGGCTCCTGATTCTGCTGCTTAGTAACTCCGTGTGGTTATATTAGGATGCCCGCTGATGCTGTTTTCTCATGTCTAAACCGGAGCTAACTTCAGGGGCCCTTTTTGGGGCCCATTATGAGAATCAAATAAAAGGACACACAAAAAGGCGTCAGCCCGGTGCCCGCTGTGGCCACTGGTGACTGAATTCCCGCTGTCCCTGGGATGACTGAGGCCAGAGTGGCTGAGGAGAGGAAACGGTTCCCAGTCCCCCGGCGGAGGCCGGCTCAGGGGCGCTCGGGCTCAGAAGCCAGCCCTGCACCCTCACTGACTGCCCGGGGCACACGGAGCTGCACATCCCCCACGGCCCTCCTGCTGCGCGTGTAATACAGTGGTTTGTGCAGGGAATCAAGCACTTGAGTTTGCCCTGCAAACAGAAGCAGCGGGACCAGCAAACACTGTGTGTGTAGCTGTCCATACTGTCCTCTCCCTCTGCTCCCTGTACGGCTACATCAACGCCAGAGCTGGGTTTTCCCTATTTATCCACCCTCTGTCCCCAGCTGCCTCTCTGTCCCCCAGCTCCACCCCCTCCTTTCTTCCCTCTGCTCGAGGACCCTTACGGGCTGTGTGTCCCATGGTGAGAGCTCCGCCGACGGGCCCCTCTGCCAGGGCTCCAGCTCCTGCTCTGCTCCATGACACACTGTCCCCCGGAGCTCCTGCTGCCACTTGCCCCTCCCCTGGCCTTTCATCCTGCCCACACTCAGGAAACAATCTTTCCACAAAATCCTCCTGGGGCCCTAAATGAGTGTCTCTTCTGTTCCCCCAAGACCCAGCTGTAACAACAGAAAATGGGGCAAAAACTCAGTGGGCTGGTTAATCTTTTGCTGTAATTCTTCCCTCTCACTACAAAGGATGTTAGAGCGGGCAGAGGGTTGGCTGTACTGTTCTTTTCTTTTTAATGGGGTTTGAGTCCACTGATAATGACACCATGAGACACAAGTGAACATCATTACAATTTTCTGTCTTTTCTAACAAAAGACCTTCCGAAATGGTTTAATCAGATGCATTGGATGAAGGATAATTACGCAGTGAGACTCTGGGTATCACACAGAGAGAGCAATGCATCTGGAAGAAATGCTGAGGAAATGCGGTCCTGTGGGGATTCGAGCTCACACACTTCCAACCAGGACTTAGATATTCCAGGGAGGGGCGCCTGGCTACAAACAAAGGTCAGATGGGGCAGCTTGCAGGTGCTGCATTCCTCCCCAGAGCCCCCATGTCCGTCCCCACATTGGGCAGATGCTGCATTACAACTGGAACTGAAGATACAGAGATCGGCTCACAGCTTCTGCCACGTGGACCCAGTGGAGTGGAGAGAGGTGACACCCAGCCAGGGGGCGGGGGAAGAAGGGTGGGTAGATAAGACCCACTGACTCAGGGATGTTGGTCCTGAAAGGCAGCTGGAAACCTGTGGTCTCCACTCTGTTCAACAGAAAGGAAAAGCCATTTTTCTCAATTACCAAGAAAAAGCCGAAGGCGGGCTTTTGCTGTCGTAGGTCTGGGACATAACGGGCTTCCAGAATTAGCACATCAGGCTCTGCTCAGCGGGTGGCAATGGCACCCGAAACACCTCCTCTGTGTTCCCTGAAGGTCTCCAGTGACTGTCCCTTCCCCTTGGTTCACTGTGACACTCTGCTTGATGAATGTCTCAGCGCTGCTCAGCAGAGCACCTGGAAATGAAGACGCCCGGACAGGCAGACCTGTTGGCTTTCATGACGGGACCCTTTCTGCAGTGCGCGTCAAGAAAGCACGTTTTGTTCAGTGACCAGGTTTAGAACGTTGGCTCCTCATCTGCAACGCTTTCCTTGCTCACTCTAAACAATGAGTCAAGCTAATTCAGTCACTGATCATCAAATGTTGACTGCGCCCTGGTAACTGTCCAGGGGCTGTCCTTGGTGCTGGAGCCACACAGGTGGGCAACACAGATGAGCCTGTCCCGCATGAAGCTTCCACGAGGGTGGGCGAGACACGCCATAAACAAGGTTAATTTTCATTTCAGATAGAAATCCATACTCTGCCTGATGTAACTGGCATGGCTCGAGGTAGTCCAGAGTACAGGGGAAGGGAAGACTCCATGCAGTCTGGTGCTTCTGAATTCTGGACCAGTATGCATATTTGGGATTGGGAAAAGAGAAATAAAAATACCGAGGAATTCTTGGAGGACTCCCGAAATCACACGTCTTCTGTATACACTTCCAACATTCTTCAGAGCATTTACCCTTTATTATGGATTATAAAGCAAGTGTGTTTAATAAATATTAAACTGAGTCACACATACCGATCACTGTAGCCGATGGTGAATATTCTGACACCTCAAAACACCAGCGAACATGGCGGAGTAGAATTCAGATAATCTGACACCAGTATTTCCCACAAGGGTAACAGCTGCTCAGAATCAGGTGTCAGAACTGCCAATTCAAGGACTTCTTTTGATTCCAAGCTGGGTTGTTTCCTGATGTGCCACCCTGAGGGTCTGCATATAGTGCACTCCATGTCCAAACGTGTCAGCATTTCTTCTGTCAGCAATGACAACTCACGGTTAGCAGAACACAGGGCCAGGGGCAGACAGCATGACCTGGCCACAGCCATAAGCAAGACCAACCGATCAGACCATGAGGGCTTCACTCCTGCGGGTGCCTCAGGGGTCCCGATGTCCACCTGACCCCACAGGGCTCCATCTCGTTTTCTTCTTTGACATCAGTGGATTCTTTTGAACCAGGATGTCTCTATGTAGATTTAATACTTGCATGAGTACTGTATGTCTTTTTCACAATTCCTCCACTGATTTTTCCCAGGATTCAGGATTTGGAAAAATCAGATGTGTCTGGAGGCATGATGGGAAGAAATCCTGCACAGGAGCCCTGACTCGTGCTGCCTGAGTCTGAGTGGCAGCTATGCCATTTACTGGCACCTGCCAGCTTTGTGGCCCTGGGATCGTGGCTGACCTCTTGTATGTGACTCCATTTTCTCACCTGTGAAAGGACACGGGTTATGGGAGTGCAGTGAGATGAGATTCTTTCACATTATGAAGCAGTGAAAACAATGTTTGGTATGTGATCACAGCCAACAAATGTCAGCTCTTGTTAACGAAGGGACAGTGGGGGTTGCCGAGGGCCACATACAGATGACCAGGTGGCTCTGTGAAGACTCTGTGCTGTAAGAGACTCATTTCTCATGTGTTTGTGTGTGCGGGTAATCAGTCCTTATGGAACTCAGCTTAACCAAGAGGAAAAGGCACAGGGAGAGCGACTCAGAAAGAGGCGGCAGATGATCTCAAGACCTGATTTGCCACTGGGGCACTGACGGTCACACCTTTCAGATGACTGTGGCTACAAAGCAGACCTAGATTGCTGGGGACAGAGAAACGCAAGTGCAGTTGAGTTACAATTACGGTAGCCCTGGAAGTTTTCATGCCACTCTGCTGAGAGGGGTTGGGGGTGGTGGGCTGGGGGAGGGGGAGGTATCCACTCAGTATGAACTGTAGGTATGAACAGGGGAGGTACAAACTGTAAAGCAAAGAGGTAGAAGAAATCAGCTGCATGGAGGAGGGGAAGACAAGACAGAAGTAGAATGGAGACTTGCAGTGGAAGATAGCTACCGAAGAAGGAAGGTTCCACTCAGGGAGAGGAAGCAACAGCCAGGAGGAAAACCCAGAATGGGGACTCTGGGAGCAAAGCCAGGTGGGATCTATCTGAGCTTTTCAGCAGACGATGGGAAATACATCTAAACAGAAGTCAAAGGACAAGAGTAGCTATGTGGATTGAGAAAGCAGTCCAAAGGGCTCCCCTGGTCCAATGGCCTGAGAGGTGAAAAGGGTGTTTAGTTTGTAGACAGACGTAGATGCAGCAGTAGGGGAAAAAGTAAAGACAACAAACAGGACCCAGGAGATGAGATAGAGTCTTTATCCTTGTATCACACGAATAGACTCCATCTTTCTTTTGACTCATTCATTTGTCTTCTTCAGGTCTTCACATCCATCTGGAAAGTGGGGCTGAAGAGATGTGTGAGATCTTCTACAGAGACCAAGAAAAGAGTACCGAGAGAGAGGTAATTTATAGACAGAGATAGGCAGATACATACATATCTGTGTATACATTCTTAGCAGAGATGGGAGGTTCCGTTCAGGAAGACTAAGCAAGAAGGCATTATAGGACAGACATGCTAGGAACTCCAAGAAGTTATTTCATTTGATTCTCCAAAATTCTAGAAGGTAAGTATTGTTATCACAGGTGACACATAAAACAGTTGAGCAGAAAGAGTGGAGAAACCCATTGAAAGCCATGGAGCTGTGACTTGAGCTGGTTCTGAGTGACACAGAACCCAGGGCCTTTCTCCTAAGGGAAGTCCTTTGACAGAAGGGGTGGGAGAAAAGAAGAGAATTACCAGTGTGGGGTGAAGGGAATGTCTGAAATGCCGTCTCTGGAGAAACACCTCGTTCTGAAAGTTAGTGGATGAGAGGTACTGGATAAGAAGCACTTAAGAAATGTATTCTATAGCAGGAGAGAGCAGCAGAGACAGAGACAGAGAGACAAAGTAAAGAGGCAGAGATAGAAAAACAGAGAGAGGGACACATGGCGGAAACCTAAAAGAAAGGATGGCTTGATTTTCATCTTAAACTGGACGATTTAAAACTTGAAATGTTATCACAGGCCGGAAAAAAAAAAAAGTATTACAATCTGAGTTGTAATTTTCACATTTGTGTGATGAAACTAATATGGTGCTTAGGATAGCATTTTATGGCAGCCCTTGCAAAGGAAATTATTACGAAAGCTATGTGGTTAATAACCACTGTTCCCACTGCCACTCTCTCAGCCTTCTGACAGCGTAACACACCCAATTAATCTTACAACAGCACAAAATATTCCTCCTGTTAAACAGGAATTGCATCCACAAACAAGGCTCCAGCAATTACATTTTGGCGACTTTTGGGGTATGGTAATGAAGAATACTTTCGTCCAATGAATGATTTCAAATTGATTACAAACAGGACTTTGAGGACGGGAGGTCAAGGCAACAGAGAGCGAAGCCTCTGGATTCCAAGCCTTCCTCCATGACCGTGCGTGGGGGTGGGGAGGTGTCAGCAAATAGAGAGGCGGGCTCCATCACCTTTGGTTCAGGGAACCCAAGCCAGGAATTCTCAGCACCCACAGCAAACCCCAGAGACCTCCAACTGACAAACATTTGAAATCCTTACTTTAAGGAATCTGATCCAAGGGACACACGAAGGGAAGTTGAGTCCAGCCAGCATCACTTGTTCCCAAGACAGTCGATCAGATTGTTTTGGACACGAGCTCTGCACGTAGACAGCCCTGCATGGGCTCACACGCTGGTTTTCTGTCCTCCTAGCCTTCTAGCCTTTGAACAAGCACATCCATTTACGAGCTGTTGAAGGATCTTGGTCAAGTCGCATAACATCCCTTAGCCCCATTTCTCTCAGTTTAAAATGGGGATAGTCATAGCATCTCTGTTGCCGGATTAACTTAAACTGAGATAGATACAATACAAGCAAATTGCTTAGCATGTCCCTGGTAGAGAGAAAATACTCAACAAATAATAAATCCTTGTTGTTAGTATTTCTGTTATTATTGTTTTCTGCATGCCTCAGCCAATTAAATGACAAAGACCGACATATCTGCTCCCTCATTCAAAGTCACAGGAAAGCTGGTTTGGCTGGGAGGACTGGTGTCACAGCAGTTGGTGGGGTAGACTTTCTTCTCACATGACAATTTATTTAGCTGAGCCTCAATTAATCATTCCTTCTTACAGCAGCTGCTGTGAGCCCGTGACTACCTATAGTAGCATCACACTCGTCAGTGATGGTTATTCCTTAACTCACTCACTCAACAAACATGTATCCAATACATTCCCTGCGGGAGACATGGATTTGTAGGCACTTTCGAGTTCTGTCGGGAACACTGGACCGTCTTCCCCAGGAGGAATGATGTGTATTCCCCCAGATTTACGACGCTGGCTCGTACTTGTCCTCACACACCATTCCCTCAGCCTGGAGTACGCACCCCTCCCTCCCTTGTGCATTGTGCAGGAAACTCCTATTCATCCTTCAACACTCAGCCCCCATGTCACCACTCCAGAAAGTCTGCTCGGGTACACACAGGGCCGCGTGAACAACACAGATCCTCCGTGGTGCCTAGTGAGCTTCTTCCTGGGCTGTAATTATCAGCATCTACCCGTTCTGTTGGGTTAAGAGCCCTTAAAAGCCAGGAGCTGTCCACGTTGCTGAATAAGGAACCTGACAGATACTAGGCACTTAACAAAAAGGTACATTCAATGAATAATTGAGAATAAATTCTAAAATATGCACCCATTTAAGATAACCCTACAAAGAAAGCAAGTACTATTTTGAAAGCCCTTCAATGGAAAAGGCAGTTAACACAACTCTGGCTTAGACCAAAAAATACTGATCATTGATTCTATTCTTGGGAAATTCAAATGGTGGGTCTTGGTCCAGGCACGGCTGGATCTAGGGTTTGAACGCTCTTCAGGACACGCTCTTGGCCCTGCTTTTCTCCATCTCAATCTTATTCCCAAGCAGGTGATGAACAGTTCCAGGCTTAAGTGATATCAGCTCCACACCATCCCTGGAAAGAGAGCTGTTTTCCCAAAAGTTCTAGCCAGAATCCTGGAAAGGAATCTCATAGACCATGTTGGATCATATTACCACCCCAAACCAATCACCATGGCCCAGGGGATGGGCTGTTCTGATTGGCTGGGGCGGGGTTGGGTGCCCATACCTGTTACTAGGGGTAAAGAGAGAAAGGGAGGGAGTTCCCCTCTAACACTCAGGAGGCGACTAGCAGAGCAGAAGAGGATGGGTGCTAGGTAGCCAGAAGGGCAGACTTCCACCGCCCAAAACTTATACAGGAAATGAGATTATCATGGGAATTTGGAAATGCTGCCAGGGCAGGCATGTGGAGTCCAGGCACTGGCACGTGGCCTGCCAGCCAGAGGAATTTAGACATGAAGACGGGATTCGGAGGCAAAGCATGGCAGGGTGACCTGTAGGCCAGTTCTGTGCCTCAACGACTGTAAGAGACTCAACGTCTGGAAGTACAGATGAGAGCCGGCTCCCCAACGGCCTTGCATGCTGGGCTGCAGGAGCTGAATTTTATTCAGAAGGCAGTGGAGACCACTGAGGCTTTTCCTTGGGAGGAGGCTGAACCAGAGTCATGCTTTAGAAAGACTAATCAGGCAGCTGCATGTAAAAAGCACCGCGCCGTGTGGATGGAGAGAAAGCATTTCAATAGCCCAGGTTACAGATAACGAGGGCCTGAATGTGCTGAGAAGACAGTACACGGGCAATCAGATTCCGGAGCAGCTGGGGACGGAAGCGACACTCCTGAAGTGTTTTTCTACCCAGGTCAGCTCCTCCACTTCAGGCACTCTACCTCTGGGGATGGCATTGAGGGGACAAAGCAAAGACATTTTCAAAGGCTATCATTATGGGCGTTACACAAAGCTGCATTTTCCCCTCTGGCTTCTGCTCCGAAGGCTGCTTTCTCTTCTAGAGAGAAGAGGGCAGCTAAGCAATGCAGTGGAGCTCCATATCAGTCTGTGGCAGCACAGCCCTGAGGCCCAGACCAAGGCCACCTGTGGGGGACTTCTCTGCAGGCTGTGACGACTGGAGACGCACAGGCAGAAAACCACACCCTGGATGGTCTCCCCGACACACACACACTAGCATTCATTACTGCAGAGAAGACACGAAAAGCCCCGATGCAAATGTCAGCCACGCATCATTTCTGCACCATAAGACAATTACACAAACAACTTATCTCCACCGCCCGCCTCAGAGAGTCTCCAAGCGGCTGCCCAGGCCCCAGAGAGCTTCAGTCACGACATTTGGGTTCTTGTTTTTTACCCTTTTGTATTTCCAACATGAAAGTCATGAGACGTTAATTAAAAGTGCAAGTGGCTCCATAAGCATCTCCTCCATCATAGCTCGGTGATGACACTTCTCTGAACACCCCCTCCCCCCCTGCAGCAGCCACTTTTCTCTTCCTAAAACATATTTCACATCAGATCCTCCGCAAACCGCTCTTGCCTGACAGCTGTATATTTCTAATTACTCCAAGCCGAGGGCGCTTGCTGCATTTTATTTTGCTTTATCTTGATGATTAGATAAATCAAATTTAATGTCACGCCTTTAAAATCTGGCTTCCAGATGGAAACAGATGTTCTGCTTTCCTTTTAAGAATATTTTTAATGCATTTTTCAATTACATTTGACATACAATAATTATATTAGTTTCAAGATGTCTTGCTTTCTTGATGGTGCATGTTTTCATGCCCTCCCCGCCCCCCCCCCCCCCGATAATAGTAGGCCACTTAGTTAAGTCTCTTTTTAACACGGCTCCAAGCCTGCACATCACCTAAATTATTAAAACAACAATAAAACAAAACTTTTCCTCCCTGACTACATGAAGAAAATTGGCCCACAAACAAGGGACCTTAAGATTTACGAAAAAGGGTGTTGCTACCTGCCCGAAAAACACAAAAGATTGTATCTCACAGTCATTGACTGTCTTCCAGTACCACAACAGACATTATTGTCTCAAATCAGGTTAAAAATGCCGTCTGTCTAAACCTACTAAATGGGAGAAGATATTCACCAGTGATACATCTGATAAGGGGGTTAATATCTAAAATTATAAAATACTCATACAACTCAACACTAAAAGAACAAAAAATCCAATGAAAAAACGGACAGAGGACCTAAATAGACATTTCTGCAAAGAGGACAGGCAGACGGCCAACAGACACATGAAAAGAAGCTCAAAGTCACTGATCATCAGAGAAATGCAAATAAAATCCACAATGAGATACCACCTCACTCCAGTCAGAATGGCTGTCATCAATAAATCAACAAACAAGTGCTGGTGAGAATGTGGAGAAAAGGGAACCCTCATGCACTGTTGGTGGGATTGCAAATGGGTGCAGCCACCATGGAAATCAGTATGGAGGTTCCTCACAACATTAAAAATAGAGCTACCGTATGATCCAGCAATTCCACTCCTGGGTATTTATCCAAAGAAATCCAAAGCACTAATTCAGAAAGATGTATGCACTCGTATGTTCATTGCAGCATTATTTACAGTAGCCAAGATATGGAAGCCACCTAAGTGCCCATTAATAGACAATTAGATAAAAATGATATGGCACATCTACACGATGGAGTATTACTCGGCCATAAAAAGAATGAAATCTTGCCATTTGCAACAATATGAATGGACCTAGAGGGTATTACGCTAAGTGAAATAAGTCAGACAGAGAAAGACAAATACCATGTGACCTCACTTATATATGGGATCTAAAGAACAAAATAAATGAACAAACAAAATAGACATATTCATAGAGACCAAACTGGTGGCTGCCTGATGGGAAGGGGGTTTAGGAAGTTGGGTGAAAAAGGGGACAGGATTAAGAAGTACAAATTGGCAGTTACAGAAATAGTCATGGGGATGTAAAGTACAGTATGGGGAATATAGTTAGTAATATTGTAATAACTATGTGTGGTGTCAGGTGGGTGCTAGGCTTATCAGGGGGAATCACTTTGTAAATTAAATAAATGTCTAACCACTATGCTGTGCACCTGAAGCTAATAAAAAATAATACTGAATGTCAACTGTAATCAAAAAATAAAAGAAGATAAATGGCTATCTTTGGTGGTGTCCATGCATGCGAGACATTTTTGCTTCAGTGCCTAGAGGTGCCTAAATCAATTAAGGGGATGAACTGTGACAGGATTTCTCCACGTGTGTCCCCAGCATCACGTCATTAGAAATGCACGTTCTCTGGGCCTGCGGAATCAGAAACTCCAGGGGTGGGCTCCGCAATCTGTGAGTTAACAAGTCCTCCCGGTGATTCCGACGAGCGTTAACATTTGAGAACCGCTGCTCTAAGGTAACTGAGAAGAATCCAGAGTCTAAAGAACAGAAGGTTCACTGGGTCCTTCCCTGAAGCAACCACCGATCATGGTATCTGCCCAAGATCCGAGGCATTGACCATCCCACCAGCACAGGGAGAGGGAATGCTGCTGCTCTAGTAACACATCCGCTTTCTTACAAAGCCAGAAAGAACGGCCCTTGCAGGCTTCCGAAATTGACCACAAAGCCTCGGGTTGCAAAGAGCCAAATCCACTGGGCTCCCCACTGGGGCAAGCCTGTGCACGGGAAAGAAGATCTTAGAAAGCTGAATGGAAAGACTGTGTGTCTTTACATGGCTTTGATTTCGTTGTCTCTGTTGAAGAACAAAACCACGGGAGCACCTCCAGAGCAGACTCAGAACCTACTTTGCAATGGGATGTGAAGAAACTTGAAACTGAAACTCTAGGTCTCGGTGGGTCGCAGGCAAAGCTAAGCCCTGAATGGCCGGCTCCCTGCAGTCTTCTTGCTGGGGTGCTATTAACCTTGAAGCTTTTCTAAGACCTGCTGAGTGGAAGAGGTTCTGAGGACCACCGTACGTGTGAAGAGGGACGGAGGGTGGGAGCCTGGCCCACACAGCGTGTGAACGTACCCAGAATCCGTACGTGGGGACACGTTGGACTGATCAATCCTTATTCCTAGGCAATCAAGCAAGGGAGCACTTTGAGGTCTCTACAGACAGCGCATAAAACGGGGCTATTGATCTCGGGCTAAATTTGTAGTTCTGACTATAAAAGCAATTTGTTTTTGTGGAACAGTCATATAAGATGAATGCATTTGGGTGATTAACTCCAAAAAGAAGGGCTGTGAGTAACTGCAAGTCTTCACAGCAGGTTTCTCTGTGAAGTTACTGAGCCGTTTCCTTGTGCCTTTTTGGTGTGTGAAAATCATGTCAGGTGCTGGGGTGCCCCCCATGACACGTGGAGCTGTAGTTCATAGAGAAGGCGCTCTGAGGGCCTCTGAGTGACAAGGACAGAGGCAGCAGTGTGGCAGCTCCTTAGTCGTGTCAGGCATACGATCGGGTTTGGCTTATGACTCCTAAGGTAATACATTCTCCGGGTAACTCTGTGTGCGGCGTAATTGGGGTTTTTGTCCTCGTTTTTCAGGTGAGGACATGATTGCTCACAGGAGTGCTGTAACCTGTGCAGGGACACGTGGCAGGCCAAGGATGGGACAGGCCTGTCTGTCTCTCAGACCTGCATTCCCTAAGGGATATTGTGGAAGCAAGCATGGAGAGTTCCAGGTCACGTGACAACATACAATGATTTGTATGATTAGAAACAGCTTCTTACATGAGAAACTGACATTTACTAAATCAAGTGTTCTTCCATCTGGCTAAAACTGACCCATAAGTTGTCCTAGCACTTTGTGTCCCTAGAAAAGCAGAGGAAGATTGTCATTTGTGGTGAGAACTGAGGTAACCCTGGTGTGTGTGTGTGTGTGTGTGTGTGTATGTGTGTATGTGTGTAAATGACCAGAGAAACTATCTGAGAACTAATGCTGCCTGGGATCAGAATGCAGAGAGCAGCGGGATGACTTCCCAGGTTTTACATGACCAGCTTACCCACAGCCACATTTATATCATTGGGTCTCCACTGCACAAACGTCGCATAACTCCCAAAGCTTGCTCTCTCTGCCTGTGGGTGTTCCCACGCGGCCCAGGTAACAGAGCTGCTTGGGCGAGCAGAACCTGGCCGGGTGCCTCTGACCTTCATCTTGCCATCGCCACCTGGGGCCAGTGGGTGCCATATGCCACTCAGCTTTCTGCTAATGATGACATTCTCTAAACTAATTAAGAGCAAATATCTGGCTTGTCCAGTTGGTTGAAAGACGACCTCAACCTTGACATTTTGGGCCAAAGAATTCTTTGTGGTGGGCGGCCGTCCTGGGCATCGTGGGATGTGTGGCAGCATGTGTCATGACAACCGAGTGTGGCTCCAGACCCCGCAGAATACCCCCAGGCTGAGCACCACAGCTGTAGGCCAGGGTACGTGGTTTCCCTGGGTAGTCACGTGAGGAGAAAGCCAGCAGCCCTTTTGTTGTGACGAGTCCTCCTGGGCTCTGTAAGCCGGGCATGCTGAGACGGCACGTGTTAACTCTCCTGTATGTCCAGGTCTGGACGTAGAGGCCAATAAATGAGGCGATTTTTTTTCTTAAATTTTATTGGGGAATATTGGGGAACAGTGTGTTTCTCCAGGGCCCGTCAGCTCCAAGTCATTGTCCTTCAGTCTAGTTGTGGAGGGCGCAGCTCAGCTCCAAGGCCAGTGTCATTTTCAATCTTTAGTTGCAGGGGGCGCAGCCCACCATCCCATCCGGGAATTAAACAGGTCACCTTGTTGTTGAGAGCTCGCGCTCTAACCAACTGAGCCGTCCGGCTGCCCCTCTGGGCGCTTTTTTAAGTCTTGCTTTTTCTTCACTAGATCTCCACCCTCTATCCCAAAAGTATCCCCTCCTCTTAAACCTTGCCTCTGCCTGAAGCTCTATGCTTGGAGAGATTCTGATAAAAATATACTCAACCAAGGAAAATGCAACTTACAAGGCTGATGTTTGAAGTGATCTTTCATCTTTGGAAAGTTCAGAACATGCCTGCAGGAATTTCATTTGGAAATAGACCAAGGCACATAGCGGTTCCACTCCGTCCCCCACCCCAAACCTTCTTTCACTTGATGAGAGAGCACTTGGGCACTCAAAATCTCTCTCTCGGTTTCGAAATTAACCAGGCACATAGATCTGTTCAACACAGATTGTTCCATGACATACGAGCATCTTGCCCTGAATCATATCCTCTTTGAAACCCCATATTCAATCATTGCTTTAGGGACAACTAGAGAATTATGGATTTCCAGGGGCTAGAGGAAGTTTCTTGAACATTTGATAATTAGATAAGCATCTGGTAACCCCGTCTCTCAACCGTCTTCAGGGAGAAAGGGAGTGTGGCTCTCCGGAGACAGGAGGATCTCACAAACATTAGAAAGTCGGATGTGCTCCGTGGTGGTGAGGGCGTGGGGAAAGGGGTGCCCCTGGAAGACCTTGCTCAGCTGCGGCACATGCGCCCCTAGACCCAGCGATCCACTTCTGAGGTGCACCCGGAGCGAGTCTCACGCAGGACCACAAGAGACTCGCGCAAAGACATCTGTCGCAGCACCGTTTGTGTTGCCAG
Source organism: Rhinolophus hipposideros (assembly GCF_964194185.1). NCBI lineage: Eukaryota > Metazoa > Chordata > Mammalia > Chiroptera > Rhinolophidae > Rhinolophus > Rhinolophus hipposideros. The sequence continues at coordinate 1,668,936 of NC_138070.1, read as the reverse complement.
CCTCGGGCCCTCACTGGGGAACGGGCAGGCGCCCCATGGTCCATGAACAAGGTGGAATATTATACCGCAGTTAGAAGTAACGAACCAGAAGTGCACGCGGTGGCAAGACAGGTTGTAAAGCACGGGCCGCGTGAGAAAAAGACGGCATCAGAACAAGGTCTAGGGTACATCTGAAAAGTTCCGACATCGAGAACAGGCAGTCCCAATGGAACTAGAACTGGAGGAAGGGCTTAATACACAGAAAGACCCCACAGAACTGTACAACAAACAACCCTATGAAAGGAGAAAAAAATATACAACAATTTACAGAAGAGGAAATTTGATTAACCAGCAAATAGATGAGAAGATGCTCAATCTTACGAATGGTAAAGGAAATGGGAATTTAAAAGATAGCAGTTTTCACCTACGATATTGTCAAATTGAAACCCATGAACATTTCACTATGAACACTGGGTTAGTAAGTGAGCTCTCTCCTACATTACTGGGGGTAGTGACAATTGTTGCATGTTTGGGGAAGGTCATTTGTCCATGTTGATGAAAACAAAACTGCATCTATCTTTGACCACGGAAGTCTGCTCCTTGGTGGCCCTCAATGAGCCATTTCTCCCAACATTCACACCATTCTGTACCCCTATGCACATACACACGCACAGCACGCGTGTGCACGTGCACATACACACACACACACACACACACACACACACAGAAATACTGGACTTGACCACATGGCTTGCACAGGCCAATGGACCTTGAGAAGACACGATGTAAATGACGCATGCAAAGTCTTGAAACGTGCCGTCATGCTGAGTCTGTCTTCTTGGATCTCTCCCTCTTGGAAACCTGAGGTTATCATCTTGTTAGAGACTCCACACCAGCCACGCAGAGACCATCGGCTTGAGAACTGAGGAGCACAGCAGACCAGCCAGAACGAGGTCCTAGCCACACAGCTCTTGTACTGTTTCTGCCAGCCCTGCCCCCCCCCCAACCTGGCCATTCATCAGTCCCAGCTCATCAGATGCCAGCCATCCCCACCACAATGAACCACAATGTCCACCAACAGAGAAAGGATGCAATGACTCGTGCCTCATCTGTGCTCCAGAACCGTGTGAGGATACAGTGAGAAAGAGCTTTTATCTGCGATCTGAAGACATAACAAGCTACATTAAGGGAAAAAGCATATCACAGCACCGTGAAGGAACCCAGTTTTGTGAAAATATGTTTAAATCCTCAAAGAAATGCAAAATAAATATGTACTGGCTCATGGACAAAGAGGGAGACGACACAGGGCTGCTGAGACTGGTTATTTCAGGAGGGTGGGAGGAGGGATGTGGTGAGGTGGGGATGACTGGTTTTAGATACGTTTGTTTAAAGCCATCCACTCATTACTCGTACTACTGCGGTAATTAACGAAAATCTAATGACAAAAATGGTAGAGCAAACAGTTAAAAAACAAAGATCAGCATCTGTTGAAGGAAACCTTCAATAAAACAAAAAGACAACTTATTGAACGGGAGAAGGTATTTGCAAATGATAACTCCAAAACATGCTGCTGTCCAAAATATATAAGAAACTTACACAACTCAGCAACAAAAAATAATCCAATCAAAAATGGGCGGAGGACCTGAACAGACATTTCTGCAAAGAGGATATGTAGATGGGCAACAGACACATGAAAAGATGCTCAACGTCACTGATCATCAGAGAAATGCAAATAAAAACCACACTGAGCTATCACCTCACTCCTGTAAGAATGGCTATCATCAATAAATCAACAAACAAGTGTGGGAGAGGCTGTGGAGCAAAAGGGACCCTCGTGCACTGCTGGTGGGATTGCAGACTGGTGCAGCCGCTACGGAACACAGTATGGAGCTTCCCCATAACATTAAAAATAGAACTATGATCCAGCAATTCCACTCCTGGGTATTTATCCAAAGAAAACGAGAACGCCAATTGATAGATGACTTGATAAAGAGCATGTGGTATAGATGTATAATAGAATATTACACGAAATAATTAATGAAATCTTGATATTTGGGACAACATGGATGGACCTAGAGGGTATTATGCTAAGTGAAGTAAGTCAGACAGAGAAAAACTACCATATGGTTTCACTCATGTGTGGCATCTAAAAACACAAAAGTAACAAACAAAACAAAAATAGACTTATAGAAATAGAGACCAAAGGGATGGTTGCCCACCCAAGGGGAGGGTGTGGGGAAGGGACATCCAGTCAGTAACACTGTGATAGTTTGCCAGGTGACAGGTGGGTACTAGACTTAGGGCCGTGATCACAGCATGAGGTGTATAAATGTTGGATCACTATATTGCACGCCTGAGGCTAATATAACTAATACAATGTTGTATACCAACTATACTTACGTAAAAATGGGTAAAAAGATCAGCATCTGAAAACTCACCAATCACCTTCAACCTCGGAATGAAAGCTCAGGGAACCGGCAAGAAGGCGGTCTTCCTAATTTTAAACACAGTCTCATTTTTCACCAACTTTAGACGCAGATTAATCCTGCGAAAAGTTTCTTTTTTCCACCTGGGTTTTCAAGATCCATTTAATATGGTTATTTGGCTCTTTTCCTAGCATGTTCCATTATAAAGGGCAAACATCTGGTTTTCTCTTTGAGAACATATTTCTTCCGCGTGTGTGTGTGTGTGAGAGACTGTGTGATGTGTGTGTGTGTGAGAGTGTGTGTAAGAATGTGTGAGTGTGTAAGTGTGTGTGTGTGTGTGTGTGTGTGTGTGTGTGAATGTATTATGTCAAATGACCAAACCTTCAGAAATTCCTTTTACTCAGGAATTCAAATGACCTGAAAGCTTAGAAAAGGAGAGACCCTTGTTTTCTAAATATCATTCTCCTTAAATAAATGATAGGGAAAAAAACCCCAAATTGCTGTCAGATACCTGTCATTATGATTACTTCCACATGCGTGACAGAATTTGGACAAAGTCACACCAGCATGCCTACATTTTCCCTTCTCTGGTCTGATACTGTGCTTCTCAACTTTGCCTTCCCATTAGAACCTTCCAGAAGACTGTGACAAAATACCGATTCCTGAGTCCCACCCAGAGATTTCGCTCTCGTGTGGCTGCATCCTGGATATCAGGGCTTGGGCAATAATCTTCGGGTGACTTGGATGGACACCCAGGGTTGAGAAACACTGGTCTATGATGAATACAAATAATAAATATTCTCAAACACACTTAAATTATTCCAATCTTGGCTCTTTTGAGTCAATGACAAATCAAATTTCCTTCCACATAGTTTTAACACTAACTGCACTTTTCTAAGTTGAGTCATTTGAAAAGTGGGGGGAAAATGTCGTTTCATCTAAAAACCTCGCGAACCAGGACCATCATTTAGAGTGACCGCATGCAACGTGTTGGCCAAGTGCCTTTCACTGAGGCCGGCGTGTGTCCCCACGCCAGACGCCAGGGCACTAGTGCAAACGGACACAAAACACGATGGCCAGGACTGGGCACTGGGCGCTGCAATGAGGTGGCATTCCGTAGCTCTGCTGGAATATTTCCGCAAGGTTGTAGCGTTTCATTCGCAAACTGTATTCCTGGATGAAAATACCCCCATTTCTCAATGATTTTTCTAATTTTGTTCGAACCTGCCCAAACTCTGTTTAAAATTGTGAACCTGCCCTGAACTGATCTTTATGCAGTTCTTTCCTTTCTGAAGCAAGTTGTGAGCACTGACTTACTGCCCCAAATGCACTGAAACTGTCCACCCAGATCACACACTTCTCCAGGGGGCAGAGTTTGTCATGCTTTCTCCAGGGTGGAATTAATTCCGCTGGATACAGAACCCTCAAGGAAGTTTGTTAACTAAAAATCACACCTAAACACAGCTCACTCCCATTTATTAGAAATTGTTGGCATGTGCTGGAAAGCACAATCATGAACATTCAAACCATCTGGGTTGTTTTAGTGTAACAATAATGAAAACAGGTATGGGTTACTGGGCTCTTGCTCAGTGCAGGTGGGGCTGCTCCTGGCCCATGTTGTAAAGGACCCTGCCCTGTTTCTCCTCCCCGTGAGCCAAAGGGACACGGCCACCTAAAACTCGCTACCCCCTTCCAGACAGCATTCTGGACCCAGGTGCGTTAAGATGAGGTAAGTGTGTGTGTGCGAGCATCTGAATGGAAGGTGACCCCCGGAACCACCGCAGAGGCCTGTGGGACTGAGAAGGGAGGGCGGGGCTCAGTCCCACTGGGGGCCTGAGAGAACGAGCTGAACCACCAGACAACCCCACGGTGCGTGGGGGAGGGGAGGTGGGCGGCAGCTCTGAGCGGCATTAACCCCCCAGCACATCCAGCTGTCCCCCATATGAGCTGAAGAGGAAACCCCCCAGAAAGTCACAGGTGCTTGCGTTGGAAGGGAGCGCTGTGGGCTGTGGACCAGGCACTGTCCGTGTCTGCCATACCGGAACCCTAAAATGTGCCGCCCAAGTGGACCACAGCCACTTCTGTGTGGGCACAGCCCCTTCCCTGAGTCCATCCTCCCGCAGGAGAGTCACATGCCCATGTGCTCACTGCTGGGCCCAATGGGTGCCCGGGGCACAGCTGTTTGCAGAGGGCACCGAGGAAACTCACTCACGAGGACAGACAGTCTAGACGGGTGTGCCCCTCGCGGCTGGAGAGGCGGTGAGGGTGGGAGGCAGGTGGGGGGCTGTGGGGGGGACGGTCCTCCTGGGGTGGCGGGTCCCAAGGCAGAATCTGGGGACGTGAGTCCACGAACTGGGCACCCTGGCCTGCCATCCCAGGCAGTTAGGAATGTGTATTTGTCACGGTGGGAGGACACAGCGTCTTTTATTTATTGGTTTGTTAGCGTGATGGATACCTCTGGAATATGGAGACAGGTGCTGTGCACAGCACAGGCCCCTGGCACCCCTCCCGCGGCCCCTGGGCCCCACCACTCTGGTGCGTTCAGCCTGACTTCCAACCGCTGAAATCCGCACCCCTGAGCCTCTGAGCTTCTGCTTACTGCGGAAGTCTGCTTTGCTGTCAGAACAGCAGGCAGCAAATGCAGACAAATGGGGCTCCCGGGAGCCACCCCACGGAAAGGCTGATGGGGTTGGATTTAACAGCCTTGGCTCAGGTGGACAGCACTAGGTGGCTCCCCACTGGGGCAGCTGCTGGGGCCGCAGCAGTGACAAGCTGAGGCCCCCCTTTCCCTGGCCACATTCCCTTCCTAGTCTCACTTCCCGCCTCCCCGACTGGTATTTCCCTTCATGCCCACATTTGTGCTCAAATGCCTGTGTCAGTGCTGCTCTTGGGAGACTGAAAACCAAGGTGGCCTATGGGCCTCCATTTGTGCCCCGTCCCAGGCCCCACAAAGTGGGGGTGGGCCTGTGATGGGAGACCACCTTGCCCCCCTTTACTCTTCACTACAGCCAAAGGAAGAGGTGGCAGTATGGCCCCCACCTGAAGCCAGTCACGAAACATGAAAGTCATTTGCAAACTGATGACCCACAGACATATCTTGTTTGGCCTGGATGATATGGTCAATGGTTGAAAAGGTCGTCTGAACACCAGATTTTCTTTTCACCCTGAACCCACAGCCCCATCTAACAATGGGCAGGATCCGAGTTCCCCTGACCTGTCAGTCCTGTGCCCTGTTTGCCACAAACCCCCCTTTCCTCTCTATTGCTCCCTCATATTTCCTACCTGCCCCAACCCCGGGCGTCTCATTATATGACCCTCTGTTGACGGCCACGGATTTCTCACTCATTTAATGGCACCAAACTTATGTTAGCTTTCAAGCTCTGGAATCTAGCCCTCTGGGCCCCAGCTCTAAACTCACCAGATGTGTGACTTCTGATGACCGAGTCTCCTTGAGACTGAGCAGTGAACACCAAATGGGATAACACACACTGAAAGCCCTCTGGAGATGGCACAATGCTGAACAGATGTGGGGTGCAGTTGTTAGCCCAAGGAAAAGCTCCCCCCGCTGTGTCCATACACACAGCTCCGTACCAGGCGTAGGCACAATCCAACAACAGGTATGCCTTACGTAAGCCACCAACACCGGTGGGCTGGTCACCAAAATCCATTGCTTATTTGTGGCACAACAGAGCCGGACTACATCTCCCAGCCTCCCTTGCAGCACAGGTGACCACATAAGTGAGGCCAGTGGGATGTGAAGGGAAGTTGTCTGTGCCACCTCCGGGCCATCCCAACAAACTTCCCACGATCCTCCCTGCTTTTCTGGCGTCCTTTCTCTCCATGTAGATGGTTCTGGAACCTTGGAAGCCTTGTGTTGAAGACAACGGGGCCAAAACGCCAAGGAGCCTGGGTTCTGAATCTCTGCTGAGTGGAGAGCTCTGCCTGTCATTAGCAGCAATGCCTGTTTGGTGTTACACGAATCGCAAACGAAGCTGTGCGTGAGCCAGTATCGACTTGGGTTCGTCTGCTCACGAAACAAGTGTGACTTCACAGTTTGTAATATCTAAAGGATATCAGGTTGAAAAACTTCCTGGATGTAGTCTTGAGTGTCCCCTTTTTTTTTTTTTTGTTTTTTGAGTTAAAATTGGTAAGAAGAATTAGCAAATGCCAGTTTCAAGCCAATTAAGAATAGTTTGAGTTATAAATGCAGTAATTGGAAACTGATTAGGAAATACGTCCTGGGAGACACATTTTCCTGCTCACAGAAACCTCTAAAACACAATGAATTTTTATTTTAAGGAAACATGAGAGGGTTTTTCAGTCCAGAGGGAAGAAATCAGGAAATAAATTGTCTATAAAGTGATGGAACATAAGCAGAGAACATGAATTCTGTAATATATGGTTAAATACACTCTCGGAGAATGACAGTTGGTGCACAGAATAAACCACAGACAGCTCCCAGTTTTCTAAGTCCCACACTCCAGTCATGTGACACTACCTAATACCGCCTTTCAATCTTGTTTTTGCTGCTTTGCTCATTAGAAGGTCTGTCTTCTCAGAGGTCCAGAGACAATGCAGCACACACGTAAGCCAAGGCTGAGTTCAGACATCCTCCTGGATATTTCTGCCCTTTCGTGTGATGACAGTACCTTCTCTTTTTGGCGCAGGTGCCCTAAACAGTGTGGGGAGTCATCCATCTCCCATCCTTTAGGTTCACGAGAGGCTGCTTTACCCTCGAGGCACACAAGTCGGCCAGGAAGCAGCCTGGACAGCTGGGCCTGTCCATTCTGCCGTGTGCAGAGGGACACGTGGCCCCAGCCAGCTCAGGGCGATGCAGACCCAGAACTTTTGCTGGGATGGATAGGAAGTACTGTCCTCCCTTTTCCTGAGCCCACACGGCGGGTCCAAGCCACCGCATGGCACTTCCTGACAACAGGGGAGCTGATGTGAAGGGCGCTGAGTCCAGCAGTGGAGAAACGACGCCATGTGACACCACGTGTGCTGCTGCGTCCAGCGGTACCCGGCGTTACACATGCTCATGAACTTCCAGGTCCTGGAGCCAATGGACGCATGTTCTCCCAGCCTGTCTCTCTCCCCATCTCCTCCCTCCCTCCACCCCTCTCTCTCCCTCTCTCCCTTTGATTCCCTCCATCCCCTCCCCCTTCCTCCTTCCTTTAATGTGGTGTGAGTGGGATTCTGTAACTTGCAATCAAAGAGTCCAAAGTAATCCAACGGTTCATGGACAATATTTTCCTATAGCGACCATTATTAAGGTCTACTATATGGCAGGCATCAAACTTGGTCATTAACAAACCCACTTTAATGTCCAAAACCACATGACGGCGACTGCAGTTAACACTGATTGGGTGCTAGCTGTATACTGGGCAGTGTTCTAAACATTTCGTGGTTAGAACTAGTAATAGACACACACTGCTCAACACACTCCAACAGTACAAACTGAAGTACAACTAAGTCGGTGTCTCCACCCTCCCGGACCTCACCCCCCCAGTTCTCTCCCTCAGAATCAACAGCACGGCCAGTTACTCCGTGTTCTCTCAGAAACACTGCATGTGAGTAAATCCGCATTCTAATAAAATGTGCAGACAGTGTAGTGAGCGGGTCTGTCTGTAGCACGACCAACACCAGCTAACATTTGCTCATCACAGACCAGGTATAGCTTTCACACCTCACGCTGACTCCCTATTTCATCCCCACGCCACTCACACACGGAGTAACCGTACGAGGATGCCCCCCTCGATCTGTGAGGAACGCAGGCAGCTGCCTTCAGAGCATGAATCCTGAGCACCCATCCTGCTCTGCTGACACGTTTGGGATCGATAAACAACTCTGTGTGAGTTTGTAAAACACGGACAAAGGGAAAGGGGCCGAGAGAGTTGGAGCTGAGCGTGTGCGGCATGGTGACAAAGGCTGGGTCCGAGGCGCTGAGTCCCTCCCTCGGTGTCCCCTCCCACCTGCCGGCCAAGGGCGTGGGGCAGACACCTGCCAGAGAGTCAGAGCCAGCGAATGCATGGTCACCCCACATCCCTGCCTCACACATGGGGGGGAAGAAAGGGGATTAGGAGAGAAAATGCCCATGGTTTGGGCACTGCACAGAAACTGGGGTTCAGGTGGAAAATCGGGGAAGTGGCCCCCGAGCAAGTAGGAGGCTGGAGCGTTTCTCTGCTGCCTGTGTGCGTGGAGCCACGAGGGGTAAGCTGTCTGGGTTTCTTTAGCATCCTTGCTCAGTTTACGAGGCACAGAGGATCAGAGGGCTTCAAGAACACGCCCAGGGTCACACAGCGAAGTGTCAGGGCTGGGAATTTCTGGCTCTAAACCGTGTGTGCGTCCCCTGCAGTGAGCCACTGCCCAGAGAGACACTGCATTTAACCTCGGGGCCACCTCTCGTCAGCCCTCCTTTGTGACATGACTCAAGCATCGAATTTTCTTCACACTGCAAGCATACGCCTGCCTATAAATGCTGTGTTTGTATTTACATATTAGGAAATGTACAAAGCGGTCTAAATCACCTTGTATAAAATAGTTTTCAGCTTTGATCACTGGTATTGCCTCGATTTCTACTCCTGTGCTGGTCTTTGGTGATGTTTTATTCCAGAATGTTTACCCCTCCCTATGAAAAAATAAAGACACAGCATGACATGTCCCTCGTCAGACTCTCCAGAACTTTCCATCACCAGGTGAAATCAGAAGTCTTCATCCCGGCCTGCAGGTCCCTACATGGCTCCATGCCTAACTCTCCCCGTTTTCCTCGCTCGCTTCCCCTCCCGCACTCAGCTTCAACGCCCTGGCCTCTCCTCACCCTCACACACTCAGCCGTCTCTCCTGCAGTCCACGGGGGCGGGGGGCAGTGTCCAGAACTGCGCTACTCTCAGCCGAGTGGAATAGCAGCACCCCCAGGCAGGGCCGTGAGCAGCCGGACAGCGTGTGCGGCGAGCACGAGTGGCGGCCTGAGTGACAGCACAGAGCCTCCCGCTGGGAGGAGCCGGCCAGTGGGAGGGTTGGGCTCGGCCAGTGTTTTCTTCACCAAGAGGTAAGGAGTTCAGCCCTAAGATGCTGCAGGTGTTTGGCTCATCCGAACGGATTCACACAAATAAGAGATCAAAGCCAGTATCAGGCTTTGCCAAGGAAGCAAACGATCGACAGTCAGAGCAGAAACAGCTTCAGGAAGGAAGGGGTAGCCATGCAGGACCTTCCTCGTCACTTCGCACAATTGCCCAGGTTCACATCGAGGTCCCCACGGGGTGTATTCAGTGCCTGTCACTGAAGAGCTGGCAGTCACCAAGCATTTCACTGCAGATGGTCACACTGCTGATGTGACTTTCCCAGGAGCCGTGCCCCATAAATCCATCACTCCAGCTTCACTTACCATAAGCAAGCTCAGGCCACCATGTACAACCTGCCGACGCTTCACCGAGAGGAGGACACAACTGCCTGCAAGTGCCGGGTCTGTCATAGTGAGGCGACAGGTGCTGAGAGCGAACCACCTGCCTCCCTTCTTTCCTGGAGGTGTCACCACCACGCCCCCCACTATTGGGAGAGAGAACACATGGTAGACGGACCTGCTGGTGAAGCCTTTGTTTCCCAAACCTGACCCGACCAACCGAGAGCTCTAAGGGCTATAAAACATGAGTGACGTGACGTGACCTGCTTGTGTTTCCATCACAGAGTTGCTTCTGATCTCCAGAGGGCACTGGTTTTGAGGTGAGGGTCAGTCTTGGGCTCCTCTGAATCGCCTTTGGCCCTGGGGTGAAAACACCTGCCTCTCAACAAATGTTTGTTGACATGATCACAAAATAACGAGGAGATTCATTTTGATATTTACAAACTTATTATGAACTAAGACAAATAGCAAACACAGTAAGGCCGATGTCTAGAAATTCAACATGAACACTTAGAGAACAATACACATCTTTTGGTAAGAGCTCTGTCTGGAAGCTCTGTCAGCGGAGAAATTAAATTGCTTCATTCATCATCGTATCCATCACCGTTAGTACAGTATGTTCATATAATTAATATTTCCTTGAATAAATGTATTAAGCAAATTCCGGCAAGATTTTAAAAGCATACTAAGCTATTTCAGGATGGGAGGTGATGTATTTAGAAGCATACGTAAGGGGGACTTTTAAGGTATATCTGCACTCAGAGACAATCACCAAACTGGTTAGTAGAGAATCTTAAAATCAGGAGAGACATTCTGCACCAGTTTCAGTGAGCAGTGGGAAAAAACATCACTGATGACGGCAAACCTGGCTTGTTGGAGAGAGAAAATAGTTGGGCTGACTCAGTCTAGACCCCCTGAGGTTGAAAAAGTAAGGGCTTAAGCAGATCACAAAGGAGAAAATTATAACAGTCAACGTGGGAAAAGATTCTGGTGTGAATAACGATCAAGGTGAGGGTAAAGTTTGGAAATGTTCCAAAAATGGCAACAGGCAGCTCACCAGCAACAGAGGTTCATGTGGGAAGAAAGAAAGAAAAGCATGCATCTCAGTAGCAATAATATGATTGTATCTCCCAATTGCGGATTACAGTGGGAACAAGGGGGAAAGAGTCGTGGAGCACCAGTAGAAGGAGATGAGGAAGAGATCCACAAGGTCTCCCAGTGCCTTCATCAGAGCGAACCCCCCCGCTGACCAGGCCCGGAACGCACACGACTACTGAGAATCACGGCGGGCTGGCTATTTTCTATTTCTCTCCCCTCCCCCGAAACCCCCGGAGGTTTATTCTCCGCCTGTGCCATTGGCTCACATCAGTGCCCCTTGGCATTCAGCCCCAGGTGGCTGTGCCCCTGGGCTTTCCTGGCCTGAGAACAGAGGGCAGGAGGACAGGCTCAGATTTCCTCTCCCACGTCTGTGCTTCATCCCACGTGGCTGACGGCGGCTGTATTCCTTCCTAACTCCAGTTTGTGACCCGGGGGGCCTCCTCCGTGACTCCAGCGCTCACTGGGCCTGGTAACACTGTTCTTTTCCTCCCTTGTGTCCTCAGGCCAAGCGATGGTCATGGTTTCCGACTCTTGTTAGAGTCGGGGTACGCCACGCCCCCGTTTTCTCCCTTAACCCTGCCCACACTGCAGTAAGTATTCTCTTGCCTAAAGTTCATTTGAACCCTACGGAGTGAATTCCGTTTGGTGCTGGAATCCCAATTCGTCCAAAATATTTCAAACTGTTCTATAAGATATTTGAACACATCTGGAATTTCACAGTGACTGGAAATGTCCCTTGTCTGCGGTTACAAGGAAGACTGCTGGCTTTCACAAGAATGAGAGAAATCCCGTTATTTGAGGATCTTTTTTCTTCCGTAGCCACACAATACTGACAAATTGCCCAGGCTTCGCTGTTGTTTTTCCCCTTTGAGCAGTGACAATTAAATAAATAAAAAGAAATCACTCCAGTACCATTCCCCATGGCTGAGCTTCCCTCGTGACCCCAGAGCGTAAACAGCACACAGGAAGCTCAATAATAAAATCAATTACCATGGCGTGTCAGCTGACAATAGTCTCGGGGCACTGTCTGGATGAATATTGCAACAGGTGCGATAAGCCCCAAGATGCAATACAATGACCCCAATCTGGGTGGACAAACACATGCCGACTGCAAATTCCCACATCTTTCTACATTTAGAAGCCTACTGGTTGGCTTGGGTCAGAATACCAGGTTCGGGGCACGAATCTGAACACGCTTTTAGGCAAATAAAACAGTCCACACACGCTGGGGCCACGGACCCAGTGACCATCTCCTGCTTGCCTGTCTGTCAGTTATCATTCTCGGGGGGCCAGGAGGAAAACCTGATCCCAAGTCGCGTGGGAAGAAGACATCTCACCTAGAATTACCATATGACCCAGCAATCCCTCTCCTGGGTATCTACCCGAAAAATCTGAAAACATTTATCCAATGTTCACTGCAGCTTTGTTTACGGTGGCCAAGACATGGAAACAACCAAAATGTCCTTCGATAGATGAATGGATAAAGAAGTTGTGGTATATATACACAATGGAATACTATTCGGCAGTAAGAAAAGATGATATAGGAACATTTGTGACAACATGGATGGATCTTGAGAGTATAATGCTAAGTGAAATAAGTCAGACAGAAAAAGCAGAGAACCCTATGATTTCACTGATATGTGGTATATAAACCAAAAACAACAAAAGAACAAGACAAACAAATGAAGGAACAAAAACTCATAGACATAGATAATAGTTTAGAGGTTACCAGAGGGTAAGGGGGGAGAGGGGCTCTAAAAGAGGGTAAATGGGGTCTAATATATGGTGATGGAAACAGAACTGACTCTGGGTGGTAAACACACAATGTGATATATAGATGATGTAATACAGAATTGTACACCTGAAATCTATGTAACTTTACTAACAATTGTCACCCCAATAAACTTTAATTAAAAAAAAAGAAGACATCTCACACGAGGATAGAGAACCACGCTATGAAAACTAAGGGTGGGGATATACGGAGACTCCAGAACTGAAGTTAGACGCTGCAAATGGTCAGGCTCTCTCCTGCATCTCACTTCATTTCTATTTCTCTATCAGCTTCTTGAGTTTCTCTGCTTTAGAATACGCCTGCCAAATACAGTGAGGTGATAGCCTGCCTCTACCTATTCATTCATTTAAAATATGTACGGTTCCCTATCATGTACATTCTGTTATTCTAGGAGCTGGAGACACTGTGGGGAGAGAAAAAGGAAGGTGATATAGTTACTGCTCTTATGAAATGTGTCTTCCAGTGGGAGAGACGGGCGATACTACTAAAAAAGTTAATTAATTAAATAGAACAGTGTGCTAGAAGATTTATTTTATGTTGAATCTAATTTATTATCGTGTAAGTAAGTACCATGATAAAATCACATGGCAGCATGTCTAAGGATCACCTTGGGAGATGGTTTTACATTTGCAAAATTAAAAAGCCTGGACAGAGGTCCTGGCGGCCTGATGAGAACAGAAGGGTATGGTCCTGGAGGGATGGGCACAGCAGAGTCAGTACTTCGTATGCAGAATGGAAAGCTATGGCTACGAGAGCACGTGTGCTTCAGATAGTCTCTCTGTATCTGTAATAGAACACAACGCTCTACCAGTTGATGTTGGTCAGGCCAGGTCAGAGGTCATGTGAGGAGGACGCCAACTTCTGACCTTCTGGCCCCCCAAGAACACACACTGAGCATACATGGGTGGAGTCCCTGGGTGAGATTTGTTCCTAATGTCTCCAAGACAGGTGTCTTCCCATGCCAGTGACATCACAAGGACAACAAAATGAAGCAAATGGATAGGAATGAGGTGTAATGCGCCCCTGGAAACGTGGTGTGGGGACCTTCACGTTCAGGGTCAGTAGCGTAGGTTGGAGGAGGAATCGGTAGAAAGCCATGAACGAGACCTCGTGGGGAACAACCACGACCGTGAGTGTTACTGTGGTCACGGTGGGGAGGCTGGATGTTTATCCTACAGCAACCATACCCACCTGTGGCCCATGTGAGGAGGCGGTGCAGGTGACCTCCTCTGTCCCCTCCTCCCAGCGTGGCTTCCGGGAGCTGCCAGCGTGGCGAGAACACACCGTGGCTTTCCTGAGTTATCCCAAGTGCCGCTGTTGCACAGGCTTTGTGCTTAGCAGCTACAAGAGGACACGTGCCGAGGACACGGGTGGGTCTGTGTCAGACAGCAGGTGACATGTAAGTGCCTGTCGGACCCTGAAGAACAAAGTATGCTTTTCCGGACGTATGTGCTCAGCTGCAGCGACAACGTGCTCCCCTGCGCTTACGTCCTCGAGCAGAGAGCAGGTCACCAGGTCAGGAGGGCCGTGCGACGTGCTCCCGAGCTGGGCTCCTCTGGGAAGGGCCTGGACCTTCAGCTCCCCAGCCGCCACTGTGACCCGAATGCCTAACTGCGTTATTACGCATCTCATCTCCTACAGATGTGACCCCGGTGCTTGGTGGGCACCTGAAAATATGGGGGGTCCAATGGGTCACAAGGAAACTGGGCAGGGAAAATGAGTTTGGCTTCAAAATTTTGTAATTTTAATTACTGTGGCACTGACTTCTTTCCTGTGTCCCTACAGTTTCCACTGTAAATGAGGGGACACCGAGCACCCTTTGTCTACCCCAAAAAGCAGACAGTACCACACACACAGAAAGAACGAAACCAAAAACTGCAGCATCGAAGTAAAATTAAATTTCAGGCTATAGGAAACAGTGCAAAATGAAATAAAGCTTCCCGGATTAAGGGGAAATTCATACTTAAAATGACAACCAAAGTGAAAACCATTTCTCACAGATTGAAAGACTCGAGATCTATCTCCTCAGATTAGAAAAACGAGGCAGGAGACTTTGTGAAAAGGAGGGTTACTGAGACAATCCGCAAATACAACCTCATGTCTTGTGATGTCTGAGGCGGCAAAGAAAAGGAGCTTGGGTGGGGTGGGGGGGTGGGGGGGGTACCGCGCCAATTCTCTTTGGAAAAAAATCTGATTATATCAGAGAGATGTGCTCATTTCTCATTTTAAAACTTTCTACAACCTCCAGATTTCCAGAACATCCTCAAAACGATACAGGGAAAGAACTGCCCAAAGTTCACAGCAGATTCTGAGTAAAACTAGGGCTGATACCCCCAGGGGGTCAGTGACGGCAACCACCTCGACCATCCCAAGGACTGGCTCCCACCAGCCCAGGCTCAGAAGAAAACCCTCAGGACATCACACGCTCAGTTTCTCCACCTGTGAAAAGTACTCCTGACGTGACATGATCCCGCCTCACCATTTCTGTGATTTTTCAATCCAAGTGATGCCGGGGCCTCTTAGGGAGATTGAATATCAAGTATTGGGTAATGGCTTCTCAATTAGGCAAAAGATGTGAAATCACAGAATAACAAATGTTAATATATTCCCCACTCGAAGCCACAGATCAAGCAAAGAGACACTCAGGAGGCATCTTCCCAAAGACTTATTAGAATGTCTGATATATTCAGTCCCCAAATATAGAAGCCTAGTCATCTCAGATCCTGTGCACTTAGTCATTTTAGATAAATGCGTTTGCATACTGGCTGGAAACAGATGCCCTTCTCCTCGTGCCATTTTTGCAATTCTGTGACACGTAGCACAAAACAGAATCTGAGAAGTGTATACCAATTAACTAGCATAGAATCTCAACTGTAACCTGGTGTAGAAGACAGGTCTGCAAATGGCAGAAATCCAGGTTCAGTTGGCTGAGGCAAAGATACCTCACTGGCTCCCGTGTGTGGGAAGCCCGGGAAAGCGCTGACTGCAGGGCAGCTGGATGTAGGGCTAACGCGGCCAGAGCTCGCGGTCTTCTCCTGCAGCGGGCTGCCTCCTCTGGGCACGCTCTCCTCAGGCACTCAGGCCACATTAGGGCAAAGGCATCTGCAGCCCGAGTCACACCTGCCAGCTCCGGGGGAAAGAGCAGAAAGGAGCAAGCTTACTTGCTGCAAAAGCCTGGCACTGATATTCACTGATGTCTATAACTCGCTCTCACTTATGGACTGATGGACGTGGCCAGCGGAATAAACTAGATTTGGACCGTGTTGCCCTCCCCTAGAATCAGAGGATGACATCCGCTCTCCTCTAAGCAATGAACTGGGGGCGGGGGAGTAGTGCTTCCGGCTCACTTATCTATCGGAAGCCTGTCTTTTGCCACCATGAGGGCGGGAATCTTGTCGCCTCATTTATTGTCGTACCCTTAGTACCTGAGATACCGCATTTCACGTGATAGGCAAGCACTGGACAAGTGAATGAAAAGGGAGCTGAATGATGGTCAAAGGAAGCCCTGGGAAATTTATTTTGTCACTTCCTAATAAGTACGAAGTATCTGGTTGCACTAAGTCAGAGACAGCTTACATAATTGACTATTTTCCAATGGCCTTTAAGATCCCTGGGTCACATGCAGCCTGCAGAGGGGTCCAAGGGTTCCCTGGGTGTGGACAGGGAGGGAAGCATCCAAACAGCCAATGGAGTGTGGACGGATGGAGTAAGGGAGCAGAGAGGAGGGCAAGATCCTTTCATCTGTTTAGGGGGTGGGGCTGCAGACTCCCGCAGGAAGTGGGGACCAGAAGCGGAGCAGGGCGGGAGGGCACTGCAGGCAAAGGCAGCGCTCTGCATACGTAAACACAGGCTTTGTTTTTAATGGTCTTCAATATTTTCTTCACATACTTTAATCTCCAAATGCCTGCTGTCTTATAGATGACATTTCACAACACATAACTAGTCACACAGCTCATCTACCCTGAATGAGATCCACAAGAATTTGTCAAGTCAACTTTTTAAGAGCGATTTCATCACTCATAGCACTATTACAGAGGGAGTTGAAATGTGGGGAAAGGAGGATGGGAGACAAGCAAAAAGACTGACGCAGGTTTCTGGAGCGTGTCCTGTCTCGGGGTGCACCTGAGAGTCTCCCTGTTCCTGCTTGTCTTTTGTTTTGATACATTATCTTCCAAATCCTTCCTCTCGTCTTCCCTCCTCCTTATTCTTCTCGTCCTCTTCCTCCTCCTTCATAATCCGAGCCCTCACGAGATTCTCCCTTGTCTCTCGGGAGTCCCAGTTTCCTGCAAATCCACCTAAAAGCGCAATGACCCTGACATCTGACACTTGGACATGGTGTCGCTGTCTCTGTCTGGGTTTCCCGGGAGCACATACACTTGGGGTGCTGTCAGCCCAGCTCCTGTGGCTCTCACGATGCCCCTCACAGGCTGACACCTGCAGCTCCAATCCAGTGGGTTTGAGCTGGACCGTTTCATCGTCTCCTCTGAGAGGCCGGGCCAGCAGGGGGGCCTCACCCCGACTTGGGAGGGGCAAGGAGGGTCTCTGGGGAGAACACACTGAACTCAGAGCAGCGGGCATGTGGAGGCTCGTCTGCACATGCCAAGAGCTCAGGCTGTGTTGTGCTGGTCTTTTCCATTTGTACAGCACAGCGCAATACAGGAACGTAATGCTGTAACACTGCATTCAAGTGTTGCAGGGAGGGAGTATTTGATTTGAAAAAAGAAAAGAAACCTGGAACATTTGAGTAGAGAAGCCATTCAGTGCAAAGGCAATGACAACAATGAAGCACTCCGTGCCTTACTGAAGCGCTGGGTAAACTGAGGCATGAAAGCAGAAAGGAAATGGACACTAAGTAAGTCTTTACTTTAACCATAATTTCTCTCCTCCTCCTCCTGCTTCCCTTCACTAATGGGAAATACTGCACGAGAGAAAGAGACGGTTTAGAATTCCAGACCTACAAATTCTTAGTTACACCGCCTTGGGAAGGTTACTTCATTCACTGACCTTACGTTCCCTCCTCCGTAAAAAGGACTAAGAATGTGTATTTTGCAGGAACTGTTGTAGGAATTAAAGGAGATGCTGTATGTCTCATAGTGCCTTGTAAATGCACATCGGAAAATGCACATACCAAATAAACTAAGGGCCTGCCAATGCCCACACAGAGGACTCGGGAATTAAGGGCGAGCTGAGTGAAGCCGCTGGGCCTCAGCTCCATTTGTGCAGAGGCCCCCCGGAGGCTGTTCCTCCCACAGAGGCAGGGACCCCCCCTCACAGCACCTCAGCGGCTGCATGGTGAACACCACACTGTTACGCACCTCACGGTCTGCTGAAAAGCCAGAAGTGAACATTGGGGTGTGAAAGTCCATTCGAAAACAGGGTGCAGGTGAAACAAAACATATGCGCAGACCCGACCTGGCCACAGGGCCCGGACCGCAACCCTCGGCGAATGTTTCTGTGGAGCCTGCCGCCCTGAGCAGCCAAGCAGGCTGGAGGGCGCAGAACGCCTCGCTTGCCTTACATGAGCACGTGCAGCTGCAAGGGCCCGAGTCTCCTGCATCCGTTTCAGAAGGACGTGATTCCTTCTACTCATCCCCACAGGGCCGCTCTAAACGCTCAGAAGCTCAGGGAGGCCACAGTCAGAGGCTCACTTATTTCTAAATGAAGTGTGTTGGAGTGCAGCTTACATATAACGAAATGCTCCCATTGAAAGCATATAGTTGGGTGGATTTTCGACAAGCGTATATGGCTCTGTAACCACCATCTCAGCCAAGCTACAGAACATATCCGTCAACTGGGAAGTCCCCTGTGACCCTGTGTGGTCCATCCCCTCCCCCAGGGCAGCCCCGCCCTGCCTCCTGCCACTCCTGTTTAGATGGACCACCAACAGAACTTGCTACAAATGGAACCACACGCTGTGTACTCCTTTGTGGCTGGTTCCTTTCGCTCCGCATTTCTGTTCTTGGATTTCCCTCCACGTTGCATGCAGCAGTACCTCACTGCTTTTCATGTCTGAGTCTTCTCCCAGGCATGGAAAGTAGAAACGTGCCCATCACGCACCTGATGGTGGACCCTGGGGTTACTGGGAATAAAGCTGCTGAGAACGCGCAGGTGCTAGTCTGGTAAACCGGCCGTTCCGGGGGAGGTGCGCTAGGACCCCACTGGAGTTTAAATGTCTTCCTTTAATAAGGAACAGCATTGAGCACCCTTTCATGTGCTTATTGACCACCTGTACATCTTCCTTTGTGAAACCTCTGTTACAATATGTTGTCCATTTTTCAACGTGGGGCCTTTCTCTTCTATGCTGGACACCAGCCCTCTGTCAGCAATGTGATTTGGAAGTATTTTCTCCCAGCCTGCAACCTTGGCTTCAGTATTTCAATACGGAAAACAATCATATTCTGTGTTTGTGTATTGTTTCCACATCCATCACCACATTTTATCCTAGAAAAAAACCTTGCTAAGGAGGGAGAAGACATAGTACATCTTACGTTTTCACAGGAAGTAAATCAGACAGAAGAAAGTGACTTATTCAATGTCACATGCCTGTTAACCGACAAATTAGATGTCCACTGGTTTTACCCACACAGAATTCATTCACTGAAATGTAAGCAATATGAAAAACAATGTTTTTGCTCTTTTATCGTTCTTTTTTTTTAAAATATGGCTTTTGATGTGTTTGCAGGGCTGAGAACTGTGCCGGGCACACAGCAGCCACTCAAATCACTGTTGACTGAATTCCTCTCTCTTTTCAGAACAAGACTATGGTCTGACGGATACGGTTTCACTGACTGGCTATTCCTCCCTCTCCAGCCTGTGACCTAAGTCCCAGCCACAGCAAATGGTCCAGAGAGAGGCACGTGACCCAGGCTGGTCCAATGAGAGTAACTGCCAGGATTTCTGGAGGAACTATTAGAGAAACCTTCATTGCATCTTTGGACTGGACTGGAAAAACAGGATGATTAGATGTTGGAACTGTTATAACCCATTGACCATGAAGAGAGGTGAGTCCTTCTGAGAACGCAGCCAACACAGAGAGAAGCCAAGTGGCAGAGGGCAGCTGAATGTGGGTGCCACCTTCTAAGCTACAAGTCCTGCTGCACTGTGGGACAAAACAGTACGTATGTCTTGTCCTCATGCTCACGTGGCCTGCTGTGGCTCAGGGGCTCCCTCAGACACCTGGGTCGTTGGCACTGGCGGTGGCACGAGTCATCGGTTCACCCCCACAGGGGCTGCTCCTCGGCTGTGTGAGTGTCCACGTGTGGTGGCCGCTGGCTGGCTCGTCCCAGAGTGAAGATTTCAAAGAAGCACAAAGCAGAAGTGGTGATGTCATTCGTGGTCTAGAAGCAGAAGTCACGCTGTCACTGTGCTGTGTTCTGCTCACTGCAGGCAAGGAGCTAAGTGGGACCCATACTTAATGACAGGTGTATATTCTGCCTTCGGAAAGAGGCGTGTCAAAGAATTTCGAGACATATTTTGAAAGTACTATCCCAGCCGTACTTGAAGGTCTATCCCAAGACTGTTTCGTTTCATGAGCCAATAATTCCACCACCAGCACCACCATCTCCATCAAATCTCTGTGTTTATTTATTCTTTTCTTTCCTTGGGTAAACTAGTTGCAGCTGGGTTTCCTATCACCGTCAACAGACAGAGAGCATTCTAACTGATACAGAAATCAAAACTATGCCTTCTCCCTTTAAACGTAGCATTGCTTCTGATCCACCACCGCTGGCACATTACAGTCTGGTTTTTGACACTGAAGGACTGGATTTCCGTGTTGGCTCTGGAACACCAGGGCTTCTCACAACTTGATAGTAAGTACAAACATGTGTCGCGGTGCTTACCGCAGGGACATGAAAGGACTTCTCCGTGCACGGGAGCTGCATGAGTGTGCAGGGTGTTTCATTCATCTCTGCAAAGGGCCTGGTGGGCACAAGGTGCCTAATACGCATTTGCTGAGCAGCACGGATCTGAGGCCACCCCACTGCCTGAAACGGTTCTCAGTGTTTGAGGTGGTTAGAATTGTGCTTTTATGATACATTCTTTTGATAGCTATGATTTGTTTGAAGCTGGAGCCGTCTGCCAGGAATACAACCCTCAATCGCAGCACTATTCTTATGGGAAATATGGTCTATGGAAGACAATATGCTCTGTGATTAGCGCTGTCCCAGAAAGCCCCGTGATGGGAAACAAGGGCTGCCTATGATAGAATCGCCCTGCAGTCCTTCGAAGAGACTCATTCAATCAAAGCCTTCTGGGCTAAACTGCCACTTTTCACCACAAGAGGCTCTTTTGGAAGAACGTTAACTCTTGCATTGCCCCAGAATTCCAATTCAGCTTGTTTTAAATCAGATTGACTCCCAGATCACTGTGTGGGTGTACTACCCACTTTATTCCACTTAGCTGTGAGCCCAGATGCCTGCGGACCCCCCAGCAGGAAACTGGCAGCCACACACGTCTCCCAAAGGTCGGAAGTGCACGTCTCACTGCTCCCACGGAGCTGCTTTCCAACCCCTCGCAACCCTTTGAACTCATTTCAGGACACACACACACCCACACTAGCCACAAACAAAATATGAAAGTAGAGTTAAAGCAACATGATTGAAACTGGACACCTGAAACCCTTGTGGCCTTACGAAGTCCTGCAGTAGCTGTGATCATGACACTGGCAATGAGAGAAGAACCTGCAAAGTGCTTTTCATGCATTAGGCTCCTCCCTCCACGGGACCCCTTAAGGTATGTGGTTTCGACGTCCGTTTTACACACGTGGGTCGTAACAATAAGGCCAATGCCGCCCAGCCGACGCGTGGCAGGGCAGGGTTTCCGACCGAAGCCTGTGACTCCCTGTTACCACTCACGTGCCCACTATGCTTTCCTGACTCCAGGGCACCTCACTTGACTCGAGAGACCTCTACATGCAGTGTCATGGCTGAAACATCAAGCTCGGGCCCCAGGACGTCTTCCTGGGGTTTGAGACCTCATCCCACCATTACCACTGGAGTGAACCAGACTCCTCCTTCTTTCTACTCGCACAAACTACCACAAACTCTGGCTTAACGCCACACACAGTCACTACGCGGCAGTTCTGGGGGTCAGGAGTCAGAAACCAAGGCTGGACTGGTTCTTCTTGAAAACTCCGGGGAGAACCAGCAGTCGGCCCTCTTCATTGTTTAGAGGTTCCCTGGCTTCCTTCGCTCTTTGTCCCTTACTTGAATCCCCTGAACCTCTGATTCATTGTCACCTCTCTCCTTCTGTCGTCAAGTCTGGCCAGCCTGCCCCCTGTAAGGACCACTGTAACTACAGCAGGTCCACCCGCGTATCCAGGGTGATCCCCCATCTCCAGGTCCTTAACACGATCACGGCTGCAGTCCCTTCACCCTGTAGGGTCACACACTCACAGGTCTCAGGAGTTAGGACACACGCAGATTTAGGGGAGAGGAAAGCCATTATTCGGCCTACCACTAAGAAGTACCTTAAGTTACCCAACTTTTGTCTCAGTTTCACAATCAATAAAATGGGAACATATTTTTGCTGTTAGTTGAGGAGAATGAATCAAATGAGCTACATTTAGAGTAGTCACAGGTAAAACACTGAGCAGAGGTGGACACGTAGTTATCTCTTAAAATATGTGAGGAGTTAGTCACCCAATTACTGTTTGGAGGTGTCTAGAAGTACATATTATACTGTGATGAAAGGGGGCTAGTCTGAGGTCGTGGGAATGTCAAAGGTGAAGGAGACAAGTGACACGGAGACGTCAGAGCCACTAGGTGTACAGAAGCATGAGCCACTTGCTATCCCTACCAGCCGCTGGCAAAGCCACTGCTACCCAGCGTGGAGGGGAGGGGAGAGTGGAGGCCCACCTTCCAGGGTGTCAGCCATTTCATCACCCTCTGTTAAAACAGCACTCGACCATAAATACTCAAGGAAATTGCCATTCCCCTCTGCAAAATTCATTTTTGCATGTAAAATTCAATTCACATCTTGTCATCAATCCCGCCTGAGGCTTCGGCTACAATTTCGTAGGCTCAAAACCCCATCACAAGGTCACTCTGCAATTAGCCGGGAGGCCGTTTGCTCTGTGGCAGGCACGGTGGAACAAGGGACAGAGGGGGGAGTGTGTTCTGGGCTGAGTGGGATGACATCTATGCCTTGAAAAGAAAAGCCAACTGCTAGTACTATCCACTGATTTAGAACTTGTAGATTTCCTTAATTTTGTATGATTTTAATATATATCCTAAGGTTATTATATAATAGACTAAAGCAATTTTAATTTATCTCGCTAAAAGATAGTCAATGCACATTATTACTCATAAGCATTTCAGATAGTTTCGTTACCACAGTCCAATAAGAATGTAGCATTGTGTTCTTAAATAGAAACACACAAAACGTACAATGTATATAATGGCTAAGATAACCCGCAGGCAATCATTTTTCAAAGACAGGTCTTTTTCCAAAGGAGAGCAAACAATTTCACTAATACCTTGACAGCTCCCTTCATGTCAATCTCCATTTCACTCTTGAAGGAAATGTGCACCTCTCCATATGGCAAGTGTGTAATAGCAATAAAAGTATGTAACCCCCTGGATACTTTTTGTAATTGATAAACTAATTTTTACATCGGAAATGTTAACAAATGAAAAGACTGAAACTGAAAGATCAATGAGAATAGACATTCTCTTTGTTTAACATTGAACTCACATACATATAGTACCTAGTACATGGTAGATTCTAGAAATAGTTCATGGTTTGAATTCAGGAGAAAAGATATCCATAAGCTCACTGTTATTAAAATTTTGTCTCGATTTGCTTCTGCACAGCAAGAGAAACCATCGACAACACAAAAAGGCAAGCAACCTAAGGGGAGAAGAGATTTGCAAACACCTCCAATAAGGGGCTATTATTGAAAATATACAAAGAACTCATACAACTCAACAACAAAAAATGAACAACCCAATTAAAAACTGGGAAGAGAACCTGAATAGACACTTCTCCCAAGAGGACACACAAACGGCCAACAGATATATAAAAAAATGATCACAACTTCACTAACTATGAGGGAAATACAGACAGAGGGAAGGTGCCAAAAAATGTATACACATTTTAAGAAAGGAAAATTGCATCAAAATTGTAATACACAATAAATATTGATAACAAAAGATGAATACAAGTCACGTTTGACTTCTGTAACCGTGTTTCCCCAAAAATAAGACCTAGCGGACAATCAGCTCTAATGTGTCTTTTGGAGCAAAAAATTAATATAAGACCCGGTCTAATTTTACTATAAGACCGGGTCTTTATAGTATAGTATAGTATAGTATAGTATAGTATAGTATAATATAATACCCAGTCTTATATTAATTTTTG
Source organism: Rhinolophus hipposideros (assembly GCF_964194185.1). Classification (NCBI taxonomy): domain Eukaryota; kingdom Metazoa; phylum Chordata; class Mammalia; order Chiroptera; family Rhinolophidae; genus Rhinolophus; species Rhinolophus hipposideros. Next base: position 1,644,881 of record NC_138070.1, on the reverse strand, counting down.
CTGTTGGAATTTTCTGGTTAACTTCTGAGTCCATGTGACCCAGTTTTCCAGTGAGATAAGACAAACTCCCCTGTGAACACACTTAGTTACAGTCACGAGTGAGTGGACTTCCAGGAGTACATGGGCGACCCTGCAGGTGACATGTGGATACAAGTATCCAGGGCTTTCCGGGATTCCACAGATACTGGTAGTTGCAGACAGATACAGCAATGACCAAACTGTGGAGTCCAGTTGATTTCTGCCCATTTGCAAACTGATCCTGACACAGTTACAGCCTATGCTGGTGTTCTGACCACATCTGAAAACCCCATCTTTCTCTGAATATTTTAGAGTTCAGATTAAAGAGGTAACTGATTGTACCAGGTGAGCTGAGGTCGCCCTTACATCTTGTTACCGCGGCACAGAATCTGCCTGTAAGACAGAGCGACGGGTCTAGACCCTGCATTTCTGGATTGGAATCTTCTGTTAAAAAAAAAAAAAGTCTTCAAACTAGTGAGATGAAAAAGCTTTTAAACTGCCTGTATCTAATTAGAATGGCTAGTCAGTGGGTCATTTCTTCTACGCTAACCACAGAACATTTAAAGTGAAGTTAAGGGTTCCTGTGAGAAGTTTTAAAAACTTGTAAAGGAGTGGTCATCTTTTCCACCTATCTGTCCAGTTTTCCCAGCACCATTTATTGAATAGACTGTCTTCACCCCAGTGTATATTCTTGCCTCCTCTGTCACAGATTAAGTGATCTTATAGGTGTGGGCTTATTTCCAGGCTCCCTAGTCTGTTCCACTGAACGATGGGTCTCAGTCTATGCTAGTACCATGCTGTTTTAATGACCGTAGCCTTGTAGTATAGTTTGACACCACGTAGTGGGATACCTCCCACTTTGTTCTTCCTTCTCAAGATCGTTTTGGCTATTTAGGGTCTTTTGTGGTTCTATATAAATTTTAGGATTACTTGTTCTAGTTCTGAGAAGAATGGCTTGGTATTTCAACAGGGACTGCATCAAATCTGTAAACTGCTTTGGGTATTAAGGACATTTTAACACTATTAATCCTTGTAAGCCATGAGCATGGTATATCCTTCCATCTATTTTTATTTTCTTCACAGTTAGACTGTAAATAAAGCTGCTCGGGGTGGATCCTATAATTTTTGTTTTGTTTCTTTATTGATGTCCAGGAAATACTGTTATCTTTCTGAACTGCTCCCCAGGGTTTCCCCCACATAGCACTTGTCCCACTAAGCACACCAGGGAAATTGGAGGTATCAGGAGGCTGCTGGTTATAAACAGCTGCCATGGAGAATGAAGACGCAGACCTCAATGCCTGAAATAACTGGCTTTCCAAAGAAAGCTCTGTCCCACCAAAACATCTAAGGCTGTTCAGGAGGTGGGCGGAAATCTAGGGCCTTTTTACAACGAACACCTATCAGAACAAACACAACAAAAATGCTAATGGCTGTTAGCAAATAAGAAATACTGTTAATTCTGTGTTTATATATATACTGTATTATGCTTACATATATAAATACGCACATAGATATGGTATAAATAAGATGCATGTGGCTATCGATAGAGACAGTCGAGATAGAGACACCGTAGATACGTAGACACAGATACAGCCATGTTCTTCCCTGGAAGATTTTTATTGACGTTTTCCATGTTTGGAGAGAAGGACGTGAAGGGCTATGCATATGTGTACACACACACACACGCATGTTTGCACACACAGTCACTGAAGCTCCAAGTTCAGAAACTTACGTGAAGACACACAGCAGTCCAGGGTTTCCTAAATGGCACGTTGTGTGTCCCACTGGGTATTTCTGCTCCTGCAGACATTCCTGGAACTTGCAATGCATGAGGAGCTTTGCCTCTCCTTGTAGCAACGTGTCTGTCGTGGGCCGGTGGGCGGAGCTCTGAGATCACAGACACTGGCTGTGACCCACGCAGCATTCTGATGAACACTGGGCAAGTGGCAGAATGCAATTATTGTTGCTAATAGCTGTATTACTTATGCTGCATGTGTTATTTTTGCAGCAGAAGCACCGTGGTGTTTTCGTGTCACAGCGCGCCGGCGATCCTACCAAAAGCACAAAGGCACTTTCTGCAAGTAAAGATAAGCGGCAATAATTCACTGCCTTCCCCACGGAGAGCTGGTGTTAAATAATTTAATTCTCATTTGGATACTCTGCTTGGAAATGGGAGATATTAAATAGCCAGTACATGCAGGCAATTCAAGTAAAGTCATACGAGGGTAAACTGAGGCAGCTCCCACACTTCCCCGGGCTGTGTGTCAGGCAGAGGGATGAGCGTCAGGACGAGGTGAGGAACCCGCGAGGTGTGATTTCATAGAGACGCGGCTGGTCATCCCCCGCACCGAGCAGCTGTGAGCCTGAACGCTCGCAGCCCCCTTTCTCCGTCTGTATGCTTCTGGGGCTGGGCTGGGGCTCTCAGAGGAGTCGCTCCTGCACACCTTCCCGGAGTCGTCCGCACACGTAGCAGCCACGTCTCGTCCCATTTCATCGACCTTAACTCAGTGTTGTTCTCCAAAGCAACCATTCCTGTGGGTCTCCTTTTGGAATCACTCGAGTGGCAATCTGCTGTGCATGTTATTATTCAAGGTCCGCGCTCCCCCCCCCCAACATTACATTCCAGGCCAATCTAACGCTGATACACATTGATAGTTAGATCTAGGCCATTCCTCGGAACCGCCGTGTAAGACGCTATTATGTGAATGTCCCATCTTTTAAAATCAATTCACCTCTCGATGGACACTTGGGTTGTTTCCAACTGCTAGCCATTTAAAAACTGTAGCAGTGAACACTCTTGTACACATCTCTCCACGTCCATGGCTAAGCTTTCATGGAGAGTAGATGTCGCAGCACAGCAATCCCAGGGTCGCGTGGGTGCCCGTTTGAAACTTAATTAGCCAGATGCTGACAAATCCGTATCCAAGGTGAACAAACCATTCCACAATTCCTCCAGTATGAAGGGTCTGCATTCGTTTTCACTCTCAGAAAAATATTTTATTATTTGCATCTATTTGTTTTGGGGTTTTTTTTGAGCCAATCTGATTAGGAGAATAATATCTAGTTGTACTGGAAGCAAACCTCAGTCTGTTTTATCCCTAAAGTGGAAGTTATTAAAACACACTTGAATGGAAACGCTTCTGACAGACCGTAAGTTTAAACACAAGGAGAAAACTCTGTTCACAAATGGCTCCACAAATGGCTAATGTAATTCATCTCGTACTCTGGGAAATTTTCATTTAGGCTAAGGAAATAAAGTATCATCTTTTATGATGTAAGAGGACGTGCGTGTGTGGCTGCATATACTATACCTAGAGTCATTGTAACAATTTAAAAATAATTAATAGCTGGTTTTCTTCGCATGCTGCTCTTGGTGCTTTCAAAGTGTGTCTGTTCACATGTAGGACTGTGCCTGATTTTCACAACAGTCCAGAGAAGGCTGACATTGTTCTGTGGACATTACAGAAGACGCTGAGCCTCTTGTTCCCTCTCTGGTGAAACGTGAGACGGCCAGCAAGACATGAGAAACAACAGTGAGAGTTCCTGAATCTTACGCTCCTTCTTTCTACTCTCTGTGAAGGCATTACCATTCAGATGTAACATGATGACTATTGTAATCCACAAGACTCTGTGACGGGGACACTGAAAAATCACACTTGCCACAGGAACACATGACTTGTGAAACCTTATACCAAAGTCTCAGGTTTTGTTGTTGCCAAACTTAGGTTCTGGATGTCAGAAGACTTGAACTACATCACCAAAGACAGATTGCTGGAAAATATCTCTAATCAAATTACTGCATTCATGTTCAAAAACTCTTAAGATCTGTATATTCCATCACTTGGCCTGTCATCTTGACACAGTCAAGCAGCAGCAAAGTGCCACCATTAAAACTTCGCTTTCTAAAGCAAAGCGGAACATTTTTTAAGCCACCTAGAATATCCACTACACGTCATTTTTGCCTGAACCAAAAAGAGGCCAGATCTTTCTGGCTTCAAATTTGGGCAAGCCAGTGGACGGGTATGGCATCCCCAAATAGTCAGCATTCATTCAGCAAACAACAAAGACAAACATCCAGGGCTCGAGGAAACATTTCCACAGTCTCAGTGCATCACAGCTTGATTTCCCCCTTTTCCGGATCTTCTCTTCTCCTCATTCAAAAACAATCCATGTTCACTGGGGGAATTTTCAGAAATATATACTGAGCAAAGGAAGGGAAAATGGGAATCGCAGAAATACCGCCTGCTGTGGGGACCGCTATCAGCATTGTGATGGAAGCTTCGCAGGTTCTCCTGCCCATATTTACTTATAAACAGAATTGGTGCTACCCGGTAAGCTCTTTCGTAATCTACTGATTTTTGAAACAGATTTATTAGGATATAATTCATATACTATAAAAATCATCATTTCAAGTGTACCACTCAGTAGTTTTGGGGTTTTTTCCCTTTAGTCACAAAATGGTACAACTTGGTCACCGCTATCTAATTTTAAAATAGTTGTCATATTTCCCCCCAAACCCCACGCCCATTAGCAGTCAGTTTCCATTCTCTTCTCCCTGAGCCCCCGGCCATCACTAATCTACTTCCTGTATCACAGGATTTGCCTATTGTAGACACATACAAAGGGAATCATACAACGTGGGGTTGTCCGTGTTGTTTATCTGACTCGGCACCAAGTTTTCAAGGCTCAGTCGTGTTGCAGTGTGTGAATGCACAGCTGTCGTTTTCATGGCCACATAATTCTCCACTGAATGGACAGACCACCTGTGTTTACCCATTCACCCACGGCTGGTAGGATTCACGCTGCTGTGAAGTCCACGTCCCTACTTTCTGTGTAGTCGTCTGTTTGCTTTCAACTTTCTTGGGGACATAAGTGGCAGCGTGAATCTTATGGTAACCGGGGTCACGCCAACCCGTGCCTGGGGACATTCTTCTTTTTAAACTATTTTACTGGATTGGTTTCCAGACATTTTTCTCTCTTCCTTTCCCTTCTTTGTTATTCTCTCCTCTGAAGCTTCTCTGTGGCCTGGAGTTTCTGCTCAACGTCACTGGTCTTATTTTCCACAGCAGCCAATCCGACGGCCGTGTGCTTCTCACCTTCTCCCGTCTTTCTCATGTCAGATGGCTGCTTCTCCTCACTGGCCGATCCATCTTTCATGACACACTGCTGCTTCTGAGACTGAGAACGCTGATCGGTGTTTCACATCACCGCTGATCCAGGAAAGAAACTCTGTCCGTGTCGCTGACTGGCACAGGTTTTCCCCAGACTCTTTCTTATGGTGATACTTTCGGGAGTCTGTGGGCTTTCTGCCCATTTGGGTCGCCTGCCCCAAAGGTGTTCCCCTCCCCCAGCGACCTGTCTAGCACAATCACCTGTGAAGAGATGAACGCTGGAGCTTCTAACATGCTTGGGCCCACCTGTGCCACGAGCTCCTGTCTCTAGTGGGAGACGGCCCTGACTTGTTCTGGGGGCCTGGTCTCCACTCTCCTTCCAGGTCCTTTTGTACGCACATTTGAGACTGGTCTCCTTTGCACCCTCCTCATCCCAGCCCTGTCAGCCCTTTACCAAACGTTCTCTGTTTCTAACTTACACACCATAACTTTTCTAGCGCGTTCCTGGCGTGGGTCTCCCACCTGCCACATTCACGGGACATTTCCATGGGAACGTGGTAGAATGAAGGTGGGAGTTAGGCACCACGCTAGCTTCATCCCTCTATGGGAAACCCCACAACATGTATTCCTTACAGAGACGGTTTGTGGTGGCCCGGCCCAGCTCGTCTGCTCTTGTATGTTTGGAGCAGAAAGCTGATTCTGAGCTGGCACATGGCTGCCTGTAATCAATGATGTTTTCTGTTTTACTTTGAAGTCTGCTGTGCTCATGTGATTACGTGTTCATGAATGAGAGGCAAGAGAGAACCGGGTTTCGGCATGAATTTCCAAGAAAGTTGCTTAAAGTGAGTTGATCCAGCTGAGAAGACCCTTGTCTGTCACTTTTCTTTGGCCTGCAATGCAGATGTGATGACTGGCAGCCATCTTAATCTAGGGGACGAAAGGCATGAATTAGCACGCTGTTGAAGAAAGGTCGTTGTCTGGGACCCTGATGGTACTGGACAGTCGCCACACCAGCCATCACCCACCTCCTCAGGGCTTCCTTTGAGTGAGAGAGAAATAAACCTCTGTGTTACTTGAGTCACTCCTATTTGCATTAAAAAATGAAATAGTCAAACCTAATCCTAGCAAATATAGCATGAGATATATTTCGCAATACCAGTGTATACTAACTTTGAACATACTTTCACGATTTTAATATCTGTCTATATTTGAAGTATCAATTATTCTTTATTTATGGCAGCTTATGTTAATACTTAAAATATATTTATTGTAAAATGAAACGCATTACCGACAATAAATGGAAAATTCGTATCATATGAATAGATAATTATATTAAAAAAAAGATTGAAATCTAGCTATGTACTCTTCCCCTTTACATCTTGTTAGCAAAGGATAGAGGCTTTGAGGACAGGGGAGTTAAAGGAGATGAAATGCTCTTCAATCAGAAGTCTGAACTGAAGGAAAACTGAAAAGCATGTAAGTTTCTGTCATTCAACTTTATTGAATATAGTCTCATTTTTATGTGCCACCTATAATCATTCAAGTAGCAACGGCGGGAACCTCCGAGAAACACTCATCTATGCAAGAGCAAAGAAATGGAAATATGCAGCTTTTGGTACACAGTTACCTAAGTTACATAGTGCTGCATTGAGCAGGGTTCTGAGAATGCAAACCCGAATTTGACGGACAGAAGGACGTCATTGGTTATTCTGCTTCTGTTCCACAATATTTCCTGGCAGTGCTTAGTCACAAGGGGCCTGAGGGCTGTGATCACATTTATATGTTAATGCTGTGATGATAAGGTTTTCGGCAACCAAACTTCTTCCAAAAAGGAGGGTGTAATGCATCTTAGATAGGAGATCTTCACTCATTTCCGTGCAGTTCATCACTAGCCCACAAGTGTCTCCTTAATCCATAAAATTACACCTGTCACAGGGACTTAACTTCATTAACGGGACTTTGTGATCCATGGTGAATTATCAGCAATATAACAGCCATGACTCTCAAGCTAATTAAGACTTCTCCTTTCATTCCGATTATCTGATTCTGACTGTTAAAGAGGACTGAGAAACACTCCAAAGGAATAGGAAGAATTTCTAAAGCAAATCAGCTTCTGAAGCAAAACCTACTAACATTAAAACATCCCCCCCAAAACATGGTTTCCAATTATCCTTAAGATAAAGAGAAAAGGCTCTCCCTACGGTCCACGCACTATCCTAAGGGATGGTACATGGTTTTTCTTTATTTAATTCCATAAAGGCAACGGTACAATGAAAAATTGTGAAGGCGGATAAAAGTTGAACATATTAATGAATTTATCATATTCAAAAAATTTTCTCTTTTAACTGTATACTTTATTAAATGGTAACACATGCACGTAGTAAAGAAAAAAAGAAAACTCACAGTCCCAATGGCTCACAGTAAAAATCTATATTTAGCCTTATCCCTCCCACCCCCAACTTCCCCGCTAACCCAGCAGAAATCACAGCTGACAGTTCCTCTGCTCAAAAGCACTCTCTTCTCTTGGTTTCCCCCACATGGGGCCTCAGACCAGATGCTATTATACACCTTAGTTTTCTGAACAGACGCACTGCAGACTATTCAATATGCGTCCGTGTGGATTTGCATCACAATACACACGGCAACACAGACAGTTGAATTCTAGAACGTCGTCATACAAGCATTTCCGGAGAGACCAGCGTTTATCAGACACTGCGGCAGGGGCTGCAAACAAGACAGACTGGGGTCCCAAACCAAAGAGCTTCCATCCTACAGCTTCCTCCGTAAGCAGATCCTTCCCCGCTTTAGGGTAAGAATGGAATTCCAAAAACTAAGTTTCTGCATCAACACATGTGCATGTACATAAGACACACCCAAAGTGTATGAGCGTATACAAGCATTCACCAAATGCCTGTATCATGTAGATGCACGTTCTGTATACACTTACTATGTACATGTGCACATATGACGTACACGGACACATCGTCCACTACATAGGCACACACCAAATATGTTATACTGCGTGTATACAGACACACATAATGCACTACACACGCATACGTAACATACTATGTATACATATACACTCCACACAGAGTCACACATACGTGGGTCTATGTGAGTGTCTCTGTGTGTATATGCTTTTTCCCACCATCTGGACCCATAGCAGGGAATGAGAGCTGACTTCAGACTCTACAAAGGGACAATGTTCTCCCTAGCGAATGGCATTATGACCTCAGGCCTTTTAAAGGAGTCGCTGATAACCCACGCAGGGTCCCTGTTCCTTAGAGAAGATACCGATACCAGATGAGACAGAAACATGGCAGCGCCACGCGTGTACATTTCAATGTGCTCCAGAGATGTCAGGTTTCGGCTCCACTTAAACAAGAGTTAAAGGTCTTGGGAGCACTGTCAGAGGGGACGCTTACAAAGGCAGCTTACACCCTAGTGGGGACAAGCGCCCCTTGGAAAGTCCCCTTACTCCTTCTCGGGTCCCCAGGAGAACTGATGGAATGCTTAGACAGAAATGCAAAAGTAAAGGAAGAACCCTAGTTTTCTAATGGTTCAAATCCCTTTGCATTTCCTAGCTATTTCATAGGTAACCCGACAACCACTTGTACCAATGAGAATCCATCAAGTAGACGGCAAGAAGAGGAAAGAGAAAAGAACACGTTCCCCCCAATTCCTCCTCTTCCGGATATATTAAACAGTAATGTATCTACGTACGGCGCCATCTATCTAACTGCCTATCATCTATCTATCATTTATCTGTCTGCCTGTCTGTGTATCCACCCATCCTTCCTAATTTCTGCTAACTACACCACATAAAATAAACTTTTACTGCGGGGACCTTATTTCCCAAATCACGTGAGTGGCATGGTGTATCTTGCTGTGTGCCCCTCTGTTAGTTCATTGCTATACTACTACATAAACATCAACGGCAGATCTCAAATATAGATTCCCTCTTTTCCCTCTCATTTGCCCTACAAGCAACTCTCCAAGAAAAACTCTTGAAACAGCGTCACAAAAGGAAAGGCACACGCCAGAGCTTGAGAATTCAGAACCAAAGCCTGGAGGGAGCCGCAAGGTAAAGAACGGGATCCAAGTTAGATCATCCCAAACTGGTGTCTGAAGTTCTTTGGAAAGAAGTCCCCATAAAAAAGTGTAATAGCCATCAGCTGAGAGTCATAACTTCTGTATTAAAAGAAATACCGCGCTCTGAAGCTCAAAAATCTGACTCCAGAAGTGATTTACTCCATACCTGGGATGTGTCTGTTCCGTTACTGTTTCAATTTTCAGTAGCATAAAGAACAAAGAGGAACCTAAAAGTGGCAAAAGGACATGACCATACGGAATTCTCCGGAACCACAAGTGAAACAGGAGTAAATCAGAACTACCGAGGTTCCAGTCTCTCTCAAATCGACTGGGTCTCATTTGGTGGGTATCAGAGCCAGAGGAAGGTCTTAATTTCTGTTGAGTGGTTCGCGAGCCCTCCCCATCCGAAAACACCTGCACAGCAACACTGCCACAGCCATCAGTGTGAATTTGCAAGGCCAATGTGGCAGACACCCCTGGGGCCCAGAAAAACGTGTACCTTGTTTCTAACCCTTGCAAATGGGCCATTTTAGCAGACGCTTCCAGACTTGCGGTTCACCTAACAACGTGGATTAGAAAGAGGCCACTCCAGGGGCGTGTACCACCATTTGTAGGTAACCACCCCCTCGAGGGTCAGTCCTGGCAGGTGACCAGAGTTGTGCTGGGCTTTAAGGAGGTCTGCTGTGAGTAACAGCCCACCTTGCTCAAATGAAGGGTTTCATCCATCTTAGCCAAGGGTGCTCGCGTTAGAGCCAGCACACGCCACCCGCATCTGCGGTGAGAACAGTTACTAGCAAACCTGAGAAAACCAAGCCGCGGCCCTCACAGCGAATCTGAACATAGCCAAGGCAGTTGGGACTCACCTGTTGTCCGAGCCTGCAGATGTCTTCTGACAAACGATGGCAGCGGGCGCGTACTTGCCCGTGTAGTCCGAGCTCTCCTTGACCTCCCAGATGGAGGGGCTGCTGGCTCTGACCCCAGCCACACGCAGGCCCTTCTTCACCTTCACCCTGTTGGAGACAGAAGAGCACAGCTGAGCCAGCACTGGGGGACCCGGGGCTGCTGCCGGGAACACGGAGAGCTTAACACACACCGTTGTCTGGCAGGTGTAAGCTCATGGCTCATAGCATTTAGTCACATGTTTGCAGTCTCCTTCCAATCCGTCTGTCCTACTTATCCTGCCTCCCCCTTATTCTTACCTTTAACACAGGAGCTAGGAACAGTAATTGACAGGAGCAATCATCGCTGACAGAAAAAAACCAGAGAAATACTGTGCTAGTGGATGGCTTTACTTTTTTAAAAAAGAATTTCCTGAGACCTCCTAGGCTGTTAAAACTAAATTCAAAAAGGAAATGACTAAAAACTGCAAAAGTAACATTAATAACACTACACATTCATTGAATGTCTCCTATAACAAGTACTGATGGCACATCACCTGTATTGTTTAACTTTCTTAAAAATGTTCCAAGTTCCAAATGAGGGGCTGCAGCTCAAACAAGTACAGGAATAGGAAACAGGAGCTGAGATGTAAATGGATCCACCATCACCACCATCATCACCACCATCACCATCACCATCATCAGCATCACCACCATCATCATCACCATCACCATCATCATCACCACCATCACCATCATCACCATCACCACCATCACCATCATCACCATCACCATCATCACCATCACCATCATCACCATCACCATCATCATCACCACCATCACCACCACCACCATCACCATCATCACCGTCACCACCACCACCATCACCATCACCATCACCATCATCACCACCACCACCACCATCACCATCATCACCATCACCACCATCACCACCATCACCGTCACCACCACCACCATCACCATCACCATCATCACCACCGTCATCACCGTCACCACCATCACCACCGTCATCACCGTCACCACCATCACCACCACCACCACCACCATCACCACCACCATCACCATCATCACCATCATCACCATCACCACCATCACCACCATCACCGTCACCACCACCACCATCACCATCACCATCATCACCACCGTCATCACCGTCACCACCATCACCACCGTCATCACCGTCACCACCATCACCACCACCACCACCACCATCACCACCACCATCACCATCATCACCATCATCACCATCACCACCACCACCATCACCATCACCATCACCAATACTTATTGATGACTTAGCAAAAAACAGGTGCTCATCTAAGTTCATCATAGTTTTATCTCATTTAATCCCCACACATGCCCTGTGAGGTCAGTAGTGTTTTAATTGTCAGGGAACAGTTGAGAAACTTGGGATCACACAGCTCACGAGCAGGTGACCCAGGCTCTGAAATGGCGCCTGACCGCATTGCAGGTGGAACCATGCTGGGTACCTTCCTTGACATTATGTAAAACTCTCCGGCAGCAAAACCACTCACGTTGACCCTGCTCACATTCTTTGTTACTCAACACTGGTCGGCACATGTCATGAGATCTAACATCTACTCCAACGTGAGACAAAGACAAATTTACCGAAGCCAGGGCCCCCCCCCCAGACTATGTTTATTATTTCTGTCCTCCATTCATTTACTCCTTCCTTCATCCACCCATGGGAAGGGAGAGACGACATGCCAGTGGGTTTATCAGTGACGTCACTCCTTATTGACAAGCTGGATGAGTGAGGAAGGGGACACAGCTGACTGGTCTCCTCTGTGCATGCTTATTTTCCTCTAAGACATTTCGAGGGAAACACACAGGTGGAACAGAAAATGTATGGTAAAGGGATGATGCAATGACTTGCAAACAGCCTGATGTATGAACCGGCCTATATGTTTGAAAAATTGTGCTTCCGGCTGTGTTTTCTCTGCTCAGTCCCTCGGGTGACCTGCGAAGAGTTCAGGATCAGAAACACCAGGGACAAGTGGGGCCATCTGATGGTGACAGGGGGCAGAAGATGATGCCCCGAGCGGCAGACTCTGAGTACAGGCTGCTGACTGCTGTACCTGCATGAACACAGTGGCCAGATGGACCCGGCCTCACCACCCACTCCTCACTCTTCCGATGGAAGGGGACCAGTGTGTGGGGGGGGGAGGAGACGACGCCCCTCTTAGGACTGGGGTTTGTAGACAGAAGGAGGACCGCCTGCCCCTGACACCAAGAGCACGATTTCCCACAGCGACAACTTTAAAACAGCCGGGAGTTCACGCAGCAGGTCTGGGCTACCCTCTGCAGAAAGGCTGCTGGCCCCTGGGGGTACCAGGGAACCTGGATTTCTGGCAGGTCTGGCCACTTCCTGATGACGGGGACCCACCGGGCCTCTTATTCAGACAAACAATGTGGTTCATGCTGGACACCGGCTTTCTTCCTGGCAGTCTAGAATGATGGTGTGTGCCAGGCAGAGGGTGCCAACGTGACCAGTCCCCAAAAAACACCCAGGGCTCCTAGGCTCAGGTGGGCTCTGTCCTGGAGGCACCGAGGGCATCCTGGGACCCCAGTGGACTTACACAAGACTGCCCGCTCTCCTCCAGGAGTCACCCCATGCACCTGTCCCTTTCCTGGGTTCACTTTGTGTACTTTCGCTATAATAAATCTTAGCCGTGACTGTGACTATATGCTGAGTCCCGGGAGTCTTCCCAGGGGTGGTCTTGGGGACCCCAACACACATACTGATTTGACTAGTCTACAAAGAAAACAGGAGTTGTGTAGCCGCCAGTGCTAGAGTGAGCATTTTTAGGAGGTGACCCTTATGTAACATACAGCATTGTTTCTACAGGAAAAATTAGTAAAATGTTTTGTGTTGTAAATGACCATTGCACAGGCCAGCGCTCTGAATGCGGTCATGTATGAGCTGGGAACTGTATGCATTGGCCGGAGAGCCATGCGGGTGGCATGCGAGTGACGAAGCTGTGCTGCCTGCCTTGCAGGACATCATTTAAAGCTGGCAACCAAGATGTGTGTGGTGGGAAAAGCAAGTTCAGCTCACTAAGGACGGCAACTGTTCCATTAAGATGAATTCTAAGAGCTGCCCCAATTACCGTGTGCTGGGGTTTTACTGAATCCAACGTGCTTTAAATAAACAGCTCACCAACCTGGACTGGGCGATGTTTGTATCATACAGGAGAAATCGGTACAGAGGCCTTTTCTGACAGAATGTGCCCATGCGGGTCTTCAACTATATTCATAAATAGGTCATTTGAAATCCAGGTAAATTTTCTCCAAGGAATCATTTTTTTAAGTTCTTAGAAACAAACACAGTTTAACCCACGAAGTTCCCAGCGTTTGTTGGTAATAATGCTCCTGCAGCCTCTGAAGCTCTAATTAATAGCGTGATTTCTAAGGGGAGAGTCTTTCTGAAGGTTAGTGCACGACACCAGGAAGTGGTCTTTCGCAGACACAGAATATTTTCATAAGAGAAGACATTTCTAGGGCATGTGTCAGAGGCTCGGAGGTGGAGAAGGGGCCGTGCCCAGAGCTGTCACTGAACTGAGAAGGACGTATGTGGGAGGGTGGGCACTTAGCCCTCAGACGTTGCTACGGAAAGTACTGAACACACTTTGTGCTGGGGGAGTGGTTCTGAAACGCTAATCTCAGAGCGGTAAGTGATAGTGTTTAGGAACCATTACGGTAATTCTCAGAACACATGCAGTCTGGCTTCACCGGGTCTGAATCAAGGGCTAATTCCTTCCTTTGTTTATGATGACTGAGTTACTTACATTCATTAATGGAAGTTTTATAACCTACTGGTGGTTCAATAAATACAGGTTACACTGACAGCTTCATTACCCAGAGATAAACATAGCACTTGATTTCCGAAGACACTATGCTGTGTATTTATACTTAATAACATATGTACCATCGTGGGAAGGAAAGCCGTAATTTGCCCCCCTTGTATGCATGTGCACTGCAGATTCGTGTAAATAAACCTTGCTTGGGTTAGGGTATATTGTGTTTGCAAAACATAATCGACCTATAGTGTGTGAGTGTGTGTGTGTGTGTGTGTGTGCGCGTGTGTGCGCGTGCTCATGCATACACACACACACACATACACATACACTGGGGGTACCAAAAAATGTATACACATGACCTGTATTCATCTTTTGTTATCGGTATCTATTGAGTTTCACAATTTTAATCCAGTTTTTTTTCTTTCTTAAAATGCGCATCCATTTTGTTGGCGCCCTTTGTATGTACGTCTATGTACACATATCCACACACATACACATGAACACACATGTATGTAAACACACATATGTGGTATATGAGTGTGCGCACGAGTGTGTGTGTGTCCCAAGTACAGTAGCCAGTGACACAACTGAAGCACTGGTGACCTGGGTTCAGAACTGGGTGCACATTTGTTGTTTCTGCTGGTCCACCTGCGCTCGCTGGTATTCTGGGGAACAGCAGAGGCTGCCCCGTCACAGGGACTGTGGGCCTGGGAAGATTGACGGACAGAAACCTGCTTCTCCCCCATTGGTTCAAAGTCCAACCAAAGCGCCTCTGGGTCAAAGCCAAGCTCTTCTGAATTTCTCCCGGTCTCCTTATTTATTTTCTCTCATGAATTGAGGAAAAGAATAGATATGCTGTGTTCTCTCATATGCAGTAGCTGTATTGCCATATTCTGTCATCACTCATTGTTTCTCATTTCTAACTGACCGGGAACAATTTACAAGGTGCTGTCTCCCCCCAAGCCCACAGCTAGAACACAGCCTTCATACTAAGAGCCACATCCAGCCCCTTTCTCCGTCTCGGCCCTGCCCCAGCCAACAATTATATGAATGTGGTTGTTCTTGATGTTCTAGCAATTCTCGGAGAATCACGTCCCACTGTCCCTGCCTGTGACACTGGCCCCACCTTCTACCAGTGGAATCCCCTTTGCTAAGTGTCTGCCATGGCTTTGGGACTGCCGCAGTACATGCAATTAAAGACCAGAAGAGCAGGCCCTAGTTACATCATAACCTAGACAGCAGGGTCCAAATACATTTTATCATGCACTCTGACCAGAAAAATATCCCTTAGCATTCAGCCTTGACGGGGGCATATTTATGTATTAAGTTTACACGTGGTCTACTGAAATAATGAAATGTGTGTTGTAAAACATACGCAGAAATGTAAGTGAAAACCGAAGCGATTACAAATAACATGCTGAAAGGTCCTGTATTTTCCCGTCTCGGCGAGTCACTGTGCATGGCCCTGAGGGCACACGCCCTCCTGAGGGGACTGCTGAACCCACGGGAGCCCTCAGTCCCCAGCACGGGATGGAGAAACTCCATGAGTGAAGTAAACGGACAGAGAAGCGGGGACATGGACGCGAGCTCTCCTGCCCACTGCGTTCACATCGTCGTGAGGCTGTGGGCAGCTCCTCTCACACCGCCATCTTTGTGGTCAAGTGAAACTTAGAACGAAAGCCAATCGCTCCCAGGCAAACTTATTTTGATGTCTACCTCCCAGGGAGGGGTTGCAAGTGCTGGAAGGACACTAGGAACTGCAGGGTGCAGTCCCCCTGTCAAAAGATGGCCATCTGGGGGACCCGAAACACAGAGGGGTTTGTTTGCAAGAGGAAGGGGCATCTCCAAGGCCCCATGGGAGGGGCCAGGAGAGGAGAGAGAGGTACCTGCCACGCGAGGCCAGACCCACAGCCAGTCAGTGACTGACGACTAAGCAAACATCGAAAGGCCCTGCACGTGGGGCGTGTGTTACTCGTTAGAAAGTACACACTAAACTAGGGGCTGGCAACTCAGCTGTGAGGGCAGACCTCAGCCACAGGGGCTGCCGTCACCTCCAGGTCCCCTGCCTCTGGGGCCTGATGCCGCCGAATCTTTACAGAACTCCAGGGAGGCCAGAAACCCTGACTTCAGGTGAGGTCCCAAGGTTTGACAACACTGCCTGGCTGGACGAGGCATCTGAGGACGGGAAGCAGCCCGGTGTCATCGGTGTGTGATGCCGCTGGGACACAGGAAGTTACTCCCATTCTGAACGAGTCACTGAATCAGCGAGTCACTGACCGTGTGGAAACGTCACACTGCCTGTGCAGTCACTGAGGCGTCCAGCTGTAGAAACGCGCTTTACCTACATCCTCCCCTCCACACACACACACACACACACACACACACACACATACACACACACCTGAAACGACAACAGCTTTGTCACGTTTGTCCTGATCAAGAGGCTGGAATTGCTCAAGGTGGAAAAGCAACGAGCTACACACACGGGTGAAAGTCACCTGAACTTCCATCACACTGAAGCTAACCCACCAATACTGCAGTCATCACGTCTGTGCACTTTATTCACTTCTTTATATGACCAGGGTCCTGCCCAGAACTGCCATACGGCATCACAACCTGTGCCCTGACCAACCCCAGGGAGCACCATTCACAGAGCAGGCGGTGATACGCATGGGCCTCCTAGAGTTGAGCAGTGCCCAACCTGCACGACTGTATGCAGCAGCTCTATTCAGTGATGGTCCCGGTCTCTCTTCTCCACCAAGGACAAATACAATAGTGAGAAGCAGGGGCCGGGCTGGCTGCCAATCACTTCAGGAGTGCCAAAGAGTGGCGGAGCTGAAGCAGCAGAACACCGCGCGTGGCCCCGAGCGTGAGAGACATGTGATATCTGGTTGCTGGCCAGGCCCACTGCTTTGGTTTGTCTCCTGGGGCCTCGATGAGTCGCACTGGACATCCCATTAAACCTGCTTGTGGGCTTTCTCTGCCGGCACAGACAGATGTTCCACCACTCTGCACAGGCAATCTCAGAGCCCAGCGCTTCCAGCAAGGAAGCTTTCGTTTTTCCAAGCACCTGGTTCTCCTGTGACTCTCAGTTCCTGAGAAGGGTCCGAAGGCCAGTCTTTCCTAGGGCACAGAAGACAGCTGACAAGTGGGCCCAGGGCAGAAGGGACTGCACAGCGGACAGGAAGCCCGCGGGCTGAATGGACAGGGATGCTGAATGTCAGAAGCTTCAGAGGGAGCCCATCCACCTCCAAGAAAAAGAAAGAAAGTGTTGTACGAGCGTACAAACGACTAAGCAGGTAATGAGTACAACGAATGGCGCTAGGTAAGACGCCAAACCTGCCTCTTCGTTGGTTTATTTGCTCATCGATTCATTCAGCACATACTTTCCGAATCCCATCTGTGTTCCAGGCACTAGGCACAGGGCTGGAAACGCAAATAAAAACAGTCGTGTTTCCTGTTGACACAGAAGTCACTGTCCCGTGGGAGAGACCACACACGCACCTTTATTACGCTGGTAAGTCTGTGAAGAGAAAGGAAGCAGGCGCCGAGGGGATGGAGCCCCCGGGGAGGGGTGGCCACCCGAGAGAGCTTCATGTGTTGTATTCCGCACACACCTGCCGAGGGCAAGGCCGCAGTGAGACCGCGTGTGCAGGCAGAGGGAAACTCGTGCACATACGTGGGCACTTCTAGGTTCCATGGCCTTTGCCTGGCACGTGGGTGGGAGGACACGTGTCCTCCTCCCTACGGAGAAGTCCGACCGCCACCCAGCGGCGAAGGAGGCTGTTTAAACAGCCCAGAGATGATGACGGGAGGACCCCTGTGGCCGGCGTCAGGAGGACCGGTCCAGCTCCACAGCAACCAGGGATGCTCGTTGGGAAACCAGAGCAGGGCGGACACAGCGCGAAGGACAGCGGAGCCGCCGGCAGGGGGCGCGGGCGGAGGCGCCGGCAGGGGGCGCGGGCGGAGCCGCCGGCAGGGGGCGGGGCGGAGGCGCCGGCAGGGGGCGCGGGCGGAGGCGCCGGCAGGGGGCGGGGCGGAGCCGCCGGCAGGGGGCGCGGGCGGAGGCGCCGGCAGGGGGCGCGGGCGGAGGCGCCGGCAGGGGGCGGGGCGGAGCCGCCGGCAGGGGGCGGGGCGGAGCCGCCGGCAGGGGGCGGGGCGGAGGCGCCGGCAGGGGGCGGGGCGGAGCCGCCGGCAGGGGGCGCGGGCGGAGGCGCCGGCAGGGGGCGGGGCGGAGCCGCCGGCAGGGGGCGCGGGCGGAGGCGCCAGGAGCGCATCACCTTTCCGGAAAGAGAGGTCCAATCACGTGCGTCCCTGGCGCTGACGCAATACATGGCCACGCCCCCCGCACGGCCCACGTGCCACTCGAGCCCTCACCCTTTATGGGCCGTTGGATCTCCCGTGGGGTCAATCGGCCGACCTGCGGAGAGGAGGCCTCGTCCCGGTGAACGGGGTGACCTCCACCGCATCCCGGAGGCCAGGGTGTCCGCCCCGCGTGCGGGACAAAGCGAACCTTTGTGACCGTCGGGAGCGTCGTTTCCCTTGCGACACAGAGGCCTGCGTGCCCTGCGGCCTCGACTCAATCGGCAGTCCCTCTCCATCTCCTCCATTCAACAGTCACGGATCAACCTTCTTTCAAAGAGGAAAAAACAAAATAAAACCCTAACACACGAGTCTTGCCCTCGCGTGGGAAACGAGGCGCAGAACCGGCGCGGGCAGCCGGGGGCAGAAAGCACATGGGGGCCCGGGGACCAGAGCTCGTGACATGCCACGCAGTCCCTGCGCCGGGCCCGCGTGCGCGTGCTTCCCAGAGCCGGGTGACACCTCGTGGCATGGCCTGCTCCCAGCCCCGCCCTCCAACCCCACGGCGGCTGCGCCGACCAGGACTGGGGGTGGCCTTTAGAGGAATTGCTCCAGTACACTTCTCTACCGAAGGGAACCGGTCTAACTCAAAACCAGAACTATGCTGACCACACATTTCCAGGAATGTCCTTGGGGGGGGGGGACGGCAGTTAATTTTTCATTTTACCCCCCCCTTTTTTTTTCACTGAGAAAATAACGCAGGCATGCTGGAAATATTCAGAGTCACAAATGGGGAAACGTGAGGCTTTTCTCTCTGCAGATTTTGCTCCCGGAACTGCTCCCCAGTTCAGTGCAATGTTAGGGGAGGTCCACGCATTTAGACGTGGAGATGAAAAGACGAGCCGTGGAGGCACCGTGCACTCCCTTCCCGGCGTGCCCAGGTCTCCGAGGTGCGTTTCTAAGGGCACACTGGGACCCACTGCCTTCCCGCCTCACACCTGCCAACTACCCCACGGGGCGGCTGCATTTGAACAAGAGCTCACAGACTGGGGCCCATCAGACGGACAAGTGGGTGACTGCAAGCTCTGCTAGTACAGTCAGCACTTCAGAGGGTTCACACACACACACACACACACGTACAAGTATGTCTGCAGCGTAAGTGCCTGAAGAAGGAACCCCACGTCAAAGACGAGCCTTGCTCAGCTCTGACAGAACTTTCTAAAACACCGTTCAAAGAGACGCCCCCAATTTACACATTCACTGAGGGTGTCTGCATGTGCCTTTTTTCCTGCCTGTTTGATCCCTGCAGAACTGATAAATAAAAATAGTATTTCATGAAGCTGAGGGGCACTGAATTTGTTTTCATATACTTGTATTTGAAGACCCTTCTTTCATTCAACGCCTGTTTACATCCTTTTCCATCTCTCTCTTGTTTTGTGGGTCTCATTTTTATTGTTTATTAGAAAATTCATTTGTAAGGAAATTAATCTCTTGATCCATCTGGAATGTATTTTGGTGTGAGAAATGTGTGAAAGAAGGATACAGCTTAATTTTTTCTCCATATGGATTTTATTAGCACTGTTTATTGAATGATTCACCCAGTACCTGTTGCTTTAAAATGCCATCTTTAATATGTACTAACTTCATCTGTTTTTTAGGCTTAGTTTTGGACCCTCTGTGCACTTTTATTGATCTGTCTGCCTTCTCATGGGCCAGTGCCCAAAGTTTTTAAACACAATAGCTTACAACGCGTCTTCATATCTGGTAGGGCTATTTCCTTCCTATTTGCCTCTTTTTTCCCCCCAGTGTTATCTAGATGCCTATTTCAACAAGAATCATTTCTGTTAGCACAATTTCAAAGATAGCCTTTCAGTTTGAAAAAAATAAATGTGCCCCTGAGACCTCCCTGTCTGAGGTGGACAGAACCATTCCTGGGGCCAGCTCCCCACTGTCCCAACTTGCAAATTTTGACTTGAGAGTTTCCATTTTTATTTTTTACTTTTTTATTGTGATGGGAACATTGAACATGAGATCTGCTCTCTTCAAGTTTCAAGTGCCCAGTACGGTATTGTATTGATTATATCTGCACAAGCTATTTCCAAACCCTGACTCAGTTACTGATACCGGCAGATAGGGACTTCGAAGAGACAAAGTTTAACCCACAGCACAGGTCATTTCCACAGGTGCTCTGCAGACTCTAGTGGGCAGCCTTTTCTTGATCCGATTTCCACCCAAATGTGATGACAATGAACGTTTGTTCTACAGTGTTCTCTGACCAAAAAGTGACCAGAAAATGTTGGGTGGGAAAGCCAGTAAATGTGTCTTCACTTAAAACTTTAACATTAAAATATCACTTTTAAAAAACTAATAAACTCTGTTTTTCTGGAGCAGTGATAGGTTCACAGCAGAACTGAGCAGAAAGTACAGAGTTCCCATCTACCCCTCATTCAGCCCAACACACGCAAATGTCCCCCACGGACAACGCCCCACAGCACAGTGGGGGGCCCTACAACAGATGACACATCGTCAACACTTCTCATGTTGTGTTTCTGGAGTAAAAAATGAAACCAGCGCATAAAAGAGCCATGTTGGAAAACTGGTAGGATTTTGCAAGCGCTGCAATGAAGACAAGTTTTATCCCTATTTTACAGAAGCAGCAGCTGAGGCACAGAGCAGACCAGTAACTGGCTCGAGGTCACACATGCGGACTGACGGGAGCGGCTCCAGGAGCTCTCCTTTGACGCAGTGGGTTCTAGTTCAACATCCCTGCCCCCGTGGGGTGTCTTCTGGGAACCCTGCAACCTGCCTCCATCTCCTTCTCTGCCCCTCCGCAGGACACAGGGGTCTCGGCATACGGACAGCTGGATGTTGTGCAGGAGGAGAGTCAGGCTGACCTATACTCACACCAGCCTCACCGAACCCTGATGTCTACACTGCGTGCGAAACGGCCTGTGCGACAAGCTCCTCCAGGACCCAACGTTACTGCGAGCAGGGGCCTTTCTGGCCTGGAGTTCCTGCCCATCTCTACAGCAAATTCCTATCTGGCTGACCACAGTTACTGCCTCATTACTGGCCACTGAGACACAGGCTCAGCCTCTCCCCACTGTTTCCACGCTGTCTCTTCTTCCCACGGTCCCTCAGGCCTGCACGTGTGTCCACAGGGCAGCGTGGTCTGCACCCTCCTTGCCTTCTCCGGCCCTGGCGTGTTTTCTCCACCAGGCCTCCCTCACCGCATGTTACAAAGGGAGGGAGACAGGACGATTTCAAGAGATTCTTCTTTTACGCCATACAATCTGGCTTTGAAACGGATTGCCTTTCTGAGGACAAAGAGAATCCCATTTTGGAAACGAGCAGCACCAGTGTTTACCTCTTCCTCTCCCCACTTGACTTCCAGTCCAGCTTCCATCCAGTTCTTGCCCCACAACACCACGGACCCGCACAGATTCAGCTCTGATAGCTCTCACCTGAATTCCTCATGGGTCCCTCCGCCTCACATTTTATGGGCCCAAAGCAAGTCACGTGGCCACGTCTCACTTCCAGGGCGGTGGGAAAGTTCTCCTAACCTCTGCCACCCCTGCAAATGGATGCATTGAACTGACTAAGAAGAAACTCATTGATCCAGAGACGCAGAAGAGAAAACACAGTCATGTATTTCAAAAAGTGATCCTCTTTCCCATTTTACAAATGAGAAAAACCAGTATTTCAAAGAGGTTACGAAAACTGGAGGTTTCCTTAGGTCACCCGAGTGGACTGTTAGACACGTGAAGGGAAGAAGGTGGCTCCAAAACACTGAGGTCCTGGGTTATTTGTCACTGCAGCCTACCCTACCCGATACTGTCACTTAGAGAAAGCCTTCTCTGCCTCTTTTCCCCAGTGGTGTATAAACTAAAAGCCTCAGCAGGAATTTGGGGACATTGACTCAGCCCTGACGATACAAGAGACAAACTGACGCGTAGTCACGGAAAACGTTCATCCTTTGAGCAGAACAGAGGTCATTCTCCAGCTTCTGTGGCACCGGATGAAAGGACACATCCCATTTGTGGGGAAACTAATTATTCCACACTGGTGTGCTCTGCTGTATTTTCATATTACAACTCCTGCTGGAGAAACGTGCTGACTTTGTCACCTTGGGGGCCGAAAGAGAGGGCCGCTTCCCTCTGCTTCCACAACTGTGCATGGGGTTATTTACGGAGGGCTGGCTCGGCGCTCCTCCCCTCCAGCGGCCCAGGCCATGGCGCTTTGTTGCTATTTACCCTCCATCTTGACAGACAACAAAGCCGACCTACCACTCAGCAGTGCACTTCTGAACCGGCCCCTTCGTTGAAGCTGCAGCAGGGCACTTACCAGCCCACACGCTGCAAAGCTGTCATTTGTCAGCAGCCAGCTGTTCTACTTTCTACAACACTTAAGTAACAATTTCACAGCCATTACCAGTCTGCCGTAATGACACTGCTGAAAGCTAAGTGCTAAACTGGTTTTCCAGAACCAAGCAAGCCAGGGGACGTGAGACAGACACTTTGGTCGATAGGAAGGGACAGCTTGTATGTTTTAACGGGTGGGCTTCTGTCTCCATCGGGCCTTCCTTTCATCACCTCGGTCCCCTTGATGGTTAGCAGACATGGTGGGTGGTCGTGTGCAGAGAGGACCATGGTGGTCCCTACTCTTGTCCCACACGTGCCTGTCTCTCCTCCCACCTGTGGTGCAAGGGATGCTATGACAGCTGTGAGCTAGGACATCAGAGGTGACCAGTATTTCCCAGTCTCCACGGTGCTTGGCTCTGGAGCTCTGAGCCACTGTTCAGAAGACGGAGGCCATCAGGCTGTCAGGAAGCCCCAGCACAACATGAGGCCACGTGCACTGTTCTGGTGACATCCCAGATGGAGGTTCCAGGTGACAGCCATCATCCACCATCGACATGTTGGAAGCGAGACTTCGTAGGATCCCAGCCGTCGGTGGTCCTGTCACCTCCTTCATGCCCTCCTGGCTGAGGCCCCAAGACACCAACCCCAGACACACGCCTTTCCAATTCCGGACCCACAGAACCCACGAGCATGACGGATGTTGTCAGAACGTGAAGTGTGTGGAGGTTTGTATGCAGTCAGAGAAGCTGCACAGCGGTGTCCGCACGTGGAATCGGAAGGTCGCCACCTGCCTGTCCTTGCTTTGTGTCCTTGCTTTGTGTCAGAGGCCGTGCTCCACTGGGGACAGTGCGACTCGCCCTCGGAAGTCATAAGGCCAGCCAGCTCAGGGGCCGGACAAGGCCTCAAGGTGTTTGCCTCACATAGTTTTAGTCCATCTTCATCATTTGAACCAATACTTTTAAATGGAAACATTTCCTTAAAAAACCCAGGCTTTGGCTTGCCTTGAACCATCGGCATCATACTTGACCTGCACGTCTTCACGGTACTCGCGAGCTGAGGGGCCAGCTTTCGGCAGGACGCGTGTTCCTCAGCCCCCCGGGCCCCAGCACCCGCTGTGCACCTCCAGACATCTCCCTTTTGCCTGGTCTGCACTCATTCACTCATTTTATTACCTGCCTGCCTGGCCCCTGGAGGCCACTGAGTTTGGGAACCCAGGGAATTCACACAGGCTCTCAGGTGGCTTCTGCAGCAGAAACCACGGGTTCTGGCAGCCTAGTCACAGCCCCTGGACTTCAGGACAAAGAGAACACGACGGAAGTCAGCTACAGGGGCGCAGGCGGAGGTAAGTCCTCTCCTGACTGGAAGGGCCCCACACAGATTGGTGAGGCTCCTCTCCTGCTCTAAACTCCTTCCCACAAGATCTGAGAAGAGTATGTCTGTGGAGGCCTGAGAGTAAATAAATACACTGTCAGATACAAATGTCACAAAGAAAGCGGAGAAGGTGAATCCATGTGTTACGTGGACGACTTCCAACCAAACCGTTTAAATGTATGAAGGCTGGTAACTGGAAATTGAGATTGAAACAGGAAAGTAACACTGTAATTGTCTTTTCTCTCATATTAAAATCTATCTAGCCATCTGACTATCTATCCACCTGACTGTATACCCATCTGACTATCCATCTATTTATCCATCTATCTCTCTGCCTACCTACCTACCTACCTACCTACCTATGTACCTATCATCTACCTTCCTATCTGCTGATCTGTCTATCTATCTATCTATCTATCTATCTATCTATCTATCTATCTATCTCTATCTATCTGTCTATCTGTCTATTATCTATCTATTTGTCATCTCTAGTGATTAATGTTCCCCAAGTACAATATCAAGCTCCCCTCTTGTTCTACTCTGGCAGCGGGACACCTTTGTCCTTCTGCTTTCTCCTCCAGGGCTCCGCTCACCTGTGTGCACCGAGCCTGGGGAGCCAGCTCTGTTAGTTTCTGCACAGTCTTTCCCCATCATGGCCTCCTCTCCGGGAAGGCTTGGGAAGTAGCCACCACCCTGTAACTCAGAATGACTGTTTCCCGAAAATAAGACCTCGTCGGACCATCGGCTCTAATGCGTCCTTTGGAGCAAAAATGAATATAAGTTCCGGTCTTCTTTTATTATAAGAGCCAGTCTTTGATATGATGTGATATGATACTGGGTCTTATATTAATTTTTGCTCCAAAAGATGCATTAGAGCTGATGGTCTGGCTAGGTCTTATTTTCGGGGAAACATGGTATATATTCTGCTTTGTCTTTTATCCATCAAAACACCAGTTTTCTAAAAACAGTCATAGAAATAAAGAAGAAACTGACGGTTGCCAGAGGGGAGGGGTGGCTGGGGGAGAAAGGTGAGGGGATTGTAGTCAACAATATTGTGATAACTGTGCACGGTGACAGATGGTTTGCAGACGTTGGGTGGTGATCAGGCATGTGGTATGTGAGTGTGGAATCACGATGGCGTGCACCTGAGACTAACGTCACACTGTCGGCTGACCATACTTGAATAAAAACATTAACAAAAGGAAGCACTCATTTTCCGTCGTGAACATGCACGAATTGTGCACTCAGGCCAGGGTGGCAGACGTCCCATGGAGCTTTGAGTTTCCTTCCGCATCCACGGCTCACGAAGCCCAGCTGCCTTCATTCAGCCCTGAGCACCATTCACTGTGCCCTGATGCCTTCACCCTCTAATGTGACCACTCTGCAGCTGCCCATCCCCCCATCACTTGTCCACAGGCCACAGTGGGAGGAAACCGTGCCCGTCCTGTCGGAGCCACCACTCCTGCCTGCTCCTGGCCACTGGGCACCTGGGGCCGCACTGAGCTGAGAGACGCCCCTGAGATCCTGCCCCTCAGCCCGCACCCTAACACATCCCTAACAATCCCCAGCGGGGATTCCTCTCCTGTCCTCCTTGGAAAATGGAGGGGAGCTTCGTCTTTCGAAGGTGCTTTCGTGAGGAGTGGAGGGTTACCTGGGTGGTGGTGAAACACTGTAGGAGAGACTTCCAATGCTACTGTAACAGTGAACAGAGATAATGTTCCAGTTTTCCTTGGACCTTTTTTCATCTGATGGACCAATCATCTAGTCGCCTTGCTTGCACAGACACTGAAAATGCACTGGACAGAAAGGTAGCCCTTGGTCACGTGAAGGTATTTAAATTGAGATCAGTTCAGTTCCTCAGTGGCACAGCCATGTTTGAGAACTTAATAGCTGCGTGCAGACAGGGCCACCATATCAGACCTCACAGGTAGAGAACATGTCGACGGCCACAGAAAGTGTGATCGGACAGCCGTGCTCTAGAATAATTTTTACAACACTACGCATTCCCAGGCACATTTTAAAGTTGACATTTAAAACTTTCCCTCCTCAGCGGCAAAGGTGGAAATTTTCAGTATATTGTAACTATTGACATTTTAAAATTAAACTGTTAGATCATTCTTCTAAAAGTATTCACTGGAATCTAAATACCATCGTGCTTTGATACCCTCTGTCATTCGTCTTAAAAAAATATACAGACAACCTCTTTGTTACCAGACTTAAATTTTACATTTATGTTTTTTTCACTTTCAGCTTGCATATCCATTTTACCTCTTTCACAGAATTTTATCCTAATGTGTTCTATTTTTGTGTCTGAAACTCTTTTATTGGTCACTCTGTCATTCTTCTCTGCAACAATCATATGTATATAAATTCAAATTTAGTTTTCCCCGTGTCCGTCAGTCTCTAAACGGGTTGTTTTAAAGTCTAGGTTGAATTTCATTACAATTATATTCATTATGCATGCAAATATATATATATATATATATATATATATATATATATATATACGTGTATATATATATATATATATATACGTATATATATATATATATACACACACACACCCATATATATATACAAAACTTTTAAGAGTAATTATTTAACATAAAAAATGAAGGCTTATCAGAAATGCATTGCTTAATAACATAAGGGAGCATATAATCAAGATAGTCTATCTCATGCTAAAGGAACAAAAACTCTCCCTGTCTTAAAGTAACAGCCTGATTTTTTCTCCTACTCGGGGTTCTACATGGAGAGGCAGGAATTCAGGCTGGTGGAAGCCACACTGTGATGGTGCCATCACTACATGGTACTTGAGAATGTTCCAACCAAAGGAAGACAGAGCGTGACATGTCACCATGGGTTTCACCTGTGTTTCTGCATGGAAGTGACACGCATCATTTTGGCCAAAGCATGTCACATGGCCACAGCTAATTTCACGGGACCTTGGAACGTACTCTTCCTGGAGGGCATTACATGCACAGAAAATATGAAGCAGCTGCAGAGTATTCCACATAGGAAGTATTTAAGGTGAGGAATCAGAAACCATGTCAAGCTGGAAGGTGGGTTGGGAAGCCCCTCCCAGCTACCTCTGCGCCTGCTGCATGAACACAGATGATTACGGCCTCCATTCCCCAGATGCTGGGAACCCCCATGATCTCTGCGAACCCACAGGGGAACACCTTCTTCTCTACGTTCCAAATCCCGGGCCTCTCAGTACAGCCTCTAGCCCAGAACCACAGGGAAAAGGGAGCCTGCGGCGTGTAGGTGCACATTCCTGCTCGCAAGTGCTGACCAGCATGCAGCACAGGGTGTCGATGGCGGTGAGCTGACAGCATGCAGATGTCCATTCCCAATTAGAACATGTGTCAGTGGACCACGGGAGGCATTTCATTTGTGGTAAGAATGAGACAGGTCAGCATCCATTCAATTCCTACATTCGACTTTAGAGGTGTAGTTCTGAGAAACTGAACTGAGTGCACTCTGTCACAGAGCGTCACTCTAGTCTCTGAACTCCTTAGACGACAAAAATCACATCGTCATCCATCATCAGAAGTGATGTTTAAAGATTTGACACTTTGGTCCGGTTCTCCTTCTGCCTGGCTGAAAGCAAAGAATTCGAAGTCACGCGACTTGCAAAAGCACTGTTAGGGGTCAGCCTCCTCAGAGACACCACTGTGAGTGGAGCGTCTGTGGCATTGCCAGCCCGCGTGGCTCACGCCCAGGGCAATCCATCAGCGTGAGATCCCAGGGGGGCGAGCAGGGCAGGTGTGAAGCGGAGGACCTTGACCTGAGATGCTTTCTTGCGCAGATCAATATATAGAGGCAGAGAACTCAGCCAACAGATTCTCCTAAAACGATGCGTGTCTACGTAGTCCTTGAAAGGCTCTATCTGCACAGCACCAGGCACACACATGCCCCGGCGTGGAGACCTTTACAATGTAAAAATGTCCTCAAATGTCCAAAGGGGGTGAGAGCTCTAGCAGGCAAATCATCACAGTACAACCTGCCGACACACAACTGAACACACCGGGCATTTCCCCAGCAGGTTCAAAGGCTGTATGTTTTCACCACAGGAACTATCTGCTATGTCTGAGAGCTGACGTGTGAGAACAGATGGGGAATCTATTTTCATTTCATTCTTCTTCACCTAACATGCAGAGGTCATGATTTAACCCAGGACCCTTCTTGCCAGAGTAGGTATCCGTGACTGGCAGCAATGCCAAGCCAAGGGGAGAGACAATAAACAAGCGATTATGTGACAGACAGTGATGATTGTAAGGAAGTCTGCGGTGCCACAGAAAGTAAGTAAGGGACCGAACTCAGGTGGAGGGAGTCAGGGGCGCTACTCTGAGGTGACACTTAATTGGGGATGTAAAAGACCTAGTAGATGAGAACGTAAAAAGCCAGTGCTGCTTCTCACATGGAGACAGAGAGCAATGCTGGTCTCTCCAGAATGAAGCTCATTTGTGGAATGCTAGGCATGGAGTCACTGCCGTTCTTCACAGGAGAAGCCTCGGAGCTTCTACATGTCACACTAATAGTTTCCCTGATTAAAATCTGCAGCAGACAAGAACTCGGAGTCCCAGAGATACTGCTGGAGTTCAGATAATTTATGGAGAGCGCTTGAGCACAACATAAGCTATTTAAAGCTGCATAATATACCCACAAACTCTTATTAAGGGCACTGGTTTTCAACCCTCTGAGACAGAAACCAGTTATCATTATGCATCTCCATGAAAGCAGATTAAAATTAAATCAATTTGTTTATCTCTGGGTTCTCTGCCCAATTAACAGTTCAGAAAGAAAAGCCTCCTGTCCAGATACCAAGACAACCCTCATTCAAATTGAGACATTAAAAATATAAATCTCGGGAGAATCGAGTACTAAATTTAATTATCAAAACAGCAGAAAACCAGGACTCAGCTTATGAATGGATTGTGCTGTGAGTTCGAGCCAGTCTTTTCGGACACCACCCACTTAAAATGAAAGAAGGTGATAAGTTTCTATGTAAATTAATTCACAGCCTAAGTGGTTTTCTCTCCATAAATAGAAATGCCCTTTACGTTGCAAATATACATATACACCTCTTGAAAGATGTTTTACAGTGAAACATGGAAGCTCTGGAGAGAACACACTATATACTGATTCATTCACCGGGTTTATGGATGACTGGCTTCAACTAACCAATTATTTTTCCAGAGTCCCAAGTTCCTGGCTCCAAGGTACATGTTTCTGAGTGTGGCTGATCCATTGGAGATGGATTATCAACTGGACCGTCCAGGAAAGCAATGCCTGGGTTCTCCCATCCCGTGTTTGTAAGTTGCCATTGAATTTGCCAGTTCTTCCATGTTGAATATAAGGGATTTGCTGCCTATTCTACTGCTAATGAGGAAGGGAACGCTGCTGTAAGCCAGCTCGCCCCGTTTGAAGACATTCCCTACTAGAAGCCACCCTGCTTCCCACCAAGTTAGTAAACAAGTCACTTTTAGGGAGGTAACCAGAGAAGAGGTTAACGCAAGGCGACTGAGAGTGAATCCCAGCTCCTGGCATCTCACGGAGCAGCAGAAACAGCTCCACCGTGGAGAAGGAGACCCGAGTCAAGCTCAAGGTCTGCCACTCACTAGCTCTCTGTCCGTGGCCCACAGACTCCGTGAGCCTCGGTGCCCTCACGTAGGAAGAGGACGCAACATGCTCAGTCCAGCTCTGCGGTTGGTCGTCTGGGGGGTCAGCTAAGCCCATATGTGTCCAACACCTTACCAGCTGCAACTCCCTAACACCCCCCAAAGTACCTCATGCTCCCCTATGTGTGCCAAAGTGCCGGACCCTCGCTAGTCCTTGGCCTGGAATGTTCTTCAACCTCTTGTCCACCTGGATAAATGCCATACGTCCTCTGTGACTCAGTTTACAGCACGCCCTCTTGCAAAGTGATGCCTGACTCAGCCTGGTTTGACCAAGTCGGACAAACTTCCGCTGTGCTCAACAGCACTCAGCACACTTCTGTTCTGGTACCTGCCACCCTGCACTGTAACTGACATGCCACCCCTCTGTGACTGACCGCAGTGACCAGCAAATGTCATCTGTGTCCTTCCCTCCAACAGCCCTGGCCGCTAGCACAGCCGTCTCCATAGTTGTGCTAAATTAATACCCTGAATTATCATACATGTTAATTATTTTTAGAAGGCGCTTTGGTTTATGCCAGATATAAATCTGGGATCCTGAAATTACGCAGCAGAATAACAGCAAGCTACGACCCCCACAACCCCTAAAAATAACTTTTAAACATACACTATTTCTCTGTCCTTTCTCTGTGTCCATTTCTATAAAACTTTCCAGACCGGGCTGAGGACCATGGTGACAGACAAAGCCGCCGTTCTAGAACGCATCCAGCTTTTCTTCATTTGATGTATTTTTGACCCGGTGCTTTGGTTTAGTGTATGTGTGTAGCTGTGTATAGGTGAAGACATATACGGTGATCTTTTCCCATCCTTAGTTCTTTTATCCCCCTCTTAATGCTTCTTGAGGGGAAGCGGGAAGACAGGCTACAGAGACCCAAAATGGGTGAGCATAAGAGATCCCTGCAGTTACCCTACGAGGGAGGTTACAAGAGAAACGTTTCTTTTCTCTGGTAGAGAGCTCATTCTGTAAAATCTGAAGGACCCAAAACTTCCTCCTACACTGAACATCAAAGATGAAATACAGGTATACTTTCGGGATGAATTTAGAACCCTGGGGAAAGGACAGCCTGCCCGGAAATCGACCTGAGATTGCAGGTGTGGGGAAGAGAGACGGTTAACAAAGGGACAGCAAACCCCCACCTGTACACCCATCTGAGATGACCTCTGGCTCAGAGGTACTAACCAAATTATTAACAATTGGTACATTACGGGAATCAGTCAGGGCAGCCATGAATACTGAGATGGTTTCCCCGACCTGGGCAATGGAGGGGTAAAAGGGAACGATACCAAATAAAGGATAAAACCCTTGGCTGGCAGGAAGTATACCTCTATTTTTGAAGGTGGATGATACCTACTTTTACACACTGGCAATATTTCAGGTATAACTAAGACACTCCATAGGATTTTTCACTTCTCCAAGAGAATCTGGTAAGCAACAATTTTAGTGATTATCTAGTCAACCTGCCTTATTTTATAGACAAGAAAATGGAAACCAGAAGTTGAATAGCATGCCTAAAGTAAAAGTGCTAGCTAGTAGCAGGGCTTAGAATCTGAGTCTCCTTGACTTGAATTTATTAAAATAAAAGCAGGCCCTTTTCTGACAGGTCACCTGACACAGTCCCTAGGCAACACATGGAAGGATTTTGCAGCCTGGTCACAGGATGTGACAGGCTACAGAGAGCAGCCTGCACATTCTGGCAAGGCGCTCCTCAAGTCATTTGGGTTAAGATTGTTTTCTCATCTTCTAGAACTCTGCAGATAAAGGGTGATGCAGCCTCCTGGCACAACTGTCCTGAGTGCCCGCTATTTCTGTCCCTCACTTTCTTTTACTCTTCTTTTGTTTGTCCAGAGGTCATTTCCATCATCCACTCTCAAGCCCTGTGAATTGGGCGCAAATGACCCCACTCGTAGGTACAAGAGGGTGCGTCATGGCTTATGTCAGTGGTTCTGTGAACCTCTACTGGTCCCTGGGGCACTTTCAAGGACTCTGTGAAGTCAAAACTCTTTCCATAACAAAACCAAGATGCTAGTCACGTTTTTTTCTATGTTGTCCTGTGCAAAAATGGTGTAAAAATGATGGTGAATAAAACTATTCTCACCTTAGCACAGATCAAGGCAATGGACCCAAGCAAACTCTGCTACGAGTAATGATATTAATTATTGCCACACACTCACGCTATAAAAAATGCCTATTTTATTTAAGGCTGTCCTCGATGGAGCAGTAAACACCATTACCTTTATTAAATATGTGCCCTTGACTGCATGTCTAATATTTCGTGTGACGAAATACCAGCAGCTTTTCTGCAACACGCTGAACTCTCACGGCTGTCCTGAGGAATGCACACGTGTTGTTCTCTGAGCAGAAAGCCGAGTCGGCTACTCTTGACGGATACCATTTTCTCCTAAAGGAATGCCTGGCACACTATGGGTATTCGGTTGGGTATCTGACAAACACCTTCTCAGTAATGAACAACGTGAGAATGCTACTTCTAGAAAAATACCCTCATACTTGTTACCAATGCCCGAATTATAATTTTCAAGGAAAAATGGAAATTTGGATGAGTGGCATCTGCCACTGTGATTCTGAAATCTTCTCAATAAGCACAGGTTGTTTCTGATGAGAGGGGTGTTGATATTTCAAAGAAAATGCAAATTTTGATATTTTATAATGAAATGGGTCAACATTTGGAAGTCTTGCATAATTAGTGAATCAATATTTTCCAAATAACTAAGTCCTGATGATATTATACAATCATGCCTGGGGAGGAGAACCATTGAAAATTACAACACAGACCTAAAGTTCACTGATTTTCAGTATTCACATTACAACTAACCTTTAAGAAGCCACATGACAAGTTTTGGTGTAGTATTACACACACACACACACACACACACACACACACACACACACACACACACACCTGAAAAGGCTGTTAAAAGATTCCTTTCCTTTCCACCTACATATACATGAGGTCAAGTAATCTATCTATATTTCCATAAAAAATCATGACATCACAACAGACTCAAGGCAGAAGCTGATATGAGAACCCAGCCGCCATCTGTTAAGACAGACTTTTTAAAAAATATCCAAAAAAGTAACACCTTTCTCATGAATTTTATTTTGTTTTAGAAAACATGGTTGTTTTTCATAAAAATATGTCACTTATGTTAAGGTGCAGTGGCCTTTTAATTGTTTTTAAAGCAAATTCACAAATACACATTTTCTTAAATTTTCAGTTTTAATTTCTAACACGGTAAATATCGATAGGTATAACCTAAATAAACTTTTCTTTTGGAGTCCTCGATAATTTTTAAGAGTGAAAAAAGAGCCAGAGCCAAAAAGTCTGAGCACCACTAGTGTAAGCCATCAGCATGTCCCTATGTCTGGCCAGCGTGGGTGGCTTAGGGGTGGACCTGTGACCTGAAGAGAATGATGGTTAGGGGGTGTCCTAGGGCATTTGGGAGAGAAGCGCGTTCATTGTATCTCCCACTAGGGCTTCCAGGAAGGGTGTGTTATGGGAGCCCTGAGGGGGAGCCGTCACTGGCTTTCCTGCCACATGCAGAGTCTGAGGACGGGGCAGCGAGCTCTCGGCAGAGTTCTTGGGGAGTTGCTGAAATGCTGACTCAACCCTCTGAGATCCCCCTGGCATCTGAGATTTCAGTTTCCTGAGGCACAAATTCCCTTTGCTGGTAAGTCAGTTCGAGTGTTTTCTGTCACTTGCCACCAGAAGCCTCACTTATACAATAGCCGCGGAAAACACCCTATGGCTTTAGTCACTAACTCAGCGCACTGACACAGCAAATGCCCGCCCACCAGCTTCGGAGCAGAGTTTCGTTTCCTGGGGAGCAGACATAACCCAAGTGCTCATGAATCATTATTTTATGATATAATTTCCTACGATCGTTCCTTAGACATGAACTTTGATCACATTAACACCATTATATTTGAATACACACTGTTGTTTTAAGAAATCTCAAGTCGAATTGTTCTCCTTCCTAAGAAATCCCACATACACATCTGTAGAAAGGCGGGTCTCTTCCTAAGACATCTGTTTCTAAACATATATCCTTCCAACATCTTAAGCAATGCATTCAGCAATAGAAATTTCTTGTGATTGGTTCAGTTTTATTTTATATTATGTTACTTTATTTGCATCTCCAATTCATTACAGTATGTTTGAAGAGAATGTGAATGTTTTCCATTTTATTGTTTGATTGGTTCAAGAGAAATGCAAACAACGTGAATGGGATACTGAACTGCAGATTTCTGGGGTAACTCGTTCCTCAGGTCAGAAAGCTAAGACCCGCGCACAAGTGAGAACACACTACCCACACATACAGCAGTGCTTCTCTAACCCAGGCACACAGAGAATCGCCTGGAAGGCACTAAATCATTATCAAGTCCCAGCTAGATTTGGGAAGACCAGAGTAAGGAGATCTGAGGTGGGGGGAACATCCTAATTAAATAACCTGACAAGTAAGATTTCAAGTAGACACACCTCTGAGTATAGAATCATAGAGACCTTCTGACTTTGTCAACCTACCTGTCACGCCAGCTACACTGAAGGTGCAAACTGCCCAGGGAAACCAGAGGTTGGCACTGGAAGGAAGGAGGGTCCGCTGGGCATCTGGGGACAGTATGTGACACAGGTACAAAACATGAATAACAGTTTTCAGATTGGCATTACAGGGATACCCTGGCCACCAGCCTTAGCAATGTTGCGAATGTCACCATCGTCTGGTTTTGTCCAGTGGTTTCAATGCTCACTGATAGCCTACTGTGTGCTAGAACTACACAAAGGGTGGGGTGACCGAGAGATGAATGAGCATAAAGGTACATGTCCTCTGCACTGCAATGCAGAATCGAAACATTTTGCCATTCAAAATTTTAAATACAAGTTCGCCTTTTGCGAAAGGTGTGAGCACACAACACAAGTATTACAGCTCAAGGTGATACAGCCAGCTTACGTAACACCCATCAAAGCTGAAACTGAGGGCCTCACGAGGCAGCTCCAAGCAACAGCCTGGCTGTGACAAGCTCCACCGGGAGAGGACTGGCCGCTGAGAGCTAAGGCCTGAGATGCAAGTGAAGGCCACTCTTACCCAGTTGCTGCTGCCATACTTTGTTTGCATATTTGGGTTTTTGTGGTGGACAAATAGAAAGTTATACGGCGCGTTTTTAATTAAAGTGGACAAATCCTACTTCAGCTCTAAATCCCCGTAAAGCAGTTGGTGTGTGATTTTTACTGGATGACAAATAAAGGCAGCTGTTTCGTCGATGCTAAAGGAAGGGGTTCTCGGGAAAGGAGCAGGGTGACAAAATGGAGTTTAGTGTTTTTCTACCGGCTGAATAACGTCACCCAGAAACGACTTAGTGGACAGAAGGTTGGGATCCAAAGACCAAACCAAATATTGGTTCATCCCTTAGGATGCATTTGGCTTGAAGTAACTGGAGACCACATAGAAATGGCTTAAGCAAACGACTTATCTTCCCACAAATTGTTCAGTCCAGAGAAAGAGCAGATTGGGCTGGGTTGATTCTGCAGCTCAGTAAAGACTGTTCTTCTGCCATCTGAGCCCGTGGCCTTACTCTTGTTATGGTCCCAAGATGGCTACGGTGGTTCCACGCGATCGTGGTGACATGACATCTGTCTGAATTCAGTTTCACCAAGAAACATACACTGTGATGAGAACGCAAGTGCCGAGAGGTTATTGGAAAGGTGATGTCAAGCATCCCCCGTAAAGACTAGAGAAGACAGCGAGTTACACCGCACTATCGAGCCAGGTGCCGCTAGAGGAAGCTTCCGGGAGTCTCGCTGGGAACTCTGAGAACCGGCGTGGAACAGCCCAGAGCCACCCCACTCAACGGGGGAGGAAATGGGAGTGCATGCACTGCCATGGCCATTGGATACGGGCCACTCCCGGGGTGCTAATTCCATGCTGGCTCTGGCCTTGAGAGGGGTGGGCAAAGTGAACACCAACGGCCAGACACAGCCCCTGATGACGAGGAGGTGCTGGCCCTGGGAAGTCGGACTGGAATATACTGAAGGGACGAGTGCAAGGAGAATGGTTCGGGCACCAACATCCATCCCAGGGTAAGAGGGTTGTGTCCACAGGCTTTTCACCCGCTCTTGCTGGCGGTTATAGCATTCGCAGTACAGAAGGAAACACTCTCACGAGTCCCTCAGGTCACATGCCCACACTGCTCCTACTACTGATGTGACATGGTGGTCCCTGAGCCTGGCTTAGGAAAGCATGGCCAGCCTCCAGGCCGGGCGGGGGTCCCACCCCGCAGGACAGGGCAGTGGGGAGGACCCGGCTGAGTCACGGTGGACAAAGAGGGGAGGGGCTGAGGCAGGAAGTCGCGGGGTTTGCTGTAATTACACCACTTCAGCCATAACACATTCCAGTGAAAGGAACCAGAAGGGTGGATGTTGTTCCGTGTCCCAGACAGACAGACAGAAGGACACACTGTTGAATAGGAGCTTAAGCCCATTCTTACTAGAGGGGGGCCCGAAACCCCTAGGAAGGCAGGTTACCCCTCACGCTCTACTCAAATCTTCATTTAAAATGTAAACTGTGTGCAGAGGATGCAGGCATATAACTGAGGAGCGGTCCACACCGGAATTGAGTGCCCAGTCTGAAGACTGAGCCCTGCCAAAGCTTGCCTGTAGCGAGTGGCCCGAGAGACGTAAACTGACTCCATCCTGAAGCTGGCCTCCCTGACAGAAAGGGAAGAAAAGCACCTCTGACAGGGTGGTGGGTAGATAGCAATGTGCAGGAGAAGAGGAGCCTCGCCCCGGGGAAAGCCCCGGGCTGCAGCCCCTACCTGGGTCCAGACCCCTGACAGCTGCCCTCACTTAGGGCACCGACGCCTCCTGGCCCAGCAGGACTCCAGGCTCACACCTGCCCCTAAATCAAGGGGATGTGTTGTTAGAAGCTAGAGAGAGAGAAACCACCCCACTCACCAGAGTGTGCACCCTGCTTCTCAATGGGCTCAGACAACCTGGGGAGTAAGAACTGAGGACGAGGCGCACCAGCCGGGAGAATGAGAGGTGCTGGGGTCGGGGGGACAATTCCACCCACAGAGATAAAAACCCTCGCACAATGGAAGCAGGGCATGCGCCCCTCTCCTGGGTCAGCCTGTCCTGGCCTCCGAGTGCACGCGCTTTTCCGATGAACTGCCTGTCGTATGCGGCCCACACGGCATCCTGACTGAGAGCAGGCTGTTCTTTAGAGATTTCTTCAAGAAGACAAAGAGCCAAGGTACCACATCATTCCCGGGAACCACACCCCTCCTGACAGCAGGCTGTTCTTTAGAGATTTCTCCTTCTTGCCAGTAAGGAAAAACTTCAGAAAACGCGCCATCCCCCAGCAGAGGTTTCGGGCAGTGGGATTCCAGAGACTGAAGGCTTCCTATTGGGAGACGACGACGACAGTCACCCAGGAAATACAGCAGCAGTGAAAGTAGCAAATGTCCCTGCAACTTGTGCTGATGGGGACACAGAGGACACGTGGCCTGGAGACGTGAGCTCACCGGACACTGACGTCTCTACTGGAGACATCGTCTGCCATGGTGACAACCAGCTCGCTGCCACCTAGAGCGTAATCCACACTGCGTGACTCAGACAGGGGGCCCCAGGCCCATTTCACACGAACGTGAATTATGTAAATTTAAAACACTGCAATATAAAGCACGGAACTCAAGCTTTGCCCTACGCACACTGTGTGAAGTAAGTGGACTGACTTGACCCTGGGCTGGTGTTGGGAGGACACTCTGAGCAAGTGGCTGCAGTGTCTCCGACGGGGTCTGGAGACTGGAGCTGGAAGGGGTAACTGGGGACACTGAGGGAGGGCAGAGGGGTCTGCTTGGGAACGGGGGTCTGCTCGCCTGCAGCAAGGCCTCCATTTTGGACTGATTACTGCTCAGACTTTCTGACCTGGACTCCAGGGAAGGCCAGTCAGTGCTGAGGACGTCTCTGCTCGTTTAAGTGAGTCCGATGGGCTCAGAAGACCAAAGCAGCTTTGTGTGGGTGTCTCCGGAGGGCTGACTGCCCAGGTGGCAGCCACGGAGATGCCACGTCTATGCAAAGCCAGTTCTAAAAGAAATTAGCCTTTTGATTCCAAATGTATATGCTACTTATTTGGTATGCACCCAAACAGTTATCGCTTGACTCCAACCCACTCTGTAGCCCCTCCCACTTGTAACCTTGATTTCAAGGGTCCGCAAATTACGGGTCGAATCCATGCTTTCACCTTCTTTCTACAGCCTGCAAACTGAAAACGGTATTATTACAGCTTTACTTGCTGCAATAAATCAAAAGAAAAGAAATATTTCACGACGTAAGAGACATGTTCACATTTAAATGTCCATAAATAAAGTTTTATTGGAAAGACAGCCATGTCTGGCCTGCACGTGTTGTTGCCAGCTGCCTTCAGGCTACAACGGCAGACCTGGCGGTCTAGAGTGCAGAGCCCGACATTCGCAAAGCCTAAAATATTACTGACTCTCTGGCCCTTTACAGAGAATTTATAGCTGATCTTGGTACTTTTTCTAGTTGAGTAAGAATTCTATAGAGACTCAATTTCAAAATGTCACGAGGCAGACATTACCAACCGGTCGGCCTTAGCACAAGTGATAAAACACACACCACCCAGGTCTAAGTTCAACCCTATCTTTCCTTTCTTTTCATTGTTTCTCTTAGAAATTTTCATACATGGGAAGTCAGAAAATAGTCTGTACTGAGACAAACCCAAATGTAAACCGAGAACGTTACCGTAACCTTGCTAGAAATCTCTTAACTATTTAAGTGGAAAGACCTCAAATTAACTTTCCCATGGGCATGTCACTTTCATATGCTTTTCTTCCTCTGTTAGAATTTTCCATCCCAGAATCTGCTAACTTATCAAGAAGGGTATTTTCCTTGATTAAGGAAATACTTGTGAGGAAGAAATATGTCGTATTCACCAAAATCGGAAGATGTTTTCAGAAATACAGATTACTTTTTAAAAAAATCTTGCTCCTCTGATGACGTGCACCTCAGGGTCTTTTACCATGAACTCTTAGTTTTCCAAAATAATATTTTTACATCTACCATCTTTGAATTTCTGCCGTTGAAATGTACACAATGGAGTCAATGTTTTAAGCAAACGTTTGGAAAAGAGGCGATAAAATGCCACAGGCTTACTAGACGGTATTTTCTGAGCTTTTCCCACTGCTGAGATATGGTAGGACTACAGACTTTCATTCAGATGTAATGCAGTGCCCTCGCATTCGTATATTCAGATGTGCATGTCTAACAGGTTACTCGGACGTTGCTATCTATGCCGTTGCAGGTGCATTTACTCCACGGGAGGAGGGAAAGCAAAAACACGCCGCTTAGGTATTTGCCTGCTCACCTATCACTGCAGACACCCACAGGAAAGGTTCCTCCAAGAAACAGGTTTATGTTACTTGGTAACATCCTGTCCTTGTTTCCCTCCAGCTCTGAGAGAGGCATTTGCTGCCCCTTGGAAGCAACCACCACTGAGTTACCCGGTAACTTAAACAATCGCATCTTAACAACAGCACAATGCAAGACTGTGATGGAGTCTTTTCACCCCAGTTTTCAAGACAGTCGTGAACAATTGAGTCTTTTAGTTTTGAGATTGTTGTTGCTATTCTTAAGAAAGTTTCTGGAATAACATATCTTAAAGAAGACTGAAGAAGCTTCTAAAATTATGTCTTCCTGGACTCCCAGGAAGTAAAATTTCATAAAAAACAATTTCTAAAAAGATGTGGCCGAGAAGCTCCATATTAGAAACAAGCACCATACTTTCATTCCCTGTTACCTAGTTTTATGCTTTTCCTCTTTGCACAAACCGACCATAGTGAACTGTGAACACCGGCATCTTGTTTCATTTTAGTTTTGGTGATTCAGGAACAAGCTCAGGCTTTGCATTTGGTTAATATTATTTTGTTTTATTAATGCTCTGAAGTCATAAAAGCTGAAGGAAATCTCTCCATATTTTAAATATTCCTGGATACTTTGGACGTGGTTCCTGGGACGGGTGTGAGGCAGGTTAGTGTTTATAACCTCCCACTCTCGCCCCAGAAGAGGCACACTGCACCCCACTGACCTGTGTTTGGCTGGGAGAACTCCTGTAGCCTCAGGGGGCTCGTTACTTCCCCAGGCCCTGCCTTTGGGGCCCCATGTGACGTGCTCTGGCCAATGGGGCGTGCGTATGATATAAGCAGGTAGGGAGAAGGTGCTACGACAGGATTTCTAGGCATATATGTAGTCATCACAGTGGAGAACCTCCCTTTGTCCCCACAGGCCCGAGGCCCAAGGTCCAGGAGGGAACCAGGTGGCCTGGACCAGGCTGCCCGCGGGGTACAGTGCATTCATTCAATGGTATCCCGAGTCTGTCACAGACTGCAGGGTTCCAGGACAGTGTGAAAAAGATGGAGGCTTTCACCAGCCATTCAATAATTATAATGAAATAACTAACGGTGACAAGAACAAAGGGCTCTAAATTCATGTGTAAGTTCCCCAACGAGAAGGGCAAGAGAGCCCCACCACACCTTGATGGACGAAGTGTGGGAACAGGGCTGGGGGCGTGGGACTGAATCTCAGCTGAGAGACCCAGGGAAACCACTTCATGTGCTTCAGTTTCCACACCTGAAAAAAACGAAGAAAACAACGCAACCTACTTAATAAGTGGATTCGAGGATTAAATAGGTCGATGCAAATAAAACCCTTAGAAGAATGCTGGCACTCCACACATGCGCAATAAATAATAGCTTTGTTATTACCATTCTTACTTAGAGGCTTAATAATTAATCAGAGGACTTGCTCTACACTAGAGAAGCATCTGTGATCTGAGCACAGAACATTTCAAAAGTGATTTCAGTAAAACTCAGGAAAAGGCTCATGCGCTACTAACATGAGTGGAACGTTGTAGCAGAAATTGCAGTCGACTTTAGAAAGAGTCAGGAGTGATACGCACAGCTGTGTGCGTCTTCCACATGGTGAGATAAGGTTTGATGAGACGAAGGAAAAACGTTCTCCTGCTCTCCAGCCTGTTAGTCGGTTTTGGACCACAATTTAGGAACCTGCATGGAAGCTCAGCATTTTCCAGAACGTTGCAAAGTGGCGCGGGTGCACTGCGGGAGTGAGCTGCGGCATTTGTGGGACAGACGTTAGCCGGGGTGTCCCTGTGCGGTTGTCACAGTGACTGATACCCTTGATAGATTGCGGACACGTCCTAAGCTGTCGCAAATGCTTCTTCAAATGCACAAGTGATTGGTTAACTGTGATTTGCTGGCACAGATTCCTAACTTTGATTCTTTTTTTAAACTTGTGCTAAGGAATTCTTACCACACACTAAATGTCCCAGGAAGTCTTTCAACGGAACTTCAAATTAAGATTTTTGGATGTTTTTTGTTTTGTTTTGTTTTGTTTTAATTTATTGGGGTGACAACTGTTAGTAAAATTACATCGATATCAGGTGTACAATTCTGTATTACATCATCTATAAATCCCATTGTGTGTTTACCACACAGAGTCAGTTCTCCTTCCATCACCATATATTTGATCCCCTTTACCCTCATCTCCCACCCCTCACCCCTCTTACCCTCTGGTTGTTTTGTTTTCAAAGTAGAGGCATCAAGAGGAAATGATGAATAACGTATAGATATTGCTGTTCCCCCAAATGGATGGATAGAACGCATTTCAATCAAAATGCCAATGAGATGTGTATACGAGGGAGGGGAATAGCTTCACAATTTTATTAAATAAATGTATTTGCATAAGAAAAGCCAAGAACACTTAAGGGAAAAAGATATAACGGGAAAAGATTTTCCCTATTATATGTCAAAATGTACTGCAGTTATAATAATAGCAATTAAAAGAGCATTGTGCTGCAATAAGAGTCGATAAACAGTTCTCCGGAACAAAACAGAGTCTCGAAGCAGAAGCGCGCCCACACTGGCAGCCTGGAAGACACCTGCTCTGTGCTCACCACCTTTTCCTGTCCTCGTACTCACAGGGTGACGAAACTTCTCAGCCTCCCTTGGGATTAGACGAGGGACACGGGCGTGAGTTTGTCTATGGAATGGGGCAGAAATCACGTCTGTACTTAGCACTTAGCATCACGTCTTCGATCCTCCAGCCACTCCTGTCCTGCAGTGTCCACCTGTCCCAGGTGGCCCGAGTTCAAATGGACAAGGGCCCATGACCCACCTCACTGTGCCGTGGGTGGCAGGCCCGAGTCTATTAAGCTATTCCTGTGAATTCCAAGGCTTATGTGTTACAACACCACGGCCTAACCTATCTGGATTAATACAGGTATACACATGTAATAAAGCATTTAAGACGAATAAGAAAAGAATAGATGACTCAATAAGTGGGCTTCTACTAATTAGCTTTTTGTTTTGGAAACAAGAAAATGTGAGATATCACAGGCCACACTCGAAAGTAAATTTCACTGGTACCATACAACAGAAATGTATTAACCCCTCGCAATGCAGTTAGATATAGGTCTAAAGACTATGAAATAAGTGGGAAAATGCTAATAAAATACATCAAATGAAAAATACATATTTTAAGATGTGAGTACTCATTTTAACTACAGTAAGTCTATTGTTGAAAAAGAAAGAATCACTGCAGAGACCTCAGAAAACACATTTCCAAACCTGCAAATGTAAAGGGTTTGCATGTGTACAGATGCCCTCGTTTTCTCCAGAATCACATTTCTACTAAGACTCACATACAACCCTGGCACCGGCTACCCACCTTTTCTGCTCTCACTGTGTCACGTTCACCCCTATGCAATGGGTGGTTTCCACCTAGAAGCACAGTTTGTAACAATGCAAAGGGTTGCTACAAAAATAACCAGAAAGAAGACACCATCCCCGCAGCGACACAGCACAACGGGCCAGGGGTATCAGTCTCTTATCGCTGCTATAACAAATTGTCACAAATGTCTCAGTGCCTTACAACGGCATAAATCAGTCACCTCACAGCTCTGGAGACAGGAGTTCAAAATCAGCTTCAGTAAGTGAAACTCCAGGTGCCTGCAGGGCTGGCTCCTTCTGGAGGCCCTGGGGGGATGCTCTTCCTGGCTTTCCCAGCTGCTGGAGGTTGCCTGCGTTCCTTGTCTTGTGGCCCCACATCATCTGACCTCTGCTTCTGTCCTCACATCTCTTGTGACCCTTGACCTTCCTGCATCCCTCTTACAAGGATGCGTGTCCTTTAGAGTTTCCACCTCAACAATCCCGAACAACTGTCCATCTCAAGATCCTTCTCACATCTTCAGAGTCCCTTTCACCATGTAAGGTGACATCTTCACAAGTCCCGGGGCTCAGGACACAGCCCTCTTTGGGGGACATTACTCAGCCTACCGCAGTGGGTTAGGATCACTCACAGCTAACCAGCATGGCTCACCCGGGCTCCAGGAAAACTGAGAGCTGTTATGGCCTCTGCCCTGAATCCCTCATCAGTAATGTCTGTAATCGTAACAGTGAGCCTGCGGTCCCAGCGGAGCTGCCCTGGTGGACGTGTACACGCGGGACCACAAACCAAGGGAACAGAGCAGCTACACCCAGAGCAACATTAGCACAGTTGCTGGAGTAGTTGAATGAAATATGAATTGTGTTTTCTTCACCCTATTTTCATTGTTTATGACTCACATGAAGACAAATGATATTTAATTTAAAATGTATCAATGACTATGTCTCTAGTATCCCAGAATCATTTATCGTTAGTACTCAATGCAAACTTTATCAGAATGACCTTCTTCCACTGTGCCCTGTAACAAAGGTCTGTGGGTTAAGACAGGGGAGACCCTGCTGCTTTGGCTCAGAACTCACTTTGTTTTAACAATTGGGAGACCCCAGCCAGAAGTTCTTTATCTTTGGGGAGGGCGGGGGAAGGGTAGCTGGCTGCAGATGCAAGAACAAATGCTCCAGGTATGTACATAAACATCTACTTCCAGCTGTCCTTTTTGCTTTCTCCCACACCAGCCCCAATTCTACACTCCAGACTCTACACGGTTTCCAACAACCGTGTAGTTGCGCCACACGGGGAGAATGCTGAAACAGACGGTGCACATTCGTTAGGACAGCCGTCTGATTTCCGTGGGGCTCGCTGCCTGATGTCTTCAGGGCAGGTGGAGCGGCTCATCTTCCCAGTGGTTTAGTGAGCTGACTGCAGAGAGTGCCTCGTCTCCACACACAGACTTCTATTCCATCCTCAGCGACAGGACCAAATCCATCAGGCTGTGACTTCTCTGCTGCAGGATGAGTGTGATCGAATGCATGTTATCACCCAATGGTTCCCTGGACACTTGGAGAACGTTTATCCTTCTTGGAGTTCACTGTTTCTAGTCATTTCCTCCTGAGAATAAATGTAATAATTCCCCTTTGTCTTTCTCCCTTCTACTCTTTCAAACATGTTATATTATGTTCCCCTTTAGCTTCCATTTAGCCGAGAGA
This sequence comes from Rhinolophus hipposideros, assembly GCF_964194185.1. Classification (NCBI taxonomy): domain Eukaryota; kingdom Metazoa; phylum Chordata; class Mammalia; order Chiroptera; family Rhinolophidae; genus Rhinolophus; species Rhinolophus hipposideros. The sequence goes on along the minus strand of NC_138070.1, from coordinate 1,600,749 downwards.
TATATGCTCAGCTCATTTAATCTTTCTTCATAAATCAATTCCTCAATACCCCGGTTAACATGTCCCTCTTTCATTCTGTGAAAATTTTTTTCTTGGTCTCCAAACCCCTCCCCATGCGACTGTGTCCGGGATGAAATGCATTTCTCCAGGTTCTGCCTGACCTGCGAGACGTAAGTGGGCCAGCCAGCCCTCGTCCACAGCACTTTGTCACAGCACCTGAGACACTGAGAAGAGCCAGGGCGGGATGGCCATTGTCCTGCCACAGCCACGGCTGAGACACCTTCTCGGCACACAGCCACCCAAGTCTCCTTTAAAACAATCAGCATGCCAGGTCCCTCTTGCGACCGATGACCCATTTTTCCTTGTTCTCACAAGCACACTGGGAAGTTGTAAATTCTCCCAAATGCCGTTTCACTATTTTCCCCTCATTCTCATACATTGTGTGACAGCTGGGCAACATGTCCAAAGAACAGGACAAAGAATTGTACTCCGTCCTTCAGAGCTGGCTGTGTGAATGACAGATGAGGAGCCCAGCACTTAGTGCAAAGTTCCATTGGCTGTCACAGAGACCAAAAGCAACAGTGGCTCCAATACGATGGCAGTTTATTTGTGACACGGTGCCAGAGCCGCATGGTGGCTCAGTGCTGATAGAGTTCGGGCACCTGTAGCTTCACTGTCCTTCCTGCTTTGTCCAGGACGCTCACTTCACCCACATCCTAACCTGCATGGAGGGTAGAGGAAGTCCTGAGGGCCTCCTGCTCCTTTTCGGGCATTATCCTCAGTCACGAAACACAGGGCATCACCCAGCGCAAAGCTAACATGTCCAATCTTCATTGATGGGAAGCAGTTTACCAGATAGGGTTGTGGTTGTATTATGATGAAGAAGAAGGAAAAAAAGAATACTATGGACAATTAGGACTGCTAAGAATCCACAAGAAGGATGGAGGTGGCATACCTTCAAACCCATGGGAAGAAAGGTATTCTTAATAGGTAAATACAAGCTCTGAAACCAGAAGCTCAAAAGAAACCCTGCAATGAAGGTTGAGGAAAGTCCTGGCAATGGGGAAAAGAAAGATGGCAGAGGAGTCTCACCATGTCTTTCTAAAAGTTCCTGATCAATCTTCAAACGACAGCAGGACTTATCTCCTCCACATCTGTGCTGAGGAGGGTGACGGTGCTGAACGTGCTAAAACCTGCATCACCCGTATCACAAAACATCACCATGTTTCAGTAGCAACAAGAATGTCATGCTTTGGAAGAAGACTTAAAAAAATGAACAATCTACGTTGGACTTCGCAGCAATGGGGCATATTTATACATTTATACATTTATACACCATGTAATTATACAATTACATGTACATTATACATGTAATTATACATGTAATTATATAATTATATATTATACATGTAGTTATACAATTATATAATCTTATATAATCCTTCTAGATAACAATATCCTATGTATATAAAACTCTGAAAGGAGATGTGGGGAAAAGGACATAGCTCAGAAACGGGGATGGGAGGATGGGTGAAAAGAGTGAAGGGGAAGAGAGTCAATAGTTGGGACAGTTTGCACGGTGACAGATGGCTACTCGACTTACGGCAGTGGTCACGTTGTAAGGTCTAAAAATGTCGAATCGCTATATTGTGCACCTGAAAATAATATACTACTGTCTGCTCACTATACTTTAGAGAAAAAACTACAGCTAATGATGTAAGATTAACGTCTGTTCATTTGGGTGGTAAGTACACAGGTATTGGTTACCTTTTGTACTTTTCAGTCCTGAAAGTGTTTCTGTATTTAAAAAAGGAAGTGGGGCTGTTGGGAGACAAGGGATATAGGATTCTGTTAACAGGATGTCCCTCTGTACTGGTAACTTTTTCACGTAATGTATCGCCTGTTCCACAATGATGGTGACGATGAGCACGAGGGTGAGGAAGAGAAGCGGGAGGATAGAGACGAGAATTCCCAAATCGTCGTCACATCAAGTGCCAAGAAGAGCAGAGCGCTTTGAGGTTAAGGTGCTCTGAAACTTCTTCCACAAGTCACAATGCACGCGTCCTCAGAGCGATCACTACGAGACCAGGTTAACTGTTCAGAGACAAGCGACTACCTACGGTCAGGGAAATGACCGGCTGGGGAGATTCTCGCTCTGACTCGCTGCCCTGGCTCTGGAGGGGAGCCCGAACAGCCCGGCGTGGGGGGTACTCTTTCCTTGATGCCATGCTGCTGAGAGTCCAGCAGCTCAAGGAAACGAAGATGAAAACTGCCGTGGCCCCACATATTTTATTGTGCCACCCAAACTCCATTCCCGGCACGGAGAAAGGCAAGCAAATCTGGTCACACACAATGGCCGAATTCAAGCGTTGTAAGGTATCGATGATAAATCTGGTCTCAGACACTTGAAAGGCGGGCAGGTTTTGACTGATTTTAAATGCACTGACGAGTGGGTGTGTAGCAGAGGGTGGTTCATGTGCCAGGGTGATTTAAGGGGAAACAGTGACGCCAAACACTATAGTAGAGAGGCTTTGGCTCCCGGGGAAGAAGAGCAGTTGTTGCCAAGGAATTACGGCCGACTTCTAAGCGGGAGACATTTTTCCTTTACTTGCTCAATATTCAACATGTAGGACTAAAGGAAATTGACATTGTGCTGCATTTAAAGACAACGCTTCAACACCTTACAGCATCAGGAGGTATTTGAAAGTGCTGTGGTTGAATGTCACAGGGAACGCCTCTGCTTGGCATGAGTTTCTCTAAAACATGAATTTCTTGAGGCTTCCAGGGTTTCTGCAGCTGGCGTGACTCCAGCACAGCTCACCACAGCGTCCCCCCGGCTGTGGACACTTCACCCTGATACTACGTGTCCTCCTATTACGCATCGCTAACGTCCGACTAAGACAAGTCCTCAGAGGCCCCGCTTGACAGACTTCCCAGGCATCCCACCAAACACAAGGGGCTCGTTTGCGTTTAAGCCACGACGACGTGAGCACAGGTGACTCTGACCTGCAGGGCCCACTCAGCGAGGAGGAACGGCTTAATGCTCCAACACGGGGCATTTCCCCGGGCTTCCCCCTCACCATTTAAAGGGTTTTAAAAGTTTTTATGAGCTGGTTCGGCTTAGCAACCCCAAGAGCCACGTGGCCTTATTTAAGACCACGATTCGCTTCTAGGAGATTTGTGCATTTAAGGTAAGTCGAGAGATTTTCTTGACAGTTACCGGCTAGACTGCCAGCTAAATGAACACGAATGTTGCACCCAAGTCCAGTGGAAATTCATATGCTGTTTTCCTGACTGTCAGGAAGAGTGATGATCAAGCCTTCCGTTTTCACTGGAATGAATTCAAAAAGAAATACATCACCATGTAGTCTCCACCAACTCAGCCAAAACATATAGAATATTTGAAAGTATGGCATCTGATCAAAACGTGGCTACCATGATTTCCCACTAAGATTGGAGGAGGTCAAGAGCCAGAAACAATTTCAGCCCCCACAGTCAGCCTTGCACCAACGGCGTCAGAGCCTTCCTAAATCCTGTGGAAATCAGTTCTCAGTGCCATCCATGTCACCTTTCTCTACCCGTTTGCCAGCTGCTATTCTCATCAGCTCCTTGTGGCAGAGTCCTCGCCTTGCCCAGATAACCTGGCTTCTACCTCCAACACCACGTTTGGACGCAGTTGGGGAGTAGCGGACACTTGCTGGGGAAACTTTCACTATCTGCTGCTCAGTTTGTGGGCACGACACTTCCCGCAGCTCTCGGAAGGAAAGCAATGCCAATTTCCCTTATTCCACTGGGGCCGGAAGTCTAATCACAGACAGGCAGAGCTGAAAGCACAGTGAGATCCTATACAAGTTCCTCGCTTTTTACAGAAGGAGAAACGAGGGTGAGAAAGAACTCTCCTGGATACAGATCAGGCTCAAAGCAGAACCCAACCGCAAACCTGGTCTCCTCGCCAATTCCAAGTAAAACAGACCCTGCAGACATGAATGGGAACGGACACTGACATTTAGGCCTGCTGTGAATTCAACCTCACAGAGCAAAGAGTTCATCCACAAGGGACAGGAAGGAACGTCCCGAGAGAATGGCTTTCTGTCTCAGTCCATCACGGAACATGTTCCCTCAGGCAGTCTGAGGATGAAAACGTCACTCTTCTCAGTGGAACATGGAAAAATCCTGCTAAAAATGCAAATTAGAGCCAGGAAATCCAACCTTAGGTTCACATTCTCACCTGTGTTTCAACCGTGACGGCGTTTACAACTTGTCTATTAGTTACACTGGCCAAACCGTTTTATGCATATGAGAAAACACCCCAAAGGTGGGCCCGCCATCATCCACAGACTGACCCTGCCCATGTGGCATGGACCACCTGCAGAGCTCAGACAGTGAGAGTTCAAACTTGGTCTTACAGTCACATGTGCTTTGTTGGACGGTACACTGAAACATGAGTTTTTAAGATGCCATTTGAATGAGGTCAGAGGCATTGGGAACTGAATCAAACGTAGTATAAGAAGGATTTCAAAAGGAAGAACCCAGCCATGACATTCTTTGCAACCAACCAATCGATCAACCAATCCATAACTCCCAAATGAAATTCATCCACAAACGTGAAGCATGCATTTGGGAGGTGCAGACTTCTAGCTCATTGTGAGACATATTCGTAGGAAACGCGGGAGTTTTTCACACATTTCATCTTCCGTGAGGAAAACGCATTGTATAAAATTCTTACTTGTATTACTTCCTGGGCTGCTGAGGAAGGCAATGTACCCTGTGACGAAGGATCTGCCTCGAGAGGGCTGTAAACACCGATGAGCTACAGGTCCAAGCCAGGGGCCATTGAGTCGCACCAGCCTGTCTGATGGGCGCATGCAGCAAGGAATCCTGGATTTTCTGGGGTGTTTCCTCACCCCCAGCTGAACCCTCAATCTCCCTCTGTCAGCACCAGGGCCCTACCTCTACTGCAAACTAGAAATACATTTCTTGTACGTTTGTATTTTCTATTGCTGTTGCTATAGTTCTAAGTTCTTATTGACAATAATGATAGAAAACAAGCAAGAAATGCCATAATATTGGTAAACATAAGCCAAAGGAACAGCAGCAAGAGAGGAAACAAAAGCAAAACAAAACGACGCCTGGGAAAGCCAAGCTCACAGAAAAACCACACTGGTTTCTAAAGACCTACGTTTGGTACTGGCTGTCGACTACCTGTTTCTGTGCCTCCCAAGAACTGCCTCCCTCTCCCTCTGATCCCAACAGCTACTTTCCCACCTCCTCCCACTCGAGGGCCATGTGGACGGCTGGGTTGATTCTATACCAAGCAGAGGTGGCCGTCTGATGGAGGCCTGGCCAAGCAGGCCAGCCTGTGGTAGGTACTTCAGCATCTGACCGTGCTCGCAGATGGACACTTGGTGGAATCAACCCAGCCACACAGGTCCCCAGACCTCTTGCCCCCAGGATTGCTGAGGGAAAGAAAGCAGGCTTGGGGTTTCTGGCAGCCACATTTTCCTCCCAGAGGGTACCCACCCTGAGAACGGGTGAGGAAGGCACACCCGAGACGCAGAGAAGGACTTACTACCATTGGCTCTGTTGAAATCCTAGAACCAGCCATATGTGGAAGCAGCGTCACCCTCAGGATTCCCCGTTTCACGAACCAATCAATCCCCTATTTTGCTTAATTCAGTTTCAGTAGGGCTTCTGTCCCCTGGAATTAACATACTCACAACTCATATAACTTGTGCATCTATCTGCAATTCCTTGTTTATAATCTACGGCAGCAGTAATAACACAAGTGTGACGTGGAAAATCAGAAGCTTTAAAAACCAGTGACTATAGAGTCCTCGGACAGAAAGATTCCCTACCAGTCAAGTAAAAATGAATGTAAACCCAAAACATGACTACTCGTATCACATAATCTTGTCATCAGTTAGAATGTGTAATTGCTCTGAAGTTGTCACATTTGAAGAATAACCTTAGAATCATACAGAAGTTCACTGTCATGAATCAGTAGACTTCATGCATTTCACATGTCCCTTCTATAACTTGTGCATGTTTTCATTATCACTTGAATTGAATGTCATTCTAATTATTTACCTGTGTCCCCACCGGCCCTGCCTCTGACTTCAGGACATCGGACAGCACCTGGGAGGGCCAAACGGCCAGCTGTGAAGGCCAAATGAGGCAGAAAGGCTAAAAGTAAAAGCTACAGTCAGTTATGACAAGCACGCGGCAGGTGATGAATGCCCGGACATCTATCCATAGCTCAGTACCCTATCTCTCCACAAACAGTGGACCGGACACCTAATACTGACACCAGGATGATTAACACGGCTGCCACCGGTCTCTTTCAATGTTGCTCCTAAAAGGGGACAGCCTGGGATTTCATAGGCTTATTTAAATTGTAGGGAGTAGACAATGACAAAATGGAAAGGAGGAGGGAAACATAATTGAAGAGTAGGAAAAAAGAACTTAGGAGGAAAGGGGGAAAGAAACAGAGGCAAAATGGTAGTTGATACCAGTCACCTCCAGCCCCCGTGACATAAGCTTTACGGTCCAGTGACTGCACTTCTTTGGATCTCCTGCTGATTTTAGTCACGTGGGCATTCGCCATTTTTGAGTCAGAACATCACACATGTCATTATTTTCAGACATGGCCCAACCGTCAGCCTCTGCTCATTGTTTTCAGTTGAGTTAGGAAAGCAAAAGAGGCACTTAACCAAACGGAAAATGACACAGATGGAAGCAAGGTCCCATCCTCGTCCTGAAGCGTTCTCCTCCGTAGAGAGTGAAGCATGAGATTCGATTAGCATTGTTGTTCTGTAAGCTGGACTCGCTGCAAATCAGTGTGCCGTTCCAGGTACCCAGCCAGGGCACAAACTGGAGACGCCGCCAGCAGACCTGGTACTACACAGTACAAACGCATACCTTCCTCAGCAGAGTCCTAATCAGAGCAGCGTCGGTCTTGGGGAGAAGGGAGGGTAAACGAGGAGCCGTGAGATGCTGATTTCAGAACCCAGGTTTTTCCATCCGTAGTAACCTGGCCACATGTCAACTTTGGGATTTCTTTCTTCATAGTGTGGGTATGTATAAAAATGAATCATTATCCTGTACCCTTAAAAATATAAATGTAAATCTAAGACGACCTCGATGGTGCTCACTCTTAAATGTTCTAATCATGGTTCCACTTTCAGATCTTTTCTCCCGTATTCTGTAGTCTATGTTCTCCTGTGTAGCACACAGAAACACATCCGTGTGGCACGGAACACTTCAACATGTGGGTGATTAAGAGAAAGATGAGTCTGGTGGAGACATTCCTTTTCACGAAGCACTGTGGATTTCCTGTGTGACTGACTCATCTCTAAAAGTCTACGTACAAAACACAAAGGCAGCGGCCACTGGAGAACAGGGACGCCCCCTGCTTTAAACCCCTAACATTCTGCGGAGGTTCTAGTATCTCTCCCACATGCAGGAAAAATGACCCTGTCTGATCTTATATCCTCCTGAACAGCCCTGGATCAACCTGATCTGAGAACTAGAAAAATCAACATGGTTCTCTCGGAATAACCTTATGCCTCCTAAGCCGCTGTTTTAATGATTGTGGGCAATTAGGATTCCACGTACATTTCTGTACTTAGGATGAAAACGTGAAAACGTGCTGATGAGCAAACACCCATCTGGAAGCCCTGATAGTCACATTTCCCACTGTAAACTAATAAGCGGACAACGGGTTTTTAATACATCACTGTTTATGGGTCAGAGTTCTTGGTGGGGCTCAGCAGCTGCACGTTGGGTCTGTGGGGGCCAGATAAATGAGCTTAGAGGCTACGAAGCCAGGAACAACGCAGCCAGGAAAAGGGCCCAGCTCTACCACCGAACTGCTCTCGCTCTGAAATCACAGCAGACTCCAGCACTTCCTGTGCGTGCTAGGAACTGGGTGACAGCCACGCCAGCTACCCGACCCTCACCCTCGGCACTTGCTTGATTCTCTGCGCAGGGCAGCCTGCGCTTGTGTGGTGCTCACTTCTCCCCCTCGGTCTCGTGAGCAATGTCTTCTGGGCAGAACACAGGTTCTAGATGGAACCCTAGCTATAAATGTCATTTTAGTTTTCACTCTGTACAGTACAGAAGGCAAGCTAGAAGGAACTGGAGGATGTATGGATGCAGCCAGTCCATTAATCTCTCCACAGACTTTCTTGAGTAGGAAACTGGGCTAACTGGCAATGAAGAAACAAGAAGGCAGAGACAGGGCTGCGGCACCTTGGTATGGAGACCCTAAGACAGGTTGCATTGCTACAGCCCCAGAGCCCTGTGGGAAAGCCGCTGACATTCCCTGTACTCATGAGATGGACCTGCTCAGTTAGAGAAAACGCTGGTGAGAAACTGAGCAAGGACACAGCTTTGAGGAGAATGGATGGAGAGCTAATGAGCATGCTTCACAAGATAGCCTGAAGACCATGCCAAGGTCACCCTCCATCCCTCCGACCCGAGACAAGTGCTACAAAAATGCTTGACACCTGGAAACGACGTTCAGGGAAGGGCGAGGAGAACGCAGAACTGACTAACAAAAAGCATACTGATTACCTGTGATTGGCTGAGATGAATTTTCTGCCACTTGGGTAGAAAGTGGGGACATTCTATTTGAATAAATATAACTTGCCTTTCTCACACACCTGAGTATATCACCTGATTTAAGCACCCCTCCACAAAATCGCTCGTTGTAGAGAGTGACTCTCAGAATGCACTAACGTTATTTCAAAGCCTGCGTCCGTCCACAGACGGGGCGGCAGGAGGCCATGGGAACCACTACTCCCATGTGTTGCCGATGATGTTTATTATGCTCTTCTGCAACTGTTGGTTTCCTGTCTGTCCTGGAAATGGAGAAAGAGACTGTCTCCTCATCTCTGTGTCTCCAGCGCTAACGTAGTTCCTGCCTTTCTGAGGGGGCCGCTGCAGTGTGGGGGTCCCCAAGACCACCCTGGACTACTATTCAGTAGAAGAGCTCAGAGCCCAGTAACACTGCGATCCTCCAAGCTGTGGTTTATTTGTGAGCGGATGCAGGTTAAAGCAGTGATGAGAAAAGGTACGGAGGGCGGAGCCCAGGAGACCAGGTCCTCTCCCAGGAAAGCCATGCAGACACTACTCATCTCTCCATCAACAGTGTGTGACCACGTGCACAGAGTACTGCCAACCTGGGCTCTCGCTCAAAGCTTGGCATCCACAGTTGTCACTGGAGTTTGGGCGCACAGAAATGGCTGCCCTTAGTCTCCAGCTGCCCCAAAGATGGACCTGACATCTTGTGGATCAAAGCTTCCACCACAAATCACGTTGTTCGCATACACTATCCAGTGTGACCCAGGGTCCCCAAGTAAACAAAGACGCTGATCAGGCAGCACATTCTGAGGGCTTATGGGTTATACCCCATCCCCAGGAATCAAGGACCACGGGCCAAGAGGTCTCCTGGAGAAGTTAATCCTCACTGCTCACATTCAGTGTTTGTGGAATAAACAGAATGGCTGACAAAGGACTGGAGGGGGAGGCGGAGAGAGACCAGGAAACGGAGGGTGAGAGGGAGGGAAGGAGAGAGGGAGGGAAGACGAGAGGGAGGGATTCTAAAATAAACTAAATACCTAGTTTCATGCCTTTTTCTGTATTTGTGAGTCCCGTAGGTTTCATACAGGCTTTTCCCTGTAACTCGCAGAGGTGTACAGGTTGCTTGCTGGGTTGTTTGTGGCACGAGCCCAGCTTCTAACCCCACCGATCGGCTTCTAAGATACTTTTCAAGGCAGGACTCACCAGTGCCCAAGTGCCCGTACCAGATAACGACGCCCACCCTGGTGGGCGGCTGACAGACGAGTTGTTGCTGCAAGATTCTGGGGAATATTGATCGCTGTGGGGGAAAACAAGTAACACGTTGCAAGGAGAACAGAATAATTACCCACAAATCCCCGGCTTTTCAACTAAAAATCACTGTGAAGGAACAGTGAAGTGTGCTTTCAGGAGTTTTAATTCAGCCCTCCTGAGCCTGAACCGGCAAGAAAGAAGAACTCTAATGTTTATTCACCTGAAACGCACAGGCTGTTCACTTAACAGGCTGGAGAAGCTTGCACAGGCTAACAAAGCAGCAACTTTTGTGCAGGGAGTGGGCTGCGGTGCCCAGCGGGCGGGGGAGACTGAGAGCTCTTTGTACAAGCCCATCTTCACGGGCTCATTGTACGAGCCCATCCAGAGTTGGTTTTCATCTGCAAAAACCACAAAGGGGAAAGAAAGGCGGGAGGCAGGCAGCCCTTCAATAACTGAAGCTCAGGTCTGACAAACTGCAGGGACCGTTAATACGAGACCAGTTTGTCCGCCAAATGGAAATGCAGTGGATTTTCTTTTGGAAATCTGTACTGATTCTCCTTTTTATTCACTTTGTTTCCAGACACACACAAAAAGTGCTGAGTTCACAGGTAAGAACAAAACTGTGTGCCCTGTAGAAAGCCAGGTGACCTGTGTTGACAGATGAACCCAAAATATCCAAGTCCATTTACTGAGCCATCAGCCCCATCTCTGCCCTCATTTACTTCCTCCTCACTCCCTCCCATTCTGCAATTCCGAAATGACTCTCCTCGTGTGGCTACAAAGAGACCTACGAGAGCAGCGGTTCTCACAGTTGGCAAGCACCCACAGCACCCAGTGGGCGTGTTCAACCACAGACCGCTGGGCCCCAAGGCCAGGCATCCACCTGAGCAGGTCTGGGCCGGGGGCCCCACGTTTCATTGCTAAGAAGTTCCCAAGCAGTGCTGATGTTGTTAGGAATCACCCCTTGGAGCCACTGGCTTAGAGATTTATCCATAGATCACTAGAAAGAAAACAGGCATCTTAGCTTAGGGCAAGGTGGCTGGAGAGAAGGAGGAAAGTGGCAGAGCAGGTGGGTCTCACCCCAAGGGTCCTGTCAGAGACTAATCTGCCCACCTCCCCTTGGCACGGTGGCCACCCAAGAGAGATGGTGGCCCCTTACCCTGCTGCTGGCAACTGACAATGGTGTGTCCTCAAGGTGACTGGTCACAGATAAGCCTTGGACTCAGCCCTCTGCTCATACTGGGGAGAGACTGGGGCTCCCCCGACCAACGCGGGGCTGGCAGGTGGGGCTGAGGCACCTCGTGGTCAGGTCTGCTCTGGCCCCGCATCAGGCTCAAGGGCTGGGGCGCCCCCCGTCACCTGGTGCCCCCAGTGCTGCTACATGGTTATGCTGCTCCAGGAAGCACGGCCCGTGGGCACCCACACACCTGCTACCTCTCCTGTCTTGTGATTTCTCTCCCCAACGAGCAGCGCTCCACGCTGTGGTATACAGGCAGTGGACCCACCTGCCACTGTTTTGAAGACCGCTACAAAGAAAACGATGGTCCCGTGTTGGGAGTGTGGCGGCATGGGCCGAGAGCGTCTGTGAGAGACAGAAGGGAGCGGGCATGGACTCCCCTCCTGCGCCATTTTGCTCATATGCCTGTTGTTGTACGTAGACGGCCTGCTGTCCAGAGACACCGCCATTTTTGAGAGGGAGGACTATGTGCTAGTGGAATGTTTCTCAACGTCGCCCTTCAAGTGGAAATTCTAATTCTGTAGGTCGGGGGGGGCCTGAAATGTAACATTCCTGATGTGCTGCCTGGCGCCGTGGCCCAAAGTCTAAGCAGCATGGTCTTAGCGTGCATTTTTCTTTTTTAATCCCACGAGTCCAGGATAATCGGCCCATAATGGGCCCAAAATGCAATAAACACTTGTTAAATGGGACTAACTACATAAGCATTCTACTTCTGAATCAGTCAAGACCCTTAGCTGCAAGCAGCAGAAACCACCTCTAATTTCAACAAGAGAAGCAGTCGTGTGGACATGGGGGGTCCACAGAATTGATGAGAGGTTAGGGTGCAGGGCTTGGGGATGGGTGGGAGGTTAAAAGCAGGGGTGGTCTGGTTAGAATCTCGTAATGCGGGGTTGGGGACCTCTACCCGCCGCCTGTCTCTCTGTGCCTTTGTTTGTTACTCAGATTCATATTCCATGGAAGAAAATGATTGGCTTTTTTTGGGTCGAGCCCCTGCCCTTCACAGGGAGACAAGCAGCCCTTGATCTGTGGCCAATCAATAAAAGTAATTCCAATTAATGAATCTGGGCTGCTCTGAAGGAAGGGAATGCGTGATGGGTGCCCTAGGAGGGCACGTGTTCTCTTAATTGCAGAGAAATTAGGGGAGTGGCGGAAGAGCATTAGTGCACGCCCTGACTCCCTGCTCTCAGATGAGTCTGCGGTGACCAGCCTCAAAGTTGTGTTGTCCTTAGAAAAGTGTGTCACAAGGAGGCTTAGAGAAACGTGCAAAGCAGACTCCTGATGTTAGAACTCACTGACCAATCAGTAGCTGACCTTGGGCAAGTTGCTTGGACAGCCCTGAGTGTGAACAAATGAGAATAATAACACAGGCTTCACAAGTCGTTGCTCGAATGTCCATCAATGCTGACGGATACACAAAATGTGGTTCATCCAGACAATGGAATAGTAAGAGGGAAGGAAGTTCTGGCACACACTACAACGTGGGTGAATTTGGCAAACACTGTTATACTAGTGAACTAGGACCCCAAAGAAGAAACATTGTATGATTCCACTTAGATGAGGTCTTTAGAAGACTCACATTCATGGAACCAGAAAGTAGGGTGGGGCTGCCAGGGGCTGGGGGAGGGGTTGGGGGAGGGGTTGGGGGAGGGGCTGAGGGAGGGGCTGGGGGAGGGTTGGGGAGGGGCTGGGCTGGGGGAGGGGCGGGGCTGTTGCTAAATGGGGACGAGTTTCAATTGTGGATGGTGACAAAGTTCTGGAGCTGGATCCTAGTGATGTTCGCACAGCAATGGGAATGTACTTAATGCCACAGATCGGCCCTTAAAACTGGTAAGATGGTCAATCTTATGCTATGTGTATTTCACCACAATTAAAAAGCTTCCTGTGCGTGCAGTGGGGAATGACCCACACACAGCCAGCATCACTGTACACTTCTGTGCACTTACACGCCAGAGCAGGGGCACCCACAGTCCTTCGCGCCTGTGACCCACCAGCACCAACCCACATGCTGGTTCCCTGCCCTCACTGCGCCTGACAGAGATCTGATAGCACAATTACAGGACGATCGAGGGGGATTGGCCCCCCAATTCTAGCCCCAGACAGAGCTTCAGCTACAACTGCTGACCACAGCGGTGGGATCCTTATAAGAATGAGATCACGTGAAAGAGGCCAGAGGACGCAGGGCACGGTCCCCTGGGACTGACATGCACGGCTCTGTCTTCAGCCTTGTAACCCCCTCGCCCTAAACAGCTTCAGCAACAACAGTCCCTCCTATTTTAACAGCTCCGTTTCCTGTGCCGACACAAAACCTTCCCTTGTACTTTTCTTCTGTACCACCCAGGTCAATAAAACCTGAAAACAACCGGATACCAGAGTTCCCTTTTCTAGAAGCCTGGCTGTTTCCTGCAGGGATGGGAATCCTGGGAAAGGTGCCCTGAGAAGCAATCATCCGGCCACCCGAGGGGCAGAGACAGCCCTGAGGTGGAGCCATGGCAGCCTGTCCAGCACGGCTGAAACCTCCCGCTGAGGGACACGGGTCTTAGGTTACGCGGGACGTCAACAGCAAGGACCACACCGTGGGCAGGCAGCTCTGTGTGTCCGTAAGTGAATTAAAAACGTGTTCCTCGGACATACTAGGAAATAAACAGCACATAATCTGAGGGATTTATAGGGCAACTGGGTTAAGTACTGATGAGAGTGCATTAGTCGGACATGGCACTAACGCTCTGATAACAGACGGACCAAGGCACTGGTTCAAACTGCTCCCTGCGAGCTGCTCACAGCGCCTGCATCCAGGCGGGAGGGCTGGGTATTCACCAGTCCCCAGCCTCAGATCGCAGCTGCGCCTGGGTCATTCCTGCAGCAGACGTCAAACAGGAGGGTGCCTGCCCCTTCCCCCCCTCTCTCTCTCTCACTGACCATGTGTCAGACACTATCCAAAGCACTTTAGATGTGCTTTATATAATCCTTACCACACTCATGAGTTACATACTATTACTACTACATCTCACATATGAGGAAACTGAGGCATGGAGTGTTATAATAACCTTTGCGAGGAAGACCACAAACCCAATGCATTTTTAGGGTAATAACTAGCTGCCCTCAGATGGCGCTGGCTGGGAGGAATCCCGTCCAGGCTGACCGCAGCTCCTGGGCTTGCCTTTGGGTAGGCTTCTCCTCTTCCCTCACCCTCCATGTCTACACCTGAAGTGGGTGCGGATGCCAGAGAGCTGCACGAGCCCTCAGCCTGTTCCTTGCTCCTGGCAGCTTGGGGCCCGGGTCTATTCTCAGGGCAACACAACAAGCCTTGCATTCTCACTCATGCCAAGCCCAGCGTGGACCACATGGAGCTCTCCTCCACCCAGTGACACGAGGATCCAGGCGCCTTCCATCTGTGAAGCCACCGACTCAGCACACGGCCTCCAAGTCCATCCCCTCACAGAAGACACGGTGGGGACGGCACACAGACACCGAGTTCCCTGACCCTCCGTGCCTGGGATCAGATGTGATGTGTGACGAAGCGGGGGTCGGGGGGCAGTGTGGGGAGCCCAGGACAGCAGGTGCGCACAGCTGTCTCAGCAGCACACATGATGTGGAAACACCAGTGTGAGACCCACACCTGGCGGCCCCAGAACCCAGGCTCGGAAACATCGGGTCAGTTAGCGGAGCATTTAGGCACAAACAACAGAAAGATAACTGGAGGACTCAGCCGAAGGCGCATTTCTTCTTCTCACGTAACAGAACGTCAGAAGCAAGCTATTTCTGAGATACCGTGTTTCCTCGAAAATAAGACCTAGCCGGACAATCGGCTCTAATGCATCTTTTGGAGCAAAAGTTAAATAAGATCCGGTCCTACTTTACTACAAGACAGGGTCTTCTATAATATACTATAAGACCAGGTATAATATAATAATATAATATAATATAATATAATATAATATAATATAATATAATATAATATAATATAATATAATATAATATAAAATATAATATAAAATATAATATAATGTAAGACCGGGTCTTATATTAATTTTCCCTCCAAAAGACGCATTAGAGCTGACAGTCCAGCTAGGTCTTATTTTCGGGGAAACAGGGTAGTTTCAATAGCTGGCGGTGTGAAGGCCGGAGGCGTCACCACTGTGAAGAGCCTGCAGAGATGGGGAACGCTTTGCCAGAGTTCTGATGTGGGGACAGAGATAAGGGAATGTGACAACCAGGGGTCAGACACAATCACTCCACTCCACTCCCTCTTGGTTAGAACAAGTCCACTCCTGAGATTCAATTCCAATCACAGCTATCTGACATGCCTCGGCCATCGCGAACCACGGGACAGAATTCTGCAAAAAAGGAGCGAATCCAGGAGTTACAAAGGCGCGTGCCTCTGGGGTCCAGGTAGGTAGAAGAAATGAGCGAAACCAACTGGGGGGAGGGGCTCTGCAAAATGGAACAGTGGTGGGGCCCTCAGTGGGAGCGAGTGGTGGCCAGGCAGACCCAGTCCTCCCAGCTCTCCTGGGGGTACACATGGCAGGAGAAATGAGGACTTTATGGGACACAGCGTGGTTTTAGAAGGCTGGCACTTTCTAATTAATTTGTAGTTTGCCCTTCTGCATTCCTGACCCATAACTGATCCAGCAGTCAAGATACTAACAGAATAGACCTGAGCTGGCAGGGGCCAGTGGGACTCAGAAAAGAATGCAAGTCCCCGTGGAAATGACTTTCCACCTCCAGTCCCAAGACAGAGCCCAGTGAAGGGGCAACTGGGAGCCAGGCTGTGCTGAATTACAGGAAGAGGTAGGACTCAGGGTTGGAACCAGGGCGTGAGGTGGGAAGGAGCTTCAGCAGGACCTCAGTGCTGAGGCACAGAATGCTGGGTCACCGCTGAGCAGGGAGGGAGCCCTGAGCCCACGCGGGGGCTAAGCCCACAGGTGCCTGCTAATGGAGGGGGCGAGGCCAGGGGGCCAGCCACTCTGACATCTGAAAACCTCCGCTTTGGAGGCTGACACAGAAAATGAAGAGTGGAGCAGATGAGCAGAATCGACGAGAAGAGATTCCAGACTCTAGACTCCAGTGAGTGAGGCTGCTCTCCAGGAAGGTTTCCATCCACCCTCAGACTTTACATGGCCCCCACGCCCAGCTCTCCTGCTGTGACAGGATGAGGCTGTCACAGGATGGAAGCCAGCTCTCAAGTCTGACACCTCCTGATGAGGCCTTGGGCCCTTTACTTCCTGTGCACTCACTGCCCAGCTGCAAAAGGGCCGCCCACCCCTGCACCAGGACCACAGACAATGCAGGGAGGCTGCCTGCAGGTGGTGACATTTATTTTTTATTTTATTTTATTTTATTTTATTTTTTTATTTTTTTTTAATTTATTAATTTCAGGTGTACAAGATAAGGTAATACTTAGACGTTCATCATTTATATTCCTCACACTGTGGACGCCCTTCCCCCATCCACTATCCCTCCGACCTTACACCGAGCCATCACATTATATATATAAAATTATAGTTGGCATTCATTAATGTTTAGCTTCTGGTGTACAGTGCCATGATCAGGCATCCTCAGTATCCCTGAGGTGGTCTCCCAAATAGGACACGTGTCCATCGGACACCCAACAAAATCTTTACAACATTATTGAATATGTTCCCCAAATTAATTGACATTTAAATGAGACAAAAGATGGAAAGTGCTATGACTATGAAATGTCATATGGATGCCAGGGTTTTTTCCACGAAGGTTTTGCAAGACTATGGATTCATCACGGTGAGGTCATTTTTTAAAATAAAAATATCTAAAAGTATGCTTAAGTAAATAAAACAAAGAAAAATAAAGTCATCCTCAAGCTAGAGTATTAAAGCTTTCGACATAACAAGATTGACAGCAACCTGACCCCGGTCTCTGCTGAAACTTACCCAGTGTGCTAGTTCACGTCACAGGTACTGTTACGCACCCATTTGGACCAGGTCACGTTGCAGCTCGGGGTTTGGCAAACATGTTCAGTCAAAGCAGATGGTCAATATTTTCGGTTTTGCAGGCTATACAGTCTGTTGGGCAACTACTTAATCCTACTCAAGCTAAACTCAATAGCTGGGAGAGAAGAGTACCTGTAAAAAAACCGTATAAACGGAGCCACTTTAAAATGAAGTAGGAGCTGCCGTTCCACAGGCGCTGCCTGGCACGGCCTCCGGCGGAGCCTTTGGATTGGTAACACAGGACAGTGTAGCCTAAGGCCACACTGTGTCCCAGGGACTGTTTGTAACGATACAAGAAAGCAGATGTTATGACTGTCGGACTGATGAGTACAGACTGGAAATAAATACATTGTTTTGAGTTGGTGTCACTCTGTCACGTTATCTGCACCAACAGCAAAGCCTTCCTTCTACGGGTGTCATTGTCCCCTCCCCTTCTCAAAAATACCGGAGCCTTTGTCTCCTCAGGGGAACACCACTTGGGTTCTGCCAGAATCAGTGGTCCTGAATCGCTGTTCTTACTGATCTCAAATAAACGCTCGTGCCTCTCACTGTGACCTTTTATTATTAGGTTAATGTCCCAAAATGGTGAGAACGGCATTCCTTGAAATTTTTGTACCTCCAATTAAAATTAAAGTCTACCTGGATTTAAAATACTTAACACACACACACACACACACACATATACACACATACACATACATACATATCTACATACATACTGGCACAGAGCATACCTGTGTCCCTGTTGAAATTCACATATGAACATGGCACCCCGTTAAAGGACAAGTTTAGTTTCATCTTATTGTGCACAGGACTCCATGGAGAATAAATGTCTGTACAGCACTGTCCCTGCCAATGAAGGACTTATTACTTAAATCAGGGAACACTTAGCCAATGTCCCTCCGTTTAGCTAATTTTCCAAAGTGTTCCTATTCCTGAGGCAACCATTTGTCTTGGCTTCCATCCCCTCCCCCTACTGCCCATTTGATTTTTTAACTTCAGCCAAATTGCCTTCATTTAAACTCAATTAACTTCTGAAAGGAAAGGTATCAAAGCAATCCCATTTGCTGAACAGAGTTCTCCTAATGGCCCTGTTACAAACGTCTGCACTCTGTGCTTTAAGTGTGGGAATCAGCTGACACTCGGTTTAAAGGGCTCCATCAGTGGGTGTTAAAGAAATTCCTTAAACAACTTTCTTTGACTCAAAGTGAGTTTCAGCCATCATTTTCTTCCTAATTTAAACACTGTAAGGAATTCTTTTTAAAGGACATTTCATTTTACAATCGAGTGCACTGACATTACAGGAGAGGGACATGTAGGATGTGAAAACCAGGCTTGCTCTCTAGACAGGCATCAGGGTTAGCTGCTCTCAGTTATAGTGCCCTAAACTAGCCCGAAGCTACCCAACCCAAGTCAGCAGGCTCGCAAGTCTCAACAAATTGATTTCTGCTTTTGTCCCCAAACCCACTCGTCCTGCCAAACTGTTGGGGTCACCGTTGACTCTGTCCATTCTTTCAAACTCACAATGAACCCCCTGGCGAGTGCTGGCATCTCCACTTCTGAGGCTCCCCCAGCATCCAGCCAGCTCTGACCACCTCCCCGGCTGTCGCGGGACAAGCCACCCTCTCCTGCCGGGACTATCCCTGTAACAGCTCTCTCCTGTTCCGTCTCGACCTTTGCTCCTTCCAATCTATTCTCCACACAGAACCATCCTCCTAAAGTACGTGAGGCTTGTCACTGCCCAGATCCAAGCCATATTGCGCTGAGCCTCCATAGTGCTCAGAGTGAAGGTCAAAGCCAAGGTCAAAGCCTCTCCTGCAGCCTCACTGGGCCCTCTTCTCACCTATCCCTACCCCTCTGAACACCTTCCCTCTCACTCTCCTCACTCCTGCCACAGCTGCCTGCTTGCTTCCTGGAAGGACCAAACACGTTCCAGGCCCCGGGTCACTGACACAGCTGTGCCCCTGCCGAGCCCAGCTCTCCTCCTCCTCCCGGCTCCACTTATCAGAGGCGCACCCCGTCCAACCAAGGAGCAGCCCCTCTCGCAGGATCCCCCGCCTCCAGAGCGCTTAGGACCGCCTAGGCGGGTGAGCACCCACGTGCTCATTTTCTCTTTCCCCACCGGAACACGCGTTTCACACGGCAGGGACTTTGTTCTCTGTAGTAGCTGCCCTGGCCACAGCCGCGTGCCTGGCACAATACGCGTGCTCGGTGATGCCCAGGGCCCAGAGTGTTTGCTGCTGACCCTGCGCCCTCGCACCCTAATAAAGTGAAGCAATGCCGGGGGCACGCTGGCGAGCACAGGACGCTGCTCCACGTGCTCACACATCAAACCTCCCCACCACGGGAGGGTGGTCCTATAATCTCCTCCGTTTACCGACCGAGAGTCTAACCACAGAGAGGCCCACGACTTGCCCACGCAGCTGCTTGGCAGAGGCAAGCTGTGAACCACGTGATTCGTCCCCGGTCCCTGTGTGCTGCCCTGACGACCACTCCCCTGACCAACGCTATTGTACTGACCGACTGGTGTTGTCTGCACTACAGTTCATTCTCTACCCAGCACCCACCTGCCGTTTTGGAAAAGGAAAGAAGGTCATACCCAACCTGACTTACAACCCTCAAGTGCGACCGTCCTCGGCGAGGCGACTGCTCCTTTTCTCACAAGAGGTTCATCGGTTCCACGGGGACTCTCTCCATTTAGATGCAGAGGCAGAACCAGTGAGGGAGCAAAGTCTGGAACGAGGGGCAACACCGTGTGCAGGTGCCTACTAAACGCTGGGGGTGCGGGCATTACCCAGCCCCGTGCTCCCTGGGCCCCCCGCCCCATGTGGGAGACGACGGGTGACAAGCAGCTGGGACCCGGGGACTCTCCAAGGTGCCAGCACACAGGACAGGCTCTGCATGCAGATGTAGGGGAACCCATGAAAAGCTAACGCCTCACGTGCACTCTGAAATGTGGCTGAATATGGGGGAAAGAGCACCTAGGAAAGGTTCCAAGGTCAGAAACCGAATGTGCTCTGATGTCCCACAGCCTACATCCCAGGACAGATCCAACTTTCCCGAATTAGAAAAACCCTGCTGATCTCGCACCTCCCTCCTGTGGGAGAGGCTCTAACTCCACCTGCTCCGCACTCCTCTACCAAATATTGCCATAGTCTTCCCGACGCACGTTCTATTTCGATCGTGGAGACATGCCTGCCGTACCTCCCAGCACCCCTTTCAGATCCCTAGGGTCCCAGGAAGGCTGTCCGTCATGGAGCCCTACCTGCTGGACTGACCACGCGACACAGGTGGCCAAAGAGAACGTCCCCACGGCCCTGGAGCCTGGTCAGGGTGTGGACAAATGACCCAATTCAGGCCCCTCGGAGCCCGCCTTTGGGCTGTTAAAGCTGGTGGGTGAACCTGGCTCTGGCCACTGGGGGGATGAGAAGTAAGGCCACAGCAGGCTCTTCTGACACCTGGGACAGTTACCAGTTACGTTCATCTGCACCAGGGGAAAATGAAAGTCACACTCGGGAAATCAAAGCTGAGAGGGGCAGGGAGGAGACAGAGAGAGAAACTGCTACTTGGCCTTCTTTTCGAGATCATCTCATCACGGCCCCAGGACCCAGCAGACTTTAAAGTTTCAAGAAAAAGACACGAAAATGTAATTTTCTCAAATCAAGTGACGTGATTCTTTGAACCTGCTTTCGCTTCCTAAAACTGATTGTTCTTTTTCCACCCTTGGAACCTGCACCCCAAAAGTTCGTTTGCTGTCACGTGCATACCCAGGGGAACCCGTGAAGGGTGGCACAGGAGCTGAGACGCCAAGGTGCCGGCCTGTCCCATCAGGAGCTGGGCACAGGCCAGGCTCACACGACGTGATTTTTGACAGAGACACTCAGAGGAAAGGCTGTGTCCCCGACGGTCAGAGTGGGTGAGACCTGCAGCCCTGGAAATCCTCGTCACCCACGAGATGCTTCTAAGAGAACCTTCACCCAGGCTGCGTTATGTAAAGACAGGGTTTCCACCTTCAACGTGATTTCTTACCTTCCACCCACAGGGATTTCTTATCCCCTCAGCCTGAGAGAATGCATTTAAATAACACCCACTCAGAGGGGGAATCTGACATCTCAATCTGGGATGTTTAAAGAGGATTGCCACTGCTGCTGCTGCAAATTACAGAAAACTCTAACTTTCAACACTTAACCTCGGGGAAACTCCTCTTCAAACAAAGGTGGGAAAGTATAAGAGGTCAGACAGTTAAGTTCATGAACTCATCCTAGAAAAGCGCTACACACCTCACTGCTGAATGTCACTACGGTCACCTGTGAAGTACTCCCCTTGGGAAGCTATGCACCAATGCCAGCGCCTAGTCCACCCTTCAAAGCAATTTTAGAACTCTTTTTCTGGAATGGCCATCAGAGCTGGTCATCGTATTACCCTTGATGTCCTGAATGTCATCAAAATGTCTTCCTTTCCATATTTACTTTATCTTCAGGTAAAGAAAGAAGTCATTGGGGGCCAGATAAGGTGAGTAGGGAGGGTGTTCCAATACAGGTATTTGTTTACTGGCTCAAAACTCCCTCACAGACAATGTCGTGTGAGCTGGTACATTGCCGTGATCCAAGAGCCATGAATTGTTGGTGAAAAGCTCAGATCGTCTTTTTCAAGCAGCCTTTTCAGCATTTCCAAATAGCAAACTTGGTTAACTGTTTGTCCAGTTGGTATGAACTCATAATGAACAATCCCTCTGATATCAAAAAAGGGTAGCAACATGGTTGTAACAAGTTCGTGAACTTAATTGTCACACCTCGTACAATTCACAGTCACAGTAAGCGGCCATGGCTGTTATAACTTCTCCACTTACAGCTGTGTTTCTTCCAGTTGTGTTTCCGGAAACACTAGTTTCTAGTGGAATTGTAATGGGTGCTAAGCTGAAAAACAAGAGCCCGGGGGTCTGTGAATGCTGAGAAAGCCTGGGGCCCAGAAGTTGAGCAGCTCGCTTGTCTCGTGAGTCTGCAGAGGCTCTGCTGGTCCAGGGCTCTGTGAGCAACCCTCCAGGAGGAAAACACGGGCTGGGGGTCCCGCAAACCTCTTTAATGACAGCCTGTGTCATGGGCTGCATGTGTCCCCGACATGGCTTCTGAGCGTCACCTTCCAGCGTTTTCAGGAAACTGATCAGGAACGTTGTCAGCGGTTGCTGGGACATTGCGCGTACAATTTTCGCTGACTGTTTGAAGGACAGGCACCGAGGGAGCCACATGCCAGTGCAGGAGGCAGGGCAGCCAGACGTACAGATGGGGCCCGTTCAGTCACGACCCCTGCATGTCACTGGATGTCACAGGAGGGGGGGGTTGCATCGCAGACTCAGTGACCGGCAGGTGGACAGGCCAGTCCAGTCATTCACGCACTTTCCTCCATTCAGCAAACACACCTGGAGCAGCTACCATGTGTGAGGCCCTGGGCTAGGCTTTCGGGGTTCAGCCGCGAACACGAGGTCTGCTCCCCACCTCTGTGGAACTGACTGTGTAATCAGGGGAACACGATGTACAAGAAGGTCAATAATGAAGAGGTAGCAAGTGCAGGCAGTGGTAGTGTCACTAAGAAAACACAGAATGGGACGCGCAGTGTGGCTGCCGCCATGTAGTCTCCTCTCTCATCTTCCAGGAAGCTTCCTCTTATTTTCAGAATAAAGCCCAAACCTATCCCACGGACAAGTGCCCAGGTCGCCCTGCTCCTGCCACCTGGCTGTGATCCATTCTCCCTCCCCGTCTCTCTGACGCCGCCATCCCTCCCTCGGCTCCAGCCACACCCTCCTCCCTACAATCCTCTGCTCTCACCACATGCCCCCCACCCCATGCCTTCTGGAATATTCTTCTGCCCCCTCCTGCTGAAGAGCCTCGATGTGTCTTTCAGATCTTGTCTACAGAGCCTCTGCCACCTTCTGTCTGCCGGGGGTGGGGTGGGGGGAGGGAGGCTCACCTCCCACTGCACATCCCAGAGCATCAGGGATTGCTCCTCGGTGGCTCCTCCTGAATTGTCACTGTGATTTCTCTTCTCCATGCCCATTTTGCTCACCTTTCCAGCCCTACACCCAGCCCCAGGCATGACATAAAGTTAGACTGTTTGATGGATGAGTCCTTAGAGGTCAGTGAGCTCAGGTGACTTCTCCACCCAGAAGACACGTTCCTCAGTCCCCCCATTTATCTATGTGTCCCCAGCACACTTGCCTACCACATTCTCCCATGAGTGACTGAGGCGCACGTCTGACTTTCCCACTACCCTCTTCGTGCAGCTGCCTTTTACTTAGGAGTCAGGTCCTACGGATGACACATAATGAAGAAAAAACTGTACAGTCAAAATCATCCTTGAAAACGCCCATCTAAGCTCAGGATCCATGACGTCGTATTCGAAAACTATAAGGGGCCGACTGCTTCTGTGGGGCAGCAACTGATGTGGTTTGGCTCGTGTTTAGGGGGCCCACTTTGTATAAAAATATGAACACATAGAGCTGTATTTTTTAAGTTAAATGTTCATTTCATAAGTGCAATATATTCCTGAAGAACAAGATTTGTTCCCGATTTATCTTTGGATTTACACAGCGATTAAAAAGGAGCTTCGCGCATAGCAGGCAGTTAACACATACTTGCTAGGCGGTTGGTTAAAAAGTTATCAAAAAGTGGCAAATCTGGGTCCACACCAAATACAGAAACAGCGGCTGCATGCTCAGCTCTGATGAGATTAACCCTCAATTCAAAACGTGTTTTGATCCTGTTTCTCCCTCTTCCTGCAGAGTTGGATCCCACCTTTGAACTTCAGCCTAGGAGACCTATTATAATCGGGACCCCATCACCCCTTTCCTTGGATCTCTTGTTTTCTACCAGATTGTGTTTTATTCCAGGGCGAGCCTCCAGGCCACCAGACGAGGCTTTCCCTCTGGACACTTTGCTGCCCCTCCCGGGAAGTTACCCCTTCTGCTTTTCTCTCTATTCTTAGCTGTGGAAACCCTAGGAAACCATCAACGACAAACGTCAGACCCCTGTCATGTGATCTCCCTGGCCCGCCAATCCCATCCTGCAGCCTCTGTCTCCTGCAGTGCTAACCTCAGGAATTGCTAGTGTTAGCCACCGGGTGCACTCCTGTGCATGCTCTGTCCCCTGCCCCTGCCAACACCCCTCTAGACAGCAAACCCCACACTCACATCTGATTCACTCTGAATCCCAAAGGAGGGGTAACACGTGGGACATGCCCTGGAGTCAGCTCTCACTCCTGGGGAGTGACGCGATGCCCTTGGGTATCATAAAAGTTTCCTGAGTCAAATGCTACTTACTTTTGGAACTCAACACAGCCACCACCCATCCTCCAAACTGGAAGAGCGACTCCACGTGACCACCACCTTACAAGTGAAGGAAAACTGCGTCCCGAGACAGGCGCGTCTTCCCACAGGTGTGGGCCGGCTCGTCCCTGGATTTTTTCCCGTATGTTTCACAATACTTACGCATCTATGGGCATTCTGAGACCAGACAAATCCCAAGTTTTCAAAAGTTAAGACATTGCCAATTCTTATAAAGAGCTTTTGCCTATTTAAATTCAAGAAACAATATAAACCCAACGCTGTGACTTTGGTCCAAATCAGGTACACGATGGAGACTGCCTGGGGAAATCTGATCAGTGATACTTCAAACTGCAAGAAACTCCTGGCAGCAAGCAAACTCATTACATCTTTTGTATCTGTCACGTGAGACTAAACAGGAACTAAAGAAGCTGAATTCCCCAGGAAACGGTGCCTCCTACGGGTTCAGTTAACAGACGGGGCTTCTCTTTCTCCATCTGCATTAATCTCCTCTGAGGTCCTGGATCCACAACCCGCGCCTTCCCCGGGTACATCCATTTTATCAGCTCTTTGGGAATTGAAGAACATCTGAATGACATCTCCCGGTCCTCATGAAAGTGTGATGGATGAGAGGAGACCCACCGAGCGCCTGCGTGCTCAGGCACTGTCAGAGCCCATCACACTTACCATCCATCCCCCAGTTACCGGCCCCGCCTGACAGCCTTCTTTCAGATGGTTTCATTTTCTTATTGCCAAAGATCCACTAATGGGTTCTTCACAGGGAGCTCAGGAGCAATAGAGACGTGAGCACAGTGGCTTTGCAAGCTGGTGCCCCTAAAATGTAAAGGTACTCAGCCCAGAGCAGTTAAGCCAGTAACTTCTGAGAGCTGGGTTCGCATCTAAGTTACTAGAACAATATTCAAACAGGAGAAGAAAGAGAGCTCCTCCCCTGAGATCAATGCCTGTTCTGCAGAGAGCAATGGGCCTATGTGGAAACTGTCACCATTTAGACGCAGTGTATTCCGCCTGTCCCCTCTTCCACCGCCCGCCTGCCAGCGCCAGGTCCTGGAGTTGCTATGTGTACACCCCAGGTGCTGAACTCAGTACCTGGTACATAGTAGGTGCTTTACAAACTGTCCAAAAGGTCATGCACTGCACTTGAAAAGTTCTACATTTATTTAATCATCTACAGAACTTAAATTCTCTCTAAATCTTGGAAACAAATCTGGTGTTTTTTATCTCTTTCTGGGCTACCCCAGATTATTCACGGAATCAATAATCTGAGCAGCTTAGGAAGAGACAAACATTTCCAAGGCAAATAGCGTACGTGTCGTGACGCCACATCAAAGCACATGGTTGCCTAAATGAAAATTTCAGAAACCAGGAGAAGGAAATCTTGACCATCAGAGTTTGAATATTTTATCCTCTAAACTCTGCTAAGGTACACTTGTCCCCCTTATCCACAGGCGTCCGTTGCAAGACTCCCCTGGATGCCTGAAACCATGGATAGGACTGAGCCCTGCACACACTATGTTTTCCTGCACATACAGACCTACGATAATGTTTAATTTATAAACTAGGCATGGTAAGAGATTAGCAACAATATCGAATAATGAAGTAGAACAATTATAACACACCATCATGAATGTCATGCGGAGGTGGCATCGTGACTACAGCAAGGGTGACTGGACGACCAGCCCTGAGACCACAAGACGGCCAACGTGACCCCCGAGCCCACTGCTACGTGAGCCACGGGCCCGAGCGTCTGCAGCGTGGAGACGCGGGACCAACGGGTGAGTCACTCCCTGGGTGGCCAGAGGGGGACAGCATGAGATTTCATCACGGCTCACAAAATAAAATTGTTTATTTCTAGAATTTTCCATTTAATATTTTCAGACCACCTTTGACTGCCGATAACTGAAACACAGAAAGCAAAACTGCAGATCGGGGGACTCCTGCGTTTTGTTTTGTAGAAAAAGCTGCATCATTTTTGCCTCCTTGGTGTTTTCTGGACCTGCACATTCACGTTTAAAAAATAAAAAGCTTTGCCTTTTTAAAAATTTGCATTCTCGTTTCATTAACACCTAAAAGATTACAAAAACAAATAATATTAAATCACTGACAGTTGCTTTGTAGATTACTTATTTAAAAACATGCTGCCTTTGGGGAGCATAAACCAGGTTTGCCTAAGAATTTGACCTTCTGGGTATCTTACATGGGTCCTTCACTGAAATGTTTCAGTTTCCGAACCAGCTGCATGACTGTAATAAAACACTTTCCCATAAAGTATCTATACTGTTAGCATTTACATGTATGAAGTGCATCTTTAATTACAAAAAACCCGTAAGATTTCTAAATGCTACGTCTAACTGCAATACACTCACTTTCCCAGCAACCATGTACTTTGACGTGGCATAACTACACATACGCCATTGGCCTTTGAAACGTTTGTGGGCTGAGGTCTGTCTCTCTCCTTCCCTCCCTCGCTCCCTCCTTCTCTCTGGATTTGATGGCTGCCATTTTCTCTCTGCTGATATCTCCATAATGGTAAGTCCTCAGTTTACACAAGCAAATGGCACAGAGAGACGGGAAAGATTCGGAGAGGTGGGAGAGAAGCCTAACGTACGGGCGAAGACAGTGACCGAGCGTGAGTCCCCTGCCAGGCCTCCAGAACACCTCCGTCCCGGAGGCACTCGGCCTATAGGCAAACACCTTGCCCTCCTCTGACGTCGTCACTTCTGCAAGAGCTAAAATGGGAACCATCTGTCAAAAGACAAGTGCTCCATATTCCTTTGACGGTGGCATGCTCTCAACACGCAGAGTCTAAATGCGTTTAACATACGGGGTCAGGCAGAGATAACAATGAAATACTTGGAGGAGTTTGTCGGAGTCGCTGTTGTCTAAATTCCTGTGATCTGCTTTTCCCTGGTGGTCACAAGTCAGGTCTGAACCTGCTTTTACTCAGAGTGAAAGTTTGTCTCCAGTTTTCGACAACTGAAGACCGTGTCAAGATCTAGGGCAAATGTGGCCCAGGTAGTTGTCATAGCCACTTGCATTCACAGAGAACACACAACAAAGAATGACTTCATATGTGCCACAGACATGAAAACGCTGAGTAGCAGACCCCCCCGCCCCCAGAGACACTCACAATGCTGCCACATGGGTTTCTCGGCAAGGAACGACGCGTACTCGCTCACACACAGGCCGAACTTCCAGAGCGAAAGTGACTCACTTATCAAGAGCCGAACTGCTCTGGACAAAACCCACACATCACGTTACAACACTTTTGCTTCTTAGAAAGCTTTTATTTAACTAAAAGAAACCTTTTTGTGGTCAAGCTTACTCCTTCCTCATGGAAATGACTCAGCCCCTCTTTTCAGTTACACTGCATTAAAATCTACGCTTTTTCTCTAAAATTTACACTAAAGAACAAATTTGCAAACCTGATCTTTCTCCCTTGGATTTTCATGAGTCGAATGATTTGAATACATTCAAAAGATTATTATTAAGAGATTTCCGAGGGTTTTTTCCTATAAAGAATACAATGTGGTGAGGGCTTCTAGTCACAATGGCGGAGCAGGTAAATGCCGTACTCACCTCCTCTCAGGACCACATCAAAATTACAACTAAACCACAGAACAACCACCACTGAGAATCACCTGAAGTCTAGCTGAACAGTTAGTTCTCTACAAGGGAGCTCCCACGAGACTATCAGCTGATTTCTCAACAGAAACTTTGCAAGCCAGAAGGGATTGGCAGGATGTATTCAAAGCAAGGACCTACAACCAAGATTTCTCTACTCAGCAAAGCTATCATTTAGACTCAAAGAACAGAGAAAGAGCTTCCCAGACAAGAAAAAGCTAAAGGAGTTTGTCACCGCCAAACCAGTATTATAAGAAATATTAGAGGGATTTCTTTAAAATGGGGAAAAAAACAGATCAAAATTATGAATAAAATGGCAATAACTACATATCTATCGACAATTACTTTAAATGAAAATGTATTGAATGCTCCAATCAAAGACATAGAGTGGCTGAGTGGATAAGAAAACAAGATCCTCACATGTGCTGCCTACGAGAGACTCACTTCAGATTGAAAGACACATACAGACTGAAAGTCAAGGGAGGGAAAAAGGTAGTTGATGAAAATGGAATGGAAAAAAAAAAGCTGGGGTAGCAATACTTATACCAGATAAGACAGACTTTAAAACAAAGTCTGTAATAAGAGACAAAGAAGGAAGGACCCAGTAATTCCACTTCTGGGTATTTATCTGAAGAAATCGAAAACACGAATTTGAAAAGGCATATGCACCCCTAAGTTTCCTGCAGTTCTAGTCACTATAGCCAAGATATGCAAGCAACCTAAGTGCCCACCAATAGACAACTGGATAAAGAATAAGTGGCCATATATACAATGGGACACTACTCAGCCGCATAGAAGAATGAAACCTTGCCTTGTGACAACATGGTTGCACCTAGGGGGCAGTATTATGATGAATTAAATCAGAGAGAGACAAATACCGTATTATTTCATTTACATGTGAAATCTAAAAAACAACATATACAAACAGAAACAAACTCATAGATACAGAGAACATTTTGATGGTTGCCAGACAGGAGGGGGTCGGGGACAAATGGAAAACAGGGAAGGGATTAAAAGTACAAGTTTGTAGTTTCCAAATAGTCACGGGGATGTAAAGTACAGCATAGGGAACAGAGTCAATAATATTGTAGAAACTCTGTGTGGTGCCAGGTGGGTACCAGATTTATTAAAGTAATCACTTTGTAAGTTATACAATGTCTAATCACTATGTTGTACACCTGAAACTAATATAATGTTTACGTCAACTATAACTGAAAAACGAAAAGTTATTTCAAAAGAACCCACTGGCTAAACTGATAATCATTCTCTAATTCACTTTTCACACAGATCTAAACACTCTAGTATCAGGTTTGCAAATTTTGCAGTGAGAGGCCAGGCATGCTCTCAGTACTTGAACCGTGACCAAGAGGGCCTGAGTGTCCCCTTCAGCTTGGCTAACTTTAGCCAGGTTCCCTGCCTCCACCCTCAACCGCCCTCTCAGCGGCTCTCACAAAATCCAGAGGGACCAAGCTCAAACGTGTCTCCCCTCCCCTTTCTTACAGCATTTACTTTATAAAACCTGTCACTGTAAATTCTTTCTCTGCCCCTTTGAGACGGAAATCTTTTTGAAAATCTCTTGCCAGACTTACATCTCCAGACGATCTGTCTCTGGGACCTGGGAGCCATCCCCTTGAAATGTAACCTCAAGGAAGAACCCCAACCACAGTCTCTGTGGGAAGGTAGGAGCCTTGCTCTGGGCAGTCAACATCCCTCCACTCATGAAGACATGAGAACCTCACACTTCCTCTGGGTAAAGCCAGTGACAGAACGATGGACTGAGATCGCTCCACCCAGCTCTTAAACCGCTCCCACACCTTCCTGGGGCTGAGCTCAGGCTGGCTTCTGGCCTCTCTCCCCTAATGCAATAGCCTTGAATAAAGTCTTCCTTGCTGGCTCAACTTCATCCAGGGTAATGTTTTTGCTTTGATGTCCTTACTAGTTTCTAACTTCCTACAACCAAATTGTGAGCTAAGTATTATAATCTCTCCACTTTAGAGGTGACATGCCCAAGGTCCCACAGAGAGTAACTGCTAGGGTCCAAACCCAGGCTGAGATCAGACTCTGGAGGGCACTTCTTAGCACTCACAAAACAGGGCAAGGGGTCACGTTTCCTTGGAAATAGTTTACAAGTTTAAGATCTTAACTCCCACACTTAAATTCTTCAGTGCAAATGCTGTCAGCCACTTCTCCTCATTTGCAAAATCTGAGGTGAAAAAAATCAATATGAGCTAATGAGCCTGCGATGTTTCTACTCAAAAGGCCCCTGAACAACTGGCTGCTGTTGCAGACTGAGCAAGGGGCCGAGTATGTGATGCCCTGTTTCTCCCAGAGCTCCGCAATACCGGAAATGGCACACGAGTCCCTCCAGACAGGGACTCCAAGACCTTTGCTATCTGGCCCTAGGAATTTCAAGGTGACAGCAAAACAGAGCCACATGTCCTTCTGACTGGTTTTATTAATTTGGTCTGTACCATCCCCTTCACTTCAGAACAGCAGGCAATCCGGCATGGGACAGCCCCAGTAAATGAGATGCCATCACACTGCAGAGTTATCTAGAATCCCCAGTACACCGGCACCCCTGAGTGTAAATTCCAGGAACTTGCAAATTATTCTACAGGAAAAGGAATCATCTGACTTCGAGGATTATTTCTCCTACGACAGTGGGGGCATAAGAGTGAACCCCATGACGCCTGGGAAGCCCATACTTGGTTGCCTAATGGCTGATAAATGACCTCCACCTCCACCCACCAATACTGGGAGACGTCTGAGGTAAGGGGGGCCCTGCTCTAGGTGCAGGGCAACTACTTAGATGGTTCTATAAATAAAGATGAAGCAAAGGCCACAAGTGGAATTTTAAAATATTTCCCTTGTCACTATCAAAATGCTCACAAAAAAAAGACATTATTCCTGAACCCCTGAGGCACATGGAAAACAGAACTGTTGAATTCTTTCGGCAGGTGTGGGTACTGTGGGGTCTCCATATACCGTCTTCTCGGGAGGGCGGGGGATCGTATCAGGTACACAGGTGTGGTGTTCCGTGGGAGCCTAAGGTGATAAGCGGTCCCTGCAATTAAGTGTCTAAGAGGTAATTAACGCTGGAGGTGTCTGCAACACTTCGGCATTTAGATGGCAAGTGTGGAGGCGCATGCGTTAGGTGGAGAAGCACAGAGCACCAAGAAAGTCAAGAGTCTCAAACGGCAAAAACAAGATGCAGGAGTTGGCGTGTCACACAGAGGTCAGCTCCCACGTCACTGCTCCCTGACCACATTACCGAAGACTCCCCCAAACGCCTCCATTCCATAGCTGCACAGCCAGCTACTGGAGAAGGAATCAAGAAAATTTGAAGGTTCATTACCTCCAGCCCTGGGGAATCCAGGAGACATCTGGAGGGGCTGGACACCCCAGCTGTCCCCTCACCAGGACCTGCTGCCCCCCTTAGCTCACTGTGACACACAGATGGTGTTATTTGCTGTGTAAGCACCATAGACAGTAATTAGGAAATTCTGCTCTTTGTCACACTCTTTTTCCCCCTTAATTTTAGCATTCATGACTTCTGTGTTCCTCTAACTTTCACTCATTCATTCATTCTCGACTCCACTAGAAAGCACCATGAGGGCAACCACTTCGTCTGCTTTTCTCCAGAGCCCACAACATACCTAGACCATGAAAGGTTCTCAACAAACATTGAATGAATGAATAAGTAGACGAATGAACGAATCCTGCAAGCAGCAGAAGGCTGGCATCGAAAAGGGACTAAGGTCTAGACACCTGTAAAACTACCCCAGGTCGTCTCCTGCATTTCATGTCCTCTCCACTGGAGACTTCGACAGACCCATCGGGAAATCCCACACCCAGCCATGCTTTCGCTCTAGCTAGTGACATCCAGACTGTCCTGAGGTGGCCATCGGTTCTCAACCCCTCTGTCGCCTGCACCTGCGGGCCCAAGTGACACAGCCCATGACACCCACCCCACAAGCTTCTGTCAGAGCTCCTGGAGCTGAGGGGGACTAGATGGGCTGAGAGTCATCCACTGCACTTACCTGTCAGATGAGTTAGGAGCGGGGACACGTGTTTCCTCTGACAATACCAAGTCCTGCGGCAATGCGTAGTAAGAGCCCATTATTCTCTTTTGTGATTTTCACAGTGCCAGTGTCTCCCTGCAGCCCGCCTTGGAGTTGACTGAGCTGTGTTAGATCATGAAAATTCCCCAACTACGAGCTCAACACATCTCACAGGACACTATTCCAGCCCATCCCATCTTAAACCACGTGGAAAATACAGTAAGTCAGGGGGACGGGGCAGGAGTCTGCTCCAGACACCTGTCTTTGCTGACATCAGAAAGTTTCAGGAGCCAGAGAAACATTAAACATTCTGACAAGAGTTGAGAATTTCTCCTTGACATAAGCAGAAGGAGTTACAATTTATTTAAGAAGGAATTACTTTTTCACAATGGGCTTCAACATTACTTAGGCTGTGTCTCTACACCACCTACCATCATTTGATGTATCATTAGTGAGGGCTTTGGCGGACAACTACCCATTCATCAAACCCAGCCCGATGCCTGCTTTGGTAAATAGTTTGACTGAAACAGTCCCGTATGTTAATTTGTGTATTTCCTACAGCTGCTTTGTCTACACAAGGGCAGAGTTGAACAGTCACACAGAAACTAACTCTACAGCCCCCAAAGCCAACAATATTTACTTCCTGCCCCTGCACAGAAAATGTTTGTCCACTAGTGGATGGACGCAGTTCTCAGAGCATCTTCAGAGGCCTTCTGTAACTACGCCCTCTCTTCTCCTCACCATTCTCTCCGCGCCCCTCCATTCCCCTCATCAGTCCCAGAGCTGTTTGTCTGGCCGTCTCACAGCTTTCATGACCTTCAGCTCCATGAGGGCGACAGGACCCAGAAAGCGTGTTACCAGGGGATCAGGGAGGGACGGTGTGAACGTGGTGAGGTGAGCTTCCGTTCCTCAGCACTAGAAGAAGATTCGAATTCCTATGTGGATGTGCCTTATGACAACTAAAGAACGCCGCATGTGAACCGCCGAGCACATCACCTCACACTCCGTCAGCATCCTGTGAGTTCATGGACACACGCCCAGGCACCAATGTCCTGTTAGCTCACAGGCTTCCCCTTCATTCCCCGCCCACAGGTCTATCCGTAAGTGTAACAACTGATGCCGGCATGGTCCTCGTGAGCTGCACTGTCCACCAGGGCAGACGCCAGTCAGTGAGACGTTAGGCTGTTCACAGAGATGTGCTGTGAGTGTAAAACACACCGGGTGACAGAGACCGAGGACGAGGAAAGAAGAACGGGCCACTGATAGCTCACACTGACTATCTGTTGGGCTGACAATAATTGGATGTCCCGGGTTATATAACCTCTACTATTAAAATGGACTTAGTGGTTTGTTGTCATCGGCTTCCTAGCAGGGCAGTTAGGAAGTGACTGCTGTCATGGGCACAAATCTCTCGGGCAGCACTGGTCCAGAGCTTCCCACGGACACCTCTGGTCGTCTCATTTATTCTGCACAACTACCCTGAGCAGGAATGACCTTACATTTGGCACAGGAGGACGCTGGGTGTCCGAGAGGGCAGCTATTCCGTCTGAGGGGACCTTGCTAGTCATGGCCAGTGCCTGTACCCCCTTCCTGACCTTGTCCTGGTCCTGATGGTGAGTCAGCACTCCTTAGGGCTTCTCACAGCTTGTCCTCATTCCGGTCCTCAGGGGCAGGGAGGGACAAAGGCTTTGTGTCAGGCACTATTTCAGGGAGGCAGGGTGATAGTAACACCAACGGCCCTATGACCCCAGTAACAGGTTCTCTTCCCAGATCCCACGGCGGCTCCCCTTCCCTCAAGGCAACCACTGCCATGAACTTGAGTTTATCATTCCTAGCTGTGCTTTTATGCAAACATATGTACGCATGTAAATATGTTACATTTATATAAATGTGTATATACACGACACATGCACACACACAAATCAAACATAGTAATATTTTCCATGATTTCCAGTTTTGAAGCAAGCCACCAGACGTGACATTTCCCTCACAGGCCAACAAAGGCACATGGCAGCTCTGGCCATCGGGAGCTCGTCTCCGGTGTCTCCAGTGTCTCTTTGAAGTGTTTCCATCAGTGTGTGCGTGTGTGCGCGTGCGTGCATGTGTGTGTACGTGTGTGTACACGCCTGAGTGAGTGTGTGAGCACCTCCTTACTGTCAGCCATGACAAGACGCTCTAGGTCTACAGAGCTTTGCCACACGCGTATTTCCTAATCACTTTTCCCTACAATATTTTCAGACCACAGACACGCTGTGTATCTGTTAAGTGCTGTAATTACATCTATACTTTTTTACGCAATAAGGGCAAGCTTTTCTTTCCCCACAAGAACCCATTACATGCCCTTGGAGACCGTTTCAACTGCACTGAGAATGCATGATGTGTATCTAGGTTGACACCATACAGAGTTTCCAAACCCACTTCTTGCTGAAGAAGAAACCGGATAAATGCTCACGGTCTAATTCAGAGTTGCTCTTTGTTTGAAAGAGTTGCTCTAAGACTTCGGGTGTTTGACATCCGATAAAGGGGACAATGTGTATATCTGAAGGAGATGACCTCAGCAGCACTGAAATCAGACAGCTTCTGAGAAAACAACAAGCCAGCAAGCCCAGCCCCTCTGTCTTGACACCCCTCCCGTCGCGCCCCCTTCCCTGACGTCCTCGCCCACACGTCCTACACTGGGACCACTCTGAGCTGGTCCTCACGAGGACACCAACGGCTGCCGTTAGGAACCCGAGGAGCCACGTTCATCCTCCAGCCACAGCAGCAAAGTCCTTCATTTGTTCTGTCATCTGCTAGAAAGCTGCAAATGAGCTGCTGGCTGCTGAACCGGAAAACAGCATCATCTTAAAAGAGCCATTTCTGGAATGGGGCTGCATTTAGCTTCTCTCCAGATAATGCAATATTATGAAAGAAATGCAAACACCGAAGGAAATGGGGTGACTTTCCACATTCTGAACCGTCTGGTTACAGACAAAGACGTCGCCATGGAGATACAATTTTAAGTGACCCAACTTTTCTTTCTGTTTCTCTCACGACTCTGGGGAAGGCAGGCAGACCCCGCAGACCCTGCCTCCAGCCCCCAGGAGGCCAGGCTCCTGCCTGCCCAGCACTGGGCAGCCCAACAGGTTAGATAACCTGTCCCTACCTTTCCATCACCAACAGGGAAATAAACAAGGTGTCTAGGCAGCCGCTTCACCACCAAACATATTTTGCAGTTAAAATAAATGCTGAAGGTCATCACGTCAGCGGGCGGCATGCCCTTGAAAGTGACAGCACCTTGCACGGGTAAGTTAACGGCAAACGCAATGGGCCATTTACCTTTCTCTCATTTTAAAGCACTTGGCAGCCGGTCAGGGACCACAATGGTCAATGGGAAGACAGCTGTGGTCACAGGAAGTAGAACCTGAGACTCAGATGGTGGCTGAGAATAGATCCTCTGTGAGCCTCTAGACAAACTACACTAGCTTCTGGAAAGGAGGCTCAGACCCGGCCTTCTTCTCTGTGCATCGAACTATTAATTCAGGTGTAACCAGGGCCTTGCCAGGCGGCACTGAGCAGAGCTGGGCACTGAGATGTAAAGTGAACAAATCAAAGCCCTACACAAAGGGGAGCTCCCTCTCCAGCAGCTTGGGACAGGTGACCACTGAAATTAACCAATATCCATAAATAATGTGACTTCAGATGGGGCTGTGAGCTGGAGAGAACTGCAAAGGAAAGGCTTTCTGAGGAGGTGACGTGTGGAAGGAGACCTGCTCCTGAAAAAAAAGCACAAACTATTCAAAGAATGAATGAGTAAGCTTTCCCAGAAACAGAGAAGGCACCCATAATCCAGGAATCCTTGCAGAAGACAAAAACCACTGGCGTGAGTAATTTAGATAGACGGTTGCAAATAACTTCTAGTAACTCAGAAGCATCTTAGAATTTCTTCTCTCATTTCATCCACAAAACTTCACCACCCACCCCGTAGCCTAATGGGGGATTTATTGCTTGTCATTACTCAATGATGCATGGTTCATTCTATCCCCATACATTCTTTAAAATGTGCACCACTCCCGTCATTTCCCTCAGATACACACTTGTGGCCTTTGCAGCTAGAAGTGCCAGCTGTGCACATCAGCATTCTCGTCTCTCAGGGAACGTGCACTAGCAAACGCCAGTGGCCCGTTAAAGCTCGAAGCAAGTGCTTTGCTGCTCCTTCCACTGAGAGGTGTCGTCTGATCTGGTTCCTGCACCCGGAAACCCCGCTGGCCTCAGTGACTTGCTGAGATGGAGAGAATGTGGTGGGACAGACTTCAGAAGCGACATCTGAAGGAGGTCTGCAGCTTCGGCTTGGCTCCGCAAAATACTCATCTGTGCAGGCCAGCCACTGGGGGAGACGTGCGACTCCTCTGACCCCCCCAAACTGTGAGACGTTCACCTCTGTGCCGAGGGAGAGAAGGATGTGAGGCCAAGTGTGGAGAGAGAAGCGAAGGGGCCCCACGGGCAAGATACAGGCGGCCAAAGCAGCTGCCCCAACAGAAGCCACCTGGAGCCGAGACAAACCGGCCAGCTGAGCCCTTCCCCAGTTTCTGACACCAAGAATTATCAACACATGAAACAGCTGTTTTAAGCCACTAAGTTTGGGGTGTTACTTATACAGTGATAGACAACCAGAATGGACATTTCAGTGTATAATCCCATCATCATGAAACTGGTGGCTATGCCATGCTGCCACTCAGAAGAAAACTTCCTAAAATGTGTGGCATGACAACAAAAGGGCCATTTTCTTATATTCCAGTTACCTCGAAATTCTCAAAAACAAATAAGTACTTATCACTCGCCTGCTCCTGTTGAGCATAAAGGACTAGTCAGCTTAAAAAGTTATTTTGAGAAATGAGAAACAGCTTGGTTTTCTTCTACTAACAAGTAAAAGGTGGGTAACAAGAAAACACAGCACTTATTCTGCTCTGTTAAGTTTTGTGGAATTACTCTGAAGAATACAGAATCCCTTTTTTTGCAGTGTACGGTTAATCGCTTTTGCAATATCATGGTATCTGGCACCACACAGTACATTTTGGTTATAACCATTTTCTCATGAACGCAATTCAGCTCTCAAAAATACACTGTTTCAGAGAATGATTCAAGCTGCCTTTATTTCCTGGTGTTCTCTAAATCTGCAAAGGAGGTACAGTTTTCAACAAGTGACCAAAAGGGTTCCTATCTTTCGGTCAAAACCAAGGAGTTTTATTTGGGCACGTCTGTGAGATATGGATTAAGTGGAAGGGCTCATGGGGAGGCGTCAGGTTGACGGGCCTGGATGGGTGCAACCTGAGTCATTCAGAGGCGTGATTGCAGGGTCACGGTGCAGTTGCCAAGGGCTCAGAAGAATGGGAAGTGGAGGCGAAGGCCAGCGGGTGGGATGAGACAGGACTGTAAATGCAAACATGTGCCCAAATTACTGAGACGACGTACCAGCATCATGTAGGTAAGTAAGTGGGAAAGGCGGTTCAACCTGCGCCCAAGCGCTTGGAGACCGCCTGGAGAAGCAGCCGTGGTTCATTGTGTCTACAATGCAAAACCATGTCCAGGAAAAGCAGCGACGACATGGTTCCCTTACCGTCACCTCTGACACAGCCACTCCCTCCCTCGGCCTCTACTGCTTGCGAATCCTGTTCATCACGCTCCAGAGGTCTAGCCAACCCAGCTGGCAGCCATCTGATATGGAGAACCATGCTGGGTGGACCGTGTGTCACCGGCTGTCACCTTTAGATCCAGCCTGCATTTTGGTGGCTTCTGTGCTGATCCCAAACTCCGGTACAATCGACTGTGGCCAGGATAACACACTCACACAGAGCCTTCATGCTGCGGCTTTTGTACAAAGAAAGGCCGTCCAGGAGAGTGTAAGAAGTATCCCAAGTCTGGGAGCACAGGACCACCTGTACACTTTGTCCCCAAATGCCCCAGCCCTGCTGCTCCTTGCTCGTGGTGCGGGGAAATGCCACGCTGGGACGATTCACTGTGGGACGTGGTCCGTGACTCCAGGGTGTGCAGTTCCTGTCTATTTCCTCCAGCTGACATCCGCCAGACACACGCTGGTGAGAACATCACTCCTGCCATCAGCCGGAGGAAACGGGGCGACTAAAACGTATGACTACCACTGTTGGTCCCAAGCAGCTTATTTTTCCACAGCCCAGAGTATTTCCCCAACTCACCAGACCACTCACTCCCAGACACCACCACTGACATGAGACCATGGTGGGCAAGCGGGAAAGCAGTTGAAAGTGCAGGCAGGTCACTCTTAGAAGGGCTCTGGCGGCTGCCGAGTTCAAGGAAACCCCCTCCCCCAGCGGCCGTTTGCACACAGCGTCCCGACGTGGAGCTGCTGTTTGGATGCATACACATTTGACTGGCTATCCCAGGGCCATTACATTTTCATGGAAACGAAGTTGTAAAAGCCTCACTCTGTTCTTCAGCAGCTCTGGAGCTCACAAATGGAAGGAAACTTATTGAAAACCTAATTTTCACAGATTGCAAAACACATTTCAAAAATGGAAAAGAGAAGGCGGGGAGGTTATTTGATGTTTGGAAAACAGTTCCTCGGTGCAGTGCTAGCCAGTTAGTCCCCACAGCCCGCTTAGACAGGAAAGCGGACCTCAGCTCACAGAGGCCAAACTGTCGCGGGTAGGTCAACCACGGAAGGGCCACTGGATGGCCTGGTGTTCATCTCAGAGGCCTGGTGACAACAGGGCTCTCACTTGGACTTAGTTTACGGTGGAGAGTGGCAGTACTGCGAAATGAGTGAGGAACCTCAGCAAAATGCCTACGTGCCTTCTGTGCACACACACGGTTAGGTTTCCACTGGGCTCTGGCACAGCCCATGCTCCCAGCGAATGACACGCTTCTGGTCATCAGGGGCAGGGAAGCAGAAATAGCACGGCAGCGACGTAGTAAAGATGGAGCCGGCACGTTCTCTCTCTGCTCCCTACGCACGCCCCACCTGACTGAGCAGGTTTTACTGAGTCCACAGCTCAGCCTGTGCTTGGTGTGCCTTGTTCTGGGACGTCCAGTTGTACAAAATGTAGGTGGTCTTACCTTCACAGACTCTACAAGCTACGAGGGTAAATATCATTAATGTTTGAGAAACAGGGAAACCCCTAAGCTTCAGTGAGGTACAGATCGGAAGTGTTGTAAAAGCTCGGGTGAAGGAATATTCTGTTCAGATGACAGCAGGTGGAAGACGCTGTCACAGGTCACATGGCGTGGGCCTTGTGATCCAACACCATCCTGATGAGCTGCACGTAAGTCTGAGCCTCCTTCTCTCGTTGCTACCCAGGCAACACATCTCGCAAAGAGGAGGACATGCGTAACTTCTGCCCTAAATTCAGAGGTCTCCTTCAGAGTGAAGACGGCACCGACTCGCCTTCACCTGGAACTGGGGCTGCCTCCACTACAGGCAATGGACTTGGCCAGCTCACCACCCGCGGTGCCCTCCTACCCGGCCCACCTCCATCCGTGAATTAGTTACGAGGAGCGGCCAGCTTCAGGCATGACAGTCTTGGGCTTCCGTGACGCTAAGACACATATGGCTACAATATGCAGTCTTGGCCTTGGGTGGCTCACGGCTCAAGTCAGCTGACCTGACAGGACACGGTGAAATATGAGGGGTGAAGGCAGAAGGCAGGTGTGGCTGTATGTGCCCTTCTCAGTCAAGACATGTCAAGTCCCTCCAAAGCCCCCAATGACGTCTCGCCAGAATCCAGCAGGTTTGGCCAGATCTCACCTCCAGAGGGTCTAGGAAATAAAGATGTGAACAGGCCACACTACCCACCAGGGATGAAATGAGAGCTCTACCGGCAAACACGGAGGTGCGATGGATGTGGGCTAGGCAGCGAGCAGCTTCTGGCAGAGCGACCAAGAATGACTTCTGATAACCGACGGCTCAGCCGCATGCCCTCCATCTGTGACTGTCCACGTCGGAGGAGCAACGTGGATTAATACAATCCGATGTGATTAGTACATCCACGCCCCCAAACTCTCTGCTTTGTACTGTGAGAAACCTTTGGGGGAACCCCCGTCCATGTGCTTTCTTCCTTCCCCTTCTCACAGGAACAAATCATGCGGGATTAAGAGACGCAGATAATTATTCTCAAGTCAGGAAAATCACTCTTTGCGGGTCCTTTTCAAAAGGTAGCCTATCCATTCAAAGGAGGAGGGAAATGGAATGTTTACGCATCTCCTGTGTGGAGGATTTTGTGATTGGAAATCATCGTTGCTTGATTTTTTTGGTTTCTATTAAAGAAAAAACAACCACGGAGAAGCTACCACCAGACTTCAAGTGCAGGTGTGGAGACTGATTGGATGTCATCAGGGACGCACTGTGGCAATCCCAAGCAAACCGACCCCAGAACTCAGAGCACAGCCCCCCCCCACCCCGGGGACCCCCAGCTTCCCCTCGCTCGCGGCTCAGGCCAGCAGTGGGGCCTGCGGGCAACTAAGGAATTCCACCTTCGAGGGCTGTATGGACAGAAACCAACTCCAGCTGGGAATCAGATTTCGGCCGTGTGAGAACAGGATGTGCTTGTACAGCGAGGCCGAAACCCTTTCAGCAGCTCTTGTCTTGGTGTTCTGCAGTTTTCATCAGAAGACTATTTTTAAAAGCCTCGAAAAGGAGGCTTGTTCAGAGAAGGTCAGAAAACGTAACTTGGGGCAGTCCTGAAACACTAAAACTACAGACACAAAGTCACTCAAGGCCTGGCCCCCAAAGCTGCCACTCACTGGCACCTCATACGCACAGGGCACCATTCTCAGCGCTGGGCATGGCTCACTGGCATGGTCCCCGTTTTCTGGCTGAGGAATCAGACGCTCAGGACCGTGGTTCCTGCACCCTAACGAGCCCCATCAAACTGTCTCTACCAGTGACAGTCAGCACGCGCCACCCCGCAAAGATTGGCAGCCTTTGTATATGTGTATGTGTGTGTGTGGGTATATATATATATATCAACAGGCCCGAAGTCTCCCCTTTCTCACTTTCCTGGGGCGCCTCCAGCTTGGAGAATGGGTCGTCTGAGGTGTGGCCATCTGCTACAACTCACAACAGCAGTGACACCCCAAGAAGAGCTGGCCCAAGTCTGGCCTACAGGAATAACTACGAGCCAAAGAGGGGTTTAGGTAGATAAGCACTGGGAGCACGTATCACCAGTGGAACATGCAGTCCTCAGAGCAAGCAGGCAGGCTCAGCAGCGGCGTGATAAGCACCAAATACTGAGGGGGGCAGGAGGCAGGGAACCAGCAAGATGAAACAGAAGAAAGGGCGAGAAAACGCGGCCGGCGTGGGAATTCCAAGTAGAAGGCAGAGGGTTTCCAGGCTCTTCCAGTCAAAAAGGAAGTATGCTGCACTTTCATATTCCACTTAAAATCGTGGCCTTGCCCAACATAGGACAACTGAGATCTTCATTACTCGCTGAGTCACTCACAGGTAGTTTCACGGGGGTTCTGAGACTTTCTTCCTAAGATACATGCATCTCTGTGGGTACAGACTAGTTAATGAGCATTTTTCTATATACATGTATATTTCAGACCACCTTCCCTATGATGTATATGTATTTTGTGCAGTGATAAGAACATTGTAGATACACAAATACATTTAGATTGGTGCCTACTAGGTAAAAATTTCCGGCTGCTAATCTGTTCTAGCACTTTTGGACAAACACCTGCCAAACTCATACTCTACGACTTCCTTCTGTGCTTGAGAACCACCCAGAGACCTTCAGTCACCGTCTTCTTACATGAAGTGCACTGTCTTTTCATTCTCTTGAACCAACTTTATAAATAAATAAAACACATTTCTGTTTTCGGCACGTGGCTGAAACAGTGGCTGAAGGTCCTTCTCACAGAAGCACCAGAAATCTCCGCTGAGGTGTGAGCCGGCGGGGCCAAGTGCTGTGGGCACGGTGGGGAGATACACATACTGCCATCTGGCAGGAGTCTGCACAGGATTTCTTCCCCATTTCTTGCAAAAGCAAAAGGAAAACAATGGGAATTTGGAAGCATTTGTTTAAAAGTCTTGGAACTCTTTCCAATGTTCCCCTCTCACTGGAGTGAGGCGATGCTAAAACCTTCTTTTGGCAAGAGACAGGACACAAACAAAGAAAAGGCAAACAATGAGAAAATGTACAAAACTATTGCTTCATAGTATTCCTAGCAAAGAGAGCAGACAAGCAAACATTCCCAGCCAGGAAAGAAACCTCCTGGGACCTTTCCATGTGAGGGGCTTGTATTACTCTGGGGGGAAGAGATGTAACTTCATAGCTCACTGGTGATCTTACTTTGGGGAATGGAATACAAGTGCTCCAGTCACCGGTAAAATGGTAGCTTCCAACAGGTTTCCCACGTGAAATTAAAAATGGGTGTTCATTTTAACAAATATGCATCCCAATAAATTACGGTGGGTGCGTTTTTAGATAGGAAGAAGTCAATATGGCCAGGACCCTGGCCAGGGAAGGCTTTCTCCCCACTCTCAGAAATCACAAGACTGGCTGTACACGCCAAGGAAAGAATGTTAACTACTGGTTAGATAGCAGTGGGAATGTAAGAAAGTGAGACAACAGCTAAAGTGGTAAGGGGCGCTTTATGGAAGAGATCAGACGTGGGGAAGGTGCTTAAGTATTTAAACAGCTTAAGAGCACAAGCATGGCAATGGCTAGAAAGGGTGTAGGGGGTAGGAAACCCCAAGTAAAAAAGATGAAATGCTGAGTAGACGTGTTGATAAAAAGAGCAGTCCACAGTGTAAAGGACGGGGGAAGGCACCAGTATTAGCTACTGAAACAAATGATAGTTTGTAAGTTTAGAAAAAAGGGCGGTTCATCTGACCTTGAGAAGAGAAAGGTGGAAAGCAAGGTGGAAAGCAAGCTACGTAGCAAACCCAGAGAGGTATGGTTGGTACTGTTTTAGCCACAGCCTGAGAGTGGACAATAGAGCCCTGGGAATGAGACCACAGCGGATTAAGGGTTAAAATCCGAGGAGCTGTGAAGGTTCGGGGCGCACTGCAGGCTGCCCAGGGCCCTCCGGGGGCTCCAGTATGGAATTCCTACCTCATGGTTATGACATGATAATGGGGGAGGGTACAGGAAAAGAAAGAGGTAGACAGAGAGTCAGGGTCAAGTCCCATTTTATCTACCTTTGAAGAGCAAGAATAAAAATCCCGAGGGATGTGAAGGAAACTGCCTCGCACCAAAGAAAGCAGCTGCTTCTGACCACGTGGCCTGGGCTCTTGTCCAAGGCCTACAGGTTCTGTCCAGCCATGTGACCAATGGCCTCTGGCCAACGGCACATGGGCGAAAGTGGCGTCCGTTTCCAGGGCTGTGCAAACTTCCCACGCAATCCCACACTCTCTACCCGCCAGAAAGACGGCCTTTATGTCCGACAGGTTGGCAGAGCTCCGGGACGACCTGGTCCCACATCCCGCATGGCAGGGGTCCCCCAGCACTGGACTCAGCATGAGCGGGAAGCACGCGTGTTGTGTCAGGCACCGGGGATGCAGGTGGAGAGATCGGCCCCAACTGATACAAGGAGGAAGGCTCTGAGTTAGCTACACCGGGAGCCTGAACCAGAGCCTGCGAACTCGAGAAGATGTGAAACGAGGCCACCTGGGTGAGGGCGACCTGTGGCTTCTCCCCCAGACACTAGTAAGGTCAGAGTTAGACACTAAAATGTGGGGCTAAAAGTCAGTATCGTTTCAGGCAATTCAGCCATTTCAAATGTTGGAGTTGGGGCAATTTTACGAATCCATTAACCACGCAAGCTACACGCATAGTACATACACATAGGTGTATGAAAAGGAACGTTTTGGAGCACGGGTGTATGAGTTCCCAGGCCTGCACAG
Organism: Rhinolophus hipposideros; assembly: GCF_964194185.1. NCBI lineage: Eukaryota > Metazoa > Chordata > Mammalia > Chiroptera > Rhinolophidae > Rhinolophus > Rhinolophus hipposideros. The sequence goes on along the minus strand of NC_138070.1, from coordinate 1,556,834 downwards.
AGTTCAGGCAGCCACCACCACAATCAGGATACGGAGCAGGTTCATTGCCCCCAAACTCCCTCCCGATTTCTTTTTGTGGTCAGACCATGAGGCCCTCCAGCCACGGTCCATGCTCTGTCCCTGCAGCCGGCCTCCTCCAGAAGGTCGCGGACATTCTGTGGCCTCCGTGGCGGGCTCAGAGCACTCAGCGAACTGCCTGAGAAACGACTGTGAAGGCGTGTTGGGGAGAGGGAGGAGCGACACACGTGGAGAGTGGTGGGGTCCGCTGCACGGGACCGGAATCCATTCTCGCCACTTCCGCACATGGGCGGAAAGTTCAACAGTAAAATGCTTTCCAGCTGTGAAAAAAATAACACCTCTTGTTTCCTCTAGTCTGTATATGAGCATAGCTGCTTGAAAGGAATCTACAGAAACCAAGGACCCCGGATGGACAAAAAGCTGGGCCTCATTCAGTCCAGGCCGACCAACCAGCCTGCTGTTATGCTCCCGTCCTTCCAGAAGGAAGAAGGAAGCAGTCAAAGCACCACACTGACAGCTTCCCAGGCTGCGTTTAGGGTTGGAATGTTTCCGGTGCTTAATAAGCCAAGAGGCAATGTTCTATTTCTCCAGCACCACCAACACCCACCCTTTGCTCCGGCCCAGGCTGACAACTCCTTCGGTTTCTGATTTGAAGGCTCAATAGAGCAGAAATAGGCCAGTTCGTTCTATACAATGGATCTTACCTAAGAGGAGAGAACTCTGCTGTAAAAACTGGCTGTGCCCCTTTCCCAAGGGGGCACAGGCCTGCCAGGTGAAAAGCCCTAACTTCAGACATGAGCAGTCACCGCTTCAGCCCCCTCGGACCACGCCTGCCAAGGGCCTGCAGAGGACATGAGGGGACATACGTCACTCCTCCCAGAGTGTGGAAAAGCAGAAGTGAAATAAATCTTCCTCAGACCAAGGGGAAAGGCACTGGGTGCTAGTTCTGCAGGCCCTGCGGAGCTGATGAAGGTTCTGGAAAGGGCCACGCTGGCCCTCCTGGCCAAGAGAATAGAGCAATTCACTTTAAAAACTGCGGCTTTTCACGCACTTACATTTTACTCTGATAGAGAATGTCAGAAACTTCATTTTCTTCCGAGAATGTGTATTTAGTGTCACCAAAGTAACCATTTTCAGACTTCTTCCAACAAATCGTCTCCGTAGTAGCACAATGAGTCTCTGGTTTGTATAATTCATACTAGCTTAAAAGGTACTTTCAGACTGAACTCAAACTCTATGTGTGTTTTATGTTTTAACCCTAAGTCATTTCCGTGCGGGGGAACTTCCCACACAGACAGTGGTGCTGCATTTTATCGTGTCAGAAGCAACATTACTGTGCCATTCTGGTTGCGTTCAGCATGGAAGGTTTATTCTCCCAACAGCATCTAGAAAGGGGGTACCATCCCTGTCTTCAGGCCAATGAGATATGCCACCAGCAAGAAAGGAGACCTGCCTGGAAAGCACAGAGCGGTGACGGAAGAAGTTAAATAGCGAAGAGCCAAAGCAGCTGTGAGAAACTGCATACAAACCTCACTGAAAATCATGGTGTTGTTAGAAAGGAAATATGGAATTCAACTAACATTTCATTCGGTGGTAAGAAGGAAAAGTTTCTGTAAGATAATGGTCGTAGCTGGGGGTGATGTGGGCCCTGAGGTGTCTGCAGTGCCTGCAAACATTTCTGGTTGTCACAACTGAAGGTGGAGGGGCGCTAATGGTAACTACCATGTTTCCCCCAAAATAAGACCGGGTCTTATGTTAATTTTTGCTCTAAAAGACGCATTAGGGCTTATGTTCAGGGGCTGTCATCCTGAAAAATCATGCTAGGGCTTACTTTCCGGTTAGGTCTTACTTTGGGGGAAACATGGTAGTGGGGAGAGGCCAAGATGCTGCTCGATATCCTATAACTCTTAGAACACCCCCTCGCGGCTCCCTTCCCCGCCCCCACGTGCCTGTGCGCACGCACGCACACACGCACGCGCGCGCGCATGCACACACACAATTATCCAGTCCACAGTGTCAGTGGTGCTGAGGTTGAGACCTGCGTTAGCACCAGAGCTGGAAGAACCTAACCACAGCGACTGAGATGCAGGCCATAGGTAAGACGTGGTCCCATTTCCACCTGGGCAAACCTGGGCTCTACCAACACGCGGACACTCTTAGGGCCATGAAATTTGTCATGATCTTTGGCTTTAAATTAATCAAAACGCTCAATCAACAGAGACGTACATCCATGCATGTGTCAGACACTGGGCGCTGTGGTTTCCAGAAGCTACCTGCTCACATGGAGCTTACGGGGGGGGGGGGGGACCAAAACGGTCAAAGCCCAATTCCCTGAACAGCTGCATTTCAGGAAGCTGTAAGTTCTGTTCAAAAACAAGTGAAAGCCAGGTCATGGGGGAAGGCAGGGATCACACTCCACATGGAGTAGTTTAAAAAGTCTACCAAATGTATTCGGGGATTATCTCTGTATCTGCATGTCTAACCGTCTCTCTATGTAACTACGCATCTATCTCTGTATCTATCTAACCACCTAGCCATCCATTCACCCACCCACCTTCCCATCCACCCATCTATCTCTCATCTATTAATCATCTATCTATCTTTCCATCCATCTCTGTGTCTGTCTGTATGTCTATCTGTCTCTCCATCCATCTATCCTATCCCATCTTTTCACTTCATTTTTTTTCACCTAATGTTTGGAAAACTGATGAACAGTTATATCATAATCTGTGACTACTATTATTATGTGACCATAAAATAACCAATGTTCCTTTAATGAGCCCTTTCGTGATTTGTAGATATTGTTCTATTATCTCCTGGCATTGAATGGCCTTGAATGTGACTGTGGAGAAGTCAGGCCTGAGCCTGACTTCTTCCCCTGGTAAGTGACAAGTGACTTGAGTTTTCCTTACCAAACGTTTTAAAATCTGGCACATATCCCTCCCCTCCCCGCCACACAAGTATATATAATATAAAGCATGAATGGAAATTAGATGTATGTGGTTTAAAGAAAAGAGTATATATCATACATGAACACTTTAAAAACCAATACTAAACACCCCCGTGTACTTAGCACCCAATGAAGAACTAGAATATGTTCATCATCTTTAAAGCCCCCTGCTTGTTCCTCCCCAGTAAATGCTACTCCTCTCCACGGAGACTTACTACCCTAAATTTTGTGTTCAGCTCCTTGTTTTTTATCGTTTTACCTAAATTAATGTATATGTCAATTATCCACAAACAGTGTTAATTTGATGCACATTTTTATCTTTATGTAAATGCATTTTTCTGTAAATTTCAATTAAATGTAGTATTACAGTTCAAAGATATAGGTATCAGATATAGGTATCATACTGATGTGTCTAGCTGTAACTGAGTCATTTTCATGAATGCACAGGTTTCCATTGTCAAATATATTTATCCATTACCCTCTCAATAGTCATTTGGGTTGTTTCTGTGTTGTTTCTAATTTGGGACAATTACAAACAGTGCTGCCGTGGAGGTTTCTGAGTGCCTTCTACTGAACAAGTACAAGAGTTTCTCTAGGTTATGTACGTCAGAAGTGGAAATACCAGGTCACAGTGTGTCACATCTTTGATACTACTGTGCAATTCCAAAGTATTTTCTAAGAAATTGTACCAAATTTCCCCCCACCACCAATAAATGAGGGTTTCCTTTGTTCCACAATCTCAACAACTCTTGATATCATCAGGCTGCCTAAAAATTGAAATTTCAATGTATTATGGTTTTAATTTGTTTTTCTCTCACTTCTCATGAGATAGAGTATCTTAATTCTTATCTTTATTGGCTACTTTGTGTTTCTCCTTCTGTGAAAGGCCTCGTCATATTTTTGTCCATTTTTCTATTTACTTACGTGCTTTGACTTATTGAATTCTAAGCATTTTAAAAAATATGTTCTGCATCCTAATTGTTGGTCTTATATGTTACAAGTACCTTCCCCAAATTGGCAGTTTTTGATTTCAAAAAAAGTAATTAGTTTTAGAATGTTGTCAACTGTGCCAACTTTCCCCTGTGGTCAGTGTTTTGGTATCTTGTTTAAGAAATCTGTTCTTCCCAGAGCGTATAAAGATACCCTTTAGTATTTCCTTCTCTATTGATTTCTTTTTTCCCTTTTGAATACCTAATTGATCTGAAATTGATGTCTCCAAGGGAATGGAGTCAAGATTTGATTCTTTTTCTCTCTTTTGGATAATCAATGTCCCAGGGCCAGTTTTCTCACTGATCTGCAATTTGCTGTTAGACAGTCTCCCGTGTGCACGGGGCTCTTTCTGTTTGTCATCCTATTTACTTATTGTGTCCCACCGTCATACTGTTGCATATCTATGACTTTTTAACTTTGAACCTTCCTCTGTGTAACAGACCGGTTCACTCTATGAATAGTTTCTTTCCAATAACTGTCATCTAGGTTAATGTTTTCAACTTGCAGGGGTGATTTTTCTCCCCCAGGAAACACTTGGTAATATCTGGGTACATTTTGGGGTCTAATATCTGGGGGTTTTCTAAGGGCGTCTGGTGGTCAGAAATGCTGCTAAACATCCGACAATGCACAGGACACCCCCAGAACAAAATATGATCTGATCCAGATGTCGACAATTTGAGGCTGAGAAACCCTGTCCTACTAGTGGATTATAACCCAAACTATAGAACAAATATCCAGACCCCTACTGAAATACACAAATGGTTGAATATATAAATAGATAAATGAGGGAGAACAAACAAGCGTCACCTGCAGAATTTCAAATAATTTATGGGGCTATGTCCCTCCCCTCCCCCAGGAGGTGGAATATATGTCATTGTCTACTCCATAACTGTGAGCTGTGTGAAATCACTTCCTCCCACAGGGTACAGTTACGGGAACAGGAAAAGGCAACTTCACAGGACAAACGAGAAATGCCACGCCAGCCACAGGGTCCCGTAAACATCAACAGTGACAGTTGTGTGCTGCCTTCACTAAGGGGATGAAAAGGGTAGTTTACCTCTGTGGTTTTCTCCTCCCAAGCCCACCACTTCAGTCTGATCAGGAGGAAAATATCAGACAAATCCCACGTGAGAAGCATTCTACAAAAGATCTGAGCTGTCAGTCTTAAATCTTTCAAGGTCATCAAAAAAAAATGTGTGAGAAATGGTCACCATCAACAGGAGCTTAGGAGACATGACGACTAGATGTATATGGTGTCTTGAACAGAAGGGGGCTTTGGGTAAAAACTAAGGGCATTTGAATCAAGTGTCGACTTGAGTTAATAATATTGGTGCATTAAGTGTGACAAAGGTACCATGCAACGTAAGACATTAGGAACAGGAAAACTAGCCACGAGGGGGTCTGTCCTGTACTGAGCTCACAACATTTTTGTAACTCCAAATCTATTCTAAAATAAAACATTTATTTCAAAAAGATGGAACCCCCTCCTTTCTCTGTTTACCTCTCACTCCATTCCCCATGGCACAAAATGCCATTAATCCCCCGAGATGACAGAGGGGACACAGTCCCAGGCACAGAGGTCGTGGGCATTTGTGGGTTTGGAGACCCCAACACCTTCGTCTCCCGGACAGCACCCCGTTTTCCTCTTGAGGGAAATATAATATGCCGTTTAGTGGGATGTGCTCTTAGCGAAAGGTCACCCCAACATCCCATGTCTCGCCTGAGAGCCACCCCGGGCCCCTCTCCTGGCCCTGGAGCAGACAGCAAGGAGGGAGGTGAGCCAGCGCGGGCTCCTCCAGTCTTTGTACATTTTGTGTGGGCAGCAAGAAGAGGAAAGTCGGGCAGGAATTCCCTGTGGTGGGGCGGGAGGAGCTGAGGGAGTAGCTGCCTCTCTCTCTCTCTCTCTCTCTCTCTCTCTCTCTCTCTCTCTCTCTCTCTCTCTTTCTCTCTCTCTCTCTCTCTCTCCACTCCCCACCCTCTCTGAGACTCTGCCCACTGCCAAGCCCAGTGACCGTGTCTCTTATTAATTCTTGAGACCCATGGTATACATCCAACAAACCCTTTACTTTTTCTTAAATTAGCCAGACTGGCATTGACGGCCTGAACTAAGAATAGTATTGAATACACGAGGCATATTTCACCTGAAATCGAGTGAAAACAGATCCTCGTCTAGGCCAAGCAGGTTCAAAGGCCACATTATCCAGTGAATTAAGCTCCGGGTTTGTCCCAAACAATCACATCAGCTCCTAATAAGCTGCAAATCTTCTGTAAAGCAGGGTTTTACAGAAGCTCCAGGACCATCTTTTGAGTTATCAGTCATAGGCCGGCTTTCCCTTTGTCAAATACTTTTACTCTACTCTCTTACTCTCCTTCATAGTTCTCAGCTTTGCAAAAATATCTGCTTGGTAATAATGCCTTCCCCAGAAATGACCTTCCATCTGACCAGTGCTAGGCACAGGTTCTCCACAGATTCATGGGCATTTAGCATTTAAAACTGCAGAGACCTCAGCAAAGTATTTGTATTCGTTAGTAATCAACAATTCACTCATTCATTCATTCATTCATTCAACCCATTTGAGAGTCTCTCTGACTTGGAGAAAAGACCCCATTCGTCTGAGTTCTGGGCCCCTGTTCCACACCTTCTCACTTCCCTGAGTGTCAGGGAACCAGCTGACACTATGCAAACACTTGGCTCCAGCCTCGCATTCAGATATAATGACCTGAACTCCTTTGAAATCGACCTTCTGTGGGAAAAAGGAACAGAGAATAAATAGGTGGGAGGATATGAAAGAAAGAGGACCAGTCTTTTCTTCCTCCAGACACATAATCAGTGATTAGGGACCCAGATGCTTCCGAAATGGCTCTCTGTGGGGGAGGAAAAGGGGCAGACGAACGGCGGTGGGAGCACGGAAGAAAGGGCCCACATGTGCCATGGATGCTGCCGGGTTCACTTGAAGGAAAACACTTTGTGAAATTAAAAGGCATCCTTAGATGTCTAAGGAATGAAAGCGTTTTGCCTTTCTCCTTTTGGAGAGGCCTGCTTTGGAAGACACAACCCACGGGAGAGAATTTATAAAATGACAAACAGCCGCATCTGGGTTTTTTTCTTCTTAAAGGTTAACACACACGTGTGTGCACACACACATGCATACAGGCACAAAGCAATTTTTAAAACTGTTCTTCCTGATAATTTGCACAACAAAACTTGGCCCCCAGAATGGACGCCACACCTGTGTGTTAGCTGTGGGGTCACCCTGAGGTCACAGGCACAAAAATTAGCGGGGATGTGGCAGGAGGCGCTCGACAAGCAAAGAACCTGTTATAGCTGCGGTGTCAGTCCTCACATTGGGCAGGCTCCCTCCTGTTGCTGGCACTTAATTGGATGCCCTCTCCATGCCAGCTGTCCTGAAGTGGGGATGGATATCCTGCTGGCACCTGACCTACAAGACACGAGCCCACCTCTGGAGAGTGTCACACTGTCAACACAGAGAGTGTAGAAACAAAAGTCGCAATTTCAGAGACAAGTACCCAAGGAGACACGGCTGACCCTTCGGAGTTATTCTATTACGGCAGATGGCAGATCGAGCAGACCCACAATAACGCCAGACATTGGGAAGCTATGCTCAATTAGTGTCAAATTGACTTCATTAGAAAAGATCTACAGTTTTATTATTTTCTAATTATGAGAATTCAGACTAAAGGCTAATCACATTGCCAGATCCAGCTTTACCTCCAGCTGTTTTCATAAACAGATAAGACTTGTGTGTAATTAGAGAATTTTCAGTATGCAGCAAGCACCTTATTAATGCAAGCTTTTAAAGAGACAGAAAGCGTACCGCCTTACCAAATTAAACAAATAAACACTCACTCATGAAAGATCTATTCACTATTGTCTTAACTGGAAAACTGGTTTTTTTCTTTACGAATTTCTAACCGGTGGGCTGTGAACAAAATATAGTTTTACTGTACATTCCAAATGTTCGAATCTTGGTCTTACAAGCAGAGCTACCACAGCCAGCGGCCTCACCTGTGCTTGTTTGTGAATTTGCAAAGATTGGGACCCCTCAGATGACATGGCTCAGCGAAGCCTCATCACAGCTCGCCGATGGCAGAGCCGTGCACAGGACTCTGCTGGACGTTTGCAGCAGGCAGTTGGCGGTCACCACATTCAGGCTTCCTGTGAAGTGTAACACCACACGTACAACGGCTGCCCCAAATTGCTGGGCGTGAGTATCACCTCTCGGAGAGTTAAGGCCCCAGGAAATTTTGAGTTTTAGCCCTGGGTCCAGGAATGCGACAACCAAGAGTTGGCACACAGAAAGGATGGCAGAGAGCGTGAACTCATGTGAGAATAACGCTTCCTTGATTCAAAACCTGTAGTTTCGAGCAGCAAACGTTCCTGCCTGTAAGCAGCCACCTGCACAGGGATATCACGTAAGACTACTGGACCAGGAAACTCAAAGCCCAAAGCTGGCGGCCCATGCCAAGGGCCTCTGAGCAGCCGACTCGGGTCTCAGCTCCAAAGGACAGAGGGACAGCGAACGAGACCTCAATCCACACATGTGTTTACACGCCTGAATCGCGGGGCTCTCTCTGCAGATGCTCTCAGTCCAAACCAAAGGCTACACCTGCCCAGAATTAGTTCAATCATTAGATTCAGATGGACAACCCCTGGCACTAGGTCACAATCAACAGACTGCAAAGTGTAAAACAGATGAGTCAAAGAACGATTCCTTTCTTAAACTCACCCACCCCTCAACAAAAGCTGAAAGCAATAAAGGAAGAAAGCTGCTACTACATGCGGATGGAGCGGGACAAGAGAACGGATCGTTATTGGGCGAACTTTTATACCCACATAGAAAACGTGTCATGTACCACAGCACTTCCATTTTCAAGGGTCACAACACAAGCTGTATCACATGGCACCTTCAGACCACGTTGCTGAGCTGTGTCACAACGCTGGACCATGTGTAGTGACCCAAAACACTTAGGCCAACCCGCTGTTGCAGTCAAACTTGTCTGTGCTTAAAACAAACAAGAAGAAACGAGGTGATGAAAATCCAGTCTCGCCAAGGCAAAGGGCACCTGTCACATGTTATATTCCAAACAGAAGACCAACCCATATCCTGAAGTGCACACTGCTGCTTTCAAAGGGCTCGTCTGCGGCATAGTCTTAGGTAAGATACTCCACAAACTCTGCTGTACGTCCCTCACACATCACGTTCTGTTACCCTTGGAACACCCAGTGCTATTTCCGAGAGAACCAACACCCGCACTTTGCGGTTGGTGTGACATCGGGCTTGGAACTCACGTGCTAGGAACACACTTGGACTCGTGGAGGCCACGTCCTGGGTCCCTCCTGACGCCTGCTGCCTCCCAGCTGCAGCCGTTTAAGCCCCGAGGCTCCCGGGGCCCTGCCTGAGGCCGCAGCACTCGTGACCCGGGTGTGGACCCCACGCTGCGCCCCGGAAGGAAGGCCCGCGTCTCCCCGTCCTGGCTCATCGGTGCCGGCCTCGACAGACTAGTCAGAGTGTCCCTGCCACCAAATTGACGACCAGATAGGTCTACGGGTCTGTCCATGTGGCCGCGAGCTCGGAGGCTGTGACACGGGGGTGTCCCCGGGCCCGGCTCACCCGCCCACGTGCCCGCACAGGCGCACGTTCCGCACTCACTCACCTCAGCGTGAACCGATCCTCCGTGGAGTTTCTAGAGACCGACACGGGAAAGGTGAGCACGTCGCCGCGCCGCGCCGTCGTGGGCAGGTAGTGCACGGCCACGGTGCCGTCCAGGCGCAGCTCGCGGAGCGGAGGCCGGCTGTGGGCCTGGTGCAGAAACACCGTCCCGATCCTCTGCAGGGACGGCCCCGACTCGTCCACGTCGCCGCGCCCGGTCCCCGCGCCGCCACTCGCCCGCGCGGGCCCCCGCGCACAGTCCCCGCGCTCGTCCCCCGCGTGCACCGCGTAGTAGAGCTGCACCGCGCTGCCCTCCGCGGGCTCGGCCGGCCTCTTCCTCCCGGCCAGCACGGCCGGGGCGCTGAACCAGCTGGACAGCAGCTGCAGCCGCGCCACGCACAGCCCCAGGTCCCCGCGCAGCCGGCAGCCGCCCCGCACCTCCCGGGTCTCCCGGAAGGCGAACACCCGCAGGCAGGGCAGCTGCTCCCCGGGGCTGCGCTCGGCCCAGTCTCGGCCCACGACGTGGAACAGAACCTGCACGGTGGGCCGGCCCGGGTAGACGCGGTCGCGCAGGATGTGGGCCTTCAGCTTCCAGCCGAGGGCAAAGTGGCCGGGGAAGCCGAAGGGGCCGGCGGGCAGCAGCAGGTCCCGGCCCAGCGCCTGCTGCGCGGAGAAGGGCCCGTAGCTGGCGTTGAGCACGGGCGGCCGCCGGGCCTTGTACACCAGGAAGGACTCCACGCGCGACTGCAGGCTGGAGTTGCGCATGACGTCCTGGTCGGCCTCCTTGAGGAAGAAGGACGCGTCGGCGTGCTGCACGCGGTAGGTCACCGGCAGGTAGGTGGGCAGCAGCGAGAAGCGCTGGACGCTCTCCAGGGCGCCGCGGCTCTGCGTCACTGTGGGGGCAACGGAGGAGCGCAGTTACCAACCGTCCCCACGCGCGCCGACGCCCCCTGCCCCGCTCTGCGCCAGGGGCCAGTCCTGCCTCCACGCGGCGACCTCACGTCCCTCACTAATTAAGGTCGGTCAACAACCCACGGGACAGGAGGCCGTGGCCCACCACGTTAGTGGGGCTGAAACACGGCCGGCGCCTGCTGAGGGGGAAAAAAGGTTCCAAACGTCATTTTGACAGTGTGCCTTCTGTCCTGTTAGAAAAACACAGACACAGGAATTACATAATGCAAGAACCAATTTGATGGGTGTTAGCAATGGGAACTACTGGCCCGGGGATCACTGACTGGGCAACGCCACTCATTCCAGGGGAGCCCTTCCTGTCGTCGGGACGTGTCACCACCCCTGGCCATTCTGCCCCACAAGCACCTCAGGCCCTGACACTCGTGCCAGCCGGTTTCAAAGGCCGCTGGGGACGCTTTTCCAAGCCACAATGCTCTCCTGAGACTGCAGTTCTCTGGGCAAGTGTCGTGAGCAGAGGAGAAAGCCAAGGGCTCAGACACAGGGGCCCTGTCCGAGGTTTGCTGCACGGAGCTCGACACAGAAGCCAGCCACTGAACTGCTTGCCCCTCATGGGCTGGTCCACAGAATGAGGTGCTGACCGCAGGGCCCAAGCCCACGTCTAGTTATGACAGCCAGGGAGCTACGTGTCTTTCCCTGACAATTGTGGACAAGGAGCCAGTCAGACACGTGCATTCGACATGAGCTTGTAGACGGCCCAGAGTGAAGAACCCTCTCAGGGCAATGGCACCACCAGCCCCAGGGCACACTGGGCCCCACCTCGGCCATCAGGGCTTGCGTGGGCCTGAACCTTTGCGACTGCCGAGGCATGAGCCACTCCAACTGCCCCCACTGCAACCAATGTGACACGGTTCAACCTCCCTCCCAATCGGGAACTTTGTTTCCAAAAATCGGGATATGGTAGATACCATCAGAGACTTGGTTCCTTAACAGGATTATATCTTTAAGCCTTTCTGGAAATCACTCAGGATCGATGTTTTCTGTAAGTTTGTATCGCCACATGTGAGTTTTCGTGAAAGCCTAAAGAATTGGCACTGAATTGTGCGCTCGTGTTCTGCATGGGAGCTTTCTCGAGTGTCCCTTCACTGGGTCCCGCCGCCCCCACCCGGTGCTTCCTGTGGCTGAACGGCTCTGGCTACACGGTCCATCGGTGCCCTTCCCTACATCCCACACTTGCCCCATCACTGGGCTTCATGCCCTGGGATGGTTCTCTTTGTGCTCCAGTGGCTTCTGTGCAAATGAGCAGGGGCGCCATAGGGACCTTTGCTCCATTTTAATAACAGTCCTTAGGAGCGCACCTGGCAAACACTCAGTACTCAGTAAATATTTGATCAATGCGTGAGCAAACGAATCAATGCATGAATAACACTTTTCATCTATTACAGAGCAGATTCTAGTTTTACATTAGGATTTTATGCTGTCTTCTCTGCTGCTGTCACTGCACAATTAGAACCCTGGATCTTTTTGTCCAGGGTTCTAAGAGCCCCATGGCATCTGAGTGACTTGGAACTAAAACAGGAGCCTCTCTATGGAACAGGATCCCTTAAAAGACCAACGTCAGTGACACAATGTCCCCCGATTCTTAAAAATACATCCTGGCAACAATTACCTTCAGCTGTCAACACGTCAGCTTGTCATTCATTCCAGAAACTGCCAAAACCAAGTTCCCAAGTTACAGGTAGTTACACATCAATCCTGACACTTTGCAGTCTCTGCCGAACCTCTGAGTGCTACTACTTGAGGACTTCAAACATAATTATTCAACCAATTACATATTGTAAGGGCAATGGCTCTGGGTCCTCTGAGTTAATTCCGGAAAGCAACAGGGGGTCACATTCGAAGTCATTTCTGACCTTTATTCCACAACTGGCCTGTGTGTCCCTTTGCTTGGTATCTGACCTAAATGTTGATTGCTTAAAAATGTTCCAAGTTGACCTAAAGCCAGTGTTTTTTTTTTTCCTTAACAAAATGACAAAAGTAGTGCCAATATTTTTCACAATGCACAGAATGGGCTAAGAAGTAAACCCATCATCCTCAAATTCCCAAAGGGGTGACTATTCTAATCTGAGAACGGCCATTCCACTTACCAACGGGGAAGGTGTCAAGTAAGAAGGAAGCTGTGTGCAATAAATCTCAGCTAATGACCCACTAAGAAAACATGTATCACATTTCATTTGGGCACCATGGCTTTCAACACTTATTGGCAGGAAATGGCATGTTGATATCTTTAAGGACCTCCACTGCCCCGGACACAATTTATATTAATTTGAACATTTTTGAAAAGATAATTTATCCCTACATACTACTTTTAAGGAATAGGGGGGAAATGGGAATTTGAGGACAGACCTTTCAGTCTTCCCCTGAGCGGACCCAAAAGCAATATCTAAGGGACTGTGCTAGCAGGTACAACATCTGTGTCCCATGGTGGGGAGAATTCCTGAGACGTTATGGGACTCAGACACTGCATGTAGAAAATGCTCCCTGAGCTGCCAGATGAAACACAGGCACCCACTGTGCTTGCATTTCCAATAAACAGAAATAGTGCATGGGGCACGGTCATAATAAAAACAAAAAGTACATTTGTTGTTTATCTGAAATTTGACTGTAACTGGGCACCCGGTATTAGTGATTGAATATGGCACCCCCAAGCATGTCATAGAAAGAAAGCCTAGTCAGCCCCGGGGGGATTCTCTGGAGGTGTCCACGAGTGAAGGCTGAGCAGGTCACCTGAGCTCGGAGCAGACCAAGCCACCAGTCACTCACCAAACACAACCTGTGTCCCCTGCTCTGCTGCTCCCTCGCTCTGTGCTATAATGCCCATGCTCCCAAAGCAAATATCTAGCAGGAAAATTGCCCTCTGTTCTAGAACATTCCCTTTAGGGCCTACACATCTAAGACGACCCCCCCATTCACCCCAGCCAATGGGACCTCCACACCTAGGCAGGATTTAGGCTCTATCTTTCTCCTTGGGTCTGTCGCAGATTCTGCTCAGCAGCGTGGGTAAGGGAGCTTATTTCCCCGCCAAATTCTTTACTTAATAATCACATTCCCTTTGTTCCCCCCGCTGTTCTCTGCACTAGAACAACGAGGGAATGTGGTACTCCTGGCAACCCCATGTGTTTGGGGCTGAGACGCAGAGAGGGTACGTGGCTTGCCTGAAGTCACACAAGTGGGAGGGACAAGACAAACCCAGCAGGCAGTCTGCTCCTCCCCCACTAGGCAATGGGACTCTTAAGGGGAGACTCAAGGATTCAGGCCTGTTCTGCTCATCTTTCCAGGTTACAACACGTTTCACCCAGAATGTGGAGTGGGTGCCAGTGCTTGGCAATCAGCAGGGGTACAGAGAAAAATGCATTTTTTGCATTGTGATTGGCCAGGCATCTCTCTTAATGAATCTGGGAAGCAATGCCACTCACCCACAAAGCCCGCGGCCCATGGTCACTATTGCTTAGGCGGACACTGAAGTAGGTCCTTTGTGGTGATGTGTCTATACCAGCTACACCAGTTACAGGCGTGGGGCTTCAAGGACGTGCCCCTGCTGCAAACGTGACAATGACACGTGACATGCCCCCAGGACCACGCACAGAGCGGGACACACTGGGGGGCTCAATGTGTGTTCTTTATGTATTTATGATTCTTTAAGTGACAAAACGTTTGCTCCAGAGAAACACACACATTCTTTGGGATCTGTCTCAATAAAGGGACACTTTTAGGGGACCTGGAGAAGAACTGTACCCTCTCCCTCCCCCACACACTGCACTTGGAATGTAGGAGGAAGGCCCCAAGGTGGGGACAGACTCACTCCTCCATACACATTGCTCGAGTGTGCGGCTAAAACACAGAAGTCAATTCAGAGATCAGAAGGGAATCTGTCTCCATTTCTCAGGCACATTTTCATACGTTGAATGATTCAGGAAACTGGTATTTGCCTGCAGCTTCCTGAAGGAGCATGACGCCCACGGTGGCAAATGCAGCCGCCCTCTGTGTTGCTTTCAGTGCGAGAAGCGCTCCAGCCTCAAGAATCCCTTGTGATGAGAAACGTGTTTGTTCAGAGCCTGTGCAGTTACCTTCGCCACGAGCTGCACGTCTGCCTTTATCTAGTCATTGTGTCATGCTGGCACGGAGATGGGCGCCAGGCACTGTCCTCGGTGCTGGGAGACCAGATTCAACGGGACACACGAGATCCCCCTCCTCGTGAAGGTGACATCCTGCTGAGGGGCACAGACTGAAGCACAAGTCAGGACAGGAGCCCACGTGATGCAACCTCATGCCTGAGTCAGTGCCGTGAAGAAGAAGGCAGGGTTAGAGGACTGAAAGCCAGCCAGGCAGCCAAGCAAGACAAAGACCTGACACAGGGAGGCTGAAAACAGCCCCACGTTGCCACACAGATTAGTCAAGGGGAGTCCTTGTGAGTCTGTGCATTTCACTAGCTAAACGCAAAAGCCGGAAATTAAATGGAAAACCAGCCAGTCCCATGAGGAATGTCAGCCCAGGCTGACTGAGGATAACTCTCGGTTGCAGGAGGTTTCGTGCTCTGCTGAATATTTATCAGCATCCCTGACCTCAACCCACTAGACGCCGGCAGAAGTCCCCTGCCCAGCGTGAAGACTGCTAATGTCTCCGGACATAACCTAACATCCCTCTGGGGCGAGCTGCCAGATAAACACAGGGCACCCATTTGAATCTGCATTTCAGAATAACAATGAGTTATTTTCTTAGCCAAAGTATGTCCCAAATATTGCATGGGGCATGCTTGGTGTATCTGAAAATCAAATTTAACCGGACATTCTGGAATTTAATGTGCTGTATCAGGCAACGCTAGTCGGGAGACAGAATCACGGCTACCCGAGAACCTCCACTCCTGTTTTACAATTTAAGACACCATATGTGTGTCTGCCACCTATGTATGTATGTATGTTTCTATGTGTGTATGCAGCCATGCCAGTCATGGGTAATATGTTGAAACGCCATCCAGACTGGCGAAGGCACAATTGGAACTGACCTTCCGGACAAGTGAGTGTGGAAGACCCTCCTAGATGGGAGCTAGGTCAGTGTCTGTTATGCCCATATTCTGAAAATAGAGACAAAAGTCATGCCACACTGAACATGACACATTTTTTTTACAGACTTGACAAAGCGTTTCCTAAACCCCAGCGAACGTGCCGTCCAGGGTGCTATTTCACAGGAGCTGATTGGACAACACCTAAGAGAAGTGTGGAACCCTCTTCTCTCTGCCGCACTCATTGCACGCCTCGCAACCGATTCTAGATACGAAAAAAAATAAGGAAAGTTGATATTAGAAGAATGTTCAGTGTAGTGTCAGGGTTAAAGTTAGAAAATTAGACACAAACTAAATATCCAATGAAAACTATATTGAACCACTGCAGTCCTATTAAAATGGCCAAAATCCAAAACACAGACAACACCAAATGCTGGCGAGTATGTAGAGCGACAGGAACCCTCAGTCATGGCTGGTGGGAGTGCAAAATGGTGCAGCCACTTTCAAAGACAGTTTTGTGGTTTCTTATAAAACTAAACATACTCCTAACGAACGATCCAGTAATTACACTCCTTGATATTTATTGAAAGGAGTTGAAAATTTATGTCCACACAAAAACCTGCACAGGGGTGTTTAAAGCAGCTGTACTCATAATCACCAAAACTGGGAAACCACCAGGAGATCTGTCAGTAGGAGACGGAGAAATAAACTGCGGACTATAGTAATCGTCCATCCAGACAGTGGGCTGGTTACTCAGTGCTGAAAAGAAACGAGCTATCAAGCCACGGAAAGACATGGGGGAAGCTTAGATGTGTATTAACAAGTGAGAGAAGCCGATCTGAAAAGGCCACACACTGTGATTCCAACTCTATGACCTCCTGGAAAAGGCAGGACTATGGAGACAGTGAAACATAAGTGGTTGTCAGGGGATGGGAAGGGTGGAGCAGAAAGAATTTTAAGGGCAGTGAAACTACTCTGTGTGACACCATAATGGTGGGTCCAAGTCCTCGTACATTTGTCCAAACCCACAGAGCGTACACCACCAAGAGTGAACCCTCATGTGAATGGCCTTTTCTATTTGTTTTCTGGAGTCACTCTGCAGACCCCTCCTTCTCTGACAGGTCCTTGGAGGCAGAGGTCTGAATTGACTTGTGCACAGCTGCAGGTTCGGGGCTCAGCAAGTCCCAAGGCACAGAGAGACAGTAAGTAAATGTATGAATGAAAGAATAAACAGATGGGTAAGTGAAAGGATACTGGGCAAATAGCTCCGAGACAATCTCTCTCCATCAGGCTCGGCAGCTCATTACCCCAGACCCACACTTGAAAGGTCTTCGCTCCCGAATCTTCCTGGAAGCCCACTGAGATAAACTCTGGTGAGGAAGACGCCATTTGGACGTGGAGCACGGATTTTATTTTTAACCTCCAACCTAACGATGCCTAAGCACCCTCCCCCAGCAGCCCAGACGCATGTACTCCAGACGCAGTGAAAGCTGCTTTGCATTAGGCCTAGCAGAGGTTTAACTGACCCTCCCACACTCCTGGAAAAGTCAGGTGTGTGTGGCCACATACTTCAACCTGCCTTTACTCCACAGAAATGGGTGCTTCTGCCTTCTATCCCTTTGGGGTCGGCTATACCATCTGCCTGGTGTCCTCATTTAATTAATGAGCTAAATAAAGTGTGAACATGTGTTCATTTTGTATCTGTACGACAGTCACGATTTTTACCTCTGTGAAAATTATCTTTGACTGGGGAAGAAGAAACGACACTGGGTCCTGTGCTGGGAGGCAATGGCACGTCTCCCTCAGCTCACGCCTGCCGGCCACGTCTGCACCCTCAGTGTAGGCCCCACATTCGAACCCTAGGGAAGTCGGGGAGGGCCCAGCACGTGATCAGAGAAAGAAGAACGATGAAGCATGGTCATTGTATGACGCCATCAACAATCAACCTAACAAACCTGAAACCCCCTCTGAAGAACAGGATTGATACGTTTCCAGGCAGAAAATGGTAATTACGTGTCATGTGCTCAAGGTCCCAGAGCTGAGAGTTCCTAATTCCAGGGCGGGAACCACAGCAAGCTAACCCGGACCGACTCAATTTCCAGAAAGATTCTAGAAATCATTTCCCTCCCAAGCAGCATGAGATGTGCAGTCCGAAGTGTGATTTGAATGTAACTAAAACCAACATAAAATGTGACACACTGAAAATACTACAGCTAGGAAAGGGGCCCATCTCCCGTGTCCATGGGACACTGAATGACAAATGAGGCCCTCCCTGCAAAGCAGATGTTCTCGCATCTGCTCAGTTACCTGGAAGGCTACGAGGATCTCACTGCCAGGCTGCGTGGAGAGAGAGGGTTTCAGAAGCCAGCAAGTCAGCAGGTTGCCTGCAGGGCGCCTGCCCCTCGGAGCAGCTAGGGAAGTGACAGCTCAGGTCTGTCTGGAAACCCTGACAAGCTACAAGGTGCAGCTATTCCAGCCCAGGAGTCAGCGATCGCAGAGTGAGTCCCAGGACAATTGACTACATTTAAACAGTAGTGTGGTAGGGAGAACACTGTCCCCCCAAAGGTGCCATGTCCTGACCCCAGCATGCCTGTCACCCGTCATGGCAAACGGGACTTTCCAGATGTGATTATGTCAAGAACCATGGATGGGGAGATCTGGGGGGGCTCAATGCACGGACAAGGCTCTCAGAAGTGGAAGAGGGAGGCAAAAGTACAGGAGAAGGGAGAAAATGTGAGAACAGGCAATCCACCCCTGTTGGCCCTGAGGGGCAGGAAGTGGGCCAGGGGCCAAGGGTGCCGACAGCCTCCAGAAGCTGGAAAAGCCCAGGACACAGGTTCTCCCTGAAAACTTCCAGAAAGAAATGCAGCCTTGATGCCCCTGAATTTAGTTGAGTGAGAACTGAGTCAGACCTCTTGTCCGCCAGAAATGTAAGATAATAAATGTGTGTGATTTCAAGGCCCGAAGTGTGTGGTAATTGGTTACGGAAGCGATGGAAAATCAACACAAGTGGTAACTATGAATGAAGAGCAGCACCAATCTGCTAGATCAAAGCACTTCTTTTCCAGGGACACTCAGCACTGGAGGGTGGGGGTGAGGGTGGGGGGCACGAGAGCAGGCAAACACTTAGGTTAAGTGCTGCCAGGGCTGCAACTAACTCACAAGACATCTCTGTGTCCTCGGGCCTGGGCCAGTGCAGTCTCACAGCAGCCAGGACGGCCCACTGAGGGACTGTGCCTTCAGCCACACGAGTCCTCCAGCCCAGGAGCACTTGTGCAGTGCACAACCTGAACAACCATGTGTGGTGGCCTGAGAAGGGACGATGCCCATCTTCATCCAGGAAGGCCTTTGCTTTCTGTACAGAGGCGGAAACTTAACTGCGTTGTAGAGGAGGAGCGCACTCGGTGTCTTACGTGGTGGGAAACCTGTCACTCTGCACTTCTTGGTAGATTATTGCTTTGTAGCCCTCATTATCATTGGCACATGTACGCTTTGTGTTGCAATTTCAAAGTCTGAACAGGAGTAGGACAGGAACAGCATCCCAAGCATTTTGTAAGTACCGCTGGCTTGTTTGTCTGTTTTTGTAAAAACAGCCAGAAAATATAAATCTAAGCAATTGAAGCAAACTGCGGCATTTCTTTGACTCCAACATCTGAAGCTGCAGAGGTGTCAAAGGTTAGGATCCAGGTGTGCTAGCAGCACCGTCTCTTCCATCTGTCTCAGCCAAAATTAATGGATTTACTTTCAGGGTGGCTCACTGGTGCTAGTGGCCCCTAGCAGCTCCCCCCTTATTCCCCCCCCCAACCCCCCCACCCCGACCCCTGCGTCCAATCCAATGCAAACTGTAGCTTCTCTTCCTTAATAATTTAAAATCTGAGGCTTAATGACCATTGGCTCAGTCAGCCTGAGTCACATGCTCATGACTAAGCCAATCACAGTGGCCAGGGAAATAGAATATGCTAATTGGCCAGGCCTGGGCTCACGCATTTCCACAGGGACAGTGGGATGGTTTCAGCTGCACATGTGCCCCTGGACTGGGGCAGGGGGGTTCCCCAGAGGGCAAGATGGGACTAACAAAAACATGAGGTCTGATATACCAATGTTGCTGTGCAAGTTTTAGTCCCAGTTTAAAGGAAGGAAAACCTTAACAGGCCACTTGCCCTTATTTTATTCTGTCTGCTGTGGCTTCACGCCTCTGCATTTGGTTTCTTTGGAAAAAGGTTTCCACATAAAGGTGTTTTACAGGAAAATTGAGGAAGAGAAGGATGGCGGTGGCGGGGGGAATGATATTTACTGTGTTTTTGCCAAGTGTCAGGCACTTTTGATTTATTATATTATTAGGTGTTCACCATAGTACGAAGGCAAGTATTTTATTATCCCCACTCAGCAGGTAAGAAAATTAAGGCTGAGAGAATCTGGACAGTTGGCCCACGGTGACAAAGTGGTCAAGCCTGGATTTGAAGCGAGCTCTGTCTGCTTCCAGAATGAGCAGCCTTCACCTCCGGGATGCTGGCTTCACAGGAAAATGGAAACTGATTTCTTACAAAACTCCTAACTAGAGAGAAGCAGCCCTTTCCCTTCTATGCGTCTCTGAGGATAACCATGAGTTAGAGACGCCACCGTGCTCCCAAGAAACTCCTCATCTATTTTCCTCTTAATTTATGTCCTTTTAATAAAACGGGGAATAAGTGGCCAATAATTCATTCACTCGCTACCATGTTAAAAAAGAAAATGAAAACTGGCGGTAAAGCGGGTAGTGAAGGAAGCGGGTTGTGGGTCAGGCGGCCAGGTTTTAGAACCAAGACAACCATCCACCAGCTTCCCTCTTGCCACGGTGGGACTTCAGGAATCATTTAATCTGCCTGATTCTCCTGTTCTTCATCTGCAAAACGAGGATAATAACCCAACTGTATGCACCTCGGAGCACTGTTGAGAGACTCACATGAGTCATTCCATGTCCATGTTCGACCCATGTCAGCTAGTATATTGTTAATATGACTATTTTCAGAACTGGCAATCTGGCCATCCTAGAGAAAACCCACCAAAAGCTGCCTACATACTCAAGATGCAGGAAGGAAGGAAGGAAGGAAGGAAGGAAGGAAGGAAGGAAGGAAGGAAGGAAGGAAGGAAGGAAGGAAGGAAGGAAGGAAGGAAGGAAGGAAGGAAGGAAGGAAGGAAGGAAGGAAGGAAGGAAGGAAGGAAGGAAGGAAGGAAGGAAGGAAGGAAGGAAGGAAGGAAGGAAGGAAGGAAGGAAGGAAGGAAGGAAGGAAGGAAGGAAGGAAGGAAGGAAGGAAGGAAGGAAGGAAGGAAGGAAGGAAGGAAGGAAGGAAGGAAGGAAGGAAGGAAGGAAGGAAGGAAGGAAGGAAGGAAGGAAGGAAGGAAGGAAGGAAGGAAGGAAGGAAGGAAGGAGTGAAAAACGGTTAGATCCAGTTCAATTCAGTAATAGAAAAATACATTTCTCAGAATGAAAAAAGGCTCAAGTGTACAGTAAGACTAGAGCTAGACGACGACTGTACAACAGTTAGAAAGTAGTTGATTTTCAGTGGGTCCTCTTACAAAGTTCTGAGTCCCCAGGAATGACAGATGTAGGGAAAACCTTCGTTATTTGTTTTTACCATCAGACACTTACTCATTGAGGGCACGTTTCTCTGAGCCTCATGAAACTTAGTGTTTCCCATAAGGAAAGTGCTTTTGAAAGCACTGAATTCTGTCAACACCAGGTAGCTGGGACGCTTTGAAAATGATTCAGTAAATGTTCTGCTCTACCAGAAGGTGCTTGTTTGAGAGCCCCAGGCTCCTGAGAGGAGTATTTGCCTAAAACAGTACCCACCACCAGCTGGATTCAATGGTGAGCTTCGGGGTCACAAGGTTATTTCACCCTGACAAGGGATCTGTCTGCTTCTAAACGCATGTGAGTCTTTATGAAACAGGACTTTTGTGACTTCCTTGTTCGTTTGTTTACTGCCTCCTTTAAAGCTATTCATTAGCTGGAATTTGCCAATAAAAACTCGATAACCAGTAGTCTAAGCTTCTTATCCCACAAAAAAAAAAAAAAGAAAAAAAAAAAGAAAAAAAAGAAAAAAACAGAGTCAAATGGGCCATAAAGGGTCCATAGCCAAGAATACGGTCACTGTTGCAATGGGACTAACTTTTGGGGCCACCCTCAGTGTGGGCCGGGGCCACACGAGACACGCAATTCACCACTATTTAAAGGGGACGTGGTTCTGCAGCCTGAAGTTCCCAAAGGTCTGCCCACTTGATCCCCAAGCTCCGGGGCCTGGGTCTGCCGGGCTGTCGGGAGTGGGGGATGCACTGGGCATCCCTGTGGGTGTGAGTGGCCGTCAGTCAGGGCACCCCAGCCCAGGGTGTGTCAGCGCACACCCGTCCAGGCGGGTCCCCTCACCGGGCTCTCCTGCCCACTGCCCATCAGCCTGCCTTGTTTCTAACGCAGAAAGGGTAAAACCCACTTCACAGACTTGGGCCCTAGGAAATCTAATTGTGTTGGTTTGTCTATAACACAGCTTAATTGCTTCCCCATTCTGCTGTGCGTTGTGAAGTGAACCCACCTCAAATGTTCCCCGTGGATTGTCCCAGCCCTCTCGCGTGTGAGCAGGTGATGGAATCCCCAAGACTCCAATGACCGATCGTTTACTATTTAGATCTCACACTGCTTTTCAGATGTTCACTATCTGATCGATCCCTCCCTCTCCCACATCAATAAGCCATTAGTTCCTAATTCCTCCTTTCCAATGAGAAACCAGGGAACCCTGAGAGTGGGGTGCAGCTGAAAACACACAGACTCCATCCAGACCAGGTAGAGAGCGCCACTGCTCCCAGCATTCCGGGAAAGGTGAAATGCCAATTGCTTGTCAGTTGTCCCCCAGCTAGCGTGACACCCACCCGAGACCCCCAGCAGCACCTGTCACATCAGTGACAAATCCCACCTGTTAGTTTGTTTTCTACAAAAGCCTTTGACATAGCTCCCACCACTGGAATATCTTATTAGCGGAAAGAATGTGAGGAGGAAAGAATCCTGGATGACTTATTAGCAATTTAAGAAATGCTTAGCCCTCCCTGTCGGGGTCTGGCTGCACAAACCCCTGACACAGCCTCCCTGAGTAAGTAGGTGGCGTTTACACAGAGTCCCACATGAAGCTGGGAAGTAGAGGCCATGGCAACGGGCTGACATGCTTTCCAGCTTGACGGGACAGCAAGAGCAAAGGCCCTGAGGCAGACACACAGCCACAGGCCAGACAGGTGAGGTCTCAAATCATGAGAATTTGGACTTTGTTCTGCACGTGATAAGAAGCCCTTAAAGTTTGGAGCCAGAGAACAAAACTGAGTTGATGACAGGAAGGCATCTTGCTGAGCAGAAAGCCCAGCAGGGAGGCAACTGCAATAATGAAACCAAGTGGGTTAGTGTGGACGGCGGTTAGTGTGGATGGGGCAGGATTTGGAGAGAAGGTCTGCACACACTTGCCTAAGAGCAGGAGGTCTTTCCAGCTCCCAACTGGGCGGGCAGTGTCCCACCTGTCCAGTGAGAGCCAAAGCACAGCAGGACCCCCCAGCTGGCTGCCCCTCGGCAGCTGTAAGAAGTGCTCAGACCCACCCCACCCCGTGCTGACTGCTGTGTGTGATGTGGCCCAAACCTGGAAGCTTCCTCAAGTCCCAGCTGATTCTACAGCGTAGCGAGGACCCCCGTCAGATGATCTCAGGGTCCTTTCTCGGTGTCTCATTGTGACAATATGATTGTCCCCATTTGAGCAACGTGGACACCAAGAATGGAAACGAAACAAAAGGTGTGTGTCAGGTTGCAGGGGAGTAAGAGGGACCAAGAGCAGGAAAGAAGGGGTGTCCCCTTCCCACCTCAGCTCCCACATTGCCGGTATTACTAAGAGCTGGCTACTCAGCATGAGACCTTTCTTCTGAGGTGACTTACAAGCACATTGAATTAACAGTGCAAGCGTGGAATGTTAAGCGTGGCTGGATTAATAGGTGTCACTGGAAGGGAATTTGAAACTGCAACCTTAAAAGCCTTGCATGTTTGGGGAACTGATGTAAAGAAGAAGGAGAAAAACAAAGCTGACATGATCAGAGCAAGGAGAGTCCTGGCAGCACAGCAGACAAAGGACTCTGCCCAACCTCACGGGGTCGCCTTCCCCTCCCGCTACCACCCTTTTCAATCAGAAAATGACATTCTTTTCCGGTCACAGGCTTTATCCAGATTGTCAGTATTTCCCTACCAGGTCCATGCGCGGTCTCTTTTCCTGCATTTCTGTTGAACAGCATGTGTGAAAGCCCATTACATAGATACAGTGAGAAACTAGAAGGATGGAGGCCCATTTATTCAGGGTATTGTGTGGGGGAAGAGAGGGGTCTGCCAAGTGACCCCCACTTCACTCCATCATCAAAGAAGAACATCGAGTCAGAATATAAAGAACCCAGTACGCCAAGAATCGGGGTGTCGGAATCCACTAGCACAGAAGGTTCTCTAAAAGCAGGCCGGAAATTAAACCATGTTTTCTTTAAAGACAGAAACTCACCTCTCATCCTCTTTTCCCTTGCTCCTCAATTCATCTGCCAACAACTTATGTTCCTGAGTGAACACAGCATATCTCGCTCTCTAATAGGAGTGCTTAAAAAGTATGCAACCCACTTGGCTCTGCCTGCACACTCTTCTCCCCAGAGCGACTGGACGCTGTGTCTTCTGACAACTCCGGTTGCCAGACACCCCGTAGCCAGGAGCAGGAATGACCTGGGCACAGTGCAGGTGACAGGAAGTGAGCCTGCGAGGCTGGGTCCTCACTTAGAATGTCAGAAGCCTGAGAAGCCAGGGCCCTCTCTTCTCCTGCATTCAGGGTATGGCCATGTGGAAGGGGAAAGAGCCAGATTTAAATCCTTTTGTAAAAAATTCTAATGGTGAAACCCCAAGGTGGCCATCACTAGGCAAAAAGGCATCTGTGGTGTGAAGAGGGAAAAAGGGACACTGGTTCTGGACTTTCAGAAGGAACCTGCCCTTCCCCAAACTTGGTGCTTAGGACACTCAGGTGGATGGTGGCAGAATGTCACCGCCACAGGTCTCTGTTACTTCTTGGAGAAAAGCCCTCCCCACTGCCCACAGCAGATGCTGCACACCGAAGGCCCACGAGCCAAGTCTGCCCCAAAGCCTGCGTGGTATTATTTGATTCAGGATTAATTCTTAATGCCAATATTTATAAAACATTAGATTTCACATAAAAATCTTGATGCTAGGTTCTTCCTTCAACACATTGCAAGATGTGACCAATCTGTGACTCCATCGTCACACCGCGACACGTGACAGCACGGTGCTCACTAGGTGGGCCGAGGACTCGCGGCATTGCCACAGTCCCCACCCAGCCCCTACGCCTCCTTTGTGTCACACGCTTTCCCTCCAGGCGTTGGACTTGTTCATCTCCAGAATGCAGGATCATTCACAAAGCCCAGATGTTTAAATTGATCTCTCTGGCTACCACGTGGGGACTAGGTCGCGGGTAGGGGACAAGGACGAGGGAGGACTAGAAGGGGGCGTTGCCACAGTCCAGGGGAGAGATGATGGAGGTAGCAGTGCAGGTGATAGGAAGTGACCACAATACGGACATAGTTCAAAGGCACAGGTGACAGGACTTGGTGACAGTTTGGACGAGGCGTGTAACATCTACTCTGGCCTCACCAAGCCCACTTCTTACCCATTTTGGCTCACATCTCGTTTTCCTCATTTATCTTCCTTCCATCACAAGGCACAATGGAAGAGTTAGAAGATAAATGTCGCGTAGAACTTTCTAGTTTGTTCTCAGGTACAGATGGCAATCCAATGTCAGAGACAATGACTTTTACACAGTCTGGCACTGAGAACATCAGTGATTCATGGCTGAAAGGACAACACTGGCCAGCAAGGTGACACCCACTGCCAGTTCCCCTGGAAGAATAAAACACCACACTTAACTGCCCTTAATTAGCTATTATGCGTCGTCGTTCCTGGTGCCCTTGTATTTGAACCTAATGAAAATGTAAGATGTTACGCACAGAGAAAATACAGTATTTACAAAACCGACAAATGGTGGCCAAAAGAACCCTTCACCTGTTGTTTGGAGCGTTCCCGCTACTTGAAAAACGCTTCTGGCCCTTGAACCAAAATCCTATTCATCTTTTAAGCATTAGGTCAAATTCCACCTCGCCCATGAAGCAGTTTTTCTGAGCACCCCATCACTGATCCCATTTTTCTCTAAACTTCTACAGCAATTATTATTTGTTCAGTGGACCATGCGATTAGCCCGAGTTCCACGTGATGTCCCACCTAATATTGCCGACTGAAGTTTAGATCATTAATTGTGATGAAGAATACTTTATCAAACCCACAACCCCACAAACACAATCAAAATCAAATTTACCCAAAATGAGATCTTATGTGCTTGGGACACACTGATTATGACAAAATAAAAAAACACTCCTGTAAATTAACAAAAAATAGAAATGATTTGAATTTAGAATTGAATTCCCAGCAGGTTCTCCACCCCCATCCACCCCCAGTTTTCTTAGGCTTATAAAAAAACAACCAACAACTCTAAAGTGTTGGAGAATTTGGTTTCTTTACTCACAGTAAGGTAGCCACATACTGAAGGCATCATGAACTTGAACTTCTGAATCTAAACACATGCCCTATTTCTCAGTGGTGACAGTGCAGAAACCAGGTGACAATCAAATAACCAAGTGCATATACTAATGGCAGTTAGTCTAATCACAGATAAAACATATTAAGAATCAATGCTATTTCACTAGTTGCTAAGAGATTAGATGCGAGAATAAATCTGAGTCACTTATTTTACAGTGTGGCAACAATGAAAACAATAAACGTTGAAAGTTTAACATTCGAAACACTATCCTTCAGAACAAAGTACTCAAAATGTCCAGCCACAGTTTGGCTGCCACCTAATTACGTAGCAACAAGGAACTGGTTAATGAGATCGTGTGAACAGCCCCTATCTTCATCTTTATCACATTTTGCATTATTGCTTATTTCATGTCTGTGAATGGAATGCTGAAAGGTCAAGAAGCTTCTCTATCCTGCTCACCATTTATTTGCAGAATCTGCACAATGTCTGGCATTTAGAAGGCCTTTAGCTCAGACGTAATTGTTGAGTAAAGCACAATGGTTGCATAAATCAGGCAGCTGGTAAAATGATAATCTAGGGTAGAAACACGCAATGGTATGGGAATGTTTTCATCAGACATACACGTGCAAATATATAATGACATTACATCTTTGGAAACAAAAACACACAACCCTGCATACAGATGCGTGTGCACAAGGTTAAAAGAACAAAATACTCACAAAACAGAAGACCCAATGGTGAATTAGGCAGCAGACTTGAGCAGACCTGACAACCTACCTGGAATTCTTGAACAGGATGTAGGGTACAAGAAGCCATACACAGACAGACACATAGTAGCTGATGCCGTTTGCATAAAACTCAAAAGCAGGCAAAACCAACCTATGTTCAGGATGGTGGTTACCCTTGGGAATAAGCACTAGTGACTACAAGAGGGTGTGGGAGCTTCTGGGTGCCAAAGAAGGTCTATCTCTCGTTTTTTCTCACTCGGCCTTATTGAGTAGAATTGACAAACACAATTGTAAGACATGTCAAGTGTCCATCATGATGGTTTGATGTACGTACCCACCGTGAAAGCATTGCTCCCACCAAGTTAACACATCTGGGAGGAATCCTTTCATACACAATGTATGTCTATGCCATCATCACAATACACACTGTAAATTTCTCACAGCTTTGTTCTTCAGTTATATATAGTACACACACACACATACATACACATATGCATACACATACATACATATGCATATATACACACAACATACACACGCATGCACACACATACACACATATACATACACATGCATAACGCACACATACATATGCATGCACACACACACATGCATACATACATATACGTACACACATATGCACACGCACACGCATGCACAAATGCACACATACATGCACACACGTACATACACGTACACATACATAACACACACATGCACATGCATGCATACATATACATAACATACACATACACACATGCACACACACATGCATATACACATACATAACATACACATATGCATACACATGCATACATATACATATATACACATACATACAAAACATGCACTCACAAGCGCACACATACTGGCACACACATACACACATGAACATACACATACACACATGCATACACACACATGTACACACATGTATTTTGGTGAGAACATTTAAATTCTTCTCTCTCAGCACATGTCATCTCCGCAGCAGCATTACCAGTGACAGTCACTATGTTTCAGGTGAAATCCTCAGACCTCATTCATCTTGAAGCTGAAAGTTTGCACCCTTTTTGCCAGTGTCTCCCCATTTCCCCACCCGTCAGACCCTCGCAACCACTTTTCTATCTCCTGATCATGGACATACTGATTTTTAATTATCCAGTTGATCCCTTTTCTTTGCAGATGTTACATTTCAATAAACACATTTATTTGTAAATACTGATACAGTTTCTCACTGGGGATAAAATGTATGACTGACTTGCTGATTTTCCTTTTGTTTTTTATTTCATAGAGTGATCAAGTGTTTCTTTTATAATACTCCTATAATATTAAAAGTTGTTCCTGTTTTAAAGAGAGCGTTTTGGAGCCCTATTAAAATCCCACCTAGGTGGGACAGGACGAGACCCAGCACCGCGCGGACCCGCCCGGGTGTCGCAGTACCGCAGGGCCAGCACTGGGGGCGCGCTCGTCGCCCCAGGAAAGAGGCCGCTGTGACGCCGGAAGGAATGGGCGCCGGGACCCCATTCTCCTCCCTGTGCCACCCGTAAGGACCATCCTCCTGGGACACCGGGCAGGGCGGGGAAGAACGCGGAGCGGCCCACGGAAGTGGACCTTTCCCGCCCTGCAAGCTCACGCCCCACGCGCCCTCCCACTCAGTTCACGGGAGACGGGGCCGCGCGCTCACACGGCGCCTCTTACCCTCTGCGCTCACGACGAACATCGTTATCTGGCTTTGCTCTGGATTGCCACCCGCACGCGTGTTTTTCTTTTGCTTCCACTTTCCCTGTCTTTTAGGTAATGGACAACCTTCAAAACAAAGGGCATTTGTCGCTGTTTCTCTAAAGAGACCCGTGCCCTGCAGAAGTCGCCGTGTTTACAGACTTCTGCGTGGCAGCCGTGGGTGCTTCTTGTTTATGTACGTGGGGACTCGCTTCCCTTGGTGTGGATTTCACGTCAGCACGAATAAACACCTTACTAGCTATCGCAACACAATTCCATGGAGAAAAATGTGCTTTGTATCTGAAATACTGCTCTCCCGGAGTGTTTTCAGAAGCACCGTACACGTAATATAAAATAGCAGGTGATTGCAAAACAAGTATTCCACGGACACCAAAGAGGACAGCATGAAAGGGTCAGGTAATTCAGAGGACACTGGCCAGCAAGAGAGAGCGTTGCCTGCTGGTGGTGGAAGCGTTGGGCGGGGGGAGTTCCTGGGCCAATTGAAAGCAATAGGTTTTAGATTGAGGGAGAAAAACCAAAAACCACGTTTAAATTTGCCACATAAAAACCCTCAGATAAAAGTGCTCTCGGAGACAAAAATGCCTTTGCCTTGTTATAAAAATGAAGTTGTGCTTCTTTAAAGAGAAAGAAACATTAGGCACAAATGTTTGCACAGATGTTAATCCTTTGGTGGCCCGTGAGAAATCACGCTAAGACATGGTTTCTCATCCCGGCACTACTGAAATGTGGGGCTGGAGGGTCTTGTTGGGGGGCCGTCCTGTGTGCTGGACGACACTTAGCAGCATCGCCGGCCTCCGTCCAAGAGCACCTCGTGCAGGTGTGATAACCACGCCTCCACACACAGCCAAAGAGCCTCCAATACTTTCTCGTTAGTTGACAACACCGAGCTTGTGACACTCCACAAGGAAATCTTAATGTCTTACATCTCTCCAGTCGCTGGAAGGTGAGGGATCTCTGATCTCCGGTCCATAGCAGGCCCTTTAGGAGGGTGTGCAGTCCCATTTCCCGCAGTCCACACCACTCCCTAGAGTCTCCCAGCAGCTGTCCATTACCACTTACCATTTCCTTTAAACCGTTCTCACCTTACACCTGCCTGTTTCACTCACGTACCGGGGATGCCAAAAACATGTATACCCATTTTAAGAGATGTTACCTATACTTTTCAAAGTTGAATTGAATTACGGTAGCAATGTGTAGTATGACATTCGCTCAAAAGATGGCGTTAACTAAATGAGTGCTAGCATCACCATGCAACAGGCAGACAAAGAAAATGGTGGAAACACGGCTGTCGTTTGAGGAGCGCAAGACCATGTTGAAGTGGCGTTTGAGATTCGAGAACGTTGTGGAAGTACAAGGACAATGGAGACGTGAGCAAGCAGCAGCACCTCCAACACGCCTGATAAGTGCACGCGGTCGTGATAAGTTTGAGACGCAGGGTGCTGCGTGAAGAAAGTGAAACGGCATGCGCAGCCATACAAGCGGACACCTTGGTCAGCGTTGCTCAAGCAGTAATTCGCCGTCATCAGAAGAGTCTGGACGCTGATGGGAACTACTTCGAGCACCTCTCGTAAATGCAAAAGTCAAACGAGACTTGTTTTCATCTTTTGTTATCAATATACGTTATTACAATTTTAATAGCTTTTTCCTTTCTTAAAATGTGCATACATTTTTTGGCACCCTCTGATATTTCACTGCTGGCCTATATGGAATTGGAATCTGCAGCATCTGCTCTAAATGCAAAGAGCCTAAAAGTTTCTGCCATAAAATAACTAATTTTTGGCAAATAAGCACAAAGAGCAGTAAAGGAAATTACCTAAAGATCAGCATTAGAAACCATCACCGTGGTCTCACTAAGGCCCAGGATAGCTGCCCGTTATTTGACTTGTAGGGTGAAAATTAGTACCATTCTTTGTTCGTCTCTCAGGTTTGTAGCCATTGTGACACTTGCAAAGACCCTTGCCGCAAATAAAACTGAAATTAATAAAACAAAAAAGAAAACAAACAAACAAAATAATCTGTTGCCTCCTGATCATCTATACGGGTCGTCCATCACGACACAACTAATGGTATTTCTATAGCCAATAACGCACTGTATTGATTGGTTATCAGTGAACAAGCTAAGCGGATTAAATGACTCTTCCATTCATTTCTCGAAATCTTACTTAAATGGTCTCCGCTATAATATTGTTCCAAATACCAGGAAAAATCAATGAGATTAGAGATCTTGCTGCTAAACCTAAGTGGCCATGTTAGTCCTTGCTGTATAATAAATGGAATTAAAGTAACCATCGTCTGCCTTTACAGCACACACCTCCCACCAAACACACAGATGGAGTAGGCTTTATTGCAGGAGAAAGAGAGGAAAGAGAAGAGAGCAAGAGGAAGGGAGCGGAGGGAGGGAGGGAGGGGGCGGGTTGTCTGTGACTCAACAACATGCCTCATGCCTTTGATACTAGCCTGATACTTAACACCCAGAGATGCCAAAAAAAAAAAAAAAAAGGAACTCCCGACACATTGTAGCGAAACACGGAAACAGTCACGTGGTCAATAAACTCTAATTGCCACCTTTGGGGAGAGGAGCTGGAAATCTCAAGGCCTCTGCTTGGAGGCAGTGCGGCCAGACCTGGAAGACTCAGTCAGACACCCATTCTCCCTGATTTTGTGTCTTTTACCAGAAAAGCAGGCCCAGGTCAAAATTAACCTCTAGCGCAGTAGTACCGGGTGACTGCCATGTAACAGGACAGCCTGCTTTCCTTCCACCAGGTCACGGGAGCTGTAGAAGACAGCTGCCATCCTGAGGCTGTGCTCGCCAGGTGGCCGGAGGACGGGTCGGGCAGCCACAGCTGTTAGGAGGCTTGTTGGACACGAAGAAGCTCTCCTCCCTGTCCCCTGGGTCATGACACCAGGAGACAACACAGAGCTCCAGCCTGAAGGCTGAGATTCCAGGTGAAAGGACAGAAGGAGGGCCCCTGCCTCACCTGCCCACTCCTGGGTGGGAGTGCTGGGAGGGCCGTCCACACAGGACACTCGTCCCTGTCCTGTCCCTGTCCTGGGATGCTTGCCAGGCCTTTCAGAAAAAGAATCGTTTCAACCACACCTGAGTCACACTATGGGCGACAGGTGAGGGTGGGCTCCGGGCACCTCATCCGATTCACTGCGCCCCCCCCCACGCAGGCACAAACGGGGAGCAGAGTCCTCCAGAAGACACTCATAACACACAGGTGCAACCTGCAAGGACGTAAGGCAGGGGACTGCAGCACTGTGTGTGAGGTCACCTTCAGCAGCAACCGTAGAGCTTGGTAGGCATTGTCATCGGGCAAAGCTCCACTTCACGGCATTGGCTCATTTTCAGGTGATTTCCTTGTTAGAGGGATTGCAGAATCAATACCTGCAAACACAGGTTTGGCCACTGTCCTGAGACCCCACGCACACCTGCTCACGGATGTGGGCATGTCTGCTGAGTGCCACCTTCTCAGCGCCACGCAACCTGGCCGTGTCCTAGGAGCCCTCTTGTCCTGCTCCTCAGCTGGGAGGTGGAGAGCCCCAGACAGCAGACGGCATGGTCCAACCCCACCCCGTTTTCTCCCCCTCGCCCACACACTAATCTCTCCATCCTCATTTTCTTCATTTGCATTCTTCAGTGGTCTGCTAAGATTACATGAGCCAGTATTGGTGCTGAGGGCTTAGGATCGGGTCTGGCCCACGGACAGGGGCTGTGAACCGTCAGCGGTCCGTATAAAACATAAGACAGTAGAGGATACGAGCGACGCTGCTCCAGCCTGCAGGACACATCACATGGTGCACACTCAGCAAGACCCTCCTTCAAAAAGAAAGAAGCAAGGGAACGAGCTTCCGAAGGTAAGAATGACAAACGGTTCACCTGTGTAGAGATCTGATTCTACCATTATCCTGTAAACCATCCTGTCCCACAGACCCACCGGCCCTACTGAACGAGAATTGTGGAGATGCCGTCAGGTGGGCAGGAGCAGGAGTGGGAGGAGCTCTAGGGGGGTGGGGGGGTGACATTCAGTTAGGCACTTGTATCACCAGGGAGGGCCAGGCCCAGGACAGAGCTTTCCAGGACGGAGGACATTTACGGATGATGACAAAATGCCAGCCAATCAACACTCCAGGCAGAGAAGTGACACTTACAAAGGCCAAACAACAGGTCTGCGCTGTCCACCTGTGGGACGCCATGTAAACGGAGCGCGAGCCAGGCAGGTGCCTGCAGAGCTGGTCAGAGAATCTGTCTTCCCTCTACTGCAAGGAAAGGTTATCAGAGGATGGGAAATGGCAGTGATGTGATTTCATTTGCATTTAAAATCACATTCCTGCTGCTGCCAGGGGGATGGCGTGTGAGGGGCCAGGGGCAGGCCTGGGAGGACCGATTAGGACACTGGCCTGGACCGGCGGTGGGACTGGAGATGGGAAGATGTCATCAGCTTCAAAATACATTCAGGAGAACTCAGGACTTGCAAAGAACTGTGAGGTGTGGGGGTGGCCAGTGGGTTGCAGTGCTTTGTAGTGTTGAACAAAGAGTGTTCTATTTTTTCTCTCTCAATAAAGAAACACTATTTTTCTTACATACACATAAGCCATGCTTGCTGGGAGCAGAGAGATTTCATCATGAATTTCATCCTTGATCGGGGACCTCCAAGGGGTCGGTATTTGGTGGTGACAGTGAAGAGCTGCACGCCCCCCAGAGCCCACAGTGTGTGGGGACCCATACTGAAGGGAGTGGCACGACATCTCCTGGTCTTTTGCACCCGAGTCTCCTTCTCCCCCCACCACCGGCTTCCCCTCCAGTGGAGAGACCTGTGTCCTCCCCACTCAGGGACCATCATGGACTCCTCTCCGTCTCATGCTCCTTCTCTAATCTGTCACCCACTTCTGTTGGCTCCACCTCTAAAAGATGTGCAAATCCCACTTCCTCCCACCGGCCTCTCTTACCTGCCTTCCTGACTGGTGCCTGTGCCTGCCCCACAATCCATTCTCCACGCAGTGGCTGGCATGAGCCTGTCAAGGTCCATGGCCCCCGAGAGGCTCTTCTCCTCCTTCTGAGTGAATGTCCCTACAGCAGCCTTCCAGGACCCCAGCCCGTCAAGCTCGTGGCTGTTCTCCGACCGCTGTCACCTCGCTCTCCACCCAGCCACCCTGGCCTCTCCCAGTGACCCTCACTGGTCAGCTGCCCCCCCACCGGGGCCTCTGCACCTGCCATTCACTCCACCTGGAGAGAGCTTTGCTCAGGCATCTTTGTAATGAGTCCTGTTACTCGGTCTCATGTCCATTTAATTACCAGCCCAGCCAAAAGAGCCTAGAAGGGCAGAAGAAAACGTTTCCTCCCCGACAAGAGAAACATCGATTTGCAACCAGTCCGTCCCCACTCACACAGACGGTGAAAATATATTTTCTAAATGGGTTATACCGCCAGCCGCTCAGGTGCAGAAGAAAACCCAGATGAGTTCAATATTTAATAAATGAAGAAATGCCAAAAAGGGGTTAAATTTGTTATATTTTCCACATCTATGTTTATAATTCACACACACACTTCAATGTACGTGTATTATCATTGAAAGATAACTCAAAATACCAAACGTAAGAAACTGCAGGAAAGGGAGACTTGGATCAAACGGCCCTTTGCAAACGCGATTCCCCTCTGACACCCTAAGAAACAGTTCTGATTCCCTCAGCGCCCAGTGCAGAGCTGTCAGAAGGAAGAGCCAGCAAATGAAACTTTCCTGCCTCTGAACATTGGGCTTAACCAGCCTTCGGCCCCTTGTGCCAGATAAGTTCCATCCAGCGAGCCGCCCGTGCTCCTTGGACATTTGAAGACTGACGGTTCATCCTGGAGTTCCGCCTGCTAAGCCAGGACTCAGGCAGGGCCCGGCTGCAAGCAGGAGGGGCAGGGTTACAGAAGCTGTGCCACTCGGGGTTTTGGAAGGCGAGGAGGGCTGGTCACTGTCATAGTGTAACTCATAGTCACAAATGTGTCTTCTTCAGGCTGCCCCCACTTTGGGCACAGAGCTCCTAGAACCCTTGGGATTTCCTGTGATGAGAGGAATAAAAGCGTCTTTGCTTCTGTTAACGGGCTGACGTTTGGAAAGCCCCAAGGATGGGGGGTGCAGCCAACCACTGACGAGAGGGCTGGGACTCAGTCCCACCCACCAATCTCCTGGGAGGGCAGGGGCTGCCCTTTGAATCCGTCACCAGCGATTTAATCAGCTGTGCCTGCGCATGAAGCCTCCATATAAACACCCAAGAGGACCCGAGTCTAAGAGCTTCTGGGTTGGTGACCGGGTGGAGATTGGGGGAGAGCGGCTTGCTCAGAGAGAGCATGGAAGCCCTTTCCCCAGACCTTCCCCAGGCAACCCTTCCATCTGGCATCCCTGAGTCACATCTCTTTATAATAAACCAGCGACCTAGTGAGGAAAATGCTTCTCTGAGTCCTGTGAGCCGCTCTAGCAAATGAGTCGAACCCGAGGAGCATGTCATGAAAACCTCTGACCTCCAGCAGGCTGGTCGGAAGTCCAGGGGACAGCCTGGATTTGCGAGTGGCATCTGAAGTGGGGGGCAGTCTCGTGGGACTGAGTCCTCAGCCTGTGGAATCTGACGTCTGGCCAGGTGAACAGTGTCAGGACGGAGCTGAACTGCAGGGCACCCGCTGGTGTGGGAGCCCTGCTCGGTGGTGTGGGAAACCCCCACCCACACAAACACACAGAATAGGAGTCACTGAAACAACACTAAATTTGAAGGCAAGGACAGGGGCTTGGGCAGCTTTGGGGATAAGAACCAGGAGAGGTTATCTCCAAGATGCCTCAGTGGTGATAAATAAACTGCCACCATTTCTGGCCCTTGTGTGCCATTCCACTGGGAAACAACATCCAATTACTCCAGTCTGGGTCCCAGGACCAGCCACCCCTTGGCCAGGAAAGGTGGGGCGTCTTGGTTAAGGGCTCCAGCAACACCACAGCCACCAGAGGACGAGTGGTTCCCAAAGCAGCTCTGGCGGAAGGCTGTTCGAGCGAAGGAGCCTGGATAACGCACAGGCCAAAGCCCCAGACGCCCACCGACCTGCAGATTAAGTACGTTACATCGTGTGGTCACATGCAGGACCAAAGGGCACGGTTGTCCTTGATCCAGATTGACTTGGAGCAAGTAAAGTGGGATTCATCTCTCAGTGAGCTGGGCATGGCTGTCGAAATGGAACCGTCTCTGTAAACCATTTCTGTCCGTGCAGCCACCCTCAGACGTGAAGGATGGGATTCTTCCCAAGTTTCTTTGATCTCTGCTCATGTTAACATCAAAACTTCCCAGATGGAACACCCCAGGGGCTTCATTTTTCATCGTCCTTGTCCAGAAAGTGCCAAAGAGACTGCAATATCAAAAAAAATTTCACAAAATGCAATGGGACATGTAAAGTCCCTTTAAAGCTAACAGCTCTTGCATTATTCAGATATGAAAGGAATCAGCGAGAATTTTTTTCCCTAAACTTAATCCAATTGATTAAAGTAAGAGTTGTTTTTTTTATAGCCCTTTCAAATGTTCTCTAAATTACAGAGAGATTCCAGTAAAAACATTTCAGACCAAATCCTGGACTCTCACAAATCAGTAAGCACATTTATTTAAACAATGGAGAATAATTTAAAATGCGTGTTTTTTTTTTTTGCTAAAAAAAAAAAAACAAAGGTAGACTGACAAGTTAATTGAAAAAAGACATACATACTCACACAGGATCACATGGTATTCAGCAAGTACTGGATATGACACACTTAAAATCTATCAATTTCAACAAAAGGAAATTAAAACGGCACATTTCCTGTGTGTTTTCTATTATATGAGGCACATTTGTCCACTCGGTGACTATTTATGAATCTCGATGTGTGCAAAGCACTGTGCTAACTGTGGTGGGAAAGTATGTTTAACTCTTACTTGGTCACCGCCCCCCACCCTGCCCCATAATTCTTTTCTTATCCTTGTCATGACCTTTAACTTTATTCCGTCTCCTCAAGTCCCTCCCCCATGCCCCTCCCTCACACCCTGATACTCCCAGACCTCAAATTCCCCTTTATGTTAAATCAGAAATGCAAAGAATGAAAGCAAACCCTTGGCTTTTGCCTTGGAAAACCAGGGTCCACCCAGCCCTGTACAATAGATGTCCAATAATATGTATGTGATTCAAACTTTCCGAGAATAATTTTCTGGTTGGAGGAAGAGGGAAAGAGGTGAACACAGGAACCGGTACAGCACTGTCTTTTCTGCTCCTCAGAACTACGCCCACGGGAAGTTTGGGGGGTGGGGAGGGCGACAGAACCCCTCTCTTGCAGGTGTTGGGAAGTCAAGGCAGAAGGGATCATGCCCTAAATTCCCATGTGGCATCTTGGGTGTCAGAACCTATCAGAGTCCCCCACTCCACACAACAAGACAACCCGGGAGTGGACATGTCCGCTGTGACGTCAGGAACTTTGGGAAACTGAGGCAACGCCACTGAGGGTCTGGTGGCTTCAAAGACGGACAAAATGGTGCCCAGGAGTTTGCGGTTTGTAGGAGTCACGGGTCTGTCTGGCTGAAGCAGCTGGACGAGACCTGGACCGCACGCAGGGAGCAGGCAAGACAGCCGCTCCCAGAGGTGCTGACACGGAGATGCGGAAATGGGGTGGGGGCCCAGGTGCATTTAGCGGAAGCAGGAGGAGGCCCCTCCCCCACGACCTGGGTCTCAGATGCCTCCCAAGAGGAAAAAGGCGGCCAGAAAAATTCTGAGAGATTGAGTCTAAGCTGCTGTGCTTTCACACTCGATTCAGTAGCCTGGAAAAGCACATCCATAAGGGAGGGTTAAAAGACAGACTCGAGCCAGACGTTCTGGCCTCGGGAGCATATCATCTGGACAAAGATTTAGCGCTTAAACTAGAGAAGCATTTCAACTTGCCCTTCCCTAGGGACTGGCAGCATCTTGTGCTGTCTTTTATACACCGAGCCGAAATGGGACTGGGAAATGCTGCCCCATTTTTCACCACGAGGGCGCAGAGGCGTCTAAGCATTTTCCTATCGCAATACTGTTTCTGGTAAGAAATAGTATCCAAACATGGTAACGAGGCAAGAGGGCAACTCCTCTCCTTCCATCACCATGGACACGCAGGCTCACCCAAGGATTGTTTAATTACCTGGAGAAGGTCCCTGTGGGGCTTGGATTGGAGTCCGTACACAGTGAGCGACGTGTTTCCGCGGAGTGGCGGCTTGCTGCCCTGTGGGACACTGAGCAGCCGTGCAGCTAACCTGACAAGCTCAGTGGGACGTACGTTCCCCCATCAAACTGCCCATCCATGCCCACCGCCTTACCATCTACCTGGTTCCCTCTTTAACGAACGAGGGGCATAAAATCTTTGACGCATGTTCATGTCGTACTTTTATGACAAGTGTGTCATTACAGTTTTGAAAATTATACATTGACACTACAGATGGGGGATAAAGTTGCAGGTCA
This sequence comes from Rhinolophus hipposideros, assembly GCF_964194185.1. Classification (NCBI taxonomy): domain Eukaryota; kingdom Metazoa; phylum Chordata; class Mammalia; order Chiroptera; family Rhinolophidae; genus Rhinolophus; species Rhinolophus hipposideros. The sequence continues at coordinate 1,518,662 of NC_138070.1, read as the reverse complement.
GTCTGTCTTCTCGCCCCTATTTTGGCTACCCTTCCACTCTACAGGCTAATCTAAGCCCTTGAACGCGAGCCCCTGGGAGCAAACCATACCCATTGGAGTTCTGGTGGAGTCAGGGCAAAACGAAGCAAGTGATGGCCACCAAAGCTCACATTTGCCTCTAGGTACTAAGTGTGGCTTTTCCTGCCTCTTCTGCCTTGTAACTGGTGGGAAAGAAAGCCCCACTGTCTCTCTAATGCTTTGTCTGAATTAGGGGAGAAAGGGAGGAGAACTAAGGGGGACACTACAGATCCCTGTGCTCTTCTCAGAAAAAAACACTAATATTAAACCCGTCTCCACGTCCACCATTCCCACCCCCAGCACCTTTCATCAACGCTCCATCAATCCTCCTACTGGCTGGTTTTTTTCAGCTCCCCATCCTGGCCACCCCACCCCCGAAATCCATGGGGAAAACTCCCCTAGGGAGACGGTTCAGGCACCACCCAACACATCCATGATTCCCTTTTTGCCGGGCCACACGATCCACACATGTGAATACAATTAAGAACAACTGCTCTGTCTGTCCTTCTGTGCCATGCTTATTTCACTTAGCATGGCAAGGACGAACACTGTGGGATGTTCTTTTATGAGGAATCTAAAACAGTCCAATTCATAGAAGCAGAGAGCAGCATAGTGGGGGCCAGGGCCTGGGGGAGGGGGTGGGAGCTATTGTTTAACGGGGACAGAGGTTCAGTTTGGGAAGACGGAAAGTTCTAGACATGAACGGCGGCGATGGTCGCACAACCGTGTGAATGCTGTACCCTTAACCACAGTGTAGATGGTCAATTTCATGTGGCGTGTACTTTACCACCATGAAAAATAAACTTTTCAAAAAGAAACCAGGTTGAAGAGGTGCTCTCAGGAATGATTTAATTCAGTGCCAGAACAATGAAAATCGAGCTTGTTGATGACTGGCCCCACACCCGGCAGGAGGGCCCACTGAGCCCCACACCCGGCAGGAGGGCCCACTGAGCCCCACACCCGGCAGGAGGGCACACTGAGCCCCACACCCGGCAGGAGGGCCCACTGAGCCCCACACCCAGCAGGAGGGCCCACTGAGCCCCACACCCGGCAGGAGGGCACACTGAGCCCCACACCCGGCAGGAGGGCCCACTGAGCCCCACACCCGGCAGGAGGGCCCACTGAGCCCCACACCCGGCAGGAGGGCCCACTGAGCCCCACACCCGGCAGGAGGGCCCACTGAGCCCCACACCCGGCAGGAGGGCCCACTGAGCCCCACACCCGGCAGGAGGGCCCACTGAGCCCCACACCCGGCAGGAGGGCCCACTGAGCCCCACACCCGGCAGGAGGGCCCACTGAGCCCCACACCCGGCAGGAGGGCCCACTGAGCCCCACACCCGGCAGGAGGGCCCACTGAGCCCCACACCCGGCAGGAGGGCCACTGAGCCCCACACCCGGCAGGAGGGCCACTGAGCCCCACACCCGGCAGGAGGGCCCACTGAGCCCCACACCCGGCAGGAGGGCCCACTGAGCCCCACACCCGGCAGGAGGGCCCACTGAGCCCCACACCCGGCAGGAGGGCCCACTGAGCCCCACACCCGGCAGGAGGGCCCACTGAGCCCCACACCCGGCAGGAGGGCCCACTGAGCCCCACACCCGGCAGGAGGGCCCACTGAGCCCCACACCCGGCAGGAGGGCCCACTGAGCCCCACACCCGGCAGGAGGGCCCACTGAGCCCCACACCCGGCAGGAGGGCCCACTGAGCCCCCACACCCGGCAGGAGGGCCCACTGAGCCCCACACCCGGCAGGAGGGCCCACTGAGCCCCACACCCGGCAGGAGGGCCCACTGAGCCCCACACCCGGCAGGAGGGCCCACTGAGCTCCACACCCGGCAGGAGGGCACACTGAGCCCCACACCCGGCAGGAGGGCCCACTGAGCCCCACACCCGGCAGGAGGGCACACTGGCCCCCACACCCGGCAGGAGGGCCCACTGAGCCCCACACCCGGCAGGAGGGCCCACTGAGCTCCACACCCGGCAGGAGGGCACACTGAGCCCCACACCCGGCAGGAGGGCCCACTGAGCCCCACACCCGGCAGGAGGGCCCACTGAGCCCCACACCCGGCAGGAGGGCCCACTGAGCCCCACACCCGGCAGGAGGGCCCACTGAGCCCCACACCCGGCAGGAGGGCACACTGAGCCCCACACCCGGCAGGAGGGCCCACTGAGCCCCACACCTGGCAGGAGGGCCCACTGAGCCCCACACCCAGCAGGCTGCGCCCTCTGCCTCCCTCCGGGTGTGCAAAGGGGGGCGTTTGGCCCTCCCTTCCTTAGTGGAAGCCACGGTCTCTCACCTCCCCATCCTTCCCTCCCTCAGCCTTCCTCCTGTCCTTCCCCCACTGGCCCCACCACTCCTGAGACAGACGTCCTGTAACTGCAGGTACGACGTGGAGATTCAAAACAGACAAAAACACAAAACAATTCCGTTGTCATAATTATGAAAATGAATCTACGCTCAAGTCAGGGTCGCAGGGAAAGGGAGATCAGGCCCAGTTGTGTTATCTAACCCGTCGCTTGTAACTAACATGCACTAAACTTGTAACACCACAGAGGAGCTTCAAGGGCAGGCAGCCTCTGTCATCATTTCAAAACTTAACCGTGCCTGTGGGATGGTGGCATTGGGTATGAAAAAATAGTCCATGACGAGGTGTCTTTTTTCTCTCTAAATCTCATGTTTTTGCAGAGGGGTCATTGCTTGAAGCTTGCCAATTTAGTTTGTTCTGACTACAGATTTGTGGTTTCAAATACCATCTATATGCCAGTGACTCAAAAAATTCGTATTCTTAGCCAAAATCCTGCCACTGCGCTGCAGACCCCTCGTGAAGCTGCCCCCTCACCAGCTCCTGGGGCTGTCTCGCTGGCACCCGCACTCAGAACGTCCAAGGCCAGCCACGAGATCTACCTCACGGCTCCTGCTTCTTCTCCAGAGCTCACTGTCTTAGCAGAGCGGGGAAATCTTGGGGACCTGTGTCTTCCTTTTCCTTCAACCTCACACTCACTTGTTTGCCAAGTCCCCTTGAATCTACGCCCTGCTGCCACCCTCGCCCTGCTGCTACGCCCTGCTGCCACCCTCGCCCACCTCACATCCCAAATCAGTCCCCTGGTCCTTCTTGAAAGGACTCAGAGCAGCAAGAGTAAATTTTTTGTTTGTCCCTTTTTAATGCAAATGCCATCATGCCTCAGGTTTTGGTTTTTTTTGTGGTTTTTTTTTCAATCAATCCTTCACCTAGGAATTTATCCAGAAGGAAAAATCAGACACAGGCAGAAGCTGACGTGAGCCACTACTGACAATCGTGAAACGTGAGACACAACGTCACTTTTAGGGAAATAAACCAATGGGAGAATACAAGACGCACCACTGAAGTCAGATCCTCCGAGCACATTTAAGGACTGGATGTGGCTGCTGCTCGTGTCATGTCCCGTTTACGAATGCACAGGAAATCTACCCCGGGACCTGGGTGGGGTCACGTGACAGCGTTTCAATCAATGGAAAGGACAGAAGTGCTTGTGGAGCTACTTCCAAACATGGCCCCTCACTCATCTCCTTTTGAATCTCCAGCTCTCTTTCCTTTCCACACTGATTCCTGAAGCGTATGTTCTAGAAGGGTCGACACACGAGGCCAGCAGCCTGGACACCTGGGTCAGAGCGTAGGCTTCCCTCCAGAGAGCCCCCTTCAGCCGGGAACTACCTGACTGAGACCGTTTGATGAAGAAAGAAATATCGGCTGCCTAACACTATTCACATGCAGGATTTATTTGTTACCACGACTGAGCCTATCCTACTTGACTAACAGGTATGTCAACAAGCATACAGAAAATGACACGTAAATAAGTATTCATGGTCCCAGATAAATAAACATCCACAAATATGACGGGGGAAAATGACAGGAGACAGTCACCAAAATGTTAACCGTTGCTATATCTGGATATTGAAATACGAAGTGAATTTTCTTTCCCTCTTCATCTTTTCTATATTATAATCATTGTCTACCCTGCGGCGTATAGCTTTCACAAACAAATCATATTCAACTAAAAAATAAATTTAAAAATAATAAAAGCACATATTATCAAGTTCCGTCAAATTTACTCTGGGGGTTAAGCATTTGGCATTGACTTCATCCCAATGCGTATATGTTGGGAGACATTGACAGAAATTATGCATTTGGCTATGATTACATGGTGTGGAAGAGCACGTGCTCTAAATATAGGAAGCGAAGCAGCAAAATAAACAGCCATCTGTCTGCGTGTATTTTATAGCATCTGGCATCGTGTCCTGCAAGGCACTTGGGGACCCTGAGCAGCTACGCGATCCACGCGTCTTCACTCGTTAGTCCACGAGGAAACAAATGCCTTACAAGCGGCCAGAGGATAGCTCAGGGCTGGAGGACCCGACGGCAGCCTCTGAAGATGTTTTGAGTATTCTGCACACTCCCTGTTAGATCGTAACAGGAAGGAAGGGCTCCGTTCAGGAGCAGGCGCCCACACTTCCAGCCTGGTTCATATCCCTCTTCCTCATCCTCAGACTGGTCCTCAAGCCTGAACACGGCTCAGTGCCTCGGCCACTGCCCTGCCCCCACCTCGGACCCCAGGATTAGCCCGTGTGGACCGTCATGCATGAACCTGGGGGGGACGGCTTCACGCAGTGCCACGGAACTCAGGGTAGCTCTGTGACGGACCCGGCTTCCCACCGGCTGCCCGGAAGGGCCGACACCAGCCTGGCATCGCAGGGGCGTTTTGTCTAGTGATATTCAGAGGTCAGTAAGGAACTGGCAGAGAAATGATGGCCTTCCTTCCTGTGGGCCAGTCCCAACCAGGCAGGGTCCTGCAGGGGCCGACCCCGGAACAGCAGCAGCTGTGTTTCCTCGTGCAGGTGTGAGCAGCCCCTGCTCTTTCTCTCCGCTCTCCCTCCCTCCCTGTGTCCTGTGACTCCAACCCTCACTCTTGGTCCTCTGAGCTTGTATTCTGCCAACACACACACACACACACACACACACACACACACACACACACATACACACGCGATAGCATGCACACTGCTCCTTCAGATCTGCGACGTAGGGAATCTGGTCTACGACAAGCCCCAAGCACGCATTTCTCTCCAGATCCTCAATAAAGCTTCCAGCAACTTCTGAGCGAGGCTACTACACGCTCCTGCAAGCTGACCCCACATCCCTTCCTCAGAAATGAGCCCGCTGACCAGGGCTCCGTCATCCGACACCCGCACCCTCCTGGCCTCTGCGAGCACCTGGCTGGAGGGAGCCAAACAGACTGAACGCGAATGTCCTGATCTGGCCCTCGAACGCCACACCGAGTGCTCACTCCACCTCACATCTGGCGTCACGGCAGCGATTTCTGTCACTAGAAGCTCCAACCTGAGGCCTGGCAGAGGACAGGACCGGGACAAAGGACAGCGGCAAAGCCAGCGCCCCTTAGGGGCTCACCCCTACATCCATCAGTACCTGAAGCCAACGTTGCCCAAAACGTGTGTATCACGCGTGCCAATCAACTCTTTCCACTGCTTAAGCGAGTTTGATTTGTCGTTGCTGTGACTTGCAAACAAAACACCCTAAGTGAGGGTATTGGGGTGTATGCGCTGGCCTCAAGGAGTTCAAAACGAATTTCCTATTCCCACTGATCACATGAGCTGACAATCTCTTCCAGCTTCTGATGGACAGGACGAGTTTTAAAAAATCAGCCAATGCTTCTCCAGAAACATTGTGTTGTTGTTGTTAATCCCAGAATCGGGCTCATTTACGCTGGTTGTTCCTTCAGGGTGTAGAGAATTGTCCCGATGATGCTTGGAGCCCTGGTTCTGTGCAGGCGTCTGGATTGTATTCTCTCCATCCTTAAGTCCCAGGCAGTCGGCCTCATTTTTCAGTCTGGCAGCCGCATTCCACCTTCATAAGCAAGGGGGTCAAACAGACGGTGCTAAGAGCTGCAGAGGCCGCCCCGAGCTGCAGGCTCTGGGGCTTCCCTTCTCCTGACATGACACAGAGCCTGGTCCCACTCACCAGAGCCAGGCAGTCGGCTTCCAGAGCCCTGAGCCATTTGACGTGCAAACCAACCAGTTTATCCATGTTTGGGGAGCTGGACTGAACACTGCTGTTGTCATTCTAATAGTTCCATGTATCAAGCTGCTGGAAAAGCGATCTGGTACATTCTGCAACCTTCTGTGCCTGCCATGCAAACACACTTGCGTGGGTGGGAAGACATCTATGGAACAGTCTTATTTTCATACACCTGGCTAGAAACGTACAACGGGATACATTCTGTGCAGCGGGAAGTTACAGCCGGCTAACTCACAACTCCACGGTGCACTCGTAACATTTACATTGAAAAGGAGAAACACTTGTTGAACCAAAGGTCCCAGATGTCCTCCCTGGGCTGACGCTGACCTACACAATATGTTTTTTAAATTGTATTCAAACTCAACTTTTAAAATGAGAATTTCCAAGTGAGAAATCTAGATGCCTGGCTTTTTTTCCCCCTGAAAAATCAAAATGTCAGCCGCACTAGGTGTGGCACCGAGAATGCCAACAACTGGCCTTAGCCACAAGCCCCCCCCACACACACACACTGCATACTGCCTCGTCTCATCCTGCTCTGCCCACGTGGGTCACCTCACTGGCCCCCGCTGGTATCTGCGTTTATATAACCCTCTTTGAAAGCATGTCCTGTTTTGGGTATTCTTTTCAGATTCTGAGACATCTGACTCCCGAAAGGCTTCCCCATAAGACGGAATGCTTTGAATAATAGAAACCCACAACAGAAACTGTGATCATCTCATCCTAGTAATTTTTTCTTTCTTTTGCCTCATAAGAATCACACACTCATAAGAAGTGTGTAACATATGTTAACACATGCACACTGATAGCACAGGAAAGCAGGGAAGAAGAAGATGGCACCAGAATGTCTCTTCTGTCCCCCTGCACGGCCACCCCAAATTCAAATTACAATGAAATAGGAGGTATAACAAAGGTGGAAAAGCAAAATTACTTCAGCACAACAGAAAAATGATTCAAAAAAGCATTTCGACAATTACAGGCTTGGCTCACTGGTGGTCTTTTCACTGGGTACAAACAGGTGACAGGCCTTCCAACAACAATCAGATTCTGAGAAATCAACGTCACATTCCTTGTGGACAAAAATGCCAACCACACACACTCACACCACACGTGTGTGTTTATGTGATGAAATCATGTTGACGACTGTTCCCTGCCCTTAACACTCCACCTGCACCGCCTCCTGGGAAACACACGTCCTGGGGGGGTCAGGGAGACCTGCTGGTTCTGGTCGCACAGCAGCCAGGCCCGTCGTCTAAGCAAATCACGCAGAGCCCCTTCTCCGGGTCCCAATGGGCCTGAAGGTGGCCGTGTGACCTGATGCTCGTTGTGGGGAAAATACTTGTGCTTCAGTAAAAACGTGCCTGTTTCCAGGTCCCAGAGGGCTCCCCAGGTTATCTGACTCTATGTAAGTTCTTCCATGACTTTGAAACTTGTAAATCACTATACTCAGGCACCCACACCCTTAAAATGGCAATTCCTTTTTAGGAGAATATCCTGGTAGTGCGTGTGTGGGTGTTTTTTTTTTTCTGTGTTTTGCTTTTTTATCTTTAATTGTGGTGAAATACGCAATACACATACCATAAAATTTCCCATCTTGACCCCTGTTAGGTGTCCAGTTCGGGGCATGAAGTTTATTCATACTGTTGGGCAACCATCACCACCATCCTGAATGCTTTCCATCCGGCCAAAACGAAACACGAACTCCCTTAAACAGGAACTCCCATTCCCCTCGCCCACCCCTGGCAACCTCCATTCTCCTTTGTGTTTCTGTGACTCTGAATACCCTAGAACCCTCCTATTAGTGGAGTCACACAGTGCCCGTCCTTGTGTGTCTGGCTCATTGCCCTCAGCACAATGCCCTCCAGATCCATGCATGGGGTAGCCTGAGTCAGAGTCCCCTCCTTTGTAAGGCTGAGTGCCAACGCACTGTGTGCGTGGACCAGGTTTTGTTTACCCTTTCATCCACCGATGACACTGGGCTGCTTCCACGTTTCAGCGACTGTGAACCCGGCTGCCGTGAAGTGTATCAGATTCACCCCCGATCCCTGACACTGCGCCTCTTCGATTAGGCGGTCCCGTAACAACTCGACGTTTCCACGAGTTCCATGTGGACAGCGGGTGGGTCCTCTGATGACCAGGGCTGGGCTAAACAGCTATCGGTCATATCCGTGTGCACACACACGTTAGTGTTTAACAAAATGTTTAGCACTTAATTATTAGTTCACCAATGGGCAAAACTCTATGAAGTTGATCCTATTTTCCCCATTTTCCTCCAGGAACTGCCCGAGGTATGGAGAGAATGGCCAGCGATGAGAGCCACCCAGGAGGGCGGGGCAGCACTGGGCTCCACCCGCAGCCACACAGGGAGGGCACGGCCTTCTGTCACTCACAAACGGGATCACAGGGTGACAGGAAACGTGCCTTCTTCACTTAATAAATCAGTACGACTGTTTCTGAGTGACAAACGACTGACCTCTCTCGTTCTTTTTAATAGGCGGGCAGTATTCTAAAGTGTAAACTGTAAGAGAGTTTTTCTCTGAGCAGTTTCATACATGCATAATTTAAATTTATTAGGATATGCATCAAAAATTCAATTTGTGTAATGTGAAGTTTTTAGTAAAACTCCCACGTTGGTAAGGAAACAGCTAACTGTTTTGTTTGTAATTGAATTGCTTGGATCCCGTGTACAATGATTCAATTGGGCCGTTTAATTTGGAAAGAATGTCAGGATCAAAGAAGCGGAAGGGGGCCATTGAGAGGAAGCAAATGTGTACGTCCAGGCTTCGTGTCAGGCAGCTAACGCCTGCCTACAGCTTTCGGAAAGGGCTTTGCATCAGAATCACAGGTTCGTTGGATTTTCCGAGGGTCACAGAGCCAGGGGCGCTGTCCGCCACAGAGCCCTGGAAACAGCTCTCCTGTGCAGCATGGCTGCCGATAAACGCCGAGATACCGCCTGCTCCCACTTCCTCACTGCCTGTGATAACAGAACCCAGATGTTTCTACAAACGAGATAAGTCACAGCAGAGCCTAAAAGGAGCCGGTTTGAGCCAGCAGAGGCCCAGCTCAGTGTAGCAGCATAGCTCACAGTTCCAAGGACTAACAGGGCCCAGGTCCAGGGGACCTGCAAGGACAACGCTGCACATTGCAGCCCACGGTACCAGGGGCTTCTCCCGCCTCGTTCGTCCTTCTCAGAATCTTTGAGGAATGCAGAAGGCGCAGGCGCTGACAGAGCGCACAAGATTCGTAACTGTCCCACTGAGACCAGGCGGCAGAAGGACACACAGCTCTTTCCATCCCATCTTTCCATCCCTGTGGGGCCGAAAAGCAAGGGGAAGAGGCAGGGGTCTGTGAGAGCCAGCCGGGGGGAACACACGCGGCTCCTCTGTGGCTCGGCCACTCCTGGGCGCACGCGTAGTGTGGATATGAACGTCCTCTAGGCAGAACAATCTCCTTCCTGGGAGACTTATTCGGGTGACACAATTGACTACAATAAAAATGAGGCATAGTCACTCATTCATCACGTATTCAATGTGGAAAGCCCGCCATATGCTTGCACCATGCCAGGTGCTAGGGCTGCAACAGCAAACAGGCAGACAGGTTGTAGTGGAGACAGAAAGCAAGCAGGTAGGAAGCAAGCAAGGTGACTGCAGAGTGGCAGGTGCCACAAAACAGGGCCGATGACCGAGCGGCATGGTGTCGATGGATGCGGGAAAGCCTCTGCCGAAGGGATGAAATTTGAGTGGGGGTCTGGCTATCAAGAAAGAGTTGGAGGAGTGAAGGTAGGGAAGTAGCAGAATGTTCCAGGCAGAGCAATAGCTAGTGCAAAGGGCCTGAGGCAGCGCTAAGTTTGACTTCTCTAGGAACACGGAGGAGGCTGGGGTCTGGAGTAAGCATGCGAAGACACGTCTGTACAGCCCTGAAGGTCACTGCACCATTACTGAGACCAAGGAAGGTGGAAAGACCCTAATGGTCCATGAACACAAGAGCAGTGAAGTATTTCTGTACTGGCTGGGACTCGAGTCACACGGACAGGGTGGGAAGTCCCTCTCCCCCATTCAGGAGCGACAGGGACTTGGGCTGGTCACTTAATGCCTCCATTTTCACAGCAGTCACACGGGGACAATAAGAAATCTAGCTCTATGGTGACTGGATTAAATGTTGTAAAACTTGTGCTTGGTGCTGGGAACACAGTACACATGAAATGTCTGCTACGGTGACGAGGTGAAGGTCAGTGACACAGGGGGGCACAAGCAGAAGAATGTGCATCAAATCATCACACGAAAGAATGTAAAGTTGCCGCTGTCCTAAGGTCTACGGCTGCAAATGGGGACACTGTGAGAATGTCACGATGAGCACTGACCCGGTCAGGGAGCTGACAGTGTTCCGAGGAAGCGAGTTTACCCACGGTCACACGGGGACACTCCCACCTTCCAACTCCTTCTCTGGGGACTCAGGTTTCTTCCCTCCTTTCTCCTTCTGGAGCCCCAGCTCCCCTACCTACGGAGCCCACCCCACAGCTCTCCAGACGACCCATGCTGCACCCAAGGCCACAAACCATGGCTGCCCATCCATCTTGGTCCCAACCCTACGTTCGTCAGGAACGGATTCCCACGAGGCTACTACATCAGGTGCTATCCCAAGGAGAGGCCCATCTCAGTCAAGCTTGTCACACTGTGTTGGCACCACTGTGGAGCTGTGACCGGGCAGACACTCAAATACAGGAACCACTGTAGCTGCACAGTGCACCATGGACAGAAGCTTGATGGAGTTTCTGACAAAATGTGACATAAATGGAAGCGGAAAGCAAACTCGTATACAGACACGCGTGCACACACAGTGACGGCTACAATGACATATAGGAAGACTGGAAAGGAACAGGCAACAAAAAGCAGACACGCAGTATAGTACCGAATTTGTTCCTGGGTCAGCCTGTGGAGACTTGACCCCACCGGTGCCGCTTCCACAAAATGCCGTGGGCCAGCTGAGTGGCCGCTCTGTGCCTTAGTTTCCCCACGTGCAAACACGGGACACTGGCAGCACCAACCTCACAGGACAACCGTGGGGCAGAGCAGGGCGCTGGGCGCGTGACGGGGAAGCGCGGGGAAACGCAGCCGTTCTCGTCAGAGCCCTGAGCGGCAGTGTCCCTTCCTTTCTCCCAAGTTTTCTGTTATGTTATAAACACAGAAAGAGCGATCGCAATAAATGCGTGACCTTCATTCCCACAAATGTTGAAAAACAGGGAAAGACTTGTACTCCTCAGCTGTAGAAGAGTTAGAGTGTTGCTATAATCCTGATTTATGTCCCGTATCTGTTCCAGGCAGGCATCCTCTCCTCGGGCACCCGACCCCATGCCCGGACGCCACGCTCCTGCAGCACCAGGGCTGCATGCGAGCACCGCCACACGAGGCCAAACGCCTGGGCTCAAGCAGCTGTGGGCCCCAGCGCCACAAACCTCAGGCCTCCACCCTGTACCAAGTCTCTGGCTGAAGTGAACGTCCTAACTCACCAGAGCCCAGCTTCCGACGGATGGCAGGCCACCAGGGCTGCACAGAGGGCCACTCAGTCTCCCAGGGCCAGGGGAGCAGAAGTCACCCCCATGCTGCTTCCTGTTGCTAAGGGACTCGTGAGACTGTCACGGTTCTGCCGCCCTTAGCATTTCTGGGACAGAAACAGAGGTCAATTAACAAAGGGAAGGAAAGTAACCCACATCTGAGTCTGTGGGAGGGATGTGGGCAGATAAACACAAAACGTAACAGCAGGAGAAAAGCAAGGGAGAGAAAAGGATGAAACTGCCATAGAGGACATCAAGTGGCACTCTGTGAAAAGTGGTCTCACTTCACTCTCGTCCCCAGGGACACCCCTCCTGTGCCTGCCTGCCACACACTAGCCCCTGCAGGCACTGACTCTGGTCCGTAAAAATGCACACCCGTCACAATTATGGTTAAATATATATATGTATGTATATGTATTTATATATGTATACACACACAAACACACACACATGCATGCATATGATACACATGGACACACACAGACATACATAGACATGCATATACATACATGTGCAATCTGCATGTGGTATGGATATATGCAAGCATACCGACGTCTGCATGTACACACGTCATATGCATGTGTGTGCACACGTGATGTACATGTCTGTGCATGCAGAGACGTATGTACTTCTGACACTGAGTACTCTGCACCCTGCATCCACAATAAACGACACTGGCTCCATAAGAAACCCAGACCAGCAACTAACGAGCCTTCAAATTGAGCTGCAGTGGTTTCTGCTGTGCTGCTGGTTTGAATAGAGCCATTCATTCCAGGGTGGTTGGAAAAGGGGTACATTTTTAACCCCCTCGCTCCATAAAAGCAAAACCTTGGGGAAAGCCCACCGTACAGTTATTCCACATACTGACCTCCACCCCAGGAACCCCGAAACCCTGAGGAGAGAACAACCGCCCCGGGCACGTCTGACCTGCAAGCTCTAAGGGCGCCTGCTGAAGAGATGCTCGTGGTGCTTGCTGTTTGGGAAATCCTTTCAGAAGCTGAGTGGAGCAGCTCAGCCCCTTCCGACACATCCCAGAGGCCCCCACCTGCAATTTCCCCAAGCCTCCCTTCTCGTTGTTTCTCAGGGGACCAGTGATGCAGAGTGGTGTGCCCAGCCCTGCTCCGAATGTTCTGGACATTAGCTTCTAGTTAAGGAAGCAAAACACTGCCCCCCCCACTCCTTCTGCATTGCGAGGAAGAGGCAGCCCTCCCCTGCTGCTTACATTTTCTTAGCTGTTTTGCAAGAATTGCTTAATTCATTTTTCCAGCCGCAGCATACTTGGTGATAAACATATTTAAATTGGATACTTAAGAAAGGAAAGACCGTGTTCCTTAATCATTTATGCAAGTTCTTGCTTCTTAACTAGGCAAAAAGCAGCAAGAACAACTTGTCAGGTCTGTAGCTACATTTTTTTAGATAATAGGCTTCAAAAATAATTCCTTCTTTCCAGAGAGGAAAAAACAGGCATCTTCTCTAATCAAGGAGTCCATTTCTTCTTCGGAGGTTGTTAATCGCTGTCCACACCCATGAGTAGGAAAATACATCTACCGCCATGAATAGTGGCGTTTCCAACAACAACGCAGATACGAGGACGGCTTTCTTTTCTTTATTAACAAAGGTGTTTTTCAACATGTACCACATACATGTCCAATTCAGTCATTTCAGAAAACCGCAGAGAGAAGCTGAGAGTTGTTATCAGCTGGGTCTGTACATTGTAACCAGCGTCATTGTGATGTTTGTTACTGTTATTTCAGGTGGCATTGAGTCAAGCAGGACTGGAAACCCAAGCGCCCAGGGTTCCAGGGCTAATCTGATGTGAATGAGAACAGTTAGTCTGACGGGAGCTGCAGGAAATTGCAGCTCACTCTGTCCCAAGAGAAAGCCAGGGCTCCGAGCTGATCATTATGAGAAGCCAGACACCTTTTTATTTTTCTGTGTGACATCGCCTAGATTTCAAAAATTGGCAATTAATTCAAACTTTCAAAAAAAGAACTCTGCGTGGGACAAACAAAACACATTTGTGAGCTCGAGTCAGCCTGCGAGGTCCTGCCAGGTCCCCCGTGGCACCCTTGGAGACAGTGTCTACTGGACCAGAACGGCCAGCGGGCCTGCCACATTGTCCTGCCTCTGACTTTCCATCAGCAGAGTCGCCAAAGACCAACCACGTAACATCCTGAATATGGTCCTGTCATGGGGACTTTGTCAAGCCACCTCCTGTTTCATTGCAATACACTGATTTCTTATCACCCTTCCAGAAAACACATGGGCGTCACCAGCCTCCGGCCAAGAGAACCCCAACTATCAAAAAAAAAAATATTTTCCAATGCAAAGAAATTTAAATTTGATTTAATTTGAAAATCAAAAGACTGACGGGTTAAAATCACTTTACGAGGCACGTATACTTTTTAAGGTGAGACAAAAGGGAATCTGTAAAAAAAGGACAAAAGCAAAAAAAAAAAAAAAACCTCCTTTCATCCCAGCATTAAAAAACACACACACAAAAAAACCATTACCAGAAATTGCCCTCTTTAAATTTCAGTTTTCTTAATTGACTGTGCGAGCCCAAGCGCCATCCATACCTCCCCAATTAGTTTGTTCCCAAGTCTGATGCTCGGCAGCCCGGGCGGAGTCTGAGCTCCAGCCTCGCAAAGCCTTGATGATCTGAAATGTACACCGTTGCCAACACGCGGGTAAGAGGCACCTGGAGACTCCGTCGGGAGTGATTTGCAGAGGTTTATGATCCCTGGAACACTCAGAGGAGCACTTGGTACCATCAAGCTCCTATTAACGTGACTCAAGTCACACCGCTGGGCACCGTTAACGCTCTGCTCTGAAGAGGCTGCAGAAAACAGTTTGCAAGTTGCCGCTGCTCTGGGACACCTGGGGACAACCCGAGACTGTCACACTAAACAAATGTTTGGAAGGGGTGACTTCAAAACAGCATGGACTCTGAGCCAGATGTGGTTTTATTTTCCCTTATTTGGGGTGACCACAGTATGGAGGGGGCGGCTCTAACCCTCACACTGAGGCACATCCCTTTTGTACATCTTTTTGTTTATTTGGGGCGTCTAGCATGGCTCTTTCAACTACACCGGGGCTTGTCCATCATAGCTGGACAGCTATGCTGCTGCACGTAACCGTGGACTCTGGATTTATGGATAAAAGGACAACGCGAAGTCTATACGGACAAGACAGAACAGCGAGTTCAACGAGACACGTTTACTTCTTTGCCATGTAAATACCGTCTAGGGTTAAGCATTCTAGGGCTGGAGTCGTGTCTCCAAGGCCAAGAGGGAACCTGGCCCCTTCTATCTGCTCCCACTGATGTCCTGAACATTCTCACGAAACACGGCGGTTACATCAGCTCCAGACATCACGCCCAACATCCCACCAGCCGGAAGGACAGACTAAGAAAGAACACTCGTATGTTAAGGACACTTCTGGAAGGTTCCATCTGACACAATTGCAGAGGCAAACGGCTACACCTAGCTATAAGGAAACGCAGTTCCAATTCCAGGCGGCTATGTGCTCCTTTTTAATCAGGGTCCCATGTTTAAGGAAGGAGGACAGATGCTGGGAGAGACAATTATAAGTTTCGTCAGTGGAAGGATCCCACACATTTTCAAGCAGAGCCCCGTGCTGGCAAGTCTCATATACAAATGGTTTCTTATTACGAATTGATTAATTGTTGAATGCCGTGGGACCATGTGCTTTCACACATAATCCTTACAAACATCTTCCAAGGTGTCACTCTCAGCCCCAGTTCATCAGGAAGGAGTTGGAGGCCCAGAAGCTGCAGCTGCCCGAGGTGACAGAGCTGTGGGAAGAGCCAGCCACTCGCTCCGTCTCTGAGCAGCCTGCAGCCTCAGGGATGCCCCTTCCTGCTGAGTCCTGGGCCCCACGCAGCCGACGTCCGGTGGGCTGAGAGGCATGGCACCCAGCCTGCCCAGGCCTGGGCCCTCATTGCCTCTGTGACTTTTAGTGTCCCTTACCCATTGTCCCTTGAACAATGTGGTTCAGTTCCACAAGTAACCACTCAGTCCTGCTGTGTACGAGGCCCTGCCGGTACCTGTCGCCGTTCTCCTCCTCAGACGTGTGCACGCCAGCAGACAGGCCCGCACCAGGCAGGCCAGGGTCTGCATTTAGCTCACAGATTTTTGTCTTCAGCCAAAATGTTTAAAAATATTTTATGAAAATTAGTTCTTAACCTTTACAAACCAGAGGTTTCTCATAAAAAATTTGGATGCCTGCCTTCCTTTAACAAAGAGGACGGTCCAGAGACCCTGGGTCCACATGGCAACCATGGGGCTGCGTCTCCATGGAGACCCTGCTCCCACCTGGCCTGCTTCCCCGACATCTCCTCCACTTGCCTGGCTCTGTGGCCATTTGGATTTATGACCCGTGGGAAGAGGGAAATGACACAGAACGCTAAGCTCCAGGCAAAGGCTGTAATCACGGAATTTCAAGCTTGCACAATCCCGATACCTGCTACGTAGATGAATAACTAAAGAGCACCTCAGGGTGATTAATCCGGGACCTTTTATCATCATTAAATTGAGGAGAAAATTGAAACAGTAGCTGGAATCACTCTTTGATCTACAGCAAAGGGGTGGTAATAACCATGTTTCTAAGGAGCTGATTAACGTGGAACCACTGGTATTCCTGTAACAGCCATTGTCAGGAAGCGTCCCTGCTAAATGAGTTTCTGGTACAGAAAGCATTTGGGTTGCTAGGGCCTTCTACTCTTGGCAGGTGAGGGCAGCCTGAGCTTTGTGGGCTCAAAGGCATTCTTGGGCGTACAAAGTGAATGACAGAGGATTATTTAGTAGATAGCTTTGTTGTGAGATCCATTTTTAAATTGATAACATCCTAAGTTCGAGGTTTGGGTTGAAGTTTCTTAAGTGTCCCAAACAGATCCTTACAATATAGAAATTGCCACATTTGGTGTTGGGTTTTCGGGGATCCTTTGTCTACACATGTTGAAGTGGTTCGTTTATATTAACCCATGGAAACCTCACAATTCTTTCTGACTTGTGTGTCACAGAAACAGTTTCAAGCACAAAATGAGACAAACTCTACAAAGCAGCCTGAGAAAAATCTGAGGATGGCCAGGTATAAGGCCTATCTCTGAGAGTATTAGTTGGGATACCATAAAAAAAATTACCCCGCAAGGCACTGGCTAATGCAAGACACTAGTTTACTTTTTTTCTTGTGTTGGGAGTCCTGAGCTAGTAGGGCGGTTCCGAAACTCTCAATGTGTGGCTTCCGTCTCAGGGTCCGAAGTGGCTGCTTCAGCTCCCACCATCACACCTCTATCCCAGCAATGGGAAGCAAAAATCCAGGGAGGATTTTTTTCTTTTTAAGGAAAGGCTCCAGTGTTACATAAATCACTTCTCACATCTCACTGGCAAGAGTTTAGTCACATGGCCTCCCCGAGAGATGACGGAAGTGGGGAAATGTGGCCTTTAGCTGGGTATCCTTGTACTAAAACGTGGGAGCTGTATCACTGAAGGAAGAAGGTGAGAAAGGATCCTGACGAGCAATCAGCAGTCACATCCACACTAGAAAAGGGAGCACTTCCTGAATTTACAACAGAAAAAGTACAGTGTTCGTATCCTTTCTGATGTTAACACAATAATAATTCTGGATAGGAAAGGTGGAGAAGCCAAGCATTGCCATATAAACATGGCCCCTTCCCGAGGACATGGCTGGTGCAGTTGTTGTGACAGCCCCAAGCAGCCCCTGCCTCACAGCCACCTCCACCATGAAGGTCACTGGGGGTCTCCTTCTGCTCTGTGCAGTGACCTGCTTCTGCAGCAGCTCAGAAGCTGCTAGTCTGTCTATAACTATGGTGGACTGCAGCATTTACAAGAAGTATCCAGTGGTGGCCATCCCTTGCCCCATCACTTACATGCCTGTTTGTGGTTCTGACTACATCACCTATGGGAATAAATGCCTCTTGTGTACTGAGAGCTTGAAAAGTGATGGAAAGGTCCAATTTCTTCATGAAGGAAGATGTTAACTTCTCCATAGATGTGGTGCAGAGCAATGATAATCCTCAGTGTCATCTTCATCGTCCTTGGGCTCTGACTGCCTTCGCCCTCACCATGGCCAAGTTCTGGGGGGAGGAAGGTGCAGAGATAGATGCAATCTCCCCAAAGCCCTTTCTTTTTTTAATTATTTTTTGTTCAATTTACTGGGGTGATGTTGATTAGTGAAATTATACAGGTTTCAAGTGTACAGTTCTGTAATATACAGCATCTGTATATTGCATTGTGTTCACTACCCAGAGTCAATTCTCCTTCCGTCACCGTAAACTTGACCCCCTTTACCCTCTTCTACCAACCTTCTCTCCTCCCCCATTACCCTCTTATAACCACTAAACCGTTGTCTCTGTCTATGAGTTTTTGTTTGTTTGTTTGTCGTGTTCATTTGTTACTTTGTTTTTTATCCCACATATGAGTGAGATCATATAGTTCTTGACTTTTTCTGTCTGATTTATTTCACTTAACAGGATAATCTCAAGATCTTTTATCTTTACTTGCGTTTGAATTATTTTCTTAGATCAGGGTAATATCTCAATTTACAAAGAAAACTGAAGAATATACAAATTTGGTTGTTCAGGAGAATGTTTTGTACAAGGAATCCAAAGTGGCTTTCAAGAAAAACATGCACGCACACACACACACACACACACACACACACACACATACACAAATACACACACGTGATCAATGATGGAATGGAGTTCAGATCAATTAAAGTTCAGGCTCAGGAGGGGGGGATAAACATGTATTAGAAAATAATTATGCAGTCTAATAAATGCTGTGATATAAATTTATACTAGGTACTATATTGGAGTACTCTTTCTGTAGGGTAAATCTGATTCTATTATGTCTCTATTCAAAATCCTTCATTGGTTACCCATTGCCTACAGGATAAAGTCCAGACTCATGAGCGTAGTATTTCCGGCCCAGCCTCTATTTCCCCCATGACCTCTGAAGAACTCTGACTTTAAGCACTCCCATGTCCCCCAGCCCTCTTTGTCTATGTATGCACAGTTTTCTCTGCTGGAAATGGCCTTCATCCTTCTGGTTTCAGCTCAGGTTCCTCCTATGAAGACTTCTCTGCATTTGGTTTGGCAGAGATATGGCTGAAGAATCAGGGTTTGATTTATAAACAAGTTCTGTCACTTGCAAGTTATATAACTTTGGGTGGGTACTTAAACCCTATGCGGCTTATAGAGCTTTTGTAGAGATAATTAAATAATACAAAGAACCTTACATGTGAGAGATACACAATAAATATTGTTACCTTCTCCTGACAACCAAAAAAAAATAATAATAATAATAATTCTGGGGAAAAGGTAGAGGGGCATTTATGAAGAGGCTGCAGCATCATGTGATCCCCAGGTAAGACCACATGGAAGCATGGAGCACTGCACGTCAGACCATGGGCTCGGCAATTGGACACTTTGTATCTGAATTCTGCTTCTACTCTTCTCTAACTGTGTGATCTTGGGCAAGTTAATCAACCTCTCTGTGCCTTTGTTCATCATTGGTAAAAATGGGATGTGTATCTCAGTGGGATATTGTGAGAATTAAGTGGCATAATGCTTGCCAAGCTCATCAAATCACGCCTCCCCTCATCCCCAGCTGCCTAGGCCCCAGTCCTGGGGAAGAAGGGAGGTCAAGGGGAAGTCACACGTATGCCACACAAATCATTGTCCATGAAGTGGCAGGAGTTACTCGGGCTCACATCTTACTGGCCAAAAATCAGTCACGCAGTTTGACCTAGCTGCAAGGGAGGCAGGGAAATGGAGTCTTGGCACAATTTTTTCTTTTTCTCCCAAAATTCTGACAAAGAGCCAGGTGCCTTCATACTCAATTCCTGTCCACGCTAAACCTCCAATCATCTTTCCAGAGCTGGGTTCTTGCGTGTTTGTTTCTGTTATCTTTGAGGTCCTTATGGTAGGTAGGCGAGGTCCTTGCTAGTGTTACTCTAAACTTGGAAAGCTAACATCGTCCTGCTTCCCAGAAACAGTAACCAGTTCCTGAGTCCCTTAAAGCTTTGGGATTTGAAGACTGATGTCTGAGATTCCTGGGAAGAACTGCCACGTCAGTCTCGTTGGGTCTGTTACTGAATTTCTCTACATGTACCACTGTGAGAGCCTCACACTAGCTCTGGTTCAATTCAGGGTTCACTGTTACACAAGAACTTTGAGGCTTGCCTCAGAAGACCAGCAAGGTTAGCAAAACACTAAAAAGCCTTGTGTTCAGAGACACAAATGGTCAATAATATGGTCATAAATATGATCTTCATTCTGCAAAGAATTTTGCTGATAATAAATTGCTATTCTCGGAACACTTCCATGGACTCGTTACAATAGTGGGGATGTTCAGAGATGCCTTTTCCTGCACAAGGTCACAGGGTTCACATGTGGCTGGACCAAAATCATATTCCAGGCTTACATATTTTCGTTGTAGGGCCCAGACGTGTAGAGAAAGTGTTGAAGGTGAATGTAATGGGGAGGAAAAGTTCTTTTTTATTCAAGTTCTGATAGCTGTTTGCATGTGGACCAAATTTTGAATATGTTGGTTTGAGTCAAAAGCTCAATATTTGAGTTTTATGAAAACTGAGGTCAGCGGATGGCAGTAAACCCAGTGTGTAGGCAGTAGGAATATTAAAAATATTTAACAACGGCTTAAATGGTTGCTGGCTGGATTGCCAGTCCTATCAGCAGAGATCTGTTCTCCGTGTAAGGCAAGAAAAGGTCTGAGTTATTCTGGGAGCCCTTAGCGAGCCACAGCATGATAATATTCATAACACCTTCCAGTAATTCCAACAGCATCCCAATTTTTATCTTTCCTCTTCCCCACCCCTTTCCCTCTTCTGAGATCAGAAGAAATAACTGATTCTTTAGGACATCCCTGGGAGAAGCCACTGGCTGTCGTGTAAGGCCCATTTTGTAGGAAAAACTCATCTTGAAATCCTAAAGTTACTCTCTGAGTAGTGGCACGCTCACCCTAGGAGTGGAAAGTGCGAAGGTAATAACAAGACAGAGACGAGTAAGCACGCCCGTGTCATGCTCGTTCTGGGCACGACTTCCGGCGTAGCACTGAGGAGTCTGACTGCCCTCCCTGATGGTTTGTTTTCTCCTTCCCTTTTCAATCTTTAACTCTTTAAAATCCATGTTAGTTCTCACTCGTGTTTATCAGTTGTTTATTCTCACAGTACGGCAGATGAAAGGCAGAGGGCGTGATTCTTCACGTTCCTTAGGACTCAGGTAAGCCCGTCGCCAGCAGAGGCGCCAGCCAAGTTGTGTACAGTCCCCAGGTTCCTCTCTGTCTCTTTTGGTCATCCTCGTTTTGTCTCTGTCCTTTGTCCTGAAAGCACCTATTTCAACTTGAAGTTGATTCAGCTGAGAGGCGTATGGTTCAATTCTCTCCTATTACCAGTGACCAAGTGTGTGTGAGCTGAAGGCAGATCCTTTTACATCACCTCCCAGACTCACGGGTGGGGCTTCCTGCAGGAGCCCGCGCTTGGGTCATGGGCCGTGAGAGAGCTGTCCATGCAGAAGGTGGCACTGTGTGCACACACAGCTGTCTGGGGGGCGCCCCACTGCTCTCGGGCTACTCCTCACTGGCCTCCACGGCGCCCTCGTGGGAATCAAGGTTAGAGAGCGGCGGTGTGAATCTGCGAGGCCCACCAGTCGTTTCGGCCTGAAGGAGATCCCAATGGCCCACCTAGTGGCAAATGCATTTTTGTTGCGACCAACATACTGTGAGCTTTCAAAATCATGAGCTTTCACGTTAAAATCCAAACTTCTGCATTCTCTCGCATCAGCTGACATCCACGGCCTCCGTCAGCTGAGATGTATTGTGTACCTACTGTGTGCCAGGCACTGTTCTAGATGTCACAGCACCGCGCCGGGCAGGCAGTGTCCTGCCTTCACGGACCCCGACTCATGGCTGTTTACCAGCCGGCAATCAGCCTGCTCACATCTCATCACCTTCCCCGTCCTGTCAGCCTCAGGCCCCGGTGCGACAGCTTCTGATCGCAGCACTGCCACGCACTGGGGATGACGTTTGCACACACAGAACCTTTCGGAGAAGCAAGTCTGCTCATAAGTAACATGGAAGTCGTATCATCTATCTTTGTGAGGGGTGAGAGGACACAGAGAACGGCCTGCTATACAGAAGGTGCTAAGGAAATGCATTTCTTGACTCCACCCTCTCACCTCATTGCCTAAACTAGCCAATGAACATTGCAGACACTAAGCAGAGCGGCCCAAGCCCTGCAGAATCTGCTCCGATTTCCAGCTTTCCTCATGCGGTGTTTGTGTGGGAGCCTTTGAAAATGTGACCTCTCCCCTCAAGTCTGCTGGGGACTGAATTCTGTGCCCCCCAAAACACATGTTGAAGCTCTAACCCCCCCCCATGTGACAACATTTGATATGGAGCCTTGTGGGGGGGTGACTGGTTAGATGAGGTCATGAGGACGGGGCCCCAGGATGGGATCCGTGTCATTATAAGAGGAGGAGGGGACGCCCAAGCTCTGTCCCACATGTGAGCGCCCAGTGAGAAGGGGGCCGTCTGCAGCCGGGAAGGGGGCCCCAGCAGAACCTGACCACACTGGCACCCCGATCCCGGACTTCCGGTCTCCAGAGCCGTGAGAAAGGAGACCTCCGGTGTTTGAGCCGCACCCCCACACCCCCCACCCCACCTTTGGTATTTATTATGGCCGCCACCACCTGGACCAGCGCACACCCACTTTTCTTTCTTTTACTGACGGAGGTTCATCTAAAATTTCAAGTGAAAAAATAAAAGCTGGTGCTTATACTTTTAAAGTAAGAACAGCTGCTATGTTAGAACAAGCTGAGCCAAGTTTGAAAGAGAAAAAAAATGTTACGAAAACACATGCACCAACATACAACAGAGTCGTGAGAAAAGCATACGTTACAGAGCTACGTCGTGAGCAGCAAGATCCAGGATCATGGGCTGATGTATCAGGAGAGCTGTGCTCCTCCTCCAGTCCCTAAGACCGGACGGGGCATTAGAAATATAGCTTCTGGCCTGAAGGTCACTTGCATCACCACAAAACCCCCAGCACGTCTTGCTGTCTTACCAGAACGGCTCAGTGCAGGACGGGGGGTGGCTCAGAAGGACCATGAGATTAAAAGGTTCCGTTTTACTGAGTCTCAGCAAAACAGGCCCTGGGGTCCAGGAACCCTGCTCCACAGACCTTTCAACGTGTACCTGACCTCTCCAGTAATCAGAAATAAAGTTAGTTTTCATTGACTGGCCTGCCAGCTACACCGAGTTGCTCTTATTTTATTGACTCTATTTATTGCATAGTTCCAGTCGTGTATCGGACTCTATCCTAGCTATTCTATCAGAAACATGTGCGTTTTAAGTTTCACTGCTGATGCTTGTCAATTTCGGCTGCCAAGACCTGGGAAGGACATCGTGTCCCTGGGCCATTTGGTCACCGGGAAAGAAACAAACAGGAAAGGCACTTGGAATTGACCGGGTCCCCTGCATGGGCAGACACACTGTCATGGGGACTATGTCACAGGGTCACATTTCTTACTCTATGCCAGGTCTATGTCCACTGCATGGCTTGGTGTTGTCACGTGACATCAAAGAGGGTGAGGCACAAAGGTCAAGGCATGAGGCCAAAGTGCATTCGAATGGCACAGGCAGGTTCCAGAACCATGTGATGACACTGAAGAGGCCCACAGGCTCCCAGCTGGGACGATGCATGGGGAAAGGTGGGGACACCACTGCGAAAGGATGACCGTGAAACGGGAGGGAATTTGGGAAAGTGTCGCCTGTGTCGGACGAGGTGAAATGAAACCAATACAGTTAAACTCCATGGGGGGGAACGTGAACTAGAACTTGGGACGCTTCATTCATCCACTGAACAAACACGTTTGTGTATTCCGTGCCAGACTCTGTGCTGGGTTTGGAGGATTCATGACTCCATCAGACTCTCCGGTCTCCACCCTCAAGGAGCGGACACTCTCTCTGAGGGGTTAGCATTCGGCGTAAATGACAAGGAGCCACGCTAGGGAAGGGCCTGGGGAAGAGCTTTCCAGTTAGATGGAGGAGCAGAGGCCGACAGGAGCCTGGCACCCGTGGGGAACAGAGAGAAGCCCAGTGTGGTGGGGATGTCATGAGCGATGAGAGCACTAGTGGAGAAGTCAGGAGAGAAGAAGAAATCAGAAACCACAGTGAGCGACCGAAGGCAGAGTGGGTTTTGTTCTCAACATGATTGCAAACCACGGGAGGGTTTTAATCAAGAATCTACAATCCTCTGATGTTTATGCTTTGAGAGATCTTTCCAATTACTGATGAGAGGAGGGTGTAGAGGACAAGAGTTGCAGCAAGGGGACCCAGGAGGGGGCCGAGGCATGAGCCAGGCCAGATCACGGTGGGCAGGCATGGAGTCACGGAGGCGGGGGGCACTGAGAAGGACCAAGGATGTCGTCCCCACTTTCACACTGTGCGTGTTTTGGCCCTATACGCACACAATAAGGAGCCACAAAATCCTGTAACCATGGAAACTTCTCGACAACCAGTCAAAGCCCACTAAGAAACAGAATTCGTCTTTCTATCATGGGGAGTGTGTTAGGACAACAATATCTCACCTCACAAATTAGCACACAGACTCCTTCTTCCATGGGCTGCGCTACCATAGTTAGAATCCTGTTTTCCCCACAAATCAACATCTTGTAGCCCCCACAGCAAGCACAGGACCTGAAACAGAAAGATGCTTAAATAGATGGTGGCTGAATTGCATTGTAAGAACTTTGTAAATATCCGGGTTCCCTCGATTTACGAAATTCTGAATTTGTTTTCAATGGAAAAAGGGTTTCTAAATTGGCAATCACCAAAGAGTCAAAAGTACTGAGACCTTCCATCTAATATCTCTCTTCTGAGATCTGTATTCTGATGACACATCCCTATTTCGCACTCCATTGGAGGTGTTGCAAGTTCCCTGTGAATTGCATACTTTCCTTAGATTTCAGTAGCTTGCAGAACACGGCCCAGTAAGACACAATCAAATTAGCAGTGTGTAGCCAAAGGGAACAGGACACACAAGAGGGTGAGATCAGCAGGTCCAACCTCATTAGAATCACAAAGGCTTACATTTTTACATGAGGTACTTTAGGAAGCAAGGTCTGAAAACACATTCATCAAAAATAAAATGGGAATGAGACTCATGGAAATAGACCTACAGACGGACGGGCAACAGAAGAGAACTTGACTTTTAACAATTAATTATATACTACATTAAGGATATACATTTATATAATCTGTTTCATCTGTTTAAAAATGGAACACTGCTTCCAGAGCAAAGGAGTAGAGAAAATAAAGTTATGCAATCTCACTCACTTAAGCAACAAAGGTATGAAAAACATTTAAGTGGCTTTTGAAACAGTCATTGCTTTGAGCTCCGACCACAAAAAAAAAAATAAAAAAATGTTAATTTAGATGGTTTTTTTTCTCTCCAGTCACAAACATCCTGGTCTTTTCAGGGAAGAGACAGAACTAACCTCCCCAGTAACCAGTCTGTGTTTCCCCTCACCTTTCCAAGAACCAAGGTTATGATTTTTAAAAATCTAATTACTAAATGAATCTGTCAATTTCAGCCCAGCTTTGAGTCTTTCAGCCAAGGATACCTGGAGTCTTGGCAGAAAAAAAAAGATCCATTTGAAAAGCAAATATTCTAACAGCGGAGCGTGGTCCACAGACCCCCTTTTCGGGAAGCATGCTCAGGCTGCCCTGTATTTTCTGCATATCAGGACAAAGGCCAAAAGAAGCAATGGACCCTTCTTTTCAGATGCACAACCTGACACAGGGAAGAGAACCCATTTTTTTTTTATTTTTCCTGGATGGTTTGGTTACAGTGCTAAGCTATGGGGACAAGTGAACTGACCTCTTAGGGGACCATTCAAAGGGACCCCAAAGCAAACGTCTGAATTGCTGTGCGTAGAAAACAAAAGTGCCACGTTCCTGAGCCCTGGATGGATGGACCATTTCCATGTAAAAGACGTTTCTGGGTGAGCCCCGCTGAAGGGACGTGTGTCGCTACATATGTGTCCTTTTAACGGGGTCAGATGTTGCAGGGCACAGTTGTTAAAGGCCCAGCTTTGGAGGAAATGGTTCCTAAAAAGGTCTACAGGAAGGACCTCACGTGGGATTATGTCAAGAACTGACCGGCACTATTTAAGTTGTCAGCTGGGTGTTTTTGTTTTGTTAGTTTTTGTGTTTGTGTTTTGGCTTTAATTTGGATGATTCTATGCCGTTTAATTCATAAAAATTCAGTGAGTTTAGATGTGTCTCTACTAAGGATCTTAGCTCTTCTAATAACTTCACAGAACTTAAAAGCAGTGAACCTGCTTGGCTTCTCCAGAATGTTTATAAATCCAGACACTGATCAGGCAAGTGGGTTTTTGATAACAGTACGAAAGGGGAGAGGGTTCCACGGAAGTCCCAGTGGGGCTACATCCAGAAGGCGTGACAGGTCCCAGCCCCACTGAGTGACTGTGCAAGACCCAGAATATGCCTTATCCTAACATCAACAGAGTGACAGCACAGGAAGCCTACAGACGTGTCTGAGCACGTAGGACATTGGATAACGGTGAGTTTTTTATTTTTGTTTAAAATAACTGCCCGATGGAAAAAGAAATGTGAGATTTTACGTAAAAACACAGACATCTGTGTTTGCTCCCGCTCCCAGCAGCAAACCCAACGCAAAGATCTGACCACGTGGGTCCCCTTCACTGGAGCCTGGGTGAGCCCACTTCTAGGAGCGGGCCCCCCTCGAAGCCAGCACCTCCCTCTCGGCCCTGTCCTGTGGTTCTGCTACCTGCCTGGCCAGGCAGGCTTGTGAGTATGGCAGACCAACCATAAATGGCTCCCCAAAATGGCATTCGCCCAAGAAGCCACAGTGCTCTTTAATCGTTCCTTTAAAGGTCACAGATGGACAGACACACCCCTCCATCCCCGGGCCCCACCACACCACTTGATGAAAAATTAACTAGACTCTCCTTCATCAGTGGAACACGCTCTGCGCCCTCCTCTTACAAATCTCGCGCACACACGGCCCGTACTTGGCACCGCTGCTGTTGGCTCTTCTGTTATCTTTGTACTGTTAGCAGAGGATGTCATGTTGGCCATTCAACTCCGTCTTCAGTTTTTCCTTGTCTTCTACCCAAAAGCAATTCCTGCCTGTGAAAGGCAGGCAGGCTGGGTCCCTCCCCATGAGGTTGGACCAATGGACGTGAAAATAGCTCCATTTGACTGAAGTCCAACTGAAGCTGATAAACAAGCAAAGAGCCATTCACTTACGGCTGCCCTGCGTTACTCCATCCCTGCTCCCTTCAAAGCAATCTATGGATCAGATCAATCTGGCTCCACACTCACATACACAGAAGTTCCCTGAGGGTGCTGGCTTCGACTGAACAAGGAGCCCCAAAGCAGCAGGCAGTCGTAGCAATTAGCATGAGAAAAACCTGAAACATGTCATTATTTTCACTCGCCAAATTCACACTGTTGGTCTTGGCTTCTTTCCTACCATGTCATTACAAAATATGGGGCTCTATTTAGGAAACAATGATTGTGATTCTCAGCCAAAAGGAACGAGGTGCGTGCTGAACATTATTGTTAATGACAAAAGAATTTTAAATCGCACAAATATCATAGGGCACATCTTAATCACACACAAGGACATCGTGCTCTCCTAGCATTTCTGCCTGATGAGCTCGACTCTTTACTCAAATCGTGGGAAGAGCAGAATTCCACACTTTTATATCTTTAATATAGATGGAGAATAAAAACAAGGACTCCCGTAACTCACCGACTAAAAGACAACCACTCTCAGATTAGCTCAGTAAACAAAATCGACCTCTACGTGAAACTTCAAAAGGGTGAAAATAAAGATGGGGCATAAGTATGTCTAGAAAGCAGGGATGGCAATAGTAACAGAAGTTACATCCAAGATCAAAAGCACTAAACCAAAGAATGTCAATTTATGAACTCGATACAATGTAGACACAATGAATATTAATAAGGGCTATTTAGGTCACATTGAAATATTAAAGACAGAATTACATATGTTGAAATATATAAAAGAAAAGTTGATAAACAGAAATAAGGAGAAATTGGACAGAACACAGTAGGAATGAGAGATATTTAACACACTACAGATCATGGGAGGGAAGGATGGAAGGAAAGGAGGGAGGGAGGGAGGGAGGACCTCAGAATATAAGTAACAAAGCTCCG
Source organism: Rhinolophus hipposideros (assembly GCF_964194185.1). Classification (NCBI taxonomy): domain Eukaryota; kingdom Metazoa; phylum Chordata; class Mammalia; order Chiroptera; family Rhinolophidae; genus Rhinolophus; species Rhinolophus hipposideros. The sequence continues at coordinate 1,490,697 of NC_138070.1, read as the reverse complement.
TTAATAGCTTTCTCTACACATAAAACTAAAATATTACCAGGACTATATTTTCAAATGTCCAAAAACATTTAGAAAAATTGTCCACCAGAAACATCAATAACTCTTCGAAGAAGTAATAGGCTAGAGTAAAATTTTGGACTACAATCTAGTACGATGATAAGTTCTTTTAAAATAGGAAGAAAAAAATAGCTACAAGCCACTACTTAGAAACATACGACCTCTTCGAGCAAACCTTGGGTTAAGTGGAAATCAGTCGTGAGCAGACTGGTTGATGAGTCATTCAACAGAGAGGAGGGCATGGAGCCCTCCAGACACCCCGGGGAGCCTGCGCTGTGCGTGGGTGTGTGAGGGGCCCTGGAAGCCCTGCCTGCCCGCCGTGAAGGAGTCAGGCACAGCTCCGCACTAACACTAGTGTGCCTGTGAACACGCAGCCAATATTATCACGTTGTCTGGTTTTGCAAAGCTACTGACCTAGGTGTAGCTCATGTACAAGGTGGATTTGAGGCTCTGGGGAAAGTGACAGCTGATGTGCATGTTTTAAAAAGTGAATCCTTTAGAAAGACCAATATTAACACACAATACGCCTCCAGTTAACCGAATCGAGGACATAGAAGCAGAAAATATCAATGATGAAAATTAGAAATGAGAGCGGGTAAATAAACACAGGTACTCGGGAAATGTAAAGACGTACAATACTGGACAGAACCGTGTCCTACACTTGAAAAGGGGAAAAGGAGTGTTTCTAGGAAACTGTAAAATACAAAAGTGGACTCCAGAAAAGACGTTAACATGGAAATATAAATGCCTACTAGATTATAAAAAGGGATCAAGGAGCTAACCCCAAGGAAAACCATTTGTAATCAGAAGGGGAAGGAGGGAGAGGAAGCCTAGCTACCAGTAAGAAAAGGCATCTTTCTCAGCCTGGAACGTACCAAAAACCTACAACTGGTGGAATGTCACTAGCATTTTTATTAGGAAGAAGAGTAGAACATCTCTTTCACCAGCACTTATCTGTAGAGACCCAAGAAAGGAAGGAAGGAAGCCAAGAAAAAATAAATAACACACAGATGGATTAAAAAAAAACACACTATGATTATTGGCAGACAAAATGATGGTCTATATATATTTAAAAATCTGATATATTCCACTGACAAATCTAAAATAGCCTAGTTTTTCCTTATTTAAAAAATCTAAAGAAAAGAAAAACAAAAGCGACAAAATGTTAACATTTCTTCTTAAGTGATTGTTACATTGTTTCTGGTGTGTGAGAGTGTGTGTGTGTGTGTGTGTGTGTGTGTGTGTGTGTATAACATTTACTAAAAAGGCATTGAAAAATGGAAAGTAGAACACCTTGGTGGTTTCACATGAAAATTGTTCACATATCAAGGAAAATATACACACATGTGCACTATTAACCTATTCCCAAGAACATTCTAGAAAAATAACACAGAAATGGATCAGAGATGGGGCTTCAATAAAATTTTTTAAAATCTAAATCAAATAAATTTCAGCAGCATTATGACTAAGTGGTATCATTCTAGGAAAAGAGAAACATTAAAACAGTAAATTATTATTCAACAGATGGATGAAGAAAAAAAGATAACCATCTTGAGTGATGTCCAAAAGACCCATTTAATAGACATATGAATAAATGCTCAACATCACTAATCATCAGAGAAATGCAAATCAAAACCACAATGAGATGTCACATCACCCCAGTCAGAATGGCTATCATCAACAAGACAAATAGTAACAAGTGTTGGAGAGGCTGTGGAGAAAAAGGAACCCTCATACACTGTTGGTGGGAATGCAGACTGGTGCAGCCGCTATGGAAGGCAGTGTAGAGGTTCCTCAAAAAATTACAAATAGAATCACCATATGACCCAGCAATCCCTCTCCTGGGTATCTACCAAAAAAAACCTGAAAACATTTATCCATAAAGACACGTGTGCTCCAATGTTCATTGCAGCTTTGTTTACGGTGGCCAAGACATGGAAACAACCAAAATGTCCTTCGATAGATGAATGGATAAAGAAGTTGTGGTACATATACACAATGGAATACTATCGGCGTTAAGGAAAGATGATATAGGAACATTTGTGACAACATGGATGGATCTTGAGAGTATAATGCTAAGTGAAATAAGTCAGACAGGAAAAGCAGAGAACCCTATGATTTCACTGATATGTGGTATATAGGCCAATATTTTGAGTCAGACCTTTCCATGCATTTCTTTCAAAGTAGGTCACATATGCGATCACTGTGAAAAAGGTACTTTTTGTTTATAAGGGTGTGTGTGGGAGGGGGGTGTCTGTGTGACTCTCCCAAAGGAAAGTCCCCCCAAACGCTGGGGGTTTTCCCTCTGGGCGGTGGGATTGCAGGTCCTATTATGTTCTGCTTTAGGCTCGGCTTCATTGTTTGAATTTTCTACAACACGGCGCATTGCCTTCTCAGTTAGAAATTAAAGCTCCTTTCCCTTGGAAGACAGAAACAAATGTAATGGTCAGATAGTCGTGTGAATTCCGTTCAGGAAGGCTCCAGACTCGCACACTCCGATGCCAAAGAAACAGCAGAGTGGACCTGCCCGCCGGATCGCGCTGGCGTTCGGTTTGGTTTGCTTTCCTCTGTTCCCCCGCATGGTGTGAAAGGAGGCCCCTCGGTGTGAACAGAGGCACTGTGAGGGTCTGCTCTGCTCGTGGCGAGATCCTGTGGGTCACTTACCTCTAAAGGTGAGACCTGCCACGTGGGCATCAGGCACACGCTTCTTAAAAAACCACCCTCGGTCTACTCCAACACTTCAAAATATATTCTTTAGGGACATCTCCCTCTTCTTGGAGCACATAGGGAAAGGTACCAGCCAGAATGTACATATTTATGCACATGTGACTACGAATATAAGTATCCAGACCCTACAATCACAGTTTGCATTTGTCACAAAGGGTGAAGGTCACTCTCATGGGTAAACCCACACTGTGGCAAAGGAAACGTGGAGAGGTTTCAGTGCCATTTTCCAGACAGAAAAATGGAGCCACTTCCCACAGAGCGAGCTGACCAGCGCTCCCTTCTTACATGCCGTGGGGTTAGCTCACCGCAAAAGGCCCACTCAACTTTCCATCTTCGCACACGAGGAAAACTCAATATTAATTATAGGAAGAAAGAGTCCAATAAAACACACACCAATAGAAAAAGTCAAAATAAAAGAGAAGCAAATTCTATCTTTGAGCCCATAAAAGGAAGATAAAAATGATGAACACTGTGAAGATGAAATGGGAGAAAGAGCTATTGTTGTCGTCACCAGTCCTCCCAAGTCCTTGGGAGAGGGTTTAATTCTAAGGCACGTGTCAGAGGCTTCTTGTGAGCTCATCCTAACACTATTTACTCTGCAGCTTGTGTTTCCTCTGATGACAGCATTTGCTAAAACAAATGCCAGTGATGTCCTCATGCGTACGTGAATGTTTCTGAAATACTGAGGTTTTTTTCGAAGACAAAAATTCTGGAGTATAATCACAGACAGGAAAGTAAACAGATACATCATATATTCCTATTGAAGTAATGAGTCAGCTCTTATTACAGTCATCCAACTCTGTCTAAAGATAGTGCTTGGCTAATCAGACAGGAGTCAGTTTAATAACTCGCTGACATTAATAAGAAGAGACAGGGGGGCCGGCCGGTGGCTCAGGCGGTTGGAGCTCCGTGCTCCTAACTCCAAAGGCTGCCGGTTCGATTCCCACATGGGCCAGTGGGCTCTCAACCACAAGGTTGCCAGTTCGACTCCCGCAAGGGATGGTGGGCTCCGCCCCCTGCAACTAGCAACGGCAACTGGACCTGGAGCTAAGCTGTGCCGTCCACAACTAAGATTGAAAGGACAACTTGACTTGGAAAAAGTCCTGGAAGTACACACTGTTCCCCAATAAAGTCCTGTTCCCCTTCCCCAATAAAATCTTTAAAAAAAAAAAAGAAGAAGAGACAGGGATTAGATGAAAAGTTGTTCACGACTGCAGAAGAATGGTAACAAAACTGGTACTATAGTGTATAAATTTGGAGAGACCATAAATTCATTTCTGACAAATATCCGATAGTTGCAACTGAAATTCCTGGCCCCTTAATACATTCACGCGTGCATTCACTTAATGTGTATTTTACTGAAGACCTACTAAGTAGCAGGTACTGTTAGGTTTTTCTTTAGCTGCACAGATTTTTTTTTTCTGCGAAGGTTGAGGAACGGAATGTTTTACCAGCACACAGAGCAGCAGGCAACAACCAGCTTCTTGGTAATCAGCCTTCACTGGGAACACACAGATTCAGGAGAGGAACAGAAAAAGAAGTTCACAAACTTAGTCTCTGCGATGAAGAGTCGGGAAAATAAAGTCTGACTCTCCAGTGTCCAGCGTTACCCACCTGCACTTCCGAGGGCTCTATGTACAAAACTTGAGAACATTCTCATTGCATCTTCCGTTTGAGAAGTGAAAGACGACAAACTTCAGCCAACAGGAAGAAGGGAAGAAATCAAGTCCAGAAGTGAAGACCCGATGGCGGGTGCGTGTGTGCGTGTGAGTGTGTGTGCGTGTGTGTGCGCGTGTGCATGTTTTCCAAGATGGCGGCTGCCATGCACATGGAGGCTGGTCTGACGAATGGGTGTCCCTGGGAGCACTTGTGTTCACAGAGCACAAGACAGCACTGCTGTGTATTAATCCCTCAGGAGCTGCTACAATACCCCCTGCACACACACCAATTACACACCGGCCCTGCCTTCCTGGAGGAAGCCTGGAAACAGACTCAAGCGGTCAAATACAAGAACGCTTTCCTCACCCCAAGTCACGACCCAGTACACAGGTGATGCACTAGAGACTTTCATACACTTGAAACTTACACAGTGTCTGTCATTAACCGATGTCACCCCAATACACCTAACACAAAAATTTTAAAAGATGCTTTCTTGCATTAGAGATTCCTTATCGACAGGGAAACCTGCTTCCTCCTTCCCCATACCCGCCCGTCCCCATACTGCCAATCAGCACAGTATGCTGACGGAGGTGGGCGAGTGGATGGATAGAAAGGGATCGAGAACAGGCCCTGGGAAGGAGAGCTGGCCTCTGCTTTCATTTTCTCTATCATTCCAAAATAACTGGATAAATAAAAGATGCTACAAGATCCTAACACCGCCTACACATCACCTGAGATGAAGGAGGGAAATCGCTGGCTCTTCAGATCTGGATAAAACCAGTTCAAGCCCCAATTTCACCATGTGTGGGGGTACAAATCCCTCCTAAGATTTTTGTCTGTGGAATTTTGCACCTTGATTAACTGTGTGGACTCTGGAGCTTGTGGAACTGACCACAAGGCTTTAGGAAGGAATGCGACCTGCTGATCATTAGAAGACAGTGAGACAGGGCGCTCTGGGTGAAAAAGATCAAGGCCAAGGGTTTTACAGATTGAAGAACGTTTTTGATTGTCTACCACATATAAGGCACCACGCTGGGTGCTGGGGGGTAATAGTGAGGAAAGACAGGGTCTTTGCACATCACGGAGCAAATTCAGTGGGGAGACAGAAAATTAATACGTCGGAAAGACCACATGAGAGACATGCTAGAGAATCAGAAGCAAAAACAAAGGCAGTGTCACACGACAGAGGACAGCAGTGGCACAGAGGGTGGCTGGGATGGGAGAAGGAGCCAGTCAAGGGGGAGCTGAGAAGTGTCCAGGTCCTCAAGACCACATGGTCCAGGGGTTCACTAGGACGACCCACAGGACACAGCGTGCAACTGCACTCGCGACTATGACATGACAGCAAAGGGAACCGAAGCTCGACCAGCAGAGGGAAAAGGCACTGGTGTGCCGTCCACAGGGAAGAGGCTGCAGCCCCCAGGCCCTCTCCAGTGGGGCCACCCGCAATGCTCTGAACTCTGATGGCTCCTGTGAAATGTCACCAGGGAAGCCCGGGAGAGACTCAGTGTCCAGAGTATTTATTGGGGGCTGGTCACGGGGGCACCTTCGGACTGGCAGTGACCCAACTCCCAGATGCCCAGAAGGAAAGCTGGGTGCAGCATAAACCACATGGTTTGTGCAAACCGTCTGGACACATGGAGCCCCCCCGGCCCCCGACCAACCAGGGGACGGTGGGAACTCTCCCAAAATCTAAGTTCCCAGACCCCACCCCAGAGTGACTCTGCCAGCAGCCTTTCTCTGGAGAGCAGTCTCGGGCCTGTAGCGTGAACTAGTGAGGCCTAGTGGGTGTCTGGTGACACAGTGTGCCACAGCCAGCTTCCTCCTGGACGGTAACAGGCAGGGAGTCTGACACTCCACATGCACAGCTCCCTTCCAAGTGGACCCTCCGTCCCCCTGCATTTCCTGTGATAGTTCCAGATGGCAGAGGGTCGTGCAGGGAGCTCAGCCTTCCTCACTCCTGAGAACACAGGAGTCTCACACCAGGTGACACCCGAGGTGAGCCAGGCTGTTACCTGACACAAGGAGCACCCAGGGCAGAAATCCAGGGTGGGCTGATCTCACAGGCATGAAGACACCTGAGCCTGCTCACGAGCGGCTGCCTGAGGGGGAGACGCACTTGAATGATGCCGTGAAACAGGAAAGTGTTGGGGCTCCCCTTTCATTCAAATAAGACCTGTATATATTTAAGGTGTGTACCGTGGTGCTGAGACACACAGACACAGTGACGTGACAACCACGGTCAGGCTCATCGGCCAACTTCTCACAAAGCTTCCACGTGCCGTGTGCGGAGAGCGCCTGACGTCCACCCTTGGCAAACGTCCAGTCTTCGGATGGCGTTATTCCCGTACTCGCCATGCTGTCCACTAGCTCCGGGGATGTCCTCGTCCCACGCCACGGTCACGGCAACCCTGGGACCCACATCTCCCCACGCCAGCCCCCACCCAGGCAGTCCTTCCCTGCGAGCTCGCAGTGAGATCACAGATAGAAAGGGAAGAAAGGACAAACAGAAACACTATGAAAGAAGGACAAGAGCCAGAGCAGTTTGCGGATACATGTCTTCCCTCAGACGCGGAGAACGGATTATGTCTGAAACTGAACTGCAACACTCAGAATGGGGGATGCCAACCGCTTTATTCCAAAAATGCGGATCTGAAATATGGAAGCTACAAAAATATTCTAATGAACATAGGACGATCCCTACTGGGTGGGGCACAAGGCAGTTTCATATCTCATAGTGATAAATGTTAACACTGAGAGTTAATAACCGAGCTCCTCTCTACTTGGTCTCACGCTGCGTTCTCTGCACGGGTGACCTCCTAAAATCCTTGCTGCTATCCTGGAAGGTAAGCACGATGATTACCAACCCCGTTTACAGTGAAGAAACTGACGTTTGAAGAAATGACGTCACTGGCCCAACGGCGGCCGGTTGACAGATAGCTGAGTCCAGTCTGTCTTGGCCCCAAATCCATGCTTTCGTCCTAAGAGAGTCAGTGACCTCTGAGAAGTCGGGAGCACTGAATGCAGATTATACAGGTGTGTCAGTGCTGCTTAGCTTCTCCTCAACCAGGTTCTCACATAAGCAAAGAGTGGAATTTGCAAAACACTAACTGATGCTATGTGAGCCGTCTAGTGTATTGCACAGAGTCCCCGGTCATTTCGATTCTTCCCAATTATTACCCGTGAGAAGCCTGCTCTGAGAGGCGCCTCTGAGAAAACCCACACGCCTGCCTGGCTTCCTATGCTGACGTTTTGCTAAGTTAAATTTTACACCATTCCTCCCTGGAGGCCAAGACATTCTCCACCAACGAATTCCAGGAAGTCCCACGCAGAGCAAGGTGTTTGAGGAAGGAAGTGGTCTGCGTGCCCCTGGAGGAGAGAAGTTCATTTTTAATCCCCTTCACCTCCAGGAAGTGTATGCTGGGCCCACTCAGAGCCTGAGTTAGGCTGCAAATGTGAGAGTGGAAACTGGGGGGCACATCCATTAAAGTATAAAATATGGATAAGCTGCCTGCTAGTTCACTAAGCGACTCGAAACGTAATCTTCCTGCAGAAATGTGCTACATATTTGTTTATATTCATGTTAATAGCCCACTAACTAATGATAAATGTATGATAATTTATTCTAAGTGAAATGAAGTGTGCCCTAAAGACAGACTCTGTAAATGAAAGCGCGAGCTCCCCCGAGCCCAGAGCAAGCGCATTAATAACTACATTCTTTCACTGCAGTGAAAATGACTGTATGCAAATTATATGCAAAGTGCACGCAGTAACCGACTTGTGGAAGTGGGGTCCTGGGAAGCAGAAGTTCAGGGCACAGGTTCTGAGATGATCTCACCCTCCTCACTATGGCTCGGAAATCCACCTCCCAGGGAAAGAGACTTCTCGCTGCATGTGGTTTGGGTACCTCTCGGCTCCAGGACTGTCTGCCCTTGTTTCTCCATACATAACAGCACTGATAACACCACCTGATGTTACATTGTGTGCACTTAGCCATCATTAGGCCACACTGTTTCTGTGAATGCAGAAATTATTATCTTCATCATTCCCATTAACAATTCTAATACATCCGTGCAGATACCTCTCAGAATGTCTACTGGCATTCGCAGCCGTCCTCTGCTCAATGTCACAACCGTCACCTATGATGCTGATACAATGGGAGCGCTCAGATTCAATCCAGGTTATTGATCATTTGTGGCAGACATCATTAATCAGCTAGCCAGACACCTACATCCTCCCTCTTTGCTAACAGGAAGGAAGAGAGGAAGGAAGGGAGGGAGGGAAGAAGAAAGGGAGGGGCGGAGGGAAGAAATTAGAAAGGAAGGGAGGTGGAGGGAGGAAGGGAAGAAGGAAGGGAAAGGGGGAGGGAGGAAAGGCGGGAAAGAAGAAGGGAAAAAGAAGAGAGGAAGGGAGGTGGAGTAAGAAAGGAAAGAACAGAGGGAGGAATGAAGGAAAGAAGGAAGGGAAGGAAGGAGGGGGGAAGAGGGAAAGAGGGAGGGAGGGAGGAAAAGAGGAAGGAAAGGGGGACTGAGGGAGGGAATAAAGAGGACTCCACTCCAGTTCAGATATGGGGAAAGACACTTTAATCTCGGGAAACATAGTCCCTCCATCTTCTGGTTGAAAAGCAGACATTGGCCACAGCTGTGGCCAATGAGTGTTCAAAGGGAAATCTGCCAGAGTTGTTCTTTAAAAAAATTCTTCCCAGATCAGAGAAAGAAAACAATTGTCTGCGCCATGCTGTGTTCTCCTTCTCCCCTCTGGAAGCAGGGGGAGGCCATGTGCCACCCTGTCTCTATGGGGGAGGCCGGGAAACTCGGTGGAGATTGGAGCCCCTGCCACTGCGTGAAGTAAGCACCTGGAGCGCGTCCTTCACGACTTCTTTCACGTGACACAGGGGCCCAGGGTGTTGCAGGCTCTGGTGACTGCCCTTCCTGGGTGACAGCGGATGTCACCCCTAGTACTGGGTGGCTCGGATCACAATGAGGCCTGGCTGCTGAAGAAACCAGGACTGCTGTTATAAACAAGGGGCCGCCTGGGATCCCCTAGGGCCCAGCGCTGTCCTGAGATTTCACAGCCATAGGCATAAGTCGCCCACAGAACAGCAACGTCACTCTGCCGTCCTCCGGCCCGTCCTCAGGCCCTGGCTCCTGCACCTGCCTGTCAGGAAGGAACAAGTTCTTATGGGGTTGGCAACAGGGAGAGCTTGGTGCCAGACATCCCCTAAGGAAGGGGACTCGAGCCCGCCGAACACAGCAGCTCATCCCACCTCAGGCCCTCACTGTCTCTGGACGGGTCACACCATCCCTGGGACAGCCCCAAACCAAGGGCAACAGCCGGGCTGCTTCAGCCGCCCACTCCCCGAGCCCTTCTGCCAGAGGGAAGAGCCAAGTCCGGGCCACTTGTCTCAGGTGGGGCCTGAGATCAGGCTGGAAGCTTTCATCCAGGCTGCAGAGAAGAACGAGAACTGAAGCATAAGCTTTGTCACCTGAAAAGGGGACGGGCGACTGCACACTTGGTATAAAATGAGCCAAAGCTCCGAGGGTGACGGGTCCAGGTTGTCCCTTCCGAGAAGCCCGGGCTGAAGCACCAGGAGGGCCGTGACCTCCGACGCCAGCACCAGGGGCCCACTGCCCGCCCCTCCCACCCCAGCTAAACTCCAGGCTGTATGCTTGTCTCCTTCGGGGACAGGTCATTTCTCCCTTGTGAGAAAGAATCCCCAGTGTGACCTCATCAGTTCCACGCCCCTGGGGATGGAGGCTTCGGGCGGAGGGGAGACCCAGCTGCACTGCCAGCGCCCCCCACTTTCCACCTGTCACTGGGGATAATGACGGCATCCACTCCATTCTGTCATTGGGAGGGTTGGGGACACATACGCGTACATAGAGTACAGTGGGTGTGTACACTACACACGTATAACACTTAGAAGAGCACAGGGGACACAGACAGGGTTCCACAAGGGTTAGTAATTATCACAGAAACTCAGAGCTGACAGTTTTAGTCAGAATTTTCAGTAAATCGTGACAGAGAGGTCAACTTAATTGGGCATCAGCTGAGAAAGGATTTTGACCGCCACGTGCTACTTATTTTCAGTGAAAAGGATTCACGTGTTCAGAGGCTGTCAGCAGACCGGCTCCCTCCCACCCCTCCCCCTCCCAGCCTCAGTCTGAATTAGTTGCACCCCCCACACAGCCCCAGCAGACCCTCTGCTACCATGGCCTCTGACAACCCCAGGCTTCCCACTTTCCTACTTCCAGTTCCTAGAAGTTCCACCATGAGTCCTGCAATTGAGTCTCGTTGGCCTGGTTTTGGGGGGTCCCCTGCCCACCCCTCAAGCAACCACTGGCCAGGGAGAGAGGATGCTTTACTTGGCCAGTCCTGAGCCATGAACCCACCCCTGGTGTGGGAAGCTGGGACCCACCCACTCAGAAGCACGTCACTCAGAATTGGACAAAGCTGATCCCCAAAGAGCAACCCAGGTGCTGAGAGCAGAAGAGGGAAGGACGGATGCTGGGAGCGCGTGACGGACGGGTGCCCCTCGAGGACTGGTCCATGGGGTTGAAGCGTCCTGGTTTCCCCACACGTTTCCCTAACGGAACCTGCAAGGATGACTGTGTCTGCGTGTGTGCGTGTGCATGTGTGTGCGTGTGTAGACACGTGTGTGTGCATGTGTGTCACAAGGAACACGGTATTTTTGTGGAACGTCCACGTGTGGGGGGAGGCCGCTCTAGCTGCAGGGTTCTGGACATGTGACCTATGAGCAGGTCATGTGCCAAAATCACACGGAGCTGATCCCAAATGATGTCTCGTATGTGCCAGTGTTTAGAACACGGCCTAGCCATTTTCTTTCCTTGTTATTCTGTGTTTTAGGGGATACACAGCCAAAAGAAAAAGTTCTTAGTTTCCGGTTTACAGCTGACATTCCAGGAACAGAAAGACTTGGGCAGCTTGAAAAAAATTACTTTGTAGCTATAGCTATTCACAGACTAATTAAGGCGGCTATTAACAAATCTATCCCCTAATTGATTCCAAATTTTGCAAAGCAAAGAAGAAAAAGCAGATGAAAGGGAGGAAAAAAATCTATTCTTAACCTGAAGGGGAAATCTATTCCAAGACACTTCCTAGGAAACAGAAAACATGACTTTGGTGTTTGTTAATTGTCAATAGACAGCGGTATGTGTGACCACTGACACCGAATGTCTCCAGGGAAAAGGATGCAATTTACAACAAATGTGCTGCCTCAATCTAGTAATTATCATTTTTTTTACCGACAGTGCTTGCTTTATTTGGAATATGCACATTGGTGGCAAATACTTTCTGAAAATCTTCTCATTTGACATCTCCCAAAACACAATTTATTCTCAAGGACATTACTTTTTCATGGCAAATAAACCTGGACACACCCAAACTAAACTCAGGTCCTGAGAGGTACTGGCAAGGTGAGGAGCTTTGTCGTGACAATTTTAGCACAAAAGTCACACATGGAAATGAATGTCTTTAAAGTACTAGGTTTACAAATAAAATGCCTTCTAAAGTTTTCTTTAGTAGAATTAGGTAAAAAACAAACAAACAATGGGGTGAGTTCTCAAAACTAGAAGCACATACACGTGTGTGGAAGACAAAAAGAAGAGCTATGTCCCTGCTACAAAGTGGCTCAGACACCACGAGCAGTGGTTTTCCGCCAAACAAAAAGCCTTTGGTGCTTTGGATTTGTTGTTAATGTTTTTAACTGAAAACATAAATGCCGACAATTTATCCCCGACCACGTGCCCGTGTGGGAATGAATGGGCTGCAATATCACACTCGCTGTTGGATTTTTCTGGTTCTCCGCAACCCGTGAAATATACATGAAACGGCTTCGTGCCACCTGCAAATGAAAAAGTCAAGTAAAATTTACAGTTTGGAGGCAGCGCTCCGAAAGCCCTAGTAAAGCTAATTTAATGCATCTGTCATATACAATTACACACAAAGTGCAATCCAAAAAACATCTATTTTTTTCTCTCTCTCTTCAGACAAAAACATACAGCCATTGCCCAATCTTGAAATTAAACAGCTGTCCCACCAAACAAAGATATTAACCTATGACGTTTTTATGAACCGATCAAATTTGATTGTCCAGCCTGTACTTCAGGAGTAGTGGCTCTCTCCATTACAGAAATTGCTACACGGGCTCCGTGGTCTTAAAACGTGGCCATAAATCAGGATTAAAAGCCATGGGTGAGCTGGTATTAACTCAGAGATGTCAGTGCTGTCCCTGCTAAATCACTCAGCAGCCCAGATAGAAATGGTCAATAGGCTGCTCTGAGGTGTCCTGCAGCGTAGAAAACCCCTTTCTCACCTTCTTCGGAAACAGCTGAGGTGGAAGACCTCGTATATTGTCCAGACCCAACCTGCGTGAACTCAGCCGTCCGTCTGCAGAGCTGAAGGCCACACGGTCACATGCCATCTGTGCAGCCAGCAAATGAGGCTGTGCCATCATTCCCAGGACTCAGGCCTCCTGACTCAAACTTTCTCTGGCCCCCTCCCCACGGAATCCCAAGGGAGGGGAGTAAAAAGGGGCAGGCTTAACATACCCGTGGTTCTGTAGTTGTTGCTAAGTTGTGTAATCAAATATCTGTGACACACTGGGTGAGGGTTGCCCACAGTATATAACAAGCATATATATACATATATTTCTACCATGCGTTCTTTATCCAGTCATCAGTTGGCACACCATTTAATAGACAGATGGTGCATTACACGATTGTACACCTGAAACCTACAATGTTATTAACCAATGTCAACCCCATACATTTAATTAATGAAAAATAAAACATCAAGCAATTACAAACAAGCTCTAAGAAATTAATTTGTAACTAAATTTATTGGGATAACATTGCTTAATAACATTATACGTTTCAGGTGCACTTTATAATACAAAACCTGTCTATTGCATTGTGTGCTCACCACCCAAAGTCTCGTCTCCTTCCGTCACCTTATATTTGCCCCCTTTTACCCTCTTCACCCTCCCTCCACCCCCTTCCCCTCTGGTGACCACCATTCTGTGTCTGGGAGTTTGTTCTGTTTGTTTATTCATTTGTTGCCTTCTGTTTTATGTCCCACATATCAGTGAAGACACAGGGTTCTTGTCCTTTTCCCTGTGACTTATTTCACTGAGCACCATACTCTCATGGTCCAGCCATGTTGCCCCAAAAGGCAGCACTCCATCCTTTGTGTGGCTGAGTCCTGTCCCGTGGGATGTACCACGTCTTCTTTATCCCACCGTCCCTCTAAGGACACTTAGCTTGTCTCCACGTCTTGGCCACCGTGAGTAAAGCTGCAGTGAACATAGGGCTGCATGTGTCGTTACGAGTGTTTGCGAACGCTTCGGGTACAGACCCAGAAGCGGGACTGCTGGGTCACGTGGTAACTCTATTCTTAATTTTTAGAAGAACCTCCATACTGTTTTCCATAGAGAAATTAATTTTAAAACAGAATGAACAAACCAACAGTAAAAAACCAACATAGGATATGAATATGCAAATATGATTTTCAAAAGAAAACAATGGGGGCAAACCAAGAAAATGAGCTAACCTAATAGTAATCAATGACATGCAGATTTAAAGAACCATCATAGCTCCTTTTTCCTTTAAGCACGACACCGACTGCAGCCAACGGACAGGTGGAGAACAGGATTTTCCACATTTAAAACCTAACGCCTTTTTGAAACGCCTACTCTTAGCCCAGAAATTCCACTCTCAGGAAAACGCCTTTTTAAAAGATTGGGGAAACTTTATAAAAGAGGGACATGAGGAGCGTTACCACCGCCCAAGAGCAGAAACACGAGAACAAACCACACAGTTACGTGGAACGCCTGGAAGGAGAGAGAATCTGAGCTTAGAAAGAGAACAGGCCCCACGAGAAACACACTCATGGCGTTAGGTTCCGTCTGAGCCGAGGACGTCACGGCCTGGGAGGTGACAGCCAACCCGACCAAGTGCCACAGCGAATGGACTCACACCGCATACGAGCACGGCTCCTAACCACTGGCATCTGCACTTCCCACGATGACGATCAAACGCACCAGGGCAGCACACAGCATTTTGAGTACCCGCCATGTGTACACATGAACTTACATTCACAGGTAAGTTATATAAGCATACACAATGTGCCATCCATAGCATATTCTGTAACATAAATTATGTCATATATGGCGCAGCAGTATACTAGCAGGGCAGCCTGTGTAATGATTCCCACATAAGTAAATATTTATGTATATACTGCACCATATACGAACATACATACATAAGACGACACGTACCTATCTGTGTTTTTCTTCTGTGGGAATGACACGCACAAACCATTTTCGTAATATAGTATGTGCATTAGAAAATGTAATCTGAAAACTTTTCTTGAACGTTGTTCAGGACCGACCCTGAAAGGGAAGCTCCAGGCCGTTCCTGCCACGGCCCCAGGTGGGGAGACAGCCACTCAGGGAGCCTCATTCCCCTCCATTAGCTGCGTCCGGTGTCCTGGCAAAGGGACCCGAGTGCCCATGACCTTGAGCACTGACACCCCAGCCCCCTCACCCGTCAGACCCTGATGACACCTCTGTCGTCACAGCCTTGTGTTGAATTCCTCCATTTGAATGTAGGTCCACATCTCAGTAAATAATCAACGGGAATAAATAAAAGACTTTCCAAGTTCAATCCATGAAGCAAATGGTACTTAAGAGAAAAGTAAAAGCAGAAGGAAGACCCAGACCTTCGAACATGAACATATTCCAATAAAACACCCAGTCCATTTAGCTGGGCCCTGGCAGGGGGCTTTGAGGCAACCCGTTATCCAGCAGCCACCAGGCATGGAGTCCAGCGTGTCCCTTCCCCCGGGGACCCGGCACGCTTCTGATGCTCTGCTCAGTCCCTCATCTGCAAACACGGAACAGCAGGCACCGTCTGCTTGTGCCGCGTCGTAAGACAAAACCGCGTCCAAGGGCCGCATGCACGAACAGCTTGCTGTGTACCACCCAGAAGTATCACTGTGGTACGATTGCCAACGATCACAGCAATCATTAGTCGGACGTGCTGTTTGATTACGACCCGCGGGAAGCTACAGAAGAGTATAGGTTAAGTTTATTCCACTTGGTCACAACGCAGAGGTTCCAATTTGTAAAGTAAATAGATAGATTCGTATCTAACACATCGTATGTTCCCTAGTGTACATGCCAAATGCATGTGCACACACACTCTTATATGTATACACATATAAAATTGTAATTTCTAAAAGGCTCAATAATGTCGTCACCAAAAGTTTTCAGGGTACTAGGTATCATGCTACTCTTCTTTGGAGATTATCAAATCCCAATGAGGGGAAAAAAGATTCACACACCCTGCAAACCATGTCTAAGATTCAAAAAGGAAGAAATGGCCACAGGTGAGTGTTTCAAAGCCTCATCAGATTGTCCAATTAGATTGAAGGACTTTTTCCTTCCCTCACTCAGAGCTGGGAGATGCTGAAATCCCACTTCAATCGACTCTAAACCCGCCAGCACCTCAGAGGACACTTTTTTTCCAAGCCAGGAAGGAGGGAACAAACGGCAGCCAGGCACCTGTTAATTTTGCCTTTTGTGTTTCCTGCCCTCTGCTCTAATAATAATGAGCCGCCCGCTCTGAAATGGTAATGCCGCTTACAATTTTCATTGAAGCTATTTCTTAAACTTTTGCCCTAAGTTCTCTCCTTTTAATAGATAAAGTCATGATTCACAGGGGGAGAGGCAACAACAGAGAAGAAAACGGGAACAATGAAAGGCTAAAAGGTGAGTGCAGCGACGCCAACATACTAATTATATTTCAATGAGAATGCCCCCAAAAGTACCAAAGCAATAACTTCAGGAATATTCCCCTGGGTAAGTCGGTCTCCAGTCCCTTTAATAAAAATTAAAATAAGATAGGAGAAAACTCCATAAGACTGATAATAATTTGTTTGTTTTCATTCTGCTTAATTTATTTCCATTCTTCATAATCCTGGTTTCCCATATATATTTATAATAGGAAATTTTACTAGAAAGTAAATTCTTTTATTTAAAAAGCATCTCTTTACCAAAAGAAGACCATTAAGCAAAGAGCAGTCCTGTTGGTTCCAGACACGGCAGACATCGTAAAGATAAAACACAAATGACTTAGTTTGGAAATTTGGGCACACTCGTGAGTGTGGCTTAGTCTCCGAAAATTACTGCCTTCGAGAGGATGAATGCTAACGATATTTCTCAATGTGTTTGACTGAAGAACTCCCCCCCCTTTTTTTAAATTATTAAAGAAAGAACTCTGGTTTTTATTTTTATTTTTTCAATACATGACTTTATTGCATCTGTAAAATATCCCAAACAAGTCCGAGGACTCACTTGACATTTGGGTGCTTCTGCAGCTGGACAACTGAGACCTTATTCATCAGCCTGTTGAACTGTTCCCTTTTCAGAAACACAGATACCATCCAAAATGTTCCGCTCTCCTTGTTTTTAGCTGTTGTGGCTTGCTGAATCAAAGCAGCTGAGTTTGATACAAGTTCAGTGTCATTTCCTTCAAGAACTAACTCATCTTTCTGGGCTGGAGATACTGAACAAGCACCACCCGACCTCATCTGAACCCTGTGGATGTATTTTTCACCCAAGAAGTTTCGGATTTCCACAAGAGAACCGTTCTCCTGAGTAAGGACGCTGGTGGGGCAGTGAGCGCACACACAGAAGCCAGCCCACGGTTACAGCCTGGACCACGCTCTGTGCGTGACTACAGGAGCCAGTGCCTGTTTCCCCACCACCTGTCAGCCCGGACCCTCTTCTTCTTCCCAAGGAGACTTAGCGCTGCGTTGATGTGACTGAACCCCCCCACGGGGAGCCCCTGGGGCCTTCCCAGGAACTGGGGCCCCTTCAGAGCGACGTCTGCATTTGCAGGAATGGGCACCGTCTGACGCTGAGAATGGGCTTCGTCCTCACAGTAGATGCAGCAAAAAGAGCAGAACTCTGGTTTTTAATAGCTTTGATGGAAGAACCCATTTTTTTAAAGAAGAATCTCCAAAGACTGATCTAAACTGCGTCCCTAATCAACTCACATGAGACGTTTTTTCAGAATAAGAAAAAAATAAAACGTACCACTTTTTTTCAATAAACAATGAATATGCCTGAATGATAAAGATTTTTAAGACACTTCTGTTGAAAATAATATTACATTCTACCAATTCTGAATTTTTCAAACGTTTACCACATTCTTACTACTACGGAATATTCAAAAATCGTGATGCAATTCCAGCTCCTAAGTAACTATAATGTCATTGCAAATACAAGACGTAAATTAAATACAGGGACCGCAGAAAAACTCAAATGTGATTCACTAGAAATCATCAAAGGCCAAAATGCGTGATACTGACAAGTTGTTTATGTAATGGAAAAGGAAAAGGATGAAAACTAACTAAAGGAAGAAACAAAAAATGGGGCGTAATGATGGGTGTGTGGGCAAGAAGCTTGGAAGAGAGGAAGGGACGCTCCTGCTGGAGGCAATTGCTCAGCTTTTGTTCTCAAACCTCTCGGTCTTCCACTCTAACGAGATATTTCATCAAATCTACACCACGTTCCATCGCGAGTAGACACTTTCTAGACCCTGAGAACATGCTGACCCTGTAACAGCAGCGATGGAAACAGAGACACACACAGACTGAGCCCACGCGGCAACTTCTGGGCACTTTCATGTTATTAGAATTGTGATGAGGTAAATATATTCTTTTTGTAATTAAAAAATAATAATACCAATCACACATGAAATTACTACTAATAAGATAGATGCTGAAAGGTACTTTCATGAGCATGTAACTGATGGTACCTAGAATCTATCAGAGCTTATCGGGGCCGTGGAGCAGGCATCCTGGTGTCCCATTAGGATGAAGATACACAATTTACCCTATTGTGTTTCCCGAAAATAAGACCTGGCCGGACAATCAGCTCTAATGCGTCTTCTGGAGCAAAAATTAATATAAGACCCAGTCTTATTTTACTATAAGACCATGTATAATATATATAATTTATAATATAATATAACATAATATAACATAATACAATATAATACAAAATAATACCGGTCTTATATTAACTTTTGCTCCAAAAGACGCATTAGAGCTGATTGTCCTGCTAGGTCTTATTTTCAGGGAAACAGGGTACCTGAAAAGGGTAAATCTTACAAGAGGACATCTTATTTTAAATGAAACGCAGGAACTTAAAGCAATTCAACTTGATGTGTTTGGAAAAGGTAAGAGGGCGGGAGGGAGCAAGGGGAGGGAGACAACATAATTTAAACAATGCAAGTATCAAATTACACAAATTATTCTACCACATGGGCATCTGTTTGGAGGGTGCATGGGATGGGGGCACCTCTCCCTGTCTCCCGACGACCGGATCGCCCATGCCTCTCGTAAGGTCGCACAACTATTTTGCCGACAAGTGATAATGTTCAGGGCTCTTATTTCTCCTGAGTCAAACCCCCAATAACTTCACGGACGCTCATCTGAAGAGGGGGGACCTTTCCCGGCTCGGAAAGAAAGCCTTCCTGTGCTGGTCTCCCCAAGGGGGCACCTGAGCCCTCACTGTACCTCTAAAACGGATGGGAACCCCAGCACTCAGACGCACTGAGGGCACAGCCGTGAAATCTGCTCGCAGTTCCGACAGCCATAGCCTCGCCCCTTTTTAGCTCTAGAATTCACCCTCTGTGCTGCCGAGGGATTGACTCGCAGTCCCGCGAGGACGCGTAGCAATGGGTGCTGAGTTAGAATGTATTCTCCGTGTTAGCGTGAAGTGGTGGGAGTCAGTGAAAAAGGACGGAGCCGCCTCATTCATGCGACAGGACGCGGGCCGCTGGTACCTGACTCTAGCTAGCATCAGCTAACACTTCCCTCCTGTACCAACGATGTAAGTTACTGAGAAGGTTTGGGACGTCCTGACAAACACTGCCGTCCCAGTAGCTGGTGAAATGACTCAAGGGTTCCCTTTCCTTGTGTTGTCACAACAGGAAGTCCAGCTGCTGGGGGCCAGGACTGGCGAGAGCAACCGCTTTCCTCCTTCGTTACATTTCAACACTAGAAGGAAAACGTACTCCAAGTGCCCAAGGAAACATGAAATGGAAATGTATGTATATAGTTTAAAACCTGCATCCAAAGTCAATCTGTTTTGTGGTGAGCATTCCCAGGGTGGCTAATAACGAAAACACTGCTTCCCTCACAGAGTGTTTAGATGCAGAAGAAATTGCTGGAAAATGGTTGGCAATGTAAGTGTAGCTTCTAAAAACCAGAGAAAACTTGAATGTTTGTCCTTGTGTCACTGTTATTGAGGTTTCAAGGGCAACACCTCCTACACATTAGTCAGACATCAGTAATAGCAACACCACATGTAACCTTATTGAGGAAAGCAAAACGTCTCACTTGAGACCAGAACGACGCCTGTAATCGTCACACGTGCCTCTACCTTATAAGGTGTACATTCTAGCGACACCTGACTGCATTCAAATGTGAGCCCGCAAAGGCCCCCAGCCGCCCCCAGGGTTAGGCGCATTTTATCTAATACAATAAGCTTATATTAGCTTTATCCCAAATTAAAAGGATTCTCAAGAGCAAAGTCATCATGTGGCAGGCAGGTTTCAGTACAATTCGGTATCTGCATCACTCCTGGCTCTGGCTCTTTCTGCCCCCTCTACCTGTGGTCTTGGCTTCTGAGGCATCTGGCAATCTTTGACTGGATGTCAGACAATGGATACGAAAAGCCGGGATGACTCTGGATTCCATTCCATCCCCCCAGAGAAGACTTATTTTGCTTCCAGCAGACAATGAGAGTAAGAGGGAGGACGTGAATCCAGTCTGCCACTGAACTGTTTCAAGGCTGCTTTTCAGTGTCCACAAGGGTGAGTCTACTCCTGGTTCCCCCTCATTCAGAGCCTCTGGCCCTCGGGGAACCCCAGGTAAAGGTGCTGATGGGCCAGGCTCCAGGACAAGCCCTGAGCCCCATTCTCGTGTCTCCTGATCTGTGCATGATTTGACTGCTGATCATGTTTCCTCAGCTCATCAGCCTCTTCGCCGCATTTCCTGTCTAGTTCCTCAGTTTCTCAACTGCTGCTCTTTGTCAGCAAATACTTCAAGAGAAACAGGGATGCAGAATGTGGGGCTCACGTCAATGCTTTCCTCCTCCCTGGATTCTGAACTTTCGTCCCCGCTGCCTTCGTAACCTTGAACTCCACTTTCGGTGTTCCCAGGTCTGGTGGACTGCCAACAGCTCTGATCTCCATTGTTGTACCTGAGCCATGACTTAAAATCAGCACATGTACGGGCTCAATGGCGGCTCAGAATATCAGGACCACTCAAGGTATGAATGCACGTCTCTTCTGTGATGATTGCAGATATCTGCTCATTCTCTGAGGGTCCTCCCAGGGGGCCGTGAGGTCTGCCCTTGAATTCGGGCAGGCTCTGTGACTGCTCTGACTTAGAGAATATAGCTGAAGTGATGCTCTTTCGGGCTCCAGGCCAGGCCTGTACCACTGCCTGATCTCAACAAAAGGTTTGTTGTGATTCAGAGCAGCCTATCACAGCTAGAGATGGAAGCCATGCCCACTGTAAGCACAAAACCACGCAGTAAGCCTTGAAAGCAATCAGCCACTTTTGTTGGGTCTCAGTAACACAGAAAGAGCTTGTGGCTGGTCTCACTTCATTCAGGTCTCTGCTTGGTGGTCAACGCTTCAGAGATTCACTCTCCAACCACCCTCTGTCAAACAGCATCACCTGTCAGTTCCCATCCTCCCACCATCCTGTAACTCCTTCACAACATTTATCACAAAATCACGTCTCTATTCTCACCTCTACAGAGTAATTTCCCAAGTGCTGTGTGGCAGTCTTCCAGGCGCTTCACAATGTCTGCTTCTCTCTGTCCTTCTGGGCACATTCTAGGAATACACTTCCCTACCCAGGGAACTTGTTTGTCCCTGGCCACACAGTTGGCTTTGGCCAATGGAACGTGAGAAAGTTGACATGTGGCCCTGCAGGACGGAAGCTGTAGGAGCCAGAGCACATGCTGCCAGCTCCCCTTTCTCTCTCCCACAATGACCGGTGATGACCCAGGTGGTGGTAACTCCCTCCATCAGCCTGAGTCCTGGAGTGAGGGCATTGCCAGGCAGAACCTGCAGCCAATACATAGACTTAAGAGACATAAACCTCTGTTGTGTTAAACACCAGAAATCTGGGGGCCTACTTGTTACTGCAGCACATGACAGCCCATCCTGACAGCATCGAGCAGAACTTCGTGTGTTACGGTCACTGCTGGAGACCAGTGTCTCCCGCACCGTCAGCATTCATGACACATCTGACAACGGTGAACAAGTTTAAGGAATTATCATCCCCATGGATTTAAGACTCAAGTAAGTGTTAGAGATGAAAATAATTCTCTTCATGGTACACTTTGAGCCTAAGAATAGAATTTCATAGGAAATCATTTATCCCCATAGTTACTTTCATTTTACTAGATTTTATTCATAGCCAAACAATAATCCACACTTGACATTCTCTCCAAAGCCAGCCATTCACCTCTACTCGCCCAAATGATCATGGTTTTACAGAAGAGAGAATGCATATTATCTGACATGGGGCTGTTCCTGCTCCAAATGAGAAACATTATATGTAATTTGTGACTTTACCAATGACTTTGCACCATTAGTGGATTCTGAATGTGGTCAATTAACTGAAATAAGTGTGAGCTGACTGTCCTCCAGGCTGTGAGCGTTAGTATCCACTCCGGCAGGGTTTCCCCTCTGAGCTACGCTCCCGTCTTTGTGTTTGACATCTGAAATACTCAAAGATAATGTCCTAATGGTTCCTGTGAAAACTATCACAGCAATTCTGTAAAGACATCAGGTGCAAATGGTCCCTGAAGGCCCTGCTCTTAAATGAAACTCGGAGGGACCAGGACGCAGAAGTGACAATTTCGGTTCCTTGATATAAAGGGAGCTGCCACCTAGTACGTAAGTACTTGAGCTTAGTCTTCAAATAAAAATGACTTTCTTTTGATAAATTGGTCCTAGCAGTAAGATTCAAAAATCCAAAAAGACCATTTTTCCAACAAGGAAACTGTGGGAAAATAGCTTAAGAAGGCAGTAATAAAATAGTGTACATGCCTCTTAGCAAGGACTACCGCGCACGAGCAGAGGCACAGAACCACCATCTGAAAACCAGAGGATGTTTTAGGAGGAAATTAGGGCACTTAGGCCTTTTCCTTGGGCTTGTCTCTTTGATGTGTCACTTCAATGTCTCCCCTTTCTCTCTTTGAGTCATGAAGATTAAAAATAATTTTGAGGGACTATTTCAATCATGATTCCCAAAGACTCAATGGGCTCCAAGGATGTGAGCTGAACCCAGCCAGTCCTAAGGTCCCATCACCACGTGCACATTCCCAGAAGAAGACATGGATTCTCACGTTCACACTCACCTTCCTTCTGCTTTGCTCTGTCCCCTCCACTGTTCTGATCCACCCATTGCACCCCAGCCATCTGTCTTCCCAGCCCTGCCTCTTGTCTAGCCAGAGCGCCATTTTAAGGTGACAAATCATTCACTCCCAGCTTTGAGTACAGACTCAGCAATGAAGAGGGAACTGCACCCGAGAAAACATGTTCAGTCACGGACAGTTTACAGTGTAACTGTAGACCATTCGCTTGTCCGGTTTTCCACTTTCCACCTTCACAAGGGGACATCGCAAAGCCTCACCGGGGGTAGAGTCATGTTTGCTCAATCCTCACTTTCTAAACCCAGTTATTCCATTTTGATATTACTTTCTCTATTAAAATACAGCTTTTAAAAACATTAGTTTTAAGGATACTAATGAGTTCTCCTAAAATGTAGAACTAAATACCATACAAAAACAAGCATAAAACCGTACTTCCATTTTGCTAGGGGAAAAAAACACAGCCTCCCTTGGTCTCAGTCATCAATCCAAAACTGAAACCGAAACCTAAAACCTTGGGATGTGGTTTGCTTTGACTTTACAAAAAGCTGATGCTTTATTCACATTATAATTAGATTTGAATCTACTAGAGTTGTATCAATACAGCTGCACATGTACATACAATATAATAATTAAGTTATAATACAATTAACAAAAAATAAAGAGCTAGCTTTATCACTTACAAAAACTGGTTGGTCACTGTCTGAATGTTGCTGATCAGGGAAACTAGGAACAAAATGGTAGTGTCAACAAAAGGTTGCTGCCCCAATGCAATGCCAACAGGAGTCCCCAATACGGAGTTCAGTAAAAGGAGAAACTATTCAGATAAAGAGTTTGCAAACGGGGGAAATGCAGCCTCCAGAGGAAACCAAAAGTTTGCATCCCTGAGACAAAGGGGCAGCTGCTTATATACAGAAAGTGCTCACCTTGGTCCCTGATTTGTCCATTTTTATGCAAATGAAGACCCCAAATTTGCACAGCTTGATTGGTCCACATTGCACAGTCATGACTGGTTGAAATCATGTGTCCTGATTGGTTGTTATGGAGCCTCTTTCTCTGATTGGTTGGTAAAGATACAAATTAGAATAGCTCTGATTGGACAGGGCAGGTCTCAGCCCATTGGTCAAAATATAATACCGGGAACTCCTTTTTAAGGGTCGGCTCCGATGTCAGGATCACAGTCAGGAGGCGGGCAGCTCAGGCCGCAGCTTTTCCCTGCTGTGCAGCCTATCTGCATGGCCTCTGTTGACAATGGCTGCTAGAGACTGGTTATGAATTTGGCCCAATTAACCAGAAGGAGTATATTCCTTCTCGGGGTCAACAGCAGGAAGGGACTGATTTTATCGAGGCCAGCTCCTTGCCAGGCCCCAAGCTCATATTTCATACACACGATCTCATTTGCATCACCCCTCTCGCTATGACATTCATTCACCTGTTATGCAGATAAGGGAATGGAATCAGAGCATGTTCGGACTTAACAGTTCAACACGCAGAGCTGAAATTTTATCTTGTCACTCACTGAATGGCCACCTAAACCAACCCACGGGCTCCCCACCACTCCCCACCTACCCCACTGCCTGTCTTGTCTAGTAGACAGAGATGTCTGTAACCGTTCGTGCCCGGGGTCTTCTATGAGGTAAGAGCGTCCATTGAAACGCGGGGTTCCCATGCATTAGCAGATTGGAGTTTTCAAACCTAACATCCCTGACTTCGTGTCTGGAGTTGTTTAATATCAGGTCTGAAGGCACTGGTGGGTCTCTCTAGCGTTCACACTGATTTCCACAGGGCCATGAT
Organism: Rhinolophus hipposideros; assembly: GCF_964194185.1. Classification (NCBI taxonomy): domain Eukaryota; kingdom Metazoa; phylum Chordata; class Mammalia; order Chiroptera; family Rhinolophidae; genus Rhinolophus; species Rhinolophus hipposideros. The sequence continues at coordinate 1,465,973 of NC_138070.1, read as the reverse complement.
CAGCGAGGACGGCACACAGATGACTCAGAGAGAGGGGAAACCGGCTGAGCTCTCTCCACTCTGGGTAACAACGTGCCACGGTGCCCTACATAATAACTCAACTCTAAACCCGTTAGTAAATCTGCCTTTGAAATGGGCCCAGCCCTTCCCACCGAGGACATGGACCAGGCACTTATGCTAAGGTTGACGGGAGAATTCACCTTGCAAATATGCAACACGTTAAAGGGACACGAGTTGGCAGAAACATCAGCCCAAGGCAACATCAAGATTCATATAAATACAAGGTGTGCACATGTGGAACTTAGCGAAGGGGTTGCGTTGCTGTTATAAAGGTTTGATTTCTGCTTCTCTGTAGGGGTCTAGGTGTAAACAGGACATCTTATAAACACGTTCTCTGCACCAATGAGAATGTTTTCTAAAATACTTGCCAGAATCGAGTAAAGAGCTTGACACATCAGAAATTGGTGTCATTCTTGGGGTGGCCAGTTAGCTCAGTTGGTTAGAGCGCGGTGCTCTTAACAAGGTTGCCAGTTCGGTCCCCACATGGACCACTGTGATTGCACCCCTGCAATTAGACTGAAACAACTACTTGACTTGGAGCTGATGGGTCCTGGAAAGACACACTTAAATAAAGTTTTTTCTTTAAAAAAAAGAAATTGGCGTCATTCAATCAGGGTACCTTTTCGCAATGCATTTGGACCTTCAAGGAGAAGAAGTGGGTCAACGTGCTAAGGCGACGTGTCCAGGACATGTTCTAACTCATCACCTACCAGTTACTCATATGCTCACCATGCCACACGCACTGAGGACGTTTCCACGTGAAGAAACACAATAAATACTTTCCTTAATTAGATTCTTTTAAAAGAAATAACTCAAGAAGTGGTAGCAGCCCGACACTTTAATTGGTCCTCGCTGATTCCACCATGATGAAAACCTCATCTCAGAAGCAGTTAGTCACTGGCGCCTGTGGATCTGAGCACTGGAATAAGGGTGAACTGGAGGTCAGGGTTTACTCCAGAGGCAACATGTCAATATTCATGCACATATTAGCTCCGTTAGGAAAACACAGCCTGTATTCGGAATGCTTTCCCCCAACTGTCTGGCACAGATGTAGACAGAGGCAGATATGCTGTCCATGGGGAAAACTTGACCTCTAAAAGTGAATCATGATTGAACTTGCATATAGAGCTAATCAGTGCACGTGAAAAGCTCTACGTTCTCCATCCTGAATGGTTTCCCAGTTATTTGGAAATTAGTTGACTTGCTTTTCACATTTAGGATTCTAAAACCTCCTGGCTCATTATAGACTGTTTTTCCCCCCTTAACCAGTCACAACAGATTTTCTTCTCTTAGGCTGCCACCATAAATATTAAATTGAAAAATTGTTCATTTTTCATGTGTTGCCACATTGCTGGTTAAATTGTACACTTAAATTGCCAGCATTTGCACTGCCCAGTCGGAGATAATTGTGACTTTAGTAACATGTGAAAGGCTGTGTGTAGTCCCAGGATGTTTACCACTCCATTATTTGCAACAGTAAAAAAATTAAAGGCACCCAAAATGTCAGCAGTGAGAAAACAAAGCAAATTACAGCATGATTGCGGTTTTATTTGGTAAAATATGTGTGTGCTTGTGTACACGGCACTGCTTTAGGACAGCTATGCGTGCTGTGCACTGCACAATTCCAGGGGGGACATTGAAAACACAGTCTGTGTCAGGGGCCAGCAAACTGTTTCTATTAAGGTGCACAGAGTAAATATCTTAGGCCTTGGGAGCCCTGGGGTCAGTGCCACAACTACTCGGCTGGAACACTGTAGCAAAAAGCCACCGAAGATATAACTGAATGAACACAGCCGTGTTCCAACAAAGCTGTACATTTGGACACCAAAATTGGAATCTCATACAATTTTCACAGGTCATAAAATATTCTCCTTTGTTAAAATTTTTAAAACCCTTTAAAAATATAAAAACTGTTTTTAGCTCAAAGACCACACAAAAATAGGTGGCAGACCAGAAATGGCCCTTGACCCCTGAGCCCCCGAGTGCCGACCCTGACCCGTATGACTGTCACCAGCTAAAGCTGTGCGCGTGCAGTGTGAGCTGTCTTAGGTGAAAACCTGTCTTAGGTGCAAATGCATGAACAAAGTCTGAGAATCATCGCACCAAATTGCTAACAGCTGTCGGCCCCCCGCCGAGAGCCAGAAGACCAGCGCTCCCGGGACACCAAAGCAATGGCTCCTTGGAACTCCCCTGGGTCCGGCCCGGAGTGAGGGACACTCCCCAGGTCCTGGCAGCCTGCGCCCCATCCTGGTAGAGCCTGCTTTGGGTGGGTGGGGGATGTGCAAATACAAGAACCTGCAGGCGTGTCCTTGATGTGACCACCTCCGAAGGACCCTCAGCACCCACTAGGGAGGGCGATGATCACTGCCATCCTCTCTGCTCCTCGGTCCTGCCCTCCTGACCCTTAGGACGCAGCTCTGTATCTCGCTCCCTGTGCAAGTTTGCATAAGTAACTCCAGACTCCTGGGCACTTTCATCTTCTATTACAATTACTTACGTAACTTACCCTCCTGTAACTTACCTTCCGTAACGCGCTCCTGAAAACAACTCCAGGTGCGCTGTTGCTGGTGGCTGCTTAGGTTCTATGTGCTGGGCATCTCAGGGGCAGGTTCAGACCAATACTGTGTTTCCCCAAAAATAAGACCGATCCTATGTTAAGTTTTGCTCCAAAAGACACATTAGGGCTTCTGTTCAGGGGATGTCATCGTGAAAAATCATGCTAGGACTTATTTGCCGATTCGGTCTTATTTTCGGGGAAACACGGTGTAATCCCAAACACGCTGGCTTTGCTTTCTAGGTTTGCTTCTCGTTCTCCATGCCTGTGTTCTTCTCTGCACCTTTGGTAGTGCCTCCCCCGCTCCATTCCTCCCGCCTTCCCTCCCACCCTCCCTTTGTCTCCCTTCCCTTCACACTCTTCTCTCTCCATCCTCTTCTTCCTTTTTCTCTCCCATGTCCCACTCAAGATTGCAAACATTTACAGGCACCAGCGATAAACTAGCTAAATCTCCAAGGCAGGGGTGTATGACGGGTTTTCAGAATGAATTGTGATGTTTTACAATAAGCAGTTCCTGGAATACAGGTATGACTTTTTGAAAGAACCAGAAAATGATCCAAAGCAAGACATAGACCCAGGGTCCAGAATACACCAGGGCTATCTTCTGTAGATAGTCCACAGAAGCTTTAGCATGACTTTTTGGGATATTTTCTGATTTTCTTTCATGGAGAGATCCTAGACTTTCAGTATTCCTAAAATTTCTCTTTCAGCTTCCAATTACGTACAGAACTGAGGTTTCGTGTGTACCCTCTAGTACAGATATGCCTCCTGACGTGTAAAGACCACAGAGGTGGATGAAAAGAAAGGTCGCATACAGACGCGCTGGCAACCAACCACCCTGCCCTTCTGGAGCCGCCACTGTCCTGGTCACCCAGGTTACCAGGCCCCACTCTGCCTGCTTCTCACATTTCCATCACCCTGGCTGCCTCTGAGGGCACTGAAGACCACTGCCTGCTAAAACAAACAAACAAACAAAAAAAAACTGCACAATTTGGAAATAAGGCAAGAAGCTTACTGCCTGCCCTTTCAAAGTCATGCCAGGACATTGAACAAGCCCCCCGAAATGTCATGGGATCCTCGGGGGAAAGGGAGCTTCGTAAGACTTACTAGTTACTATTGATTAGGGCTCAGACTCTGCATGCAGATGTTACCTTGTAGGAGATTGATTTGGTACAAAAGACGTTTGTCCAGAAGACATGCCCATCATTTCTGTCACGTGGAGAAGGAAACAGAGGGCCCTAACCTGTTCTGCTTTTTATCTTATGTGAAAAGAATGTATGCCAGTTTCTCATAATTACCTTTTGGCTAACTACCCCCTGCCGCCGATTCCCTCATGAACAAACAAAATTACCATTTGACCCTTGCTTACTTTGTTACACTATGATTTTTAACCTCTTGAGAAAATTTGAACTTTGGAAACTTTTTAACTTTCTGGAAAACTCTTACTTTTCAGAAAGTGACACTTGGACAAACCTCTGCTTGTTCGGGCAGAATGAACCTCGGCGTTCTCTGCCTGGTAAACAGGGCTGTTTTCAAAGGCCGGCTCAGGCAGCCACCAAATCCTGATGCTCTCATGCCTACATCAGGTGGGGAGTTGCAGTTTAGCAGCCAATTTGGGGAACTTCATCCCTGCCGGGGGTTTGCTGGGAATCTCATGCCCGATGGTTCAACAGAAAGCAGACCAGCCACAGGCGTTCCGCACAGGGCTGCATGGTTCGGAGACTCGATGCAGAGGTGTCTCTGAGCCGCTCGGCGCCCTTTCCACTCTCTCACGCCCAGCCCTGGCTCAGCCTATACATCGGCGCTGCCCCCACTTCATTCCCAGTAGGTCCGGCCTCATTCACGACAGCCACAGAGGTGGATTGGCTAGGCCTTTCTTGTCACATTGTGGGGCCGACACACTGACATCCTTAAAAGAATCTAGAAATAAATCTAATAGAGGCCCTTTCGCACCAGAGCACAGTTTATCTGAATTCCATCAAGAGGGGACGCGAGTATAATAAGAGAACGGGTCTGTGATTCGAAAGCACTTAGGTAGACCATTTACCCCATTCCTTTGTAATAAAATAAAAACACCACTGAAGGCTGACACAGCCTAGGCTAAAGCCTTGATGCTTAAAGATGCAGCAAGATGACCTTAGTTCAATTTTTTTTTTCCTTTAAAGCCATGGCAGCCATGTTCCAGAACAGAAAGAACAAAAGAGAGAGACGACATGCTTCTCATCCTGAGGGGTGCAGACCTGCCCCCCGCAGCAATGCAGTAATTCAGGGACAGACGTCAGTGGGGACGCAGGGCTGTTCAGGGAATGGAGGCAGGGAAACCTGGGGTGGGGGGAGCTCAGACTCGGAACGAGGAGCAGGCTGTTTGTCGGACAAGTATGGGCTGTATCCCGTGAAAGCCACTGTAATTTCCAGCTTGGGCAAGAGTGTGAATGACAAACACGGTGTCTGTCTTAGAGGCTGGGCTGAAAAGGAGACGGTTCTTTTGTGGCAGGTGGCAGGGAACACTGTGAACCCTACGATAAGGGCTGATTCTGGACCATCGCTCAGGACCAGCCCCAAGGAAGGGAAACCAGCAGGTACCCAGATGCAAAGGGACCTGAGACACACCCCGTCCTCCCTACCTGGCTCTGCCCACGGGAGGCCTTGGAGACTCCAGCAGGGACCTTCTGTGGTAACCATTGGAAAAGAGGGGGTGTTTTTCCCATTGAAATGAAGCTTGGGGGGTGTACATGAGGAGCTGCTGGAGGCCACCACGGGAAGACGCTGCCTGAGGAGAAGCCAATCCAGGGGAGACCAGTGACAAGCAATGGGGAGAAACTGGGTGCTGGGGGCGTCATCCGAGTTCCTGGGTCAAGCTATGCCTGAAGGCCACTCTGGAAACGTTTAGTTGTTTGAGCCGATCGATCCTGTGTTTTTCCCGATGTCAGTCTGGTTTGCATTTTTGTCATTAGGTGTTCAAAGAGCTCTGGGACACACACTCAGTGCTCCCTCTAGCACAGGACACTGCACTAGGCAGGCGGGACCCTTCTGAGGGAAGTGGGTAAGGAGGGCCAAATGTTGGAGCAGAAACAACCCCGCCACCTCAGCCACCGCCAGGGAGCCTGAGCACTGGCGCCAGACGGGTCGGGACGCGGCAGCCACACCCACCCTGTGCGCACGTCACGGAGCCTCCTGTCCCAGAACCTCTGCCCACAACGCGGTCTCCTGGGACAGAGGCTGTTTCCTAGGGGAGGAGGTGGCCATCCAGACAATAAACAGATACACAGGTCAATTCACGAGGCCAGGTCAGGGACAGGTGAGAAGCGTGAGACAGCCACAGAGGGAGGCACTGAGAGCTTCTGGGCACAGATCTCCCTCTCTGACTGGGTGACAAGTGGGCCAGCCCCAAATGCTGAGGGTGCAGCACGGCAAAGCCGGGAAGTCTGGGGAAGGATCCTGAGCAGAAGGAACAGCTGACGGATAAGCCGTGAGAAGGAAATGAAGCTGAACGTGGGGATTGCATGCACAGAAACTTCCAACATGTCTGGAGCACAGAGGGGAGGGAAGACTAGATGAGTCCAAGAGGCAGGCGTGGGAACGACGAGCTCGTCTTGTCGTGGACAGGCATGGAAGGAATTTGGGTGATGGACGTGCAGCGGTCTGTCTTGGGTTTCCTTTAAGCACCAGGCTGCCATGCAGAATCAACTGTCAGGAGCGTGAGCGTTTGTCTAACACACGGGATGTAAGGAGCTCATCACTACTGATTGGATTATTGGGGCTTCCTGGGTGCCAGGCACAGCTCGAAGCTCTTTATAGGAGTCAGCTCATTTAATTCTCACATTCCCAAGAAGGGGTATTTCACAATTTGCATTTGGCAGACAAAGGACTCGGGGCGTAGTGTTGCCCATGGTAACTAGTAGGTGGACGAGGCTGGATTTGAACTCAGTCTCCAAAGCTCCATCCCAGTGACACACTTTCCTGTCGTGTTACAGGCGGGGGGTGGGGGGGGGGCAGGCGGATCTCACTGTTTTCAGACCTTGTATCTCGACAGCTAAGACGCCCGTGTTGGGGCTCGGCTGCCCTCTCACACTGCTTCAGTTCCATTCGACACATCTGAGGTTAAACGCACAAAACTAAGCTGTAGTGATACACGGGGGTGATGTGGGGCCAGGGAAGGGGTGCAGCAGAAGGGAGTTTGGGGGTGATGGGAATGCTCTACATCTTGACTGTCACGACGCTGACATGGCGCCCACGTTTGTGAAAGGATCGCTAACTCCACACTTACAACCGGGATGTCTTACTGTGTGCGAATGACGCCTCGAGAGAACTGATCTGGAATGCTTTCACAAGTCTGCCTCCACTTGTACTAACAGGTTCTTATGTGGACTTGGGTAAGCACAGCCCGTACACACCATGAAAAGCGCTGTGGTCGCCTCCAGCCGAACCTCCCAGAAGACACCCACAGCACAGGCTTCCTCGGTCGGCCCGGACAAGGCACGACCCTCCCACGCAGGATCGCAGGGGGCAAAGCACCAGGGCTGACCCGACCCTTCCCACCTCCAAGCCCCGCAGCCCGTAGGCGGTATCAGCTGCCCACCCAGGCGAATCAGGTAAAAGCTCCTAAGATGCCGCCAAAGTACAGGGTGGCATGCCCGGCCTCCGAGCACTGGGGCAAGCTGACCCGAAAGGTCGTTCCTCCAGCAGCTCAGGATACGACAGATACCCTCTCCCCATCCCGCCCCAGCTTTTTGTCCGTCCTCCCGCAGAAGGGGTGCGTTCAGAAGAGGCTGGTCTGGCCATCACAGGCCCAGGGGGCAGGCGGGAGTTGCCCGGAGAGAGTAACGCCAGCTCCCCATCAAGACCCAGACTCCAGGAACCTAGAATCTGCCCTTGAACTATTTCCTCAGCCTTCACAGGGTTTGTGCTTTGTCCGGTTTTGTTTTCTGCTTGTTTTTGAATATAAACATCTTTAGCAGAACACAAACCCCCAGGCCCCTGCACCCCATAATCCGTGCCTTATACCCAGCTTGTTCTGTGATAAGACACCTCCGAGAGCCTAAAGAGATCTGAGTGGGTCAACTTCAGTTTAGAGAAAACTGCTCTTATTGGGACCCCCCCCAAACCACGTCTCTCAGATAAATACGAGCACCTGAGCAAAATAAGCATTGAGGCGTGGAATGGCCTGGGGTTGTTTTTTTTGTTTTTTTAATCTTAATTTTATGAACCAAATTAAACGTAGTATAAATAACAAAAAATAATATTTTCCAAAACAGGCATGAAAATTCTTTTTTATCTGAATCAGGAGCAAGCACTTTGTTGTGTGTCCTAAGCTCCCAAGTGGCAATTTATGTAAGAAAGGCCTGGAGTGAGTGGCTACTTGTCCACCCGTGGGTTGGGAGGACAGTAGGCATGTGTGTGTATGTCTCCATATCTCCACACTACACCCATGTTCATACCGTGTTTCCCTGCAAATGAGACCTAGCCAGACAATCAGCTTTAATGTGTCATGTGGAGCAAAAATTAATATAAGACCCAGAATTGTATTATATTATATTAATTATATTAATTATATTATATTGTATTATATTATATTACATTACAAGACCCGGTCTTATTTTACTATAAGTAAATATAGTAACTATTTACTAGAAGTAAATACAGTATTTACTACAAGTAAATATAAGTAAATATAGTAAAATAAGACCAGGTCTTATTATTAATTTTTGCTCCAGAAGATGCATTAGAGCTGATTGTCTGGCCAGGTCTTATTTTGGGGGAAACAGGGTATCTGACAGTACACAGCACACACCTGCTCTCCGCCCTCCGTGATTCCTGGCAGAGCTTCCGAATGCCGGAGTGAGACAGGTGTCTTCATTCATTCACTGAGAGCTCCCAGCAGAAGTTTATGCTCACGAGGAGACTCACAGGTGGGCCCTCAGGTGATTTCAGCGGGGAGCTGGCCGCACCAGAAGGACCAAGCAAGTGACGAGAGGGCTGAGACTCTCGGCAGCACAGCCCTACGTCTGGGAGGTGAGCGGCCTCTGGCTCCATCGATCACACCTGTGCAAGGAGCCCCGAGTGAAAACCCTCACCTCCAGGCTCCGGGGTGCTTCCTGGTCACCCATCACTTTCACAGGCTAAGAGGGCGACGCCCAGATGCCCCACAGAGCTCACACACAGCCTGCGCACCTTTTCCGTTTGTTCCTGAGCTGTATGCTTTTTAGTAAAACTGCCGTTGTCCGCACAGCGTTTCGTGGAGTGCTGTAAGTGGTTCCAGCAAGTTACGAAACCTGCATGGAGTCATGGGGAGACCCTGAATCTGTAGCCAAGTGAGACAGAAGTGCACATCCTGGGCACTTCACAGGCAGCTGGCATCGGAAATGGAGGCAGGCTCATGGGGGCAGCACAGACTCAGGGGAACTTGTGTCAGAACGAGAGGCTTCGCCCTTAGCTTGTGGGCTTTGCTGCTAACTCCGGAAAGCCGCTGTCAGGCCTCCATAGGCCAGGAATTGGAGAGGGAAGGGGTGAGTAGAAAATGCAGCCTCTCCACCCACAGGTGTTCACCGATGAGCTGCCTCCTTTATTCTCCGCCTTGAATCAAAGGCCTGTGTCCCCAAAGGTGATTGGATTGATTGTCCCACGCCTCCTGGACACGTCCTGCCAAGCTCCTCTCAGCAGCTTCAATCAAAGACCAGCACAAGATCACTTTCTAATTTACTGACGACTCGGTGTCCACAGCAGGCCACACAAGAGAACTACGTCCCTCTGCTGAGTTCTTAAGGAGACCGGGCAGAGCCATCTGAATGCCAGGCTCTCCTTCCGATCTGAGGAAAGCTCTTATCAGGGAGAAAAGGCAGTTCAGAGGCACAGAATTGCTAATCCAATTTGTACCAGAAGCGGAAAAGGGCAGATATTTCCAGCCTTGCAAACGTGAACTTTCTGATCAAACAGCCCTCTTGGTCTCCAGCTGAAAGCTGCAGTCCACTGGGAGGTCCACCCCCCACTGGGAGGTCACAGCCCATGGGCAGTGTTATCTCCTCAGCATTCGATGTTCAAAACCCATTTCATCCTGCTGCAGAAGAACCTCAGAACCTATCTTCCCCTCCGTCGAAAACCTTTCAAGGTCAAATTCGCTCCGCCCCAGAAGAAAACAAATACAAGGACGTGTAGAGGTATGCTGCTGCTGTGTGTCCCACTAAAAGCCAAAGCTGCTCAATTTTCAGAAGAAAAGCCTGAGAACACCTCTCAGTGCACCATTTTCAAACACCTGTGTGTCAGCGTGGCGTGACCCCCAACGGAAGCCTCTGGGTTAAGCGCTGAATAGGACATTGGCCGTCCACGTTTCATGGGCATGGTAACTCCTGCCGTGAGAACCCATCCATTAATAAAACATGTACTCTGCACAAGATTCAAATAAGGTAGGGCTGAACGTGAGTCTGGACGTCACAGAGACCGTACTTCCCAGAGTACAGGTAAGGAAAGAGAGACTCGGGACCCATTCGTAAAAATCAGAAATCATAATCCCATGTGGCAAGTGTTCCCATGGAGCAGGTCGGCAGCTCTCCTCTGAAAACTGAAATCTCAGTTTCGTTTTGTGGGAAGACCCCAAGTGAGTCCCATTTCTGAGCTCTGAAAGCTGCATTACAGCAAGAAACGGGGGAACGGGGCTGGGGGGCAGACGCTGAGCAATTCTCGCACTACGATGGCTGTGGAGCAGTGGAATAGTTCAGAGGGGTATTTTCCCGTTAATTCACTGCATACGCCTATTTGTCTTCAAATCTCGTTGTCGTCCCTTCTAAGATCTGACAGGAGTGGGGCTCAGAGCAGATGCATTACCCTGACCGTGATTCACAAAGTGGAGAGGGAGACCGTCCCCCCAAGGGGGAGGCGAGCGGTGTGACTGTCGTCATGACACCATTGCACTGAGCTACCACAACTCAGGTACAGGCAGAAGTGCCAACAAGTAAGACAGAACCAGGCTGCTGTCCCTATGTCACTACAAAAGCAGGCGATGGGAATTTAAAATGACTTGTCAGAAGCAGCAGGAAGGTTCAGCAATGGGACGTTTAAAATCCCAACTCCCCGCTGCACCATTTCAATGGGCTGACCTTGAACCCGCGTGAACCGTGCACAAAGAACGGCCCATCTCCTCAAGACTCATTACTGCCTTGTTTTGAATCACTTCTTTGACAGAAAGAATGAATAAGCAGATGAACTCTATACACTCAAATCCACCAGAATCAAAACTGACAAAGACCTGACTTCGCAAAAGTAATAATGTACCGTTTGTTTTCATTTTTGTGGGCGGTTTAAAAAAAAAAAAAAGGCTCTTTTTGAGGATAAATTTCATAAAATTTGCAAGAGAAAAGTATTCCAGGCTGAACTGAGGAGATGGTCAGCTTTTAAAGATGTAAATGGCAACCTGTCACTACGTTTTTATGGGACTTGCCATAGATTCATGGTTTCTATGTGCACAGTTCTCTATCTGAGTCTCTGATTCCACTGTCGACCATTTTCTCCATCTGCTACACCCCACGCCCAGTGAGCTGCTCACAACAAGGGTCAGAAAACTGCCCCCTCAACCACACGCGAACTGCCATCTGTTTTCATGGGACCTGCAAAGGAAATATGGTTTTTACATTTTTACATGGCTTCAAAATAATAATAATAAGACGAAGAACATTTCCTGACATGTGGAAAGCATATGCAATTCCAATGTCCATGTTTATAAATAAAGTTTTATTGGAACAGAGGCAGGGACATTTTGTTAACCTACTCTCTGGTTGTTTTCACACTAGAAGGACAAAGGTGAGTCCTTGTGACAGAGACTGTGTGGCCCACAGAGCCTAAAGTACGTGCTAGCTGGCCCTTCACAGAAAGAAGAAAGAGCCCGCTGAAACGTGGCTCAAAGCCTCAAGCTTATTCACACCTTAGGGCCCTCACTCAACCTCTAGAAGATTCTGGTCCCAGATTCCCTCCCAAGTCTAATCTGCTGGGGCTGCTGCAACGAAGGACAACAACGTAATTTATTTCTTAGTGTGGAGGCTGGAAGTCCGGGAGTAGGGTGCAGGTACAGTCGGGTCATGGTGGGGACACGCTCCTCACTGTGTCCTCAGGGGACGGAGAGGACAGGAGGCCACCCCACTGCCCCCTGTGACTCTTACGGGCACTAATCCCATCCTGGGAACCCTACCCCATGGCCTCATTGAAGCCTAATCGCCCCCCAAAGGCCCACCTCCTAATGCCGTCCCACTGGAGGCAGGGCGTCAACACATGCATTTGGGGGGACACAAACATCACAGGTCTCTCTACTCAACCACGACCCCACTGGTGCTCCCCTCATGACACCAGCCAAACACCATCCCCACTCTGTATCCACTGAGTACTGTTTCCTTCCGAGCACTGAGCATTTCTGAAATTGTTCTACTTATCACTTTTTATTGTCTGCCTCCCCACTCCAACATAAGCTCCATGAGGGCAGACACATCTGTCCTGAGCAGCACAGGGCCCTGCATGCTGCAGAGGCTTACCAAATACTCCATGAACGATGAATGATGGATGATGGATGAACGAGTGAATGATGAATGATGGATGATGGATGATGAATGGGTGAATGAATGAATGGATTCATAGGAAAGAAGGCATCAGGAGAACTATTTGGCCTCAGCTTTCTCTTTCCAAAGGACCTCACAGGAAAATACTGTTTTACAAATGAGATCCTAAAGGGTCTTTTGTGTGTGTGTGTGTGTGTGTGTGTGTATGCACGTGTGCTAGCAGCATTAATTTATTAAATGTAAATGTGAAATGCATATCAGAATCTGGGTAGTTCCATTTGGGCACTTTTACTTCTGGTTCTCCTCATCATCCATCTTCTTTTTAAATGTAATAATAGACTCAAAAAGTAACAAAACGGTGCTGTCCTGGCTCACACTTGGAAAGGCCTAAAGGTTTAAATGAAGCCCAATGTTAAGGGAAAGAAGCCTGGACACCTGGCAGGCACAGCTCAGAAGACGCATTGCCACCTGCCCCCTCCCCCATGGCTTGGAGCTGCAGCTCAGGGTGGGAACGAGGACAAAACGAGTGAGGAGAGCTGGGTGGGGGTTGTGAGGCACCTAGTAGGGCGTGTGTCTTATCTAAGGTGGCAGAGGCCATTCAGCCCCCTGGTGAGGGCTGTGGGAAAGCCAGCCCTGCCAGGGCTTCCAAATTTCAAGAGACACCAGAGAACCAAATTCATGTGAATTCTCCTGATTTGACAATTCAATTAAAACAACAACCTTCTATTGGTTAAACTCAGTGTCTCTGTAGGTGACGTCTGGCCTGCCACCTGCCACGTCATTAACTCTGGTGTGAAGATTTCCAATTTAATCAGCATTAGAGTTCTCATTCATTCATTCTTTACAAGAGCTGTGAAACTATTCTGAGGCTATCTTCTCATAAATGGCGTGAAAATGCTCGGATGACATTCAAGACACCCAAAACACAGTCCCTGGTCTCAAATGGCTCAGCGTCTAACTCCAAAAATAAGGCAAATGAGGAAAACATGAGCAGATCAATGTAAGTGGGGTCCCGTATGCTGTGTGTGGACTTTCACTGCGAAAAGAGCAAGAAGTGTTCATTCCACCCCAAGGGGAGTTCTTTGGTGGTTTCAGTGCAGCCCTTAGTGTCCTCACCACTAAATGCTACCACTGAGAACAGGACTTTCAGTATTTTCGTGATGCTAGCAAAGCCCAAAGGAAGGCATCGCTGTTTCCAACTCAGCAACAGTTCTCTGCACGGAAGCTCGTTTCGAGGTGCAGTGGGAACAACGGCTGAGGGTTCCGTGGTTGGCTGGGACTTCCCAGAGCTGTCACTCTACTCCTTTCATGAGTATCTGAGTTAGGGCTCTTTCAGCAGCAAATGACACAAACCTGAGTCAAATCATCTGAAGGAAGAAAGGAGACTTTGTTGGCTCATGTAACTGAAAGGCTCTGGGGTAAAGTTTGTGCTTCAGGTGTGGCTGGATCCAGCCTCAAACAACACCGTCCTGCCTGCTTCCCTCTGCGTCTTTATTGGCTTTACTCTCACGCTCTGCAGGTGGCTCCCAGTAGCTGCAGCCTGCATCTGCCTTACTGCTGCACATCCCCATAAAATGTCAACTTATCTTTTCCAAGGGTGCCACCAAAGTCATGCGCCTGCCTCACTGTCACTGGAATTGCATAGGATACCAACCCCCGCCCATCACTGTGGCTGGGTGGGTGGCACATGGTGACTGCCTTACTCCTGTTCCACTCCTGCCACCAGATGGGCTCAGCCCAGCCTCACTATATAAACGGCTATGGGGAAGGGGTGGCTCCCCAAAGGAGATGTGACGCTGTGACAAGAGGTGGGATTGGTGGCTGAGTGTGCAAACACTGTAGTGAGGGCGAACCCCTCCCCAAGGCCAAATGAGGTACAGCTTTATGAGGAAACAACCTCCTCTGACCTTGGGAAGAAACGAACAGGAAACTTCACCTTATCTGACAGCTGAGACAGAATGAAGCATGTCCGCCGTGGCGTAGATGGAAACACATGTGGGGAACGACACCGGGGGTGAGATGAGCTGAAAGAGGTGTCTGCGGCTCTTCCTAAATCCCAGTCACTCCATGGACACACGTCAGACCCACGAATCCAGCTGATCAACACTGACTCTCCGAGGAGCTCGCTCACCTCTGGGAACACCATGTCCCCCTCTGTCCCTTCAGCCTGGGGATGGCGGAGTCATCTGCTGAAGCACTACCGTCAGACCACTGATACAGGTATGTGAAAGGGGGTTCTTCAGGCAGAAAGACTACATTCCTAGGCAGAAACGTGGATCTACACAAAGAAATGGAGACTTCTGGCAATGGTTAAAATGTAGGCAGATAGACAAAGTCGTATAAATGTAGGCAGATATAAAAAATCTTCTTATTTTCAATTGCTCTATAAGATAATTGACTGCAGAAAGGAAAAATAATAACAATATAGTGTGGGTTTATAGCATGTACAAAAGTCAAATAAATGACAGTAATAAAGCTAAAATGGGAAGGAGGAGTTGGAAATATACTGTTGGGAGGTTCTTTCACTACCCGTGAAGTGATATTGTTTAGAAATTAGATTGTGATAAAATAAAGGTCCGTATTGAAAACCCTGGGGCAACCACTACAGTGACTTTTTAAAAGTATAAATCATAACCCATCAGTAGAGATAAAATAGTATATTCCATTAACTAAAAAGCAGGCAAGAAGGTGGGGAGGGCATAATGAAGACACAGAATAAATAACATACAACGAGGAGGATGGCAGATTTTAACCAACCATATAAAACTTATATGACATGTAAATTGTCTAAACACATCAATTGAAAAACATAGAATGCTGCAGTGGATATAAAGCAACATATAGTCATATGCTGTCTATAAGAAACATACTGTAAATATGAAGACAGAAACTGGTTAAAAATTAAAAGATGGGAAAATACACCCTGCAAACACTGACAAGAAAACTGAAGCAGCTGTACTGATATGAGAAAAAATCATGTAACGTGCAGCATGGCGACTACGGTTAAGAATATTGTACTGCCTGTGTGAAAGTGGCTTAGAGAGCAAGTCGGTCTTATAAGTTCTAGTCACACACACAAAAAAATTTGTAACTATGTGTGGTGATGGATATTAACTAGACTTATTGTGGCAATCATTTCATAATATCAAATCAGTATGTTGCAAATTGGAAACTAACATAATGTCAATTATGTCTCAATAAAAAGTATGAGAGAAACAGCAAATAAGCAATAATACAAGGGAAAAGAAAGAGAGATTATATGTTTCTAACAGGGTCAATTCACCTAGAATACATAACAATCCTAAATGTATATGCACCTAACAACAGAACTTCAAAATGAATGCAGCAAAAACTCAGAGAAGTAAAAGGAGAATCAGAAAAATCCATAAGTATAATTGGAGAGGTCAACACTTGCTTGCTCAGTAACGGAAGGAACATGTAGACCGGAAGTGAGGATACAGATTACTTGGGTAACATTATCAGCCAAGCAACTCACGGACATCTATGGGGCATCCCACCCGGCAACAGGAATGTAACATCTTTTTCAACAACACAAGCAGCACTTAGCAAGATAGACCATATTCTGGAACAAGATAGATCATATTCTGGAACCATATTCCTTTATAAAAAATATAAAGGCATTAACATCCTACAAAGTATGTTCTCTGACCAAAATGGAGTTAAACTAGAAATCCATTACAAAAAGATATCTGGAAAAATCCTCAAATATCTCAAAAGTAAACAACAAATATTTACATAACATATCTAATGGGTTAAAGAGGAAGTCACAAGGAAAATTAGGCAAAATAATTGTACAGTGCATGAAAATAAAAGTATAACATCAAAGTCTGAGGGACAGGCCAAAAGGGTGCCTCGAGGAAAATTTATAGCATGCTTATATTGGAGAAAAAGAAATGTCTCAAAAAGTGATCTAATTTCCATGTGAAGAAACTAGATAAAGAGAAAATTAAATCCAAAGCCACAAAGGGAAATGATTAGAAGCAGAAATCATTCAAAATAAAAAAAGTAAAAACATAGATAAAAATAAATGAAAATTGAAAGCTAGTTCTTTGAAGACAGATAAAATTCATAAACCTCTTGCCAGACTGACCAAGGAAAAAGAAAAGAAACATACTATCAATTGCAGAAATGAAATATGGGATATCACTACAGATCTTACAGTCATGAAAAAGCTATAAAGAAATATTGCAAACAACATTACTTCCATAAATTTGACAATTTATATAAAATGGACCAATTCATCACAAACCATCAAAACTCGGTCAATATTAAAAAGGTAATTTAAATAGTCCTAACACTATTAAATTGAATGTGCAATTTAAAAGCTTAAAAAAAATAATCTCCAGACTCACATGGTGTCATTGGAAAAATCAAAGCATTTAAAGAAGTATGAGCACCGAACTGATGCAGTCTCTTCCAAAAGACAGAACAGGAGGAAACACTCCACATTTCACTTTGTGAAGCTGGTATTACCGTGATACCAAAACTGGACAAAGACAGTATATAAAAAAAAACTATAGGAACAAGTTTAGACTCAAAAACCCTCAACAAAATACTAGCAAATCAAATACAGCAATAAAGAAAAAGAATTACACCATGACTAAGTTAGGTTTCTACAAGGGACACAGGGTGATTCAATATCTGAAAATCAATGTAATCCATAATAAACAGACAAAGAAAAATCATGCCATCATGGCAATCGATACGATAAAAGGATGCTGAACCAAGTTCAATATCCATTCACGATAAAACCTCTCAACAAGTTAGAACTAGAGCAGCACTTTCTCATCTTCACCAAAAGCACCTACAAGAAACCTACCATGTCATCGTGAACGTGTAAGATTGGGAACAGGCAAGGATGTGTGGTATCACCACTCTGACCCAACATCATACTAGGGGTTCTAACCAGTGCAGAGGGAACAGGGGTAAATGGCATAGAGATTGAAAAGTAAGCAAGAAAACTACATTCAGGAATAAAATGGTTGTCTATGTAAAATATCCCCAAAACTCTACCCAAAAACAAACAAACAAACAAAAAACCCTACTACAACAAGTGAATTTAGGATATGAGGTCAATATAAAAAGAAATCAATTGCATTTCTATATAATTGCAATAAGGGTTATCAATCCAGATTCTAAACAGGGTACTATTCACCATAGCACCCAAACCTCTAGGATGCTTTGGTGTAAATCTAAAACATATGTGCAGTACCGGTACCAGTATGCTGAAAATGATAACAGTGATGACAAAAACCAAAGAAAGCCTAAACAAATTGTCAGAGGTGCCATGTTCCTGGATGAGAGAGCTCAGTGTTGGTAACATGCAGTTCCCATTATTACAAAGGTGTATTTTCTGCTAATTCAATGTAATCCCAATAAAAATCCCAGCAGAATCTTTTTTTTTTCTTAGAAATCAACAAGCCAGTTCCAAAATCTATATTGCAAATCAGAGGAGCTAGAATGGCCAAAACATTTTTGAAAAATGACCAAGGATTCACATTACCTGATTTCAAGATTCATGATAAAGAATGGTCCTCAAGACAGGGTGGCATTAGTGAAAGGACAGACATGCAGATCAGGGGAACAAAACAGAGAGTCCAGGACAAGCCTACAATATATATGGTCAAATGATCTTGACAAAAATATAAAGCCAAGTTAAGTGAGAAATAGCAGTCCTTACAATAAATTATGCTGGAACGACTGGGCATTTATATGCAAAAAAATTGAAACTTGGCCCATGCATTGCACAATACACAAAAAGTAACCCCAAGTGGATCACAGATATCAATGTAAAACATAAAATGATTAAACTTACTAGAAGAACACATAACCTTTGTGACCTTTCACTTGGCAAAGACGTCCAAGAGAGGACCACCAAAGCAATGTCATAAAAGAAAAAAAGGTAAATTGGACTTCATCAAAATAAATAAGTCTATTCTGTCAAAGATCTGTTCAAAGAAAGAAATGATAAGCTGGATGGAAAAAAATACATTTTCAAATCACGTATGTGATAAGAGACTTGTACACAAGATACACAAACAAATCTCAAAACGGAATAAGACAACCTAAATTATTTGCCCATTTTAATATAACAAAGGATTGGAACAGTTACTTTACCCAAGAAGATATACAGATGGCAAATAAGCCACTAAAAAGAGCTCAACCTCATCACTAATTAGGGAAATGCAGAGTAAAATCTCCGTGAGATACCATCACACATGAATTAAAATGGCTAACACAAAACCACAGCACGATAGTATCAAGTGTTGGCAAGGATGCAGAACAGCTGGAGGATTATCTGTTGCTGGCACAAATGCCTAACAGTTCAATCACTTTGCAAAACAGTTTGCCAATTTCTTACTATGTTAAACGTGCCCTCACCACATGACCCAGCAATGTCATCCCGTTATTCACCCACAAAGAAATAAAAACATACGTTCACACCAAAACTCGTCCACAAATGCTTAGAGTGGCTTCATTCAAAACTGTGAGCAACTCCAGTGTGTTTCTTCTGGCACATGGATAAGCTGACTCTAGTCCATCTGTACCACAGCTCATTGCTCAGTCATAAAGAGGAGTGCACACCTAATAGACCCGCAGCCTGGAAGAGTATCAATGCATTAGGCTAAGTGAAATAAGCCGAACTCAAATGGCTGTGCTTCCCCGAAAATAAGACCTACCCTGAAAAGACCGTCAACCAGATGTATTCATTTAGTACGTTATGACAATGTTCCAGAAGAAGATGACATGACTGTGTTTGAATAAATGTAGATTGTTGTACAGGAAAAAATAAGACAACCCCGGAAAATGTGCCCTAATGCACCTTTTGGAGCAAAAGTTAATATAAGACCTGGTCTTATTTTCGGGGAAACATGGTACTATGCGATACCATTTACAGGACCTTCTGGAAGAAGTAAAACATCAAGGACAGGCAACAGATAGGTGCTTGCCAGAAGAATGGCCTTTACCCTCATTGCCAGGGGATGAGGGTAAAGAAAGGGACAAGCAATGGAGGGTAAGAGAAAACTTTGGGGGTGATGGAAATGTTCTCGGCCTTGATTGTGGCAACAGTTACAAGACTAAATGCCTTTGTGAAAATTCACACAATGTACACTGAAGAGGTGCACTGTACTCCATGCAAATGTACATCTCTTAGACTGACACCCGCACCCCCCAAATCCTTTGCACATGATTCTAATGGGCATTCAGTTTCAGAATCAGTGTTTTAAGTCTTCTCCACACAGACAGATGGCTTTGCTGCACGGTTCTCATCGCTGATTTCCCATCAGAATCACTTAGCTATTCTGACTTTCTTGGTCTGCGGTGTGATTTGGGCAAAGGAAGGTTGAAAAGCTGGACAGTTTCTACTCTGTAACCCGAGCTGAGGGCTATTCTAACGATGGTGGTCTTCCAAGATATTGCTCCCATGACTCCTAAGAGAAACCTTTTTAAAACTATGTACCCACGTTAACATTTAAAAATTGATAGCTAATATTTGTCATCAGTTTCAGTAGTTGCCAAGGATAAGGTTTCCAGCGTATTGTAAATCTTGATATTTAAAATTAACTGTTACATCACTCCTGTTAAATGTATCATTGGAATATAAATAACAGTGACTGACACCCACCACCATCCATTTATAAAATCCATGAAAAACTCATTAACTATCAGAAAATGTTACATTGTTCCTTTTTTCTCCTGAACTCCTATTTCTATTCCAATTCCCTCACAGAATTCAATTCTAACCATAATATACTTTAATCTTGAAGGTAATCTCTCCACCGTCCTAGTATACCTTCCTACAATGAAAATATTAATATGTGTGAATACGTTGAACTTAAACTTTTTCATTTCTTCTCACTGTCAGATTCTCAGTATTTAAAAATTTCTTCAAGTTGGCATTATGACAATGATGGCTGCACAATGAAAGCAACAAAAACATTTCAATACACAATTTTTGGAATAAAAATTCTCTTTTTGTAAATGTACCTCTTCATGGGCCATGGGAGTGTGATGCCGCCTTGATTAAAGAAATGGTCTCGTAGTTTGGGGACTGCGACGTTTTAACACCTGGGAGAAATGAATCATAAGACACTGGATGGATGAGAGGTAGCTTTCTATTGTAAAATCAAAGAAGTTGTGTGTGTGTGTGTGTGTGTGTGTGTGTGTGAGAGAACATAAATTAGTTTAGACAGATCGAGTTGAAGAGCTAACACATACAGAAGTTGAAGATTGGTAAACTCATTCTCTTTAAAACACCTCCCTCCGCCCACAGAGACCTCGCAAGCTCCGTTCATATGTCCTGATCTCAAGGTCACTGTTCCCAATAAGTCAGTAATGTGTAAGCAAAGCATTAAACAAATCCAGCAGCTCCTTGAAATGAAAGGCCCAGGACCCAGGGAGGTGACACAGATGAGTAAAGCTCTTCAGATCCAGGACACAAAGGGCACCCGCGTGTGTATCCCATCCCCCCACTTCTGACCAAGGCCCAGAGAGCTACTTCTCTACTCCAAGAAACACAGCAGTGCAGTGACAGCAGTAACTGGGGAAATGGGGTTGGAACAAGAGTGTCCCCGCAGACTGCCCGGTGGGGACACTGGCTCAGCTCCAGCCAGCGGCTCACAGAGAGATCTCACTGCTGTGAGAAGCAGGAAGATCCACATCTTTATGAAAATCTCCTGATTTCAAAACATGGACAAGACATCCATTGTGGAGGTGTCTTTACAGTGTACCCCTGGATGCCATCTGTCAATCAAAAGCCACGCCTTAGGTCCCACCCACACCTAAGGAAACTGGATGGCAAAAGGAGGTTTTCTTCTCCATCCCCTGAAGACATATAGAGCCAACCAAAGTTACTTTGTATCCTTTAGACTGAGAAGGCCTGTTTTCATATTTAAGTGGTAGAAGAACTGTGAAATCCTGTTCCTATCAAAAAATTGCTTTACCTCACCCAAAACGATTCTGGGCAAATTACTTCAGGCTTGTACAAAGGTGAGATTGGGCCCAAATGCGCACTGCAAGCTTTGGTCCTTTCCAAAGTTGAAATCTTAGGCAATCTCTAACAGCAGAGTATCCAAAATTGTTTTTCCACATTGCTTACGGGTACGTTTATCTGATCTACAGACAACACCCAACTCCCTGACCCAACTAATTAACGAAGGGAACCAAAGAGAACACTCATTACCGTCGGGAGCAGGGAGGCAGAACTCGGGCGGGGAGACTCATCTGGGGCGGTACCTCAATTCTGTTTTCTGTCCTACTGTGTCCTGTCATTGACACTGTCCCCCTGAAAATGTACTTAACGTCACTGGGGCTGTTCTCTCTGCCTTTCAACAGAATTCTCAGTACTCTCACTGATCTCACATTTCAAAATACCAACTGCTTGTAAAACAAGCAATTGTGTGTTTTGATGCTCCTTTTAACAGCCCATCATGCAAATATTTATTCACAACAGTAATTTCCATTGTGCATAGTTTCTACATTGAATTAAGGACTCTGAAAAATTACAGCCATGGAAAACAAAAGCTTACATTACATTTAAACACACATTCAAAGGATAAGCGTAACTTCTCTGATGGTGCAATTCTGTACTGAATTGTCATCTGGGCAGGGGTACAAAATCCCTTTTGTGGTTAAATATTAGCTAACATGGGACTATTTTCCTATTAGGTTTAAAATTATAGCGACCCAGAGCGTGGAATATTGCTGTTTAATTGACTGACCATTTTTGGTAATAATATCCTCAATTATTTTGTATCATCTGCTTTTCATTTTCATATCAGGTGACTTGGGTGGGTCCCCACTCCAGGTCCCCAAGGGGGAGCTTAACACCTAAGCCTGAGCCAAGCAACCTGCGCCTGTCCCACCCTCCTGGGCATGTGGACTGATTCTAGGAGGCTCGTAGAACAAAGTGGTTTATAGGAGGCAGGTCCGTAATTTTAACACAACTGTTAAGAGATATGCTCTTTTTTGTTCCTGAATTTAGGGTAAGAAGATACAGTTCTGGGCTGGGGATGGTGTGTCTAAGAACCAATACAGTTAAAGAGAAAGAAAGACATTCTAGGTCGTTTGGGGTACCGGGTCCATGAGCACCTTGGTCAAGCCTTACCTGCTGCTGAATTTGCCTGTGGAATTTCAGGCCTGTGAGCCCACACCGTTCTCTTCCCTTTGGGCAGAGACTGTTAGTGTTTACCAAGTATACATGTGTTCCTGTAAATTTCCCTGTGGTTAGTGTCTCTCAGTGCTGGTCAGTACGGTGTGGGCACAAGTCATGAGGCCGTTTCCCAACGTGGACCTTAAATCACCCCATGTGAACCCCTAGCCCTCTCCTCCCCTATTGTGATGGCCCTGGAGGCCATGTGTTCCAAATGGCATAACTACAAGGGGGACGAGGGTCCACTGGACACTGAGTGAACAAGAAGTAAACCTTCCTCACGTTACGCCACTGAGACATGGGTGTTTACTGTTACTCCATCACCCCTAGCTCACCACTGCATGGTAGGCAATCTTGGGTTTATGTCCCTGCAACCAAATCATGTCTAATCATTCTTCACTGGACAGTGTTTCCTCAAATAAATAAAATTCAGGTGGAACTCTTACACTCAATGCAGAGCTTTGTGGGGCTTCATATTCCAAAGAAGGGTCCTCACAGCGACGACTGGCTTTGATTTCTGCCTTCACAGCATCTGTTCGACGCCGACCGAGGCAGCACTCTAGAGGCCTTTAGGAAGAGAGAGCACAACCATCCCTCCTCTTGAGGGCCGCCAGCTCCAAAAACCCAAGGTGCACGTCCAAATCCTCTCAGAGGGAGAGGCTGCCCAGAAAATCACAGTCCAGTCCGCCATTGACTGAGCAGCATGACAAGAAAGGTGAGAAACACGTGATAAGCGTCCTCCCTCCAGACCCCTTGGGAAGGAAAATTAACATGGATGGGATATTCTCACATGACGTTTCACAACGTTCAGTGTTGAAAATCAATTTGACCGGGATGAGAATTTCTTTGGATACTGAAAACTGGCACATTTCACACCAATGCCAGTTCCTTTCTGGTGGGCCTTCTTCAACTCAAGAGGCTCGAGTCCTACTGCGTGCATGGGCAGGAGTCTCTGTGCTGGGGGTCCAGGCCTGGGGTGTCAGGTCCTACTGACCAGATGTGCCCGCTTGAAACTCGGAGTGAGGCAGCCACGCACGCCATCGGTCTTCCTTACACAGAGAGAAGAGGGTTTGGTATTTGGGGAACCCTGAGAAGTCACAGAATCCAGATGCTGGGACCACAGACACTGCAAGGAAGGAATGGTGACAGTGGGTCTGGGCCAGAGCAGGGCTGTGCGGTGGACGGGGGCATCTGAGCCCCCTCCCCACGGAGCCGGGGCCCCCGGTGTTCACAGCCTGCATACACACCGCCTCCCAGAGTCCACTAACCGCCACGCCGCCAGCTAAGGACCTGCCACCATGAGACAAGCACCGTCCGTGGAAGACGAGTCTGCAGAACGCGTAAGGGGACGGTAAGGACGCCGGCCCCTCCTCTGTCCACGTAACTGAAAAATTTGTCATACTTGGCTTAGATGGCTGACCAGAGAGGATTGTCCACTTACGTGTCAGTTCCCTCCACTGAACTGCACTCTCTTGGGGATAAAGTTGATTTCAGATTCTCTTCTATCTCCTCAGAGGCAATCTCACTGCATTTATAACTTGCCCTCCAAATATAACTGTGGGATCAACACAAGAAGCCCTGTGGTGCCCACTGCCGGCCACATTCTCGGCTGGAGACAAACCATGACAATGGGGCAGGTCGGGGGCTGAACTTGAACGTTTTATGCTGCAGTTAGGCCGCAGGAGCCTTTCAAATTCCATCAAAGTCACAGAATCAGTGAATTCCAAATGAAAACACCTACCTGTTGTCTTGACTGTTCTAGAACAGTGATTCCCAGAGGGGACGCCCGCTGCAGCCTCCCCACTCCGTATTAAATGCATTTTCCGGTTCCCTCGTGACCTTGAAGCCACAGTGTCCTCTCCTCACATTATTGCTGCCAGAGGCCCCCTGGCTGTAACCTCTGCACACAGCTCGCCCGGGAGCAGCACGGGACATTCCTCGCTGGCCGCACACGTCACCTCGCCCACTCCAGCCTGTTACCCTTCAGGAGACGAAGCCTCCCAGCGCCCTGGAACCTGAGGAAGTCAGAGCCTCAGGCATGCGGGTCCCCCTCAGTGAGCGTGACTGTCTCCACGATGCGTTCTGGGCAGTTTTCGGGGACACCAGAGCGCTTAGCCACACACTGGGGCCCAGCAGACACAGACACGGCCATCACGAAGAGCATCAAGATCCCAGGAAGTGGGGTTTTTCATCTGTTGCCAACACACGCACTCCCCCCATTCGTGCTTTCGCTGTCTGCGATCCCAGTTACAAGGTCAACCGAGGTCCAAAAACATTAAGTGGAAAATTCCAGAAGTAGGCAGTCCATAGGATTTAAACTGTGAGCTGCTCTGAGGAGAATCACAAAACCTCTCTCTGTCCCACTGCGTCCCACCCAGAATGTGAAGCATCCCACCTGAGCCCAGCATGGCCACGCTGTGGACGCTGCCCGCCCCGGTCATCTCTGTTATCAGACGGCCTGTAGAGCTACCGCAGGGCTTGTGTTCAGTCACCCCTCCTTTACTGAACACCACCCTCACACCACATTTATAACAGTGTACGGTTAGAATTATCCTATTTTATTATTGTTGTCACTCTTACTGCGCCTAATTTATAAATGAAACTTCCTCATAGCTATGTCTGTACAGGAAAGAGCATGGTATACACACGGTTTGGCACTATCCGCAGTTTCAGGCACTTACTAGGATAGGAGTCTTGGAGGGGACCCTCCTGCAGAGAAGGGGGCCTGCTGTACCTGGGCAAAGGTGGAACCCTTTCTGGAAAGAACCTGGGAGCAAAAGCTCTGCCCATACTCTTTAGGCAGGTAATGAAATAACCGTGACTGTAAGAAAGTAACTCAAAGCCAAAATTATACACAGTAATAATTATTTCCTTATAGTAGTGGGAAAAGTATAAATTCTGTCATTGTCCAGCAAGACCTGAGATTTTTGAGCTATGATACAGACACTAAAAATGCATCCGTGACACACTCTGAAAACATGATGAAATGCTTACATAAACGCAGGAACTCCAAAGAGCCGCACACAAATTCTGTGTCCCATACACAGAGTGAATGCCACAGGTTTAAACCTTCGTAGAAAAACGATGAGGATAGAATATATCGAAACGTGAAACAGTCACCCCTGCACCGTGAGGTTATTTTCACCTCTCCCTCATTTCAAAATGAGTTTGAAGTAGCTTACAAAAATAAACGCAGTGGGCAGACAGGTAGGCGAGGACACAGATGGGAAGAGAGAAGGAACAAGGGTAGAAAATAAAATAGAGCCCAGGACGAGGCGGATTTGCGAGGACGTCAGCCTCTCTGGGGTTCCCACATGTGTAAATAGTGACGCTGGCTCAGAGGCGCCCGGGAGTTAACAGGAGGCAGACACACTTAGGGGCTCACTTCTTAACCTCATGGCTCACAGGAGGAAGTGTTGACTCTTTTTCAGGACAACCACAGCTTTTTCTCCCAGGTAAGAACGCCTAAGAAACAGTTCTTCGAAAAGGAACTGAGGGGAGGGACCGTGTTTACTAGGTAAAGGCCCTCTGTCGCCCCATGTTAAGCTTCTCTTCGTACGTAACCCCAAGTCTTTCCACACAAGCCGCCCGCCAGGCCCTCTCTGCTTCCCCAGCTGGCACTGACGGCCCTGCCGCTTGTCCCGGGTACTTAACTCTTCTAACCAGGAGACCTCTCCATCGCAATCCTGAAGGCAGTGTCCTCAGGACCCTTCTTGCATCGGTTCCTCTCCAGTGTCCCATCTGTGGGTCCACCGAGGTCCGGAAACATTAAATGGAAAATTCCAGAAACAAACAGCCAGCCCTGAGACACACAGTCACTGGGAGGACCAAGACAGACTCCTAGGACAAGACCCCTCCGCCCGAGCTCAAGGCTGACACCTGCCGCCATCGAATGCCGTGACCCTCCTGGCACAGGGCCACCCAGGCCTGTGTTTCTGTCGTGGGGACAAGTGCACTGCAGTGACAGCAAATCTCAGTCCCAGGCCTCAAGGAACAAGACACGCACATCCCTTTGTTTGTCTCTCCTTGGATTCCCCATGTCACCAGTAGCCACAGGGAGGCTCGGTCAACACAACCCCCCAGTATTCTAAGGGTCACGTCAAGGGACATGGTTCAAAATGGCCACGACAACCCGCGGGTTCATTTCCACTACAGACTCTGTCATCTGTCCTGCCGGCATCTGGGCGCCTGGGGTCGGACCCCCAGACCAGGGCTTCCCTCCACGGCCTGGACCTGCCGGCCTCCTCGGTGACAGTGCCCCGCCAGCCGTCTTTACCATCCCTGATGGGGCAGGAAGGCCATCAGCGGCTCCCAGCACCCCGACCCCAGCAAACATTTCCTCTGCTTCCTCCCCGGAGACGAGGGTGGGTGCTCTTCACCTGAGAGTCTCCAAGTAGGTTTGGGAAATTGTCTTCACCCCTTAATGCCATCATTGGGGTGACGTGCCTTCGAGTATCTCAGAAGCACCTGAGCCCCCTCTAAGCTCCACCCCTCCCTCCCTGAGTAACAAGTATTTCCTAAGCTGAGGAAGGACAGAGGCACCGAGAACACACGCCTGTGCACAAGGTTTGTCCTTTGCTGGACGTCAGCTCTTGGAATCCAAGTCAGGAACGTGGCTTTTCTGTCCCGTGCTCTTTGCTAGAGCCAGACGCCATGGAGGCGGTGTCCTACCTCCTACAGAGAGAACAGGAAGCTTAGGGGAGACGGATTACGTGCAGGCAGGGGGAATGGCAATTTCGACGTCCATTTCGATACCAGAAGCATTTACTGCCCCCGCATCCTGACAGATGGGGTCCAATACCCCAGCGAGCCGTTTGATAGCTTCAGCTACCCCCACTACCTGTACCCTCCTGAACAAAACCACAAACGAAAAACAGCAAAACCACAGAAACGAGCTCTGACTGCCATCTTCCTTACCTCGTGAGTCTACCAGGGATTGCCCCATACACATACGAACATACTGTTTCACATGAGCAAAACGGCGTAACAGCACGACACGCGGAGAACTGTGTGACAGAGAGAGAGGTTTATGTCCTCGCTCAAGTCTTGCCAATATTTTTTACCTTGGTTACTATTCTGTCTGTTACAACAGTATGTACTTGAGTCTCTTTCCCAATGCATGTCATAAGTTTGTCTACTTTAAGTTCAAGGGTCTTCTTCCCCTAGAGATTCTTACACAATTTCTGGAAGGGGGGGGCCTCTTGGGTGATATCTCTGTATTAAAAAGGAATCCTCAAAACTGACGATTAAGAGAAGTGAGAAAGACCCTGGCGTTGGCTGTCTTGGGTGCTCCCCTTATTTCCTTCCAGAAGAAGATCTGTTTAAATAAATGACACAAGTGAAATAGAAACATTCTGAGTCTCGGGTCTCATTTCACGACAAACGCACGCTGGGTGGCTGTGATCACCGTGTGCGTCTGCCACAGACCAGTGTTCAGCCAAGCTCGTTCTGTGACATCAAAGTCAACCTCACCAGCTCCCGTGTGCAGAGACCCCAACACTCTCCTTGTGGAAACAGGGAAAACATTTGCGTGCTTTCATTCTGCACTCTTCTTCCTCACTCTTTACAATTTCACAAAGGGCCACTGCGGGCCAACACTGTTAGTCCTGCAGGAACAGAGACCACGTTGCAAGCCTGGTGCCCCAGGAGCCCCAGGGACGGACAAGCGGGTGCCTGAGTCACCGCCCAGCGAGCACGTCAAAGCTTCCCGCTCTCTGAGCCAGGAGACAAGCACACACGCTTCCACCATCGGAGCAGCTCAGTGCCTTTCAGTCTGGGCATGAAAGTCTATATTTCCGTCCCTTTTAGGTCTTGCAATCAGAAAAACTGAGGCTGAGAAAATCCAAGAACACCACATGCATTTATTCACTCGCTCAGCACATGCGGAGCGCCAACCATCGACTGGGCTCTGAGCTAGGACTCACGGGAGACCTGTGTGCTCTCAGCCGGGTGTAATTTCCGCCTGAGAGTCAGCTTAGTTTGCATTATCAAATCACGAGTAGAATGGAGAGTGGTTCACGGTCCAGGCATGACATCAGAATTCAGACTCTGCCTCTTCTGAGTTGGAAGATCTGGGAGAGACAAGTTACTTAACTTTTCTGGGCCTCAATGTCTGCATCTATAGGTGAGGTTAATAACAAAATGTACCCCCTCGGGTTTACCTGCAAACCCGCAAGAGTTACTGTCAGGAATCACTCACTGCTGTGCCTGACGTACAATAATAACTGAAAGAGGTAGCTGTGATTTCTAATCCCCTCACCTTCTCCCTCTGTACACATGAAACTATTAAAAAAAACCCAGTAAATCCAAGATTCACAATAAAATGTTTCTAGGTTTAAAAAAATAAAAGAAAAAGAAACGGATAGCATTGGTAATTCAAGAACACAGAGTGTAAAATAAAGTAATATTTCAATCACAAAAAAAAAAGAAAGAAAAAGAAAGAAAAGGTAGCTGTGGTTATTGTTGACCAAACTATTTCCTGCGGCACTTTGTATGCCTGCGGACAAACAACAACCAGCATCAAACCATTTTACTGTTAGGCGAAGGTTCTTCAAGCACCTTTCTACAGTCCTACGCATACTTAAAACATTATGGAGCCCTTGCAATGTCCAAAGTGCCGTACTAAATACTGGAGAGAAACCAAAGATAGAGAGAAAAATGCACAGTTTCAGCCCCAGAGAAACTTAAAATTTAGGAGAGGCAAGAGAAAATCATTTTAGAACGTCACCCCTGTAGACAGGTGAAAAATGGCCCCCCAAAAGATGTCCATGTCCAAATACCTTGAACCTGAGAGCATCACTGTATTTGGGGGACAAAAAGGAGAAGGGGCTTTGCATGTGATTGATAGAATTACTCCTGATCAGAGGGAGACGGTGCGAGATTTCAGACACAGAAGAGGACCGAGCAGAGAGGGACGGAAGCCACCGGCCTTGGAGCTGGCCTGCGGGCCGCCGCCAGAGGCAAGACGCGACTCACCCCACGAGCCTCCTGCTGACACCTGGCCCTGGCCCAGTGACTGATTCGGGACTTCCGGCCGCCAGAACCACGAGGGAATAGCGTTCTGCTGTTCCAGTCACCCAGTTTGTGGTCATCTGTTACAGCCGCCCCAGGAAACGTGCACCCACCGATGACAACCCACCCATGACCTGTACGCCAACAATGGCCTGGGAAGGCTGACCACAGGACAGAGCACCCACCTGGATGATTCTGAACGGGAAAGAGGGTGCTGTGAGTAACTCCACCAGGACACACCAGGCTGCGTCCACACCCTAACTGACCACTGCCTCCTTCCCAGGGTGGCCTTCCCTTCATGCGGCATCACCGGCCACACTGCCTTTCACCAGTCGCCAGTCTTGCCTGCGCTCTGGCTTGCACAGTGCCCCCTAATGCTAACCCATCTCCCAGGTGAGGGAAGGTCTCCCCAGCTACTCCGAGTCACTGCCAACGTCCCTGCACTCAGAGGGACATGCTCTGTCCTGCCTGGACAGCACAGCCGGAAGGGGACATTCCTCTGTACGACTGACATGCTCTCCACCTCTTCTGGAAACCGTAGCTCTGTGAAGGCAGGAAGCAACCACACCTGTCTGGGATGTTCTCACTACTGGGTTCCCACGGCCAGCAGCATTTGGGGCACAGAGTTGGTGCTCAGAAGGCAGTCACTGCCGTAAAAGAGTGAATAGAGATGAAAGAAAGCAGAACGAGAGGAAGAGAGGGCGCCGAACACGGAACAGTGGGCCTTGAGCTTACAACTTACAGCCCTGGAGCTACAGCTGTGGCACTTGACAATGTAGAGGAGTGACTGGTAGTTAACTTCCCTGGCCTATGGGTACTTTAGTGCCTCCTGACCCCATGTCCTCATAGCACCCACAAATAGCTCCTGCAGAGCTCCACGTTCACTGAAAACATGTGGCCTGTGATCTTGAATGAACAGATTTATGGGGGGATGGATGGACATATGGACGCATAGATGGATGGATGATGGATGGATGGATAGGGATGGACGGATGGATGGACGGATGGATGATGGATGGATGATGGATGGATGGGTGGATGGATGGGTGGATGGATGATGGATGGATGATGGATGGATGATGGATGGATGATGGATGGATGGATGGATGGATGGGTGGATGGATGATGGATGGATGGGTGGATGGATGATGGATGGATGGGTGGATGGATGGATGATGGATGGATGGGTGGATGGATGATGGACGCATGGATGGATGGATGATGGATGGATGGTTAGATGGATCAATAGAAGGAAGGATAAATGGACTGGCAAATAAAAGGATGGGTGGATGGATAATAACTGGTTGAATAAATGAATAAATGGATAGATGAAATAATATAGGATAGTATAATCTTTTACAACAAGGTACTTGGAGCTTTTGTTTTGTATTTCATTTTTTCTTGGCTTTCAAAATGGAACTAAATTAAACATATCCTAATACTTAGAAGTCTACCTTTCTGTGCATAAAAGAATTTTTTATGAAATTATATTTGTTACTTAACTTTTTAATTTAGAGAAAATGAAACTTAATAGTCTCCTCATTCCCTAGCCTTTTAATTTTGACAGAATTTAAGTATAATCAATAAAGTTCCCCTCTCTCTCTCTCTCTGCCTCTCTTCCTCCCTCCCACACCCCCACACGCGCGCACACACACACCTCCCCACCTGCTCTCTCCTGGGCATTTCTTCCTCCCCGAGAGCCTGGACAGCGGGTGGCTGTCAACAAGCTCCTCCCAGTCTCAGGCTGTGGGAGGTGATGCGTCACCACCTGGATGCTTTACTTCTGACCTCAGAGGGGAGCTGTAAATGTGGAAACACTGCGCCAGAAGATGCCCCAAGAAAGTCACTGCTCAGGACACTCACTTACTGAGCCCACAGAGGCAGAGCACCCATCCGGCCAGCACAGCCCTGAGAGGGGGACCCCATCAGGAGAGCAGCTCTTCTCCCAGGAGCCCAGGTCTCTGCGTGTCTGCTTCCCACCAGAATTTTCAAGGGAGCACAACTCTGGGAGATGCAGGCAAGGGTCCTCACAGGCAGCCTAACGCATGGCAACCTTCTCAGGTGTGTATTTGAACATTGCCTGGCTCTCTGCCCACCTCCAGTCTCCTCAGCCCCCTGCTTTCCATACTCCTGCCCCCTCCTACAAAGTGAACAGCAATGCGTTAAAACACGTCTGAACTCAAAAACGCCGAGTTCCCAACCCAGCCTAGATTCCCAGCGTAAGATTCAAGCTCTCTGGCAACTTGACATAAGGCCATTCTCCAGAAAAGGTGGGGACCGTAGAACAGTAGTGCCAGTAAAACTTTTTCTTTCGCATTATAGTTCCTAGGTCCCAGGGGCAGAAGTGCAAGCAGAAAAAAGTTATTTTTATTTGTTTTTCCAAAGCTCTGTATGAGGTTTCATCTGCTCCGCGACCCATCACTCTACGCTCATGACATTTAGCCTGCAATTAACATGTACGTTTTGTTCATTCAAAGATTTGTGGTTGAAAAGAACTACAACCATACAGTAAAAACAGTGATATGATAAAGCAGACATTTAACATCTCATAATGACCTCCACTTTTCCATCAGCCCCAGACAAATCAGGCACGACGGAACGTGCGTGTGCATGTGTTTGCCTTCCATTAAAACTCTTTCAAATATAGCTCATATTTGATCGCAACCTGGTTTAGACCGTTAAGGCAATCAGAGAATCTTAGAGTGGGAAGGGACTTGACACATGGGAAAAAGAACCGAACCCACCAAATGTTTAGAGGTCATACCTGCACCACGAAAATTTTGTACAACGTGATGGCCTCGGGGGTGTCAAGCTTTCTCCTGTTTTTATTAGGTTGATGCAAAAGTAACTGTGGCTTCAAAGGTTAAAAATAATTGCAAAAACCACAATTACTTTTGAGCCAACCTAACAGCCTATTGTGAACAACCACTGAATTACTTACCCTGGGCTCAGGACGCTTAGCTGATCTACTCTTGACTGAATTCTCTAAGTTCAACACACAAAACATGTCACATGCTGGGCTTACAGCCCCATTTCCCAAGCTGACATCTCCACATCACAGAGCTCCTGGTTTTAAGGGCATTTTCAGGGTTTGCCCTTGCAAAAGTTCAGAAGTACCAGGGGAAATACAGAGCTCCTCACCACCGCTCCATCTAATAGAGAAATCAGTAACAGAACCACGCACGTGACCCAGAACACGCAATGATGGTTAAGTCGTATTTACAAAGCTTTTCTGTACCTTTCTTAATGAAACCTGGTTGCTGCAGGCAGGAAAACAGAGACGCCTAGTCCTATTATAAAACCGAGTGACAACCAATAAAAAACATGCCTTACAGCCATACGCACATCTGCCGGACTGCTGTTGCTGTGGATTTGGGGTGTTTCAACCGCACGTCTGCCTGGGTTAGATTCACTGAACCCCTCAGCCCTTTCTCTGCTTTTCTGTGCACATCATAAGCCCAGGAGCTCTCGTCCTCAGGCTGCACTGCTCGGGAGACGTGAGCCCATTGCAATTGGGCTAGAAAAGACAGGAGGGGCACGGTGAGCCCAGGCCCCCTTCCTGAATCACACCAGCACCAAACCCCGGCGAGTCGACTGTCTTCTCCTATTCTCAGACCCGAAGCAGTGTAGCCCACTGACTCCGGAAGATCACAGAGAACGGAAAATTCCCGTAATTAAAAGGCTGTGTGCTTGAGCCCTAACTTGGAAGTTTCTGAAAGCGGTCTCCTCTCCAGAACCGCAGAGAACTCTGTTTATAGAAATTTGGGGGCACACACTGGAGACGGCTAAAGCGCTCCACTTTCCTCCTAATATATTTCTCTGTAGGAAGCAGGCCCTGGGAGGAGGAGGAGCCACACAAATAAGGACTTCCCGTCAGTAACAAGGAACTGCTGGTACTTTCTACACCCTCCTGTGTGGATCAAATGATTGCTCTTCCAGCCATGGGTGTCTTGAGCGTCCAAACTTGCGGTGGCAATGACAGACGGGGAGGTTGACAGAAGGCAAAGTGGGCAGGTGAGGACTAGCTCTGTTCTCACAGCTTCGGGTCAGGGCCCTGCTGGGAGAACTCGGGTGACAAGTTAGGGTTGGCCAACCTGCAGGGATGCTGGCCAGCGGCCAGGACCCGCGCTGGAAGCCTCTCCAGGAGCCACCTCTCCAGAGCTAACCAGTGACATCTTTCTAACATGTAGGAGAGCTCTGCAATTATTTCCTATGAGGTCAGTGCCAGCAGGAAAAGTCAAGTCCAAATTCCAGGCCCCTTCATTTCAATCCCCAGCCCCGGACCTGCAGCTCAGCCCTCCGAGGACCCACCTCTCCTCTCAAGCGTCTCCACAGCCCCCTGCCTCATGGAAAACGCTGTCGGTGAGCAGGGCTGTTTTCCCTCCGACCCTCTGCAGTCTCACCTCGGGCCTCCCACCCACGTCCTCCCGCGAGGCACCTGCAGCAAAGGGCCCGCCGCGGACCTTGGCGTCCGCACGCGCGCGTGCACACGCGCACACCCACACCCACGCCCTCTCTCCCCGCCACCCAGCCACGCGTGCACTCCCACACGCTCACTCCCGGCAAAGTTAGTCCCGGGGCCGGAGGTGGCGCGGCGTCCACTCACCTTTGGAGAAGAGGGCGGCCAGGCTGATGAGCACGGGGGACCAGTGGTGCCACGGCGTCCCCATCTCAGACGGGCACATCCCGGAGACCGGAGCGCAGACCCTCGGCTCTCCGGCGCCGTCTGAGCGAAGAAGACGCGGTGGCCGAGCTCGGGAGGCGGGCGCCGGGCTGGGCGGCCAGGGAGCGCGCGGCTAGGGGCGCGGGCAGCCGCGGGGCCCTGCGCGCCCCTCCCGCGGGGCCATGCCGGCCGCAGTCGGCCTCCCTGGTCCGGCGCGCGCGGAGGCACACCCCGCCCCCTCTCGCCCCCACTAGGATATTTTTACTTTAATCCACGCGGATTTGTTCCCTTCCTGTTGACCCGAGCGTGGACTGGCTTCCAGTTGGGCCACAAAGGGGGGCTGCGGGAGCGCGGGGCCGCGGGCGGGCGGGCGCAGGGCCCCCATCCTGCGCAGGGCGCCCCGGGGCTCGCGCGCGCCGGCGCCGAAGTTTGGCGGCCGGAGCCCCCCCGCGCCGCCCGGCCCCCTCGGCTCGCGGGCCCCAGGCGCGCAGGGCGCACGGCCGGCGGCGGAGACGCGGGGCCCGGCGCTGGGAGGAGGACCAGCCGCTCCGCCAAGACCGCATCCGCGGAGGCGAGCGCCACAGTGCCCCGCGCGGGTTCCGGGCTGAGCCTTGAATGGGCCTTTTTTTAAAAAGCCCCACCCTTTCGGAGTGACAGCTGTGAGCCCCAATCCGCAAAGTGAGTCCCACCTCCCCCGCTCTGCCCCGCACCCTCCCTCCTGGCCACCCCGCCCGAGAGCGCGCGTGGGAGGGGCCGCGGGGACGCCCGCAGACACCTGGCCGCCCGGGAGCTCCCAACAGGTGGCCTTCCCTGGGTCCTCGCGCCCCGCGTGCGGGCACATCCTCAGCCTCGGGGTGTCTGAGGCTCTGGGCCCTCAGGGAGCCCCAGATCCTGCAGCGGGGCCCCTCACCCCGCCCCGGTGGTCCCCACAATCTCTGAGCAGCGGGGCCTCTGACCTACCATCTGAGGGTCACGCTGGCCCTCACCCGCCCTGGAATGACCTCCAGGTCAGTGATCCTAAAAGAATTCCCGTTTGACCCCCAGCTGACCCGCTTGGAAGTGGGAATGGCTCCGTTACGGGCCCACGAGGCCCTGAGGAGAGAAAGGACCGGCTTCTAGTTCATGCCTCCTGCATCCCCAGCGAGGACCCCAGGAGCCACGGTCACCGGGCAGAACCTGAGGTCTTAGCCCAGGGACTCTGCTCCCCGTGCGCCCGTGGGTTACCTGGACTAAGATCAGAGGAGGGAAAGCACTGTGAGTCCGTAACACATTGGCAACCAACCAACCTCAGCGAAACCAGGCCAGGTGAATTCACACCTGGAAGTACAGGTGGGTCATTACCTCCCCGAGGCACAAACAGAGGCTTCATTCTCTAGGCCTGAGGTTGCGAACACACACCCCGGCTTCCAGAGTTCTTAGCTCACAAAGGTCCCAGGAAGATGAGGACAGAGGACAGTGTCTCCCTGAGTTTCCCTCTCCTTGAGGTGTGTCCATCTCCCTCACTCCGTATTTCCTTTCCTGAAGGTAGGTCTCTTTCTGTTTTTCTTTATTTCTCAAACTTCTGCCTGTTCTCTTTGCTCTCCTATAAAATCCTCAAGCATCAAT
Organism: Rhinolophus hipposideros; assembly: GCF_964194185.1. Taxonomy (NCBI): domain Eukaryota; kingdom Metazoa; phylum Chordata; class Mammalia; order Chiroptera; family Rhinolophidae; genus Rhinolophus; species Rhinolophus hipposideros. The sequence continues at coordinate 1,430,370 of NC_138070.1, read as the reverse complement.
TTGGCAAAGAACCTACGCGATGTGTGTTTCCGTGCTTCTGGAGCCTGAGCGAGCACCCACCCCCTGGGCAGCTTATTGAAGCTGGCTGCTCAGCCCCCATCCCGGGTCTGGGTGGGGCTCCAGAACCTCCATCCCTAACGCGCGCCAGGTGACGTTAGACCACGGGCCTCCTTCACAGTCACCTTTCACCTCCATGCTGGGGAAACTGAGGCTTCGTGCCTTGCACACCTTCACCGGGCCTCAGTGGCAGCACCAAAGTGTGTGCGAAATGGCATTTTAATGTGAAACGGAGTCTATTTTTTAAACATTTCTCAAATATGTCAACTAGGAATTAGTAGTCTGGCCCCTCTCCTTTATTAAAAACAATCATTTTATATTGTCTAAATCAAACTGAGATTCCCCCCCCCCAGAATTACAATCATCAGACGCCTTGGTGGGGGCGTTGTAGGCGGAGGTGTGTGCGTGCCAAAGATTTCTCTGTGTCCTTAGGATAAAAGGTGGCTGACAGATTCCCAGCTGTTGCCCAAAATGTTAAACAATTTCCTCATTATACAGAGTTGGCTGGACAAAGTTGTCCTACTCTTTGGGGTGGAAACTTTTTTGGGGGAAGTTGCAGCTCCAGATACCCGACCAGTGGCTGAAATAAGATGTAAGAATGGCTTCTCAGGCTCCGGCCTCCAGTGTGTTCTAGCGAACACGTCCGCTCTTCTCTGAGTAATTAGCGCAACGGCTGGTGGGGGCAGCAATGCCTTGGGAAGCCCGAAGAGGCTCGCTGAGGCCTGCCAGGCCCTCATCCACCCCCCATGCCTCTGGGATAACTTCCCACCCAAACGCCTGCCTTGTCTCAAATTAATTGCAAGAAATCTGCTTCCCTCCAAGAATAGGTGTTTCATCTGCAGGACCATAAATCAATTTGTAAGCCTAATTTTGTCGGTAATTAAATAGTGCTAATTGTTCGTGCTGTGTGCAGTAGGCTCTTCCACAAGGCAGTTTGGGTGGCTGTCCTTGAATAAAACAGGCATTCCATGCAGCAGTGTCCAGGAAGGCCAGCTTTGTCCGGGAGTGGGTGGAGGTGGGCAGGACACTGCTGGAATTCACCCATGGAGCCCGCGAGAGATGCCACCAGGTGCCCCCTGAAACCCACTTCTGCCAGCGAGGCACAGCTGAGTGACCGGGCGTGAGTGGGGAAGTCAAGGGCACAACTAGGGGGTGGAGGGGGTGGTAAAAGATCTGGAAGCAAAGCAGGGCCACAGACCACGAGAGCCCATTCACCTCTCGGAGAGCTCTTGACATTCCAGGGGCCCCCGAGAGGCAGGGGCAGAGGGGGAACACGTCTGGCAAAATGCAGCACCTGGACTGCCCCTCCAGCAGCCCCCCCACTTCCTGCCTTCACTGGGCTCACAGCCCCGGGCCTCTGTGTGGCCACATTTGCCAGGAAGGCTGGAGAGCCAGAGCAGGGGTGCCTCCGGAGAAGCGCCCAGCTCAAGTGGAGGCGTCTCTGGTGGGCCCAGGGGGGCACAAGGGGCCATTCCACTTTCCTGCCTAATTTCAGGTGTCTCTGTTCTGGCTTCAGAACACCTCTGTTCACTCCTCTTCTGACAGGTTCCTGCCCTGCTCCGGGCTGTGTGGCTGTTGGGCAGACAGCGGGGCACTGGGGTTGGTCAGCACTGAGGTCCAGGCCAGAACCGGGAATCCGTCGTTTGAGGCTGTGGCTGGTTGTGCCCGTGTGCAGTGCCTGCAGCTGTACCTGTGAGCACCAGCACCTTCCAGTCTGGTGGCAGGCGGTGGGCCTGTCTTTGTTGAAGATGAGCTGTGAACACAGTCAGAGGAAGATGGGGGTGTCCATCGGAAGGACTCAGGGCAGAGCCGGCCTTCCCAGAGGAGGAGTCGGCCCTGCCCAATTCTGCAAGAGCCGTTGGCCACACACCAAGGGAAGATGCGTTTGTAGGGTCGGAACGCCGATCTCATAGTGAGTCTGACACGTCGGACTGACCCATCAGTTTGGTTTTCTGAGAGAAGCACCTAACTGGTTTGATTTCTTTAGTCCGTTTGAAATGAGTGTTTCCAATGGACTTGAAGGGCTGGGTTCTTGGATGACAGACGCCTTGGTCTGGGACTGAATGAACAGTCACGTGGACCTTTGCATCAGACACACACCTCCCCGTGTGATTGCGGAGAAACAAGGCTCCCACCCCACGCGGAAGAAGCGTGTCCACGGAAGGGACACTCAGGGAGGCACGCACGTGACCACTGAGGCAAGGCCTCAGCTGGCAGTCTGTAGAGCTGCCGACACAAGGAGAAGGGACGCTGTGCAGCTGTGTCGTGTGAACGCCTGACAGCTTCCGAGCTGAAATGTGAGGACATCGTCAGCGGCCCGAGTTGGCAGTTACTTAAGGCACTTGGGGAATCGATGGAGGTAACGGGTCTGGGAGCACTCCTGGCTTCGAGCTCTCTTTTGCCCTCTTAATAAAAGTCCACCGAGGAAAATGTGTGTACGCCAGTTTTCTCACAGGAGCCAGCTTCCATCAACGGCACCGGTTCCTCTGCGCGGGATTTCAGTGGTGGACGCGTGGAGACCTGCTCCTGTCCCCTTCCCTCCCCACAGCTGTGTTGGTCCCAGTCAGAATATCGGGCCCCCCCTCCACCTAATCACAAGCGTCCTTTAAATGATTATTTCTAACCACTCTCCAATACCAGATTTTCACTTCTTCGGAAGGTCTTCGGTTGATGTCTAAACTGGTCAACATGGGAGTAAATGGGATTAACCAGGATGAATTATTTGTAAATTGATTTCTGAGGCATCGCATGAGAGGCGTCCATCTGGGAGAAGTGACTAATGCCACCAGCGAGCTCTCCGGGTCTGAAAGGAAATACAGTAGCGTTATGTTGTATCACTGGGGGGGAGGCAGGGGGGGCTTAAAAGGCGATTGTAAACGGACACTGGATGGATGTTTTTTCGTTATTGTGTCAAGGCATCAGAAGGCTGCCAAGCAGCCCCAGGAGCCTGCCCGCCCTCAACCCTCCCCTTGGGCTCGGCCCGCAGGACCACGGTGCAGAACCGCGATGGGCCCACGCGCGGCATCCGCGGTCCTGCAGCGACCCCTAGTGCTCAGCGGGGGGCAGCTCAGGACCCCTGCTTCTCCATCCAAGAAACGAGTTGGCATGTCCCCCCCAACCAGAGGTCCGAACATGACAAGTGGTCATGTTTTACTTAGTGAAACTGGACACGTTTCCTAGCACATCATCGTGACAAACACAGAACGCGACCGAGCCCATGCATTTTAATGAAGGAAACCCTGTGGCCTGCGGTGGGTGGGTCCTGGGAAATGAGAGTGGTGGGTTTCCACAGCCATCACCTTGAGCCCTACGTGCTGCTAAAAATATAAATAGAAACATCGTAAACGACATCAAAATCAAAGCAAGCGTTTACACCCGGGGAACCCTCAGTAACACGTGAGTTGAACTTTGGTGCTTCTTTAAAATCTGCCAAACAAGTGGCATAGGCACCCTGTGTCCAATGGGCACAGCACCCGTGAGCCCCAGGTGCCGGCAGCGTCCTCTTCCTCGCGTTCTCTGCCCCCTCCTCTCCGGGACCCCCTGGCTGCCTCAAGTAAAAGTGGAAATGCTGGTTCCTGGGAGGGTGGAGGGGGTGTAAAGTGACTCCTAAGAAAAATCTGAACTAGGGAGCACCCTGTGTCCTGCTCTGGAAAAAGAGAATTTTACGTGGTCGAAGAAATACTGGAAAAACTGAGTCAGCTCTTGTCACTCTTTAGCTCACCCCCTCCCATGGCTCCCCTCTCACTCAGTGCAAAGCTGAAGTCCCCACGAGGCCGGACGTGGGCTGCCTCCCCTGTGCACGCGGGACCCCGCCGCTCTTGTGTTTCAGCCACCCCCTCCGACACACGGGCCTTGCCCTGGACACAGCCCCTGCAGAGACCGTTCCCTCTGCCTGGAACACCTGCCATCACCCCCCTACGTGGTTCACTCCCTCACTTGATTCTAGTCTCAGCTAAATGCCCCTTTATTACAGACACCTTCCCTGGACGTAGTAATATTTAAACAAGTCACCCCATCACTTTCTCTCCTCTGATCCTGTGACGTTTCATGTATTTTTTTTTGTCTGCACCTAAACTCTGTTGTTTAACGTCCCTCTCCCCCAGCTAGAATATAAGCTCCCTGAGAACAACAGCTCTGTCTGTGTTGTTCACGTCTCTGTCCTCATTGCCCAGAGCACGGCAGAAGAACGTTCTCAGTGAATTCAAACTAATTTACTTTTAAAATAAATTATGAATTAATGACTTCTTCCACCTCCCTGCCTCTCCCGGGTGGAGAGAAAGTGTGTCCTCCGTCACACTTGAGGATGTGGCTTGAGTGCCATGTTCCTACCGTCTTTTGGCAGCCAAGTGGTCCACCTCCAGAGAGGTCACCTTGAACTCTAACTCGGAGCATGCATATCACTGGTGGGGAAACTGAGGCTGAGAGAAGCAATGTGACTTGCCTTTGATAGTATTTTTCCAGTTGGGGAGCATTAATGTGAAACTCATAACTGATTATTTCCCAGCTCTCCTTCCCACCCAATGCCCTTTTGAGGTGTGTTAGGGTGGTTAAAGTGAAGCCTCTGCTTGGATTTGAATTAAGAGCTGTGTGACCTTGGCCAAGTTACTTAACCTCTCTGAGCCTCAGTTGCCTTATCTTGAAAACTGTAGAATATACTATCACCTAGCTTGTTGGGCTCTTATAAAATGGATTGCGGGTATACACAGAAAGCACCTACATGGTACTTAGAATATACTTAGCATTTAAAACGCGCACCCTTGTTAGTTACTGTTTTCTACAGGAATAGAAATGCACTTTTCAAAAGGCTGTGTTTTTCTTTGTCCAGTTCCCAGTTTGACTATCCACATAATTTATTGGGTTTCTGCAGGGTCAAAGCCAGGAACAGACTTTCTTAGCGTAATGTTAAATTGTCTCCATGGGAATCAAAATTCTGAGCATGTCTTGTTGGTATATCGGATCTCTAAAACCATCCATAATCAAGAAGTTGAAGAGACACTGCCTACTAATGAACTTCACTCATCCTGGCGTTTAAAATAAGAATCTTGCTCTTTCTTTGTTAAAGTTTTCCTTTCTGCATAAAACATTCCCAGGCTCAGGGGGAAAAACATGCACCCACACCAGACACCTTATGTAACTGCAAATTTTCCATGAGGAAGCGTCAGCAGGTGTAGCTTCTGTTTGTTGATTTTTCATTCTGGTGTACACCGTTAGGAAAAAACGCTGACTGGGTTATAAACCACTCTGTTGTGTCACATTTTCAGATTTTGTACTTGAGTTGTTGTACCACCAAGTTCAAACCGAGTGTCAGACTTACCATTTCAAAACGGTGTTGCTGGGTGTTTATGTAACTTTTGTGGCGGGGCAGGAAGCAGGAGCGGCTCACGTGTGCTGGGCGCCGGCGACCTCTGCCTGTGCCAAGCTCCAGGCTGGTCCAGGACCCATGGTCAAATGACAAGTGCAGCAGCTGGGAAGGTACAGGAGCTCTTCGTCTTCATCTTCAAGGTCAGTGAAGTTGCCCCGAGCACCGCTCGTCCCCCACGGCGCCTGCCTGGGAGGGATGCCCTGCCTGCAGGCTGAGCAGGAGCGCAGCCTTCCAGGAAGCAATGGTAATAAACCCAGTGATCCATCGCTGAGGCCAACACTCCATCCTATAATGCCAACCGCTCCCCAGTGCCCTCCAAATACACATCCTTTCACAAACTAACTGGCAAATGTTATTTTGCAAAGATGGCCACAATGACGTCTCCCAACCATCTGCTCTCCTCCATGTAATGTCACACCCCCAGCAGGAGGCCGAGTCTCTCTCCCTGTCCGTTGACTCTAGATGGACGTCCCATCACAAGTAACCATCAGAAAAGTGACTCCGTGTGACTCCTGAGGCAGGTCAGAGGACGAAGGTCACCGTGCTTGCTGGAGTCCTTCTCCTGGGAACCCCGGGTGCCGTGGCTTCCAGAGGTCTGACTATTGCAGGGTCGGGCAGCCAAGCCCCATGGAGAGGCCTCGTCTCAAGTCCTCTAGCCGAGCCCCCAAACATGTGAGTACACCAGCCTTCAGGTAACGCCAGTCACCAGCCAACTGGTCACCCCTGCCGCAAGGCTTCCAATCGAGGCCCCAGTCAGTGTGGAGCAGAGATGACCCCATTCCTACTGTGTGATGTCCCGGCCCACAAAACCTGTGACCCCAAAGTAGTAAAAAGAAAAAAATCTGTGACACTCCCCCCCCAAAAGATTGTGATTTTATGCCGTTAAGTTTGGCTGGTTTGATAAGCAGTATCAGTAACCAGAACACTTGCTAGTAGCCCAGTAGTCCTTTGTTCATTTCAGCTCAGCTCAGTGAACTGTGATTAGACACCGATGTTCTTCCAGGCCCTGAGTGGGGCCTGGGGACTCAGGAATCATAAATAGTCCCTGCTGGCATTCATGAGGACCCTTTCATTTCCAAGTTCAGGAGACCAACTCATGTTGACTTATGGGCACTGACCTGGGTACCTGAAAATCAGGGTTGACCCTTCAGGAACGGCTGGATCCAGGGGGTCAGGTGGAATCAGCAGGGCTCAGCCTCTCTCCATCAGCGTGCTTGGTGCTGACGTCGCTCTCGGGCAGCCCCTTTCCTGTCTGCGGCCCCTGCTGCTGCACACTCACTCCTCCACAGCTCCAGATCTCGCGGGAAGTGACCTGCTTTTTCTAATGATTCCAACCATAGCTCTCAGCCTGACGGTCATTACGCCCAATAGGGCCACAGACTCATCACTTAAGTGCTGGGACAAGAGTTTGGAGACAGTCTGGGTGAATTAGATTTGAGTCGCACGGAGGTGTCCAGACCACATGGACGGAGGGTAGGAAGGGCTGTTTCGCCAAGACAACGATAGTGTGGTTATGGCAGCAGACGACTGCGGGCATCCAGCAACAAAAGCCCTGTGCACCGGCCCTGTCGGGAGGGAGAACCCATGTGTTCAAAGGACAGCTGAGAATGTCCAAGACCGGACACGGAAACGTTCTAGGAGCCTCCCCTCGTGTTGCACAGGAAGAAATCGATACACAATCACAGTGGGGCTAAGTCGCGATCACACATCCAATCAGGGGCAAAGCCAGGACCCGCTGCCCCCAGCGCCCTCCGTCCTGCCACTCGGCCACACACTCTCTAGCCCGCATGCTTCACACGAAAGCTTGACTTCCGGCCTCCCAACGGAAGGGAGCTCAGCTCACAAACATTGACAGCATTCGGATACATGGGATTACAAACCAAAAACAGCTGTTCATTCCCATGACTTGTACCTGGACAAACTCAAGTGCCTAAAGCCCCAGAATCTTGTGAGGCACAGGGCTGAATGGGCAGAGGCTCCTGAGTGAACCCCTGGCTGACACCTCTGCCCCTCTTAGAGTAGATTTTACCATGGCAAGGTGTCACCCATCTGAACCTGCCTTTCTTAACCAGAAAACAGGGATTGGGGTGAAAATGCACGTCTTTGTCTAAGCTGTGAGATACTGCTTATGGGATGGATGAGGTGCAAGCAGTTATCTGCACGGTTGATTTGCATGGTGAGGCAGAGCTGGCCAGGGGGTGTTCTGTGCTCTCACCTGGGAGAGGCCCACCCGGGTGGGGGGAGCTGGTGGCAGTGGACTGTAACAGGTGTGTCTTCCCGGCACCTCTTCTGCAAACCCTCTCAACCCACAGCCCCTAGATGCAGGACTGGGCATGTGGTCTACACTGGACCCACCACCCAACTCGTCCCTCTTCCCCAGGCAACAGTGGCCAGTCCAGTGAGTGGACGTGTGACACCATGGGCCAATGAGAGTTCTTCCCAGAGAATTGTCAAACTGGAACTTGGAGATAGAAGCCCTTATTTCTCCTTGCTGAAAAGCTGAAAAGATGAGAGGTCCAGAGCCACCAGGAGCTAGGTGTCACGTGGTGTCACCTGGTAGGAAGCAGATCTGAGCCAGTTAAGCCAACCTTTAGTGAGTGACAGAGAGAGTTCTGAGGGATCTGCGCCTGCTTTGGAGCGGTTTTGTCACGCGGACCGATGCATGGTCATTTTGCTTGAGCTGTTCAGAGACGAGTTTCCGGTAAGCGTGACTAACACTCTAGAGGCTGTTCAGATTCTACCCGAGAGACGACTCCTCGGGAGAGAGACAGTGACCGCAGAAGAGCCGGGAATTGTCACGACGGATGGAAGGAAACACGATAGGAAAAGTTTCTGGCTCAAATCACCCCACAAATATTAGGTCTCTTCTATTATACTTATCACACGCACGCGTAGCCTCGATTTGCAACACTAATAGACTTCTCTCAAAGAATATGGACATTCCATTGGCTGTGAAAGCTTCAGTTCCAACTACAAGTATGAAATTTTGACGGTTGATTCTGTCATTAATGTGCAAGTGTGTCTGATGTTAAATCTCGTTAAGAGCACAAGTCTCATTCATTAACTGGTCACAGAGTACAAATAATCATTAATCCTTCCCACTGAGAATCTCGGGTTTCTCTTGAAAATGCTTTTTGTCTGCCAATGTCACATCGATTTTCCATTCTTCAGCCCGCTGTAATTTATCTTTTCCCCATCAGTCTGTGGAAACCATCTCCAAACAATGTCACAGTGACCTGCTAATTGCAAATCTCAAGGATGTGTTTAACTGCTCACCTGTCTTATTTCTCTATGAAGTTTCATACCATCCACTTCTTTTCCGATTGTTTTATGACGGTGTTTTTTGTTTCTTCTCCCTTTGTTCTGTCTCCTCAGTATTAACGTGTCATTTTCTTTTTCTCTACCTGCCTCATAAATGTCCTCTAGGAATATGCCTTTCTTCAATTTTATGTACCGTCCTTGGCATCTCCTTGACAGCACGGCCACACCAGGAACCACAAGAGGAGCCGCATGTCTGCCTGAGAAATCGCTCCTGAGCCAGAGTGCTTGTTAGACCTCTTCCTGAGACAATCAAAATGTAACTGTTCACTAATGTCCCCAAATATACACCCTCTACCCCCTTTTCTACCCCTCATGTTTATAAACAGCTTAAAATATTACTTAGCTGCTCAGTGCACTTAAAAATCTTCTCAAAGTCTTCACTCCCTCTGACCCCCTACAAAGAATTAATCATCGAACCCTGTTGATTCTTCACCTAAATACACAGTTTTCTCTTTGGCTCCGTCCCCACTGCCGTGATGCGGTTCAGATGACTTCTCCTCACTTAGAATATCGTAGAAATCTCTAGATTTTCTTTCCTGCTTGCCTCCCACACAACTACCAGAGTGATGTCATGAAAACACAAATCTGGTCGTGTTCTTCCCGCGCCTGAACTCTTTCATGGCTTTCTAATACTGTCTGGATAATGCCTCAGCCCCTCACTGAAGCTTGTCTCTGGTCACACCCCATCCCCCCCCATTCCACGCATGCAGGGTCCACACTCTCCGAAAGCAGCCCCTTGGATTCAATGAGCTCTTTCTCCACCCCGCACCCCTGCATGTACCATTTTCTTAGAAGGAGAGTTGTCCGACATTTCTCCCTTGTGGTCTCATGCTCAAAGACTTGGGCAAGATGCCATGTGTCCCAGCAAACCTTCTCCGACCTCCCAGGAGGACTGACCCTCAGCACCCAAAAATTCATCATCAATCCTCTCCTCAAATAATGAAGCCAAATCCGCCTTCCTTTGAGTGTGGCCTGGACATGGCAACCTGCCCCTAATGACTAGAACGTGGCAGAAATTACAGTGTATGGTTTCCGGGAGTAGTTCTTAAAAGACATCACCTCTTCCTTCTTGGTCTCACTTTCTTGCAACACATGCTTTGAGAGAAGCCAAAACATCACTAGAATACTCAGTGAGAATACGTCATTCGAATCCTTAAATAGCGCCAGTGAAAGGACTAGGTGTCTCAGAACTGAGGCTTCCTTCCAACAACGGAGCAAGTGAGCCATTCTAAAAGTGGGCCCTCCGGCCACAGACGAGCCTTCAGATGACGCAGCCCCAGCTGACATCTTGGTGGCAACCTCAAAAGACTCTAAGGTCTCGCAAGACAAGCAGCCAGGTCAGTGGCTCTGGATATTCCTGATCTGCACAATGAGATAATGTGAAGCGTGTTTTACACACTATAATCTGCCGTCCAGCAAAATCGTGTGAGAATCATTCCGGCAGTCTTTTTCTCTATGTATGGACACCCGGCTCCCCTCCCCCAAATGCTAAATACTATTTTATGGCTGGATATTTTGTGCACATTTGCTGTGGTTTTTCATCGTTACAGAGATTTCAGACATGATGTTTGATTCCTTTGCCAAACCACTCGCCCCCTTACTGTTGGGAATTAAGTGACTTATAATTGAGGTCGTAAACAGGCTTTGAGAGTTATAGTAGATAAAATGTTGGTGCAGTTATTTTCCTTAGGATAAATGCTCTGACTATAGTTGCTAGATCAAAGAGGATTGGGTTCCTAAGTCTTCTGATAAATATTTCCAACTTGCCTTCCAGAATATTTGAGCCACAAGTGTACCCGTCTACACATTTCCTCGTATTCTAACCAAATGGGCAATTTGCGGCCCCAGGGGGGGCTTTGGCACTGTCTAGAGACATTTCGAATTATCACCAGTACAGGGAGAGGGTGCAGCTGGCATTGAGTGGTAGGAGTTTGGAATGCAGGATTCATCCCCCCTCCACCACCTCCCCCAAAGCATTATCCCACAATGTTAATGGTACCCAGGCTGAGAAATGAAGATAACAGGGTGTTAATATTTTTTAAGTGGTTTTGCATTTGTAAGTTGGAAAACCATCTCATTGATTTAAATTGTGTTTTTGCTTTTATGTTTGTTTTTTCATGCTTTTTCAGTCTAGTTTTATCACTTGCCTGCCCATTACTTTCCCCCACTTGTTCAATAATGTGTTAGACTTTTAGGGTGGTTGGTGAGAGTCCTCAATGAGATGTAAACGCTTTGTAGAACACAGCAAATATTTCCCCGAGTACTTCCTTAGCCTTCTAATTTTATTTATGGTCTCTGGGGCACATAGAGATTCGTTTCTGTTCTTCTATAGTCAAAACCACAGGCTTTGCGGCCTCTTCCTTTGCTCTCAGCCTGGGGACAGCTAACGCCACACTGACAAGCCGTCATCAACCTCCTCTATTTCCTTGGATTCACTGTCTTAGAGTTAACGCTTTCATCTATCTGGAATTTATTGCACTGTATGGCGTCATGTGAGGATGTAGTTCCCTTCTGCTCCATCAGTAACCTACTGTCCCCACACCAGGCACTCCGCAGCCTGTTTGTCCCCTCTGCACTGAAATCTACACACTATGGTGAAACTCCGCAACAGCCTGGACACAGCGTGTGCCCTCAGAGGAATTAGGAAGCAGTAACTCACAGTTTTCATTGTGCATAAACCACATCTTAATCGTGAGAAATCACAATCGCAGACGTCTGCAGAGTGTATGTTTCCTGAAATTGTACTCCACACGAATGATTAGCAGTTCAGGATCTGGCAGCCAGCCCCACACCAGCCCGCTGGCTTTTCTGGGCCACTACTCGGAGATGTACAAGGTTACTCAGGGAGAGTAATTGCTTCGGTCCCAGTAATGCATCCTTTGCTTCTTTACGGCTTGAGTCCATTACAATAGAATCTTTTCATATTTCATGGAGCTTTAATCACAGCCATTTCATGTGTAATGGCAGAAATAAAGCTTTTTCTTCTAGATCCCCGTTGCAGAATTTTAATAGCCCTGTTTAATCTTAGTTTAACAAGAAGTAATCCCCCCCAAAATTTACCAGTGTCATCAGAAAGCATTGTGGGATCTTGTCACATTATTATGGCTTTATATTGATTGGACACATGGCTGGTAAATGGGGCAGTAAGGAAGCATTCATTAAAATAAGGAGGTAACTCACAAGGTAGACCGTGTCCTGTTGCCATTTTTATTTTGTTTAGTACACAGTTATTTTCCCAAGTGCTTTTATTTATTCCTTGTTCCCTGGCTTGTAGGATGGACATGTTGTTTGCTTCAGAGAAAGTGGCCGTTCTCTCTGGAAGCTCTTAATCCATGTGGAGAATGGTGGTTTATGAGCAGTGAGTGTTTACAGCCTGGCCCAAGGAGCCGATGAATCATTCGGGCTGCCTCCTAATTCTCATGCCCACTGTCTCAGGATGCTGAGGGACCCAGCAGCTCCTCTGTGCTGCTCCGTCAGCTAAGGACAGAGTTGTCCCCTGAAGTCCCCCAGCCCCTTGTTTCTTTCTCTCTGACACCCTCTGGCTACCTCTGTCCCTCTCCACTCTTACCCCTCATCTCATCCCCTCCCACACATGAGCAAACACCTTGTGAGTTATCGACATAAGTCTAAGATCCCTTCAACCATGTCTGCGTGCTGGGTTCCTGGTGCTGTGTCTGCACAGCAGGAGACCTTCCCCTGTGACCACTGTTGATTAGACCATTGGGAGGTGACCATCCCCAGCTGGACCAATCAGAGTGTTTCCCCTGAGCTGGGAAATGGATTGGGAGGCAGGCTGTCTGTTTGAGGAGCTGTGGGTAGGTGTCTTCCATCTGCCCTGTGAACTGAGTGACAAGGAAGGCACATTACAGAGAAAGGACAGGGCTGCCACGCAGGGAGCAGTGGGCGCAACGGTGTCCATGTCCTCGTTCCCAGGACATAGCAGTGCTTTCACAGCCCATCCACGAAAAACTCCCAAATATATAGTTTTATTTGCTTAAGTTCTCTGGAGGTTTCGGTTCCTTCCACTCAAACATGCAAAAATTCCCCACAAAACTTCCACACAAACATCTCCCCATATAAAATGACCAGTTGGGCTCCCTGACTTATAGGGGTGATATTAGGGTTATTAGAAAGAGTGACTGAGGTTGTCATCGAGTCTGTATTTTGTACACAGTGTGTTATTGCTGTGTGTTGCTAGGACCCCACGGTGGTCGAGAGCGTTTACACAGAGGTGTATTTGAATTGGATAAACCATTTGCCCTCAGGATACTTACAGACATGAAGTTAAATAATACATTAAAAATAAAGTCTCAAGTCTAATCAAAATAATATTTAAAATAGCAAGAAATAAGCTGTTAGGGATGAAAAAGGACACAAGATGCAGGCCAGGACGTGGTATAACCGAATCCCCTTACGTTCAGGGTGGGGCGTGAAAATGGTGTGGCTTCAGCTGCCTCAGCCATAAAGAGAAACGAAGTGCTGGCACTCCTCACAACGGGCACGGACCTTGGACGCAGAGCTCAGTGACAGACACCAGACACACAAGCCACACAGTGTGTGGTTCCACTTATGTGAAATGTCCGGAATAGGTGCGTCTATACAACAGAAAGCAGACGGGTGGTGGCCAGGGGCTGGGGGGGGGGGTGTGGGGGGGGGGTGGGGGGGGGAGGTGACTGCTAATGGGGACATCGATTTTGAGGGGGCTGCAAACATGTTCTTGAATTGCATAGTGGTGATGATTATACAATCCTCTACATATACTAAAAAGCACCGAATTGTACACTTTAAAAGGCTGAATTTTATTTTCTGTAAATTACATCTCAATTTTGAAACTAAAGAAAAAGGAAGCAGGCAAGAAGGAAGCGCCCTGCACCTTCCTGAGCAACACCCTGTTCAGGAAGGCCCACCCCTGCTCTGCACCCTCCTGCCGTCCTCCCCCAGCGTGACCTCCTCCAGGGCTCTGCCCCTGTCACCGCAGCATGAGCCCTCAAGGTCAAAGGCCACTTCTGGATTTCAGTGCCTGACAGGCTACAAGTAGGCAAATGGTGTCTGTTTGTTGATCAACTGATTGTTCAGTAAGTGATTCTGAGAGAGCCGTCAGCGCCCTGCCACTCCAAGGGGGACAGGGTGTTGCTCAGGCAAAAATGGGGACAAGACTGCAGATGCAGATAAAAGGCACATTTTTGCTCCTTGGTAATAAGGGTGAACGCAAAGAAACAGGTTCTCCAGCAGTCTGGTAGTGGGAAAAACACGGGGGGACGGAGAGAGAGGGAGAGGGAGAGAGAGAGACAACAGTGAGCCAGGAATGAGACAGAGGATCCAAGACTAAGGATCGTGAGAGAGAGAAACGGTCAGCATCCCACAGGGTTTTCCAGCACATACGTTTCTTTGTCACCCTGAACTCCTGCACTAAGATAGCTCTGTGTGTGCTAACCTGTTGGCTGAGGGTCTTCTCTTGACCCTGAGGAGCAGTGAGTGGGAAAGAAGAAAGGGTCTCCGCTCTGCAACTACAACTCCTTCTCTCCCCAAAGATGCCCCTCAAGTCTTTAAGACACAGTAACAGAAATGACAAGAAAGAACAAGAATATATCAAGTCTGGGATTTTGTCAGAGTTGCCATTCAATGACTTTTAAAAACAGCAGTGAGTAGCTACAGAACGTATTAAACCAAGACGTGAGACCACTCTCGCCCACACCCTAGGCCTCCTGCATGGAGCTCCCCACAAAGACAATGGAGGATGCTAGAATTTTCTGGAAGAGTGACTCAAACATGGAGAGCAGCAGATATAATCAGAAGTAACAAGCATCTCACAGGCTTCTCGAAATTCAACAAGTGAACGTTTGTGAGTTTTGCCTGCTCTGGGTCCGTTCTCCCTTCTTTAGGAGCCAGGACCATCGTATTCCCTAGGACAACACACCTCCCACCTCCTCCTGGGATGGACCAATCAGAGCATCACACTCCTTTGCCACCGTGACTGTCTGAAGGATGGCATGTGACCTAATCAGAGCCAATCAAAGTCCTCCAAGGCCTTTAGCTGGTGCCACCAGAAAGTACACTTTCTGCTGAAGCTACCAGGCGACTAGCAGGTGGAGTTAAGCCTCTCTTTTTTGCCTTCTCAACACCAAGAGGGGACATTCTGCCTGATCACCACATAACATGGTACCCTTTTTCAGGAGACGCTTCAAAATACTTCTCTACTGCTGTATTTCTTCATTCACAAAAGGAATGTCATCTGATACTTATAATTTGTTATATTAGATTCAGGGGAGATTATCAGTGGTTGAAACTGCAGAGCCAGTCATGAGCTGGGACCTCTTTCTTAACCCCTAAATCACAACGTTGCTGTGAGAATTTAACCAGACTGGATTTGTAATTCACACGGCACAGTATCTTACACAGTTTGTACCACTTCAGTGATACCCAGTATTCTTGAAAAGAGGATTAAACGTGGTCCTGCTCTCAAGCAGCATACAGTCTAGGAACTTTTTGTACAGAACAACTGCATGGTCATCTTTCATTGACTAAAACGAGCCATGTATGGATTTCAAAGCATTCCTAAAATTATTCATCTTCCCAAAAGCTATTACCATAAGTAAAAGGAAATCTAGAAAAAATATTAAGCCAATTGGAAGCCAGGTATCTGCTGTATTTCACTTGGGGATGCCTAATTGACTTCTGGCAGTCTTAATAAAAAAGAAGAAAATGACACACAGCCTCAACATAATCAAACGCCCACCAAATTAAACAATTCCATGAATAATTCACTTTCAAATCTGTTTTACAGGAATAAAAATGAAAACAAAGTTCTGTTTCCCAAATGACATCAGACATGCACAGGAAACACTCAGGATATCAAATTAAATAAGCACCACTAATAAATAATTTGAATTGCTTTGCCTAATGTGTTGAATAAACAGCGTTTGCATTCCCAAAAGCTTAGGGACTCTCAGCTTAGCAAGAAAAGGAAATTCAGATTCCATGGGGCACGGTTTCTATGTTAATAATGTATGACCATAAACACCACATTTTCTTTTTCTATTTAATTATTATGTGATAACAAAACATTTGGGCACTAATGGGATTTTCAAAAGTAATTTTTCTGTAATTGCATCCATTCCATCCATACCTCTTATTTTCAAGCTGAGAAATTAATTCAAGACTTTCCCTGCACAGGGTGTGGTCTCTCTCCCCACCAGGTGTGGTCAAGTTACTTAATATCTCCAAGCCTGGTTTCCTCCTTCTGGCAACAAATTGTTCCTGAGATCCTGCAGTGAGTGTACCAGGGAAAGGGCAGGAAACAAGGTTACAAAGCGTCCTAATGCAGTTAACATTCTAACAGAGGAGAGGAACAGTAAAAATTAATTATACTTATGATGTCATTAATGATTTAATATTATTATGATCAGTACTGTAAGGAAGAAATACAAGAGCACATCACTCTTGTATTGTGCTCTTGGGAGGAAGGAAGGGAGGAAGATGGTAGTGTTTTCTTCTAGAGCCACTATCTTCTCTCTTTTGTCTTGAAAAAATCAAAGCTTATTGTCACTTACTAGCTAGGATGGAAAGAAAGGCCGGCGTGTCTGTGTGTTATTGCCTAATGGCTGCGTCTTGTTGCTATTTAAACAAACAATTGAGCACCCCTGAGCACACTCATGACCACGCTAAGGGTCTCGAGGGGTACGGCTGCAAATGGCAGGTGGTGACATTTTTTCCTGATAATTAATACACAGGCCATTTAAAAATAAATGGGCCACCTTTCCTCCCTTGTATCAAGCAAATAATTCAAGCCAACCATCCAACTTCACTGTTGCCGTCTGATGTTTCACTTAGAAATAAAACTTTCACACAGCCCAACCCAAATTGGCAGAAGGAAAAAGATCATTTTTCAGCCCTTGAACTGAAAAGGGTCAAATCTGGGTTCACACGTGGCTTCATCTAAGGTCACAGGACGTCCCAGAGATCCGATTTCTCGCCCCCTCTCACTGAGCTCGGGTGAAGACTCCATTCTCAGCCAGCCTCTCTCCTCCTGGGGGCACAGCGTTTGCAGAAGCCTCAGACCCACATCCCCCCACTTCACATCTAGGAGTGAGGAGGCTTTGCTCCTCAGGGGTCTTGCAAAGCCCTGAGCCTCGTTCTGATTGGACCTGCTTAGGTCATGTGCTCATGTCTGAGCCAATCAGTGTGGCAAGGAGGATGCTATGTAGTCCAGCCAGGTCCAGGCCCCTGGACCACTGGACCTGACCCTGATGGGAGGGAAATGGGGGGCTGTTGCTGACATTTAGGGGGCTAGCTACTGGGAAGCCAAACCAAAATTACCTCCTCGACCTCAAGAAAAACCCACAAAAGTGGGAATTTTCACCATTGCTCACACAACATCACAAATCGAGCAGAGGTCGTCTGCAAATCAAAAGCCCTACCTCTTATACTGTAGGTTGTCATTGTCACGCAGCTCCCTTTGGAGGAAGGGCTCTCAGCTCTGCGGAACACCGGAGAAGCCCATAAAACCCACACGACAAACCGTGTTTCTAAAAAGCATCACCTGTTTACTGACCTTTTAACGGTGTAAGCAATTAATTTACACAATTTTCTGGACAATTAATCCTATAGACAGCTTCAAAATCTGTCTGCTTGCAGGCAGGGAAAACAGACAACTTTTGAAAAACAAACAAAAAAATTACCTTCAAGATAGTCCCCCAAATTTCTGTGCTAGGACATACCACTTTCCCTAAAGGAGAAGGAATTCAGGGGATCCTATTAGCTTGTTAGAGTTGCCATGGCAAAGTAATACAGACGGGGCGGCTGAAACGACAGAAGTTAATTTTTCTCACAGTCCTGGAGTCTGGAAGCCGGAGATCCAGGTGTGGGCAGGGCTGGTTCCCCCTGAGGCCTCTCTGCTCGGCGTGTGGACGGCCGTGTCCTCCCTGGGTCCTCAGACGGTCGTCCCTCTGTGCATTTCTGTGCCCTGACCTCCTCCTCTTACAAAGACTCCGGTCCTATGGGGTTAGACCCCCCACTAGTGACCTCATTTTACCGTAACTACTTTTCTAAAGACCGTGTCTCCATTCTGAGATTCCGGGGGTCACAATTTCAACATATGAATTTGGGGCGACACCACTCAGCCCATCACAGGAGCTTAGCACTGTTAGGCTACGAACAGTGCTCTTTCTGTAGAAATGAAAATGGGACGTCATGAGTGTTTTAAAACCCCACAGCTCGAGAAGGAACATTCTGTAGGGGTTGGCGTTCTCACCCTCAGCCTCTGTCCCCTGAAGCCTGGAGTAAGGTATTGGGGGGCCCAGAGGAGGGGTGAGATTGAGGGAGATGCGGAGGGGTGGAAAAACATCTTCGGGCTGAGAAGACGTCAGGCATTGGGACTCTTACCATGCCGCTCTCCTCGTCTCACGTCCGGAGGGTGAAATGTCCCCCTAGCTCAGTCCTCACACTGTCCCCCTCAGAGACACGAGGTCCCTGGTACTGAGGCAGCAGGTCCTCACTGGCGGGCCCTCCACTCTCCCACCTCGCCCATCGCTGCAGACTCCCCTTCCTCCTCCCAGACAAGGTGACCCGAGCATACTGTGTGGAGCCCAATCTGCACACATCTCCTGTGCTGTCCCCCTACTGCCTTCTCCTGGACGGGCCCCTTGTTACTCAGCACACACGGCTCTGACCTCTGGAGTTGGCGTCACCATTCAGAGATGTGTGGAGTCTAGGAACTCAAGCTTTGCAGGAGCAGGAACCTGGCTCAGAATCCTAATCCTGCCACTGACTGGCTGTGTGACCTGGAGCAAGTTATTTGATGTCTCTGAGCTCAGTGTCCTCACGAACGAAATGAGGATGATACCAGTACCTTCGTCACGTGTGCTTGAGGGTCGAAGGAGAAACTGCTAATTTCTGAGCACATGACACTCACTCAAGAAGCGTTAGCTGCTAATGACTTGTGGTGAGTAAATACCATCAAGTTTGCCAGTAAAACAATCCACCGCACTGTGTCGCTTTGAGGGATTCTAAGAAGCCATTTGGTTCTTGGTAAGGACACAGAAGATTTTGAATGTAAACAGGGACTCTCCCAGTTTAATCGCGGAAAGTCACAGCTTTTCACGGCTGCGGTCAACTTGCTATTATACAATACCCTCCAAATTACAACCGAGAACCCCAACAACGCTTCAACAAAGAAAGCCGGGTTCTAACCTGCCAAAAAAAGACCTCACGTTGCCCGAGTTGGTGAGATTAGTGTTGGAACCAACAAAAATGTCTGGGAAACCAAGAGGGCCCTCACGCCGATTTCCAAACTGCACGTGGCAGAATGCAGCCGGGAAAGATAATTCATCATCATAAAAACAAACATCCATTTCACACTTGCATGGCAATGAGCATATTTCATTTGCATAATGATGGTGATTTGCATATGACAAAAATTTGCCTGAGTGAGTCTTGAGCACAAAATACATTCAAGTATGATACCGTCAGTACAATTTTCTCAAGGATCCCAATTTAATACTATTTATCTAATGAAAGGAAAAAAATAAATATTGGCAGTAACTCCCATTTCGCCTGAGAGTTGGTTTTAAATAACACTTGAGTGGAGTGAGTGAGTGAGTGAGTGAGTGAATGGCATCTCCTTCCTTTACAGTCCATATTAGAAAGCAGGGATGATTGTGTACAGGTGACAATTTCTCCACTTACCCGGCTGCAAAATTACCTGCAAATACGCACGTGGACCAGGAGCACATGCGTCTCCCCTAAGGTAGGCACAAGTCAAGAGCAGGTGTGTCTTGAAGATGGACATTCTCAAACAAAAAAGAAAAAGAAAGACTCCTGACGATGAGTTAAAGGTGTGTTACTCCCAAATCTGCAGCACAGGCAGAAATAAAAGCACCCTGATGTGCTTTCAGTCCCAGAAGGGAAACTCTTCCACCCGGCTCAGCAGACCTGAGAAATGCCGAGGGCGCCTCATTGGGCCTGACTGCACCTCACAAGTTTTCCACGGGGCTTGTTGAAAATATGCTGCAGGTCCCCCTCTGGGGGCGGGTGGACAGAGCCCTCATTTAATTTCCATTTCAAAGGGAGGGTCTGGGAGCAATCAAAACCACATGGTATCTGTCTAAAGCCCACATGCTCCGTGCCAGGTTGCATCACTTCCTTCCCGCTCAGAGCCATGCTGCTGCTTGTGACACTGTCCAGGCTCGGCCAGGACAGGCCGGCGGGGACGGGGGCCAAGAGGCCACTCCAAGACACATGCCACTCACTCCAGTAGCTTTCACACTTTTTGGACTGCAACCCACAGTAGGAAATAGATCTGACATCACCTAAAACATACAGCTGCATGAACACACAGTACACAAACACGCACGTCACAACTGAGACAAAACTTCAGAAAACAATGCTCGTGGTCCTTCCTTTATTACATGTAATGCGCCGTTACTTCCCACACCAACCTCCTGTGTTAAACAGCTGTGCTGTGCTGTGCTGCGCCAACTTACATGATTCCATTTCTCGTTAAGTGATGATCCCGTGGGTCTCAAACAACACTGAATTCAGATGGCAAAAACAGTCAAAATCCTGGGGTTTCTGATAAGAATGGGCTGAAAAAAATGTTTCAAGTTCAGTTCTGCTTTCCACTCACCTTCCTCTTCCTCTGCCTTTTAAGTCAATTCTTTGGACGCATTACCTGTGAATTCTTGAAGCCCTGTGCTAATTCGTAGGAGGAAACTAAGGTATAGACTTAGAGGAATGAGATGATGGCTCAGCGAAGATTATAGAAAAACAAATAAGGAGACTCTTACCCAAAACAAGCAAAAGAATTCACCTGTAGCTTTGGGGATAAATCAAAGCTTTAACTTAAAGGAGAGCTGAGAAATGAGCTGAGAAGTGAGAACCGCAGGTAAAACTTCTGTATGTGGAGCACACAGCCTGACACGCACATCTGAAAGTGCCTGAGGTCAGTGTAAAGATGTCAGATTTGTGACACACTCATGTTCCTTGTCATTCTCAACCCACGGCAGACATCGGTCAGAGGCCACACGGCCCTCGCCCTCGGAACCTGGTTAAACTTCAGAATCCCTCTCCACACCGGCCCTGCACACGCCCATCAGTCGGCCTTAGAAAGGGAGATGAGACCTATTGGGACCTCAATGAAGCTTGAACAGCAGGATGTATGACAAACCTTATATTAAGTTGGTGCAAAAGTAATTGTGGCTTCAAGGGTTAAAAATAACTGCAGAAAACACAATTACTTTTGCACCACCCTAGCACTAGAGAGCATTTTCCTTCTCATCCAGGATTAAACAATCATGGCCAATGTCTGAAATGCCTTTTTTATTTTTTTTAAGCGGGAACGCAAAAACAGAAACGAAAAAGACTGGATTATTATAAAAGTTCTGAGAGGAGATCCAAGATGGTGGGATGGGTAGAGGCCGTGCTTGCTTCCTCCCGTGAACACATTAAAATCATAACTAAATTCTCAAACAATCAACCAGGAGAGCCACCTGAAGTCCGGTGGGACAAAAGCTTTACAACTAAGGACGTAAAGAAGGAGCCACATCCAGCGTGGGAGGAGCGGCAGACGCACAGAACGGGCCCACACCTGCGTGTGGTGGCTGAGAACCGGGAGGGAGAGCTCCACTGCGGAGCTCCCACATAGAGGAGGAGGGACCCCAGCCCCCCACCAGGCTCCCCAGCCCAGAGCACTGGTACCAGGAAGAGGAGCCCCCACAACACCTGGCTGTGAAAAACAGTGTGGATTCTAATGGACCAGGTGGGATGGAAGGCGGCAGGAAACCCAGGCAGCCTCTTAAACGGTCCACAAACAGACCCACTCGCTCGCAGGCACTCACCTTGGGCTCCAGCGAGGGACGGTGACTCGGCGGCATCAGAGGCATGCGGGGAGAGACGGAGGTGTGTGGCTTAGGGCGAGAACCCGAGGGAGAGTCACCGTTTCCTGTGAGGATGTCCTCCTCCTGTGCAGCCGGCAGGTGGGCGCCATCTTTCCTGTGTTGAGCCCGCCCCCTACGCTTACGGCCTAATCTGCATCTGATTGGCCTGGTGAGCTTGGGGCTCCGCCCTGCCGACTCACTGAGACCCACCTCAACCAACTCCGCCAACGTTGGAGGCACGTTTTCCTGAGCAGCCAGCCCCGCCCCACTGCACTCTTTCTCGGAAATGTATCGGAGTCCACGGCCCCAGGCAGGTGGCAAATGGCCTCACTGTGCTCTGAGACGTTTGCTGAGTAGCTTCAGGCTCAGCACTGGCACCAAACCAGAATTTACATTAATCTGGTGAGCACAACTCTTCCCACTCAGAGACCCTGCCTTATCCAACTCGTACCACAGGAGGCTTTCTCAGCAGCTGAACCTTAAGGGAGCCGGCAGGTGGCAGCAGGCCTTGGGTGTCCTGGCTTTTTGTGGAGCTACCCTAGGCCCGATTCTGGTGGCAGCAATGCTCAGTTTGCGGCGTGGCCTCTCCCACATGCCTCCAGGTCCAGCCCCTACCAGGTAGTCCCCTGCTGGCCACAGGCAGTGGGTGACCTGGGCGTGCACAGAGCCCCTCCCAAGTAGCCCCAGAACCAACATACCTGGAGGTTGGCTTCAGACCACAGCAGAACACCACCCAATTAGCCCAAGCGGCACACACAAAGGGTGGTCTCAACAGGCACCAAAGCCCACTGGGGCAAATCCCACTCAGTGTGGTAAGCCCCCCGCACAGCAGCCAGTAAGCTGTGGACATGGCCAAACCCCACAGCCAGTCAGCATGAGGGTCACTCCCACCCGTGGGTGTGCCAATAGCAACCAAAGCTCAACTAGAACAGGAGAGCATATACAATCCACAGAAGGGACACTCCTGGAGCACCTGGAGCAGGTGACCAGGAAGACTGTGCCACTGGGCCCCACAGGGCACCTACTACATAAGCCCACCCGGCCAAGACTGGGGCACATAGCAGGTCTACTTAATACATAGAAACATACACAGAGAGGCAGCCAAAATGAGGAAACAAAGAAATGCATCCCAAATGAAAGAATAAGAGAAAACTCCAGAAAAAGAACTAAACAAAATGGAAGCAAGCAACCCACCAGAAACAGTGGTGGGTTGGGTTCAAAACAGAGGTTATAGGAACTTAGTGAGAAATTCAACAAAGAGACAGCAAGCATGAAAAGAACATAGAAACCATAAAAAAGAACCAGTCAGACGTGAATAATATAGTAACTGAAATGAAGAATGCAAAAGCAGGGATCACCAGCACGCTAGATGAAGCAGAGGGTCAAATCAGCAATTTGGAAAACACGGTAGCAGAAAACATTCAATTGGAACAGCAAAAAGAAAAAAGAATTTTAAAAAACGAGGAGAGTAACAACATTTACTTAACAATAACAACATTCATAGGGGTACCAGAAGGAAAATAGAGAACACAGGGGATTGAGAACCTATTTAAAGAAATAATGACTAAAGACTTTCCTCACCTGGGGAAGGAAACAGAAATGCAAGTCCAGGAAGTGCAGACAAGATGAACCCAAACAGGCCCACACCACGACATTATAATTAGAATGGCAAAGGTTAAAGACAAAGAAAGAATCAAAAAAGCAGCAAGAGAAAGGCAGCTAGTAACGTATAAGGGAACTCCCATAAGACTGTCAGCTGATTTCTCAACAGAAACTTTGCAGGTCAGAAGGGATTGGCACAAAATATTCAACGTGGTGAAAAGCAAGGACCTACAACCAAGATTACTTTACCCAGCAAAGTTATTATTTAGAATTGAAGGACACATAAAGAGCTTCCAGACAAGAAAAAACTAAAGGAGTTCATCATCACCAAACCAGTATTACAAGGAATGTTAGAGGGACTTATTGAAGATGAAAAAAAGATAAAAATTGTGAATAACAAACTGTCAATAGCTACATATCTATCAGTAATGACTTTCAGATTAAATGGATTAAATGCTCTAATCAAAAGACCTAGGCAGACTGAATGGATAAGAAAACCAAACCCTTACATATGCTGCCTACAAGAGAATCACTTCAGATTGAAAGACACACACGGACTGAAAGCAAAGGGATGGAGAAAGTTATTTCATTAAAATGGAAATTAAAAAAAAACTCGCTGGAGTAGCAGTACATATGGCAGACAAAATAGACTTTAAAACAAAGGCTACAACAAGAGACAAAGAAGGACTCAGTAATCCCACTTCTGGATAATTATCTGAAGACACCCAAAACGCTACCTCAAGGGGACATGTGCACCCATATGCTCATTGCAGCGTTGTTTACAATGGCCCAGATGTGGAGGCAGCCTGGGTGTCTGTGGATGGATGAGTGGATGTAGAAGAGGAGGTGGTACATATAGACATTGGAATATTACTTGACCAAGGAAGGGAATGGGTTCTTGCCATCTACAGTGGCATGGATGGACCTGGAGGGTATTGTGCCGAGTGGTCTGTCAGAGAAAGACAGATGCAATGTGATTTCACTTATATGTGGAATCTAAAGAACAAAATTAACAGACAAAGCAGAAACAACTCAAAAAAAAAAAATGTTCTGAGTAGTAGCGTTCCCGCAAATGTCCCTGGCAGTGACAGAATTTTATCTTCCAAGTTCCTCGCAGCTTTAACCTTCCACAATTAAGCCGAAACCTAAGGCAGTTGGTGATTTAAGTATCACCGAGTCCAACCATGGACGAAGTGTCACTTAATCACAAGTGGGAATATTTACTTACTTCTCTAAATCAATTCAAGATTGTATTAAGCATGTACTAGGTTAAATAGGTTAACTGGGTGATATTAGTGGTTTATATTCATCTTTCCAGTGGAGTCATTTGTTAAAGCCGCTGCAGAATAACAGACTTGATAAGAATATTTGGAGAATGTGATAAAAGGGAGCTATCATCCCAAAGATAAGAAATCACGCAGGTGGGGAATGACAATGTCCTGTGCAGGGGACCTGTATATGCTAGGGGAGGGGCTGTGTTTGCCCTGAGATGTCCGCCCACAAGCGTGAACTATGCAGTGCTTTCATGTCTGAGCCCAATCACACTGATTAGCCAAGTGAGCTGTTCAGCACCTCCTGGGGGCCGAAGAAGGGGGGTGGTTGTCCCCCAGTGACATTCTGTTTTATCCATCTTAACCAGTGGCACACCCGGAAGCAATGTTTAACCACATATCCAGGCATCCCACAGCAAGGTCAAGTTATAAACGTGTCCTATTGGCTGTTTCTGGGAACCCTGACTACTACACGCCCTCTGCTCAGAACGCGTCCATCTCACGCAGCGTAAAATCCAAATTCCTTACAGTGTCCACGTGACCCTGCAAGACATGACCCATCATCTTATGAACCCCCCTCCTCACTGTGCTGCAGGCACACTGGCCACCTCTCATTCTGTCCCTTCTCTCTGATGCTCTCTCCCCTTCTCTAACTCCCATAGTAAACACCACCCTGTATACAATACTCCCAGTACCTAAGAACGGCATTTCACCATGACAGGGCCATTTCATGGGATTACCAGGCAAGTGTCCCTGTGGCATCTTTTGAGGAAGTCTGGGCAGGCCCCCGAGTCACAAGTCTCCTCCAAGCCGATGCTCATAAGTCCTCCATCACAGAGCCCCCCTTCCTGTACGAGCGGCCTCCGCCTGTGGCCCTCTATGAAAACTCAAGCACTCTGAACCAAGTAACAAATTATTTAACGTGTTATTTCCTTAACACCTCGGTAGGGAAAAAATGTATCAGAGTTTCCTTCTAGCCAGAGACAGGAAGCTTGAGAGAGAATTATGAAAGCCAGCTGGCCTCGCCCAAAACGAAGATGGCACATCATTGCTCTGTCATACAAATTTACCTGGAGTGTATCCCGGAAGGGATGCTTTAGCTTTGAAAACTCACTGTGTTTCAGCTTTGCCAGTTTGAGGGTGGATTTGCAGGGAAGGCTCTCACAAGTCGTACAAAATGTGTCCGGGGGGCGCATTCGCTTACCATGGCTGCTGTAACAAGCTCCATCATGGAAAACATCACAAACACATGCTCACAGTTTGAAATCCGTGTCACTGGGTGTCGGCAGGTGTCAGCAGGGCTGGTTCTTCCTAAAGGTCCTGGCGGGGAATCGGTTCCCTTGAATTTTTCCAGTTTCTGGAAGCTGTCTGCATCCCTTGGCACGCGCCCCCCCCCCTCACCTCACACCCCTCTCCCGCTTCCACCACCACATCTCCTACTTCTGCTTTCTTCCTCTGTCTTCCTCTGATAAGGAACTTGTGATTGCCTTTCAGACCCATCCAGATAATTCAGGACAGCCCAAATTCTTAATTTAATCACCGTTGCAAAGGCCCTTTTGCCAGGGAAGGTCATGTTCACAAATTCTGGGGACTAGCATGTAGATATGTTTGGGGACCATTATTTAGCCTACACAGGGACTGCCCCCTAATGGCATTAAGCTGGTTTTCATGGGCGGCATTTGTGACACAGACAGAAGACATTAGCTGAACTCAACACAGACAAGGGAGCACGTGGGCATTAATTAAATCCAATAGGATTCAGGCAAAGTCAGGCAAGGTTTAGGGGGTGACTTTCAAACAGAAAGAATTAAGACGTAACTTTCCAGTGAAGGGTTCATGAAGTCACTCTTACTGAACATCATTCAAAAGGAAAAAAAACAAAAACAAAAACCAAGTTGCCCCATTTTACTTTATTTCCAGCATTGGCGATATCATCGGAATTACTAAGTGGCACCCAAGGTGAGTCCTCGGAAAGAAACAGCCAGCATCAGACGATATAGCTTGTTTCTGCTACAGTCATTTAGAAACCAGTTCCCATTACCTTGCAGGCACCACTTTTATAAATAAAAAAGCCATTAAACTTCTAATGTAGTTCGATTTCTCCCAGAACATTTCTCCAAGCCTTCCTCAGGCTGCCCTTTATGTTCCAGGAATAGAAATGAATGTAATAAGACATTGCAACAAAATGTAGTTAAATTTACTATATAGGAATTTGATAGGAATGGACTTTTTGAACAAGACACAAAAGAAAGAGAAAGCACAAAAGAAAAAAACTATTGATAGACTTGATTGACTAAAAGCTGGCTTTCCTGAATATCAAGACACACACACACACGTACACACACAAGAATACACATACACTAACCAGGCAATGAAAACTAGGGAAAATATTTACGTAAGACACAAGATTAATGTTTTTTACGTATAAGTCATGCTTGCAAGTCGTTAAGTAAAAATTAGATGCCGATGGTTAGAATTTCCACAATTTAGGGGACGGACTGCTCTTGTTAGTAAATCTTCAATACTATCTTGGTTGTCATTTTTAATTGCTAATAGTTTTGTTTGGTAATCTCAAATTAATGTGACTTTGGTCTCATTATTGTCTATTTAGATTCCTATTGGGTTTTGGTTCACTTCACCATACACAGAGGGTGCCAAAAGTGGTACATATACACAATGGAATACTATTCGGCGTTAAGGAAAGATGATATAGGAACATTTGTGACAACATGGATGGATCTCGAGAGAATAATGCTAAGTGAAACAAGTCAGACAGAAAAAGCAGAGAACCCTATGATTTCACTGATATGTGGTATATAAACCAAAAAGAACAAGACAAACAAATGAGAAACAAAAACTCATAGACACAGACAATAATTTAGTGGTTACCAGAGGGTAAGGGGGTGGGGGGTGTGTGATGAGGGTAAAGGGGATCAAATATATGGTGATGGAAGGAGAACTGACTCTGGGTGGTGAACACACAATGGGATTTATAGACGATGTAATACAGAATTGTACACCTGAAATCTATGTAAACTTACTAACAATTGTCACCCCAATAAAATTAATTAAAAAAAAAAAAAGTGTATATGCATTTTAAGAAAGGGAAAAAAACTATTAAAATTGTAATACTCAATAGATACTGATAACAAAAGATGAATACAAGTCATGTGTATATATTTTTTTGGCACTCCCAGTATGTATATGGAAGCATACGAGTACTTGTATATTTGGGCCTGTAGTTTCTAGTAATTCATGTTGGAGCTATTCACACATCCATTTATGACTTATCCATGTGCCCTTATTGACCAAGCTGATGCATAAATAATTCTTTCCCTCATCCTAATTCAAAATATACTTGTACAGTGACATTTTATTGGTGATCTCGGTCTGCATTATTTAAATGACTGTTGGTACATTATCGTAAGTTAAGTATAATAAGACACGAGCACAGTTATTTTTTTAAGCTTTCAGCTATACTGGCAAACAACAGTACTTACTAAGTGTCAGACGCTTAATCATTTCACGTACTTTGTTTGATTCTTTCAACTTTATGAGGTGGAAAATGCTAATTTTTTGCCATTTGACGGTAAGGAAACAGAAGCCCAGAGAGGTTACGTAGCTCACGCAGGGTCATATACCTAGAACAGTTTGGGATGGGGACCCAAACCAGGCTTTGCAGCCACTCAGCCTGGGTGCCCCGCAGCTGTGCGTGGTGTCACCTGGCTCCTTACAGTTTCATGACAGGTGCTTGGTATGTGAGACCAGGACCTTGTCGTGGACCAGGAGATACAGGGTTCGGTGACGCTCCCCGTCAATTCCTTTTTGTCACCAGGTTCCCTTTCTTCTGCACGGGAGGAATGAGTGAGGAGGCTGGCCTGCCACGTCTTTGGCCTAAATTGGCCGTATGAGAGCGAGTTACATTGGACCTTGCGGGTCCCTGGTGCCCTGGTTTTCTGCCCACCCTTCCTCTTTCTGGAAGGCGGCAGCCCGGTGTTCCCGAGTCTGGCTGAAGGAGTGCCCTCAGCTGTCCCTCCCGTCCATCCTGTCACTGCCCTCAGCCCTGAGGCTCACCGCTCCTCTTCTCTGAACGAGAACTATGACCGAAACGGTCCTCCAGTGAGTCAGGACTCCTTCTGCGACATGGGGAAGGTGTGGGCTCATGGAATCTGAAGAAGGGCTGGACCCCAGGACAGCAGGAAGGGCACTGACATCAGAGACACCGGAAGTGGGTCCAAGAGCTGCTGGACTCTGTATGCACACCTGCCATCGCTCTCTGGACACAGCGGTTTGCTTCTCTCTCACCTGGAAGTCTTTGTCAAGTGGGAGGTGTGGCCGCAGGAGCGCCCAGGTTTTGTGGCTCCAGTCCCTCTACCATCAGGGGCCCAGCTCTCTTTCCCAATTCCAGGTCTGAACGGCCTGGGGAACTTCACTGAGGAGCTTCAGTTGGGTTTACGGGTTTACAGCCCACCTCGGGTTAACCACGTGGAGGTGTAGAGGGAAGGGCATGTGACACGACCTCTTCTTTGGGGACCATGTGGAAGAGAAGGTCCCCGAAAGACTTCCTCTCCAGAAGAAAGGGAGATGCTGACAGGCTGACAGGCAAACCTGAGTGTCCCGTTCACCCCCCAGGTATGGGACAAGCCAGGTGGCAGCCTTCCCACCCTCTTTTCCTCCCACAGGCCTCCACCACATAAGAATTCAGCTTCTATTTGTCTGCAGACTCTGTCACAGGGTCTCAGTGCAACCAAATCCAGGCACGAAGTGTGCAAGCGACACTAGGACCTTAGCAGCTTGCGTTGACTGAAGGACGTCCAGAAAGCCGTGGGCCACCTCTTGTGTTCGGGGCTGAAAATGTCTTAATGTCACATGGAAAGTCAGCATGGGAGTCTGCAGTCCTCCTTACCGCGGCCTTGCCGTTTCCCTCTGTCCCTCCACACTCTCGCTTGGTTTGCTGACGTATAACCGCGGGACTTTTAAATTAAAGTTGAGTTGCCCCAGGCACGCACGCACGCAACCTCCTTGTCAGACACTGAAATTCAGAGGTAATCCTGAAGTTCTCATCAGCTGCTGCCCCCTCAAACCCAGGGTACTTCCTTCCTCCCAGAAACTGCCAGGAGCCTTGCGTGGTTTGTGCCTGCGCGGACCTCTTTCTGTGACCGCACATACATGCCTCGGGGCAGGGACCTGGGGGCTGTATGTCCGCTGTGTGTGTCAGTGTAGAGTTTTCACGAGAAGTCAACAAAATGACAGATAAACGTATGCAACTTGGTTATTCAGCCATCTTATCATGGATATATTTACACATCATTCCAAGTAGGTTTATCTCATTTCTGTAGACTGCGCGTCCCTACTCATGGACATTTTAAGTTGTTTCCAGTGTCCCTCTGGAAACAACTTAACCGACCCTTAAATAAACGTCCCATGTGTGGAGGGGAGAACTTCTCTAGTGGAAATCGCTGAGACGTGGAATTGGGGTATGCTGCTAAAATTCAAACTCATGTTTCTAGGAGCAGTGTAAAAGATACCTGTTTCCAGGACACTCACCAACGTGTGATACTAACAAACCCTTTTCACATTTATTATCATTTGGTCAAACAGCAAGTTTTAGAAACTGAAACGTGATCCATGAGCACAGGGTTTGCCTGTTACAGGGAGCTGGTGGGCATGGGGAAGGCATGAAGAGGGTCTGAGCAAAGCCCAACATTGCATTTCACAAAATGCTGACTCTCAAAATCAAAGGACCTTACTGTGTGCAGCAGTTTTGCCATCCACTCCCCCAAACAGTCATTTGTCAAATTGACCGTCTTCGTAAGTTGTTTCCAAATGATACACATTTAGAGTCCAAACGAGGAGTCATCAAGAAGCTGCAGTTTATGAGATGCAGCTCAGCTGCTTCTTTGCCCACAAAAGAAAGTATTTTTTTTTTAAGGTCCTGAAATTAAAGTCAGAAAAAGACTCGTGGACGTGATTCTGTAATAGATGGAAATTGGGAGTCATGTGTTGGGTGGAAAATTGGACTGGAACAAGTTTAAAATCTCTTCCAATTTTGAGAGGCTGTGTGTCCATGATTCATTTGGCGATTCTCAGTGACAAGGAGGAGTCGTTCACTGAACACATTTACATCTGTTTCCTGCCACCTGCCTGGCACTGCTCGGGGTGTCAGGAATGGCACGAAAGTGGGACAGACGTGGCACCTGGTCTCATGGAGCTTCCGTCCCAGACAGAGGAGCAGGCGGCCAATGGCACGAGGAGCCTGGGCTTCAGGTGGTGAGCACACAATGCGATAGACAGATGGTGTGTTACGGAATCGTACACGCAACACCTGTGTGAGCTCATTAATGGCTGTCACCCCAACACATCTAATTGGAAAAAGACAAAGCACGTCCCAGACAATTTCAGGGTGGTGAGCGCCATGTAGAAACAGGCGAGTGGTCCTGACGGAGATGGACTCGGGCAGGGGTTCAGATTACAAGCCCAGGAAAGGGTGCTGCGCTCAGCGAACGATGGGAGAGTCACTCAGAAAGATTCCAGGAACAGGCTGAGATGAGGTCCTGACGGGGGCTCTGCGTCTGTGAGGAAGTGGAGGGTCACCAACCTTTGTCTGGAGGCAGTGACCCTGACAGGATGACTTTGTAGCATCTCCTCCAGCTTCTGGATTCTACAGCTTTCCAAAATGCCAGCAAACCTTAAATCTTTTTTTAAACTTTTATTTAAGTGTGTTTTTCCAGGACCCATCAGTTCCCAGTCAAGTCATTGTTTCAA
Source organism: Rhinolophus hipposideros (assembly GCF_964194185.1). Classification (NCBI taxonomy): domain Eukaryota; kingdom Metazoa; phylum Chordata; class Mammalia; order Chiroptera; family Rhinolophidae; genus Rhinolophus; species Rhinolophus hipposideros. Next base: position 1,399,120 of record NC_138070.1, on the reverse strand, counting down.
TCTAGTTGTGGAGGCGCAGCTCACAGTGGCCCATGTGGGAATCGAACCGGCGACCTTGTTGTTAAGAGCACTGCGCTCTAACCAACTGAGCTAACGGGCTGCCCCGCAAATTTTAAATCTTATCCTTTCTCTCTGCAGACCCCAACGTCCATGGTATGAACGACATCAACGGCAGTGAGCAGGGATTGCAGGAAGTGTCCCTGGGCATCTGACCGTGGACGTCACTGGAAACCCATGTGCAAAAGAGGCAGCTTCCTTTTGCATAACGAGGTTTATCCACTTTGGCAAAGGATCTTTAATGTCAGTCGCTATGAGTGACAGTGAGGATAGCTAGGCAACCTGGGTTTGAACCCTGGCTCTGCCATTTATGTAACCTTGGAAAAGTTCCTTGACCTTTCTGTGCCTCAGTTTCCCCATCTGTAAAGTCCTCACAGATTTGGGAAGAGTAAGCTCCTTAACACATGTAAGGCACCTGATGTGTGGCACATGATGAGCGCTCAGTACGTGCCACTTATCCTTATCCTGGGTGTGTAGGGGGAGGGGCGTGTCCTCCTATATCCTGCCTGGTGTCAAGATTCCTGGGGGAGGTACATAGTGCCCAGACAGGCTGTCCTTTGTCCTTGCGTCTCTGGGATGAGTGCTGAGTTGGTGAGCGTTCCCTCCAGCTCCATCCTTGGCACATGGCTGTCTTTCAAAAGTCTGCTCATGTCTGCCGTGGAACCACCTTCCTTGGCATACGTTCTTCTTTTCCGGGGTCTCGACCTTCACACCAATGCCAGGATGCCCACATTGCCCTCAGCCTGTGGAGAAGCCCCTCTGTGACCCCTCCATGACCTCACCTGCCTCTGAATGAGATTGTCCAGGTCCCCAGGTCCTCCGCCCACCCTGGGCTATCGATTTGGAGCCGATGCAGGCGTCTCCCAGGCTGTTTCTGCTCTCTTCCCCATCAAGTCCTGAGACACTGAACGGAGAGCTGACTTTCTGATTAAGGGGAGGGGGAAAGGAAAAGGTGCGTATGAAGTGATACGTCAGAAGGGCTGTCCATGTGCATAGGTCTGGGCAGCTCTCGGGGCGACAGTGTGTCAACCAGATGGTCCCCTCCAGAGGGGCTGTTGAGAAGAGTTGGCAAAAGACCATTAACAAAGGCAGAGGCAGAGTTACAGGAACCAGACAAAGCAGGGCACTAGCCGGGTGCCACCCTGCAGGGAAAGGGGCCTGGGAGAGCCAGCGCAGGGGTGCGGCCAACCGGCAGAGACCTTGCAGAAAAAGAGCCAGTAAAACACCCCCCACCTCCCCCGCCCTCCACCCTCTGCCCTCTGCCCTCTGCCCTCTGCCCTCTGCCAACGTGTCCCGTTGGCCAGATCCAGGCACAGGACCATTAACCAGTGATACCGTTGATGAAATTTAGCCTCCCAAGGCACAGAGCAGTGAAAGATCTGGAGGGACAAGTGGGAAATGTCTAGTTCAACAACCTTCTGCTCTGCTCTGAAGTGACAGATGCTGGCGTCTTCTCGGCGGGAAAGCGGGGTCGTCACACTTCATGTAATTTATGCACCCGAGGCCCAGAGTGAGGACACCAGCCTCTGTGCGGCCCCTGACTCCCACCCACCCAGCATCGACCAAAGAACAATACACGCACAGGAGAAACACGGATGTGCCGACAGCCAGCCCCGGCCTTGGCGGTGGCCGAGGGCAGCACAGATGCTATCAGACCCGCATGCACGATGGTGCCCGAGGGACACGCTTCGCCCTCCAGGTGGCTCGTATTTCATCCTGAGACAGAGACAGGACTTTGCTACCTTACATAACACCCATAAATTACCCCGGTGTACTTAAGAGTCGGGCTCACTGATTTATAACATGGTTCATGTATAAAAACCAAACTTATTTCACAGACGACAGCGGCTGCTTGAAACATTCTTTAAAGTGGAGGTGGCCTGCAAATTATCCAGTGGCTTCATGTGAAACAAATGATTCCTGGGAAATGCAGCGTCAGCAGAAGGTGGCTACATATTAATCCCTGACAGCAGGGGACTGTGTCAGTGTCTGGTAATTATGTCAACACCTTGAGATGGGAACACACACATTCGATGGACAAAGGGCAGTGCCAAGGGAGGTGACAGAGCCACCACAGCAAAGAAATGTTTTCATGCAGTTATTTAAAAATCCCGGTCCCAGGGTGGATGCTTCTTAGGCAGGCCTGGGAGCCCAGCACAGACTGAGCAGATGAGCGCCCCGACCCACGTTGGGGACAGCTCCAGCCCTGAGGTCTTGGCCGTGGGCAGCAGGCTGCAAGCAGCACAGACAACCGGACCGGCCCTACTCGGTTGTGATTCTCACAGTGATTTTGACCAAACACCAAGGGAGCCTGGTTCCTCCCGCTATTTCTTTGTCTGAACGGGACACTCCAGTGCTGAGCTCCCCTTGGACTCCAGCCTGCCCTGCACTGACTGCTGGGAGAATGGGCTGGGGTCCATACCTACACAATAGAAAGCCGAGCACTGTGGTGACGTCACAGAAAGGAAGGTTGGAATGACATCTATTCAGTTATTGCAAGCTCAACTTTAATCTGCAAGAAGCTTCTTAATTGCCTTGGCTGGACAGCGGGTAATGGAAAGGTTAAGTTGGCTCCAAACTTGTACTCTATTCACTGGGAGGTAACTGATCTCAGACATTGAACTTTTTTCCGGGGAACAATCCATTACTGTTTGAAATATAGATTATGCTGAGAATGGATGAGCCAGAAAGAAGTGGAACCCCAGCATGTTTGCAATGTATCCATGTCTGCATTTTTCTAGGACCTGGAAGAAAAGAGAGCTCCACAGTGGTGAAATAAAACAGGGGCGCTGACATGTCATTAACTCTCTCTAAAGATGGGTGGCTGGTGTCTCGCGCTGATCAGACAGAAGCACGGGAGTGGAAGGTCCTCAGAAAGATGAATCATCAAACGCTCAAAGAAAAAGAAAAGCATAAGCCTCTCCTTATTTATAAAAGAACTCGGCCCCAGCCACTGGAATATCTGTGTCCCGAGCTTTCTGAGGAGACATTGCATTCCTGGACAAGAACCAGTGAACGGCAGAGTTAGTAGCTTCCACAAGCCAGGCACTCAGGATTGCCTATTTTATTTTGTTCTCTGAAAACATACAGTGAAGACACAGAAAGAAATGTCCTTTGAAAGAAGACTGATAGTTTTTCCTATTTGTTCCATGGGTCCATGCAGGCACAATTCATCTATGAAATATATCGTTTCTTTATTAGGTTTGGGGGTAACACTTAACCGGGTCTTTTTAGACAGAGGAAAGTGAAGCTCAGATTTTATTCTAGGAATGAAAAGTGGAGACAGAGGTGCCAAACGACTCTGCTTAAGAATGTATTTTATCCACCCAAGGAAGATTGCCTGAGTGCTTACGTAGACCCAGCACTGGTCTGCACACGAGGGAAGTGGCAATGTACAAAACAGACAGAAATCGGAGTCCCGTGGAGCTTATCTTCTAAGAGGAAGGAAGTGACATTAATAAAAAGATGTCACAGTATGTTAGGAGGCGATACGTGTTATGTAGAAAACGATACAGGAAAGGGGGATGGGGGTGTCGAGAAGTGGTCAGGGAGGTCTTACTGAGAAGACAGCATTCAAGCAAAAACCTGAAGTTGGATGCAGAAGACACTACACAGAAATCTGAGGGTACAGATTTTCAGAGAGATGGGGGGATGGTCAAACTGGGCCCTCTTGTGGGGGGACGGGTATGGTAAGACATTTAGCAGCACCCCGTCTTCTAGCCCCGGTATCCCCATAACATCTCTCCTCGCTTGTGACAAAAACATCTTCAGACGTTGCCAAACGTCCTTTGGGAGGCCAAATTGCCATTGGTTCTGCAGGAGACGACAAGCCCCCGGGAAGCTTTCAGAAGGAGGCTCGGACCTGCGTGCCAGTGTAACTGCGTCACCCCAGCTGCGGTGGAAAATAAAGGGTGCAGGAACAAGAGTGAAAACAGTTAAAAAAATACAAACAGAAGCATTAGAACCTTTGAAAAATATAAAAGGAGGGAAATGGCAGCTATGAAAAGCTTCAGGAGAGGAGAGGGAGGTGGGCCTGGGCCTGCTGGGATGCGGGCAGTGCCCAGGCCGATTTTGAAGAAAGAGCTGATAGCAGTTTCTGATGGACATAAATGCCGCCTTCTTTGTGGAGCCTCAGTGTGTTTGAAAGAGCCTCTGGATCAGGGAAGAGTGAGCTTTTGGACTCACGGATCAAAGGCAGAGTCAGAGGAACGAGAGGGGAAGCCAGAGGGGCCGAGCTCTGAGAAGCACCACATGCGGGAAAAGCCATGTCATTTCCAAACCTGACCCTTTGCTGCCCCTAAGGCAGAACCGCACACAGCCTGCTCGTCCCCGAAAGAGCAAGTTTTGAGGTGTCACCTTGAACAATTAGAAACGTGTTGCCAAACACTAGGTCCCAAGGAAGACAGAGTTACAGAGTTCATCTCCCCTGCTGCCAGTTGAATTGTGTCCCCCAGAATATATGTATAGATATGAACCCCTAAACCTGTAAATGGGGTTGTATTTGGATATAAGGTCTCTGCAGATGCAATCTAGCTAAGATAAGGTCATACTGTGTTAGGGTAGGCCTTAATCCAATAACAATTGTCCTTGTAAGAAGGGGACATTTGGAGCCAGGTCCAGACACTTGAGAAGGTAAACGGCTTGGTGAGACAGGAGTGACGCCACTGCCAGCCTAGACACACCGTGGATAACGGCCACCACCAGGGGCTCGGAGAGGAAAGCACGGGACGTATTCTCCTCTGGGGCCTTGGGAGGGAGCCTGGCCCTGCAGACACCTTAATTTTGACTGTCTGGCCTCCAGAACTGTAAGAGAATACATGTCCCTTGTTTTCCGTCACCTAGCTGGTGGTAATTTGTGATGGCAACCCTGGGACACTAAGCTATCTCCTCACCCGCAGAAGTCTGCATTGACAAGTTACTGAAGGAAATGTCAATGGCCCCGAGTTACATCTGACCAGCTTCTAGGGGAAGAGACATTGTCTTAACTCTCCTCGTGCTCTCGTAGGCAGGGATGGGAAATGATTTAGTAGCTACAGACTATATGGAAGATTCCAGAATAAAATGCTTCAAGTAGTGAGCAATGTAAAACAAACACAAAAAACGCCTAAGATATTACGGATGGACAAGGTGAAGGAGGTGACCGGATTATCTAACTAGAAAAGGAGGGGCTTCGGGCAGAGTGTCCAGGAAGAAGCAAGGCTGCAGGCAGGGTGGGGTGCACGTCCCTTCTCCATCCCCAAACCCTTCTGCTACTCAAACCCGGGAAATTACTAAAGCCACAGAAAGATGGATGTGACATCTTGAATGTGGCAATTATCCCATAGAGATGCAAGTAGGCACCAAACACCCCAATTCCAGAAACTCTATAAAAATAAGTGCTCCCTATCTCAGCTAGTGGAATGAGAGGGATTTTCATTTTCTGCTTTATATTGTGTACCTTCCAAAAACAATGGATATAGGTTATATTTATGAAGATCGGCGGCTCGTCTGTCTCTACGCGGGCGAGCCAAGGACTTCTGGCCACTGTACCCAGCGGACCTGAGCGTGCTGCCACCAGGGCAGGGCCTGCGTGACGTCCAGACACTGGGGGCCATCACGGGGGCCTCTTCCCTCACAACCCTGCACTGGACATGGTCTCTGCCCCTCCAGGTCCACTCTCCATGCTCGACTCTGCAGCCTTACAGACTGCGTCACGGGCTCCCGTGGCCTCTGGGTTCCTGTTAGGTCTGACCAATGGTACTCAGAGGGTGGGGGCAGTGGATACCAGGCACCTGTGCCCACAGATCCCTCCCTCCCTGCTGACCTGGGCCACCACGGGTCATCTGTGTCCTCTGCCCAAGGCCACAGGTGCGGCCAGGTGGCCTCTCGGGAGTCACAGCCCCTGGGTCCCGGCATCACTTCCCCCCTTGCCTCTGATGCTCCCCAGCGCCTGCGGTCCCAAAGCCCTGCACCACCCCGTACCCCGATGGCTTCTCCAGGGCCTCTCCTCCAGGCTCCTCAACACCTACGTCATGCACCTGTGTCCTTCCAGGCATCTGACTGGTGCAACCTCTGTGAGCAAACCTTGACCAGAGCGAAAGCCACAGCTCACTCCACAGGTTTCCCAGGGGTGCGTCCAGCTAGGGGACATGGTGGACGTCCCCTCCCTGCCAGGATAATGCCACTGTCAGAGTTTTCCTGAAGAAGCAAACAGAAGCACATAACAAAGGAACACGTTTGGCTTTTAAAATAAACCTTGTGAAATAAAAAAGGCTTCGAACAAATTCTGTGGCTGGAGGCGTTCCATCACAGTCACAGGCACCAGAAACGCCACGGCAGCTGTTTCTAAAATTCACAGCGGCTCCTCTGAGAGCTGGGAGAGGGGGAGCGTCTCCTCTCCGTGCCTGTGGAATTCTAATTCCAAACACCTGCACCAGCAGACTTAAAAAAAAAAAAAAGGCAGGAGTTAGATTGGCCTCCCATAGGCAGGTAATTTGGGAGGAGAGATTGGGACTGAAGGTTTGGGAAAGGAATGAGACGGTGTAGAGTCCACTAGGGCATGCCTAGACCATGCTTTTGTGTTTTCTGAGTTACACAAAGTGAGTCAGAAGGCAGGAGGGAACGGAAGGTATCACGATTATCACACAACAGCCCTGAGGCCGGGGCACGTGGACATGGCAAAGCCTGAGGGGAAGCGTCAGACCACCTGGCACTTTCTGACCGGGAGGATTCTAGACTTCCGGAAAGATGGCTTAGATGTCCTACTGCTCCTGCCTGGGACAGCTGGAATCCATGGCCGTTATGTGTAAAACAAGCAGCAGAAGCCGCTGCTTGGTCAAGAGCAGACGGCAGACCTCACACTCGGGGTTAACAGGAGGATCAGTTTCCAGGGCTTCGTCTGTTTTTGCCTCCTGTGTTCCAGACTGCGCACTAAAGAAGGTGGCGCCCAGGAACAGCACAGGGCGCAGACGGGAAGAACCCAGAAGGTCTGCTCTCTTCAGCCAAAGGAACAGGAAGGGGGCGGCTTCTCAAGACACAAAACCTCCACCTGTGGCCTCACTCCCACCCCTGCCGGCACAGGCTGAGTGGGGACCCCCCACTTCCAGCCTCACCCACTATCACCAGGTGCCTGTGCTGGGGACACGTCAGAGACGCGTTGGGAAGGCCAGGCGGTGGCCTGGACAATGACGCTTGTCAGCTAGACCAGGCCCACCTCCCCACACTCAGCGGGGGTGAGAGGAGGAGCAGGAAGGAGGCCGACCCCCCCAGCCAGTGTGGTCTCAGGGGAGCACCCCGCCCCCAGTGTCCAGAGAGGCTGAGGAGGGATCTGGACAGAAATGAGGCAGCACCCCGTCCCTTCACTGAGCTGAAGACCCCGAGAAGGATAACTTTTAGAAGTGAAAACACAGTGGCTGAAGTAAAAGCTCCACGAATGGCTCAACAGCAGAACGGAGGGGACCGAGGGGGGGCTCAGTTAGCCCTGGAATGGAACAACGGAAATTACCTACTCAGAACAACAGCAACAAAAACAGACTAAAAAAGGGGGGAGAAGGGACACGTACGTCAGGACCATAACAAGAAAGCAATGGTGTCGTTGGATCCCAGGTGATAGGAGAAACGGGTGACACTGTACCAAGGAGTAATGTCACCCAGTGTCACCCACTGCTGAATCCAGCACCGAGGAGGACCTGCCACTCAAACAAACACGTCTTCGCTGCGTGTCCTGAGTGAATACCAGGCAGACGAGTGGTAGACGTACATGGGTCACCACCTCTACCATCATGCTCCTTCTGCTGTCTCAATGCACCTTGAACTCCTGGAAAAGGCTCCCACCTTCACGAACAGCGAACGCCCTAGAATAAAGGATTCTTGCTGCCGGAGGCTTTCCACAGATCTGCTGACAGCTCCATCCGGGCTTGGCTCAGACACTGATTACAGCCGGGTCCCGACCCCACGGACGCCCGAAGGCGTCCATTTGGCGGCCTTCACGGTCCTGCTGGGCTATCACAGGCTCATGGCTTCTCTTCCCCTCTTTAATCCCGCAATTAACAAAATGCACTGCTTTGTAGCTGGACTGACGTTCATTTCACGAGCTTGGAGAAGACCAGCCAATGGCGGAGGCACGTCGGCCTTGCACCTGCCTCGCTGTGGAGGGGCCAGTCTTCTGCTCCCTGGTCTGTACATCTCCTGTGTTCCATTGTGGGCGCAGGTGGGGGCCAGCCATCAGCTGAGGCTGCGGGGGCCCACTCCCCTTCTCAGCTGAACTGAAATGGAAGTGGCCTGGACACCAAGTGGCTAAAATTAGGAAGCCACCCAGCTGCTGAGGAAGAATGTGGCCCTGGGTCCAGGCAGCTCCCCCAAGGCGTGGGGGGGTCATTGCAGTCCTGCTGGTCACAGCCCCGTTTCATCCCAGCCACAACCCTGACCCTCCAGGCATTTTCTGCGCTCAGGAAAGGTACTTTCTGACTGTAGTTCATTTGCTGGGTGGGGCGTTCTGCTTTTCTGATGCAAAACACTCCCCTGGGACCAGGTCCAGTTTCCAGAAACTGATTCCAGCTCAGCCAATTTAAGAACGAGATGAAGGGAATCAAAAGGGGAAAGGGCAGAAACGTGCTGCTGGACGGACAGCGCGAAACACAGCATCACTATTTTCTTCTTTGACTATCCTGACATTTGCAGAGCCGGGTGTGTATGGGTGTGTGTGACGTAGGGAAGGCGTTTCTCTCGGTGCCTGGAACCCAAGCAGCACCTCGTAAGTGCCTCAGTGGTGTCTATCAAACAAGGGCTATTGCGGGGGCATGCCCCACGCATCCCTTCCATGTGGCTGTCCCTGAGTCATATCTTTTTATAATAAACCTGTGATCTGGTGAGTGGCATGTTTCTCTGAGTTCTCTGGGCCACTCTAGCAAATTAATCCTACCGTGAAGCAGGTCGTGGGAACCTCCAAACCTTCTGGCCTGTCGGTCAGAAGACACGTGAACCTGGACTTGTGACTGGCATTTGAAGTGGGGACAGGCTTGTGGGGCTGAGCCCTTCACCTCTGGGATCTGACGATACCTCCAGGTAGATCGTGTCCGAACTGTGTTAAATTGTAGGACACCAGGTGGCCTCGGAAAATTGCTCAGTGGTGTGAGAAAAGCACACCTTAAAATTGGTGTGAGAATCGGACCCTCTACTATTAAGAAAAGGAAGCCTGGAGTCCCAGAAGGCAGGATGAAGAATGTCCATCATTAAGGATTTCTCAGGGATTGCACTTAAAAGGTTGCGGATGGTGGGAAAAGGTTCCAAACGGTCTTGGCTGCACAATAGGAGGAAAAGACAAAAAAAAAAAAAACCCTTACCTCATTTCTTTTTAAATTTCTTTTTTCTTTGTGTTTTTAGGGAAACCACACTCTAAAGAGAAACGTAACTTCCAAGATAGAAACTCAATTTACATTTATTTCCTTTGGAGGGAAGAAGGTGACCGTCCAAACCCAACCTGAAATCACGTGGGGAAACTTACCTATAAATATTGTAATGAAAATAGTGGACATGGGACTGACCTTCACACAACAGAAACATGCACATCAGAATTTAGTGATCAACCAGCTTCTAGTTACTGGAAAATTTCAACACTGCTTGGAGAGTCCCTGTCTTCCAATACACTGACAACTGACTGAATGATTGAATACATTTTTAAGTTCAAACAAATAGATTTCACTTTCATCTTTGAGAGTCTCATTTCAGTTCAGATTAATCTCATTTCTATTTCATTACCATCATCTCTGCAACTATTCCTATACTTTGTCACATCCAGGACACAAAAGACAGATACTTTCTCGGTGCCATTGGCCAAATCTCTATTTTGAGAGAACTCAAAGCAACCAGTTTACTCCTCCCACCAAGGCCCCACCTTTCTGAGGAGGGTCACTTTGAAATTATACTCGTTTGGACAAAGCCCAAGCAAAGCACTTCACAAACTGTGATGACCGTGGAATTTTGCTCTTTGTTTTTGAAAAGTCTCCAGTATATGCACGTTAATGGCGGGACCAGGGGACTCCATGAAGTCAACGAGCTGAAATGCCATCCGACAAAAGCACACACAGTAGGTACACACACAGTAGGTACACACAGTTGTGTCGAGCATGGGCCAGTAGCCCCCTCCTGAGGGGGTCACCAGTAGGTGGCTGCAGTGCTGTTTCTGTTAATCACAAATCTGCTGTCTAGTCCAGAACGCTGACTCTTTGGGGAGGAATACGTGGAAACTCTTATTACTCACCAGTGGGAAGAGATGTGGCTGGAGTTTATTATGTGCTTGCACCCAGCATCTTGAAACCTATTAAGAAGTCTGCCTGCAGGAAAACTCACTGGCTGCTAATAGCAAATCCACTTTGCACAGTTTTGTGGCTACCAGTTAACCAGGGTGGGACCTTGCAAGAAAGGGTGTGGCAGGGCAGAGTGATTGCACTGGGGGGAGACTGTCTATTGGATGTGTGCGTTAACACAGTTCACTGCATCAGAGTTGGGGGATTAACAGTTGCTTCAGGGGCTGGGTCACCTTGAGAAGCCTCAGACGCCACTGACACCCAAGACTCCTTCATCATCGGTTATGCGAAAGCAGACAGAGGTGAACAAAATCAATGAACAGCCTTACGTATTCAGAACTTGACAGAGCTTCCTAAAGGAGTTGTGTGCCTGAGAGAAGGGGGAGCCAAAACGGGAGGCAAGGGGAGCTTGTGGAAAGATGATGCTATTTCTTTCGAGGAATAAGGAAAATGGTCCTCCCTGGAAAGGTAAGAAGAGGATGGGAAATAGGAAACGCAGCAATTAGAAAAGCAAAGTTGCAAGGCATTGTTAGGTCTTACCTACAGGACACGGCAGACTATTTTCCAAAGACGGCTGTAACCGCGTTTCCTTCCCACAAGGACAAAACGTCCTTGTCACTCCAACATGGAGGTGGAATCTACTCCTGTCCCTTTGGATTCAGCTGGGCTTCTGACTGTACAGTGGAAGTGGGACTGTATGACAACACCACGGGTGTCACAAAAGATGATTCGTTGAAGTAGTCACTGTGAGGAGACTTGCGCCCACGTGAGAAGTCAATGACCCATGGCCACCATGTTGTGTGGCAGCCACGTGCAGATGCTTCAGTCAGCTGTCCCAGCCTCCAGGTGCTTCCATCCCAGACACCAGACGTGAACATGAATGAGCCTTCCGATAACTCCAGTACCGAGATTTGTCTTTGCAGGGGAGGTCCTAGATGTCACAGAGCAGAGAACAGTAATCCCCATGGTGCCCTGTCCAGATTTTCAGCTCCAACTGAAAATATTATTTATTAGGATAAAAAATTACATAAAACAGGAATAAGATGAAAAGACTCAATTATGCCCTCTGGCGTCACATACACACACAGGCATGTTTTTATTCCCTATTTTTGTTGCCTTGGGTCCTAGGATTTCGTCGACAGGTAAAGATGGTAAAGCCTCTTCATTTTAACACACAGAAAGCCAAGCGGCTGAGGCTGCACTCCACGCCAAACATGGGGGAGGGGTATCAACACACACGTTGCATGAAGGGGAAGTTAGAGCGGCCACTTTGGATGAGAGAATGACTTCAATTAACATTGACAAAAGGGGCTCCCATCCCACTGCCTTTCCTGTCCCCTTTCCCTTTTGCCACTAAAGACTAAGTTGCTGAGGTAGCAATTTTCTTGCAAACACAATATCTTTACTTTAATCATCCTTTTGAGAAAAGACTATTAGGAGGGACCTCACAGGTAGCCGAGTGAAGGTCTCCCAAATGATGATTAAAAGCTCTGCAGAAATCTTAAGCTCCCGAGAGCGCAGAACCCTCCAGCGTTTTCTCCCTGACGGTCCGGACAAACCAGTAAATGGCTACCCTGGCCTCATCGCTCCAGCTTATTTGTTGCACAGATGATGGAGAAGTTTTGAAATTTGGGATGACCGGTGGCAAACCATAGCCTAATGGGGGCCAGCTGACTTTCGGGACGGGGTGCTGCAGTGTGTGTGATACTTAGGGGCTGGACTCTGCCTCAAGTGGAGACACCAGCAAAATTTCTTCTGAGGCAGGAGTCAGGAACCTTTTTCTGAAAGGGCCAGAAAGTAAATGTTTTGGCTTCACAGACCTACAGTCTCTGCCACAGCCACTCAGTATGGCCCTTGTCGCACCAGAGCAGCCTAGGCATGAGGTAAACAAATGCACATGACGGGCTTCCAATAAAACCTTATTTACAAAAACAGGCATAGGCTACTGATTTCTGTTGCAAGGCAGCATTAGCTTCAAGATATTTCAGGGAAGCAATACATATATTTCCTGGTCTCACCAGCTGGGCTGCATTGTATGAAGAGTTGTCGGTGTTGCACGGTGATATTTTGATTTTTTTTTTCTTGCTGATCTTGTGACTTTCACGTTTGCAGGGAGTGCGAATAAGTCATCCATCACCTCCGGTGGAGTGGAGTTGTTACAAGAGAAGAAAATAATAGAGACATAGTCTTGGTTTTCTTCTTCTTCTTCTTTTAAAGTTTAATTTTGGGAACTTTTTAAATGACAAAAGTGACGTTCTCAGGTACAGCACCCGTAATCGTAGCTGCCAAGAAGAACAAACGTTCCTGTTCCTCATCAGTCAGGGTGGGTTTTGAGTGGAAGGCTGAGATGTCAGAGGAAAACCTGCTCGTAGACTTGTGTTTCCTGGAGGAAGATGAGTTCCAGGCGTTCCCTCTGAAGACTCGGCAGGTGAGGATGAGGGCGGCCCGTGTCTGGAAGGTGAATGAGAAAGGTGGCAGCACCAAGTCTGTCTGTTCCATCAGTTAAAGCTGGACTAAGAAACACATTACAAGACAGACCTCATATCCTCCAGCAGAAAGACTGAAATTATATATATATATAATTTCTTAGTTTTTAACTTTCAAACTGAAGGTAGTTGCTGGACAGAAGAACAATAGACAATACTGGAGAGTTCACCTCACCTTCTTCCCTCTCCTCAGACTACATATAGGTCCCAAGGGCAAGAGAGACAGAAAGAAGAAAAAAGAAAAAAAAAAGAGATGGTACGTCAGTTCCTCAAATGTGAGTCAGAGCCAACCATGGGGAAGAGAGGCTGTCACCTGTCCAACATGTCTGGTTATTTTGGGGGTTGGAAAGACTGGAGAGTGCCAGCTGTGGGAGTCTGTACCAGTCAGCTTAAGCTATGTTATGCTGCCGTAACAAATAGCACCCAAACCTGATGAGCAAATATTAGATCCTCCTTCAGATTACGTGCCCCTCATGAGTCTGCTGCAGCTCTTCTCCACTGCTTGTCACTGTAGGACGCAGACCAAAGGAGCAGCCTCCGAGGACGACAGTAGGGCCGACACTCCACACAGTGCTCACACCCTCTCCGTGGAGGAGGCACACATCATTTGCTCAGATTTCATTGGGCAAAGATAGCTGGATGGTCATTCCCACCCTCAGTGGGGGAAGGATGGGAAAATCTTCCCACAGGGAGGGAGACAGCATATTTAGGGGAAAAATAACTGTCTTATTGTCTTTGTTATTGTTATACCATTATTGGCCACAAATTCCCATTTTGAATGGATTCATGATCTCAAAGTCTCCAGAAAAAATTGTAAACCATCGATTTTCATCACTAATGCAAAATCAGAGGAAGTCATCAAAATCACAGAGCAGGACAGTCAGCAACTTGAAAGACTGGGCTCAACATCTGGTTAGCACATGGGAATCTCAGGCTTTCCAAGTGTTGTCCAGGTACCAGCTCTGCTCCAAATAGAAATGGCTGCCACCTCCCTGCCTGGACTGCACCCAGCCTGGCCTCTTGAGTGCGTCTCACTGTGACGAACAGGCAGTCCTCAGAGGAAGGAGGCCTAGAAGACAGCAGTCTTTTCTTCTTATTTTGTAAAATTAGCCAGCCGTGTACCCGTGTGTGTCACGCCATAGATGACAATCCACGGGAGAAAAATGGTCACTTTTCATAATTCAGAGGTGAAAAGGATTGCACTCTTCCTCCAAAAGATGAGCATGGTCAGCCATTATAAAAGCATAATGGAGCTTGACAGACGCACTGGGGTTACCACAGACCAGCACCAGCATTTGTCACTGCCGGCACTTAGATACTCAGAGTCTGGCAGTTCTGTTGGATATTAACATTTTGCTTCTAGAAAACATCAAACAAAAAGGGCTGTGTTAAGAGAAGTACAGGTACCCACAGAAATGTACAAGTTTCCTACTTTTTGAAAACCATATAGGGAAACCCAAGTGTGCATGTCAGAAAGGCTTTTCCTGCGCATGTGATAGTCCCAGATTAAAGTTGGAATCCTGAAACCATTGCAAGCGCTATTCTTGCCGAGCTCCTGGCTCCTGGTGGGGGCAGATCAGGCACACGTTAGACTATAACCACTGATGAGCCTAGAAGAGGCCCCATTGTAGGCCACAGTCTGCTCCTGGGATCCGGGCTGAAACGAGCCTTCGTCTACCCACACAGATACGCAGAAAACGGTTTTGGAGGATGGATGCAAGCAGGAGATGGTAGCAGGGTATCACAAAAAAGGACTTGAATGAGACTCTGGAGAACTGAACTCCAGACCACTGCTTCCATTTACTATGTCTGTGACCCTGAGAACGCACGGAGTCTTCATTTCCTCCTCTTGAAAGCAGAGGATGTGAAAGTGTTGGAAATTTTGCACGGGGTAGACATGGGATCAGAGTTACCCTCATTGTCCTGTAAGACCTAAAGGCAGTGTGTGGGCGGGAGAAGGTGGGTTTGTGCGCACTTACTGATGATTAGCGAAGCATAAGCCAAAGGCTGGGAGCTGAAGTTCCTCACCATCACCATCATCACCATCATCATCAAGACAGAGAAGGGAGAAAACATTAAAACCCAATTTTTCCTATAAGTACCATTTCCCCCATTAGCCCCATTATCCCCTTCTGATAATTTTTATGTCATCATCCACCAATAGATACCCAAAAGACCAGTTCCCACACGTATTTTATTTCCACCACACGATGTGGCTACTTTGTATTTTTAAAAAGTGATTGCAACATTTTAAAGCTTAGAGAATTCACATAAATGTCCTAGCTTCTCTTGAAAATTGGAAGACGGACCACCCTGGGCTCTTCCACTTGGCAACAACTGGCTACAAACGAGAAATCTTTGCTTCCATTAGAAGACACACTCTTTCTAATGTACCACAGCCCTCTGCACTCCCTGTTGCCTTAGGATGGCCAACTTAATTTACATTGCCTGAGCTGTTCTTGCAGATATATGGGTTTGCTACCCCTGTGTTTCAAAATCACTTGATTTATATTTTTTTAATTTGCCAGAGAGAAAATTTTTCTTGACAATTAGATTCCAGATGTTACCCTAAAAGTAACAAATTAGAATCACCAGGAATGGAAACTTTTCATTTCTGGTTTCAAAGGTCTTCTTCAGTGGCCCTCAGGCTTCGTCAGGGTTGAGAACAACTGAAGGTGGTTGTTTCCTAACCCTCTCCCATCACTTATGTTCTTTCTGCCTAAAAGAATCCCACTGAGATTTCCACACCAGATCCTCTAATGACCATTCTCCTGAGCTCACCCTGTTTATATATTTTCCTTGATTCGCCAAAGCTCTACCCAATGCCTCTGCACCAGAATTCTAGCTGAAAAACCAGCCACCGTCTTTCATAGGACCCTGAATTAATCTGCGTTCCTCTATCCCTCCGGACAGTTGTAGTCATCAGTATGCATTTACCCCTCCACGTCTAAAACGCTGAAATGTCGATAATGCCGTGTTCAGTAAAACACGTGGAGTACATGGTATGTCAAGATTCGTAAAACTTCACTTGAATTGATAGATGACTGGCATAAAATGTTAAAGGAGACAGTGCTGAGTCAGAAGAAAACCGTGATTTATTTTTATTGACCTGAAACTCTCTTTTTTTCCTTTTCTTAAAGAGGTTGGCCTGTTCTCTTCAACACTTTCTTTCACTAAATTAAACCACAGGGAATACGTAAATGACCAAAATGACAAACATTAGGAATGGTGAGTGTGAAGAAATAGAAGCACAGGTTGATTTAGGACTATTTAGTAAGAGAACTTTCTGGGTCTCTGGTTCCTAAAAACCCTCTCTGAAAAATCTGAGAGCTAACAGTGAGAAGTTAGCAAGGAAAACAGTGGGGCATGAGTGGCACAGGATGGAGGGGATTTGTCCACTTGGCCTCAGCCCCATTCCCACCCTTCTGCTCTGCTGCACAGACGAGGGGCCAGGAGTCTGAGAACTACACTCCCAGGCTTCCATGCAGCCACTTGCTGTTAGGTCCTGCCAAAGGGAGGGAGTGTGGAGACGATAAGGCGGGAAGAGAAAAATGGTTCTCTTCCTGCTTCTTTTCTGGCTGCACCTAGAGACCCAGCGGTGGCAATTGTGTCAGGAGTATCGACAGCCTTGAACAAGAGAACATCTCTGGACTTTGAGAAGGAATAGGTTGCCCAACATTCCTCCTTTGCATACGGTTTTAATAATTAGTGGAAACCACGCCCAGGACACAGATGGACGTATTCAAATCGACTGGAAAAGGCTCAGGTCCCACCACCGACCCTCCCGCACATATTTTATTCTCCAACGCCTGGTTCGTTCTGCGTCGTGAAAAGGAGGCATTTCCTGAAAGATGTCTCAAAAGAAAGAAAAAAATTCGGGCTCATGTGGACTGGAAATGGCAAATACTCACGGCAGAGCTGTTTGGATGGGGGGAATGTTGGAGGCTGAGAACACATGTGAAACTGACTCCTCCGAGCCCTATTCCCTCATGCATTGAAAGGTCAAAGAAAACAACACATGGGAGTAAGGTGTGGATTCAATGCAATAACTTATGCATAGAGCTGGGCACACAACAGACGCTCAATACATGTAAGGTGAATTCTAAATCTCTCTTTTTTAATATTGAATCATTGTTAGAATTATTGTAGTTGCAGTGTCTGAAAATAGCTCAAGCTCCTTCCAGGGTTAATTAATGGAAACCTCCATGAGTAGTTTGGCTCCACGGGCCACTTGGTCCAGGAGCCCCGGCCTTGCCGTTAGGATTCCGTCTTTCCACATCTGACAGTTCTCCTGCCCCCACATGAGCTTCAATTTAGGAGTCCACGTGTGGCAAGATGGCAGCCAGCTACTCAAAAGCAAAAGCCATTCAGCTCAAGTCTAAAGGGACACACATGCAGGTGGGGAGGAGTTTCATGTTCTGCGTTTCTTTTTAACAATACCAAAAATAAAAACCCCAAACCGAACCAAAATAATTTCATTCAATGCCTTTGGTTCCCATGGGTTACATGCTTCTCCCTGAACCAATCACCAGACTTAGGGGCAGGTGAAGTTCTGATTGAGCACATCCGAGCCACGTGACCACCCCTGGACCAGGGGGTGGGGTCAGCTCCTCCCAATGCACGTGACCGGGTGAGGGAGGAGAAGGGGTAAGTCAATTGTCTCCTGCCTAGAGCCGAGGAGATGGGTGCTGGAAAACCGAACGACGGCCACTCACTCTAACCAGCCCTCCACTAAACACTCCACCTCCAGAGGGGTTGTCTGGGTATACGTTTGTCTAGTAACAATCCTCTCTCGGATCAGTGATCCCCTTCTTCTGGAAACTTCCTCTTGCCTCTCTGCCCTTGCAGTTGCCTTACGTGGGAGCCGACCTGCTCTTCCATGACCCAACATCCATGGCACGTGGACGTAGTTATGCAAAAACTCTCTTCCCACAAAATTTTATACTTAGGGGAAGGAAATCCAGTTCATGTGTCTTGGAATAACTCAAGTCTCAAGGTCTTAGTCATAGAAACAGTTGATATCCATGTGGGGAAATTGGAAATGCAGAAAGAGTGACAAACACAGCTGACGCATGGCTCACAAATCAGGGACAAGGAAAAGCGACACGAATATAAATCTGCTCTGCAGGATTCAAGTCCGAGTCCTGGCTTCTCTGAACCCCCGCGGCACCCCTCTTCTCACCTCCCTGTTCTGGGGAGATCGAGTTCCCTTAGACAGTAAACTCTCCTCTTTGCAGGCTACCCATGTGGTCAGCCAAGCGATGACACAGGACAAATAAAGGGTGGGAACAAGGACGAGAGCTAGGATTTTGGGGTCTAAACACTGCTCCATCATTCCTGGTGAACACAATGTCCCTTACTGGCCTCTGCCTTCTGACCAACGCCCCCAAGACGGTGGGTCAGCGCAGGTTCCCACCGTGCAACCCCTGGTGCTCTGACCTCTGAGTCAACCTGGTTCTGACGACACGGTTCAGCCTCCCACATCTTCAGCCTCGTCTGCGGGGAAACACATTTACCACCGTGTTGAGCAGGCGAGATGTGTCCTCTTGTAAAAAGTGTTTCCATTCAGAAAATGGAAATACTTCTCATATATTTTTACCTTTTATTCGTTTTAAAATTTACAGACAGCAGAAACCACACGTGGGCTCACGTCTAAGAGTCTGACAAATGCCCGCCATCGAGTAACAAGGACGAGAAACCAAACACGAGCGTTCCATCAGGTCCACAGTTTACTCGTGCTGCTGTTTAAATCCATCACAATCCAGCTCTGGGCAAACTCAGAATTGCGTAATGTTCCTATACGCTTCCTTTCTTCCAGAATGTTGTACGGATGGAATCACACAGGACACAGCATTTGTTCAGGCTGGCACTTTCACGCCGCACAAGGCACTTGGGATTTGTTGGGGTGAGGAGGCCCCAAGTCCATTCTTAGAGCCGAGTCGCTTTCTGTGGCCTGGAAGTGTCACAGCTGGCTTCTTCAGCCAGTAGTTGAAGGACAGCAAGTGGAACCAGGAGGCAGATACCTCGTTGGGTGGGGTGCCAGCAGCACACAGTGGGGCTGAGCCTGCACAGAACTGCCCCCACCCCCAGCCGCGGCTGCTGTCAGAGGAGTGCCGGGGCGGTGGGGGTGAGGGGTCGATGGCACCAGTAGCGTGCGCCACTCTGGGGCAGGCGGTGCTGGCTTCCTACCAGGAGCCATCTCTGTCCCCTTTCTTTCTCCCTGTCAGAGCTGCCAGATGCCCGGGGTGGGGGCTACTTCTCCGGCTGCTTCTCCCACCCACTGTGTCAGGCTTCGTTTGGCCAACACTGCCCCCTCATGCGTCCGACATCTCTTTATAAAGCTGTAATATGTGTACACATTACTGGAAACACTGAGGACAAAACAGTGACAAGAGGGGCTGGGGCCCTGCTAGCCCGATCACAGGGGCTGGAGCCTTCTAACCGGGCAGGCACATTTCTGGTGGGTGACACGGGCATGAAGGACAGGCCTGTAAGCTGAGAACTACAAAACGGAAGTAGAATTAGCCAGGAAAGCAGGGTAAGGTCCTGGGGACACCCGGCCCACCGCCTTAAAACAGTTTGTTTCAGGAGAGATACCCACACGCTTTTTAGGACAGTGTTTCAGGGAGTTGGTAGCCCCTTTGCTCTGCTTTTTTGAAAAGCTGAGGAAGCTCTTTTTAGTCCCACGCGAATGGCCTGGCAACAGTCAACCTAAAGATTTTTTTCTTACAGACATCTAAAGGAGCCAAGCTCAGGGGTTTACGGAAATTGTTCGACGCTCCAGCACATCCCAGACAGCGAGACAAGTGAGAACCCGCTCGGCCAGTCACCGTCTCAGGAGGGGCCGCGACAGCTGAGCAGCCCCTGACCTCAGAGTGGCCCCAATGCGCCCACAGAGCTGCATGTGCTGCCGTCCTGCAGCTCCGGGAGGGTCCACAGCTGCCGCTCGTAAATGCCGGTGAGGGTTCTGGGGCCACAGAGTCACCTCACATCCTGTCGGCAGCAGAAGGAACCTTCTGGGCTGAGTCCCAGGCTTACTACCCATGGCCAGGCCAGGGGATAGATTTTAGAGAAAACTAGGAACTAAAACCAAGTAGCTATGTCATGTAGGGTCTCTGCTCCAGCTCCCCACATAAGAACACAGGACATGGTGAGGCCAAAAAACAACCCCCACGTAGCCATAGACAGGGGAGTCTTACCCCTATAGTCTCGCTGGCAGCTGGGCTGGAGACACAGGAAGCAGGAGCCGCACGATCTGCAATTCGCCGTCTGCTTCTCTGCCAACCAACCAACACAGCTACCGCAGTTCTATCAGTGGCTAATGGCTAACTGGTTACAGCTGACGGCCAACTAGTCACAGCTGATGGCCATCCACTACCTGAGCCAGCACCTTTCCACGTGAGGCCGAGAGCCTGGAAACTGCTCTCTGGGGCTCTGTCCCCACAAGCTACACTGGGGCATTGTTTCTAGAGGTGCTTTGGGACTGAAAACGTGCTCGGGCATATAAGAATTCCAGATACCGTACCGTCAGCCACTGAACCAGTGCGGGGCGCCTTCGCAGGCGACCAATCCTCCCTGGAGCTCACACCCCAACTTGCCGGGCTCAGACACCTGTTGCTCCTGTATTTTGAGTGCTCTGGTCCTCGCAGCTGTCCACTGAGCCTGTGTGTGGACCTTCATCTCATTCCCACCGCAATCTGTGAGTCGGGTGCTGTCATCATCAGGACGTCCAGATCCCCCCATTTGTCCAAGGGGGTCCCAGCTGACACCCGCCGTCTCCTGTGCCCCTTTGCCTCTCAGAAGTCTTCTGTTGGGACAATTGCATGTGGTCCTAATTAGGGTCCCATTTGATGTATGAGGATGCAGCCCTGGGGTCCCCAGGAAGCAGTGCCCTGAGCTAACAGTGTGATTTGGATGGAGACGTCCCGGGCTCTGGAAACAAGCACATGGCCAGGCTTGTCCCCTGAGCATTTCCACCCTCCTGGCCACGTGTGTGGGGACTGGCCCTGGACTGAGGCCTGTAGAGGAAAACGGGGCCGAGAGAACCAGAGAGACTTCTGACCCGTCTGGGCAGCTTGGCCTCTACTCATTAACCCTGGACATGTTCAGTTATGTGTGTCATTAGCCCACCCATCAGCTTGATGGGGTTTCTGCACTGGAAACTGGAGTGTCATGAATAACACAACGGTGGACAGAGAGAGGTCCAAGGAGACGTGTACCCCACCCCCCCACAGGCGCACGAGGACAGCTTCTCCAAGCACTGCCACCATTCCGCCTCTGGGCTGGGACAGTGGCCATAACCTGGGCACCAGACTCCCCCTGCTGTGCGCTCAGCCCCCATCACGCCCCACACCCACTCTGCAGGCTGCTGACTGTGGATTTGTTGTGAAGGCGGGTGAACCCCTCACACCCTGGGGCAGAAAGCTGCCATCCGTCTGGGCTGCTGGCTCTCGGTGGCCCCGCCCTTTGGCACAGCAGGTTTCAGATAATTCGGCAGCAGCATTTGACTTCCAAAGATGCCCAATCAGACCCCTTTCTTGAGGTAATGATGCTTCATTTTCGGGACGGAGATGGTCTCATACATCCTCCGCAGAGCCAGGCCCATCATCAAAATTTAACTTCCTGCATCTGTATGAGATAAATAGGGCTTTGCAGAAATGTGCTGCACACCAGTATTCATCTCCTCCTCCCAAAAAAACTTAGGCCACCAGCCAATAGTTTATGTTTCTAAGGAAAGAAAGAGAGATGAGGCGAACGAACCTTAAGAAGCCTCACGGTGGGTCTGGACCAGTCTGAGTCACGGGTTGAGTGCGAGAGAAAAGCAGGGCTGTTGTGAGAGCAAATCACCAGGTGCAGAGGGGGGGAGAATGGACAATAGAGGGCACATGTATATGTTAAAATAATACATGTTGTACAATGTAACGTATCGTAATGTATTACATAGGATATAACACATGCATTATATACAGGACACACACACACACACACACACACACACATATATATGGAGAGATAGAGACGTGGTTTAAGAATTTGGCTCAGCAACTGTAGAGGCCGACAGCTCCATCCTCCACAGGGCATCCCGCAGGCCGGGGACTCAGGCAGGATTTCTGTTACAGTCTGGAGGCCGAATTCCTGTGCTCTGGGAAACCTCAGCGTCTGCTCTCTGGGCCTTCACCTGACCGGGCGAGGCCCACCCACACCATGGTGGCTAACCTCTTTGCTTAAAGTCAGACTGTGAGCGTGAACAACTCCTACAAAATACCTTCACGTCTAGACTCGTGTTTGACCAAACACTGAGCACATAGCCCAGCCAAACTGGCCCATCAAACGAGCTGTCACCATACGCCTCATCGCGTCATTGGCTCCTTAGAACACACATGGCTCAAACGACCTGAAAATTAATAAGCAGAACAACGTGACGCTGTCTGCAGTCTGTTCCAAGGGTGAGGAATGCACCCCCGAGACGTTCACACAGAAACACCTGTCTTCCTTGGCATGGCAACGGGGGCTGGTTGGACATCGGTCAAAAATAAAACCATCACTAGCACGTTCTATACTGACAAAGAGTCCTCGTGTCTTTGGCTCTTCAGACTCTGATATGAGCTGCTCAGGGCTGGGGCTGGGGGCGGTGGAATTAGGAGAGAGGAAACCAAGGAGAGCAGGGGGAGTGGGGTCTTGAAGGACCAGGTCACTTCAAGGTCCAGCCAAAGGAAGGGGCCTGGGAAAGACGGCAGAGACAGGTACCTGTGGAGGGGTGACAGGCCCAGAACACATGCTGCCACCTCCTGGCCCCAGAGAATGGTGCTGCTGGGAGATTTCCCGAATTCATCAAGCTGGTTCGTTCACCGGCCCATTCAGACCTTCTATGAGAATAGCTCTCTGGGTGTTAGTGCTTGGATCAGGCTAGAACTGTGTGATGTGATTACTTGCCTCAGGGAGAAGGGGGGACAAGGCACCCCACTTGTAAGGCATGACCTTGGGGCCCCCAGTGGCATAGTGGTTGTAGAAACTGTCTCCCTTCCTCTCTCCTAGTCGTGGAAAAGCCATCTGCACACCGGCAGCTCCAAATTCCGTGACTCAGCCGGATGAAAAGATACGTCCAAATTCATTTGGGATGTTATAACTGTTTCCGTGGCATGGAAGGTTTTTTTTTTTTTATCTTAGGAAAATTTAGAGCTAAATATGGAATTGATGAAGCCATGATATTACATCTGTGTTAAGTATAAGAACAGCCCTTTATTTGGTCCAGATTCTCTCACGATGAGACGTGATTCCAACTGAAAACGTTTGAGTGAGTTGTGATTTGGGGCTTGTGATTTTCAGTTGAAAAGAACAAGAAAACATACACTTAAACCCAGTTATGTGATTTGGGATGTTTTAGAGACCTTAAGATTCATTCCACTTTTAAGAGCCATTTAAGCACTTGGGAAAGTGTGTTAAACAGTCAGAAAAGTAAAGTCGTTTTGAAAGATGAGATTATTCTGTTCCCACATGCTGCTGAAAACGTTTGATGCCATTTGCTCAATGGAGTTTCAAATGTTTACTTAACACAAAATGTTAAAGGGTGCTAGATTCACATGGAAACTAGTAAGATTTATTAAATAAACTTTTAACGTTAAGGAAGAAACTGGTTTTGGTTTTTTCTTGTTTTTAATTTATCACTTTAAGAAAACCAAGAACCACCTCAAAGACACCTGGGCCGGACTTAAGGTGCTGCCATAGCCTCGCTCCCAACCCCAAGTCGAAACCAGCTCGAGAAGGTGGTTTGACGAGGCTGGGGGAGGAACCAGCCAGGACTTACCTGCATTCTGTTGCGACGGATGCTTTAATACGACCCCTCGTCAGGCATCTCAGTCTTCCCCTCCCTCCTTTCCCTGTCCAGCCTCTCTCCTCACACCCCTCCCTCGCCCACCACCTTTTTTTCCTTTCTTTCCTTTCTTTCTTAGTTATCTGTGGACATAAGTTTAGGTAGACGTCCACATACGTTGAAAAGTAAGCTCAGCCATTTCCTGGAACTGGACATTCATTGGTCTGTCATAGCACGTACAGATGGATTTGAGAAGATCTCTTGGCTCTCTGGTCCCATGCAAACCACAGTGTTCCAACCATGACACATTTCTTCTGCAGAAACAAGAAAGGTGTTTTGCTCCCCGCTCGGCCCTTCCAAAGCCAAGGGTCCTGGTAATCTCAGCAGGTGGCCCCGTGCCATGTGAGGAACGGGTGCTCGATACGTATCTGTGGTCTGAGTCATTTAGGAGCATGTGGCTGGGAGCGCAAACTCATCCCGCAAGAAGTGGGGTTCCAGATCTCCTCCTCGAGACGTCTTATAACTTACTTTGAGCATTTGGGCCTCTAGGCGTCATTACCCCACCTGAGACCTGAAAATACAGCCCTCACTAAATAAGCCATCACACAGGAAAATGGGGAGGGAGTCATTTAGGGATATGAAGTGGGTCGGGCCGTGGACACCTGTCATCATTTCCCCAAAACTTCATCCCTGGGACTTGGGCTGGGCCTGGAGGGTCCACATTCAGAAAAGCCAGGTCAATCCATCAGCCAGGACGTTGATGGGACGTGAAATAATGTCTCCAGCTTATAAAACATGGGCTTTTGTTTTGCCTACATCTGTCCGTCTATGTTATGAGTGGTGTAGCAATAAAATGGGAAGGGATTAAAATAACGGCTGGATCCAACGCTGCCTGTTTAGCGCTGCTGGGATAACAGCGCCGTGGGGGGTGCACACTGAGCCCCAGTCTGGAACATTTTGTGCAGATCGCACCCTCCCGTAGCCTTCCAGCTCACGAGCCGTGGCCAGGGGGCGCTGGCCGAGCAGGTGTGCAGTGGAAATTAGTACAACATGCAGCCATTAAATGACACCTGCAAGAGGCCTGGTAAACAGGAGACGAGTATGACACAGTTATCTGTGGCTACGAAACAAGAGAGAAGTTGCTCAGACCGGGACTGATGTAACTCAAAACACCGTCCTCGGTCACAGACGTGCGCGGTCACCCAGACACGCGGCCTGGTGCCCCGATCCACCCTCCGTGGACCTCCCTCAGCTGGTTTTCTGAATCTGGGGGGGGAGGGGGTCAAGGTTTTCTGTTCTTTGTACCACATTTTTATCTCTCTCTTTCCAATCCAGCCATCCGGAGCTTCTGAGCTGTAAGCATATTACAGCTTTTCCTGGGCCGCCCCTAACTCGGCTCAGCATGCTCCGAGTCTGAGAAGACGGTTGCACAGAGCGAGGCCAGGCCCAGGTCGTGGCGTCCTTGCCGCACAGGCTGCCCTCTAGCTGCAGCCTAATCTAATCTAGTAACAGAGCAGCTGAGAATCCACCCACCTCCACGGACTCCAAACCTTTCCCTTGCTTGTCCCAAGTACAGTCTCTCACTTGCTACAGTTCCGATGCACAGAGCTGGGGTGTGCTCTGATCAAGAAATTCATCTCCAAAGGGAAAAACAATTGGCTTCAATTTTCAGGCCTGCTCTCAGTAAACGTAAAAATGTCATCGTATTCCTTTTGAGAGCTCACAAACCAGGTCATCAGCCAAGGATATTTAAGTCACAAACGACAAAGTCCATACAAAACGGGCGTAAGGGAAAACATGGAATTCGTAGGATTGCATCCTGGAATCGTTCAGGGGTCGTGCAGGCTGCCTTCAGGCACGGCGGGATCAAGAGGCTCGGCGTCACCGTCTCTCTGGAGCTTTTGTTTCTGCTTTCACATACGTTGGCTTGGAAAGATGACACCCTGTATCTCCAGTCCTCATTATTGTCACTATAATTCCAGTGGGAAAGGAGGACTTTAAAAAGACCAGAAATATGCACATGTGGCTTTTCTAACACCTGCCTGAGACTTGGGCATCATCAACACCTGCGAAAGGACACACAGACCCTGAGGTGCATAGTACTGGGTGTCCAGGAATGAGGCATCAGGCCCACCCCCCTTCCACTGGCCAAGGAGACTTCTGGTGTCAGTGGTAAGAGAGCCTATCTAATTGCAAATCTGAAGGTTATTGCTGTTTGGGTAGAAATCTCACATTGATGGCTGGCTGGCTACAACCAGCTCCCAGGCAACTTTTTTTTTTCCACTCTGGATTTTTTTTTCTTTTTTGACCCAATATTTTCAAATGTTTTACATCAGGAGATTTCCTAGGAAAAGTTCTCTTTAAAAGTCAGGATTTCTGCCAACACAGGGCTCCCATGTAGACATCCTGCCACGGTTGCAGAGAGCAGTGGTCAGCAAATCCTGCCCCCCAGGCAAATCCAGTGCAAGGCCTGGTGTGGTAAAGTCTTCTCCGGTTCCAGCCAAATCCTTTGTTTACTTGCCGTCTCTGGCTGCTTTCCTGCTGATACAGCAAAACTGAGTCGTTTGGAAAGGCAGACATCCTAGGCTGTTTCTGGAACAGTGGCCCAGGGAGGAGCCACAAAGTGTCCAGGAACAGCCTGCCCTGTGACGCAGGGGTCATGTGACGCTCAGAGCAGGGTGGCAGCCAGACTCCTGCAAACATGAGTGACTGGGAACCAGCGTCTCAGATCTCATCAGTCTTGCAAAAGAGCACTGATTGGATCGCACAAGGAAAGGCCTTTCTAGATGGGCAGCAAAGAGACAAGCAGCCTTCAGATTGGGCATCTCACCCTACCTGCCCCACCAGGGCGAAGCCACAGGAAGCCATCCTCTCTTGGAAAGTCGTCGCCCAGGTAATAACACGCTTCCCCGCCACTGGTCCTTTCATCTGAGCCCCTGGGGGCACTGAGAAATATGAGTGATTTAATGAGTGCCTGTGGGTGGGAAGGCTTTCTAAGCAGCCTGTATCTCGGAGCCCCTGTGGGAGTGGGTGTAATGGGACCCGTTATAATGACAGCCCTGTGGGGAAGGTGTCATTAGGGGAGAATGACACAGGCAAGTCTAACCATGCTGCCACCTAATCTCTGGCCCCCAGGAATGTGGTACAGGCCAGTGACTCATTCATGTCCCTGGTTGGGGGGACTCGGGGGTTGGGTCCTGACCAAAGGAGGCGAGATCAAAGAACTGGAATTCACAGGCTGATGTCCTGGGGGAGACACCCAGGATGGTGACAGACGCAGACAAGCCTGACAGAGGCAGCCCACTCACTCCACAAGGACGCGCTGGACAAAAAGGCAAACCACCCAACTTAGAAGTGGGCAGAAGACGTGACTAGACAGCCGGTTCTCTGCAGAAGACACACAAATGGCCAAGAAGCCCATGAAAACATACGCAACACTAAGTCATTAGGGAAACGCAGAACGGAACCGCAGTGAGAGGCACTTCTTACCCACGGGGTGGCTGTATTTTTTTAAAGGAAAATAACAAGGGTTGTGGGAGGATGTGGAGAAAGCAGAACCTTCCGACGTGACTGGTGGGAATGGAGAACGGTTGCAGCCCCTACGGAAAAGAGTCCAGTGATTCCTTGAAAAGTTAAACAGAATTATCATATGACCCCACAATTCCACTCCGAGGTATAATCCTGAAAAATTGGAATCAGGGACTCAAACTAATACCCGCGCGTGTCCACAGCAGCATGTTTCCAATAGTTAAAATACAGAACAGGGGCTGAAGGATAAACAAATTGCGATGCAGACACACAATGTTCAGCTCTCAGAACAAAGCACACGCCACCATGTGGACGAGGCTTGAAAGCCGCCAGGCGCCAAGGCCTCCTTACTGCAGGAGTCCGTTCCCAGGAAACGTCCAGGACAGAAAAATCCACGGAGGCAGAAAGCAGACCAGTGGGTGCCAGGGGCTGGGGGAGGGGTGGGGAGAGACAGCTAATGGGGATGCGGCGTCCTTTGGGGGTGACGAGAACGTTTGGGAACTAGACAGAGGTGGGCATGGCCTGTCCTTGTGACTGAGCTCCATGCCGCTGAGACTTCACGTGAACACGGTGAAGTCTGTTATGTGGTTTCAACGTCATTCTTTAAAGACTGCTCCTGGTTGAGCTCCTTTACAATAGAAATTATAGCAGCTACCATTCCCTGAGCTCTGACCGTGTGCCGGGCTCCATGCTGAGCAGCGTGTGTGTGTGTGTGTGTGTGTGTGTGTGTGGTGTGTATTGTGTGTATGCGTACACCTGTCCCCTCAGAGAGTCTGTTATTGAAGACTTCCAGCAAAACGACCGGACAAGAGCTTCTACCCTCATGAAATCCTCATTGTGGTGCCAAATGTCAAGATGACAGCACAGGGACAATGGAAGAAATTTAAAGAAAAATGTCTGGATGCGAGCCTGATGGAGGAAGTCAGAGAAAAGGCATTTAGCATCAGACCTGGTCACCGGGGCTCTCATCCTGACTGCAGTTTCCTGACAACGTGAGCTTGGGCAGTTTACGTGTCCTCACTAAGACTCAGTTTCCTCATCTGTAAAATGGGAGCACGGCAGTAATTATTCAGAGTCACCGCGAAGATTAGCTGTCGCTAAAACACATGACAACTAAGAGCCTGGTCCTGAGCTAAGCACTGTGGGTGTTTATTATTCTGGAGGCTGGGCTGCTCAATTTCTCTGGACTCTGTCACCTGTCTCCTAAACCCGAAAACCACAAACATGCAGATTGACGTGGCTCGTCAGCTTTCCAAGGAGGTGCTGCCGCCTCCACTGGGCGAAACTCCCGGCGCACACACAGCAGGCGCGGCATGGGCCGGCCGGCCTCCGGCACTGTCCCCAAAGTGCCGCCAGGTGGCGGCATTTGCACGAGTTACGCGAAGGTCGGGACTTGGAGCCTCCGCTGAAACTCCCGCTCCTGGAGTTGAACCTCGTGTAGTTGTCCCAGTCCGTCAGAGGGGCACCAAAGCTGGTGCCCTACCAGCTCTTCTGGTCCTTTTTGGGTCCACGTGTCTCTGCCCTCCGAGGTGTCTTCGTGCTTAAATCTCTGCTGAGCTCTCTCCTCCCCATGAATACCCTGCAGTGAGCAGCTTGCTCTGGGGTGGGGAGGGCTGAAAAGAGGCGTCCGCCCAGGGCCAAACTAAGCCTGGAAATGCGGCCTGTGGGCGCTGCAGGGCGTGAAGGAGATCACACATGCACACATATGAACACACGTGCATGCATACGTACAAATGCATGTGAAAACACGCACACATGCGTGCACATTCACAAACACACACACATACACAAGCACACACGTGTACACAAAGCACATGCACACACATGCACACACATACAGGCACCCACAGGTACCTAATGCACACGTGCACACACAAACACATGTGTACACATGCACAAATACACACGCACACACATACGCAGGCCGCCCCCTAAAGCTTCTGAACCTGCCAATCCTTCTGCCTTCTCACACTTCTCACCTGGCTGAATGCCGTGCACAGGTAACAGGCAAGGTGGGGACGGGTGGCGGGTCCGGCTCTACTGTTGGGGGCCTCTACTGTTCCCAAGGGAAGGTGGCGCAGAGAGGGGTGAGGGCCAGGGAAGGTGAAGGGACTGGGATCGCAGGAGAGGAAAGTGAGGAGCGATGCCGGCAGGAAACCAGGCATGCGTGGCTTTCTGTCCTGCCCCTGCAGTGGCCTGAAGCGGGTGACACCAGAAGGTGGAATGTCAAAGGCCAGAGTCCCTCAGGTTAGCGTCAGTCAGAATGACCCGGACCCAGAACAAGGCAGATTAGGGGCAGGAGAGGAGTGCCCCCCGGCCACGTGCCTGTCCGGGGAGGGATTTATGGCTGCCATCTGCACTCTGAGGAACAGAGGGAGGGAGGAGCACGGAGCACGAAGGAGCAGCAGCACCTCCTGCTCCCTGGATGCCCGCCCAGAAGCTTCCAAGGGCTTCGTGAAAAGGCAGGAAGTTCAAGATCCTCTTAATGAGTTTACTGAGCCTTCGGAATATCAAGTATTTGTTTTCCTAAGACTGGAAAGAAAGGGTGGACGGCCGGCCCCCTCCTGGCAGCCCAGCTGGTTTGTCCTCAGTTTGCTCGGGCCTCTGAAGAGCTCACGTTCATCAAAGGCCTTTGGCACCTGAGGCCCCCAGTTACCGGTACAGCCCGGGGCTTTGGTAATCCGCTCAAATCCCCAGGCCAAACACTGGCACCAAACAGCCCTGCTACAGCACGGCTTTGAACTTCAGTCCCAGGAGGAGGTTTGGCTGAGGCAGGACGGGCTTTGAAGAGGAAGTGACTCTGTCCTGGTCTGTGGGACACTAGGGTGAGCCTGGGCGTGACTGTCCTCGGGCTGCCCACCAACCCTCAGAAGCTCCGCCTCCAGCTCTCAGACCTGGATTGCTCCCAGGGGAGTCGCAGCTGGACCTGCTTTGTTCCTCCAAGGTTTTTGTGATGTTATTATTTTGGCATGCTTTAGGGCCTATGGGAAAAGTACAAGGATAGCATGGGAATTCCTGGGTACCCCTATGCAGACACCCCAAATAGTAACGTCTCAGCGTCTTACCACGTGGATTCCTCCCTCCGTCCCTCCTGCCCGCCCTCCCTGTCTGTCTTTACACACACACACACACACACACACACACACACACACACAGAGTTATAATTTTCCCTTAACCTTTTAAAATCTCATCTCTGATGATATAATTAAACTCACTCTCCTCATACAAAGCAAAAACATCCAGGCAAAAAGCCCCGCGTTGCCACACCCCCGCCCCATTTTGTCCCCTGCCCCCTGCCCACAGCTGGAAGCATGGGGCCCCCTCATTCTGTGACGTATTTTCCTATATCCTGCAACTTGTTTCATTCACTCAACAATTTATCTCCGAGATCTTGCCAAGCCTGAACATAAAGTCTGCATCGTTCTTTTTTAACTGGTGCCATTTTTTCTCATCAGATTGGCCAAAACATTACAGTTTGATGCTATCAGGAAGGAGGAAAGGTGTTGGGGAAACACTCTCACGGGCAGGCGGGATGTGAATTAGCTGGGACGCTCGCTGGAGGCGATTTGGCAAAGCTGTTAAAATTCAAAGTGTGTACCACCCACACCACAGCTCTCGGTCCCCAATGCAGGCACCTGGGACACGCAGCACAGCTCCCCACAGCTCTGCTCACAGAGCTAGACGCGGAATGGCAATGACTGGGGGGTGACTAGGAAGGCCCTGCCACTGCGGGCTCTCCACCCTGCTGCACATGACAACCCTGAGCAGGTGCTTTTACAAACAACCATGCCGGGGACACATCCCCAGAGATTGTGTTTCATTTGAGTTTTGGTGGGACTCAGGCGTCAATCACTAGATAATTCTAATGTTCAGCCGCCATGCAGAACCAGCCCAGAACCTGCTCTGAAATGACCTCAACATGCAGTATCCTCCACGGGCCTGCAGGGGGCGTAAGTGAGCAAGATTTGGGTAAAAAAGGAAAAGCCAGAGTCACCTGATGGTTTCATTAGCCTGTCCCTGCTGCTATACGGGGTGCTGTTTTTCAAGTTCGGGGAACTTTGCAGATCTGGCTCCTCGATTCCATCCAAATCCCCACTGACCAATGTGGAGCCTCCTAATGGATCTTCCACCCCATCCCCCTGAGCAGGGTTGTGCACTGCACAAGGCACCTGGTGATGATGACGGTGATGATGGTGGTGATGGTGGTGATGGTGGTGATGGTGATGGTGATGGTGGTGATGGTGATGGTGGTGATGGTGATGATGGTGATGGTGATGGTGGTGATGATGGTGGTGATGGTGATGGTGATGGTGATGATGATGATGGTGGTGATGGTGGTGGTGGTGATGGTGATGGTGGTGGTGATGGTGATGGTGATGGTGATGATGGTGGTGATGGTGATGATGGTGGTGGTGATGGTGATGATGGTGGTGATGGTGATGGTGATGGTGGTGATGGTGGTGATGGTGATGTTGGTGGTGGTGATGGTGATGATGGTGGTGATGGTGATGGTGATGATGATGGCGATGATGGTGGTGATGATGGTGATGGTGGTGATGGTGATGGTGGTGGTGGTGATGGTGACGGTGGTGGTGGTGATGGTGATGATGGTGGTGATGGTGATGATGGTGGTGGTGATGGTGATGGTGGTGATGGTGATGGTGGTGGTGGTGATGGTGGTGGTGGTGATGGTGGTGATGGTGATGGTGATGGTGATGATGGTGATGGTGATGGTGATGGTGATGGTGGTGGTGGTGATGATGGTGGTGATGGTGATGGTGATGGTGATGATGGTGGTGATGATGGTGATGGTGGTGATGGTGATGGTGATGGTGATGGTGGTGATGGTGGTGATGGTGGTGATGGTGATGGTGGTGATGGTGGTGATGAAAAATATGAAGATGGTGATGGTGGTGATGGTGATGGTGGTGATGAAAAAGATGATGATCCCTGCTGAGCGCATTCTAAGGGCCAGGCACTCTGCTAACATCTCTAACTGTGTGATTTCACATACTCCATGTGTGAACCCCGTGAGGTAGGCATTCACATCCACTCCACTGTGAAAATGGGGAGAACAGAGGAGTAACATGGTTAATCTGACCCTTTCCAGAACACACAGCTAGCGAGTGCAGAGCCAAAACCTGAGGCAGGACTGTCTCTTAGGTCTGTGGTTCCCAAAGTGTGTTTGCAAGGTACCGTGGGGCCCTCCAGCAAACTCACAGCAGCACCATGCAAATGTTTCAGATTTTCAAGGAAAACGACTGCCTCTGTCGAACGCCCACAAACTACTTACATTAAGCATTTGGAACTACTTAATAAGTGAAACCGTTAAGTATTTCTTTGGGGCTAGGGTGCCATGAAAACATTACTAAGGCAGCTGAGGAAATTTGGGGAGGCCTGCCTTAGACCTTTCCTCTGTACCATATGCAGTGCTGGGGTCACCCGCTGCTGAAATACCTTCCTCGGCTCCCTACGACCACAAGAAGTAAGCCTCAACTCCCATCCTGGCCCTCAGTGCCACAGAGGGACAGTTCAGCATCCCACAACTAAGATTCAGCCAAACAGGACCCTGGACATTCCCCGCTAAGCTCTGCCTCGGCCCTTCCTCCTGAAACAGCATGTCCCCCCCTCAACTCACTCCTCGAGGCCGACTCCAGGGCCACCTTGCTGGAGTGACTTTTCAGATACCTCCCCCTGGCCTCCAGGTGCTTTGCTTACTCTTCAGCCTAGCTCTGGAGGATCTGGAGAGCAAGGACCAAGCCTTGGCATCTTGGTATTTCCCCAAGTCCCTGCGTGTGCTGTGCATTTCCTATTAAAACGCCAGCTTCTGTGTTCGAGGACCCATAGCACAGTTGAGCAGGTTGTACACTGCACAAGGCATCTGCTTGTGTGAAACATGGGTCTCTGTGCTCATGGAGAGCTCAGTCTCAATAAAGAACATTCATGACCAATAACGTTTACATAGTATGAGGTTGGTACAGAGGTAATTGCAGTTTACAAGGTTAAAAATAATTGCAAAAACCGTAATTACTTTTACACTAACCTAATACTTATTGGATGTCCGATATCACTCACAGCACTTTACATATACAGGGTCACTGGATTGTCAACTCCATCCAGTGAGGCAGGTACCACTATTTTTACCATTTTGCAGAGGAGAACACAGGGGCATAGAGAGGGTGAGTCATTTACCAAAGCCAACCAGCCTCTGGGGACTCAAGCTGGGATTCGAACCTGGGCAGCCGAGCTACACAGCCCCTGCCCTGAAACACTTAGGCAAACACCAGAGTCTGCCCCCAAAGGAGAAGCACAGAGACCATCCGGCTGCATTACAGGGGCGCTTGTCTTGGCCTGTACATTAGGCAAGGGTTTTCTGTCTGCACTCACCCCCGAGGTCAATTCCATCCACACACGGACAACTCCAAATTTATTTCTCAGACTCAGGCGTGCAGCTGAGATGCCTCAGACACAGCCCAGCCCGGCCTCCCGCTGTCTGCAGAGAGCGGCAGCTTCTAATTCAGAGGAAAACTCACCCTGGGCCAGCCCAGGGTCTCCTTCATTAAGAAGACAGAGAAGAATGCTTCCTGGCCTGCTTCTTTCTCTGCTGTCACAAAAGAGGGCTACAGACCTGTGGGTATGCTGCAGTCACAGCCCAGAACTCTGGCAGGGTCCCCAGTTCACCCACTTCAGGGCTGAAAGTATGGTGACAGGGGGACCTTCATTGCCAGCCCCCATTCTGACCCTTCGAGGCAGATAGCCAGCTCTTGTTGGAGCACAGCTCTTGCTAATGGATTGATCAACAAACTCCTTGAGTCCGCCTTATTCCACGTGACGAGGAGAATTAGTTTTGCCCAAACTTATGACTGCTGAACAGTTTGTAGGGGAAGGCTGTCAGGTGCTGTCCGGGGAGGTGGTGAGCTGCCAACTTCAGTAGTGTTTTCCCATCACGAGGACCCAGGTGACACGTTAGCACTGGGCTTTGAGAGGGCTATTGGAAAGCCAGTGTTTACGCAAAGTGGCTTAAAGCTTGAAGAAGATGGAAAGCATTATGTGTGTCTATTAGAACCAGACAGGTGCATAATTCAAGTGCACCCAGTGTGTGACCGTAGGGAGTAGTGGGGACTGGGGCAAACTGGAGATGGTAGAGAGGGGTGCTGCTACTCAGCTCCGGCTGGGTGTTGCCACTGGTCAAAGTATGCCAGGTCTTTCCATTTTTTCACCTGATGTTGAAATCTAACTTTTTGATGTAAATTCTCCTGAAGTCTAAATATTGTCAACTAAATTAAAAAATAAAAAAGAAAGAAATGTAACTTCATACCAGCACACAGGACACATCTGTGGGCCAGGTTTGGCCCAGGGGCTGCTGGTTTGCGATTTCTGCTTGAATTCGCAATACACTGCAGTCTATGAGAGTAGCAAGAGCCATGACGGCCACTCACAGACGCAGAGAGACGCGAGATGCAGTAGACACACACACACGTGCACACACACACACACGCACACACGTGCACGTACATGCACTCACAATGAGAACAGTTCAGTTAGGTTTTATTCAAAACCGAGCCCTCAGAAAATGCAGAAGGAAGCTCTTTGAGTTCAGAGAATGTGTTTAGCCGTGACGCCTAACGTGCGGGGGGCGCTTACCGTCTTCCAGGCAGGACGCGGCGGTGCGCTGAGCCCCTGCCGCTCTCCCTCAGGCCTCTCCTGGCAGCCCTGCTGCCATCGCCTTCTCTTGCAGTTGGGGATCCGGATAAAGCTGTTCGTTCATGGCCCGGCATCGCCAACCGCTCCTGAGACGTGCGGGGGCAGATACGCTGTGCAGCCCACAGAGTGGGTGCTCTCACCCAAGGTTCAAAGGACACTCCTGTCCTTCTCTGGAAGGGACTGTCCCCCTGTGAGGACAGAGCCCCAGAAAGCAGTTTCCAGGCTCTCGGCCTCACATAGAAAGGTGCTGGCTCGGGTAGTAAATGGCCATCAACTGTGATCAGATGGCCAGCAGCTGTGGCTACTTGGCCGTCAGTTGTAACCAGTGAGCCATTGGCCACTAATATAACTGCTGTGGCTACGCTAGCAAAAGAATGGGGGCTAGCAAGAAGATGGTGGCTGGCAAGCGCGGACTGCTGTTAGGACGGCGGGTTGCAGATTATGTAGATCCTGCTTCCTGTGTCTCCAGCCCAGCCGCCAGCGAAAATATATTGGTTTGACTCCCCTACCTATGGCTCCGTGGGTGTTCCTTTTTGGCCTCACCATGTCCTGCGTTCTTAGGTGGGGAGCGGGAGCTGAGACCCTGCCGGACACCCCCCATGACAAATGGCACAGCGAGCAGGGTCCCCTGCGTGACACCCCCGCACACTGAGTGCCAGCACATGACACTCCCACACCCTTCTCCCCCCCGCGGACCTCCGAGAGATGGCTGCATCCGGCCCCAACCTGTTTATGCAGGCATATCCTTTCCTGTCGGTGGGGGATTTAATGAGATAAAACCTTAACCAGTGAACTATGAGGGCAAAAATCATCTCTGTGAAAAATACGTGGGATGCTCTGGAAAGACTTAAGAACATTGTCACCAAAAACTTGCCTTCAAAGTGAATATGGACCAGACAACTGAACTATCTGAGCGAAATATCACAAAATGCGGGAAAGAATCAGGTGCCAAGCGTTGGTTTCACTGCCCTTCCCAGACAGACACGTGCCATTGCACAGGTGCCTTTTGGATGTGGTTATGCAACAGAGAACCTGGGACACCTGTCAGCTGGCACACACCCCAAGAAAAAAAACACGTTCCTGCATCAGGCTATCGGCAAACAAATGCACACTTCTGTGTTTTTCAGTTAAAACACGAGATTTCGGCCTTGGCGCATTGACTCACCATCACACCAGGTGAGGGCGGGGGTGTTGCCTGTTCTCCAGTC
Organism: Rhinolophus hipposideros; assembly: GCF_964194185.1. NCBI lineage: Eukaryota > Metazoa > Chordata > Mammalia > Chiroptera > Rhinolophidae > Rhinolophus > Rhinolophus hipposideros. The sequence goes on along the minus strand of NC_138070.1, from coordinate 1,363,044 downwards.
ATCGGCTGCTTTCTAGAATTTCCACAGCTGACATCATGGAATTCTGACATGGGCAACACAAGTGATTTCTGAATCCCACCAAGTGTCCTTATTAGCAAACCCAGGCTCCTCAGGCTCCCGTCACAGCGTTGGTGGGAGAAGTCTCTGCACAGACGCCATACATTTGTCTCCCCTGGTCTCCGACATTCAGGCCCTGGCTACTTTTTCCTTAACCAAGACTTCCGCTCCTACCCGGAAGGCACAGAGCGTGGAGGACGTGGGGGTGGCAGGCTTGTAACCAGGTGGGACACAAGCATGTTTAGAAAATATGCCTTGATTTGAAGAGCAAAGAGCGTGCAAGAAGCCCCCTGCCCCGACTGAATGTCCTTGCCAAGGACAGAAAGCAGGCAGGTGGGCTCCCTTTGCTCTCACATCCCTTGGGGGTGAACCGCCTCAAACAATATTTATTTAATCCACAACTCCCTTTGAGTGGTTAGCCTGGGAATAAATTACATGCAGGTCTTCTTGGGCAAAATGCCCACATCCATCTCCAGACTTCAAAATCCCCCCTTTGAGTCTCGCTGTGGATTCAAAGGGCACTTTGGACGATGGTGATTCAGACGCACAGAGAAAACAATAATATTTTCTGGGAAAAGCTGGGAGAGGTCACTGCTTTGTTTCCTCTCCTTTCTGTCTGTCCTGCTGATAAAGGTTTGGGTGACCTGACTTTTTCACTGGAAGCAGCGCCAAATGAACATAGCTGAAGTGCCCCAGGCCGAAATAATTTAAAGACTGTTTTTAAAGGAATTCCTAGATGAAAAGTTTTTTGCCGCCCCCTCCCCCCCGGCCTTTATAGGGATGACACTGGAGGACATTCAAAGCAAAGGGGTTCAGGGTGTTAGAGTCAAGCTGAGAGTTTTTTTAAAACCTCGTTATGTGGTTGGATATTTGCAGAAACAACAAGCATTCCTCGTGCCATAGGACTACAGAACGCCTTCAGTCTTCTACTGAAGACTGTAGGGATTGGGGGGATTGAACAGTGTCCCCCCAAATTCATGTGCACCAGACCTTGCCCATGTGACCTCACCTGGAAACAGTGTCCTTGCAGACGTAATTAATTGCGGTCTCTGGTTGGGTGAACCTTACATCCAGTGATGGGTGTGTCTATAAGAGAAAAGAGAGGGAGATAGGGACACAGACGGATGCAGACACAGGCCATGTGACCCCAGGGGCAGAGACCGGAGGGATGAGGTTGAAGAACAGCCGGGGCCCCCAGGAGCTGGGGGAGCAAGAAGGAGGCTCCCCTGAAGCCTCAGGAGGGAGCCCGGCCCCCGGACCCCTTGGCGGCAGACTTCTGCTGGCCCCAGCACTGGGAGCATACATTTTGGTAGCTTTCATCCTCCCAGTTTGCTGTAATTTGTTTCGGGTGCCCCAGGAATGCAACACAGCAGCTCCGCCTCCCATTGAAGCACGTCCGCCTCTAAAATGTGTGCGGTTTCTGACAGCGCGAGGTTCCTTCCTCCTGTGGGTCTTTTTCTCCTGTTTCTCTCTGTACTTCTGCCTGCGGGTTCTTTCCCGATAAAATCTAGATTCACTCTGTCCCGCAGGCAGGAGCCCTGGGGTCAGACTGGGTCCAATCCTGATTTCACACTCTGAGCTGCTGGACCTTGGGGCAGGACATTCATTGCCCTGAGCTCGGTTTTCTCACCTATAAAAGGGGCATGGTGACAGTCCCTAATTCATGGGACGGGGACGCATGGGCCTGAGTGGATGGAGTACCCTGCTCTTACCAAGTACAGGTGAGTGGTTCTAACAGTGACGACAGTGGCATGTACGGGCCGTCGCCATCCAGGGCGGGCTTTGAGCAGAGCAGGCACGGGCCCCAGGCCTGCAGCGTCCCTGGGTCCAGCGGGGAGCCCTGCTCACTAGACCCCCTGCAGCCAGCAGGCTGATGGCTGCTGCCATCCTTATCCCAAACACCAGGCCCACTGCCAGCTAGCTGGGTGTGGTGGTTCCAATTGGCGGCCGGGACCTGCCCAGACTTTCCAGCCGAGACCGAGCAAGCACTGGGCGCAGATAAGCATCTGAGTTTGCAAACAAAGCAGCCGGGATGTTAGCTCAGCCTCCCGCCTCCCCGTGTTACGGCGGCTCCCAGGTGCTCAGAAGTGCGGCCAACGGCCAACGTCTCCAGGAAACGAGAGGCGAGCCCTGGGCCACCCACAGCCGCTGTGGGCACAGCTCACCCATGGCCCAGGCCACCCCTGCGTCCAGCGCACGAGGTGGGCGGAGAGCAGAGACGGCCTGGCTGGGAAGACGCTGAAAGGCAGACAGCACAAGAAGGTCGATTTTGAGAACATGTATGGTGTTTCCACCATCCTGTGAGTAATAACAGCAAACAGTCGCTTGTCTCTTTATTTTTTTCTCTTTTGTTCTTGAATCTTATGTTTTCGTGCAAGCTGTAAAGACATTTGGTGTAAGTCACAGGAAACAGGACTCCAAGAAGCGTGAACCCTAATTGATTCTCTTTAATTTCCCCGATGGCAGGAAGTACAGGAAAGGAAAACCGGAAGGGAGATGGTTTGCTCCACTGCAGTGAGGCCCTGTGATGACTTCTCCGTAATTCTAGCTTCATTGGCCGAGAAGCCAAGAACACGCGAAATAAAAACCCGGTTCCCAATCACAGAAGTCATGTTCTGGAACCACTAAATTATGACCGTGGTGACTGAACACTATGAGCATAACATAAAAAACATAACATAAAAATAAGCAGAAAAGACTTTTCAAAAAGGTCATTCGTATTTGGTCAGCCGACACTGAAAATAGCCTCTTGCTAAGGACTGAGAAGGTGACAGCAGGAGCCGGTGTGTGATGGAGAAGAGGGCATTTCCATTTTTTGTGACATAGCTAAATTACTTTTCAAAGCTACATTTGAATATTAAGAACATACTGTGGGTTTTGACATTCCTACAAGGAGAAGACGACTTCTTCCAGCCATATTATTGTCATCCAAGCAACACTGCTGCCGGGTTTTGCACTATAGACGATTGTTGGTATTAGTGCAAACCTGGAAAATCAAACCACGACAATTTCCTCTCCTCTCTGACCGGAGAGATTACATCACCATTCATTCACCCTTTTTGTTTGTTTTGTTATAGACTGTTTTTGAAAGTCTCCAGACTTCCTGTAGACTTGTTTGTTCTCCAAACTCTTCTTATCCACTCGCCCTGTCCCGGATTAGACGGGTCCGCACAGGGCCCACTGTAATGGGCCCCTCCCTCCGAGTTTTGTTTCCTGAGGAGCTAGATGGCCATGAAGCCAAATGAAGACACACAAATGATTGTGATGGTGACGATGAGCGCAAAGATGGCAGATGCCATTTTCAAATGCATTACATGCCAGGCGCAGTACCCAGCGGCCTACATGCGTTCAGTCATTCACCACTCACGACAGTTTCTATTGTCCAGATGAAGAAACTGAGACTTAAGCCATTTGTCTGAGGTCACACAATTGGTAAGAATCAAGCACTGGTCTCTTTGGCCCTAAAACCCATGTTCTTAATCACGTATACATATTGCCTCCAGGGGGTTAAAGAGACGATGGAGGAATATAAAGAAAAAAGAGAGAGGGTGATAAAGACACACAGGTGAAACAAGTCTCGTGGGCACAACAACCGTGAAACAATGAGGTTTCATCTTTGCTCAGAAGCTTGTGGTATCGATGGTTGAGGAAGTCGCCCACACACACCAGGCGGTTACACAGTAAAATCGGGCAGGAGGTGAGCAAATGCCAAATGAATGCGTCGCTAAAGTTACCAGGAGAAAGAGATCCATAGAGATTGGGGTGGAGAGGAAAGTCTTCTTGGAGGAGGTGGCCGTGAATCAAGCTTTGGGGGTTGTGGAGTCTTGGAAGAATGACAATTCCTTGGTACTCCTCCCTTCGAGAGACATCCCCTGAGAATCTGGGCTGGCTCTGACTGCTTCACGCCACGAGGACAGCAGAAGCATTGTTCTGTGATGCTTGAGTCTGGGTCCCACGCGGCTGTGCAGCTCCTCGCTCACTACGGGCACACTCGTGGTTGCTGCCGGGTCAGAAGCTCAACTACCTTGACCCCCTCCCTCCGCCCATACTGAGGGCATCACCTGTAGACGCTGATAGACAGTCTCAGCTCTGCTGAAGTGCTCAGAGCAAGAACATTTTGCAATTCAGCAGCATGTTAATAACCACCTTAGAAAAATGCAATGCACAAAGCAAGACCGCTGTTTAAAAATATTATTTCTAGATTATTTGTTCTCACAATCAGAGTTGGGTTCAGATCGAAGAGAATTAAGTAGTAGAACTAATTATTATGACTACCTTACTGGTAGTTTATTTTCCTGGTGTTACGAGGATTCTGGAGGAGAGAAACCAATTTCTTTCCCCCTCTCCTTGCTGCACTGTTTATATGTGATGCTTGTCCTCATGGTTGCAAGACAAGCAAGCATTGCAACCATGTTCCAGGAGGTGAAAGGTGAAAGTCAGCAGGCACGGCCAGAACAGCCTACACCTGTTAAAAGAGTTTTCTTGGAAGCACCACCCACTAATATCTGCTTCTATCCATTGGCCAGTACTGACCACAGGACTACCACTAGCTACGAGGGAACCTGGGAAATCGAGTACTTTAGGCACGTGCCACTCCCAAACAAATTCCATTTCTACTACAGAGGAAGAAGAGGGGACTGAGTTTTGTTGATCTGTCTTCTGAAATTATCCCACTGGATTAGGAAGCCCCACCAGGACCTGTGGGTTAAAGCCCCCAGCTCTGATAAGCCAAGAAAGTTCAAATGCAGAAACTCTTAAGATTTATGAGTCAGGAACAAACTCAGGGCAAATACGTTGCAACAGGTCTAGAGAAAGAAACGCACTTTGCTTCCAAAATTCATTTAAGGAAATTAGAGAAATGGGTGGAAGAACCCAGGAGGCTCCACTCCATCCTCTGCCTGGGCGATGCCTGCTTCCTTCTTTCAGATGTCCTTCCCAGTCGGGCTGGAAGTAGATTGCTGCCGAGAGTACAAGAGTACCAGAGTAGTCTTCAGAGGCTAATTGATGTCACTCTTGGGAAAATTATCTTGACAATCAGCCCTAAGTTCCCTTCCCTTTCATCCCCTCACTTTGAATAGTTCCCGCCCGCCTCCTTGGATCCCCATGAAAAGTCGGTTCCCTCCTTGATGTTTCTCCTGGTTGACGCTTATCACAATGGTTTCCATCATCACAAGCCAAGTGGCTGCAGTGCTCACGGGTGTAGGGAGCTCACCTGGCCAAAGGCAGTGAAACGTCATTGGTGGTGGGACTTGGGAGGGGGCTGGGAAGCTACCACAAGTCATTAAAAATAATTTAGTTGCAGGTAACAATTACGCCCCAGCTGGATGGCTTTCTTCCCATCCACTGAGACTGCTACGGGCCTCTCCCTGCTCCTCTGAGAAGGGGGATGGAGAATGACAGCAGAAGCCTAAAATGATGATGAAATTCTGGACATGAGGTTTTTGATCATCTGGCACACTCACAAGGAGACCAAGTCGAGGCACAAAGAGAGATAAGGGTGACGAGCTCCGCGGGCCCCTCCGTGGACCACAACGGGTCCCTGTGACCCACGGACTCAGCCATCATTTCCTGGGGGTACCCCACAAGATCCCCATAGGAGCTGCACAGTAAATGCCTGGCAGGCTGACCTGGTACCGACAGTGAGTGAGTAGTCTGGGTGCGAAGGAGTGCCATCTAAAGAGTGCACTGTCACCCAGCCCCTGCCAAGGGTCACCACGAAGCAATGAGGGTGAGAAGTAGCACAATCTTGGATTTTTCAAGAAAAGCAGGAAGTCAAAACGTTTACTTGAAATTTATTGGTTTTTTTTTTTGTTTGTTTGGGTTTTTTTTATTAGCAATTTAAAAAATTTGAACACTGTGCAAGTCAAACAAATATCTGAAGACAAATTTGGTCCTCGTGCCACCAGCAGACACCCCACCCAATATCCACGTTGATCTGGTAGATACGTGACCCATTGGTGCCTCTATCTCAGGGACGGGGTTTTCCTGGTGTTGGGTTTTGTTGTTGTTGCTGTTTGTTTTCTTTTAGTGCTTTGGGCCCTGATTGAACCTTATTATCTGTCAATCAGATATCTGACCCTTATTCCTTCAAAGTAAACATATCTCCCATGTGGGCAACATTTGTGCTTTTTAAAATGATTTAATATTTTTCATCACATTCAGTCTCCACAAAATTGGGGGTGGACTGAGTCATCTAACTTCTAAATAAAACATAAACGACTTAAGGACTTGTGTGCCACCTGACCACTGCGAGATTCATGCCTCAAACTACGGATTCTGCCTGTTCTTGAGAGTAGATTGGAACGACCTACAAGCTCCTTTCCAAGTCTTTCCAAGACTCCTAATTCTAGGTTCTCTCTCCTGAACCACACCAAGCCTCCGTTTCTGTGATTTATTCTCATGAAACACACACAAGGAGGCTTGAGAATGATGGGCACACAGGCCTAGAATCCCCCAGTGTGTTGCCTGCTGGCATGACACATTATCCAGTTGGGTCAACCCAAATTCCTCAGCATCCAGCCCCCCATGTCAGGGAGCATTCTTTGCTTGTTGCTTGTAGCAACACCTTTGTCTCGTTAAAGCAAAGCATATTTTCCTGGAACTCCACAGGGCGCTCCCATAACCAGTGGGAGGCTGGAGGACTGGTCTTGGGAAAAGAAACTGGCTCCAGACACATCTGCGGCAGGAAGAGCTGTAAGGTCTCATCAGCTGTCACTGGGATTAATTCATTTTTAAAAATGTGTCCTAGCAAACATCACTCAAGCTTGAGAGCCATGGGAGAAGAGCTCCAGCTGGCTCAGTTTGGATACCTTGCCCATGCTGTGGTCAGAGGATGGAGGGCAACTGGACTTGTTGAGCCCAAGCATGCATGTTGTGGGGAGATTTCCTTAAGAGATTGCTTTCTGAATCCATCCTCCTCTCTGCCCTCCTCCCTGGCAGAGAGCGATCCCACATTTCCCAGCCTCCTTTGCAGCTAGACATAGCTGTGTTCCCCAGTCCGGGCCAGCAGAATGTAAAAGAAGGGGTGGGACCTGGCCCACAGGACATCTCACTTGGTCTCTCCCGTGCTCTCTCCACCCTTTAGCTCACCAGGATGTGGGTGCCCTTGAAGGTGATCTTGGAATCTGCATGTTAAAGAAGGTGGCAGGTTGCTCAGCCTGGGCCCCTGAATGACTGCATGGAGCAGAGCGCCCCACTCGCTACTGCCTCAAACAAGACACACACTCTATCAAGCTGTGCTGCAGCCTCTCCGGTTGATTTGCTAGGGAGCCTCGTCTACCTTCATCCATAAACACTATTGCCAGAATAAGGGACGTCGTCACTTGGAGCCTAGAAAACGTGTCCACTAGATTCACAGAGAAACAATAAAAGTGAACCTTTAAACTGACATACATGACAGGGCTGTCCCTTCCATGACTCAACATGTCGGGAAGAATTTGGGCAATTAGAACACCCGGCTTCTCAAGTGCCAGCTGTACCCGGCCACAGGTACCATGGATACTCCTCACTGACCCTGTGAGGAGCCCAGTGAGACAGATGTCCCTGGGTCCTCCCCGCCCCCGCTGGTCTGTGAATTCAAATAAGGCTCCATTAGTTGGGCTGTTGTCACTGCTGAGCACTGATTTTCCTCTCGTCCTCAGGCACTTCTTTTGCCTAATCCAGGGATAACAGGAGCCAGAAGAGGGTTTATACACCTTCTCCCTTGCCCTTGAGGTTGCTGAAAAAACATAACTCAGAAACCTGGCCCCACCGGGGGAGTTGACACTCTGACACAGGGACACAGGACCTTTTTGAACACTTGTGGGAAAATCAGGATGAGGAACGGCTGGCCCGTGCAAGCCCAAACACAATCATGAATTTTGCACACATCAGTGGATTCTGACTCTGTTGCCAATTAAACCCTCCGTGGGGGGCCTGCAGCCCACTTCATCTTCGCTGCCAAAGACACAATCCCCCCAAACTCCACAGGGGTAGGGGGTGGAAACTCTGTTACAAAGACATCCCAAATCCTACTCGACTTCTCTGAAGTTTTCATAATTCTTTTGCAGTCTACTCATTCCTCACGCTGCCCAGGAGAGTAAGGAATGACCAGATAAATTGAGGGAAACAAGTTGCCAGAAGTAGGAGTCGTGTATTTAAAATGCCTGAAAATGGGTAGTCTCGCTACCCAAAGGGTGTGTGTGCGTGTACTATGAATTCAAAGGGAACTTCTGAAACAATAATGAAGAGGATTTGGGAATTACATAAGTCGTGGTATGAAATTTTACCAATAACATCATTTAGAATCAAAAGGTGGTTGAATTTTCTTTCCTTCTTTGTTTCTGTTTTAAAATGAGAACAGCCACGGGGTTATAAAGTCAAAATTATATTTATAATAATCTTCTTTTAAAAACTTAGCTTAAAAATAAAACTGGCCCCAAGTTTAGTTATTGAGCTGGAAGCAATTCAGCTCCCTCCACCCCCATGTGGGCCTGGAGGAAGCCCAGGCTTTGGAAATGGGGCCTCCTGGTCCCAGATCAGCGCCGCCCCGAGCCTCAGAGACTCTGGGGTCCCGTCTGTGAGATACAGACAATCGTGTAAACCTACTGTGAAGTTCCCAGCACACAGTGGCCGCTCATTAAATGTCAGTGATTATTATCATTATTAGCAAGGAAATTTAAACAGAGCTTAAACTACATTTCTTATGAGGACTTAACTCCTTGGCTTGTAAAGAAAGTTTCTGGTTGGTCTGGTAATGTCTGGTAGAAAAGAAATAGATGTGAACCAGCCTTTGTGGGCTGTTGCTATTTATTCATGCACAAGAAATTTCATAGTCATTATTGTATTTTTTTCTCATTACAGCCCTGTGAGGCTGGTAGGACAGGTATTTTCTCTATTTTCTCTTTATTTTACAGAGGAGAAAGCTGATGATATTTTATATAAATGATGCATGTATGATTACATATTATGTTTTATAGATAATCAGTTTTCTCCTCTGCAAAATATATCTCTGTATGTTACACATGTACATATGTGTACATGCGTGATTACATATGTAAACATATACGTACATGTGGGTACATGCGTGTACACACACAGCCCAAGGTCGCGTCGACAACAGGGGTTGGTGATGACCATTTGCTGATTGTACACGTGGTGCTTGAGCAGAAGCTTCACGTATGGGCAGAACTGCACGAGGGAGCGTTTTTGAACAGGAACCAAACACAGAAGACATAAAAGTTGATACAACCAAATGGATACAAGTCTAGGGACCACGACAAAAGTGAAAAGGGGAAGAAAGGACGTGCCATGCGTGTCACAGGCAATGGGTGGGTGTCCAGAACACCTCAGGCACTGCAGTGAAGAAAAAAGAAAAGGAGCTTAACAGCCAAATGGGCAAGGATATACAAGGCAGGACACAGAAGAGGAAATATCACAGCAAATGAAAAGATGAGGACGCTTCCTAACAATCAGAGATGAAACTGCAATAAACGACGTGAGGGAAGCAGGAGGGCGCTAAGCACACGGGCCTGGGGCAGGGCCGAGAGGCACAGCTGTTGGATGTCGTGGCGGCAGGTGGTGTAGTCAGGCTGGTACCGTCCAGCTGTCAAGCACGTTGCCCACTGCCAGCGGTACAGGCCGCCTCCGGCTGATGGAACCCATCAGAATGGACGCAAAGGAGCTCACTGGCTCAGCGGTGGCATGGGGAAACCCAGCCTGACCAGGCTTCCAAAACCCTGTGCCACGATACGTGGTAGAGCTGCGTGGCAGAGCCTGCCCAGCGGGGGCCATCACCTCTGTGCTCCCCGGAAACGTCACAGGCTGACGCTGGGGACAGCACCTCCAAATCCCGCTGCCCCTGAGCCCAGCTCCGTCTGACCAGCAAAGTGTGTTCATGCCAAGCCGCCCTCCTCGGACTGCTCACCTCCAAATCCCGTCCCCTCCTACACCCGGACCCAGAGAATCGGAGCTACACGCAGAGGCTGCAGGAGCCCTTGCTGTCCCCGCGTTCCACCAGAATGTCCCAGAGCAAAAGGGAAGGTCTGGAAGCCCCAGGCCACGCAAGAAGGAAGCCCAGATCTGTGAGGAGCTCGTAGCTGCCAAACTTGGAGTTTCTTTCCCATCCTCTGCTCTTCCCAGGGAGCAGGAAAAGCAGGGGAGCCCCCATCCCCACGTGCCCTGCACATTCCTGCCTGGAGCACTAGTCACGGTGAGAGTAAGCCCACTTCTTCCCTCCCCTCCAGAAGGGCCAGCGTAGCCGCCACCCCAATCAGAAGCCATGGATTCGCACGTCTCCATCTGAAGAAAGATAAAAGAGGACCGTCCTGGAGGAAGGTAGCTGGCCTTCCGCAGCCTCCTTCAAAGCCGGGGGCTGCGTGCGGCTTGACTCTGCAGTGAGTCTCCTGTGCTCTCACGTCTTCCTCCCTTTGTCTGTCGCGTCCGACTTCAGAGGTTCGCAGGACGGGCTATAACTTTCTTCCGAGGTGAGATCAAAGGGCCTGGGAGAGGCCCGCCGTCTGTTCCTGACAAAGCCAACTTCCCATGTGTGCTGGCGGCTCCCCAGGCGGAAAGGTTATCAGGAGGCACAGAAGTCACCAGACTTGTGGGGGTGGTTCCCAGCCCTGCCCCAGATGTGACAGACAGTTCAGCCAAAGAAACCTGCCGGCTCGGGTTTCAGACAGACGGACGGACGGAAGAGGTGGCTGTGAGGTTCTTCGCTCATTGTCAGGCCAGAGGTCAGGGTCCCACCCGGTCCAATGCTGAGCCTTTACCTCTAGTGCAACTTGCAACTTTCTGCTCTGCCAGCGGGGACAGTCCTACCTGGGCAGCTCGAAGGACTCCACAGCTGGACATGCCTGTGCCAGCAGCTCTGTGCTCCATGCTCAGGGTACCGCTAGTCTCTGGGAAGCCGCTGGGTGCTCCCTCCCATTTCCTGAGGGGTTAAGTAAGATGGTCACTGGTTTACACGTGAGGGCTGTGCGCCAGTAACGAAGCCCACGGCGTTTTGTTACTTTAGAGAATGTTCATCTCAACAAGAAGCGTGTGCGTGTAAGTGTGTGCATGTGTGTTTGTGTGTGTCCCTGTGTGTGTGGGTGTGTTTAGGAAGAGCGTTTCCTCTCCCTCTGTTCTAGTGTCACAGACACTCCAAATTTGTAGAAAGTGGCTTTTAAATCACACCCAAGCTCTTGTCCCACTATATGCTCTTGTTTTCACTTTCTCCACCCAACGGGCCAATTGCCAATCACCACAGGAAAGAAAAGACAGATCAATCCTCCTGATTCTTTATTTAACACCTTTTCTTTCAGGACTTTGCCTGCCCCACTAGCTTATTCCCATCCATCGGGAATACCTTTGAGCTGGGCAGTGACCACACCAGGAAAATGACAGGGCACTGAATTAGGGCCAAGTCCCTGCCCTGAGGAGAAGTGCTCCCTTCTAGTGGGGTCCTGATTTCCACAGGGCCTGTCCACCCATCTTTCAGTTTTCTCAACCGCTGTGTCCACCAGTGTCCACACGGGTGAAAGCCCTTGGAAGACCTTCCAGATTTCCTAGGAAGGCCCCGTCACGATGAAAAGAGAATTCAGAATTCTGCTGAGAATGGACAGGGGCGGCTGGCATTCACGAGTGCCTGGTCTGGGCACATCGGCCGTGCAAACCATCTCGTTAGGGGAAGTGCTGCCATTGTGAGGGGAGCGCCTTACTCCCTTATCCCATTGGGGCCTCAGAGCCTCGTCTGGTGTTTGGGCTTTCAAGGAGGCTCGTGAAGGTCGTGAGCACAGTGATGACCGAGGGGGAGGCTGGCATCCCCTGCTGCCCCCGCCCCCCGACACTGCAGGCCCTGCTTAGCCTGACATGGGTGGGCTTGGCATCATGTCACCTGACTTACTGACAAGAGTCGCTTCTGCATTGATACCCCTACAGGTAACAGAGTGCGGAAGGACCATCTCATTCACTGGGTAACAAGCACTCACTCAGTCCTACAGATGTGACTGAACCGTGCTAGTCCCTGGGGATTAAATGGAGATCAAACGGTCCTCATGTCACTTCATTGTTGTTTGACAAGTGAGATGAGTACCTGGCCCATCGCATCTGAAGATGGGAGTGGGGGCGGGGGTTTGGGGGAGGGTCAAAGGTCATGAGATCGCACCTGGGAATCCCTTTAGGTTAAATAAAGAAGGAAAGTTAATCCCAAAAAACAGAAGTCCAGGACCGGATGGCTTCACTGGTGAAGTCTACCAAAAACAAAACAAAAATGAACACCAATCCTTCTCCAACTCTTCCAAAAAATAGAAGAGGAGAGAACACTCCCAAACTCATTTTCTGAAGCCAGCATAACCCTGATACCAAAAGCAGACAAGGACTCCACAGGAAAAGAAAACTACAGACCGATATCCCTGATGGACAAAAAGGAAAAACCTTCAGTGTTCACTTCCACCCTGAGTGTCACTGGAAGACGGTGGGCGAAATGCGTGAAGGTGGTCACAGGTCCAAACTTCCAGCTGTGCTATAACCAAGTCCTGGGGTGTGATGGGCGGCGTGGGGACTGCAGTTAATACTGTATTTACATCGTTGAAAGTTGCTAAGAAAGTAGGTCTTCAAAATGCCAATCACAAGAAAAAATAATGTGTGAGGTGATGGGTGTTACCCGAGAACACCAATACTGAATCGTGTTGCTGTACCCCTGACACTAACTTAATGCTGTATGTCAATTATATCTGAACTAAAACAAGTATTTGAGGTTAAAATTCATAAAAGTTAATAGAAGAAAAGAGAGACTAACGACGACCTCCACTAAAAAACTGTAATCTACTCCTTGCAAACCATCTAAAGACATTCGTGAGATACTAGGAGACATAGATCAGAATTAGGAAAACCTAGAAAGTGGATGATGGAAATCAATAATGGGGAGGAATAACGGGGAGGAAGTTACTTTAGACAAAACTAAAAGGAACACAAAAGAGAAAAAAGAAGCATCACGAGCTGGCCCTCTGTGGCTGAGGATGTGACGAGGGTCCGTGTCTGGCTGGGGAGCTGGATACGCCCAATGGATGGTCCAGCATGCATTGCGTCCCGTGCGGGTGACAGGGACACACGACTGAGGAACACAGAGTCACCAGCGTAATTACGGACAAGAAAAGGTCCTTGGCATGTGGAGTTAGAGGCTCCGAGGATGGATGTCCGTCTGAGGTGTCTGTGCTCCCACCGTCCCCTGGCGCTTAACGTGTGCCTGGAACACAGTAGGTGCTCCGAAATGAAACGAGAAATGCCAGAGAAAAGGGCTGGGTGTGGGTGTGCTTTCCGGGTCGATAGGCAGGGGCTGTTTGTTATTCCTTAAAACCCTAGAAGTTGTTTCATGAGCGTGCGCTCCGACTACTTCCGAGGCCTGGAGATTTGACATCGGGATTTGGCATTTAGATTCATAGATCTCAGGAAAAACGGGCCCGATCACAGGACTGGGCGCCCCTCCCCATGGGAAGGCAGTGCAGTGGGCCAGGCGGTGGCTGCCCGATCGGCAGAGCACGTGTGCCCCAGCCGTGCTGCACCCCTCTGTGTCCCCTGGGTGGACCTGGGTACATTAGAGTTCGCAACCCCTGACCTAAGAGGTGAGTTAGGGTCCTGTGAAGTCACCACTGCTCCAAGGAAGACAACCTCATGTTAGTGAAGACCCCATTTCCTAGGAGGGCAGGACTTGGTTTTGTTGTGAGATAGATTTTTCACAGAACACGCAGCGTCCGTGCGCTGAGCCCACCAGCGAGCGAGCCCTGGGACCACAGCCCAGGCAGTGACGAGCACAAAGAGATGGAGCCTGCAGTGTGGTCACCGACGTGGGAACTGACAGTGTGGGAGCTGCAGCCTCTGTGTGCCGCCTCACGGGGAGCCGCCAGGGTCAGGGGAGACTGCAGGAGGAAGCACAGGCCCGCACAGGCAGGAGGTGCTGAAAAAAAGGCTGAACAAAGCAAAACCATACGCGGTAGCAGCACGGTGACCAGTGGTCGGTGACAGTAGCTGAACCCGGGCCAGGTAATCGGTGGCAGTGGCATACACACGCTACCACCGCAGCTGCAGGTGAGCCCGCCCTTGTGCCTTCAGACTCTTCCCAGCTTCGTGCTGGGTGATTTAAAAAGTAATTAAAGACTCCTGCGAGGACCCCTCATTGTCAGGCCGAGGCAAAGGCTGTAATTTGCTCTAATTGGCCCAGAACCTTGGCGAGACCCACTTTGGACTTTACTGGGGCTCTGATTTCCCCGCCCCCCCCCCATCTGCAGCCCATAAAATATCCAAAATCCGTTTGCACGGGGGCTGGCCATGCCCCTCCTAGACCATTTGATCCAAGAAAGCCAGGGTTTTCCGAGTCCGAGGTAAAATCATCCCGTGCACAACCTCAGTTGAAACTTGCCCCTTCCTGGCTCGATGGCGTCAGACATGTTAAGAGACTTTTCTGAGCTTGTCTCCCCATCTGTTAAATGGGGATAATTATACTGCATGTGGGTATTAAGAGGATCAAATGAAATAACAAGCAGGAAAGTGGCCGGCAGCGACTGGCTCAGGTCAGCACTAGTGGAATGCTGGTGGGGAGGGGGCGAGAGAGGGGCCGGTCGCAAAGACAGCCCTTCACACCCCACCTGTGCCACTGCTGAGCTGGGCGGCTTGTCTGTCAGTCTATGAAACGGGTACAGCAGCAGCACGTGCTTCCCACTGGGTGGTGGGGTTTAAGTGAAGGCTGCTGGGCTTCACCCCAAGAGGCTATGCACCTGCTGCCCTGGTGAGCAGGGCGAGAGGAAGTGTGTCTAACACAATGAGAATCCCTAATTCCCCAGCACGGGCTGTGCGCCCTGCCAAGCATGACTGCGCCCCGTCTCTCACAGGGCTCATCCCGGACTTCTGAAACGCAGGTGACCTTACACCGTGGCAGGCAGCTGGGCCACAGAGAGGGGCCAAGTGGCCCACATACCTGCGGCCTCCCGGCAGCTCGTCAGGGACCGAAGTAGAATTGAAACCAGGTACCTTGGCTCCCGTACAGGTTACCACGTGGTCTTCAGGGAAGGGAGACCTCAGTGCGAGCTGGAACGTGGGGAAAGATGTGGGGAGGTGGGAGGAATGGAGCGAGGCACACGCTGCATCGTTTTGGGTTGTTACGGGCGTCCTGTTCTCTGGAATCTATCTCCCCAGCCTGAACACAAACTGGCCATTCGCCCCCAACCCATTTGTGTCTGGGCACTACTGTTGCAATAGACAAGGAAGGTAAGTCGATTTCATGAGGAAATGAGACTAATTCCATTGAGGAGCAATGGGCTCCACCACCCAACTCACTAGAAGTCTATCTGTCTAATACAGATGTCTTTCCAAATTTAAACCCCATAATTCAAGCCAAAGGGACCCCTGGGTGTCCACATCCCTTCCTTTCCTCCCCACCTGCAGCCGGCGCCCCTCAAAGGCACTGGGGGGACAGAGCCAGGAGTGCAGTTTCCAGGCTCTTGGCCTCACGTGGAAAGGTGCTCACTTGGGTAGTAAACGGCCATCAGCTGTGGCTCGCTACACTAGCAGGTGGTGGAGTGCGGGTTGCGGATTGCAGAGAAGTGGACGGCAGATTGCCGATAGTGTGGCTCCTGCTTCTTGTGTCTCCAGCCCAGCCGCCAGCGAGACCATAGTGGTCTGACTCCCCTGTGTATGGCTCCTGGGTGTTCCTTTTTGGCCTCACCATGTCCTGCGTTCTTATGTGGGGAGCGGGACCAGAGACCCCACATGACACCCTGCATGACAGGCACACATCCTTCAAAACACCTCCCCAGTTCTTTTGCCACCATGATATATCTCCACTGGCCCTTAGGATTTTTTGACACACAACCAAACACTGTTCCTATAGCAACACTGTGAAGAAAGTCAACTTCTAATTAAACCACATTCAGATGGAGAGCCCTTTTGAGTCCTCTCTAGCATTTTTCTCTTAGTGCAAATACGATGCCGGGTTCCATGGGCGGTCTTGATTTTTAAAAACTGCAGATGTTCAAAGGAAGACGGCCATCACGCTTTATCTGGAAGTGTCTTAATGGGAAGTTTGCATCCAGCCCCTTTCAAAGTCCCCCAAAGAGAAGCTTTCATATTCAACAGCAAAGTAACTGAACTCGAAACTTTTTATTAATAATGTAAAAGGTTCGTGTGACACACAGAAGCTAGAAACATACGGGGGAATCAGAGGAGACTTTGCTTTATCAGAGAAGCCAAACTCAAGGTGGGTCTTGATTGGAGGGGTTGGGGGAGGGATGCAGGGGGGGCGGGAAACATCTGCCTGGAGGGGGAGGTCCAGGCCTTTTCTCCATTCGAAAGCTAGTTCTTATTAGGTTTTGGGACCAGGGACATCCAGTGCAGTCCTGGGAGTGCCTGCAGGTTTTGCAAAACCACGGTGGGTGTCGGTTTACAATCCCGTGGTCAGAGCAGCTGTCGAAACGTCTTTTCTCCATCAATGCCCACGCAGGACCCTGGGTTTGTACCACGTCAGGAAAGCCCTCATTTGCTACTTTTTCTTAGGGCAGCAAGCTGCACATCTTAGCACCAGGTGTTGCTGAAAGCATGGTCCAGATGGCCACCTTTGCTTTCTCCGGATCCTTAATTTGGTTTCAGAAAATGGGGCATGCTTGATCTCACCTTGGATTTCCCAAATAAAAGATCAGTGAACCGACCTTGACGGAGGTTATTAAGTTATCCAAGGTACCTCTACTGCCATATTAACTTACATCACTTTCCTCTTTTTCCCAACCTAACCTCCAATTATTTAAGGGCCAAGGGTTTTTTCCTAAGGCTTTGCAAATAGGAAAAAAAAAAAAAAAAACTCAATTATTATGTTGTTTATTTTATTTGGTTAGCTCATTTATAGAAATTTAGGTAAAGGCATGGTTTTATTTGATTTTTTTAATCAAATAAGGATAATATATTAATAAGAAATTCCTAAATTTAGTAACATACATATATATGTGTGTGTGTGTATAGTGAATTTATATAATATATAATTTCTATGGGTACTAAAAATATAATCCACCCACGAGAGGACAATTACTAAACTTCCTGGTCTTTTCATCCTATGCATTTCCTGTGGAGGAAGCACAGGGAGCCTGTTCAAATCTTTTTATGAAAGTGTAACTTAGAACTGTGGAAGTCATGAATGTTTTGCTCAGAGAATTTCCTTACAGGGACCCCTATGCAACCAACACCATATCCACAAAGAGAATTTTACCAGCTTTTTGGAAGCCGTCTGGTCCCTTCCAGTCACTAATTCCCGCCATTTAAGTGTCAGTCCCACAGCCGCCATGGATGGTCCCAACATTGCACCCCAAGGGCCTTTGCCAATTCATCCCCGCCCCCCAGTGAGAACAAACGAGCTTGTTCCCCCCATATCTTCACCCACACTGGCCCAACTTCCCAATCCTTCTCAATCTATTAGGTCCAAAATGACATATCACTATCACCTTGATTTAGACTTCTTGAACGATGAGTCAAGCTAAGCCGTTTTCCACGTGTTTATTTCTGTCTGTGACACACCTGTAGTGCTGTCTTGTTACAATAGTCCAAAACCGAAACCAAACAAAAACAGTGTGCGTACCCACTGGGACCAGGCCAAATAAAGTATAGGAACGTGCTGACAACAGATGACACTGAAGGCTTAGAAACCACGAGGTGCAACTCTGTCGTTCCACAAAAATGTCTCCCAGATAGACAGAGGGTGCCAAAAAAAGGTGTACACATTTTAAGAAAGGAAAAACTCTGTTAAAATTATACTACAATGAATGACACTAGCATTCAATTGATGAACTCCATCTTTTGAGCAATGTAACTCAATTCAGCTTCGAAAAGTAATACAGTGTACACATTTTTTTTGGCACCCCAGTAGGTGAAATGAAGAAGGCAAGAAACCAAAGGCATGAATGTAGGATCCAATCTTGGTTGGAAAAAAAAAAAAAGAAAACGCCGTGTATATATAGAACATTCCAGAAATTGTTGACAGTGGTTGTCAAGAAAGCAGAATTGGGGTCAGATCTTTTATCTTTAGTTTCTTTTTAAATAAACTTTTTATTTGAAAATTTTTTTGATTGATAGAAAATTTGTAGAGATAGAGAGGCTACAAACTAAACTAAAGTGTATTCATTTATAAGAAAGGCAGTATCGAGAATTCCTGTATATGTCTCACCAGTTTCAGGGCCCCCAAAATATTGTCATCTCAAGCTGCCCCGGCACATTTGTCAAAACTGAAACACTGACACTGGGACATCACTCTCATCTGAACTCCAGACTCTTCAGATTTCAGCAGTGTGCCTCTCGCTCCCGCTGCCATGTCCCCGCTCTGTCCCAGCATTCCTCCTGGGCCCCAGCACAGCCCCCAGGACCCCCAGGCCCCTCTCGGCCTTGGGCGTGTCAGTCTTCCCTCCATTGTCATGACATTTGCTGACAGCCTTGAGGAGGGCAGCTCAGGAATGTCATAAAATGCCCCTCCGTCTGGATTTGATCGCTTGTCTGTCTCACTATGAGACTAGTTTGGGGGAGAGTACACAGGGGTGCTATGCCCTTCCCTTCGCAGGCCATCAGGGGACAGAATAGTCACCTGGAGTCCTGGAGACGTCCACTCAGTCACCTGGCTAAGGTGGTGCCTGCAGCTGTCTCCACTTCCAGATGCCCTCCCTCTCCTTAGAAGAGAGTCTCCAGCCCACGGCCCCCCTGGAAAGGCTTGGGGAAGCGCCTCGTCCCTGCCGACCGTCTACATATTGTGTTTGGCATTTTTCTTTTACCTCTAACTTCTTCTGTATTGTTACCTCTTCAACCTATCCACCTTATTACATCTCTGCTTTAAAAACACAGTTCTCCAAACCAGTGTGAGCAGTTGAACAAGAATCAGGGGTCGGGTCCCTTGATATTTTGCCAAAAGCAAAGTTTTCTGTGCTCCAGGAAAGAAAAAGCCTGTGCAGCCCACTTCTGTCCCAGGCACAGGACATAATGACGACGCCACCAGTTGAATTTGGTGGCTACATCAGTGTCCCAGATGCAGGGCTGTTTGAGCCAAGACCCAGCCCTGAGCGGGGAGGGGGGCTGCCAGCCAGCCTGCGGGACTTCACGGGTGGGGTCACACGTTGAGGGGAGGACCAGGGTAGTGAGAGAGAGCTCCGAAAAAACCAGAAACTCATTAGTTGCAACCCCAGCTGTGACCTTTGGCCCTCACATGACCTTGAAAAAGCCTCTTAGCTTCCACTGCCACTTCCGTGGGGGTCAAGTGAGCATTCCTGGTCCTGCCTGCCTGCGTGGAAAATATCTTTTGATGATTGATTAGCTAATTGTTGGAAACAGCTCCGGAGCTGGAAGCCAGTTGCCCAGAAAGTGCTAAGCGGTATTATTAGGGGATCAAACAGGAGGGCTTTTGTGTGTGGTGCCAAGATGGTTTTGTTAAATTATGAAACTTGCTTTGATAAACTGCCTGGAGGTGCCATCTGTGACACGCTTAATGTTTTTTTTCCCCACTTCCCCGAGCGTATTGAATTATTTGTACACAATTTATTTTACTTTCATAGGGCATTAAATTACTCTGAGACCTTAAAACGTTTTATAGCCATTTTAAGGGATCGGGAGGCTGACACGAGAGTTTCTGATGGATTTTTGTCTTTCGGCGATGAGAGGAAGAGTTTGCAAATTGGGGGGGACCCGTGGTCTGTAAAAGGAGCTTTCAACTCCGTTCCACGTGCCTTTTCAATGTCCAGCTGTTGCTAAGTGTTGTTACGAAATAGGCCAAGGAATCGGGGTCCATTTAATCATCTCTGTGTCTTAACCAGGAACACTTATTGCAAACTCTTACTATGGGAAATTTGTGTATATGAAGACAGAAAGAAGTTGACGCATCTCACAGCTCCAGTGAGCGCCACCTGGGACCAGCCTCTCCTCCTCACCTGCCCCCTGCTCCCTCCCCCACCCAGGGCTGATTTTGAAGCCAATTGCAGACACCATAGCATTTCACCTGTAAACAGGAAATATGGTTGTGAGTAGGATAAAGGCGTTAGAACCACTTCCCCTGGGACCTGTCACAGTGGAGAAGGACTGCTGTGCCCCCGCCTGGCAGCCGAAACTGCCTGTTGTGTGTTGGCTCCGGAGCCCAGGGATTAAGCACCAACCTCCCCAGTATAACACGTCCTGTGTGCTCACCTTCAAGGGGGTGTCCTGACAGGTGAGCAAAACCCTGAGCACCCCCACCTCCCAGCCACACCGAAGCCCTAGGAAAACAAGCAGAACGGTTTTTCTTGGCTCGTACATGACGTCACAGAGCCAGCCCTCCCTGCCTGTCTGCTCCATCATCCATCTTCCTTCCATACCTGACGGCAAAGCTGCCTCCTCGCCCCTTCCCTCCGGTGGAGAGAACAGCCCCAACTCAGCCCCCGTCGTGGCCCTCCAACATGTGTGCGTCACAGTCTCCTGTGCTGGCCGGAAATCTCTCCCACGTTCCGGAGGGAAATGGACACACCAGTGCAAACCACAGGGCGTGCCATGAGGCGGAGACAGCCACAGCGGAGTTGCCCACACCGCTGGCCCCTGACTGGATGTCACCGCTGGACTCTGGACGTCACCACAGAGACTAGAGGCAACCCGCATGGAGCGACGTCGTGACATAAACGAGGGCCCCTCCACACAACGCAACACGCTGCAGACATTAAAAGAGGAAGGGGCGTCTCCGAACGTGTCCGTGAAAGAAGCAGGCGCCGCGCTGTGGGAATGGAGTGACACTGTTCGAGGAAGGAAGATAGAACACGTGCGTGTGTGGCTATGTGTAGATACGAACACGTTGATATGGGTGCTGAGGTATCTGCTCTCACAGAGGAAGGTGGTATATGCACAGCTCTGTGTGCATGTCTATTACAGACACAAATATCTGCTTGTATTTAGACGAATGTGCGTACATGCGTCAACCATCTGGGCGAAAATACTCAGAAACAGACATGGTGTCCCAGGCGGCTGGGGTGGAACTCAGTGGCAGGTGGACGGTCGGAGTGGGAGAGACAAAGACTTACTTTTCACTCTGTTTCTTTGGTCTCGATGAATTTTCACCCTGTACCTATATTCCTTGTTCCAAAAGAAAAATACGGGGAACGAGTTGTTCAGTTCAGCTGCCTGGCCCCCTCCAGGTCTCCTGAAGCAGGGTTGTCGGCAGCAGGGCCCAGAATTCCGTATGTTTTATGAACCTGCCCTGGTTTTCCTGACAGGTTGGTGCCCAAAACCCTGGGGCTGTGCCCTTCTGATCAGGTTTAATCAGCACTTGTGGCGTGTGCCACCAAAGCCCTCTGCACACGGCCGTGCGTTGTGTCCTAGGCACCTGAACTGTTGAGGGGAGGGGTGACTTTTACGTCTGTGTGTAGGATAGGATGCTTCTCAGAATGCACCGACTTCAGCCAGTGCCACAAACACAGCCGGCCGGCCGCCAGGTACTCACATGGCTCCTCGGACTGTCTGTGGTGGGACACAGATCACCATGGATCCTTTGCCGCCCCTCCCATGGAGGGCGAGCGCACGCCTTACTGAGGTGCTCCATCGGCGGGATAAGTGAAGAAATGCTGGGAGGCTTCTGACATGATGTGACAAGGAGCCTTACTGGTTTTACGTGGGACTCGTGGAGCACTCCTTGTGGAAGAGGAGAGCCACCATGTAACAGGCCCACCTACGTGAGAACACCGTGCTCTGAGGACGCCCAGACGCTCCCACACTGAGGGAGCAGAGACCTCCAGCCGGCAAGCCCCATCCAGCCCCCAGTCGAGAGCCAACACCCACCTACCACCCAGCCCTGATCAAATCCCCACCAGCTACGAGCGGGGGCAGGGATGACACCTCTGCTTTTGTTCACTGTGTCCTGTAACCGAGACCCTCAGTGTACATCTCCACCATGCCCGCAGCCACCGGTAATTAAAAAGGAGAAGGTCGAGGCACTTTGGGGCAGAAACGTGAACTGTGACATTCGTTCACATCCTGGCCTGACCTACTTGTCACTTACCCCCCGCCACATTCTCCCTGTACACACGGGCAGCCAGTGAAAGGAAGGCCAACACCGTGCAGGTCTGGCTGTCTACTAGAGCTCAGAACGAAGGAGCGGATTTGATTTTTAAGAATGTACTTGTAGCTTAGAAGTTCCGGTTTCCCCAGGCAGCCTACAAACCGTACCACACTCTGATCCTGTTCCTCCCCTCCAGGGAGCACTTTTATTAGTCACCAGATCTCTGATATGAAACATGTGCTTAAGAGAAAAGCGTCCCCTGCCTCCCTTCCCGCCTCCTCCTGTGTGAAGTCTGCACCTACAGGCTGACAGAGATTAATGGGCAGCTAAGCACGTGCGCTTTTCTTCTCGGCAAGTTTTGGTTTTCCGTGCAGTCGTAACCTTTCAGAGGAAAGATGTGCCCGGTGGACCCCAGATGTGCTGAGCTCAGAGCCGACGGAGGAGCGGGTCAGATGGAGCGTAATAAATGCTGATGACAGGATAGGGTTCATTCAGGCATTACGATGCAAGGCGCTTCACCCTCATTCACCTCATTCACCCTCCAGCGGTGGCAAGGGACGGAGGGAGACCTGCATCCGTTAGCTCTCCTCAGGGAACACGGCTGACCAAGTACGCTGAAATTAACTTCAGCACGGAAGATGCTTCTGGTGGGTGCACAAAGGCAAGCTTCAGACTTTTCATAAAACATGACCGCGCAGCGACAGACCCAGTTTTGGAAAGAAGGCTCACAGCAGATGCGCCGTGCACTGCCTGTGTCCCGGGGCTGAGCACAGAGCATTCCGCTGCCTCAGTGGACTTGGGGATGTTCTGGGGAATCAATGAGATCTAAGTATTTCTAGAAAATGAATGTTTTCGAAACTGGCTACTGCAGGCCATGCTGATTCCGTTTCTGAGTTTTAAGAGGCCAGGGGTGATGTTACTCAGTCCAGGGGACACACGTGTAAAGGGCGCCCTGTGCACCAGCAGACATTAGAGCCAGGTGTGGGCAGGTGAACAGTGCACAGCTTACGTGCTCTCGCTGGCGTTTCGAGCAGCTGGACCCGTCACAGAATATTCTGCCCACTCAGCAAGTGAGTGGCCTGCAGAGGAGGGCCCGCCTGACAAGGCCAGACCCACGGGATATGGAATAAAAGGACTAGTTTTTAGGCCACTAAATTTTGGGGTGACTGGTTACAGTGGAAGGTGAGAGGGATGGCCGCTATGGGGGAAGAAGAGCAGATGGGGCAAAGGGAGCAGCTGAGCTGCGTTGCAGTCACACGGGGACACACATGTGGCAGCTGAAAACCTGAGTGCCACGCACAGACTGTGTGCCTGTAAGTTTCTCCACCTCTCCGGCCTCTGTTTCTTCATCTGCAAAGGTCTTAGGGCAGCATGGGACCACATTCGTTCTAGTCCCTCCACTTCCCGCTCCGGCCCGGTCACTTGTACCCGGACCACTGCACACTCTCCTGCCGTCCCTCTCCCAGGCCCCACTTCCTCCTGGGATGCTCTGCTCTCCAGGTGCCCACTTGGGCTTTCTCCAGGTGGAGCTGGGACTAAGCGCTCAGCCACGGGCCAGCTGTGTGGCCTTGGGCACGTGGTCCTCTCCTGAGCCTGAATGAGATCAGGTGTACAATGGGAATAATGAAAACGAGTGCCGTGGAGGGTTACGGATGTCATGAGCTAATCTGCATGAAGCACGTAGTTAGAACGAGCGCGCCGCACACCACGTGGGTGGTGACACGGATGAGTAAGCACCCAGCAAACTTCTTCCCTGCCCCTCCCCCTTGCCACACACATTCCAAATTCAACAGGCCTGCATGAAGGACTCCAGGGTCAGAACTACCCCTTCCCAGGTCCCCTTCACTAGAACATGTTCGATAGGTGAGGAAGATGAGGACCAGAGAGGGTCAGTGTCTGCCCCAGGGCCACACAGCTCGCGGGGGCCACGCCCAGTGCAGGGGCCTCACCCAGTGCTGTTTCCACAGCACAGCACCAGCGTTTTCCAAGTGCCAGACACACCCCACTCTGGCACACAAAGCAATTTAGGTGAAACGCAGGCAGACATTATTGCATAAAGACGACTGTTGATTTATAATATGATTAAGAAAAATATTTACATTTACCTCTGAGGGGTTATTTCACAGATATGTTTGCTTATGGTGAGGCCGAGATAGGAGTCAAGTCGAATTTTTTCCAAGTATGAATATTAAGTAAATAATAGTGTAGGTAGTAAGTGCCAAAAACAATTGCGAAGGCATTTTTGTCCCTTTCCCCATAAGTCAAATGACAACATGCCTCTGAGGTTTCCTCCGGGAAGAATTTCCTGCTCCCAGCAGTTGTCCGGCAGGACACTTTCGTGCTAAAACATCTAACAATCATGCAAATAACCAGAAGGAAACTACATGGGGCAGAGGAGCAGCAGACTGGCATTTTCCCCTCAAACTTGAACCAAAGCAAATGTAACTCAGTTGGATGCATCAATGGATATTTTAAAACTCAGCACAGAAACCGTTTGAAAAGATTCAGCCTTCCTTTCGTGCCTGCTCTGGAAGAGCAGGAAGCATCCTGTGTTGGAAATGAAGCTCCCCATTCTCCAGAAGTTCCAGAAGCCTCTCCAGCCCCCCTCAGGCTGCACACCCTGCTGCCCTCACCTGCTCACTGTCTCCAGTCCTTTCCCAGCCCTGTCCCCTCCCCCCAGGGCCAACCTCCCAGCCTCAGCCACTCAGTGGATGGGAGCAGTCAGCTAGGAGGCCACCCAAAGCCGTGCTGTCACCAGGACACCTGCGGCCAGCCCAGCCCATCACCGTGGGCTTCCTGCTGGTCTCCCAATGGCCCTGATGAAAGGGTGGTCACAGTCCACCTAGAAACCTCTCTTTTGGGAGAAAGGGTTCTCCAGGAGAATTTCTAACTTCCCGTGGCAAAGTATTGAATTCTTCCTGCTCTGTAAATAACCTGTAAACACTGTCCCAAAACTAAACAAGCAATTAATAATAATAATTATTATTATTGCTGTTATTATTATAGCTACTACATATCCAACCGTGTGCCAGGAATGGAGTGAGCATTTTTCCAGCCACCTCTCTTTAATTCTCACCCCAGCCTAAGAAGGTAGAAGCGATGAAGCCCCCCAGAGGTCACAGGACTGGGCGGAGGTAGAGTCAGGATTCAAACAGCCCGGGGCTCCACACCCGAGAGAGATGGCGCTGCGAATACTTGGTGAGTGAGTGAAGGACTGACAGACCTCCTGACACAAAGGTGCTTGGAGACACGCAGCTATTAAAGGGAAACCCAGGAAAAGGGAAGAAGGAAGGAGGAAGGAGGACGGTCTCCGATCTTTTCAGGGCTTGGCCCGGTTCTTACGTGGCCTGAGCTCAGCCACGACCGCAGCCCGTGGTGCCGCTGACTCGTGACAGCCGCAGTGCCCGTTCCTGATGGCCAGCCAGGTGGCTATGCTCTGGGCTGTGGCCGCGCCCAGGAGGGGGCTGTGTGAGGCCCCATGTGTCCCCCTTGCTGGCACCTCAGTGCCTTTCCTACGAGCAGCAGGGGAGAGCCAGTGATGAGAAGCTTGAGAGCTTCAAAGCGCAGGCAGGCCAGCCGGCTGCCCTTTTGCGGCCCCCTCGCAGCTCGGGCTGCCCGCTGGGCTCAGCGCTGGGTCTCCTCCCGCCACTAGGCCACTGTGCTTCTCTCTGCCCCTCTAAGGCCTCGCGGTTAGAGGAGAAGGGGCAGGTGCAGGGTGGGGTCCCTCTCACACCCAGGGCCTTTGATCGCAGTACTGGGAAGAAAGGACACAGGGCGCAAGCCAGCTGTGGCTTCAAAACTGTGGCTTCTTTTATTTCTCTGAACTCAGAGTGTAATGATTGGAATAATTTTGGCCAATCCAGAACATAAGGATTTCATCACACACTAATGGCACTCTCCCAGGAAAGTGGGACACCAGTGTTGGGCTGGTGACAGCTCTTTGCCACGTCTAGTGCATGGACTTCCTTGTTTCGATGCCACATGGACCATCCTGGACATGGCTGTGCTGCTTAGAGAACAGCGTTAGGATCTGTTTGAAAGGCACGGGCTCCCTGAGGCTGAAGGCAGTCAGCCTGGCAGCTGGACGGGCTCTTCCCTCCTGTGGGGGCTTGGGGTTCTGTCCGAGTGCCCTCAGGACGCCAGCTCTGGCCACCTTAGAGGTCTTTCCTGGACGAGAGACTCAGGCTAGGGAAACAGGAAGAGGCTGAAGGAGATGACAACAGCATGGGGGACTCCGGGAACCCAGCCACCCAGGCCAGCCCTGGTCTCCATGACTACAGAGAATGTTCCAGAAGGACCGGGGTGACGTTCACCTCAGGGCAGAAGGTGCACCTCCAGCCTCACATGTTTTCAGCTGGAGCAAGTGTGGAAGTTTCCAGGAGCCCCTCTGGGGTCAGACCCCAATGCTGAGGGAGGGTGGGGGTTGGGGGGGACCTGTGAGGGTACCCCTCCCCCACCGACAGGGGTGTGTGTGCTTCATTTTTTTTCATCCTCAAGGAAACTGCTGAGCTCTGTGTAGGGCTGATGTTGCCTCTTGCAGGAGCCTTGATGAAAAGCATTTGTTCCAGATTGTTCCTTAACAGAAAATGAGACCCTCTCCCCCCAAGACACTTGGACTGCAAGAAAGTTTTCATAGCCCCACTGGGGCCAAGGGCACCTATGCAGGGTCAGGCCCGCCCCACTTATACCTGCTGCCCTCTGCCTGGGAACCCAGGGTGGGCCAAAACCCGGCAGGCACCACCGAGGGGGGCTGGTAGGACGATTCCGATTCAGGTGTTCAGCCTGTGGTCCCCAAAGGGTGCTCACGTCCTAACCCACAGAACCCATGAATACGGGAAAGGAGACGTCGCTGGCCTGGTTAGGTCAGGGATGGGGTCAGTCCCGGGATGTGTGACCACGGCGGCCTCATGAGAGCGGCAAGAGAGCAGGAGAGGAAGCAGAAGTGACCACGGGAGCAAGAGATCACAGTGACTGAGGTGGGGCCTAGAGCCAAGGAGTGTGGGCGACCTCCAGGGCTGGAAAGACAAGGAAAGGGGTTCTCTGTCACAGGCTTTGGGGGCAGCTGCCTGCAGCACCCGGAACGTAGCCGCTGGCCTCCAGAGCCGTTGGGAAGACAGCTGCGCTGCTCTGAGCTGCCAAGTGTGTGCATATGTGTCCCCGCAGCCCTCGCAGCCGAGGCATACAGCCTGCCTCCCCCCCCCCCCCCGGAGAGCCACTGCACGTGCTCCCTCCCGACGCTACAGGAGGAATTCTTTGTGCCTCCCCAGTGCAGTGCCACCCCCAGACAAGCCTGTGGACCATAGGACAAATTGATGCTGGGACAAGAGGATGGCCCCCAGCAGGCCGTCTGAGCTCTTTGGCCACCCCCTCGTCCCCGCCCCCCAGCAAACCTGCTTCTGGCCCCTTTCGCCCACTCCCTTCTGGCCCCAGGGGGTGTCTCCTGGCCCTGCTGCCCTCAGCAGAGCTAATCACACAAGATTACAGGGCAGAAACCAGAGGAAAACCCCCGGCCCCATCTCCCCAAACGTCTCTTTGAGTTTTAATTTTTTTTTTTCCCAGAAGTTTCTTCATCGCAGATTTCCGGAAGCCTCGTCCCTGGCGGTTCACACAACAAGTTTTGGCAAAAACCGAAGTCTTATTCCTCATTGGGCTGAAGGAAGCTGGAGTAACGGCCCCCAGACGCACAAAGGGAGACCCCCCACCCCACCCCCACCCCAGTGCAATTACCAGTTATGGAGTAGGGGCTGGATGAAAAGAATTCCAGCCCGTTGACAAACTGGAGTGCTCATTTTCACGTGAAAACCACAAGACAGGACTTGCCATCCAGTTGGTGTTGGAGGAGCAAGAGCAGAGTGGAGGTTAGAAATGCAGGGGCGGGGGGAGCAGGCTCGCTGGGTGACGGGGCCCCCGGGTGACCCAGGAGTGCACGGCAGTGCTGTGGAGCTGGTGGGCTCCACACTGCACGACCCTCCCGGCCTCCCCGTGGAGCAAGGCAGCTGCAGGGTGCCCAGCCCCTTCCAGCCCTCAGCTGGCCCATCTGTAGGATGGGAGGAGGGCAGGGCCCAGCAGCCGGGCTGCACGCAGACTCAAGGCGTCCACATGGACACAGCGGCCTGCACGGGACGCTCAGAAAGGGCAGCACCGTCGCCGTCTGTGTCGTGGTTTTCTTCCCCGTGAGCCGCCCCCACACGTGAGCCTCTGGGACAAGGAAACCCGCCCCCTGCTCCTCTCTGTGGAGTTCCCGAGGGCTCAGGAGGTGCTGGGCAGCAGGCACTCCAGAAGGGTCCCTGGCCCTGGTACTGCCTGTCGACTAGGGGTGGCCTTCGTCGTGTGTGCTCGTGGTGGTGGTTCTATGGCCTCTTATGGAATCACAATAACACGTAAGGCACGGGGGCGGGGGCCAAGTTGCATGAGGCTCAGGGTCTGGTCCCCAGGAGTGAGCACCGACGGCCGGCCGGGTGGTGGTTGTATGCGCCTGGCTGTGAGGGGCTGGGCATCCGAGACTGTGCCCCTCACACACACACACACACGCACGCCCTCACCTGCTGATGTGTTCGCACACACTTTCCCACAATCACACAGCCATGCACACACACAATTGAACACTCTCATACGAGCATGCACAAACACTCACTCACATAGACCGCACAGGAGCGGCTGCTAGCCCCTCTCCAGCTGCCCTCGCCCGCGCCTCCGGAGGGTCGCAGACCATCCAGCTGGCTGCTCATCCCTCGACGCAGGAAAGTCCCACCGGCCCTCCCGGGTCCGGCTCACTGGCTGCCTGACTTCATGCCTTGGACGCTGCTCGCAGGCCAGGCCAGAGGACACCATCCCTCTCGGAGCCCTCCCAGGGGTCTGCAAACACAGTTGCTGCCACGCAGAGCAGGCCCTTGGACCCCGGGGTCTAGAAAGCCAGGCGTGGCTTTCATGCCCAGCACGCTGAGGCATCTCCCATCCCTCCACGGCTGTGCCAAGTGTCTCGCGGCAGGTGGGAGATCAATGCCCAGCTTAGAGCCCACATCTACTTACAACCGCTTTTAATGGACGCCCCTTAAACCTGTCCTCAGACCCCGGGGCCCTGGAAGCAGATCTCCTGGCCTGCCCCCACACCGCCTGTCTGCCCCTCCAGGGTCCTCATGGGTAGGCGTCCGCGCATGCTCACTCTCCCCTCTGCTGGCACCGGTCAGCCTTGATGCCCAGGGCCAGCGCTGCTGGAAGCTAAACTGCACGACCCTGCAGCCTAGTGACAAGCTGGTCACTCGACGGGGAGCCTGTGTCCTGCAGTTGCTCCTGCGGTCAACAGCTGTTGCGAGGGTGGGGGTGGCCAGCGGGGCTCCACCTCCAGAACCTTGCTCACGTCCACCATCAGATCCACGGTCTCCTGAGCGGTGGGGACACAGCGTCACAACACCCCTGTGGGAACCATATTCCCTTTAGGAGTGGTGGGCTGGGGAAGTCCTCACAGCACACAGCTACTTCTTAAAAGTGATGTCTGTGGATGCTGCCACATGTCCATGGACGGATGAATGGGGGCACAGCTGTGGTCCATCCACACAATGGAATATGATTCAGCCATAAAAAGGAGCCGAACTCTGATACACGCCACAGTGTGAACGAGCCTTTGGGACAAGAGGCTGAGTGAAAGCAGCCAGACACAAAGACCGTGTACGGTGTGATCCCACTTATATGAAACGTCCAGAACAGGCAGATTCTGGACAGAAGGCAGAGACTGGTGGCAGACTGGTGGCTGCCAGGGGCTGGGAAGAACGGGAAGTGACAGCTAATGGGGATAGGGTCTCATTTTGGGGTGATGACAATGTTTTGTAACAAGCCAGGGGTGCTGCTGGTATAACATTACGAATGTACTAAATGCCACCGAATGGTACACTTCCAAATGGTTCATTTTATGCTATGTGCATTTTACCTCTGAAAAAACAGTGAGGTCTCGTTTTAAAAGGACTGGTCACTATGACAAAGGACTCTTTTGACACCAGGAAAGGCCACGTGATTTATGGGCCAAATGCTTACAAGTGAAGAGCTCTGTCTGTAATGGAAACTTCACAAACAGCTGGGCATTGGTGTTACTTGGAAAATTGGACCTGACTTCTTGGCGATCAGCTTAGTAATGTTTTAAACACAAAGGGCCAGAGATTTCTAACCCACAGTTTCATGTGAACGGGGAAAACAAAGTTCCAAATTCTTAAACCAACATATTATGGCGGAAGCCCCCGGCCATGCTTTTCTGGTGGGACCTGGGTGAGGGGCGTCTAGTCTGCCCTGTTACAGAACAGGAGAGTGAGGCCACCTCAGAACGGTGGTGTGGGGAGGTGGCCCAGGGCCCGGGAGCAGCAGAGAGGGACACTAAAAACAGAGTGGTTTGCCTTTCCCAGACTGCACGCCAGGTTTTCCTGTTGTGTATTATTACGTAATGTCTCCAGGCAGCAGAATGTTTCTGGGAGAAAAATAGAGAACAATAATCCCAGGGATCACAGCAGTAATAATGGCAACAACACCCTCTACCAGGCACGGGCACACGTGTCATCTTCTGTGGTAACTGGTATGACACTGGGCAACCCAGCGAATTCTTCTGAGTCCCAGTGTCTCATCAATACAACAGGACAAATGAGAGTGTCTCATTTTATTGACACTCTATAAATGAGAGCCTCATTTTATTGTCATAGCATAACATTTAACTAAGGCTCAGCTACAGATTTCCCACTGGTTAACAAACAGAACACACAGGCCTGTGGGTGAGCAACACTGTGATCTGCGTCCGGTTCCACACTGCTGACAAGGACACAGACCTTGCATGCATATGACACACTGTCCTTCTCATGGTGTCACTGCACTTGGCAACATGGAAATCTGGTCCCAGCCCTTCAGAAGTGTGCAAAGTTGTTGAGGAACTCAGACGTCTGTGAAAAAATGGTAAGATAATACAAAATAAAATACTGTCAAGTGCCCTAATCAAAACTATGTTGTCTATTTCCAACCTGGCTTTGGGAAGACCATTTCTAGATGACTGTGCCAAGCTGAATTATAAACATCTACAGAATGTGGAGACAGGAGGGTTGGGGCAGCAAGTATGATGGGTACCAGGAGAAGGCCTCCAAAAGGACAAAATAGGGGAGCATTCGAGGCTCCAGGGCAGGCTGTTAAACTGCCCTGTGCAGACCTGGCTGAGGTTATGGCATGCCCTCTGGGCAGAAAGGACCCCAGGCAGAAAACCTGCCAGCCTCAGTCAGATGGATGATCAGTGCAGCTGGGACAAGAAAGGCACGTTGGGGAAAGCAAAAATGCCATCGCCGTCATCATCACCATCATCACCACCATCTCCATCACTATCACCATCATCACCACTGACATTTTCTGAACAATCACTGGTTCCAGACTCAGTTCAAAGCCCACCATGTGCATTATTTCATTTAATTCCCTCAACAGCCACCTAATATAGGTTCTACAATTGCTTCCACTTGATAGATGAGAAAACTGAGGTTCTGAGAGGTTAACAAGCTTCCCAGGGTCAGATGGGCAGTGATGGGGTCCTGCTGGGCTCAGCTGAGACATGTGGCCTCTCCAGCCTATTGGCCTCATGGGGGAAGGCCTTTTTCCATGGCAGCTAGAAGCTCTGAAGGGCTTGTGTCCCAAGAGACTGAGACTGCAAGGCCTTTGAGGGCGTAGCCTTGGAAGGCGTGAGCCGTTGCTTCCTGATTGAATGTGGGAGAAAACGTCACAGGTGCATAAGCGTTCCGAGGTGCAGATTGGGTGCCATCTTGGTTTCTGGCTCCCACAACGGGAATGAATATGGACTTTTCCAGAATTCATTCTGGATTCACTGCATGGCTATTGTTGGACACCTACTATCTGTCAAGCATTGTCCTCAGCAACAAGTAAGTGGAACACACACGGTTCTACCTTCCTGGTAGTTACTCTGCAGTGGGAGGTGGGTGGACAGGAGGCAAACAATAGCAAGTAAAAAATCAACAGAGTAGTTGCAACTAGTAGTCATCGTGTTAAAGACAGACAGAGATAGAGGACAGAAATGCTAGAAAAAACGACCACAGAAGGTCTCTCTGAGGTGCTCTGTGGTAATTGATCTAAATGAACAGGAAGGATTCTCTGGGAAAAGCACATATTGGGAAGGGAACATCATGTGTTATATGGTGGAACAGAGCTCAGGTTGTCAAAGGACAAAGGACAGGCCTTTGAGGATGGGAAGTGGTGAGCAGGGTGAATCGCACGAGGAACTTAAGAGGTGGGGAGTCCAGACGAGGAGTATTGAGGGGTCACAGTACATGGTGTGGGTTTTATCTCAAGTGCACTGGGATTCCCCGAAGCAGAAGTCACTGGGTCGTTGAGTTATGTGTGGCTTGCCACCAGCTGGGCACATCCAGAAGAGAAGAGGATTGGCAAGACCAGCCTGCCCTTCGCAAAACCACACCATGGGTGACTCGCCCCTGGGAGCTGTCATGTCTGCCCACACTTGGTGTCTGCCTTTCACACCCACACCGGGAAACCACATGCAATTCAGGAGAGTGACCCATGCCAGGGGCTCGGCCAGCCGGCCAGAGAGAAGAAGATACTGAATGAAGTCGGCCACAAGAGAGCTTCACCCGAGAGCTGGCCTTAAAACTCTGCCTGGGAAGAATTCTGCCAGTCTCTGGGTTATTTTGGACATGTCTTTTGGGAAAAGTCAAAGGAAAGAAGTGATTCTGGTTTCTGCTGTCAAGAAGGAGCCCCGAGGTTGGCCATCGGCACAGCCAAGCAGTGCAGTTACATTTCAAGTTCCAGAACTATCAAACCTCCAGCTGTGGGGTCCTCTGACCCTGCTGTCTTACCGAGCTTTCTTGACTTGGTTTTATTTTGTACTTCGACATAACCCTGTTAGCCGCCCCCCCAAAAAAGAGTGTACAGTGTCATCAGAGTGTCCGCAATGGTAGACCAGCAGGCCTTTGGGAAAACCAATGACTTCCCGGTATTCTTACAGTAGAATTTTGTTTTGACACTCACATCCATTTCCTTATCTTCCAGTGACAGTACCCTAAGTTTTTTAGGACTCCTTCTCTCCTTATCCTCAGGCCCTGTCACTCATGCTGGCTACAGAGATGGTCATGTGAATCAGGCCTGGCCAATCAGAGCCCTGTATCTCTTTGGCCACATGGTTGGTTCAGGGATAGACATGTGACCCAATTCTAGCCCAAAACTATCAAGCTGAGAAGTTCTGTTCACACAGGTGGGGAAAGGAATGTGTTGTTTCCACTGGGCTTTAAGCAGAGAGGATGTCAGCTGGGGACCCTAAACTAGGGACACTTCGGGGACACTACTGCTGAGAATGAGGACACATGGAGGAGCGCAGGACTGAGAGGTGGTTTTGATGACAGTATTTGAGTCTAACCACTCCCCAGACCCCTCACTGGGGTGTGTTGGGGCACCACTTGCAGAAATGATAGTCCCAGCAATCCCTTGGCTGCACCCACCTCTCACGGTCCCTCGAGTGTAAGAAAGTTGGGTTCAAATTGAAGCCAGATCAGTTGTCACTGACTCTTCATTCCCATGTGAAAGTGTACCTCTGGGTCTGGCCGGGCACTCTTTCAGTCTTGGTTTCTCTACACAGTTTCCCATCCTGCAACTGCCCTCTTGGGATCCCTCCTGGTTGTTTTCTGTCATGCTGGGACTGAGAACACTCACTCTTGTGTTTGTTTTCACAGAGTTTGCAAACTTGAGTCTTGGCCTTAAACCAGGGAAGTCATCGGCTTTTTCCATCCACCCACCGCCACCCCCAGTTGGCCCCCAGAAGAGCCCTGGGAACACGATGGGCAGCACTTCTGTGAGTGGTCCAAGCTCCCAGGCTCGCAATGCGTGCTCTTCCTTCCTCAGGACCTGCCCACCATGGTTGGGCTCCATAACTGTCACTGCAGCTAAATTCCTCCTTCCCATGGGTGAGGATGAATGCTCTCCCAGCTCCCCTGGCACCTTGTTCAAACACTCAGCAGTGTCTCCACAGACAGAGACCCCACTGGGTCTCTCAGAGCCCGGGCCCCAGTCCCCTCAACTTTCCCATAGGTGTCTTTGATACCGCCCCACCTTCAAGGTCAGACATGACAGGCCCAAGGCCAAAATGCATTCAACCCTGGATGTCACTCCTTCAGTGTGTCCACCGAGAGTGAGTCATAGCTAATTGTGCTCAGGCCACACTGAATTGGCACAGCCAGACCAAAATACTTTGGGCTAATTCACTTGGCGGGATCATCAAAGCCCAAAGAGGATTGAGTCCAAGTTTTCTCCTCTTTTAAAAATAAAATAAAAATGAAATGAAAACAAATCCCGGCGTGAAGAGAAGCAAAACTCTGAGTATCTTTCATCTCCTGTGTTTTCTACAATGGAAATGCCATGAAGGCACGACCCGTGTCTGGTTTGGGTCACCATGATAGCCCCTCATCTAGCATCTCACATAATGCCTGGCACACAGTAGGTGCTCACAAAAGGTCTGTTTGACAGGTGTTTCAGTCACTATTGCTAGTGACTGAACTTAATGGCATAAGACAATCATTTCATTAACTCGTGGGTTCTGTGGGTTAAGAATTTGGACGGGGCACAGCGGGGAAGGCATCTCTCTGCCACACCGCCTCTGAGATCTGGGCTTTCGAGACCCCAGGCTGGGGGTGACTCCAAGGCTGGAAGCTGCAGTCACCTGGAAGTATGCTCACTCACATACCTACTGGCTGAGCCTGCCTTTCTGTCCGGGAGACCTCAGCTGGGCTGTCAGCCACGACAGCTATGTGTGGGTGGCCTCTCCATGTCATCTCGTATGGGGTAGCTTGAGCGTCCTCACAGTGTGGCAGCAGGATTCCAGGACAAACCGGGGTCACCATGTATGACTTACTCTCAGAAGTCACTTAGCATCACTTCTGCAGGCTACAGCCCACTCCATTCAAATGGAGGAGATCAGGGCCCCTCTTCTTGACGGGAGGGTTGGGGGCAGTGTTGCTGTGAGAAGAACATGACGAAGGGAGGTGTCCTTGCAGCCATTTTGTGACACACAATCTGCCTCCGATGGTGAAAGGAACACACCCGGGGAGAACAGGAAACCAAGGCGTCCTTGTAGTGAGTTGCTCAACCCCATTTTTAGGTTTCTTCCAGTGGCCTTAGACATCATAAAGCAGCCTTAGACAGCACCGAAAATACACAGATTGACCTCAGAGTCAGAGGTCAATGCAAAGCAGCTCCCTTGAGAAAACAACACACCGACCTGGGTGGTCATATAGTGTTTGGGTTGAAACTGAAGCCAGATCTTGTCAGCATCT
The DNA here is from genome assembly GCF_964194185.1 of Rhinolophus hipposideros. Lineage (NCBI taxonomy): Eukaryota > Metazoa > Chordata > Mammalia > Chiroptera > Rhinolophidae > Rhinolophus > Rhinolophus hipposideros. The sequence goes on along the minus strand of NC_138070.1, from coordinate 1,327,695 downwards.
CGGTGGTGACATCGTGCTATCGCTTTGCCAGGCATCATCACGAGGGAAAGTGGATAGAGGCCCACGGGGTGCCTCTGTCGTGTTTGTATGACTCTCCCATTCTTTCCACACAAGTTTCAGTTAGAAGAGGTGAAGCTGGGCTCCTGGGATTCGAGTCTGGCTGCTGCTGGGACCAGCTGGGTAAGCGCGGACACACACCTTCAGCTCTCTGGGCCGGGTTTGTCGCCTGTGACATGCACCTGATCGTAATACCGACTTCATAAAGGTGCTGAGAAGATTTAAAAAGCAAACGCACATAAAGGGTTAGGAAGCACGACTGGCACTGAGACGCAAGCATGGAATTTCACCAACTTCCCCATCCTTGGACAGAATGCCCTTCCCACGCATCCGCAGGCATTTAGGACGACATATGTCTTCTGAACAAGCAGGAAGAAGACGTTAGTGACTGTCTTGGAAAAGTTACCAGGCCAGAAACCTGTCTGCCCAAGAGATCACCGGAAAGTTGTCTGTTGCCTAAAGCACTCTGCTGCCTGCTGAAGCTGCCCATGACATCAGTAAAAAAAAAAAAAAGAAAAGAAAAGAAAAAAAAAATCCAGGGTGGAAAAAGATAACCCATGGTGAGATCATCTGGTCTGTGCCCTGGGAGTCAGGAGACACGGGACCCACAGGTGTGCCCACCGACGGCCTGCACCAGGCACGGAACCCCCTTCCCAGGCACTGAAAGAGCTGTGCACGGAAATAAAACTATGAGAGTTTTATTGGGGGCCACACTATGTGCCAACCTCTTTGGCTGAAGAGTCTCAGATGGAAAACATACAGCAACCGTTATGATTTTCTCCACTTGGTAGATTGGTTCACAAGGCTCCGAGAGGCTGTCCTTTGCCTGGTGCCACACAGCTTGGATTTGTAGCGAAACACAGTTTGAAGCCAGCGGCTGGCTCAGGAGTGTGTTTTCTTCCACTCCTTTCCTTCCCAGGCTCCTCCCTGCAGCCAGGGTCAGAGCTGACCCCAGGGGCGCTCCACCTGGCCCTGGCCTGGCCCTGCCCGGGAGCCTGGTGCTAACTGTTGACTCGCACAGTTGCCTGTAGACGTGGTCACCCTGCTGGGTGCACCCACAACTCAGAGCAGCACAGCCCACGCTTTGTGACTGACCTCCGCTGAACTCTCCCCAGGACCCCACGTTCCCTCTGTTTGAGATTTCTTAGAGTCATTTTTGGTTTCTTTACTGGACGCCAGACTTCTATGCAAAGGCAGCAGGAACAGTTGAAGTCCACAGTTTCCCCAGAGCCCCTGTGAGTTCTGCTTCCTGTCCCAGGAAGTTGGTAAAATGGACTCAGATGGCTTCTTCTGTTCTCATCTATTTTCATTCATTTGTGTGTTCAGCTGGACCCACGGGACATCCATGGGTGAGGGTTACCGAGAAAGTCGATCAATAGTCCATACTACAGAGGGCTGACTCACGCCTGAGTGACTGCTGGCCTGCTGGCAGGAGCTGGAGCGCGGCACGGATGGGGACGTGAGGAACCTGTGCAAGAGGCCAGCGAAGGCCTCGGGCAGGACAGTGCTGAGGTCCGAGAGGGTGGGTGTGTGTCGGGAGGCAGGGAGGACCTCCAGAGAAGGGGCCGGACAGCGGCAGATGCCACAGGCCGCTCCTTTACATGACACTCGGACCCTGCAGCTTGCCACAGCCCTCCTCTGTCCCTGTCACCTCTCTGCCCTGGGGCCAGCCGTCAGCTGACATTCGCCAGCAAACGCTGCTTCTTTCTAGATTTCTTTCTATTGTGGAGATAAGGTGAAAGTGGCCTGTTTCTGGCACACACTGCTCGGTGGAAGGGCAGAAGCCCGAGCTGGCGGCACGGGGCCCTGCTTCTCCCGCATGGTTTTCTTCCCTGCTGATGGCCCTCACACTAAGCGCTCGTGTCATCCCCTTTGTCTAGATTTCCACCTCCACGGAGGGACCTCCTCTTTTAATGGAACTAAGCTTGGCCCAGCATTGTGGGTTGAACTGTGTCCCCCCCCCCCAAAAGATCTGTTCACATCCTAAGCCCTGGAACCTCAGACTGTGACCTTATTTAGAAATAAGGTCTTTGCTTATGTAATGAGTTAAGATGAGGTCATACTGGGGTGGGCTGGGTCCCTAATCCCATATGACTTGTGTCCTCAAAACCGAAGAGACACAGAGGAACGACGGCAAAGTGAAGACCGAGGCAGAGAGTGGAGTGGTGTGCTTCCAGCCAATGGCACCAGGGCTGCCAGCAGCCAATAGAAATGAGGAGGAGACAGGCAGGGCCCTTCCCCCACCTTCAGAGGGAGCCTGGTCCTGAGGACACCTTCTAGCCTCCAGAACTGGGAGAGCATAAATCCCTGTTGTTGTAACCCACCCAGTGTGTGGCCTGTTGTTTTGGCAGCCTTGAGAAACTAGCCCATTTGGTGACTATAACTGGGGGGGGGGGGGAGGTTCTCCCCCAGGACTGAAGTGGTGGCTAGCTCTGAAGGGACAGTTCACAGACATCTGAACACAAGTATGGTCCAAACTGCTGTAAACAGCTATCTTTTACTTCGGTCAAAGCCTCCAGGCCACTTTTCCAAGGTTGGATGCACTAAAGCTCTTGCTGGTGCAAATCTGCCCGCAGCTCATGAAAGTCCCGTGGCAGGCCCACACCATGTCCCCAGGGCGGCACCTGACAGCTGGCTTCGTGACAGTTCATGCTCAGGGAACAGCTGCACCCAGGGACAGCCTCTCAGGTCATAAGAACTGTATTTGACGTCCCACAAGCTCGAATGGCTGAATAATGACAATTAGAGTAAGCAGGGCAGTGCCAGGGTTTCAGAATGTGCATTTAAGCCTAATGAAGCCACGCAGTGTGTTTCCTTTCTGAGCCTGGCCTGCCTTGGGGACACAGGGAGCCGTTTCTAAAAGCTTACTGGCACACCCGGCACGGAAAGCAGCTTAAACTGGCCCAGTTGCCAGTCCTGGAGTATTCAGAAAGACGCAGTTAGGGAGGTGTTTTCTGTGTGTGACTCAGACCCTCCAGGTACCCTGGCAATTAGTGTATGAAATGCAGACTCAGAGCTCCGACTCAGGGCACAACTCCCTGGATAAAATCAAGTGCTCGAGCCAGCCAGGCGGGCACCTGGGGGGGAGGGTGGGACCGAGGAGGTGGGAGAGGTGGGCCTGTCTTCTTCAGGGTCTTTGCAAAGCAGGTCAGAACACGGCAGGGGGTTGTCAGGCTCTGGAAGCAGGCTGGAAGTGAAAGCAGACAGGGAGGGCTGGCACTGGGGGCCCGCCCCATCGGTGACAGAGTGAACAAGAAACGTGCGCTGGAGCGCGGCACACGCCGTGTCTTCTGAAATCTGCTTGATCCCCAGGCTCATTTCGGAATCCGCTGTGATCATCACAGGAGAAAAAAACATGCTTAACATTTATCTAGGGTGTGTCACCATGACAACCTTCATCCAAACAGACGAGGACCTAGTTAGATGGTTCCTTACCCAGCATCCCCCAACCTTCTGCTGACAAGACTCCTGGGAGTCTCTCTCTCTCTCTGTCTGTGTCTCTCTCTCCCCCTTTGTCTCTGGCTCTCTGTCTCTCTCTCTGCGCCCCCGCCTCCCGCCCCACATCTTACACGGCCAGAAATGAAGCCTGCTCTGACAGAGAGGTCAGGGGGAGCCCGGCAGGAGGAAGGGGACGTGCTGGCACAGGCGCCAGGCAGGTGATGGAGGTCGGTGATCTGCAGCAGCGTCAGGGGCTTCGATCAAGTCCCAGGGGTGCCTGACTCTCCTGAACTTGGGGGATGAGCTTGGCCTAGCACAGTCCTCACTGTCATGTACCGAAGGCCTACTGTGTGCTTGGACACGTGCTGGGGGCTTCTGTGCCGTGACTCACTGATGTCCGCCACCGGTTCTACACCTCGGCCAGGGCTGTCGGAGAGCCGGGACCAACAGGAGATCGAAATGTAGACTGGACCTAGATGTAGGTGTAGATTAGATACAGGCATATAGGTACACATATATAGGTAATAGACTGGATAGATAGACAACACATAGATGAGAGAGAGAGGGGGAGAGAGAGAGACAGAGACAGAGACAGAGACAGAGAGGGAGAGAGAGAGAGAAAAGAGGTTTCTTTTAAGACTCATGCAGCTGCGGGGCTGGCACGTCTGAAATCCACAGGGCATCCCGTACACTGGAGACTTGGGCAGCGTTTCTGTGTTCCAGTCTTGAGGCAGAATTTCTTCTTCTTCAGGAAACCTCGGTATTTGCTCTGAAGGCCTTCCACCCATCAGATCAGGACTGCCCACCTCATCAAGGAGAGTTCCTTGACTTCAGTGAAGGAACTTAATGTGCACACAATCCCGTCTCAGCCAGGTGGAGACTGGGGCTGAATGAAATCACCGGGCCTTGCCCGCCTGACAGAGAACTGACCGTTACATCCTGTGTTTCCTGGATGGCACGTTAGTGCTGGCTGAGGTCACCCGCCTTGCCCAAGGTCACAGAGCTAGTCATCGGCAGAGCGCACTGTGCAGGCAGGTCTGGGGCTCTGTCTCCTGTAACCCAGCAGCGCCAACCACCTCGACTTCTGCTGGCCTGAGTCCCGGGCACTGGGCACCAGGGTGACCCGGCCCTGAGTGGGACGCAGGAAGCCAGAACCCCCACACCACATACGTCCTGTTGTCAAGACCTCCATCCTCCTTCTTGAGAAGTTTCTCTATGTCAGGGGGTGGGTGGGTGGGAAGGTGACCCTGCGTGTCTCGGTGGCACCAGAGCCCTAGCCTAGCTTGGCAGACCACCCGGAAAGTTCTTCTGGCTCCTTCCCTGAGCGCCCCACCCCCACCACCTAACCCAACACAGGCTGGTGGACACCTACATGAAGACGAGCTTCCAGCAAAATACTGTCGTAACCCTTTTAAGAGGCCCCTGGAAAGTAGGCTGCAACAACACTTAGCTCTCAAAAGCAACGTGAGAAGGAAACTTTAGGACTGCATTTTTCCAACAGACCCTCCTGCTGGGTCCCCAAGGCTGTCATATTGTTTCCAGTTGTGTTTATGGTAAACTCTGGGCCATAAATGCCTTTGTCTTTGTAAAAGATGGAAGGAGGCTTAGGAGACAGATTTTTATCTCCAACCTCGTCTTGCGTTTTCCAGGAGGTAGGTTTCGATGGAAACGGAAACTGGCTGAGTACAGAACCCTCTTTTCCCTTCTAGCCAAGGATTAAAAAGTGAAAAGCATCGGTTAAGGTGGAAAGGAAAAGAGACGTTTTACACATTGAGTGTACGCGGCTCCTCAGGAAAGGGCTGCCAGCTCGGCCCATGGGAAGTTGACAACTCTCCAAACACGACAGGGGACAGAGTGGGGCTGCCTTCAGAACACTGATGTGCAGGAATAAATCAGACCCGGCTGGGACTGTCACGGATGTGGGGCCCCCGCCAGAGTGGGGTGGTCGAGGCGCCAGGCGTGGGGGTTCCGGCTGCTCTGTGGGCACCACTGCACTGCTGCCCTGGCTCTGTGTCTCGACTGCCCCTGTTCCACCTCATTTCACCTCTGGAAACCTGTCCGTCCAGATGTCACCCCTCCCCCATTCTCAGCCCAACCCGAAAACTGGATAAACAGCCACGTGCCCTCCACCAGGACTCAGCTGGCTTTGTGTTCGCCACAAACCAGAAGCCAGAAGCCAACCTCCTACTGTATGGCCAGGAGCCCCCGTCACTAAACGTTTTAAGGAGAACAGAACCAGAGCTAGAGAGCTTTTTCTAAAGTGTCATCAATAGGATATTAAAGACAAAAGCTTACACTGATAAGTACAAACTGGTAGTTACGTGAATGTCCAATAGTGGGGGGAACTCATTAAAAAATTGGGATGCATTGGAACGTGGATCTCAGCACTCTTTCTAAGGAGTATTTCATGAGCAAGGATTAATTGTGTGATCAGAAAAAATAAGACTTTTAGTATTATTGAGGCCACACGGTAGAAGGGCCTGGTGGGAAGGGTCCCTTCGCCCTGGCGCCTGGGGGTGTCGGAGGCCTGCATGCTTGGGCCAGTTTCGTGACAGCTCTTTTAACAATGTCTGGCCACCTCCCAGGTGTGCAGCCAGCGCCACCCGCGGTCTGGATTCCCACCAACATCATCAGAACCTCAGCCCCCTCCCTGTGACATCAGCACCAGGCAGGTGTGGCTGAGGGCTCGACAGGTGCTGAGTGACACAGGGAGGGGCACGTGTGTCATTGCCACACCAGTGGACCCAGCAAAGGCCAACGAAGGCCCAAAGCCCCGAGTCCCAGAGGCAGACCACGGCCCTGAGGTCACGCCAGGGTAAGGCCCCCAGGGAGGTGCCAGCGCCCACAGCAGCAGCCCTGCAAAGCGTCCTTGTTCTCTCCTTAGGGACAGCGCAGAGCCAAACTCCCAGGCCTCCCGCAGGGGCTGCTCCCACGAGAGCATCAGTGGCAGAGGCTGTGGTCATTGGCTCTGCCCCTGTGGCTCGCAGGGGCCGTGCGCTGGCCACTCACGATCTCTAGCCTCAGTTTCCCAGGCTATAGATTGCAGACAGTCATGATGGAGCTGCCTCTGGGAGTCGTGGGGAGCATGAGATGGTGTGAAACACGGGGTACGTGCTGGGGGTGTCAGCACTGAGGGTGGGTCACCCACAGGGCCAGCCAGGCCTTCTGCACACCCTGTCTGTCCGTCTGTCCATCTGTTCAAACACAGCCGAGGCACCAGAGAGAGGCAGGGAGAGGGGGGTGGGAGGGAGAGAGACAGGTCTTGTCTCCAAATAAGGGCCGTAGCCCTTACTGTGCCAGTCCCTCTCTGAGACCCCACCATTGGTTTACCCAGGACCCGCAGTCACCTACCCTACCAGCTGCTGTGACAGCACACACGTGACATCTCAGTCCTGCTTCGGCTTCTGGCTGTAACCTCCATACGAGTCCCCGGGGCCCAGCGTGAGGCAGGACAGCCTTTGTGGCTTGCCCACAGCCTCCTGTCTCCATCCGTGGCCCCCCTTTTTCTTGCAGGCCACACCAGCCCCAAAAGCCCAAAACCACCACCACCCCTGCCAACAGTCAGCTTCGTGGGCAGACCAATGATGTCCCCGAGAGGGCCATGGGTGAGAGGGGTGTGGCGTGTGCCCCTGCATCACCCTCAAACGCTGTGGGATCCCACCAGCCCACCCATGCGGGGGGCCCCTCCCCATTCACCTGGAGTATCCATCTAGTTAGGGTTCCGTTTCCTTCTGGAAGATTCCAGATGATTCCAGTACATGACAGGCACCCCGTCTGGTTCTGTGACGAGGCTGGGGGACCTGGCTGATTAGTGGAGCCTCAAAGGAGAGGGGCACCTGAATTCAGTGCCCTGTGGCTGAGCACCATTGAGACGCCCACAGTGGAGATTTGGGCTGGCCCCATCCTGAGTCCTAAGGGAAGTGAGATAACACATCTCTGCAGGGAGTTTGAATCGAGGCCAGAAAATAAGGGGCATCCTTCTTTTCAGGACCCCTCAGCCGTCCCAGGCCCATGGCACTGCCAGGGAAAGTTCTCAGGATTCAGAGGCATCGCCCTGTCAGGCTGAGTTGTCGTCCCACTCCGGGCGCTCCAATCAGCCGTTTGTGCTGGCCAACGCACCTGCACCCATTAACTCGGTGACTCACCTGCATTTAGCTTGGAGCGAGAACCACAGGCAAAATCCTGACGGGAACCGTTTCCCGAGCCCTCAGCCAACCGCCCCACAAACAGTAATTAAGCTCCCAACTCCTGCTCCAGACATGTAATTATGCTCAGTCACACGCAGGGAAACCGAGGCAAGAGACCTGCATGGCCTCAATTTTGGGAGTGGACCGTCACCTGAGTGTTCTTGTGTCTCTGTCTAATCCAGAAGCAGGATGAACCAAGCCTGGCAGAAGGGACAGACGTCGCCCCTTTCAGCCCAGAGGCCACAGCCGCAGTGAAAGTGGACACGTGGGACCACAAGAGTCTCGTCAACAGGGGCGGGGCCACATCTGTGGCCAGGTCCGGAGCTTTCTTGAGAAATTGGAAGCTTGATTTTTATGTGAAAATATTGTATTCAAGTTCGCGAATCAATTCAAATTTCTTGCAAACACTGCACAGGTCAAACAAAACGTGTGTGGGGGATGGAATCAGCCTCTGAGAAACACATTTGGACCATTTATTTAGATGGCACCACCCACTAGAAATGTGACGCGAGGCACATACATGATTTTCAATGTCCTAGTAGCCACTTTTTTAACAAGTAAAGGGAAGTGGGTACAATCAATTATCATAACATATGGTACTTAACCCAATAACCCAAAATAGTATCGTATACGTGTGCAGTTGATGGAAAGGTCATTGATAAGATGCTACGTCTGTGAAATCCTGGGTGACTTTCCACTGGGAGTGTTTGGACCAGCTTCATTTCGAATGAGGGCAGTTTGGACAAAGCCCCAGGGGCTGGGGCGTGCCCTTTGGGACAGCACAACCTGAGATCTTACAGATTCTGTATGATTCACATTTGCTAACTGCATTCCGGGCTCACTCAAGCCAGAAGCTAAACTCACCCAACACTTACCTCACCTATCAGCTGGCGAGCTGTGCAGAAAAGGTCCCTGGAAAACATCCTTTTTCCTTCATTTCTTCACTCTCTTTGAGCAGATACCTCTGAAGCGCCTCCACAAACTTCTGTCCCTAGCTGTACGCTGCACAGCCGTGTAAGTGGTGGGTGTTCTCTGCACTATATGCTGACATTCTCCTTTACATGTTACCATGGCTCACCGAGTCCTACTATTATTATCCCCATTTTGCTGTGAAGGAAACCAAGACTCAGAGAGGTTAAGCAACTTGCCCAAGGTCACACAGCTTCTACGTGGCGGAGCCAGAATCCAAAGCAGGAAATCTGGCCCAACCATCATGTTAGGAACTGTGGATTCCCACAGAGTGACAGGACTGTGACTTGGCAATGGTGACAGAGTGGTGACAGGCACCCAGGATGTGTCAGCTTGTCGAGTAAGTACATGAACAAAGAAGGCCGGTGGGAAGGTGCCAAGGCCTTTGCCCGGCTGCCTCATTCTGAGCCTTCCTCTCTGGGCACACATGTCACCTCCTCAGAGGCCATCTCTACCCGCCCCATCGAAGCAGTCACCATCCCGTTTCCCTCCACCCCATTCCCTCTGTGTCACCCCACAGCACACAGCAGTCTTTGAACACGTCTCACAGCCTTCTCTGTCTGTTTGTCACGTGCCCCCCTGTGCTCTGTCCCACTGGGGAAAGGGCCTTTCCTCCCTGTCTATGGCTGTCCCACGGCCCGTCATAGTGCCTGGCTTGGAGAAGGCGCTCAGGGTCCCCATGCTGAGTCACCAGACAGCAGGCTCTGCTTGCTCCTCAGCTCCTGGCCTAGGCCACTCAGCCTGCAGAGAGTTCACCTCACCCAGCAGGAGAGGGGGAGGAAGGGGCGTCAAGGTCATGGCCTCAGGGCGGTAAACGTGACGAAATGCCAGAAAAGCTGTCCCCAGACACAGGTGAGTGGAACCATGTACCCAGGGATGGCATCCTGACTCCAAGGGTCAGCAAAGGTTTTCCAGAAAGGCCCAGATAATAAGTATTTTACACAGCTCCAGCCAGACAGTCCCTGTTGCAAATACTCAGTTCTGCCACTGTCCTGGGAAACTGGCCATCAGCAAAATGGCAATGAGTGGGCATGGCTGCGTTCCAATAAAACTTTATTTACAAAAGCAGGCATGGAGCAGATCGCAGGGCACAGCTGCCGACTCCTGCCTCGGCTAACGAAAGAGTTTTCACACAAATAACTGAGTAGACAGCTAGCTCAATGTTTAAACATTATCCTAACATATACGGGTACTTAATGCAAAGGATTTGTTCACAAAGATCGTACCTGTTCACACCTGCTGCCTACTTTAAGGTTAATTTTTACAGAGAAGTGCAGGGACGGAAGGAACTTTTCCATATTTCTAGCCCAAATGGCAGTGCCCTGCACCCATAGAGAAAGGCAGTGCACTATTAACTTAGTCTGACAGATTTTAAATTATAGGATTTTTTTTTCTTTTTACTAAATTTTAAAATTGGGAGGTGGGTGACATTTTTTTCCAATTTCGTTATAGGGAGACTCTTAACATTGCTATTCTCATCCACATTGACATTTGCATATTGCGAAGTTTCACAAAAGGCAGCCACCAGGACCCATAAGCTCCCCAAACTAAAGTGCCCTCTTCCCACCCCCAGGGCCCCCCCACCCCATGCTGGGTGCCTAGCAGGCACTCAACACACATGCACCAAACTGATCCTCGCTGAGGACCCGGCTTACCTCTAAAAACAGGTCCAGAAGGAGAAAGTTTAAACTACGCCGTGTGATTTCAGGGAGATGCCAGCAGTCTGACAGATCAAGGGGCAACTCGGCACCGTGGGTGGTTCTGCAGTCAGTCCTTGCCTCTGGGAAACCCCTCACGTGTTTATTTGTTTTATAATAGCTATTGCTGTCGGGTGGAAGAGACCTGGTCCTACAAGGAGCAGAAGGAGGGCGCGGGAAACACTCCTGACACCCTCCCAGACCTGGATCTGAAATGTCCTCTACAAATCTCGGCTTGTGCTTTGTTTTCTTCCGGGCCTGGCACCAACCACTTAAAATTCACATGTCACCGCGGCCTCTTGGCTTAAAAAACCACATCAAAAGCATTTTGCAATGATGCTTTTTCCTCTATGAAACCTGAAGCCATTAAGTGGACCTGCCATTACACTGGTAATTAGGACGCTCCCTGGGCCCAGTGGATATGCATTCAAGCTGCCAAAAGCTGGTGGAACCGTGCCTTCCTCCCTGGGACCCTAGCATCTGACCCTTGCGTCCCCCAGATGCCTCCTTCCAAGTCCAGCAGACCCACATGGGAGCTGGAGTGGGGGCTGCCAGTCTGCAGTCGCGGAGGTTTCAGCATGGGACAATTTGGAATTCACCCCTCTGCTTGCAACCATCCCCTTCAACAGCCAACTGACCCCAGCAAGCAGCTCACCAAATCGCCATGTGGAGACCAAGGAGATGGCTTCCCGGTGCTCTGCCCGAGGAAAATGCAGCCAAAGCAGACCCTACAGATGCCTGCCCACCCGTCCGCCTCCTCCCGGCTCTGTCTGGGGAGCTGCCCTCCTCCTCCGGGTGCCAGGAGCACAGCCTCACTGGTCTGCACCAGTCACTCCCCCAAGGGTCTCGCTCCCCCAGCCTCTGCCCGAAGCTTCACCGTTTATACTCCCAGGGGAAGCTCTTTGGATTTAAGCCAGGCTGAGTTTGTCACTTACAAGTGAGACTCCTAACTAACAAACATTTTACAAACGCAATAATACCAACAGATACCAATACGGGTGGGGGCAGGCGCCGTGCTAGCTAAGGTGATAAGCTCTTCTCCTGAGTTATCTTATTAGCCTCTCAATAACCTTTTGAGGATAGACACCAGGCCCGTCTTTCATACAAGAAGCAGATGCTTGGAAAGATGTAACAACATACCCAAGGCTGTCCACAGGGAGCCACGAGCCTCCACGGGAATTAGGAGGTGACCCCCTGGGCAGAACCTCCGGGGGCACTCAGTTCAGCAGAAGGATTTCAGGATCTTTATGCAAATCAGAGACCGCACTCTTCCTCTGGGCAGACACAGGCCAGTGCCAGGAGTGCCGGGTGGGCTGCATTGCAGCTCCCTTGTCCCCACAGTGAAGTGCCTTCGTGCAGGTCACGTTTGCACACCTGGTGAGAGGGCCCTGGCTGCCCCACTCAGCCAAGTCCGGAATCCCCATCGGACCCCAAAGCCTCATGAGCAGTTAGGGGTCAACCAAGAAACAGACCTACAGTGGGGGACATAGGTACATAAAGAGGCTCACTGCAGGGAACCGGCCAATGGGATGGAAGGGCAGGCGGGGCAGGCGGGGCAGGTGGGGCAAGGCTGCCATCCTAGGGCAGGCAGGACTACTCCGGAGGCAGGAGTGAGGCCTCATCCCTCTTTCTGGAAAGCTCAGTTCTCCAGACCTTTCACCCCAGAGGAGGTGGCCCGCCTGCACCATCCACTCCACTTAAAGCCACCAGTTGTCCTGTTAACTCTACAAAACAGCTTCCCAGCGAGACCTGGATGTGTGTTTAGTTGCATAACTGGGGACGTCACCTGGTCAAGTGGACACGTAATGCTGACGGTCACAGGCCCCTATGATTTCCACCTGTTCCCTCCTCTCCCCATGTCATGTGTCGGGGCTGGAAGAGTCTCTGGTCGTCCCTTTCTGTCGGTGGGGTGGCCTGGGTTTGCCGGGCCCACGCTTTGTCCCAGAGTGATGAGCAGCCTCCCTTTCCACTCTAGAATGTCTCAGTTCAGACCGTAACTTGCATGGTCCGTTCATCACACGTAAACCGAGTCCTTCCAGCTTTTTCCCAGGAAAAATCTATGAAATCTGCTCTGTCTTTGTCCCATCTCCTAAGCGGTGCTTTGACTGTGAGACGCTGAAACCCAGGGAGGGTGTAGTGGAGAGTGTGGGCCCAGGGTCTGTCTGATGTCGGGCCCTGTGAGTCTGGTTATTTACTTCATCTCTGAGTTTCAACGGCCTTCTCTGGGGAATGGAAATGGTTTCAGCTACAAGGGGTTGTAGCAGGATGACGAAATTAAAAAAGAAAGCTCCCGGGGGGCAGAGAACAGTGCATGGCCTGTGGCAAGTGTTAAAATGGAGTCACCATGACGATTAGGACCCGGGTCACACCTGTCCTGTATCCTCACTTCCTCTGAGTCCACACGGCACCTCCCCAGCCATGTGCTCCTGAAGGACGTGTCCAGAGCCCCCCATCACAGAGGACACCCAGTCTGGACACCATCCCTGCCACTGCCTGTACCGAGGGGCTCGGAGGAGGCCCCTCAATATTTGGAAATTATGTTCAACTTGTAACTATTACCTAGACTTTCAAGAATAAGGGAGAAACAAATATTTTCTAATATTCAAGGGGGTAAAAAAGCACGAGATTCCTTCTTTGGCTGGAGCCTGGGGATCGATCCAGCTTCATGGGTCCCCCCTCCCTGCACATTCTGCTTGTCAGCCATGAGAGGGCACGAGCTTCGGTGCAGATGTCAGTGTGGACAAAAGGCATTCACGGACTCACGGGGAAACCATGTGTCACGCCTCGGGCACGGCTCCTGGTCCTGGAAATGCCAAGAGGATGGTGTTTGGAAATTCAGCTTCAAAATTAGTTATTGATTATCTGTATGATACATGTATATTGGCGAGAAGACGGGAGGGAAGAGGGGCGAGAGGCTGACCGGCCAACAGACGGACGTGGTCAGCAGAAGGAGAGCATCTTTATTCCTGAAGTTACGGCTCAGGGTCCAGTGCAGTAAGACTTTCCCGCGTCTGTCTTTCGGAGATAAGGGGGAAATGCATGCAGGACAACAATTAGAGCAAAACTGTCCTCCCTAGCCCATTCTGAACCTGAGAGAAAGTGTCATTTTGCATTTGAATTGTCAGGGACAAGGAGAGCAGAGCAGAGAACCACTGGAATGAGGTCTCTTGCCCCGCAATGAAATCTGAGGCCAAGACTTGAGCCATTGCTAAAGGACAGCAGAGTCACCTCTGTGACCCCAATCTGTCCTGGAGGGAAAGGCTGCAGGGGGTATCGGCATCTTGTTAATGGCAGAAGTGGCCGGCAGGAATCAGACCCCCTGAGGGCTTAATGAGTCACCCCAGATCTGATGTAGGAGCTCTTGCTGTTATCCTCATTTTATAACAAAGCCCAGAGAGGTTAAGAAATGTGCCTGAGGTGGCACAGCTGAGGACAGGGGTAAACAACACACTGTGGAGTACCTTCCACCCGTATTTCCTGCACCTTTTCGTCACCATTTGGGACCCCAAAGAATCCCTTCAAATGCAGGAAAGCAGAGCATCAAGATGATAAGAAAGTATCAGATGCTTTGCAGCCTTGAAAGGAAGGCAAGGCTACAGACCAGGCCACCTGTGTTGACCCTTCTGCTGCCTGCTGGCAGGCCAGCACAGCGGGTCCCCATCTGGAAGTCCAGGCTCATGTACATTTACTGACCACCTCTGCTGTCCAGAGGCGAATGGAGCGCGGAGCCCACGTCCGGGATATGAAGGCTGACTGTGCCCCTCGTCCCCCGGTGGCCTTGGCCCAAATACTCCGACTCCAGAACTTCCAGTTGCTCATCTCACAGATGCAGCTTTCCCCTCGGCCCACATCCCACAGTGCTTGTGACGATTAAATGAGCCATTTCATGCAACAGGCTGAGAAGAGTGTCCGGTGCTCCATCTGTGGATTTTGCTCTGGGTAGCATTTCAGAGATTTCCTATGCGACTGTCAGCTCACATTCTTTGGGTCCCCAGAGCCCTGCTCACCAATATCACACCCCGTGCATCTCCCCCCCCCCCCCCCGTGGATATTGCATTTCAACCATGGCAACAGCCACTGTGAACTGAGCACTCAGGACACGTGGGCACTCGGCACTCAGAAACGCTTCTCGTGAGTTATGGCGTAATCCTCATGTGCCCTGTGAGGCAAGAGCCCCACTGGCCCCATTTCCCAGATGAACAAACTGAGGCACGGAGCCAGGAAGGACCTCAGCCTGGGTTACATAGCTAAAACGCGCTGGAGGGGTCCGATCCAGGTCCGACGGAAGTCACCACCACAGGATTGTCCATCGTTCAAGCCCAGTGGCTTTAGACTCAGCCACTGTAACAAGGTCAAAAGCAGGAGCACTGTTCTTTCTTGCTTATTTTTAAGGTGAGAGGGAGTTTGTGGGTGTCCCACTCTGTCCCTGAGGGGACGGTATCCCTGTGTAACCCGCGCCACCTGTGGGGGGCTGGCGTCTTTCTTAGCTCCCAAGTGGCCCACCTCTTCAGAACAGGCAGCAAGCAAACAAGAGAAAGGATCCCAGGCTGGGGGAGGAGGGACAGAGCAGAAAGAAAACAGATGGGAAGGTGAGTAATTGAATCAGCACAGCCAAAGGAGGGGGACAAAGAAGGAAAGCAACTACTGTGTTTCCCTGAAAATAAGACCGGGTCTTTTACGTCTGTTAAAAAATAAAGTCTGAACTCACACACGTGACCTTGTTTCCGATACAGAGTTCCTTAAGGCGGTTTGGAACATAAACGCAAAACAAAACACACACACATGAAGACACTCTTTTGTTCCCTTTTTCTGAAATTCCGTAGTTTTGTTTTGTTTTGTTTTTCTTTCCATCCAATTCTCCAGGAAGCAGCCCAATACAGAATCGCAGGTCTCAGTATTTTTATAGGGGCCAGTTCTGTCACAGGGTTAAGGGTCGGTCTGTGTGTGTTTTACAGCAGGCTTGTGCACAGCCTTCCTATATTTCAAACAGATAATGTCCTTGTAATTTGGAAGCACTTACATCGCGGGGCCGGCTTTGTCCCCCTTTTTTGGGAAATGTTTGTGATTGCCGTTGCTGTGAGATAAAAAGAAATACTGTACCTTTAAATTAGGAGGCCCGGAATGAATGGAGCCCTGGCAGTGAAAGGGCTGACGCACTGTGGAGGAGAGGAGTTTAATCTAATTTAGTTGGAGGGTGTCTGTCTGCGGTGTTGTTTTTTGGAGTGTGGGAATAGAGGACAGAAGTTGCCCCCTTGAATGGTCCCTCCTGCGCCAGAAGCAGTGGGGAGCCCCCTCGACGCCAGCGATCCAAAGCCAGGCTTGAAAGGGAGATTACAGACATGCTCTGATTTGCAATTCACACTAATGCACCCCGTGGAACCTTTGGTAATATTTCAAACCACATTTCAAGGGAAATGGCCTTAAAATAGCTGCCTAGATTGTGAGGGAGCCTGCATGGTGTGCTGCAGTCATCCATTGTATGATGGGGGAGCTTTTTTGGTTTGTCTCTCACCCCTCCCTCCAACCAACATCTTACAACTAGTGTTTGTAGGTGGAATTAAAAGTTTTCTGCCTGTTGAAGTTGCTGCAGCTTGCATGGATTCCCTGTTGGTACAAACTGTGTTTTCTTTAGAGTGTCACTTCAGAGAGCTAACAGTATTTTCCTTAGAGAAAAATGTGGGGCAGGGGGAGGCGTGTGCCAACTTGGTGAGAAAATAGCGTTTTACATGTTTCTATTTATTATTATTATTATTATTATTATTATTATTAGATAATAAATTTCTGCAGAAACGTCGCACAAAATGAGGTCAGGGAAAAGAGTGCTTATTGGCACCAGACACCCCTCTGCCTGTCAGGCAATCATTAGGAAATAGATCACATTTCATTCTTACCGGAAAGGAGAGTTGGAAAAGTCCCCCAGGAAATACCAATATTGATGACATTAGAAGATAAAAGAAGAAACAACACCCATATCACTGGATCGCCCAGCTTGATGTGCCCACACAGTCCCTCGGAGGGCAAGCGCCTGAAAAAGCACAGATAACCTGACCCACTTTTTATCTTCAACTTTACCGGCACTATTTTGTTTCTTTCTATAAGCTTTGCTGATATTCTGCAAGCTTGCTCTTGTCACAAGCTTGCAACATGCTAAACCTAAGGTTTAATTTCTTTCTATTGCTGAAAGTGTCAGTACTTTTTATCTTAAAGAGATTATGTGGGTTTTCTCTAATCTCATTTCAGAAAACCTCACCCAACGTTTATAATTTCCATTGACTACAGCATCATAAGAAGAGCTACAACTTTGATTTTTAGCCATATCCCTGTCAAAGTATTTTATACTTTCGACTTTGCTAGAATGGAATGAAACTCCGCCTCTCTTTCAGGGCCCTTCCATCCAAAAATATTTAGTTCTCGTTCAAAAATCTTGCCTGACTCCTGAAATATTCCCTTTCAAGAACCTTATACTTTTCTGGGAGAACGTTTGCAAGAACTAGGAGAAGCTAATGTTTAAGAGTAGCTCTCCACGATATTTTTTTTTTTAGGTGGTTGGGGTAAAAAAAAAAAACACAAAAAAAATCCTTGTCTCTGCATGTTATTTGAAATCGTGTTTAATTATAAAGTTTCATTAAAAACCTTTGCTCAAAATTTTAGAGGCCTAATAAGATTTCCATTAATTTAAACATATCACTATTCCCACGACAGCCCCAAATGCTTTCTTTTCCCTCTTTCATCCATGGTTAAATATGTAAATAAAATGTCTAAAGTCATTCTTCAAAGAAGACAAAAGAAAAAAGAGCTGAGGGGAAAGACAGCCATAAAATCCCTCCCAATTCTCCATAACATTTGCCAGAGGGGGGCCAGTTGCCAGCCAGGGCTGACAGCAGGGGACCTCTCTACTCCTTAGAATCACACATCTCAAATCCCACACACAGGAAAAAAAAATAAAATAAAATATCTTTTCAGCTGGAGCCATCAAAAGGCCCTTTTCATTTATTAGTTACAGAGTTATCTTTCAGTGGCTGATTTCTCAAAGCCCTCATTTTTCTATAATAATATCTATTTGTTGGTTTCCATCTCAGCTGGGCAAAGCGCAGCACTTCTGCAGACATTTTTATAAAAACGAGAGAAGAAAGCAATCTGAAGTGGTTATAGCTAAAATAATGGGTCTGAACATGGCTGAATTAAAATAGCACATAAAGGATCAATTAGGAGGCATTTTCGAGTAGCTCACACCCCACTCCTGGCGTCTGACGCTCTCCCTTACTCTTTTACATTTATATTTCCAATAGTTTCTGAGGGAGAGAAACAAAGAGGGAAAGGGGAAAAACAATATGGTGCCCAATAAAGGACCTTTACAAGGACAATTCCGGAAAAGCCAAGTGATGTCCACTGAATCTTTTTTAAGATTTTGAAAATAACTCACCAGACTAAGGCAAACAAACAAAAAAGAAAAACAAACAAATGAAACCGAAAAAACTGCCGTAAGAAAAATGGCAGCCCTTGAAAAAGCATGGGGTTTTTCAGTCGAGAAACAGCAGCACAGCTGAAGTTGGCTTTTCTGACTGCATTAGTCTTTCCTACTTTCTCCTCACTCCCAACTTTCTCCAACATCTCACAGGGACACCCAGAGACAATGACTCAGGGCCCATGCACCAAACTGCTTGTTAGTTCTGGGTCCTGGGCAAATCCCAGTTTCAGTCTTCTGTTTGCCGGATGGATAGATGGATGGATGGATGGATGGATGGATGGATGGATGGATGGATGGATGGATGGATGGATAGATGGATGGATGGGTGGACAGATGGCGGATGGGTGGGTGTATGGATGTATGGATAGGAGGGTGGTTATGTAAGGTCTCCCAAATTTTTACAGATGTAAAATAAAATAAATAAAAGGCAATATTGCCCCCACTTCCGCCACGGCTTACAATAAGCTTCCCAATAAGCGGAAGAGGAGAGAGCCTGGCAAGAGCTTCTCCTCGCTTTGCACTTCCTGCTGGCAAAACCCGCAGGTTCTACCAACGAGGCCCAGCACGGACTCCCGGGGGTGTCTGCACACCCTGCCCACCTCTCCAGTGTTAACCTGAGAATGGGAGCAGGGGAAAAGGGCCGGTGCGCCCAGGGCTCGCTCCTCTGATCCCCACTGCCACCCTGGAAAGCCCTCCAACGGCTCCCTCTAGATGAGATCCTGCGAGTTTCAGAAGAAATTGAAAAGCCCCTGACCCTTGAGGGCGTCTAAGACGAGAGACGCCGCCACCTCCTACGGGTCCTGTTGGTTTAAGGGTTAACACGCGGCGCAAGGTGAAGCCCCGCGCGTTCTTCGCCGGCGAGGAGGCGTGGGTGTGTGCGCCCACCGCGCATGCCCCGTGCGGGGGAAGGGGCAGGGCGCGTGGTGTCCTGAGTGACTGTGTCACAAGCTGGCCCCCGTCCGAGGGGCTCAGCAAAGGGCGTTAGGCCGGGACGCGCCTTCTCCACCTTCCGTGAAGGCCGAGGGCCGTGCGCGCCCGCGCCTCTCGGGGAAGTGGGCGCAGCGTCCTTCCAGCGCCGCTTCACCCTACGGGTCTGCAGCCAAGGGAGGGCGCAGGCCGGGCAAATCGCTCGCCAAATGATATAAATACTCGACGAGCGAATGACTTCCTATGATAAGTAAACTCAGCCGCTTAGAAGAAATCGCCAGGCCTGCCTGGCGCGAGGCCCCTCAAGTCCTCGGCTTTGTTGGGGGCGGGGGTCACTATTATACAAGCCTGCCCCCCCCCCCGCCCGGGAGGCCGGGGAGCCCCGGGAGCCCCAGGAGGCGCCCCGCCCCTCCCCCTGCCCGCCTTCCGCGCGGAGACCTCGCTGGAGCGGCCCTAAAATCTGGATTCCCAGAGCCCCTCCCCCCGGCCCTGAGCTCTTCTCTTTGAAATTTCAAAGGAAACCCCTCCCCGGAGCCCGCGCCCCGAGCGCAGGCCTGGTGACTCCCAGCCTCGGGACGACGCGGGCAGGTTTACAAGCTGAAGGGCCACTTTATGGCCCAGACTATAAAACGCAAATCCCACGTCGCTTTGAAAGCGCCCCTGCCCAGGACCCACCATAAAAACCGAGGAAGATGCGCCCCCAGCCCCCTGCCGCGGACACCCCACCCCCTCTGCAGCCAGTCTGCGAACTTCCAGTAACCTCGGCGCCCTGGGGGATCTCCGGCGGGTGGCGAGAGGCACGGGGCGCCGGGGACAACCCCGGGCTTTCCCTGGGAAGGGGGCGCCGGCGACAGGCCGCGAGCGCAAAGTTGGAGGCCGGCAGCGAGAGGGCGACGGAGCCGCGGGCAGGACCCCCGGAGGCGCCCGGCGGGGTGTCCGGGCAGGACGGCGACGCGGGCGGGTGCGCGCCGCGCCCGCGGGAACGGGAGCCGGCGGCCGCGCTTTCTCATGCAAAGCGCGAGGGAGGCGGGGCGCCCGCCGGGGGCGGGGCCTGTCACTCGGCTTTTCCCCCGTCGCCTCCCTGCGAGGCTTCTCATCCCGGGACGCGGACCTCGGAACAGCTGCGGGCCGGGCCGGGCCGAGGCCGGCGGGGAGGGAGCAGCCGCGCGCGCTGGCCCGGCCACCGTGCGCCCGCGCCGCCCGCGCGCTCCCGGGAGACGCCAAAGTTTGCCGGCAGGAGTGCGGCCCGGGGGGGGGCCGGCCGCCGCGCCCCCTCGCTTCCCGGTATTGTTCGCCAGCTCCGCTCCGCTCCGCTCCTCCGCGGGGCGCAGGGCCGGGCTGGGCGGGCATGGGCGGGGGCCCGAGCGGCGACGCGGGGCCGGGGCCGGCAGCCCGAGCCCGGGAGCCGCGGCTGTGAGCGGAGCGGGCCGCCCCGCGAGGGCGCCTCCCTCGCCAGCATGCAGCGCCCGGGCCCCCGCCTGTGGCTGGTCCTGCAGGTGATGGGGTCGTGCGCCGCCATCAGCTCCATGGACAGGGAGCGTCCGGGCGACGGCAAGTGCCAGCCCATCGAGATCCCGATGTGCAAGGACATCGGCTACAACACGACCCGGATGCCCAACCTGATGGGCCACGAGAACCAGCGCGAGGCCGCCATCCAGCTGCACGAGTTCGCGCCGCTCGTGGAGTACGGCTGCCACGGCCACCTCCGCTTCTTCCTGTGCTCGCTGTACGCGCCCATGTGCACCGAGCAGGTCTCCACGCCCATCCCCGCCTGCCGGGTCATGTGCGAGCAGGCCCGGCTCAAGTGCTCCCCGATCATGGAGCAGTTCAACTTCCAGTGGCCCGACTCGCTGGACTGCAGCAAACTCCCCAACAAGAACGACCCCAACTACCTGTGCATGGAGGCGCCCAACAACGGCTCGGACGAGCCGGCCCGCGGCTCGGGCATCTTCCCGCCGCTCTTCCGGCCGCAGCGGCCCGCGGGCGCGCAGGAACACCCGCTCAGGGACGGGGGCGCGGGGCGCGCCGGCTGCGCCAACCCGGGCAAGTTCCACCACGTGGAGAAGAGCGCGTCGTGCGCGCCGCTGTGCACGCCCGGCGTGGACGTGTACTGGAGCCGCGACGACAAGCGCTTCGCCGTGGTCTGGCTGGCGGTGTGGTCCGTGCTCTGCTTCTTCTCCAGCGCCTTCACGGTGCTCACCTTCCTCGTCGACCCCGACCGCTTCCGCTACCCCGAGCGCCCCATCATCTTCCTCTCCATGTGCTACTGCGTGTCCTCGCTGGGTTACATCATCCGCCTGTTCGCCGGCGCCGAGAGCATCGCCTGCGACCGGGACAGCGGGCAGCTGTACGTCATCCAGGAGGGCCTGGAGAGCACGGGCTGCACGCTCGTCTTCCTGGTCCTCTACTACTTCGGCATGGCCAGCTCTCTCTGGTGGGTGATTCTCACGCTCACCTGGTTCCTGGCTGCGGGCAAGAAGTGGGGCCACGAGGCCATCGAGGCCAATAGCAGCTACTTCCACCTGGCGGCCTGGGCCATCCCCGCCGTGAAGACCATCCTGATCCTGGTCATGCGCAGGGTGGCGGGGGACGAGCTCACTGGCGTCTGCTACGTGGGCAGCATGGACGTGACGGCGCTCACGGGCTTCGTGCTCATCCCGCTGGCCTGCTACCTGGTCCTCGGCACTTCCTTTATCCTCTCGGGCTTCGTGGCCCTCTTCCACATCCGGAGGGTGATGAAGACGGGCGGGGAGAACACGGACAAGCTGGAGAAGCTCATGGTCAGGATCGGGGTGTTCTCCGTGCTGTACACGGTGCCCGCCACCTGCGTGATCGCCTGCTACTTCTACGAGCGCCTCAACATGGAGCACTGGAAGCTGCTGGCCGCGCAGCACAAGTGCAGAACGAACAACCAGACCAAGAGCCTGGACTGCGTCCTGGCCGCGTCCATCCCCGCCGTGGAGGTCTTCCTGCTGAAGATCTTCATGCTGCTGGTGGTGGGCATCACCAGTGGCATGTGGATCTGGACCAACAAGACGCTGCAGTCCTGGCAGAGTGTGTGCAGCCGCCGCTTCAAGAAAAGGAGCAGGAGAAAACCGGCCAGCGTGCTCGCCCACAGTGGGATTTACAAAAAAGCCCAGCATCCCCCCAAAACTTACCTGGGCAAATACGAAATCTCCGCCCAGCCTCCCACCTGCGTGTGATCCGCTGGGAGGGAGCGGCCAGGGCAGGAAACTTTCCCAGAGAGGATACAGTGACAGTCAGAGCCAAACACGGTGCTTTTCTTGGTTGGTTGGTGTGTTTTTTTAAATAAAAGGAAAACAAATAAAAAGTTTTTACCCTGAAGTTCAGGATGCTGTGATACACTGAAAGTTTTAAGAAAATATATACTGAAAGGTTTTTTGTTTTGTTTTTGTTTTCTTTTCAGGGAAGGAGAGCTCTCGGGTTAAGTAGCCTCTTGTGTAACTAATTTGTGGTAATGTAGTTGATTCAGCCCCCAGAAGAAAACGTTTGTTTAGAACCTTCCGTAAATATACGTGTGTGTGTGTGTGTGTGTGTGTGTTTGAATTGGCTTTGCTATCCATTTACAAATCAGAAGAGATAACTTCTTTGCAAATTAAAGGGCCTCTGCTGGGTTGCAGAGAGAGAGAGAGAGAGAGAGAGAGAGAGAGAGAGAGAGAGAGAGAGAGAGAGAGAGATGCCGAGAGGGTCCCTCTGCAGCCCGAAGCCACTCCAGGGGCCCGCTGCCCTCAGGAAGGCTGCCTCTAAGACAGCAACTCTGTGCAAACAGGAAGGAAGAGAAAGCCTGACAGCTCAACACACTCCAGTGGATTTGGAGTCACTTAAAATAGACTCCTGCCTCTTGCCGTCACAAATGGGCTTTCTCTGAGACAGAAACTTCCACCAAACCTAACATTTGAAAATGCAAGCCATGTGCAATACATTTTCCCTTTTCCATGAAAATAAAAAGAGAAAGCAAGTAGTTTGCTGTATATAAAGACAACAAAAGAAATCTCCTAACAAAAGAGCTGAGGGGCCCAACCCTCAGAAACCCTTTAGTGTTCCATTTTGTGGCTTTTTAATGGAAACCAAGCCAATGTTATAGGCATTTGGACTGATTTGTGAAAAGAAGAGGAAAGGGTAGAAGGATCATTCAGAAGTACCCAAAGGGCTTAGTGACTCTTTCTGCTGTTAAACAAACGGTTTCCATGAATATATCAAGAAATGCCGGACAAATGGTCTAGCTTATTCTCCCCACCACCCCAGAAAGAGTGGTTCTGCTTGTGCATATGTGTAATATATGATATTTTTCATGCTCCACTATTTTATTAAAAATAAAATATATTCTTTAGTTTCATGCTGATCCCTTGTGCATTGTAAGAGAAGAGGGAAAACTTTCTTCCTCTGTCTGCTCTTCTAGCAAATCCTGAGTGTGCATTTCCACCTAGAGATTACCAGTGACCCATCTGAAGTGGCAGATGGGCAGATTCCAAGGGTGGCAGAATAATTGAATTTCGAGGTTCAGAGGAATTACGTGCAGGAAGCGTGTGAGGTGCCTGTGACTTACTGGCTGGATGTGAGGGCCTGGTTTGAGTACTAAGGGAGCACCCTGGGTCTGTGCGTGACCCGAGTCAGCCTCCAGTGACATTTCTGAAGAATGGAGCCAGCCAAGGAAGAGAATTAAATGAGCTGCGTTCAGTTGCCCTGCTGGGGTCAAATTGTACTTAGGCGGGAGCCAGTCCAAAGTGCAGCCTTTGCAGCAAGTCCAGGCCGGGGTCATATTTACAGCACAGACTTGGAGCTGGACAGGCTGAAGTCTCCGCCAAGGGCGGCTGGTCATTAGGGAGCAGTTAACCAGCTTTGTGCTTCATGGTACCCAATTCTTCCATGTTTACTGTCAGAGTCATGTAGCCGGGAAGACCTGAAGTAGCACGGGTTCCGTGGCCGGAGGCACAGCTGGACTCAAGCTCTAACCAAAGGGGTGCAAGGGTGCAGGCCGGCCCCCAGCCCTGGGAAACTGATAGAGCAACCCTGGTTCTCGGGGGGGTCGTGCTCCCGTCAGGCTCCACGCTGGGACTTGGAGCATTTACTTAGAAAGCACTTACTAAGAGGGGCAGAAGCCTGGTTCCTGATGAGGGCGCTTAGCAGTTAAGTCCGAGGCATCGAGATGGACAAAGGGTAGGGGTGCTTCACATGGGTGTGAGTGGCCGAGGCACCCGGAGCAGGGGCCTGGCTGCTTCGGTCAGGTTCCCGGAACACTACCGAGGTAGGCAAAGTAATTTGAAGCAAAACCCAGAATAGTCTTCAATGCATCAGAAAAGAGAGAAAAAAACCACAAGTGAAAACCTATTTCTTGATTGTTCCCGCCTCAAAAGACTGTCTGGACATATTTCTGTACATGTATATATGCATAGAATGCTCCCTTTTTCTCACTCTTAGGAAAAATTAAAATGGCATATTTGGAATAGAGCTTTGTAAGGTCCAGAAGAAAGCATAGTCAGAGCACTGCTGGGAGAGCACAATGAAAGGACCCCAAAGCCAGCTGCATCGGCTGTGCCTGGGTCCAGTGTGCAGCCTTCAAACTCAGTGCAGAGGAAACCATGCTTGCCGGAGTGTGTAAGAGGCTTTGCTGTGTCCACAATGTGTTTCAGCATGGATCCGTCCCAGAAACCAGTGGCCTGGCTCATGAATGCCAAGGGGTGTTTAGCCCAGGGCCCCTTCTCTACTCGTGGTGAGCGCAGCACCGAGGCCCAGACGTGAGAAGCTGCCACGGCACCAGTGGGATGCGGGATTCCTACAGGAACCAGTGATCATCCTCATTTGGAGGTTCCTGAGCAGCACAGCCTTAGCTCCTGGAAAGGGGAAACCTGTTCTGGCAGGTCATAGTTAGAAGCCCAAAAGCCTCCCAGACGCCCAGGCCCTTCCTTCCTTTCCTCCCTCCTTCCAGGGCTGGGGAACCAGAGCAAGGGCGTGCCTGGTCCTTGGCTGTGAGAGAAGTCCCACAAAGCGCTAAGGGGCTGCACACGACACACTGACGCACTTCCATGAGGAGTCAGGGCCGCATCCGGGGGTGGCTGAGACGCAGGGAAGGCAGAAGACTCAGCAGGTCTGAGTTCACAGCCACGCACAGGGAGTGGGGCGTCGCAGGAGCCCAACACCCAGCAGAAGTCTTGGAGCAGCCCTGCTAATTGGGACAGTAACAATGGCAGTGACAGTGGCAGCTGGCCCTTCAGGCATGTCCTGGATGCTGAGTACTTTACAGAGATGTCTCAAGTAGGTATTCCTATTAGCCCCGTGTCACATGTGAAGACCCTGAAGCACAGAAAGGTTAAGTAAGTTCCCAGGATCACACAGCACGTGAAAGTCAGGACAGGAACTCGGCACCCTGATAATGGATCCTGGAGCGCGGATTCCATAAGTGTTGAATGAATGAATGAATGAATGAATGAATGAATGAATGATAGCTAAGCACTTTATGCCAATTTCTACGCTAAGCACTTTATTCATTCAGTCCTCTAACAAGTTTCGGTGGTACTAGTCTCATCCCCCGCGTTATAGATGAGGAAATCGACCACAGAGAAGGCAAGTCCGCCGCCCAGAGTCACACAGGCAACGAGCAGAATCTGCCCCCGCTGTGTGGCTGCAAACCCACCATTCTGACGACCGGGCCGTGCTACCTCTCCCGGTGGCTGTGGGACCTTACAAAGTGAGGTAAGTCACAGGCACAGCACAGGACCACACCTGTGCTGCCGGCAGAGGCACAGGCCCCACTGGCACAGAGCAGAGCTCACTCCGCCAGCGCCCGCGAGGCCAGGGAGACCAGAGGAGGTTTGACAACTGCCTTCTGTGATGGTCAGAGAGAGAGCTGAGGACATGGCAGGGGCATGAGGAAAGTGGGAGCAGTGCGCCCTGATGTCGTGGAGAGAGAGCAGAGGGAGGGCCGGTCAGGGATGACCGCGTTTCTTACGTGGGTGGTCAGGTGACAGTCACCAAGACAGGAGGAAATAAATGGAAGGGGACAGGGCGAAGTGTGGACAGATGACAGCCGTGTAGACAATCTGTGTTCAGGGGTCTCTGCTTCCTCTGGGTGGGGGTCAGGGGTGTGGGAATGAGGCCGTGATGCAGGTGGGTGCCCGGAAATGGTCTGAGTTGGAGGAGAGGTTCATCAGGTGGGAGGGTGGCCTCTCAGAACGAGGGGGAAGAGAGCAAGTGGGGCAGAGGGAGCTGTGACTAAGAAGCGTCCCCCAACCTCAGGCTCGTTTCTCATCCTCCCAGAAGAGAGCTGAAATCACGTTCATGGCTCATCCAGCATCAGAATGTGAGAGCCAGACAGAAGTAAGGGGGAGGCAGGAGGGCGGCCGCCCACCATCCCTGCCTGCACCCCCAGTGCCTGGGGCCTCTGTCTCCTTAACTAACCCTTGGGCCACCGAGGAAGTGAAATTACCTCCAGAGCTCTAATGCTCTTCTAGCACCTACAGCATGGAGCTTCAAGACCGAAGACAGAGTAGGAAAGTCAGGAAGTGTCCTAGAGGCCCCTGCGTCCCGTATGATTCTCTCAGAGGGAAGAGAGAGAGGCAGAGAAGGGCGACGCGTTACAGTCAGAACTGGCGTCTTACACTTAAAGGAGGCGGGCTGTGATTGCGGCTTAGGACTGAACCCTCCGTGCCTTCTCTGCCCCGCTGTCCAGTCTGACTCAGCCCCTTTGCGAGGGGCTTTACCCCGGGCAAGCTGCTGGCCTTTCCTGCCTCAGCTTTCCCGTCCTTAAAATGGGGCGATAATGGTACCTCGCCCACTCAGTGCTCTGGATTTACTAACCCATCTGATTCTGCCCAGAAGACATGTTATGAGATGAAGTACAATGAAGTGCAAAGGGCTTTGAAGGCTGCTTGGCGGAGAGCAAAGGCTCAGTAAATACTAGCTATTATCATGTTCATCGTCCCAGCCTCACAAAGTTAAACCCCACATGCTAATGAGCAATGATCTTTAAGGGAAGGTTCTTTTTCCCCCTTAAACACTTTTTCTGATACCGCATTCAGGTTGCATACTGATCTTTCAAGTTTAAAAGGCGGGCTCGGGGCCTCTCCAGCGGTGAAAAGTATTCTCTGTCTTTCTCTTTGAGCACAATGACATCACAGCAGACTTCCCAGGAAATTGAAGCTCACGCACGGACACCTCTGTGGGCAAATGGATAAAGATGGCTGTAATATGGAGTTAGAGCGAGCGGCCAGGCTGCAGGGAAACTCGCCCAACACGCTCCCGCATCGTAGTGGGGAGCGTTTTTAATGTTTTATTAAGAGTGAGAAGGCCAAGCAGGAGGGAGGAGGGAAGGGGATACGTTTGAAACCTGCAAAGAAGAAGTTGCCGTTGCTGAGGTGAGCTGTCATAATTGGGACTCAGACAGCCCCACCCGGACGGAGATGAGACTTTAGATTCTGCACGCTGCCACAGCACAGTCCGACTTCTCCAGGCACCGAGTGTCTCTTTATTATTATAAGACATTTGTGTGTGTGTGTGTGTGTGTGTCTGTGTGGGGTGCGGTCAGGGTGTACCAGGCTCACATCCAGGAGGCTTCGATTTATAGGAAAGGATTTCTAACAATCATGCTTGAAACACACCCACCCGAAGGAACCTTTGCAATCGGTGGCTGGAGGGATTTTGTAAGGATGGAACAGGATGTACCCAGGTGGTCTCTGATGACAGGTGGTCTCTCACAACAGATGTCCTCAGAGGGAGCACTGTGTGGCATTTTAGGGAGTATTTGCCCGGGGGAAAAAAAAAAAGAAAGACCTTAAAAACGTATCCTGACAGTGTTTTCAGCGTTTCAGGCAGAATTACAAAGTTGTCAACACGGACAGATAATAAATCAGTGTCTGCTTTAAAAGGTGGGTGATGCTGGCTCTGCAGGTACTGGCTTTGATCAGCGGTGACAAGCTCCTGGGGCGGGTGCAACTCTCCTCCCTGCTCACCCGGGGGCAGAGCAGCACCTGTGTGCCTCCCGGCCCCCATCCCCCTCATAACACACTTGGATTTTGCTGGCTTTGGGTAAGATGGTTCATTTGCAAATTGCTTTTCTTTCTACAGCTCATCAGACAAGACATGACTGAAATTGTCAACATCACCTAGGTTTCATTGGATCCCAGGCTCAGAGCAGAAGGCTTACATTTGAAGTAAATTCAGAAACAGTTTAGGCCAGCTGAAGCTTTGTTGATTTTTTTTTTTTAAGGGAGTTTGTCTAAGATTTGGGAAAATAAATGCCAACTTACTCTTGCACACATGGCACGGAGTAGAGGAAACGAGCGATTTATGAAGAATTGTCATTGTAATTTGTTGTAACAATGACACAGGTCCATGCAGATTAGCAAAAAGAGTAAGAATGATAGAAAAAGGTCAGTTATAAAATTTTTGCCATTCTTCTATGGGTGTCATGATGACAACCATTTTTTCAAGCAATAAAAGCCAATGCTGCAGCAATATGCAGTATTAAGTCACATCTCTTAGGTTAAGAGGCATTAGAGGGGGAAAATGAGAGGAAAAGGTATCAAATGAAGTTGGAAGTGTATTATTTTAATTTTTAGTCTACCTCTGCCTTCTAAAGGTTTTAGTCTTGCCACAGCAAAATCTTCACACATATCCCAGAGGATGAGCCAAAGTGATTCAACCCACTAGGGGTGGAAATCGTATGTGGAGCTGTTGCAACCATTTTGTAACCATGAGGCAATCTATTCAATATTAAAGCCAGCATGCTGAGGATGGTGGGTGCCAAACAAGAAAGCCTGCTTTGTGCTGACTTCATCATGTGCCTATACCTCCAGTCTTGTTATGCAAGGTAATTAACTTCCTGGAGTCTCTGAATGTCAGCAGGTTGGGTGTTCGATGACTCATAGGAAAATATATCTAATATGGTCAACTACTAGTCCAGTGCTTCTCGAATAATGTGCATACACATCAGCCGGGGCTGTTGCTAAAACGTAAACCCTGATTCAGCAGGTCTGGGTGGACCTAAGGTTCTGCATTTGTAATAAGCTCCCAGGTGATACCAGGCTGCTGGTTCTCTGACCCAACTTTGAGTAGTAAGGATCTAACCGACCATCATCTGAAGTTTAAAACTCCTTCACATTATCCCTGGCCGTAATTATATGGACGTATCTTGGGTACCACGACTTGTCTTGGATTAGCTCTCAATTTTTAAACATGTCTGACGTTGAGTTAGAATCTGCTAGCTTCTGACAGTCTCCCACCAGCTCTCCTTTCCCCATGTGGCCTCCTATGGCACATAGAATTCATTCTCCATCTGAAAGCTCCTGACTTTGAAGTGTGACCACGTGTCCCCTGCATCGCGTATGATTCTTAAAGCTATCGCCCAGATAACTTGGTTTCACCCTGCTGACTGCTCAGAGTGTGCTTATTGGTTTGAATTCTTGTTCAGAAAGGGTCCCCACAAGTGGGTGCATTTCTCTAGGAATTCTTTAATGAAGGGACAATAGGGTGAGACCACTGGACCCCTATAGCTATCATGATCCGTAATAATGGGACACCGGAGACATTTTTGTTAAAGCTGGGAACAGCAGGAGGCCGTCTAGTGCTACTCAACATTACCCTGGACGTGCAGTAAGATAAGAAGAGGAGAGAGAAGGTAAAACCATTGGAAACTGTCATTATGTGTAGTTGATGTGATTAGAAGGGAATTAGCTAAAAGTAGAATTGGTGAGGATCAAATAGAATTAATAAGGAGACTAGGACAAAGCAAATGCACAAAAATCAGTAGCTTCCTTATACACCAGCAGTAACCAGCTGAAACATAAAGGAAATGAAAGACCACCTTTGGAATAGCTACAAAAAGTGTAGGTAAACTACCTAGAAATAAACCTCAGAACATGCCGGCCCTTTTGAAGAAAATGTTACGAAGTTACTGGAGAGCATAAATATTTGGCTCCAATAACTGGAAAATTATTTGATGTACCTGGTCCATATGTCCATTGTCCCCAAATTAATTCCTAAATATAATGCAATTCTAAGTTAAAAATCTGTATGTTTTTGGAACTCTACAAAACTATATTAAATTCATCAAATTTGAGCATAACATGCGGGGATACAAAACCAACACAGCGATGAGAAAGAGCATAATCTGTCAGATAGTAAAGCGTGAGAATAAGTAGGTGAAACATGGGACAAGAATTAAAACAAATGGACAAATTGGTAGAACAAAGGTAATGCCCACACGAGCCCCAAATGCACTTGGAACTTTATTTCAAATAATTAAGAACGATGGATTATTCCAATAGATTGGAGGCTCATTTTAGATTTGGGGAAATATTTATATTAGATCTCTACCTCACACCTTTTATCAACATACATTTTGGGGTTGCTAACTGATTGAAAGGTGAAAATAATACTACCATGAGAGAGAAAAATCTTATCTAAAATTTTCATTCAGTAGAAAGAAAACGCTGGTGCATACTTTTTATAAACTTATCAGGAAAGAATCTCAGCATGACATCAAATCCAGAACCATTTTTTTTTTAAATCAGGATTTACCTACATACAAATTTAAAGTTCTGTATGAAAAAAAAAAAAATGGGTGGAAACTAAAAATGTCACATCTCCGTAAATAAAATTAAAAGGCAAAAACTGCCTTTTCCTGCCTGGGTCTATGGATAGACAATTCCAATTAGAAGAAATGCTAACCACCTGAAAACCTGTGGAAAGAAATTGAACCTTACTCGTGGTAATGAAAGGATCCAAGTGTAAAAACATGATGTTGTTGTCTACCAAACGGACTGGTACTTTTAGCTGGTAACATGTAGATTTGGCCTGGCTGTGGAGCGATGGGGGGAAATGGGCTCCCCCATATTGCACAGGTGGGTCTATACAGTAACCAAATGCGGTGTGAGCCTCCAACACCTTTTAAAAGATATTCGTGCCCTTTGACCCAGTAATTCTACTTCGCTTCGAAGTACTGGAACCTGGGAACAACCTGAATGTGTGCCAATAGGCTGACTGTTCAATTTAATTATGGGAAATCCTTAGAATATTGCATAGTCATTAAAATAATTATATAGGAACACGTTATTAACGTGGGAAGACAGCCACCCGTACTCGTAACCTGGCTGACCCTCGTGGGGACCAACCAGGGCTCGGGTTGGTCGGGCTCAGCGTGCTGTCTGATTGGTGAGCACCTGCGCCATCGCGGCTACACACTATTACCCTGGTACTGAGCCAAGCGGGTTGTGTGATCACTCTGTGCGGCGCCGTGGGGGCAGAGCCAGGAGAGCAGTTTCCAGGCTCTCGGCCTCACATAGAAAGGTGCTGGCTCAGGTAGTAAATGGCCATCAACTGTGATTGGATGGCCATCAGCTGTGGCTAGTTGGCCGTCAGCTGTAACCAGTGAGCCATTGGCCACTAATACAACTGCCGTGGCTGAGCTAGCAGCAAATGGGGGCTAGCAAGAAGATGGTGGCTGGGCTAACAACAGCAGATTGCAGCTAGTACGTGAGGTTGGTTGGCAGAGAGAAGTGGACGGCAGGTTGCGGATCGTGTGGCTCCTGCCTCTTGTGTCTCCAACCCAGCCGCCAGCGAGACTGTAGTGGTGTGACTCCCCTACCCATGGTTCCATGGGTGTTCCTTTTTGGCCTCACCATGTCCTGCGTCCTTATGTGGGGAGCAGGCCCAGAGACCCCCGCATAACACCCTGCATGACAGGCGCCGTGTCACTTTTTGTACAATGTGTGTGTATACCTGGAAAGACATAAAATGCTTATAGTGGGTATCTATGTTTGGCAGGATTATGGATAATCTTGACTGTCTTCTTTATACTTTCTCAATTTCAGTTTTTGGCAATAAAGAGGTATTATATAGATAGAAGACAGAATGGAAAAAGGGAAGGATGGAAGGAGGGAGGGGAAAGATGGATGGATGGATGGATGGATGGATGACTGAAAAGCTATTAAAAATAATAGGATAATCGCCTACTTCCTTCTAGATCTGTGGCTGCAAATTCAAATTCACATTTAGTTGTGATTTTACTTGTGAATTTAAATGAACATTTAGTTGTGAATTGAAATTAGCACAGAGGGAGTATTTACACCAGAGAAGTAGGCAAGTGCCAACTGGATTTTTTTGTTTGTTTGTTGTTTTCCTTCTGGAGAGCTGGTTAACCATTTTCCATCACACCACTGAGGCCACACATCTTTACTTTCATTCTCAGATAGAAACCCAGCAGCATACTGTTAAAATGCATGAACAGAAGACAAACCCTCAAACCTCCTTTTCCCTTTGTCTTTTAAAAAGTATCCATGTTCTTATGATTGCCTCATTGATCTCCTGTTCTTGGAGTAACTAAAATAAAAGGAGCAGAAGTTGCAGTGTCTTCTTATCCCAGAGAAAGTGTCTCTGGGACACTGTGTCCTGAGTGTCATGAGCTGGTTGCCATCCCAGTGTTCATTTCTCCCTTTTTCTGTCTGGGATCCATGTGGTTGGGGCCATGCAGACCACCCTCGCCCCCCAGGCTCTCTCCATCCAGCTCTGCTGGGTGGCGGGTACCCAATCGGAGCATGTCTCAGTCATGGGTGGACAAAAACACTCTTTCTGCCCCTGGGTCACGTCCCATGGCAAAATGAGGATTGAAAATGCTTGTCATGCAGGGGGTCATGTGGAGTCTCCTGTCGCGCTCCCCGCATAAGAATGCAGGATATAATGAGGCCAAAAAGGAACACCCATGGAGCCATAGATAGGGGAGTCATATCACTATACTCTCGCTGGTGGCTGGGTTGGAGACACAGGAAGCAGGAGCCACACTATCCACAACCTGCTGTCCACTTCTCTCTACCAACCCACCTCACTTGCTAGCTGTAATCTGCTCTTGCTACCTCAGCCCCCATCTTCTTGCTAGCCCCTGTTTGCTGCTAGCATAGCCACAGCAGTTATATTAGTGGCCAATGGCTCACTGGTTACAGCTGACGGCCAACTAGCCACAGCTGATGGCCATCCGATCACAATTGATGGCCATTTACTACCTGAGCCAGCACCTTTCCACGTGAGGCCAAGAGCCTGGAAACTGCACTCCTGGCTCTGTCCCCACAATGCTACCACCATTTTTGTTGTTATGAGGGCGTGTGGCCTGAGGACATGGCCGACACCTGTGATGACATCATGAACTTCTGAGTGAAATGGTACCCGAATGAGCTCTATCTTGGGCTTTTCTGTCCATGGGTGACCTTTTGCCCGCACAGTAGGGTTTCCTATGACTTGCAACCAACTGACACAGGAACACAGATTGTCACCAAGGCAGCCTGCAGCCATGCCATTCAGTAGAGGAAGGAGGTGAGTGGGTTCACTCAGGGGTTCTGGTTCTATCGCTCCACAGCAAGCACCTCAAATTAGCCTTTTATTCTGCTTGCAATTTGGTGAGTCAGGAATTCTGGAAGAAACTGCTTGGGTTGTTTTTCTCTGATCGCCTCGATGACAGTTGGGGATCAGGGTCCACGTCCACTTTTCACTTCTTTTATGTATCTGGCATCTTGGTCTCTCTGTCTCTCTCCCCATTGGCTTCCCCCAAGGGCGAGCTTTCCAAGAAGAAGTGTGCCAAGGGTGGGCATTCTAAGGGGCTGGAGTGGAGGTTGCCCCAAGTGTTGCTTCCAGCATGTTCTACCTGACAAGGAAGCCGCAGAGCCCACCGAGAGTCCAGGAGAGGGAAGTTCGCCTCCAGCTCCCAGTCGGAGGAGGGGCAGGGGAGATATGGCTGTCTGCGCCCCAGCGGGCTCCGGTGCCAGAGAACAAAATGGTACAGTGCCCTCCCATCTCCTGCCACGGGTTCCCGGCCTCTGTTTCCTCATCACGAATTGCAGTAGAAGTTGTCTCCAGGTGGAATTACTTCTCCTTCCTGTCAGGACAGCGCTGTCCCTGTGTTTCATAGCTGCTTTTTAACCAGCGGGTCTTTCCCTTGAAAGATTCCGCGTAGGAGGGCTTTTCTCCAACGTGCTGACAGGTTTGGAGCCACTGGAGGACCCGGGTCTGGTCTCCAGGCCCACGAGGGACACTTTTCATAAGCTGGGTTTGTTTACTTCTGGAAAAACCTGGCTTCCTGTTTCTAAGAGGGAACAGGTTTAAAAGGCCTCATAAAAAAGGGCTCAAAGCCCCTCAACATCAAATGGCTCTTCTAGACCAGCATTTGATGAGTTAAGTGTACAGGGATCAGGAGCATAAGGCTTGAATTTCCTTGCAGAGACACATAGGTTATAAATTAAGGGGGAAGAATCATGTCAAAACATGTTCTGGCATTTCTCCAGAATTGAAAACATTTGAAAATTGATTTCTGAGATGGTGGATGTACCCGTGTCCTATCGCGTACGTCCTTCCTGGTGTGTAAGATTTATTTATTTTTAAATACACGGCAGAGGCATGGCAGGCATGGTGGGCGGTTCTAACTTAAGTTACCAAGTTTTTAGAAATTTTCTTCCTGAGAGATGGTCCGGGAGGGAGGTGCTAAGCGTGCCTGTTTGGTGTTGGTTTTAATTGAGGTTTCAAAGAAAGGACCTCAGCTTTTACAGCTTTCAGTGTGTTTCTTATTTAGATTAAGACTCCAGGAAGTATAAAGCTCATTAAATTCAGGGCTCCACCAGAGAACAACTGCGTGGCCTTTCTTTCACCTGTTTTTGGGAGATTTATGCACCTCCAGCCTGGCATGTGGACAGAGACCTAGAAACCACCAGTTAGGAGGTGTTAGAACATAAGAACAGAGATGTAGGGCTTTCGGCTTTCAACAATATTCCTGGGGAAATGGTTAATGATCTAGGTCTGCAAAGACAGAAACACACTAATTTTTTGTTTTAAGATTTTCATTTAAAAACACTTTAAAACTCTCATAGTTCAAACCATTAAAAATGGACCCTCCAATACCGTCAGAAAATGGCCTTGATACGCATATGTGTTTCTAGCTTGTGTACACAGTTTTTTGAGTCATTTGAAAAGGATGATGAGTTCCAAGCAAATTGAGGACGAAGCCAGAATGCCAAGGGGTCCACACCAGAGACATTTATTTCCTATCTTAAGCATAAACCCGGCCACAGGAATGCTTTGGAAAGCAGCTCCACCTGCTACGTATGTCACACCTCCACCGCCGCTCAGCCGACTAGAAAGACCGGTCACCAGGACCTGACAAACCGCACAGACCTGTCCCCCACAGCCCTTTGGCCACGCGCAGGCCAGCAGGGTGTCGGGCGAGGGTGAAATGGGGGCACAGATGTAACCACGGGGCCGTGAGTGCACATACTCGGTGCTGTGAGCGTCAGGAGGGAAGGGGCAAGGGACGTACACACACCCGCCCCGGGAACCCCACTCAGTGCTGCTCAGCCCCCCCTGGCCTCCCTCTCTGCCTCCCGCGAGGCCGGCCCCCACTCGCTGCCTCTCCCCAGGCTCCTGGCCCTCTGCTTTGGCCAATGGGAGGCACCAGTGGGAGAGCAGAGGGCGGGAGAAGAGATGCAGAGGCTTCAGGATGGGTCCTCCACCCTGTGGATCCTGGCCAGCCCGGTCCCAGCACTGGGGGTATTCTCTCCCTGCACCCCGCTCCCGTCTGGCGGGGCCTCCTTCTCCAGGAAGCAGGTCTCTGCGGTTCCCACACTCACCTCCCCCCCCCCCCCCCCCCCCCCCCCCCCCCCCCGTCCCATCAGGCGCCCACCTGAGGGTTCTCTCGGGCCCCACCAGCTGCTTCTGGTTCCCTTAACTCGACCCACACTTCCATCAAGAACCCCTCCTCTGAACTCTCTCCAGGTAAACGCTCTGTCTTAATCAGCCCAGACTGCCGTGACTGTAAACTTAAACCCCAGACTTAAACAACAGACGTGTAGTCCTCAGTCTGCAGACTGAACGTCTGAGCTCAGGGTGGGTCAGGGTCAGGTGCGAGCTCCCTTCCCAGCTTGTACACCATGGCCACCTTCTCGCTGACTCCTCACCTGGCTGTCCTCCCCATGTGCAGACACCTCTCTCTCCATCCTCTTCTCATTAAGGCGCTAATCCCATCACAGGGACCCACCCTCATGACCTCATCTGAACCCAGTCGCCACCCAAGGGTCAACCCCCACCTCCTACCATTCCACTGGAGGTCAGGCCTCCCACATCTGAACTTGGCAGAGACTCAGACCTTCAGGCCGTAACATCCTCTGTGTGCCCTCCGTTTCCCGCAGGAACCCTGACTGGCACGCCTTCTCCTTGCGGTTTAAGTATTTTAATTCATTTCCTCATCTATTGGCCACATACTCTGAGGCACGCGAGTCAGAAGACAAATCTCACACTCACATGTGCGTTCAAGCTTCTAAAGTGTTTGGTGGACACGATCTCCTGCCATTCCCACAGAAATGCTGTGCTAGCCCCGTTTTACAGGAGAGGAAAATGGGGAACAAAGGGAAAAGTAAAAGCAGAAAGAAAGGCTGTTTTCTAAGCGGAGCAGTTACTGATCTCCCGACGGTTCCTGGTTTGGGCCTCAACTTAGAAGGTGATCAGTAAAACCACAGAATTTTTTTTGTTTGGTTTTGTTAGACAGCAGTACACAGAATAAGACAGTGAATGGCAAGAGCTGGGGAGGTCTTCCAAGAAGTCAGAGAGGACAGGCGAGTAACTGCACCCGCAGTGTCACCTCCTAAACGCAGCCCAGAAGCCAGCTGTGCCGGGTGTTCACATTCCACGATGGAACGATTCAAGGCTTTGGCCCTGGAGGGGGAGACGGTGCTCCCACGGGAGGGGCCTGCGTTTCTCCCGGTTTTCCACCCATCCAGAGGTACCTGCACAATGCACACCTGCCCAGGAGGGCCTCAGGTACGCGATTCGGAAGGCTCTCCCCACTCTGCCGCACCCGAGGGGCCGGTCATTCGCTAACACACCCGAGTTCTCACCCCGACCGAGCCCTTCTCCACGTCCCACCCTGTCAGTGGAGTTCATCTGTGTTGTGAGATGCCTGGCGTTACCTGACTCAGTGCAATTGCTTCCTTCCCCACCCTTTTCCGGTGAGTTTTCTTTACATAATTTATTGAGGTAAAATTCACATAACACAAAATTAAGCATCCACCGTGGATGGTTCAGTGGGGTTAAGCGCACGCACAATGTCGTGCGGCCATTTCCCCACAGGAGACCCCGTTCCATTTTGCAATCACTGCCACCGCCACCACCACCGCCCCAGCCCCGGGCACCCCCACCTGCTCTTTGTCTGCAAGGTTTAATCTGTCCTGGACATTTCTTATAAACGGGGCTAAGGGGCTTTCGCTGCGTCGGCACTTGTAGCCGCTGGAGAGACACAGTAGAAGCAGGACAGTCAGGGGTGTGGGTACACATACGTGCTCCCATGCCTGCCACCTGAGTGCCCTCTCTCTACACCCTCAGTGACCCGCAGGGCCTCTGGGAGCTAAGTATGGAGTCTCGTCACATGTCTCAAAACAAAAGTTACCAGAGGCCTGTGGGCTTCGGGATTCGCGCCCCTTTGAAACGTGGGGTGTGTGCTGCCGATATTGGTCACGGGCTAATCGCAGTCTGCGTCTTCAGTGACGGTACATGGGGCTCTGCCACCGGGTCCCTGCAATCTGTGGGCGAGGTGGGCGATCAGGGACTGCAGCCTGCGGAGGGTCAGCCGATGAGCGAGGATCCCGCCCCCCCTTAGCTCAGGCATCAGCCTTGATGGGCTGGAAGGACATAGGTGGGGAAGGTCCCACTGTGCCCAGGGCAGGAAGGCAGAGCCACTGTTGGGTGGGGGCGTGTTTGAGGGGAAGGCACCTGGGATTCCAGAAGAAATGCAGCCGACAGCATGAGGCCCTCGCCTCCCTTGCCATGCCTCGTGCTGACTCAGGCCTCTGGGGGCAAATGGACAGAAGCAACTGCACCTGCGTCTGTAATGAAATACCGACTTCAAAAGGCCAGCAGCTGTTTTCTGGAACGTGGCTGCCCAACTCCAAAGCCCCTAGGCTCTCGGTCCAGCGCTTCTCACACATGCCTGACGTGCCGGACGTGGAGCAGTCTGCTGGACACTAGGCCATCCCCAGTCCAGGAAACCGGGAACAGCGACCTTAAGTCACATGTCGTGATTGTTTGAAAAATCCTGTTCACATGCGACAATCAATATATGGATTTCTAGTGTTCTCATCTTAAGTTTCCCGTCCGAACCTGCTTCCTTACTCAGTCATATTGGCCAAGCAGCAGGAACATTCTACAGCCATCTTCGACCACAGGAGATTTGGGAGGAGGGCAAATCAATAGGAGGCCGGAAGCCCAGAACTGGGGAACCCCATGGCAGATCCGCTCTTGTCCCCAGGCTCTGTGTGGCCACAGTCAACATGACAAGCCTCCTGTCCCCAGGGTCTCACATCGCTTGCTCAGGAGCCCCCACTGAAGACTGTCCCCTGGCCCAGCCTGCACCGGAGGCCATCCCGAGGCCGAGCCAGGTCAGAACGAAGCGAAGCTCTTTGGGTTTCTGCACTGGGAACTAGGGTCACCTTCCCAAGACAAGTCCTCAGAAGAGAGGGCTGGACGATGGGCAGCCCCCTCCCCAGCAAGGGGTGAGCGTCAGCAAGGTGAGGCTAACATGCCAGGGAAACACCCACGGGCTAGTCAGTCAGAGTGGGCTGGCGCTAATGCAGACCTGGGGGCGACTTCCCTCTCTGTGAATCCAGCCTTTGTATGCTCCATGCAGCTCGTGGGTATCCCCTCCCCGCCAACAACCCCTGCCTGGCCTGCATCTCTACGAGGGCAGCCCAAGTTCAAGCTGCTGAAATAAGCTGGAGCTCGGGGTGGGGAGCTGACTTTTTCGTCCAAATCTGCGCCACCAGTCTCCTCGGGACACTAGCACATGCTGACCTTACACCCCAGGAATGGGCCAGCCGCTCCCCTAGGAAAGGCGTGGGAGGCCACTCCCTGCGCCTGCTCAGAGCACCACCCAGCAAAAGATGAAACTGCGGGCTCTGACCTCCACGCAGCCTTTCCAAGTGCAGGAAGCCGGACACCAGAAACCCGAGCCAGCCTTGGGCTGGGCAAACAATAACATGTCCTTCGCATGTCTTTCTATCCAGGGCTGTAAATCACCACAGAGATTTCCTCTCTGACCAGTGTCCTGTTACCTGAGAGGTCAACTAATACCATAATACCAGGCCTGGGACGCCGGAAGAGGAGAGCGCCAAACATGTAAGAGTTTGATATTTCAAAGGGAGCATTAGAGAGACGTCAGCGTGGGAAATGCCGGGCATTTTAGTATGCTTACTTCACACCTTAGAATTGCTTTTGTTTTGAATTATTTGCAAGGGTAGGTGGCTACAGCCACGTTTTCTGGTGTCAGACATCTCTGAAAGTTTCTATTCAGCCCTTCTCGCCAAGAGAAAAGCCAGTGAGATCCCCATAGTATGACACTTGATACTAATAGTAAACTTTTCCTGTTCTCTCCTTGTTGGGGCAAAATTAAAAAATACTGTTTTTCGGGGGGAGACGGGACTTTCCCTGGTGAAACTTCGTTTGGATGAGCTTCCAGTAATACTCAGGTTTTCTGCAGCCGATAGCTGCCGCTGAGCTAGACCTCTGGGTCTCCAGGTGTGGTCTGCAGACCAGCAGCCAGAGCTTCACCTAGGAGTTGGTTAGAAATGTGGAACAGAGACCCACCCCACCCCCGACCCGCTGAGTCAGAGTCTGGGGGGAGGGGCCAGCAACCTGCTTTAACAAAGTGACCAGGTGACGCTGTACACGCTGAAGTTTGAGAGCCATTGGTTTAGGTTGAAGTGAAGCAAGAAATCCGACAGATGTGCCCCCTAGGCCGCGCTCTCTCCTTCAGAGGCACACCACACTTGTGCCCCGCAGCCCCCAGACGACCCTGGCAGGAAGGGCAGGTGGAGGACGAGTCCGTGAGAGTCTGTCTTGTCTCTGCCACGTCCTAGGCCCTCTGTGTTTCTAGTTACCCTGCCTCACTTTGTCCTGCCCTGGGCCAATAGGGACGAGCCGTGGAGGTAGGCAGGGTTTAATCAACACAGGCACTTGTTTTGGAGAGAGACAAGTCTTTGACTGAGTGCCTCAGCCAGTTTGAGCTGCTAGAACAGATGACTATCGGGGGCAGATGGAACAGCAAGTATTCGTTTCCCACGGCTCTGGAGCTGGGAGCCTGCGATCAGGGTGCCTGCTGGCCGGGTTCTGCCGAGGGCCTCTTCCTGGTTCACAGACGGCCGTCTTCTTGCTGTGTCCTCACATGGCAGAAAAAGAGCAAGACAACACTTCTTGTAAGGGCACTGATCACATTAGGGGAGCTGCGCCCTCATGACCCAACCAGCCCCCAAAGGCCCATCTCCTAACACCATCACACTGGGCGTAGTTTTCCACACATGAGTTTTGGGGTCCACAGACACCCCGTCCACTGTGTTTAGCAACAATCCTCTTCTGGTGATTTTCTATCGAGAGTAGCCAAAAGGAAGGGGGCTATTCCGGTAGAACAAGAATCTTCTAGAAGTGTTTCCCGTTTGGTCTGCTTTGTACAATGGGCATTTGTGGTTTCCCTCTTTGGTCTCTGAGACCTTTGACCTGCTGCGCCTAGATCTCGATTCTGGAGCAGTCACCTTGTAGGCCACACGAGCTGCGTCTCACAGCAAGGCTGAGCGGAAAACACAACAGCACAAGGAGGACGCTGCATCATACCTGAGACCTTCCAGAGCGGTGCCGGCTGGCTCCCCTTTTGATTTGTCGTGTGGACTCAGCAGCATTTCACTTCCTGGGGCTTTCTCGGAGTGTCTGAATGAGCAGGCAGGTGAACACAATGAAAACGGCTCCTTGGAGCTATTTTTGTCACAATGCACCTGCGGGAGGTGGCAGCACCTTCATCCTGACCCACTTCCCTCAGTCCCCGGGCAGGTGCCCTCGCAGCCACAAGAGACGCAGGAAAGGTGCCCCCTCTCTCCACCGACGGTCCGAGAGGGCTGACAATGGACCCTCGGGTTATCAGACAGCCTTCCTAAAAGTAAGAGACAGGAAATGCGGTGACAGTCAGGCACCAGGACATCAGAGTTGTGCTCACTGCTGGCCTCTGCAGACACGCAGCTCCGTTTATGGCTGAATCCTCAGCCTGCCTAACAGTCGAATCCTCAGCTCAGCACCTTCTGTGAAGGGTTAGTTTAGGGAGCACTGAGTTCTGGGGTTAAGAAAGAGAAGAGAGAAGGAAAGCGCATTCAGAGAAAAAGGAAGGGTGCAATGCTGTTTGTAGAAACAGGCAATCTAAGAAGATTTATGGCGTGAAACCTGTGGGTGCAGCACAAAAACTAATATTCTGATAGGAGAGTCACGGTTTAGGAAGTCAGATAACTATGGAACCTCGAAAACAAAGGAACCTCAAGATGTACACAGCCCACACATCGTCTTTGAGCAAAATCACGTCCATCCTCAAGGTACAGCTCTCTTCACAAAACACTCCAAAGGCAGGACTCCATAACTCACCTTCGTAACGCGCTCGTTTGTGGAGACCGTATTGTCGATACGTTCTCCCAAACGTTTATTTTTCCTGTTCCAATCAGAGCTCGCCCTGATAACAAAGGACCTCTCTTACCCATGCTTCGCCAGCTTTGGGGTGGCTGTGAGGTCTGCAGGCCCTCCCTTGATGTTGGATTCTTCTCAGACTTTTCCAATTGACAGGCTACTGTACCCAGAGTAAAATCCCTCCTCAGCCAATGCTACTGTACAAAATAACCACCACTAAATGGGAAGATGGTGCTTTTGATACAATGAGCACTTTATTAGGTTTCATCAACACACCATCGTTTCACACCAGTACCGGGATGTAGGAGTTATTGTAAATGTTATCTTGCTCAAGGAGCTAACACAGTAAGACGCCGAATCGGCTTGCTTCACAATCCACAGGACTGGCATACCACTGTGTGGTGCCGTCTTCAGTTATCCCACTGGAAATTTTAACGCAGAGCCACACCAGGCTCAGTGGTAATTCCAGGGACCCATCCTCCAGAAACACATGCAATATGAGGACGTTGTTTTCTGTAATGGCAAAAACACTGAAAAGAAACCTGGTGGTCATAAGTGGTTCACTAACCTACTGCATATTGTGGAACAGGATGGGCCCCTACGATGAACAGCCTGGCTCTACCCATCCTCCTGCAGAAAAATCTCCAAGACATGTACTTAGTGGGGAAAAGCAAGGAGCCAGCCGATGAAACATGATTGTCTTTGTACAAAAAAAGGTGTATGTTCACTGACTTGATGATTATTCAGAGCTGAAGAGATGGAAACCCAGAGAAATGGTAATAACAGTGAGTCCGTGGGGCAGGCGAGAGGTGTACAGAGGAGTCTGTGTCTGATTCTCTGTATCTTCTCTTACGTCTCATTTTGGTAATACAAAAATACAATCTATGCATGGTGGGAAGACCAAGAGTATATAACAACAACAAAAACAAACAGAGGCAACTGAGGAAATTGAACACAGACTGGGTATTATATTGTATTAATGAATTAGTGATAATTTTGTTGGCTAAGACAATGGTATTGGGGAATATTTCAAAGCAAGTTCTAATCTGTTAGGAATACATACTTAAATACATACAGTTAAATGAGACGATATGTAGCTTTTAAAACTATATACACATATACACACATACATACATATGGATATATGCATATATAATATATATATATATAATTTGTAATTATTAAATAAGTAGTTTTTAAGTTGACCAAATAAACGAACAAATAAGATTCTATGTAGTTTAGTCACGAGAGTGGACAGAATCTAAGACTTACAGGGGCCAAGCAGATGATAAAATGAGGAAATGGCTGGTATAAGGACAAAAGGAGTGACGGGAACCCCGCTTCATTTTGAGAGGCCATTTCCATCTCAGAACCAGCCTTAGGGTTCATCTGGGAACGCTGGCCCTGCATGGTCAAAGCTTCTGAGTTCTCAGAAGAAACTAGACATCCAGATACGGGGATCTCCCTGGAGGGGCCAGCCAGGGGTCTGGGCTGCCCAGTTTACGGGGTGCTCACGCTGAGGGGCCAACCCCGCCCTGGCAGACCCCCAGACTGAGCGCCTCCTTCAATAGGTGCCCGCCCTCCCTTTACGAGGCCCAGGCCAGGCCC
This sequence comes from Rhinolophus hipposideros, assembly GCF_964194185.1. Lineage (NCBI taxonomy): Eukaryota > Metazoa > Chordata > Mammalia > Chiroptera > Rhinolophidae > Rhinolophus > Rhinolophus hipposideros. The sequence goes on along the minus strand of NC_138070.1, from coordinate 1,284,871 downwards.
AACACTTCAATATTGACAACTAATACAATTGTGTGCATGTGTGAGTGTGCGTGTGTGAGTGTGCGAACGTGTGAGAGCGTATGTGAGTGTATGTGAGTGTGTGTGTGTTAGTGTGTGTGAGTGGGTGTGTGGATGTGTGCATGAGGTGAGGAGAGCATATCTGAGGACCGCCGGGCTCGTGTGCGACCAGATTGATTTCTAAGCTAAAAGAACCATTGTGAAGGGGGCCCGAGACCCCACACCAGGCAGCAGAGTGCTCAGGGCCACACAGGTGGGTAACCCAGGGCCCAGCACCTATACCAGAGGCAAATTCCTCTAGGTGACCTCCAGGTTGGTTTGCACGGAGCTCAAGTCTCCCTAAATGTGTCCTTTGCCTGTAAGTTTCTGGGCAACAGGAAAGGATTCTTGCTCTCGCTGACACCCAGCCCCTCCTGTCCCTGTGTCTGAGCCCCTCATCCGTACACGTGCCTTCAAACAGTTGTTAAAATTTATTTCATTAAAGTATGGTTGGCAGACAATAGTATGTTAGTCTCAGGGGCACCTCATAGTGATTCAGCACTTACATATCTTCAGATGTGATCACCACGCTAAGTCTAGTAACTACCTAAAAAAACTCTTTTAAATATAAACAGGGATTGCGGTACCAACATTTGTAACACTTCCATTTCTTCTTCCATAATCTCAGAGCTGAACATCTCGGCCTTGTCACGATAAACTGGGACGCAGGGCGACCTCCAAGGAGACGGAAAGGCAGTCAGTTTTGAAAGACACATGATGTTGGAGCAGAAGCAGCGGAAGTGACCACAGGGGATGACAGGTGGGCGGGGCTCTTGGCATGGGCGGGGCTCTGGGTGTGGGAGGGGCTCTGGGAGTGGGAGGGGCTCTGGGCGTGGGCGGGGCTTTAAGCCCTGGCAGTTTGAAGATGAACTGAGATCAGGTTAAAGATATTACATCAGACTCTAGCCCAATGGCTAGTTCGACATCATTCAACAGTTTTCCTAGCGCATGTGGCAGCTATGTTCTAGGCACTGATGACACCGCTATGAACAAGACATTAGGGTCCTTTTTGTCATAGAGATTACAAGGTCTGACAATTAAGATCCTGAACTTGTTGCAACAATGTTGCTAACATTTTTGATATCAGAGGGATTATTCATTATGAATTTGTACCAACTGGACAAACAGTTCACCAAGTTTACTATTTGGAAGTGCTGAAAAGGCTGCAGGAAATAGTTAGGAAACAGTTAGACGACCTGAACTTTTCACCAACAATTCCTGGCTCTTGCATCACGACAATGCACCAGCTCACACGGCACTGTCTGTGAGGGAGTTTTTAGCCAGTAAACAAATAACTGTATTGGAACACCCTCCCTGTTCACCTGAGCTGGCCCCAATGACTTCTTTCTTTACCAGAAGATAAAGGAAATATGGAAAGGAAGACATTTTGATGACATTCAGGACATCAAGGGTAATAGACAACAGCTCTGATGGCTATTCCAGAAGGAGTCCAAAATTGCTTTGAAGGGTGGATTAGGCTCTGGCATCAGTGCATAGCTTCCCAAGGGGAGTACTTCGAAGGTGACCATAGTGCTATTCAGCAATGAGGTATGCAGTGCGTTTTCTAGGGTGAGTTCACGAACTTAAATGTCTGGCTTCATCTAATCGAATGAGGTGGCCCAGAGTAAAAAGTCATCAAGGAAATAAGCAAGATCATTTGAGGAAGTGAGAAAGTGCTGGAAGACGTTGCTGCAGGGTCACTGAGGCAGACCATTGAGGCTGGAAGGAAAGTTTTAGACCGAGGCCCGGGCTCAGCACAAGAAAAGGAGCCAGCAGATCTCAGTGCTTGGCCCTCTTAGCGATTCCAGGCTCAGTCCATCCTGGTCGCCCGAGTCACGTCCACGTGTGTGATTGAAAGAAGGGCTCCTAGCACGAGGGGCACGGGACCCATATCATCTCTTTCCCTCCACTCCTGCTCCTTGGCTGTTTATTCCCACCCTCTTTTCCCCCTCCCTCACTTCCACAGCTCACCTGCTTGCACTAAATGATTAGGGCATAAGAAGCTTGCTGGGTTTGGGGCAACATTGTGAGAGCCATGGAACCGGGACTGGTGCCCACAGGAGATGAGCAGGTGACCAGGTGACACGAGCAATAAAAACCCCTGCAACGTGGAAAATGTAGGGGCTTTAAGAGGCTCAAGCAGGGGTTCCCTGCTGCTGCTGCTGCTACTGCTTGAATGTCAGGCTGGGAAATGTGGTGGGAGGAGCCCCTTTGGAAAGGTGGGGAAGCCTTTACCCCCAGGTTCCCCGAGTAAGAGGCTCCCGCTGCGCCACTTGAAAGCCCCGTAGACACATCTGAATGTATAATGCACTCTTGAAGTGCTCCTTGGTAATCCTGCAGGGCCTTTCAAAGCCGAGAAGAGGATGGAGGAGTTTCACTGGCTTAGGTGTTGGGAAGGGCGTCTCCAGGGCTGTCAGAGCGAGGGCATTCCACAGACTCTGGGAAAGACATGTTGCTGCCTACACTGAAAACTCTGGCACTAATTCGACGCCGCAAATAGTAGTTCCACACAGCACAGATCAAGAGAGGGCAGGAAATGTTCCGAGATGGGTGCGACTTGGTGTGCCGCCCGAGTCCCAGGGAGCCTGGGTAACACTGTGGTTCATCCTGTGCCTGTGTCGTGCCCCTTCTGTGTGCAGCTGCTCTGCAGGGCACTGCCTGAGAGCTTCGGTCAGGGAGGGAGCTGTGGGTGATGATGACACCTGCCTCAGAGAGGTCTGCCACGTGCCAGGCTCTGCTGTGAGTGGTTTACTTATGTTACATCATGTAAATAGGGAATTACAAAAGCACAAGGCGTGTGAATGCTAGGACTAGAGCAAGGCATTGTGGGAACATCAAAGAGCAATGCATAATCCAGGCAGGGGTGAGCCTGGGTTGGGCTGAGGTCAGGGAAGGCGGCTTACAGGACGGGACGCCTGAGCTCAGAGGCAAAGGATGGAAAGGAGGAAGTGACAGGTGCTAAGAGGAAATTCATCCCACAAACATCCATCCAAAAAGTTATTGAGCGTCTCCTACGTGCCAGGCACAGTTCTAGACCCTAGGGATAAATTAGTGGATGGAAGCTGCTTTCAGGAAGCCCACATTTTTGGAAGGATGGGTCACTGGATGGGAAACTGGGAGAAATGGCCTCATCTCCTGCGGACACAGCTCCCTCCTCTGTGAATTCCAGTGGCAGTCCAGGACCCATTCAGCTAGTTGTACGCGTTTAACATAGGACTGGCCAGCCAGGCACTAGACAGGTATTTCTGACTACTTGTCTCTCTTCACAGGTGCTTTTCCCCATGGCTCACCTTAGCTGTTGAAGTGTTCTCAAATCTACAATCTGCAAACAGTAACTCAGTTTAATGAATTCGACCGGAAAGAGAAAGCAGCCAGTATGTCAAAGTCCAGCCACTTTCCCCATCCCTGTCTTATTCCGAAGCAAATACTAGACATCACATTACTTTATTCAGGGAGAGGTCGGTGTACCTCTAAGAGGTAAGGACTCACTCTTTAACATAATCACCATTCCATTGTCTTACTATAAGAGGGAGTCCTTGGTGTCCTCAAAAATCCAGTGAGTGTTCAAATTTCCGCTTACCCCCTCTGTGTCATGTGGGGTCAAACCATTTACACCATTTTATTTTTTTTATTTTATACGTGTTGGTTTGAACCAGGAGCCAAAATAGGTCTGCCCACTGGCTATTGGTTGAGATATTTTTAAAGTCATTTTTTTTTCCCCCATCACCAGAAAAGATTTTTTTCGGGGGAGAAAGAAAGGATTAAACTTCAGATGGTGTAGCTGTGGTGAGCCACGTGGAGGTTTCTGCCTGGACCTAAAGTCTTTTTTAATCTCTAGTCTCCCTCCATTTTTTTTCCTTCACGATTTGTGGAAGAAACCAGTTTCTTTCATCCTGCAGTCTTTCCTAGTTTGGGTTTAGCTCATCGTATCCTTCTTTGGTTCTTTAATATCTTTCTGTCTTTTGTGTTTTCTGCGAATCGGAAGTTGGATCGACAGGCTTGATGAGTTTTGATTTGAGGTCTTGGCAGGAAAACCACACAGGTGGGAGCTGTCCTTCCACGGTGGGAGCAGACGTCAGGTGTGGTGCCTGAATCCTTTATGTCCACGAGGGTTGCAAAATATTAATAATGTCTTCTTCCTTCTTCATCTGTCGGTGGAAAAACTCTACAAAGAGAAGGTTCCCCTCCATTACTGCTTGGTTATTAATTGTTTATTTAACCAACACCAAGAAACATAAGATTTGCTGGATATATGGGAACGGAGGTCTCCACGGTGTTGAAGACTCACACAGCTCCTTAATGAATTTCATCCGCAGACCACTCGTTGTCATCGGGCGAGAGCCTGGACACTGTCCCTCTCTGGCCTAAGTGAATGACCACTGCCCTTTTGAAGGGTCCTCTGCTTCCAGAGTTCTTCTGCCTTGAGACTCCTGAACTTTTCCATATCGGATTGTTGGATTGTCTTGAAGTGTGTCCCCAACCCCAGATCCATAGATGGAAGTCCTAACTCCCAGCATATGCCTTTATCTGGAAATATGGGACATTGTCAATTAAATGAGCACAGATTAGTTCTTAGTGGGGCAGGGAGGGTCTGCTGTCCTTAGGAAAAAGGGACATTTGGACACAGACTCACACAGGGAGACGGCCAGGGAACAGGATGGCAGACATGGGAGTGACGCGTCTACGAGCCAAGGAGCACCAGCAAAGCACCCAAAGCTAGGAGAGAGGCGAGGAACAGATTGCCCCCCAGACACTCAGGGGAACAAGCCCCCAGCACCCAGTTATGGCGGGGTTTGTGAGCAAATGCAAGCTGAAAAGCCCTTTCCTCTCCATCCCCTTCTCCCCACACACCTCTGAGGTGTCTCATGCTTGTATAGCATGTTCCATCTACATGTCATTCAACAATATTAGCCCAAAAATATTTGTTGAGATCTTAGTCAGCTGCTCCTGGGGGTAATGGAATGAAAGAAGAAATAAATCGTATTTGTCTCCACACTCCTCACAGTCTGGCTGGGAAAATAGACACACAGCAGATAAATATATCACACAGTCACTCACACTGGATAGATATCTGTGTGGACACCAAGAAAGGGCAGTGAACCCAGTCTGGGATGGAGGTTCGGCGATTTGAAAGGGAGGGGGCAAGACTCGAGGGTTTCTAGCTCAGGTACGTGGGCAGGCAGAGGTGCCAGCCCCCAGGATGGAAACACAGGGGGAGAGGGGTTCAGACTGAGACTTGCTCAGCCGCCGTGCCTGCGGGATATCCAGGCGAGAGCTCCCCCAGACTGCGGATCAATGAGCCCACAGCTCCCGGGAATGGTCTGGGTGGGGCTGTGGAATGAGACCGTGAGCCAAGGATGAAACCCTGGGGACAAAAATCTCTTAAGAGCATTCTTTTAACTTAAGAATATATTACATTGGGAGGCGAGGGGGTTCAGATAATTAAAAGACTTCTCTGTGGTTTCATGCATCAGCTTGCAATGGGCGAAGGAAGAAAACACTGAGTAAACCCCCTCATGTCAACATGCCCCTGAAATCGGACAAGGAGCACCTCCCTGCAAGAGCTGCCTGGTGGGGCCTTTGTTTCTCTCCTGCTCCTTTCCCGTGCACTCCACAAAAACCGCGGCCTTGCCAGGCAAACACTTCAACGCAAACCCCGTCTCCCCTTCCATCTGAGGGCTGCTCTCAGGGCCTGCTACACACAATGTCCATAGCAGCCGGCCCACCACAAGCCAGAGCCAACAGGGACAAACAATGGGGGCTCTGGAAGGGGGCAGGGCTGACTTTTTGTTCCACTGCCAACACTTTCGAGCTCAGTGTCCACATCTGTGAAGTGGAAATAAGCACAGGGATTTGTTGGCTGTGTGGTGAGGGTTAGCGCCGATTAGACTATGCCTAGCCCCAACTCATTCCCTGCCCCATCAATGGCAGCAAGATTCTTGCCACCCAGGCCTCAGTCCAAAGTCACCTCCTCCTGAAGCCTTCCTGGCTGCTCCCATCTAAACGTGCCCGGCCCTCCCTGCCTCTCACTATGTACTTTCATCACAGCTATCAGAATGACTTTGTGTGGGTGTTTCTTTACTTATTTAACGTCCATGTATTATTCCCCTGGGAGTGAAACTCTTCGAATGTTCATTCAATGAATCAATGAACGAACGAATGAATCACAAGTAATATTTGGGGCTGGTATTGAGGTGAGGAGAAGGGAAGTGGGGAAGAACGAAATGACCCCCAAGTACACAAACACACATGTTGTCTGTCCCGAGGCCTGCCACGCCCACAGTGGCACGGACATAGTGCCAGGATGGCTGTCGTTACGTTTGTCCCTTGGAGCTTTCCTAAGTGCGGGCGGTTGGTTTCCAGTTCACCTTCTTCCCAGCTTTTAACACTATTGCAGCTTCGGTTCAGAAACTGGGTTTTAAGATTTATCTCCGCCATCTGCGTTTTCTCCACCGCCTGCCTCCTTTTTTCCCGTTTTGCTCCCTCCTGTGCTATCTCTCCCCACGCTTCCCATGTGCTCCTCATCAGCGCAGTGTCTCATTTGCTCTTATTTCCTCCTCTTCTCCCCAAACAACTTGGGCTTTATGCTGCTACAACACAAGTCTCAGACCAAAAGCAGCTTTGCTTTGATTTTAAAAATTCTATTTAAAAAAAAAAAATTCTATTTTCCCCCCCATTCTTGAATAGATATATATATATTTTTTTTTTAGAGCAGTTTTAGGTCCGCGGCCAAATTGAGCAGAAGGTACAGAGATGTCCCTTATCCCCCTGCTTAACAAACCCAGGCACGGCCTCCCCATCGTCAGCTCCCCCAACACACGGTACGTTTGTTACAACTGGTGAAGCTACATGACGCGTCACAATCCCCCAGGTCTGGAGGTGACATTCGAGTTCACTTGTACATTCTATGCGTTTGGACAATGCCGTATATCTGCCAGGACTGTCATGTGAGTGTTTTGCTGCCCCCAAATCCTCGGTGCTCTGCCCATTTACCCTCCTCCCACCAATCCCTGGTCTTTCTACTGTCTCCTTATCTTCCCTTTTCCAGGGTGTCACACAGTATGTAGCCTTTTCAGATTGACTTCTGTCACTTCATCACATGCGGCTGCTTCCTGCACGTCTTTTCCTGCCTCAGTCCTTTTTACCCCCCACCCCACCCCTGGTGTGGTTTGTCCTCTTCTACAGATTCTAGATAATACCACAGCCATCGTGGGGTGCAAACAGACTGCCCAGCTCAGTGAGCAGAATAAAAAGTTGAAGTTGGAACCTCCGGGCTTCAGAGTCTGATCCAAAAGGATGTTTTAGGCACCTCCTGCCTCACACAGGTCCTCGCTGAGGGACCTCCTTCCCCAGATCCCTGTCCCCCCCCTACCCCCCCAGCCCTACGGCCACCCCCCACGGTCCCCATCAAGTCCCATAAAAATATCAAACGTGAAAGAAAAATCTCTCCCTGTTTTTCAAAAGCAAAATTTTAACGAATGGTCTTTGATCCACAAATGTAATTAGCATTAGAATTGGAGATGGAACGGATATTTGTCTAAAAGCATTAATTTAATTCCTGGCCCAGTTTTTTCCTTTTTCTTTTTTCTTTTTTTTCCTTATCAGTGCTCTAATTCTAACGGTGCCTGTGGCAGAATCAGGAATCAGAGGGAAGGAACAAGTGGGTTTTCAGGCAGCAAGAACACAAATAAAATTTACATGGGAAATATTTCCAAATCAAGACGGATGGGGTGACCCAGGGAAGCGAGTTTGTTCTTAAATCACAAACCCAAACGTGCTCCCAAGACACAAATCACAGAGCACTTTAACTGCTCGTGGTTTATCTTCACCATTCTTGCTCCTGCCCCACCAGCTCTCTAAAATAGGGAAAGGGGACGCTTCCAGCCGTGGTCCGTTGGCCTCTGACACCATTTGCTCATCCATTTCTTTTGCTGGCATTTCAGGAGTTGCTTTGAATTGTCACATAGAGTTTACAGGCAATTATTTTACAGCCAAAGTTAGAAAGTTCCCACGAGGATTTTGGGGATGAAAGATGCTTTATATTATTTAAAGTGGAAATACATGTGAATTTAAAGTTAAATTCTTCTAGTCACCTGCTGTGTTTGTCGGCTCAGGCTGACATAACAAAACACCACAGACTGGGGGCTCAGATGATTTCTCTTCTCCCAGTTCTGGAGGCTGGATGTCCAAGACCCAGGTGTGGGCAGGGCTGGTGTCCTCTGAGGCTTCTGTCCACGGCGTGCTGACGGCCGTGTCCTGCTGTCTCTTCACATGGTTGTCTCTCTGTGCACACGTCCGTCTGTCTGTCTCCCTGCTCTTTAGGACCCCAGTCTGGGCCCTCTTGTACCTTAATCACCTCAGAAAGACCTTGTTCCAAATATGGCTACCTTCGGAGGTGCTGGGAGTTGGGACCCCAACAAGTTCATCTGCAGGGGCGGGGGGAGCACAACTCAGCCCAGGACACCAGCTCAGCCAAGCGCCCAACAAGGTCCAGCTCCTTGTCTCGCCAGTAGGACAAGCTCGGTCCCCCCCGTACTTCACAAGTCCTGCTGTGTAAACCTACCTGCATGCACTCGAGGGGGAAAGGCAGCCATCAGAGAAGACAGAAGCCCCCGAATTAAGCCATCCAGTGGCCCCACCACCCTGTGTCCAGCTCAGAGCACTGAAGCCCCCACACGTTGGGTTATGTGAACTAATCCCATACATTTACACCCTGTTCAACTTTGTTCTTTGTTCTTTGGCAAAGAACCTATGGCAAAGCCTGCAGCTCACCCCTCGTCTTCCTGACGTGTCTCCTTTAGCTGGAGGATTTGTGGTTTTTAAAGGTTAGCACTTGTAGGTGTCTCCCCAAGCCCTGGCTGCTGTGGCTGTCCTCCATCTTTTCTCATTTCCTGAGGAGGACAGTAACCTCGGCAGAACAAAGGTTGTGTGGCTGTTGCCCAAGACGGCCCTTGGAACCGTATCAAAGCCATACAGAGTGGGGACAATGACTCCTGCTCAGCTGGGGTGCCAGGGACACCACAGAGCAGACATGGCACCATTCCTCTCAACGAGGAGACATTAGAAAGCACACAGGAGAAGTTCTGGGCAGAGGCCAGCGGCTGGAGACACCCAGACGGAGGTCGGTGCTCGTTCCCTCCCGTAAGACACCACTGGTGTGACCCAGCTGAAAGGGCTCCATCGCTTCTAAATGGTGTTTCTAAAAATCCTGATGCAAGAAAGAAGAAAACGGAAGCTTTCCTTCTCTTCCATCCTGATTTCAAAACGAAAAATGTTGGCTGCTAAGGAAATTGTGAGTTAGTTGAAAGACTTTCCTCGATTTAATAATTGATTAAACTGCTCTTCAGCTATTCAGCCCTGATGGGGTTTTGTTTTGTTTAAAAAAATACACAGGCTCGTGTAAGAGGGCAGCTCGGAGCTCCCTGCAGAGGTCATATGTCCATCCTCGGGCCTCCAGGCAGAGCCACGGTTCATTTGCCTGCAATCCGACCAGAGGATCGGTTACCGAGTCCCCAAATGAAGTCGTGAACAAAGCAACAACTGTGCCTGTCACATCTCTGGCCGTTAACTCTCCCCCTGAGAGGTCACACTCCCCAGAAGAGCCTGGGTGGGAGGAAGACCTCTTACATGGAGACGTGGGAGGTTGTCCTGGGGAGGAAGGGGGCCAAGGGTAGGGTGTGCGTAGGAATGAGGGAGTGTCTGCACGCATGAGTGTGTGTATGAGTGTGTACACACGTGTGTTGCCACCTATGTATGTGTGTACATGTGTGTGACAGAGCGTGTATAGACAGTGATTGTGATGTGTATGTGTGCACGTGTGTAAGAGTATGTATAACACCGTGTGTGTGCGTGTGTACTCGTGTGTATGTGTGCGTGTGTGAGTGTGTGTGCGTGCACAGACGTGCATGAGGAAGGACAGGAGCACCGCTCCGCCCTCCGCAATCACTGTGGTCGTTTCACCAGCTCCCGCCTGCGACCTGAGGGTCTGGGGGCCGTTGGATCTGGGGGCCTTCTGGAGTGTGTGACCAGCAGCCATGTGGGCGTGGCCTCTCTTCCTGTCACTTCATTCCCCTCGATAAAGACTTTCCGCAGTCCATGGGAACAAGAGCCACCCGCACACAGGATTCCCACTCTTTCGGGGACCACCCTCAAGTGCGCGGCGCGGGCTGGACGAGACGGCAGGCGGGCTGGGGTGAGAGTCACGGGACAGGGCTGCGGGGCCGCCTGTTCCCTGCGTCCCTGTGTGTGCGTGTCCTGGGCGACTCAGGATGGTGTGGGACCTGCCTGAGCAAACGTTTGCCATCACACCCACCTGCTGAAGGTGTATCTCGTCACTGCCCTTTCGAGAAAGTCAGGCCAGTGTGACAAGAGAAGGCTGGCCAGCTTAGAACGTGGATGGTCTGGCCACACCCAGAAAGAGGGAGACGCTTCACCTCTCAGGAGAAGGCACCTCATCCAGGACGGTGCCCACCTGGTGGGAACAGCGCCCTCTGGGGTTGTGCGTGACCAGCCCACGCGGCCTTGTGCAATGGGCCGTGTTCAGAGCCCAGCAGTGCCCTCCGCCACACAGCTGTCTGACCTGCCACACGAAAAAGGAAATATATTCACATATTTAATAATACATGCAGAGTAACAAAAATATGGTCCTTGTTCCGATAAAGGCAGTCAGGGAATGAGTGCAACCCAGGACCTCTTCTCCTTTGAACCCTCACCTTCCCTGTGCAGTGGAGACAAGCCCCAGCCGCAGGGAGAACTGGTAGACCACAGGGCAGGACAAATGAAGGAGGCGACCTCCTTCAGGAAGCTTCCAGTGTGTGTGCACTTCGTGGAAGGCCGTGGAGAAGCCCTGGGGTCCACCTAGGCTCCCTTCTCTGCCTGTGGAAGTGACAGACAACAAAACGGTCCGCACACACAGGTCTTGAGGGTATTTCAGAAGTGGGGTCTTGCCCAGGTCGTGCTGAAGAGCAAAGCACGTGGAATTGCGAGCCTAGGGCCGCCCTTGGGGATAAACGAGGTGATGGCCGCCTCCCCTTCCTCCAGCATTCATCCGTACCCATCCCCTCTGCTGTGCTGTGGCTTAGATTTGGTATAATAAAAATAGTCCGTGGTGGGATGGCTTCTGTGCACCCGGGAGAACCGTATTCAAAATGAGTTGAGTAACAGGGGAAAAGGGCCTCCATTGTCAGAAAGAAATGGTTGGTAGGGCTTTCATTTTTTTTTTCCCCTTTAAAAAAAAGCAGTAGCTACTTTCAAAGTCAGGAGAGGCATTTTTTTTTTTTTTTTTAACACAAAGAAAGAAATAGCAACAGCAGGGTGTTGCCTTCCCCTGTCTGTGCCCTTTAAAATCCCAGCTTCAGGATACGCTATTAATTTTCTCCTTTCTTTTCTGGCAGGAGGTTTTGAAAAAACACCCATCATACTGCAAATCTCCAGACAAATTATCTTAAGACCAATTGCCACGTGGGATGTGGGGTGGGCAGGAACTGCTTTACCAGCCGCCCCCGACCGACCGGTGCACCCCTCACCCCATTCCCACCTCAGGAACAACGGGTGACCACCTGGCCCAAGCCCCGCTGACTCCCCTGCAAAGCAAACGAAACGGGTAAGTCTGTCTCGGCACTGCCACATGCTCCAGGGATGTACCATGGCAGGGTGACCCAGGACAGTGCTTATTGTTAGCGGGTCAAAGCGCTGAATATCAATAGACTTGGCCCTACGTCCGAAACCCACCCTCTGCTGGTAATGTAAACTTTTGTAATGCTCTTCTCACCTTTGCCCCCTGCCATCTTCATAGCTCCTCACTTCAAAGGATGCTCTTCACGTGGCAAACGCTTCAGGGAGAAAAAATGGCCACAGCTACACAATTATTTTAGAAACTCTGCATTGTGTTTCAGCGGAGGGCGGATGCCCTGGCTGAAGTCTGCCGGGCTTTTAAGATTGAGATCTAAATCCTGAGGTTTAGAAATATGAAAGGCACAAGAACAATTGTCCAGCACACGGAGCCTGTTCTGTGCGCCTTGAAATAAATTAAAGAATGACAACTCACCTCTCTGTGTTCAAACACAGGGAACGAAATCCTGGGGCTAATAAAGCTGCTTCTTTTTTTTTTTTTTTTTTTGGAAAGCTGGATTACACCAATGATTATCTTCTGTCTCCCTGAGCCATCAGACACAGTTACCTTGAAATGTCGGCTGTGCCCCCAAGAGGTCTGCTGACCTCCCTGCACTGGGATTTGTCCTGTGAATTCACACCACGCCCCTTTCCTTGGCGAAGTATAAGAAGATGCTGCCCATCCACCTGGCAAGGAGGGGCGCAGAAGGCCGGGTCCAGATCCCAGACAGCAAGCATTCAGAGTGGGAGGGTGGGGGGCTCAGTTCTGAGCCTCAGACACATCCTTTGGGAAAATGTGAGGACAACAGGCAGATTTCCGTGATAAACATAGTAGCACACCATGCAGAATGGGGACCCCCAACGCACCTGTCGCCTAAAAGATAACTTTTGTGGGCAGCCTCCAAAAAAGACATTTTGTCTTTACCTCTGGGCGCAAGAGCCATTTCTACAAAACTAATACAAAAGCAACTCTGTGATGGTGAAAAGAAGCTGTCGGCGAAATGCTCCAGGTGAGAGCCAATCGCTTCTTGTGTACATGCGAAATACTTCTGGTGTCATCAGACAGCTTCCAGGCAGGCGCTAGGTTGGTTACCCCACTTTAACATGTCCCTACATGAAAGGGAGGATTTCAAAAGCTGAGCTTTGTCACCTCAATAGAACAAGTCCATCTTTTGGAGAAGGGTCCTCGAGTATTTCCCAGAAGGAAAATTGCACAAAACATCAATGTGGCACTTACATGGATCATCTTTTGTGCTAATTCTCACCTGGTTTGAAGAGAAGGAACAGAAGTCTTCTGTGCTAAGAATGTGTGGTAAGTACACAGACAGCTCAGGGCACACCAGCTTTGGGGACGCGTCCTTCTACTTGATCCCGGGACACTCTGTTCTGTCACTGCTTGCCTTGCTTTCTATAGCAGAGAATTCTGAAGCTGGAACATCCGTAAAGAGTGTTAAAGAGTATTGTGACTGCCTGATGCTATTCACCGCAGAGCTCAATGGTGCAGTGAGACTGGACCTGCTGAGAAAAGAACACGACTCAGGTCATGTCCCTGCGCGCCTCAAGGGAGGAGAGGGCCAACGTCAAGTTCATATTTTCCGTCACTCGGCCTTTCACCCTGCATGCTTGGCCTTTCCGTGGTTTTATCTCCCAGCCTTTCTGCTGCTTAAATTTTGATTTTAGAAAATCGTTGTTTTCTAGTTACTCTTTTTTTCCCAACAGCAGCCTCCAATGCTCCCCCAGAAATCCTTCTTATCCTGGGTAATTCAGTTTCTCCTACAATAGCACGTCCTCAAACGACCTTCCTTCATCTCCAGCTAAATGGCACATTGCTGATGGACTCCCTCAAAGAACCTACAGAACCATTTTTTATGTCTACCGTGTTTCCCCCAAAATAAGACCTAGCCGGAAAATCAGCTCTAATGCGTCTTTTGGAGCAAAAATTATTATAAGATTATTATTTTATAAAAAAATTATTTTACTATAAAATAAGACTGGGTTTTTATAATATAATATAATATAATATAATATAATATAATATAATATAATATAATATAATATAATACCGGGTCTTATATTAATTTTTGCTCCAAAAGACGCATTAGAGCTAATGGTCCAGCCAGGCCTATTTCCGGGGAAACAGGGCGCGTCAGTACCTTTGTCAGTGCCCGTACCTGTACTTGCCCCTGAATCTGTACCCATGTCTGTGTCTGTGTCTGAACTCGCAACCATATCCATGTCTGTATCCGTATCTGTTAACCTTTCCCCACTTCCTCCCCGGAGTGTACAGCAGTGAAGGCCCCCGAGACCTCCAGAGTCAAGTGCAAAACCTCAAAAGCCAACTTGGAGAGGCCCCCCACTAACCAAAGATGAGAGAATTTGAACACCAGGAAGAAAAATAACTGCAACAAACTAAAACCCATTAAGCATGCTTCAATCCATGCCCGCATGAGGGTGCAACAAAAACAGGTTGCTTTTCAATGTTGAACTAACACATTATTTGGAAAACTGGTAAAACTGGTAGAGAAAGAGAGGTACTGAATGAACACTCCTATCAGAAGTAACATCACTGGGTAACCCCATGACAGAGGAGAGACACTGCCTCTTTGTGAAATTATTCCGGCTAATAAGCAGAGAAAACTTGATAGAATTATCATGTCACTTGCTACTTCTAAGAAGTTAACAGTTCTATGCATTGAGGATCCATGTCTGCTAACATCACAAAAAAGGCAGACAAGCAATTATCCCATTTTCGTGATGGATAACCCTCCCCACCCCACTTAAGAGGTAGTTTTACCAGGAAAAAAAAAAGAACCTGACCATGATTAAGTCTCTTTATCCAACTCTTAATTTACAGGAAATACAAAGAACAGAGGGACACGTTAGATCACAGCATGGGGGGTGCTTGCAGGAAAACCCCAACCCGTGGCAACACACCACGTCAAAGGACCTGCATTTTTTCCAACAAATAAATTACATAGAAAAGAAAAAAGGGAAGAAGGAGGGATCTATAGTTTTAAAAAGACTTAGACATATTAGAATGGACAAAACCAAACTACGAAACTACTAAAACTATAAAAGGAAGTCAGGAAGGGACTATCCTAAGATCAGGATGGTGGTGATTTCCAGAATGGAGTGAGGCCAGCACCTATGGAGAGCCTCTGGGGATGGGCGGGGCCCAGGGGGCGGGGCGTAGGGGATGGGGGCTGACAAAGTTCTATTGCCAGACCTGGGTGGTAGAGACAAATGTTTCTGCTATAGTATATTATGAAGCTATACCTTTTCTTTATGTGATTTTCTGTATATGTTCTATACTGTGTATTACACCATATTCAATAAAAAGTTAACAGTTTACATTAAAAAGAAAAAAAATCCATGTAACGAGCAAACACACTGAAATTTATTCCACAAACTTTAAAGCTGCATTAAAATTTTAAAAAATCCTGTGATTCTCCGTTGTGTATCATGAGACAATGCCCTTGGAACGTATTTAAAAATAGATAATTTTGTAAATGAAGATGAAGAAAAAAGGAAATCTAAGTGAAGTAATGTAGAATGAATAGAGCTGTAAGTTTTGAAGCGGTGAGAGGTGACAGGTGTGTGTGTGTGTGGAAGATCATTCTGGTGAAAACCCCCAGTAGCAGAGAATAATTAACTGCCGGGCTGCAGTATCTCTAGTCTTAGGACAATTTATTTATTTAAGGTGTTGTATCTTAATCAGACATTATTATTGCATCAGCATATTTGATGAGCCTGGTTCCCTGATGTACAGAGAAAGGGCTGTTAATATCAAGTACAGATGTAAAATTTAAGTGGCTACATTTACTAAAAGAAGAACTCTTTATTTAAATCAATATATAAACAGCTTTGGGACTAGAAGTCTAAATAGATGTAAATGAATGACAATGAATGAATGCTATGAGTGTTAATGGGGCATTTCCAGTGCCTAGCTGTAAAATGAGACTACACAAGAGTACTGACCTTGAGGGTTTGTTTCCAGCGTTAAATGAGATGATGCATTTGCCAACGCTTGGTAAATATTCTTTGGAAAAGCTCCCCAGTGGTTCTGATGTACGTTCTTGGAACAAAAGATGAGCTGGAGGGATAATGAATTATGACCTGGGAGTTAGAGGAAGGGCTGTTATGCTTGTCCAGGCAAGAGAATGGTCTACATTCAAGAAGTCAAAGAGACAAGACATGACATCAAATTGGATAGGGTTGGGAAGCCATTGATGTTGAGAATGGTCCGGAGAAGAGCCAGGCTTGGGTCATGAGATTGGGAATTTAATTGTAGATTTGTTACCTTTGAGGCGACTATTTAGAAGGTGATATTCAAGAAGCACTTGGGACATGAGCCATCGATCCACTCAGGAGAAAGGTTTGGGCTGGAGCAACAGAGGCAGAGCTCAGTGTGTGGTGGAAACTGCAGGAGTGGATGGGACCCTCAGGAACTGTCTGCAGAGGAGAAGCAGGGGACCAAGACTGGGACTCAGGGCAGCGGCATCTGGGGACAAAAGGAACAGAGAGGCAGCAGCTCGGTGGGCAGGAGGGTCCTCTAGAAATCAAAGAAAGGAGGACATGCAAGAGGGGACCAGTTGGCAGGGTCAACAGCTCTCAAAACCCAGTAGGTCGAGAACTGAAGTTAAACGGAGCATTTAATCACTGCAAGGTCCATGCCGGCCTTGATTCCAAACTTCCCTTTTGTTAGAGAACTTCGGCGATGGAATTCAGGCTCGTCGAGGGATGAGGAGAGGCCAGGAGAAAAGGCGTTCAGGCTGTTCTCGGTGGAGGGTGAAGGAAGAATTGATTTAGTTGAGGGGTCATGGCGGTGTGTTTGCTGCCTGCAGGGAAAAAAGTGTCCATAAATGAGGAAGGGAATAAACTTCACCCACACCAGTGGGAAGATAACACGGGGAAGGAAGAATTTTCATTTTCTCCAAAGAAGAGGTAGATCCCACCCACTGTAGATTTGTTTACAACCAGAGGATGGGGAGTCGGGGGCCATTTTGGCTTGATGACCTCTATTTCTCTTGTGAAGGACAAAGAAGAAATTATGGATTTTGTGGGTGGGGAATTTGTACAAACCGGAAGCTGTCAGCCAGAAACATGCAGAGAAATCATGCCTTATGAATCCATCTTTAGGATGAACTGTGTGGGTTCTTGCTCAGAAGATGGGAATGGGTATTATTTCCCCTGGGGTCCGTTTCACCTCCACATTTGGGGAAATATCTGTTAAGAACTCTTTGGAGAAAACAGGATTAAAGAAAATGGGCGGCACTGTGAGGGCCTACTGCCCTGGGGTGTTTCGGCTCTTTACAGATGTAACTAAAAAATTCCACTTCTGAAAACACGCCAACACTAAACTCAGGAAAAAGAAAAGGCATTTGTTGACAGGACTGCTTGTTAGACACTTTAATTTGGAAAATATTTTGGAGTAGGGATTTCCTTTCAGGTCCCCTAAGAGGTAATAGAGACAGGTCTGAGACATCTTCCCCCACGTTCTGGAACAAGGCTGAAATGCTTTCATCATTAATTGGATTGTGGTCGTGTTAACAAAGTATGCATTTCTCTCTCTCTCTCTCTTTAAAAAAGGCATATGGTCCAACTTTATTATTCATTAGACATTTTGCTTCCTCCATTAACTTTGCTCATAAAATGTTGCTAAGAGTCCACAATGAGAGGGACACATGCATGCCCCACCCCCACCCCCTTTCTAGTTCAGGGTCACAGCTTCCTCTAATGCAGTTGTGGCTGTGAGGCCTTCCTTCTTTAACACGGCATACCTTCACAGCTGCGGTGTCTAGAAAAAGGTACCACATTGCAAGGTAAAGTCCACTCACCTACAGGTTTTAGTGTTTAGCAGCTCCTGGAAAAGTACAAGGAAGACTCAGCATCCATAAAAAGAGGAGAGAGGGTGAAAAGTGAGTAAGACGAGCAGAACATCCCCACCAAGCCACAGACAGAAGGGAGGTAGAAGACAACCGTTCAGCAGTTTTACAGGATGGACATTTCTAGCTTCGACTCTTTTCCACTGGGAAAGCAGATGGGACCAACGGCCA
This sequence comes from Rhinolophus hipposideros, assembly GCF_964194185.1. NCBI lineage: Eukaryota > Metazoa > Chordata > Mammalia > Chiroptera > Rhinolophidae > Rhinolophus > Rhinolophus hipposideros. The sequence goes on along the minus strand of NC_138070.1, from coordinate 1,267,148 downwards.
GAGACAAACACCTATTACATCCTGGGGAAATCTAAATAGGGCAGGTGAAGGGGAGGCAGAAAGACCGTGGTGAGGAGACGGGCTTCTCATGTCAGGACACCCTTCAGCCAGGTCATATCCCTGTTATGATATCTTGTTAATTGCAATCCATTCCTGGGAGGGACACAAAAGGACAAGTGTCTTGTGACAGCCCTGGGGCCTCACCTGAAAAACGCCAGGAACCAGGTAGGATCCTTCCAGTCTCTGCCTACAGTCTGGCCATAGTTTATATTTCATCAAAACGTTCCTATTTGTATAGCATTTCTATCCCTGCCCCCCAAATTCCCATAAAAACCTAGGGGTCAGCCCAAATCGAGTGTCAAGAGGGAAGGTCACCTGCCTGACCAGGGCTCACCCTTCTGCCTTGATTTCTCTTCCCCAAGGCAACTCCTCCGAACAGATTGTTTCATAACCTTCCAGAAATGTCCTATGCAACGCAGGAGGGAGTAGGAGATATACACGCTGTCTTTAGAAACACAACATGGAATCACACCCTACATGCATCTCTCTGTGACGTGCCTCCTGCCCAGCTACCTCCTGTACCAACACTCTTCCCCTGGGTGGTTACACACGCAGCTGCTTGTTATCAGGCATTAATTAGGACTGGAACAAAAAGCCACTCAAAGCGAACCCCCTAAAAACTAAGCCTCAAATTTTACAGCTCATAGAGGAAAAAATTTGAAACATGAAACCAAAATCTATCCAAGTGAGTTCATTTTCTAGTCTAACAAAACATCAGTTACAGTTGCAATTACGGATGAAAACTGAGAGGAAACAAAATGAACCAAGTGTCCAGTTGCTCTAGGAAGAAGTTTCGCACAGAACCATGAACCAAGTGTCCGTTGCTCTAGGAAGAAGTTTCGCACAGAACCGTACGTCAGCAGGACATGACACGCTGCTCCTGAGGTTTGACTTACACAGCGGGCTGCTGAGAAGGCGCACATTTACAGAAGCGTGTCGCTCGTCTCCCTTCCCAAGGGCTTCTCCGGAGCCTTTGATGTTGAAGTCATTCTCTTCTGAGTTGCTCATCATGCCATCTTCCAGGTCCCTCCTCTCTCCTTCAATGGTTAACTTCGCCAAGTTCACCTCAGCCCCCTCTGAAAGCTCTCAGTAAGAAAGGAACAGAGGTGCCCATCACTCATGCTGACTTCATGAAACCCTGTGCCTTTGGCACAATTTCTCACTTCACTTTCGGTTCATCTGCTTGGTATTTGCATGGCATCACAGACATTTTCAACAAAGACAGAGACTCAATCCCATGAGTGAGGACAGGCTGCAGCCTCACACAGGCTGGGTGTTTGAGGAGAAATTCATTTTGTAAGTGGTGGGTTCACTGGTCAATATTTCCGATGTTTGCTTTCTGCACCAGTCACCCATCTCTGGGAACGGAGATATTCAGGAAGCAAGGACCTCCCTTCCATAACAGTTGACCGGGTCCGAAACCAATGCACACCTAGGTATTTCCGGATACTTGCACTGACAAATAAATTATTTTGTACTTAGAGCTTTGTAAACTTGTGCAATTTATCCAAAGGATACATCTAACTGTGGAAATGCTAGGGTAGGTCAAGAGATACATGCATTTAAATGCTTGGTAGATATCATCAAATTACCCTGCAAAATACGTGGCATTGAGTCACCGTCTACCACCCTCATATGCTAGTCACTTTCCCACACCATCAAAGGTCCCAGGGTTTTATCAAAGTTCTTAATTTTTGTGACACTCAGAGGTTAAGAAAATAACATCGCGTTGCTTTGAACTTCTGTATTTAATAACTTTTCATCATTTCAAGTGTTACCATTTTACCTGCATGGTTTAAGAAGGCCTCATGTCAAGCTCTGTGCAAAAGAAAAAAAAAAAACTGATTTTTGACCAGATATAGAGTCCAGAAGAATAAGAAAATAATACGTTATTTTAAATTATAAAGTTTTACCTGCCTATGTGCCATATACTCTGCTTTCTCCCCTATTACTAAGCTTGGGTGGCCCACATCCCGTGAAGCAACCAATATGTCCTCCTATGTCCAATTGAAGACTTCCTGCCAGTCTCCTCTTTCTCTTCTGATTCACCCACCTTTCCTTTTCTTCTCCGTCTTTCCCATCAGCCCACAGATGTGACTGTATCTAATCTTAAAGAAATAAACTTCCTTGGACCTTCCAGCTACTTTCCCATTTCTCTCTTTGCCTTTCCAGTCAAGCTCCTAGAAATGGCTGTCTATATTGGTTGTCTCCAATTTCCTGCTTTTATTCATGCTTGAGCCCGTTACTCTTCATACCTGTTGGACATGCCTGTGAAGATGTCAACTGCATATGTGATCGCTCTATCATAAGCCTGAGGCTGATACTGTCAGCTTGGAGCGATTATCAAAGGGACGACAATTAGTGCCATGAGACTGGACGGGACCACCCAGACTGAACTGGAGGTGGGAATGAGGTCAGGGTCCAGGCTCTGGGTGCTCCAAGGTTTACTGGTCCAGAGGGAGAGAGGGTCTGGCCACATACAGTGACACAGCAGCTAGAGAGGCGGGGGAGAAAGCAGAGTAGTTTCCTGGAAGCCCAGGGAAAATGATGTTTTAGGGGATTGGTGTCACATACTGCTGAGAGGTCAAAAAGAGGGAAGACTGAGACTCGGCCACTGATTTAGCATGTGAGGCCCCCAGGGACCTTGAGAGGAGCAGCCTCCGTGCGGGAGGTGAGGGTAAAAGGCTGCAAGTAGCCCCGTGACTCACATGTCAGACTTCAGGCCTCCAGCACTGTAAGAGGGCCAATTTGTATTGTTTTAATTATCACTAAGCTTGTGGTCATTTGTTATAGCAGCCACATGAAACTAAAGCAGTGACCGATGATATCCACGAGCCATGAATGAAGAGTGTGGCTAACTGAATCCTCAGCAGCTGGTAAAAAATTATATATAGAAAGTAAGAGCTCCAAGATGGCAGAGTAGATAAACTCTATGCCTGCTTCCTTCACGAACACATTAAAATTGCAACTAAATTACAGAACAATCGACCTGGGGAACCAGCTGAAGTCTGGCTGAACAGAAACTTTATAACAAAGAATATAAATAAGAAGCCACATCAAGACCAGTAGGAGGGGTGGAGACACAGAACAGGCCCCACAGCTGCGTGTGGTGGCTGAGAACCTTGGCCGAGGAGGTTCCCGCTGAATGAGCGACGAACCCCACCACGCTCCCCAACCCAGAGCACTGGTGCCAGGAAGAGGAGCCCCCACAACATCTGGCTGTGAAAAACAGTGGGGATTCTGAGGGACCGGGTGGGAAGGAAGGCGGAGGGAAACCCAGGCGTCCTCTTAAATGGCCCACAAACAGACCCACTCGCTCACAGGCACTGACCTTGGGCTCCAGCGAGGGACGGTGAGTTGGGGGGCATCAGAGACATGCGGGGAGAGACGGAGGTGTGTGGATTTCAGGCAAGGGCTGGAAGACAGCTGGCATTTCCCTGTGGGGAAGTCTTTCTTCCTACAGCTGGCAGTGAGCGCCATCTTTCCTGTGTTGAGCCCCACCCCACCCCTACGCTTACGGCCAAACCTGAATCTGATTGGTCTGGAGAGCTCCAGGGCTTCGCCCCGCTGACTCACTGAGACCCACCCCATCCAACTCCCTCGATGTTGGAGGCACTTTCTCCTAAACAGCCAGCCTCACCTGCATTGCACTCTTTCTTGGGAAACTATTGAGTGCCCGGGCCCCAGGCAGTTGGTGGCTGGCCTCAGTGAGCTCTGAGACTTTTGCTGAGTTGCTCCAGGCTGAGTTGCACTGACACCAAACCAGAGTCTACATTAACCTGGTGACCACAACTCTCCACACTCTAGTGATTCCCTGAGACCCTGCCTCACTCAACTCTTGTACCACATGAGACTTTATCATGGCTGAACCTTAGGGGAGCCAGCAAGTGGCAGCAGGCCTCGGGGTGTCCTCGCTTTTTGTGGAGTTACCCCAGGCCTGGTGCTGGTGACAGCTGTCCTCGGTTCACAGCGTGGCCTAAAACCAGGATTACTCTACACAGCAAGATTGTCATATAAAGAGCTTCCCAGACAATAAAACGTTAAAGGAGTTCATCACCACCAAACCAGTGTTATAAGGATTGTTAGAGGGTTTCTTTAAGATAGAAAAAAAGATCAAAATTATGAATCATAGAATGGTAATAGCTACATATCTATCAACAATTACTTTCAATGTAGATGGATTAAATGCTCCACTCAAAAGACATACAGGGCTGAATGGATAAGGAAACAAGACCCTTACACATGCTGCCTACAAGAGACTCACTTTAGATCGAAAGACACACATAGATGGAAAGTAAAGGGATGGAAAAAGTTATTTTATAAAAATGGAAACAAACAAACAAAATCTGGTGCAGCTTACACCAGACAAAATAGACTTTAAAACAAAGCTATGTAACAAATGACAAAGAAGGACCCAGTCATCCTGCTTCTGGATAATTATCTGAAGAATCCCAAACACCACTTCAAGGGGACATGAGCACCTATATGTCCACTGCAGCATTGTTTACAGTGGCCAAGAAGTGGAGGCAGCCTGGTGGCAGTCTGTTGATGGAAGAATGGATAAAGAAGAGATGGTACGTTATATACGATGGAATATTGCTCGGCCAGGGAAGGGAATGGGTCCTTGCCATCTGCAGTGGCATGATGGACCTGGAGAGTATTGTGCTGAGTGGAGTAAGTCAGACAGAGAAAGACAGATGCAGTGTGATTTTGCTTATATGTGGAATTTAAAGAACAAAATAAACAAACAAAACAGAAATAAACTCATAGATACAGAGAACATTTTGATGGTTGCCAGATGTGAGAGGGGGTTGGGGGGTTGGTAAAAAAATGGGAAGAGGTTAAGAAGTACAAATTAGTTTTACAAAGTAGTCATGGGGATGTAGAGTATAGCATAAAGATTATAGTCAGAAATATTGTAATAACTGTGTGGGGTAAGACAGGTACTAAATTTGTTAGGGTGATAGATGGGAGGGGTTGGGGGACAGGGTGAAAAAGGTGAAAGGATTGAGAAGTACAAATTGGTAGTTACAAAACAGTCATGGGGTGTAAAGCACAGGGAATATAGTCAATGATATGGTAATAACTATGTGTAGTGCCAGGTGGGTACTAGATGAGTCAGGGGGATCATTTCTTAAATTATACAAATGTCTAACCACTATGCTGTACTCCTGAAATTAATATAAAATAATATTGCATGTAAAAAATATATAGACATACATATAGCTATAAATATATAGATTTTTTACCAGTTGCAAAGGACTCAGCCATACTCCACATCAATATAGATATATAGATATTGAATATATCTATACTATATCTATCTATCTATCTATCTATCTATCTATTATCTATATCTATCATCTACTGTGTTTCCCCCAAAATAAGACCGGGTCTTATATTAATTTTTGCTCCAAAAGACACATTAGGGTGTATTTTCAGGGGATGTCTTACTTTTTCCTGTATAACAATCTACATTTATTCAAATACCGTCATGTCATCTTCTTCTGGAACATCATCATAATGTACTAAATGTGTCTGGCTGGCTGACGATCTTAACTGGGGCTCATTTTCGGGGTAGGTCTTATTCTCAGGGAAACACGATATCTATCTATCTATCTATCTATCTATCTGTCTGTCTGTCTGTCTGTCTGTCTGTCTATCTATCTATCTATCATCTATCACCTCATCTATCTTTCTGTCTGCCTATCCATCTATCTGAAATGACAGAATCTGATACTGCTCACCTCCCCTGCCTCCCACAGGCCCAGACTCCCTTTATCTCTCACGTGAGTTATTACAGCAGCTTCCTAACTGGTTCCACTGCTTCTGCTCTCACTCAGCATGTTGCCCATAGGGCATCCAGAGTAACCTTATAAAAACCAAAGTCATCCCGTCGCTTCTCTCCTTCAACCCTTGTGGTCATTTCCCACCTCGCTCAGAGCGAGAGCCAAACTCCTCGGTGGGTGTCTGAGACCCTCTGGGGTCCGTCCTCTTTCCTCTTGGGCCTCATCTGCTCCCTTCCTCTTTGTGTATCCTGCTCCAATTTCCACACTTCCTCAACAGGCCATGTCTGCCTGGCCTCGGGGCCTTTGAACATGCTATTCCCTCAACCTGGAATAAACGTTCTTCCCTCCAAGAGCCCCCTGGCTTGTCACTCTCCTCAAATGTCACCTTCCCGGTGAGACCTCTTTGGGGAATGCTGTCCAAAATAACGCCCGTAACCCCAGCCCTCCCCACCTTCCTTCACTGCTTTGTTCTGCCCACAGCGTTACCGCATCTAACACTGTGAGCACGCTGTTGGGTCCTCAGGGCCTGGTACACAGCAGGTGCACAGAACTATTTACCGAATGAAGGAATGAGTGGGGCAAGTTATAATGTATAAATTGGGTTCATAAACACGGTATGGTAATAGTGACAGATTAGAAGTTTCTTTTCTTGGGATGAAAGAAGAAAGAAATGATGCATTCAATGGACTTTTGTGTTTAGCACCGCAGGGCACCAAAAACCCAAATAAAGAAGTGTTCTTCTTTACGTTCTGTCTTCTTTTAATGTATCATCAAGAATAGTGTTATTTGGGGAAACTGGAAAATGCAAACGCTTTGATCACGATCCATTCACTGATTTTTCAAGGAGAACTTTAGGTGGGGCTTTGTATGTGTTTTATGTACCTGATTAGAAAGCAAAGCCTCACCCACCTAAATTTCTGGTTGAAAAGCTCCATCTCTGTGTGGATGCTCGCAGAGGGGCCTCCGGCAGATGCCAGCGGGTTCGTCCAAGGAGCTGGTTTTGATCATTTGGAAGGAAACAGCTTTTGCAGGATTTTGAGAGCACAGGATTTTGAACACTCCTGGGTTCACCGATGTGCAAAGAAATGCACACACCCTGTGCCACACACACTCCTTCACGTCTCAAAGGGGGACCCAGTCATGCTGATTTCAGACCCTCCTCCCGTGTGTGGGTTAAATTAACTTTAGAAGCGGCCCTTTCCAGTCTTGAGGACCTAAGATGTTTTCTTTCATCTTGACTGAGACCTGGTCTTGCCAGGGGAATAGCGTCGCCCATTTGGACAGGATCACACGTTTTTCGCTGTGCGCTGCTAATTGCTGTGGTCACGGGGCAGCCATCCCCCTCTCTCTTTTCCATCCTTTGTGTCATTTACTGTCCCTGGGTCTACTGACCCAGTTACCCACACAATCTCCTGGTGCTGGTACACAGAGCAGGGTACTTCTTCGTGCACATTAAAGACCACAGGGTGACCCCTTTCATTGTCCCCGACATCAGCTACACGGGATTCTTTCCATCAATAATAATGTCAACAGCAGCTATGACTTATCAGGTGCCTCCTTTGTGCTGGGCATGGCTCACCCTGCCCACATCACCTCCTCCTGACATCGCTTCCTGTCTCAGCAAAGGGATCTGAGATGCAGAAGAGGTAGGTTCCCCAAAGTTCCCCAGGTGTTGAGGGGGACCCCGACTCTGCCTCTGGGCTTCACGTCTTAACCCTGGCCCCACATAAGCACCACCATCCAGGGGTTTTGTTCGTGATATTTGAATGAATCCTCGCAAGGATGCCATGTGCTGGGTAGGTAGGATTGTCTGCATTTCTCAGGTCTTCCTTACAGAAGTGCCACAGGTTGGGTGGCTTAAACAGTGGAAATTCACTCTCTCCCAGTTCTGGAGCCAGAAGTCCAAAACCAAGGTGCCAGCAGGGTTGCTTCCTCATGGAAACTGAGGAAAAATATTCCCAGTTTCATCAAGAATAGTGTTGACCTGTAGGCGACTCACTCCAATCTCTGCCTTTGTTTCCCCATGACTTCTCCCTGGGCACCTCGGGGCCCCAGTTTCCCTCTCAGTGTAGAGACATCAGGCACTGAAGGAGGTCCACCTAAATCCACCATGAGCTCATTTTAACCTGATTACACGTGCTAAGACCCTCCTTGCAAATAAGATTCCGGGTAGATATGAATTGGTGGGGGTGGGCACTGTTCAGCCCCAATTATCGTCCCACGTTATACACAAAAGGCTGAGCAGGGCGGTCCTCCACAAGGTCACCTTGCCCAGCTGACACACAGGATTAGAACCAAGTGTTACTCATAGCTCACGGTCCACTCTTCCCGGTCTCTCTCCTAAAGAGAGCAGCACCCCAAGGCCATGGTGGCCCACAGACCCCAGGGCTGCTGGGCGTGGGTGGATACATTTGCAACACAGCACAGTGATGTTTTGGCCACAGTGAGCTGGAAGAGAAGCCTCGGCGACGAGCCACTGAGAGCCGTGTGCCTCCCTCGTATACACGTTACGCACCAGCATTTTCCCTTTGGCGACACCATGCCTTAGCATACACGTACACGGCCTGTCCAGTAACACACTCCGGTTCAGACGCAGACATGATGTACGCAGATGACAACATTCCTCAGGACACTCATTCCTCAAGAGACCATGTCCCATGGTCCAATCCTTAGTTCCACAGAGTAATTCCACAGGGGTAATTTCTAGCACATCTCTTATAGTAACAGAAAAAACAAGTGGGGTCCCTCAGCCAGGCCCACAGCTGTTTGCTTCAAGGAGCTGGGAGCAGTGTGAGCGGGAGCCCCTCAGCCTCCCCAGTGATACAGAACTTCTTTCCGGAACGGCTTCCCGCTCCCAGGCGTGGGTTAACATTCTCTGCCTTTGTGAGAAAATCGTCCTGCCCATTTCAAGACTGTATGGCAAAATCTTCTAAATATACAGAATCCTCTAAAGTTGAATTCTGTTCTCAGAGCCCATGCGTGTTAAGCGAGATTAATAAATATAATGTAACAATAATAACCAACCTTGAAGGACTGTTTACTGCATATCACACACTGTTTTTGAGAGCTTTCTACACATTATTTAATTTAATTTTCAAACAACCCTTGTAAGTCAATTACTATTATGATTCCCAACGTACAGATAAGGGAAATAAAGTCCAGGGAATAAAAGAACATGCACAAGATCAGACAGCCAGAAAGGGAAAATACTGGAGCCATTCAAGTGTGATTTTCAAAAAAATGTATAGTCATATTTAAAAGAAATGGGCAAAACCCACCATTTGGCAAACACTACAGTACGAATTGTTCCAGACAAGAATCATCAATGGATGGTAACATTAGTGGGTGAAGGCTTAATGAGGAACAAGATATTTACCTAATCTCGAAGTATCTCCCCATAGAATGCTTCTCACTCACAAAGGGAAAAGCAGTAGCTTTGCAGTGGAGAAATCTGGTCCACCCCACCCTAACGTTCCATTATTCATCAACTGGCATTCGCTACCTGTCCCCGGGGACACAGAGCTACGTAAAGCAGCACCCTTGACTCAAAATAACTGAGGGCAACAGTGGATCATGTCTGCATGTCTTTTAGTGTAAAGCGTGGTTGGGGTCAAGCCAGCCTTTATTACTCGTTGAACAGATGAAAAGCGTCAGTGTGAAGGGTGGGGTCAACGTGTGTAGGGTGAGGTTGCAGAAGGCACCTGTTTGTGAACATTTCTGAATGAGCTAATTAAGAAAGTCATGAGCTACCTTAGTTTGAACCTAGGCAGCTGTCAGACATTCTTTAGGATAAGAAAATGATGTAGAAAAACGGAACGTAGGCAGTAGATTTTTATTTTAAAAAATGCGCAGAAAGAGGCTTCGTCGTGCCAGGTAGTTGACATCGAGCAAGGTGATTTTTAACTGTGCTCAATGAAACCAAAAGATACCTGTGGAGAGCGTTAAATCATCCTCTCAGGGCAATTTATTGTCCCAGCGGGGTTAAGTGCATGTTTTAAGTGCGCGTGAAAGTCCAGGTTCTAACCCAGGCTTTTTTCCCACCTTCTATCTTGAAGAGACACCCTCATTATTGCACCCTGCAGCATTCACTTGGAAACATCTACTATGCACTAGCTTGTTTATCTAATAAGGACTTACTGGACGCCCAGAACACCGTGGGAAACGTGAGTGAACAGGACGAGCCTGTTCGCAGGACACTTAAAGCCAGGAGACCCCAACAAGCATTGGACAGACCCACACACGTGGCGTCAAGCGGGCTTGGCCCTCAGTGCCACGGGAGGGACCCAGTCACTGCTCCCGAGGGACTTGGAGATTCCTCAGGGGTGAAGACTCGAAGGACAAGAGGATGGTGGGAGGAGGAGGCGAGAAGAAGGGATGGGACGAGTGGGAGGGGAGGCGGAGAACTAGGAGCCGCCGCTCGGGGCAGAGAGGGCAGGACGTGGGTTGCACCAGACACCTGATTTCCAGTCCTACCTTTTCTCCTCACCAAGAGGGGTACCGTTCCAGAAGTCAGGTAATGTTTCTGGGCTTTAATTCCCTTGTCTCTCAAATAGGGATTAGGATACCTATTTCCCAAGGCTCTTGATGAGAAATAAGCCGAGGCATTAGTTACTTAAATCTTTAAACACAAGCAAAATGCATTTTAAAAGGATGTTCGATCGAAAGAGATGTTAACACCTGCCCCCCCTGCTTGCTCCACGTTCCCAGAGATGATGGAAAAAGTATAATTACAAATATTTTTAAAACTTAAGGTCTAGGGAAAACAAGAAAGATGTTGTTAGGAGAAGAAAAGTTTCCAGAAACACCTGAACATGAGAGCACAGATTGGGTGAATTGGGTCAGAGATGGATCAGTGGCCCGCACGCCACCAGGACGTGGTGGCTGAGGAGGGTGACGGCAGTTGCACGATGACCCAGAAAATGTCAGCGTGTCAGGGAGGCAGTGAGGTGAAGGCAGGGGGTGGGTGGGTGCCAGGGCTCTGGTTCTGTTTGGTGGGTGGAGCTACTGGTGAATATGAGACATTAGACAACGATTGTAAAGATCCTGTTTATAATAATGGTGATGTTGAACAACTGGCTTGCCAAGTTCTTGAAACGTGACAAGCAGCTCTCAAGAGCCAGTATGAACGGACTGGCACCGTCCCACGCTGAGAATTAGCAGAATCTCAGGTGGTTGAAGAAAAGCCTGACTGTCCCACTGCACGAGTGTCTCCACTCACTGGCACGTCGGGGGCAAACACCAAAAGACACGTTCGCCGACAGAGGAGTCGTCGAGATGCCATCTGACTGTATTCACGGCATGGCACAACTGGCAAAACCTTTGCGAGCCACATTCTCACAGAATCTGAGGAAAATAGGCTTGGCACCCCAGAATCCCAGCTGATTCAGTATGTGAGAAGGCAAACATCGATCTGAACGGAGATCCCAGAACAACCTCTTCCATCTCTCTTGCCCTGGGAGAATGCATGAGAAACATTACTTGTGGATTACAATTCTAAAATGCGTGTGACGTAAACTCTAATCTCTGTGTCCTTCGTGGTCAAGTTCAACACACAGAGACATTATGCTGAACGCCCGCGTCTTGAAGGTAAAAAGAAAATTCTGCTCTTTCATTGGAAGAAGAGAAAGGACATCTATTTAGGGCTGTCGGAATCCACAAGCCATAATAAATTATTCCTTTTCATGCCTGATTGATTAAGCAGGCTGCTTGGTGCAACGGCATAAAATTTCTGTTTAATTTTCACAGTATCGGACAACCATGATTTCTGAGCTGAAATCATGTTGAGTCGTTAGAAGAACGGGGTATATTTGGTGTCATCCAGCAGACTCTCTGCCTTTACTCCATTCTTTCAAAAGCAGGTTGAAGCACTTATAGAAAATGGCCATTTGGGTTGGAAACAAGACATCAGCCCTGGTCTTGGGGGCAGTCTCTCTCAGCAGTGTACACCCCAAGTCTCTCTGGTCTCAGAATCACTAACAGGTAGATCAGCTGTAAAACAGTAACAGGGGTCTGGACAACCCAGGCCAAAGGATCACAGGACCCAAAGGATTCTCGATTTTCACTGAAAGGAGAATTTTTTTTTTAATACAAAGAATTGACCAAAACGTGAGAGTCATCGGTGTAGCTAGAATGTGGGGAAACAGGGTGTTTCAGGAAACTTTCTATATGTACAAAATTATAATTACGTGCGCAATGCCCGTACTCACGGAGAAGGAAATCGTGGCCTGTGCTGATGGTCAGCAGAGGACATGCAGGGTCTCCCCCTCCCATTCGCGCACCTTATACATTAGACGAGCATTTACCACGCTCTGGCTCGAGTGGCTCAGCCCTCAAAGAGGTTTTGGGGGCTTCTGGGAAAGCTGCAGAAGATCCCGGTGAGACGTGGGTGCCCGCGCAGGTCCGGGGAGCGGGAACCGCACGCAGGGCCCGTGTCACCTGGCGGGGAGGGAGGCAGCAGAGACGCCGGGAGGCGCTGAGCCTGCGACTGTCCTCCAGGCGGCAGATGAGCCGCACCGTGGGTGGAAATGGACACCGACACGAGCGGCGTGCTGCGTGGGGAGTTCCCAGTTTCCCTGAAACCACAGGTCTTGCTGCACAAGGGTGAGTGGGTGAGCTCGGGTGGGTGTCGGGCACGACAGCGCGTGCTTGGCGCGCACTGGTGGGCGGCCTTGCCCCGAAGTAGCGCGAGGACAGAGGGAGGGGGCCGGGGGGGGGGGGGGCGCAGCAGGGACCCTCCCGCCTGTAGAAGCGCCTTCCTGCCGCTCGGCCTCCGAGACGGGCGTCGGGCCTGAGCTGCCCGCGGCGGCGCCCGGGACACCACCGCCCGCAGGGCACGGCCTGCGCCCCGCCACGCGTGCCGGCCCCCCCGGAGCGGGGCGCCCCCTGCCGCCCGGGGTCCCCGCCCGTGCGCCCCCCGCGGCCGCGCCCCGCACTGCGCGCTCGGGGCCCCGCGCGGGAAAGCGCGGCGGGCGGGGTCTGCACTCCCGCGGGGTGCGGGGCGGGAGCCGACGCGGAGAGAGGGAGCAGAAGCAAAAATAACACGGCCATTAATCTTTCATTAAGTTAAAGGGATGAAAAGAAAGCGCTTAAAGTATCATTCTTCCGCCGCCACGAGCGCGTTGCCCCCCGCCGGCTTCAAAGGCGCAGGCGACGGCTGGTTGCGTCGCGGCCGCGGGCGCTCGCGGGGCAGGACCCGGCCTCCCTTCCGGCAGAGACGGCGCGGGGCCGCCACTCGCGCGTGGGGCGGGGCCCGCCACGGTCGGGACGGGTTGTGCTGCGTGCACCGGCCTTCAGAGCCCGGCTCTGCCCACGCGAGCCGGTGGTAGACGGTCACGGTCCGCACCCCCACCGCACACGCGGACGCGCGTGCAGACACACGCGCGCACAGCAGGAAGGAGCGCGGAGAGGCACCGGCGTCCTCCTTCTTTCTCTGCTTTCCGCCTCTGGAGGGTCAGGCCTCGTCCTGACTCCACATCTGGGCTCCCGGTGGCAATTTGCGAGGCGCAGACTGAGAGAAAGACAGGGGAAAGTCCCACCGCTTTTCGGGCAGAGTGACGAAGCCCAGCGTCCCACCTGCCTGGGGGCTGGGGGTCTTGCGCTTCGGGAGGCTGCATTTTTCTTCAAGGTGGTGCTGTTGACACTGAAAACAGAGCTAATTGGTGGGAGTGGCCGGGCTCTGTGGTTAGGCCCTGGCTCTGTGTTGGCGGCTGTGCCACCTGACAAGCCACGGTGACCTGGAAAGCTCTCCCCCGACTGAAGGATTTATCTCACCGGTGTTCCCGACAGGTGAACAGACAGTATACACAACCCACTGACCAAACTGCCAAAACGGTCCACCTGTCTTAATGTTAGTTGCATATCTTTATGATTGTGAACGTCTGCAAAATAGTTTTTGGTCAAAACCTAAAGCTTCAAAGGAAGTGTTTAAGATTGAAGAGTGGGTCCTTTGTAATTATAAATTGATTTTCCCCCTTTGTTAAGCTTGGAATAAACTCAGTTGACTAATGGTTTTAGAAAGCAAGCTCTCTGGGCTGTGACACTTTTTAAGAATTCATCAATGAACACGCCATCATGAAGTCTTGTTACCTGCTCCCTAAGAACAAATCTAAAGTGCAAAGTGAGTGAACCAGAAACACCTTCCAAATCTAAGACCAAGTTTATAAGAAACGTGGCAAATGTATCATTGTGAGGACTGCTTTAATGCAGAACATGTTGGCTTCTGCGGTCCTTGCATGTGTCAGCACAGGCAGCAGCGGTGGGAGAAAGGTGCTGCTGCCAAATGGCTGTGAGGAGTCCCAATCTTTTCATATTCAGTCAACAAACGCTTACAAGACTCCACTACGTGTCAACAAAAATACTGTCTCTGTTCTTAGGAAATTAACAACCGAAAGGCACACACAACTCAATAAACAGGCATAAGGGACACGAGAGTCCTGAATTAAATTGCCTTTTTGGGGGGAAAGCGCAGGGTATGAAAGGGCACGTCGATTGGGATACTGGGAAGATTTGCTACAGAAATGACATGTAAACCAATTCCTGAAGAATAAATATGAATCATCCAAAGGAAAAGTGAAAGTTACTTTCACTGCCCTGGTCACAGGAAACAGCAAGTGGGGAGGTGGGGGAGGGGGAGAGAGAAGGGCCAGTTCCAGGGACCCGGGAAAGTTCCGTGTGGCTGGAGTCCAGAGCCCGGGCTGATGCTGCAGAGACAAGCTGGGGACAGGTGACAAAGCACCAGGATGTCCTGAACTGGACAGTGGCCATGAGTGTTGGCGTGACAGGTAATTGGGTGGCAGAGTGGACAGAACCAGATGCTGGGTCAGAGAGCGCAGGGGAAGGGGAAGAGTGGAAAAAGACTCAGATTTGGGGGGGAACCAAGGGAGGACCACAGGGCCAGAGGGCTGGCAGGGACATGCTGAGTTCCGTCTTGGGTTGGTCGAGTTAAGATATCCGGAAATCCCTCAGAGGAGACGTACAGGCCTCAGCTGGACACATGGCTCTGTAGCTCAGAGACATCCAAGTCAGGGAATGGAGAGTTATCCCCAGATGGGGGGTGTCTGGTGTCAGGGGAAGGCACGGGATTGCTCCATTCGCTAGAACAACAGAGCACCCTTTGGCACCCCATCTTTAAGGACTGGCAGAAGAAGAATGCTCAAGAGACACTGAGATGGGAGCGTATACGATGGGACAAGACCACAGTGACCCGGCCATGAAGATGGACGACTGTTAGCAGGTGGGCAAAAACAAAAAGAGTGAGCAAGAGAAACGAGGAAAGGGTGACCAGAGAGATTGGAAGGAGACAGAGGGGGTGTGATGCTAATCCAAAAGCAGGAAACGGGGACCCTAGAAAGTGGAGGTGCACCCAACACTAGAGAGGGGTCAGAAGGAACAGGCGCTGAGCTGGCATCAGTAACGACAGGCAGAGGATGGCTGGGGAGGAAGCGGGAACATGGGGGCGAATGGGGAGGGAGCCAGTGGGGATGTGGGGACCACACAGCTTCTTCAAGGAGTTAACTGCCAGGGCAGCAGAGAGACTGTGCAGGAGTGTTGTTTTCTTGCACTGTTTCTATTTTATTTCATTTTAAGTTGGGAGGGACTGTACGCCTTTCAACTTCTATCCGCAAGATTCCACAGGGCAAAGATGTTTTCCACATGCGTTTCCGATTCACTGCACATTAGATGAGATCCCTACTTTGCAAAGCTCCCCTCTGAATGAACGGACACCTCTTAAAATGGAAACTCATTGTTACTCGTTCAGATCAAGTCACTACAAAACCTTACCCAGAAATGCCTGACAACGAACCCATTAACATGCTGGGGTTGCCATTTGGGTTTTTTTAAATTGTATTTTGTTAGAAACGTGCTTTGTCTACTCCCTGTGAGAACCACTGCAAGCAAGTTTTGTAAGACATCTTTCAAACTAACCTTCTCCGACCTGTTCTCATCTACCCTTTATGTGTGTCCATCGAGGGATCGCTCAACCTCCGCCTGAGAACTCTGGTGACTAGGTGTTCAGCATTTCCAGAAGCAGTCTGGTCTATGCTGGAGCACTTCTGACTTCCGAAAGTTCCCCGTTATAGAGTCCAAATTGGTCTGCCTGCAAGTTTCTTCTGCTTGGAAATTATGAGTAGAAATTTTGAAGAAAGACTTCCTGGGCTCAGAGCCCTGCTCATGTGACTTGGGCAAAGCCGCTGATCTCAGTGGCCTCGGTTTCTTCACCTGTATAATGGGGATGAATTCCAGAACCAGCATCATGGCGCCGTTGCTAACAGCGATCTGGATAATACACGTAAGGGTCTAGAACGGAGCTCCACAAATTTCAACCATTAGCTCACTCACCTGTTCTACTCCATGGCCCATACAGGAAAAATGAAAAAGAAACTAACAGTCTTGACAAGCCCTAAACTTTGAAACCTTTCAGGGGGACTCTCACCCCAACCTTGTATGTTTCTCTTCTAAGAGAAGAGAAGTGTCTCCACAGCTTCTCGTCTGACACAGCTTATGTTCCTTCACCATCTTGCTTACTTTCCTTTGGCCATGGGTTTTTTATAGCCCCTCAAATACAGGTTACTTATACCCCTCCCCTCGGAGTGCGGTGCCCAGGACAGGATAGAATATTCCAGGATGGTGTGTCCTCAGCAAAGCTGACAGGGCTTATCACTTCTTTTTTTCCTTTATGTTGAAGTTCTATTAAGGCCACTGAGATGCTGTAGCTTTCTGCGTTGTTACGGTGACAACACAGGGCTGCTGCCCGTGAAATTCAGCGTTGGCACGGCGCAGCCCCTGAGCCTGTGCATACGTGCCCCTCCTGCCAGCAGCAGAGCTCAGACTTTGGAGGGACAGGCCTGACGTCAAGGTCACATCTGGTCCACCAGTGCTCTGATGCTGAGCACCCTCTCTAGGCCCGCGTCTCGTCAGCTGTGAAATGCATCATAACACTACACCTACCTCACGGAAGTTGTTAAGATAGGACACAGCTAACACATGGACGTCCTTGCCCGGCGCACAGTAAGCCCGATGCAAATGCAGCTGTCCTTATCCTTCTGTTTTCTCTCCCATGTGTAGGCCGTCACACAATTCTGCTACGAGGCGTGTTTCCAAAATACAAATTTGTTCCAACGTGACTGCTGCATTGGGGGGCAATGTGAGCACAACACAAAATTCACATTTGCTCATGGACGACTTCGGCTGCAAGAGAAGCTACATGAATACGGAGAAGCACATCAACTGAGTCAAGCAGGAAACAGAGCACACAATGCACACATGCACACATGTGCTCACACACATGTGCACACACATGCACACACGTGCTCACACATGCGCATACATGCTCACTGCCCACACACGCACCTTGAACATGGACCTGCTACTCAGCGTGCTGAGGATGTAGGAAGCGCACCAGGCGCCCTGCATCGTAACACTTTCCTTCTGATTTCGGATGACACTTTACACCCCTCGACAAGAAGTGACCGGGCCCAGTCCTGATCCCACTGCCACAAGCCACCGGCAGGGCGTTTGCCAGTTCCCACATTCACTGTTGCATGGGCATGCTTCTTAACCACCTAACATGTAAAACCACGCTCGCATTGTTACCAGGTTCCTACCTTTTTTTCGGTGTCCCTGACACGCTTGTGAGTACTGGGCCCCACCCCGTTTTTCTCACAAGCTGTACGGTTTTTATTGCGTGACTCTGCGCAGTGCGTGATTCTTAGGTGTGCCTGGGTCAGCCTCGTGACGGCAGATCTGAGCATAACAATCTCTGCTAAGTTGCGTGGACTCAGAGTATTTTGATCCTGATTCTGTTATTCATGACAGTTGCTATTTCTAATCTTCATGTTATGCAGGCATCTGATGAGAATTTAACACTCGGGGTCTGACTTACGCTCTGGAGGAGAGCCTAAGGAACAAAGCGTTTTCAGGATAGTAACGCAGTTTAAATAATGTGATCAATTTAAGAAGCTGTTTTCCAAGTTAGCTTCGAGAAGAATAACCTCTCCCCCACCCACACACACTTATTGAAACCTTCATTTAAGAAGGTTCCTTAAGAACTGTGAGACTGTGAGCTTTGGACAGCTTGTAGGGAGTCGTCTGGTTCAACCTCTTCACTTTAGACATGAGTCCGCGTAGCTGTGGGAACATATGTCTGCCGAGGTCGTGCAACTGGGTCACCGTGAGTGACAAAGCCAGGTTCCCACCTCCTGGTTCCCAGCTGCGCTCACTATCGCAGGCTGACACCCAGGTGACATGCTGTACAACTCAGATCCTTGTAATACTGCCATAGCTTACCCCAAACCAAACCCACCCACGTCCACAGGATGGTTTTGTGCAGTAGGTGGCTTTCCAGACTGGTGACGGGAGCAGGACCGCGACAGCCCTCCAGAGTGGCCCACACCACCTTCCTGGGGAAGGGGCGTGGGCAGCTTTTGCCGTCACAGCAAACACTAGCCTTGTAGATGCCAACCCATAAAATGAGGACAAACCCAGCTGCTTCCAAGTAAGTCTCTTGCATCTCAACTTCTCCCCGGTAAAATGGGAAATGACTTCATAGGGCTTTTGAAGCCCCAAAGATGCTTTGTTTGCAGGCGGAATGAAAAAGGACACATGCTCTATGGGTGTGGCTTATCGTGATAAAATAAACTAGCAACACCCACCTCGGTCCCACCCTAGGAGCACACCCTCTTGTTTCTACTGGAATAATTCTCATCAGCTGTGTGTTTACCCCCTTGCAGTTAATTCATGAGGTTATAAATAGAGAACTTGGGAGCCTGAACACAATATCTTTACTTACACCCCCTCTTGTTTGGGTGCTAGTTAGTTTAGCTCCCCACTTATTTACCTTTGGGAAAGCTCTGGGCTTGTATTATTTACTCTTTTGTTGGTTTGCTGCTTAGAAGACGTAACAATGTACAGGGCAGAGCATTAAAAAGGTGTGAAAGGGCTGACAAGGAAAAATAGATCACTTTCCGCCATCTCCTCCCCACCCAGGAGAGGAAACTACTTTGCACCAAAAGAGAATTTGCAACCCTTTCCAGGATGGGCCATTCATTCACCATCGTGTGTGCACGCGCGCATGTGTGTGTGTGTGTGTGTGTGTGTGTGTGTGTGACACGAGTGACAACCTGCCATATGTACGTTGCTACAGTGCTTCTCAGCTGGGGTCGATCTTCCTCCAGTGACATTCAGCAACGTACTGGAGACATTTTTTGCCTGTCACACTGGAGATGGGCAGCTACTGGCATCTGATCTGTGCAGGCCAGGGGTACCCGGCTCAACACGCTAAAACCACAGGACAGCCCCTGGCACCGAGAGCGACCCTGCCCAATAGCACTGGGGTTAGGAATATCCAGCTTTCATTCCCCCCTTTTTTTTTCACCTCTTAAGCTATTTTGACTGTGGAGAGAAGAAAGTTTTAAAGTTGCTGGGGAACGGGAGATCAATTTTGTTTTCAGATCCCCGGCACCTGGCAGAAAGCATGGCTATAAGCACACTTTGAATGCAAAGATGATTGATTAATTAGTATTTAATTTAAGTTAAATCCATTAAGTAAAAAAAAAAATGAGTGTACTGTAAGCTGTTCTTTCTTTAAGTCCGAAATCCCCTCTTGTCTGGAGCAGAGGTTAGAATTCAGCAGGAGTCCCACAGATCAGGGAGAGCTGTACAGGTCTTTGGACCTGAAGAAAACAGCGTGGCTACTGAAGGAAATGTTCTATTTTGGAAACAAACATCAGAGAAATTGGCTGCCTCAGAGTGGCCCCAGGTCCTTCACCTGTCCTCACTTACAAAGACAAGTTATTAAAATAAACAGAAAGCTTGCCTGGCTTTTTAAACGACGAGGCCAGCCACCCTCCCTCAAAGACATAAGAACACACAGCACTGAGGGGGTAGAAGGTGTTTCAACCTCATCAAAAGCCATGAAAAGCAGGACCCCTTTTGTATCGGTGCTTTCGGGACGTCTGTGAGGATTGATGTGTATTTTCCATCAGGACCGCTCGCAAAGCAAACCCCTTTCCAAAATGCGCGGCACAAAGCCATCCTAGCAATGACCTCTACAATCCCAGGCTGGACGGAGATATTATTTTTATAGAAAAAAAAAAATGGATCTCTTTAATCAGCTTTGGAAAAACATTGGGAACAGTCACTTCTCTTATTTAAAAGTTTAACTTTACTTTCATCAATTTATAATCAGAGTTCTTCTGGTATGTTTGATTCCTGACAAACAAGGATAAAAGTCTGGTGCCCCCATTGCTAATGAGATGATAAAGCAGCAGGGATCGAGTTTTTAATTACTGCAGGCGCTGCACTGGAGAGGTACCGATGATATTTTCTATGGCATGTCGAAGTTGTAACTTCAGGCTTATGACAGCCCTGCTGCGCTCCAGCGCCTTTGAAGATCACTCATCTTTGTCTCCTGAGAGCACACAAAAATTTCTGAGCCAGAATCCTGGGGGGCTGGCAATTATTGGCATAACCTGGTCCAGGTTCCCCTCTTCAACCATCATGCTCAGTCAGGGTCCAGTTTCTTAATGCCTGCCATTATCCCAAAAGGGAAATTGGACATTCAAAATGTCTGTGAACTTTGTTACTCAAATGATACCCATTCTCACTCACCCAGCATGGGCTTCCTATCAATAATGAAATGCGTAATTGAATTGGGAGATTTCTGGTATATACTTTTTGATTTCTTTTCAAAGTCATGCTTGAGATTTTTTTTTTTGGTAAAAACTTTATTTTTATACACTTTTGTAGACGTGTGTTATACTTATCACTCTAATCTATTTAAAGCTATTTCTAACAATATTCTCTTTGTTGCTGCAGACAGTTGATAATTGGAGTTTTTAAAGGTGCCATTTTGGGTCAAGTGCATGAAATGTAAAGGTCACGTGTTCTTACCCTGCCTGAAACGGAAGCTGGAGTGGATTCCATTAACTCTTATGTTCACAAGATGTGTGTGCCCACGCATGAACACACACACACACACACACACACACACACACACACACCACTGCTGGATGGCCAGAGCACTCAACAAATAAGCCTTGCTCAAAACCCTGCTGGCCATAAAAGCCAGAGCACAGAATTAATCCGCCTTGTGGATGGCCCCCAACTCAGTCCGAGCCTAACCAGTTCATCCACCAACTACCCAACTCATCAAGTGACTAACCAGCTTAACTAGCAACTAATGTCTGATCACTGAAGTCGTTTCTAAATTATAAGGTAAGAATTGAGAATCAGAATCACAAGCATCGACCGAGCCTACCGACTGGTTTAAATTTCTAAGAGTTTTGGATCATAAACGTAAAAATGCGTCCTCAGCTAGGACATCGGGAAAACCCACAAGTGAAAAGAGATTTACAGAAAATAAATGTAAATTGACCTTTTTTGTCCACTTATCCCTCTAAATTTACAATACCTATTAGGAATTACTATTTTTATCAGTACAGCTTTCATGGTCTTAAAAAATATCATCTATGTGAAATGTGAAGACCACATACATGCAGCTCATTTTCTTCTTGGCAAAGGGAAGTGAAAAAATGTTCCCATTGTGTAATTTGTGCATATACTACAGACTTCTCATTACTTGTATGCATCAGGATAGACCGATGCTATAACAAGCAGTGCAAAACCTCAGCGGCTTCACACAACACACGCTTAGTTCCCATCCGTGGGAGTCCCTGCCCCAGGCCTGGGTGGGCACTGCTCCTGGCAGCTGTCCTCAGGGCTGCTCCTTGAGTCCAACAGCACCCCTATCTCCTTGGATATGTCAGGCAGCAGGGGGAGATCCAGTCTGAAGACCTCCTGGGGGCTACATGGGCCATGCCCAGAAGTGGTGGTTTTACTTTGCACACCTTCCATTGGCCAGAAAGGGGTATCTAGGAGTCATGTAGAACTGGCTCAGCACAAAACTTGAGTAACTTTTCTGCACTAATTGCAATAACACTTTACCCATGTAGAAGGCTCTATAGTTGTTGAGACTTTTATTGCTATTATCTCATTTCATCCTCAGAGTCATGGAATTAGACAGAGATTATTATTATTTACAGATAAGAAAACTGAGGTTCAAAAATACTCATTTTCTTGCTAGAGGTCAGACAGCTACTAAGAGCTGGAACCAAATGCTGGTTTTTTCACTTTTCTTTTCATGTCTGTTATGTCACATGCTTGCCTTGATTTATGAAGTCCATTGTCTTATAAAAATAGTTATTTAGATGAAAGTAAAAGCCTGCCAGAATTAAGATGTTTAACCATTAATGACTTAAGTTATTCATTACTCACATGCAATAAAATAAATGCATTTCTAGAGCTTTTGGGTACAAGGCATTGTTCCAAGTGATTTTATATTTGCAAACTCTTTTAATGCTTGGAGCTACTTTACTAGGTGTTCACCATCATAATCATCATCACCACAACTGCCATCATCATCTCTATCACCATCACCGTCATCTCCATCACCATCATCACCACCACCATCATCATCATCATCATCATCACCATCATCACCACCATCACCACCATCATCATCTCCATCACCATCACCACCATCATCATCACCATCATCACCATCATAACCATCACCATCACCACCACCATCACCATCATCACCACCATCACCATCATCACCACCATCACCATCATCATCACCACCATCACCACCACCATCATCACCACCATCATCACCACCATCACCACCATCATCATCTCCATCACCATCATCACCATCATCACCACCATCATCACCATCATCCTTATCTTCACCATCACTATCATCACCATCCTCATCACTATCATTATTTCTATCATCATCATCTCCATTTTACAGGGAGTTTGAGTGACCTGTCCAGGGTCACACACCAATAACTGTCAGTGAGGGGTTTAAGCCCAGGCAGTTTGACTACACACTTCACCCTGCAGTCAGTACTTATTTGAGGCAGCCAAAGAAGATTTATTATTAATAGCTTCCCACTGTAAAAGACTGTTATGTGTAAATATTTCACCAAAAAGCAATGAATGTAAAAATAAACAAGGAGAATACTTTATTCCTTTGACTCTGATCAAGATTTTTTCACTTTAATGAGAATTTTAATATACAATTGCTTGCAGAATATTTGTAGAAAATATTTTAATAAATGCCAACTTTATGTAATTCTCTTTATGCGCCTTTCTTGCTAGCGTTATAAGAACATAGACATAATTTTTCTGCTATTTTCCTTATGTTATTTTTATGCAATGTTCCCCTGTATCAATGTTGCTGCTGTACTTGATAATCTGAGGACTTATATTCGATCACACTGATAAGCCACAGTTTTCCTTGTCCAGTGCCTAGACATTGAAGTCTTTCCAATGCCTCACCATTATAAATACTCAAGCTACAAATATTCTGGTAAAGTGTTTTTAGATGAGGGATTTCCTGGGTTACAGTCCACAGAGTAAGATATTTAGGTCAAAGATGTGGATAATTTCATTGCTGTTCTTACATATTTCCTTATGAGTGCATTGATTAAGTTTTATAGCATATGGAACATATAATAATAGTTTCAGATGACTTTTAGATCTCGTCACATCAGCTAGGATGCCGTGAGCACAGAAGACTATTCCAGGTGACTTAAAAAGCAGTTTGGGGGGAAAATGGTGTCAGATATCAGCTGGGATCCCAATGTTTCCCCCTCGCCCCCCACCATCATTTATATGGTGGTTTCTCCTCTTAAACTGACAACGGTCAGGGTCTCAGGATGCTGCCAGAGTTGCACAAGGGGGAAGGAAGGAGGGTGTCTGGTGTCACGGCCAGCCGACTGTGGCAACAATTGAGGTGAAAGATGGTGGTGCTCGGGCTGGAGTGGCAGCACTGAAGAAGGGGTCAGATTCTGGAGCTACAGTGAAGAGGCAGCCGGGTTTTCCGATGGTCGGATATGGATGGTGCAGGGAGGTGTAGACTCTTACTCCAGATGGAGCTCGAGCCCCTCTGTGCCCCAAGGACAGGTCTCGTACAGACGGTTACATGAGAAAAACAGAAGCCACACACACTGTCTCTTCCTGGATGTCTTTACATATATCTAGATAAACAGACAGCAAAAAGCATAGAGACACATAGGTAATAAGCGTTAACAGTCATTGTCTCTGGGAGGAAACCTGGGATGAGGGTGAGGTGGGCAGAGGAGAAAGAGGCGAGTGAGGATGGGCATGCACTGTTCATACCGTATATTTCGTTCACATTTTTTATTGTAAGCGTCCATTCCTCTACTGTCTACATGATGTTTTTAAATGTTTGAAACAATTTCCAAAAATCCAAATTTCCAATATGGCTTAAGAAAGAATAGAGGGCAATATTAAGTGAAGATGTGCTTCAGCGTGATGCTGTTGGAGTGACATTTAAAGAGGCTATGTGCAGACAGACAGACAGACAGACAGCTCTCCTGTGGACAAAGGTGATCTCTGGAAAGACACAGGCGACACTGGTCAGAGTGGGGTCCCTCAGTGAGGTTACTGGCTGGGGTGAAACTGCACCTTCCTTCGCACTTGGTACTCAACTTTTGAATTTGCTATCTTGTTCATGTATTATCTACTGAAAATTAGTCACTTAAATGTTCAAATAAAGGATAGAAAGGAAAAATTGAAATGCCCAAGTAGTAATACACACAAACCAAAAATGGAACCAAATCTGAAACACCCCAGGTAAGGCTCAAATCCCTGTGGCCGTCACCATTTCTTTAGACTGGTTTTAGGTGAAGTCTGGGTGACAAGGTGAACAGAATAGGTGGCTTAGAGGGACCTAAGAGGTTCTGTAATTTCTCATTGATGTGGAGCACTCCATTTCTAAATTAAAAGAGAAAATGGAGTGATTGTAAAAGCATCCAGTCAACACAAATCAATAGATATTTACCGAGCCAAGGGACTGACTTGGGCATGTGCCCGCTTCCTGGGGGTCACCAGGGACCCCATCACTTGGGAAACTGTTTCTAAGCTCACAATGTTTTGCAGGCAAAAGGATGATGGAGAATCCAGCCATCGCTGTGGCTTGGTAATTTCTAAACGTGTTTAAATGTTGACCTCTGTTTCTAGTTAAAAGCACAAGTGTAGGTTCCTCTCCTTACAAAATCACAGATTAATCTCTTCCATTTCCATTTAGAATTACCAAAAGCAGCCATGGAGGGGATAAGTGAGAGCAGAAAGACGCTTTGGTAAAAGAACTGACACCAAACTACAGTCATTCTGGTGAATAAACGAATCGGGGCCAAGGCCGAACGATGAACGTTTCAACAAGTCTGAAATTAAAAACAAACATTCTTTAAACGTGAATGTGTTTTGTGTCAACCGCCGAAAAGCAAACATGGAAAAATCCATCTCGTGATAAGAGGAGGAAAAGGGTAAAATTGTTGACAAAATCTTGGCTTTCCTTCCAGATACGGTCTGTGGTTTGTATGACATCAACACATGCTGAATGGCGGATTATTTAACAATTTCAAAAAAATTAAATGATCTAGTTAGCAAAAGGTCTGGTGCACAGACGGCCACCTAGCCCAGGGCCCGGGAGAGGAAGTTTTCCGGTGGCCTCTCTCTCCAAACCCGCCCCTGCTCACACACACTGGTGCTCGCGAGACACATGCCAAGCCGTGTGATTCTCCCCCTGCTATGTTAAAAATGCATTGCTATTTTTTCAAGCCTGCTTCGATGAAAGAGGGCACATCTGTTTTAAGTCTTCTTTTATGAAAATTACTGAGCTTCCTCAGTGCACTTATCTTTTAATTTCAAAATTCTTTGTCGCAATGACTTGAGATAATAACCGACCATATTTCTGGCCCCTTTAAAAAATAAAGGGTGTGTGTGTGTGGGGGAGGTTAGGAAAAAAAAAAAGCCCCAATGAGCCATTTCTGGGCTTTGAACTCCCCTCTCTAATCCTCCCCCTTCAGGACTGGGTGGAAAGGGCCCCTCATTTGCGTTTAGAATGGCTGAGTCGCAGCCCCTGATGGCAGTTAGCTCTTCTCCCAGCTGCAGCCTGGCCCAGCTTGAGACCGCAGGATTATTCATCAGCTCCCCGGCAGGGGGGAGCCCCTTCTCACAGCTACTGCTCTGCGGCAGAGGGCTCCACTTCCCTTTATGAGCCTCCTTATACCCTCCTCCCCAACCCTCTTTACAAAGTTTCTCACCGTCTCCCAGCCACGGGAGGGGTTCCTGGAATGTACAACACACTAGATCAAGTTTTAATACCCAGACCTCCCACCTCCTGGCACTTTTGTTTTGAATAGCACACAATACGCAGGGGGTTGTTTACCGTATGTCTTTCTGCTTTTAAACTGGTGTTCAACGCCCAGGTCGCTCCCAGACATAGTCACGGATTGGGAGGACTGGAATCAGAAGGCTTGAGATTCCTCGTCCAGATTTCCTGTACCCTGTCCTGTTTCCTCTAGGCGTCGATTAAATGAGCCTCTGGTATAAAGTGGGAACCAGAATGCCACTGGACAGTCCAGGCATGGCTGCGCTTCGGGCGGGACCCCAAGGCTTGGACAGTCGTGTCGGTACCGCGTCTGGGCAGACCCACTGCTTGGCTGCAGTGTGATAGGCTCCAGCACCAGGCAGAGCTACACTCTTGGCTTTCCTCCCCATCACGTGAGCCTAATGACATTCCCAGCAGACTTCACAGTCATCCTAACAGAGGGGGTGCTGCAAGGCCCGACGTTTGCTGTGTGCTGTGCTGGGAGGCTAAAGAGAAAAGACGGACACCGGGGTCTGGGCCCTGCCTCTCCCACCACTTGGAAGCCCTCAGTCCCATCCAATAGTCACACCTACGATGTCGACTGGGAAATTTCCTGAGTCACTAGCCACATAAGAACACAAGACAGGAAATGAGCATAAAATTTAGAGAAATGCTACTGGCGTTTCCCCACACCTTCCAGCCCCACCCCTGCAGTGGCAGTGTCTTTCCCCGTTACCTTGGTGGACAGGGTCAGAAAAGACAGAAGGTGTCCACGTGGACATCACGGACAAGTCAGAATTCCGTGGGTCTTCCCGTGCTTATTTTATGGTTTAATGTTTCCTTACTTAAAGGAACAAGCGCCTCAACATGGATTCACTCAACAGTGCCGACACCAGACACAAAAGGTGTGTGACGTTTGGATCCACTTATGTGCTGTTGGAGGGCAGGCAGAACGAATCCAGGCTTTCAGAAGTCAGGTTAGTGATTCCCCTTGTGGGATGGGGCCCAAGGGACCCCCTGTGTGTTGGAGATGCTACCTGGTGGGGCGGTGGCTATCTGAATGCGTGCAGACATAACATTTCAATGAGTTGAGTGCTCGAGGTTTGTGCATTTAAGTGCATCATATGGACACAGAAGAGACCCCCTTTTTACAAAGCTTCGAGCGTCTAGAACTATGTTCGAGTCTGCCCCAGGGCATGCCTGGCTTGCTTCTGGCTGGAAGATAAGATCTATGTGGCATTAATGTTAGTGGGGTCCAGAGCTTGGTGAAGGAGCCTTTACGATGCAATGGTAGGCATCAAGACAGGGGACAGCCGCCAGCCAGTAATGGGAAAGCAAAATCACCGTCTTCCAGCCGCTGGGACGTCTGGCCCCTTTATGCTACTTAAACAGGCCCCAAGGAGATGTATCGGCAAGTGCCCTCCCTGAGAGGGAGGGGGCAGCTGGCAGTTCCAGGGAGGCCCGTGGCTTCACAAAATGAAGATGGATTGGCGGGTGGGCAGAGGGCTGGACAGACAGAGGGATAGAAAGCCCAGAGATGGAGAGTCCAGGGAGTGAGCCATGGCGTTCTCTCTAAGATTCTTCCCGCTTTTCCATAGGTTTGAAACATTTTATAGTAAAATCTTGCGGGTAAAGACTCAGGCCCCTCGTCTTTCCATTTCCCCTGGCTCAAACACCACGAGAGCTTGTGGAATGGAGCAAGTTCCCTTCGTCACTCATTATAACCTCAGCAGTGTGATCTAAAAACGCCCAAATGCATTTTGGGAAGTCTTTTTTTTTTAATGTTGAGATGATTTCTCAAAAACACACTTCATGTCAACTTTGGGGCACTATATAGAGCTCCTTTAAGTCCAGCTGTCTAGAAAAAAAGTTCAACATCTCCTTCCTGGAGAGTGCCCCATTAAGGACAAAACGAATGACTACTTTCCTTCCTCCCTCAACTTTGCTATCAATAGCTGAGTTGGGACCAGAACCCTGCCCGCGCTGTAATAGCTGCTGGGAACCTATGAGGTCATTGTGGAGCGTGAAGAGTCACCGGCTGCCCGCCAGGTACTGAGGGGACTGTCCTCTCGGGAGGGGGGTTAACAAAGCCATACATCTCATGAGAGACACGGTGATTCCCCACCCTGTTCTGAAGCGCTTTCAAACACACTCCTAGATAAAAAATTCTTAGCAGTAAGAAAAGGAGGCCTATGTCAGACAGCCCAGCGAAAGGGAGGGTCAGACAGACTGGAGTCGCAAGGCCGGTGCCAGGGCAGGTGGGCGGGGTTTCTTATGGCCCCGCGCCCTGGGTCACCACTTCGCACCACTCAGGACAAAAGATGTGGACTCCTGCCACCCTTGCATGCATTCTGCCCCAGAATGTGACTTATTAGCTTATTCCTATCTTACCCCAAACCAGTGTGCAGCGTTTTCCTTACCAAAGGATGTTGTGTCCACTGAAACTCACAACCTCTGGAAGGTTACCACGAAGGTAAATTAGAAAAAGCAAAGCAGGGCAGGTGTGTGTCTTCTTCAGTGGGTGACTTGTAAAGCAGCACGTGTGTCTCGATTAAGACAAACCAAACTTTTTAAGGTAAACAATGAACTCTCCCCTCATTGTTTCTGGATTTGTCTCTCTCTTGGAGATAACTGTGTTCTACGAATCTTTCAGGATGGGTAGTAAGGAAATTTAGTTAAGTCGCATCTTGTGTGTGTGAATAGGACTATTTTAAAAGCCATATTCATGGGGCGCATGTAATGGAAAGCATTTAAAACCCTTTGATCACGACTGATCCTAAGTCTCGAGTCTTACAAAGAGATAGAGATGACGTCTGATATGTTTTCAATTTCATTGGTTTTCACGTGCTTAGACTTTTGTTAATCAGTTAAATTTTCTTCATAAAATGAAATATATTTAAAATTCACTGAAACTAGTAACAATAATTTATAATTATTTGAAAATCATATGCACAAGTTACAGAGTCTACAAACTCTAGGTTGTATGTCATGCAGTGTAGCATTAACCTATACCATACATAATAATAGATTCGATCATAATACAATAACATAACTCTATCATTACATATTATACGCAGCCTGGGTCAAAATTCTGCTCTGACATACACCCACATGTTCTTGAGCTTCCTATACAGTATTTCTAGGCCTCAGTTTCCTCATCTATCAAGTGGGAGAAACACAGGTACCGGGAATTGTCACAGTGTCACACAGTGGTTTCCCCACG
Source organism: Rhinolophus hipposideros (assembly GCF_964194185.1). NCBI lineage: Eukaryota > Metazoa > Chordata > Mammalia > Chiroptera > Rhinolophidae > Rhinolophus > Rhinolophus hipposideros. The sequence continues at coordinate 1,237,891 of NC_138070.1, read as the reverse complement.
CCCGCAGGCCTGCGTCTCTGCTAGTTTCAGCAGTGCACCTGGCTTTGTGGGAATCTGCCCCTGCCACCAACACCCCCCGCCCCCCCCTTCCCGCCCCGTGTATTCAGCTATTCAGCCCTGGAAGCAGGACGAGGGGAAGAGAAAGACATTTCCTGTCCAGCTGCAGGCTGCCCTTTCACCTCCCCGTCGTTCACAGGCCCAGACGGCTGGCACTCGAGGATCCCTCCTGCGGTCCCCTCACTGCTGCTTTTTGCCATCATCCCGACAGTGCAGCGCCCCAAGGACAGTGTGCCTGGGTCATTCAGGGACCGTGGTTAGTGTGGAATGACCGGGGGCTATTTCTCCAATTATCTGATGGCTCCTGTGCCTGCTGTAAATTCACACAGACGTCCTTCTACATTCCCCAAGTGAATAAGCTGAGTCCTGCTGTGTCTGAGACTCTGAACAGTCTCACAACCTGTGTCACGCAACCACTAGAGTCACCTACCTTTTAGTTCCTGAAATTGCTCAACAGTGCTTTTAAAACGTTTTTAAAGGTCATAGAGACAATACTGCCAGAAACGCTCAGTTTCTCACTTTAGCGCTTGTCTGGAGTCTTCTTTCTTCTTCCTGTCTGAAACACAGGAAGTGCGGGCGCTGGCAGCCATCTTGCCACCATGTTGATGGAAGTCAGTCACTAAGGGTGACGGGGCAGGACGCCGGGAGGAGGCTCAGATACTGGTGACGTCATGGAGCTGCTGTATCAGCCCAGCTTTCCTATCTTTTCACTTCTCGTTATGTGATGAAAATAACGATGGGTCATATTTCACCCCAGTAAAGTTTGATGTTGGTTTGTTAGAGAGCAACTAAGAAAGAAAATTCCTGCCAAATAAAGTGTGACAAATAATCTTAACGATAATCGCAGGTGACACAGGGCGTGGTTGTCTCATCCCCTTCCTCCTGGCTGTGAAGTGTCCTTCATCTCTTGGAGAGGCGTGACGATCCCCTCGGCCACTGGTTGCGTCACGTGGCATGTGGAGACTAACTGGCCCTTTGCCCATGTGTGAGCTCCACCCTTCTGTGGGTGTCTTCTTCCTTCACCCCTTCAAGTGCTTGGATGTTGCGTTGGGAGAAAACTATGTGGAGCTGGAGTCCTTCCTGTAAGACCAACATTTGTCTTTGTGATAGCCTATCAAGGCCCATGTTCCAAAACCAAATCCTAGCGTAGTTTTTCTACAACCTTTCAACAACCACAAAACCCAATGTGCTGACAACACGCATAAGTCAACGAAGCAGTGAAAAGATGAACAGCTGTGACTAAGTTGGAGCCAGGACAGGCAATGGTGACAACTCTGTCACAACTGCTGCTGGGCCCACGGCAAGTCTGAGACCATGGAGAGCAACGCTGATGTTGATTTCAGAGACGAAAACTGTGCCTTAGAATCGGTGAGACACTAAGGACTGAATCACGTTGTTGTCACCTCCATTGCTGTGTGGCCACCACAAAGGGCAGTGATGTGACTACTTCAGGACTAAATGTGAGACGTACTTGAAAGGAAGAACCAGGAGGGGGTTTTTGAACTCTAACCATCAGACTTAGTTCTTAATTAGCATCTGTACCCCCCAAAATGGGCAGGGGGTGTTTGCATAGGTCAAATAATCGAACCCTGGATAAAGCAGTCACTGAGATGCCCCAACAGGTAAAGTAAGCATTTCATGGAATCTGTGCACCGGGAATTTGGGCCTGAGGACCCAGTTCATTGCTCTGAGGGAGTGGGTCACCAGCACCCAAACCCTATGAAATGTGTCACACGCTCTCGTTCATGGCTTCTTCTGGCGTGTGTGTGGGAGTGACACTGACTCAGTGAGCAGCTCTCAGGTCGCCAGACTGGAGGCCCTGACCGTCCACCCATGGCTTTGCTGCCCCCCACCTCCTGTCTTCCCAGCAGGCTTGTCCCCGCTACACACCTGATTGTCCCCACGTCCTGAATGTCACCTCTGTACTGTGCGGCCCAGAGCTCCTGCCACTCTGGCCTCGCTGGCTGCCTTCCAGCTCCTCAGTGGACTGTGGCATGTCCCCTGTCACACACGTGGTGCCCTCGGCCAGGGCCCCCTGTCCTGCTTCTGCCAATCTCCCTGAGGCCACTCTCACTCATCCTTTAAATCTGCATTTTCCAAACGTTCCTGCTCACGGGCTGCAGTCAGAAAAGCATTTAATCACCACTTTATAGCATTTACAGAGATATCGCACTCTGACAGGAACCTGATCATTTCTATTCTGCTTTACTTGTTTCCTATAAAAAGTGCTGATCGCAACCCAGGAAATTAATTTCTGATCGGTTCCTGACACGTGGCTCACAGGGCAGCCAGCACGTCCCTGTGAAAGCACCCCAGGTCCCCCGGGGCTGGCTGGGCCTTTATCACTTTCATTCTCAATCCTCTATGTTCCCCTTTACATCACCTGTCACAGTATGTGGTGACATGTGTGTGTGTGTGTTTCTATGCATGTGTGTATGTGTGTGTGATTGTTGCACGGGTGTCTGTATTCCCACTAGATGGTAGGCTCTGTCAGGGCAGAGCCGGCATCCACTTTTCCCACCATTTATTAGGAGAGACACCCCCCCCCCAGGTAAGACCTTTCTGGGCACTTCCACCTCGTGTCCCTCTCATGGGTGGATTTTCCTAGAGTGGGAGGCAGGGCATCAACAGATCGGGACCTTGGTCCCTTTCTGCTAAGTAACTGGGAACAGACTCTGTGTCTTCCTGTCCAGATGCATGTGTAAGCTGCGTGTCTAGATGAAGGAGATGAGACATGGGGCGAGTTCTGGGTCACTGGTGTCAAGAGACTCGGCAGCAGGCTGAGCTCTCTCCCTCCCGAACGCCGAAGACCCCGACACACCCGGTGATGACAGAGAGTCTGGTACAGAGAGAACACCCAAGACACGCGTGTTGAGTGGCTGTTGTGTTACATGCTGTGTGGGGACCAGCGGCCACCAAGAATGAATACAAAGTCGCGACGTAAGACTCACGGTGGGAAACTGGCGTGGAATCAGCACGAGGGATTTATGAGCACGCCAGACACTGGTCTGAGCCAGCTCGACTCCCGGCTGCCTGGCGTCCCTCCTCCAGCGCCGCCCCCGCACTCTCTCGTCTCCACACAGCCGTCCTCCCTGTCCTTGCTCTCCCTCAGCGTCAAACCCACAAGCCCTGCCAGGTCTCCCTCCCCTTGCCATCCCCCGTGCCCTCCCCCACCCCCAAGGCTCCTTCCTGGTTCCAAACCCACTGCAGCTTGGATGTCTTGCCTTTGCTTGTCACTCTGAAAACCACGTGGTTGAATGTAAAAGACAGTTGAGAGGTTGTGTAGGGAGAACGTGGCCATGAGGGGAGAGTGACAAGCTGGCACCCACGCTGCCAACCTTCCCCGTCATACAAGGGCTGAGGGCGTGGTGTCACTTTCTGAGATAGCGGGGACACTGTGAGTTCAGTTTTGAACACAGGGGACCTGAGATGCCCTCGAGTCATCACAAAAGAGACATCAGGAAGCAGACAGACATTTGGTGACCTGGCCAGCAGAGGAGAGGTGCAGACCAGAGACGCGAGTGGGTCAGGTATCCATGTAGGTGGAGCCATGGGGATGGGTGAGGTGGGAACGTGGGGTGTGGTGGTCTAGGTCCAAGCCGTGAGGAGCCTCAACTTTGGGTGACCCTGAGGAGAAGGATGGTTACACAGGAGAGAGAGCAGAGGCCAATGAGGAGGGGATCGGAGTGTGGGGGGCGTGGCTGGGGGGCCTTCTGCAGACAGTTACCTGAGGCGTCCTCACCTTAGGGAGAGATGAGCAAGTTGTCACGGGAAGTAGAGGAAATACAACATCTTCCAGGAGTTAGCATCACGCTGAGCGCCTGTCAGCTGACCTGACACAGGACGGTGCTTCTCATAGGGAGGCGCCCCCAGGCCTGGGATGGCATCCTTCCCGTGTGCCCGGAACCATCCCGGTGTCACTGGGGACAACCCCCATTCTCCAAAGGTCCCAAGTTGGACTGTAAATGACGTGATCACAATGACCAGCATCACAAGGAGAGTGGAACTTAGTGAAGGGAGCGTGGAAGACACGTCCTTTTACTGGAATAAAGCCCATCGTTAAGGTGGAGCCAGACGGGACGGTCCCACATAGCACCTGCTTCAGGAACAAGGGACTGCAGAGCATCAGTCAGGGTCCCACAGCCACACAGTCCGGCTTCCGCGTGCCACCGGCAAAGCTGAATGCCGGCTACAATGCAATGTCAGGGGTTTAGGAATATACATCTTTCCCCCTAAAACCACCCACGGATATTTTCACATTTAAGTATCCTTATAAATGAAACTCCATTGTGACGTGGAGCTTTAAATATTCTAGGCTTGAGAAAACAAAATCCTATCACGGCAATTTCTTTCCAGTCAGTAATGACTGGAAAAGTCATTTATAGAGCACGCAGTTTTTACTTTTATTTATGTTCCTTTGACAAATAGGTATCTATGGTGACAAACATTCTGTCCCTTTCTACAGAGCCTCAGAAATCAAATACTTATTATGCAAAGTGACGTTATAGATCACATTGTGCCGATTGATTCATCCTGAACCAGGGGTATTAAAGAGGAGTTAAAGGTAAGAGGAGCATAAACATTTTAAAAAGGAGCCGTTGACGTTTACAAACAAAAATGCTTTCTGTCTTTGCTGAGAGGTGATTTTTCAAAAAGTTGAGATACCAGGGTGTGTTGAAAAGAGGATAGGAAACAAAGACCAGTGTGACAATATCATCGATTTAAAAAGAATTTGTTATGTTTCTGTAAATGTAACAGGAAGAAATTTGACCATAGTGCAAAACAGAGCCCCCACCCCTGCTGGGGACACCCCACAGGAAAAAAAACACCGGTGATCTGCTTAGAAGAATATAAATTGCATGGCAATGTGACAATAATATGGGTTGATTCGCATGAGAAATGTCAAGACCTCAAAATGGTTTTATTAAAATATATATATTTTTTTACAAAGATCTTGGCAAGCTCACAAGAAAATATATTATTTTCAAAGACATGGAACTTTTAAAATAAATTTATCGAGCAATCCCTCTCACGCAGTAAAATCCATGCTTTGAAAGTTTACAGTTCAGCGGGGTTTCGTATAGTCACGTGATTGTGCAACCATCTCCAATGCCTAATCTTAGAAGGTTTTCATCAGCACAGAAAGAATCCATGTATCCATTAGGCACCACTGCCGCTCCCGGCCCTTCCCAGACCTAGGTGTCCATCAGCTTATTTTCTGATTTCATGGATGTGCCTATTGAGACACTTCACGCAGATGGAATCCTACAGTAAGCGGCCTTTTGCGTAGGGCTGCTTTCACTGAGCGGAATATTTTCAAGGCTCACCCATGTTGCAGCAATTCCTTTCTTTTGATGGCTGAATAATAATCCATTTTTGTAGACATACCATTTATTTTTTATTCATTTGTCCACTGATGAACATTTGGGTTGTTTCCACTCTTTGGCTATTTGGTACAAGTTTGTAAGTGGACACGTATTTTTAATTCTCTTTCAGTCAGACAGGAACCTGGAGCCCACAGCATCCATGCCGAGCGCCTGCGGGAGGTGAGTGCCGGGCGGAGCCAGGGTCCAAGGATTCTGTGTTCTGGGTGTGTAGCTGAGTGTCAGCAGCTACCTGGCACACCTGGGTGGCACGATTACTCTTCTCTGTGCAGGTGAGACTCATTTTCATCTAGTCCCCAAATCCAAACCACTGGAATTGAATTAAATATTTTCCTTATTAAAAAAAAAAAAGATGCCTTTGCAATACTCAGTACTGTTGTCCAAGAATATATATTTCTCTCCATCTATTTTTATAGCCATTGGCAACGTTTTAGGGTTTCTTCTCTCAGATTTTTTATTTATTTTAGTCTCTTCCTTTTTTGCTGTTTGTATCTCCACTTTCTATCTCTTGTCTTCTTGACTTACCTAACACGTTCCTCAACGTGAGTACTGAACATTTGAGACCTTTGATTCCGACCCTGACGTCAATGCCTCTACTTCTCACTGTGAGGACGGAGTTGGTGTTGGTGTGAGGTGCAGGTGGGTTGTCACGCCGAGGATGTGTCCTTCTGGTCCTCGCTTGCTTTGTGTCTCAGCAAATGCCTCCCCAGCTTTTACCAGTGCTTTTCCTTCTGTCACGATTTCATGTGATGAATCCCATCAATGAGTTTCAAAATAAGGCGAGTTTCAAAATAAGCTATCCTCGCCTTATCAAAAGAAGCCCTAATTGGCCAGGGTGCATTGTCCTCCAGCATAGTGCTGAACCTGATTTTCTGGCATTTTGTGTAGGATGTAGAGATTGCTCATTGTAAAGGGGAATCATCTCTGTTTTCTTTCTTGAACTGTTCGTTTGGGAATCAGGGTCAGGCTGATTTGTATGACTAATGGGGATGCACTTCATCGTTTTGCATGTGTATAAACCAATGAGTTTTCGAGTTTGGAGATTGGAACTCCACAGGGACCTCCTTTCATTCCTTCTTCCCCACCCCTCTGCCACCATTGCTCTGGCCCCTCAGCAGCATCCTACTCTGTGCTTAGTGTGCAGTCGTGAGTTCCAGCTGCCTGAGCATGAACCCTGGCCTGATCACTTGCTACACGACCGAGGGCAAATTACATGACCTCTCTGCCTGTCTCCTGGTTTGTGGAAGAGTAGGAGTAACCCCTGTGGGTCGGCTTCCTGGGTGCCGGCAGCACCCAGGTGTTTGCTGGCCAGAGATGGGTACAGGAATTGGGAGTAAGCACCATTGCAACTAGATGGTGCTGTTTGTCGACTCTCGTTTTTAAAATTGAACTTGTAGATCGTACATCTTTGATTTCATTTCACTTTCCTGGGAGTCTGTTTGTATCGCATTTTAGAAAAGTAGCCATCAGTTGCACATTGGAAGTAGACAACACAGTGCCCCTCCCTGCTGATTGCAGGGAGACTGCTCTGCAGCTTTTGCTTTGCACGTCTCCAGAGACCCCAGCACCCTGTGGGTCACGCTGAGATGCTGAGACAATGTCAAGACCAACAGGGCAGAGCTCACACCAGGTGCAGACTGTGTGTCATATATGTACTTCAGGTATCAAGGGTCGCCTTAGGAATCCAATATTCCCAAGCAGCAAATCAAGGCTTGGAACGTTGAATAAACCACTTGAGGGCTCAGATCTGGGAAGCAGCAAAGACAGAATTCAAATCCAGACCTCGGGGGGGTCCTGAAACCCCCTTCCTGTCACGTGATCTGTTAACTTGGTGGCGGGGATGGGGCATGAAAGGTGGCGGTGGGAGACCATCTGTCTTGATTACTGATGACAAATCCTGCTGCCTCCACTCCAAACAGTCACATGGATTCCTTGTCTAACCCCAGGGAACTCACAGATGCCTTTTTGAAAAACCAGGGCGCTGTCTCAAGTTTTAAGTAAGAAGCATGGGGAACTGAACGATCCCAGCAGCCCAAAATCACAGCACCAGAATGACAGTAGCCAGAAAAAGCAGCCTGTCAAACCTTATCCTCCAATGCCAGTCACCCTTTTATTTTTTGACAAAAAAAAAAAAAGACAAAAATGTAGCTCCAAGAGCCAACGGTTCAGGTGCTCAGATTCATCCTGAGCTTTGAGATGGTATTTTCTCAACCACGAGCTGGTCTGCGGATTAAAGGCAGGCATTTCAGAAATGATTCTGTAGCTTAAGAAAACATACTTCAACAATTACTGTTTCCTTTTCCATATAACCAAATTCACTGTACATTACAACTTTAAAGCTGAGATCTAAGGTTTCGATCAGCCCTTTAATCCTGCCTGTGGCTTCAGGTTCTTCCTGCTCTTTATGAGAAGGGCTCCAGGCCAGCAGCTGCCTGCGAAGGAGAAGAAAAAAGAGAGCAAAGAAAAAGGACTTCACTGGCTGGGAACAAAGTCCCACAGCATTAAAAAGGTTAAGCCACGGCACTTAAAAATCTGACACTTAAGGAATACCTAAGGTAATGACACAACTCACCCTGTGTGCTCCTCCGGGAATGAAATGACTTAAAATATAATGACGCAGGAGAGAAGTGGCACTTATTACCCATCTTGTCAAGTACTTAACTTGAAAAAACGTATTTCATGCCAGGAGCGCCTAACCTTGTTTTGCAAAATTGAATCCACTGTGGTCTTCATTTGGTTTGCCACGTTCCAGATTTACCCAGTGTTTTGTTGTATGTGTGTGGGTTTTCTTCTTTTCATTCATTAGTCAATACACGGCTGCTAAAGATCGATCGTCACTGAGGTCGAAGTCACCTTAGGAGTTCTGGAGAGGAGCGGAGACTCACAGAATCACGCCCTCCTAGAAGAAACATAATAACGCGCTCTGGTTTTCCATCTGTCAGTCAGGGAGTAAGGACACTCGTTTCAAGTGCATCCTGGAAAGAGGCAGGAAGTTCAGGTCCAAGAGTGTCATGAGAGTGCTCTCCCGTCCCGTTCCTTATCCCCTCTCATTTTTACACCATTTGCTTTTGCCGGAAATGTTTGTTTCTTGTTCAGGATCTTCTAGAACATATTTAACACAACATCCAGCCCCATAAAAATCGAGTGACAGTGTCATGGGTCTTCCACGTAACAGCTGACACCCGAGTGCCAGCCTGGCCTGGTTACACGTCTGGCTTTGCTTACGTAGGACCAGGCTGTGTCAAGATACTGCTCCATTTGGGAGCCTATGAAGACACTGGCACCCAAAATTACTGCCCACCCGACCCTGAGCAGCTTGGGGGGCCTTCGGCCTGATCCAGTTAGTAAGTCTGCACATCTTGAAAACCAGATGGAGAGGCAGCGCTCAGACTCTTTCAAAAGTCCGTTCCTCTGTCTGAGCTCACTTCTCCTGGGAACGCTGAGCAGGTCAGAGACTCACTCGATTCTGCTCGTTACACATGTAACTTAGAGCGGGGAGGGAGAGGCAGCGTTTTCTCACAACCTGGGCTCTCCTGCATATTCTCCCTCTGCAAGTTCACCGAGCACTCTCTCCTGAGAGCTACCGACAACATGCATTCACAGCTGTCTGCCAAGCGATTCCGGCCTCCCCAGGCCTCTCTTTCCTGTTTGTACTTGTACATCAAACGTGGCTTTGGAAAATTCCCTGATTTCTCCTGTCCTGTTTTCTTTGTTCTGTTTCCATTTAGAGACGGCATGTAAGGGAAATGGTTTATTGCAACGACTAGAGATGATGGGGAAGGGAGCCAAACGGAGAAAAAGTAAACACGCACACACACGCATACTCACAGACACTCACACGCATACACACACACATGCACACACACAGGTTATCAGAAAACAAAGCTCAAAGCTGAACCTTCCCAAATAAGCATGGGCTGCTTCTCCTCACATAGGACCAGGAACTGTGAAATGTGGATTTGGGGGGAGAATTTTATACAAAATGGCATGTCACAACCTTTTCTGGAACTGTTAGCTTCAAAACGACTTTGTTTCTGACCATCACCAGACCAGGCCCCTCAATACCAAGCTGTGCACGCATCCTGCCCCCCAGCCCCCCGCCCTTCCTGCCCGCCTGCCCCCCAATCCCCCTTTCCCCTGCCCCCAGCACTGACGGCGGGTCTCTTTGGAACCAGCCAGGTCCCATAAAAAGATGTGTGTTCATGTCACACAGATGGCAAAGGTGCTAAGAAGACAACTGGCTTGGCGATGGAGGTAGGGTTTAGTTCTCGTCGAAGTCACCCCAAATGAGTATAAAATTGAAGTAAAATGGGCCTGCTTGTTATTTATTTTTTTTAAAATAGTGGAGAACAGACTCTATCTTTTTAAAAAAATAAATAAATTTTATTGTGGAATATTGGGGCACAGTGTGCTTCTCCAGGGCCCATCAGCTCCAAGTTGTCCTTCAGTCTAGTTGTGGAGGGCGCAGCTCAGCTCCAAGTCCAGTCGCTGTTTTTCAGTCTTTAGTTGCAGGGGGCGCAGCCCCCCATCCCATGTGGGAATTGAACCGGCAACCTTGTTGTTGAGAGCTCGTGCTCTAACCAGCTGAGCCATCCGGCTGCCCCTCTGAAAGCTCAGCAGCAGCTTGTTGTCTTCAATCTAGTTGTGGAGGGAGCAGCTCACTGGCCCATGTGGGAATTGAACCAGCAATCCTGTTCAGAGCCTGTGCTCCAACCAACTGAGCCACCCGGGCGCCCCTCGCCTGCTTGTTATGTATGGAGGCAGTCTCACTGCCCCCAAAATGCATGGCCATCCCTAATTCCCTCAAGGAAAATTTGGAGCTGTCACTGTTTGCCCCAGCGCTGTGACAAAGAGCAACAGCCACGGACATTTGTTTTCATCTGTAGTGGTGAATGGATTGGGGTGTGGCCAGAAGACAACACTGAACAAATGCAAACTAAAAATAACTCATATCTGTAAACGTAACTATGGAAGGTTGGGGGTGGGGGTGCGTTTAAAATCCTTAATGTTCCATGAAAGGGATACTGGTATTCACAGGTTTGGTTCTGATTAAACTGGTTGGTCCTGATGCTCTCGCCACACTCCCATGGCGGTGCATTTAAATAATATTGTGCAAAGGCTTTGATAGCCCCTCTGTTTATCTTTCTGACCAAGCTGAGCTCAGATGATCCTGAAATCATATTCCTGTAGCTTTAACCCCCTGACCCCAGGAGAGAGCGGCAGGCTGCCACATAATAAAGTTCCCCACTGTGGGGAAAGTGCCCAGGGCAAGAGCGGGCTAATCAGGCGAGAGCACGTCTCGCATAACTGCGCTCTGTTTTGATGAAATATTCATCTATATTGATATTGGAGCAATAAAAATTATGGCTGAAAAGTTCCATAACCTCTTCCTGAGCCCAGTGCCGACATGCTAAATGTCATCCTTTCAAAGGGCCACCGAGCTTTTGATTTTGTGGCACCAGTTCCTGGCCTTTACGACGAGAACTAAAACACAAGGGAAACCTTTGATCGGCCAGGGCCAACCCACGTCAATCGCATATGTTGTCTGACGGTTTTTTAATGGAAATAAGCTGCTGTTTTTATTATTTTGAAAAGAATGTAGGTCCACCAAAACTCCAATGATACAAAAATGCATACGGTAGAAATAAAAATGATGACTACTGCCGCTATCCAGAGTGTTGATCTTTCCAGATCTGTACACCAGGCGCAGGACACCCACACACTCACACTGACACACTCACACTCACACTGACACACTGACACACACACTCACACTGACACACTCACACACACTCACACTGACATACTCACACTCACACACAGACACACACAAGCACATGTCTCACATACGTCTCACACACACACCGCACATGCCACACACACACACACATACCTCCCCCACACACACGCCACACAGTCACTCACACATACACACACTCACACACGTCCTCACACACACAGGATATAGGTGTAAATATGTGGAGGGAAAGAGCACAGGAGAGAAAAAGGAGAGAGGAAAGGAGCAGAGAAGCAGCAGAAGGGGGGCAGGGAGGAAACGTCTACTAAATGGAGGTCAAGTTACTCCGGCTAGTTGGCAAGTGGCTTTTACCAGGAACCACGAATGGTGCACTCTTTTTGCTGCCAAGAGACATAGACCTGCGCACAATTTTGTAACGGCTCTATAGATGACTACCCTACAACCCATACTGTATTCAAATATCCTCCCGGTAACAGTCATTTCTGGTGTTTCCACTTAGCCTCCCTTTTAATAACACGTGTTCTTTATACTTTTTAGTTAGAGGCTGAGTCACACTCACTTATCTTTAGGGCGAATTAATAAAGTCAAATTCAAACAAAACTGTCAGTGATCTAATTCTTAACTGTTTAGTGTTAGGAAATGATTCCTAATCAATTTAGTGTTTAGGAATCATTTCCTTCATTTACTACGCAAATCTCCTTGAGGAACAAAAGGGATGTGTGTAGGAAAGAAAGAGAAGAATCAAGATGAGAACGAACGAGGTGGGTTTGGAAACACTCAAAGACGCTATCAGGAGCTGTGTGTGTAAGTGTGGTAAAAATCGGACAGGTATCTCCAAAACTCATGTTATTAACTTCCATTTTCATGTAGTGATATGTTTTCTTCATGATGGCCTCACACACATCAAAAGTGTTCTCTGCCTTTTTTAAAAAAAACACTGTCCCAAACCCCCTATCCAGCCTTTTGTCCTAGAAAGCAAGGAGCCCTCAAGCGACCTCAGTTAACATTATATGAATCTGTAACTATCTTTTCCTTGTACATAGCCTCACACAGACCATCACAGCAGTCAACTGTTACATCAAGAAGTGTGTGGACGTGGCTGTAATGTCTTGACTTACTGTGGATTGAAGTCTGTGTGTATTAATGTGAGCAGGTAAATGCAAACACATGTGCAGACTCTAAAGGCTGCCTTGCTCGCCAGCTAGAAGCACGACCTGTGGGCCCGCAGAGCCCGGGGCCTGGAATCTGCCAACTGCTGAATCTGCAGACACATTACGTGAACGTCCGCCAGACTCATTTTCTTCACCTGCAAAGGAGGGATCGGAACAGTGTTTACCTTGCAGGGTGGTGAGGACTAAATGAATAATGTTATTAAACCGCTTAGACATCCAATAAAAACTATATAGCACGATGGCAGCGAGGATGAAAACGATGGAGGCATCTTTGAGGCTGCAGCTGATGACAGTAGACACTGGGCCTGGCCGTGTGGGTGACAGCTGACCACGCTGGAGGATTTCCAGACGAGCAGCGACACGATCACACCTGTAGGACCTCAGTGAACACAAGGCGAACCCATGACTGAGTGACATACCCTTCTTCTGGATGGAAAAATTGCATTTTATAAAAATGTCGGTTTCCTCCAAACTTGCATCATCGATCAAATAGGGCTTTTGCTGGAGGTTAACGGTGGTGGTGGTGCCTCATGATCACGGCTACCCTTTAGTGAGAGTGTGGAGAGTGCCAGCCAGGGTGCCAAGCGCCTCTCTACGTCATCTCCTTCCTCTCCTACACAGGGTTGCTGGAGTCACAGAACCGCCCCATTTAGTGCACGACTCAATGGTTTTAGTACACCCGCAGACTGGCGTGGGCAGCACCACCATTTCGGAACACTTTCACCACCCGCAGAAGGAGCCCCGTGCACATAATGCTCGCTCCCCGTTTCACTGCGCCCTGCAAGTCTCATGCAGTGGCACCTCCTTTCTGTCCCTGTAGACGTGCCCATCCTGACATTTCACACGGCTGAGGTCGCATGCTACCTGGGCCCTCGTGATGCTCTCACTGAGCATTGTGTTTGCACCTCCTGTCCCACATCAAGGATGGAGCACGTGCCAGTGCTTCATTCTGTGTCACGTCCCCTCATGTGGACAGACCACATTGCGTTTCTCTGTGCATCTGGGGACGGGTGTTTGGGGTGTTTCCACTTTTTGAGTATTGCGAGTAATGCTGTTATGCAGATTCCTGCACAGATTGTTGTGTGGATATGTTTCCATTTCTCTTGGGTGCAAATCTAGGAGTGGAATTGCTGGGCCACATGGTACCTCTATGGCTAAGCTATTGAGAAACTTCCAGACTCTTTCCCAAAGCAGCTGTACCCTGTATATTCCCATCAGCAGTGTATGAGGGGGCTGCTTTCCCCATGTCCTCGTTAAACACGTGGCTTTCTTACTGTCCTTGTCCCCGTGGGATGTCATTGTGGTTTTGAGTTGAATTTCCTGGACAACTGATGGCACTGAGCGTCTCTTCGTACGCTTATTGGCCATCTCTGTATCTTCTTTCTCTGTTCAGATCCTTGGCCCCCTTCTAAGCGGCTTGTTATTTTATTATTGAGTTGTAGAAGTTCTTCATAATCTAGATACCATTCCCTTCTCAGAAACATGATTCTATCATCTGCAATAGAGATAGTTTTACTACTTTCTTTCCATTCTGGACCTGTTTTGTTTCATTTTCTTGTGTAATTACTCTAGCTACACCCTCTGACACACTTCTGAACAGAACTGGTAAGAGCAGACATCCCTGCCTCATTCCTGATCTTACAAAGGGGGCCCTCAGCCCTTCACCAGGAAATATCAGATCAGCTGGGGGTTTTCATAGGTTGCCTTCATCAGATTGAAGAAGTACCCCTTCTGTTGCTACTTTGTTGCATGTTTGATCATGAAAAGATACTGCATTTTGTCAAATGCATTTTCTGCATCTATTATGATGGGTCCTTTAATCTATGGGCATGGTGTACCACATTCATTGATTTGAGGATGTTAAGTTCACCTGGCTTTCTGGGATAAATCCCACTTGGTCGTGGTGTGTCATCTTTTTTTAGGTGCCTGAGATTCGGTTTGTTGGTATTTTTGTTGAAGATTTTTGCACCCATATTCATATAGAATATTGGCCTGTCATTTTCTTTTCTTGTGATGGCTTTGATGGGTCTTGCTATCAGTCTTATACTGGCCTCAGAAAAAAATTGGGAAATGTTTCTTCTTACTTTTCTTTTTTTTTGGTAAAAGTTCTTGAAGAATTTGTTTTAATTGTTCTTTACGTGTGTGATTAAATTCCCTAGTGCCATCAGGGCTTGGGCACCAAGGATAACTACCAATGATGAGTTTATCCGACTGAAACAGATGCAGGTGACGTACTGTGAACAGTTGACATGCAATGTAACGTGCCATCTGTTTGGGGACAGTTTTCTCTCCTAAGCAGGTTACATCGGTCCCTGCAATCTCACTCACACAGTGCTTTGTGTCAGAAACACCCCTTGGAGCACAAAGGTAAACTACAACCAATTAAGACGTCGTGATCCCTGGTTCTCGTCAACAAAATTTAACACAACCACATTTTCCCATGCATTCTCTCCTATCAACTGAATAAGGTCCTGTGTCCATTAAAAGACATGAAACCAAGTAGCTGTAACTTTATCTACTGGTAACTCAGGTTGATGGACCACCTCCCTTGTTCACGGTCACACAGCCATAGACGTGTATTTCAGCATTTATTCATTCAACGGACATTAAACGAACCACTATTTCTGTGAGATACTAGCAGCAGCAGCAAGTGGTAGGGGTTTGGGGGTGAGGGGGGTTCAGCCAGCCTCCCTGACCGACCAGCCCTCACTCAAGCCAGCCTGAATGAACAGACGACTGGTGCCCACTGTGTTGTCCCACGCAAACGCGCCTGCACAGCCCTTCCGTGCCACCTCCCACTGCCCCTCCCACACAGCCCGGCTAATGGTGTCCCTGGGTCTGGCTGGGGCTCAGCGACAAAAGTCCCCAGTGTGGTCAGTCTAGTCCCCAGCAGGGTCCAGCCCCAGCGCCGGATCAAGAGCCTCCCGATAGTGAGTGGAGAACAGCACACACTCACGTGAGTGTGTGTTTCCACGCCGGGAGGGAACCAGAGCTGCCGGATTTCAAGAGGGGACGAACGACTGACCTCACGTCACCACTGCGAGGTCTGTCATGCAAAGGGCCAGCCTGCCCCTCGCACTGTACCTGGTGTCTCCAAGTCACGTTTTCCGCATGTTTCTCCATCATCCTACCGATCAGAGCAGGAAGAAGACTCCGACCGCAGGCACGTGCTCGTAATATCCCAGTGACACACCATGTGGCAGGGCTCAGTATAACTTCTAGTCATTTTGTAGCAAAAGACTCCAAGTGTTTGATCTTTGCTCTCTGACTGTAAAGAATTGAAGTAAAGATGGATGAAGTTTCAAAGGCACGAATACCTAAGTAATAATACAGGTTGACACACAATCCAAATCATTTGTACGTCTGCTACCAATCAGTTCAGATGCTCAGCAATTTCCAAAAGAGGTATATTTCAGGCGAGTTCTAGTTAGGAAGCCAGAGTAACTGTGTTATTCAACATAAGGAGAAATTGAAACTTCCACCAACAAATCTAATCACATGCACGTGGTTTTATTATTGTCACCAGAATAACATGAACCTTTTTCTGAATGATATTTTTCAAGGTACTCTCTCACGTACATCCTTTCCACAATACCAATGCAGAAGCTTCGTGACAATTTCTACTAACGTAGAAAGTAACACAGATTTCGGGGACGTTCAGCTTTGTTTAGAATAGAGATCAATGATCGATGGACACATACAAGAAGAACACTTATTTTAGAGCACTTGTTTCCCTCGAAATACTTACCCTGGACAGATACCAAGGCAGGCTGCATATTTGTCCCAACTGGATGTGTCCCTAACTGAATTCTGCATTTATGTTATATGGATTCCACCACCATGAAACAAATAGTCACAATGAAATAATGTGAGACCCAGCAAATCTGGACCTTATTCCTCTGGGTAAGGACGGGCTAGAACCCAGAGTCAGGGACTCAGGTAGGCGCTGGAGACACTGTTTGTCACAGTCCCTGCGTCTACCCCTCTTTGGTGACCAGCCAGCTCTGACTGCATCCCCATTGGTGCCTGGGGCTTCCATCAGCAACAAGAAAGAGTGTATTTTATGCACATCTCCCAGAGGGGTGCATTCTGCGGTCTGATGTGTGGGTTTATTGTCACTCAACTTCTACAACCTGGTCTGTCCCGTCAATGTCATCGCCTGCCACTGCCTGCATGTCCCCGTCACTCCTGCTGTACCAAAGCACTGGTAGTTCCTGAACACCCCACCGGCTCTGACCACAGCCCTTCAGCCATGCTGTCCCCACCACTCCCTGCAGATCCCATTCTTCCCGCAGTGCCCTTCCATGGGGTGTCTCCCAACCGCCCCTCCCTCCAAGCACTCTGCTCCCCTTCAGTGACCGACTGGCCCCCTCAGGATCCACTGATGGAAGGATAATCTGCACCCATTCATTGTTCAGTTTCCAGAGTCACATACATTGTTGCTTCCAGTAACTGAAGCCACTAGCGTCCTGGTCCCACTGTCCATATAGAAACTCTTAACAATGTTCCCCCAATTTCTCTCTGTGGCTTTTCTTTTTAAATTCTAGGTGAGCTTTGTGAGAAGTAATGTTTGCACCATCAGAAGAATGAGGGTACCTACATCTTGCTGTATTACAACGTTTTATGTCTTTAGAAACCAAGATTTCACACATCACACACCCCAAGACACTCCTGGGACGTTTCACAAAAGCGTTGTATCTTTAGCAATTACAAGGTGAGGCATGTAGAGAAAAATAAACACAGAGGGAGAACTGTTACTTCTACCCTCTAACGTTCTTTCTTGGTATTTTTCTCCCCTGCGGTTGAGGCTGCCAAAGATCTATTTCTTGTTTTGTTGTGCCATCTGCTGGGCACATCGCAGGACATCTTTTCCACCAACATATTCAATCTTTTCTGGAAAGGTTCAAGTTCGTATTGTATTCCAAATTGTGCCTTTTACTTTTTAAAAAGGGCAAACCTTTGTGAGGCCATTTTTTTGGTCCTAAATAACTCCCATCTTCAAGTTTTCCCTTTTCTCATAAATTCTTTACCTGTGCATGACGTCAGATCTTGCCTCAAATTTCTCTGAGCATGAGAATCAGTTGGTGGGCCTGCCAGGTGGTTGGAGCGTCATGCTCCTAACGCCGAGGTCACCGGTTCGATTCCTCCATGTGCAAGGCTCATCACACCAGCGTGGGCTAGGGAGCTGTGTCCTACACAACTTGACTGAGAAACAACGTCTTGAACCTGAGTGGGGGGAATGCGGGAGAAGGGGGGAATAAAAAAGAATCACTTGGCATCTCTTGTTAAAAGAAAATTCCTCCTCCCATCCCCAACCTACTGAATCAGCATCATCTGGCAATGCGTTTTTCAGAAATTGCAAGGACCCAGTGGATTTTTACAATCAAGGTAATTGTGGGAAACACTGAAATGTAGCCTGCTCCTTCGCCCGCCACAGACAAGACTGTAGGACTTGGGGAGCTGGCTTAGGGAGACTTCTTCCTCCCTCTCCAGCCTCCCTACCTTCCCTAACGCATACATTCTTCACTTGCGATATAAATGCAGCTTTAAAACAAGTCCCTAGAGGCAACCATGCAGCCACTAACCCCCTACACTTTGTTATAAAAAAGCTATTGAGTTATCACTGGGTTTCACCGGTTGCATAATTAGTTACGGTCAGCCCCCCTTTTCAGCTGACAAATAATTCTGTTGTATTTTACATTAGTTTTGTGTTCATTTTGCCCCGTGAGGAAATAAACTCCCATTTAGTTCACGCCAGCACCGAGCTCGGTGACTCCTGTCAACATGGCCCCTGGAGCATCTGCACCAGTATCACCTGAAAACTGTTAGCGGTGCGAATCAGCGCGTCCCGCCTCCCACGCCAGCTGAGTCAGGACCTCCGGGGGGGGGGGGCGCAGTGCAGATAAAGGTTTGGAATCGTTTTCTTGCGCGACGATATGCATGCACTCACCAGCCAAGTTTGTGGATTTGGGAAGGTAAATGTGTAGGTACGCAGCCGCCTGGCATCCTGGCCTTGCAATGCAAAGTTTTTCGGGGGGGGGGCAAAATTCAAATCTCATCTCCTGAGTGAAAGAACTTCTACATTTAGTGGTCCCCCCCCCCAAGATTAAGTCCACTTTTTTTACAGCACAGCGGTCAAAGCGCACCTGGTCACAATTTCAAAGTTTAATGACCGTGCGCTCCAGCCGCGAGTGCCCGCCGCAATCCTAGCCCTCGCGTGATCACGCTCCCGGGACAACACGTGGCCGGGCCGGGCCGGGGCCACAGCGCGCAGGGCGTGGCCCAGTCTGGGCGGGGCTCGGCAGGCCCCGCCTCCATCTCCGCCCCTTCGAAAACCGCTGTGGCGCAGCAGCCAATCAGGGCGCAGCGCGCGCCGCCCGCCGCACCGTTAGCCGCGTCACGTGCACGACGTGTTTCCCTCCATCGACGTCCGTGTGCATCCGCGCAGAAAAAGAGGACCGCGCCCACTTCCGCCGGCGCCCCGCGATCGCCCGCGAGTGGGAGCCCACCGCTGACGGCGACGTGACAGCGAGCGGCGTGGCTCTGCGGGGACGAGAGGGGCGGTCCCTGGGCGCCAGCGTCGGGGCGCGAAGTCCCGGCGCGGAGGGATCGGAGGGTGACGGTTGGCGCGGCGGCGGCGGGGCTGTTAGTGCGGCGGCGGCGGGGAGCTGCGCGGAGGCCGAGCTCGGCTCCAGCCTGCGGGCCTGGTGAGGCCGCAGCCCCGGGGCGCGCGGGGCTCCGCGGCGCCGTGTCCACCCGCGACCGCGGCCCACGGGGGGCGGGCTGGGCGAGCCGTGCGCGGGCCGCGGGGTGTCCCCTCGGGCCGTGACGGGCCGTCCGGCCTGGGCCCCCGTGAAGGGCGAGGGCAGCGCCCGGCGCCGTGGGCAGAGCCCGGTCCTGCACGTGGCGACCGGCCGCGTCCCCCGGAGCCTCGCTCACGCGGGGCTGGGCCGTCTCGCTGCGTGTCCAGCGCGTTCCGCGCAAGTGCCCGTCGGGGCCACACAGAAGCACCGCGCTGGGCGCACGGTGTCCCCCGGGGGCACGGCCGTCCAGCTGTCGCGACTGCCGGCCGACGAGGGACCGTCCCAGGGCTGCCCGGCCTCTCCCGGGCCTGCAGGACGGGTGCGGGGACCCCACCGCGCGGCGCAGCCGGCACAGGCTTTGCAGGACGCGGAGGAAGGAGGCCCCGGCCGGGCCTGGGGGGGCGGGAGGCGGGCGCGTCCGCAGCGGACACGCGCTGGACACGCGCTGGACACGCGCGGGGCGGGCGACGGGGGCGCCTGCTGGCCTTGCTCGTGTCCACGTGTGCCGGGCACACCAGTGTGTGAGGCGTGCCTTGTGTCCCTCCAGCCACTGTCCCAATTGGCATGGCGGGAGACGAGGGTCTGAAGTGGCGTCAAGTTCATCGTCATAGGCTGGCGTCCCCACAGCTTGTATCGTGCAGCCTACTTCGGGCATTGCTGAGCCGGAGTGCGCTTGTAACGGTTTGCTCCACTTAGCCGAGCCAGTGTGTTCGCTTTTCATCCCGTGCAGCGTGCTAGGAAGTCACAGAGGCCTTGAAGCTTGGAGACCGTCATTGGACTTGTCTTTCTAGGAGGATGGTTGGTCATGGAACAGACTTTTAGGGGCTGTTGACAGAAAAATGGATGATCTGACTTAAAGCACAGTGGTGTTTGATGTCCATAACCTGCTCCACCTTGGAACCCTCAGGGGGCTCTCATCACGTTGGAACATCGAGTTCCAGGCCCTGCTTCTGTCACTGAGGCCTTGTGTGGACTGACCCACAGCCCCCTCAGTTCGTGGGCTCTCAGTCACTCCACTGCAGTCGCACTGGGCGTCTTCCTGTTCTCCAGACAAGCCGGGCGCTCAGCCTGCCGGAGGCTTTCCTCTTGTCTGAAGACTGGTACCACCTGCCTGCCTCCCAGGTCCCAGCACTCCTCCATCTCAGTTTAAATGGTAGCTTCATTGGAGGCAGGCCTCTTCGGCATGTAAATTAGTTCCCACTTTCTTTTTTGTGACAACATGTTGCTTATTTCCTTCATTAAGATCTTAAAATTTTATAGTGACAATTGGATCTGCCTTTTCCACTAGGCTAATATTTGTTGGGTACTTTCTGTGTGCCAGGTACTTTGTAAGTGCTTTGTGTGTGTTCTCGTTGAGCTTCACAATTGACCTGTGCGGTGGGTTATTGTAACTGCATTCCACAAAAGAAGACACAAGTCCCAGGGTCCAGGAAGGAGTGGGATTTGGGCAGTCTGACACTTACAACCTGGTGGTACTGCTTTCTGCCTGGGGACGGGGAGTGCGCAGGGACCTTTTATACACAGTAGCATAGCCGATGCCTGACACAGGTCCTGGCTCACCGTGGGTACTTAGTAGCATGGTGGTGTTGCAGAAATGGAGACAGTGGTTGGGTCACATGAGGGAGGAGCAGTAAAGGAGTAGTTTCGAGAGAAATGACTCAGTCATTTTTCTTCAGCGACCAAGAATGAGACTATGGGACATAAGTGATGTGATAGGACAGACACTGGTCTGGGTACATTCACTTTAAGCTCCACATGGAATTGTGGGAAGATCCAGGAGGAGGCAGCTTATACGCAGAAGGGTTACCCCGAGGGCCTGGCGTGAAGCTCGCCCCGTGCTGTTTCACAGCAGCTTCCATAAGAAAAGTAGTGCCCGGCATCCTCAGTCTCAAGTTTCTCCTGCTGTTTTCACTACATCAACTGAACAATGAAACAGTTATTAAAATCAGTCTTCCACTTGTGCCCTCCCTGCTGGCCCAGCGCCCAGTGCAGTCAGCACTGAAGTTTGTTGAAGGCGGGGCATTTGTGCCTTAAGAAACTGGGTTAGAGAGGTTAGGGGAGGAAATCACCCAGGAGCTGTTTCAGACTTCCTGAGCAAATCAGTTTACAGGTGCCTTGTAGAAACAGTCAGACGTAAGTGTGTACACTGAGTGCTGTCCTCACGTTTGTTTCCTTGCAAGCAAGAACACAATGACTGGGCGGGCCAGAGCGCGAGCCAGAGGAAGGGCCCGTGGTCAGGAGACGGCGCAGCACGTGGGCACTACTTTGGTGAGTCAGCCACCATTTCCGCCTGGGTCCTGGAAAGCTCTTGGCAAACCTGGCTTGGGCTTGGCTGGCCTGTCAGGGCCAAGGTGAGGGAGGAGAGAGGAACGCTACAAGGACGAGTGCGGCCCACATCCCGCAGGTGCTAGAAATGGGCTCGTGACTCTCGGTGGTGACCCTTTGTGAAGGCACGTCTGTAGTAAAACACTTGATGAACGGCTTAGACCAGCTTTGGTTGGATGCCTTAGGTTTGTTTGAGACTCATTATTTCATATCTGTGAGTCTTGATATAATAAGAATGTTCTTTATTTGCGGATAACTGCAGAATCAGCAGCCTGGTTACGCTCAGCCGAGACCTCAGCAGCCCCTAGAGGGGGAGCTGGTTGGCCGTGGACGACTGCGAGGACCAGTGGGAGCAACAGCCAAGTCACAAGGTGAGGGGAGAGTGAGAAGACCGTGTGTGTGGGGGGGTGTCCTGTTGGACGTGAAACGGTAACCAGTGTACACACTAAATAAACTGTCCAGTATAACGATCTCACACTGTGTAGCTGCTACCCAGTGGGGTGCCACATGCTTTCTTCTTTCCCTAGAAATGGAAAGAGCTTGTGTGTGACAGGCCCAAGGATTACAAGGCAACTCAATTCTAAACGAATTGTAAATTCACTTCTTCATTAATAAACCATTTTAGAACATTCTCTCGGCATCTTTGGTGCTATCAGAAGCTGGAGCAGGTTTAACATTTGTAGCTTTGGTTTATAAAATACACTTCACATGAGTTGTAGTGGGTCATCCTGCTTCTCAGATGTGAAAACTGAGGTCAGAGCTGTGATAGCCGGAGGGGTCAGAACACCAGCTCCGATTCCAAACACGGTGCCTTTTTGCTGCATTGTTGCCAAAAATGAATTGTGTGGATGCATGATACAAGATTCCTCTAAGGCTATTAAGTTGTCTTATTTTTGTATACGAAATAACAGGGCCATATACACACGGGGAACTAATAATGTAGGAACATTGGCTTTTAATCTGTGAGGAGGGCCTTGGAGGTGGCTGGTCAAATAGTGTCGAGGCACGTGGATAACTAGAAAACAAAGCTGTTCCCTATTTTATCTCTTGCATTAAAGTCCCATGTACTCCAAATACTTAGTCATAACCAATGAAATCCATAAACATTAGAAAAACCACAGATGGATCTAAAATCTTGAAGTGGTGTAAAGTGATGTGACATATTCTGTCAGTATCAGAAGACAAGCCGGACACTTACTGGAATGTTCTCTGATACACAGAGCATTCTTACAAATCCGTCATCCTGGGCAGGCGGGAGAGTGATGAAAGGGCAGTGCACTGAAAATACAGAAGCCGATGAAAACGCTCAGCCTGGTCATTAAAGAAATGCCAAAGACACTGGCACTCATTGACCTGTCTCTTCTCCATTTTGTTTGTTGCCAGTGGTGGCAACTGTAAAAGTGGAACCTGTGCTCCCGTGGGTTGTATGGTGGCACTAACTTTGGGTGGCAGGTTGTGATGTGAGCCTCTGCAGTGGCACTGCTCACGGGAATGTCCTGGATAAGGAGTATGTGACTGTGTACACGTGTGAACTGTATACAACATGCGGTACCAAAACACTGGAAACACGTGCCGAGTAAGAGCCAAGACTGCCCGTAACCACAGCACCATTGAGCTATTTTCAAGGACGGAGAAACCCAACCGGGCTGTGTCGGTTGAAAACAACCTGTAAAACAGCATTCTCTTTGTATTTTTAATAAATGTAGGTGCATGTGTATATTTCCTGTGTAAAAGGTTTTGAGGAAAAATACATACGTTGATAGTGCTTCATCTGAAGAGTTGGTTAGAAGACAAAGGGTCTTGCATTTGTTACTTGATGTAGCCAATTACATGTGTTACTTTTTGGGTACAAAGTGCTTATTTTTCCAGTGCCTGATGAGAATTCATTTATGGGCATTAATCTCTTAAAGGATTTTACTCAATCACTTTCTCTAATCTTGGTGCCTCAGTTCTTTGGAAGCTTCAAACGTTTTAATCATTTAGCTGCGTTCAAAATATTCAGCAAAAATTCACTTGAATTAAAACTTTGTATAAAATGATGAGCTGAAGATGTTTTCAAACATTTCCTTATGGGTGCAGCCTTGCATGTAAATGATATTGTGGCAAGTCCTTAAATCGGGTTTCTCAAGCACTCTCCATGCTGCTCTCTGCTAACTCGTTTTAAGTTACTCAGGAATGCTGTTCAGCATCTGTAGAAAGGTGCTCTACCTTCCCAAGTAAGGGTCCTCGTGAGGAGTCAGTCCTGCCTGGGTCGTAAGTGAGAGGCCGAGCTACCACTTCTCACCACGTTCGTAAGAACGGGACTGAGCTGCTCATCACAGGAGAAGTTCCGGTAACAACTAGGTGTTAGAAGTAAAAACGACACATTGAACAGATGGGTGGTTAATGAAGCGACGTTTGGGACTTTGGTTTTCATTCTGTGAAGGGGGTGGACACGCCAAAGGGTAGAGCGGCCTCCAGTGTGATCTGTGCCTTTAATAAAGGTGATGGCACCTGCATGGAAGGGAATTAGCAAGGCTTCCAGTTCCATACGTTCTCAAATCTGTCATCTAGAGATTGACAGTCAATCAAGCTTTGACTAAAGATAATAATCGCAGTATTGCACGTGTAGGTAGAGAGGGGAACAGACCTCACCATTGTTTATATTCAGAAACTTGCAATCAGGTTTTTGCATCCAGAACTGAATTTTTTAAAGAAAAATTCAGATTTTTTTCAGGGGAAAGCTCAAACCTTTACGACCTGCTGTTGCTGTCAGGTAGGGTGCAGAATGCCTGACCTGTGTTGGGGTTCTCAGTCAGGGCCATCGTGGTAGAAACCGAACGTGCTGGGGAGAGAAGTTCACTGAGAGCGACTGATAGGAACGGTCACATGTTTAAAGGACCTTTCAGCTGAGCCCCTGAAAGTCCCGAGGTCCAGGAACCAGCGTGTTCAGCAGCCCCTTTAAAGTGCTTTATACGTGATGTCTCGTAGACACTCACTGCGTTCCTGTGAAGTTCATGATCCTCAATTCTATAGGTAAAGAACACGAAGGTTCTTTAAGGGGCTTCCACGGTGTGGCTGGCACTGCCAGTGTGTTTAAGCCTCTGTTACTTCTCTGACGAAATCAGCAGTTCTGAGCGAGTTCTGCTGCTTGTGGGCGGAAGAGAGCTGGGCTCTTTGTTCTTTATTTCCTGTTCCGTTTTACTGGGGTGTATAAATTCTCTCTTCTTTTTCTAAGAAGTCCAGATTTCTGCTGGATTTCAGGAGCTATCATTGGCAGAGAGAGGAGGTCGTCGTCGAGACTTCCACGACCTCGGTGTAAATACAAGACAGAACCTGGACCATGTTAAAGAGTCAAAAACAGGTAAGGTCACTTTTTCTTAAAATTAAAGTTTATTGGGGTGACAGTTGTTAGTTGCATAGATTTCAGGTGCACAATTCTGTATTACCTCATCTATAAATCCCACTGTGTGTTCACCACCCAGAGTCAGTTCTCCTTCCATCATATGTTAGCCCCTGTTCGGTTCATTCGTAACGCAGTTCTGTGCACTTCCCAGGTCCTCAGGACAATGCATGGAAGTGCTTTGTCTTAGGTGCTGTCTTGTCTGCTGCATTGCAGAGAGAAAGGGCACGTGTGGTCCTGGGTGCTGCATGGTCCTTTCTCCCCTTTGGCTTTGAGGAAGTAGGTTGCAGGTGTCTTCAGAGGCACCGAAAGGTTTTTTATTAAATAGTACATCGATCACTTCTTTCTTTTAAAACTTTCTGCCATAAAGAGATCTAGCTGGTTCAGTTGTAAATTACTTGGTCAAAGGAGGATTTATTTCTAAATGTGTGCTTTTAGGGGTTTCCCCAGATGGGGAGGGGCCCCCACAGTCGGATGTCTGAGAACATCCGTGGTGTCTGCTGTTCTGTCCTTGGCTTACAGAAGTGCATCCACCTTGTCACGTAGGAATGATTTCCCAGAAGGACAAACTTGGGAATTTGCTAAGTGAGTGTGACTTGTTTCCACAGGTTCTTCAGGTATTATAGTGAGGCTAAGCACAAACCACTTCCGGCTGACGTCCCGGCCCCAGTGGGCGTTGTATCAGTACCACGTCGACTACAACCCTCTCATGGAAGCCAGGAGGCTCCGCTCAGCTCTTCTTTTCCAGCACGAAGATTTGATTGGAAGGTGTCATGCTTTTGATGGAACAATATTATTTTTACCTAAAAGACTCCAGCACAAGGTTATTTCAGATGTCGGTCGGGATGGGAGAGGGAGGTGGGGGATTTCCACTTCGCAGCAGACCGCCACAATCTAAGGTAGCTCTTGGAGCAACCCTCGGGATAGCCTGTGGACGAAACCCAAAGGCCTCGTGGCATTGTTGTGGCAAACTTACATCCTGAGTAACTTAGTGATTACAGTTCAATCACAGTACGGGCACTTACCCACGCTTCTCTCGTAGCCATCCTTTGTCTCCACTTTAAAACTTGTCTGTACGTCTCATTGTTGCCTCATTAAACAGGCGTTATATGATTAGTTTTCTTTTAACAATTCAAAGTTCGCTTTTCCACCTCTCTGGCCTCAGGTCACTGAAGTTTTCAGTCAGACCCGAAACGGAGAGCACGTGAAGATAACGATCACGCTAACGAATGAGCTGCCCCCGACGTCACCGACCTGTTTGCAGTTCTATAATATTATTTTCAGGAGGTATGTTAGCGTTTTTTAACATTTTATTAAGAAAACTTTAAACATAGAGCAAAGTTGAAAGAACTATACAGTGAATACTTGTGTACTCAACTTCACAGTGGTTTGTGAGGGTCACTGGGTCACTCTGAACAGCAGCCGTTCAGAGCCTGGTGCGCTGGTAATGTCACTGCAGGCAAGCGTGCGTGTGCCTAACTCCCTCTCTGTGCTGCCATTTGCTTTGGCGAGTGCTGTTGGAGCCTGTGTTCAGAACACTCCCATTCTCAGAAGCTCATCACTCACTGTGTTCCTTCCCCCCCACGCTGGAGACTGTCCAGGCAGCAGGGCAGCTGGAGGTGTGTTCAGGTGGACTTGTTTCATCCCAGGACACACTGCATGCTCTGTCACTTGCTTTCAATGTAGATACCATATTTCCCAAATCTAAACTAAGGATCCATGTCCTGCGAAGCTTTCCCCACTGCAAGAAGCAACGTGGGAAATTTGCCTGAGAAATGAGGCACAATACTGGGGTTTGTAATTTACCTCTTGAAATTGGTCATAAGATGCCTGTCACTGATGCCAGGATGTTCATTTTGGTGGGTACCTGTTTTGAATTTAATAAGTAGGCTGATTTTTCTCTTAATGAGGGGTTGGCAGACTTCTGCAGGGGGCAGACAGTGAGCACTTTAGGCTCACAGGTCCTACACTCTCTGTCTCAGCCACAGAGCGTTTGTAAATGAAAGGCCACTGCTATCTTCCAGTAAAACTTTGCTGGTGGACACTGACCTTTCACATCATTAATCTTTGGGTTTTTTCCAACCTTTAAAAACATAAAAAGCCATTCGTAGCCCCTCGGCCCAACACAAAACGGCAGGTTGGCTGGATCCGGTCCACGGGGTCCCGCCAGCCAGCCAGCCCCTGTAGTAAACACATGCCACTGTGGTCGCAGCCGGGACACACTGATCAGTATTCACTTCTCTGTTCTGACCTTTCAATTCCTAGGCTTCTGAAGATCATGAATTTGCAACAAATTGGCAGGAATTATTATAATCCGAGTGACCCAATTGACATTCCGAATCATAGGTTTGTATGAAGTGGAGAGTTTCTATTCCTTAGGTTTGGAAAATGATGTTCGAATTTGAAATGACCCAATTTCCCACTGTGGCTGTGAATGGTGCCCATGCCATTCAGTGGACATTTAACCTGGCGTGGATAATAGAGACATCCTCGAATCCTCGGATCTGTGAAAATCACAGGAGAGCAGAGAGACGTGCCTAACTCTAAGTCTGTTTGCTCTGAGGTAGTAAAATTCACCCGCCAACTGGGGTTGCTTCAGAGTTACTAGTGGGTAAGAGTGCAGCCCACGTGGCGTAGGTGTAGCACAGTAATGCCAGGTGCTTGCAGTTCGATCGGTAACGTTCTCAAATCTTGGGCCAGGGTCCCTTTGATCTTCAGGCGCTATTTGAACTTGTGTGAAGAACACGCCTACTCTCAGAAACTTAGCACTAACTTTATGTTCCTTTTCCCCCTCCCTTTAATAAAGTTAGTCTTTTCATTTAAAATTGGACTTACCCAGTTGTTATAAAAGAACATTCATTGTTGAAAATCTCTAATAGACAGGTCTTCCTCTGGAACCACGTAAAACCTAGAAAGAAGTAAATTGACTCAATCAGAACTGTTGTACTTTAGACCCAATTCATAAAGGTGAAAAACGACTTGATATGTGTAAGACACGCGGCCGCTCCTGAGGTGCCCCCCCCCCCACAGGTTGGTGATCTGGCCGGGCTTCACCACGTCCATCCTGCAGTATGAGAACAACATCATGCTCTGCACCGACGTCAGCCACAAGGTCCTCCGCAGCGACACTGTGTTAGACCTCATGTTCAACCTGTACCATCAGACCGAAGAGCACAAGTTCCAGGAGCAAGTTTCTAAAGAGCTCATTGGTTTAATTGTTCTTACCAAGTAAGACTTCTTTTTAAAATGCAAACGCATCACTCTGTAAGTCTTAAGACTGGCTTTCTAGTCCTACAAAGTTAGGAGAGGGTACCATTTCCAGTGGAGGGGTGGGAATGGCAGGAAAGTGGAGCGATGTTTGTGAGCTCTCAAGATGAAGCTTTCGGGGAAAAGAACAAATACCTAATGACTTCTTTCCTTTCTAGTTTTCCTTTTACTTTCTAATAGTAATTTAGTCACTTCCCCGTCCATCCAGCATAGTCTTTAAGAAATTCTTTTCCGTTTTTCTTTCCATAACATTGCATATTCCTAAGTGCTTTGAAATTTCATTTTCTAGAGAGTACATACTGTCTAGGTAGTCTTCCTGTGCGATATTTCTGCCCATCTTAACCAAACACCACTGCATGCTATTGTCCCACAGGTATAACAACAAAACCTATCGAGTGGATGACATCGATTGGGACCAGAACCCAAAGAGCACGTTCAAGAAGGCAGACGGCTCGGAGGTCAGCTTCCTGGAGTACTACCAGAAGGTGAGACGGGAAGCCAGCGCGGCTTTCGGCCCGGTGTGGAGAGCTTGGGCCGGCTGGGGGGATCGGGGAGGTCCTAACGCCATGTGTTATACAGCCGTGTGGAAACACGTCCACCAGGCACAGTTCATTTTAGCTCCCGAGCCGATGAGAAGCTCCCTCTCCTGCTTCCTCGTTCGCAGAACTAAAGGTTACATCTGAAGTTCAGCTTGTGGAGGACGAACGGGAGGGTGCTAGGTGGTAAGCACTGCAGGTTGCCCAGCCCTCCCCTTATTCGAAGGCGCTTTTTCACCTCACCTGGGTGTGAGGTAAAGCTCTCCGAATCCCCAGCACGAGTCGTGCCCCGTCCGTGTGGGGGCTAAGTTGGAACTTGTTTGACACGCTGACCGTGCAGACAGGCTTGTTCCCTACGGGCGACACGAGCTCATCTTCTCACACGGGTTTTATACAGATTCATCTAGCCTTTGGCTCAGTGATCACTACACTGAAAAACAGACAGGCAAGTGAGGGCAAGAAAAGCAATGTCTGACTGGAAGAAAACAAGTGTTTATGTAGGGACACAGGCTGGCGTTGTAGCGTTCGGAGGTGAGCAGATCTGGGCCCTGAGTCCTTAGAAGGTCGGATTCCATTTGATAACTCGGTTAAAAGTGCAAGCAAAGTATTTCTAGAAAACATAGCAATGAAAATCTTAAAACTTATCTTTGAAGTGCTAAAATTTATCTCATTTTTTCTATTTTCTGTAGATCATTTCCTTTGTCTAAAAAGCTGGATGAATGAGTTATTATATGTTCACATTTTGTCTCAAAAGTGTACATCTGACTAGTGACTTAGTGACCCTTGAGGGGTAAATGCTGTGACCTGATCTGCTCTGAGACAAACACCAGGGGCCACTACGGACACTAGTGGGCGACTTTGCGAAGTCGCGTTAAGAACTGATCTTATTCTGGGCAAGATGAAGGTAGACGAGGGGTCAGCTTAGCTCAGTTTCTCGGCTGCTGTTTCCGCCTCTTTCCTCCTTGAGGATCCCAGCTGCATCTAACCTCCTCCTTCCGCATGTCAAGTTACTGTGAGGACTGAGTCTTAGTGTTTTTTCTGTGGTTTATTTCAATAATCGCTGTCGGGTGGGAGGGGTGGTGAATATCAACCCAGGACACGGGTGAAAGTTTGGTTTAAACCTGAACAGGGTCGGGGCGGTCTCCCTGTGACTAGGACTGAGTCTGACCTCCCAGTGTGGCTTCTGCGAGCGGCCTTTTAAGTGCTGACAAGCGTCCAGGTCCCGCCTCAGGCCCAGCCCGGCCGCCCGCTGTGACTCCCTACGTGTTCACTCGCTGGTGTCTCGTCTCTTTACGTTGAATATCTGACGATTCCAGATTCCTGGCTGCAGCCTGGCGTGTGTAGGCTCAACTGCGCCCTGATTCTGGGTGGCACGAAGATGCTGCCCAGGTGACCCACACTGGCCATGTCATCTTTCTGACCAGGCTCTGGCTCAGTCAGGGTACAGCCTGTACAGAATCGGGGTCTGTAGTGTACCCCTCCTGTGCCTCAAGCAGGCACGCAGGCCGTGGAGCGAGTGAACGGGTGAATGACAGGTCACTGAACCCTCGGCCCCCACATCCGTCTACCGGACCCTGTGTGACTGTCCAATCCTGCCAGGCCGCCTTCTGTCTGAAAGACCTCCATCCTTCTCTTCTGAGGGGGAGGCCCCATTGCTCTCACCTATCCAACTAGTCCCTCAGTTTTTTTCATCTCTCCCGCCTTCTGATCCATTTTCAAACTCACACAAATCCAATGTTACTTTCTTCTACCTAAAGAAGTCGAGAGGCTCTGCGTTGCTCTGTTGACTTGTTTATGCACATGGGTCTTTGTCCACCGACATGCTGAGTGAGTGGCCTGCCTGCTTGTTCGTCCCCGTCAGGCCCCTGCCCTCTGCCCCCACCTTAGCTAATCGCGGGCGCCCTCTGCCAGAAACCCTGCATGCTTCACTCTTGCTCTTAGATGTCAGCTCAGATTATTTCTGAAGGGACGACTTCGCTCACTGCCAGGGCAGATGAAGTGTCTAGCAGATGTGATTAATGGAAAGGGGGTGGGGTGAAATATTTGAAAGAATCAAGGCATTCTGAGGACTTCCCAGTAAGTGCAGTTGTAGTCATAAGTGACGGCATGGATTTTATAAAGATAAGAGCTGGGAAACAGAGCAGGAGACTTGAGGGAAGGGAAGGTCGTGGGCGGTCAGTTTTAAAAGAAAAAGGTCTGACAGTAACATTAAGCAAAAGTGAAACTGCTGGTTCTCAGACACAGGAAGGTGTTCAAAGGATTGGCAGGCTTTTGTTTGGGCCCTAAGAGGCTAGAAAGGGGGTCCCAACGTTCTGTAATCGAGCTAAGCATTTAAATTCCTTTGGGGGAAGACAGCGAGAGTCAGAGCAGTTCTGCAATCACTCTGTGTGTGTTGGCGCCCAAATAAATGTGTGAAGGAGGGTGACTGTGGGGCCCCCATTCAAGAAAATAGGTTGAATACAAGAGTTTGACATATTTTCTCGTCTAAAATAAGAAAATTAACGTTTTTCCTGGATGTCTGGAAAAGAGTTCAATACAGGACAAAGTCCAGAACAGGCTGGAATTCATGGTCTCTGGATTCAGGCAGCGGAGTGGGCAGGAGCTTGTCAGATACCAGGAATAAGGACTGGACAGAGGAGATGGCCGTGATGATACTACTCTCTTGTGTGTTTAGTGGAGACGTGATGTTTTTAAGGAAAAAGAGCAAGTGAATCAGGATGTCACTTGGGGACGCAGGGGCGGATCAGAATGAGGGTCTTAAAGACCCTCAGGGCCACGAGCTCGAGAAGCCGGTGACGGCTCTACAACTGCAGAGCTGAGCGCAGGCCAGAGAGCGTCTCATGCGCACAGCAAGTCACGGGCATCGGCGTTTGCTGTGTTTTTACAAAGTGTGCAAACTTGCCTTAGACAACGGTGGCACGTGGGAACCTTAAGATGGGGAATCTTAATACTCTGAAACCGAAATTCACCTTTAGTGTGTCACTCTGTAAAAGCTTCCTGCTGAAAACTGCCGCATGCATGCAAACCGCCCTTCCCACATTTATTCTTAGAACAGAGACCCTCACAGCTGGTTCTCACTGTGATGCCAGTGGGTGCAGAGGAATCCCGCCGTGGTGAAGACCTGAGTTACACAGGCTCCTTCTTATGAATCAAGAAATCAAAAAAATGAAGCGAACAGAACTGTGACGAACAGTCAAAACTTAGAGCCTTACTGACCTTGGCCGTCGGAGTTTCTAGGAAAGGGGCTCAGGAAGGCGCATAACTCGCCACCTGCTCTAGTGGGGTTCACACTGCATTTGTGAAGCCAGCCTTGCTCTCCATAACATCAGTCGGAATTGACGCAACTGACCGTTCTGCCCACGGACGTGTTACCAAAGGCATTTACTGTCAACAGTGACGCCTTTCTCCTCTCGAACAGCAATATAACCAGGAAATCACCGACCTGAAACAGCCGGTGCTGGTGAGTCAGCCCAAGCGGAGGAGGGGCCCCGGGGGCAGCCTGCCCGGCCCGGCCATGCTCATCCCGGAGCTCTGCTACCTCACAGGTAGGCACCCGACGGGCCGCCCGCCGCTCCGTCTCAGCAGGCGCTGGAAGCTGCTTGACAGCCGCCCTCCGCCCCCCAAAACCCTCAGAGCTGGAATCCTTTCTCTGTCACCAGCCCACACGTCACTCACAGAGTGTTCCCTTCAACAGACACCTTGAAACGCTTTCCTTAAAGGGCTCACGGACAAAATGCGGAACGATTTCAATGTGATGAAGGACCTGGCGGCCCACACGCGGCTGACCCCCGAGCAGCGGCAGCGCGAGGTGGGCCGGCTCATCGACTACATCCATAGGTGAGTGGGCTCAGCTGTGTGGCGCGGGCGCGGCGGGGGCATGTGTGGGGGCGCGGTGCTTCCTTCTGTCCCCATGAGGCTGCCGTGTGCCAGAGAATAGGACCCTGAGCCTTGGCAGCCAGGCCTTTGATTCTTCTTGTAGAAAAAGGTAACAAAACGAAAGTGAAATGTTTGGGGGCAAATCGATTTTCTGTCACTTATAACATGAGGAAGAGATAGCTTGGGCATCAGCATTTTAAATGAAAGGCTGTCGTGAGGGGAACATAGATGGGGTGACAGAAAGGGGCTGTGCCCGGGGTCCCCAGAGTGGTCCCGGGACTCGGGCCCGAGGGACACGGGAGTTTGCTGCAGCCGGGGCGGACACTGTGCAGGCCCCTGTGCTGTCTGCTCACGTGTGGCGCCTGCTGAACATGTTCACAGAGACGACAACGTGCAGAGGGAGCTTCGGGACTGGGGTCTGAGCTTCGACTCCAACTTGCTGTCCTTCTCAGGAAGAATCTTGCAAGCAGAAAAGATTCACCAAGGTGGAAAAACAGTAAGGCCCTTTGTAAAGTTGCCAGTCCTGTGGGATTCGGGTCAGACCCCCAGAAAGCGAGCAGAGCGCCCTCGCCAGGCCAGCACAGCTCTCAGCTCCCGTTCTCCCCTCCTCCTCGGCCATCTGCCAGCAAAAGGCATGGGGGCGGGGGGGGGGGGGGGGGGGGGGGGGGGGGGGGGGACTGCCCCAGGGAGCGGGCGGGGGGCCACAGAATTAATCATCTGCAGCAAAATGGTGGCATAAATGTCTTCAGTAACCTGAGCGGCTTCAGGTGTAGCCGGGGATTCTGCCTCATCGGGCTGCTCTTTTGTCTGCCGCCACAGTGACCTTTTATGTGGGAAACACGTTCTTTGGCTTCCTTTTTGCCTGGACAATTTGTTTGTTAGGACATATGTTAAACAGTGTGGTGCCTTTTCTATTTTACCTTCAGAAAAGGAACGCGGCTGTTCTAAAGGTGCCTGAAGCTGCTTCACGGGGCGCCCCCCCCCCCCCCCCCCCCCGCCTGCTGCTGAGTGTCCTCAGTAGTGGCCTTGCTGTGCAGGCGGGCTGTTTACCTGCAGTTCTTTTCTTATCCCGGGTAGAAATAATAAAAACGTACGCCCGTCTGAGGGCTGTCGGGAGGTAGGAGGACATGTAAGAAGCACCACAGTTCCCTCCACAATGCGTGTCCCTAGGTCGCTGGGCCCTGATGCTATGTCACCTTCTGCCCGGCTGTCCCAGCTTTCCCCGTTTAGTCAAGCCGCTTCCCTTTCAAAGCCGAACCTTCTTGTACCTTTGTCATGAGGAAAGTAATACCTGTCTTCATAAGATTCTGGAAGAGATGAAGGAGAATGCAGCTACAGCACTCAGGGGTCCCTGGTGTCAGCAGCCACTTGGGTGGCCGCAGTAGACGTGAGTGCCATCCTCCTCTGCACACACTTTGTCTCTTTCTCCCTCCGAGGGCACTCTGCCCGTCACTGCAGCCCCAGTGTCAGAGGGGCCCACTGAGGTCCCCCATGTCAGGGGGGGCCTTACTGACGACGCTTTGGCTTTCTCATGGGAACGCACACGGAACTGTGTCTAACTTTCTTGCAGTTTGATTACAACCCCCAGTTTGCAGATTGGTCGAAGGAGACAAGAGGGGCACCACTGATTAGTGTGAAGCCACTTGACAACTGGCTGCTGGTCTACACTCGGAGAAACTATGAAGCGGCCAACTCACTGATCCAGAGCCTGTTTAAAGTGACGCCAGCCATGGGCATACAGATGAAAAAGGCCATCATGTGAGTTTGCCACGTCACTTCTCCCCGATAATGAGCAGTCATTTGGAGGGTGTGGGGACTCAGGAGTGATAAGAGAACTAAAAACTCGATTATCTTCAGGGTGTGGTACAGCTCCACCTGGCGTGGACACAGACGGATTTCAGTAACTGGGAAAGCGCGGGAGAGCTGGCAGGGCTTCTCAAGGTCCTGCTCTCCTGTGGGACAGACAGCGCCGTCCCAGGGGCTACTCTGGGTGTCTGTGTCACATCTCACCTGGAAGTGCTGTCTGCACCACAGCCTGCAGGGGCTTTTTAACAGACGGTGCATTTGTCGCCCCGTTCTCTGACTGTGGATTGCATATTTCCATGCTAGGATCGAAGTGGATGATAGAACCGAAGCCTATTTAAGAGTCTTACAGCAGAAGGTTACATCAGATACCCAGATAGTAAGTAGCTAATTGACCCACAGGCGGTGGTCCTGGAAGGCTTGATTTAAAAGGGGCATCTGTAAATCTCAGAACTTGAGTTCATTTTCCAAATATTATAATTAGTTCACAGCTGGCCACAGAATATATTTACTTCATACAGTAGCTATGTTCTTGCCGGCTCTAGTTGTGTGCCGTGGAGCTTGTGCACTGCGAAGGTGGGGAAGGGACAGGAAAACAAAGCCGCCTTAAATTTATTTGGACTCAATGGCTTTAATTCTTCTAGAAGATGGGGGAAACAGAAAGGCCCAAATGTAAACATCAGCGCTGTTATCCAGCATGCAGTGTAAGTGAGAGGCAACAGCTCTCACGATAAGGTTTGCGTGGTACTTTAACTCCGAAATGAACTGGCTTCATGTAGTAGCTGTTTTAGCCCTTCATCTCGTATGCACACGCCAAGGCAGGTCACTGCACATTGTCAGGAATAAAGGAGACACCCAGGACGGGAAGACTAATTGGTTGGGGGCTGTAGAGAAGGAAGACAGTAATCTGGGAATAAACTGGAGAACACAGCAGTGAGAGTCTGGAACGTTCCTAAACTTGGAGGTCCAGGATTTGGGCAGCAGTGCATGGGTCAGTTTGTTCTCCTGCTTTACTGAGATGTAATTGACTGTAACTTGTATGATGATTTGGTACACATTATCTATTGTGAACTGTTGATTTGATACATGTACCTATTGCGAACTGATGATTTAATACATGTATCTATTGCGAACTGTTGATTTGATACATGTATCTATTGCGAACTGTTGATTTGATACACATATCTATTGCGAACTGTTGATTTGATACACGTATCTATTGCGAACTGTTGATTTGATACACGTATCTATTGGGAACTGATGATTTGATACATGTATCTATTGCGAACTGTTGATTTGATATGTGTATTTATTGTAAACTGATGGCCACAACAGCATCAACTAACACCTCCTTCACCTGACATAGAGCTGTGTGTGTGTGTGTGTGTAGAACATTCCAGCCGCTCTTCAGCAGCTCTCAGTACCAGTACATTCCACAGGATTGGTGACTGACTACCATGCTGGCGGTGAGACGCCCACAACTTACTCAGCTTATGCCTGGAATTTGTGCCTGTGGACCAACACCTCCCCATTTCAGGCAGGGCTGTATTTAGAAGTGGCATGCCACTTTGTTTCCCAAATTGTCCATGGACGTCCTGGGACATTTCAATTTGATCAGATTCTCAAGCCAGAGCCTTCAAAGTTTAGTACCCACCTGGTACTAGAGCATATTTAAGTCCCCTAGTTTTCCTGGTATTCCGTTTTAGGTGGTTTGCTTACCACGATTTCTTTGTTAGCATCAATCACTGAGCTGAATGTGATAAGCAGTATCTAAAAGCTCATGTCACACTCGCTGTATGGCGGACACAAGTAGTAAAATAAATGACTGTGTTCGTCATTTACATCTCACAGCGGGTGGGTCTGGTTTCCTTTGTCTTCCTTGAACTTAATCATCAGTTTCCTAATTCCTTGTTTGTTTTCAGGTCGTCTGTCTGTTGTCGAGTAATCGGAAAGACAAATATGATGCTATTAAAAAGTACTTATGTACCGACTGCCCCACCCCCAGTCAGTGTGTGGTGGCCCGAACCCTAGGCAAACAGCAGACGGTCATGGCCATCGCCACGAAGATCGCCCTGCAAATGAACTGCAAGATGGGCGGGGAGCTCTGGAGGGTGGACATGCCTGTGAGTGCCAGCTAATTGGGGGGTATGTTTCAGTGGTTTAAGCAAAGCGGGTTGACTGTGCACTCTGCCGGCGGCATAGTGCTGTCGCTGACACCCAGCACTGTTGTGACAGCTGAAGCTGGCCATGATTGTCGGGATTGACTGTTACCACGACACCACAGCCGGCCGGAGGTCCATCGCAGGGTTTGTTGCAAGCATCAATGAAGGGATGACCCGGTGAGTGACACAAGTGCTAAACATGGCAGCCGGGCAGAGTCCAGGGGCTGGTGTCTGGGGGCCGGGAGGTACCAGCACTGTGCTGATTCCTTATTTTCAACCTGCTGATTTCTCTGACATTGGATCCAGCCCAAAGTGTAGGAAAGAAAACTGATTATTAGCTCTTCCCAATATTCCCTTTCTTTACTGTCTCTCTATTTCAGGTTATTTTACTATTATTTGTATTCCATGGGTGGGTGGGGGCACATCTTGTTAAATATGACCTTCTCTAGAAGCTTCTTTGTTTAATACATTTTATTGATGATTGAAATGTAATTTCAAGTTTTCACATTGACTTTATTTTAGAAAACCCACTTCCGTTTACCTAGTCACTTCTATTTCAACACAGTGAAATTATTTTTTAGTGTCTTGATTAGAACTAAGAGAATTGTCAAGAATAGGGGAGAATGAAAATTGGAGGTATATCGATGTGTTGGCATCACTAATGGGCATATTTCCAGGCTTTTTATCCTTTAGGAGAGTGAAATGTGTGACACATGGCTTCTCAGGGCTTTGGCAGCAGAGTGTGCTTCTGTGTTGTGGATATGGGAGCCCAGGTGGCACTGTGGGTGGCACGGCTTACATTTTATTTTCTCCTCAGTAGTGGAACAATAACATTGATTTATAATAAAAGAAACTGAGTTTGTGGAGTTTATAAAGGATTTACTGCATCTTCTCCCTTCTGTTTGGGCTCAGAAAGTATTTGGAGATATTAGCAGGTATCTTAGGGAGGTCAAAGGTCATTCATTACTAAGAGTGAGAGAATTATGGAGTAATCCAAAGGCAGGATGGCTAGACGGGCATTCTCACCGCAGCTGTGTTTTCTCTCTGAGTAGCTGGTTCTCTCGCTGTGTGTTTCAAGACAGAGGACAGGAGCTGGTGGACGGGCTCAAGGTCTGCCTGCAAGGTTAGTGTCCTGCGCTTGCGCTCTGGTGCTGCAACTGTTAGTGGAAGGTGTGCCCAGATTGTGGTGGGGGCACTGTGGGCAGTGTGTGGTGTGCGGGTGTGTCAGCTGTGGGCAGTGGGCGGTGGGCGGGGAGGTGTTAGCCATGGGCGGTGTGGGGGGGGTGTCAGCCGTGGGCGGTGGGCTGGGGGGGTCGGCCGTGTGTGGTGGGCGGCGGGGGGGTCAGCCGTGGGCGGGGAGGGGTCAGCTGTAGGGAGGGGTGTCTGCCGTGGGTGGTGTGTGGTGTATGTGTGCCAGCCCATGTCCCGCCCCCTCGCAGCGGCCCTGCGAGCCTGGAACAGCTGTAATACCTACATGCCCAGCCGTATCATCGTGTACCGGGACGGTGTGGGTGACGGGCAGCTGAAGACGCTGGTCAGCTACGAGGTACCACAGTTCCTGGACTGCCTCAAGTCCATGGGCAGGGGCTACAGGTGAGTGGCACGGCCCGGGCGCTGGGTCCGCAGGGCCACCCCCAGTGCTGGCTCAGTGTCGAGGAGGAGGAGAGCCAGAAGCTGACCTGCTGGGTGCGGGAAGTGGGGTCATGGTGCAGGCGAGGCTGTGGGCGTCCCCCTGCGGCCCTCGCTTACCGCCGCCTGGAGTGCAGGCCCTGAGGCCCTGCCTGTGGGCCCTGTGGGCACAGGGCTGCTGAGTCAGGCCGTCCCAGTCGTCTTACCGTCCTCGTCCTCGGCACAGTGGGCACTGGCTTCACTGCTCTGCGCATGCGACTGGGCCTGTCCTCCTCCATGGGGAAGGTGGGGGTACACATCCCCTGGGGAGCCGCTGCGCACAGCAAGGCCTCCTTCGAAACCCATGCAGGTTTCTGTCTCCTGTGCTCTCCCCCAGACGTCACTGGCCCTGCCTTTGGGCAGCCAAATGCCTCCCACCTCACGCTAGCTGATTCCATAAGTGACACTGCTTAACGTGCGCTGGTTCTCTCGCCCCGGTGGGCGTGGGTGGAGGTCCAGGACTGTGGTACCAAGAGCTCAGCGCCTGGCCCGTGAGGGCTGCTGGGCTGGTTCCCAAGGACACACAGGAAGCCGCCAGGCTGGCTGGTGCATGCCTGCCCATGCACACTTCAGCGCTGGTGCTTCTGCCAGACCTTCGCGGCACACTTGGCCCCACTGGAGACATGGGGGCTTGGAAAGCTGCACCCATCCGGGCCCAGCGTGGTTTCTGTGGCCTGTGGCTGAGCACTGAGAACGGGCTCCAGGCTGGTCTGCTCTGGGCTCCCTGCTGGAGACCTGGTCTAAGCATTGGCCCTGCTCGTCCCCAACAGCGCCATTATGACGCTGGCAAATTCTCAGAGCAAGTCAGGGGTGTCACCTCTTGAAGTAATTGTGTTTTGGGTTAAAATGCTAGTAACCCAAAAACTGCTAGTAGCCGTTTTTAGTATTTTGGAAATGAAGGTTAGCGTTCTCTCCTACCCCTAAAACTCCTTTAACACTGTATTTTCTCATGACTGCGTTGTTTCACATTCTCCTCTGACTTCAGTATCTGTCCACGGCAGGTGTGTGTGTGTGTGTGTGTGTGTGTGGGGTGGGGAGCAGAGAAGGTTCTAGAAAGCACTGCTGCTTGCTAGTCTTTTTAACTGTCTGCTACTGTCGCGCTCTGCAGTTTGTTTAGGTGAAACACCTCCCTGTCCCGTGCTGCGCGCCAGTCCCGTGAGGGAGCACAGCTGGGCCTCTCCCATTTGGGCCTTGTCTGACCGCGTGTGTGGACAGCACACTGTGCATGGCCTGCCCGCTCCACGCTGTGCGTGGAGAGTGGGTTTGTGCTCGCAGAACAAGCCCCCGAGTGGGGAGGGCACAGGACCGGCCGAGGACGCAGCATGATAGTCACCATGTGGTCAGCGCGTGCCAGCACCGTGTGCCTCCTTTCCCCCTCTGACGGTCCACACGCTGGGTCTGAATTCAACTGTGAGATGTGGCTAGAAAAGTGTGTGGACATTACTCAGGCCGACTGCACACCGCCCTCGAGAGCCGCAGGGACAGCACAGGGACGCTGCACGTTCACTAGGGGACTGTTTAGTCTGGACTCAGGGAAGCCAACTGAGGACTTGACGTAAGGATTGGCGGCTGACGTGTGGGGGCTGCGGGGTGAGTGAGCGGTGACCCCCCCCATGCACTGTGAACCAGTAACCGAGAGGCTGGAAGTCGGACGTGGAGACCACTCGAAGGGGCCTTCCTAGCAATGGTTTCCAAGTAATACCTCCTTCTCCACACAGTAGGAAATGCGCACTGACGTGTTTCGCACTGTGCACTTTGCAGACGGGCCGGGCTTAAATCTCCATGTGACAGACACAGAATGTCCCGTCTGCTGAGCACGTCTGCGTGGCCTGTGTCACGGCACGTGCACAGACCGCTGTTTCCCACCCACAGCTATTCCTCGTGCTTTAGTCCAGGGCCTTACAAGTCATGGGGCTTCCCTCACAGCCTGGAGCTGATGTGTCGAGGAGGTGGGGGGGGGGGTTTCTTTTTAAATGGAGTACACGAGGTCTGACACTTAAGTTCACGAACTTGCTGCAACCATGTTGCTCACCTTTTTTGACATCAGAGGGATTATTCATTATGAATTTGTACCAACTGGACACACAGTTAACCAAGTTTACTATTTGGAAGTGCTGAAAAGGCTGCGTGAAAAAGTTAGACGACCAAACTTTTCGCCAACAATTCATGGCTCTTGCATCACGACAATGCACCAGCTTACACGGCGCTGTCTGTGAGGGAGTTTTTAGCCAGTAAACAAACAGCTGTATTGGAACACCCTCCCTACTCACCTGATCTGACCCCCAATGACTCCTTTCTTTACCCAAAGATAAAGGAAATATTGAAAGGAAGACATTTTGATGACATTCAGGACATCAAGGGTAATATGATGACAGCTCTGATGGCCATTCCAGAAAAAGAGTTCCAAAATTGCTTTAAAGGGTGGACTAGGCACTGAGGTCGGTGCATAGCTTCCCAGGGGAGAACTTTGAAAGTGACTGTAGTGATATTCAGCAATGAGGTATGGAGCACCTTTTGTAGAATGAATTC
The DNA here is from genome assembly GCF_964194185.1 of Rhinolophus hipposideros. NCBI lineage: Eukaryota > Metazoa > Chordata > Mammalia > Chiroptera > Rhinolophidae > Rhinolophus > Rhinolophus hipposideros. Next base: position 1,197,169 of record NC_138070.1, on the reverse strand, counting down.
GCGACCTTCATTGTCAGCCTCATATACAGCCAGAATGGTTTATCACATGAAAATAAGATGACTGAATGTAACATTCCTCCTCCTCTTTAAGCCCAAGACTAACAGTGATCGTGGTGAAGAAACGTGTGAATGCCAGGTTTTTTGCTCAGTCTGGAGGAAGACTTCAGAACCCACTTCCGGGCACAGTCATTGATGTGGAGGTGACCCGGCCAGAATGGTAAGTCCTGATTGGCCGAAGGTGCTTCTCTGGCTCTGCATGGCCCGTACCCATCAGCTCAGCATGGGGACTGTGTTCTGAGCTGTTTCTTGTAAGTACTGCAGTCTTCAGCCAGTGAGACCTATAGATGATGACAAAGCCATGCTCCATGAGCTCGTTCCCTGGGCGGTGTTTCACGGGGGCAGGCTGTGGGTGTGTGGCATTAATTATCCACACACAGGTGAAGAGCTGCGGCTCAACCCTGCATGTACTTGCTGGTTTTTCTACATGTGTAACGTTGTCCACAGATTCTTGTTTTCTAATCAGAATTTTTAGATCAGTAACACACTTAGTTCTCCAAAGGTCAGAAAGCTTCGTCTGCTGAGAAAAGTGGCTTCTGATTAAACAAAGCCTTTTCTGTAACTTGGAGCTCCAGTCTGCTAGGAGAAAATAACCCACTGGGACATTGGGGCACACTCGTGGGCACCAGTGTGGTGGGCACTAGTGGTCATGTTCATGCCCTCCTCCTGAGAGCGAGCGTCAGGATGATTTCCACTCTCTGGGGGTGTGGTTGGGAGGGAAGCTTTCCACACAGGCCCCTTTCATCAGGAGGCAGTGCCGTCCACCTGCAGAGTGTGTGGGGGGCACTTTTACTGGGGGGCCTGGGGAATGAGCCCTCCCCACACTTGTTTTAGAGACCAATGATAATACCGATTTTGGTTCCACTTAGCTGTGTGACGGTGGGTGAAATACATATTCTGGGGTGCACTGCCTTGCATGTGTGTCTTTTTCTCAGGCAGTTGTTAGTCACGGCAGAGCTTCTGACTGACGGAACAGACGGCCCGGGCAGCGCCTCGTGGGGGCACTTCCTCCAGCAAGCGCGCGACCCTGGCCTGAGGGCATAGTCAGCTCCCACAGGCGGCTCAGACCGAGTCAAATGAGGCAGTGTAGGAATGCCTTCTGTCCCGGACGCTGCGGAACGTGCCGGCTGCTGGGGCTCTTCGGGCACCTGGAGAAGCCAGGCCCTCACGTGGCCAGCGCTTGGAATGTCGGTCCGGCGAGTCACTTAATGTTTCCTGTGAAGCCTGCACGTGCTGCGCTCAGATGGGTCTCTATCCGCCTCCAGTGCAGCGGGCAGCCCGGGCACAGTGAGCCCCCACCGTCCCCGGCCCCCATGCCAGCCCTCTGCCTCGTGTCTCCTGGCTACCAAGTGACATTTAGTAGCTCCGTAGTCAGGCTCCCTGGTGTTTGTTTTGCCATTTGAGCCCTGTGCTACTTCTCCTTACATTCTGTCATGTTCTCTGCCTCTCGGATTTGTTCTAAATCCGTAACGGTTACAATTAGTTAAGTAGCAGTGGGAACAGCTGGCCGGGCGACGGTCCTGTGGCACAAGTGTGCTTGGGGAGGGCCGTGCCAGGGCTGGGCCTCTGCCAGTCCCCCCGGGGGCTCGGGGCCTCTGGGTGCTCAGCACCTCCCTGGCTGTGCACGTGGGAGTTGGGACAGGTGGTGCGTGTACGGAGCAGCCTGTCACGTGTCTGGAATGCCATAGGCTCCGTGACGAGTACTGACGTGAAAGCAGCTTTCACACGCGCACCGCCCTGAGTGGGTCACGGTGCATCTCTGGACCCCACGGGAGCACTGTCCTGAGGAGTTAGGTCACGTTAGTCCCCGAGACCTTTGCGGTGTCAGAAACTTGCTTCGTCTTGCTTCCAGCGTTCACAGAGGTAGGCCTCACGAGTTTGCCGTCTGGCTTTGCTCTGTAATTCCAGGTATGACTTTTTTATCGTGAGCCAGGCAGTGAGAAGTGGCAGTGTCTCTCCCACCCACTATAACGTCATCTACGACAGCAGTGGCCTGAAGCCAGACCACATCCAGAGGCTAACGTACAAGCTCTGTCACGTCTATTATAATTGGCCAGTGAGTATCCTTATACATCATGAGTCACTTTACAGATGGAATTGCGGTGTTTCCAGAGGCTTCTGTAGTTAATACCGAGCTTTAGAGAAAAGGAGACGTCGAGTAACAGAACCTTGTTTTCTTCCACTAAAGGGAGTCATTCGTGTGCCTGCTCCGTGCCAGTATGCGCACAAGCTGGCTTTCCTGGTGGGCCAGAGCATCCACAGGGAGCCGAACCTGTCCCTCTCCAACCGTCTGTACTACCTGTGACCTGCGGCGGGGGCCAGAGGGAGGGCCGCTTTGCTTTTTGAAAGTATAACTTTGGGATTTTTTTTTCAAGCTTATTTTTTTAACATTACCTTTCTAAATGAAACTGGGGAAGGGAATTAGGAAATGTAATACTGCTATTAACTTATTTTATAGGTAAAATTTAAGATTTTATATTTTATCTTGTTTGCTTCTCATAAATACACTGTGAAGATTTTTTTGTTTTTGTTGGAAAATATGGGTAAGATTCTTTGTTCTAAACAGACTCTGTTAAGCTATTTGAAAAGCGGGGATTTACTTGAAAAATCCTTTCATGAGTGAGACCTACTTGTGAACCTATATTAACCTTTTGAAGTATTTCTTTTGAATTTAAAGGAGAAAACCCATAAAGTGGGAGGCTTGGTCCAGTTGTGAGCTTGGGTTTTATTTGGGTATCTCATAGCTCCTATTTTAAAGACAAAAGCCACCATTAAAGAACCGATAGACGGCGTAGGGACCAGGGAGAAGTATGCTCAGTTTTTCACTTTGGGGCTAAGTGGTATGGGGGTTAACAAAAGGTAGTTGAAAAGTTTTAAATTTCTGTCCAAAGAAACATTTTAAGACTTGTTAACAAGAGGCCAGTAGCCTATATTAACATTACTATTTATTTTGTTTTTCAACTGGGAATCGTTCTATTTGTTATCAAATAAAATTGAAGTGACTGTCACTTTACTTGAATGACAGTGTAGTTTTTGCTTTTGCTGACAGCATATGCGTTTTTCTCCATTTATGTGTTTTTTACACTGTGGGAGCACACACTCAGTCAAAAGGGCTCACAGCTGAATTGGCACCATGTTTGACGCTCATGTCCGAGTAGACGTGTCCGAGTAGCACTCCCGTGTGCAGTGTTAGAAGTCTGAGACTGGGTCCCGGAGCTGTAAGGAGACGCAGGCTGGGCAGGCGGTGCTGTTGTGAAGCTGGTCATTGGAATGAATTCACAGCAACATGCTGGTAGGACTTTTCAGGACATTTCGCAGAGTAGGCTTCAAGTTGATGAGTAATTGTGTCATGAGAACTCCCTTAAATGTCGCTCCTGAGGAACGAGTGGAAACTCTGCGGAGGGCACACAAGCACAGGAGCGCTAAGCTGCTCTTATATTGTACTCGGTCAGGCAGAATTAATGCCTGTAGGTCCAGCCTTCCTCACGCATTATGAATGAAAACCGTTTGTTTCCTTTCAGTTCTTGAAGCTCCTAACTGTTGTTAACCCGGCTCTTGGCATTAGCTGTTTCTAAACCTGTTTGATTTCTAAAGATCAGAAGAAAAGGAACACAGAGGACTGAAGTTCCAGAAGAATGCCAGGAAAGACACACTAGAGGAAAGGGCCGCAGTGCTGGGGGAATCAGTCTGGGCGATTCGGGCAGTGATTTGTAGTCACGCAGTTGCATGGCTAGTCAGTAACTTGGGTCGTTAAAGCCTCGTTCTTAGCACATTGTAAATGATCCCTTCTAGTTGAAAGGCTTTAATGTCATCAAACCACCAAGTTGGTAATTGTGGTAATTCTGGGAAAGCGGCAGTAGTCGATACACGCCCTGTATCAGACTGGTCCCAAGGAACACAATGCCTGTTCAGGTCACGTTCCGCCAAGAGGGGTGTGACCGGCTGTGTCACTTAGCCTAGGCCGCAGGGCCCCGGTGGAGCCTGGCACACATCCCAGACTGCTGGGCTCCTGCCAGACCCACGACGGCGACCGAGAGGAGGCCAGGTGAGCTATCGCCCAGCACAGGTAGTTGGCCCGGCACTTGGGCAAATGCAGGTGCACAGGCACGTGGCCTCAAGTAGATGAAGTGACAGAGTGACTGACACAGGATCCGTCTTCCTCTGCTTAGGTTTTAATCACGCGCCCTGGGGGGACAGGCTGGTCAGAGGACCGAGGTTCACGTCCCAGCCTCCCCAGTGGAGGGAGCGGTGCTTGTGGCAAGACCCCACTGTCTTCTGCAGGTCCTGAACCCACGGCCCGCGGCCCTGGTCGGGGGGCCTGCCACGCACGGCACCAGGGGGTGTTGGGTAAGGGGGGGCCCGTCAGGGAGTTGGTAAGAATTGGTCCCCAAGGAAGACAGGGTGTTACAGCGCATGGCGCCCCCAGTGGACGTTGCTCTGCTTGTTAAAGGCACGTCAGCATGGCTGACGATGGGACAAGGACAGCAGAGCTCTGTGAGGGACCTTTTCAGAGAGCGAGCACACCCGCCCCGTCCCGCTGCTTCCTGAGGACAAGAAAAGGCCCCCTGTGCTGTGTGGGCCCCCATGCAGGAGGCCTGACTGCGGGCGGGCGTCTCTCCCCCCACCCCCCGTGCCTGCCCCTGGACCCGGCGGACTTACCACAGTGCAGGGCTCCATGGCACCCTCATCGTTCACACCTATCCCCATGCCCCTCGGCTGCCCTGACACCCGCTCTACCCAACACTTACCGGTGTCTTCTGGAACCCAAGGTCATGCATCAGCGACCCCTTGTTTGACGGGTCCCGTACCTGCTTGCTTTAGCACGCTGGCTTTCTCCCGGGACACTTCTGCTTTCGAGTGGCCCCCGTCTCCCACACCTCGTCCTCCGGGTCTGAGGTGGGGCAGGTGTCTTCCTGGTTCTGCAATGACACTTCCAGACCCCCTCCCCACCCTCCGCCCGCCCAACACACGGCTGACCCCACACAGCACCCGGTCCCCTCCCTCCTGTCGTCCTGAACACCGGCCTCACATTCCTCCATGAGGATTCTGGCTCTGGCCTCGCTCACGCCATCCGGGGCACTTTGTCCCAAATCCCATCTAAAGCACCGCAGTCACACTGGGCCGGTGCAGGCCACCTGCTTGCCTGTCCCAGGCCTCACTGCCACACGCTGGACTCACGCACAGTCGGGGTGCTGCCCGCAGGCCCATCTGGCCCCCAGCTTCCCTATCGCCCCCTCGCGGCGGCCCAGAACCCTGCTGGTGTTGGCTGAGACGTGGCCATGTCCCGCCCCCCCCCCCAGTGCTGTGGCCCCCGCACAGGACGCCTGTCCGGACGTGGCTCTAGGACCACACCGCTCACTATCTGGCACCGGGTTCGTCCCCAGCAGCCTGCGGGCCTGCTGTTCTATTTCCATCTGAAAACCCAAAAGCCTCTTGGGCCCCATGGCCCCTGCAGCTGCACTTGTTTCTCTTCCCTTAAACCATCATTCCAGCCCGGCCTGTCCCTGCCTGAGCTCCCCGCCCACCAGGCCTGCGTCCAGTGCACGGCTGTGCCCCGGGCTGGCAGGAAAGCGCTGAGGAGGGGCAGTCCCGGCCTCAGGGTCTCAGGGTGGCAGGGCAGGCCCTGTGCTCCTGGTCCCGGCCTGGAGACGGCCCCGCAGGAAGGCACGGCCCACAGGGCGGGTCCTGGGCCCCTGCAGCTCTCACAATGGACTCCTTTCCCATCGGCCAGGGCGCAAGCTTGGGGCGGTGGTGGAGATGCCTCTTTCCACACAGCAGGGGCCTGTGAGCGCCCATCTCGTTCCCTCTCACCCCGCTTACAGGCCACTGCTTCCTACTGTTTGGAACGGACTTCACTGAGGTGTAATTTACATGTAAGCGAATCCAATGGATGAGTCTGAGAAACTCAGACACGCCTGATCTAGTTAGCTAGATCGCTCAGCGGTTACCATGTTCTCAGTGAACAGGTCTTAGACAGGTCTTGTTAAATTTGTCCGTTTCGTGGTTTGGATGCTAACGTAACTAATTACCTATTTTCATTTTGTCATTATGTCACATAGAGCTGTATTTTGTTCCTAATTGTTCTTGCTGGCTTATAGAAATACAGCTGGTTGTTGCTTGCTGACCTTGTACCTTGTCACCTTGCCACCTTGCCACAGCCACAAGCAGCTCGAATAGCAGGGATCCCTGAGCCTTTTCCATAGTCACGTCATGTCTTCCTTTCCCAAGGCTCTAGCTTTTCTTTTCCTTTTCTCTCCTTATCGCGCTGGCTCGGAACCCAGCTCCAGGACACCCTATGCTGTTTCTGAGGGAAGGGGAATGGCTGGTGGCTGGTCGGCACCGCGAAGGGTGGTGATGGCGGTTAACTCTGCCAGGCGGAGCTGACTTCCTTTCTTTTCCTGGTTTCCTGAACAGGCGTTGAGTTTTGTCCAGTGCTTTTTCTGCATCTATTGAAATGATCAGCTCTTTGCTCACTTGTTCTGTTAGTACAGTAAAATACATTGGTTTTTTTTTTCTTTTCAGAATGTTAAACCAACCTTCATTCCTGGAATGAACCATAGTTGGGCCTTGTGTGTCCTCTTCTATATATATTGCTGGCTTAAATCTGCTAATATTTGAACGATTTTTAAAAACTTTCTGTTCATGATGCTATTGCTCTGCTGTTTTCCTGTGATGTCTGACTGGTTTTGGTGTCAGGATAGTGCTGACCTCCTAAGTTTGGGCCTTTTTCTTCTCTTTTCTGGAAGAATTTATATATAGTTGGCATTGTATATTCCTTGCGTGTTTAGTGGTATTCACCAAAGCTGAGTCCAGCTTGTTACTGCGTTGTGTTTTGTTGGGAAATTTGTAAATGTTTTCAAAAAATTTACAGAAACATTAGTCCCTACTACGTCTGCTGATTTTTTTTTAAAGAAATTGTCATAAGCTTATTTTTTATTATGATAAAGTGTATGTAACATAAAATTTACTATTTCAGCCACTTTTAAGTGTGTGGTGGCGTCAAGTATATTCAGGCTATTGTGTAGACTTTAATTTCTTACATCAGAATTTCTTATAAACAGGAATTTTTAAACAATTTAAAACATTCCATTTAATCTGGCATTTGTTTTTCTTGTTGTTTTGTTTTGCTTTTACATTACATTTACGCTGCAGAATTTGTTCCCCTGCATGCCTCGGACTTTGTACCCTTTGCCTATCATCTGCCCTCCCCGAGCCCTGGCTGCCGCCCCCCACCCTGCTTGTCCGGGTCTAGTTTCAGGTCCCTCGTGGAAGTGAGCGTCTCTGTCATCACTTCCTGTGTAAGTGCAGCAGGTGACAACCTCTCCAAGCATGAATGACATCAGGGAGCAGCTGTGATAGTTCCATAGCTTTGCACTTGAATTATATTTTCATCTTGCCATAAGCACGCTGGTTTTACCTCTTAATAGAACAAACCCTGTTATTTAGAGAATTTTAAAATAATTAAGGACTGTAGGAAAAGTCCTCGCGTTTGGGGAGATGGCTCACATCTGCTGCATTTCATTGGCTTAGCTCTGTTCAGACCATTTGAATTGTCATGTTGCCAAAGGGACACCACAAATGGTTTGCATTCACTTTCAAAGTCTTGCTTGCACAGGAGTGTTTCTCGTGCACAAGAAATGCTGACTCAATGCTCATTACCTGGTTTTTGGCCACTGAGGGGGTTGGCACCCGCAATGCCAGTGACAGCATTTTGTGAATGACTCCCACAACACAGGCCAGAACTGTTTTAGAAGAAAGTGCTGCCAGAACAGGCGGGGCCGCAGGCTTGTCCTGTATAGACAGGAGCAGGGGTCAAGGTGCTGCCCTGACAAAGGTGTGACACAAAGACAGCGCAGGTGGCTCTGTACAAAATAACAAGTTTATTTGTATAAAAGGTTTTACACTAACTGTACACATGCACACACCCACACAGCTCTTAGCCACACATCGAGGAATCTCCTTTAATAGAGCTACCACACACTATTATAGTACAATTTACAACCTAGTGGTTGAAAACAAGTGGGGAAGCTTCGTCATTCATTTATAAACCTTCCATAAATTACAAAAGAAAGGCAGTCTGGAAAGTGTGTATAAAGAATAAAAAGTTTACAAGTGGACAAGAATTACAAAATCGTCATCACCCAGCGACCCTGTAAGTCTTTTGTTCCAGTGCCTGCGACGGGGGGTAAGGAGCCGTCGGGCCTCGGTGTGGGCTGTGTGGTGGGACTTATGCTTGGGGATTGTTTTTCCTGTGTGCTACTCACTGTTGAGTATTTGTTATGGCATTTTGACAGGTAATGAAAGGAACAGAAATCCACATGCCACAAAACGCAGCACTCAGCAAGGAGTGTCACTAGCTCTCTGGCAGGTTGGAGGGGTGGGATTTACCAAACCAGGTTACTTTCTCTCGTCTGTTTCGACTGGTTTGAGTAAGTAAACGTTCTGTACTGCCTGGCTGGCTGTGAAGGACGTCAAACCAGGACCTTAAGACTCAGCGTGTGCTGGTCGGTTTGAGCCCTGTGTGAGAGCATGGAGCACACTAAACGCACACACACGTAGACACTGAAGCCTTTATTAGACCGTACAGCTCACTGTGCATTTATAAGGCAGAATCCCACCAAGGCCGTTCGACTAGGAATTTCAAGACCAGAGGTGAGTGAGTTATGCATTACGAGGGAAGCATTTGCACAGGGACAAGGCTGAAACCATTCTTTTAAGGGCAGATGACAAATGCAGAGACTGGAATCACAGGTAGGGGTGAGCCGCCAGGAGTGACTGGCCCCCTGTTTGTTTGTGAGAGCCAACCTGCCGACAGACCTCAGCATGACGAGGACGGCTCAGGCCGGGCAAGAGCGCCAGCCGCCCTGCCCTGGCAGGTGGGGTAAAGCGATGGTGCAGAGAGAGCACTTCTCTGCTGTGTCAGGGGACATGGGTTTTAGGAAGTCCTTGCGTCGTGAAAGCCCTAGTTTGGAACTAAAGACAACGACAGATGCGGAAGTTGTTGGAGGCGCATGAATCACTTCGCTGCCCCCAGCTTTTGCAGGAGTCTCTTGCCTCTGAAAAGCAGCCCCTTTTTCTTTTTCGAGGAGACTTCCCTGCCTCTCCCAGGACTACCAGTACCCATAGGTGACGCAGGTGACCCCGAATGGAGGTGGGCTGTGGGGGATGGCGCTGTCCTTGCTGTACCTGCACCCTCAGGAGGGACCTGGGACGTACATTGTGACAGTTTATTGAGTGCGTGAGCGCCAGCAACACCAATCCACTTGGTAACACCGCATGCCCGTGGCCCGCCAGGAAAGGTAAGGGTGGTCGTTCCTTCTTCCAAGTGCTAACATGCCAGCGCCTCTGAGGGAGAGGGTCTGGCTTTGCCAGGTCTGTGTCCTCAGGGGAGGGGCTGGCCAGTGCTTTGGCAGGACAAGCTAGGTAACCACTGACTTGGTCAACTCAGACCCAAAGCAGGGTGGGGGACGTGACTTTAAATTAGGTCGATAGAAAAATTGGCCGAGTACCCATCAGAAATCTTAAAAGCGAACGAACGTTCTTAAAGGGGATTTTGTCGTCTCTGAAAACTACTCGGGTCTGTGAACCCTGCTGTGGTCGAGCGTATTCCTGGTTTAGAAACATTGGAGATGGCACACCGGTTGAAAGAAAAAAAAAAGAACTAAAATGAACCTTAATTACAATCAAAGGAAGCGTCAAGGCCCTTAGTGGCTGCCGCCAAGACTCCCCCGTGACTGAGGTGGGACTTGTGTCCCCAGTGAGCACGTGTGTGTCCCGGCAGAGAGCCATGCCTCCCCAGCAGTGCCCAGGGCCGTACCCCCCGCCTACCTGCACTCCCCATGAGTGTTCATTACCAGCAGGCAAATGACAGAAGCAAGGGGCTTGGACTTGAAATCAAGGTCCGACTCTAATGGAAACACCTGTCAAGCACCCAAAGCCACCTGAAGATACCAGCTACTCCGTCTAATGCGATGGTTTGAGCTGCGTGTTCCAGAACCTGGTACAGCACGGGCAGGCCAGCACGCCCAGCTCCACCAGCATCTGTGCTCACAACACTCCTGGTGCTTCGAGGACATGCTGAGCGCCCTCGTGAGACAGGCTCGGCTGCTGCAGAAAAACACGTGCGGTTGTCACACCAGCACGGGCAGTGCTCAGAGCCAGCTTGTCACCTCGTGGTCACGCTCCTCGGCCTGACCTCGAGTTATGCTTTGCAAAGTAATTGACTACAGTAAACATTTTGATTGGGTTGTGCTTTTTCCAGGAGGGGCTAACAATGCAACATGCAGCTTCAAGCACGAGTAGACCTGGGAGACTGTGTAAACACACAATTAGCCTGGTCAGAAATATGTCCCCAGTGCTGGCCTTTCAAATGTTCTCACTGCAGAGGACAGGACTGGGAGAAACGATTCATTGCACTACACACTCAGTTGCTTTACAACAGACCAAGTGCTATCCTGATTCTTTAGGTGCAATGCTTTTTTGAGACATATTTCTTTTCCTTTTTTCAGCCCCACAGAGAACGTAAGTCTACCGCATTAGCCCACTAAGGTAGCTTAAGGTGGTATCTTTATAGGTATCTTCGGTTGCTCACTTACGTGAAGGTACACTGCCTGATTAAGGTGTGAAATGAACACTCTTCTTCTGTCTCCAAGCAGATGAGCAAAGAAATAAAAAAAAATATATAAAAATAGAATATATAAAACTGGATGAAATAAAATAAAAATGAGACACTAAGCGAATGTAACCTCCTCCTCCAGTACGTCTGAGGGGTTCTCTGGTCTCTAGTAAGAGCACTGAACCCTCCACGGGGCGAATCGCCCTCCTGCCTGGAACCTAAGGGCTGGCCACGCCCCTCCCCTCTCCGCCAGACTGGAATGTGCCTCTACCAGGTGGGCTGGGGTCCCTTTGCTTACCAGTAAAGGCGGGCTGATTAGAATGGAAAGGGTCACGTTTTGTGAAATAAACTAAGGTTTAGAATTACGAATTTTTAGGCACAGGCCCCATGGAAGGGCAGAGAAAAAAATGTCGGGTATGTGTTTTTCGGTCCAAGATAGAAAAATAACAGCGCAAACACTGTAGGAGACCGCCGGTAGCCAAGTGGGGGGGTTAAACGCGCTGAGGGTGGCTGCTTACCCTTTTAGCCTTGGAACGCATCGGCGTGTCTTGTGAGCAGTGGGACGGGGCGTCAGAAAGGTAGACTTCAACGTCATCAGGCACTTCTTCTAGGAAGTTGGAGGGTACGAGGCCTTTCTGCCCATTAAGCTCGCCCTAAAAACACAGGCAGGAGGCAGGAGAGTGATTTACTCTGTATTTCTAAAACCCCACTTCTTGCTTTAAGTAAAGGAACATGGCTCAGAGTGGAGATGCATGGTGGTTTGTTCTGGTTGCAGAGCAGTTGGATTGAAGGGACTGCAGGGTTTCCAGACTGCCCTGATCGTGGGAAACCCTCGGTGACCTGCTCAGAGCGCGGGGACCCGGGCCTCCCCTGAGCTGGCCTGTCTGGGGACTTGGCGATTCTTAGCACCAGGCACATGTAGGAACCCTCCCCGGGATGGGCTCGTGTAGAGCCCTCAGCCCTGGGAGCCGAGACTGAGTGCATCCCGAGGTGGGGGCCCAACAGCCGCCACACCCAGAGGCCTGCCCGGCCCCGCCCCTCACCTCACACAGGATCCCACCCTCGCTGAGCACTGAACGACATGGGGACAATGAAGTCTCTGTTGACCCCTCCTCAGAGACGACTGCTTCAGACTGGTACAGCTCCTTCCAGACCTTTCTACTCATTTGCATATCTGTGACATGAGCCATAGGTCCAGCTGCCCACTGGACACCTGACTGAGCAAGTCACATCCACGGTGCCCTTTCTTCCCCACCCCCAATGCTAACCTGCCCCTCAAGTGCACAGACCCAAGTCCAAATCAACCCCAGACAGCACGGGAGTCCTGTGTTCACAGGTCAAGAGATGACAGCATGAAAGGCTGCCTCCCAGGTCCCAGTAAAAAACGCACCCAGGGGTCAACAGGGAAAGGAGCCTATGGAAGGGGAGGTCGGACACGGGGCAACGTCCAGGCCATGAAAGGACTCCCTCAACTCGAGAGAAAACGGGCAAAGAACTCAAATAGGCCATTTCCCCAGAGAGGCCACCATGGCCACCAGGCGCACAAGAACGTGCCCAACCATGTCTGCCCCTCAGGGCAACGCAATGTACGGCCACAAGACACCACCTCACCTCCCGTGGGATGGCTACTGCCAAAAACACAATGTAGGAAGTGACAGAACAGCGTGGGTGAAGACGTGGACAGATTGGCACACTTGGGCGAGTGAAACGGTGCGGCCGCCACAGAAGCAGCGTGGCGGGTCCTCACAAAACTAAACATGGGACAACCATGTAGCCCAGCAGCCCCCTCCTGGGGATACACCCCAAAGAAAGAGCAGACGAGCAAAACCAAACATACAAAATGAATAAAAGGGTGCTTCTTGATGTTTCAAAAACTTACATAATAAAATCCATCTTCATCGATTTCACCAAAGACAGTTATAATATCTCCCGTACAAAATGTCAGTTCAGCCTGTGGATGAAACACAGTTAATGGTTCTCTCCCTTACAAAGCAGTTGTATTTGTTTAAAAATCATGATTTCTCTAACCATTTCTCCTTTTTTCTTATTGTTTTGGTATTGACTTTCAGGTAAATTAGGAAGAAAGCTACAATGCTAATGAGAGCCTCTATTCATAGCCTTTTGAAAGTAGCCACAAATCAAAATAAGGCCAACCCTTAAAAAGGCGCCGTGGCTGCGTCTCAGCCGGACTCCAGACCACTGCCAGGTCTCGCGTGGGCTTCCAAACCTGGAACCCGAGGCACACGGCCCGCAGTGTAAAGGCCTCCTCTCACTGAGCGTACACGTCTTTGTTCATTTATTAAACGTCTATTTATGTGCCCACTATGGGCGGCTCCAGGCTCAATACAGGCAGATAAATATAGCAGAGGGTGCAAAAAAGTGCGGTTTGATCTCTAAAAATGAACGAACACAAGGGCAGGAAATGCATGTCTGGGGCCAGCGGGTCCTGCACGGGGCCAACCAGTACAGGACTCTGGGGGCCGGGCGCCGCTCACCTGTTGGCTCAGAGGGACACTGGGCACCGCCACCTGGGGCCACCCTGCGCGCTAAGAAAGTGGCCACATGGGTGCAAACCCATCTTTCATTCCCGAAGGCACAGCTTCCCAGCGTCCCCGGGGCGAGGATACGGAGCCCTGGCAGGTGTGGCACAGGCACGCAGCCCCATCTCCCCACCCGCCTGCAGCACGGGGGCTGCCTGTTTTGCCTGTCACCCTGGCGGTGGGCTTTTAGTCCTCTCTTCAGGGTGACGCTATTGGGCCACCACCATGGGGACCCTGGGCCGCTGTGCCCGCTGTGCCCGGAGCACGTCCGCAGGCTGCCCCTAGCGTCTGCCGGCCATTTACTGGCCCTCAAGCCCCCCTACGCCCGTCCCCGAGAAGGCTGAGAGGCTGGGTCAAGTGGCTGAAGCGTGTGTGAGGAGCGTCAGGGACAAGGCTCAGGGTGTGGCCGTGTCCGCAGAGCGCTGGCGGCCGGCGGTACCTGGACGTCGATGTTGGGTGAGCTCTCTCTCGGATCGTAGTCGTACAGCGCCACCATCCTGCGCGTGCACACCGACGGCTGCCGGCCACTGCTCCTGGTCCTCTCTGCTCACACCACGGGACGAGAGAGCCATCATGAGGTCACCGCAAAGGCAGCGGGCCCCTCCCTTGCTACGTGGGCGCTGGGACCAGACACCCCCCTCCCAGTTCCCATGCTCAGGCTCTGGCGACAGCACTCAGCCTGGGCCCACGTGTCCAGGGCGTTTTGCCCTAATTTAGAATAAGCAGAGGGCGGCCAGCTGGCTCAGTGGTCAGAGCGCAGAGCTCATAACAGCGGTTTGATTCCCACAGGGGCCAGTGAGCTGCGCCCCCCACAACTAGACTGAAAACAATGACTTGACGTGGAGCTGATGGGTCCTGGGAAAGCACACTGCTCCCCAATATCCCCCAGGGAAAATTTAAAAGGAATAAGCAGCACACCTCCAGGCCCAGGCAGGCCGCCCTGACACTCCGCAGACTTTCCCCGGACGGTTACTACAATGCCCTGAGCGCGCTCGTGTCCCAGGACGGGACGAGTCTGACTTCTGGAAGGGGGCAGTGACCACGCACACGTTCTCTCTGTTATACAACCAAGTCCACTTCTCCTGACGTGCCCTTCTGTGCGGTCTGATCAGCTCACCCGGTCACAGAACCAGCACGACAATCGGCGAGTTCCGTCGCCCCCCAGTGCCGCCACGCTCCATCACTGTCCCCTCCGGCAACCCCTGAGTTGTCTGCTGTCCCCGTACTTTGGTCTTTTCCGGAACATGGTCTCAGTGGAGTCGGGCAGAAGGCAGAATTGAGAGGCTGGCTTCTCTCCTTCAGAGGATGCGTCTGAGCCCGTTGGTGCCGTGGGTCTGTCAGCGTTCACGCTGTCTTCCCCGGTGAGGAGAATGCCGCCATCCGGACGCCCCGCTGGTTTCCTGCGTCACCAGGCAAACGGCAGGAGCTGCACCTGTTACCAGCGACTCCTGTGGGTCAGGCTCCCGTAATCACGCACGGATGGCGTTCTGTGTGAAGCTCTGTCCCCGGGACTGTGGGCAGTGCTGGGTGTTTCGCTTCCTAAGAACCCGCCCAGCTGGGTGTGTGTGGGTCTCCGTCAGTTTTATCTGTGTCTCGCTGAGGAGGTGAAGGGTCTTCTGGATGCTTCTTTACCGTTCACACGTCTTCCGTGGTGAAGGAGCCCCCGGCCTCCTGCCCACCCGGGTCCGCGGTGGTTCCATTTCCTGTGGCTGGGAGAAGGCTCTCTGTGTCTTCCAGATACAAGTTCCTCCTCAGCTGCGTTACTGGCAGACCTTCGTGCCTGTGGCTCTCCTTTCATGCTCTTCATGGTCTCTCTCTAAGCTCAGGACTATTTCATTTGGATGAAATCCAACATCAGTCGTTTTTCCATTTATGCCTCATGGTTTTAGTGTCTTAGCAAAGAAACCGCTGTCTGACCATCACAAAGTTTTCGCCTATGTTTTCTTCTAGAAGTTTCATAGTCTTCCTTTTTATATTAAAGACACTGTTCCATTTTGAGTTAATTTTTTTCATATGGTCTGAGGATGGCCTGAGATCCCTTCCTGGCATCTGGTTGTCAGCAGCTGCTGCTGGCCTCCCACTGAATTGCCTGCTTATCTTGTTGAAATCCGTTGGCTGAGAAGCGTTGGTCTGTTTCCGGAGGCCATTCTGTCCCACTGACTGTGTGCTGGTCCTTTTCCCAATCCCACCTGTCTTGCTTCCCTTAGGATGAAGTGATAGGAAGTCTCACAACCAGGTTTTGTTCTTTAAAGATCGTTGCGGTTCTCGCTCGTCTGCCTCGTCACGTGGACTCAGACTTGGCCTCCTGCTCCGACTACCTCTGGGTCTGCGTCCCTCTCCACGCCAGTTTGGGGCATCTGACATCTTCACAAAAACAGTAAATCCAGGAACATAAGATCTCTGTTTATTTAGGAATTCTGAGATGGACCACATCGCTGTTTTGTACTTTTCAGCATACAAATCCTCCCATATTTTGTTAAATTTAAGCCCAGGTTATTCATGTGTTGTCGTTATTGGAGATGATACCAATTTGAGTTTCAAGCTTTCGTTGCTAACACATGGGGAGACCTTGGTTTTGCGTCCACGGACCTCACTAAACTCTCGTTAGTTCTAGGAACCTTTTTATAGAGCCTTTGAGACTTTCTAAGTAGAGTCGTCTGTGAACAGAGGAAGTTTCGTTTCTTCCTTTCCGCTGTGTATACTGCTTATTCCTCTCTCCCCACTGTGCTCATCAGGCGCTCGAGCACGAGGCTCAGGAGTGGTGGGGGCAGACGTGGTGCCCTACTCCAGGCTTTGGGGGGGCAGCTCCACTCTCTGAGCCCCGAGCGTGACGCTTCCCGGTAGCAGAAGGGCAAGGAGATGTCTCCAGTGGCCCCCTGGACGAAGCCCATTTAGAAAGCTGCACTAGAATAGAGGGACAGCTAATCCACTTGGTAGTGTCCCTCCAGGGACTGTTTCTTAGCAGACTGCTTCCAGGCGCCCGGGGCTGTGGTCACACCGCCCCTCCCTGCAAGCCACGGGGGACGTCAGGCAAGGAGAGCAACCGCAAAGGGTTTGGGACTACGTGTGGGCAAAGGATTCACGTGAACCCTCAGCTGTCAGATGTGGGCTTTAACTTGAGACAATGAGCCCATTACTATGAAAAAGGCTGAAACATTTACTTTTTGTGATTATCCTTCAAATTATGCATCCTCTGAACCACTGCATTTTGTTGTGAAGTCTGATTTAGAAGTGAATCTAATGTTTGCCAGCATTTAAACCTTACATATGAGTGACATGAAAATGATCTGTCTCCCGAGATTCAGAAAAAGCAGAGACCTTTGGAGCGAGTAGTCGTTCCTTGCACGTGGGAAGAACGAAAGGTCGTACATGTGACACTGTTGAAAGACTGCGTGTCCAGTGAGGACCTGCTTCTGGTCCCAGATGGGGGCTTCTCCCTGCGCTCTCACGTGGTGGAAGGGGCGAGGGGGACCCCTTTCATCAGGACACTGACCCCATTGCCTCGTAAAGGTCCCTCCAAACCATCACCTTGGGGGGTAGGATCTCAGCACATGTATTTGGGGGACGTGGACGTTCAGTCCCAAACCACCAGAGAGCAGGTGTCAGGTTCAGGGAGAGCAGAGGCCGTCTATTACCTATTTTCTCCACAGGTGTGCTGAGAGGGAGGAAGCCCTGTCTGAGCAGCTGTTCCATCATCTCGTCGTCGGCGGCTTGGATCTCAGAGACCATGTTACAGGGGATGAGGCCGAGCCGGGCACAGGTCTCCCCGCGGTAGAAGCCGTCCGCATCTTTGTCACCATAAACCTAGAGCCGCAGAAAGAAGGTGGGGCCTGTGACTGGCTGCGTCAGAAATACAGCAGCTCTGCTCACGGCGAGCCTTAGCTAGTGGGGACTGTGCCTCAATGCCATCGGTCACCTGGACATCACTATAGATGTGCACATGCCCTCGCCGCCAGCCTCCCCCAGGTTCCGACAACGCTGGGCCTCCCATCACATCTGGCTGCCGGCCAAGGTGGTAGCCGTGCTTTGCTGGGCGCGTGACTGAACTCGCACAGTTCCAGGTGTTGGTACCGAGACTCCGTTCCCCGGGGGTGCCCACTGCATGCTCCTCCATAGGGAGACAGTGCCCCGCACCGGGCGTTCTGAAGTTAGAGCTCTTGACTGAGCAAGGGACCCTGCAGGACCAACCTCGAGAGCACCCGTGTCCTTTACAGGCACTCACTGTGGGACAGGACAGCTGCGCTCTCACGGCTGCCCAGCGCCAGCTATCCCCGGCCTTCGGGCTACTCCAAGATGGGATCCGGCCCGGTCCCGCCTCCTCCCGGGCGCCAGCCTGACCCTCATCTCCCAGGCCCTCCCGCACCACCCATCAGAGGCTGCTGTGCTGAGGACCCTGGCCCCCAGCGGCCCCCCCCAGCCCCTCTAGCCCTCACCTTGATGATCTGCCCCTCTTTAAAGGGCAGCTCCTGTTCTGCAGCGTCGGGATTCGGGGACATGCTGAGAGGGTCATAATCAAACAGGGCCACGAAGACCCGGGCCACGGGCTCCTCGGCACTGGGGTCAGTCTCCGACTCTTCGTAGAAATCTGGGGACAACCTGTCTCGGCCGTACTCATCTGGGAGCATGGGACAAAGGACACAGTGCTAGGTCATTCCTGCAGAGCCCGTTCAGCATAGACAATCACGTCGTTCCGTGAACAGGGCTGTGGGAGGAGGAAGCCTCCGCAACACTTGAGTCTCTTCCAGAAACTTGCAGCTGAGTTTGTACGCAGACACGAACCCTCTCATCAGGGTGGCTTTGAGCAGCAAACGCCTGTCATAAAACTCAGCGCGTGAAGACAGAGGAAGGACTAAGTGGCCTCAGGGACGGCAGCCCTGAGCGCCCGGGGGCATGGCGGGGTTCGCCCGGAGGCCACACCAGACAGGCCGTTAGGGGGCCATGTACCGCCATGTCCCCATGCCAGGTGAGCCAACGCACCTCAGGCTTAAGTGTGTTTGTGTGTCAGTCAGTGTGACAATGACTACATTCTTCACTCAGCTCTAGGTATTTCCATGACAAGTGCATTCTTTCTTCATTAGTGTGAATTAATGACTTCCTGGCAGAGGTGAGTTTCAACTCCACCTATCATCCAGCTTCTCAAAATTATTCTTCTTGAAATCATGATATATGTGCATATGCACTGTTAGGTATCAGTACAGATAAGCACGTGTCATCATATACCATTATGCATGTGATGGTGTGTGTGTGGGGGGGTGGCACAGAGAAGATGCATTGTCATCCCACAGAGAACACTGCTCTGCTCAGGGGAAGCAAATGAGAAAAGCTCATCACCAGAGACAGCAGCCGCTCAAAATTTTTGTCACCAGCACAAGGAGCACAGGCAGTGGGATGAGAGGATGGGATGAGATGACTGGAGTGTGGAAAGACAGAGAGCTGATGGAGAAAACCAAGCCACTCCACTTCTCTCACCCGCAGAAACATTTAGTTGAAAAATAAAAAGCACATAAATTGCAGGAAAGGTTAATTTTTTTAAATGCAGCGAACTATTTACATTATTTAAATTTAGGATCTTTTTTAGGATGCCTAGAAAATCTAAAAATGTCAATAATTTGACTTCTGCGAGGGAACAAATCTTTTAAACATCGGGCCTCATTCATTTCTTCCCCCACATTTGGGTCCTGTTCATAGTGGGACAGGCTCGTGGCCCCCCGCCGTCTGCCTCGTGTTGTCTTCCATGCTGTCGCATTTCCTGACTACCTGACCGAAACCAACACTTCACCATGACTGTCCACTGTAACAACTACAGAGAAAAGGGACATCAGCTATTAAACAGACTTCACAGCTTTCCATTTTCTTCTTGCAGGAAAACCCAGGGAAAAGACGTCACCTTTTCCAAGGGCCAGGCTGCATTTATCCATTGATTTGTTCTCAGGTTTTCCTCTCTGGACATAGAAAGGCATGTGGCATTTCCTTGCTCTGTGGCCAAGTGCCCCGGGGGAACGGGACAAAATAGAGATTGTCACAGTCCAGTAGTGAGAATGGGAGCCTCTGGAATGTGTAGTTCATTTTTAGAGCATTGTATCCTCAGGCCTTTCGTCCGACAGGTAAATAACTAGATAAACACACAGAGCAAAACGTATATAGGAGGAAACCAGACCCAATTATGTGTCCTTAGGAGACACCCATCATCTTAGGAGTTCCCTCGCACTCATTATATGATTTAGAATTTATTAGACATGGAGCTATCTCTATAACTTTTTTTTTTAATCAGAAAGGACATTTTTTTAATTTAGGAAACTGAGAACTTAAAAATATTGAAATTATAATATTTTTATTATTGTGAATGCATCACTTATTAAAGTATATTTGGGAAGTACACAGTGTACAGACTTAAGTTCCTCTGAAAAAGAAAACAGATTCTTTTGGAGTGCAGGAGATTTCTAAAATAGTAATTCCTAATATTTGTACAAGGAAACAGAGCTAGAGGGAAAGAGTCCCTGGCCTGCTCCCCCTGGGGTTACTGGCTGGGTCCTTGGTGGTGGTTGCTGAGCACGTGTCATTCTTCTGAAATCTGACAGGGTCAGGTGCACGCCAGGTAAGTTGTGTGGTCTTCACTGTGCTTTTCATGTGGCTTCTCACGTTGCTACATGATGAGAAGGCAGGTAAATGAAAGCCAGTCTCATGGATTTATTCAGTACTTTTGTGAGTTGCGTTGTTTAGAGGCTTTGTGTTGTTGTTAAGGGGTTAACATAACATTTCTCGCTTCCTGCTTTGTTGCCGGGGCGTGTGTGTGCATGTGTGCGCGCGCACGTGTGTGTGTATGTGTGTGTGTGTGTGTGTGTGTGTGTGTGTGTGAGACGAAAGGCTAGTTAGTTGCTGCTGGTCACCAGGCTCCATTATCCTGTGCATAACACTTTCGAGCTTGCTTTGCCTGATTCATTCCAGGAACAGCTCTGAACTTCAGCCACACCCCTCTTAGTGGGTTGGTTAGAATGACTAAAGTGACAGCACGCCCGCCGGCTAAAGCCCCCGCCCCCAAACGTAATGAAAGGAAAGAGAAGGCCAGGTGACGACGCAGGAGCGAGCAGGTGACCAGACAGATGGGCAGCACGCACCTCGGGACACTCGGGCCTCGAGCCTTCTGTAACCTTTAGGCCCGGTTGCCCAAGTGTCCCGTGTACACAGACAACTCTCTGTGCTTGGAGCTCAGGGAGCCGTATGGAGTCTGGCCACCAACCTGCTACTGCTCTGACCACACGCATCGCATCGCGTCGCAGGGCATCGCGTGAGCGCGTGACACAGGACGGGAGGAGGCGCACACGTTCTCCAGCTGTGCGGGGCTCAGCCTCTCCAGGAGCCAGCGGCCAGGGAGAAGACTGACGTAAAAAGTCAGCATGGTATTCTGAGAACACTCACAGATAGGTTTTATTCACCTTGTGCTGCTTCTGCCATCTTTTTGCTGTACATAACTGAGGGTTTCCTGTATTTCGATGAAAATGCTATTCCCACTAAGTTTTGTAAATGTGTAGCCTGAGAACTACGCAGCCATGTGCTCTGTGGTTGAAAGAAAGAGAAAGCCATCAAGCAGGCCCACTAACCGATGGCCGGGACCCTCATCGGCCGGGACCTCTGAGTGCCAGCACTGCCGTGGGGAAAGCGCCGGCCCGCGTGGTCTGTCCTGTCCGCCCGTCCTGCAGACGCTGGGTTTCCTAAAATCTAACGACAAAACAACAAAGTCGTGAGTCTTGCCAGCCGTGGGAACGAGAGAATTAAGTTAGCCAAATCAAGTCAACTTACAAGCAGAAGCTCTAAAGGCAACTAAACTTAGCTTTTAACTGAAAGGTTAGCTGAATGACCTGGGGAGGAAGCCTGCTCACCCAGCACCCCAGCAAAGTTGCCTTTCGACACAGGGGTGGGGGTGGGGGCAAGAGAATTCCTCAGGAGGCAGCTGTGTCACTGCCACTGCGGCAGAAGCCGGATATTCCGACCCAAAGTGAGAATGGCTTCAATGTCACTCATTAGCCCGCTGGTGCCTCTGACCGTGTGCCCCTGACCTGGTCTCCACAGAGCTCGTCCTCCCACGATCACAAAAGTGGGCAAACACCTCATTGCCACGTCCCGCTGATACAGAGTTGTGTGTGAGGTTACCAAACACTCAAAGACAGAAGTTTCTGTGTGTCTGAAACTCAAGGCAACGTCCCGACCCTAACCTGAAGACACGTCACGTGCAGGGCTAACCTGAATGTGTCTGTATGACGCACGCCTCTACCTGGCACTAAGAGAATAAAGCACAACCTCCAGCTCACTGGGAACTAATCTGAGTCTGGAGGTTGTAGGGACCCAGGGAAGAGGAAGGCTCGTTACAGGTGGTGCAGGAGCGGCGCCCCCTGTGGACAGACCACAGACTGCAGGGCTCAGCCGCTGCTGTGTGTGCAGTGAAGAGGTCAGCGTGACAGCAGCGAATGTTCTGGAAAGAGGACGCAATAAAGACATGAATGAAGCCTTGAGTGAGTGCGTCCTCCTGAAACCAGTAACGTGCCTGGAAGACAGGCAAGGGGGGGTGGTGTCTAGAGGCGGTGATGAAAAACTCATTCTGAAAACTGGATGAAGAAAAAAAAATGAAACAGTATGCAAAAATGGATCTCTTCAATAATTGTTCTCCATTTTTTTTCAATTATGAATGAAGGCCAAAAACAACAACAACAAAAACCAAAGCCACAACGAGGAGAGAACCTTCTATATATAGTACCAGTAGTCACCAGTCAGCCCCACGGGTCGTTTTGAAACGTATGTGTTGCCAAACTTTTGGACGATCACAGTTCAGCTAACCCTTAATTAAAATTTAGATTCAGTTGTCCTTTAATCACAGAGCCGTAACCATCGCTGATTGGGAGGTGGGGGTGGTCACTGTTCTACAGCAAAGTAAAGAATTCCCCAGCATGGCCAAAGGTTAGGAGGCAATGGGACCCAGAAAATCAAAGCTGCATGGAAACTAAAGAGAGCCAGCAGTCCCCAGGAACGGCACCCAAAATAAGCACACAAAATGAGGGATGGAAACGGATTGGTGTGGCAAGCAGGCGTGAGGGGTTCACGTCACACACCAAAGGGCCTTCTGCCACGCGGGGAAATGCCTGTGCGTGTTGGGCAGGTGCCCTACTGTCGGGCGTTTTTGTGCTTTTCTTCCAGGCCTCCCGGAAGTCCTCCGGACCCGCGGGCTCGTCCCAGCCATACTTCCTGGGGGCAGAGCTCTCCGGGCTCCGGGGGGCATCGTCGCTCCTGACGACGTGACTGGGGTCCACCTGCTCCCCAAAGTCCTCTTCGATGCTGCTCTGCCGGGTCAGCGTCCGCCGCCGGGCCAGCAGGGGCCTCAGACTGCGACAGGGGCAGGGCCCGGGGCCTGGGCTGCTCTGGGCGGCCGAGCTCCGGAAGCTGAACCGCAGCTCCTCCTCTTCACTGCCACAGTCCAGGCCGCTGTCGGGGCTCCTGGTGGCCGAGCGGCCGAAGCGACAGCCTCTGTCTTCGAGCAGGAAGTCCTCGGCGTGGGTGCTGGCCGCGGGGCCCCTGGGTTTGGCGGGGAACCGGGAGCCCTGGCCCCTGGGCCTGCAGGGGTGCCCTAAGCCCTGTCTGTGCGCGGACTCGCAGTGCTCCGCTTCCTCCTCTGCTACTTCCGGGATACTGAACAGTCTCGTGCTGTGCTGGGGGGGGCCCTCAGGCGGCTCCAGGAAAGCTCCGGGGGTCCTATTCTTATAGCACTCCTACGGGAGGAGAGCGACAACCAGGTACCGGGAGTGTGTGAGCAAGCGTGAGGTGGGTGGGGAGGGAAAGAAAACACACAGCATTAGTCTCGGAGGTGGTGGGGACGGGGCACGCTGCTACCGGGACGGGCAGATGGCATGCTGAGGTTGGGCTGCAGGTGACGAAGGAACTGGCCGAGGGACGGAGCCGGGCGGAGCACGCAAGGAGCTGCCCTCAGACGCCAGTGCTCGTGGGACCAAGCCACGTAGCTAAACCAAGGAGAGGAGGCAGCCTGGCCCCACAGAGGCAGGGACCAGGCGCTTGGTCCTGTGACACGGCTGTGCCCAGAGCACCAGGGGATCTGATCCCCACTGCCCATGGGCTGCACCCGGAATCTCAGAGAACAGCTGCCACTGGGTGCCGATGTGACCGGAGACGAGTCACAGAACAGTTACTGCCACTTCCATTCTCTTTCTAGTACTTCGCTGAAACCTTGCCCGTTCTGCTCCCTGTCTCCTTCCTCCTGGGCTAAAATGTAAGTGTTTGAAACCTGGGCCTTGTCACTCAGCATGGTGTGCTCACTCAGGGACCAGTGCCTGCTCCAGTCATGCTGTCAGTGTTCGCAAGGGCCTGGGGTCTGCCTGACCCTCCTTGACTGCAAGGCCCCAGTGGAGAGCCCTGTCCTGGGCCCTGGGGCCGGCATGCAACTGGCACAGCCAGGAGATGCCTAGTGAGCGGCAAGCAATGTGCACTGCGTGTGGGCACGTCCTTGCCTGAGCTCGTCCCTCAGCTCAGCCACCACTCCCGCTGAAGGCATCCGCGGGGCCGATTCTCCAGGCCAGGCGTGTCCCAGCCTTTCCTCCCATCACCTCCCCAGGTGCTTGTTCAACCGTGTCCTGCCTGCCCGCCCCCCACCAACCTGTGGGCTCCATGAGCACAGGGACTGTGGCAGTTTACCTAGTGGGTCTGCCACGTGCGTGGAACCCACTGAGTGCCAGGTGAGGACAGTGATAAACCTGTACGCAGCTGGCTGAGAACGACGGCTATCCCGCTAGCAACGGAGGGACGTTCTCAGGGCAAAGAAGAAATGGGTGCAGGCAGGGACCTAGGCGGGCGGTTTCCAGGGCCAGGCTGGGAACGTGCAGAGCAACTGGGCCCTTCCCGCCAGGAAACAGGCTCAGCTGCAGCTCACTGTGGCCAGGTGGGATGTAAGCCCGCTGCGCCAGCTCCCAAACCGTCTGGGAATTCCGAGCGAAGCCGGTGTCCAGATCAGCCTCTGAAATCCCCTGATTTTTAAAAAAACGTAAGAACACTGTGGACAAACTAAAGTGAGCCAGCAACTGTGATTGGCCCCGCTTCCTGCCACGTCCTCACCGCTTCCTGCCACGTCCTCACCGCTTCCTGCCACGTCCTCACCGCTTCCTGCCACGTCCTCACCGCTTCCTGCCACGTCCTCACCGCTTCCTGCCACGTCCTCACCACTTCCTACCACGTCCTCACCACTTTTTGCCACGTCCTCACCACTTCCTGCCACGTCCTCACCGCTTCCTGCCACGTCCTCAACACTTCCTGCCACGTCCTCAACACTTCCTGCCACGTCCTCAACACTTCCTGCCACATCCTCACCGCTTCCTGCCACGTCCTCACCACTTTTTGCCACGTCCTCACCACTTCCTGCCACGTCCTCACCACTTCCTGCCACGTCCTCACCACTTCCTGCCACGTCCTCAACACTTCCTGCCACGTCCTCACCACTTCCTGCCACGTCAACACTTCCTGCCACATCCTCACCACTTCCTGCCACGTCCTCAACACTTCCTGCCACGTCCCCACAACTTCCTGCCACGTCCTCAACACTTCCTGCCACGTCCTCACAACTTCCTGCCACGTCCTCAACACTTCCTGCCACGTCCTCAACACTTCCTGCCACGTCCTCACCACTTCCTGCCACGTCCTCACCACTTCCTGCCATGTCAGCGGCCCCACTTCCTGCCACATCCTCACCACTTCCTGCCATGTCAGCGGCCCCACTTCCTGCCACGTCCTCACCACTTTTTGCCACGTCCTCACCGCTTCCTGCCACGTCCTCACCGCTTCCTGCCACGTCCTCACCACTTCCTGCCACGTCCTCACCGCTTCCTGCCACGTCCTCACCGCTTCCTGCCACGTCCTCACCGCTTCCTGCCACGTCCTCACCACTTCCTGCCACGTCCTCACCACTTCCTGCCACGTCCTCACCACTTCCTGCCACGTCCTCACCACTTCCTGCCACGTCCTCACCACTTCCTGCCACGTCCTCACCACTTCCTGCCACGTCCTCACCACTTCCTGCCACGTCCTCACCACTTCCTGCCACGTCCTCACCACTTCCTGCCACGTCCTCAACACTTCCTGCCACGTCCTCACCACTTCTGCCACGTCCTCAACACTTCCTGCCACGTCCTCACCACTTCCTGCCACGTCCTCACCACTTCCTGCCACGTCCTCACCACTTCCTGCCACGTCCTCACCACTTCCTGCCATGTCAGCGGCCCCACTTCCTGCCACGTCCTCACCACTTCCTGCCATGTCAGCGGCCCCACTTCCTGCCACGTCCTCACCACTTTTTGCCACGTCCTCACCGCTTCCTGCCACGTCCTCACCGCTTCCTGCCACGTCCTCACAACTTCCTGCCACGTCCTCACCACTTCCTGCCACGTCCTCACCGCTTCCTGCCACGTCCTCACCGCTTCCTGCCACGTCCTCACCGCTTCCTGCCACGTCCTCACCGCTTCCTGCCACGTCCTCACCGCTTCCTGCCACGTCCTCACCGCTTCCTGCCACGTCCTCACCACTTCCTGCCACGTCCTCACCACTTCCTGCCACGTCCTCACCACTTCCTGCCACGTCCTCACCACTTCCTGCCACGTCCTCACCACTTCCTGCCACGTCCTCACCACTTCTGCCACGTCCTCAACACTTCCTGCCACGTCCTCAACACTTCCTGCCACGTCCTCACCACTTCCTGCCACGTCCTCACCACTTCCTGCCATGTCAGCGGCCCCACTTCCTGCCACGTCCTCACCACTTCCTGCCATGTCAGCGGCCCCACTTCCTGCCACGTCCTCACCACTTCCTGCCACGTCCTCACCACTTCCTGCCACGTCCTCACCACTTCCTGCCACGTCCTCACCACTTCCTGCCATGTCAGCGGCCCCACTTCCTGCCACGTCCTCACCACTTCCTGCCAGCTGTGATCGCCCAGGGGGTGGGGGCTGTGCTTGTGTGTGGGACATGGCCATAGGGTTTTGTGATGACCCTGCTTGCCCTCTGGGTTCCTACCCGGGAGAGAAGGTGACCTTTCATTTCTTTGCTCAACGCTTCCCAGGAAGTACCAGCTCAGGAGCTTCTTCCACCAAAAGGAGACATGGTGGAGAGCAGGAAAGAACAGCCCAGCTATGAGCACAAGGGAAGTCCTGGGAGATCAGACTGGACTCCCCAGGTGGAGGGGCAACTGCCTCCATCAGGACAGGCCACTGAGTCCTGCTGGGCGGACGGGGTGAGTCTGGGAGCTGGTGGGGGCAGGGAGCCGTGCGGGGTTTGCACAGGGACCTGGCATGCTCTGCGGCCGGGGATTTCGCGGGAGGCCCTCAGTCAGTCTTTCTACGCGCGCAGGCGCTGGGCTGGCAGCCAGATTTGGGTGTTGCCTTCTGTCCTCCATTCCAAATGCATGACCCTAGGTTCCTAGAGAAATGTCGTGGTCGGCGCTCCACACCCAGTACGAGTCTCCTCTCCATAGCCTCTCCATTTGGAAACCCCACAAAGGTCTTACGGCGTCCACCCTTTTGTCTACCTCCCCCCACAAGGTTGGGAAGGGCTGGAGCGTGGGCCACGTCCATCCTCGCGCCCCCAGCCAAGCGTAGTGCTGGGCACACAGAGGCGACCAGTTCTGCTGCCAGTGGAGCGCGTGAATGCCTGAGCCAGGGAGCCAGCAGCAGCAGGGGTGGGACAGGGACAGGGACAGGGACAGAGGACGCACACCAAGCACCAGCCTCAGACTGGGCCCGTTTCCTGTTGTGACCTCCCACATCGCAGGTGGAGATGTGGGGCACAGCGGGCTCTGGTGGGAGGAGTCTGAGCAGGGGCTCCCAGCATGGCTGCCCTCCACGCGCAGCCATCCCCTGGCCTCAGCTGCCCCCACCCTGGCCCTCTGTCCTGCTCCTCCCTTGTGCCCTCCAGCAGGGCAGGGCCACCTCACTGCCTTCCTCCTGTGGGACCTTTGCACAAGCACCCCCAGCCAGCCCCACATGGGGGACCCGCAGCTCTGACTCAGGCTGGGTCCTACTCTCCTAGCTGCTGAGTCTCTGGGTGTGGAGTGAGGGAGACTCCATTGCTCAATTCGTCCCAGTTCTACTACTGGTGCAGAGTTGGGTGCCCCCAGGAGGGTGCCAAATGGGTTCCCCCAAACTCCTTCACCCAGACTTTTTGGCAAAGAGAAGGGACCAGAAGGACAGAATTCCGGATACAAATTCAATGGTGAGAAAACAGCTGATCCAAATCCGTGGGCTCCCAGGGGCAGGGCGCGCAGCCCTCTGGAGCCACCTTCCACAGCCCCAGCAAAGGGACAGCACAACTGAGGGAGCTGGTGTCCCAGCCACTGACCTTGAGGGCATTGTGGGACGTGCCGCTGGGCCGCCGCCTGCCCCCCTCCTCCAGCTGCATCTCTGAGTACAGCTCCTCCTCATCCTCTTCCATGATGTCCGAGAGGTCGGACCCCCGGCTGCTCTCCGTGTGATACTCGTCTCCATGGCAACAGTGTGGCTGGGGACAGGAAGGGGACATAGCTGAGCAACACGTCAACGCTGTGAGCCCCCATGAGGCTCTCGCTGTCGCCCTTCCTTCCTGTCTGCTGTCTCATGAGCTCACAGATACAGCGGTGTCTGTGTGTGACGCCCACTCCTGAGGTGAGGAGATGGGGCAGAGGGAGGACCAGGCCGCGTCCCCCACCTCTGACCCCAGACGGGGACAGGCGCAGGGACCCTTGGGCTGCAGGCAGGAGACACCACCAGGGCTGGGAAAACGCCATTCCTCTGGGTGCCATCAGTTTCTCCGACTTAGTGGCTGGACCAAGGCTCAGGCCAGGGGTTGCACACTCAGGTGGCCATATGGTGAGGGGCACAGAAATACATACGTCAGACCTAGGGCCACCCAACAGAGTGGTGGGTGCTGGGCAAGTGGGTGTCTATGCAGCTTGTAAGGCATTTAGGATCTTAAAGAACACCACATGGTCTAAAACACACACACACATGCTGGGCAGGCTATGGGCCGTTCGTGAGCTGTTCTCCTCCCATGCCCAGCTTCGTCACCAGCACCAGATGGAGACTGTGACAGAGCCGAGGCTGGGGACAGAGTAAGAGCTTTACCAGAAAAGCCTCCTTTGAAATTGAGACCGGCAGTGGTACCGTGCAAACTGAAACACAGACAGCCCTGCAGGGGGCCGCTGTGACGGTGCCAGGCCCCCCAGGCAACAGTACCCACCATTCAGGATCTCTAGTGGTTAAAGCAAAACAAGGAAACCAGCAAAAGTGCATCCGCACGCCCCGACCAGCTCGAGGGCTGCTGCGTCTGTTTGACAGTTATCCTGCGGGGCCACAAATGTGCTCAGCAGTATCTGGAGACATTGATTCAAAGTACTTGTTTCAACCACTGCCCTTGAGAAAGATGCATGAGCACTTCAAGGCACACCAAATTCACGGCCTGGGCAGCAGGGGGCTGCGTGAGCACTCAAGTAGGAAGGTTCCGGAAGGTTCCTCCTGAACCGTGCCCACGAGAGGTGGCCTGGAATGTTCTCAGCCAGAACAGTTTCTGTGGCAGCTTCTGCGCTGCTCCAGCCCTAATTCTTTCAATCAGCCCCAAGTAGAAGACATAAAGCCAATGGGTTGTAAATGAACGAACAGAGACCAGGCTGGTTTCAGTGAGGTCTTCCAAGGCACATGGGAAGAAGTCCCTACATGAGAACAGTCTCACCCGCTTCAAATCCTGGGATGAGTTAGCGATAAACTCGGGGGATGGAAGGAGGTGGCTGTGGTTTGCCAGATACGTCACCGATGAGCCACTCGTAGGAATCCTATGAAGGGGTAGGCACGTGACCCTGGCCTGCCCACTGAGACGTAATGGGGAGTGTGATGGAGGTGCTGGAAAAGGAAGAGGGACGTGCCTGAGGAGAAAGCCGCCTCCTTTCCTCATCCATCCTTCCCTTCCTTCTTGGGATGCTGTCTTATGAGGTGTGATGAATGGAGCTATGGCAGCCACTTTGTGACCGTGAGAGAAAGGCCAAAAAAATGGAAGGCTCAGAACCTGGACACAACTGAGCAGGTGAATGAGCCTCGCAACCTCCTACCTGAGACTTCCTGTGAGGTGGGGCAATTAAACATCTTTATCTTTGTCATTGTTAGTTGGGCATTCCGTTTCTTGTGATAAAATTAATGCAAATAGAATTATTTCAATCTTGCAGATAAAGAACCTGACGCTTCCGGGAGCTGGGTGACATGGTACAGGGCTACGGCTGGTAGTGCGGAGCCGGGCGGTGACACCCCTTTCTTATGGAGGTCCTGGCACTGTGTAGCCATAGGAACATGTGTCGAGAGTACAGGGTGTCTTCAAGGGCTGACACTCCATGATTTCAGGACTGTGCAGGCCCCACCCCACCTGTTGTCCAGTACTAATCTTGACCATTCATGGACACTTCCATTAGAAGGTGCGTGGTCAGAAACAAGACAGTCACACGGGGTGGACGTGTGGCTTACCAGCCTAGAGGGGAAGCATTGACGTTTTGTCGCTCTGAGAGCAGGGTGTTCACCATTCCATTTCTGAATCTCCCATGAGGCCCAGCACACAGATGTCCAATAAACATCTGCCCAGTTGATGGAAGTGAATAAACAGATGGTAGGTTTTGCCTCAGCAGAGACCAGGTGGTTCCCCGAGGGGAGCCTGGCCCCCAGGATCACCCCATGACCAGGCAGTACAAGCACAGGGCAATCAGGAGGGCGGGGGCCTCGTATTCACACTTCTGAAATGTCCCCAAGTGAGGCCACAAATGCAGTGGCAGCGTTAAATCTGAACTTCTCCAATCCACTGTGACTGTCACGTGGCCTGGGACCGCTCCTGCGTTCTCACGGGCCCAGAGACTCGTGTGGCGCTGCCGTGGGCTCCACGCCTAGCACTCACCGGCTTGCCAAGCTCGGAACCTTTCAGGAATTCGTCCACCGACGTGCCCCTCCGCGTGATGTCAGGGGACTCGTAGCCATCCTCCTCGTCGGAGTTTGCGTACTGCCCGCCCCTCTCCAGGAAGACGCTCCTTGTCTCTAACTTGGAAGGAAAAAGGAAAGACAGGGCTGAATGGAGGCCGTGGGGAGGGGCGGGCAGACGGGCTTGAGCGGGGCTGCAGAGGGGAGGAGGCCCCCAGGCTCCCATGTCTTCCGAGTTCCAGCCTTTCCTTTGCCCAACCCCGCAGCTCTTCTCAGAGCCACTGCGTGAAGGGTCCCACCATGCTGGCCCGGGTTGTGACCCAGGCCAGCTCCTCTCCCCCTCCCCCGCCCCACCCACGCTCATAAAACTAGTTCTTGATTTGGCTGCGAGTAGAAGCCTGGCTCTTAATGTGATCACTTAGCAGTTTCTTGGAAAAGGATCTCAGATGTTTGTTTTCTCTCCATACCTGAAAGGGTCGCTGGCTGAGAGCCAGTAGCCCCAGGAGTTCCTGGGCTGATTCTCGGGGTCCTGTCTGGGGGTCTTAGGGTTGCAGGGGACAGCATCACCCACCAGCCCTTCCTGCCCACGAAGCTTTGCCACAAGCTCCCAGCTGCGATGGCTGGCTGGGCCGGGGCTTCCGGGATGTGCGACATCAGAGCGCAGGGTGTGGCCCGTGAAAAAACGTGCACATTCGGAAGCTTTTCCTTTAGTCAGAGGCCATAGGCTGGTGTTTAACTACTTTTTAAGCATCAGAGGCCAGTAGTGAACAAATTGAGAGGTTTCACAGAAACACCCAGTTTCCAGGTTTCAAGAATCCGAGACGCACCCATGGCCGCCTTCCTGCCCCCCAGTGCCCTGGTGTGGCCTCTGGGGCTGTGATCTCCGGGGTCTCCAGACCCAGTGCCCAGCACCTGCATGCTCAGGAAGTGGGGGTCTCCCGCAGCGGCATCAGAGACGGCACTGCCAGGGGCCTCCGTCCAGGGGAGCCCCTACAGGCTGGCAGGCAGTGCAGGGAGGGCCGCTGGCAGCCGCTGCCCCCTCGCGACAGGTGCTCCCAGGCAGGGGGGCACCATGCAGCTCAGTGCCAGGTCCTGGCAGAGGACCCGGAGGCCTGGATGGCGCCCCGTCTCCTAGGTGTTGCTGAAGCTTCCACTTCTCATTGTACGTTGTACCGGGGTGTGGCCCCACCACAACGCACACACTCCCTGTCCGACGGCCATTCCCAGGAAGAGGCGTGGGAATATATCTATGTATGTCTGCTGTCTGGTGTGTGTATCTGTGTACACACACACACACACACACACACAGAAACACGGGGTGAGCAGGCCCAGGTGTGCCCCATTCAAGTAGATAGTTCCCCAAGCCGACTTCCAGGAGTCACCTCCAGACCCTGGGACAGACCAAAGCCTGCCGAGTCACTGGTCCCAGCGCTTCCTAGCGAGGCTGGCACATAACCATTTCCCCTGGTGATGGGTCTATGTTCGCAAAATGGAAACGCATTTTGGTTCCATCGGGATCAGGCCTAAAACCCCACCCAAGGAGTGGGCTGGGGGAGAAACACGCCACACATGCTGCGTGCACAGCACACACAGGCTCGCGGGGCTGATGGAAGGCCCCACCCCCACGCGGGCACCAGCCTACTCACCCTGCTGCTCTCGGCCACTCTCTGGGCAGCTTCCCGGGCCATGGCCTTGGCGACAGAGGTGGACACCGGGGCCCCCTGTGGCTGAGGGAGGACGCGGCTGGGCGACGGCGAGCGCCTCCCGGGGCCCAGGCCGGGCGGCGCCAACATGTGCCCGTGGGCGGGGGCCGGCGCCCGGCTCTGCTCCCAGGCCTCGTCCACTCGGACGTGGGGACCCAGCTGGTCATCTTTGGTATCAGGGACTCCGGCACTTGCTAATGGCTTCGGGGTGGGCGTTCTCGGAGGGGCTGGAGGCACCAGGAGGTCGGGGGGAATGGCAGCGATGGCCGAGTCCGCGGACTCGCCCTGTGCAGAGAGGGTCCGCACGGTCACACCCTTGGCGTCCAGGCTCCGTAGCCGCACGACCTCCACGGCTGTGCCGTCCGCCGTGGGGGCAATGACCTCAGCCACCTGCCACAGAGAAAGCTGCTCACAGGCGGTCCGGCACCCTGGGCGGGGCGGGGCGCACGCTGCACAGTCTGTACTCACCCGTTGCCCCTTGGCGTACACGCCATAGCCCGTCACGGTGGCTCCGTTGGACAGCCCGGTAGTGGTCAGGGCGGGCGGCTTCCAGGAGACGTGGACCATCGCTGGGGTGGGCCCAGCTTGGATGGTGACGTCCTGTGGGGAAGCCGGAGGACCTGGGGACAGAGGGCAGAGGAGCCTTCAGGGCCTGGCCCTGGGCAGGTGAGCGGTTACTACGCTCAGCAGGTCTCACCTGGAAGGGGTCATTCATTAGAGGCACAAACTCCCAGTGATAAAATAAGGAAACCCCGGGGACGTAATGTACAAGCAGCACCGTAACAAGCGTGCGGTGACAGACGGCTCCTGATTTCTTGGCTCATCACGTCGTAAGGCGTCTCAGTGTTGAATCACGTTGCACTGAAACCCGTATGATATTGTATGTCAACTCAACTTTACCGGAAATACAACAAAATATGAGCACAAAAGAAGTTGACAGGGCAAGGATCTCTGAGACTAGGAGGTGTGAAAGCGAAGCAGGGGCCTGGGCGGGGGGCTAAGGACACCCCATTGAGCTGCTCCAACCCCACTTCTGTCACCCCTCTGGGACCACCTGTTCCCTGGCTCTCTGTGTGACGACACAGCTCCCTGGGCCCATCTCCAGGCCCCCCTGGGAGTCAGGCATGGCCAGTCAGCCCCATGACAGCTTTAAAGTGGGCCAAGGGGACCCAGGTCTGGCTGAGGACGCCCTCTCTGTCCTCTCCGTCCCCTTGTGCCCGCCTCCGGGACAGACTGGGGCCCTGCTGGGGCCACCTGAACCTGGCAGTCCAGCTCCACACCAGACCTCCCGTCAGCACCTGCTGGCACGTGTCCTTTGCTGGCTGAGTCGGAACTGCCTGGAGCGGCTATTCCAGCAACTGGTGTCAGGCCTGTGGCCGTGACCCAGGTGACTCCTGGAGGTGGCAGGGCTTCCTGTCCTGCACTGTGCCCGGGGGGGGGTCCCGTCCTCTAGGCCTGGGACACAAGCCCCACCTCCTCCTGTGTGTGAGCCCACAGCACTCTGGAAAGGAGGCAGGCCGTGATGTCACACCCTCAGACTGTCCAAGTCCCCAAGCCATGGCCCCTGAGGCAGGAGGGGACAGCCACGTGGGAGTCCCCATGCTCCACCCACGCTCCTGCTCACACCAACACCCTGTCCTATGACTTCAACATCCTGACTGCACATGAGGACATCAAGGCTCCAAGGACGTCACTCAGCCACTAGCGTCCACCAGCGCCGGCAGGACCCACACCAGCACTTGCCTGTGACCCGTTTGCAAAGACAGGACAGTCACATGCTGTGACAAGGCCTCCCCGAACACGAAGACTGCAGTGTGTGCCAGTTACACCTCAGCTGAAAATCTGTCGGCCTGGCTCAGGAGAGAAACCACACAGACGCCAGACGGCTGGGCCCTCAACCCGTGACACGTGTGACACGTCGCCTCACTGTTCTCAAGGACAAAGGGCAGGACCGCCCAGCCTCAGGTTTCTCGCCACCTCTTTCTACATAAAGTGAAACCACAGTAGAGACCCACCAGGGTCTGTGGGTGAAGAGAGACTCGAGTGGCTGCAGGCCTGTCACCTCCAGCCTCTCTGGCCACATGGGCCCTGAGACAGCAACAGGGCAACGGGAGCGCTCTGACATTGGCCACGCGGGGCACTGAGCAGAGGCCACACCTGACATTGCTCCAGGAGGCGGCCCATCACACGGCGGGGGCAGGGGTCCTCCCAAAGGGGACGCTTCCCCACACCTCCCACTCCCGTCATCTCACATCCTGGTCAAAACCCTCCCCTTCTGGACAGGAGATAAAAATGGTCTGCTGTGGTCTGAATGTCTGTGTCTCCCAAATTCATATGCTGAAATCCTACCCCTGAAGTTATGGTACTAGGAGGTGGGGCCTTTGGGAGGTGATGTGGTCATAGGGGGAGCCCCAGGAGTGGGGTCAGTGCCCTTCTAAAGGGACCCCAGAGAGCTCTCTTGCCCCTTCCACCAGTGAGGACACAGCGAGAAAAGGGTCGGCCAACAGTGGACTCGGAAGGTCCTCACCAGACACCCCGTCTGCCAGCGCCTGGACCTTGGCCTTCCAGCCTCCAGACGGTGAGAAATCAACATTTGCCCTGAAAGCCGCTCAGGCCGTGGTCATCTGTCCTAGCAGCCTGGATGGGCTAGGACACCCCATAACGGGGAATCTCCCATGGGGACACGCCACGTGTTCAGCAGCTGGTCCTGGGTGCCCATTCCTGTCCTCCCAGAGGTGTCAGTGGGAGCCTTGCCCAGCTGTCCAACGCACGTGCCCCTCACCTCTCCTCTGGTCCCCAAGGCTCCCCATGCTGGTGTTTCTGATCACAGGACCCCAGAGTAGGCATCCATGAAAAGAGGGGCCCGTTACCCCATGTTCAGGTTATCCCATCGACAGGCAGGAGGACATCAGGCCATCATACGAGGGGACTGAACTGACCCTTCATAAACCAGTCCCCACGCAGGCACACTCCCTTGTAGGGCTGGGTCTGGGCCCCGCTCGTGACGCTGCTGCTTCGTGCGTCAGCCTGCAGGCGAGTGTGTACCCCGCAGGCACCAGGCACACGGCAAGATGGAAAGCAAGTCTGTGGAGCCCCGGAAAACCAACGCGTTCAATGGAGGGCTTTGGGCAGAGTCGTGCTGGACGGCAACTGGGCTGTCAGTAAAACTGCTTGGGCGGGGCTGACCGAGGACAGTGCCAGGCCGCTGTGACCAACACAGCACTGAGAAGGGCCGGGGCCAGCAGATGGTGCCCACAGATGCTTCTGCACAACGCCCAGCCGGCTGTCCCTCCCAGGAGCTCGGGCTCCCAGCCTGGCACGCGGGAGGCAGCCTGTCCACACCCCAAACAGCAGCACGGACCTGGAGGCCGAGATGGCCGCTGCCCGTTAACTCAGCAGCACCAGGGTCTGGATAAGTCGGAGAACGAGCAGACCCGCTGGCTTGGCCATGTCACCCACGTGTTCGCAACTCCCAGGGGTGGGTGTGTGGGAAGGGCAGGGGAGCCCACCCCTCTCCTGGAACAGCTGGGGACGCGAGGGCCGGGCTGCACAGGAGAGGGCCCAGGACCCAGCACAGCATCTGCCCACGTCCCTCCCGGGTGCCATTTCCACCACAAGGGAAAGCGGGAGGATGTGGGTGCCTGGTTCACTGTCCACTCCGCATGTCTGGGAGGCAGTGTCACCGGGACGATGTGACTCTCCCGGCCCTGAGGACGGTCTCATTCCTCCCATCTTTTGGGGGACCAACCTCTTGCTCATGCAGGTGTTAAAAGAAGTATCTCCAACACCATGGCCCCTACACACAGTCTTCCCTCTGTCTCATACACACACACATGTACACATTCATATACACTCATGCATATACACACACTGCACACAACCACACATGCACACACGTACATGTACACATACACGCACACATGTATATTTACACCACACATACACATACATGCATACACTTATGTGCACACACGTGCATATACATAAAACTACACCCACCACATGTGTGCATACACACATGTACACACATACACAAAACACAAAGCACACACAAATACAAACATGCATGCACGTGCACATATGTGCATATACACACGCATACATGCATACATGTGCACACACACACACACACACACACACCTATATTCCATGCTTCAAGAGCAATTTAAGGGATTTTCCAGGAGAATGTTGGCTGAACAGCTCTGCCCTTCGGCTCCTTCCCACCACCCGTCTCCATGTCATGTAGGGGGTGACAGCTGGTATCCCCCGGGGACCGCAGAGGGACGGGCTCACCTGCAGGCAGTGTAGAGAACTCTACGACGGCCTCCTTCTTCTCCCTCTGCTCCAGGGGAAGCTGCCACGGCACCTGGTGGGGCCTGGCCAGGACCTTCACCTTGTGGGCCGTGTTGGGCCTGAGGTCCCACAGCTGGTACTTGTAGCTGGCGGCCTGCACCACATCCAGCTCCTGCTCGTCCAGGAAGACCACGTGGCTGTAATTACTGTTGCTGGGCATCCAGGACAGCTGGGCGGAGGTCTGTGTGATGCTGTCCACCCTCAGGTGCGAAGGGGCCACCACCACATCCTTGCCCACCAGCAGCGTGCACTGCAGCTGGTCTGAGCTGCCCCTGCTCGTGACGCACTGCACGGACACGCGGTAGGTGCGGGCCGCCATGTTGAGCTTCTCCACGAGCGCCTTGGTCCTGCCAGCCGGCGTGAGGCTGCGGCGTGGCTCCTGGTCCACGAGCACGGTGTAGCTGCTCACAGCCCCCCAGCCCGGCGGCACCACCGGCGGTTCCCAGCCCACAATGACACTTTTGGCAAGTTGTTTGATGAGGGTGATTTTCCTAGGATAAGGCACGACATCTTCTCCAATGTCATCCATGTTCACGTCCAGCGTCCCCACACCGTTGTCAGTGACGCCGGCATCCAGGCGAGGCGGGGATTGCAGGTCCAGAATGTTCTCCCCCTCCAGGCCGATGCTGGGACGGTTGATGAAGCTCCGATCCTGTTCAGGCCCCAGCGTGCTGAAGCGAGCCTCATTGTCTTGAACAAAATCCACAAAGTTGGAGGGCACCAGACCCCTCTGCCCATCCAGCAGCTCGCCTGTTGGGCACCAGGACAGAGTTGTCATCACATAGGGCCCCGAGGTCCTGCAGGGTACTTGGCACCTCCCCCCACAGGGCCACAGGGCAAGTGACACGAAGGCAGTGGATTCCTCATCTCTGCACAGGAATCTGCTCAACGTCACCTCCTTGAAAGCCCGGGCCACTGATACCCCTCTCCCCCGTCCCGCCACCTGCTTAACGCCCCCATCCGTCAGCCTGGTTCCTCCATAGTGCCTGTGACAACCTGAACCCACCCAGCTCATTTCCCTTCGTCCATATGCTGACTCCCAGCTCCAATGGGGACAACACTCGGTGAGGACAGGACCTTTGCTGCTCACTACTGAGCAGTCACAGAGTGACGCCTGGCACAGTCGGTACGAGGACGAACAAATGCATAAAACAGGATTTGGGAGGCTGAAAACAAACACGTTACTCTTATTTTTGATTGAGGGATCACACAGAAGAAATAAAGGGGACTTGACCCCCCTGCCCCCCGCAAAGCGCTGTCTCATCTTCATGAAATCCCCAATGTGTCCATTTGGGGTGGAACAGTGACTATTAACTTGGTGCCACAACCACCTGTAAGTTGGGAGGAAAAATGCACCACCCAGTAGCTCTTGTGGCTAAAGGTGGTCACAGCGGACTTCTTGGTGTTTCGGGAAATGGTCTAACTTCTATGTGTTCTCTCTATTCAAGGGGCTCACAAGCCTGCTCCAGGCGGAGGCCCGGAGAACTGACAAGTATCTGCAGGGGCTTCAAGGCCTCCACAGCGTGGGTCACCTGCCAGCACCAGCGGGAATGGGCCATCTCCCACTCGTGGAGGAGCCTGCACAGAGGGCTTGCTTGGGGGGACCCAGGAGGCCGGGAACTGCTCCCAGTACAGCCCCTGTAACAGGCCCAGGAGCGGGCTTGCCGACATTTCATTAGAGAATACCAAGGGGAGCCCCCCCAAGTGTTGGGCAGTAAGAGGCAGGAGGGAGAGACCCTGTGGAGACGAGAGGGTCCTTTGGCCCCTGTGTCTGCAGCAGCTGCCTGGGGAGCTCTGAAGATGAACACAAATAGAGCATCTCCACTGAGTGTCACGCTAGGAAACACCCCTCAGTCATCAAAAGGGGAAAGCTGGTAACTGGACAGCATGAAGTCAGAGCAGAGGCCGGGGCAGCCAGGAGTATGTGGGGACCTGGCCCGTCTGGGGGTGGACCAGCCTGGGTGCCGACCGCCGCCACGTCCTAACAGACCTTCATAGAAACCATCGTCATCCATGTCTCCATACACGTAGAGGTATTTCCCCGCCGTGAGGGGCAGCTCGGCCTCTGGGTTCTCATTCGGCCCGTCGAAAGGGTTGTAACTGGAGGGAGAAAGAAAACTCGCTCAGTGGTCGCACAGGACACAGGCCGACCCTCGCCCGTCCCTCCCAGGTGCCGGGCTGTCACGCGCCGCTTGCCGCTGTTACTGAGAAATTGCAGTCCTGCATGAGGGCTCAGCGCTGAGTCAGCCCTCTGTACGCGGAAAATTCAGGCAGCCTCAAGGATTAACACCAAACGAGCATTCCGAAACCGCGCTGCGCATTTGGCATCTTGGCGCCAGATGAGCACGTGATGACGCAGGCAGAGGTTGGAGTGATCTGCCTACAAGCCAGGGACCCCTGGGGCCCCGAGAAGCTGGGGGAGGCAGGAAGGGGCCCCCACAGGCCTCAGGGGGTGTTGCCCTGCTGACACCTCCATTTCCGCCTTTCGGCCTCCAGAGCCAGGAGAATAAATTCCTGTTGTTTTCAGCCACCAAGTCTGTGATAATTCTAGGAAACAAACACTCTCCAAACTCTTTCTATCAACACGGACAAACCGTGTCATCCCCCAAAGCGTGGCTGAACCACCTTCTCCTCGTGCCTGGGAAGGGAAGTCTGCAGCTTACAGATGTCCCAGACCCATCACCTCGTCTGCCCCAGGGTCCCCGCGCTCACGGCTCTCAGCGGTGCACACAGCATGGCTCTCACCTGTAGCGGGCGACACACAGGTGCACCTTCCCCGAGCACCTCTGCTTGGAGGTGTTGGAGTCCCGTTCATTGTCCATCTAGTAAAGACACAAATGACATTCAGGTATGAAGCTGGAGGCCAGACGTTTTGTGCGGGAAACACACAGGTGGCCTCAGACGGCAGAGCTCCTGTGAGATGCCCAGGGCTAAAGTGGCCCTCGTGTGGATGTTTTTATAAACTGGACTCGGGGTGAGGACCCAGGCCTGGGAGACTGAGAACCAGGATCTGCAAGGGTCCTGGACGACACAGGCCGACCCCGGTTTGAGCCGTCTGTCCTCACGGGCTCCGTCAGGGGTGGGGGGACAGACATGCCCACAGAGCTCCCGCGTCCAGTGGTGCCCGGGCTCCGGGACAGACATGCGGGGAGACTGTTCTTTCCTCCCGACACCTCAGCCTCCTCCTCTGCTGTCTGAGTGCAGAGCGCGAGGATGGGGCAGCCATCTTAGGGCGGAGGGGAGGGCGCGGTCCCACGCTGGCCACTGGGGCTGGAGGGGTGAAGCCTGCTCGCCCGAGAGGGGTACAGTGAGCCCATCCATGCCCATCCCTCCTCGTTCCACTCTGTGCACTTCACAGAGTGTCTTCACAAACTGGAGTTAGGCCAGGTCACCCCCTCGTAGACCCTTCAGGGGTCCCCACGGGACACAGGACAACAAACACAGAGCTGCCATGGCCTAGCGCCCGACTCGTCTCCCCACGGCCAGCTCACGACAGCCAGGGGGCCTCTTCCAGGCTCCTTCAGCACAGCCATCTGAGGATGGCCCCCTACCACCTATCTCAGCACTCGGGGTCGTGGGCTTGCTACACTGTATTCACACACTCGTGTTACCTGATTTTTTAAAATGTTGGCTGGTTTACGGCTGTCTCCCCCAGGAGAATGCCATCTCCAGGAGAGCAAGGAACCCCTCTGTCCACATGACCCTCACATCCTGGCACACAGTAGGTGGTCAGTGAAGACTGGCAGAGGGCCTCACAGGAGGGGGCGGGGGCGGAGGGCTGGGGGAGGGCAGACGGCCCAGGCGGGCCAGCTGGGCCTGCAGGCAGCACTCACCTCCAGCTCAAATCTGCATCTTACGCTTCCGGATCTCGACAGATAGGTGGGTTTGAGGGACAGAGGCTCTGGCTTGTCACCAGGGAGTGGCAGGGACCGGATGTATTCACCAATTGCAGTGCGGCTTCCTACGGAGCTCTCCTGACCTGGCCACGACATTGCGACCATAGGAAAAGGCGGCAGATGAAATGACAGCACACCAATCACCTGCCTTCCTGGTGCCTCTCCCCATTTTTGGCACCAGCCTCAGATGTTCTTTTGGGGACCCACCCAGCGCCCACGCTCAGGGCACACACCCACCCCGCCAGCCGTCTGGCCGAGTCTACTCCTGGGCGTGACAGTGGCTTGGTGCTGATGGCAGTGCTGCCCACGATGTGGGAAGGTCAATCAGAGAGAATTCAGTGGGAGTCAGGCACAGAGCCTGGGCCCCTGGCTTCACACTGAGGACATGAGGCTCGGCGCGGCTGCAGCCCTGCTGTCCCCAGGGGGAGTGTGCCCGAGAAGGGAGCCCGCTCGTGGAACAAGGCACCCTGACACGGACACAGAGGACGGGGTCCTGCTGACGAGACTGGAGCCCCTGAAGCCAGCTGCCCCGAAGCTAGACCTCCTGGCTCTTCGTCTACGCCAACGACAAGCCCTGATGCTCACACCAGCTGAGGGTGGCCCAAAAGGTCCTAACTGATACACAACGTGTCCAAGGGGCCAGATTTATGGCTAAGGGTGTTTTTGACGAGAGACTTGCAAGGACCAAAGTCGCTCTGCCCGTGCTGTCTTCACGGGGCTCCAGATGGCTGCCAAGCCGTGTCCTGGTCACACGGGCGGAGAACGGAGCACTGAGGCCAGTGCCGGCCTGGACGGTCAGGTTCAAGTCCAGCATTTGTTTCTAAGGATCCCGATAGGAAATACAGAAGCAGGTGCTTCCTCGTTCCCCGACTTCTCGGCTGCCCAGCAGACTGAACGCTCTGCCCGGGTCTCTCAGTACAGCTGCCCCGTCATGTGACCTGCTGAGCCCAAATCAGCAAAGTGACTCAAAATGATGTGACAAGTGTCCCGGCAAAGGCTGCCACAGCAGTTGCCCCACAGACCCCCAGGCGCCTGCCCGCCTAAGAGACCCGCTAGAAGCATCACTGTAACAGAGGATTGCTGGTGACACGACATGGGCCCCTGCTCGGAAGTCAGGTGCTGGAGAGCAGGGGCCGTGCTCTTCATGGCCCGGTGCCCCCAGTGCTCACAGCTCCAGCTGCAGATTCCAGCGGGAACACAGGAAATACCCTGAACGAGCCATCCTGAGGCCTCAGAGAACCGCTGCGTGCAGGGTCTGGCCACAGACCAGCATTGCTGCTCCAGGCAAGACAGGCCGTCACCGCGACCCACGGCTTCTCCAGGCCAACGACCCATGAGTGGAAGTGGCATGTCCTGCTTAGGGCAGGTGCCTTCTTTGAGCCGGTGTGTAATGTGCTGTTTCCTTTCCCTGCGATGGAATGTTCTAGACAGAGGAGGCTGTGTTCTAGCATTCCCGGGCAGAAGGCAACATGGAGCCAGCTCCCTGAGCAGCCTGAGAAGTTCATGGAGCAAAGTTAAGACGCACGGTTTCCAGCCCCTGATGTTTGGGGACGTGGGTCACTGTGGCAGAACCTGGGCCATGCTGACTGACATGTGGCATAGCCAACAGCTGGGGTGACCTCACCAACAGCGTGACATGACATAGGAAATGTGACATGCCTCGGTCACATTTCTCTTAAAAAACTCCAGTCTCTAGGGAAAGACAACTTTGAAAGTATGAGGGATTCTGCCCACCACTGTGTCCTGGGAGAGCCTGTCAGACTGGCGCTGGCCCACGTGTGGCCATGGCTCTCCTCTGTGATTCCATCGCCTCAAGGTATGCATTTTCCGGGAAATATGGCCGCACAGCCGTCAATGACTCTGCCTGCTCCAGTGCTTGGCAGGGCGGCCAGGGTGGCACGCCCCTTCCCAACACCTCCCTCACTAGGGTCCCGGGCCTGTTGTCAGACGGGAGTCCCTCGGGGGCTCACCTCGGCCCTTCCTGGTGCTCCCCTACCTCTGGGTGCAGCCGGCCCAGGCAGGCGGAGTCTGAGGGACCAGGTCCCTCCAGCCCAGGTCCTTCTAGGCTCCC
This sequence comes from Rhinolophus hipposideros, assembly GCF_964194185.1. Taxonomy (NCBI): domain Eukaryota; kingdom Metazoa; phylum Chordata; class Mammalia; order Chiroptera; family Rhinolophidae; genus Rhinolophus; species Rhinolophus hipposideros. The sequence continues at coordinate 1,154,973 of NC_138070.1, read as the reverse complement.
ATGCTGGCGCTGCCGTCCTCTCCACCTCCACCTTCCTGCTCAGACCCTCTGAGCAAAGAGGGGAGCCTGCTCAGCAGCTGAGTTCCCACGCTGCTTGCCCTTCCAGGGGCTCTGCCTTCCGTGGCCAAGGAGGGACCTCGGGGAGGGTTTGGGGTTTCAAGGGGGTCTGGCACCAGCACGCTTCTTCCTCTGCCCTGACTCGAGACACTGGCACAGCAAGGATGGGGCGAGGCTGATACCCAGAGTGCACAGGCCTGCCAATGGGGCCACTTGGGTAAAAGTTTATTAAACGAGCTGGGCCGGCTGGGGTGGGGCTCCTCCAAAAGGCCAGCATCTCTGATGGGGGTTCTGCACGGGGAGCTTGGTGGAAACGTGGTGTTGCTCTGGTTTTTGCGTGTTTTGTTCTTGGGGTCCATTTCCCATCGTCGTGACTCAGATCCCTTTTCCCGGATGTCTTTTTTTTTTAAAAAAAGATTTTATTGGGGAAGGGAAACAGGACTTTATTGGGGAACAGTGTGTACTTCCAGGACTTTTTCCAAGTCAAGTTGTTGTCCTTTCAGTCTTAGTTGTGGAGGGTGCAGCTCAGCTCCAGGTCCAGTTGCCATTTTCTAGTTGCAGGGGGCACAGCCCACCATCCCTTGCGGGAGTCGAGGAATTGAACTGGCAACCTTGTGGTTGAGAGCCCACTGGCCCATGTGGGAATGAACCGGCAGCCTTCGGAGTTAGGAGCACGGAGCTCTAACCGCCTGAGCCACCCGCCGGCCCTCCTGGATCTGTCTTGATACCGATTCCCTCCCACAGACGCATGAGCTTTTGCCGGGATAACGCACATGCGTGCTGTGCAGAAGACTCCCCACACCAGGCCTGGCCTGCTGTTCTTAGAAGGGCCTGGTGTCAGCTTCCACATGGCTCCGTGCACTGAAGTGAAGGGCTCCCTAAGCAACGAGCTGCTTCCTGTAACCACGTGCGTGGGCCACGTGCTGTAAGTCCGGCAGCCGCCTGCCTTCGGCATCGGGGATGCTGGTGTCTGCCAGGCAGAGGCGCCCATGTGAGCAGCCCCAGTGAAAGCCTGGGCACTGGTGTCTAAGGGGCTCCCTGGGCAGCAGCCGTCTGCCGCATGGGGGGCGCTCTGTGGGGCCTCCTGGGAGGGCACGCCCACAGGACACCTGCATGGGGGTCCCGCAGATGCCCCGTCTCTTTCCCTACTGACCCGACCGTGGCCCAGTGCCCTGCCGCTGTCACAGATCTCAGCCACGAGCACGGACTGGGTCCTGAGAATCACTGAACAGGCTCGAGGGCTTGAGGACCCTGAAAATCACGTGCTGGCCATCCTTACATGACCCCTCAACCAAAAAATCTTTTTCCACCTGGTAAGAACTGCGATTGCCTCACCCCTTCTTATCCTACAGCGTCCGGGCCTCAAACGTCCCTTCCTGGGAAGTGGCCTCCCCTGACCACCCCACTAAGTGGCCCCGGGTCACTTTCTGCCTTGTCACCCTGTCCCCCCCTTGTCACATCTGTCTGAGGGGGGCTACCCAGTCATCCATCTGAACACTTGTTCCTTCACCCACTGAGGGGGCTGCACACGGCCTGGCCCTCGGGTTAACGTCAGCCACACATGCTCAGAACATGGGTTGGGGGACGTTCAGACCCCCTTCCCTCTGTCCTGTTTTTACAGCCCCTTGCATTCTATCTCATGCGTGAGCAGGAATGATAAGAACAGGGAGAAACCTGCAAGTTCTGTCGCTCATGGAATTCCCAAGGGGGTGCTGACGCTCTTCGCCCCGACACTGCCAATGCTTTGGACAGGTGGACGTAACCGTGACCTGTTCAGCCTGTGCTGCAGGGTGAACTGTCAGTAGAGAGAGGTCCCTGACCGATCAGGGCTTTTCCTGTGTCTACCCTGGACACCGTCAAGGAGGGTTCATTAAATGCCGCTGTCACCATTTTGCCCGAGCGAAGACAAACCAGCCCCGACGATGCACAAAGTTAAATATTCCCCACTCTGCCGTCCAAGTACGGACGTGACGGACGGGTGTTACTCTTCCCCGCCTTGCTGGACACACAGCTCCGGGCACGTCCCCATGCCATCAGGAGGCTGCTGGGGTGCAGCAGGGGGAGCAGCTGGAGCACAGATGCGGCTGGCGGGCCCCAGCACAGCAGTGGCTGTGGCCCCCACCAGGGCCTCGGCCTTGCCCGTCTGTGGAATGGGGCTCACGACGGCACTGAGCTGTCAGGCACATATGCCGCCAGGATCACACCTGCTGACACCTGTGCAGGGCTCAGAACGGAGCGACACGCCTGGTGCGCTCGATGGCGCCCTGGCGGCTTCCCAGACGCCAGATGTGCACGCCTGGTGAGGGCAGGGGTCGCCGGCCAACCCCTCTCCACCCGGCCCAGGCTGGAAGGGCCCAGGCACTCACCTGTGCCGATGGAGGGCGCTATTCCGTTCACGAGCTGTGGCAAAGGCTTGCTGGGGGTTGAGGGGACGTCCGTGGAGGCCCCGGGGCTGCCACCCAGCAGGTCGACCTGAGCCGCGTGCTGCCGGAACTTGTGCAGGTCCCGCGACAGCAGGCGGAACTGTTCGCTCTGCGCCCGGCACTTCTCCTCCAGCTCCCGCACCTTGCACTGCAGAGGGGCACACATGGCTGGTCAGCGGGTGCCGGGAGGTGGGCACACCTGTAGGTGACCATGCGGCGTCTGCGTGCATGTCAGTGTGGTGTGTGTGGTGTGTGTGCGGTGTGTGGGTGTGCAGGCGTGTGCATGCGTGTGCTGGGCTGCCTCCTCCCTGCACGTGGGAACAGTCTCATGAAACCAAGCGTCCCACGCAGCCTGGCCTCTGGCCAAGTTCCCTTCCAGGGCGAACGTGGGGGCCACAGGTGCCAAGAAATCCTGCGAACACTCCGACCCCAGCCAAGCCACACGGTGCGGGCTGTGCTGCCTGGGCACTTTGTGGTTGGCATGCCTCACCATGGCTGTTTGAAATCTGGCGTGTGAGGCGGTGACACAGCCCAGACTTGGGGACAGCCCAGCTGCTAACCCACCGATATGCTGTTCTCCTGGGGACGCCCGCCCAGGGTGCTGCCAAACCTCAGAGAACACAGCTTTAGCAATGAAGGGCAATTCTCCCTGCAGGGTTGGCAGCCGCCGGTGACCCTGCAGACACCTGGCGATGTCTCGGGGGCACACATCAGTCAGGCAAGGGCCGCCCGCAGCTCCCGCCTGCGTCCTGTGGGTCCTGCCCAGCCTGGGCCCAGGCTGCCTGCACCCAGTCTCCCCGAGATGGCCTGAGCCAGTCACTGCCTGTCCCTGACACTCATGGCCCACACGTCCTGTCGGTGCAGAAACAGGCTGTGTGCCCCGCTGGGTGCCCACATCACGGACGGGCCCATGGAGCGTCTGCTCCAACCCCTCACCCTACAGTGTTCTCTTCATGGCGCCCACCACCCCCCACGTTTCACTAGCTCCCCAACTGCTTCTCGTCTGTCTCCATGACCACATAGTAAGCACCCAGCCTTTGCTTGCTGGCTCCCTGAGATGTCCTCGGGGCTCTGCACAGAATTGGCACAGAGTAGGTGCTCGGTAAATGCTTGCTGGACCAGTGGAAACAGGGACCCCGATTTGCAGGCATCAACTTCCCTGTGGCAGCGCCTGTTACATGTGCATGGACGTCCCTGCGTGGCCCAGGCTCCTTACACCCTGCTGCACGGAGAACGCCATCCACTGTGCTGCTGATGCTGGGCGTTGTCTGGCTCCTCCCACTGAAATGGCAGCTACGAGAGGGCAGGGACTTTTGTCACCTCCTTCCTGCTGTGTCCCCAGCGCTTGGAAGAGAGCTTGGTACCAGCTGGCGCTCAGCACGTCTGGTTTCACAGGGTTTGCGTGGGAAAGCAGGGGCCACGAGGATGGTGACAGACTGACCCTCAGCCTGATTGAAGGGCCAGCAGTGTCACTCGTCCCCATCCTGTCCCAGCATCGGCAGTAAGCTTCCCAGCTCCTTCATCCAGAAGCAAGTGCTATTTATGTCTGAGATCACAGGTTTCTAAAAATAAACCTAACAAATCCCAAACCTACGATTAAGTTCTTCGATTCATTAAAAACTCAGCAGGATTCTTCTTTTAAAAAAGCTGAATGAGCTTGGCTGCGATGGCTGTCTCCACGAGGGAGACGCAAGTAGGGACAGCGTCAGGGCGCCTCCCACTTCCATGCCCCATCGGGGACGTGCAGGGTCCGGGAAGCAGCTCTGACCCCAGAGCAGGGTGTCCCCACCCAGCCCTTACTGTGTGGTCCTGGCCAGCGTTGTGGGCCCTTGGAGGGCAGGCAAGGTCCTCAGATGGGACAGTCACCAACGGCCCGGCATCAGAGGAGCCCTGAGCTCAGCCGGTTGCCCAGGTGGTGTGTGCGTGGTCAGCAGCACCAGTCACGTGGTCTGGCTTCATTCCACCTGCGTTAGGAAGACGTAGCTGGCACATCAGAGACTGGATGCCATGTGCACGAAAGACTCCTCACTTACGTAACATTCTCAAAGCGACACAAGTACCGTGACGGGGAACAGCTCACAGGCTGTCAGGGTTCTGGGCTGCTGGGGGGTGTGCTGACGCCGGGGGGCCCAGGGGGAGTGTCTCTGGGGTGACGACCCACCCGTGTTACGTGACTCTATACGTGTAAGCAGGTCACACAGGGAAAACGAGGAAGTGCGAGAACCAGGAGATCCAAGCAAGGGCTGCAGTTGGGCCAGCGGCACGGTGCCAACGCCAACACCCTGGTTTGGACAGTGCCCTGGGGAGTCAGACGAGCCGCGTCCTTGGGGGCTGAGGAAGGACAGCATGGAGAAAGCTGCTATTTGGAAGCTTCTTGTGAGCCTAAAATTGCTTCAATGGAAAGTTTGCAAAAAGGAACAGTTTTAAAGAAAACGTGAGAAAATAATGTTGGTGGCATGCAGATGTGGTGAGAAGCATGGAGACAGGGCATGAACGGCGGGTGTGTGGAGACATCACGCCAGATGAAGGGTCTTCCTGAGCTCCTACGCACATGTACGACAGAGGCCCACGGGATGGGCCCAGGACGTGACCTATGGGGGGATGCGGGCAGACTGCGTGCTCCTGGCCAGCCCTGTGGGACCTCAGCCATAACCAGGGAGCCAGAGGTCATGCAGGGTGGCAGGACGCAGGACCTATCATGAGCCACCACGCACGCTGTCTCCTGGGCACCCACTGCTGGCAGGGCCCAGGCCCCGAGCTCCCTGAGCGCTCTCTTGGGCACTCCTTCCCGGGGCGTCTCTGTTCAGGGGTCCCCTTCTGATGGCACCGGTGACACACTCCCCGGCAGCTGGGCCAGGATATGCCCGTACAAGGGACTGTTGGTTCTGAGGTGACTGACATCAGACCATCGGTGTAAACTGGACATCCACGGGGGCTGGTGGAGAGTGCCAACGAGAGAAGGGAGCAGGGCAAACCCAGAGGAACTGGGTCACGGTGATCCCGGCGTCCAGACCCACCATGAGCCAAACGTCCCGTCTTCCAAGAGAAGCACTGAATCTTCACTTCAATGTACAATCTCCCCGTCTTTCATCGCTGGTGTTTCAAAGGCTTGTCCACAGCGCGGCTGACAAGGGCTATAAAGACATGGACACGGCCAGTGGCCGCCGTGCTGACTCTGCTCTAGGTGGACACGTGGCTGGTACCCGGGCACCAGGCCTCCTGGCGCTGGCAGTGGCCTCCAGCGGTACCCACAAGTCCTGGCACACGGGATGACGCCCAGAGCGCCTGAGCTCAGGGCGCTGGGAGCGACAATTTACGATCTTTCTGGCTGAAGAGTGCGTGTCCCAAGGAGTGGACTCAGTGGGGGGGCACTGAGGTGCCGTGACCGAGGGCCTGACCCCAGGATGGGCAGTGCAGACGTCAGGGCGGCTTCGCTCCCCCGCAGCCGCCCCACAGACATCTGCCGCCTGCGTCTCGTTGGTGCCCCAGCTTGCTCATCAGTAGGGCCGGCACGAGGAAACAACTGGTGAAATTACCGGCTTTTCCCTCGGCGTGATGAGTGGGAGAAACAGGCATTCACTGGAGAAACTGCAGGAATTCAAGACGCAGCGACTGTCTCAGACACCTCAGCGCTGCCCCCAGCTGCTCTTGGACAGCAGCACACTGGGTCCCTGAAAGGCCCTGTGTCCCGACACTGACTCCACGGTTCCTGGTGCCCGAGGCCACCACAGCCAGGCCCTGCAAGCTGACATTCCCCGTCGGGAAAGCCTTCCATGGGAGCTGGGGGTGGGCACTCCCCACAGCGCAGACACACACGTTGTTCTCTGCCGTGTGTCCACCGCTGTTGGCTGCACACCTGTCCACACGTGTGGGGCAATTCCGTTATTATCTTGTCATAGGGGAGAGGCCAAGCCTCTCCCACCTCAAATTTCTGCCAAAAACAATCCGAGTCGGCCTTCACACCTACTTGTTTGCACCTGTCTCCAGTCAGGTGCGTCTCCACGTATCAGAGGAGGCGGCTTTAAGGCAGCTTCCAAATGCTCTTCACACTCGTTTCAGGGGGGAAATGGTCAGAGCAGCAAGGAGCTGGGTGGGGCCCGGGGACCCAGAGCCCCACAGGCCCTGGCACAGGTGAGCACCCCCCTTGGGGAGCTCCTGGGACTCCTGTGCGTTTCCTCTCCAGGGCGTCTGGGCACAGCCTCTCGGCCTGGCTGACATTGGTGCAGGCTGCACCGTGATGCCCAGCCCGGCAGCTGGGGTGTCTAATGGCCCCTGAGTCACGAGCAGAAGGAAGTGCCACTAAGTAGTGCATAAAGAATGCAGCAGCCGAAGGTTTGGACCTCAGTGTCCCGGCCCTCCCGGCTGGGTGGCCAGGCAGGCAGGCGGAACCAGGCCCGTGTGAGCTGGCCCAGCGCCTTCAGGCCTCCAGCCGTTGCCCCTCTTGTCCCCGCGTGAAGGCAGAAGTACTGCGTTCTGACCGCTCGGGGGCCGACGGCGCAGTCATCAGGCAAGTGACCTACAACTTGGACAAACAGCAGAGACCTGCCGATTTGGACGCGGGTCTTTATAAAAACGGAAGCGAATGTATCCAGACACGTGCCGGGCAGCACGCCCGGGTTCCTCAGACTTCCGGCTTCACGAAGGGCGGCCGGCGAGTGAGTGCCATGCGCTGAGACCAGTGTCCCAGCCAGGACAGCGTGCGGGAAGGAACACTGTGAATAATCACAGCAGAACGGCAAACCCAGTCTCCCCCTGCACAGCAGCAAGCTGCCTTTACGTGCAAGCCAGGGCTGTGGTGCTGTCTATCATTTGCTGAGCCCCTACTACGCGCTGAGCCCTGCCGGGGGCTTCCTGTGCATGGTCACCGATGGTCAGAGGCTCCGTGGGGCTAAGCTGGCATGAGCTCGGTGTACTACGAGAGACATGAGGCCAAGACAGACTGAAGGCCAAGGTCACACACCCCCTGGGGGCAGGACAGACCCAGGTCTCTGACTCCAGGCTTGAGCTGAGGCCCCCTCACTCACTCAGGAGCCTGAAGGCAACTCGCATCAGCTCAGTGAGCCTCGGTCCTCTCGTCTGTGCAATGGGTACAGTGTGCCTTCCAGACCCCAGGCGTGGGAGCGGCTCCATCAGTGGAAGCTGAGACCTCCTGCCCTCTGTGGGCAGAATGCCCGCAGGGAAACTGCCGAAGTACGGGCCCTGTCCCTCAGTCACCCCCTGCTGCCACACATGGTTGACGGGGCTTCCGTTTTCAGCAAAGTGGGACAGTACCTTTGAGTCCACCAGAACACCCTGCTTTTATCTTCAGAGACAGAGAGGCTCCCTCAACATTTTTCAGGATGATCCCCAATGAAGGAGCATGTTTCACTGCCTGGGTCACACTCGTCCCTGCTCCAGCTATGCCTGCAATTATAACACTGTCCACAGAAAAGCCGCACCAGCTCATCGGAACAGGCTCCGAGTTAGGACCTTTGCAGGACATGCAATCTGGACACTGAAATGTAACACGTAGTGACCAAGGGGAGAATGCGGGAAATGGAGATTTCCAGCTAATGAATATTTTGCATTCTGTGATCTGAACAGCTTCAGCACTATTAAAACACAAGAGTCTTAAATGTTTGCTTTGGTTCATATGATGAACGCGTTCATTAAGCATCCAACTGAACCCCTGTGAATTAGAAGCTGATGGGTCTGAGTCATTAGCGCGTTCCCGTCTCGGCACAGATGTGTGTTTGTCATACGGGTACAGTGTGCACAGCCACGATGGGACCTCAGGACCCCTGAGCTGCCTGCTGGCTATCTGCTGCCCTCCGGTGCAACTGAGATAGACAAGGGGAGGCAGTGGGGACAAAGAAGGAGTCAGTTTGTCCTGGGACAGCTGAACTCCCAAACGTGGGAGCACGCATGTTTCCTTGTCCCCAGCCACCCCCCTCCTGTCCCCGCGGGGACTCGTGGGTTCGGGAAGCTAAGGCTTCTCACAGGGGTGGGGGCAGAGACGCTGAGCCCACCACAGTCCCTGAAGGACAACACTAAGTGACACAGGATTCAAAACATGAGGGATAATCCTCATCTGTTCACTGCCCAGATTCCCATCGTGGCTAACATTGCCACACTTGAGCGTCCCAGAACTCAGTGTGGCAGACACAGTGCCATGGGGCCACCCCAGTGGCTTCTCCTCCTGCGCCCAGGGAGCCTGTCCTTCCCTGCTTCTCCCCCACTGAAGTCGGGCTGTGTCCCCAGCTCTGGCCAATGGCCCGTAAGCAAAGGTGACACGTGCTGCTTCTGTAGCCCAGACACAGAAGAGCAGACACGGGTCCCCCATGACACCTCTCTTGTACACAGACACAGATTCACACCTGCAACGTTCAGGCGTCAGGTCTGAAGTCTGATGACCGACCCCCTTCTGGGCTCTCAGGAGGGCTGTCAATCACGTGACTGGCCCAGTGCCCCCAGCCTCTCCCCACGGTCATCCGAGTTCACGGGGCTCTTCTCCCAGCCTGAAAGTTACAGCCGTAGCAGGAAATGGGAAACCAGGTGCACTGGGCCTGCTCAACACTTCAGAGACCAGAGGCCAGTGTCCCACAGTCCAGACGAAAGCCTGTCCCCTCGAGGGGCTCCCCAAGAAGCTACTCAGCCCCCCTCCACCCCAGTGTTGGAAGAGGGGGTTGAGCAGGCCCAGGGAGCAAGGCTGCTCCATTTACAGGACACACGGAAAAGCCCCCCGGGCACACGGGCAGAGCACTGCCTTCAAATACCTGCATGCTGTCCAAGGTGCTCTGGGCGAAGCCACAGACACAGCCGCAGAAAGACGTGCGAATAAAAGAGGACACCGTTCTCAGACACCGCACTGCCTGCCCCTTTTCACACCAGAGCGTGCTGCGGCCGTTACCACATGTCAGGCATGCACTGCCACCAGCCAGGGTGACTGGGCCTCAGCAGGACTGTCACAGCAGCAGCTCAGAAGGCGAATTAAAACAACACAGACCATCACATCAATGGGCTCCCAGCAAATGGCAAAAAGAAGCTGTATTTGCCCCCAGGAGACGATGCAAATCAAAGCGCAGCGGGCGCCCTGGGCCAGGGGACCAGTCCTTCATCAGGGACGTGTGGCCAATCGGAGGTCTGCTGCCGCCTTCCCAGGTTATGTTTTCCAACTGCTATTTATCTCACTCACCCCTACAGATATTCATTAGCTAATGGACGGTTCCAAAAAATCAATTTGAATCTACATGGAACCTCTTCCTGGGGGAGGAATCGATTTTAAAAGGCGATGTTAAGAGACGCATATATTCTGTCTTAAGTGGTAGCTAGCTCCCTGGGGACAGGAAGAGGTCCCCCATCTGGGGACAGGCAGACGTCCCCCATCAGGAGATGGCAGGCCCAGGAAAAGCCCTGTTGCCCTTTCTTGATGAGACAAACCAGGGGAGGAGGGCCAGCCAGGCTCCTGCAGCCACACCTGCAGCTGTGCCTGTAACTACGGTAACTAAGGGCTCAGCAACGGCGTGACCTCTGTTTTCAGGGGGCAGAGGCATTCCCATGCGAGGCCCATCCTCCTTGTTTGCCATGAGAGAGGCGCAGCAGAGGCCAGAAGACTCGACTGAAACCCACGGCCCTGACGCTGGCTGTGTGGCCAAGGGAAAACAGCTTGTCCTCTCTGTGCCTCATTTCCTGGCGTGTAGAATGGGAACCATACCAGCGCCTGTTGCAGGCTGATGGGCTGACGACATAGGAGGGTGAACAGCACTAGTGGCCAGTACCCCACAGGCACTCGGGAACATTCGCTGTTGCTCCACTCGGCCTAAGGCCGCCACCTCCGCCCTCAGACGCCCCACAGAGTGCCCACAGGCCTCATGGACTTACCTCTAGCAGCTGCACGGCACCTTCATGTTCCTTCTTAGCTTCAACCTGAGCCTTTTTGATGATAAAAAGAGAAAAGTGAGCATTTAAAGGGGAAAATGGGATTAATGTCTAAATTATCAGGAATGGGATGTTGACTTTTATCCCGCTAAAATGGCCCAAATTCTAAGAGTCTAAGTCAGTTCTCATTTTCTGCCCTTTGGGCAAGATGGAGTGGATTTCGGTTGGGTTTGGCTGTGTAGAAATGGGGGCATGCACCCTGACCTGCAGAGCAAGGGCAGGCTGCCAGGATGCCGCTTGGGGTCAGCGGGGAGGCCCTGATTCTTTTCCTGAGCTCTGGTCACACACACAAGGTGGCTGAACCCAGAACAGCAGGATAGCCCTTCCTGAAGCCTCAGGAAGCACCCCCATTCCCCCAAATGTCCTTAACTGCTCAGGAAACAACACAGTCACGTGGACGTGACTCCCAAAGAGCTGAAGGTCAGGCCTGAAGGAGAGGCTGTGACGGGGGTCCTGAGCCGCTCACTGGCTCTCAGTAGCTCAGCCGGCAGCAGGGGGCCGCCCTCTTCAAATTACTTGAAGCAAAACCATCTGCTCCAGCGAATAAGAAATTTTACAAGTTTCATTAAAGAAATGTGTCCGATGGTTACTGCCTGGGCCAAATGCAGAATTCCTACATCGCTGACATGTAGCATTATTACTCTCGGCCCGCAGACCCCGAGGTTCCAGCACTGGGACCGCAGCGAAGGTCTGCTGCGTTTGCCCACCTGTGTCCTCTTCTCCTGGGAGGAGGCCCTGAATTTGCTGGGATCCAGCCCTCCCTATACTGGGTCCTCTAGTGACTGGCTCACGAGTGGGTGGACAGCCGAAGGAGACCGAAGGGACTGCCTGGGAATTCTAGAATAGAGGAAGGCGCCTTGCCTAGCGGGTGTCAGCCTGAGTGGATGAGACTTTGGAGCAGCTGCAGCTATCTTGCCACCATGAGGGGCAGGGCTGGAGCAGCTGGGGTCCTTGGCGTGGAAACCAAAAACGAAGCCAGTGCAGAGCAGAGCAGAGGTGGGAGAGTAACTAAGGTGTGACGGTCCCTGAGGGGCACTAGATGGGGCTGTGCCTGAAGCCAGACGGCTTGGGTCCTGGATCTAGCCGAATCTGAAGCCAGTTTCCAGTCACGTGTAAAACTGAAAGTGTTTGCTGAATGAAAACAAGGACTGTCGAGGGTTTTCTGTCAGTTGGAAGCAAGAGTCCTAGCGAACACAATCAGCAACTGTTTAAGAACGTGACGCTTCCCATTTAAGGTTGGGCACGCTGCACTTCAACATGACTCTGAGGCTGTGTCCCGGGCTGGGGCAGAAAGCCCGCAGCAGGTCACCACGCTGACGCGTCTGTCACACTGCTCCCGTGGCCTCACAGACATTCCCAGTGGAGTGGAGCAGAGACACCAGTTTCTACCGAGGGCTGTGCCCTGACTCGATGGGGCCGCTGCCCCTTAGATACCCATAGGAGCACCCACAGGAAGCCCCTGTCAGGCCGATTCTCGGTCCGAATTCTGCTCTGCAGACCAACCACGTGCCCCAGCGGCCCCGCTTCTGGGTCTGTACCCGAAGCGTTCGCAAACACTCGTAACGACACATGCAGCCCTACGTTCACTGCAGCTTTACTCACGGTGGCCAAGACGTGGAGACAAGCTCAGTGTCCTTAGAGGGACGGTGGGATAAAGAAGACGTGGTACCTCCCACGGGACAGGACTCAGCCACACAAAGGATGGAGTGCTGCCTTTTGGGGCAACGTGGCTGGACCATGAGAGTATGGTGCTCAGTGAAATAAGTCACAGGGAAAAGGACAAGAACCATAGGATTTCACTCATATGTGGGACATAAAACAGGAGGCAACAGATGAATAAACAAGCAGAACAAACTCCCAGACACAGAATGGTGGTCACCAGAGGGGAAGGGGGTGGAGGGAGCGTGAAGAGGGTGAAAGGGGGCAACTACGAGGTGACGGAAGGAGACGAGACTTTGGGTGGTGAGCACACAGTGCAGTAACAGCTGCTGACTATTACAGAAACGTACACTTGAAACTTACATGACTATTAACCAATGTCACCCCAATAAATTTAATTTTTAAAAAAGAATCATCAGTTCTGGAGGCGCCTGGAGAACAGCCCGTGGGCGCCATCCTAACAGCGTCCATTTCTCAGTCGCAAACTTCCGTGGGTGGGAAAGCTTGGCTTCCCCAGCGCAGAAAAGTGGAAAGTGGCCCAAGACTGCTGCCGCATTCACTCGTCTGCCTCCCAGTCTCACATGGGGATGTGAGAATGAGGATTTTAAGAGCTGGGAAGTGACGAGAGCACAACCAATTAATTACACCGTGCTGGAATTCAGCTCAATCTTCGACCGCTGAAAACTGTTCCTTTCAAACCAAAAACAGGAACGACAATACATGACAAAACAGGGGGAAATGGCAAACCACCAAAGAACACATTCGGGTTTTATAAATACCATCACCACTGAGCCAGTTGAGTCAAAGAGAGTTTTAAAATGGCAGGATGGAAAAAACACAACGAAAAGCTTCATAGTGGCTGTTAAAACTCCGCCAAGTTGGCAGTGACAACTTAGCTTCCGGCTTCCAGCAACAGTCAGGAGTGCATGTTCGTAGCTCCTCGCAAGCTGGGCCATTTGGGCGACCAGAATAGATGGTTAAAATTAACAGTGAAAACTGGCAGCACTGAATTCTTGCGAAGTCTCAGCAGCAGCTTCAGCGAGGCTCGTTTCGGGGCCCCTGCCCGCTCCCCGCTCGTGGGGAAGCTGCGGCCTTCATCCAGGCACGGTTTCCCTCCACACAGTGAACGAGAGGGATGTGACCCTCAGGCAGGCTCAGAAGAGGCCGGCATCCAGGGGAGCAGACGGCCAGGGCTGGGGAGCCCACGCACAGTGTTTGGGGGAGCAGACGTGCACAGGAGTGACAGTGGGTGTCCTGTCGCCCCTGCCTGACAGGCGGGTACAAAGCAGCCACCCAGCGCCGGGAGCTTGGGCTGGGAAGGCAGAGGCTGGTGGGGCGCAGAGGGCGCCATTCCTGGGCTGTAGCTAAGCTCCACGGAGAAGTCAGAAGGCTGCGTGGGGGCAGGCGGAGGGCCGTCAGGACCCTCAGGCCTGGGGCCCTGCGTTCCAGTAAGCAAGGAAGCCAGTGAACACGTACCGCCATCTAAGACTGAACGGGCAGCGGGTGCCCCGCGGTGCCCCTGCCATCTACGCCCAACAACTCAAGGCGAGCACCTGAGGTGAGGCCGAGTGCTGATCATGGTGGCAGCGAGTTCAGTAACGACCTTCACACAGAAAGCCATCCTCACACGCGGGAGGAATGTTCAATGACGACATCGGGCAGGTCTGTGTGTGCATTTTAACTAGGGAAAACCCCTGCCCACAGCCCTGGATTATCGTGAGGCAAGGACATCGCCTGCACCAGACAGTGACACTCTGCAGCACCCAGAGCCGCTGGGCCCTGGGCACCGGGCTGTGGGAGTCAGGCCGGGGCGCTACAGCAGGGAGGGAAGCTCAGCTGCCTCCCCTGGAATTGCACCAGCACCCGAAGGTCAAGCAGAGGGCTGGCCCGTCCGTCCACTCGTGCACTGAACAGAGAGTGACTGAGCCCTGCTCCAAATCTCTCACCAGTCATGCCGTCAACTGCAGCAGTGGGTGACGCTCCCTGGGCTCCGGGCACGCGCCCACCCAGTCCTTCCCTCACCGTCTGCCAGGCACTGTTCTAGGAGCGGGGACACTCACTCTGGAGACAGACAAAGCAATCAACGGGCAGGGACATCACTCAGTGAGGAGATGAATGGCAGGGAGGCCAGGCAAGGCTCTGCCCCTCCCTGGGGACCAGGTATTCTGGGCGAAGACCCCACAGGGAGAGGTATGGGTGTAGCTGCAGCACATATGGGGGGGACAACTGGAGACAGGAGGAGGCAGAGGTGGGGGCTGATAGGAGGCGACAGACGCATTCCAGGTCCTGGGCCCCGATCACGACACTTGGAATGAACATCCAATGTGGCTTTAGCCTTGTCATTCCCCACTGCTGCGTCACGAGGCCCTGAAATGCTGCTGACCTGTGCTGCTCAACAAGTGTTTGCTGAATGAATGAAAGTGAGGACTGAGCGCGTGGCTCCCTGAGCTCCATGAAGCAAGCACGTGTCCCCCGGGCCAAGCCAGGTGGCGTGGCCCAGCAGGTGGGACTGGGCTCCGCTTGGGTGCCTCTTATTTACCTATGTAGCTCGCCTTCACGGAGCTCAGGGTTGGCCGGATGGCCTTACTGCACCTTGATTCCCCGAGACCTGCCTGTGGCGCTCTGATCATTCATTCATTTGCTCACAGCTGTCTCCACTGGCACGTTACTGCACGCCTTCTCCCACCACTGAATGGAGCCGCGGGCGCTGAGCCTGCAGGGATGGAAACGCTGGGCCCGGGCTGGGTGCCGGGTCCCTCACACTCATGCAGGGCGTCCGGGTCGGGGTGAAGCTGACACCCGAGGGGACCAGTCTGTAGGTGCTGCCGTGTTCCGGGGCAGGGACAGCCCAGGGCAGGAAAAATACATCTTCATGTCCCGTCCCACTCCCTGTAGGTTGTCAACAGCGTCCGCCCTGCCCTGCGATGTTCATGGAAAAGAAAACGCCCCACCCACCGTTTTTCTCATCCAATGAAAACACTGGGATGCTCAAAGACCTAGAAGTAGGACAGTGTCTCTCCTTCATTTATAACCTGGAGCCTTTCCTTCCGCTTCTGAAAATTTCGCCAATAATCAGACTCCACTGAGCAGCAGATTTGAAAGAAGCCGTGTGTTTCGGGTCTTGCAAAACTCTCCAGATCTGAATACTCAGTTTGGGTTTTTGTTGTGTAGAAACAAAGCAGTGGGACCTGACCGACCCCTGTGGGAATAACTTGCTTATAGTCATGGCTGTCAATGATTTTTTAAACTTCCCTTTCAAGTTCCAGAACAGAACAATGTCCGTTTCACAGGTGTCCGTCTCAATCCATCTGTGACTGGCTTTCGGTCGACGCAGAAGGAAGTCCGCTGTGCGGCCACTGCCCTTCCCGACAGGTCTGCACCAAACTGGGAGCCTGTCACCCTTGGTTTCTCTTTCGCTTGCGTGCCCGCCCCACGGCCCTCCGACCCACCCAGGAGCAAACCTGATTCACTCTTCCTCCTGACTCTTACTGAAAAGTGTCCGCCTCCTTCCATCTGTCACCAGCCCAGTCAAGGTACCAGGCTTCCTGGTCGTGGTGCCAACCAGCCTCCCTGCCCTTCTACAAAACAACACCCATCATGGTTTTTAAAGGATGTGACTCAGACCCGTATCCCCTGCTTGACCGTCTAATGGTCCCGTTTCCCTTGGAACAAAATCAAGCTCCTTCCTACAGCCAATCCAGCGTCCGGGGTGTGGCCCCACCAGCCTGTGGACGCACCCCGCCCGCGTCCTGGCCACGGCCTCCTCTTCCTAGGCACTCGAGCCGCTTCCTGTGTGGACATGAGTGGGCAGGGCCATCTCTCTCACATGTACCCCGCAGCCCGTCTGAACGCGTGGCCCCTTCCATCTGCCACTCTCTTCTGTTTGCTGCCTTCTGAGCATTTTCATTCGTCACCTCCCTATTCACACGCACTCTGTGGGGGCAGGAGCCCCATCCTACCCGCCCTGTGTTCCCAGTTTCCAGAACGACGGCTGAGCAGTGACGGCCAACATTTACAGAAGGAAGGAAGGAAGGAAGGAAGGAAGGAAGGAAGGAAGGAAGGAAGGAAGGAAGGAAGGAAGGAAGGAAGGAAGGAAGGAAGGAAGGATGCAGTCAGCCAGTGTGGCACAATTCCCTTCCCCGCTGTGAATCAAATGGAAACAGGAACTCTGGAAAGAATTCACCGCCCTGGCTTCGCTCAAGGTCCCACCTTTCTCTCCTAACACTTGTTTTAAAACTCAGAGCTCTGAGAAATTACAAAATTGACACGTGTATTTCGTCAGTTTCTCTTCCTCTGCTCCCCACTGATGAAGCATCTGTGTGTCCAAAAGAGAGACAATGACGAAAGCAGAGGGAAAAGGAGCAACGGCGACTGGACGGTGTGCAGACGAGAACATGGGAGCTAAAGAGTGGGGTGGCTCCCGTGAGCTTCCCCGGTGCCACAGGCTCTGCGGAGAAAAACCGCCCATTGCCTTGCTGGACGGGCGCTGTTCCTCAGGCTTATCACCGTCGCAGGCACACAGCCTGGGGACACGGCTGCCAGGGCTGCCGGGAATGGGCGCAGGAGCACACCGCCACGTCCCAGTCTCCGGAAGGTCCCGAGCCCCGCGGGAGGGGGCAGAGCAACAATGCTGTCTGGAGCGCCCTTGCTGATAGCATCTAATGAAATACTGCCTCTCCGTGCGCGGGCCACCTTGTTATGACAGGTAATAAGGCTGTGACAGTCCCTATCAGCACTGGCGTAATGAAATCTCCACTTAATAAGAGATCTCGATCAATGAGTAGAGAAACGGCATCTGAAGCACCCACCTGAGGCACCAGCTCTGCTAATAAACGCTGGCGACCAAAGGCCCCGCCAGGCCGCTCGCCAGCAGGGTTGGCAGAGTCAGCCTACACCCTTCATTCTGAGACCAGAGGCCTGGACAGGCTGCTGGGTGGAGGAGTGGCCGGCTGCCCCACGCCCCAGCAGCTAGGAACCCCCAGGGCGTCTGCTTCCATCCCTCTGCCCTACGCCTGCCCCACCATGACGCGCTCTGGCTGCAAGGGCCGCTGCCCTCAGGGCGGGGTGGGCACCAGGCTACTGAAAGAAAGCGAGATGAGACTGACACACAAGGGCCCCAAGTCCCCCGGCTCCAAAACCTCTTACACACCTGAGACACAGGAGGACCACGGCTTCTAAAGATGGGGCAACGGGGGCGCTACTGTCAGCCCCGTCCCATCAGCACAGGTGCTCTGGGGACAGGGTCCCACTGCTCAGGGCCTCTGCCTCCTCCACTCCCCCTCCCTCTGCTTTCTCTTCTGCCCGCGTCCTCTCCTCTCTCTTACTTTTTTCTTTCTCCTTTTTGTTCCCTCCCCCCGTTAATGAGATGCTATAAATATTACCCTTAATAACATCACGTAATTTGCCGAGGTAACAGATATAAACCAAAATTATTCCTTTTACTGATGTCAGACTGGTCTGCACTGTACATAGACCACGGCCGACACAACCGTGCCCTTGGATGGGCACCGCATGTAATCCAGTTCCCCGTCTCCCACCCACACAACAGTACTGCAAAAAAGCCAAAATCCTTTTGAACTGTGTTTCTTGCAGGCATATTTCCAGGGAGGAAAGTTGCAGGGTCCGACTATACGCGTGTTTTTAATTTCAGCTGCCCCTGTGAGGTGGCTGGCCCCAAAGCTGAAGCAGTTCGCGCCCAGCGGCAGTCCCCAGGGGTGCCTTTGCCCTGCAGTCTCGCCAGCAGTGACTGTTACAGCCTCCATTTGCTTTTGTAGCATAAACATGAACACGAGGCAGCTTGGGAGAAACTAGAGAGCACGGGGAAACAGAGCACCCGAGTCTTTGCAGGCCAGGGAGGAGGGACACACTCCGGGGCCTGTGACAAGGTGGGGGCGCAGCCAGCCCGCACCCACAGCCGAGCGCCCGCCTCCTCCCTCTGCCCCGCGCTACCCAGGCGGTGCTGCCCCTTACCTTCTGCAGAAGGTCGATCTCCTGCTGCTTTGCGTGGAGAACAGCCAGGGCTTGCTCATGCTCCAATTCCAGCTGCTGCCGCCGGTCAGCAGCCTCTCGCATGTGCTGTGGGGGAACAGGGTGGGATCAGGCGGCCGTGCAGGGGGCTCTGTCTGTGCCGTGCACGCTGCCCGCTCTGCTTCCCCGGGCTCTTCCTGAGGGCGGTGGGGCAAACCGGGAAAACCCTGGCAGTAACAAGGCTCCCACCTCCTGCTCTTGTTATGTTTTAAACGCAGTGAGCATTTGAGCAGAACCAGAGGTTCCCATGCAAGGGTGAACTGCTCTTTTTCCTCATTTTAAAAACTTCTGTCTCTCTTCTCTCCGTTTTGTCCCTGGTCCCATGCAAACAACAGCCAAGGTTTATTGATCTTTCCCTCTGTAGTGGGTTGTCCCAAACTTCTGAGTGCTATTCAATTACTATAATCCTTACATAGTCATAGGACGCAGGTACTCTAACAAGCCCCATTCTACAGAGAAGGGGACTGAAGCACAGAGGAGGTGGCCTCGCTCGGCACACAGCTGGTACGTGGCCGCGCAAATTCAGATCTGAGGCTCCTGATGGAGCGGCCGAATGTAGGCTCGGCGCTGCGTTCTCGTGTCACGCTGGCGACCAGGGCGCCCAGCGCCTGCCGTCGCTCTCCCTCCACACAGACCCCCCAGGGCCTGTCAGCCAGGCCCGTTTGCTGGGCAGCTGGGGGCACCCCCGGCTGTGCTCTCCTCAGGACAGCTGTCTGTCTTCCGTGCCAGGGTAGAGGTCAACCCTGAGTTTAATTAACAAATAACCAATGTTAATTGTTAATTGACACCTGCTTCATAAAAATGTTTTCAATATCACATGAGTCAGAATAGTGCCTGGCATCTACTGAATGCCGTCTTACCCGTTACTCTGAATATAAGAAAACCCCTTCCCGTTGACCTTGTGCAGTGTCACGCAATACCGTGTCACATAATAATGCAGTGTCACGTAATAGTGTCACATAAGAGTGACACGTAAGTATCACGTAAGAGTGTCACGTAATACAGTGCCACGTGTCACATAATAGTGTCATGTAATAGTTTTACATAATACAGTGTCATGTGACATGGGACCATGGAGCACCATGCCCTGTAATCCAGTCTCATGTAATGCTGCTCTAGTACTAAACCCAGGGCACAGAACGTATGTGGTGACCAGGGACTCTGCCAGCCTGACAGTGAGTGACTAGGACGATGGCACTGGTAAGGTGATGGCAGCACAGAAGAAGGGGAGCATGTGCCACGTGGTGGGCACTCCTCGTCTCACGATGAGCCGATGCGCGCTCACTGTTCCTAGCAGACGGGAGCTGAGCGACTGGCTTCCGGCCACACCGTGCCATGCAGCAGAGCCTGGAAGCCATCCCAGCATGGCACACGAGCGAGCCAGTGCACGCCTACCCACTGAGCCCTCCTGGCTGCGGCCCCTTAGCCACTGCACCCACCATAAAACACGACCAGGGAGAGGCGGGCAGCCCTCCTGGTCTGGGCGAACAATTGCACAGCTGTCTGAGTGCTTTGTGGCAGCTCGTTCTCGTGTCTCTGCTCACTGTGGAAGGGGCAATGCCAGCTGCGGCCTCATGGTCCTTATTTGGCTCCGGAAGGAAGTCAGCAGTGGCAGGAGGAGACCCTCTTCCTTCCAGGAGCCCATTAGAAACACCGAGTGAACACGCAGTCACTCCAGGCTTGCAGCTGCCGGCTGTGGGGTCCCTGAGGACACACGGTGACACGTCTGTGAGCTTGTTCCTTAGAGATGAAAGGACAGGTCGGCTCATGGAGCAGACGGACGGAGACAAACGGAAACGGCGTTTACATCTCTCAGCTTAATGAACCGAGTCCACATGAAGTAGTTGCCAGCAAAGCATAAATGTGCGAAAATACATGCCCTCAAGGGAGAGTGTCCGGGGCTAATGCCGAGGGGACTAGACCTCAGCTGCCCCCGCCGCGGCTTCCTCCCTCCACACAGGGCTCACAGGGGGTCTGCACTCCCCATCACGTCCCACTCCCATTCCGTCTACGTGGCCGTTTTCAGTGACTCCCCCGCCCCAGCAGCCAAAATCCTCCTGCCAAGATGACCAAGCAGGCCCCTCTGTCCACGTCAAGGGCCAGTCTCTCAGAGGCACGTGACACAAGGGTCCCTGCTCCGTGACCTCTGCCCGCTCCTGCCCGGCCTGCCCCTGGGAGGCCTTGGCCCTCACAGCCTCCACGAGCCACCATGATTCTGGTGCTCCCTGGTCGCACGAGGGGCCAGGGGTCTGAGAGTAGAGGCCTGCCTGGCGCCCCAACACCGCCTGGCCCCACATTCTAATATGGGACCCCACTTCCTTTTACAAACGTCTTCCCTGGCCCGGGAACACAGGCCATGTTCCACGGGGACACTTCACATCTGAACAACACTGACGATTACACCGCACAGCGAACACACCCGCTAAAAGGCTCTGCCCGGGGCAGCATTTATACTTCAAACAGCACTATTTATAGCGGGATGTTGACATTAAGTCAAGCGCGTAAGTAGCCCATAAACGTCACAATGCCGCTTCCTGGGAAAGCTCAGGTGTGACACAGAGCAAACGGAATCATGTCACCCTTACGGGGGAGGATGTGTCTCCCACTTGGCCCCTGACTGCTGGGCAGAGAAACCCAACACGGGGGCTGAGCCGTCTCCCCTCCAGGCTCCCGTCCTGCCCTCAGAGAAAGACAGTTGTCTGTTCCGTCTGACAGACAGGATCACTGAGCAAGAAGACACACGGGGCAGGCGGGCTGCTCACCCCAAGGGCCGTTTCCTGTCCACGGGAGCTGCAAGGTGCTGAGACCCAGAGGGCCCTGAACACCAGCAAGGGGAAACTCAGGTCGTAAGAAGAGCACTCCCAGCTTTTCTGCAAGATGCTCAAGTGGAGAAGCTGGAAGGAAAACGTTTCGCTCCGTTGGGTCAGCAGGTCAGACCCTGTGCCAAGACGGCAGGACTGGGGGGCTGGGCGGAGCGGGGCTCGGTGCGGGACGTGCTCGTCCCACAGTCGCCAGCCGGGACCCCGTACATGCTGGAAAGCACGTCCCCTCCAGCAGTCTGTCCCCTTGGAGACTCAGTCTTTGCCAGAAAGTCAAGACACTTGATGTGTGGCTGCACGTCTGCGGAATTTCTGCCAGCCCCAGAAGCCATCCTTCCAGACAAGCCCCCGGGTCCACAGGCTTTCCACTGCTTGTGGCTCATTCTGCAGATGGCAGAGTGTGTCTGCAGGGACAGGCCACGCAGCAATCATGCAGCCTCTCACTCACTTGTTCGTGCCTCAGTCGCGCCTCATGCAGGCTGTGGTTGCTGAGCCCTCACTTGTTAGCTCACCCAGGCAGTGAAGCCATCACTGTTCCTCGGGGCCTGCCACGTGCCAGACTGTCCTCGGCACTAAAACACACAGTCGCTCTTGCGGACATGACATCTTGGAAGGGGAAAATAATACACGAGCAAACAACTGAGGTAAAACAAGCAGGGTAAGTTTTCTTTGAAGAAATTAGAAGAAGCGATATGATAGCAACTGGCAGGAAGGTGGCTCCTTCTGATAAAAAGGTCAGGAAAGGAAGTGACATGACACCAAACCTTAACTGACCAGGAGCCAGAAATACAGACTGAGGGAGACCGCCTGACAGGTGCAAAGGCCCTGGGGTGGCAACAAGTGCGGTGTGTTCTGGAGACACAGGGAAGGCCCGTGCAGCTGGGCCAGGGGTGCCAGGGGCGTGGCAGGGGTCAGGGCTAAAGGACGGGGAGGCGGGGGGGGGTGCAGCGTCCTGTAGAGAGGACATCAGTCAATGTCTGCGAGCAAAGGCCGCTGGTGGGTGTAGGCAGCATAGGGCCGTGACTCCACTTCTGTTTTACGAAGGTGACTGAGGCCGCTGAGTGCCAACTGGGCTCTAGGGGACAGCCTTACGTAGCCCTCGCTGGTGGCCTCACGCGCTTGGCTATTGGAAGGATGGAACGTAGAAGTGACAGGTTCACTGAGCAGACTCACTACCCCATGTCTGTCACTCACCTTTTCAGCCCACACACATTTACTGTGTGGTTTCTCTATACCAGCTGGGCACTGGGGACATACTGGCAAGCAGGTCACAGTAGGCAGGACACAGCACCTGCCTACACTGCGCTCCGTCTCCTGGAGGGTGACCAGGACAAAGCAACCCCGACAGAGCCGTACAAAGGCCCACGGAAGGCTGACGGGAGGCCAGGGCGGCAGGCGAGCAGGAGACTTGGCCTGGCGACCTCGGGCCCCTGGCTCCTCTGTGTCTCCCCGACCTCGTCTTCCGTCTGTCCTGCGGCTCTGGCCACCCACCGCTCCCAATGTGCCCGCACAGCCCTCTGCCTCAGGCCTCTGAACTCGCTGTTCCCTCTGCTGGAGCCGATTTCTGTACGGCTCCCTCCCTGCCTCCCTCCCCCAACACACATTGCTGCCTCTGAAATGGCTCCCCGCCAAGGAGGCCGTCCCCACCCACTGAATGTAAGAGCGGTTTTACGCCACCACCTCATTGCCCTGCACTGGTCACCGCCTGGCACATTCATCAATTGGTTTCACTGCCAGAATCAGGGACAGGAATTCAGGTCAGCAGCACCAGAGAGTGTTGGCACACGTCAGGAGCTCAGTAAGTATCTGCTGAATGAATGAAAGTGTCCTTGGGTGTGAGTTCACAGGGGTTTTCATCTGGGCCATTACCTAGGCCTCGGAAGGTGTCAGGAAGCCAGGGTCCAAGGCCAGTGGAAGCCCATCTCCTCCAAAATCAGCACAGATGGTCTTACTTTTCTGGGTGTTCCAGTACAAAGTTATGTAGCAACCCCCCAATACAGTGAAGAAGGCCTCTGGAAAGAACCATGTGTCGTGGGCTTGTGCTTCACGGAACCACTGACAGACCATTAGAGAAAAGCACACTGTCATTAGCTAAACTGAACCATCAGTCTGAAGGCAGGTGGCACATCCGTGACATTTGGAAACAAAAATGCCCACGTGTGAACAGGACCACTGGACTGACTACTAGTTCGGACAGACACGGACGCCCGCTGGCACAGCTCCCGGCTGTAAGGACACCATGTCACCAGGGACACGCATGCTTTGTTCACACCACGTCACAGCCCGCTGCCCCCAGTTGCTTTATGACTCCAAGGACAGCGTCAGGTATGAGGTAACACAACTCAGCCACCTGTGACCACCAGACGTCCAAATGACCAGATGCCGTGACCACAGCTGAGCACCGGTCACACTTTAACCACATGAATCACGTCTACCTTATGTGTCGTCTGAGGACCGAGGCCACCTTCCTGATGACTGCAGGGAGGTCCCCAGAGTGAGGACCGAGGACTCTGTGGTCACAGGTGACTCCCTGAGCCCAACTGCCCGTCCCGAATGACCCCATCCCAGCAAACAGCCCCATCACTCACCCAAATTTCCACCCCAACTCTCGGCGTCACCCCTGACTCGTCCTGTCTGTCACACCCACGCCCACTCCATCAGCAAATCCTAGGGATTCTACTCTGAAAACGCGCCCGCACCTGCCCCTCTCTCCCCTCTGCTCCCACCGCGGCCCCCGCCCACAGCCAGATGGGCTGCAGCCATCACTCCTGGCCCCCCCGTGTGTCTGCTCCGCTCTCACCTTTCTTCTCTGTGTGGCCACAGCAGTGGCTCTCCAGCCACAAAACGCAGGTGCGATTCGTCAGCTCACCCGCCCAGCAGTGCCTGGGGGACCCTGGCCGCACGCTACAGCCCAACCCTCAGCAGCGCCCGTGTCCACGTGCCTGTGCAGAGAGCTGGGTGGCCCCCACTCTCCATCCCCTGAGCCGACGGCATGTGATGGATGGGACTTGTGGCCCCCGGCCTACTCCTTATGAGGTGTCACATGCGTCTGCTCTCTCCTGGCCTGTCACGCCATGGCTAGAGCTGTGGTTAGCCTGCGGGAGGGCGGAACAGCAAGGAGCAAAGCCAGTCACCTGGGCCCACACCACGCGACACCAGCCAGGAGCCAGCCCATCGTGCCAGCCCAGAAGTTCGGCCAAGTCCAGCCAACACGACGAGCACCAGTTAGCCAACCATGCTCGTGAGCGATGAGAAGGGTTCTGGCTCGTTTGTTATGCAGCTGCTTCGTGACAATTGGTAACTGAGGAAGAGTGTCTGCCGACTCTTACAACGTCTGGAATTCTACTACAGCCTGTGAGACCCTGCCTGACCTGGCCCCAATCTAGGTTTCATTTTCCACCTCCCTCCCCTTCCCCGCCGTTGCCCAGCCACCCACTGGGCCCCCTGCCCTTTCCACCCCCTGGAGCGCTCCTCCCCAAATCCTGGCAGGGCCCCCTTCCACTTCTCTCAGAAGCCCTGTCTCTGCTCAAGTGGGTATGTCTGAGTCATGACTCTTCCGAAGTGTCACTATATCCCTTCTTCCTGCTTCATCCTAATATTTTCTCCAAGCACTAGCACTGCCTGATGTTACGTCCTTCTCACTGACTCTCTCCCACGGGGATGACCGGCTCTATTTTGCTGACTGCTGTATCCCTGGCGCCTAGAACGGGGCCTGGCTCACAGTCGGTGCTCAGCCAGCACTGGTGAATGAGTGAGTGAGTGAATGAACATCAGGCGATACGCATCTCGTGAGCCTCCTAACTGTGCACCCCGCTGACAGGCACGATGCGCCCGTTTGCCTTGGTGAGGACGCTGGCTCCCACCGGACAAGGTGGGCATGCGCCGGGGAGCCCCTCAGCCATCTCACTGTCTTCAGACCCCAGGGCTCTTCATCGCTTGGAATTTTAAATTCCAAAGGCCCAGGAACAGTCCTCTTTGTATCCTTCAACTCGCACGGAAAAGAAGCCCTCTAGGGTTGCTCGTGTGTGTGGTGCAATCTGGCTTTAGCAGTTCCTCCCAAAGCTGGCCCCCGAAGCAAGAGAGCTGGGGAAAACGGCCCCTCGATGGCTAAGAAGCTGTTCCTGAAGGTAACCTCCCCTGGATGAATCTGCAGCCTCGGACGTAACTTTCCAAGTGAAAACCAGGTTCAGTGTGTCTGCTTTGTTCTCCTGGGGAACTTGGTCTCCCGCCGCGGGAGTGACAGTTATGTAACAGCTCACATTTCCTTTTATATCCAGGCTGCCAGGAAGTACGGGCCAAATTAGAAGCTTAGAGTAACTGTCTAAACTCCCAGCTGGCACCTGAGTGCTCTTTTCTCTATATCTAAATTTTCTATTTCCATTCACATTATTTGAGCATGTTATTAGATGTAACGATTTTGATAATTTGACCATGTCCCTGGAAAGAAATAGAAACATACACATACATGATGAATTCATCAATTATTCGTTTTCAAAGTATAAAAATCAGGAGGGAGTCAAATCAGGTTAAATATTATTGGTTTGGTTCAGGGGGCGGGGGTTCTCACCAGTTTCAGTACGATTCTAGCTGGATTGTCTTAGAAAACAGCCCCAATTTCAGTCTTGTCTGTTTCACTAAATGCTTCCATATTCTGAAGGAAAAAATAGCTTCCATTCGCAGTTCAGTAAACCCAGTGCCGGTGCGGTTCTGTGCGGTTCTGTGACCTCATCACAGGCCCCGCCCCAAACCAGGGCAGCCTCTGCTTCCCCCAGATGAAGGCTGGGGTCGGGCGCGGGGCCACCGCCCAGGTCTGGCGTCAGGTGTGCTGAGACAGGAGCCCTGCACCACCTCCACCACCCGGCATGCTCCTGGACGGCCCTCGAGCCTGGGGGACTTCTCCTTGGTTCTCAGCAAACGGGGGTGATAGAAACTGGTTCGGGTTCCAGTTCAGATCACACCGATCACAAGACACGGCACGTCACACTCAGTGCAGGCCAGGCAACTTCTGCAGATGCCATGGTTTTACTCAAGTTTACGGAAAGGACGGGGTTTTCGAATCAAGCAGCTGCATCTCAGCCCGGCCCAGCACCCACCTCCTCCCTTCTCGTCACCACTGGCTCAGGGGAAAAAAAAAAAAAGGCTAATTTTGAAATGGCCCTTTTGTTACTGCGACAGAACTACCAGAAGGAGAGCATGAAAATCAGTGTGCTTTCCAGTCCGGCAACGCTTATTAAACACACAACCACCACGCTGAGGGCGCTGCTTTGACACAACAAAGTTTGGCAGGTTCCATCCAAGAGCGCGGGGACCCCCACCTCACTGCCGTGGGAGGCTCATCACCCCACTGTCAGCCCTGCTCTTGGAACCCTGTGTGGAAACAGGCAGCTCTCACAGGCTTTTGCAGATTTGCAGGACATTCGCTTTCCTTCCACTGCAGCACAGCGACCCGTGGAAAGGCCAAATCTCATCGTGTCTCCACTTCTTTCTTGCCTCCCTTTCCATAGAGCAAAATTCCCTTGGGCGCAGCTCCAGGCTTCCCAGCAGGCCCGGGTGCCAGGCAGTGAGGTCCTGGCAGACCAGGCAGTGCAGCCCCCACGGCCAGCTGAGGACTCAGGCTGCCCCGCGGGCAGTGAACGGGGGCCTGTGGAGCACGGGGGAGGGCGGGGGGGGGGTCTGAGTGCGAGCTCAACAGCACAGCTCTGGGTGCCAGGTGACCAACAGGACAAAAGAGTGTGGTGCCAGCTGGAGACCAAGGGGCGGCACCTGCCAGCACCCTGGCCCCATAACACTGTCACTTGTCCCCACGGGGCCCTCGCTGCCAACTCCACCTGTCCCTGCTGCCCTCCTGCTGACAGACACGCCCACTCAGCGAAGGTCCTGCCACCAGGACCACCGTTCCACGGGCACAAGGGCTGTGCCCACCCAGATCACAGCTCTCCCCTCCCAGACCACAGTGCAGCTGCCAGGCCCTGGGAGCCCCTGTCCCAAAGTCCCCAAGCTCACCGGGTCCGGCAGAGGCGTCCTCCCCTGTGTGTCCCCCTCAGGGCACCTGACACCCCTGGTGCGTCCACCCTGGACGGCGGGGCAGCTGAGGCGAGGACTGTTTGCAGGGCATCATGGGCCGGGCCTGGACGTGAGCCTGCACGTCTCCATGCGCAAGGCCCCGAGCTCCCACAGGAGGGAGGCAGGGCCCCCAGTGCCCGTCAGAACACAGGGCCCTTCACCCACCGCGGCGGCAGGGAGACTGCTCTGATCACGCACGAGGCAGGAACACAGACCCCTGAGGGGCGACCCACACGACACACGTGGCGCCCACGTGGGGCCAGCATGAGAACAGGGCGTCTTTGTTTTTAACTTGAGACACAATTCCCACTCCATGAAACTCACTCTCTTCCCGTGTACAGCCCGGTGCTTTGGGCCTCCTCACAGGCTGTGCGACCATCACACGTTCCGCACGCCCCAAAGAAGCCCCGTCCCTGCAGCAGTCCCCCATTTCCCGCTCAACCAGTGCCCCCCCCCACGGAAGTGCTTCCCTTCAGAGCCCCCGCAGTGCCCCCACATGTCACGGACAGAGCCACAGTCACCTGTGATGAAGGAGGGCCCGTGGGCAGCAGGGCTCCCTGCTCCATGCCTAAACGCAACGACCCAGTGGTGTAGGTACAGACGGTGGCACTGCAGGTGTTACTACTTTACTGCGTCACGTTTTAAAACGTTTCCCCACTCTGACAACCCGAAACATTAAAAAAAAAAAAAAAAGGGCCGGCCTAGTGGCTTGGGTGGTTGGAGCGCCGGGCCCCTAAGGCCGCGGTTGCTGGTTCGATTCCCACACGGGCCAGTGAGCTGCACCCTCTACAGCTGAGATTGTGAACAGCGGCTCTCCCTGGAGCTGGGCTGCCGGGAGCTGCCAGGAGCGGCTGGTGGCCACCGTGAGCAGCAGCAGCCAGCAAGAGCGCAACCACTGCCTCAGCCGGGGGAGCACAAGGCTCATCACACCAGCGTGGGCCAGGGAGCTGTGTCCTCCACAACTAGACTGAGAGACAACGGCTTGAACTGGAGTGGGGGTGGAGGGGGAGGGCGGAAGAAAAGGAGGGGAACGTCAGAGAATCCATTCAGCTTACCTCAGTGAGACCAGCAGCAAATGAGCCCCATTAAATACTGAAGGCCACCCCGGCCCATCAGAACTGCATGAGCAGCACCCCATTCCTGCTCCCTGAGACAGTGGTTTTCTGACTTAGCTCGTCTCTTCGTAACAAAGCTCATCGAATATGTGAGGAACAGAGGCCTGCGGTTTGGAAAACGCCTCTGGTCGCAGACTTCCAAAGCTCTGCCTCCCTCCAGAGCACTGCTGTGTTTAACGTCCTAAGAAATGCAAATGAGTAACTGGCTTTTCGGACCGCTTCCAGAAACATTCGAATTTTGTTATTTATGGCTTTTTAAACCATAAAGAGGATAGAAACAGCCCCCAAAGTCCTGAATTTGGATGGCGGCTTGGAAAACAGTTGCGACCCCCTTCCTGCTCCTGCACCCACAGCCCCTCCCTCTGGTGGACCCCGGGGAGCGGGACTGGCTGCCCCCCTACCTTGAGGACCTCTTCCAGGCTCTCCAGCTTGGCTTGGAGCTGGTGTCTATCCTTCACGGCCGAATCGCGTTCTCTGGTCACTGTGGTGATCGCGTGGCTGAGCCGAGCACACTCTGCTTTCACCTACAAGTAGGAAGGATGAGAGGACTGTTCACACCACGCGGGAGCGCAGCCGTGGGCACGTGTCCCCAGCTAGCATGTGACCAAGGGCTGGCAATCAGCACACGGGCTCCCTCTTCATCCCGCCCACAGCCACAGTGATTGGCTCAGGACTGGGAGTGTGGCCCAGCCTGGCCAGTCGGTGTAACCCCATCCCCTGATAGAGATTGGCTGGGGAGGGCCACGTGACTTGATCGCATCCACAAAGAATGAGGTATTGGAACAACTTGTGGAGGCGCCTGGGCAGACTCTCTCTTTTGCCCACTGGACTTGGAAAGCTGAGGACAGAAGGCGGGAGGTGCAGCGCCACTTGCCACCATGAGGGAATGACCTGTCTGAAAACAGCCGCGAGACGCAAAGGGAGAAGCAAGACCCTGAGGACCTCATTTGAGCACCCAGATCAAGCTGTGCCTGAAGCTGACATTTGCCATCCATTCA
The DNA here is from genome assembly GCF_964194185.1 of Rhinolophus hipposideros. NCBI lineage: Eukaryota > Metazoa > Chordata > Mammalia > Chiroptera > Rhinolophidae > Rhinolophus > Rhinolophus hipposideros. The sequence goes on along the minus strand of NC_138070.1, from coordinate 1,125,895 downwards.
GTGGGGCCAGCAGATTCCCTTTGATGGCTTACACTAATTCTAATTCTTTTGGCTAAAAATTGCACCTGTCTTAAAACTGGATAAAAGTGGTGACAAGGCTCCACATGGTCTAGCATGATGGCTGCTCCAGTCACCTCGAAAAGCACGTCCATTCCCAGACTGCAGGCCCCAGGACCACGTTTAGCACTTGCCACTCTCAGTCTCTCCTGTGGCATCTTTGGGACAGAGAAGGGCACGCCATGGAGAGAAGGTACTGGGGTCTGTTCCCCGTTCCTTTCCATTGTGCAGCACACGTTGGCCCAACCACAGACGTCTCATTTCTTTGCCTCCTCTCCAAGTTACATGACTTATGCTTCCATAACAGATGGTCCCAAAGTCATGTTTTTCAGCTACAGAAGTCCTTTCTGTGTGAGACACTTTACGTCCAGAGTGTTAGTTGAACCTGACAATTTCTGTGGCACCGAAAGGAGGGAAGGCACCCACCTGGCCTTCTAAGCAGGACAGGGTCATGGGGAGGCTGCTGGTAAGGTCACAGAGGCCTGATCTGCAGAAATACCTTAATGCCACTGTGCTCCAGCGTGATGTGATCCTGGACACAAATCAAATGCTCCAGGTGAAAATGACGTGACCTATTTGAACGAAACTGCACTCACACTTGAACTTCCACACCAAGGGTAGCAGTTTGCTGGGAGCCGTCACTGCTCACGTTCTATCTAGTCAAGAAAAGGCAGCTCGGGAGCAGAGTCCGAAAGCCCCACATACTGGGCACAAAGCAGCCAGCAGCAGCTTTCTGAGATGGAAGTCAGATCGTGCTGCTCCCTGACTGAAACCTCCTGTGGCGTCCACGGAAATGAGAGTACACTGCACTCCTGCCTTAGCCTGCAAGGGTCTGCAGCATCTGGCCCCACAAACTGTCCGAGGTGGCCTGCTACGCTGTCACCAGTCCCCATGCTTGGGCCACCGTGGTCTTCCTCTTGTCCCTTAAACAAACCAAGCTCATTGCCACCCCAGGGCCTTTGCTCGCACTGTTCCCAGTGCCGGCACGTGCCCACCCACCTCCACCCCCGATCTTGTGAGTGTGGCTCCAGCAGGTGCCTCTGCCCTGAGCATCGGACGTCTTGTCACATGAGAACAATAACGCCGCTGGTGTTTACATCACCGAGCTCACGTCCCTGCTCTGCGCAGCTGACAGACCCAGAGGAAGGCGCCCTCTCTGATCTGGTAGCAGCTGATCCGACGAGAAACAGGACTGATGCCACCAGGTAAAACTCTCAGTACCCGTCACATGGGCTGAAGTGGGGCTGGCGTCTCGGGCCTTCGCTCCACTGCCCCCCTGGCCTTGCCAGCCTTGATGGTGCCAGGAGCCTAGGGGGACGACCCACTGGCTTACAAGTCCCCTGGTCCCCCTGCTGCCCGCTGTCGGAGCTCCACACTGGTCAGTTTCACGAACAGAGAACGCTCCCAGAGAGCAACCCACGTCCCTGTCACAGAGGCACATGCACTAGAAAATTCTCCTGGGAACAAGCCAGATCATTGTGCTATAAAGGAGAAAAGGCCTCAGAATAGCAGAAAGATGTGAGGGATTTTCACTAAGACAGATAAACGACCCCCTCCAGAAAGGAAAAATGAACCAGAAAGCTCCACCTTTGTCGTGATGTGGTGGAGCATTAAGAATGGTTCATTCTTACAAGATTTTGGTTGGTGACTAAGGAGAACTAGACAACGATTTTCAGGTGTGGCCCCTGGGTGTGGGCCCTGCCTTCCAGCCAACGATACTTAGCCCCACAAATCCCACGTGTCCCCGTGTGTCACTCTTGCAGACACCCACAGTTTTCTCATTAATAAGATAGAGAAGAGAGATGAACAGCTAGTGAGTTGCGTGACCGCTGTTCACAGCGGTTGTTAGTCACTGGACGCCGAGTTCTGGCCAGCAAGTGAGAGCTCATAGGTCACAGGCTCACAGGGCACAGGTTTCACGAGCAACCAGGACCTGGCTCCGGAACTCAGGGTGCCACCAGGTACTGCATGCTGCCCAAGATTTTGTCACCGCACAGACACAGCAGTGTATTAACAAGCGGGGGCACCAGCCACTCGACTCATTTCTGTGTCAAAATACAGGTTTTGGCAGCAGCAACAGTGGCGCCAGGTGGGAAAGCAGCTTCTAACACTTGTCAACTGTTAGCTCAGTGAGAAATTCCTCAAACTCTGACCTGTTAGAGGAGCCCTGTTTTGGGGGGTGGAATAGGCCCTTTTGAACCAGGCGAGTAAGAAATTCGAATTATTTTTCTGAAATCCATAAAAAGTTGGGTGTGTGGGCTAGACGGGCACTGGGAACCCTGTGCACGTGTCCTGCATCCCAGCACCTGTTTCCTTCCGCAGGCTGCCAGCCACCCGGGTCCCACCCAATACCAGACGGCCCCATCTCTGACTTCGCAGCTAGGAGGCAGTGGATTCTGGGCAGGCTTTGGGACGGAGCCCGGCAACACCTCTCCTATATCCGTAATTAACAGTGCTGATCATTAATTCTGCGAAGCTAGCATCAGGGAATTCCCAGCCGTCTCCTGGGAACCGCAAGGGTCCCCTGTGTTTCCATAGGTCCCATGGACAGGCCCCAGGAAGCTGGGGCTGTGCTGAATTTAATCAAATGCTCTCATTGGCAGCACTCACAAACCCTCCTGCCCCTTCTAGAGCCCCTCGTTACCTTGGGACACAGGGAGCCCAGCCCCAAGGTGGTCTTTCTGTGTTTCCCACAGTGACTGTCCCACAAAGTGACAAAGACAGCAGAGGAGCAGGACAGAGCTGCGTGGCCCTGCCCGTCTCCAGCCTCTCTGAAAACTGCTCTACTCTGGTCTGCTGGTGAGTCACCCACGCCCTCACCTACCCACAGAGCTACGGGGAGGCGGCTCCGTTACTGGGCCTGTAGACGGTTTGAAAGGCCAGGTGAGGAGATGGCAGGAGAGCTCCCCATGTGAAGGGAAACATTCACGTGGGATTTTGTGACAACCCTAGGATTTTTGTGCTCCCATCAGCACAGCCAGCTCCCAGGTCCGGGAAAGGGGCCAGGCGCCCGGTGAGGCCTGAGGGCCGTGACGCCCTGGACTGACCAACCCTGCCACGCGGGGGCTGGCTCTGTGCCCTCTCTGCCCTCGCGAAGCTGGAGCCACCTGTCAGGGATGGGAGCCCCGCTCAGGAGCAACAGGAGTGATGGGAGAAGAGGCCACCCGCTCGACACCCCCTGCTTCCAGCTCCCACATCTCACGCCTGGAACACCACCTTCATTCTCCATTTTCGTTTCTGTTCAAATAAAAATGCTCCTGGCTTCATCCCGTGCTCCCTCCTCAGTGTGAATGAGTGCCAGAGCCTTTTCTGACAGCAGGTCTGCAAAGAAACGGCAGGAGAGCATGGGGGCTGACGGGAACATAGGGGAAAGGGCACTGAATGCAGATTGGGGATGTACCAAAAACACATCTTTTTTAAAAATGTGCTGAAATATACATAACATGAAACTTCCCCTCTTAACCATTTTAAGTGTCCAGTCCAGTGGCACCAGGCACTCACGTGCTGCGTGACCATCCCCAGCACCATCCCTAGAACTGTCACCTTCCCCAGCTGACCCTCTGCCCCATTGGCTACTCGCTCCCCCTGCCCTCCGCAGCCCCTGGCACCTCCGTCTCCTGTCTCGTCTACTCCATGAATCTGACAGTTCTGGTCCCTGATGGAAGCGGAACCACACGGTATTTGTTCTATGGTGACTGGTTTGCTTCACTCGCGTGACGTTCTCAGGGTTCATCCACGGTGCAGCACATGTCAGCATTTCCTGCTTTCCTAGGCTGACCACAGCTCCCTCGCAGGGACTGACCACATTGTGGTTATCTGCTCGTCACTGGGGGACACTGGTAGCCCCCACCTTTTGCTTACTGCAAAACTGCTGTGAACGTGGGGTGCCGATGTCTCCCCAGAAGCCTGCTTGCCATCCCCCAGGAGCACAGCTGCTGCTCACATGGCCCCTCCCCGCCCTCCCTGCCCCCAGTGGCTGGTCAATGGTTCTAAGTTACCTTGTCCAGTTGCTGGGCCCTTGTGGGAAGAGCTGCATACTGGGGTGTCAGGCGATGTGTTCCCTGGGTGGCACACTCCTGTCCATCCTCCTAGGACAGAGGAAAGGGCGTTGTGAGATGACCCCAGCTCTCCGAGTCCCAGTCAAGCATGGCGGTTAAGAGTCTGAGCTGAAATAAGACCTGGTGGGGCGTGACTGCAATTCACAAGCCCTGTGCTGTGGGATCGCTTTCCTTCTCCTTTCAGAGCTGTAGTTTTATTTTATACAGTGGTAGTAATGATACTGTACAATGATGATCTAAGGACATCATAAATGGGAGTAACGGTACTTTACAGTGATGGTCTAAGGGTATCATAAAACGGGAGTAACGGTACTTTACAGTGATGACCTAAGGGTATAACAAAATGGGAGTAACGGTCCTTTACAGTGACGGTCTAAGGTATTATAAGATACATAATAAGCACGCATTGAGGAGCCCCGCAGATAACCACATCTGCTACATGGCAACCTTACCTGTATCACGTGTCTGTACCCTATAGAGACAACAGAACTGTTCACCAGTTGAAGGTAAGTCAAGCTTGGACCCACCCCCTTCCCCACAAACACACACACACAGGGAGTATCTGTAAAGGTCTATCCAGCTCCAAAATGAAATGAAAGCCTAGGAGGACTGAATGCTGGGGCACAAGTGGTGCACGGCACATTTCCACACACGGCCACGAAACCAACGCTGGGCCCTCGCCTACTGAAGCCACCACTCGCACTGCCCACAGCTCCCAACTTCTGCCACCAACGACCACGCGGCTCATGCCATCAGCGCTCCTTGCACCTCACTTAGAAGAGTGGCTTGTAAGAAAGGGACATTGGGAAGAGAAACGGGGTTGGCTCCCTCATCCAACTGTGTAGTGGTGGCAGAAACCTCAGCTTTATCTGTTTTAGTGACATTCCATCTCACCGACCCGAGGTCAGCTGCTTAACCTGATGGAATCAACAGTTTCAAGGAAAAAGCTCAGGATCCAAACCCAGTCCGGAAACTGACCCATGACGTCACCGCAGAAAGAGCAACACCCGCACGTCTCCCCAGCGCAGTTCCCCCCACTCAGCCCAAGGTCTCCTAGCTACACGGTCTCCCCACTGCGAGAGGCCAGTCACACTAAGAGCTAGCTGGAAGCCAAAACCACCCCCAGACCCTCCCCCCAATGCTCCAAGAGCCACAACACACCTGAGCGGGCGCCCAGGCTGATACAGAAACGAACCCACTCATCAGCACGGACGCCCAGAAACGCCTGAGAGGAGTGACCATGCCCATGTGCGCCCCCCCAGCCCATGCAGACATGAGCAGCTCCCTTTGTCCACACGTGGTGTTACCCCTGAAAAAGCCCAGCCGTGGTGCAGCCGCAGTGACGGACTGTGGCCCCCGTCCCTTTGGTAACAGGCATGGAGGCCACTCTGACGTGCGTGTCCTTCAGGAAACTTCCGAGGATGCCTCTGCTCACTCGTGCTGCTGCGCTAACGAGCCGCAGACGAGCGGGGGGACTTACCCTGGACGCACGCATCGCTGCCGCCACATGGGCCGGAGCAGCCCACCCAGGGGCGCTGTCCCCGCTCCAGCTGAATCGAGCCTTCCTGGATTCATCAGCAGCACTAAAGGAACGTCGCCAAGCCAAACACAGGCCACCTCATGGACCGACCGCATGCTGGAGACCACAGGCCCCCAAAGACGTGGGCTGGCAGTTGCAACACGACAAAATGAGAATCTCCCAACAGGCGCGGGCGGCACCACCGTGACAGTTCACAGGAGGAGGAGGAGGACGGAGGCTTTGATACAATCTGACAGGCCTGTTATAGCAGGGCTGGGGGTGCGGGCGGCCGGCCGCACGTGCCTTGGCTCGCAGGAGCACACACGGCTCCGTGCTGCAGTGGTGCTGACACCTCTGGCGTCCCTGCTGACACTGACCACATAGTGCCCAGGAATCAGGTCTGACGACACACGCCCACGGCCGGGAGCGGGGGAGCCAGTGACTCACACCTCACAGGACGCTGCGTGGAAACACCCGCTAGCTGAGTCCTCCGGGCCTGAAATAACAACGACGACAGGAGCAGCTGCGCTGTCCGTGGGCTCCTGGGGCGTTTCAGAGGAAACAGCTTTGAGTCTCATGTTTGAGTCTTTACATTTAAAGTTTTGAGGCTTTACTTTTAAAGCCACACAAAAAGGGTTTAGGGTTTTCCCAGTGGACGCGTCCCGAGCTGGCAGCTCCCTGTGAGAACCCAGTTCCCTGACGTAACTGTCTGCAAACACGGCCACCCACAACGACCACCTAGAGAGCAGCCTCCGGAGGTGAGGACCAGCCCCGCAGCCGACCAGCCGGCACCTGCATCCCGGACCCCACCCACCCCCCAGGGGCAGCTCCAGCAAGTACAGGGAGACTCCACTCATCTGCACGAAGACAGTCGAGCAAGACGGCCTCCTCTGCGGTTCCATCTCCTGATCAGCAGACTTATGGGCAAGAAGTACATTCTGATCAGAGCAAGGGAAGAGGACAGGGGCTGGGGCAGGAGCTGGAAATTCAAACGCCTCAGGGAACAGCAGGTGACTAAGGCGAGCTCGTCCAGACAGAATGCGCTAGCGCGACGGGAACCTGCCAAGCGCCCCACGATGGGCAGCTGCAGCCCGTCCGGCCGAGTGGTGCCGAGTAGGAAGGGAGCCCAGTACCCCAGCTGGGCTAGGCCCTCAGGAACCTGAACGCGGGGTTTTTACCTGAAATAGACCCATGGCATGTACTGCCTCCCATAGCAAACACGTCCACAAGATGAACTGGCTTAAAACTGGGGCACCTCATAAAAGGGCCGCAGTCCAGGCCATGTGGGGGCACAGGAAACCGTGGGGCCCTGTGCAGGGAGAGAGAGGGGCGAGGAGGGCTTTCCAGAGATCAATGTGTCCACTTGGACCTAACTCCGCTGTGGCCACCTGCCTGCTACGGCCTTAGCCATCTCCCCCCAAAGCTTGTCTGTTAAAGCCCTGACCCCCCACCAGGACTACACTTGGAGACGGGGCCATTAGGGAGGTGATTAGGGTCAAATGAGGTCATAGAGGTGGTGTCCCAACCCAGCAGGGCTGGTGTCCTCATGAGAAGAGGCAGCAGAGCCCAGTCCGCGCACAGAGAACAGGCCACGTGAGGACACAGTGAGAAGGTGGCCGTCTGCAAGCCGGGGAGGGAGGCCTCACCAGACACCAGCCTGACGGCACCTTGAACTCCGGCTTCCAGAAGTGGGGAAACAGGTTTCCTTGCGTAAGCGCCCAGGCTGTGGCCTCCTGTTACGGCAGCAGGAGCTAAGACACTGCTGCGCCTAGAACAGCGAGATGAGGCCGGAGGGCCCCCCAACGTTCCCCAGGGAGCTCCCAGCCTAGTCAAGGAGGGCCACCCGTCCCCGCATCAGGAACACTCGCGGCTAAGACGCCACTTCCCTAGAGGACACTGGGGCCTCAGAGGAGGAAAACACTCTCTCCTGACTTCACTTCTCGTCATTTCAGTAAAAACCCTCCGAGTGTGTCTGTGGTGGGTGCTGGGCTCACTGGACACCCTGTAAATGGTGGTAAGAGTGCCCACTCCCACGCCTCACGGCGTGGCAGACGGCACGGGCCCCCGAGGGGCAGGTGCTGGTGCTCCAGCCACAGCAATGGGGCTGTCCTGGGAGGAAGGAGAATGGCCGTCCTGACCGCCCTGTGTGAATGAAAACTAACAAAGGCCAACAGACACGGTGCATGTGGGAACCGGGAGCCGGGCTCCGCGTGCTCATGGAGCGAAGGGTTTGCAGGCACCTCATGACATCAGTGTAGGAACGCGAGGCACCTTGCCAGCTGCCAGGGGCACAGTCGGTATTACAAAGGAAAACTTGCTTTAAAATAATATCATCGGACTGTAAATTACCGTTAAGTTTGAGTTTTGAACTTTATTGGCCTCACACATGTTCCCTCTCTAATCTGTTCACTCATTTTGGCTTTATGGTTTAGAAAAGACGTAAAAATGTTGTAGACCAGTTTTATCACTGGGCCCTTGTAATTACACTGTGAATTATAAATACGTAATCATACTATGTACAAACATAATGTAGACTATGTGGCTGTAATATGCAAGTCCAGTGTGGTCACATTATTTAGGAATCATGTAATTATTATCAATGATAACAACACAATAAAAATAATTTGTCAGCACTGCTATGTGTTTGATAACATTGTTCTTTCTGAAAAGGCTTCCTAAGTGGTCCTCGGGTAAAGGTATGGGCAGGGAGGGTGGGGGAGTGAGGGGAGGAAGGAATGGGGAGCCTCGGGGGGAGCCCCAGGAAAGGCCTGACGCCTGTGCCCTGTGCAGGGTCCTGACACGTGTGAAGCCCTGCTCCTCCCCTGTGGTGCAGGCCCAGGACCACAGGCAAAGTCCTAGGGTACGTATGGAGAAATCACTGCGACCGGAGAGCCTGGGTCTGCGGCCTGCGCCTGCCATTTACGCAGTGGGATCTGGGGCACATTATCCAGCCTCCTGAGCACCCTCAGCAGTCTAAACGAGGTAATTCCACAACCGCACTTTGCATACTGTGAAGGGCAGTGTGGCTCTGAGCAGCTGTCACGCAAATCGAGGGCCTGCTGTGCTTGCCCGTGTCGCTCTAGGTTTCTGGCAGTGAGACATAACCCGCCCTCTACGCCCTCTCCTGGTCGGGAAACGCTGTGCGCTTGCATTTCACTTAACGCCGATGCATTCGTGCTCCTCCCGGTCTGCTGGATACTCAGGCAACGTACACGCCAACAAGGCAATTCCAGGGGTGCACACTGTGCTGTGTAAAAGCCTCTCTTGTAGCACAGGTGAGAGACAAGCTCCAGGGGGGAAATGTACCACACCAAGCAGGTTCTGCAAACTCATGACCCAGAGAAACGTGTGCACCGTACACAACGCTCCTCTCACTAAATGAATTTCACCAGCTCACATGTGCCTGCAACGTAAGCTCCGTCCTACTGCAGGGAAATAAGCAGTGAACTTTATGCCGGGCCCCCCCACCCGTCACAGAACACAGGCTGCGCCCCAGAGCCAGTGGAGCTGATCCCAGGAGAACAGGCGTGACGAGGGGCGGCCCGGAGGGGGAGGAGAGAACAGCCATGACGCCCGGGCTGAGGGGGAGGCAAATTGGCACCCTGGACCCTGCTGGTGCAGCCCCTGAGGACAAGTGGGAGGCTCCTCAGCAAAGGTCACCAGTCACCATGTGACGCAGCAACCCCACTCCGAGCTGCACCCCGAAAGGACTGAAACCAGGTGTGCCAACAGATACTGGTACCTGACGGCCCGCAGCAGCACGTTCACGACAGCTAACGCGGCAAGCAGCCCAGGTGTCTGTCATCTGATGACAGACAAACACGCGGTGTGGTCCTCGCACACAGTGGGGCATCGCTGAGCCACAGACAGGAGTGGAGCGCTGACACTCGCTGCAACGTGGAGGATTTTGAGTCACAGAGGCCAGGCACAAAGGCCACAGACTACAGACAGGACACAAAGCATCGAAAATAGGCACATCCACGGCAGGAAGCAGCGGGCAGTGCTGGGGACAGGGGAGTGCCCGCTGCCGGGGACAGGGGGGTGCCCGCTGCCGGGGACAGGGGGGTGCCCGCTGCCAGGGACAGGGGAGTGCCTGCTGCAGGGGACAGGGGAGTGCCTGCTGCCGGAGGCTGGGGAGTGCCTGCTGCCAGGGACAGGGGAGTGCCTGCTGCCGGGGGCTGGGGAGTGCCTGCTGCCAGGGACAGGGGAGTGCCTGCTGCAGGGGGTTGGGGAGTGCCTGCTGCGGGGGACAGGGGAGTGTCTGCTGCCGGGGGTTGGGGAGTGCCCGCTGCAGGGGACAGGGGAGTGCCTGCTGCAGGGGGTTGGGGAGTGCCCGCTGCAGGGGACAGGGGAGTGCCTGCTGCCGGGGGCTGGGGAGTGCCTGCTGCCAGGGACAGGGGAGTGCCTGCTGCCGGGGGCTGGGGAGTGCCTGCTGCCGGGGACAGGGGAGTGCCTGCTGCAGGGGGCTGGGGAGTGCCCGCTGCCGGGGACAGGGTTCCCCTTGGGGGATGAGAGTGTCTGGGAACTAGACAGCGGTGGCGGTTACACTGAATGGTGCTCTGTGAAAAGGCTCATTTCACATTATATGAATTTCGCCTCAACTAAAAAGAAACTAAAGATGCTGCCCAGCCCTCCAGCAACGGAGCCGGAAGTGCTGTCAGGGAAGAGAGACACAATGCCCCAGGCCTGTCTCCATGAACCTGTCCTGTGGAAAGCCCCGCCCCTCACTGAGTGCCACTTGGGACAACTGGTCCCCCAGATGCAAACGACCACAGCACGTCCGTCAATCGGTGGTGGCAACCTTCCCCAGAGCCAGAGGGAAACGCTGACACTTGTGAGGTGTATGTCCAGTGTGGCTCCTGCCAAGGGACTGCCAGGGTCCCCCTCTCCTATCTGTGATTTCGGCACAACTGCTGACTTTAGAACTGAATTTCTGCATCACGTGAGCCTGCCACAGGCTGTGTACCACGTGCAGTGAATGACAACTTGTAAGCTACAGCCCACCTCCGCCCCAAAGCACCAGGGATGCCTGCAGTGAGAATATCTGTGCAATAAGGCGTCAAGAATAATGGTGGGACGAGGGAACACTACGCAGGAAAACTCATAGCAGGAAGTCACCTAGAGTTTTGTCACCCCTGACAGGGCACCCCGCAGAAGCTCCGAGCTTGCCAGCTGTGAACGTGCGAAGGGAAAGTTCTCAGGTACAACTGTCAGCGTGAAGAGTGAGCCGCCCGGGACCCTTCTACAAACAGCAGCAACAACAACAACTTAAGTGTCTGTCAACACACGTGCGCGTTCACGAGATGATTTATCATCTTGTTAGAAAACGCCGCGGCCTCGTTCAGCGCTGCAGACTCCTGCTCTCTCCTTCCAACCCAGGGGCTCTCCTGCGCCACATTTCAAATTCTTGATCCTGGAAACTATGAATTACACGAGCAAATGAAAACGGGGCTTCTACAAACTGGCCCGACGAGGCAGAGTCAGGCTGCAAAAACTCCCCCTCCGATGACAGGACAGCATCTGCACCTTCGTTTGTTTGGGGTGCTCACGGTTGGCTGGCTGCGGCAGTGACCAGTCCCACTGCCCACCCCTGAGACCGGAGCCCTAACGTGAAAATTCTTCCCGGTCTGCGCTGTGCAGTGCATTCGCCACCAGCCACATCGGCCGTGAAATTCTAAACTTAAGTTCATGTAAATGAGAGAGCTCCATTCCCCGCCTGAGGGCGGCTGGGCTGGAGTGAGCGACTTGCTCCGGAGACGAGAGTCTGACAGAGGACAGTGACGTTGCAGTGGAGATGCCTGGCCACCCCCCTGGTCATGATCAACGTCAGCAGAGACAAACCATGGTGGCGTCACGTGCCCCTGGCCAGGACGCGACAAGAAGGCTGCTCCATCTCTGTGGTCTTCTTCCCCCAAAGCTGCAACCTCAGTCTAGGCGTGAGAGACATGGGACAAGGCCAGGCTGGGAGCCGTCACGCACACAGCAGGCCTCTTCCAAATGGTCAGGTTACAACACACTCGGAGAGACCGAGGCGCCCCGCAGGCCGGGCAGACGGAGGCGGGTGACTAGAGGCCATGTGGTGTCCTGAAACAGGACAACAACGCCACTCAGGCAAAAATTCCCAGCTCTGGTTAGACACGTGGCAAGGGGGCCGTGCGTTTGCAAACGCCGGGGCCAGTCCAGCGGGATCCTCTCTGCGCAGATGTAAGGCCATGACTTCCCTTACAGCTGCGCCCCCCAGGGTCACCTTCTGCCTCCGAAGCTCCGTCATGTGAGTGGATCGTACTTGTCATGAATCCACGGGCACTGCAGGGTGTAGACACGGTCGTCTCACGTCCAAAGTACGAGGCTGATGACGATTCAGAGAACGCGGGTGCCACCTGACCTTGGGGGCCCCCAGCTCCCACCGGCTAGCTGTGTGACTCTCAGCAGATGCTTTAACCTCTCTACATCCCACTTCCTCTACCTGAAGAAACAGGCATCACGACACACATGCCGCGGGTCATCAGGAAGATGGAACAACCAGCGTCTGCCAAAGACCCGTACACATCAGAAAGGAAATCAATGGAAGTTTCTCTCCTCCCCGGGCTGGACCCACGGACACCTCAATGACAAAGGGAAACGCTGTCCTGTCCCCGGGACGCAGCGCACACCATCACTTCTGGTGGCAGGAAGCGAGCGTGCCCCTCTGTCCAGGCAGGACTGAGCCGGGGCCAGTGCGGTGCTCAGAACTAAGCCAGCCGTTTCACACCCTCTTGCTCAGGCAGGAGCCTCGCTGGTCACTAGTGGGCTCCCTCTCGTCTGTTCCTCCAGGTGGAACTGCCAACACATGATCTGCTTCCATTTTCATTCACACAGGCTCACGGACTCCAAAGCCGTCTACAGTAAAACACGCAGCTGTGGAATCCTTCCCCGTAGAAACAAAGGCTTTGTGTATTTTGCAGTCGCGCATGAGGGAGACAATTCACAACAGCGCACGTCACTGGATGTGCCATGTGGCCCCAAGGTACATAAGTAGTTACTGACTTTTAAAAATGGGAAATTTAATATGAAAAAGAGGGTCTGCACTTTCTGGTGAAAACTCCAGAAGTGTGGTAGCCTGGGGTCTACGTGTACATTGGGCAGTTACCCGTAAGCACCCCTGCCTTCTGTCGCGGGTCCTAACTGCCCTTCCTCACGTCAGGGGCCCTCCAGGCCCAGGACTTCATCCGTGCAGGCCATGCCCTGCTCCCACCCCCCCATGCAGAAGACAGGCCTGAGCACCTACTGTGTGAAGGCTCCCGCTCGGGGTCGCCCACCCGCCAGGCAGGGTCTACACCCTGCAGCGTTTGAACCTCTGAGCTACGGAAAGCAAGCGCGCTTCCGAACGGAGCCCGGGGGAGTCCCAGGATTCCCATCAACAGTGAGCCACATGCATCACGCACCTGCCACACCTGGGCCGGGCCGGGCAGGGGACCCAGGAGTCTGCTTCCCAACTGACTGCACGTGCTCTCCTGGCTCGCGCTCCACGTGGGCGTAACAAACCTGCTGCTGCTCCCTCCCACTCTTCCCACCTCCTGCTGCCATAGGCTGGTGTGGGGGCTGCCACTGAGTAGCTGCGGTCCCCAGGGAGGCGCTAGGGAGCTGGGCAGGGTGACAACAACACTGCAGGCCAGGCCTGTGCTTCTGCAGCTTTCTAGAGCAGGTGTCTGCAAACCACGGCCCACGAGCCAAATCCAGCCTGCCTCCTGTTCTTGTAACTAAAGTTTCATCGGAATACAGACCTGCTGATTCATTTACAAAGTTCCCGATCATTATAGAGCTCTGGGAGGACATATAGACATATCCTACTATACCCAGATATGCGAGTATATTCTACTACACGTATTATATATGACTTGCATATTATTTGTTTCCTTCTTCATTTCTCTAATAGCACTCACTGACACTGCCTCATATGATGCCGTTTCATACGAAATAGTTTCAGTGGATGTTATGCAGAGAAGCAAAGCAGGAAACGGATATAGAACTTTCTAGAAAACGAGGTGGGGGGGTGTCTCTGACAAGGTGATGTCTAAGCAGAGAACTGAATGAAGGGAGACAGCAAACCACGTGGACATGTCGTGGAAGGACACTCCGGGTGGAGGGGACAGCTGGAATGGAGCACAGTGGGACAGATAGGACGGTGGGAGAGGCAGCCAGACGTGGGCTACGGCGGGGACTGGGTTTTACTCCAAGGCTGACGGACAGCAGTGAAGGGTGAGAGCATGAGAGGGGCAGGATCCAGCACACGGCTTACAGGGTCACCGTGATGATGAGGCCGGCCGGGGACACTGGCTGTGGCAGGACAGGGAGGGGCTGGGCAGCGGGCGGGCGGAGGAGAGCGGGGTGACGGTGAGAGGACAGGCAGGGGGACACCAGCTCACGTGCCTTCTCTGTGAAGCAGCTTCTCAAGTCCAAGATAGGCACGCTCCACTTCAAACCAACGCCGTCAACTCTCCACACTCAGACCCTCAGAGGAACTTTTATCACAGAGTATCTATCAGTTTAATCCAAGCTTTTGCAAATACACATAATCCTGTTGCAGACGAAAAAGCAGCAAATTGATTTTGAGAAAAGAGGGTGAAGGATGGGGGAGAGTTCCCGGCCTCCAGAGCTGCAAAGAATTATAAAAGAACAATTCCATTCTTATCCGGAGGAGCCTGTGTGACGGAAGGAAGGGCCAGTCCCCGCAGGCAGGCAGACGCAGGACCGAGCAGAGCCAGAGCCCAGCGCCGGGGGAGCTCCCAGGAGCTTCCCTGCGACTCCAGGACATAACCCAACGTGGCTAACGCTATTGGATCTCAGAGACAAGGAATTTCATCCAAGGACACCCCAGGTTTCCAACAGGTGTTTGTAAATTGCAAATGGGAAAGATCGCCTTTCTGTTGTAATGGAGTAAAACTGATTATAAGGGTGCCCGGAACCCAGCAAAGCACGGTCTGCACGGCTGTTGTTGCTCATGAATCTGCGGACCCCTCCCAGGCCGGCGGGACAGCGCCCGACTAGTGGGGGCTGGGCTCCTGCCCACGTGAAACCGCCCACACAACCTCTCGGGCTGGGAGACCGATGAGAACACGTGCTGACTGGCCTCGCACGGCCTCTGCACCCACGTGTGCTCTTCAGGTCTCTTGTGTGTGAGGCTGAGGCTCTGGCTGAAGGTGGACATGCGTTTCTCAGACTCCTGGCTGGTGGAGGCCCTGGCAGGAGGTGGGAGCAAGGCCGGGGTCTCCTTCTGCTTCTGGCCTCCACGTCCCCCTGGCTACAGCAGCGGCAAAGGGCAGCGCCACCCACGTCCAGTGTCCTTGGGCGCTCCCAGCTGTACAGACAACATTCCCTACAAAGCTGAGCTCTGGCTCCACTGTGCCACTCTGGCAGTCCCAGCATGACAGCACCCCATTTTCTAGGGACAAATGATAAGGCGGCCCCTCCTCCACCCACACTCCTGCGTTCCAGGGACCCCACCTCCTCCCTTATTTCCGCTAGTCCCAGGACTGGCGGCCGCTTCCTACTGTCACTAATCCATGTGCTACGTCAACTCCCCTTTGTGTTCTCCTAGCTTTGCAACAGCATGTCATCGGTGTCCTGAGAGAAACCCCCTGCGCCTGATACCCAGGGGGACCTGCAGGCCCCAGGAGGGGAAGCCGGCCCAGCCCCGGGAAGCCCAAGAGGCTGGAGAGCGGCACCCCACTACATTAATCCAGCGGCCAGAACAAGGACCACAAACCAGGAGCTTAAAACAACAGAAGTTTATCCTCTGACAGTTCTGGAGGCCAGA
Organism: Rhinolophus hipposideros; assembly: GCF_964194185.1. NCBI lineage: Eukaryota > Metazoa > Chordata > Mammalia > Chiroptera > Rhinolophidae > Rhinolophus > Rhinolophus hipposideros. The sequence continues at coordinate 1,110,465 of NC_138070.1, read as the reverse complement.
AGGCCAAGGACAAGGTGTCACAGACCACACCCCCTCCGAGGAACACCCATAAAACATCACATCGGTGGGAGGAAACGAAGACCATTCTGCAGCCCCCTAGGAAAGTGTCTTCCTTTAACCTAAGGCGCCCATGGCCCGTCTCTGTTTCCGCAACCTTCGTGATGTCACCTTGTCACCAGTGCATGCGTGCGAGAATGTCCACATCAACTTTTTTACAGGTGTTAAAAGTACCATATTCTGTGCCTTCATCCTTCTTCCCTAGTCTAGGATATTGTGAAAACACAAAACCCACAGGATTTGGGGTTTATCCAAAAGGACTTAGTTCCGTTCTCAGCAGCATCTCGGTAGGAAAAAACGTAACCAAGTTTACGTAAAGAGATACATTAGAATCACACAAGCAATGGGCCTTCACTGACACACCCTCCTCCTGGGACAGACCCATGTCCCCTTGGAGGACACCACTGAGCACTCCTCCTTCCTTCCTGTCGACTTGCTTTCTTCAGCTGAACACTGAGGAACCAGGGTCACCTCATTATTCTGGCCCTGGCAACCTCCTCTGGGGCACAACTAACTTACTGTGTCGACAGGAAGGCTGGTAATGAACCGTCCATCCGCTGAATACAGCCTGTGGAGATCCGAGTCCACGCAGCGTTTTTTAAATTTGTTTTTCTCATTTGAATTATTTTCCAATGCTTCAAAATCAAAACAATTCATGCAAAAACATCTGAAGTCCTGAAAATTGCAAGTGCTGTGGCTGCGGAGTGACCGCCCTGCGGCTAAGGAGGCCGCCCCGTAAGATGGGGACCACACTGGGATTCGCCACGGCCCACCCACCCCCTGTGGCTCCCCGGCCCCGAGGGTGACGAGAAGGGCAGCTGTTACTTGTCATCACAGGTGCTGTTCTAGTCCTCGTGTTGTGACCACGAGACACTGGGAGAATGGAATCTGTTTCTCGTGCCTGCGTTATTTTCTATCGTGTTCTTTTTGTGTCTTCCGTACTCCATTCTGTGCATGGAGATGATTCTGTCTGTTTTCCTCTTGTACAGCAAACCTCAGGACAGCTAAGCCTCTTTAGGAGACAATAAAAAGACATTCTTAAGCATGTGTATGTGCTTATGTAAAGAAATCTCCAAGCCTTGACTTTCTTTAGTATCACTTATTACAGTTGGTTTTCTAGCCAAATAACGGGGAAACCATCCCTTGACCACAGTTGTGTGGACTGTTCGGAAAGCCCCACCCTTGACTTATTAATATAAACTTCAGGTGTAACAGAGACCACAGGCAGACTGTTTTCTCATCATGATATTTCGTAACTGTCAGCAGACTTATGAAGTGTTCATCGAAGGTCTACACGCTAATAGTGGCTGCAGAAAGGGATTTCCAACAGCTCCCACTTGGGGGCCAAGGACATAATAAATAAATCCAGCAGAAGAAACTGTGGCCTAGCAATGGGGTCTGGGAGAGGACAGAGCTCCCGGGGACAGGGGCGGGATGACGGCCTGATGACTCTCGCGTCATCCCCAAACGGGGAGGATGCAGGACACGGCCGCACCCTTAGCTGTTCCCAGCTGGCCCTCAGTCACTCTCCTGATGCCGGGCATCTGCGGGGACAGCGTGAGCACAGGAAGCTGCCTCCTGCTCCCAAGCATTCCTCTGTTTTCCTCCGCAGCAAGGATGGAGTAGAGAAACTCACCATGTTTAAGAAATCCCCATTTACATTTCTAAGAAGGAAGTTTCCGCCAGGACCTAATCCCTGTCTTAGGTCTCCTTCCTCCGCCTTTATCCTGCTGTTATGATGCCCAGACCTCCCTCCCGGTGTAGCAGCTGCTTTAGCAGAGCAACTTGCGCTGCTCATGGGCCACTATCCAAAAACCACCCTCACTGAAAGCGTGAACAGAAATAACAGAAGACGAGGAAGCCATGTTTCACTTGTGTTACAAAAATAAAAACTTGGATATGAGTCATAGACATGATTCTGGAACACGAAGGATGCGAATGACAGAGTGAGCTGCAGCGACCTTCCCGTCGCTATAATTTCTGGTCTTCCACCTTCTGGTGTCATCTCCAAGTCCTATCTCTGTACACAAAATGCAGTGGCTGGTTTGTTATGGATCTTATTTCAATGCCTTTCATCGCAAGTCCATAGCCGAGGCTAAGATTGGTGTCTCCCTGTCCATTAGATACAGAGCGTTTTCAATGACCCTCCTGTTATTTCCGTGAACACGCCCTAAGAGTCCATCTCGGTCTGATCTCTCCTGGGAAGGCTCACATCCATCTTGCCACTTGGGCTTCGTTCAATCAGGTGAGACCCCTCGAGGTGTCGCTCGTGGTGGGCAGCCGTGTGGTGAGGTATTTCTCAGAGGACTTTTGCAAAACTGACTGGGTGCCAATGATTCTGCAAAAGCATCTCTGAGAAAAGGTCCACACCTTGTGCTAATAATTTCACTTCCCCCTAATTAGTCAGTTATAGGAAACACGTAAGAAATGCCGACAGAGTGCATTTTATTCAGATGATCTCCCCTGGGGGAGGACAGGCCAATTCAAATGTGTGACCTAGGCTGGTGGATATTTTGTCTTTTTCTGTGGAGCTGAACCAACAGTGAGCATCTTGAAGCCCAAATAAAAATGCCCTCCAGCACACAGACAGCTGGCCCAATGCCCACCCTGGCGGCCGACATGACAATAGTTGCTAAAGTAGCGTGGGAACTACAATGACGAGACAAGACAGCACACACTGGCAAAGTAATCCCAACACTCCTTAGAAAAAGTGTCGCCATGACTACACTTAGAGCAAAGGAAGAGAAAGGGCTGAGTCTGCTGCCTCAGCTGCCACCTCACACAATGCCCGTGTAGCGACGAGTGCCAATGGGCTGCGATCAGACCAGGGAGGGACGTGAGCGCCAGGAAGAAAATTCATGTAACTGTGTCATCTCCCAGGAACTGTACAAGTTGTTTCCCAGGATTTAATTCATACATTTCCCACTTCGTCTCTCCTGCCCGTGTTCATGCGTGTAACATGTCCACAGGCACTCAGTTATTACACGAGACGTGTTAAATACAAAAATAAACAAGTTTTTCTTCGTTTGTCATTTAAAAACTGATACAATGCGAACAACGATAATTTTGTTTTGGTGTTTGTTTTTTCTTCTTTTATTGCTTTGGCAAGGGCTGCTAGTCCGTCCAACAGTGAACAACAGAAGGCAGGCTCAGTGATCAGCTGTCCATGTCCAATTCACAGAAATATGTATTCCTGACAAAAGGGAGTTCATCAATATGGTACGGGAAGATGGGAACCAGAGAAAACCGAGCAGGGACTGCACATGTGAGCACTGCAATGGGTCACCAGGGTTGCAAAGACCTGGGACACGCTTCAAGTAAGATTCCCACTTACAGGCAATTCTTCCCCACAAAATCCACTTATCTGATAGGATTTTATTCATCCATTAAAACTTCCACATACCAAAGGCACTAGCAGTTTCACTTAATGTTAGCAGCAAACTATAAATTACAAGCTTAAAAGAAAAGGTTCCAACTGACAGAAGTGCACCCAGTCATTTCGATACCACATGAACTGCGTGAACCCTTAAACCGCCGTGAAAGGCGTTTCCGAGACACAGGTTGAACGGGACAAGGGCTGCTGTGCTGACCGCGGCTTCTATACCTACACGGCGTGTCCATGGCACGCTGCTATGCGTGGCAGTGGCATGAAATCAGTAAGAGCGCTTCTCGCATAATAAATGAAACACCACCAACCGACCTGTGTGCTTCAGTGGAGAACTCACGCATCTGAAACACTCGGCTGGCTGGGGGGCGAGGAGCGGGTAGTGCACACAGGCTCAGTTAAAAATACATTCTTTGTGGCGTTCACATAAGCAAAGCTACTGCTGACACAAATTATCTCTTCTTTCCAAAGTTAGGACAAGATTTGTGTCCAAAATGTAATGGGAAATAATAACAGCAGTGAAGGTAATGGCTAAGCCATTAGAGCATTATTTTCAAAAAATAGTACACTAAGCATTCTTTTCCAAAATACCACACTACTGAAATACGACATCTTAAAAGCTGCTGGGGAGCTGATAAGGAAACCGACACCATTTATCCTGACACAAGGAATTAATACAGCAAGGTCACATTTTCATAACGAACCACCTTGTTGATTCTGCCAGTTTAATATAAAAATCAGTAGACAAATCAGCGCGTCGGCCCTGATGGCTGACACTGATCAGAAACGTGACGGTGACCCCAGCTCAGCGGAACCTCTGTGCCCTGTCCTAGGTGCTGATTAGAAGATGGCCAACCCCACTCCATCCTGCAGCAGCAGTGACGGCTCAGTCAATGGTACAAAGCAACTCCGCTTTGGGGGAAACACAGAGAAACAAAGGACAACACATGTTTGGCTCTCTCCACACCAAAGAGTCACTGACAGCCTGTAAGTAACACTAGTATTATAACACTTAATGCTCACTGAACGCCTGCGTGCTGGCTGCTGTGTGACAGTCACATTTTCTCTTTAACATTTACAGTAATCTTATTATTATCCCAAGTTCAATATATGGAATTTGCATGTTAGGGGTTTGATAACTTGACCAGGGTCACAGAGTTACCAAGTAGTAGTTTTGGGACCTGAGCTGAAATCTGTCCTTCCCAACGTCTCCCCAGGGTTAGGAAGCTGTGAGGAAACTGTACTTCGGTTCCCTCCGTCAGTGGGGGAACCTGAGGGTACTGGCAACGTGTGGGACCAAGGGACTCTAGACTTCTGAGGTCACAGCGAACGTGCCAGGGAGGGACACACCCAGCAAACAGTTACTGCGGGCCAGCTGTGTCCCAAGTTCAGTTGGGAACAGGGGACAGTCTGTTAACCCCCTGACCTTGGGAAGCAGAGTTTAATGGAGACAAAAAGGGGAAATACATGTGATCACCAAGGACAGGGACTCCGGGAGCAGATACAGACCCCGCTTCCAAACCCCGTTCCACCACTCGCTACCTGTGTGGTCTCAGGTCAGTCACTGTCCCGCGAGCCCTGGTTTCCTCAGTTCTCAGCACCTCAGAGGGCTCTTGGGCGTAAATGACACACTTCAGATTAAATGCTGGCACGATGCCTGGCCCATGGCAAGTGCTCAGAGAAATGCCACCATTCTGTCCCCTCATTCAAGTGTCTTCAGTGAGTCTCCTGAGATCAAAAACCCCTGGGAGGGGAAGACTGTAAGCGAATGAGAAACCTCATGTTTCTGGTTGTGGAAACAGACATAACACCCAGGCCCCCTACGTGACCAGGTTACCCTCGCTCTCAGGATTCAGGGGGTTACTGAGGCTTAAGAGTAAAACTGAACATGAGAGACACCGGCGAGGGCACTGCTGGACAGAATTCCTAAAGATTTATTTTATTCATGGGAGTGTTTACATTCATTTACCATGCGCTGTTCTGAACACTTTATAAATATTAATTCATTCAAGGCTCACCATGAATATAACGTCGGTGCCACCATTGCCTCCACTTTGTGTAAAGAAAACTGAGGTGACGTGTGTTGAATGGCTTGCCCAAGGTCACAGGCTGGGACGTGAACCCAGACAGGTGGCTTCTACCCGCTGCCTTGCACTGGCTCCCCCTGCGAACTCCTGCCTCAGTGAGGACAAATGAGGAAACCGCGTCTGCTGACCACTCCGATTCCGTATGAAAGGTGAGCAAGAAAACACCTCCATGAGCCCCTTTCAGCCTCTGGCCATGGCAGCTGTTGGACAAACTAAGGGCCAATAGGGTTTCACTGACACACGGCTCCCTGACCTGGGTCGTACGTGCAGCTGAGCACTCACCGCTGCGCGGCATCTGAGGGCAGAGGTGCGGTTACATGATGGCAAAAGACATGAAGGGGCAACTGACAAAAGGGTAAGTATATCTATTTCCTAGAAAAATGTTTAAATGTCTTACAATTTAATAAAGGACCTATCTCGGGGTAGGGGGCAGGAGGGGAGGAGAAGCTATTCGATCAGCAGCCTCACCTCTGATGTACGGGAGGCGTTTTTGTGGTGTTTTTATGACCCTGACCTTGGACGGATTTGTATATAAACCAGCAAAGACACAAGGCTGCTCACCCAGAGGCCAGGGCCATAACCCAGAGGCGAGGGGCTGGCTGAGCCCCACAAATAACACTTCACGTCTGGCAAAACGTCGTGACCGTCTGGCTCGTTTTGAGCCGTCACCATAAACGGCCAGCTCACAGAGCCCCCTCAACAGCCAGGCCCACGGCAGAGGAAGAGGCACCACGGGGACACAGGTGGCTGTCACGTCCTGTTCTGCTTCCAGAGAGATGGGGGGATTCGGGACCAAACTATTTCCTTTCAAAGAAACTGTTATGCTGTCATTTTAGTCTTTACATAAATAACATTCCAAGTGTGTGTGCATGACACACAGCACGCGCTGTTCCACAGGGAGTGTGCTTTTCTGCGTGTGGCCCTCTCAGTTCACACTGAGGGTCTCGGCTACACAGGCAGGTGGCATCTGGTTCAGGAGAGAAAGGGGCTCCATAAGCGGCACGAGCCTGTGCCGAAGCACACGGGGTCAGCGGGGCGGTGTGTGCGACCCTCCTGGGCAGCACAGAAGGCACCTGGGAGCCACGGCAGCCCCGCCACAGCGGGGCCTCCAGCGCTATTCCCAGGACACCGCCTGCACCATCACATTTTCCTCCCGAGAACAACCTGCCCTCCTGGGGTGGGCGGGATCATGTGACCAGTTCTGACCAATGAGCTGAGAGCAGAAGCAGCAGGTGCCACTTTCTAGGCAGGAAGACTTAATGGCTGGTGCCAGCGGTGGTGGCCAAAGCAGCCTGGGTCCCTGAGGAACAACAGGGAGCCCAGAGTCCTGCCAACCTGGGAGGGATATGCAGCTTGAGCAAGAAGCAAGCCCCTGAAGTGGGGATGCCCCTCACTGCAACGTGAGACGACACAGGAATGGATCTCAGCTGCATAAACCCTACCCAGCACACGACATGCCAATCAGGGGAAAGCCAAGGCCCCCGTCACTGGAAGTACCAGACGTCCCAGGGTTACTTCTGCTGCCACAGACGATGCCACACTGTGTGCACGCACACCTAACAGCTATCCGCCGCCCCGGGGACGCCTGCCGTTGGGCGCCTGCGACAGTCAGGGCTGCTCTAGGCAGCGGGGGCAGCAATGAGCAAGGTGGACAGAGTCCGTTCTCTCGGCGGGAGACCCACAGCAAAGCGGTGTGATGTGCAGGTCATGCTGGGCGCTGGAAACAGTGTGAAGAGGACGCAAAGGGACTGGGGAGGCTGGGACGAGCAGTGGTGAGCCGGAGCCAAGCCCACACAGGCCGGGGGCCGCGCTGCACCCCTGGCCAGATCTGTGCTCGGTGGGGTCACCAGTAACTTGGAAACAATCCCAGTGGATGTATCACAGCAGGAAATGGGCAAACACTACCAAGCAGAGTTGTGAGGGGTTTTCTCCCCAGACATGATTTCCCAGAACCCCCGGAGTCTGAGTCAGGACCGAGTGGGAATGGGGGAGTAAGCCCCATGGCTGTGCGGAGGGAGAGCATTTCAGACAGAAGAAACCCACCTGCAAAGACACTGACGTGGAGAAGAGCCTGACCTGCTGGAGCACAGCCTGGGCGTGTGGCGGGGGGACAGCAGGCGGGGGGCAGGCCAGGTCCAGGAGGAACAGTCCACGGGGCCTGCAGGCAATGGGGACCTGTACATTTTATCCTGGAGGTGAGGGGACATCTCTTTGGCCCTCCTGCATCTTCTAATGCATAGTTTGAAACCACAGGACCAAAGCAAAGACAAACAAGGGAAGGAAGGGAGGGAGGCAGGGAAACAGAAGGGAAGGGAGGAGGAAGTGCAGGTTCGCGTTCAGCACACAGTGTCACCTATAAAAGCAGCAGCTCCACACAGTTTGAGAACTGCTCTGAACTGTGGCTCCCATGCCCGTCTGAGGTCCTGGCAAATGGCACGACCCTCAGAGCCCGAGCAGCCCGCCCACCATGTGGCTCTGGCCACCCCTGTCCTGAGCCGTGGGAGCAGGGGAGCTGCGTCCTCCAGAGGGAGCAGGGTCCCCGTGTGCACCCTGCTCATACCCAGGACCAAAGCAACCACCCGAAGCAGAGAACCCACCAAACCGTTCTTGTCTCCGGGCCAAGTGGTGGGTGAGCCTGCAGCCCACTGTTTGGAAGCCGAGCAGGCGACCTGGGGTTAAGTCACAGCCGGCGGCGGGAGCCGCGGGCAGGAGGGACGCGCAGGTCTTTAGCAGGAGCGGCAGGCTGCCAGCAGCACAAGGAGCAGCCCGGAGCCAAGAGGCAGACGCAGGCACCGCAGGCCATAAACGGAAACCGCGCGTGTCCTAAATGAATCCCACCAGGAAAGAGACTGCAAACTGGCGTGTCTCTACTGCACTCGGGCAGGTGCAGTGCCTGCAAAGATGTCGCAAAAAGCCTAACAATGCGGCGGGGGGTGAGTGGGCAGGCAGGAGTCTCGGGGCAGAGGTGAGGACAGAAAGCAGTAAAGGGCGGCCAGGCCCTGTCGCAAGGTCTCATGCAAAGCTGAAGGAGAGGACACTGCAGGCTCCGCCCCAAGCTGGCCTCTCCGTCTGGGTCCCCCTGGTCAGGACGGGCTGAGCTCTGCTTCTCCTTCCTGTGCTGGGACACCCGCCCGCCCACACTGTCTCGCACTGTGCCTGTCGTCTGGACGTGCTCCCCAGTTTTGGGTGTAGCAACACCAGGCCCGCAGAGGTGTAGGGAGGGCTGCCCACCACGCCCTGCAGCCCTGCATTTGTACCAGTTCTCACATTTGGCCTGATTCACTCGGTGCATCACTCGACCCACCCGTAGGCGTCTGAGTTTCCAACCCCTGAGACCGTAAAACACGCGTCAATGAAACCAAGAGGAAATGGCCGGGTAGAGAGTGTCAGCGCGGCTAATTGTTCTTCTGTTATCGATTAGCTCAATCTTCCCAAGTGTGTTTTAGTGGCTTAAAAGTACTTCTGACGGTAGGGATTAAAAGACCACAAGCACTTTCATGATCAACCAGGAAACACGCAAACTTGCAAGTCCTTACACAATTCCTCGCTTTGGCCCCGAGGGAAACTTGTAAGTTAAGATGGACAAGAGTCGGGCAGTGATGTCCCCCACGTAGTCACAAGCCTGACGGTGGCAGCTGCCCACTCCCCCCCCCCCACACATGCCTGCTCGTCCCTCCGCCCTCCTCCCAGCAGCCTGAGCTCGTCCTCAGAACGTCCCAGCACATTTCTGTTCCCAAGCCTTTGCAACCCCTGACGCCCATCCCCAGTCTGCAATGTCTCTCGTCCTTTCTAGCCCACCATTACAACCCCTGTCCAATCGGCACGTCCACCTCCTCCAGGAAGCCTTCCTTCCACACCCCCTCCAGCCTCTGGTCCCATCTCACGCTCTGAGCTCCACGCCGATGCTTCCCAACCGTCAGGGGGGCGGGTTCTCCTCCACTATCTGTGCCTTATCCACTCGCTGTCTACTGTTCATCTGAAAAGATTTTTTAATTTAAATCAATCCACTTTAAGTCTTTCTCAAATAAACTTACTTTCAAGGAGACTTGGTATCATTACACTGAAATGGAGAACAGGATGGTTTACTCTCAGTTGTAACCGTAAAAATAAACACAAGAAATAATGGCCATCATCAGACCTTAGCTAAACGCACTGTCTGCCCCCGTCACTGCGCCCAAGACCTATGGGTCACAGGCGAGCTACAGGGGACTGGCTCTGGTTGGCGAGGGGACGAAGGTGTCATCACCAACCTGAGACCTTGTTTTCAGGACCAGAAGGCCTGCAGGAGACTGGAAGGCAGCCTTCCAAACACGACGGGATGGGATTTACCTGAAGCACTCGGGACACATACTCCAAAGCATGTTCGTTTTGTCACCTGACATAACCATACTGCTCTGTCACCTGTCTCAACAAAGTGACGACACAGTGGCTGGAGCTCACAGGACATGTCCGTACACGCTCCAGTTAAGCTGGTGTCCCAAACACGACTACAAGTCTTCTCTGGCCTCCACATGTCCCGGGGGGATCTGAAATTCATCCCCTCGGGCTGCTGTACCAAGCTCCTGGCTTCAGTGCTCGGGAGACGGGCCTTGTGTCCTCGGCCCTGTCTGAGAAGGTGGAGACTGTGCAGAGATCGGACTTGCTACCCAGTAACTGAGACCCCAGCTCGGCAGCCAGCAGTGACACACGCAGGCCCTCGCAGGACAGGGCTGGCAGGGCAACGGCCCCGACGCCAGCGCTGTCACGTGATCTCCTTCACCAACCATTCTCTAGCACGTCCTTCTTTGTCCTGTTCTCTGTTGCTTTCTGCTGCAATAGGCGGACAGACTCATCTTTCGGAAAAGAAACAGCCCCCCATGGAAACCACTCACTTGGGCACGAAGGGAGTTCTCTCCCGCACACGAAGCTCCTCCTCTGTCCAGCGGGAGCCTGTGCCTCCCTGCTCCCCGACACAGGCAGGAATTCCTGGTGACCTCAGCACCCAACTGACAGGGGGTGCGGTACCACCCAGCACCCTGACAACACCAGGCACTCCAGCCAAGCCGAGCCCCCACCCGTGAACCAGGGTGACCCACCATCCTGCTTTGCCCGGGACTCACAAAGGCGGTCCCTGCGTGTGACACTTTCAGTGCTGAGGCTGGTAAAGTTGCGGGCAAGCCAGGACGGGTCAGACACCCCTGTGAACAACCCCCGGCCTTCCCACGTGTGCAGGGGCAGCTCCCACCTGAAATACCATCGCCCCTGCACTTACCCGAAACTCACCAACCCGCGGGCCTCCTTAGATTCCTCCATCCCTGAGCTCGCCTCCACAGGACTCCTCGACGGCCCTCCGCGACCTGTCCAGGCTGCAGCCCTTCTCCTGGACTACCGCTCACCTCTCCAGAAGCTTCCGGAAGCTGGACGCTGTGCACCCCCTGCCCTCCCTCTGCAGAGGGCCAGGTGATGGCGCTGAGCCCAGCATTACAAAGCTGCAGCACCCATTTCCCTCTGAGGAAAAGAAGTGACCCCGCCAGCCTTTTCGCAGGTTGAGGTTTTAGTGCCATTTTAGACCCTTACTCCCGGCGGAACTTACTTCGGTGTGAAGTCTGGAGAGGGACCCTAACTGCCAGGCCACTGCACTCAGCTAGCAGTGCTCAAGCCCACTTCCATGTGCACGTCAGCCTTGCTTTCACCACGGACTTGAGATGAAGCCGTCTCAAACTCCTCGGTGTAATTATAATAATGATAAACCATCCGCGCACTGGGACAAAGGCCGGGCAGCGTGCTGAGCAGTGAGCACAGGCTGCTTTTCTCGCTGACCCCGGCTGTTAACAAGGACTCGACGAGCAGGCCAAACCCTCCCTTCTCAACGTGGGGTTCCCCGGACACGGCGCCGGCGTGGTCTGGACCTGGTACAAGGGCAAGTACTCAGACGCCCAAGCCCGAGTCAGAGCCTACGGGGCCTGCAGGCGGTGACGTGCCCTCCGGTGGGAGAGCCACTGCTTGAGGACTGGCCAAGTGGCACAGCCGGTCGCAGGCTGGCACTGATCCCAGGGCCACACTCCAGCAGTTCCATGCGTCACGGCCACGCACATGCCTCCCCACAGCTGCACGCTCATCCCCGGGTTTCTGAGCAGAGTGTCTGCCCGCTGCGTTTCCCAGACCCGACGCTGGAAAACCTCCACGCACCCCAGGGGCCAACCCTCCAGCTCATGGCAAGTCCTTCTAGACATATGTCCTCTGCCGAACGGCAGCAGATCTGAGAGGATGATTGTGACAATAACAACATGGAATAGTTATAAAATCATAGAAATAGCTGACAGTCACGTGTGCACCACAGTGTCCATATTTCCCTACTTCCTCTCACAAGAACCCTACTAGGCAGGTCCAATTATTGGTCCCGTTTTCCGGGAGGACACAGAAGCGTGCGTGTTCCAACAAGCAGCCTGCATCACGCACTGATACCCAGCTGGCCCCTGCTCCTCGGAGGGAGGACGAGGCTGTTCCGAGAGCCCCGTGCTGCCCCTTCCCCGGCCAGGGCTCTGTGAAACCCCCAGGCACCTTCAGGCCGTGGCTCCCAGGCTTACCTGCACCTGGAAGTGCGGGGGGTTTCCAACCTGCAGAGGCCAGGCCGCACCCCACACCAACTGACTCACACTCCTTAGGGGAGGGACGCAGGCGTCGCTTGTGCAGGTGCCCACGTGTTTGGGAACCACGACTGACAACGCAACTTCTGGGAAGGGCTGGCGTGCAGACACGCGACACAAGCCAGGGAGCTCCCCTCCCGTCTTCCCAGGGAACTCGGGAAGCGCTTGTTCACGTAGAAGCTTCTCCAGCAGCTCGGCAGGCCCCACCCCAGTCGGTGGGCAAAGGGAGGTTGCCCGGTGAATGACCCAGTGGAAAGCTCTGTCCATATGTGTCCTCAGCCTGTCACTGAGCACCCAGGACATAGAGCCCCACCTTCAAGGACATTATCCCTGCAAGGTGGCGGAAGCTGAAGTCCACCTGCCCCCGACAACTCACATAATTGGCCCAGTTGGCCACCACCTTCCCCGGAGGCCTGGTGACAGAGTCCCTGGTGAGGAGGCAGAGGCCAGAGAGCCCCACAGCAGTGAGTGCACACTCATCCTGCCAGGACAAGAATTCCAGGGAAGTGCCACCAACACTCCTATCTCACAAAGCACACAATAGGGGCTCCCGACAAAGTCAAAAATCTTGCCGCTAAAGACGAGAACAGCTGAGGCTACAAAAATATAAGGCTCACATCTGCCCAAAGTCTGCAAGCGAGGTCCTTGCATTTCTCCGGAACCGAAACGGGTCTGTGTTCCTGGTGGAGACGATCACCTCCTGCTGGGAAGAGCCCGAGTTTCACCTCTGGTTTGTCTGACACCTTTTCAGCAAGGCCATGTTAGAAATCATGCAGAAAGGCTAGAATCGCAGTCTCCACCCTCCATTTTAGTAGCAAAACAGTGAAAACAGTTCACCCCTGAGCCCGCACTGCCTCAGCAGTCCTGGCAGTGGTCCCGCCCACCCCTCCACCCCCCGTGTGGCCACCGTGTCTGTGGGACCAGCCGTCTCCTCAGCTGCGGGAATCCACCAAGCGGTCAGGAGTTGCTTCCTCCCGTCAGGTTGGGCCCTGGCTGCGTCACCCCCTCTCACTGGTTCTCCTGACCATGCCCACGCGCCCACAGTCCCTTACTGTCTCTGCAAAATCCCCGCTGAGAGGCCCAGCACTCCTGCGGGGCTGAGCCGGACAGCTTCCGCCAGGCCGTCTCCAGTCCAGGCAGGTGCCCTGCACACCTGCTGGTGGGCGAGCGTGTGTGGGAATCAGGATCTGTCAGACTCGTGACGTCAAGGCCAATTCACTATGCGACCGAAGCAGCGAGGAGAACCCCAGCCGCCATTCAGGTCTCCAGCTGCACAGAGCGAGTCCGAGTCACCAGAAGCCTGGCCCTCCAGTGGAAATGCACAAGCCTATCCGCTGCCCAGTGCCCCGAGGCCACCCACCCGCGCTGGGGTCAGGGGAGGACCCGGCAAAGGGAAGAAAGCAGACTCGCTCGCAAATGTGGTTACTTCTCTTAGTGCTTCTTGGATTGGCAGCCGCTGGCTTGTGGCACATCCATCATGTTGAAAAGCAAGCCATGTCCATGGATTAAAAATTAATTTACTGTCCAGCCTGGCTGCCAGCTTGGGGCCTTGATTGAGTTTTGTTGTGACAGTGTGCTGAGCTCCGGGCATGAGTCAGCCCGGCCAGAGGCCTCGGTGTCTGGGGAGAGGTTTATGAGCCCTGTAACGCAGTTGTCCCCCAGCACAGGAGGCTGCTTATCTCCACACTCACTCCGAATTCAGCCCGGGTTCGTCACACGTACACAACTATAGCGCATTCTTGATCTGCTTCTCCAGAGATGTGCTCAACAGACTGAGTCTCACAAGGAAGACGGAAGCACAGGATCCCACCACGGGGAAGCCACTCTCTGGAGAGGCATATTAATTAATCACGTTAGACATTTAATTGAGCAGCTACTATACATTCCCGTATGCAAACGACTGTGACGTGACCCCCACAGAGGCTTACAGCGGTCTTCTGAGCTAAAGGAAGTGTGAGTTTACTCCGCCCCCACCCCCACCCCAGCCTCAGGCTGAGGAAAGTTTGCAGAGAGCCCTTTCCTGACTTCAGGACTATTTGTACAGGGCTGACCATGCACCGGCCCATGGCCACAGCTCCTCACACGGGCCTCACACAGGCCCCACACCGTCCCCACTTTGCACGTGAGGAAAGCAGGTCCACCTGGTCGACCTGAACATTTCAGCCTGGATGGTCCAAAGGTACATCCAGCATCAGGGCTCGGGTTTCATACCCCACACACACCCTCCGGACTCATGAGACTGTGTCCCTGAGAGACCCTCCCATGCTGAGGAGTTTCCTTGCACTTCCAAGGGCTGGGGCGGAGGGTTGCACGTGTCCCCAACAGGGTCACCCTGGCCTTGTACAGGACTGTGCCTCATGGGCCCCTCCCAGGGCCGCGTGCGCCCCCTTCTCAGGCAGCACCGGAAAGGCTGCCGCTGACCTGTGCTGCTTCGCCTTTTGGGGCGAACGTGTACTTTTGAGCCTCGTCTTCAGTGTGTGCGGTGACTGCCCCTAAAGACGTGCGTGAAGATGGAACCGCCATAGAGAGTCAGGGAAGGGAAGGCTGCCTCGCACCATGTTTTAATAAACAATGTGAAGGCTTGTGTCTGTTTCTCTAGGATTCGCTGTTCTCTTACCACATGGAGAAGCATTACTTTGGCAGCTCAAAAATGGAATTATTTGCAATTATATTTTTCTGCTCATGAGAATTTGAGAATTCACCTTACACAGGGATGGCAGGAGCAAACAAAAAGGTGAGGTTTTCCACGGTGGCATTATTCAGCAAAGCAATACAGCTCCGCTTGGCTACTTCGTACTTTTAAAAACAAAATTGACACCACAGTTCATATTCCAAATATACCAGGAAATCTTACGTATTAAAAAGAAATAAATGGGCAAAAGTTAAATTTAAATTACTAACAAACGCATGAAAATGTGTTCGACTGCTCTAGTAGTCAACAACTTGCAAATCCAAACCATGAGCTCCTATCAGATGGGCAAAGGTGACAGGCCGAAGCTGCCCAGGACTGCCAGGTGGGCAGCGTGCCCCTCGCACAGGCTGGTCCGCCCAGCTGGGGGCAGTGAGAGCGGCGACACGCTGACCGTGGGCGTGTTCTCCACTAACCTCACAGGATTCACTCACGTGCTCAAGGAGGCAGACAGTACAATGTCCATCACAGAAAACGGACAAAACCCAACAGGGAAACAATTAAGGGAAACCCATCAGCCCAAATACACCTCCAAAACAGAATGCAAGCTATGGGGTCGTGAGCCCAGTGTGGATATTTATGAAAAAAAATCTACATTAAAAACGCCGTGGGTTCTCCAAGGAGAGAGACAGGTGGAGAGAGAGTCACAAGCAAAGCATATTTAAAAACTTGGAAGGCTACATGATATCCTAAGGATATAATGGGTTTAAAGGTGGACATTAAGGTAGATTCTACAAATTAAAGAGGAATTTAGCTTTCTCTGTAATGCTTGACTTGCTTTTAAAGGGCAGTATGTACACTTGAGCTGGTCTCGCCAATAAATCAATGACGTGGGGAAAAGGTGTTTGCAACTAAAGGACACTAAAAACACATGGCAGTAAATGTACACGTGAAGCTTGGCTGAATCCTGGCTCAATAAAAATAACAAAGTATTAAAAATATCTCGGGACCACTGAAGATTGTCAA
Organism: Rhinolophus hipposideros; assembly: GCF_964194185.1. Lineage (NCBI taxonomy): Eukaryota > Metazoa > Chordata > Mammalia > Chiroptera > Rhinolophidae > Rhinolophus > Rhinolophus hipposideros. The sequence goes on along the minus strand of NC_138070.1, from coordinate 1,094,655 downwards.
ATATGGGCTGCAAATTGGATGATATTGTGGAATTACTATGAATTTTTAGGTCTGCTCATGATACGGCGGTTATGTAAGAAATCACTTTATTTTTAGATGATGTATGCTGAAGTAATGAAGAAGGGCAATATTTGGAACTTTGAAACAGTCCAGTAAAAAGTAGATGATAGACCAAGTGATAGATCTAAGGAGGGAGGGAGGGAGGGAGGGAGGGAGGGAGGGAGGGAGGGAGGTGACAGACAGATAGAAGACAGATTGAAACTTTCTGCTGCCGAGAGTGAAGTAGTCGGATGTCCACTCGCAAACACTGTGAACTGTGCAAGAACCCACGCCAGGCGCTGTGTCTGAGAGCAGAGGACAGGCGCCTACTGTGCGGACACGCTCTGAGGGCGCAGGCGCAGGCCTGGGGGGCTGTCCGAGGCAGCCAGCTCCGAGCGTGTGCTTTGCTCTGCGTCCATCCCCCACCCTTCCCGTTCTAGCACCCCAACTTCCATCTGGGAAACGGCTGCTCTCCTGTTCAATCCAGAGAGGGCACATGACCCATCCCCGACCAAAGTGCCATCTGTCCTCAGCCAAATAGTTGTTCAAGGAACAATGTCTCGGGTTGATTGCCGAGTTGGTCCCATCAGAGACAATCTGGGGACGTCTGCTCAACTCCCAGGAAGAAGCAACAGCCTTTCTTCTCCCCACTGCCCGCCCCCCAAGTTACTAGGAAGAGAAGGCTCGCCATGAGCTGCTGGCCACCACATGGAAAGAGCCTCTGACATAAAGCTGGCCCAGGAGAAAGGCGGGTGGACAAACGGAAAGAGACTAAGTCCTGATGACCTCACCTCACCCTCTAGACCCAGCCATGCCTGAAGCCCTGCCCGCAGTAATCACCCTGCTTTATTTAAGTCAGACAGAGTCTCCTGCTCAGTAACAAGACACCATCCTCTGAACCCCAAGTCCCCCTTCTCCATACCACCCGTTCAAACAGAGAAAGGTACTGTGTCTGTCCTCACACGCTTCTCCTCAGGGTGTCAGGCACTGCATTTAGGACCCACCCCCACCCAGGAGGACCCCGTCTTAACCTACGTCTCTACGTCTCTACGTCAGCAAGGACTCCGTTTGAATACGGGTGTACTCACAGGTACGCGGGGTTAGGATTGGAATGTACGTTCCGAGGGGACAAAAAACCCATTTTAGCTACCACCTCGCAACTCTCATACTGAGAAAGTAAGTCTGAGAGCAAAGCCCACACTTCAGAAGACAGAAGGAAAGAGAAACCAGCTGGATGTGTCGGTGATCTCACGGATGCATTACATCTCAGCCTCCCTCCCTTCAGCCCCTCCAAAATAGTCTTTCTTATTTAAGCCAATTTGAATGGGCTTTCTATCACTTCTAACAAAGGCATCAGAACTAAGATGGGTAAGGGGCTTCCCAAGTTACAGATCTCATGAGGGTACGATGGTCTCCCCAGAGCAGGGCAGGTTTCCAGGCACAGTGACCAGCAGCTCGAGCCACCTATGGTCTCCTCTCCGCAAAGACACAGAGCCGGTGGGCCTCATTCCTAGGTCGCCCCCTCCCCTACAATGTCCTGCTGGGATCTGCTCAGCGGCGGGGAAGGCGCCCCTCTACCACCTCAACACCCTTGAGCCCCTTGTACCTGGTACTTCCTGTCTCCGGGGGCTTTGCAGCTTTGCATAAAGTGTGGCCACATCTGAACAAACTTCCCAGAGGCTGACGGAACTGCAGAAAGAAGTTCAGGCAAAATGCTTCCTTCCAAAGCGCTGAGATGACAACTGGGTTTCTAGCTTTGTAATGTAAATGACCTTGAAAACTCCAGCAGCATATAGCAATGGAAGACTGCTCGCGAAAGGATGGAGAAGCGATGTTTCAATCACATCCAGTTGTTTAGTGATCTTGCTAATAAAGCAAGACACGGCCCTTTGGGAAACAGAGGGAGGGAGGGCGTGTGCGTGTGTGCGTGTGTGCGTGTGTGTGTGTGTGTGTGTGTGTGTGTGTGTGAGACAGAGAGAGAGAGAGAGAGAGAGAGAGAGAGAGAGCCTGAGAGAAAGAGAGAGAGAGAGCGCTCACACGCAGTTAAACCTCCACCCCAGACTTTCATCAGAGATGACAGGTCTTTGTCTAAAAGTCAGAAGTTAACAGCTTCTTGTTAATGAAGTTTCTATGTTTTCTGTTTGTTTTGTTTTTTAATTACTTTGTGGGAAGTTACCTTCAAATTATGGCACCAAATTGGCAAAACTGGGGGGAAAAAGGTATTTTTCCAGCAGATTAGTATTCATTCACTCATGTATTCATGCAGTCTTTCATTCAGCCCACACAGCGCTTACTCCTGTCAGAGAGACGTCCTAGGTCTCTGGGAAGCTGAACAAACAAGGCCACGTGTGGGCCCTCATGAAGGTAGGTCCCAGGGCGCATGCAGACCCCAGCAGACGGACAAGCGAGGCTGCGGGTGGCGTGGAGTGCCATCACCGGGGAAACCGCGTCACAGAACCAGTGGTCACGACCAGGAGTGTCAGTTCCCCCATCTCGTCCTGGCTGAAGCAAAGCTGCCCGCAGGGACCGCGTCGTTATTGGCATCCGAGTTCCTGGGGAAACAGACCCTCCAAGGCAAAGGAACCTAACGCCCCCAGATTACAGAGCAGTGCTCACGCATCTCAGTTGCCTACAGTAAATCGAGGAAAATGACTCAAGCAGAGTTTAGAACGCCACGGTTCTGGGACATCTAACTGTGAACCAGGAAACGCATGAGCACTTCTTTCCTTGGTGACTGAATGGCATGCATCCCTAATCTAACAAAGCCACGTCGTCATGGGAACCAGACACAGTCCAAGGCCACAGGTTAAAAATTAAGCTCCACCTGTGGTGACGTTCCTTATCAATCTCTCCACATTCAAAGCCTTCCTCCTGTACAGGCAACTGGACGACAGCATCTGCCAGCGGCACCAGCTCTGTTGCCTGGTTACTAACTGGGGACACGGACAAGCCCTGGCTGGACACGGTGACAGACTGGACAGCGTAGGGAAAGAGCTGGCCCTGCACAAAGCCCCCTGTCATTGGCCTCTGTGCCCATGAGTGAACACGGGCCCCACGGGCCGGCACTGTCACCCCAGCAGGCTCCTGCAGGCGCTGATGACCCCACTCACGGCAGCGACTCACTGGGGTGTGCCCACGACTCAGTGACTCATCAGGAAAAGGGAGAGGGAGGGCTCCTGGATCCGGCAGCAGCAGTTGTGAAGGGACGTGAGAGGAGCCATTCCAGGCCCCTCCCCGGCTTCTGCGGCTCGCAGCCCCATCCCTGGCGTCCCTCCACTCGTGGGTCACCCCCTCGACCCCCCATCTCTGCCTCCAGCTGCACATGCGTTCTCCCTGGTGCCTGGCCAGCTCTGGACCCACATTTCCTCGTTTTCGTAGGGACACCAGTCATATTGGACAAGGACCCACCCTAACGATCTCGGTTTAACTTGACTGCTTCTAGATAGCCCCTCCCTCCAAATACAGTCACCTTCTGAGGTCCTGGGGTTAGGACTCCAGCCCCTTGTGGGGACACAATTCAGTCCCGAGCAGACCTCGAAGTGACCCAGGTGGGCCACCCTGTGCAGCCAGTGAGCACAGAGACACCTGCGAGTGGGGGCTGTGCAGTGAGGCGGGGCCCCTGCGAGCAGCAGCCTGAGGTCCGCTGGAGAGAGGCCTGCGAGCGCCCAGCGCATGGGGGGCGGGGGGTGCGCACAGTGCTCTAGGGGGGCCAATGCTCTCGCAGTGGGGCACCCTCAGTGTGCCCTTCACACCAGCCTCCTGGGAAGCTACAACCTTAGATGACACTAAGAACTCCTGATCCTGACCACAAGGCTTCAGGAAGAGGGGCTTCTGAAAGGTGAGTGTGAGGTGCAGACTCCGAGTGGCGCCTTTCCATGAGGGAAAGGTGTGGAGCCCACGCAGCGAGAGTGCAGAGCTCTGCCTGCCTTAGTTGAGCCTAACTGTAGGTGTGTCGAGACAATGGGGAAACAGCACCAGGCCCATGAACTCTAATTGCATGATTAAGGCTCTCCAGCAAAAACGGAAGCCAACACAGAGGAACGTGACTGGGCTGAGCTCCTGGATCAAGCCCTTCCTGAAGCTAGTGACTCTGCAACGACACCAGTCAGTGAACTCCCTCTCAGTTCTGCATGAGCCGGTTTGAGCTGGTTTTCTGTTATGGGCAAGCTAGAGAGCCCTGACACAATGCTGGCACAGGGCACCAAGCCCAAAGACCTTTCTAGAATACAGCCGTACCAGCAGCCTCGGGCATCTACCCCACAGAACAAAAGGAGCAAAAGCCAACGGCTCTGCCCAGAGACCAACGTGAAGCAGGTGTTCTCGCGACCCTCGTGGCAGTGCTGAGGTCGGAGCTTCACGGCACTCCGCAGCTGCAGCCAAACTCACCGGCCCTCTCCCTGCCTCCACGCTGGCCGGCCGCACACGAGAGTCACTGAGCACCAGCCTGAAGCAGAGACAACTGCCCAGCTCCCGTGTGTTTCCCGACAAGCCCAGGACAGCACTGACAGCTGCGTGCCTGCAGTCGGCACCCACAGAGCCTGTTCCAGCCTGATTTGTCTGCTTTAAAAAAGGCAACTTAAAATACATAATCACGTTAGTCGTGAAAGGTAATGACATTAAGGACCACTGTCACTAGACATTTCTGCACAAACATCGTTCGGCCGGGACAGTGTGTCCTGAGGCCCTGACCAGAAGGGAGCCTGGAGCCCGGGAGGGGCCTGACCACCGTCTAGGGTTTGGCCCCAGACCACAGCACCGCCTGCAGCTCACCGGGCACAGCCCTGAGGTCACTGGGGCTGGGGTTCCCCAGACATCACAGTTCTGTCACGTCTGGGTACCAACTACTAACCTCCCCCTTTTCCTAGATAAGTGTATGTGTTCCATGGATATAAAGAAACTGAGAAAGGAAACTCATATCACTAGCCTGACACCATTGGTTAGAGCGCTCGTTATAACTGTTTCTAACAAATAGTTCTAATTTTCTCCAGCAAACGTGACCATATCTGGGTTTTGTTGACTGTGTCTGTCTCTTTTGTTACCTGTAGAACACTCTGGAAATACTGGATTGGTTGGTGGATTAAGGCAAAGCCTTCAGCAGGCTGACAGAAAATTGCCCACAGAGACTGAGAAGACAAACTCTCTCCCTCTGCGAGCCTGCTCACGGCTTGGATGTAAGCATCTCAGCGCCAGGAGCTCAGGGCACTGAGTGAACACTTCCTGCCTGCCAACCCCAGGGCGGGGGCACACGACTTATCGAAGAGGGCACCGAAAGAGCAGATGGTGTGGCCCACGTACCCGGATACTGGGAGGTCCCCTTGCTTCCAGTCCAATGATTCCTGGCACCAGCAAATATTGACTGAGCACCCATGATGGATTAAGTCAGGATGTCAGACTACCTACACGCATGTGCACGCACCCACATAAATATGCAGACAAAGGTCCAGAAGGACCAAACTCATGGCACTGCTCAGCTGGTGGAGGGAAGAGATTCAAAGACACTTGAGGTTTTACAAATCAAATATGTTAAGTGGGTGCAAAAGTAATTGCAATTATTTTTAACATGTTAAACTGCAATTACTTTTGCACCAACCTAAAATCAATTTACTGTCCGAGTAATGAAAAAAGAATTTGAAACGCTCTTGCACAGGGTCTGCATGTGCCTGGACACAGAGAGCACGTGCACGCGCACACATGCACACACCCCATTTCTGGAGGGGCCTCTGTTTCCTAACACAGCAAAACTGTGCTGCACGTGTGTTTGCACACACGCGGGAAAGGTCTAGAAATTCTGAGAAGAAACACCAAAATGTGAACAGTGAGTGGGGTTAGCAGCCAGTGGGGTCAGGAAGGGGAAAGCCACCAGGGCACGCTAACCTGACACACCTCTGTGACACGCGACGTCACTGAGCGTCGGCTGCCCTCGAGGTCTGACGAGCAAAATACTTTACAGATGTTCCCACGACCTCTGAGCAAGTGCTGCCCGTGACACACCTCTGGCTCAGCTCTGTGAATAAACAGCTCACTGTCGTATGTGCACAGAGGGCTCCAGAGACTGCTTGGATGGAGACGACCATACTGAGAACAGTGGTCATTACAGATCTGGGGGTAAAATGTTGCCCTCCGCGAGCTCAGACCTCCGCGACCATGAGTGGGGCTGTGTTGGAGGCAGTTTTAGCTTCTTCAGGCTGAAGGGCCTCTCAGAGAGCCACCTCTGAGTCTGAGACTCACTGGATGGGATCCGCTTCTGTAGGTCGTGAGGATCTGTTTTCTAATTGCTTTCCCTTCATGGTGAAATAACCCAAACACCACCACTCCCTTCCAAAGTGAGAGCAAGAGCTAAATTCAAATGCAGTAACTTAAAGAAGCATCTGCAATTGCAAGCAGCCAACAAGCTATCAAAAAAAAAAAAAAAAAGATCAGCGCGTTCCAGATAGGAAAGATTCGCACACAGGCCTAGCCCTTGTCTCAGCAGCTTTCAACCCCCGAACAAGGGAAATAAGAAGCATCCATAACCCGCTCTCGAAATAACCTGCCTGTTAGCACCAGAGAATGTTGCCTTCTGTCTCCCCAGGCCGTGTAGAATGAATGAACCGGGAAAACTTACATGCAAATAACTACCAGCATCATCAGTGAGATCCATCCAGTTCACAAGCGTTCCTCATGACACGTGATAAGGGCATGCAAATAAACATCTGCTTATAAATGACATCCATTGGAGAAACTGCTACTGTGATGTTGAAAATGATCAAAAATAAAGGTTTGGGAATATTTTTGAGGCGTGTCCCCCTGCAAGGAGCCTGCCTTTACTAATTAAATGATGATTTTTTTTTTTTACTCTATAATGATGGGAAACGAATGGTTACCAAATGTATATCCTATATTGGAAAGAGCTGAGTTTCACACATAGAAGAAGATGAACCCATAAAACAGAAATCACAAGACTGAGTGTAAATTTCAGTCTGCTGAACACATACTCGCTGGGGCCACTCCTCCCATCACCCTCAGCAACCCCATCATCATCACCATCACCACCATCATCATCACCACCACCATCACCATCATCACCATCACCACCATCATAATCACCACCACCACCACCATCACCACCACCACCACCACCACCACCACCATCACCACCACCATAATCACCACCACCACCACCATCACCATCACCATCATCACCACCACCATCACCACCATCATCATCACCATCACCACCATCATCACCATCATCACCATCAGCACCATCATCACCATCACCACCACCACCATCACCATCACCACCACCACCATCACCATCACCATCATCACCATCACCATCACCACCATCATCACCATCACCATCACCACCACCACCATCACCATCACCACCATCACCATCATCACCATACCCACCACCACCTTCACCATCACCACCATCATCACCATCACCACCATCACCACCATCATCACCATCACCATCACCACCACCACCATCACCATCACCACCACCACCATCACCATCACCACCATCACCACCATCATCACCATCACCATCACCATCATCACCATCATCACCATCACCACCATCACCATCATCACCATCAGCACCATCAGCACCATCACCACCACCACCATCACCATCACCACCATCATCACCATCATCACCATCACCATCACCACCATCATCACCACCATCATCATCACCATCACCACCACCACCACCACCACCATCACCACCATCATCACCATCACCATCACCATCACCACCATCACCACCATCACCACCATCATAATCACCACCACCACCACCATCACCATCACTATCATCACCACCATCACCATCACCATCACCACCACCATCACCACCATCACCACCACCATCACCATCACCATCACCATCACCCCCACCACCATCACCATCACCACCATCATCACCATCACCATCACCACCATCACCATCACCACCATCACCACCATCATCACCATCACCATCACCATCACCACCATCACCATCACCACCACCATCACCATCATCACCATCATCACCATCATCACCATCACCACCACCACCACCACCACCATCAGCAGCACCATCATCACCACGTCCATGATCACCACCCCACCAGTATGCTTACTGGAGTATGAGACTTAGTCCCATTTGTTTTCTATCAGGAGCAACCCCCAATGCCAAGGCCAGACAGAAGCACCAAAGGTCTAGCTGGTTCTCATTCTGCTTCATGCTCTAAATGTCTCACTGGCAACCAGTGCCTGGCCAGCCCCCTGCCAGGCAGAAAGAAGCGGCTATGGTCCTTACTACCTACCATCATGTCATGATCACATGGGCTGAGAGAACGAACGCCCCACCGGGTCAGCGTCCACACAGGAGCCTCAGACCAAACGCCACGGAAAGGGATGAGCGAGCGCCCTGCCTGGATTTCTCTCCTGGACTCTGTACCTACACACTTTTCTCAAAACAGAGTTTCTGTGCAAAACTGAATCAGAATCTTCCCCCAAATCAGATTCTCGTTCAACCTTTCCTGTCACAGGTACTGGCGCCCCCCTGCACTATATCGTCCTCGCCCGAACCTGAAAGCCACGCTTGTCATCTCTCGTCACCATCTCCCACCCCAGTTCCCACGATGACTGACAGGTCCAACGGCCCCAGTTCCTCTGGAATCTCTCCGATGCCCCCTCTTCCGTCACTGACACCCTGCCCTAGCCACCTCTGCCACTCATCTGGACACAGTGGCTCCCCGTTCTCCTCACTGCCATCCACTCAGAATTCGGTGTGATCATTTCAGAAGGCAAATTTGATCATGTCACTCTCATACTGAAAACCTGTCACTACTGGCTGGCCTTGGCTCTTAAGATTTAAAATCGAGACGCTAGTACTGCCTGTGAGGTCCTGCATGAGCAGCCCACCCCCCGCCCCACGCCTGTGGCCAGACAACCACTTCTCATGCATCACACTCCGTCCTGCCTCGGGGCCTTTGCTCTGCTTTGCCCCACAGCACTGCTGTCTCCCGGAGGGTACAGACAGCACCTGCTTTGGCCACCGGGCTGTCCCCCCAGCTAACTGACATACAGTTGGCACTTGAGCAACACGTCTTGAATAGACCATTAAACAGTGACGGAATGGACGGAAGGAAGAAAGAACAACTTACCTAAGTTCCACAGCTGGGTTCCTGGTCTCAGGACAGGAAGGGGAAACTCCCAGGTGGGTCTGCCAAATGTTGGATCTGCCAAATGTGTCTTCTGGACCCACAGGCTTCAGGTGTGATGGGTGGTTTCTAAACTGTAGGAGGAAGCATACGATCTTTGGTCACAAAAGAACAGCCTGTAAAGTTGGCTTTTCTGCCCCTCTCACCTTCCTCCACACCTAAGACACAGGGAAAATCAGGCAATATGCTACCATGTTCCAGCTCACAGTACTGGGGGCTGAGTGACAGAGCTGTCACTCACGTCATGGTCCCAGCCTGACGGCTCTTTCCCTTCAACCAAACTTCCTGGTGTAGAACAAAGCAGACACACACACACACCCAACACAAAGCTCTCCTGACTCTGTGAGTAGAATTCCATGTCCCTTAATGTCCCAGGAGAAACTGCCTGGAGGGCTAATGATCTCTCTTTGTCTGTCTGCAAATGGCCTGGCTGATGAGAACGAGGGACAGAACGGCAGCCACTAGTCAACACCCAGCTTGCTCTGTACACAACCTTAGCGGCATAAACATGGCTGCCAGCCAGGGCACCGGAGACATGTTACTACAGGTGAAATCACCCGGAGCAGCGTGCTGCAGGGGCCAACTCTCAGGGAATTCCCATCTTGCCAGCAAATATTTACAGACAGAAACTCCCAGATTTCAGGAGAACTTCAAGTTGACATAAGCAATGAAGATATCAGAAGTTCTTTTATTCCTCTCTTATTGTTAATGAAATGTTGTTAAACCTCCTGGAATCACAGAATCAGATGGTGAGAGGAACTGCTAGAGGTTTCACCGGAGTGCCAGTGTCCACGGAGGCAGCAGGGGCTAGTGGGAGAGCAAACAGCACATCAGGAGTCAGCGTGAAACGTGGAGTTCAGGAACAGTCTGCAGGACCAAAATCCAACTTATTTCAATACAGCAAACATTTGCTGAGTCCTGCGAAGCTCCTGGCAGTGGCTGAAGCCAAACAGAAATGAGAGCGAGTCCTTCCAGGACACACAGTCTGACAGGAGGCCAGAGCCTCCGCACACAATTTTAATTCAAGCTAGACTTTAATAAGATTTAGAACGATGTGCAAAGGTGATGTGAGGGGAAGATGTCTAGACAGGAGATGGGGGTTCATTTCCTGAGACAGTTCATGACAGAGCTCAGGACCCCAAGGAAGCAGGGGGAGCTCGCCGCAGTGAAGCTCCCACTGACACAGAGGAGTCGGTCAGCAGAGACCCCTGCCCAGGCGCCATGCACACGCAGGCCGGTGGGCACTCCCCGTACCAGACGGCCCCGCCTGACAGCCCCATCTACGTAACAGGAAGGGCTGTTCTCGACTTAGGACACTGATAAGTCAGAAAGAGCAGTGCGGGCATATCGCTTAGGATTACTGAGGTAACTTAAAGAAGAAACCACTAGAAGGCTTACAGGTAGGTTCAAGGGACAATGGAAAGAAGACAAGAGATGGTGGGTTTTATCATACTGTTGATGTTTTTCATTATGTGTATGTACTTTAAACTTAAGAACAGAGTTGGCGCTCAAAAGGCAAGCTTATGTGTACTTTGGAAACTCCCCGAAGTTTCAAAGGGAACCTTATCCGGTCACACTAACTTACTCAATATGCTTCTTTCCTCTAAATTACATGAAACAAACAGCTATCAAATAACATCATTTTTTTAATCTATACACCTCCTAAAATCCTGACGTTACCCCATCAGTCCAGCTAGCCAGGTGGGAATGCCTGCTGGAAGCAATGAAAGGCATGGAGAGGTCTCTCCACACAACAGGCGGGCCGAATGGAAAGTGAACTGAAGCAAAGAGACTTCCAGAAGAAGCCAGCCCAGCAGAAGCACTGCCTGTGTGTTGACATTGTCCTTCTAAGGAATCCTGTCCTCTCAGACAAACAGTTAAGGATGCCGTAAAAATAAGAAAACAGAAAACCATGATAACTTACTAGTTATGCAAATATTTCCCTATTCTGTGAAACACATTTTAGGTGGGACATACTTCCCAGCCTCTCAATGCATTCAGTGATTTCGCTGCTGGCTGCACAGAACGAGTCAATTCACCTTGTGTTCCCCTCGTCTTTCTGGCTCTGAGTCTGTCCTTCTTCAAGCATCTTCCACCCTGGGCTCTGGGCCCCGTCCCTGGCCACTCACCGACGGGGCTAAACGGACCTCAGAGCTTTCCACCCCACCAGGCTGCCCGGGGAGCTAGTTAATGATTACAAGGCATGGAAAACTACTCCCTATGCGGGGTGTTATATACTATATACTCTATATGCGGTGTTATACATGCGGGGTGACTATTACTACTTCCAAAGGGGTCCAGAGAGACGAGGCCTTTGTGGGGACGTGCTTAACCAACTCTCACGACGCCACAGTAGATCTGACCGTGGGGCTCAGCTATCACTTCAGACAAAGGGTTAATTCACGGAGCTGTTCGGGCAGATCTGGCAGCAATGATGTATTGATGTCCATTTTATATGCAGCCATCCAATGCCGAGCCACATAACACTCCCCACCTGCTCTGCCCTGCAAACAGGTTCATCGCCGCGCACAAAATTAATTGTTCTGCCTGAGGGGAGAGCCAATCCTTGCTACTCAGTATCAGGCAGGACCAGACTCCACCTAACTACTTCCTACGAGATTCTCCCCACACAGGCAAAATGAGAAAGAACCCACTGGTCTTAGAGCCAGCATGAGTCTCCTGACATCGTCACGTGTATTATCTCCACCAATATCGGCCTTGGAGGAAACAAAAATGCTACAATTATCGTCAGCATCTACTTCTATTCATTGAAAACCTTTATGACGTTAAACGTGGCCTCACTGACCAGGCTTACAGAATTGGCAAATGCTGCCCCAAATCGAACACGAAGCGCAGAGTAAAACCTCCCACTGGAGACATCACGACTCTGAAGCCGTGCTGCTTTTAACAGCAGTTCTTTCTGGGATGCCAACTGAGCGCGGCCAAATTGTTTCACTTGGGACAGAGCCTTCCGAGGGGTACAATGCAGAGGACAAATGCGGGGCTGGACCCCCTGCCTGCGTGCAGGTTAACCTGTGGCCTTTCGTCCCGAGCAATTTCGTACTGGGAGTGCCCTCCGCACAGCCTACCCGTGAACGGCCCTCGGTGCCAAGGACCCTTCCTGAGCTCACTGGTCTGGGCAGCCACAGTGACAGCAGCACAACCAAGATCCAAAGGCTGTGACGCCAGGACCGCTCGCAAACTCCACGGCTGCCCAACAAAGCGTGCTGTCTCCCGGTCCCCCCTCGAGCCAGTGGCACCCAGAGGTCGGCTCCCCAGCCTGTGTGCCTGGGCCACACCTCCCTGACCCGGCAGACTGTCCCCAGCTCCACGGCGGGTACTTACAAGCTGCTGGGATGGGCATTCTGCTGGATCAGACGGGCCAGCCCGGGCCACTCACACAGCACCAGCCTTCTATCCCCACCGAGGCCCATGCAGAGCTTCGGGAAGACTATTTACTTATTCATGGACGGCCCCAGCTGGCCAGGAACTGCTTTGTGTCAGCTGAATAGGATGGTAATTCAATCCCCAAACGGGAACTGCTCGGCACAAGGCACAGCTGTCATCATGAGTCACGCAGATAAGGGACACGGCTCCAGAGCCACTGGCGAAACCTGTGTTTGGACAATGCGCAGCGTGACAAGGCACGGCCTTCTCTTCCTCAGCCACGCTCTCGCCCTCTGAATCTCGCCACCCCACTCACATTCTCGTGGGAATTACGGCCAGGACCATACCCTTGGGAGAAGAAGCAGGGAGGCAGGAAGTGCTCCCTGATTTGTTGAAGAAAGTGTGAGCACCAGCGACAGAGAAGATGGAAATTCTTGAGAATCGGCAAGGAAACTGCAGGACAAAGTAGCCAGCATCACCGGTGTACGTGGATCGTGCTTGTCAGCGGCGGGGTCTCCAGCACCCCCAGCTGATGGCATTAATTAAGAAGTCACAGGATCCAGAGAATGGCCTGACACTTAGGGCTGAAAGGAACCAAATCAGGTGGTGAAGCCAAAGCCCTCTGGTCCCCAGAGAACATACTAGAAGAGGTCCATCTCCACTCCGTTCCTGCCATGCTCGGGCCTCCTGGTCACTTGTCCTTGAGGATTCAAAACCGGATTTCTCTGTTTCAGCCACATGAAGCCCTCCTCCCTCCCACGCCCTCTACGAGCCCCTTCTCTACGCCCCTCCTTCCCCACGGAGCTGGGACTCAGCCCTCAGAACTGCCATTTCCAGTGAATCCTGACCTGATTTTCCTGTTGTTCTCCACTTGGCACAACCCACCCCAAAGGCAGCCCACAGACCATGTTCTCTGCTCGTACCACACAGGATGCTGGTGACGGCTGTGGAAACCCACTCCCAGGCGGGCCCGTGCCCCCCTTACCCCTGTCCCCCAAGACCGAAAGCTCCATGAGCATCCAGACCATGCCGACCCTGCTCTGTGCAGCATTCTGAGCCCCCCACAGAACGCCCGGCCACAGTAACTATTCAAAGAGCTGTTGAAATACCAAAGGAGTGACCTCTTCAACTTCAGTGTGGCCCTGAAATACGTATCCGTCAGGATGGGCCAGGTTACGCCGCAGTAACAAAGAGCCCTCAAGGGTCAGCAGCTGACAATGACAGGTCTCTGTCCCACTCATGCTCTGTGTCTGTGGAGTGCCAGCTGTAACTCTGGTCACAGTGTCCTCACTCCACGACCAGGCTGAGGGAGCAGAAGTGGGAAAGCGGCCACAGTGGCTTAAATAAACAATTCCATTCCATGCAGACATTGGATGGCTCACTGAGATGTCCTGCTGAAGCGACTCTTCCCCTCTTCACCCAGCCCTCGCCTTCCTGTCCTCATCACCTCGCCGTCTGGTTAGAGGCCGTCTCCAACCACCTAAAGCACACAGCGTCTACTCCCCACCACCCCCAACAAACATTTTTAGCTGTGCCATTAGAAGTACGGCCTCTGAGAACAGCCCTTGTTCATCTTACTCCCCACCAGTATCTGGAACATAGTAAATGCTCAAAAAGCACTTGTTGAATAAAAGAATGAATGACTAAAACGGCACATTACACTGGAGAAACCACAATATTTTGGCGTAATACGTTATAAAATTAGAGAGTTCAAGAAGCGGTCCCACTAAAGCGAAAGTAGTACAACACAATTGTTCTGTGGGGTAACGCAATGAGAGTGACATAATCAGAGTAGAAGCTTCAGGCCCCATGTGAAGAACCCTGAAATTAATGAAGATGGAGGTCTGTCATTGTCATCCCGCACTGGCTGCTAGGAGAGGAGGCGTCACAGGACTTGAGCAGAACCAGTCCTGACGAATGGCAGGGTGGCAAAGGTCTGGCCCCCAGCAGCTCAGTGGGAATGTCCCTGAGTAAGCCGTGTTCACGGTCCTGTTGCTGTCTGCCCGGCCACCTTCCGACCTACCTGGGATCACTTAGTGTACAGCTCGTGAGAAAGGGAAGAAAGACTGCGAGTTGCCACAACCTGGCTCATATCAGCTCTATTAACTTTAATTAAGATTTCCTTAAAGTCAGTTGGTCGATTTGGTCAATATTTTGGCCCTGGATGGATAGTAGAGAAAATCAGCTTTGGTAGTAACCAAAATTAATGACACAGGTTATTATGCCCCGAGCCCCACCCCACTGCCTTGGGACAGATGTACCCAGTATCTATTTGCTACAGATGATACTTGGTGACAACCTGTGAGTTAGTCATGTGCAAACGCAGAGACACGCCCAGTGCCTCACCCTCCTGATGTCCCCAGGGCCTCCCCGGACCCACACATTGAAGCTGCCTGTTGGGACTCTCCACGGGCTGGCATCGGCTAACAGCACCCTCACCGGCAGCCACAGCGTCCTCTGATGGGTGATGGATAAACAAACTGTGGGCTGGCCAGACAACGGAATATTAATACCATTCAGCACTAAGCTAAAACAAGCTACCAAGTCATGAAGAGACATGGGGAAAACTGGAATGCACGTTACTAAGAGAGAGAAGCCAATCTGAGAAGGCCGCACACTGTGATTCCAACTCTATGACATTCTGGAAAAGGCAGGACTATGGGGACAGTGAAAGGTCAGTGGTTGTCAGGAGCTGGGGGAGTGTGGGAGGAGGAAGTGGAGCTCCGAGGGCGTTTAGGGCAGTGAAACCAGTCTGGGTGACACCATAAAGGTGGATCCTCATCTTTGTACACCTGTCCAACCCAGAGAACGCACCACACCCACAGTGAACCGCCACGGAGACTCCGGCCCGCACTTCCTACTGCATTGATGTCACAAGTGCGCCACACTGACTCACGGCGTGAGTTACGGGAGCTGGGGGGTCAGGGGCACGGAGAATGGGGCAACCGCACATTTGCATCCACTTGGCCGTAAACCTAAAGGCACTCTTTTCTTAAAAGCCCATTACTTTTGTAAAGCAACCCCAAAAGCACCGCCCCCCGTTCACTGCTGCCCTTTGGCACATGACGAGCTGCTGCACCACTGGGGTGGGTGTGTTTCCCCCTCTTGCCCACGTGCCCAGGCAGGACGCACACTCTCCGAGGGCAAGACTTGGGACGACCTCACTGCCGTACCCCGTCCTCAGATGAGGCCTGGCTCACAAGTGCTCCAAACTATCCCCAGTGACACCTGCCCGCAGGTGACAGGCGGAACACGAGCAAGGGAAAACTGAACGCCGAGATAAGCCCTCCCACAGGAGTGCTCAGGCTGCCTCTCCAGGGATGAGTGAGCCCGGAAGACACCGGGTCACTGTGGAACGCCCGGTGAGCAAGGCACCCTCAGCACCCCGTCTCTGTCCCGGGACCCATGGCCCTGAGGGCACCCTTGTGACGGTCCCCAAAGCCTTGAATGATTAAGTCTACCTTCCACACACTGCACCAGGCACACAGTGGATTCCACACTACGTTACTCTCCACCTCGGCCAATCCAGCCACGAAGAAAGATGGGGAGGAACCGCCACCCAAAGGGACCACTGTTGCACAAGAAAAAAGGCTCCGGGAATGACAGGAAGGGGCCACCTCCGGGACGGCGTGCACCGCAACACCATGCATTTCATTAAACGCGGTTACCAACTTCACCAGCTAATCATCTTACATGAAAACTAACTCTGCTCTGGCTGGGAGCCCCGGAACAGCTGTGTGTGGAACCCTCTATCACAGAGGAGCTGCTCTTCAGCCCAATCACATCTTTGTTTTCAAACCGAAGTTCAGTGTAGTGTTTTCTTCTACAATAAGGTTATTTCAGGAACTCGGAGTTCTGCTTTCACGTTAATTACCGGTGTTAACAGTGGCTGCGAACATTGCGAGGTCTCGTGGAGCCCAAGCCTCTCACGTACAGCGTCTCACCGAAGCCTCGAAAGACCCTGAGGGAGGTTCTGTGATGACCTGTGTGTTACAGGTTAAGACACCAAGGCATTGGAAGGCGTCACCTTGCGGTCACACAGCTCGGGAGATGACCGGGTGGGACTTGAACTTGGGCTGGCTGGCCCTCCCCCCAAAAGTGAGCAGCCCCTCGTCAGACAACGGGTACAGACCAAGGGGGAAAGGGTCACCACTCCTGATGCCAGGGTTTGCAAGTTAAAATCATTCTCTTCTTTGATGTGAGAAACACCAACCTCTACTAAGTGGACCTTTGGGAATATTGAACTGGAACCTTTCAAACTAGAAAAACTGCCAGGAATGTTACAAAGCACAGATGGGACGACGAGCTAAGTTACGTCAACAGGCAGCCCTCCCAGTGCTCAGAACTGTTTCTGTCCATGGGGGCAGGGGGCAGGCGGTGGGGAGGGGGCGACAGCCTCCGTCTTGCCACCGTCTGAACCAATTATAACCAGTCCCTGTCATGCTGCAGCAGTGGCTTTTTCTGAGCCACTCTCGGATACGACATCATAATTACAAGATTACAGCAGGCTCCAACAGTCCTGACTCCTACTCTGTTGTTTGGCATTTCGGAGACAGCAGCTAAGTAATTAGCCCGATCACGCCACCTGACCCGCACTCGGGGGCTGGAGGACGATTCCATTTGACAGATGACTTCGCTGACGTGCAGCCTAACGTCACCCCAGCCTGTGGGAGGATGAGGGCTCCAGCCCCTGCCCCTCTCCCACGTGGTAATCAACACTTCTAATCAGCCGCGTGCTAAGAGGCCTCATTAGCGCCTGGGAACTAACTGGAGCATGACACAAAAACAAACTGTAAAGGTGTTGGTCCTGGACTCCTGGGGAGGGAAGGGGCTGAGCCTGCTGGGCGAGCACTGGAGAATGAGTCACCTGCCTGCCCACATCTACATGCCTCAGCTGACCCTGGCTTTGGGTTCGAGTCTTGGACTAGGTCCACCTTACAATCCCCAATTCTCCGAGCCTCTGATTCTCCGCCTCTGACAACACCTGCAGGGTCCGGGCTATGGGCTGGCCAACAGTCCTTAGAAGGAGGTCCTCCCCCAAATGGCCACCCGCGGGTCACTAGAGTGAAGCTCCCACCTGAGCTCTCCAGCACACGAAGCACATGGACAGTGCTCACCATGGACCTGGGGGTGCTCACACTCCCCTGGCCCATCACACAGGCCACGCACTTGACTTCAGGAAGAGGCCAGCCGCACAGGCGGCCACGGGAGCAGACTGGAGGCCGGAGACGGCGCCCAGTGGGAATGGTCCCAGAATCTGCAGCAAATGCAACAGAATGAGAAAGCCTTCTGGGAGACCAGGATTATCAAAGCAGGAGGAAGAAAACAGGTTTCTACAGGAATCACTAGGTCAAGGGCAGGCCCGCATCTTACAGAGGAGAAATCTGAACCCCACAAATGGGGGAAGAAAGCTCGCCAGGACACCCTGGATGGAAGTGGGGCACTTCTGCTCTCCATTCATTCATTCACTCATCCATTCGAATGTACTGAAAGCCTCCTGCACAGATACACCAACGAACAAGAGAGAAATAAAGACAATGGCCCCCACAAGGGAGCCCCTTCCAGTAACGAAGAGACAACAAACGAGACAATTACAGCTCACGATAAGCACTCAGAAGAAAATAGAATCAGAAAGCGTGAAAGCAGGAGTGGGATGGCTGACGGGGAGCGGTTGCAGCCAGTACGGTCAGGGTGGGCCTCTCTGAGGAGGTGTCCTGCAAGGAAAGCTGCAGTGTTGAGAAGGAGCTGGCCTTGCTGAGACGTGGAGAAGGAGAGAGTCCCAGGCAGAGGGCACAGCATGTGCAAAGGCCCTGAGGTAGGAACCAGAGCCCACAACCACTCTCCCAAAACACTGTCCTCCTGACTACAGATTCCACCTCTCCCTGCTAGAAAAGCTGGACTGTGGGGTCGAGGGGTGTGTTACCTCCTGCTTTAAGACAAAGGAAAGGAAGCGGAGGGCAGTCTACATGTTGAGGGCCTCATATTTGCTCAAAAACCTCCTTGCTACGAGACTAGCAGACCTAGAAGGTGGTGTGAGGAAACACACCATTTCCTCACGAGGGTCTTGGATAAATTAGCTTTCTCAGCACTCTTAGCTTTTAATCTATTAAAACACGTGTGTAACCTTGGTCAAGAGGGTAGTAAAACCCAGCCCTGAGATGCATGCTGCATTTAAGATGTAACTGCCATCGATTCGGGCTCTACTGGTGGCCTTGGTCATTATCCAGTCTAGGAAGATTAACCACTGAAAAGAATCTGTGTGCACCGAGTGGATTAAAACAGCGTAAGGAGCCGTTAACAAAACGCAAATGGGTTTGCACAAGGCACTACATCTGCGTCTAAACCTAACAACTGAGCACGAAGCACAGGAATTGGGGAAGAGATTTCAAAGCAGATGGCCCTAAACAGTCATGCTTCAGAGCTGGCATGGCCAGCTAATGACACCAGCAAAGCCAGGGGACAGACCCAAACACCCCTGACATCCTCCTCTAGGAAGAAAAGGCCACAGGAGGCCCAAGGCGAAGCACCTTTAGGTCCCACTTAGTTCAGGTTTCTGAGCGCTGTGGGCCATCGGTACCGTCACACGGCCAGTGAACCAGTCACAGCCAAAGTTACAGCAACACCCAGCAGTGTGCTTGAGCCAGCGGCCACCACCCCAGGGGTCAGACCTTCAGGAACGTGGGGAGCCGTCGTTAAATCAGCAGGAGCCTGAAATCAGCCAGGCTGGAATACTTACTTCCCCGTGGACGTACTCCCCGTGATTGTGGAATTCCAGCCTCCAGAGCGGTGAGAATGCATGTCTGTTGATTATGTGCCACTCCGTCTGTGTGGTATTTTGTGAGAGCAGCTCAAACAGGCTAAGAAAACCCATCAGCACATTCCATGTTCTTACCTACAGCCGTGAACCTGTGACCTAAGCCGGTCCAAAGGGAACTGTAAGTTTGGGAAAGTCATGCTCTTCCTGGGAACTGGATGAGAAGCACGGAGCCTGGGGAGATGTTAGGAGGCCTTCACGACTGCCAGAGGGGCCAGCGTTAGCCCACAGGCAGCACAGAGCGGGAAGAGAATGCAGTCCTACCTCAGCACGTTACGGTCTCTGGGCCCACCCGGGCCTGATGCTTTCCTGATGCCTGGCTTTCAAGTTCCTTGTGTCTGCACACCCCCTTTTAACACAAGCCCCTTTGAGATGCATTTTCTTTTAACGCAAAGATTCCCAAACAACAGAAATCTGAACCGAAGCCTGCCCATGTTGGTCCTCCTTGCCCTACCATCAGAGTTCTTTCACATTCCTGAATAGTGTTGTGTGTACTCCCAAGCTTTTCACGCAAAAAAGAAACCACCACGATCAGCGAGCAACACTTCACGTTTCTCCCGAGTTGAAATCTGAGAAGGCTGAAGCAACTCACACAGCAATGGCCATGAGGAAGTTACAAGTCTGAGCTGGAAACGAGCATTGTCATGACATTGTCACGAAAGGGGGCACCTTATTTAAAACACAAAATCATACCACGCTACGGCTGTGAAGAGCCTTATAGGTCATCTATGCAAGAACATGAAAAAACAGGCGCCGAGGTGAAATGACCTATTGATGGTCACTCACTCTCCTCACTCTTCGGTCACAAGCAGGACCGGGCACCCCAGCCAGGACATGCCAACATCCACTGAAATCCAGGGCTTCCCAGGAGCACACACTGCCCACCTGCTGGCCTAAGGGGCAGCATTAGCCGATGTGCTTCTCGGGGGACACACACACTAACAGCCATCACCAAAATCCCGGCTTCGAGTATCACTGAGCGTATAGCATACATCGCTAATTATTATTTCCTTAGTTTTTACACATTTTCATTGTTAACTTTTCTATAATAAATAACAACAAGTGAAAAAAATTTCCTCAAGGCTTTCAAGGTAAGAGAAAAAGCACATTTTGTTCACTGCTAATGGGAAAGGCAGCCTGGCACTGTCCACCAAATGCCTTAAAACATGTCGACCTTTTGACCCCAAAATCCCCCTTTTATAATACGTTTGTCTTAAAATATAAGAATGGGTGTGATGGAATCATCTTATCTTTTAGCATGACACACATCACGTAGTCATTGTTTACAAAAAGAAAGTAGATAAGCCGGAAGAAGAAAATAAAAACCATCTAACATTCCCCCCAAATCCAATAAACCTCTTTACACTACATTTTCTCAATATCCTAGCAAAATAAGACTCAAGCTCTACACGACAAATATCCAAGATGAGTTGGGTGGGATACGTTTGCCTGGGCAACTTGCAACCCCACGCCCCCAACAGCAGCTGCCACTTCCATTCTTAAAAACGTCCAGGGGCAGGTTGGAGTGTCCCGCAGCAGAGTGCTCTCAGTTCCCTGTCTGGGCTCCAAATAGAAGCACTTTTGACAGGACGTCAGTGCTGTTTCCACCTGACTGACGTGGCCCTCTGTTGAGGTGAGACTCTCACAGCAGCTCGCAGGCAGGGGGCTTCCCTTTCTGCGAGTCCCTGTGTCCCCGCTGGAAGCCACACAGGCTGACCAAAGAGTGGGCCTGTCTTGGCATCTGAAACCCACATGGAAGCATTCTGAAGACCACGCTTTCAACTACGAACGCTGACCTCAATCTTTTGCCCAAAGTTAATCTAATCGTCAGAAGACCCCTTTCATCAATTCATTGCGTGAGGAAGCTTCGGGTTGTTTACTTAAACCACCATTATTTTCTGGGGGGAAGAGGAGGTAACAAGAAGCGATGGAAAGAGCTATTTCCCTTCAAAGCAAACAATTGCTTCCATAATTTATATTTTACAATGTAGGCTTATGCCCTAAAAGGAAATTGCCGGGAATAAGTGCAAGCCTCCTGACCTTGGAGGAAAATATCAAAGAGATTTCAAGCAGCGTTTTCTTGAACAAAAATTTACACACCCTTGTTTTAAAAAGGAAAAAAGAACCCCTGTTTTGGAAACGTCACTGAAAGGAGGCCGGCACTCGCTAACTTCTGTGAGGGTATAGATGAGCCACCACCTGGAAGAGGGTGGAGGTTCTGGCCTCTGAGGTCTCAGGAGGTCTCAGCCCCACAGTGACACCGTGCAGTGGGGCTTCCAGAAAAGACTGTGTCCCGTAGACATCAGCACTTTTCAGCCTCACTCTGCAGGCAAACGGCCCCACGCTGACACCTGTGGGCCTCCCCCAACCTCCCCGGGAGGCAGGGTGAGAGAAGCACCCATGCTGGGTGCCTGAGGGGCCCTCGGCCTCCGTGTGCTCAGAAGGACAGGTGTAAAAGCAGGAAGTGGCAGAGTGACATGTGTGCCTGACAAGACAGGCAGTGTGGTGACGGCTACAAGGAACCTGGCGGCCTTCACCGAGGTCTCCCGGAGGCACCAGGCAGACTTCTGAGCCTATTAAATGCGTTCAGTCTTTTCGTTCTCACCGGCCCCTATGCAGCAGGTAACACCGTCAGTCCCATGTTACACATGAGGGAACTGGGAACGACACTGTGGTTGAGTTACTTATTCACTGTCACATGAGAAAGAAGAGGAGGCAGAGTTCAGACCCAGATGGTCCACCGTCAGGCCTGGGGCTGGGCATTCTCCCAGCCACGGCACGGCCCTCCCCAGGCCACAGAACAGCTCAGAGGGGGACCCAGGTAAGGACACCCAAGTTCACCTGGATGGAACCTGGAAATAGCCTTTCGCTGAGTCTTTTTCTTTTTATTCATCCCTTCAAAGAACCAGCCCTTTCTGACAAACTTAAGTAAAGGATTTCTGATGTCTCGTGTCTGTAAATTGGAATTAAACATTTGTAGGATGATTGCACTTTCAAAGAGGAGCAGCAGTGCCAGCTGTACTCCCCAGGGAGAGGCTGAACACAGTCCTGTGTCTGAGCAGTTACAACTTTCTGAAAGGTTGCTGTTACACGCACAATGTTTAGAAAGCAAAAACATTTTATTTTCTAACATTTTTGGAAAGAATGAACACTTAAGGTTGTTGGCCAGTTCTACTGTTGTTTCCTAATTCATTATTCTCTCCTTTTCCCTTTATTCACTCTTTCCTTCTGCTTCTGCTTTGTTGGTCGTCTTCTAGTTTCTACTGTTCAATGCTTTGGTTAATTTGTTTTATATTTGTAATACTGGTTTTAAAATAAGAGGATCTAAAAGTCTGTTCTCCTGAGTATAGCTTTGCAATAATCTTGGGTATTGCTATGTAGCAAGAGTCAGGAAACTATCCTCCAGCAGCTTTTGTAAATCAAGTTTTGTTGGCACGTGGCCACACCCACCTATTGACATGTGATCTGTGGCTGCTTTCGTGTCTTGCCGCAAAGTTAAGTAATTGCAACTGGATAGCATTCAAAGTGAACATACATATTTACTACCTGGCCCTTTCCAGAAAAAGCTTGCTGATCTTAGCATACAGGGTCTTGTCGTCCTTAATTTCTAAAGAGTCTTGCAGTTTTGTTTTTCTCTTTGACCTCCCAGCCCACCGCCGCAATTTTTAAATACATAACACTCACGTGTTTCTATGACAGCCAGTGATCAAATTTGGGAAGGAGAGCATCTCTATTCTCAGCTGCTGAATGCATGGCATTGGCCCCGGTATTCTGTCCTGTATTGGCACCAGGGCCTGCTTTGCTAGGCACCGAGGCGTCGCGGCAGCCAGCCCGCACGGCCCTGCCCTCCAGGAGCATGCAGTCAGCAGCAGCATTCACACAAATAATGACAAATGCCAGCCAGGAAAACAGAGAAGCAGCAACCCCCTATACACACATTGTAGGTGCTCAACCAAACCAGGCCCGGACAGGACACAGGGAAAGGTCAAGGTTAAGTGAGGCTGGACGTGGGGCTGGATAGTCTGACAATCAAAATGACGCTGCTCGGGGAACAAAGAGGGATTGTTCACTGATGAGAAAAGTCCAAAGGCAGATGTGCGATTTCGTCCGAGGGGACAGGGGCACACTAGCCTTGTGGAGAGGGTTTGGCAGGGCAGCAGGTGCAAATAGTGTTTCAATATGTCCACGAGTCCCTCTTGTCCCACCTAATAGCTTTAACTGTCTCACAGAGCACATGATTTCCCCATCGGACGTCCCCAGTGTGTTGCTCTGTAAATCTCCCTTTGGTATATATTTTATCTTGCTGTAAACATGCCTATGCTGACAATATTCCAAATCAGAGAATGAATAGCTAGCTGGCTTGAGCCGAGCCATACTTCAAACACATATGTGTTAAGGAGCACAGAGTATTTGCCATGTGATGCTGAACCCCAAGGCACCTGACTGCATCCCCCGCCCTCTCCTGCACTAATAGCCGCCAGCTCAGGAGAGCGGCTTTGGAACAGGAAGCAGGCCAGAGCACCCGGGAGCCTGCGGCAGGCAGCCTGGGGAGGTCAGCCCGGGCGCAGGGAGAACCAGCATGACCACAGGGCTCACACTGACTTCGAGGGTCCCTGAATCCTGCTCCATCAAATTCAACAACGCTGCCCTGCCCACTGCCTCGGGCTGACCCTGTGCCTCTGGTTCTGGAACAGCAGCTCTGAGTGACAAGGCCAGCTCTGCAGGCAAGAACAGGCAGCCTGCTACTCGCATTTACATTTCCACAAGAGACACAGACACTGCATCTTCTCCATTCTGCACTGGGAGAACACACAGCCGTTTCAACTCTGAAAACACCAGGAAACAACAACGGTTTGGGGAGAAAAAAGGGAGAGCAGGAGAATCACATTTCACTAAGTAAATTGACAAAAGGTCAGAAAGCTTGGTCTTTGCCACTGACGCGCTTGGTCTGAAAGCTGAACCGCTGTTTAAATATTTATAGGCAAGGGCCTCAATGGCCTCTTATGGTCGCTCCGAGTCCACGTGGGAGCCAAGCTGGGACCATTTCATGAGGAGTAACCACGGCTCCTTCCCAGGGAGCGTCTGTGCAGGGAGAGGTCAGCATGGCGACTAGGGAGGGTCCCGCCGGAGGGCCGGGGGCCACGGAATGCTTGTTGCTCAGTCCTGGGCCCTGAAAAAACGAGAGCTGCTCAGAGGTAAAAGGGAAGCGGCAGGCACACACGCGCAAACATGCTTCAGCTCTCGCCTGTGACACGTCTGCCCCCTGCGGCCTCCCAGTCGTCCCCCGTCTCCACCTGTCCGACACGGCTCGTCACCCACTTCTCTCCCGCAGGCCTTGGTCGGGCTGTTCCCCAGGCAGGATGCTCTCCCCTCTTCATCGGTCCACATCCTGCATGTCCGCTAAGGCCCCCAGTGTAGGAAAGGGCCCAGAAGCATCAGCATTTCCTCATGCCTGCCCTGCGGCCCTCCCTCCCAAGGTGCAGACTCCTCGTCTGTACAGTGAAAGAGCTAAGGAAAGCTCCGGGTCCAAATGCAGACGACAGAAGACGCAAGTTTTTGCATCTCTGATAAACACATAAATGCAATTCCCGTTCTGCCACCACAAGCAGAGATGTGTGCTTGGATCTACAGGCATATTGTGACTTGAGGAAAAATGCAGAGACCGAGGCCCCAAATCAGCCTCAGCAGCTACCCACTTCCAGCCTCCTTATTAAGTGAGCAGTTAACCCCCTTTGTTTAAGCCGTGGTACCTCACATTTTCTTCGTTGGTGTGCCATCGTTCCTAACTGATAGATTTCCTCCCAGGGAGGAGTTCCTGAATGGCTCTCACCCACAGTGTGCCCCCAGCTCGGTACCCTGATCCGTGTCCTGTCACATGAGCTGTAGTTACCTGGTTAAGACACTGGCTCTCCGGCCTCCTCTGCCACTAGAACGTAAGTTCCATGCGCACCAGGCCCTTGTCCATCGTACTCGCCTCCTGGCCCCCAGTGCCCAGAACAGCACAACACACTGGGGAAGACTCGTTTAACAGTCAGCCTCCGTACTACTGACACAGGGGCTGGGGAACGGTCCATCGCCAGGGCCGTCCTGGGCTCTGTGGGATGTCCAGCGGGATCCCTGGCCTCTTTCCACTACGTGCCAGGAGCACGCCCTCCCGTCCCCACAGGTGTGACCACCAAAAACTGCTCCAGACATTCCGACTGTCCCCTGGGGCTAAACCACCGCGCTGAGAACCACTGGTTTAATGAATGAGGGCGTGAAGGAATGATGGGCCTTCTCTAACCGCACACAGACGACACCATAAAGATGCGGGCAGATGAGCGGGTCCCCAGGGAAACGGCCACTTAGAGGACAACCACTTATTGTCAAATGCACCAAATGCTAGACCAGCCAAGGGACCAGTATCTTTGCTTCTGTCCTTGGACACAATGTGAGATGCGATGTGACGTGATCTCAGGGTCACATGACAGTCTCCCACCCCCAACGGAAACTTACAGCTCCACAGGTGAGTGAGGGTTCAGACTGTGTCCATCCATCCACGCTCCGAGCGTGCGAAGGTCATGCTAGTCACAGCATCAAACTTCTGCTGAGCTGCGCTGTCCCCAGGTGGGGACAGAGACACACACGAGCGCCTGGCCAGGTCTGTTCTCTCAGTACGAAGACGCACTAAATCAACTAGACCACTCGCTGGGCAGGACGGCGTATGGACATAAGAGCCGTTTTCCTTCTGCAAGTTTGAAGGTGGCCAAACACAGGGGCCGCCCTGGCGGGGCGAGTGCGAAGGGCCCAAACCTCACACCTCAGGAAGCACCTGCAGCCTTTCCCAGCAGCACCACGTCTCTGCATCTCCTGAGGCTCGTGCAGATGCAAATGGAAACGGAAACACGCAGGGCTCCCGGCTTCGCTGCATCGCCAGCTGAGCAAGAACCCAAGCCCAGAGGCTTAACGGCAAACCCAATGCTTGGGGTCAAAGACACGGAGGCCGGAGTGGCTGGTTGGCCCGGAACGAAGATGAAGGAGCAGGAGGCACTGTGGGAAGCCAAGAGCTGACTGTGGCCGCACAGAAACAGCGGTGTTGCCAGAGCCTCTGTGTTTTACCAGGAACACCGTCAGAAATCTGGAATTCTATGGGAACTTCTTGTGCTCTGGTTTTTAGCATTGGCAACGAATTCAAAACTGAAAACACAACCTATCTGCAGGCCTTATCAGGGCACTTACATCAAGGCTGTGTTCCCTCCACCCACCCTTTCCCTTCCCGCACGCCTTCCTTCCTTACGAGGCCGTTTCCAGGCACTTCCTTCTTCTCACTTAGGTCCCTCGAATTAGGACCTTCTGTATCAGAAAAGGAGCGTGAGCTCCCTCAAAGGAACGGCTCCTGCGTGGGAATCGAAGAATCAGAGTGCCTGCTCCATCTCTCTAGGGGAATGCCATTCGTTAGGATAACCACAGAACTGTTCCCTGCTCGGGTTCCCACTACAGGAAGTGCTGTGGGCAGGGGAGCGGGGGACCCAACCTGGAGAAGCCGTGTCCGGGCTGGCTGTCGAGTTCCCCAGGAGCGGCCAGCCATCCTCTCTCCATCTGAGGCATGAGGAGGCCGAGAGCCCATTTGGTGAACCCTAAATAGGCATCAGTACCCCACATCCAACTTCAAGCTGGACCTGAGGGTGCAGTGAGGAGAGGTGTCATTGCTCTAACTACGTCCCACTAACTGCCAGTGCTTCGGCTCCTCCCAGGCCCTGACGCGGCCCTACTCAGCCTGGCCAGCAGACAGACAGCCCTCCTGGGCACAGGTGGCCTCGGGACAACATTCTCTCAGCTGCTCCCTGTCCTGCACCACACAGGCCGCGCCCGGCCCTTTCGAGCCTCGTTTACTCCTCCCTATAAAAGGAAAACCTGGCTGCCCGACCTGAGACGCCTGCAGACCCCGCACTCAGACCGCCCGCCTGCCTGTTACCGAGGCCGCGCTGCTGCCCCTGGAAAGAATCCTTCCGAACCCAGTCCCTCCTTCCAAAGCCCAGGTTGTTTCCCGTTTGACACCCATCACAAATTCTTCGTGTCTCTCAGATCAACACAGTGGCTAAGCAGCACCCTGCATCTCATGGTCCTGTCGGCGTGAGCAGCACACACACCCCATACCTGTCACGGGCTGTTTTAGGGCGCAGGGCACTACAAATGCTGTACCCACAGGACCCTGAGCCCAGCAGCACATTCACCCCACTTGAGAAGGAAACGCGAACGAACGAGGGACTGAGCGTCCAGTCCTGGCGCCAGACCTGCTGCGGGAAGGAGGCCGGGTGTGGCTGCACATTAAGTCCCTGCTGAGCCTGAGGCCATCGCTGGGCCAGGAGACGGGCTGCGTCTGCCAAGGGGAGCCTCTGAGGAGGGACAAATGGCTGGCACAGCACTGGCCCAGCCCAGGGCTCCCGTAGCCCGGCATTCAGCATGCCAGCTTGCCCATCACCAGGCACTTCGGGGCTGTCGGGAGCCAGGGCCCCATCTTCCAATAGCACTCGACAAGCCAGAGTGTCACCTGCCAGCTGGCGGGATGCCACCCGAGGGGCTTCGCAGCCAGGGGCTGGGAACCAGATGGTTGGAGACGGTGGGGAGGAGAAGGGAGGGTGCTCGGGAGGGAGTGGGGAGCCTGGGGCCCGGAGGGGGAACAGGATGTGGGGGAGAAAGAGCAGCGAGAAGCAGAGAGGGCAGCGGCTATGAACCTGTTTGCAGATAAATGACACACACACAGCAGGTGCGAGGACTCGCCTGTGCCCTGCACGTGTGCTGGGTAGACACCAGCTTCCCGGGGAAGCCACCACCGAGCACGACACCGCGTGTCTTCCTTCCTTCCAGCTAATCCTTGAATGTTCTCACCTGCGTCAAATGAAACTATCACGACAGCCTTCCTCGGGTCACACACACTGCACATTTCCGTCTGTAATTTTTTTCATAAGGAACATGTGTGTTCGGGGGGATGGGGGGCGGGTCCTTGTTCCTGAGGCTCTATGGTGTTCCTTTTACTTGATGTCTGTTTCTTCTACTAAAGTTCCCAGCTGACCGGACATTGAACAAAACAGATAAATAGAAACTAAAAGCAATGCTTTCTACCCGTAAGATAATTTAGGCAACATGGGAAGGTAAGAAGGAAAAAGGGTACAAATCAAGGAACGCCCATCGTGCAGAGACATGTTGCACCCATGTCCACATGTGGAAACAAACACACACCGTCACTAAGCAAGCTCATGAGCTGCCTGGCGTGGGTTCCGTGACGGAGCATGGGGCACGCCTCAGGCCCGAGCTGCAGAGACGAGACCCCACAGGCATGACAAATGCCTGCGTCAGGCCCCGACACGGGTCCACAAATGAATTAAAAGAGCGCTCACAGTGAAATGGGATTTTAGGAAGTCACTGCCACGAGACCCGATGGCCTGAGCCCAAGGGTCCAAGCCCTCCCTCTCCGACCAGGCGTGTGACGTGATTCATGCTGAGGAAGTCGTCAGGCAGCTGTGAGGCTGTGAGAGTGCCCCCAGCTTTGCAGCCTCTCAGCAGCGTCCCTCCCCTCCCAGCCTGGCTGGCCAGCGCTCCTGCCTGTTCTCCTGCGGCAGACTCCTAACCGTCCATGCCCAGCAACCACGCAGGCCCTTACTGGGAACGGGCACTCATGGCGTCCCCCCACCTGCTGTTGCCCATTTGAGAGAACGCATGCTCGGTACCATGGACCCAAAAGGCCTGACCCACCAGCCTCCTCTCACACCCCTCTCCCCGCCCGACTGCCTTCCAGTCACTGACTGGGTCATGGTCTTCACACATCCAGCTCACTCCTGATGTCAGGGAACGCATGGAACATTCTAGAACACCTGGAGCACTCTTCCCCTTATCTGTGCCTGTGGCGCCCTCCCACTGCCCTGCTTTCTGTCCAGACCTCACTCTCTGAAGGCCCCACTGC
Source organism: Rhinolophus hipposideros (assembly GCF_964194185.1). Taxonomy (NCBI): domain Eukaryota; kingdom Metazoa; phylum Chordata; class Mammalia; order Chiroptera; family Rhinolophidae; genus Rhinolophus; species Rhinolophus hipposideros. The sequence continues at coordinate 1,065,272 of NC_138070.1, read as the reverse complement.
AGCCCGTGCCGGTCACGCCCACGTCTCGGTCTTCACAGCATGTGTCCCTGTCTGAAGGATCGAGGTCAGTGCTTCTATCCGTCTCGTCCTCAAGAATGCAAGCTCACCTGTCTGGTGGCTGTGGTCGCCGGCGTGTGGTGAAGGGCCTGGCCACAGTAGGAGCCCAGGACATACTTAGGGACAAACGTGTTTCCCTCGACAGCGGCCCCGTCCGTGACTCGGAGGGCTGGCTTCCAGGCATGCCTCCTTCACCGCAGGTGACCCTTAGAATCCTCCAAGGATGCCAGGCAGGCTGGCCTCAAGGACCCTGAGTTAGAGGGGCTCGCGGGGGGATGGGAAGGCCTTCCTTCGTGCCTGGAACTGGTGCCAAGGGGCAGGTGGCCTGCAAAGGCCAGGGCATTGGGACCCCACATTCTAAGGACAGACCCCAAAATGGGGACCAGATGCCTCCCTCAGGGCTCACAGGCGTCAGAGCCACTGGGAGGCCCCCACGCACCAGCCTCCCCCCACGTCCAATTCCAGTGGCTCAACTAGACCGTGGAAACTTCCTGAACTGAGGCAGGCAACCCCCGCGGCAGGCGGCCCGAGCACCCGAAACAGTTTTCCTGACCTGGAACCGCAGGCAGTGTGCTGGCGTGTCCCTTCCCCTCCACTCTCTGAAGTACACCAGTGACAACCCACAGACCAAGCTCACAATTGTGACGGACTCTGAGCACTGCACAAACACCAGGTGACAACGAAAGGAGCCACGACCTCGGGTGCTGGGCTCACGGACGTTGTATCAGATTGTTTACACCTGTGACTTACGTAACGGCATTAACCGATGTCACCCCAATAGATTTCATTTTTGGAAAAACCACTACAACACACTGCTCTGGGCAGATCCCTGGGGCCCATGTCCCCCACAAACCACACACAGGGGTTTCTGTGAGGAGCAAGTGACTGGGCGGGCATACAGGGCCGAGCAGTGCGGGGCGCGCAGGGCAGGGGTGCAGAGGGGACCCACCCCTCTCGTCACACCTGACACGTAAGCAGAAGGAAGGAGCGACTACCTGAGAGCCACAAGACCATGACTAGAGTTCACAGCTGGAAGCTATCACGTTGCAGCCTCGTGGGGCAGGCGGGAAGGGAGAAGGGGCGTCCCCAATAAAATGGGACTTGAAACAGACCGTCATCTGGACCCGAAGAGTTTGGGCCCCACGGTTCCCGCAGGCGCAGTCGGGGCTGCCGCACACGCCCAGCTCTCCCCTGGTCGGGCTGCCAGGCCTCCCTCCCCCCAGCCTGCCCCTCCCACTGCCTGTTTACCACCAAGCCTCTAACTGCCTGCCGTTGAGCAATGGAGAATGAAGAATGATTGCATGAGCTCTCTGTTCTCTGTTTTATTTATTAAGCCTTAATTAAAAACCATTAAAGGCACAGAGATAAATCTCACCAAGACCCTGGAGGCCTCCTTCCAGGCGAGCCTTTTTCCTCTTCCTGACCGGGCAGCCTCCTTCCTCTCTCATGATGCCCAACCCCACCCATTTCCAACCTCGCCCAGCACTGCTGAGTGAGAGTCTAGGAAAGCACTGTCCGAACGTCCAGTCCTGACAGGACGGACAGCGGAGTCAAGTTAGTAGGTCTTACACCATTTTTCCATTAAAATGGGATGGGATGGGATGGGTTGGGAAGGGTTGGATGGGAAGAGATGGAATATGATATTGATATTCATGATTGATAGCACATACTTCGGTTAGGAACGATTAGTAATTAGGAACCACTATGAATATATACTGTTAATAATATACTGTTAATAGTTAGGAGCTGTTGTCGTCTGCATTTTAGACAAGGAAGCTGAGAGTGAAGGTCACTCCAGGAGCAAGCAGCAAAGACATGATTTGAACATGGAACCTGCTCCCGGAAGCCTCACGCTGACCCACATGCTCGCAGCAGCACTTCTCAGAACACGTGTCTGTCCCCTCTCGCCTGTCGGCTTCATGTGCTGTGACCGTATCTTCCAGCACGCAGTGGTCATATGACTCTGATTCACTGAGAGAGTGAGTGAGTGAATAAAAGAAGAAAAATGCAGAGGGTTATCTCTGAAATCATCTTTCCACTTCTTGCAACTCCATTCCTAAAACAATCCACAATCACAGAAGCGTGGGCACTAAGGGGCTCACGTAACGACGTGTTTACCCCCAGCCAACAGGGCGGCTAATAGATGAGGTGGCACGAGAATGACACTCCTGAGAAGCACTTTTCCTGGTACTTCCCTTTTAAAGATGATTGGGAAAAGTCTGAGCACACACACACACACACACACACACACACACACACACACACTTTTAGCACAATGACAACCTGTGAGAGAGAGTCACCCCAGTGAAACTAGGTCAACCACAAAAAGCGGTGTTTATTTGTCCTGTATGCGCCCCTGTAGAAGTCGTGAGGCTCACTGCCAGTGAAACTCAGGATTGTATGGAGAACCCGCTTCTGGCCCCACAAGAGAGACGCAGGACCGGAAATAAAGGTCCAGGGGTGAGCAGAGCAGGCATCCTGAAGCTCACTGTGGCGAACCCAGCACGTATTTTACCCTCTTCTTTCTCACACGACTTTCGTCTTCTTGGAGGTGGAAACGGCCCGGCTGAAAAGCCACCTCTCCCAGCTCTAGTGCAGCTGGGTGGGCACCTGGCAGGTCTGACCAATGAGGTGGGAGCTGAAGTCAGCGAACGGCCTTCCCAAGGCAGCTTGTTACAGGGGGGATTTGCGTCACTCTCTTTTTCTTGCCCTTCCTCCATTCCCCCTCCTTCCTGCCTGGAATGCAGGCACACTGGCCGGCGCTCCAGCCGCCATCGTAAGAGCACGAAGACAAAGATGATTGTCATCAGATGACAGAGCCTCAAGCCAGGAGCCTGAGTCTCAACGATTCCGTGAAGCCACCACAGCTGGGACGCTCTGGATCTCCTCCAGCCAAATTGTTTACGCCCCAAAATTAGAAGCCTTTCCCTTGGTGTAGCGCTCTCTGACCTGCAGCTGAGCATAACCCTGACTGACACGCAGCCTCGTACCCCCGGGCCACAGGAGGCGAGAAGGCCCACTGTGCGCAGGCCGCCCCTGACAACCGCTGCTCAGACCGTCTCCCCAGGGCAAGGGCCCCTCCAGGAGAGGGAACAGCGCCACACCCAAGCCGAAACCTTGACCAGACGCTGACTCAGCTCTGTCCCCTTCATTCAAGCAGTTCCCACGTCCAGCCGGGTCCACCTTCCAGCAGCCCTCCAACCCACACGCGTCCTTCCGCCCCGATGCCCGTGTGGCTGCCCACAGCCTCCCCCGGGTTACACGGCTGGCCCGCTCAGTCTTTCTCCTCCAAACACACGCCCCCAAGTTCATGCTCCTAGAAGGCAGTGTCCCCTGGAAAACGGACATCTGAACGTGTCGTTCTCCTGAAAGGCTTCTCACTGCCTTGAGCACAGAACCCAGAGCCCTCGCTGTCGCTTGCCATCTGTCCCCGACCTCATCCGCAGCCTCACCGTGTCACCCTTCCCTTCCGGCCGTACTGGCCCCCTTACGGCCCCCCATGCTGGTCCCCCTGCCTGGAACTCTCTTTCCAACCTTCTCTCCATACCGAACGCCACTCAGCGTGTCGCTGCTTCGACACGCTTTCCTCATCGTGGAATCACTTATGATTCCCTGGTCTGGGACAGGCCCTGCCATCCTAACACTATGCAATTGTCATTGCTTGTCACATAGGAGACACCAAGTGACAATCAGGATGGTGGGGTGAGCTGCTGACGTGTGACGTGCAGAGTGCAGAGAAAAGGAAGCAGCCACGTGACCACGTCTCGTCTCGTGCTCGCTCTTGGTGCGGGTCCTGGCGTGGAGCACATGCTCAATGAGCTCTGACCAGATGGATGAAAAGAGAGCTCGGTGCCCGGGTTGGGAATGCTGCCCGGGCCAGCGCGAGGACCCAGCGGTGTCAGCACCGATCAGTGTCTGGCGCGTGGCACTCCCGGCACGAATGCAGCATCCGATGTCGTGGGCACAACGGCGGCCTTTCCGTGAGGCCTGGGACCCTCTTGGCACAGAAGTGGGGGCAGCTCTGTGTCCAGTCATTATCCTGGGTCCTCACTGGTGACGCAGCTGCTGCCGATCTAACCGGTCGCCGTGCCCTCGCCAGGCCTCCCTGACCTGCCTCGGACACTCATCCTTGGTTGACACTCTGCCCGGCAGGGCCCAGCTCAGGCTAAGAGGACCGTACGGCCTCGCCCCCCATACACAGGGTCAGTGCTGACGTCCCCTTCATGTCAGAATAGCCATGCATCGCGTCAGCTCACAGACCACGCTGAACGACGGGGCCCGCCCTCCGCCTTGTTACGTGCACGCTTAGAATGCACCGGAGAACAGAGCCGCAGCTGATGGAACCAGGAGCAAACCACTCAGGTCTGCTTCACGAGTGTCAGCTACAACGGAAGCTGCTGTCACTCCCCAGCAGGTACTTGTGCTGAGTCAGGAGCAGGGATGGGGCTGGGGGCCACCGTGGACTCGATAACGTAGAAAAGCAGGGAGAGGCTACTCCATGCATCCAGGAGCAGCAGGAGCGAGCTTGAATTCTGACTTTCTAGTTACAGCCTCCATGCGCTCTGTTCCTACTCTGGTTCCTGGGTGAGAGCTCGCTTCCTGGAAGCAACAGGCAAGTTCCCGTGGCTGAGCTGGTTTGAGGGGAGCCAGGGCTGGACCAGAGGACCCCCTGCTGCTGCCTGAGGGCCGTTCTGGGCTCCCGGGGGTTGTTACATATCCCGAGGGCAGCAGGTGCTTCCTCCGTGGTCACCGGTGGATAAACAGCTCTTACTGGGAAGCTGCACTCATTTGCTCCCCCAGTATGTACCGACTGCCCACCGCGTGCCAGGCAGGGGGTGTGGTGAGACAAAGCCCTGCCCACATTGTCACTGGCGAGGCAAAGAAGCCAGACAACTAATGAACACGACTCCAGAGAGTGACGCTTCTTCTACAGGAAGTCACCCAGGGGCAAGTGATGAGGGAGGGGTGCCCAGGGGTCGCAGAGGCCCTCTGGAGAAGTGGCGAATGCACTACATCCAACGAGGACGGGACTGGCCGTGGCAGGCCTACGGGAAGAGCTTCCCGGCTGGGGAGCAAGTGCAAAGGCCCTGGGGCACGACGTCACTTAGAGAACAAGGACAGATTCCGAGAATTGATGACGCAAAGCCCACAACACCATGCTGAGCCTTTCTCCTTGGTTTACAAATAGAACAAAGGGACACTGAAAAGGGCTGTGAGCTGAGTGTTGAGGGAAATTCTGAGCAGCCGTGAGAGTTATTTTCCTCAGGTGAAGGTCATCGTCACTGGCCTGGAGAGAGACTCGGGGGGAGAGGGTGGGGAGCCGCTCCTGGGCAGAGGAGCAGGAGCGAGCCGGTGGGTGAAGCAGCACCGGGCCGACAGCGAAAGGAGGGTGCAGACAGTGACACCAGTGTGACCGTGGGAAGGCTGGGTCTGAAGGACCCTGAGGGCGTAGCCAGCAGGTGGGCGCCCACCTGTGTGTGGGGAGCGAACAACGTGAGGCGTGGCCTCACCTCCCAGGAAAGAGTTTTCAGGGACCTACAAGAGCGGGGGTGTCACCAGAATACAAATAAACATCGGACAGCCCTAAAACACAGATTCAACCTTCTGTGGGATTTCAAAAGAAGGGGAAGGAGACAATGGCTGCTGGAAACCACGGTCCAGCTGCCAGAGGAACAACCGAGCTGGACCCAGGCAGAGAAGAAGGCGCCAGAACAGTCACTCGAGCAGGTGGAGAGGCGTCTCCAGCCCTGAGCCCGACACACTCTTTCATTGGGCCACTTGGGGATGCTGCGTGGCGTTTCAAAGACACAGGACAACCAGGCAGGCATTGTGGTTTGAAGAATAAACGCGTGGGACCTTCCCCTTCACGCGTCACACATCTAACTGCTCGTGTTACTTTCAGCCATCGTAGTTGGTTCAGCTGCCACTACAAAGCCCCCCAGGCCCGCAGCTGAAATGGCAGAGATGGGTTTCCCACATTCTGAAGCCGGAAGTCCAGACAAAGGTGGCAGCAGGGGGGTGTCTCCTAGGCCTCTGCCCTGGGCTTGCAGGCACCGTCTTCTCCCCGTGTCCTCGTGCCTGGGCTCCCACATCGCTGGTCTCTGTGCCCAGATCTCCTCTTATAAGGACACCAGGCGTATGGGATCAGGGCCCACCCTAGTGACATCACCGAACCTCCACCACCTCTTCAAAGACCCATCTCCAAATACAGTCACATCCTGAGGTCTTAGGAGTGAGGAATTCAACATAGGAATTCTGGGGACACAACTCAGGCCATCACACACCCCTTAAAGGAACAAAGAAGGGGAAGACTAGCTAAGAAGTCGTTAGCTCACTGTGGGGGGTGGAGAAGAGTCCCAGGGGTCACTGAAGGGCGCACTTCACATCGGGCTGCTGCTAGGACGGGCCCTGCCTGCCGTCGTGCGCTGGCGCTCGGCTCAGTGAGCCGCTCATCACAGTTCCGGGGTTTCTGAAGCGGTGCCAGGTCAGCTTATTCTAATCCCTTCAGGCACCGAAACCCAAAGCGTTCGTATTTGATGGGCAGCGACAGAATTTGTTTTTCTTCCTGATTTTTTTCTTCCAAATCGTGGTATGTCTTTTAATAATGGATCCTTGAGCTCAGTGGGCAGAACTAGTGACAACTGACCTAAAATCAAAGAAGTGGGGGGACAGATTGCTGCACCACGCCCCTGCCCCGCCCATGACCTCTCCAACCTGAGGCACCTCTGCCCCGCACACAGCCCTCGGCCCTGCTAAGCGCGCATACGACCTTCACATGTACTGGAAGGGGGTCAGGAGCATCGCAAGCAAAGGCCCCCCAATAACATAGCACAGAAGAGGTCCCGTGACAACACCGTCCCGGGTCCCAGCTGATTTCAGCCAATCATCCAGTACAAGAAATTCCCATGGCTCCCAGTTCACAGAACAACCGCTCCTCGTAAGACTGAGATGGTTGACTGTGGGCAGTACAGTGGAAAGGAAACTCCCATCTACAGCTGAACCCGTCGCAATGGTTTTGGGTAAATTCCAAAATCGCCGCCACCACAACCAGCAATGAAATACTTGCGTACGTGGTCAGGGAGTTGGAGAGAAAATAGGTAGGAATGGGGGGTGGCGGGGAATGTGTGCCCTTCCTGTCCCTCCTGGAAGTCCAAGAGCCTCTCTTGGGCTGTCGGCCTCTCCAGGGAGAACCCTGCGTATCGGTTAAGAGAGAGAAGGCTCTGGACTCAGACAATCTGGAACGGAACTCGGTCTTCCCGCTACCAACCATGGGCCTTTGGACAAGTTAATTTCTTGGTGACTCTATTTTCTCCCACAAAAATCCAGAGTTGACGTGGTTGTGTGGAAGTTCAGTGGAATAAAGAATGCAGAGCCTGGGAGAGGACCCGGCCACGTGTGGACCTGGCCCCCTGATTGTCTACTTCTCCTTTTGTCCTAGCCGGTCAATGCGACTGTGAGTCCGTCACTCACTCATTTCAGGAGCATGTACATGAGACGCCCGGAGACGCTCATTACGACAGGATCTTCCCAGCAAGGCTGGCAGGTCGCTGGTCACCGCCTGCCTAGAAGCCGAGTAGAACGGCTGCAGGGGTGGCCCGCTAACCGGGAACAGGCGCTCGCCACTTGTTCCCCCTCGTTGTCTGCCCTTTGCAGCCACCACTACTGGTCATGCAGGGCCCCTCACCGCTCAGGGTGTCCCAGGTCCCCTTCACTTACACACAGGCTGCCCAGGTATCTAATAAGAAAATTATCACCCAACATCTGTGTTTGAAACATACACTTAGGATTCAGGCAGGAACGGTGTTTTTCAATGATCCATGTCTTTTTAAAGCAGGGAGCAAACATTCCTTTTGCCACCCACCATCCTCTTCCCCAGCCACCCCACCCCCGTTGGTCCCTGTGGCTTGGGAGCAGGACTGTCCCCTGTGGCCGGCCAGCCTGGCGCTGGGCCTGGTGCTGGGTCAGGCCCCAGGAGATTGTGAAGCATTAGCGCTCACGTGCCCCTGATTAGCTTTCTACAAGCAAGCTGGCTCTGCCAGGGGTGGGGAGGGGCATTGTTATTTCACATTTTGAGTAAGATTTGGCAACTTTAACATGTGGAGTATTTGGGGGATTTGTGTGTGGTTGTTTTGAAATGGAGGTTCCTAGGAGAGAAGAAAGAAAAATATCAACCATGATTGAACAGCCTGGGAAATGCAGAGAGGGAGGGAGGGTACGACATAGGAGCAAGGAGGGAAATCGTGGCCCAGACCCCACAGCTGATGAGCAGGCAGGCGTCCCTCGGTGCACAGATGGAGAAGCAACCCATCACCTTTGTGGGGTTTGCAGGAACAGTGGGAAGTCCTCCTCAATACCGCCCTCTCCAATGAGCCCGAAATGCCCACTGCTCCCTCCTGGAGGTACCCTGCACCAGGACCCGGGCTGGGAGGGAGGAGGCAGAGGGGAGGGAAACCGCTGCTTTGGCCAAAAGAAAGCTGCTGCTGACTCCTGGTCACTGCCAAGCCCCCTCTACCCAGGCTTTCAGAAACAGGAGCTCCCAGCCTCTCGTTTGAAAAATAAACAAATGTACCACAAATGGCAGCTTTTAAACCCAGCCATCAGCGTCTGTCCTGTGGAGCGTCCATTTCCTGAGGAGCCTTCTAAAAGAGCTCCAGGGGATTCTGCCTCCCACCCTGGGCTCTGTGGACCAACTTTCCCTGAGAGCCACTGCCCTTCCAGAGTGTTTACATTACAAGCCGCTCCTGTGTGTGCAGCTGGGGGACGGCTAAGACTCCCAGCCTCCAGGGAGGGCCGCCTGGTTCAAATCCCTGGTTTGCCACCCCCTGCTGTGTGCTCTCAGGCTAATTCCTTCACCTCTCTGTGTCTCAGGGCCTGTGCCTACACATCAGTGACAGTAGGGGTTTCCTGTAGCTGCTGTAACAACTTCCAGCAAAACTGAGTGGCTCAGAACAACAGAAACTCACTGTTTCACAGATCTGGCTGCCAAACCTGAAACTGATATGTCCAGGGCCCTAGGGGGGAACCCTTCCTCTTCTTCCAGCTTCTGGGGGAGCCAGGAGGTCCCCGGCTCGTGGACCATCACTGCAGCCTCCGCCTCATGGCCATGTGGCCTCCTCCTCCCCGGTGGGTCTGTGTCACAGGCCCTCTGGCTCGCTCTTGTACACCTGGGACTGCATTAGCGGCCCACCAGCACCATCTCGGTCAGACAAGGCCACCTCGTAAGACCCGTCCCTTAACCCTACCTTTCACCATCCAGGTCATAGTCATGCTTTTGTCACACGAGGTTAACAGTCACAGTGCCAGGGGTGGGGGCCACACACAGCCCACTACAGCCTCCTGAGGGGCTGCTGGGAAGAGTCAATGGCCTACTGTCTGCAAAGTGTTCACCCGGGGCAGGACCAGAGCCGAGCTGACACTGGCGTTGGCTGGTACAGTGTGTTGTTATTGTTGGTATTCGGGTGCCATTAAATAACATTAACGCCGAGTGAGAAATTACTGCTTTCCGCCCTCTTCCACGAGTCCTCCAGGAGGAGGCTTAACGGGTGCTGGAGTGTCCTCACACGTCCCAGTGCCCACTGACCACCCCTATCAGAAGGGGCGGACCTCACCCCAGCCCAGGCAGGCGCAGTGGGCGCTGGGAATGGTTAGACTCCTCTTATCGTCATCGTCTGCATTTTTAGGCTGACTTCATCTGAGAGCATACAAAGATTTCCTTTATGGTAATCACATAACATTTCATTTGTTTATTTTTAGCCTACATAAATGTCTTTAAAAAGGAAAATGAGCTCATTGAGAAAAAGATATTAAGTCAGTAATAGCACGGTTGCCGACGACAAGGGCAAAAAGAAATGACGACACTGGCATTACAGAGGAAAGGGAGAGACCATCCAACCAGCTCAAGAGATGAGCAAGTGAGGTGAATGCCGGAGCACACTCCACACACTACACACACACACACACACACACACACACACACACGGGAACACAGGAGGAGATGGTGCCCGCGGAACCCAAGTTTGGGAAACGCTGCTGTGACATTAGCACCCCCACTTTGGAGGCGTGGAGACCAAGTCTAGAGACATGAAGTTCCCCGCCTGAGCCCCGTGGCCCATCAATACAAAATGGAGACCAGAACGCCCGGCTTCTGGGGCAGCCACCCTGTGCTCTCCAGAGCCGGTTACTTCTGGGGAGCAGGGGGCTCCGTGCCCCCATGTGTGATTTCCGTGATTGTGGCCACAGAATCAAGCTGGGGTGGGGCCTGGAATAGCCGGCCCTGCACCCACCGTGTCACTATCCCCCCGTCACTGGGGCACCCCTGGCTGACGACAAATCCACGGTGGCCTTAACTGTGCTGGCTGCTGTGTCTGTGCCGGGTACCGGCCGTGCTTCTCCTCCCCACTCTGCCTGGAGCTCGCCGTGCAGCCCGGGAGGAGCCAGAGGCCCAGGGTCACCAGCCTGCAGAAGCCCTGTCCTCCCAGACAGCAGGGCACGGCTGCTGGCCACACGCGCTGCAGGAGGCCGCGTGGTCTAAGCTGAGACAAAGGGAGGCCTGAGCCAGTCTCATTGGAGCTTCTCAACCAGCGCAGGGTCACATGACTCGCACTGCCACTCGTGCACACGTCTCCCTCCCACACATTTTAGGCAGCTCTGCTCACAGACAAGAACCACCACTGCAGAGGTGCCTATAAAACCTCTGGGCTGCAGTGCCCAGGAGATGAGAGTCAGAGCAAACCGCAGGACCAGTGCCATGGGCGCCTTCGCTAACGGCTGGGGACAGTCGGACGCTAAGCCTGACTCTAACCTGAGCTAAGCCCGGGGCTTTGAAGGAGCCACCACCCAGGTCAACGCAGTGGCCAGCATGTAATAAAGAAGCCACTCGTGAGCCAAGCCACAGCTCCACGAGGCTGTTTCTGCAAATGACCTGCCACAGGACGTAACCCGGCTGCTTGAATATTCCAGTCACTGGGAGCAGGGAGAAGGTGACATTTTACTGCTGTGAGCATGAGGGCACTGATGCTGATGGCGGAGTGAGCAGTGGGGTCAGCCGGTGGAGCAGAAGCAGAGCGTGCAGAGAACAGCCCCAGCAGCTCAGGGACACGGAAGGTCTCCACTCACACAGTCCATGGGATCGTGTCCCGCTGGGGACTGCTACCACCCTACTAGCTGCATTGCCATCTCAATGACTGGTCTGTTTGGAGTCCAAGGATAACAGCGGTCGTAACAATCGTTAGCATGCACTGAGCCCTCAGGATCTGCCAGGGCCTGCTCGGGATGGTTCCTGTCCTGTACTTGTCACAATGTCCCATCTGCAGCTTTCCCATCTGAGTGACCGTAACAGGGAGTTAATATTATCTGAGTGCTTACTACACACTGGGCGCTTTTCATATATTCACTCATTCCATAACAATCCTTTGAGGAGAGAGACCAGTTCTCCCATTTTACAGATGAGGAAACAGAGGCCCAGAGAGGTTAGAAAATGCAACTGCGGTTACACAGCTAGGAGATTACAGAGCCAAGATCAGAACCAGCCAGTTTAGCTCAAGACTGTGCTCTGTAACCACAGCCAACGCCACCTGGGAGGCCATTCCAGACAAAGCGGCTCACGGAACAAACTTCTCTCACGGCTCCTGGAGGGGAGAAGTACATGGACAGGCTAGCGTACTCCTCTGGCTGTGTGGCGTGACGGCAGGGGCGTGAGCTCTGTCCAAAGAGGCTCAGTGCATCCTGGCTGCAGCGTTCACTGGACCATGACCTTGGGCAGGTGACTTCCCTCCCTGGGTCTCAGTCCCCTCCCCTGCAAGACATGGAGAATGACTGTGCCCGCCTTAGAGGACCGTTCTGACGATGAAATGAGGTGACCGATATGACACCTGGATGTAGGGACGGCTCGATAATCATTCGCTGTGGTGAGAACTGCTATTATGATGGGCTCCAGGCAGAGTAACCACCACAATTACCGAGGAATTATCCAGAACGCAGCAAAGGCCCCAGTGAGGCAGGACGGTGCCGACACGCTCACGCAGAACTTCCACACCTCAGACACCCAGGGGAGGGCACCTGTGGGTCAGTCCTGCTCAGGCTCGACTTGGCCTGTGCTGCCTGAGCTGCCCCCCCCCCAGCTGCCCCCGCTCACATTCCTTCTCCCCCGCGGAACAGAAATTCACTGTGTGAAACCCGGAGCAACCAAGAAAATGCCAAGCAACCAAATTTATTCTCAAGTGACAAGGTTAACTTGTCTGCTCTTGCGGAAAGCAGAGGCTACAACAAGTTGCGCTGGCGACAGTAAGGCAGTCTCGGGGCCACAGACCCGGTGGGGTCACACGCCACCCACACACATGCACTCGCCTGGCTCACACCTCCTGCCCCGTCCGCACACCTAGCAGAGCCTGGTCCTCCAGGGGAGCATTGGGGAAGCAGATAGACACCTAGGCCTGAAGGATTCATGCGCCCTGCAAATCGTGAGCTCCTCAAGGAAAGCCGTAAGCACAGGGGGACAAAGGGAGTCGGCCCCTACCATCTGGGACAGAGGAAGGACAGGTTTCCTGCAAGTGGGGACACACTGCACAGAGAACGAGGGAACAGAACAGATCCTGGAGCCCAGCGCGGCCACCGTCCCCGGGAGCCCAGCGCGGCCACCGTCCCCGGGAGCCCAGAGCGGCCACCGTCCCTGGGAGCCCTTGAAAAGCACCTGCTTTCAGGGCACATGCAGGCTCTTACAGCAGGTGCTCTGGGATGTGGCGCGGGCAGCAGTGTTTCTAAAACACATGTATTGAGATGCGATTCATGTATCTTCCGTTCATCCAGTGAATGGTTTTTGTATGTTCCCAGCACATCAACTTCAAAACACTCTTCGCTCAGAAAGAACCCTGCACCCTCTGGCCAGGGGGCCGCGAGCCCCCCCCGCCCGCCCAGTGTTCTGCCGTCTCTCTCCGTGGACTCGCCCACTCCGGTCATTTCCTATAAGGGAAACCACACACTGCACGGCCGCTGTGTTGCTTCTCTCGCTGACACCGTGTCTCCGGGTCCAGCCCCAGCATTGGATGTACCGGAAGGCCGTTCCTTTTCAGGGCTGAGTGGCACTCCGTCGTGCGGATGGACCACACTTTGCTTCTCCATAGGCATCAGTTCTTTTAAAAGACCTGAGAACCAGCACTGGAAACAGACATGTACCCCTGCATGTGGTCTCTCCTCCCCCGACCCCCAGCATTTCTTCTTCCCAGACGCAGTCGAGCTGCACCCTATATTTGTTCCCTCTTGTTCCCGTCACATCCCAATCTGACCTCTTCTCGCTGTGGCCACGGCCGCGCCCTTGGCCTGAGCTGAGACCCCCCCCAGCTCAGCCCCTCCGGCCCCCTGGGAACACTGCCCGAGGGTCTCCTCTCCGGCCTGGCAGGTCAGGCTGCTCCCCTTGGCACCTTGTTTGCTTTTATTGTCACCCAGAACAGATGTGAGTCCCACTGGGCACTGCAGGCTCTGCTCGGCCGCCTCCACCTTTGTCACCCACAGTGGGTGCTCCGGGTCTGAGCTGGGCCGACCAGCTGGGATCTGGCCCATCGCTCCCCAGCTGTGCGTTCTTGGAAGGTGCACTCCACCTCTTGGCGCCAACTGCCTCGTCTGTCAAATGGGTCCCAGGAGCAGCAGTGCTTGTCTCGCAGCCTCAGGGGTGTGCAGGTCAGAGGGACAGCACCGGTGATGCCCAGCCACCAGCAGACCGCACTGCGGCCTCTGCGGCTTCAAGAGCTGTTTACGCAGGTTCCCTTATTTAATTCTCAGCCTCAAACGTGGTCCCAAACTGGACAGAAGGAACAGCACCCACGGCTGGCGGCTGGGGCACTGCCCAGAGCCTGGGGGCCACAGATGCCCCCAGCCCATCCTGGAGTGTGTCACGTCAGCCACTTACTGGGCACTGGGGACCTGCCCACGAACAAATTCAAGTAGTTCCAACAGATCTGGGGGGCTGTTTGGATAGGGGTGGGCCAGGAGAAGTCCAGGGGGATGAGGGTGGCCCTGCTCATGCTCAGAGCAGGGGGAGGTTTTACAGGGAAAATGAGTCGGCCGTCACCGTGTCGTAACCTAACTCTATGGCTAACTGAGACTCGGTGCCGTGGGAAACCTGCTGTAAAACCCAGCCTGCGTCCCTCCAACAGCCAACCCCGTGTGTTACCCAGAAAAACAATAGGTTGGAGCGGGTAGCCCTCCATTACGTGTAGGAACGGGAAAAATGCAAACAGATGAAATGGCCATGTGGGATCAGTAAACCGGGGGTCAGCCTTGTTTAAATATCATGTAGCCACTCCAGAGGACGTCTTTGCCATTTCCCATGCCATGGAAAAATGCCAATGTTATCATGTAAAGTTGTTTTTAAAAACACACAATTCAAAAGCGTTCACTACATAACAATTCCTCATGGAGAAAAATCTGAGAAAAAAATGCCCATATTAACAATGGTTGTGTCTGGGTGATGGGATTAGGAGTAATAATGTATTTTCTTCTTTCCGTTTTTGTGATACTCGATCTAACTTTCCCACCATGAACAGTCATTACTTTGATAATAAACACTAAAAGCTGCCATCTAATAAAAAACAACAGATTAGAGACGCAGAAGGCACGCTGGGGCTGGGCGGGGCTGTCTGTGAGCTGGGGTGTCAGCCAAGGAGCCCCCTCATGTTCCCCAAGCCCAGGGACGGAGGCCAGGGGCTCAGCTCCAAGCTCCTCAGCGTCCCAATGCGCACAGCAGCCCCACCGCCCAGGCAGCCAGCCCAGCGAGAGCCTTGGGCCCCAGAAACAGCTCTGCAGAGGAACGAGCTCCTCAAAGAGCCGAGTCGGAACTTCATATCCTGACGCTGGTGGCTTCCCTGGGGACACAAGGGCAAGCAGACCTGTTGCCACATTTCCTCTGCACAACTGGATCTGAGTGGTGGGGAGAGTTTCTCGGGCTGAGAAGCAGTGGGTCAATGGTAACCATGAACGATACCCTGGCAGAAACCCTCTCCTCAGACCGGCTGCAGGGGCCACTTCTAAATATTGTCATCACGGAGTGCGTGCTGGGTTTGACACCAAGCAAGCCCCTCGGAGGGCATCTTAGCAAAGTCCCAGGCCAGCTCTGCTAGGTGGGCACACGTCCAGGTCCCACTCAGAAGGCCTCTATTCCAAAAGCAGGACAATGAGGTTTTCTCCAGGTGGCACTGCCTGGGCGTAGGGAGGACGGTGGGGCAGGGAGAAGGGAAATGGGGGCCTGTGCACGTCAGACAGAGGGACCCCCACACCCAACTGCCTAGGATGGAGCTGACAAATGGCACCCACGCACTGCTGTCCAGACGCCCCTCGGAGCTCACGCCTGACGCTGAGGGTGCACGGGTGAAGGGTTGGGGACTCCAGCTCCTCGTCACCCACACATCCCATCAGCACCTCCTGCACAGCAGTCGACGAGAATTGAAACATAAGAGCGACTTCTTTCCTTCAAACACTCAGGGCCTTCGCACTCATGGCTGCACAGCCGGCCCTTACTCATCATTCATGGCTCAGCTTCAATGCCGCCTCCTCCATGCAGCCTTCAGGGTCACCTACTCACAGTCTCTCACATCAGGCTGTCGTGATCCTCTGCATGGCACTCCCTCCGTTTGCTCGCCTCTTGTGTTATGTAGTCACCTGCTTGCTGTCTAACACACACACACACACACACACACACACACACAATCCCAGGAAAGCAGGGACCTCATCTATCTTGATTGCAGTTCTCTGCCTAGCACCTAAAATGCTACTTAGTATTTCGTGAGTGTTCAGATGCTTGTTGAATGAATAAGTGAACACACTGCCTTCATCGCTGAGTACACAGAAATAAATAAGTCACAACCGCTGCCTCCCAGGAGCTGAATCCTGGGAGGACTGACACAGTAACAGATAATTGTGTGAGAAATGTTTCCTTCTTCAAGGCATCTCAGTGGGTCTTGGTGACTGAGAACACAGCTTCCGAAATCCAGGGGTTAATTTGAAACTCTTTGCTGATGTGAGACTGGGCCAAACGCAGCCCCCCCCTGATTCACAAGATGGCCCATTACCCAGGGCCCTGACACACAGGCAGGGAGGTCTCACATGCCTCCCTCTCGCCACCTCTGAAGACACGCAACCCCGTCCCCTGGAGCTGGAGACCCGCCCTTCTCCACACTGCCTCCGCTCAGCTGCTGGTTTGGAACCGCAGGCTCCGGCAACCCCGTCTCTCAACCGTCTTCAGGGAGAAAGGGAGTGTGGCTCTCCAGGGACAGGAGGATCTCACAAACATTAGAAAGTCGGATGTGCTCCGTGGTGGTGAGGGCGTGGGGAAAGGGGTGCCCCTGGAAGACCTTGCTCAGCTGCCGCACACGCGCCCCTAGACCCAGCGATCCACTTCTGAGGTGCACCCGGAGCGAGTCTCACAGAGGACCACAAGCGACTCGCGCAAAGACGTCTGTCGCAGCACCGTTTGTGTCGCCAGCCTCGGGCCCTCACTGGGGAACGGGCAGGCGCCCCGTGGTCCATGAACATGGCGGAATATTATACCGCAGTTAGAAGTAACGAACCAGAAGTGCACGCGGGGGCAAGACGGGTTGTAAAGCACGGGCCGTGTGAGAAAAGACGGCATCAGAACAAGGTCTAGAGAAGAATGGGGTTCGTGGTCATCAGAACACCGACCTACATAACAGCACTAACATCTTACCTACACTGAACTTCAAGGTTCCACAGCAAACATGTTGAAGGGGTTGCCCATGATGGAGAAAGGACAGGGCGTGGGGGGCGGGACAGAAGGGGAGGTACAGAAAGAGAGGCCACAGGAAAGGGAGAGAGAAAGGAAGAGAGGGAAGGGAAGGGGAGAGAAAGGAAAGGTGGGACCAGTCATGACAGCAGGCAGGGACAGGAATGTGCTCAATACCGCCCCCCAGCCACCCCGGCACCAGGAACAAGAGTGGCAGCAGCTCCCAGCAGGCAGCCCAGACAAGCCCTGGAGCAGATAGCTTTTCAAATGGATGGAAGCTGAAAACAGAGCTGGGGGAGCACGGGTCACGGAATAAAACAATCTAATCCAAAAGGAACCAGAGAAATCAAAGACAGAACTTTCTAGAAGTCGGTATCGGCCACTCCGTTTCATCTGTAACAGACCAGGACAGCCAGGCCAGTCCCTCACGGGGCTCTCAGACCCACACAGACCCCAACCCTCCAGCAGACGTGGGAAATGCCGGCCTCCTGGGGAACATGCTGGAGGTGGCTCCTGGCACAGGGAGGGGTGAGCGTTCAGGAGACTGACCCAGCTGAGAGGCCAGCGCTGTTTTCATCACACTTCACGTATGACCCTCAACCAGCGACTGAGGGGACAGAGGGCGCCTCCCAGAGACACTTCAGAGCCTTGTGGTCCTGCGCTCGCCCAGAGGTTCTCACAGTGGGTCCCTGGGTAGCAGCATCAGCACCTCTGGGAGCTGCGAAATGCGAGCTCTGGGCGCCCCAGACAGACCTGCTCCGTCAGAGACCGTGTTTCCCGCCAGGGACTCGGGTGCCCGCTAACATTTGAGAACCCTGCTCCAATGGAAACTTCAACCTTTATTCCAAACATTCAGAGGAGGGAATGGGAGTGAACAGAGCCTCTGGGCTCTGGCTCTGCTCGTACCCATTGCCACAGGCTGTCCTCTCCCAGCTGCCAGCCACGCATGTAGCACAGCAAGTGACACTGGAAACCACCGTGCAGGAGCCACTGGCTTGGGTCGCTCGCTGTCCTTGTTTCTGAATTGCTAGTTCTCAGCCCAGTATGCACACGGCCTCACTTGGGGAAGGTTTTCCACGCCCACCCCCAAAGGTCTTCACAGACACGCTCTGGGGTGAGCCGAACACAGACGCCTGTCGCTGCGGGAGGGGCCAGCCCCTCAAGTTCAAACACCTCCTGGGTTGATGACAATGCCAGCCTTCCATTCCCTGACCCAGTTTGCCATCTTCTCAGAAGGGGAGGGTGGTAATATCAGCTGCCAGCCACTTCTCCAAATAACCTCAAAACGCGCTGCTCTCTGCCCTGGGTACAGTGCCATATGGCCGTCTGTGCAGCCTTGGGCCCGGGGCACAGCCCGGTCACCCCACACCGCAGATGGGCCCCCGCCCACCTTCCTCCCACACGAGCCCCACACTGAAGCCATGAGCCCAGACTGAGCCAGGATCGTAACAACCATCCCACCTGGAGGCTCGGAACTCACGTCCCAGGAGCCCACACAACACTCTGAGATACGAAACCCCAAATACCAGGTGCCAGGACCAGGACAGAAACCAATTCCAGGAGATTCCAGCAGAGCCAAGAGAAAGCAGAGGGGCCGCTGTCTAGGGAGGGGGGCGGGTATTTCCCAGAGGACCCCAGGCTGCTCCCCGTGCAGAAGACGGGAGCCTGAAGAGCTTCCCCTCTGTTGGTGCCCGGTCACTCCTAGTTCAGAAACTGGACACAGAGGAGGGGTGCCCCACGCCCCCCACCAGACACAGTCTCACAGGCCTCCACAGCCTCCCTCTTCCCACCTAACCTTCCATTTTCAGAGTGAGCTCACGCTCCCATCTGGGCCATTTATCTTCCCTTGATGAGGTGGGGTCTCTCAAGTGAAAGGAGACCATGCAGGGAAATGCCAGCTTAGACCTGGTACTCTCCCTCTCCTTCCCCCAAACCCCCACCCTCTGAACTCACCCAACATCCGTAGACCCTGCGACCGCCCAGCCCTCAGCCTGAAACTGGTGGGGAAAGCCAGCGTGGGCTCCCTGGGGTAGGAACAACCTGCTCCACAGAGGCCTCAGCTTCAGGAGAACCAGCCACACCCTCGCCCCACCCTGCCTCCCCCAAAGCCAACTTCCCTGGGGGCAGGTGGTCCTGTAAGCACCTCTTGTCCAGGTGCAAATACAGCTTGCAGGGGAGAGTCTGCCGGGCAAATAGCCTGCTGCGTGTACACAGGCACACACGCACACACGCACGCACACGCACGCACACACATTCTGCCGGGAACATCTGTTTTGACAAACAAATTATTCAAGTCAGCCTAGGGGACATGAATTGACAAATTCTTTACGTGCTGGCTCTGCGCTCAGTGCATCGAGCATCTGAGCCCAGGGAGCTGTGGACGAACAGCCAACTCTTGGATTGGGGGGCACATTCCCTCCCCCACTCCAGCCCCACCCCACAGGAAGACCCCTTCCAGAGCCCGAGAGGCTTAGACTGAGACAATCAGACATCACATCATGGGCTCGGGAAGGCATTGGGGTGCGGCCAAACTTCGCCCAGAGGGGCATTTCTGCAAAGCTGGGGAGGGAGGGGAGAGGAAACCCCACCGTAGAGCCTCACAGTCAGCCTTGCCCTTCGGAAACGGGCCCATGGGGTCCACGGGACCCAGCAGCGCGGTCCAGCATCAGCGGGACCAAGGGCCTGGGGACCCCGCGGCCGGCTCGCCTGCACGAGGACCCGCAGCTGCGGCCCGCCGCCCGTTACCTGGATCCCTGCTGAAGGGCACCCTCAAACCGCTGGAAATAAACTTTGTCAGGGCAGTTTCCGGCCATGGCCCTGCGATCAACGCCGCTGCAGCCGGGGTGCGGAAAGGTGAGGGCGCGCAAGGCTATTTTTAGGAGAAAAAAACAATCTCAGCCTACCTTGGATGCAGCAGAGCCAAGGCTCGGGGACGCTGCCCGCGGAGACAACTGCAGTCTACTGTGTCAGATTACAAACTGGGGGCTGTGGGGAGGGCGGGAGCCGGAGGGGGGAGGGGGAGTCATCCTCCAGCAGCGGTTCGCAGAGCCTCTGAAACGTCAGTGTTTGAACACACACACACACACACACACACACACACACACACACACACACACAAGATGGCTTTCCCCTCACTGCCAGGTTCTTTGAGCTGTGGCCTGAAGCTGGGACCGAAATGGAGGAGGAGCAGCCTCAGCCCAGCAGGGCTCACGTGGCTGGCTCCCTCGGTGGGTAACTGCGCGCCATCTCCCCTGCCGGCAGCCGGTCTTGCAGCCCAGGAGGTAAAACCCGCCCTCTGCTCGCCCCTGCCCCGGAGCTATCTGCCCACCACTGCCAGGAATTACGTGATCGTGGAAAGACGCCAGCCGCGGGGTCTTTACCTCTGGGCAGCTCCCCGGTCCCCCAAGGTTCCAGAAGGAAGAGGAAATAGAACGTTGCGTCCCCCCCCCAGAAGTTCAGGCTGTGGCACAGACCCACCGGTACCTAGCAACGTGGGAGGAGATGGAGGGGACAGAGCCAGGTTCCGGGCCTGCACTTCACTCACACATACTTTCTTCCCCAGGATGGAAAGTGCATCGTGTAAAGATGCAGAGCAATCTAGCCCTTCCAAGGGGAAGCGCTGTGCCCAGCCCCACACACCGACTCCCACTGACCGCTGTCCAGGGACCCGCAGGGGCGGAAAGTCTGCACGCACTGGGGACCGCAGTGGCCTAAAACTCAGGGCCCAGTGGGCAGCTCCTTCCCGGGGCAGCTTCTCCGGCTGCAGCACAGGGGTCTCTGGGGTGGAGCAAAGGTTTTCCTACTCGAACTGGCCCTGTCGCTGTGACCATGGAGAGCCTGGAATGAGCCTGCAGGGTGGGGCTCCTCAGTCCCCCACCCCCACAGTCACGAGTCAGCACACTTTCACCAGCCAGAGTCTGTGCTCGGTTAGAGGTAGGCAGCCCACCACCCCATGGCTCCCATTTTCATTCTGCAGACAGAGCTATCAGCCCCTTCACGAGGATGGACGAGGGAGAGAGAGGAGCTGGCACAAGACCGTGGAGAGAATGGCCCTCAGAAAACACACTATGTTCACAGCAGCACCAGTGACCATGGCCACGGGCGGACACGGCCGGACAGGCCCAAGGTCCACAGACGGATGCCGGACGGACAAAGAAACCCACCACGCGTGGACTACTACTCAGCCATGCAAAGGAAAGAGACTGACACTCGCTGAAGACATGACTCCGAGTGACAGCCGCCGAAGGCTGCAGGACACAGGATTCCATTTGCGTGAAGCGTGCAGAGCAGGCAGACCCACAAAGGAAGGTGGGTTCGTGCTACAGATTCTGGGTCTGGGGGCGGGGTGGGAAGTGACCACTAATTCAGACAGGGTCTCCTTTTGGGCTGGGGGCATGTTTTGAAACTAGATAAAGGTACACAACATAAATAAATGTTCCTCAAGATTGTGAAGGCACCAAATGCCACGGAACTGTTCCTTTAAAATGGTTCATTGTGTTATGTGAACCTCACCACACACAAAAAGGAGAAGGAGAAGAAAAGGCCATGAGAACAGCCTCAGAACCCGCAGGCCCTGGGCCCAGCCTGCTCCGTGAGGCCAGTTTCAAGGCCAGTGGCCAAGTGTGCTCGCCTGAGCCTTCTCAGAGGCCATGAGAGGCCTGGGGTTCACTGCAGGCTCAGCACTGGGACAAATGCAGGCACTGCCCTGTCCCGGGAGTGGGCGAGTCGAGGCGGGAGGTTTGAAAGGCCGGCGGCATCTGGGCAGGATACCGGACAAGCCCTAGTGAACCATGAAAGTGCCACAAGTAAGACTGGACACGGGGAAAAGGAATAAGAATACAAGAATTCTACATATATTCTGGGATAGAATAGAATAGCACATTAATTTTGTTCCCAGCAAAAATAACCTGTGCATTGTTGCATGTAATAATATGTAAAAATCAATAGCTTTCCTGTACAGGAAGAACAGGCAGTCAGGAAATATATGGAAAGGAAAACATCCCATTTCTAACAGCATACGAAAAGAAAAACGTCCGTACAGATGATTTGAATCAGAAACGTGTAAGATACACATGAAGAAAACTGAGGAACAGAACAGGAAAATTGACTAAAGAGAGAAGCAAGCCCTATACTTGGATGGAATGCTTACTTTATAAAATTCTCCCTATAATTCCCTTAATATTTAATATGATTGCAATAAATGTAAAGGCAGGATATTTTACATCTATGGAGGCCGATTCTAAATTTTAGCACAAAAGTATAATCTGAACGTTTCTTAGGGTTAAAAAAGAGTAAGAAAAAGATACTAGCCTTATCAGACATTAAAATATATCATAAACACATAAATAGAACTGGTTGTTCTCGCTGTGTGAACAGAGAGATCCACAGAATGGACGTGGATACGTGTGAGATGTGAGAACGTGGCACTTTAACCAATGAGAAGAGATTCACTATTCAGTAAAGGACATTCAGCAAACTGGATAATTTTTAAAATACTCAGATACAAAAATCAATTCCAGATGAATCAAGTATTAAACACAGAAAGGAAAATTAGACATCCTAGAAGGTATCACGAAGGGCCTTCTGAGCAAGACAGGAAAACCAGAGCTGATGAAAGGAGAGGCTGATTAAAGGAGAATACATGGACATTTAAAACTTCTGCACAGTGCCATAAATAAAAAACGCCATAAATAAAATCGAAAAGTGACTTACACACCGGGATAAAATACTCACAACCCAAGGTTCAGACTCAGGTGTGTGTCCAGGTCTTGTGGGGCCTGGAGCTTCTCCAATCTGGGCAGCCCTGTTGAAGAAAAGTAAAAACAAAACAAACCCTCTCATACAAAATGGTGCAAGTAGGGTTACTTATAAAGAATTAGAAAATAAATCACAACAAATTCCAGACTCTGAAAAGCTGACAAACCCCACAAGTATCACAAAATCCAGAAAAATAGCGTTCTATTTCTTTAATTAACGTCCTGGCACACCTCAATAATAATCTTTGACTACTTCCCTACATGACAATGACTTTGTAACATTATTCGCTTTTGACAGATTAGAAAGACAAATTCTTTCCCTTAGCATGACTGACCAAATTTTGGTTTTTGAAGTTATTATTGGTAGTTGAGAAGTTTTCTGTAACAGTCCTATTTCACGTAAAATGACAACAAATGGACTTTTGCTGTTTGAACTATGGTTCCAAGGTGTGTCTGACAAGCCATCGCATTCTGATAAACATATTTGATTTGATCACCATCAAATGGAAAAGGAAGTCTGTGGTGGGTTATTTCTGCGGGACGGCTGAGGACATCCAGGCAGGAGAGGTTCCCGGCGTCCCTGCGTTGGTGAGAACAGCATCTGTGCTCAGGACTGACGTTGGAGGACTGGGAGAACTGTCCACGGACCAGCGCTCGTCCCCACACGTGGGTCTCACCCACGACCCACACGCTTCCAGGGCGAAATACCAGAAGAGGTATTCATCTCGTGACATGGTTTTGGCCTCCCAGACTCAAAAGATAATTCAGTATAAACGACAGCAGAAGTATTACAGGAAGCATGCCAAACCATGATGGCGAGTGACCGTTTATACCCCGCAGTGACAGAAAACCGTTTAACATATCCCGCGAAATCCAGATAAAATGGAATGCTAACTAAACTGCCTCTGAGCTAGGTCTCAGAAAGGCGCACGGCCTGTACGACACCAGCATGAGGGGAAATCTCACCAGAAAGATTCAGCCATCTTAAATGACTGTAGTTAAAATAACGTGAGTTTTGTGAACTCGTTGCCGGGCTCCTTTCCAGGGTCTTGTGATGGTTTGTACAAGTGAGAGTCTCTGAACCGCAAACTTCATTGGATTCATGAGAAATCTGCCTCTTGACAAGTTAAAGACTCAACTGCTTAATATATAAAGAGCTCTTGCAAATCAAGAAGACCAACAACGCAACAGAAAACATGGCAAAGGGTGTAAATATGCAGCTCAGCACTGTCCAATTAAAAAAAAAGAAAATGAGGTGTTGCTATACTGCAATCTCCAAACCATATTAAGTGAAAAAAGGAAACAGTGTGGATGTACCTTTTGTTCGCACACGGAAAAGGAACACTTACAGTACGTGTAGACTGGCTCGGCAGCTCCCCACAATGGAAGAGTGGTTGTCTCTTCTGAGAAGGATTGGGGACTAAGAGTTCGGGAGTAAAACACCCCTTTTACTCTGGCACAGTGTGAATTTACCATGTGGAGAAATATTACTACTTTTTAACTCAAACCACTACTATTTACAAAAGTCATTGAACTGTAAACTAAAGAGGGTAAGTTTTACTGTGTTTAAAATAAAAAATATCAATATTTTAAAACACTATTATTAAATATATGTTATGTGATAAATATAATACATATTATATTAAGACCATACACACACACATACCCTCATGGGGCATACTGAAAAAGATACTTTTATTAAGACTCGTTTTCCTTTGGCTACTGGACTGAATAGGGATAGAGGAAACGCAGAGTAGCATAAAGTCTAAAACATTTACCGGATTTTATGTGTGTCACTGTTACTGTTCGCATCACATTTACCCCCATCCCGCATAAACACATCAGACCATGCAATGGAAAGAGAAGCAGAAAAGCAGCCTTGATAATCCAGCAAAATGATGCTTCCTATGTAACTAAAGGAAGGCTGAGAATGACCTCGGAGCTGAACCCCGCCCCCGGCACTCCCCACGCCTGGGACACTGAAGAGCCCCCCTGTCCAGAAGCGGGGCACTCACATGGGAGTGTGACCCCATAGGTGGGGCTCTTGCCCAGACGGCCGCCAGTTCTGTCTGTAGCCACAGCAGCTGCTCCACTCACCGGCTCGGGCCCAGCAGCTCTTCCGGGGGTGGAAAAACCGTCCTTCAGGGCTCACGTCGGCAACTCAGGCAGCTTGGGCATGCGTGTGTCTGCACAAAAGCTAAGGGGAGAGGCCTGCCCTTCACACAAGGCCCACCTGGGTGGCTTCTGCCTGGAGAAACAGGCGAGCTTTCCTCCACCCTCAGCAGGAGATAGGATGGCGGGGGAGGGGAGAGAGAGACACACAGAGAGATACAGAGAGTGAGGGAGGGAGAGACAGACAGAGGGAGAGAGACAGACAGACAGACAGAGAGAAAGTAAAGAAGACAGAGACAGAGGAATAGAGAAAGGGAGAGAAGGAGGTCCTAGCTGCAGAGAGTTCAGCTGCTGAAACTCTGCCCCTTGGTGGCCATTCGCAGAGCAGGCGCAGGCTGTGGGGGCTGCAGAGTGAATACCCAGCCAGAGGCCTTATGGCCTTGCCCTCAGGATTTATCTGCGGAGCCCTGGCCTCTCTGTTTAAGGCACAGCTGGCTCTACAACTGTACCAGCACCCAGTCTGTGCACACTGGGCGCCAGGCCCCACTTTCTGTGCTCAGTGCTCGAGACCAAGGGGCATTGGTGCCATGGAGATGCAGTAGGAAGGGGATGGAGAGGGGTGAGCGGGCTGTAGTGGTCAGAAGTCCACTGTGGGAAGGTGATAGGGGAGCAGGGACAGATAGGAAGGCCTGGGTGACAAGTCCCTGGCAGTGGGAGGAGTCGTACAGGTTCCCAGAGAGGGCGATGGAGCTGGAGCCCACGGCCTGGGCTTCTATTAGGGGCCAAGAACTCTCCTCTTTTCTCTGAGTGACAAGAGGTACCCAGCAGGGCACCTGGAGTCTTCTGTGTGCACAGGGCCCCCTGACTGGCAGGAAGCCCCCCCCACACACACACACACAGGATGGCCACATCCTCCGTCTCCACTGAGTGAGCTCACATGGCTCTGTAACAGCCAACAGGAGAGAAGCTGTCCTGGCAGGAGTCTGTAGAAGCCACCGGAACGGCTGCTCGGGCTCCCACGTCAGAGTGACCTGGGTGGCGGCAGGCAGCACGGCCTGGCGGGCGAGCACTTCCAGGACACCGCCGTCAAACTCCACCAGAAGCAAAGAAACGCTGGGAGCCCTCGTGCTGGCACCTCCCTGGGTCCAGCATGCCTTCACTCGGGCTGACACGACTTCAAAGCCACCGTCCCAGGGACAAGGCCTGTCGTTTGATCTTCCTCCTGCTCAGAGCATGTTGTTCCTGAGTCTAAGAAAAGTCGAGAGCTGTTTACAGCATTTGGATGTTCTCCAGACGTTTGTAGAAAGACTGGCTTGCAGCCCAAGAAAACCGTGTACTGGTGACCCTGGAAGAGGCCGTCAGGCGATCTGGGGCAGCCATGAATCTCCTCCCCGCCTCCTGTTTGCACACACGTGTGCACACACACACTACCTGAGACTAGTTCACCCACAGCTCCCGGGCAAGGAGTAGGAGAGAGACTTTGTGAGAGTTTTCTTTAGTTGGTCGGGAACTCCCAACAGGAAGTTTAAAACGGCATGCGTCTTGCCAAGTACAGAGATGGTTCCAGCAATAAGACCAACGTAAGTTCACTCAGCAACTCAGAAAACCCAACCAGCTACGAGCAAAGGCACTGGACTTTCACATGGTCTCAGGACAGCTCCAAGTCTAAAGTGGGTTTCGCAGAGCCAGAGGCCTGCGGGGCCTAAGCAGGTGACAAAGGAGACAAACCCACAGGCGGGGGCCTGTGTCCCTCTGGGAACATCTTAGCTTCTGACTTTTACATGGTATTAAAAACATTTCATGTTCCACTTAATTCGACTGTAACAAAAATGGTAAGAAAACATGAGGTGTAGTGTTAACAGTTAGGTGCTAAGTTAATAAAAGGAGCTTAGTACCCATTGCTAAGCAGGGTATGCTGAGGGGTTAGCCTGCTTGGGCTGCCATAACATAGTACCCCAGCCCGGAGGGCTTCGACACTAGAATTTATTTCTCACTGTTCTGGAGACACGAAGTCCGAGCGAGGTCAGGCT
Organism: Rhinolophus hipposideros; assembly: GCF_964194185.1. Classification (NCBI taxonomy): domain Eukaryota; kingdom Metazoa; phylum Chordata; class Mammalia; order Chiroptera; family Rhinolophidae; genus Rhinolophus; species Rhinolophus hipposideros. Next base: position 1,038,588 of record NC_138070.1, on the reverse strand, counting down.
GTAGGCAGGGCTGCTTCTCGTGGGGCCTCGCTCCTCGGTGTGGGGACGGCCATCAGCTCCCGTGTCCTCTTGTGGTCATCCCTCTGTGCCTGTCTGCGTCCTGCTCTCCTCTTATAAGGCCCCCATCAGACTGGGTCAGGGTTCTGAGAGACTGGGGTTAGGACGTAATATATGAATCTGGGGCGGGCGGGGGGCAGGAAGTCACTGCCACACTAAGGATGGGTGCAAAGAGGGGAGGCGGCCTTGGCAGGCCCTGGGACAGAGCTGCTGCCCAGGGGGCGACCACACAGGAGTGGGTGCCACAGCCTCAGGGCTTCTTTCAGCGGGACAGTGGGAGGACACGCTGGCTTCTGCCTGCCCCGGCTCTCCAGGCTTTGAGCCAGGCCTTCCCTTGGCCGAGCCCCCTGGAGCCACTGTGCAAGGACCCCGGGCATGTAACTGCAGGGGTGGAGCAGGGCAGGAGGGGATGGGCCACACAGACAGGCCACTGCGAGGGGCTCCAGCCCAGGGTCAGCCAGCGGGAAAGCCGTCTTCTGATTCTTCAGGACAGACTGCGGATCTGGAGTTTTATCTGACATCTGCCAATTGTTTTAACTCTGTGTAGGTCTCCAGTGCGCATTGTTTGGTTTCAAGTGACAAAGATGACGACAGAGGTTTATTCAGACAAATACATAGCAGGGTGAATTCCCGAAGTTCCCCAAACAGGACATGCTGCAAATTGTAACAAGGATTCTGAGCTCACCCAGCTGCCTCCCAGGCCCGTGACGGGACGAGATGACGTGACACGTGACAACAGTCTTGGACAACGTAGATGACAGGAGACGGGGTCCAGTGTCCAGCCCGTGGGGAGGGCACTGGCCAACCTTTTAGTGGGGACATGATGGCAGAATCCGCCATGGTCTCTGTAACTGGGCAGACGTCTAAGTTAGGTGTGTACGGTCCACAGTTTTTAAATTGAATTTGAAGATGAGACTTAAAAGCCTGGAGATTGCACATGTACATGTTGGTGTTCGCTGTTGTAAAGCGAGGTGACCTGGCAGGGGCCCTCACACCTCACGCAGGTGGCTACAGTCTGAGGGTGAATGTCCCCTTCCTCAGGCCACTGGCCTGAGTCCCACCTGCCTCAGACCCACCTGCCTGGCTTAACTCACTCAGTTTACCTGCCGAGCCCCGAGCACGTGAGGGTGTGAGTCACATGACCTAAGCTCAGTGCTACCTGCCGAACACGTAAGCGGACCATCGCTGCAGCACATTACACAACAGAGACAGGAGACCAGATGTGTCCCGGGGAGAGAGGCCAAGCAAGCCCTTCCTCAGGGAAGACGCCACGGCAGGACCAGGACGCCCAGGAGAGCGCTCCCTCATGGGTGAACCATGGGCTCCACCTGCCTCTACCACACCGATTCCATCCTGACCCTTCCTCGTAGGAAAGTTCTCTTCGCTTTTGGGGCTCTCGGCTCCCTTGCAAAAGGAACATTCCCTTGGCATGAGAGAGTCTGTGGCTGGGTGTTTTAATGGAACCAACTCAGCTTTTTCTAGATTATTCCAATAACTCAAAACTCAGAGCCACAGAATGTGAGCAGAAAGCATCCATTTCAACTTTTAGAAGTCAGTTTCAGCCAAGAGGGGGCTGACCGCGCAGGTCTCCACTTTCCCTCTGTGTAAACAGGTTCAAAGCGAGTCCCACTACGTCTTCCAGGACAGGCCCAAGCCTCTCACTGAACATGATTTCACCGACTGACAGAACCAGGAGTAAAACACCACTCTCGGCAGAACCGGTGGTTTCACCATCGAGGATCATGTCAGGCCAGCCCCACACTAGGAATCTTCCAGACCTTCCTCCCTGAGAAATAAACCAACAGATTGTCTCCAACCAACACGCAAGTCTACCATTCCCAAGACATGGCTCACGCTCACGCCCCTTGCCGCCGACTTTCTGGTGGCACCCCCAAGTAGCTGGGGCCCAGAAGCCTGGGGCTCCTGACCCCCCAGAATCATGACCAGTACAATACTGTGACCACAACTGGCCGACCTGTTTCAGGTCATGTCACCGAGCTGCAGAAGCACACGGAGCTAAAGCAATTAAGTTCATAACTACAACCCTCCAAGCTCTCAGATTCCCCAGGGGCAGCCACAAGACACAACAACGGACGCTCTCTTCCTGGACTGTGGCTAATTGGGGCACTAAATGTAAACATCCTGATTTGGTTAATTTTCCATGTGGGATTTAGCATTCCACGGCTACAAGAGATAGGAATTCTAAAGTGATTCCCTGATTGTCAAGACTTCACAAAGGGGTGGAAGATAAACGTGTTTTCAGGGTCAAATAGAACCCATCGATGTGGGAAGGGGGGGTGAAGAAAGGGAGGAGTGAGGCCTGTGGTAAGTGGGAGAGTTCAAGCCCCACCAAAAATAACACAGATTAATTTCAAATTGTGCAGACCTAAGCAACACCTGTATGGTCCCTAATCCTTCTTCTTGAGTTTCCCGGGGACCTGGCCCTTCTAACCACAGGTAAGGTCACAACGCCTTTCAGATTGAGCCTCAGGCTGCTGCATAATTTGATTCATCTTTTGAAAATCTATGCACCAAGAATTAAGATCCTAAAGCTTCTAGGTGGGACCCTACAGAATGGGAAAATCATTCATAAGGGAAAATTCCTGGTTGTTAAGGGTAGATCAGCTGACCGTGATATGAAGTGCAGGGCCATGGGCTACCTCTGGCCCACCACTCGTCTTTGTAAATAAAGATTTATTGGAACACTGCCATGCCCATAGCTGTTTCCAGAGTGGAGGAGTTGCAACAAAGACCATACGAGCCGCGGAGCCTAAAGGATTTACTATCTGACCCTTTAAAGGAAAAGCTTGCCATTCCCTGGTCAAAGGTTTCCAAACGTTTTGATTAGATATCCCCACCGAGAAAAAAGGTTATGGGGCATACACCCTAATACATGGACGAGAAACAGGATATTTACATAGCTTCGAAGTATCACCCAACCAATTACTTGCTGTCTGACAGACTCGACCCCACAAGGCGGCCAAAGTAATGCCCCCAGAAACAGGACAAGCCCAAATCACGTGGGTCCTGGGAGGACTCAGCACCACTCCGGCAGTTGTCACGCCAAGATTTCACAGCGAAACTGAATCACGAGGAAACATCAGGCAAACCCAAACCCAGGGGCAGTCTGAACGGTGACTGGCCTGTCCTCTTCCACATGTCAAGGTCACAGAAGACAAGATGGGGCTGGAGGACTTTCTGAATTAAAGGAGACTAAAAAGATGTCACGTGACGACAGCATGCAGCATGCGTCTCGGATTGGACACTGGCCCAGGAGAGAAGTCTCCATGTAGGACATTATTGGGGCAATCCATGACATTTGAATGGGGACAACAGATTATAGTGTTTTATTTATGTTTTATATATGAAAGTTTATAGTGTTAAACTTTCATATTTGATCACTGTACTGTGGTTGTGTAAGAGAATGTCCTTATTCTTAGGAAAAACACACTGAAATATTTAGGGATAAAGGGACAATATATCTGCAATTTACTTTCAAATAGATGCTTCTGGAGGAAAATCTCTCTCCCTCACTCTGTGTATGGATGGATGAATGGATAGGAGATAGATGGAGGGATAGATAGATAGATAGATAGATAGATAGATAGATAGATAGATATAGGTACATAGATATACAGGTACATAAACATATAGATAAATGATAAATTAGGGTAAACTATAACACTTGATGAATCTGGGTATAAAAGAGTTCTTTATGCTATTCTTGCTGCTTTTCTGTAAGTGTTAAATTACATCAAAATAAAAAGTTTTTTAAAATGCTAAAATAGAAGAGTAGAAAAATCTAGAAAAAAATCCGCAAAGCACCCCAAGGACAGAGCTTTGAATCAGTCCTGGTAATTCACGCTCCGGGATTCATTTATTTACAGGCCAGGAGTACAGAGAGGATTTATCCTGAGACACCCAAGCCGCTCTCAGGCCCCCCTTCTTCATCTCCTGTGCACAGATCTCTGGGTGCCCTCCCAGTCGGGCAGCCCTGGGTACCTGCTGCAGGGCTGGGTTCCTCCATCTAACTCAGCACTCTTGAATTCGGTGGAATGTTGCCTTGCAGAGTACATTGTCCTTCTCCCAGAGGAGGTACAGGACGGGCCATCTTCCTAAGACAGAGAAGGAGAGAAACGGGATGTCATGCACGATTGGTTTGGCTGGTGTGGCACACGCTGCTGACCCTTCCCAATAGCCATCCATCCCTTTTTCTACATAAACAGGAGCTGATTGATTGAGAGTGGCAGTGTCCCCGGCTCTGTGGGAGCGAGAGATGACCGTGGAGCAGTATTCTGGCCAGTGAGCTGTGAGCACCAGTCTGATGAGCTCTGGGAACGTGTTTGCTTTCTTCATAAACAGGAACCGATGAGGTCAGTGTTATCCCTCATGCTCTTATTTCCTGTCCTGAATACAGATGTGATGGCCGGAGCTGTGGCAGCCATCTGCACTCAGGAGGGAAGGGCCAAGAGAAGCAGCATCACAGCCCCGACACCCCTGAGCCACTGAACCATGGCCAGCAGCTGCCTACATTCAAACTTCTCTGTGAGAAAAAAACTAAGCCTTATGTGTTTACGACACTGTTAGCTGTATATTCTATAGTTTCTGTCAAACCCACTTTTAACTGATAAAACAATAATTTTTCTCTCCTTTTTTTTTTCTATCTTAGGCTCCAGAGAACAGTTGTGATGAAATATTGTGCATTACCTCGTCTCAGGGTTCCTTCCTGGTCTCCCTCCCACAAGAAGACAATTTTCAGTTAAACTATGGACTTACTTCTTAAATCCTGAGTCAGGCACATCCCCTGCATAAACCTGATGGCGCCTACTTGCCCCCCCAAACCAAACATTTCCCCATTCCGTTCAATTATTAACGTGCTGCAGATATAGTTAAGACACAGCCCCAGCATCGAGTATATCTAAAGCTCTAGCAGGTTCCATTACCTGGATAAATAAAGCATGAGTGGCCCAGCCGCCTCGCCGGGGCTGCAGAGCGGCCTGGCACAAGCTCCTCTCTGTGCTGGCTGCTCATCCACCTGGTCTGTTGGCCCCGCCAGCTGCCAGGATCGAAGTAAGGACACGCTCGGGAACGTTATGAGCCCAGGAGTCTGGGAAATAGCAAGTGGGAATGCCCACCAAGAAGCTGTGTGTGACCATGACATGCACTCATCCAGATGCAGAAGGGAGGGGCAGCTCAGAGACAGACTCTGCGGCCTGACTCAGCGCCGCCCCGAGAGGTCCAGCAGCGCCTCCTGCTGACCTGAGGGCCCAGTGCCCCACCTGAAACCATAGCAACCAGAATACACAGGGCTGGAATAGGAGGAGCCGCAGACTCTGGAGCAGAACCGTGAAGTGCGGTTGGGACACCAGTGACAGACTCAGGATGAAACTCTGGCACAATTTATTTCCTGTGGGTCAGAAATTCTACACTGGAAGGTGTTCCTTTGGGATAAGATATTATGATTCCAAAAAGCCCAAACAACTGGAAATCTCTCTGGATAGGTTACGGGGCCAGAGCCCTCGGACAGCCCCCAGTGCGCGTATCAGACACGGCACAGAGCTGGCCGTGGCGGAATGGAGTACAGAGCGGGCCGGCTCTGGTAAGAGTGTACGTCTGTGTCCCCTCAGCTGACTCCAGCGGAGCCATGTGACTTGCTGTGGCCAGTGCACAGTGAGCCAGTAGGTGTGTGTGTGTGTGTGTGTGTGTGTGTGTGTGTCCTCCGGGCTAAAGGCTCTAAGAGCCCACAGGCTCGCCGTGATTGCGTTTCCTTGTCTCCACAACCGTGGAAGCGTAGGTGGGATGGGCTCCCATTTCCCCGAGTCTCCCCGGAGACTTGCAACGGACACACAGCATGATGGAGGAATAAGCATTTCTAAGCCATTGAGATTTTCAATGTTAGCGCAGCAGAAGCTAACTTCTCCTAACTCATGCTGTGCTCATATCAAGTGTCTACTAAGTGCGAGCTCTAGGTAACCTTCGAAAAGTCGTTCCACCGCTTCAGTTTCTCGTCTGTAATACGAGGTGTCAATACCACATCTGCCTGCTAGGACCACTGTGGTACTGAAACGCAGTGAAACAGGAAGCACTTAGCACAAGCACTTGGCCCTGAGGCACAAGTGCTTCAGGGTTCGATAAGTGAGGTGGTAATTAGAATTACTGTTATCATCGTTACCATTTCCAAGGTATTTAAGGAACACTTTGGGAATTTAGCTGGACTCTATTTATCTATTCTCATTTATGGGGGGTGGGGGGATCTATTCCATTCCTTCCGAAAGACCCAACCCATGAGTCTCTGGGTTCCAAGCCTCAGCTCAAGGTGTGCTCGGCTGACTATACGGTGTGGGGTATACTTAACCCTATCATTGCTACTATTGTTACTATTATCACTATTCACGTTTATAGAGAAGGATCTAGGCCAACATCTGATTTTAGTTCTCCCAGGTTACTCTTTTTTCCTCTCGGAAAATAAGGCTGCACAAAATTCTTAGCACAACTTTCCACTGCTGACCTCGTACCCACAGCTTCTGCGCCTGCCTTGCATCTCCCTTTTTTCACTGTTTCCCATGTGCCTGAGATTAGCTGATTTTTGCAGGAGAAAGGGCAGGTGTTTATAAAGCCTTAGGTGCATTCCATGGTAGTAACTTGTCGTTGCCCAGCTCAGCGTTTCCCCAGTTCAGCCACAGGAAGCCAAACCCCACACAGAAGCAAAATCTGCAGAAACACCAGCTGCTTCAAGGACCCCGGACGTCACCGGGGCCAGGTGGCTCACACTGTGCTTTCCGCCCAAGGAGAAAATCCATGACCCTCACTGTCGAGCGCCAGCTACTGAGTACCTTCTCCTTCCTCCCAAATTCTCCGTGCCGGGAATAAGCAAAGGGTAAAGACCTTGAGATGGTGGCATTAGGAAGACTGTTCGAGCTCACCCAGTGCAGTGTGGCACTGGGGCAGCATGGATTTGGTAACTCCCCATTGTGTGGTGTTTTAGAATTTGAAAAGCAGTTTCTGATATAAAAATAAGATGAATTCATAGATGGATAGTGTGATGGATAGATGGATAAATTTATGCTAAAACAAATATAGCAAAAGGCTAATTGTGGAACCTAGATGGTGGGCATATCTGCGTTCATGGTACAAATCTTTCACATTTTTCTATGCTTGAAAATTGCCATACAAGTTGTCGATGGGGGGCTGCTTTTCATACGTGATTTCATTTCTCCACTCTGACCACGGGGATTTCTGTCTCTTTGGCTACATCTGTCTTCCTTGAGTGCTGGTGTCCCGGGGGCTTGCCCCCACTCTTTCCCTTTATAAATTTGGGTCCTCCAGCCAAACTTTGTGTGGTCCCAGCCCTTCAGCCGTTACTTCTGCCCTGCCCACCCCGTCCTCTGGCCTCAGCACTCCTCCCTTCGGTGAGGCCACTCCGTCTTTGACAGCCACCGACAGCCCTCGCCGAGACACGTCTGCACACCTTAAATTCATCCAGTCAAAACCGGTGGCATCACGGTTGTCAGGAACCTCCAGTTCCCCCCAGTCTCGCCCCTCACCAGCCCTCTCCTGCCAGCAGAACGCCCAGCGCGGCCCCGTCTGTCTGCAGCCCTGGACTCGCTCCTCCTCCTTGGTACATGAGATTTTTTAAAACCGGTCCAACTTCAGCCCCCCTAGCACCAAGCCCGCTGTTTGACGACACCGCTGAGGGATTCGGTGTCCACTTTCACCACCTGGCCGACCTCAGTTCCTGGAGCGAGTGCCATGGGACAAGACAACTGTCTGTCGGGGACGAAGCAAGTTACGTGGTTGGGGGTGAACTTGTTTAATCTTCGGAATTCCAAGTGATTCAGACTCCCACAGGGCTTCCGACCACAGAGTCCTTTGTTCCCGCTCAGCTCACTTACAGATCCCTTCCCCCGAGCCCCTTGTCCCCACTTCCAAGGGGATTACTGGGAGCCACTAAGCATTGTGGGAAACTCCCTGGAGTGGCCTTCTCAGGAGGCCTGGTGTGTTAAAACTCAGGCCCCGTGGTTTATCCCACCTACTGACCGGCGTCCCCTGCTGGCTCGGATCCTTCTGGGGGCCTGAGCTGTCTCTGTTGCACAAAAGCACTCACGGCAGGGGTCCCGGAGGCAGTGATGTCCTACAGGTGGCCGTTGTGTGTGGATTCCGTGTGCACTGCCGGCCTGGAGGCTTGAAGTGGAGGCCCCTTCGGGCGCAATGATAAACAGCTCTTCCCAGGTTACACGGGTCAGTGAGAAAATGGGCTTGATTGACACACATTCTATCCACCCAAGGTTTTTAAGCAAACAGTTGCCAAGGAGAAAAAGCAGGCGGGTTGCAGTGGGGCTGAGCCTGGGCTCAGTGCCTGTGAAGGAGCGCCCTCTGCTGTGCACCCCGGGCTCTGCAGGCTCTGGAGCAGAGGATGAGACACCCCCGGGCAGGGCGAGGGAGGGGTCCGGCGAGCTGTCCTCAGGGCCGTGGAGTACTGGGGGGGGGCATGGACGGACGTGACTTGTTAACGCACTTTGGTTGAGGTATAATTTACACCCCACAAAATGCCCCCGTTGCAAAGGCAGGGTTGGATGGGCTTCCGCCCGGGCATGGTTATCCCACCATGACCACAGTCCCGTTATAAAACTCTTCTTCCATCGCCCGGGAAGTTCCCAGCCTCAGGCAACCACTGATCTGCGTTCTGTCCCTGTGGGGGTCCCTACCCTAGAGATGGCACAGAAACGAAGTCCTGCAAGAAGTAACCTCGTGTATCTGGTTACCTTTGCTTCATGGGGTGTTCTGAGGTTCACCAACCACGGTGCTTGACCCACCGCCGGGTAGGATTTCACTGAGTGGATGTGTCACATTTTGTTTACCCTTTCACCTGCAGATTTGGGTGTTTCCTGCTTTGGGCTATTCTCAACAGTGCTACTACAAACATGTGTCTACACGTCTGTGTGTGAATGTTTATTTTCATTTCTCTTGAGTAAATACCTAGGAATAGAATTGCTGGGTCATACGAAACTATGTTGACCTTTTGAAGAAACTGCCAAATTGTTTTCCAAAATAGCTGCACACTTTACGTCACCACCAGCAATGCATGTGGCCTCGTTTCTCTGCGTCCTCGCCTGCATGGCCGCGGCAGCGCCCCCCACCACCTCTTAGGGACAGATCCCTAAGTTCTCTGGACGCGTCCCCACATAAGGGAGGGGGTTTTTATTAAGTCAGTGGCAACACTGAAATGCAAGGGAGGCTCACGCTGAGACCCAGGGGTGCAGCTCCTGAAACCTGGAGGGGCTGGGAGCTGTGGCCGACACCCCGGCTGGCAGCAGGCAGCTGAGCTGAGCAGCAGCTCTTTCCTTGGACCGGGCTGTGCTCTGCTGCCCCCACGATCGACGCGGCTCCCTGCTGCCTCTCCACCACTGGGGTCCGTGCAACTGTCATTTGGCCGGCTGTTTTCCTGACCATTCAGTAGGAATAAAACATTTCTTACACTTGAATGTCTTTCAAAATTGTGAAGCAAACAGTCCTAAAGAGCCATTATTTGGAAAAAAACAAAAAAAGGGAATAACAATTCCCTCTAAGAGCGAAGGCCGTCTCTGCTTCGCCCACCTGCCCCAGCTCACTTACGTAGGTCTCCGTGACACCAGCAGGCACCTGACCTGGTGACGCCTGCATGCAAGCCTTGATTATTTTATTTTTCCAACAGACATGTACTAAGTTTACGAAAATCCAGTGTCTGGCACAACAAACACACACGGCGGCTCATAAAGTGCAGCCAAATTCCATCGTACGGCTGAACTGTCCATTCTGCTATTGTCCCTGACCCACCATGAGGCCCAAGACAGCTTCAGCTAGTGCCAGCCTGGAAGATATTCCACCCCAACACTCTGCTCTTCACCATGTTTATTTACGACACGGGTTTTAACAATTTGCTTCAGCCAAAGGTAGTTTAAAAGTCATACAGGAAAGTCTTGTTCCAAATGACTGGTGCTTCATTCTCAGGCCACATACTCATTTCCATGACAACAGTAGGCTCCAAACCACTCAAAGAGGGCATGAGGGGCCGGTGGCTCAGGCGGTTGGAGCTCCGTGCTCCTGACTCCGAAGGCTGCTGATTCGATTCCCACATGGGCCAGTGGGCTCTCAACCACAGGTTGCCAGTTCAATTCCTCGACTCCCGCAAGGGATGGTGGGCTGTGCCCCCTGCAACTAGTAACGGCAACTGGACCTGGAGCTGAGCTGCGCCCTCCACAACTAAGACTGAAAGGACAACAACTTGACTTGGAAAAAGTCCTGGAAGGACACACTGTTCCCCAATAAAGTCCTGTTAAAAAAAAAAAAAAGAAAAAAAAGGGCACATGGGCCAGACACAGTAAACCCAGGCCGCATCAGCCTCAGCTCCCGTCTCTGCCTTCTACGCCAGCTCTGCACGTCCCGGGGCCAGGTGTGACAGGAAATGCCCGCAGGGAAAGGTGCTGTTCCAAGCTGCTGAGAGAACGCTTTCCCTGACTTCCACGGCCTCTCTGCCTGCCTGACACTGCTATGTCATGTGACGTCCACAATGTGCCAAAGGCAGGGATTCCCCGGCTGAGGAAGACCACGTGTGAGTCCCTATGTTTAAGGACACAGCGGGAGAGAAATGATAAGACAGCAAGAGGTGGGCTACCTTATAGCCTACCTCAAAGAGGGGGCCTCAAAGAGCCCCCTCCCTCTGACACCCTGTAGGGCACAGCACCACCCAGGTATCGGTTCACAAGCCCTCAGTTCTTACAAGAGGTGACGACAGAGGGGTGTCTAAGTGCTTTTTGCTTCAACTGACACAGACTTGTTCTTAACATAATCTCACACCATTATCACATTCGACAAAATGAACACTAGTTCCTTACCTCGCCCATATGTAAGTGTTTCTGATTACCCCAAAACAATGTCTACAGTTGATTTTATTCAAATCAGGATTCACACACTGCATTTGGCTGTTTTTCTTACGTCTCCCTTCTCTTTCTCTCTCTCTCTCTTTCTCTCCTACAGATGCACTAACCTTAATCAAAAATATGTCAAACGAGCAGGCAAGCAGGATTTTTAAAGAAGGAGCCTTTCAGCCAGCTGAGGGACCCGAGGGCACTGCATGGGGCCCTTCTTAACACATACGCAGCCTGTCTCGTGGAAGCTCCGGGAGAACTTTGCTTAAGGTCAGTGGCTATCAATCTCCTTTGTAGCTCAGAGATGCGTAAATTATTACGTGACTCTGCCCAGAGGTTCAGGCTCCTTTTCGGGGACTCCCAGGTATTCCAAGAGGTAAAAATATGAAGGAACATGCCCAAAAAGCAGACCGAGATGTAAGCCCCAGGGACCCTGCCTGTGTCACCAGTGGTTTGGGTTATATACTAATTCAGCCAGGAGTTGCTCATACTTTCTTCCAAAATCCAAATGTAAAGTAGAATGCGGTAAGGCTTGTAAAGAAAAAGAGACACAATAATTGTTCTGCAAGTTCGGAGAATTAAAAGACCTTAGTGCAACCCATGTGAAAGCCAGGGCCCCATAGAACCAGGCTGCACAGGGAGCCACACAAAATACCACACACTCACGAATGCCAATCTTTAGTTGTGCTTCTCAGAAAAGCTTTCAGGGTACCTAGTCCATAACCCATACCGACATTTTTTAATGTACTTTTTACTTTGGAATAGTTTTACAGCTACAGAGAAGTTGAAGCGATTTCTTTGAACGCCTTTCCTCGCCTCCCGAGTCCCTTCGTCCTTTGGGACCTGTCACTCCGTAACTCCCCACACCAGCCACCCCCCACAAAAACACTCTTCTAGCACCTCTTGTTCAACATTCAAATCAGACAGATTGCCTCCCGGCCTCTTTTGTAGTTTGCTCTGCACCCATTTCACCCCCAGACTGTGCTGAAACTGGCTCTCTTCCTCTCCGTTTCCTTCCTGCTCCCACCCATGGCCGGACTATCCCACATCATGAAATGGGAACCAGGGGGAGGCACATTCTCCTTTGAGGTGGAGGAAGCAGTCCCAGCTCCGTGGGAGGGACAAGAGGCAGGCTGGTGACCCCTCACGTCTTCACTGACTGCGCCCAGGCCAAATGGCTCAGGCGGCTGCCGTGCTGTCACTGTCCCAGGGCCAGTGGGGGAACTTGTGCGGTCAAGTCAGATTCTGCAGGGGACACTTCCCAGGCGTCGAGGATGTCTGCATGGTTGGTGTCACCTCTGCTGAGATGCTGCCCAAAATATCCTGCTCACAGCTCTGCTTCCCAATCCGATTGCCGAGGCAGAGTTCTGACAGGCGGCAAGTGGGAGTGCACGAAGCATGAGTCACATCCCTTCAATAAGGCAGCTGTGGCCGCACTCCGCCATCTGCAGTGGGCACTGGCCTCCCAAACGCAGACAGAAGCCCAAGCAAGCTGCCCTTGAGCCACAACGCTCCCGGTGCCTGGGGCCCGCGCAAGCTTTTTATTTATCCACGGATCTCCACCACAGCTTGTATTAGACATGGGTTTTCTATAAGACAGCACATGGATCTGAAAGACATTTCTGCTGAATTCTATACAAGGCAATCAGCTCCTCACTCGTCTTCCTCTTTCTACCCTCAGCCTCCTTTAGACCTCTCTCCACACAGGAGGCAGGGCGATGCCCCTAAGACTTAAAAGTCACAGATTACCTGTCCACCATCTGCCACGGCTCCCATTTTGTCAGCATGAAAATCTAAGCCCACAAGACACTGAGTGGCCAGGTTGCCCGTGCACCCCGTCCTAACACACGTTTCTTGCCACTTCCTGCCACCAGCGTCCTCGTACCTCACGCTGCTTCCCCAGCCTGGACTCTTCCCCCAGAAACCCAAATGGGTCACATTGTCACCTGTGTCGTGTCAGCACTCAGACGTCACCGCCTGCAGTCAGACCTTCCCTGACCACCCGATGTACAAATGCTTATCCGCCTGAGACTTATTTTTCTCCAAAACCCTATCACACGTGGCACAGCGTCCGTCTTACTTGAGGATGTTGTTTGGTGCCCGTCTCCTCTAGACCATAAGCCCTGCAGGGCTGGGGCTGGGCCTGGGCGGCTGACGGCTGCATCCCCTGGTAGATGTACGAAAGGTACATTAACACAAGCATCACCTCTAGGTAGTTAAATATCATTCAGGACAAGTTATATCCGCAAGGTAAGCACCAATCAGTGAGCACTTCCCGCTGACAGAGCCCGAGGTCACAGAGCAGCAGGCCCGGCCTGGTGACCTGGTGACCTGCCAACCCCCCACTCTGCGGCACGTCCCGAGCCCAGGCCTTCACCGTCCTCTCTGGTTTAGGGTTGCTCTGGGCTCCCGGACACCTGTCTGGACTGGTGACAAGTGTGGCCTCAGCGGACAGGAAACGGCCGGGCTGGCCCAGGTCTGCCCCTCTAGTCCCATCAACTCATGGGCTCAGGCACCGTGAGGCCTGGCACCGACTCCTGGGAACCGTGAGGCCCGGCCCCGGCCCCCGGGAACCACAGGCCCGGTCCTGACCCACAGGGACCCCACCGGCCTTCCAGCCTCCGGCCACTCACATTCCCGCCTGGACTCCGCCTCCCCTTCAACCACCTTCAAACTCGGGCAAGGACGTAATGTTGTGCGGGAGGAGGTCACAGGGAGGGTGACCCGGAAGCTGGCTCCTCACCCTCCCGGGCTTTCAGTGTCCCCGTGGGAGCTGTTTTCAAGGACATGGCCTGACTGAGCCCGCGGAGGCCTCTCCGAAAACAGTAAGATCCTGGCAGGCGGGCGGGCGGGCGGCGACAAGCCCTGGATGGAAGGTCCCCTGCCTGTTAACCTGCCTCTTCCTTCCATCTGCCCGCGCTCGCCCAGTGCCAGCCGGTTCACACGTCACCCTGGAAGCTCTGAGCTGGGGAAGGAACAACATACATTTAGGTGACAAACTTTGTTTTCTTTAAAAAGTATAAACAAAGGAACTAAATAATTGAATGTTTCAAGATTGCAACTGGAAAGGAAGTTCATTGTGGAAGAAATCTAAGAACAGGGAAGTCAAAGTAATGTACAGGGCTCTATCTCCATGAACTAACCCTCTTGACTACCTTAATTTTCTTTTTTTTAATTCTGGTTTTTGAACATCAGTTTCCAACATGCTTAAAATGCAGTAAGAGGGTTATGGATTAAGGAAATTCCACTTAATAAGGACAACTCTGAAAGAAGGTTAAGAAAAGCACAGTGAAAAAATAAGAGCATGGGGTGGGGCTCTCCCCATTAGCAAGTGTTAATGAGAATCTGTCAAATGGACATGAGCCAGTGACAGATACAGCCCAAATTCCTTGAATTCGCATTTGTGGTAAACAGCAAGAATTCAGGTGGGTTCCTTACGTCTGTGCAATGCTCACACTTGAGACATGGACAACAGAAGCTTTCAATAATAATAAAACAATCAAAAAATTTATCAAAAATACTTAAATTATCAACTTCCATTATATTATTATACATAATAATGACCACAAGTAATTTTCTTAGTAGAACAATTTATTAGTGGATATGCAATAAAATACCTCCCCAAATACCTTTCCAGAAATGACAAGGCAGAAAGTTAACTTTTTCTTTGGGTTCTTGGGGAGTTTTTTATAATGTAAACATGAAGTATTTGTAGAAATAACAAAAGGTAACAAATGGACCTGTAAAATATTTTTAAAAATCTGATTTCAAATAAGTACGAGACTTAGAAATATAAATGTGTTATCTAAGGAATGATTTAAGTATCCAAATAGAAATCCAAAAGTATTTCCATAACTTCACCTATAAAAACACAAATTCACTAAGTATTTCAAATCTAGAAAAAATGACTTGAAGAAATACAATAATTATCATGAAAGGTGAGGATTAACAGACCGAACTTGAAGAGAAAGTGGGACAATGGAGACAGGCCATCAGCACAAAGCTCCTCTCCAGGTGACATAATTACTCAGACAAGTGGGTGTGGAAAAGGGACAAGGTACAAGCATGATCTCTAAGTAATTAGATATCCTGCAGGACAAGTTACATCTTCAACGTAAGCACGAATCCGTGAGCATGTGCCGCTGACAGACACTGAGAGGTTTTACAATCTCCTAGAGGAACTGAGTGCACAGTGATCAGCAAGTAAGACACACAAACACAGACTTGGAGCTCCGCGGTTAAATGTGTGAATTATGAGTGACTGGAATTCATAATCGTATTAAATGAGGAACACAGCTTCCAAACTGTCTGCTGTAATGCACACTTGTTTGGAATCAAGCACATCTACATGAGTTTTCAAACCCAACCGTGTTACAACGCAGTCACATGCTTCTACAACCACATACACAATAACAACAGTTAACTATATTTTGGGTATCCTTCACATTCGTTTAAAGTTTTGATTAGTTGTTACCTTATAGATGTCCATTCACTAGCAAGATTTCATGCATTTTACAAGTCTAAAGCACATTATTGTAATAAAAAACATTAATGAGCGATAAAAATGTTTAATTATCATAGATTCCTATAAACATTGGGATTAACTTTTAAAGTTCAGCAGAATAGTAGGTGCTTAACAGGAACACTGAAGGGATCTGTACAACAATTTAAATTTAAAAGAATTACTTAATGTCTGGGAATAATTTCCTTGAGTTTAGAAAGTAGTAAATCTTGGTTTACTACCATCTGAAATCTCGGTTATCACCATCTTCAATTCAGACTTTATTAAAGTAAACAGGGAAACACAAACCTTATGTGATGAACAAAGAAGAGACCATGGTCTTTACAGCGCCGTGACTAATTTATTATCTGGGCAAAGGAACAGCTAGAAATCGAGCTGCATAGAATAACTTGAGATTTTTTTGGAGGCAGCAAGTGCGTTTAAACCTTATAAACCCATACTAACAGAAGGCACTTTAAAGGCTTTTTGGGGTGCTTTGCAACTAACGTTTTCCACGCCAATGGCAAACTCTGTAAACAACTGTGCCAAGATGGCTCTAATACCATGAAGCTCCCTATTTCTTTGAAAAGGCGGTATTGAATATATAAAAATGCAGTAAATTAAGATGTTAATATATTAAACAATTAATTTATAAACATTTAAAATTAATATAGATATCTTACAAAACAGCTCTGTGATAATAAAAATTATTTTTGCAAACAATAAACACGACTTAAACATAGTACAAAAATGTCTCTTAATTAGCTTGTTAGCTGGGAAAAGGGCAGGGAAGAAAGTCTAGACCTGAAATCTAATAGTTTTGTAACATAAAATATTCCTAATTAAACTTTACATATAGATATTTTTAACACTGAAATATAAAAATTGAAATTTTCAAAAATTCCTTATTTTAAGGCCATTGAAACAAGTTTCACATTGTTAAAGCTTTGAGACGTGTTATTTAGAGTCCAAGGATGTTTGGGTTAACTCATCACATCCATTTTGCTTATGGCTTTTTCACTGAACAATACATTCTGTTGTGTTTTCTCCTTGAATTCACTACGAAAAAGCCAGCACTCTGTGCCACATGTCACACGTTGAGGATTCCCTCGTGGGTGCTGACCTGCTGCAGATGTGGTCTCACTCCCAGGGGCGTGGGCTACGGTTGCTATGACAGTGTTGTTGCCAAGATAATTCCAAGGACCACAAGCAAAATAATCACACAAATAATAACGAACATCATTTTCTGCAAGATAAAGAAAAACTCTAATTAACTGCAAGCTGTCAAAGGGAAGAAGTCACCAGTGTGCTTTTCCAACAAAATTCTCCTGGAGTGTGAGTTTAAAATACAAGTCCGCTAGCAAGCTAGAACCCCAGCGGTCACAAAAAAGGGAGGGATGGGGAGGGGAAGTTCTGAAGGCAAAACAGAGTCACAGACACGTGTACATTAAACGAAAACGTTACTAAGACAACGCTGAGATGCTCCTGGGGGGAAAAGACAAGTCCGGCTGGTACCAGGTGGTCTCCGCACGAACACCGTCTCTGGGTCACAATAAAATTCCAAACTGCTATTTCTCAGAGGCAACGTGTATCGTTTTAAAACTTTAAATGAGTTTATTTCTCATTTGCTCTTATCTACACATTGTTTTACACTGGGCTATGACGTACGTGTGTCAGAAGGCATCAAGCCATGGGCTAGCTTCCGTCATGCCCATGGCCCAGAGCAGGGCGACAAGCATTTTACCTAATTAACAAGCATCCTCGCACCACTGAAAACTAAACAACCTTTGGCTTAAGAACCTCGTGTCGTCCAGGAAGCTCATCTGTGGGAGGAGGGAAGGGTGTCACACAATGAAAGGTACGCCACGCTGTCAGACTTCAGTTCTCTTTGTAAAAAGCAGAGACTCATCATTTTAAATTAGTCACCAAAGTCTGCCACACTTCCATCTAAGACATCAGAGCAGCGGAAACTGGACGGCTGTGAATTAACGTGACATGCCAAGAGCTCGATTAACTGGGGGTTAGGAAGACAGCATGGCCAGGCCCCTCAGCAAACTTGCCAGTCACTTACTTGGACCCAAGGAGCCCTGCCTTTGGGTGTCACCTCTCTCTCAAGTTCCACGTGACTTGTCAGGGTTACATGTGTCCCAACCTTGCCAGTGGCCTCTTCACACGCTTCCCAGCACCTTCCTAGGACAGCTTTCCCACTGGCCTGTCCTACTTCCTTCCCACCCACCCCCGCCCTTCAGCTGCTCCCAGAAAGCTACACGGACGAGTGCTCCGACGCTCAGTGCCCCATGGAGTGTGCCAACGTCAGGGTACTTGGCACGTGTGTGCCTCCCCCATATCTGGCTTCCGTGCACCCTAAATGCTGTACACTTAACAACCATCTTGCCCAAACTCCTGCTAACGGCTCTGGCCCCCTGCTAGAGCACCCTGGGAGTCACTCCTGTTTCCATTCAGCTCCCGGCTCTCCCACCTACAATACAGAAGTCATGGGCAAGGAGCTTCCTCACCCTGACTGCCCACAGGAAGCCGGGTGTCCTAGCCATGCTGAAGGTCATGGGGTCGCCTCCCAAAGAGCCTGGGTGCAGCCCGGCCTATAGGAAGGCTCTGCTGAACTATTTGCTAAAAGAATAAATTTTCAAAAGTAAAATTAAAGACACGAACCACGGCATTTGTACAAATAATTGTTGGTGTGCCTCCGCTGTGTTTTTTCATTAATGAGGATTGTTTTGTGCATCGTATTTAAGCAGCCAGGCCTGGGGCCCAGAAAGAGCCCACTGCTCTCTTGACAGGCACCTGAGAGGAGCCTGCATTAACTACCAACAACAGCACCCGTGAAAAAGCAGCTCATCTCACTGAGGCCAAGCTAAAGATTGATTTTATCTTTAGTGTAACCACATTCAACTAACCATGTTATGGCCACTAAGAAAAGTTAAGAACCTTCATATTTTAGAAAGAATTATGAAAATGTCTTTAAAATACAATTCTATTAGTAAAGAAAACTCACATATACTGTTCTTTTCGGCAAGACTAATAAGAAAGCACTAGGAAAGATGCATAAATTTCCTGCCAATACAAGTGGAGTGCTGCGAGTTCCTTCTGCCTTCCAAAGAATGGACCGATACCAAACTCAACATCCCAGGGCTTGTTACTGAAACAATTTCAAGAGCAATTTTGTGGCTTTATGAATGTTAGAACATTAGCTGCTCATCGATTAATTGAGAGCGCTGAGTGTCACAGGTGCTCAGATTAAGAAGTACCTCTTCTAGACTGAAAAGCAGCAGTGAACCTCGACCACACAAGTGGTCCTTTCCACCGTATCTTTTTTCCCCATAAAGTGCCAAGTGTCTGTCAAGGCACAAGTCACCTTCATAATAAAAGATTGAATTCATCAAGGACGACTCGTCACAGTCGCGACATCCCGGGACGTTTCACAGTTTTAATCACAATGATTAGGCCAAACAAACATTTTAGGAAAAATAATTGGTATGTCCAAATTTACCAGAACATTCTAACTAAAGGGTTAATATAAGAAGGATGACTCCAAATGCATAAGAAAGCCAGAGGAAAAACACAAAATCTACGGAGGTTTGGAGAACAGTGATACTCAAATAGTGAACAAAAATAAAGATAGTTTAATAATTGAATACCTTTTATATTCAGAATTGTTTAAAATTAACAGGCATGCTAACTCAATAGTTTTCATTTTAATAAGGGAATATTTTTAAACAATGAAGTCAGGAGAAAGTTTAATTTCACTGACTTTTTCATCGCTTTAGTTCCATTCCTTCTAATTCCACTATAAAACGATGAGTAAATATATATTTCACAAAGCAACCTTCAGTTGTTGCAATTCTTCTAAAAGTTAAAATTTAAGAGATAAATTGAAATATTAAATGTTCGTTTTTAACTGCAAGTTAATCTTCAGTGCTCTGGTTAGTACACTTAATGAAGAGCCGCCAGCAGGAGAGACACGGGCTTCCTAGATGGAGAAGCAGAGGCCAGCTCGGTGCTGAGTGCCATACTCACATGCCAGTACTGGGTGAACCTAGAAGCTTTTCAGCTGATGGGAACAAGTCCTTGGTTTAAAAACGAAGACCACCCAGCCTGGGTGTTCTCAGCGCATATCCGGCTGGAGACCAGAACCCGCGAGCAGGGCAACTCACTGCTCCGTGCCAACGCCTGCACCACTCCCAGCAAGCTTTGCTACTTTCAGGCATATTAGAATTGGGCAGCACTACTATTAGCTAATTGAGAGTGTTAATAAGTAGATCAGTTGATTAGTTACTTACTGCCGCGCCGGCAGACAGGCACACACACTGACGTTATCCGCGTCGTCATTTGCCAACTGATAAACCAATAATTAGAGCAATTACAGCAACCAGAAACACCGACACAGCAACAATTATCCACTTTTTCTGTCAAAGAAAAGCAAGCGGATCATATCATGGTTAATTTCATATCACTACATTGGGAGACATCATTCATTGAAAATAAACGATTCTTCAGAATTCATTTTAAAGTCTAAGTTACAGGACATCTGATTAGTTCTGTCTGACAATTTTTAGTTCTCAAAAAGTGATTTTTATTTTAAGATCAGACTATTTGGAGATGAAGTGTTATGGAACTCATAGAATATCCGATTTCATCAGTGTGAGAGCTGCGTGGTCACATTATTTTGATAAATTTCGGATGGACTGAGACATACACCTTTTTCATGTCTGTAGAGCTTTGTAACAGCCTGGTCAAGTAAGAAGGTGGTCATCTCTTAATAAAGCCCCTCCGCTCCTTTGTTTCTTTGTTTGTTGTCGGCAGTGAACGCCCTCACTCCTCCTGCCATCGCCTATAAGTCACTCCAGGAATGCCACCTGGCTCTCAAGCCACACACAGCTGCCCTGGCAATAAAAACACGACACCAGGAGAGGGGCCAGCCAGCAGCCAAGCACCTGAGAAGCAGAGTGACACGCTAAGCTGCATGGTCTCAGATGCCAGGCATTTGACAGGAAAGGTAGGGATCATTTATGAAATAGGCATCGCATTTCTGAGCAGCTGACAGTCTTGGTGATAAAGAGACCCTAGCATCTTCCACAGCGAGGCTTCCTCAGCAGGTTAAGAAGGAAGAGGTATCCTCCACCATCTTTTCTCATTCCAGGAAAACCAATGAACTCTTCATTGACATTTTCGTTGGACTGGCAGGCTGTGTAGGTCATGATTTCTCAAGTGAAGGTCCAGCCTGTGCCTGGAACTAGGCTAAACAAGCACTTACCCTGTGAACCTCGTTACCTCATTACCACGTGATGATGACACAGAATGATGTGAGAAACCATGCCTTTCATTTCATAGACGATTCACACAGCAGATGAGCCCACGACCAAGCAGAGTGAGGTGCTCTGCAGGCCGCCAGTGGAGCGCAGAATGTGCGTGGACAGTCACGACGGGTGAATCTACACACAGTTTGACTCCTCGTTTTCCCCAAACATTTAGAGACTCTCCTTTCACGGCCTCGTGGGCGTGGCATGGAACCCTGCGTTCCCTAGCGCTGAGCCCTCGGCCTGTAAGAAAGGCCTGCACATCCAAACAGCCATCTTCCGGGGGCAGGAGGGTGAAGCTCGGAGAGCAGTAGTTTGGGCTTCGTGTCCAAGGCAGAAGCCGCAGAGTGATGGGCAGGGACAGCAGCCACAGCTCGATGATTCCCCAGGCCCCAGAGCAGAACTTAATTTTCTAATTCATTGTTTTCCTAGAAGAGCTTTCACTCACATGCACGACACACTTAAGATTCAGATAGAGATATTAAAACCCATTGACAACGCTTAAATGTGGGTGTTACATAAAACCTTAGGTCCAGTCTTAAATAATTCTCCTTTCCTCTGAGACAAAGGATTAGCAAATAACCTAACTAGAGAATACAGTGTTCATTGCGTAAAATGTGTAATCAATGGATTTTAAGAGAATTTCCAATCCCATTAGTTTTTTTATCTCCCTCCAAATAATGACCCAACAAACAGCGAACTCTAGAATTTGAACCACTTACCCTCGAAAAGGAAAATGGCCTGACCTTTGGTTGTACAGGGTTATAACTACTTAGGACACAGACAGACTCATGGTCAACTTACCTAACAAGCTTCAAATTTCTCAGCAAAAGGAATATTTCAGTTTTAAAATGAAACAGTAAGAAATTTTTATCTCTTGGAATACCTTTCAAGTTGGTTAACATCAATGTAGGACAACTTGAAACCAAACAGAAAAACGCACGTTATTTCATGAAAACTCAACTCACCCTTCTCGCTTTGCTCTGATACTTAATAGCTTTCTTCGTTTCTTCCTTAGCATGTTCGACGTAGTCTGCGGCGTTCATAACGTTTTTTTCTATGTTGTTGATCATTTCACCCTTAAAACAAAAGTTTCAAACTGAGGAGACATTTTCAAATGACTGTTAAGGCAGCCATGTGGCATCAGGAAAGTTTTTCCCATGAACATAACGTGTACGTAATGGATACCGAGCTGTTCACATTTACAAAAAGACACCATTACAAATGCTCTAATACAAAGTATTCATAATTTAATTTATATTGTAAAAAGAATGAAAGGGATGGACAAGACTGATGAAGGCATATGGAGGAGACTGTGAGATGTGCTTTCATGCGTGAACTCCTTAAAGACGAGCACAGGGGAGGGGAGGCAGCTCCAGCAGTGAAGCCAGTGCTTTATTACACGCACAGACATACAATGCACAAGAATGGCATCTGTTCTAACGGGTGCTAAATTGGTGCGATTTCTTTAAAATAGCAGTAAACTAAGAGTAGCTTATGTTTGACACTAAGTTGACTAAATTAATGAGCAAAAATGTAAAGTGAGGTGACCAGTGAAATGTCGGGGAGAAAGCGTATTACCTGGTTTGTGTCCCCCCGCAGACATAGCCTGCAGCAGTGACAGTGAAGCAGGGAAGAAGGACGCATGATTAACTCCCTCGCTCACAGGGTCCCTCACTAGTAAGTTTCAACGATACACAGACGTGGATCAGATGAAGCACATAGTGCAATACTAACAGACTTCTAGGAGGGCAGTGAAACAAGGCTGAGAACGCAGCAGGTTTTCTAACGGAGCTTAAGGCGATACATTTGGTCTAAAGTAATTATCGTTGAACTCTAAAATACTGTAAAATCTTCAGTAATTACAAAAACAATGTAGTGTTCTTATGGTTTCACTGGTTTTCTTTGGAATACTTCCTGAAAAGCAGCAGCTGGTAGACCAGACTCCCAACTCTCCATTTCCTGTATCGTGAATGGCAGTGGGTTCCCCCCCAAACCCCCGCTCCCCATCTAAACGCCACTAACAAATGCATAGGACCTAACAAATGCATAGGACCTAACAAATGCATAGGACCTGTTTTTCCCACATTTTTATGATAAAGTTCCTCAAAATAAACTGCTCTTCGAAAGCTCGGTGAGGCTGGGGGGAATGAATTCTGTCCATGGTGTCCTGTCCTTCGTACACAACCCAGGCAACCCGGGAAAATGAGCCTGTCAGACCTGAGCCTTCAGAGGGCTGGTCCTGCCAAAACACACCCGACGCCAGTCCCCACAGGCGTGAGGACGTGACACACCTGCGATGGCCCCGTGTGAACGCGCCCAGTTCACCGGGGTCAGCTGAGTTCTCAGCGTCCCGTGAGCGAGGCTGTGACCAATGGGGGACCTTACTCAGCATCGTGAGTAAGTGACGGGGACACACCTGACAGGCACACACCGGCCTGGGTTTTACCCCAAATTTTATATAGTTTTTAAAAACTAACTTCTTCAGTCCTCTCCTGGGGGGCCCCTCACATCCCCTTCACTCCCTGGCTGTGTTACTGGACAAACTGAGGACACCATGTAATCAGTACACGCTTGTACTTATGCTGGGGACTGTATCCCCTTTGGGGCCTATTCTTTTAAACATTTCTTCCAACTATTACTATAATACATGCCCCTTGTAGAAAACTTGAAAATATATATATATTTTAGATAAGAAAATTTGAATTTCCATAGTCCCACTGTCATTACTCTGGTATATTTCCCTCCTTTTGTGAATACTGTTTTATGTAGCCAAGTTCATGCCATATGTATATACACACATACACACGAGTTATATACTTATATTTATACATATATCTATGTGCACATAAGGTTTTATATCTCCCTCTTGTCTTAAAATTGCAGCACAACATTTGTATATTTCATTAGAAATCCTCCATGAACAACAGTTTATGCTGCCCCGGGTTGCCTAACAGGCTGTCCTATGGACACACCGTAATTTAATTCACTAAACCCGTCCTTTACTGTTGAAAATTTAAGCTGTTGCCAGCATTTCAATCTTACGTTACGATAACAACCAACTTTTGAACTGGGAGACTGGGTCCAACATAATGGCTTCCCCAGGGATACTGGGCTCAATCACAGAACTTGACGTATGCCTGTTCTTCGCAGTTAGTCACCTGAGTCTCAACAAACATGGCCATGTCCATAAACATTTCATGCAGCTCTCGGATGCTGGTCTCCAGTTTTATGATGTCTTTGTGACGTGACTCAATTTCATTGAGAGCTTGTCTAGTAATTTGTGAATCGGATATAATCTTTGAAAAACAAAAACAAAAGAGAAATCCTGATGAACTCACGATTGCTCTTGGAGCCTAAGAAAAACTCTACGTGCATATATACGCAGCCACCGTGGGCCGGCGGGGCACTCACATCTGAAGTGAAAATGGACGGGTTCCCACTTTCCAGCATGGCTTCTAGCTCATCATCAGTCGTAGTTTTTCCAGCTGAAAGGTTAACAAAAACTCCATTCAGAATGTGGCTGTATTTTTTTCGTTACTTATTTATTTTTAATTTTGTTGGGGAACAGTGTGTTCCTGCAGGGCCCATCTCCAAGCCGTCCTTCAATCTAGTTGTGGAGGCGCAGCTCCCTGGCCCGCGTGGGAATCGAACCGCCAACCCTGTTGTCGAGAGCTCGCGCTCTAACCAACTGAGCCATCTGGCCTCTCCTCAGAAGACGGCAATATTTAAAAATGACTTTCAACCATAAGTCAGCAACTAAAATCTAATTAAGCTAACATTTTAAAATGTTTTTCTAACCTTTCGAATGTATTTTCTTAGGCAAGTGTTAACGATGAGAAAAACTAACATAAGACTGAGAAGGAGGAACAACTGAAAAACACTCGTGAAAAACCTTATAACTGGATTGAATAATAAAATCTGATTCTACTATGAATGAGAAGTAACTATAAAAAGGAAATCGATACAATGCTTTTGGTATATCAGTTTTCCGAAAAGTTTAACTCTGGCTTATGGAAAAAGGGGATGAGCTGAGTTCAGCATATGTTAAATGGGCATAAATAAAGATGGCCTCATTGAAATCAGATCTTTAATACTCTATGTTTTGTTTGTTAATATTTTTCCTCAGGTGTATTAATGCTCTCTATGAAACATATTAACAGGTTTTTGGAAAAACTGAATGGATAATACTATGTTTTACAATTTGTGCCACAAAAGACAAAATTAAATAAACGCCATAATAATTAAAATATTTAATGTTAATGTTCATAGCAGCATTATCCATAATCGCCAAAAAAAGGGAAACAACCCAGAGGCCCATCACCTGATGATGGACCCAGATGTGGCCCAGCCACACACTGGAACGCCAGTCAGCCCCAGAAAGGGGCGGGCCACCACGGAGCTACAGCAAGGCGGGGCCTCCAACAGGCTGTCAGGGGAAAGGGCCAGCCACAAAACACCGTACGTGGTATAATTCCGTCTATATGAAATGTCCAAAATGGGCAGGTTTACAGTGAAACGTAGGTTGGTGGTTATCTAGGGCTTGGGCCGGGGAAGTAGGGAGTGACTGATAATGGGTAAAGAAGGGATTTCTTTTCGAAGTGATGAAAATGTTCTAAAATTGATTGTGCTAACAGACTAAACACCCCTAAACTGTGCACGATGATCCACGTGGTACGTTACCTGTCTCCCTGAAAATAAGACCTCACCGGACCATCAGCTCTAAGGCATCTTCTGGAGCCAAATTATATTCTATTATATAAGACCGGGTCTTATATTACATTCTATTATATAAAACCTGGTCTTATATAAGACCTGGTCTTATTTTAATACAATTTTTTAATTATTTAATATAATTTTTAAATTATTTTTTAATATTAATTTTTGCTCCAAAAGACACAGTAGAGCTGATGGTCTGGCGAGGTCTTATTTTGGGGGAAACACAGTAGTTACATCCCCACAAAGTTGTGAGCAAGTCACTGAGTGGGGTTCACGTTCATAGCTGTTCCCATGCTCCCCAAGCCTGCAGATGCTGCCCCCGCAGTGGGTTCGTGTCACAGCTGAGGGACCCGATTTTGATAATGGGGAGTAAGCAGACTGCCTTCCACCCAGAGGCAGACGCGAGCTCCATCTGCAGCACTGACTGCTCCTCAGACGGCCCCGAAAGACAGAAGCAAAAGGGTCCTTGGTATCTGCTCACCAGAACCATGAAACACAGAGAACCATCTCCTAAGGTGGGGCCACAAGGCTTGGGAGACACAGGAACATACTTGAAGAAACAATGACACAGTTTTCCAGATCGGATTAACACTCTAAAAGTAACGGTAATTAGGAAGCAATTTAAAGTCCACTCACCCAGAATTTTCTAAAAGGTGTAAAGAAACAATAGGTTCGGTTGATTCAATGAACAGGAAGCTATGAAAGGGCTTCAAGTTTTACAATATTGGCAAAAACAGAGATGTACTTGTTTTGAGTTACAGTACTTTGATGTCAGACCTTGAGACAAAAAAATGTTTTTTAAGAAAAACGGTATTTTCATTTACTCACTTATTTCTAACTGACGCTGTATACGTCCTTTGCTTCGCTCCCGAAATAGAGTCTGTGCTTCATTATATTCTGTCATAACTTCCACAAACTTTCGAGATAGTACTGAATGCTGTTAACGTGGAAAAAAATTAATGCATAATGCTCATTTCTTCTATTGAAAGCAAATATATAAAAACATCACATTATGGAAATTCAAACTATTATGCTACCCCTTCAAATGGAAGATAAGAATAATAGCACCTTACTCTGAAACAGAATCTCTGCTAAGAGCTGTACCTGCATTATCCTATTTGATTCGACAATAACCCTACCTACTGTCATTATCCCCCATTTTACAGGCGTGACAGCCCTGATCAGGGAGGTCACAGCCCACGGGGTCAGGCATGGTGACCACGCAGGCTGTCCCCAGAGCCTGCGCCTAATCTCCATTTGTCAAGCGCAGTTATGTAGTCTGAATTCCACAGTGCTGCACGTCAACACTACAGTGATCCAAATAATTCTCTGCTTTTCAGAACAGAATTCTGTTGATGGGCTGAAAAGATGTTTTTCTCCATGTAACAGAGAGAGGTAGTCTATAAGAACAACATTCTTTTTATGCAAAACTGTTGTGAGGATTAATGTGACCGTAAATATGGAATGATGTTGCAGCTGGAAGAGGAAAGTGAAGAGACCTAGTCTTCGACAGTCCAGGTGAAGCTGATAATCAAACCTGGGTTCTTCGTATCCGAACATCCACGGAAGTTCGGTGCCCACCCTCATCCTGATCAAAGCTTTGTTCAATTGCTAGAAACAAACACAGGAGAGTTACCTTTTACACCAAAACAATGGACGTTTTTCAAGCCAAACCTCAACATGCTTTTCCTGCCTATCTTTTCAACTCCTAATCAATGTATGGATCTTAGTAATCATTGTCAATTGTTGATAATATCACAAAATAAAAGCAGATGCTACATACTAACATTTAAAATAAAAAATAAACACCTGAATCTGATTAGCTTGGAGAACTGTCAATCTACAGAAAATAGGACAATGGAACCTGTTAAATGCCATTATAGAAGTGAGATCAGCGAAATCCTGAGGTATGGCAAACCCTAATGGACAAATGTCCTGGTTTCTCCACCAAAAGAAAAACATGCTGTGAGGAGAAAGATGGAAGGAGAATCTGATTTTTAAAAATCTTAAGTGACGTAGCAACCAAGCACAGTGCATGGTCTTTATTTCGAAATCCCTCGTGTTAGAAATACACATTAAAGTATTATATACACTGACGAAGTCATCGATGTCTGGGATTGGCTTCGAGGTCACCGGGTGGGTGGGAGCTGCTGGGAGGCGCGGAGCTGACGGGCAGGGACGGGGCCTGTGGCAGTACTGGCGCCACTTCCAGATAGCTCTGAAATTTCCCATACTGTAAAGTTCTTCTTGACCTGCACAGACTGTCCTGATTGGAATGCTATTTTGCAAAAATTAAACACAATGTGTCTTCCTACAACATCAAGAAAATACAGCCTCCATTTACGTCCCACAGGGAAGCTCTGAGCCTCTCAGAAGCCACTGCTGCTGAAGGGAACGGGAGCCCATAAGCCCAGCTGAACTGTACGTAACGTCCAAAGGGACCTGCCAACTGAGAGGGCAGTTCAAGACCCTGGCAGTGCATGTTAAAGGCTGCTCACCTTCTCCTATCTGCAACGTAGCCAGAAGTGTCATAAAAATACCTCACTACAAGGGGTTAACAATTTGTGAGCAAGCTCCTAATCTTCCTGACTGAATTAGTGCTTCACTCCCAACTAAGGATGACCAACCACAAAACTTACCCCTCACTGCAACCCTGAGAGCCAGTGGTTATAAATTCTAGGATAACTACCTTACACAAAGGCCTACTATCCCAAATAGATACAGATAATTTATTTTAAAGTGCTCACAATCCTAACTTTAAAACTATAAAATAAAAACTTAACAAAGAAAATAACAACTACCATAGTCCCACCATCAGTGACTAAACATAACCAAAACTTTAAACTCACACTTTAACTTGGTGCGAACTTTGTTAGCAGTTTTCTTGATTTCTTTGTTCAGATCTTCAAGTTCTTCTTTTATTTCTTTAAAATAGAAAAAGGCGCCTGAGTTGTAATAGCCAACATTAATAATGTCCAATAAATTGAAATGGAACAGCTTTTGGTCTGTTTCTTAAGAAAAAGTATCGGTTATGCCAATGGTTCGCAAAGGGTGTTTCCTGGACCAGCAGCCTCAACATGGGGGTTGGGGGTGCTTGGGCCCCACCTGGCTCTTCTCCACAGAAACTGCTGGGTGGGCCCCGCAGGCCGACGCAACAAGCTCTCCAGGTGATTCTGCTGATCCCGAAACCTGAGCCTAGCTGGTTTTACCAGGTAATCGATGAAACAGTTCACTGAACCCACCACTAACACCCAGACCTGAAAAAGGAAAGCAGCACTTTAACCATATTCTGGAAAAAGAAAAGTCTCCCGCATGTTTGATTTCCTTTCTGCTCTCCACTACAATCAAAGCAGGTCCCCGGAGGCCTGCTGGTTGGAGGAAGAGCCGAGCACAGGAGTGTGAGAATGAGAAACGGTGCCAAGCCAGCGCCTGAGGGCAGCTGAGGATGTGACGCTGGGCACAGTCGTGAGCCACAGAGCAGCTGAGGGGCCAGGACGACTGAGGACAGCCTGCTAGAGGACCAGAGTCCCACTCTTCAGCTGCCATTCCAAAGCACGACTCACCTCTCTGGGTAAGAAAGCCCCTCTGCTGCCACACAATAGGGTGGGGGACACTCCAGACGGAGACACTGGACTTCCTGCTAATGTGGGCACACAGGGCAGGGCAGAAGCATTAGGGAAATAAAAGACATTCCCATATTTGACCCTAAAAGTGGTATTTCAGATCATTGAGGAAAGAATGGGACCTTGAGAACTTCCCTTTCCAGTGGACTAGGTAATTCTGATCAACACTCTTGCTGAACAATCAGAAAAGCTGGACAAAAATTGTTTTTTTAATCTGCTTAAAGGCATCATAATGCTAGAAAGGCAGGAAGGAAGATCCAGAAGAAGGAAACTGGGATGGGTGAGCCAAGCGAGGCAGCTGAGGGTGTGGGGAGCTGAGGACGGCCGACCCCAGGGCCGTGATGCCCTCACAGGCAGCCATGTTCTGATCTGCTCCTCTCCAAAACTGGACCCCGACTGCCGGCGCCCAGACACCTGTGAGAATGCTAAAACATCACCTCTTAGAAAAGAAAACACTATCCTGGGACTCAAACTAGTATCACCAGTTTTCATATACAAAGCCCAGTACTCAGTCATAAATAACCAGGCAAACAAAGAATGAATAAAACCCAAGAAACACAACAGACGACATAACCAGATCCAGAAGAGCACCAGTTAACACAGTTATCTCACACAGACTATAAAACAACGTTCAAAGGGGTAAAGTACAAGGTTAAGAATTTTGATGGAAAACAGGACAATATAAAAAGGAACCAAATGAAATTCTAGGACTGAAAAATATTCTAACTAAAAATAACTCAATGGGTGAAGAGAGATTCCGACCAGAAAGACACTAGCTGAGGAGAGGGCCAAAGATAAATCAGAAAGGAGCTTTTGCAACAAAATATAACGAGATAGAATAATGGGAACAGAAGGCAAGACACATAAAAGATACAACGAAAAGGTCTAAAATACATGTAATTCTAGTCTCACAAAGAGAAATGACAGAAAATGGAGCAAAGATGATTTCTGAAGAGAAAATGACCAAGATTTGTCCAAAATGCCAAAAAACATCAGTCCAAAGATTCAAGAAGCTTTATAAAAAGCAGAATAAATAAAAAAGAAAACTACATCTGGAAACAGCAAAGTCAAACTGCTAAACCCAAAGACCAAAAATCAAATGTCTTAAAAGCTACAATTAACTGACTTAAAAAAAAAAAATGGAAAGACATCTTCAAAATCTTCAATTTCCAAGATTTTAACTTCCAAACTATACTCCTATACTCAAGAACGCAATACTCCTATACTTTCAAGAACGCAAATAAGGACAATTTCAGACAATAGGATGACCCTATTAAAAGAAGTAACAACGAGAGCATTTTAGGAAAAACATGATCTAAGATGGAAGTTCTGAAACACAGGGAAAAATGGAGAACCCTGCTGTGGGTAAACATGTGGGTGCCTATTGATTGTACCTATTACACGTATATAAGAATAACAAGTAAGTTAGGAAGAGATGGAATTCAAGTTTGCTTGCCATGGTCCTAACGTTACTCAGAAGTAGAACTACACATTCAGATTAGATTCTACCAGGTCTGGAATGCATGTTGTCATCTACAGGACCAACCACTAACCAACAGTAAAGGACATGTGTGAGCCAGCCAATGGGAGAGGGGATACAATTCTTTAAAACCAATCCAAAAGAAAGCACGAAAAGAGAAAAAGTGACATAGAACAAGCAAGAAAAATGAAAAGCAAACAAGGTATGAATGTTGGCCCCAACATATCAATAATTCCAGTAAATAGACTAAAAGCACTAATTAAAGACAAAAAAACGATAAAACTGAATAAAAAGACAAAATCCAACTATATTTTGTTTACAAGAGGTAAGAGAAGCATGTAAAATATAAGGACATAGGAAGATTAAAAGGAAAACGGTGGGGAAATCTATACCACGCCACACCGGTCACAGGAAGCTGGCAGAGCTCTGTTCCCAGGGGCACAGTGACATGAAGGCACCAGACAGTCCTAGTGACAAGAGGGACACTGCCTGTGAATAAAAGGTTCAGGTCACCACAGAGACAGTCAGGCTTATGTTGTAGGTGTTATTTGAGTATGTATCTGGAGTGGATCCTGGAAAGGGGGAAACATAAAGGACAGGGCTATGGATTGGATCACAGTGTTTTATCAACATTACATTTCCTGAAGTAGGTAGTTATCCTGTCAGTATGTAGGAGAGTATGCCTCCGAGGGGTTATAAATGAATCTGAACCGGAGACGGACAGAGCATTTCATGGACTCAGAGATTCGGTACTGCAAAGATACCGGTCCTGCCCCGCGGCGTACGGACTCCACTGTGGTCTCTGCCTCTCCAGAACCATTTCACATCTTCAGACGTCATCACTCCTGATCAAGCAAACACCTCCTTCTCACTACCAACACCCCAATGCCAGTTCATTTCAAAGCACTTGTTATGCGCTGTCCTCAACAGACTCTGAGAACACATACTCACACAGAAGCCTTTGCTGGAGAGACATCACCTCCAACCTGCTCTGCCAAGTACCACTTTCCAAATCGATCCCTTCTGAACCCTCGTCTGAACACAAAATCCTGTTGTTCCTGTTCAACTGGCCATAATATGGCCCTAAGGGCCAGTCACTTATAGGCCCGGATTCCGCAGAGCCGCTCTGGTGCATGGTATTGGGTCTCACCTGTATGTATCTGGATAAACTAATGGAGGACCATCCCTGGTCCTCCCCAGGCTGAAGGCCAGACTCATGCAGGACCTGGGAAAACCACACTGTGCCTGGCTCATGCCACCAGCAGCATCAGACCCCGACATGTGGCATGCCAGGCTCCAGGATGTCGGACAGGCTCCCAGCTCCATCTCCTGTGCAACCAGCAGAGCAGGAGAGAGGCACGCAGGCAGACAGACAGACAGACAGACACAACTTACTTCCTTCTGGGTTTGGTGCAGAAAGAATGATGCTGTGGTTTTTCTTTACTTCTTCAACATACTGAGCTATTTTAGCTACACTGTTTCTAATCTCCTCAACCTAGGAGAGAGAGAACAAGAGAAAAAGTTGTCACCTGTTGTGGCAAATCCAACCTGACTACCACTTTTCATTTCCTAGGAAGGGAAGGATAAAGGAAGGAAATAGGTGAATAATTACCACAGGAAGGAACAAAAGCCTTTTCCCATCTCTCATTGGGAATCATTGAATTTACAAAATAAAGAGAAAGCACCACATTAAGTCATCTGCCTTTATGAACAGCAGTGACCATCAGCATTCACCAGCAAAACCTATTAGGTTGTAAAAGTTTTTACAATCAAGACTGATATGTTACCTACTGGAAGGGTATGCCTAGTACTGCCAGTACTCGTGCAGCACTCGTGCAGTACTCGTGCAGTACTCCTGCAGTACTCGTGCAGTACTCGTGCAGTACTCCTGCAGTACTCGTGCAGTACTCCCATATGAGGAAGTAAACTCACCCTGCAGGATATCCTGATAATCATATTCTCATCTGGGAGGTATTCACACTTGGGAAGGCCAAGGCTTCAGAGTCATTCTTTTCCCTCTAATGCTCTAACCTGTTCAGTACTCTCTTCACAATGCAGTGTACTCACTGGCAAGACCTGTCTGGATGGGCTCATAACACTATCTTCATAAATCCCTGGGGCAGGCTGAGTAATGGCCCCTCAAAATGTCCAGGTCCCCAGTCTCTGGAACACTGCATGTTACCCTGGCCGGCAGAAGAAACCCTGCAGATGCCACTAAACTATGGCTCCTGAGTGGGGAGATTATCCCGATTCTGCAGGGACCCTCCGCACAATCACAAGTCACTTATGAGAGAGCAGCAGACAGACGTGTGGCTGCAGAACAGGCAGTGTGACCTCCGAGGGCTCTGCCGGCAGGACAGGCGAGCGGCTCCTGGGGCCTGGGGCGCATGGCCTGCCCTCACCTTGGTTTCATCCCCAGAAACCATTCTGGACTCCTGGCCTCCAGAACTGGAAGAGGGCAGCTGTGCCACTAAAGCCACCAAGCTTGTGGGGAGTGGCTGCCGCAGCCCTAGGAACAAGCACAACCTCTGTATTTAAAAGACCAGGAAAACCCCAGAGCTCATCAACAGGGAACGGGGTCGGTCAGAGAACAGCCTCGTGAGGGGACCTAATGCAGCTGTGACATACCATGTTTCCCTGAAAATAAGAGCCAGACCATCAGCTCTAAAGTGTCTTTTGGAGCAAAAATTAATACAAGACCCGGACTTATTTTAATATAATAGAAGACCTGGTATAATATAATACCGGGTCTTATATTAATTTTTGCTCTAAAAGACACATTAGAGCTGAGGGTCCAGCTAGGTCTTATTTTTGGGGAAACACGGTAAGCTATGAAAAGGTCTCCAGGGTAAAGCTCAAAACAAGAGAAACCCCACGGGTGCAGGATGTCCAGAGCACGTTAGCAGTGATGTAAGAAGAGATCAAGATAACCAGATACCGACATTTACATTAAGAAACTGGGCTGTCTAAACAAGTCACTGAAAACCAGTCACCTCTGAGTGGGAGCTGAGAAAGTAGAGCAGATAGAAACAGGTGGGGCGTACCTGTGTCTTTTCACATCATTTTGATTTTTTTTAAATGTGAATGTATGCCCTACTCAAGAAATAAGACTAAAGTGTTACAAACCCTATGGACCAGAGCAGAGCTCGCCAATTTGGGGGTTCCAGGACCTCTTTAATTCTCAAAAGTTACTAAAGACCCCAAAGAGCTTTGGTTCGTGCAGGCTATCGCTCGCTATAATTACCTTATTGGAGAAATTGCTTAAATCTGTTAATTCACTTAAAATCGAAATTACAGACCCCTTGGACATTGTGCCAGCTGTCCACACCCTGACCCTGGGACCTCTGAATGTCACGTTCCAGAGCAAACGGGATTTTGCAGATGTGGTGAGACTGGGTCTTGAGATGGGAAATTACCCTGGAGTGTCTGGGTTGCTCCAATGTGCCTACAACAGTCCTTATAGAAGGGAGGCAAAGGGACCCAGTTCAGAAAAAAGAGGGTGGGACTGGAGCAGAGGCTGGAGCCATGTGCTTTCCGAGGGAGCGTGGCCACCAGCAAAGGATACATGGCTTCTGGGAGCTGGAAGGAAGGACAGATGCCGCCCGGGAGCCTCCAGGGGACAGCACGGCCCTCAGACGTCCGACCTCTGGGACTGCTCACAATCAACGTGTCTGTGTAATGTGTTACCACGGCAGCAGGAACTATTAATAACACATGTTAACATAAATAATGTTTTCTTACAGGAAAAAAACCAAGGTTTTCCCAAAATATCAGTGAAAATAAGAGCAGTGATGTACACTTTGTCTGCAATTCTAACTTCTGGCTCAATGGCAGGCAGCTCGCTTCCGGCACCTGCTTCTGTGACCAGTGTGTTGTGATGTGACACCCTTCACGGAGCCCCTGCAAAGCCCCCCCACAGCACATTCACGAGAGACCGAGCGGGAAAGCCACGCAGCTCAGTGTTTCTGTGAAAACAGTTCTGACTTGCTGAACTTGGAACGGCCTGAGGGATGGGCCCCAGGGACCCTGGTCCAAGCCCCAGGCCAGAGTGTGAAAATCGCAGCTTCCGAGAACGGCCCAGCACAGAATCCCGCCTTCATGGAACAGCGAGCAGCCGTTCCATCAGGCTTGGGTGTTGCTACTTCCATTTACACACAATTTCTACACTTCACGTACTTCTCTTTTAATTTTGTTAATCATGTACAAACACCACAAAATAAAAACTGATTATTTTTAAATTTTTTGCTACTTTATCAGGAAGGCTTAAACACAAGTGATGGTATTTTGGTTTTAGTGCACAGATCTACATTTCAATCCGCCACCTTAAAAGTACTGATTCTGAAGGAACGTCACTGCTACACATCGGTCACGGCGTAGAAGGGACGTTGTCTGAACTCTGAGGGAGCTCTGCAGTGTACCCCACTGAAATCTCTAGGGCAGGAGCCCCAGAGCAGCCCCTGAGGAAAGGAAACGGTCGGCTCCCGACCAGTGCCAGGAGGGCAGGACCCAGACCACAGTGGGGTCTGTGAGTGACGCCACACAGTCCTTCTGTCCACCACAAATCGCCCTCACAGAAAGGGGACCCCTCGCCACCCTCAGAGCGCCGTTTTAGTTCTTCAACCAAATGCAGGGCGTGTGCACAACTCCTGCCTTTTGCATCGCCTGTGGGATATTTAAGATCTGAATGCCATTTCCTAAAACTGAGTTTATACTAACGAACATCATTTGCTTCTCTATTTGTCTAAGAAGTCATTTCACAAAAAACAACTGTAAAATAGAGCACCAGTTTTACAAATGAAAACCTGAACGTTAGACTCAGGTGCTCTCAAAGGCCCTCACGTGAGTCACCTGTTTTTGTACGCGTCTCGGAAACACTCACAGCCACAGTGGATTAGCACTCGGTGACCAAGAGGACAGCTTAGTGACTGACGTTCAGGGATCTGCTGCCTGTAATTCTTCTGTCACATATGACAGTGACGTTTAACGCTAGGAGAATCTTTAAAATAAGGCATGTTTTCATGAAGAACTGCTACGGAAGAGTTACGCATCCAGGCACAGGGGCTGAAATCTGAAAACAATGACTCACGAAGTCGGCAGGTGAGCTGAAGGCAATAAAGAGAGTCTCTCCCAAAGTGACACCAGGAAATCCCATGTCTTAACTCCTTTGGACCTGAAAGTCCATTCCTGTCTCTAACAATGTAAGCTCACGGTTCTTCCACTAGATAAAATTAGGAACCCACATAAATACTTGACACCCAACGACTGGGTTTACACTAGGTAGCCAACGAATTCTGGCTGAATCTGGAAGACTGATAACTTTTAAAGTGACTTATTAACATATTACATACTTTCGCTCCTGCACTGATGGACTAGTTTAGACTGTCGATGGATTTAAGCCAACCGAAACTAGTAGACTCAACTCGACATAATCAAAACAAATACTGCAAATGAAGTTTTCACTCTAAAAAATTATCCTCAACACGTTTCTTTTCTTCATGTTTAACAAAGTCAAAATACTTGTTCTGAGACTCAATTTCAAAAACTGAAATTATGCAAAATTTGATCCATTACTTAGCTTTAAGAATTTAAACGCAGGATAAACCTAAAACCAGCCTCAAAGGGGGAGGAGAGCCCCAGAGTGAAGCCCGAGGGAAGGAGCAGGGTATGAGGTGCGACCCCAGGTCACCACGCAGTCAGAGCTGAGGGAGTCCTAGGACCTCCGTGATGCCGGAGATGTAGAATTCAACATGCAATCTGAGATTCAGAAAACAGACACCGCAAGCTTTCCAACGCGCGCGGTCAGCATTCAGGGACTCATCCCACCCGTGGGAGAAAAGCGTGCCAGGCCACCCGATTCAGCATGCTCCCTGGACACCCCCTCAAACAGACCAGAGGCCCTTGCTCTGGACAACACCACGGGTCTTGGGGTAAGGCCTTCTTAAGACGCTACCAAAGGGCGTGCGTGGCTGACCCGGTAGCGGTGACGGGAGCTGCGGGAGGAAGTGCTATCGGCTGGCACCCAGCTCCTGCACACCGGGCAGACCCTGGCCAAGCTGCACCCACAGTGGGCACAGACCTCCTCACTAGGCGCAGCCCGGGCCCTGCCCACCACATCCAGGCCTTCCTCCTCACCCAGCCCCGCCCCACATCGGCCACCACGAAGAACGGTCAACATTAACGAAGCTTTTAATGACACTAAACATTCTGGAGAACATACATCCTTCAAACATCTACGTTTAAAAACACTAGCTTGTGTATTATTCTAAGGCTGACAAATACAGTGACACTAATAGAACTATGTTGACAGACAAAAGTCTGCCTGGGTTCCATTAGACGACTCTCACCCACCTGATGGAAGAAATCATCCATGAAATGGTCCTTCTCAACAGCAACAGCCGCGTCCACGTCATCATTTTTCCTGCACTACAACAGAAAATAGAAAATGGAAAACTCAGATTTTAAAATTTTTCATGTAGGCACAAACAGTGAATTAAAAGACAAAGGCCACTCTGTTCCTATAAGACCTTAGCTCCCTAGAGCAGCAAACTGGAACACACCGTGAGAGCTTCTGCCACAGCTCAGCAGGGCAGGTCACGTGGCAGGAGGGGAGGGAGACGCCCTGGAGGGGACAACAGCTGGCTTTCTCAGCAGCAGCCATGAGGCATCACTCGTTTTCACACGTCATGGTTACACAGGCTGCTTTTACCTTCAAGAAGTGAAACTGCTGTAATACACATTTTCTAGAAAGATTCGAAACGCTGACCCGACTAGTTCACTTTGCTAGCGTACATAACAATTTTCAAGGAACTTTCACATGTTAGCAGCTGGCATTCATCCTTCTTCCCTGACTGACCCCCCGTCACGCCCACGCTAACCATCAATAAGCACGTTAACCACACAGGACCCAGTCAAGGAGACCTTAGTGACTGAAACGCAGGACGGAAGCTTCCGTGACGACCACTGGGAAGAGCCAGAGTGGTTACTGTATTTCAGAAACCACGGACGTACTCTAAGTTCAAAGCCACGTGGAAGAATAAAGAATTAGGACACATTCTAGGCCCGCGGTTCTCAAAGCTGAGAAGGACCCAGAAAGCTGGGTCTCTGACTTGCCGGTCTTGGCTGGGGCGTCCTATGCGTTACTGAACATCCTAGAATGTTGCTGGACTCCAACAAGTTCCAGGTCAGGCTGCTGGCCCAAGAAGCACCCTTGCAGGCAGGCAACAGAACCGCACAGCGAGAAGACCGTTGGGACGAAAGTGGCGGGGATGGGACAACCACACCCGGGACCGGGCTTCTGAATGCGCAGTGCGTTCAGGACGTGTGCTGCAGCGGCCATGAGTGGGACCATAGCACTGCACAAGAGGAAGAGAGGAAACCCTGCCAGAAAGTACAGTGGTCGGAACCGGTGCCAACTGTGCCCAAGGACACACCAGCTTAGGACAAAGTGCTAACCTCGTGACTGCACGTTCCCCTAACCCTACGAAAACCGAGCCTTCATCCACTGAAAGACTGAAGTGTAGCTTACTGATCTGCAGCCCAGGAATACTTTGGAAGGAAACTCTACCATAATTGAGCTAAGAAAAATCTGCCAGATTTAGTAAACGTGTTAAGACAGCACAGTAAACCCTCCCTCTGCAGCCCCCAGGGCCCTCAGCAAGGCAGAGCATTGGGCCTAAAAACCAGCACCATGTGTCACCACCCTAAGGAAGTGTTTCGTGTCACCTCTCGGCCTGGGGCCTCTTGGGGCGCAGATAAGATGGCTCAGTTAGGGTGAAGGGAAAGAGACGGGTGTCTCTAAGATAAGAGCAGGATGGGCTCACTTATCTGAGGGTCCATGAGAAGAGTGTAAAGAACTGTATGACCAGGCTCAACCAACACGCCCAAACAGCCAAGCACTTTCCAGGAAGCAGCAGGAAGGTGCCACTCGGGTGATCAGACGTCACTAGCGAACGGCAGACACGGGGCTGTGCACCCACTCACACAGACTGCCATTCACTGTGCCGGGCTCCACGCAGTGCGGTTTCCCAGTCGTGCCCTGAGCACACCGAGCCCCACCCTGCTCTGCCAAGAGAGATGCCTGCAGTGAAGTTAAGCTGCCCTGCCGCTGAGAATGTTTCATTTGTGCTCTGGTAGAGGACAAGCTGGCTTGTGTCCCCAGAAAGCAGACACTGAAGGCCTCAGATGGGAACAGTATTTGGAAAAGGGGTCTGTGCAGCATAATTAGTTACGACGAGGTCATGGAGGAGGGTGGGCCCCTGACCCCACATGGCTCGTGCCCTTGTAAGAAAAGACAGGGACACACAGGGCAAGATGGTGCGAGCCGAGGGGCAGTGAGCACGGATGCCCCTGCAAGCCACGGAATGCACGGACGGCCGGCACGTGACGCCAGGGGAGGCAGGAAGGTCTGTCCCCACAGGCTTCACAGGGAGCCCCGCCCACCCCGTTTCAGACCTCTGAGCATGCGATGCTGCAGTGGTAAGCCGCCCAGCTGGTGGCCCTTTGTTGCAACACGACAGAGTATTAGGACACAAACACACCAAGTGAGGATGGGTGCACACCTAGTGGACCATGCCCATCAATCCCACTTCTCCACAGGGCGGAGCCAACCTGCGCCCACCTCACCTGCGCCCAGCTCACCTGCGCCCAGCTCACCTGCGCCCAGCTCACCTGCGCCCACCTCACCTGCGCCCAGCTCACCTGCGCCCACCGCCTTCTCTGTGCCCCCAGCTCCTGGCCTATGAAACGGGCGGGAGGGACAAGCCTCTGAGTGTTTCCTCAGGCACTTTCACAGGGAGGCACAGCCAGGGCACTTCGGCCAGTCCATGCGCCTCCTCGGAAGCCAAGCCACACGGGAAGCCACCCGAGAAGCAGGCGGTGAATTGTTACTGAAGACACCCGGCTGCTCCTGACACTGAGACCCACGTGTCATGCGGGCTCCTTCCCCGCAGTCACTCGCCCGCTTGGAAAGAATCTGTTTCTCACCTGCACACCACCAAAGGGCCGATGACTGGGAAGATATTTCCTCCACTGTCTTCTTTTTCATTCGTATTTTTAAACCTTTATATTTCTCATTTCTACCTGAAGTCTCAAAACTAGTGGACGTTAGGAAACAGACCCAGTGACTCCCTCAGCTTTCCCATTCATAAAAGCAGGAAAACCATGACCAGCGAAACAATGTTATGCCACTGAGGCTCATAGCCGGCACGCCTGCCTGCACAGCCGCTGCTGTCTGTGGCAGACTCCACCGTACCCGGCAACACAGGGCACAGCATCTCCTGCCAGCAGGGGGGCCCCGCCACGAAGTGTCCGCCTGTGAGAGAAACATTCGCATGTCCACATGCGATCTGTCCAATTTTAACAGAATTCCCCTTAAAAGTAGCATTATGCTAAAAAGACAACTCTCCCCAGGTGAAAACTATTGTCAGGAAGAGAAGGCCGGCAGCTTCCACGTGTACAGACTCCTGAACAGAGAAGAGACACGTGTCACCGGAACGCCTGCTCACTGGTCACACTTCAGCAGAAGCTGCCTTACCACCAAATTGTAGCTGCGAAGCTGCACCATTAAACACTGCTTTTTCCTCCCCGTACACATGCACTAGGACCTTGCTTGCAAATAACTGTGGGGAAACACATGAGCTTCATATGCAGTGGTCGTAGGACCTTTACTGCTAGAATACACTCATTTCTTTTTCAAAATTAAATCACTTGCGTAAAAGGAAAGAATACGTGTGATTAAATGTCGGTAAAAGCGGACGTTGGCTGGATTGTGATTACGGTGCCCACCGTAACATTCCTTCCTCCCGTTTTTGTATGACCAGTTGTAGCCTCGTGCCCGGTGGTGGAATGTGACACTGTCCCATGTTCTTACTGGGCCTCCGTTATCCCCAGTAAACCAACCGGCCTAGGTACTCAGACTCCGGACACACTACTGCACTCCGAATGCCCCGAGCTCGGTGGGCGCTTTCTCTCAAGCACAGGGTTAAAGACCTGTGCCACTCACTTCCTGTCCTGCGTGGCACCGTCCCCGCGCCCCCAGCCTTCACTGACTGTCCTGCCGAGAGCACGCTTCTCAGGCCTGCGCACGCTGGCTCCGAGACGGTGCCCTGGCTGCCGTGGCACGGGAGCCCACACCACGCCTCCCACCTGATTACGTCCCGCAGGGCAGGTCCCTCCAGAGACACTGGACCCCTCACTGCTGAGCTGTCTCCTGTCCACTCACAGACTTCGTCTGTTTTTTCACAACCCGTGCATGATACCAAAAACTATGCCAGGCAGACCCCAGCTTCAGTAAAGATTGGCTGAACGAATGAATGAAGAGATGAGGGTGGAGAGGAGAGCACACAGGAAGGAGACGCAGGGCAGCGACAGGCGGGGGTGACGCAGCCCTCTGAGGCACCCATCTGCCTCTCAGTGAAGCTCCCTCTTCTGTGTTACCTCATTTCTGCCCTTTGCAACTCAAAGCCTTGAACACAAGAGACTCCACCGGCACCCACCTTTTTCTCCCATAGGTATTTTCAAATGGAGACGCACCAATACACACCCAGCAAGTGCTCTGTGCAGAATACCAAGGCTTCAGAGCCAAACGGGTTGCACAGGCTGCCCTGGAAAGGGTGGAGGGTGTGGGGAGGGTGCAGGGATAGAACAGGACGGCATCTGTGCTCAGACACAGGCCGATGACCACTTCTGGGGACATCGGAGGGAAGGGCAGGAAGACTTCCTGGCAGCGGTGTCTGAACTGAAACCAAAAGAAGGTGTGAGGCAGGCAGAGGAAGGGGGACAGAGATGGCTGCTGGTTTTTGACACAGAGAGCAGTGTGTGCAAAGGCCCGGGAGAGGGAGGGCCAGTCAGGACCAGCAAACAGTGTGACCAGACCCAGGCGATGTCGGGAAGTGAATGTGCTAAAGAGGAAACGCTTTTAATGAACTGGCTCTCGTTCAGGTTTTCTATTCCTTAAATTCAGAACAGACTTTAAGCCTAAAACAAGAAGTACTAATCTGTGTAAATGTAGATGCTCTGCTATCTTAAAAAAAAAAGGGGGGGACACACTTTTGTGTGCAAATGGCTATATTGATTAGAGTTTAAGAGAAAGTACAGCTTCCAGCTGTTGGAATTGTTTCTGTGGTGAAAAAACAAAATATAAAAAGCTGGCCTGAATGAATCAACCACGGAATTCTAAACTGTAAGGATATGTGTCTATAAAACTATAAATATACTGTAAAATTCTTAGTATTTTAAGTTTCAGCGACGTATTTAGAAAACATGTTTTACGTGATAAATCGGAACCTGAACCTTGACTACGTGACACTCTGCTCCACACGTGATTGGAGCTGTTGAAAAGCAGCTTTAAAAATATCTGAGCAGTTCCTCCTGCCCTTTAAGAAACTGTATTTGCAATTCATCACCTTGAACCCGGGGATCAAAACACTAATAACCTCATTTCTCTAGATGTGCTCATGAATACCACATAGCTACCTGTGTGTATTATCCCGCAAACAGTTCCCACGGTTAAAATCTGTAGTTTCCCTATTTTGCACTAAAATAAATATCTCCATTTGCACACACACACTTTTTTTTAAAAAAAAAAAAAAGGTAATCAAGATGTATTTGGAGCCCTTATCTCGCAGATATCCCGTTTGGATTGGCTGGCACCCTACATGCCCCTCATCGTGCCTCCTTTGCCCCCGCCCCACCTGACTGTCCACCCACTGCATCGGTGTGTGTCTCCACCCACACGTCACCTCGCAGAGACCCCGCATGCAAGACTCTCCGTCAACCAGAAACATCATTCTGGATTCAGAGCCAGAGAGCCTGAAGAGTCACTTAAAGTCTCTGCACCCACGCAAACTGGTGGCTCAGAGAGAGGTCAGTGGTTAGAAGCGGCCCAATCTGCATGGGAAAACTTGTGTTGGACAAACTAATTTTTAAGTCCATTCCAAACAGTTACCAGTGATAATCTTTTTTTCAGGAGGAAGCATTAACAGCTGATAAGGGAAACTTTTGGGAGACATCGCAAGTATTTTGTTAGTATGGACACTGCTGATGAGGCATTTTAACTACTGAAATTAAATGTTAAACTTTATCTAAGAACACCACCAGCCATTTAGAAACATGGTTGTAAGTAGACATTTCAACTAAGAGCTACTTGGAAAGGACACATTTCCAGGGGGGAAGAAAGGGTTTAACTCTTACATCTGAAAATTTTCAGATCGTTTTCAAATATTAAAAGTTATCAAACTTCAAATATGTCAAATTCAATTTTTAACTTAACATTTTATACTAGAGAGAAGGTTGCTTTTTATAACTTCTTGAAAACATAAAAAAAGAATAAATATTAATAGCACTTATAATTACATAGCATTTTCTCTCTCCTACCTCTCCCAGAGTATCACACACAGGAGATAATTTTGTGTTTCACAATTCCCTCTATGAGTAGACAAGACAGATATTATTATCCCCGTTTTACACAGAGAAAAATTGACGTTTTGAGAGTTTTAAAATTAGACAACTCCAGAAGTAGAAACTTCCACTAATTTGCTCTCCAATTGCTTATTCTCTTCATCGAGGTAGATGGTACTGGACTAGAGAAAGTCACCTCTAGGTCTAAAACTCTAGATCGAAACAGGGTTACATGTTCTTACTGACACGGTTGCAGTAAGCAGGAATATACGTAAACTTACAGAGTGACAAACAGTTGCCTTATTTAGTTTTTGCTCATCATACTAAGGAGTTGCTTGTATAGTCTACTGACAAATCTTTCTTACTGTCCCCAATACCACATAAAGGCGGCTGCCTTTTGCTGAAACAGTTACAGTTCGTGTTCAGAAACA
Organism: Rhinolophus hipposideros; assembly: GCF_964194185.1. Lineage (NCBI taxonomy): Eukaryota > Metazoa > Chordata > Mammalia > Chiroptera > Rhinolophidae > Rhinolophus > Rhinolophus hipposideros. The sequence goes on along the minus strand of NC_138070.1, from coordinate 995,162 downwards.
TTCAGCATTTCTTCATTTAACAAAACTTTGAGCTCCTTGGGGCGCGGACATTCTAGGGTGAGATAACGCAGCTGTAATTGGTTACGTGTAACACGATGTTCATGTGCGAAGTGCAGAGCTCCACATACTTGACCATTAGTAAAAAGGGAAGGAAAGAAACATCACTATGAAGAAACTTTTCCCGGAATGAGTGTAAAGCGTCATTTCCATGAACCTAAGGATAAAGAGCTCATTGCCTTTCTGAGCCAGGTTCCTCATCTGACCCACAGAACACAGATGAGGGTTTCAGTGACCCTTCTCACCACTCTCCCACGCCTGGCACAGAACCAGCTCCATTCCAGGAGAGAAGTTAATTCATTACATGCAAGGACGCCTTAGGGCAGTGGGCCCAGCACCAGAGGCTTCATCTGTGCGCTGGAAACAAAAGGTCAGCGCTCCGCATTCATTAGTACTTGTATGTGTAAAGGAAAAAGTCGTCCTTCTAAGATGCTTCAACTCTTCCACGTTTTAGAAGAATCCACTATAGGTTCAGGGTCCCTGCGTCATTCTCAGCACTGTCACCTTTAACACACACAGAAGGCATCAAAAGTTGTTCCACTCCTAAGTGAACCGCTTTTCTCTTACTAAATGAAGTGCACGGTCACCTGTGGGCATTATTCACTGAGCACCTACATTCCACTCGCGGGGAGTGCTGATGGGTAAGAGCACACAAACTCGCAGGCCCGGTTCTCGGGAAGCACACTATTTACTGGGGAAACAGGAGGCGCCGCTGTGGACCAGCCTCCCTCGGGAGCCCCAGCGCCCAGCGGGCAGGTGGCCACCTTGACGCGGCAGCGTGAGCATTATTCCACAGCTGTCCACGGAGCTCCCACCGTGCGCAGGGCCTGGGTCAGACCCGGGGACGAGACAGCGAGCAAGGCCGCCTGGCCCTGCTCCGGGAGCGGACACCCAGTGGGTGGGACCAACCCCAGCGGCACCTGTCCCTCGCGGCGAGCAGGGCGCGTGATGGAGCGACGCCAGGGCGGGGCGCGGCGCGGGGCGGCGGGGTCCAGGCCCGGAGGGGTCCAGGCCCGGAGGGCCCTGGCCGCGACCCCGGCACACACGCAGTCTCCCCCCGCTGGAGCCAGTCCTGGCCGCCGGGGGTCGGAGCGTCCAGGAAACGTGGACACAGCGCCCCACGCTGCGGGCGGGGGCGGCCCTGCCCGGAGCCCCCGCCACCTCCCACCCCGCGCCGCACGCCGCCCACCCCCGCGCCCCGGCCCCCAGGCGGGTCGGGCCCCCCCTTCCCCCGCGCCCCCCCGGGGGCCCCGCCCACCTCGCCCCTCCCCTCCCCTGCCCCGCGCCCCGCGCCCCCTCCCCCGCCCCGCCCCGCCCGGCCTGAACCGCTACCCGCCGGCCTGCCGCTCACCGCCGTCAGGTCCGGCAGCCGGTCCCGCATCCCCGCGGGCGGGCGCCGCGCCCCGCTGCTCAGGCCTGCCCGGCGCCGCTGCCTCAGCCCGCCCGACGCCCAGCTCCGAGCCGCGCCCGCCCGCCGCCTCCCCTCGGGCCGGCGCTACCACGGCAACCGCGCCCGCGCGCTCTGCGCATGCTCGGCCCGCGCCGCGCCCAGGCCCACGCAGACTGCGGGAGCCTTCCTGCGGGAACACCGCGACCCAGGGGGCGGGGCCTGGGGAGGGGCGGGGCCTGGGGAGGGGCGGGGCCTGGGGAGGGGCGGGGCCGGGCCGAGAAGGCGAGGGGTGGGCGGGGCTGATAGGGAAGGGGCGGGGCCTTGGGATGGCCGGGCGGGACTCCCCCCGCGGATTGCCGTCTGGACGCCCCTTTGGCCGGTCAGCGGCACGTGCTGTTTGTCCCTTCGTGATTTGTTTTTGTGTTTGTGCTTCCACACTTATTGTATATATTTTTAAATCTCGTGGAAAACTTGATGACAAATTTAGCCAGCCTTGGAAATGCGCTGGGCGCAGCTTTGTATGTATCCATACCCTGAACAGGCCTTCCCCTTAAGGATCCACACCGGGGTTTTGTGTGAATCAAGTAGAGATAAAGTCATGCACACAATCCTTAAGGGACATAAAGTTAAGGAATAGAACTCAAAAGTGGCATGGGTGGGAATGTGCAGTGTTCATCTTTGATATGTGATCCTGGCAGTTCGGTCACGCCGAAAGAAGCCATAAAGTGCTTGCTTTAAAGAGAAAAGGCGAATCCAGTGCAGTAATATATTTAGAGACAGGGACCACATTCACATGACTTTTATTACAATATATTGTTACAGTTGTTCCATTTTATCATTAATTATCGTTAATCTCTTACTGTGCCTAATTTGTAAATGAAACTTTACCATAAGCTTGTATATATAGGAAAAGACACAGTATATATAGGGTTCGGTACTATCTGTGGTTTCAGGAACCCCCTGGGGGTCTTGGAACGGATCCCCCGCAGATAAGGGGGATGGCTGTACTCCATTGTGGGCAGGGGTTTTTGTCCACCTTGCTAATTATCTCCAGCACCTAGAAGGGGGCCCAGCACATATGAGGTATGTAATAAATATGTCTTTTTTTTTTTTTTTTTTTTTTTTTTTTTTTTCTTTTGAAATATGTCTTGAATGAATGAAAAAGTGACCCTTGCTGAACTTCACATTCTTCGCTTGCAGTAAAGTGGCTCAAGATATTAATGGCTTCCGTTTAGGAGGGTTGGTCCTGTGCACACTGTGCTCTAATTCACTGAGCCTGTCGTTACCTCTGTAGTTGAGGGGACCTGTGGGTATCGCCCCGGAAAACTGAAGCACGAAGCTTTCGAATAGCTTGCTCAGAGCGACATGTCTGGCCAGGAGCAGGCTTGGACATGAAACCCAGCAAGCTGCCTACCTGTTTTAAAATTCTGTGATTCTCATTTAATTTCTTTGTATTGGACTTAAAGAAATAGTGGGGGGGAATTTTAAGAATCCATTTCAATTCAGACCCCTAAAGAATTGAGAATGATTGTCAGCTGACCATAGGAGTGTTTGTTCTGATCGTAAGTTGAAGACTGGCTTAGAATTCACTATGTCTTCTCCCGATCTGGGTACAGAATGTAAATTTAAATGAGAATGAAGCTTGTAAGGTATTTGGAAATGCAATAGCCTTGTTTAATTTATCGTTATGTTAAGCTTAGAAATAGGCTACCCTTTTAAAGATGAGGCTGAATGCACTATCTGGAAAGAGCTTTATGAAGTCACACAGCAGTCTCCTATTGCTGTAACAAATTACCAGAAACTCAGTGCCTTAAAATAACACAAATTTATTATCTTACAGTGGTAGGGTGTCAGATGTCTCAATGGAGTAAAATCAGCCTTTTCCAGAGGCTCTAGGGAAGAAGCCTTCCCTTTTCCAGCTCCTAGAGACGCCCACATTCCTTGGCTCATGGCCCTTCCTCTGTCTTGAAATCCAGGATGTAGCATTCCCCTGACCCTTCTTTCGTTGTCACATTTACTCTGACCACAGCCAGTTCTCCACTTGGAAGGACCCAGGTGATTAGACTGGACTCACCTGGATCCTCTCTCCATCTCAAGGTCCTACCATTCATCACATCTACAGTGTCCCTTGGCCACGGAAGGTGGCACAGTCACACAGTGCGGGACCTAGAACGTGGGCATCTCTGTTCTCTGCACTGGGCATACCCTTGGCTTATTTTTCAGAGAAGTATTTGATGTATTCATTTGTGTGAACAGACCAGAGACGGGATGAAACCCTTCACCCATCATGACTCGTGACTTTTGTTGTAGCATCAATGTTATGCAGGAGAAAAAAGGCTTGGAATGCTGCGACCAGGTCACTTCCGAGGGGCCACCTTTGGAAACTGCGAGGCTGAAATGGCACATTCAGCCTGAAAAGGTGCACATAACCCTGATAATCAGAAAAAGCAAATTCAAAGGTTAGCGGACACTGTTTCCCAACTTCCATGGAAAACAGAAGTAGGAGATACACGTCCCTTTACCTTTAGATTCCTCCTGAGGGACCTAAAGTACCGCGACGATAAAAGTGCCAGATGCAAACATATATTTTAGCGATAGTAACTGCCACACTGTTCTAGTGGGGAAAAGGTAAAAACACTCCTATGTCTATTGGTAGAGGCAGGTTTGAATAACGTGGGGCTCACTAGTGTGGTGACTAATGTAAGGCCGAGAGTAATGTGGGGAGACACACAGACTGCTTCCCAGCCCCCATCCGAGTGGGGTTATATCCCAGCAGCCCGGAGACGTGCTGTCAGGATCCATACAAGAAAACAGCCCGCCCACACTTGAGCCTTTGCCCCAGTTCTGAATTGTTCTAACAAAACGTACTATGCACATATATTTTATAAACCCTGCCTTATGAGTTGAATTATGTCCCCAGAAAGATTGGTCAAAGTCCTAACCCCCGTCCCAGCTGTGCAGGTGACCTTATGTGGAAAGAGGATCATTGCAGAGGTGATGGAGTTGAGATGGGGGTCACTAGGATGGGCCCTCTCCCGATATGACTGGTGTTCTCATAAGAAGAGATTGGGACACAGACACACATGGGGAGGGCGCTACGCGAGTCAGAAGGAGATGCTGAGTCCTGTATCTACAAACCAGCGACATGAGCAGCCGGGAGAAAAGGCCGGAACAGATTCTCTCTGAGAGATCATGGCCCTGCCAGCCCCTTGGCTTTGGAATTCCAGAACTGTGAAAATAAATTTCTGTTCTTTTAAGGAACTCAGTTTGTGGTATTTTGTTATGGCTGCCCTGGGAACCCAATACACCCTGTAATTATCTTATAAATAGCACAGTTATGTCACATTGGCGATTACTACTATGTCCTATGAGTCAGGTTGTCAAAAGCAAGCATTTAAAATGTACCTCAATTTTTGAAACCCTGAAACAAATGTATACTAAAATGTAAAAAAAATCTTCATTTAAGTATATACTGGAATATGACTACGTATTTCAATATTTCATACTTTTAAAATTATATCTGTATCTACACATCCATACATAAATATCACCTGTATATAAATATAGGTACCATATCTATGTAGATATATTGTACAGCTGCTATATCTGTATGTATATAGCTGGAGATAAATATAAATATCTAGATATCTAGAAATAGAGAGAGATTGAGAGAGAACTAGAGAGAGAGAGAGAGAGATTTAAAGTGCCCTAGGCCTGTCTCAAGCTCTGGGAAGTCCTGTTATGTCCTGTCATGTACTTCTGTGTCCTTAGGATATTTTCTATCTTCTTTTCTTAGACTACACTCTCCTAAAGTGACAGAGGACACAGAGTGACGGTTTCTTTCACAGAGAGCATTCTGTCCTACCATGGACTGCCAACAATATGCTTTTAAAGAAGCAGACTTACTAAAAAGAAGCAATCAGTGTTCTGAATACAAGAGGCCCCTTGCACTCAGTTGACACAGAAGCGTATGAAAATGTGAGCTCCTCCTAAGCTCTCTGAGCTCATCTGCCCCAGCCACACACCTCGTCGCTGCCCCCGACCGCTCCAGGCAGGTTCCACCCCAGGGCCTTTGCACTGGCCGTTGCTTCTTGCTGGAGTGTGCTCCCCTCAAACACCTGTGTGGCTCTTTCCCTCAACTTCCGCAGGTCTTGGCTCTAATGTCACTATCTTAGGGAAGGTCTGCTGTCTGCCCACCTCACTAGCACCCCCTTCCTCTGAACTCCCATGTCTATTTTTCACCTTAGCCATCATCACTATGTCATATAGTCCATGTACTTATGAAGCCTATTTCCTGTTTCTTGCTTTTAGAAAGAAAGCTCCATGAGCCTAGGAGCTTTGGGTCTGTTTTGTTCTGTACCCCTGTCCCTGGGGCGTGCCTGCTACATAGTAGGTGCTCAATAAATATTACTCAAATGGCTAAGGGAGTCTGTACTTTTTATTACCGTGCCTTAGGCTCACTAGAGGTTGTAAACACAAATGTTTCAGGGAGCAGGCAGATAAGTGAATAGAGAAGGCTGTCTGATGACAAGGGACAAATGGCACCAGGCCTCCTGCCTCAGATTTAGTGGGGGATGGCAGGACCAGTGGCAAGTGGCAGTGTGTGCCATCTGTGGGGGGCACATTTACTTCCAGTGGCTACTACATAGTGGCTATCGACTTCCAGATAGTTGTGGCCAGGGAAGAAATCAGGCCCAATGCCTCCCAATCTTGATTTTCAAAGAAGCCAAATATTTGGCTTTTTATGTAAAGTATCCTTATTTTTTGTATCAGCCAGCTGTCACTGCATAACAAATTATGTTAGAAGTTAATGCTAGAAAGGACAGCAAACAGTATTGTCCCAGAGTTTCCATGAACCAGGAATTCAGGAGCCACTTAACAGGAAGCTTCTGACTCAGGACTTGGGGCTGCAGCCAGGAGAGGCTCGACGGGGGCGGGAAGGTCTGCCCCCAACGTGGTTCCGGTCGTGGCTGGCCGCTTCCCACAGGCTCTGCGCGGGGGGCCTCCGCTGGTTCACGTCACATGAACCTGTCCACAGGGCTGCCTGTCCCCAAGTGTGATGACTGGTTCCCCCCAGAGTTGAGTGATCCCACAGAGCTTCCCGAGTCGCAGAAGTCATACTGCCCGTTCTGACATATTCCCTTGGTTAGAAGTGAGTCACTAAGTCCGGTCCATACTCAAGGGCAGGAGAACGAGGCTCAACCTTTTGAAGCAGGAAGTGCCAAAGATTTGTGGACTTATTTCAAAACCATCACCTTTTCAAATGCTGGCAACTCGTTCAGATAGAACGTTGTGTTTCACCCCAATCTAAGACAAACAACACGTCGGAAGGTTGGGTTGTGTTCATGGGCCATCAAGTGTACCCTCTGCACTATTCAGACCTTGATGTGAGACAGATTGAATGTCTCCGTGGCTATATGACAAGTCTCTCCATTTTCCTTTTAAGGGAAATAATTTCTGTGCTAACGCTAAGAGGCAGCACGCAATCTGTGCTTCGATGTACTGCTTGTGTAGAAAACCGAGTATCAGATAAACACCTCATTTGATAGCTGACCCGTATTCCTCAGCGGGACTGATGAATGGATCAGATCATGAAATCTTTGAGAATAGTTTCTGTCCTGCTCCGCTAGCTCAACAAAGTTGAGGACAATTGCACAAAAAGAAAACCTTGGCCAGGTATTTGGTAAATGTTTGTTATTTGCTTACTGGTTAGTCTTTAGCATGAGGTCATACTATTAAAATTCTAGTCAGCTTGTATATTTAAATCACTATTATTATTACTAGAATATAACGGTGCTGTTTCTGGTTACGCTTTCTATGTTCAGATAGGGGTAAGAGTAATTCCCTCAATGATTCAACAAATATTGACTGAGCACCCATCACGTGCCAGGCACGGCGCCAGAGCCCATGAATACCATGCCAAACAAGGTACTTTGTTTATTCGAGTGAGGGCAAGAAAGATTAAAAAAAAGCAAGCTGGTGCATAATTAAGCAAGATATTTTCAGTGAGCAGTAAGTGCTTTGGAGAAAATAAAAACTGGTGCTAAGATTGGGAATTGGCTGATGTGACGACACCAGGTTAGAAAAGGTGGTCAGGGTGGGCCTCCCTGAGGTGACGTTTGAGCTGTGACCTGAATTCAGGGTGAGAAGGAGCCTGCCAGCCAAAGATGTGGAGGAAATGCACTTTAGGCAGAGGGACCAGTAAGTGCAAAGGCCCTGAGGCAGGAACAAACTTGGCCAAGGTGAGATTCAGAGAGGCTTGTGTGGCTACAGCAGAATTACAGGGAGAGAGGCCCGAGATGGAGTGGGAGAGTAGACCCCAGAGAGCTCATGTAGGATGTGGCCAGCCATGGATTGCATGTCTCTCAGTGCGACAGATAGAAAAGCATTGCAGGGTTTAAGAGGGGAGAAGGACGGTCTGATGTGTTTTCAGATCATTCTGTGCCTCCGGACGTGATGCGGAGAGGGACATAACATCAGTTCTGAGGTGTCCCGACCCATAATCTGAATCTAATCCTGAGGAAGAATCAGAAATTCCAAGCGGAGGGACATCCTACCAAATAACTGGCCTGTGAAACACTCAGCAAAAGTGTCAAAGTCATGAAAGACAAAGACCAAGGTGCTGTTCCCAATTGAAAGAGATTGAAAAGATGGGACGGGTAAAGGTAACATGTAAAAGGAGGACGCTCCTGCACCAGACAAAGGCCAGGAGTGAGACAACTGACAGTTAAGGTCTGTAGGTTACATGGTCGAATGTAACAACATTCATTTCCTGATTTTAATAAGTGTACGGTGGTTACGTAAGAGACTAGCCTCAGTTTGAAGAAATACACACAAGGGGCATTCTGTTTGCTACTTACTCCCAAACATGTCGGTGGGGAAAATCATATACAATATGTTAAAAATCACGAGAGAGGAGAGAATGATAGTTGGAACATAAGCAATGTCAGTATTGGGGGAAATCGGTGGTAATGGATGCTGGCATCCCTTGTGCTCTGTTTTGCAGCTTTGTTTGTAATTCTGCACACATTTCTTTGTGTATTTGGCTGCAGTTTTTTGGACTACAGGTTAAGTATGGTTTACAATCCATGTTGGATAGTAGAGACAAGTACCTCTGTGAACTGCAAAGCTATGGACAGTTGGAAGAGCTGGGGTGGTTTTACTGGGAGAAGCCTTGTGTCTGCGGGCTTGAGTATCTTTTCCCATTTTTCACTCTGGTCTTTAAAATGAGCTGTAGAAGTTGTGCGGTTGGGCCTATTGACGGACGTTTATGGAGTTCCATGTTTTGTTATTGTAAATAATGTTGCAGTGTCTCCTTGTGCGAATGTGGGATTTTAACTCTAGGGCATTTCCCTAGAAATGGGAATCCAGGGACATGAGCTCTGGACACTTAAGTTTTATTAGTTTCTGCTCTCCCAAGAGGCTGAGCCCGTTTACACTTCCACCAGTGACACGGAGATCGGCGTGGGGTTTTCCTGAGGGTCCTTCGGAGGTCAGATGTGCTGAACACAGAGGCTCAGATGCGTTGTGCCCAATTTGTGTCCCTTGGGTTCCCAACAGACCTGACTGCCACGTGCTCAGGACTGGGCGGCTACGTCCTTGGTCGCTGCTCCAGCAAGAGTCCCGATGGTGGAATCTTTCCGGACCCGACTCCTCCAATGGGGCTTTAGCTGCCTGCCCTTGGGGAGGGGACCGAGTCCTCCGCTGAAGAACTGTGGCTGTCCCCACAAATGCCGTACCCGTACCGGCCTTGGATGTAGGGTCTGAGGCCGGCGGGCTCCACGTGGCCCCATCTTGGCTGACAGCGACCGGACGCTGGCTGAGCTGCTGGGTGGCCTCGTTCCTCCCGTGGTGGCCGCAGGAGGCGAGCTCCGGGTGCCTGGCCCGCGCGGGACTCACAGCCCCACGTGGAGTGTGGAGGCCGCGTCCCGGGGGGCTGCCGGGTTTCATCACCGTGTGCGGAGCAGGCCGCGCGGTCCGCGGTGCGAGGAAAGGCACGGCGAGCACTCACACTCGGGACCACACGTGCGGGGGACGCCGCCCTTGGTCCCCGGCGTCCTGCTGCCTGGGTCCTGGGTCCTCCTCCGGCAGCACCACGCCCGTGCCACACGCCGCGCTGCACGGCCGTTTGTCACACGCCGCATTGCGGGGGGTCCCCCGCACCTCCCCGCGGGCCTGCCCCGTGGGACTCGGGCTCTGCCCCAAAGTCACGACGATTCAGGACGCGGGGCGGCCACGAGGACGCGACGGGACACTCGGACGGGGCTCCGGCCCGGCTTCAGGAGGGGCGGGAAGCGGGCCACGTGTGTGCAGGGCCCGGGAAGGACTGTGAGGGGGTGAAGGGCCACGTGTCTGTTACTGTGATACGTGTTTTTAACTTCCACGTTCACGTACTTTGTTATCACACCTCTTCCGTTTAGCCCCCACCCCCCGCACGCCCAACACGGCGCCAGCCAGGGCCCGGTGCCCCTCTGCGCAGCCGGACCGCGGGCTTTGTGCGGCCGCCCTCCCGAGCTTCCCGCCCGCCGCCCGGCCTCGCCCCGCGCCGCGACCCGCGGCACCAGGACGCGCCTCCTGACGCTGGGCGCATGCGCGCGGGAGTCCGCCCCGCCCCCCGTGCCGCGCGTGCGCGCTCCCGCCCCGCCCGCCGCGCAGCCGCGCTTCCTGCGCGCGAGGCCAACGGGTGTGGCCGGAGGGCGGGCGCCGTGCGTGCGCGCGCGGGGCCACGTGGGAGCGGCGCGGGCCGTGGCCCCGCCTTCCCTCGGCGCGCGCCGGCGTCGGCTGCGTCTCCGGGCATTTGAATTGCGCTTCCGCCATCTTTCTGGTTCTCAGACGGGCCCGGAGACGTTTCTGGAAGGTAGGGGCTGCGGCGGGGCCGGGCCGGGGCGGCGGGCGGCGGGCGTGAGGGGGCCGGGGCGCGGCTGCCGGCCCGGCGTGAGCTCCCCCGCGCCCCGGTGGCGGAGGCCGCGGGCCGGCGCCGGGATGTGAGCGCGGGGCCGGGAGGGAGGCCCGGGCGGCGGGCGGGCCCGGGAGCGGCAGCGGGAGCGGCGGGAGGCCCGGCCCGGCCGCGGCGCCCGACCCGCGGCTCCCCGCGCGAGCGGCCGCCCCGGATGAGCGGGCCGGGCCGGGCCGGGTGAGCGCGGCGGGGGCCGCCATCGCGCCCTGTTCCGCCGCCGCCCTGGCCGCGTGCGAGCCGCCGGAGGGAGCGGGCGCGGGGCGCGGGGCGCGGGGCGCGGCCGGGCCTTTGTGGGCGGCACGTGCGCCGCCGCCATGTGCGCCCCGCCCGCCCGCCGCCCGCGCGGCCTCACGCCTTTCTCTCGGCAGCGACCCCGCCATGGCCGCGCAGGGAGAGCCCCAGGTGCAGTTCAAGGTGCGTGGGGGGCGCGGGCTGCGGGGGGGGGCGCGGGGATCCCGGGGCTGCGGGGGGGGCGCGGGGCTGCGCACGCGGGACACGCGCGCCGGCCGCCCGGTGAGCGCCCTGTCCTGCGTGTCCCGGGCGTTCGCGCGACACGGTCACTGCTCGGCGGGCGGCGTCTGCGCGGCGACGCGGCCCCGGGCCCGGCGGGCGGGTGTGGGCGCTCATTTCCAACCCGGGGCTCCGGCAGCTCGTGCTGGTCGGCGACGGAGGGACCGGCAAGACCACGTTCGTGAAGCGCCACCTGACCGGGGAGTTCGAGAAGAAGTATGTCGGTACGTGGGGCCCGCGGCGCGGCGGCTGCGCGCGACCCGCGCGAGGCCCGGCCTGACGCGCGGTGCTTGCGTTGCAGCCACCTTGGGCGTGGAGGTCCACCCCCTCGTGTTCCACACCAACAGAGGGCCCATCAAGTTCAACGTGTGGGACACGGCCGGCCAGGAGAAGTTCGGCGGCCTGCGGGACGGCTACTACATCCAAGGTGGGCGCGGGGGCTTCTCGGGGGGCGCGGGGGCCCGGGGGGGAAGCAGGGGCCGCCCCCAGGGGACTGGCTGTCAGCCGCCGGGGCTGGTTCCTCGGAAGCTCCTTGTGTCGTTTCACTGCTTGCTGGGTCGTGTTTGGCGATTTGGAGGGGATAAAAGGGACTTACATTGAGGCTCGTGATTTTAAAATAAACTATTGCTGCAGCTTCGGTATTTCAAGACTTAGTTTGGCTACATAGTTCGATGGTTACCAGTGATTATATCTCGTCTACTAAAAAGATAGTAAACAGTTTAACCAGATGCAGGATCAGAGGAGCTGGTTTCTCCATCCTACAAATGCTGTATGACACCTGCTCGTTTCTTTTAATTGTACTAACTTTTGCAAAAAAAATTTTAAGTGCTTAAAAATTGCTAAGGAAATAAGTGTTCGTTGCTGTACTAAACAAAAAAAGAATAAAGAAAAGACTCATTTCCTGTAATCTCACACTTTTGACGAAAAAATGCTAGGAATCCTTCCGTGCCTTTAGCTTACCTTGAGTATGTACAAAGACAAGGCTCTTCCCCCAATTCTTTAGCTGGAAATTGTACCTACTCAGGCTGGTTCTCTTACTTACCGTAGCTATCCGTACAACTCGAGATACATACAGACTTACATGACTTTTAAAAAAATAAAGGTATGAAATGTCCCAAGTGTATTTGGCCATTGAAGGGCCTTTTAAAGAATAGATTCCTAGACCCTCATAATAGGGGAGGGCAGTTCTGGAATGCTGGTTTATCATTAATTGGGTTCCTTTTCGGGATGAGGCAGAATTAATGATAAAATACTGCAGGGAGAGAGATTTGATAGGGTAAGCTGGTCTTTCATGCTCTCATGTAAGACAAAACGAATTTTCAACGGTACTCTATGTTACAATGATGTGCAACATTTGAATTGGAGACCTTGAAATTGATGGAGACATGTAGCTGATCTACAGTCTGGCCTGAGATGATGAGTACGAATTCCTAGTTTTCAGTATTTCTCATCCACGTTGTAAATTCCTAGGTGTGTACTAACGACTGAATCCATCTTTCAGCCCAGTGTGCCATTATAATGTTTGATGTAACTTCGAGAGTTACTTACAAGAATGTGCCTAACTGGCATAGAGATCTGGTACGAGTATGTGAAAACATCCCCATCGTGCTGTGTGGCAACAAAGTGGATATTAAGGACAGGAAAGTGAAGGCAAAATCAATTGTCTTCCACCGAAAGAAGAATCTTCAGGTTGGTTTCTTAAAACTTACTGAATCATGGCCCTTTGGTAAAAAGTACAGTGTGGATTCATTAAAGTGATTTGTGAACGTCTTTGATGTATGGGCTAAAAGAAAATTCCTTTCAGCTTGAAACGTGCCCCAGGAATAAGCATGGATTTTTAAAAATTAATTTTCTCTTTTAAACAGTACTATGACATCTCTGCCAAAAGTAATTACAACTTTGAAAAGCCCTTCCTCTGGCTTGCTCGAAAACTCATCGGAGACCCTAACTTGGAGTTTGTTGCCATGCCTGCCCTTGCCCCACCAGAGGTTGTCATGGATCCCGCCTTGGCAGCACAGTACGAGCATGATCTAGAGGTACGAGGTCTGGTTGGGTTCCTGTTCCTGGAGTGGGCGTGTTCCCAACAGCCCCGTCGGGAGTGTCACCATCTCTCTCTCTCTAGGTTGCTCAGACAACTGCTCTCCCGGATGAGGATGACGACCTGTGAAAGTGAAGCTGGGGCCCAGCGTCAGAAGTCTAGTTTTATAGGCAACTGTCCTGTGATGTCAGTGGTGCAGCGTGTTTGCCACTTTATTACATAGCTAAGCAGAACATGTGCTTAATCTTTGGGATGCTGAAGGAGATGGATGGGCTTCGGAGTGAGTGTGGCAGTTAAAAATACCTTCCTTTTTTGGACCTGCATATTTAGCTGTTTTGGAACGCAGTTGGTTCCTTATTGAGTTTCAAATAAAAGACTGCTACAGTCACGTCACAATATTCAGTGGGGAGATCTTGTTTGTTACTGTCATTCCCATTCCTTTTCGTTTAGAATCAGAATAAAGTTGTATTTCAAATATCTAAGCAAGTGAACTCATCCATTGTTTAATAAGTATTTTTAAAACCACTAATAAGGAAAATTGCTGTTACTATTTAGATTGCCTTTGCTGGTTATCACTTAATTTGAAAGGATTAGCTTAAATTCTTCCTGTGTCTATTTTTTGTACATTTGAATCGTTTCACACAAATGAAATGTTAGGTAAACAGTAGTTTATGTGGTAAGTTGTTAAGAGGTGTGCATTGTCATGCAGCTAGGCTAAGTAACATCTTCCCCACCAGCCTTCTGGCTAGCTAGTGTCACCTGGCAGGGGGAGCGCTTGGTCTAGATGTATGCGACCTGTCAGTAAAAGTGACACGTGCTTTAGACCTCTCAAGTAGGTATTTTAAGAACTACAGTTGCTATCGTTTTATGGCAAAAGTCACCATGTGTTAATCCAGAGCTTTTAAAGTCGGATGGATAAAACCGTACAAATGATGGGAACTTAAAGGGTGTCTCATTTGTTAAAATGAATATAAATTATACATTTGCTTTTTGTATTAATGTTACATGTTTAATGTAAAGTTGATATTCTAAGATGTTCCATATTTACCTGCTGCTTTCAAGTACTCCCACGCTTTAAATACGCCAAATATTAAGGACTGAAGTTAGACATACCACAGCTTTAATGATTTCTTTTTCTGGATGAGTTTTGTGGGCACTGCAAGAACAGACAAAACAACCAGGAATAGTACTACAACAGAAAAGTAGGTCTTAGAATGCTTCTCAGTAATGTGCAATGGACTGCAAAACTTTTATTAGATTAACCGCTTATCTTTTATATGGTTTCCACATTTAGAAATTAATTGGGTCTGTCTGGCCTGAGTTGGATCTCAGTGACACTATACTGTAGCAATTAGTCTCGAAAATAAGAGCTATTTTGCTCATGTAAGTACTGCTATAGTTCAGTTTACCAAAGTTCTTTAGATGTCCAGTGTTCCTTAAACGATTACTTTCTTACCTAAAAAGGTAGGAAAAGATCACTTACATATATGGAAAAATAGATACAATGGGTAGAATTGAATGAAGTTCAAGTAAGATGGAATAAACATATCAGTAGATTGGCTTACAGATACATTTGAATTGCTGTATATGTATGCTGTATTCAGAACCAGATTTTAACAGTCTTGAGATGTGAAGTTTCCTCCCATAATCAAGATAATACTTTGCATTCAGATAATTTGCTATTGAGATGTGAAGTTTCTTCCCATAATCAAGACAATACCTTCCATTCTGATAATTTACTATATTGGGTACGTGTTTGTAACCGTGTGTGGAATGCAAGAATGACAGATCCCGAATCTTAAATGTAACAGTTAAATTTTGGAAGCTGCTTGTTGAATACATGATGGGAGAACTTATAAGTCATTGGAAGAAAATGTTGCTGCAAAATACATTGCTTTTCTTTTGCTCGGATTTTCTGAATCTAGTGTTTGCTCTGCGAAATGCTGAATAGCACAGATTAGCAACACCTTGGGGAATAGATTTCTCTCCAATTCATACAAATGGGGAAATTTTCTCCCCAACTTTTTGAAATCTTGAATTGAAAGCCTTGTATATATGGTTTGATTGCTTCAAACTAGTAACATATTAGAGCAAGGGTAAAATGTCTGAAACACAGTTTCATGGTGGGCACTGGCCAATTTTTCAAAATTCCCTGTAGAATGTGTTCTCAGTTCTCTCCATCTCAAACTTCTAAGTGGAGAGATTTCCAAAAATGCATCAAGCTTCTTCAAGGACCAGTTTCCTGGCTGGTCACGTGTACCAGCAGTAAGTCACATAGTGAGCCTTTGGGTTGATGGGTAAAACACCAATTGTCTCAGGATGAAACACGTTGAGTATATGGGGTGGTGGTTCAATTGGTTTGACTTGCTCATGCACGTGGGACAAATGGCTTGTGTTGATAATACCTTCAGCCACGTTGGGGCTGCAGGTACCCTGCCTGCTTGACTGAAATCAGCATCCCCGGCAGCACTGACCTACGTCTCCCCGCACCTTATAACCTTCAAACCTGAAGCCTTGTGGGGAGGTAAAGGGTACCCAGCCCTTGGAAACCTCGCTATTCCAACATCAAGGGCTTAGTCATTGAGGACGTCCTGCTCCACTGCCCACCAGGCTTTGCAGGTACAGGCAGCCCTTCCTCAACTGGCATCCCCACCCTGCAGCTTTGTGTTTCTTAACGCTCTCTTCCCTCTTGAACTAAATCCTACCAGTTAAGTGCTTTGGCACATTTCGATCTCAGGCTGGTCTTTACATGAGTCATGTCCCTACCCGAACATACCTCTGAATCCCCTCAGCCCTCCGCAGTTAGGAGGGTAACTGCCTTCGTCTCCCCTACTGAGGGTCATCACACTGAGGGCAGGGGCCCTGTTACTGGCTCCTTCTTGTCCCCAGTGTTGACCAAATTTTCTATGGGAACCTGAGGAGGAAGGGAATGTGGGGCTTAGAGGGGAGGGATGGATGGGATAAAGTGGGAGGGGCAGGTGGAAGTTGATACCATTACAGTCTGGTCATTCGGAGTAGTTCCCTTCTGGTTTGTAGTTTGCACTTAGCCATTTATTCCAGCTTGTTTTCTGCGGAGGAGTAGGGAAGGTGGACATCAGGAAACTTGTCGGGTGTGATTCAGTTAAAATGTTGCTGTGGGTAGATACGGGTCTCTGACACCTGTGGCTTAGCCACTGGAAGTGGAAATGGACCTTGGATTGAATTGGTTTTCAGTTCCCTGCCTTTAAGAAGCAAAGCACTATTCCAGATAAGTGTCGTTTCATGATGTGGCCACTTCATTCCACAGAGCCTGAGCTGTGTGCCCAGGGAGGTGACAGGCAGTCGCTTTGCCTGGCAGGCTCAACCTGGGAGCTGGGCAGTCAAGTAACGGACCAGTGTGATGACCGTGTAAGGTGCCAAGACGGAAACTAGACAAGACTTGAAAGCTTGACAACTACATCTGGTGGGAGGCCTGGGAAAGGCGGCGGTGGTCTGAAGGTGCTAGAAGGGGTTGCCACAAAGGGACAAACGGGGGCAGAGACCCTGGGGTGGGAATGGCTGGAGAACAGAAGTGGAGGCTCAGCCCAGGCAGGGTTTCAGGCCCATTTAAAGGTTTGATACTCAGCACAGCGGGGGCATGGGAAGGTCAGAGGGTCCCCAAGGAGCCTGACATTCGGGCCTGGCCCCACTCAAGTCCCTTCTCCATGCTGCAGTGCTCCAGAAAAGGGAGGGGGACACCATGGCTAGGTCAAAACCTCTGCATCCAACAAACGTCTCAGCCAAAACTGCTGAATGGACGTCCGTGGTACACACAGGTACCATCTTGCTCTCAAAACCAACTCATTTCCCATCTTCACCGAGGTGTAGCTGACAAGTCGGAGTCGTGCTTCCCGCCTGTGGTGATGTTTTGGCACACGTGAGATGACGGCCACGACCAGCGACCATGTCCATCACCTCAGTTACTGCTTTGTGTGCAGCCATGATGTTTATGACTACTCTCAGCAAGTTTAAGTAGAAAAGCGTACAGTAGGCCCACGTATCAGGTTAGTTACCTGCGGCTAGTCGGCAGGGCTCAGTGACCCTCATGGAGTCAATAGTAGCCTGACACTGTGTCGCAATGTTAGTCACTTAGGTCACGGAGACATTGTGTCACCACAGGAAGAAGTGAGTGGGGACAGTAAGGTACTTGGGGACACCACATTCACGTAACATTACAGTGCCTGGTTATGGTTCTTTTGTTGTGATTATTAATCTCTTCCTGTGCCTAATTTATAAGTTAAACTTCATCATAGGTGTGTATTATAGGGACAGAGTCTATCCAGGGTTAGGTGCTATCGGGTCACCGGCATCCAGTGTGTAGGGGTCTTGGGACGTCCCCCTGAGGTTGGGGGGACCTGCTGCAGACTATTGACCAGTCACCAGGCTCACATCCACCCCCCCAAACTCACTCGTCCTGCATCCCTGAGACCTGGGCCTCGACCAAGCTCCCCAACCCCTGGCAGCCAGCATTCTCCCTGCTGCTGTGGCTTCAACTTTTAGATTCCACATACAATTGCCAGACTGTTGCTCTTTTCTGTGTCTGGCTCATTTCCCTTAGCATAATGTCCTCAGGTTTCATCCAGGTTGTAAGTGACAGGCTTTCTTTTTTTACGGCTGAGTGACATTCTGTTGTGTCCACATCCCACATTTTCCATACCTGTCCATTCGTCCATCCATGGACACAGGTTGGTTCTACACCTTGGCTATTGGAAATGTGTTTGCCACTTTGGTGAGGGTGAAAAGTGAAGGAATTTCCCAAGTGGCAGAGATGAGCTGCGCTGTGTTTCAAGTTCCCAACACGAATCAACGCCAGTTGGTTTACTGACAAAACCATCAGGCGGGGTGGTCATGTAGCCCATCCTTCGGGCATGAAATTTGGGAACCAGGTTTTTAGGAAGAGTACTCCAGATACGGAAGCCGGCCGGCAGGTGGGCTGCTGGGACATGGGGGTGGGTAACGTTTCCTGTTTGCTTTTATTCCCCGACATATTTGACCATTCTAACCTCCAAAGTGACAAAAGTTGCGTACTTTATATACTATTAGAAGTTTATGGATTCGAACAGTTAAAACATACAGTCACCACATTTTCCTGCCATTCAGAGGTTAGCTTCTGGTGACACTTTGTCCTACAACCTCCCCAGTGTTCTCCCAAAACAAGAGACCATTTCTCACTTTTCACTGTGGGCCTTTCTGAGTCAGTTTTGCACTTTCAGTAATTACCCAGGAGTCCTCAGCATGGACGGGCTCTCATGTCATCTGACAGATTCTTTCATTGTGTCAGGTTGAGTTTCTCTGTTCTGCTCGTCTCTCAGTGTTCAGAATGGGTTTAGCTCTTCAGGGAGGCATTTGTTTCCACACGTGCAGGCCTGCCTAATTCTTTTACCCATGATGGAAAACCAAAATTATTATTTTTTAAAATCTCGTGTGTGTGGTATCTCCCACTTTCTAGCCCCAGCCTCTGACATGCTACAAGACGCAACGGTCTAGTACGTGCTGAATTAAACTCGTTTTAGGAAGTAGATCGCTTGGTGCTCTTTATTCCACAAAGTCGTATTTTGTGTTTTCAGAGACAAAGGGAGGCGTACACCCTTATCCTGTTTCAAGCGTTTGTGTTGTGTTATGCTCCCATTTGGAGCTCAGGAAATAGTGACTGGGGTGTTGGGAGTGGATTTATAGGGAGGAGAGCGGGAGCGAAGGTAACTCCTCTGAGGAAAGGATACTGAGAGCTTAAACTGCAAAAAACACACACACATAAACCCAAAACAAAAAGCGCCAGGCGGCCAGGCCAACGGTCTGAATCCTGGGTGTCTACGTGCTCCCTGGGCTGGTGCCCGTCAGCACCTGCCCACTTACGGCGCTTCCTCAGCTTTCCTGCCGAGCCGCTCAGGGCTGCCTGCTCCTCTGGAAGACCGGCCTGGGTGGCCGTTTCCTTCCTGACCCCAGGGGAAGGGCCTGGAGAAGGACGAGGGGGCTCGGTCCTGGGAGTCTCGCCCTGAGCGCTCGGCATCTCAGTGCCCGTAGCTGGGGGCTGCATGGGCCGGGCAGGGGCAGGGTTGGGTTTCTGAGGAGGACTCGTGGTTTGCCATCCAGCGATGGCCCTCTGTCCACGTGTGGCCTTTCCTCTGAGTGCATTCCTGGGGGGACAGCTCTCTCCTCTGATGAGGCCCCCACGTCCAGCTGACTGGCCACAGCCTGTGACCTGCGTTGACCTCCATCACTCCCTACAGGCTCCGCCTGCTCACCAGCCGCACGTGCAGTCCGCACACTCAGCCGCGGGTGCCTGTGCGGTGCAGGCACTTGGCTGCTGGAGAACTTTCTGGAAGCCGCAGCAACCTCCTGAACGAGCAGGACACTCCCGCTCCAGCCTGCAGCTCTCACCGGCCAGCTGTCTGGTCCCCAGGGAAGAGCGCACTGACTGCCTGGGATTCTGCTTCCGAGGCCAGGCTGCCCTGCTGCCTCCCCCCGCCCTTTCCCTACAGAGAAGCTTCTAGGCATCTGTGCTCTGTCACTGCCTGCAGGTGGCTTTGGTTGTTTTTGAGATGCTGTTGTTTTTTTGTTGTTGTTTTTGCCTCCGTAGTTCCCCTGTCTGTTTTTATAGGGCTGAGACGGAGTAACAATTATGCACCACTGCCAACAACATCATCCCAAGTCCCACCTGTGAAATATTATCGCCACAAAGTTGTACCTGAACTGCATCAAGCTTTTAAACTTAACTACGGATTTATAGAATGTGAGATCGGGTGGATATGTTAAGTTACACTAGTCAGATCAAGTCAGCAAAATCCAGAATATGGGAAACTCAGCAGCACAACCTCCTTCTAGAAAAAAAAAAAAGAAAGAAAAGAACAAGGGAATTATGGCTCAAAAGAGACTTAATTTGAATTGGAAGCAATCTGTGGACCTGTTTGCATCTTGATTTTGACAAAATCGCAGAAAACATTACTATACATTTGAGCGTCGGTGATGTATTTGAGGACGGTAGGAAATACTGTTCATTTTTCAATGTGGTAAGTTTTTTAAAAGGCTATGTGGGTGTATGTATGAAAACTCTAGTGGTGAAAGACGGATTGGTAAGGGTCCCATGTTGGTCTCCGTGACAGCCTTATCGTCACTGATGGGTCTGAGACCATCGTGTCATCACGATGTCCCAGTGCTGCCTTTCCCCCTGCTTTATTAGCGGTGACTTATGAAGAGTAACTTCACCAACCAGTTGTTTGCCCTGAAACATGGGCCCCGTGGGGCAGGCAGAAAAAGTACTTGACTGTTTTCCTTTACAACTTTCTGAGTAATGACTGCGGTTCTCGTAAGCTGCAGAAGTGACCGAGGCGGTTTTTCACGTGCCATCATTATGTACTCACATATGTTCTGTACTTGGTGTGCTTCAATAGACCACAGCCATTATTCTCTGTTTATGGTCTAATTGTGCAATCTTTGGCCACTGGGGGCCCTATCAAGTTAGCTCCTGGGCCGTCCCGTCCACTTCTGCTCTGGACCTAGCGTCAGAGATTTCCAAGTCCTGGAGAAATGCCATTACAGAGACCAGCCTCCACGTATCTGTTGTTACTCATTTGGCTATTGCTTCTAGTCTTTTGGTTGACAGAAATAGGAAGTAAGAATTTATCTTGTAAAAGGAAAAAAATGATGTTATTGTCAATTAAAAATTAAGAACATACCGTTTTTCTTTGATTATTTACATCTTTTTTATGGTGAAATCTTGGTTTTTAAGTGTTCATATAATTACTTAATTGCTTTATTGTACAACATATCATAGTTCTAGAATAACAACGCCAATATTCCCACTTAGGACAAACCACTGACTGCAGTTCTTTAACTTTTTTTAAAAAGGGGAGAAACAGTTATGGTTCTAAAGCCAAAACCAGGAAACAAGTTACATTAGAGAGATCAAGAGTTTCTTTCTATTCCTTCTCCCTCTGCTGCTTTCTCCCTCCTCAGTGGTAACCAGTTTTATTAGTTTTGGGTTTATCCTTCACTGTTTTCCTTTGGGAAAGAACAAATGCAAAATTTTATATATTTTGGAAATGTAAGCACGTGTGCATGTGTGGCTGTATTTGAGTGTGTGTGATATACGTTAATATTCTCCTTCCTGACACAAAAGTTACGTGTACTCTTGTGAACTGTAAATGGTACGTCCTGGGCATACTCCATGACAACAGGAAACTTGCACGTTCATTGTTACAGCTGCAGGGTATGTGCTAGATGACACTCCAGGATGTATTCAAACAGACCCTCCTGGTGGGCAGGAGGTGACTTGATTTCCAGTCTTCTGAACAACGTCTCCTGCAGACATGATTTCATAGTGTAGCGCCCAGAGCATCTTCACAGGACATACCCAGGCGTGGGGACAGCTCACAGGGTGAAGACACACTCAGTCTCGCCAGACACTGCCAAATTCCTCCCCTCAGGGCTCACGCCGATTTTCATTCCCACCAGCAATGTATTCTGTTTTGGCCACGATAATTTGAAAAATTTTACATCTTAAAAAATGTCTCATAAAAATCTAGATTTCCATTTGCCCTTGAGAATTGAGCAGATAGAGGGCACCCATTCCCGAGTGCGTGCATGGGCTCTCCAAGTCGCCACCACCCTTCTCGGACAAATGCATGCGTGTCTGTTTATACCGGCCCAGGCGTCAGAGTGCAGGCTTCTGACTTGTGTGAAGTCTTGTTATGTAAGTTGTACTTGGTAGTTTTACATTTTCATTACTGGGAATGAGACAGAAAATGTGTCTGTTCTAATAGTACTTCCATTTAGGAGTATGTGTGTGTGTGTGTGTGTGTGTGTGTGTGTGACTCTTTCTCTAGTTTTCTTGTTATTTTCACTGTATAGAAAGGGAGTGGGGTTAGAGATGAAGGAGGTCGTCCACCTCTATTTCCGTAAGAAGCCAGCCCCGAGCCACAGGTGTTTGTGCGGGGGTGGGGCCTGGACTCGCTTTGGTGGCGGAGACCAGGGCCTCGCGGTGGGATAACTGGACATTGCTGTACACGTGTGAAGACGGCTGGCGTAGACTGGTGCTTCCGGTAGTAACGTCCCTGAGATGGTGACAAAGACCCAGCTTCTGCTTGTTAGTGACCTTCCGGAATTCAGTCACCAAACACTTACGAGTGGTATTAAATTCTTACAATACTCTAGTTTGGTAGAGCTCTTTGACATACGTCCTTGTTCTCTGAGGATGTAATTGGTACGAAAAGCGATCACTTGAAATAAGTCTGTTTAAAACAAGGATGAGCATGAAGAATGAAAAGTGATTAGGACTTTATTTTGAAAACTGACAGTAAAATTCATGACCTGTGTTACAGTGAATGCCAATGAGCTTGTAGTTGAAAGTATATGTGCATTCTCAGAGCAAGCCAAAATGAATCGCACTGACGGGGGACACGTTTGCGTGGCAGCTTCCCCGTCTGTCCTTCATTCACACCCGATTTTCACAGTAGCATCAAACTGCTTTTTTCTTTTTTTGTAACAATATCTGGTGGCCTCCTCCGTTCCTTGGTGGTCAGAGCTCAACTCGCTGCCTTTCGAGCGCTGACCACTCTTCCTTCACGTCGGCTGCTCGAATGCTGCCCGACTCGTATTTCCTGATACTTTCCCCTGAGGTTTGGGCAGTTCTTCCACCCTTTATCTGGTTTATCAAATCTTGCATCTTTGCAGGACCAGCAGTCCCTCTTTGAACTGAGTTTTACAAGAATCCCATTACTCAGAGAGGGCGGGAGTCACCAAGAGCAGAGACGTTGAGGCTGAGCCCGGCACCCACCCACAGCTGCGTGAAGCAGGGAAGGGTTTGGGGAGTGATTTTCCAGATGGTCATTGGTGAACGAGGCTGTGTCTGGATGACTTTGGCCTCCTATGGCGACCTCAGGAGTGTGGCACGTCACTCAGTCCTCAGAACAACCCCGTTAACCAGCCACGCCTCACCTCAGGACCCTGTGGCACACAGTGGGCTTTCTGTCACACTGCGAGCCCCGGCCCGCTGGGTGCTCTGGAAAGACCCATGGTTTGAGGTCCAGTACGATACTAGCATGCATACCTTTAAACAGTCTTAAGTGGGAATTTTAGTGCGGATGCTCCCTCCTTAGGATTTAAAAGGCTACTGCCTGTGCTTAGTTAGTGTTTTCTCCAAACCCAAGCAAATACTAAAAAAAGAGAAAGCTCCACTAAGGACTCGAGTGTATGTGCCAAATTTAATTAACAAGTTGATCCTGGAATTTGTCTGACGAAGTGGAATCCATGTCGCCTTTGAAAAGATTGTAAGTGATAGACTGGCTCGATTTGAGTTCATCTTACACTGAGTTTCTTCGTGGGAGGTGCTCCTTGTCGACGGGTGTTGGTGGTGACGCTAACACCGTCATACGCATGTGAACATGTAATAAAACTAGTTCCTACAGCACGCATGTACCAGAAGCAGTGTTGCAACTGACAAGTCATTGAAGCCTGTTCAGCCATCCTAATAGATCTGTGCCGTTATTTTCCTCGTTTTCAAGGCGAAAAGAGTGGATGTTCGGAAGGCAGGCACTCAGAATGTGGCCGAGCTATGAGTAGTCAGTAGAGTCAGGATTCCGACTCGGCCATCTGCCTGCTTTCCAGTCCCTACGCCGTGAGCACTGTAGACTGGCCACTTTGTGTCACTGACTCCATCGGCATTCACCGGAGATGGCTCTGTGCAGAGGTGATTAGGGGAAGTGGAAAAAAGGAAGTGCTTTCCATCTAGAAAGACATGGGTTCCAGCCATGAAATGTATGCGCTCCCGTTCTTCTCTCCATAGTGTTGATTTCTTTCTCCGATGTCCCTCATCGTCCCGGTTGCTATGGTTACTGTAAGGGTGGGAGTGGCCACCTTGACAAAGAGTAAAGGCTCCGATTCTCCGTCTCCTCACACTGCACGGACTTTCCTTGAACAACTAATTCATCATACCACTGCATTTACCACAATGACTAGCACAGACACACATCTGTGTGTCACCCATTTTAAACTTTTATTCTTAAGGCAGATAACAGAAGTATTGTGTGTCTTTTAGGTTTCAGGGGATACTGTCAGAAATTATATTTAAAAGGACAGTGGTCATGACAGAACAGGGACCCGTCCTCTCGATCCACAATAACATGGAACTTAAAGTGTTTCAAGAAACAGCTCAGCAACCTTTAGTTCCGAACTGTTCACATCCACAAACCAACGTTATGATGTAAAATTGAAACTGAGCGACAATCCCCTTTCGCTGCTGCCTAACTCTGACCTGGGGTCTGCAGCGGGCCCAGGCTGGGGTACCACTGCGGCTCTCCAGGGCTCTGCAGGTCAGGGTCCAGGGTCCTGCAAGTCAGAGTCCAGGGTCCTGCCTGGGGGGGGTCTCTGGGGTTCATCCCTGCCTGGGGTAGCCTTTGAATCCAGGTGGAGGCAGCCCCACCTTGGCTCCTGCTCTATTCTGCATGGACGCCACCAAAGTTGAGTACCTGCCTGGTCGCAAGGGCAGTCACCATGGCCGGTCCTCACTGGGCAGCACCTGAGGTGCTGGGGGAGCAGCAGCAACCCCTTCTGTGCTGTGCCCCATGGGCCCTGGCACTCTGGGCCTGTGATGGGAGGGCCAGCCCGGGACATCTCTGACATGCCAGGGGGGATCCTTCCATCGAAACAGAAGCCGCGTTTCTGTTTAGATGGCTGACCTACTTCGAAATGTCCCTGGGCCACACGTTGGTTCCCTCCAAAACACGTTTTCTTACTTTTCAGTATGGGTAAGCTGTGAATTTTCCAGACGCAAAGTTCTGTTTCCTTTTGAAGAGCCCTTCCCTCTCCCGGCATCGGCCAGAAGCCAGGCTGCTCCCCCAGCACTTGGCTTAGCAAGCAGCCTTTGCCGCCGCTTAGTTCTGCCCTCCACAGAGCTCTGGGTGAACGTGCCAGGCTGGGCACCGCGTTGTAACAAGGCTCGCCTTCCTCCAGCTTTGAAAGCCAAGTCCTCACCTCCAGCTGACCTTTAGCAGAATGACCTTCACCGTGCAGGCTTGTGCAGCATCCGTTAGCGACCACTTAGGGATTTTCTGACAAGAAGGAAGCTGCCTCACAACTCCTCTGGGCAGGGTCTTCCCACAGCATCGCTTCTCAGCGAGGAGTACGGCTGGCCAGGCTCACAGGCTCCCTGGCTTCACTGCTCCCATGGCCCTGAAGCTGCTGCCTAGTTGACTGGCCTGCCTGACACTCAGCTGCAGGCCACTCGGTGGCCAGTGGCTGGTGGCCGTGCCTTGTGGGCTGGGGCACGGCTGTCTGGAGGGCTTGATGTGCCCCCAGCCAAGCTTCGTGGGGACAAGTGTCGGCACCTTTTGTGAATCCCAAGGAGCGTGATTGCTGCAGCGCTTGGTGAGAGTGTTTACTTTTGTAAGAACCCGCCAGGCTGGCTTGCGATGCGGGCACCCAGCAGCGATGGGTGAGGGTTCCTGTGGAACCATATTCTTCTGAAGATTTTTAGGGGGATTTTTCCATTATTCTCTTTTTATTTTAAATCAAATTTTTTTTCAATTACAGTTGACATAGAATATTATATTAGTCTCAGGTGTAGTGTTTAGGCAGTTATACAACTGGTGAAGTGATCCCCGGTTAGTCTAGTGCCCACCTGGCACCATCCATAGTCATTATAGTATTATGGACTATACTCGCTATGCTGTACTTTACGTCCCCGTGGCTGTTATTTTCTATGCCAATATATCAATGCTTATGAAGGCAGTTTTGTTAAGTTGCAATTTCCTTGAAAAAAATATTTTATTTAGGTCTTCTAATTTATAGACTTCTAGTTTATAGACAAGCAAATTGTTCCCTCTAGTTTTCTTTAATTTTCTTTCTCTGAAATTAATTCTCCTTTATCATTTTGTATTTCACATTAGAATATTTTCTTGTTTTTTTTTTCAGGCTATTTAAGATACAGGCTGTTGGATTTTAAAGATAGTTTTTACATTTTTATGTTTCTTAAATAATTAATGTTTTGTTTCCTCTTTATGAATTCCTTTCTTCTTTTCTTGGAATTGTTCTAATCTTTTCTAATTTCTCTAACTTCAACATTTAAATAGTTGATTCTTACTTGTTAGCAAATTATGTTAGACAAAATATTTTAATTAATGCTTTAGTGGGCTTCCATTGCTTCTTGTGTTTCAAAGTTGTCATTTGCTATATTAATGAGCAAAATTATTTTGTATGCGCTCTTTAACTAAGTATTTATGACGTATTTTTAAACAGTTCCCAGGTAGGGTGTTCTGTTTTTTTCTGGCTGTGAGATGTGATTGACATAACGCGGTCTAAGTGTAAGGTGTGCACCGAGATGGTTTCATACACGTACTTACTGTGCAATGTTGACCACAGGACGTTCCTTAGCGCGTCCTCCACCGCCCGTACTTACCATATTGGTTGTTATTATGGTGGAACATTTAAGATCTACTCTCACAGGTGTACAATCCAGCTAACTGTGCTCACCGCGCAGCGCATTAGATCCCAGAACTTATTTCATTTTAGGATTGGAAGTTCCCACCCTTTGCCCGACCTCTCCTCACTTTCCCTCCCCCTAACCCTCCCCCCACCCCCTCCAACTGCCATCTCCTCTCCTTTTCTCTGGATTCCACTGTGTAGTTTTCTATTTGTGAAGGTGCTTAACAAGATACTACATTGTAAAATTCATCTTATTTCCACTTTATTTTTAAATTTTTGTCACTTTAGACAAACAGAATATTTTTCTCCATTTTTTAAGTTTTAGCTGGTTATTGCTAATACACAGAAAAAAACGTTTTTAGTTATATTAATCTTTAATCCAACTGCCTTAACACATTCCTTTATTTATTTATTTTACAAGTCTTGCTTTTTCTGGGTACTCAATTGTATTTAGCAAGAAGAGACTTGTTATGCTGTGTCTAATATTTCTCATGGTTATTTTCTTATAGTTTTGAATATGCAGAACTGCTAATTAATTTGAATAATAATGGCAATTATGGGCATCAATGTTTTGTTCCTGATTTTAAAGGAAAGGCATTAGTATTAACTGATTTAAATGATCTCTATTCTTGGTCTTTGGCAAATAACTTTTAACATATTTAAAAATTTTATTCATAGATTTTATTGGAAGTGGTTCCTAAATTTTGTCAATTACCTTTTCAGTATCTAGTCATCACCATTTATTTTTCTCTCCTCTAATTGATGTAATTTTGTAATGTTGATGGATTTCCTAATATCACTCCTGAATTTCTGGACTATACCTTGTTAGGTCACAGTCTTTATTTGATGCATTTCTGCTTCCTTGTTGTTAATTTTTGTGTCTAGATTTATGAGGGCATTTTCTAGTTTTATGTACCCGTTTCTGGTTTGGGAGCCAGGCTCTGGGAACAGACGGCCTGGGCTGGAATCACCTGTCCCCCACTCACGGGCTGTGGCCCACGGACAGCCTTCTCTCTCCCTTTGAGTTGTCCCTTCTGTACCACCTTTCTTCTCTCACACAGAGGCGCTGTGAGTGGCTGACGTGCAGTGCTCTCTCAGCTGCCAGGAAAGGGTGCTGCCTCCTTGAGGTGGAACGAGGACCTTCCGATGTTTCTGTAGTCTGGAATTATATAAGGAACTGGTCTACTGACGTTAGCCTGGCATCTGGGGCACCAAATGTGTGTATCATGTGGTCATGAAATGAGGACACCTGAGGTGGGACACCTGACGGCAGGTGTTTTTACAGAAGAAAGGTCATCGTGGGCTGGTCCGTGGTCTGTGAACTCCATGCAGGTCGGTAGATTCTCAAGGTGAGGAGGGTGACACAACAGGCTGTGTCCCTTCTCGGAAGAAGGAGTCTGAGGTGCGACCTACTTGTACACAGCCGCTCCCGCTCCTCTGAAACTCTTAAGATTTGCCAAAACGTTTGACACTCGTTCTCATCTTTTAAGAACCCGTGATCAAGTTGGGCATCTTTCTGATGGGCCATGAAATAGAATATACTCTGGGAAGATGGAGGGTTTTCTTCTTGTCGTTTAAACTGAGAGTTATTCTCCTACTTAGGAGCAGGTGTGTGTTTCTAAAAGGAAGTCTCATGCTTAGACAACTTCCAGGCCGTGTGTAAATAGGGACAAACACAGGGAAGGAAGTTCCTTGGTTAGTACGTGAATCTTATATAACCAGGCAACGCAGTTACACTTGAAAGACAGAGCCCAAACCAGGGGACTTCAGCACTCGGGGGCGTCTGAAGTCACCTAGAATGAAATACACGCATCTCATGTTGACTCTTCAGTTTGCTCCTCTCCCAGTGACTGGCCCCCACCTCCCCACCCCCCTGTTCCAGCCACATCATTGTTCAGTCTAGTCCATGAAGACGCCAACTCTTACCCTTCTCGGGACCTTTCATGTTCCATCCCACTTTCTGGACAGGTGTTTGAACGGCTGGCTCCTTCTCAGTGCTCAGTGCTTAGCAGAAACACACCTTAGTGACACCTTCCTGAGGTATTGCCACATGCTCCTCGAGAGTTCTTCTGTCTTGTCGACGGCGGCCTGCCTCGTGTCAGGACTGTGGGTGAACAAATGAATTAACGCACAGAACGGCTAGCCCATCCACCAGAGAGTGAGGTGTTGTCCCTGGCCAGTTAGCTCGCTGCAAAATGCTGATGAAAATATGTTGTCAAACTGCATGAAAGTACTGACATTTTTCATTTTGACCTGCACACTGGCAGTTTCATGGGATTGAACCTTGTAAATTTGGCACCATCCTGGCTCTTTAAATATTTTGCACTAATATTCTCACACAGAACAAAGCTCTTTCCTCTCCCTACCCAGGTGTGTTATTCTACCAAAGCTGACTCCATTTCCTCTCCAAATTTCTGATCTTTTCTTCCTTTCCCCCAACTTTCCATTTTCAGTCTGGCTAACCCCAGGTGACGAGCAGTGAGAAACAGTTGGCCTTAATATGTGAAAGTTGCTTGCTCCTCCCTCCTACTGGAAGAATTAGCATTTCAAGGAGATTCTTGGTAACTCGTGTGAATCTTCAATTTACATAATTAAAGACACTTGAACAAAATAGAAATGAAACAGCTCACTGTGGATGGCAGTATGTGTCGGGTTTATTATATTTTTTCTATTACAGATGACAAAATTCTAAATTGGCTTTGACTCCAACCGTCTTATAAGGACCCCGTGATGACACTGGGACCCCTGATGACCTGGATCCTGTCCCGTCTCAAACTCCTTCGCTCAGTTCCACCTGCACACGCTGCTGCCCTGTGAGGTAGTGTTCTCACAGGCTGTCACGCAGGGTCTCAGCTCCCGCTCCCCGCATAAGAACGCAGGACACGGTGAGGCCAAAAAGGAACACCCACGGAGCCATAGGTAGGGGAGTCATACCACTATATTCTCGATGGCGGCTGGGCTGGAGACACAGGAAGCAGGAGCCACATGACCCGCAATCTGCCATCTGTGCCTGCTAACCCCACTTGCTAGCCATAGTCCGCTGTCTGCTTCTCTGCCTGCCTAACAGCCAACCAAACAACCAACCCCTTGCTAACTGCAACCCGCGCTTGCTAGCTCAGCCACAGCAGTTCTATCAGTGGCCAATGGCTAACTGGTTACAGCTGACGGCCAACTAGTCACAGCTGACGGCCTGAGCCAGCACCTTTCCACGTGAGGCCGAGAGCCTGGAAACTGCTCTCCTGGCTCTGTCCCTACACAGGCTCTGGGTCAGGACGTGGACACCCTGGGGGTCATATGCAGCTGGCACAGTGGGCACCATCACCGACACCCTTTTGTGCCCAGCGGTGCTGACGAGCAGGTAATGCCCCTGTGCCCAGGCGCCCACAGGCCCTCTAACCCCCGCGGTCGGCTCCTCCTAACCCTAGCCTGTCACCGTCATCTCAGAGGCACCCTGTGACACGCTGCACCATAGCAGCAGCCGTGTAAGATGCTTTCACCATCCTTCCTACCTTTTGTTTCTTTTCATTTGACCATTTAATACGCATGTATTGAGCACAGGTGCTCAATGGCCATCCGTGAGCAAAGCGGAAGGCTCTGGTCTGGGGGACTTGTCCACGCGGGCATTCTGCTTTATTACAAATGCCTGCTGTTGGCCAGAATGTGCTCTGTGGGCACAGGGACCCCTCCTGTCCTGTGCACCCCGCTCGGGGACCAGAACCCTTAGGAGTCCTCACTTCCTGGGTAAATTCCCCTAAGAGCCACATGGGGGCACTCATGCTCCATGCTTGTGGCCACCTACGTGCGTGAGAATCAAAAACCCGGTCCAGTCCGCAGGAATCACCCTCCACTTGGCCTCTGGAAAAGGGGCGACGTGAGCCCTTGTTAATGGCCGCAATACAGTCATTAAGTTACTAGGGAAGAAAAGCCATACCAAGTGCATGTCCAGTGGGACAAGTGAGAAGATTTGGTGGTTGGTCTGCACCCAAGGCCACCGCTCCTTCCCGAGTCGTGTTTCAGCTCCGCAGGGTGGTCCTCTGCTCCTTGCCAATGAGATCCTTGAGGGCTCAGAGCAGGACAGCTCGGGGACAGAGACAGGATCTCGGAAATGCCACGGAGAGCCCTGAGGACAGGAGACTTAGCCCTTGGCCACCGGCGCTGCCGGCCTGCACAGAAGAGAGGAGTGTTGCCCCGTGGCTGTGTCCACAGCTGCAAAGGTCATTGAGGAAGGAGCCATGCGGCTGGCAGCCGCAGTCAAGCTGACGAGGCACTGTTCCTTGAGTACTGAGCAACGCAGTCCCTTTGCGGGGTCTTTTAGGGAGATTCTTACACATGTTTGGGACCGTACCCTGAGATAGCTTAATGTTCCCAGCCTAAATGAAATCGCGTCTCTGGCAGACTGGTAGGAACACGTCAAAGTCTGCAAAGCAAGCCAGACCTGGAAGTGGCTCTCAGAGCCAGGGTGCTTCCTGACGACTTAGGGCCGCCCATCAGCTGTGGGAGCACCAGGTAAGTCACCAGCAGCCAGGAAACCCTCAGTGGCATCAAGGTACTTTGAGGGACGACACAGGTGTGTCAAATGCTGTTGCTTGAGGGACTCCTGAGATTTAGAGGATGGGAAGTGTTGACGCTCCGACAGAAGAAAGGCCAAGAGTTTAGCAAAAGGACCCTGAGACAGAAAAGGAAAAGCTGGGGCAGTTTCCCCGGTTCTCAGCAGCGTCAGAGACTGCCTTTCTGACCAGCTCCCACCACGTCTGCTTCTGCTGGTCCTCGGACCACACAGGACACTGAGGTCTCGGCTCGTTCCAGGTTACTGAGGCCCGTCCGGACTGGCGGCTGGAAACGTGAGTAAACCTGAACTTGGTCCCTGCCCTGTTGAGGCTTATTGTTTTACTTTGGGAGACAAATAGTCGCGGAGAAGGGCAACTGGTAACTTGTAGTGCCGTGAGCGGTGGAGCCCGTGGAAGGCTGTGAGCGCGTGGCAGGAGAGAACACCTGGTGGGTTTCCAGGGCGAATAGGATTGAGGGAGCCTCAGGTGGTGGGGGAGAGAATGTGGCAGACGAGGCAGCGTGTATGCAAAGGCCCTGGGACAAGAAGGACACGGTTTCTTGGAAGAACTGGAAGGTCCACGCGGTTGGAGCACAGTGAGTGGGAATAACCCGGCTCTGAGGCTGGAGGCGACGCAGGGACCTGGTGGGGCTTTGGGGGTCCCATTAGAGTCCCAGGACACCTGCCTAGTTGGAAAGTGCAAGGGCACTGCATACCGAGGGGAAATGGGGACTAAAGGCCCCTCTTTTTACAGTAAGGGGAGCATTCCGCGTTTACTAACTTGTCCCTGCAAAGCGTGAGCCCAGGTCACATGGCCTGACAGTGGGCCAAGGAGACCGGCTGGTCCTGGAACGGCCACCAGGGGGCAGCAGAGCAGAGACCGAGCAGCTCAGGGACCAGGAAACTGCAGGGAGGGGTGTCGCCAAAGAATCTTCAATTGATATTCCAGATATCCTGAAAGAAGCTGGAAACGCCCACAAACAGCCCGCAGAGCTGTTTATTCCAGTCGTGCTACTTCGGTGGCTTCAGCTGGGTTAGACTGCAGGTGAGAGTGACAGAGGGAGGGGAGGGGCACCATGGCCATGACATCTGGTGGGAGCTGGCGTGAGGCCTCCCAGCGCTACAGTGGGTACATCGCCCCTCCCGACGTGTTGCGGGGGTCCTGGCCGACAGACAGGTGCCAGACGGAGCCCGGTGATTAAATGCCGAGCTAGCCCTGAGGGGGCCAGCCGGGGGTGCCCTCCACCGAGGCATGGTGGGGTGGCCACACATGGCATGTGCCACGGTCTCAGCCTGTCTTACAGGCGTTAGGCTGGCCAATCTTGGCTCTGGGACTCTCCCGACCTTTCCACTCAGTGGCCAACAGGCCTCCAGGAAGGAAACAGGCTTCCAGTGTGACAACTAAGCAACAACCAATGTCAGCGTGTGGAGGGGACCATTTGAACCAGGACACTGGTACACTCTCATGTGCCACTCAACGACAGGGACATTTGTCGAGCAAACATTGTGGCCTGCGCTTGCACAGGCCTGGGTGGCACAGCCACCCGTCATGGTGTGTGCGAGCCCACTATGTGTATTCACACCAGCGTCACCACACACACGAGTAACGCGTTTTCTGTGGCATTACCATGGCTACAACGTCACCAGGCGGTCGGAATGCTTCTGCTCCGTTATAAGCTTATGGGACCACCGCCGTGTATGCGGTCTGTCGCCGACTGAAGTGCCATCAGGTGGCATGTGACTGCTTGTTCTCTTTCTTAGGCTTCCTTTCCGTTTGTTGGTGTAGGTGGAGACGACGCACAGGCTAAGATTCCCCGCTAACCTCAGAGCAGTGAGGGTCTGCCAGTTTCCAAAAGGGCGTTCTGTGTCCAGGGTGGACCTCACCACACTGCCATCCCGTAGTTTGTTCGTTATCTTGGCACCAAAAAAAAACTCGCATGTTTCTCTGTATTGGAACTGGAGTTGCCAGCGGGAGTCACGCGTCTCTTGTCTTGCCCCCGGAGCGGACAGGCGGCACCGGAAATATCAGCCCTGCCTGATCCCGCGCTCTTTAGTTACGGACCGGACTGGGTGATATGTGTGGACGAGATGCTGATGGGTTTGCTTTTTCCAGCCAGGGGTCTCCGTGGGGCCGGGGTTGCTGTTGGCCACTGCTTTCCTTTCTTGGTGGACACAGGGTTTCATATCCTGGCCTCCCTGAGCAGTTTGGTGTGGCCGATGGAGTGAGTGGAAATGACGTGTGACCTGTGAATTGCCCCACACGTGTGTGACCACCAGCCGTTTCCCTGTCTCTCCCACGGGCTTGATGTAGAAGAGCAGATGGGAGGGTCAGCGTTCCTGGATCTTCTGCTGAGTCAGAGGCCGTTTGGGGAATATGGACAAGAGATAAACATCGGTCATGCGTGAGTGTTGTATGTGGATGTGTTGTTCCAGCACTTGGCATTGTCTTACCTGGCACACAGGGGCTTCCCTTTTTTCCTTTTTCTGTTTTAAATTAAATAAATTTTTAATGACAGCTGACATACAACATTAGTCTCAGGTGTACGACATAGTGATGAGAGAGACGTTTATAAACCGTAGGAAGTGATCCCTGCTCAGTCCGGTCCCCACCTGGCACCATCTGTTATTATAGCATTATTGACTGTCTTCCCCGTGACTGTTTTTATAACTGGCCGTTTGTACACAGTGAGCTTTTTGTCCGGGTTCAGGAACACACAATATGAGGAGAGTCACCCGTCAGGGAGGAGTCCAGGGCGTCTGAAGGACCTGGCGTAGGTGACAGCACAGCCAGGCGGAGCCATGTGACGGCTGTCCCGAGGCCTGCGTGCTGCCCAGCAGCTCAGAAGGAGGCCTGGCCCTGACCTGTCTCCCGGTGGAGGCAGGTTTTATCGCTTACACTCAGAAACAGAGCTCGCTCTTGGAATTCGGCCCCGCCTTCCCGGGTCCTCCTCTGCCAACATGTATTCTGAGGCCAAATGATGACCAGGCCTGGCTGTTTGGACTGTCCTAAATGCACAAGACATGTTGGTGGGCGCTGTGCCAAAGGCGTGCCGCGTGGCATCGAGTCACCTCTAGCTGTGGGAGGCGGGCGCGCTGGCTTGGCTGAGAACAAAGTGTGTAAACATGTCTTCCTTCCCCCACCCTCCCCCCCATGGCAAGTACGTTAGTTGGGGTCCTGGGTTGTGGGCCGTAGACTGACTCTAGCTTTCTTGTGCAGGAAGGAAATTTTTGGAAGGATGTTGAGGGTTCAGAGAATCATTGGGGGGCTGGAGAGTCAGCCTTGGAAAACAGAACCACCGAGGAGGCCGGGGACGGCTGGAGCAAAGGGACGGCTGCGGAGGGTGGGGTGCAGTGGGGACTTCCATCACTGGATGTGCAGGCCGGAGTGGGGGTGGGGAGAGAGCCCGGTCCCGGCTCCCTGGGCTGTGCCAAGGTGGGGGCAGGGGGCCTTGTCCCCTTCAGCTTCCAGAGTGGCTAGAAATGCTGCCTTGTCAGTGCCCACGCACAATGGCAAAATAAAAATAAAAAGTGAAAGCTTCATTTTTCCCTGTCAGAGTCTGGTACAGCATTCCTCATTGGGGATGCCCTTCTGTGACTCGGAGCCAGGCCCTTCCCCTGGGGCTCCAGCCGTCTCAGAGGCCTCGGCCCCCAAGCAGAACCCAGAGAGAGGAGCTGCCGCAGTGCATCTCAGGCCCCACCTGGATGGCAGCAGGAGGGCATGCATGACAAGTGGCACTGTGGCTCCCACTTCCAGAGCTTGTGACAGGACAAACATAACCTCGAGGGGTCTGGGACACACAGGCCTGCTGTAGGGCACTCCCAGGGGGACAGCGTGGCTGCTCCCAGACATGGAAAGTCCCTGTGAGCTCCTGGGGCTGCACGTGTGTTGGGGGAGGTGGGGGGATGCTGGGGACAGAGTCCTTCCCTACACGTTGACAAGGTGGGTGGGCACTCATGTTTGTTGAGCAGTTATCATGTGTCAGGCACTTTGCAAATAGAATCTCGCTTGATGGTTAGCACAAGCCTTTGGAATAAACCACTGCCCTTTCCATTTTACAAATGAGGAAACTCAAGAGAACAGGCCGCAGGGGGGTTATTCAGCTGGCTAAACAGAGCTGGGATTCACTCCCAGGCCGTGTTTACTCAGAGCCCTCGCCCCTCACCCTTTTGTGCCCAATGTAAGGATCCCTGGGCTCCACCCTTGGCCCAAAAGATTCTTCTCACTGGGCAGCATTGGGATGCCCAATTTGGATCAAGATAAACCATAAGCAGTAAAAATACTCCGGGGGGTCAGATGTCACGTTTCCCCATGGAGAGGGAATTTTGGGGAAAGCTGGAAGGATTGGAGGGGCCGGGGAGGGAGGGAGAGGGAATAACCTGGCTCAAATGTGAGCAGTTACCATCATCAAATATTTCCCTAATTGCAAAAAAAAAAGGGACTGAGGGTTGCCAACAAAATAAGTACAAGAGTACTAGGCGTTGGCTTTTTTGGCAAAGCAGATTTGTCTGTAATCACTTCTAAAAAGATATAAAAGGAATTGCCTCACACAATGTGATCACTTAAGGCTGGGTTTTTATCTGTTTCTCCAGAAAACTGCATTTTGAAGGGGAACCGCATTAGCTGAAGATGGTGAATTTGTCTGTTAATTGCTTTCCATTATAAATCTAAACAACACTTAACACTGCGAGCCGAGGCAAAATTATCAAGACCGCTAAAAGTAGAAATCATCTTTTTCTGAGTCGAAAGTTCTGTTTTCTTAGTTGAGAATGAATGGTTTAATGCTCACAGGACACCATTTCCTATCACTTAGTCCGATTATGGGAGCAATGACCAGAAAGCCCCCCCAGCCCCTGCTGGTTTCGAGGCCTTATGAGCCTCCCCTGAGGCACATTAGAGGACCTACTCGGCAAGGAGAGACTCGCTCTAATCAAAATTACTTCCTGGTGGCGTGGGGTGGGGGCGGGTAACACTGCCCTGCCCTCATTGCTTCAGGCTTTTAAACTTCTGGGCTCATCTTTGCCCCATGTGCTTCTATTTTCTTTGTCAAATCCCTTTTGAAAGTTGGTCAATACCGCTCTGTCGATGGAGATAGACACCCAGTAGTCCTGTCCATCATTTTAGAATATTTGCATTCACTGTCAGTGTTGAACAAATCAAAATGTTTTGCACACCATTTAGAATTTGCAGCGTTCTCCAAAAACCCACACACATGAGAAGGTCTTGCAAACACGGAGGCCTCCCCGCCTCCTGGCAGAAAGGACTCTCCTCCAGGACCCCCAGGCTAAGCCTCCTGGCTGCCAGCCATCGTCTCTTGCTCCATCGCTCTCAGCAGACACGGTCTGTCCCACGTGTGGGGGGCTCACTGCTCACATCCTCTCCAACACGGGGTGCTCAGTCTGCATGACCTGAACCAGTCTGGGTGTGTGAGTACAAAGTCCTTGGGTTTCATCTGCATTTTCCTAATGACTCACGATGTTCGGCAACTTGTCATGTGCAACTTCTTTCCTGAAATGTTACTGTCCCAGCAGTGGCTTAGTGCCCGACTGTCCCAGAGCCAGCTCCTTACACCCTGTCGTGCAGTCGCCCTCGCTGGGCGGCCCAGGTCCCCAGAGGGCTGAGTGCCTGCTCTCTGGGAGCCCAGCGGCAACCAGAGGGCAAGAGATGCTCTGCTGACACGTCTCCGCAGGGAAACCGCAGTGCGAGCGTCTGAGCCTGACTGTGGTTTTCTGTGGTCAGGGGCAAAGAGGCAGTTAAAGCCGTCATGCGCACCATTGCACGGTGAGCAGTTAGGTGGGGAGGTTTCGGGGAGCTGTGGCGACAACACAGAAATGCATCCCGCAGCGGTTACCTGCCTGGTAGTGGGCTCATGACCAAAGGAGAGCCTCTACGAGTTTTCATCGAAGGCAGGGCAGGACGCCCGTCGCCCACGCCCCACCGCACAGCCTCAGGCTTCCTCCCGCAGGTAATTTACAGTGAAGTGGAGGCGCCCCGAAGCTGACCGCTGCCTGCCCGGGGCTGCTGCACACGTCCTCCGCCTGTGGCCTTCAGTCTTGTTCCAGGTGTCGTCCTTGGTGTTAATCGGTGGCCCAGGCGTCGTCCGTCGTGTTAATTGGTGTTCCTTCTAGCTCTCCGCAAGGAACCGGGCACCATCCTTGAACTTGTTTCCAGCAGGTGCCCACTGGGCAATAGGAAGGCGGGGCCCGAGGTTCCGCAAACAGACCAGTCTCCTGCCGAAGACGGCGCATGCCGGCAGCTGACGTCCCCAAACAGGCCGTCTTCCTCCGAAGAGCCTGGTGCTGAATGCAGGAGGAAACAGGGCAGGAGCGTCACGCACACATGGCCTTCTCTCATCTGCTGTTTTAAAGTCTTCAGATTGGTGAAGACTTGTCCTTGTTTCCTGCTTCTGAGCAAAAGTAATGGGGACATTTGGTTTACACGGTTGGTTTGGGAGGAGAAAAGGTTTCTTTGCCATTGATCTGACTTGAATTCTTGACCATCAAAAGGGCAAATCCTGCCTATTTGGAAAACCAAAACACGAGTGAAGAATTCAGCATATAATGAAGAACAGTGCAGTGGTCGTTTCTTAAGATGAGAAGTCCCAACATGTGCTGTAAACATTTATGAAGCAGCTTTAATGAAGTTACCTGCTGGGTCCTCCTTGTAAAGATGTGAAGTGTCCCAGGTATGGCTGGCAGCCCTCTTTGACTTCTGGCCTCTCCCTCCGTTTTCTAGAGGTATCTTCTCTTCCGATAGCCACCTGCCCTTCAGGACTTTCCCTGCTGCCTTTACCTACCTGCATACGTTCCTGGAGAGAAGCTCTGTGTGCACATGTGTTTTACATAAGCGGTGTGACTTGTATTAATGGCTCTGTAATTGTTTTCTTCATGCAGTGTATCTTTGGAGAGCTTCCCGTGTTTCTGCCCATAGGTCTTACCTTTTATTTTTATTTATTTTTTACTTTTTTAATATTTTTTTTGCAGCTACACAATACTGTAAACCATGAGTGCACACCAGTATATTTAGCCCCTTCGAAAGCATTTGAAAAACTCCGGAGCCCCTAAACTTCATACAATTGGACAACTTGCTTTCATTACCAGGAATGAGCAATCGCGATTTCTTTGAGCTTCCTGAAATCCCTGTCAGGTTGAGGATTTCCACCTAAGCATTTGTAGCAGGTCCGGGTTCCTTTTGAGAAAAATGATAGCATTATCCCCGTGAAGCCCCTTTTCCTCCGATATGTTCATTTGCTAAATTTATGAGCTGCTATTCTCTCTCATATTCCTTGATGGCCAAAATGAAAATAATCAGCATTTCTCTGTGATGCTCACCGAAAACTGGTCTGAAGACATACCCACAGAGCAGAGAGGGACCCAGGCCTGGAGCTGCCAGCATCCTCCCACGTTGCCGCGCGGGAGCGGGTCTGAGGGTCTGGCCGACATTGGGAGGGCAAGGCTGTGCCTCTGGACTTGGTCAGGATCCCAGATCCAGCGGTGCCTGCCCCCAGAATCACTGCTGGCCTCTCCCTTGGCAGCCCAGTGCGTCTTTCCTTTTGTTTCCGTCCAATGGGGTAGCAGTGGATGTGGCCCTCACCGGCAGGGCTTCAGTGCCGGGTTTTGTCCCTCCTGGCATGTTTCCTCTGGTTTCAGCATCCTCAGCGAGCTTCTGCCTGCCCCTCGATGTCCTGCCTCTTAGCTACTTATTTCAACATGGCAAAAGACCGACAAAATCAATAGTCTGGACACAGCGTACATCGTTCTCTGTCTGACTGCATAATGGTTACTACGTGCCCTCGCTGTGAGTTCATATTTTACTTAGGCAGCACGGCAACCTCCCCCGGCCCCAAATCTAGCAGGAATTACTTTCTGTGCAGAAACTTTACAGTCATCTCAACTCCAGCACGCTGGGAAAGGAGCATCTGGAGAAGCTTTGTGGCCTCCTCGTTACATTTACATTTCCTCGTGTGCGTCAGGCCTGAGCGCCTGCCAAAAGTTTACATCCAATTGCCCCACATCATATTTTCCCCCTTAAATAAAAACAAATGGTTGTAAACACTTTTGCTGCACACTGATTTTGTTTGCCTGCTCCACATGGGCTCACAAATGTAAAATGCTTCGCAAGGCACCTCAGACTTGATTCCAGGCAAAGCAAAATGTCAGTGGCACTATTTCTCTCTTAATGAGTGTACCGCTGGGCCCGCTGGGCCACTGGTTCCACGCTCTGGCATTGTCACAAACGAGACGGGACTATTGTTAAAAGGCTCAAGCAGAGATGGAATAATAGGAAGGATTTTTGTTTTGTTTTGTTTAATACATTAAAGAAAAAAACATTCAGGAGGAACATGCAGTGATGCTGGGAAGGGTTCCAGTGTTGGAATTGTCGCACATGAAATTGCTGGGAAAACTCATGTGTGAGCGTGAGCCTGGACGAGGAGAGCAGCGTGAAAGGTGACCACAGGTTGTGACAACTGCATGTTTGTGCACACGTAGGATGTAACATCAAGCTAATGGTACCCTTTACAATGTGTGTGTCTTCTTGATAAAGTATTTTTCTTTTGGCATGTTTAGGACACGGAGAGGCTGTACCGTGTGGTGGTAGGGCCCTGGCTGCTGGAGTCAGACGTCCTGGGTGTCAGGCTTTCCTTCCTGCTCATAGACTCTCTGACCTGGAGGCTTACTTTCTCGGTCATCGGGGCCTCTGTTTCCTCATCTGCAGAGCAGGGATTAAAGACAGCAGCTGTCTCACGCCCGTTGTTGTGAAGGTTCGAGGAGTCACTGTAGGTGGGTCTGCACGGGGGACTGTCCTGCCTGGGAGTATCTGCTTTGAGGGTGGTGGTTAGGCTGTGCAGAAGGAGATGCTGTACGTGGTGGTGATGGTGGAGAGAGCAGGAAACTGTCTGTGAGGATGGGCATGATGAAGATGGCCACGAGGACGGAGGGACGATCTCATCGCCCCCAGCCCCCGACGTGGCACGCTCTGCCAGCCCGCACAGACAAAACACCTCAGAGCACACCAAAAACACGCTTCTTGCTAAAACTCTCCCAAAAGTTATGGCTTGGGGTGTGTTTTCCCATTTTGCAGAATGAATGGCGACTCTGCGGAGGGCCTGAGGTTTCGGAAGCGGCCGCTCTGGGCCTGCAGCTCAGGACTGTACAGCGTCCGCTCGTGTCCTGCTGGTTGTGGACACACAGACGCTGTTGGAGCCAGATGCCGTGCAAGGGTCTCTCCTCCCACGTACAGAATGGCCCCTCTTGGAGGTCCGCGTTGGATGTGTGGCAGTCTGTCCAGTAAATGGCAATTTGCTTCGCTGGTGTATAATCAATGGCTTATTATTCTCCCACACGGCACCCTTTCAAGTGGTTTGTTCTCCTTACAAGTATTGTATGTACTGTGATGTTGCAAATGATTTTGAAAAGATTTTCCTGAAATTCTCAGTGTATAGATCGGGAGCCTTTTGACCTAGGACTTACCCCAGTTTTCAAACAGACATGGGCCAATCCACCATCCCCCACGACATGACACAATTTGGGACCCACACCAAATGCTCTCAGAAGAATATACTGTTCAGGAATTTAATATCGTTAATTTAAATAGATTAGAAATGGTATTATTTTCTACTCTTTTAATTATTACTTGGCACCCTCTTTGTTTGATAACCTCTGAGTACATGAACAAGGGAAATTAAAAAAGAAGGGTAGTTCCTGACATTATAGGAATACTTTGATTAAGGGACAGAAAAAGAATGAGGTGCGTAAGTGATACCCATGTAACTAGCATATTGAAATTAATCATAGTAATTAACTCGTTTAAAGTAACCTATAAGGAATTATGTTCAGGATTCAGGAAACGGGATCTTTTTAATGATTGCATAAATGGCATATTTTCTTCAACGACGTGGAACAACTTGTAATTGTTAAGTGTGAGGCAAACAGATGAGTTCGGGGCGTAAAAACCGCGTACGTTCTGAGGTAGCCAATTTCTTAAAGGTGGCTTACAGACATCCCAAATCTAAGGTCAAGGACATAACATAATTCAGACTGAGACATGTTAACCCTTTGGGTAACTTAGTTCTATGGTGTAGATTATCTTGTCTGTGGCAACTGAAAATATCCAGAATTAACACGACTCACCCCGTGACGTGTGACCCACTGTCCCTTTTGTCCCCAGACCAGGGTGTTGATCTATTTCAGAAGTACGATTTGAGCACCAGCATATTTACGCTCTTCTCCCCCACCCCATCTCCGCTGCACCCCAACACTATATACACACAGGGGAGCCTTTGGCCCTCTAAACCCTCATCAGCCCCTTTCCCCCAACTGTTATCAGCAAAACCATGCCAGTTCCACCATCTTTTCATTCTCCTTCTGATGAGAGACGCGTGTTTCCCACTCAATAGCCAATGGCATTCGTCCCTTTATTTTAGCAACGACGCAATGTGAGACAATCCATGTTCTCAGGAATTTGTAGCAGATTGTAAGTCTTTACGGGAAAGGAGGCCAACCAGGAATGAAATCTGACAGCTGGGGAGCTCGTTAAACTCTTTTCTCTCTTTCCTAAGGATTTTAGGACCAGTGATGCAGAGGGGTGTCTTAGCTATGTTATCAACGAAATTCCACATCGAATTGTCTTCTTGGCTTTTTGAAAATGAAAGTGTCTTCTGTGGGATAACGTGAGAGATTAAAAACAAAACAACATCCAGATGAGATTTCTACTAGCAAGAAAGGGAGGGTTTTAATGAGTCTATTTCTCTCCCCTTTTGTCATCCCCACTCACTGAAATTGCTTCTAATCTGTAGAATTCTGAGCGATATCATTGCAGAGCAGAGTTTGGCTGGGATTTGAAGGCTCTGAGATTGATATGGGGTCTAACGGTGCTCTTGGTTAGGAGAAAAGATAAAGGAAGGTGCCTTTTTATTCTGGAAAGACTCACGATAGCTAAGAAAGGAAGAGAAAGACAGAGGGTGTTTCCTCCTTGGGTGATTGCTTTTTTTTAAGTTACTTTTAAGGAGTTGATTGCGGAGTCAGCTGCCTCCTTCCCTGTTCTGTTCCAGCCCAACTGGCAAGAGAGGCACATTCCACGGACACTGAACAAAAACACTACACTGGAAACAAATAAACATGGGTGAGCCCTGTAGAAGGATGCTGGCGGATGTCTCAAGGGCAGTGAAAGGTTCTTTTGTTAACCCCAGCTGCTGGGACCCGGGGAAGGACAGAGCGGGGCCCCTCCACGGAGGCAGAGATGACACGCTTCAGAAAGGCAGCTGGGAAGTGGGTGTTTCCACCCCCTTGGAATTACAGACCCAAAGTCAACAAGGACATTTTTAGTTATGCAAGCGGTTTCTGCAGCGGTCCTTGTGGGCACCGTGTGGGTTCTCCAGAGCTGCAGCCTCACCAGCCCGTGATATGGTGTGGACCAGGGACGGGTGGTGACATGTGATTTGACCTTGAGATGTGGGGGCTCCAGGAGGCTCCCTCTGCCTCGACAGAGCTGCTCTTGGATCTCTGCTGGTGAGCCTGTTCCCAGAAGACGTCCACATTTTCCCGATATTCTCAAACACCCATTGAGTCTCCCCAGTGTCCCCACAGGCCCCCAACGTGGTGGCAGGGTCAGGATGTGCTGCACTCAGCCCTAAGCTCGCATGGCTCTCAGAAATCCCCATCTAAGCCCCCGTGGCTCTAGGGGGCAGGGGTCACCCTGGGATTTGGTTGTGTACTAATTCTGCATTTCCCGTGGCTTCAGTGACTCCTTCCCCTCCATCCCAGCCCCCGGCTGCCACCAGCCTATTGACGTCCCGCTTCGTTCTTCTTATTAAATTGCACCACCATTTACCTGGTTGCTCAAACCAAAACCCAGGAGTCGGGTCCACTTCTGAGTCTCTGCGTGGCCTCGTTTCAATGCCTCATCACGTCCCACCAGCTTTATTTCCCAAAGCGTATCTTGAATTTGACCTACGTCTCCATTCCCATGGCCGCTACCCTGTCCAAGCCACCGTTTCCTCTTGGTTGGCTGTCCCCAAAAGCTTCTAAACTAGATTTCCTGTTTCCAATGGTGCCCTGCCCTCCAGTAATGTATGAACGATGCGGCAGCCGGAACAATCTTTTAAAAACATAACGTAGCTCATGTCCTCATCTCTTTGAAATCTTCCAGTGGCTTCCCCTTCCACGTTGAAGCCAGTCCGAACTCTTCCCACCTGCAGAGCGAGCTCGTTGTGCTCCAGACCCTGCAAACTTCCAGTCTCCTTGTGGACCCTCTCCTCTGTTCCTGTGTCTCAGCCACACCAGGTTTCCTAATTCTCTCGACTACCACGTTCATTTTTGCCTCAGGGAATTTGATGTCTTCCTCAGCTGGCATACTTTCCCCTCAGTTTCACGTGTGTGCACACACAGGGCCCAGCTGAAACATCCCCTGTCAGGCAGGGAAGAACTTCCCAGACCGGCAGCCGTGGGAAGGCTGCCTCCGCTCTTCCAGTCGCGGATACCAAATGGTGCTGGATTTTATTGAAACACCGCAACTTTCCATCTTCTTGTTTTTTGTTTACTTGGGACCTGTGTTCTTTCTCCCTTCTCTATTAGACTGTAAGCTCCTTGAGGGCAGACACCCGTTTTTCTTGTTCTCTCTCCGTCCCCCGTGCCTAGAGGAGTATCTGGTATGCAGCAGATGCCTCTAGATGTTTACCACTAAACACCCCCCTGAAAAGGCAAGCAGACTGCAGAGAGCAGGGTGCTTCGTTTAGGCTCTGCCAAGTCCTTGGGCTCGTGGGTGCACGGGTAGGGTGTCCACACGTTGCTGTTGCCCAGCTCTAGCTGAAGCTTCTATGGGCGTGTGGATGCAGTAAAAACAGTTTTGTTGTGGGAAGGGAGGTAATAGTTGCAAGAAAAAAGACTGAAGCTGAGCCCTATCTCATGATTTCTCAGCTTCCATAATCACACAAGCCAATTCCTTGTCTGTCTGTCTATCTATCTATCTGTCTGTCTGTCTATCATCTATCTGTCTATCATCTTCTGTTTCTCTGGAAAACCCTAACTAAGACACCTTCTTCTCTCCTTCCATCCCACAGATATATATATATATGTGTATATATATATATATATATATATATATATATATATATATATATATATATATATATATATATAAGCCTGAATTGGATGTAATTGGGAGTTGGTATAACCTGGCCTTTATGCTCTGGGAACTAATAATAAGAGAGCGAAGATGAAGACACAAAATTCCAGCCGTAACTTAGAAAGCACCGTCAGAGAGGCACAGATAGGACACTCTAGAGTTCACAGGCAGGAGGTATAACCATAGAGTAGTAGGAGCGTGAACTCAGGAGCCAGGCCGTCTGGGCTCCACGACCTGTTCCCCTTTTTCTTTCTTGTGTGTTCTTTGGCAAGTGATTTAATGGTCTGTGCCTCCGTTTCCTTACTTATAAAACATACGGTACCTACCTCACAGAATTATTAGAAATAGACAAAAATAAGACCCTTAAAACAGCATCTTAATATTAAGTATTCAATATGTGGGGTTGAGGTGGAGGCATTTTATCCTCAAGTTGGGTAGGATTTGCTTTAAGATAAAGGTGGGCAAGGAAATTCACATGGAGCCATGTGAACAGAGGGAGCAGAAGGGGGCCACCGTGGATGGCTGGCAGCAGATGAAATATTTCATTTGGAAAACAGGAAGCAGGAGATAATAATGTTGGGAAGTTATGGCGGACCGTAATGGGGAGGGTCATGTTAGTAACCATCCTCCTGGGTGAGTAATTCTGTGTCACTGAAGATATCTAAGCAGAGAAATTGTTGAGATGCCTTAATTTCTGCCACAGCTCAGAAATCTTTAGTAACTTATAATGACTTAGTAAAACTTATTTCTTTCCTTCTGCTTGATTTGGGTTTATTTTCTAGTTTCTTAACACTCACATTTAGATGATTGATGTTGGGACCTTTCCTTCTTTTACTATAAACATTCAATGCTATAAGTTTCCCTCTAAGCACTGTGTCCCACCCATTTTGATATGTGGAATTTTCATTTTCACACCGTTAAAAG
Source organism: Rhinolophus hipposideros (assembly GCF_964194185.1). Classification (NCBI taxonomy): domain Eukaryota; kingdom Metazoa; phylum Chordata; class Mammalia; order Chiroptera; family Rhinolophidae; genus Rhinolophus; species Rhinolophus hipposideros. Next base: position 950,187 of record NC_138070.1, on the reverse strand, counting down.
TATTTCCTCATTTCCCGTGAGTATTTCTCTTTACCTATGGATTGGTTGGAAATATGTTGTTTAATTTCCAAGGGATTTGAAATTTAACTGTTATTTTTTCTGTTGTTGATTTCTAGTTCAATTCCATTATTTCCACAGAGCATACTTTGTATTATTTCACTTATTTAAATTGGTTAAGATTTGTTTTATGGATGAGGATATGGTCTATCCTGGTGAATGCTGCACATGTATTTGTATATTCTCCTCATAGTTAGGTGCATACACATTTAATATTGTTATGTCTTCTTGATGAATTGATTCTTCTATGTATGTATTATTCCTCTTTATCAGTGGCAATTTTCTTTATTCTGAAGTCTATCTTGTTTGACATTAATATAACCAGTCCAGCTTTTTTTCTTTGGATTAGTGTTTGCATGGTATATGGTATACCTTCTTCCATTCTTTTACCTTTAACTTACCTATAACATTATGTTTGAAGTGAGTTTCTTGTAGACAGCACATATAATACTTAGATCATTATATAAAACCTAATCTGACAATTTCTGTCTTATAATTGGTGTGCTGTATATCACTTAATTATTGATAGTTTGGATTTAGATCAATCAGGTTATTATTTTTTTCTTTTTGTTTCCTTTCCTGGTCCACTGTTTCCTCTTTCCTGAATTCTTTTGGCTATTGGAGTGTATGTTAGCACCTCATTTTGTTTATTATTTTGATTTTGGCTGTGTCTCTGCATACTTTTTTAGTGGTTACTCTAAGGGTTACCAAATAAATTCTCAACTTTTCACAGTCTATTTAAAATAGTATTGAATTTTCAAATTGAATGTAGAAATCTTGTCACTCCATAGGTCCCTTTATCTTCCTCTCTTTATGTATAGCTGTATTACATATTACATTTGCATACATTAAAGACTTCATCAATGTTTTATATATATGTACATATATACACACATATATAAATATATAAAATTAAATACATAAAATTAAATATATATGTGTGTATATATATATATATATATATATATACACACACACAAAAAAATTTCAATTGTCAAACATGTTTAAAAGAACTTCGGAAGGGAGAATAGCATATTATACTTACCCATGTGTCTACTCTTTCAGTTGCTTTCTCCATGCTTAGAGAATGGAGCCCACAGAAAGTAAGTGGGGACTGAGAAATAGAAACTAAATTCCCAATGATATTGACCAAGTCCTGGATATAGCTATACTATCCTCTGGACTTTTCATAACTTGAGTAATACATACTGCGTTTCCCCCAAAATAAGATGGGGTCTTATATTGATTTTTGCTCCAAAAGACGCATTAGGGCTTATGTTCGGGAATGTCATCCTGAAAAATCATGCTCGGGCTTATCTTCCAGTTAGGTCTTATTTTCGGGGCAACACGGTAACACACTTTCCCCCTTTTGTTTGAGCCTGGTTTGAGTTGGATTTTCTGTCATTTGCAATTGAAAGCACCTTGATTGACACCATCTTAGAGGAGGAGGTTCTGGAGAAGGGGATTATGATAATTTTATGGCTCTGGTTTAATTTAGGCTAATACATGACAAAACTGGTGAAATTTAACTGGATTTCAAATCCAAATAGCTTCCTTTTTGTGTGTGATTTCTAGTTTAATCCCATTTGTAGTGTCTTTAAGAAACTCAGCACTGGAGCGCGTGTTGGCATTGGCTCTCCCAGGGATGAGTGGCTGGAAGTGCAGCAGTATTTTGAAGGTTGACATCCTTACTCTGTGAGACAGCAAGTACAGCTTTAATTAATTGCTCGTTTTGCTGCAGTGGTTCAGCAGGATTTTCTAAAAGGTGCGAGATAATTGATTGTCTTTTTCTCCGCCACTGATTTGACTTCTAAATGGCAAATCACATTGTTTGCTGGATAATATGCTAACTGCTCGTATCATGATGGGGTTGGTAAAGATGGATGATGGTTACTTACTTAGGGCCTCAATGTCTCTTAAGATCTCATCTGTTAATGTCTACAGTTGTTCATTTCTCAGTTGCAAGTAGGTGAAAACAAAAACGGACTTGTAGGTAAGGAACCCGGTACTGCTTATGTGGCTGAGTTCAGAGACAAAGTAGAAAAGTCTGGACTGAGACATCACCTGAGATGAGCAATCAGGATGAGGCCACATCAGCATGTCACACACTAGCGGTTGGAGATGATTTTCTAGCACATGTAACAGAAACTGGACTCCAGTGGTTTAGCCAAATAGAGGGGCAGAGATGGCAGTTCCACGACGTCACCGAGGGCTCAAGCTCCTTCTAACCTTTGGCTCTGCCATTCTTAGCCTACAGGACTTTGGGGGCAGGTTTATTTAGATATAATTCATAGGTAGAAACATAATCACCCTTTTTAGAGTGCAATTCTGAGTTTTTACAAACAAAAAGAGTCATGTAACCGCCACCATAACAGGACATAGAACAGGCTCAACACCTCCTGCAATTTCCCTCGTGCCCCATTGTAGTTACATCTCCTTTCACCCCATCCTGACAAGCAGTGATCTGTCTCTGTCTACTGTTTTGTCTCCCAGAATGCCATATAAATGCACTCATCCAGCGTGCAGCCTTCTGAGCGTGGACGCTTTCATTTGGAGGTAATGAATGTGACTTTATGCTGTGTGTGGATCAGTATGTTTTCCTTTTCAGAAAAACTGAGTAGTACTCTATTTCATGGACATGCCCTAGTTTGTCGAGCCATTGACTAGTTGAAGGACAGATGATAGGGTGGCTTCCAGAATTAGGAGATTACGAATCAAGCTGCTGTGAGCCTCTGCATGCAGGCTTTTGTGGGAACGTGTTTCATTTCTCTTGGGTAAGGACCCAGGAGAGGGGTTGCTGGGTCATACGGTGGGTATAGGTTTAGATTTACACGAAACTGCAAAATCGTATGTAGTGGCCAGACCATTCTTCCCCGTGAGGCACACAGCTCCCGTTGTTCTGTCTCCTCACCAGCAAGCGCGACTGGGAGTTTTTCCCTAATCTGACAGGGCTGTGGTGGGATCCCCTCGTGGTTCTGCTTTGCATTTCCATAATGGCGCAAGCTGTTGACCATCTTTTCATGGTTGATTTTCCATCTATATGTCTTCTTTGCTGAAATATCATCTTCAAATCCTTTGCCCATTTTTTTTTTGTTGGTTGATTGAATTTTCAGAGTTTCATCAAGATACACGCTTTGCAAATATTTTCTTTCAGTCTTTCATCTTTTTATTTTCTTAACACTGTCTTTTGAAGAGCTGAATTTTGATGAAGTCCAATTTCTCATTTTTTTTCTGTATGGTTTGTCTTTTTTTTTGCATCTTTTCTAATAAGCTTTTGCCTTTTCTCAAGGTCACAAAGATTTCCCCTTATGTTTTTCTCGATGTTTTATGTTTTAAGTTTTTTATGTTTTAAGTTTTAGGTTTTAAGTTTAGGACTGTGATTCCATTTGAGTTTATTTTTGTTATGATGTGAGGTATGAGCGGAGATTTTTTGTTTGTTTGTTTGTTTGTTTTCCATGTAGATGTCCAATCATTCCAGTTCCGTATGTTGAAGAGATTACCATTTCTCCATGGGGTTCCCTTTGCACATTTCATGGGCCTATTTCTACATTTTTTTTTCTGTTTTATCCATATATATGTATAACTGTTTGCTAGTAACACTGTTGATGACGACAGCTTTATGGCAAGCCTTGAAATCAGGTGTTCAAGTTCTCTAACTTTGTACATAATTTTCAGAATGGTTTTGGCTGCCCCCAGTTTGTTGCCTTTCCGTGTACATTTCCGATTCAGCAAGTCACCAAAATCCTGGTGGGACTTTGGTTGGGGTTGTTATTGACTGTGATCTGGGAGGGGTTATTTGGGGGCAAACTGACATCTTCACAAAATCCAATCACCCACTCCAAGGACACGGGGCCTCTCTCCATTTATTTGGCTGCCCCTTGTATATGTTCTATTAGACTGATACCGATTTCATTTTTTGGTGCTATTATAAATGATAGTTTTTGTATTTTAATTTCTGATTATTCATTATGAGCATATCAAAATACAGTCATTTTTTTATGTTGACCTTGTTTCTTACAACCTTATAGCCTCATTATTAGTTCTAGTAATTTTACATACTACAAAGTTCATCCATTTAAAGTGTACAATTCAGTGTTTCTTGGTGTATTGACAGACTTATGTAACCATCACCACAACCTAATTTTAGAATGTTTTCATCACCTCAAGTCCAGATACCATTCTTTCATTTGGATTTCTAGTTTAATTCCATTATGATTAGAGAACATCCTTTAGATGATTTCAGTTGTTTCTTTTTTCTTTTTTTTTTAAGTTTTTTTAATGGGTCAGAGTGTGTCTACTTTGGCGAATGTTTTTTGTGCACTTAAGAAGGATGTTGTTTTTCTGTTGTTGAGTGGAACATTTTATACATGTTGTTACTACAAGTAGGTTGGTAATTTTGTCAGATCATGCATAGCCTTAGTGATTTTCTGTCTGCTTATTTTATTGATTCCTGAGGGAGGTGTCTCCAAATACAAGTGTGCTTTGTGTATTTCTCTTTTCAGTTAGCAGCTTGGTAATCATGCATTGTGTAGTTATTTTGTGAGACGTGGGCCTGTTTAGGGGTGTTATGTGTGGCTGAATTTGTCCCGTCATCCGTATGCAGTGACCCTGGTTCCCCTGAGAACACCCCCGCTCTGAAGTCCACTTGGATAACAGAGACACTCCTGGTTTCTGTTGTGTCATGTTTCCAGGACCTATAATTTCTGTCACTTACAATTTTAACCAAACTCTGTATGTACATTTAAAATGGGTTTCTAAACATTAGATGGTTGGATCCTTCTATTTTGTCCAATCTGGGAAACTCTGTGTTTTATTTGGTGTGTTCAGATCATCTAAATCAATGCAATGATTGGTATGTTTGGAATTACATCAATGTTCTTGCCAATTATCTTCTATTTGTTCCATCTGTCCTTTGTTCTCCCTTTATCCTTCTTTTTGCTGCTTTTGGATTAGTTCAGAATTTCCCACGCTTCCATCTTATGTCTTCTTCTCAGCTTAGTACTCAGACCGCTGTAGCATTGGTTCCACTGGTTGTCCTACGGTGTACTTCACCTTCTCACACAGTGGCTATCATGGGATGTATCTCTTGAATTAATCACCGTCTACCTTCTAATCACACTTGAGGTACAGTGCAGACACCCCACAACTGTATACTCCCACTTTCTCCCTCCCAGCTTTTGTGATATTTTCATACATTTCACTTTTGCAAACACCTGCTATTAAGTCACAGCACATTCTACTCTTTTTATTAGACAATGGTATTTTTATAGCAATTAAAAATAAGAGAAAATGTCTTTCGCATTTTCCTCGGTTGTGGCTGTTTCTGGATAGCTTCATTTCCTCGTACAGACCCAAGTGTCTGCCTCGGGTCTTACTGGTCTGCCTAAAGTACTTTCACATTTCTTGAGGTGCTGGTCTCCTGGTAACAGAGTCTTCCAGTCAGTGCTGGTCTCCTAAAGTGTTTGTTTCTCTTTCATTTTTCATTGAGATATAATTCACATACCACGAAATGTACTTGTTTAAAGTATAAAATTCAGTGACGTTCACACCATCACCACTATCTGACTAGGAACAGTTTCGTCATCCCCACAGAACCAGGAGAAGCCACACCCCCTCCCACCCCAGCCGCTCCCTCCCTCGGAAAGGCTGGTACCTGACACGGCGTCCTGGCCGGCCAGGTCCCTCCCCCACACCTGGGTGTTACATGTGTCACTGCGTTGTCCTCTGGCTTAGAGTTTCTGATAAGAGTGCACAGTGATTCTCGTCTTTCTCCTGTGAATGTCATATGTGTTTTCCTATTGCTGCCTTGTGATTTCTCTGTTATATCTTATTTTTAGCAGTTTGATGATCAGATCTCCAGATGTTTGTGTTGTGTGTGCTGTGTGGTGTTGTGTGTGTGTGTTTGGTATTTATTGCTTGGGATTGTCTAAGTGTCTTGGGTCTGTGGTTGAACTTACTTCATTATTTTTGAACATTCTTGGCCAATAATGTCTCTTCAAACATTTTCTGCCCCATTTTCTCACTTCTGGGTCTGGAATTCCAATGACAAGTATCAGATTATTTGACCCTGTGACCCTGCTCCTTCACAACTTGACTTTCTGGCCGGGAGGCTCAGGGACCGTCCTCTGCTGTGTTGTGGGCTGGGCCCCCGCCTTGTTGTGTGTCCTTGCCCTGTGTCCTGGGGGTACAGCGGTCCATCTGCCAGTGACGTAAGGACTTTGCTCGTTGGGGAGAAAGGTCTAGGCAGGCTTGTGCCTTTGCACAGTGGCTGCCACTCCCTTCTGCCCCTGTGTCCGCTGAGAGGCTGACTCCAGGCCCCCAGCTGCTTCCAGCTGTCCCCTGAGTATCCTGGGAGGGGAGGCGGACTCCCTGGTGTCTGCAGTGCCAGCGTCCTGTGCGCTCACACTAGCCCACAGTGGCTTTTCCAAGTTCATTGCAGTTGTTTTGCTGAGTTCGTACTTGTTTGGGCCCATCTTCCTCCCGCGTGTGAGCTGATGCTCGTGTCCCCTCTCTCCTTAGCGGCGTCCGTCTTCCGCGGGCGTCAGGTGGTCTTCCTGAGCCTGCTCGCTGATGGGCTCAGGAAGGAATGACGGAGGGACAGCTGGCTGTGTGAGGGGCGATGCTGTTCCGGCATTCCGTGTCCCTGGAGGAAAAGCTGTTCCCATTCCCATGATGGCAGGACAGCCACTCTGCATAGTGACTCTACTTGTCCCTTCTATGTTCCAGTCAGAAGAAAAGTGCGTGCCTCTGGGGTGTTCAGCTCTCCTGGAAGCCAGTGCCCGAGTGACCGAGACCCACAGGCCCAACACCTGACAGTCACCCCGGGTTCTCAGGAAGCAGACCCCCAGGCAAAGACTTGGGCTTCTGGGTGTGATTCCGGCGTGTTCACGGGGGAGCAGCTATGAGTGGGGACTCCATTCAAGGGCGTGCTGTGATGTTGCTACTGCTAGAGTGAGGATGATGGGCGTCCACCGCCGACCCCCCCGACCCCCTCACACACACGCGCCCGCCTTCTTGTCACCGCCTCAGTGGGTTCATCCCTCAGATGCTCAACCCCGTAACCCCCACAGAACCTGTGGTCTGGGTGTGTCCCTTCTCACGTGGCTCCTGCTGGTCGTCTACCTTGAAACCTGCCGGCAGCCCCCGACAAACATGGTGGTTGATTGAAGGACGCGTGGCTGGGCGTAGAGCTGGGTGGTGGGAACTAGGCATTGAGAGCGCATTGTCCCTGGCGTGTCCAACCTCCTCAGCATTGGGAGACCCTCCAGGGTCCTGCATGAGGTCCCAGGCTGCCCTGCTGGGCACAGGGAAACGTACCTGCTGTGAGTGAATCATCAGCCTAGTCCCCACCTCCAGCTTCACACTGCACTCCTCCCTGTAAAACTGGATTGAGTGAAGCCTACTCGGTACTTCGTGTCCCCTCTTCTCACTCTCGTTTTCAGCTTTATTGAGGTACAATTAACAAGTAAAAGTGTATTTATTTAACGTGTGGATGGTGATTTGATATACGTACGCCTTGTGACAGGCTCTCCAGCGCAGAGTTAATTAGCACACCTGTTGCCTCACCGGGCACATTTCAATCGCGCTGTGCGGTATCCGGGCTACACACTGGACCCTCCGGCCTGTTTGTGTCACACCTGGAAGTTTGTCCCCTCTGACCCACCCCCAGCCCCTGGCAGCCACCATCTACTGTCTGTTTCTGTGAGTTTGACTGCTTTTTTTTTTTTTAGATTCCACAGCAAAGTGATATTAAGGTCCCATTTAAAATATTTAATTAACGTCTACCTCAGTACCAACGTACCATGCTTTCACGAAAGCATAACAATTTTTTCCACCCTTTACATTAAGCACACATGCACATATTTTTAAAAACCAGCACTTATTGAATATTGAGTATTCAGTCCGTGGCGCAGTTTTAGGGGCCGAGGATACAAGAGGGAACGAGACAGAAGAGTTTTCCCTCCTCATATGGAGCTTACCTTTCCCTGGGGAGAGAGTGACAATAAATGAAATAAGCGTTTCCAATATACAGGATTTCTGGTCGTGAAAAGTGACACTGAGCGGAAAGAGCAGGGCGGGCTTCGCGGGTGGGAGGCCTCAGGATGAGATCCCAGACACCCAAAGGAGGCAGCACTCATGAAGGGACCCACGAGCGAGTGCCGGTCTCAGAACCCCCACACTTTGGGAAGCGCTGCTGTAAGTGGAGGTCGGCTCATGGGATGTGTGACCAGGAGTGAGGACGGTGAGGGCTGTGATGTCACTTGCTCACGTCTGGGATGTGAGCCCACGGTGTGTGGACAGCTGGAGGCCAAGCTCTGCTCGGTTGGCCTGTGTGTGGTTTTCTGACTGCCATTGAATTGGGGCGTCTCCCAGTGCCCGATGATAATTCTTGTGATTGAGAGAGGAACACATGGGCTTTGTTCAGTCTTGGAAATGGGAGAGAGCCATGTATTTCACAGGCCATTTAATGCTCAAGTTGAGACCTGGATTGGGAAACCCAGCCCCTGCTGCCCCTCCGTACGCAGCGCTCACTTTCTTCCCGACGAGGCGAAGGGACAGATCGAAAACTCAGGGAATGCAAAGGCAGAGGCTGTAAATTAGTTTCTCCCGGCAACAGGATAAAGGTCGGTAAAAACAGCACCGTGCATTTGGGGTTCCCGGCTTCTCAAGAGCCCCAGATGAAAGTTCACAGGGATTGCCTGGAGCCAGCTGCTGGTCTCGGCTCAGCGACAGCCTGGGCCCCACGTTGGACACCACGCTTTTCCTCCCTCACAGACACAGGAAGACATTTTCTTTTCCTCTTTAGGCAGGATCCTTGGGTCAGGGCTCTATTCCCATTTAAAGTCAGGCCCAAGGCAGCGTATCAGCTAACATTTAATGGGTGTTACTTTCTACTGTATAATCAGCATCAGGGCTAACATTTATTGAGGGATATTTTTGCTTTGCAAAGAACAGCTAGCGTGTACAGGGTGCTCCGTAGTTCCCAAGGTCTGCTCTGAGAGCCTTGTATTTATCGGCTCGTTTTCCATTGTCGCCTTCTCAAGAGGGAGAAGTCCATTTCACAGACACATTTTCAAACAGAGACATAGAGTAACTCGCCTAAGAGCTCAGAGCTAGTCAGTATTGGAGGTGGTACTGAGAGAGACGTGTTATTTAAATCACACAGAAAATTACAGCCGTGACTATAATTGTGTGTGTGAGGGGGGCGGGGTGTACATGTATTTGGACCGGATTGGAGAAACTTCTGGTTTTGACTGAAGCGAGGCGCAGGCTGGCTGAGGGTCCTGCTGTTACCACGTTCCCGGCTGTTGTGGGGGCCTGGGGTCCAGTGCAATTACACGGGGTACCTTGTAAAGAGTTTCACAGCTTTCATTCACCTCTGAAAGGGTTAAAGAGGAAAACGTGGGCCGGCACTGGGGTGGAGGCACATGGGTGGGGTTTATCTTCTCTCCATCCATAGACCATCTTCTTTTTTTCTCTGGCAAGTAGGACTCGGCGCTCCATACACCTCACGGTTTGTTGTACTTGTTCCCATTTATGCTGACTTGCTCGGTGCCACCAGAAGGCACCCGGGGCTGAGGGTCCTGGAACTGCTCCCTGTTGTTCTGAACAGACTGGAGTTAGGACCCAGGAAGGACGCCGCAGCCCCGGGATACAGGATATAAATAGAGGACAGAAGAGAACAAAGTTTGAGGCGAGAGCCTTACATCACTCTGTCTCTCCACCCAGAGAGCTGCAGCACGAGAGGTGTAAGCTTGAGTCAGACCAGAAGGACTTGGCCGGCCACCAGCCCAGGAGCGGGCTGGGGCGCCGGGACAAAGTTCCTTTGGAAGTCCTCTTGCTCTGCCGACTTCAAGGAGAAGGACATGTCCAAGTCCAGCCCTGGATGGAGACAGTAAAGGCTCTTGAATAAGGGGGATGCAGTGACCGCAGGCCGAGCCCCCCGCCCCTCGGCGTGCCGCTGGTGGTCTGGCATCGCTTACCCAGGACCCAGTGTGGTGTGCTGACGCCTCCTGAGTGCCACGGCCCGTCTGGTCATCATGATGTGCGCACTGATCACTGAAGACTCTCAAGCCTGGAGACGAGGAAGGAGCAGGCAGTAACTCTCTGAGACACCCGCTTTCACACACTTGGGAGCAACAGATTTGTTTTTTACTCCGGGACCTGGGAAAATGTCCCTTGCCCGGCGAAGTGAAAGTTAAAGGTTGTCACTGACCTCCGGACTTTCACGTGGCTCACGTTCCCCCTCTGACACCATGAGGAAGGGGCTGCCGGGATGCCGCTGGCACTCCTGGATGCTGCTATTTTACTGCAATTTTCAGGTAACGTCCCAGGTGGCCGTCACGGTGCTGGGAGGAGGCTCTGCGGGGAGGTGCCGCGTGTCTCACCCTGTGCTGTTTTGTGTGCAGGTGCATGGAGCCCACTCCGGGTCACAAGCACATCCAGGTAAGGACCTTCCTCCTTTGCAGTGCGCTACCTGGTCCCCAGCCTCAAGGGCGTCTGCACCCCGCGGCTTGTCTCCAAGGGTGTCGGGTGGCCGTGCCTTGGCCATCGGGGGCCCCGCCAGCTGCCTACGTGCTTTGCCCACCAGGTCGCTCTGCTCATCCTCCATGTACGACCTCAGTGTCCCCAGCTGTGGCTCGAGAGGCAGGTGTCTGTGCCCCCAGGGCCTCTCGCTGTTGGTCATTTGAAACCTTGGGACTAAGGAATTGGGACGTTCTCAGGCTGAACGTTTTCTGTCTGTCTCCATCGTGCGTGTTCAGTGCAGCCCCTGGAGCTGACGTAGGCTCAGTCCTTCAGCCTCAGGGCGCTGTCTCTCCCCTCTGTCACCGACCTGTGCCTGGGCCATTGATTCCTGCAGCCACACTGAGATCACAGTGTTGGGAGGAACCCCTCACCCCCCGCCGGGCCCCCTTTCTTTTGCTGTGTGAGTCCTCGGTCTAGAAGCAGGCCAGACTTTTCTGGGGTGGGTGGTGGGGGGAACAGAGGAGGCATACGCTGTCAGGGAAAGCGCCTGCCCTGTGAGCAGCCCTGCTCCCTCTGGGCACCAAGCTTTAACGACCCACCAGCACGGCCGGCCCAGGTACGAAGCAGGTCCTCGGATGCACCGGGACCTTGTGGGGTGACGTTAGACCTGGGGGAGCACTTCTGTCGCCTTTGTGTTGTGACATGGCACAGAGCTAGGACGTTCTGACCGTCCAGCTGCCTCAACTTACCCGTGTCAGTGGCAGAGGTGTTGCCAGTTGTCTCTCACCCATGTCTTCTAGTTAAATCTGTTGAACAAGGCATGAAAGCAGTGAGATTCCACATGCTCTCCTTCTCTCAGCCACAATGCTGACAGAAAGAAGAGGGGATTTCTGTGGCTCGGGGAGAAGTTACATCCAGCATCGCATTAGACAGAGGACATGCCTCCCCTTCTCCAAGCCCCTCATGGAGGGGAAAATGACAGAGGAGGGGACAGTGCCCCACCAGGAATGTCAGGGTGGACGGGGCAGCCCCCAAAAACCCGGCCGCTGCTCAGTGTTAGGAGTGGAGCTGGGAGGGGGTTCCCAGATTGGGCCTGAACCATGTCGCGTCCACATGTGTCCACAGGCGTCCACATGTGTTCACACCTTGTCTACACATGTCCACATGTGTCTATCTGTGTCCACGCCGCATCCACACAGTTCACACATGTCCATGTCTCATCTACCTGTGTTCACCTGTGTCCACACATGTCGACACACACCCACATGGGTACACACGTGTCCATGTGTGTGCTTGTGTCACCTTTTGAACAGTGTGCCCTGTGGGCCTGATTCCTTTTCATCTAAGTTTCCACTTTCTAGCATTCTCTCTCTCTTCCTCTTGTTCTCCTGCTCTCCCCGCTGTTCTTTGAACCGTCCATTTCCTTGTCTTTTATTGAATAATGAGGAGTGTACGATGCTGAGCCCTCCAGAATCCTCAGCTGGATTTCCCCTTAGGGACGAAACCCTCGTGCTTCCTTTCCTTCCCCTCCTCCCTCCAGCCTTTCACTCTTGTCTTGTGTTCGTGCATCTTGGCCTCTGCTCTCCCCTTTTCCCCCCTCTGTCTGTGACCGCTCAGGCCCCAGGGTCCCACGAGGAGCCCCAGGGGAGGAAACCCCGTTCTCATCCACTCGTGGGCAGAGCAAACACACAACAAGCTGGTCCTCGTAGGAAGAAGTCTGGAAACAGCCTGGATGGCCATCGGTGTGGAAAAGGTACATACATTAGCATTTGATTCCAAGCAACACTAGGTGGGGACCCGAAACACCAACAGGGCAGCGTTTGGGGTGCTTGTACATAAACTCCATGCACTCCTCGCACATGGAGCTGGTTCCTCTCCTACCGAGGTACCCGCAGTACACGGTGAGCGCCCCTCCCTCTCAGAGGGTGGTTTGCCCAAGGCCACAGCTGGCAAGGTATGGTGCTCACGCTTAGGAAGACACAGCTTGGAGGGCGTGGGGGAGACGAACAGAAAGAGATGGTGGAAGACAGCGAGGGAGGTGAGCTTGGGGTGTCAGGGGGCCTTAGCAGGGCCCCCCACACAGGCTGGGAGCCTAGTCTCCTGACCGCCGGCCTGTGTCCCACCGCAGCCACACACTTTCCTTTTCACGGTTCTGACGGGCCTCGTAAGTCTGTCCCGGTCTGGCCCCGGGCACCATGCCTTGTGCAGGGTCAATGCTCAGTCACGCCTGTCACCTGCTGACATGACTGCACTGTCCACAGAACATTGGCTGGCCGTCGGGGTGCTGTCAGTGACCGCAGCTCCCATCCACACCAGCCCAGGCACCTAGACATTCGCCATGTAGACAGGCGTTTAGTTTGATAAATCACTGAAAAACAACTTCAAATAGTTTTGAGCCTTCTCGTTATCTGTGTTTATCTGTGACCGTGGATGGTCCCTTGAAAGACATTAGAGCTCGCTGTGGTTCAAAGGAGGCGGTTACCTAGCCTGCCTCCCATTTGATCACTGATGGAAGTGAGGCTCAGAGACGGAGAACTGGGACCCCCCACCCACCTCTGAAACCTTTCCTCTGGCCCAGTCTGCCCGATTTCTTGCTCCATTCCCCCATACAATGCTAGGAAACCATGATGGTGGATGAGACTAAATCCATAAATGGCGCTGGCCAAGAAATTGCAGGTCATTTCTTAAAAGTTTATAAATATACCCTTTACAGATAACTTTTGTAATGAGGAAAAGGGAGCTTCAAAAATAAACCCATGTCACTATCCAGAAGTTTCCTGGTCCCGGAGTATGGAGAGCAGCTGGCTCCAGTCCACTTCTAGGAGGTCGGGGCAGTTCCCTTCCCATCCCATCCTCTCCCCTCTCCTCTCCTCCACTCACCTCATCTCACTTCACTTCACCTCACCCCACCTCACTTCACCTCAGTTCAGTTCACCTCACTGGCCTTATGTAAAGGTCAAGGAGGTCAAAGCAGATTATAGGAATTATAATTCCCTGTATTTACTTGGTGGTTGTTTTTCTGTTCGAATCAATAGTTGGCTCCCTTTATTTTTATCTTTTTTAATTGAGATATAATTGACGTGACATTATAGTAGTTTCGGGTGTTCAACATCATGATTCAATATTTGTAAATATTGCGAAATGATCACCACAATAAGTCTAATTAACATCCGTCACCAACATCGTGTTGCACAGTTTATAAAGGACCATCAGAACCACCAGGTCAGGGTAGAAAATTCATTCTTCCTAGTGCAAAAACAAGTGTTTTTGTGCTGGAATTTTTATGCCCTAATGAACAAGTGGAAATTTGGCAAATAGAGATTTGGGGAGAGGGGGCATTGGAATCATTATGTATGTGTATATATAAATATATATATATATATATATATATATATATATATATATATAAATGGAAGGCAGAAGGGGAAGAACCACGGCCGTGAGAGAGCGACCACTCTCCTCTGGGTGGGGAAGGCTTCAGCCACGCCAAGTCCAAGGACACTGAACATGTGTTTCCTGCCAAAATTCAAGGGGTCAGGGTTTCCCTTCGCCGGCACAAAGAATAAGTATGAGGGAGATCTGGGAGAAAAGCTGGAAAGGAAAAATTGAAGGCTTTATTAACTTTCTTTTTGAGTATTGATACTCCTGTCTGTCTGTCTCTCTCCAAACTGAATCAATAAAATATTAAACATGGATGAGAAATTACTCCTGAAGAACTGATTCATAATTGTGGTGCTGTAGGCCCACTCTCCCTCTCCCTCCTCTCACCCCCATTTTATTTTTTAGGGCTGGGCGATGTTTTGAAATTCCCAAATAAGCCATGTTGTCACTTATGGTCTTGTCTGAGTAGACATTTAATCTTTATGAGAGTTTATCTGGTGAAAAGCGGGGCACTTATATAATTAGGAGATCTCATGGCACCTTTTTTGGAGGGGAAAGAGCCACAGTGTCTCATTCACAAAGGAAGATGTCCTTGTTCTCATGACACTCCGGTGTCTGGGTTGTTGACTGCTTAGCTTGTAAAACGGAGTTCGTGTGTTGAACTCAGTTCTTTGGCACGTCTTATTAATACCACACAGTGTTTTCATCAAGAAAACTTAATTCCTAACATTAAAATTGGGGGAGATTTCAAATGAAAAACTCAGGATTCCTGACTTCTCTTGCAAAGTGGGAGACCTGGCAGTGCTGGGCACAGCTTCGTACGGGGCCCTGCAACTGGGCCGGGGCAGCAGCTGCCTCCATGACAGGATGCCTGTCTCCATCTCAGGGTGACGCCGAGCTCTGTCCTGACTAATCTGTGCCTGTGCCTTCCAGGCTGGTAACGGTACCGGGCAGCATCCCGGCCGCAGGCCCCACACATATTTCAGCACGCGGCCCCTACCAGTCTGTTGGACTCACTCAGTGTGGCTAGTTTCAAGACCTCTGGGGTACTTAGTGGGAGTTTTACCCCTGTCTGAACTGCAGTGACTTGGACCAGCAGACACTCTTCTGATCTCAACCCCCCTGTCCCCACCACGGACACTGATGGACACTGGGGAGCTTGGGGATGAGTCTTTCCACGTGGACAAGACGCCCTCCCTTTACTCTCTCAGTCATCCTGCCAAGAATGGACTCTGGCCATTTGCAAATGGAGATGACAGGAACACAGGGCTTGTTTTGTGAAGATGAGGATTCTGAAGACACAACATCTGTTCTTTGTACAACAGATGTCCTCTCCCTTTCCGATTTCTTCTCCCAGATGCATTGAATAACAAATCAACGATGGTTTCCCGCTTCCACAAGGGCAGCCTGGATTTTACGAAAGGAAAATCCTGGTAGAAACTCAAAGGAGTATTTTTACTCTGATGTTTCAGGCTCTCTCTGGGGCATTGCGGACAGGGCCACGCCCAGCGGACGTCGGCTGCAGTCAGGTGTCGCTCTCTACCTCTGGTTGGAGAGTACGGCTACTATTTAGCCCATATTAATGGAACCAATTCTGTTCTTGGCTTATGTTTTGGTCTCAGGCACATAACACTTTGAAAAAACTGGGACCAGCGACCTGGATGTGCGCTGGTGTTTGGGGCCCCATGGACAAAAATTCCGATATTAGATGGGGTGCTTCCGTTTTCATCTGAAAATTTAGTATGGACAATACCCAGGGGTTATTCTAACTGTAAAAAGCAAGTCTTAAAACACTTCTAAAATAAATATAGTCTGTGTTCAAGGAGAACATGAAGCTCACGAAGTCTCTAAGTCTTTTTACCTCTTCCACCGACTTCCTCAGTCTCCTCAGCCCCAAAACACTGGTGCCCATCGCCACAGTACCCACGCAGACACCTCTCCTCCCCTTCTCTTCTTCCCATCCTCCCAGCTCCCTGAGCAACGGGGTTTATACAAATAGCTCAGAGGACACACATTTTTTTCTCACCTTGGTTTTTTTCTTCTTAACTTAGCAATATAACTCAGAGAACGTTCCGCATGAGTACCTGGGTATCAGCCTGGTCATTCTTCCAAGCTGCGCGCCAGTCACTATGCTGACGCTCAGTGCTCCCTGAGCCAGCCCCCTGGCGAGAAGCGTTTCGGCTGTCTCAGGCTTTGGATACTATGCATATAAAACCTGCAACAAATATTCTGTGCATAGGTCTTTGGTCATACTATGTGTGAGTGTATCCCCAGAATGGATTCCTAGGAGTGGAATTACGAGATCAAAGGGAATGTGCCCTTGTAATTTGCATAAATATTATCACTTAGCTCTCCGGAAGGGCTCCCCTCATTTGAACTCCCACCAAAAACAGGATAGAACATGCCAACTTGTCTATCCAACTTTTTGTTTGGACAGTCATAGGCTCTCTCCTTGTCATTTTAACACGCTTTTGAGAACAATGAGCAAGTTTGAACATCTTATCTTACAGTTAAAAATAATTTGTATTCCTTTTTCTTTATGCCCTTTGCTCCAATGTTCTGTTGGTTTAAATTTTCTTAATCATAGGAGTTTTATTAATATAATAAATGTAACACCTCTAAAAAGGCATCTCCATCCTAGGTGTTACATGTACATGCTTCCCCAGTTCCATTTTGCTTGATTTATTTTTCTGCACAGACATTTAAAAAATTTATGTAGTCAGATTTACAAACTGTTTTCCTCAGAAGCTTTTCTGTTTTATTTCATTTAAATTTTGATCATTAGAAGTTGTTACGGTATAAAGAGTGAAGTAGGGATCTTATATTTTTTAGATGGCTAACTGGTTCTAATACCTTTACTTGAGTAATATTTCTCCTCTGATTTGAAGTACCACCTTAACGTAAACTACATTTTCCTATGTGCGTGGGGGTGTTTGTGGCTATTTTGCCACTGACCTGTGTATATGTGTGTATTACCAAATCTCTATTTTGTGGCTTTACATTATGTTTTACTATCTGCGAGTCTAATCTCCCCTCAGCCACTGCTTTCCCCTCTCCAGATTTTCCTGATTATTCTTGCTTATTTATTTTTCTATATACACTTCACATTCAGCTTTCTCCCTTATAAAAAAACTCTCAGTATTTTTACAACAAATTTCCTAATATTTATATATAAAGAGTAATTGATATTTTATGGTTTTGAGTTTTCTTTTCCAAGAATAGATCAAGTACTTCATTTACTCAAGGGTTCTTTTTTTTTAAATTTTTTTTTCAAATGTTCCTTTACGTCCCTCAATATTATTTTAGTGTTTTCTTCAGGAAGATTTTGTACAGCTCTGATTCTTTTGTTCTTAAATGTCTTCTGTTCATTGGGCGAATTTATAAATGAGAACTTTTATTGTTTTTTAGCATTTCTATTTGAATACAGGGAAACAGATGACATTTGCTTATGAAGTCTGTATAAGCCGTCTTACTAAATTCCTTCATTGTTTCTAACAGTTTTTCACTCACCAAATTCTTTTCTTATTTGTAATGGTTTTTCATTTTCATTATGAGGCTCACATCATTTGAAAATAACGATCATATTATCCTCTCTTTAAAAATGTGTATTACAATGAATAACACGTAGATGATTAATTTTTAGTTTTCTATGATCTGGCAGACATTTAGGGCAGTTGATTATTATTTAGCCATCTGGACCATTCTTTCTTTCCACTTCTGGGAACTGAGCGCAGGGAACTAACCCAAGAGAAGACTAGAGCTGGGAGAATGGCGGAGTACTTGGTGGTGCCGCCCGTCAAGGGACCATTATCCACACTCGTCGAGATGGCGAGATAGAAGTAAGTAATGAAATGACGCACATGGCATTAAGCGAGAGCGCATGCAAAAGGACTGCATCTGCACAAAATTATGTCTACTCAAAACCCAAGGGTCACGAAGGAAACTGTGAAACGAGTACTTTTTAGTGTGGAGAAAACCCAGAGGTAATGAAAAGGTGAGGACTGAAGTGAGAGGAGCTCGTGTGTGAGCATTGCATCGAAAGCTAGCTGGCTGGTGATTGCCCAGGAAGCGTTTCGTTCCCTGTCCTTACAAATGGGTTACGAATACAGTGACCTTACAGATTACAGGTGGGGTGGGATGAGCAAGGGTTTGTACAACCTTGCACAGCCTCTGGCACACGACTGGTGTTGGTTGGCACCTCTTTTGTTTTCAACATTATTTCCGTCTCTCGTCTGATTACATCAGGTATTTCCTTAAAACAATATGTATATATATTTTTTAATTTATTGGGGTGACAATGTTTAGTAAGGTTGCATAGGTTGCAAGCGTACATTTCTATAATACATTATCTATATCTCACATTGTGTGCTCACCACCCAGAGTCAGTTCTCCTTCCATCTCCATGTATTTGATCCCCTTTACCCTCTTCTACCACTTACCCTCTGGTAACCACTAAACTATTGTCTGTGTCTATGAGTTTTTGTTTCTTTATTTGTTTGTCTGTTCCTTTGTTGCTTTCAGTTTTATATCCCACATATCAGTGAAATCACATGCTTCTTGACTTTTTCTGTCTGACATATTTCGCTTAGCATTATAATCTCAAGATCCTTCCATGTTGTCGCAAATGGTACTATTTCATCTTTTCTTATGGCAGAGTAGTATTCCATTGTGTATATGTACCACAACTTCTTTATCCATTCATCTATCGAAGGACACTTTGGTTGTTTCCATGTCTTGGCAGCTGTGAATAAAGCTGCAATGAACATCAGGGCACATATATCTTACAGATAAATGTTTTCAGGCTTTCCGGGTACATACCCAGGAGAGGGATTGTTGGGTATAATAATTGCTGAGTTAAATAATAACGTGAGGTTCTTGTCTTTTTCCTGACGCTCCTGGGGGTGCTTATGATGATAGCGCATTTAGCAGGATGGCTTTATTTTCTTTGGTTCAAAGGTATCTGTCTATCCCTATTTATCATGTTTTATCCTACTAAGGAAATAGTCATTGGTTTTTAATTTATTAGGACTAAAAAAAAAAACCACAACCCACCAGGAGACGTTGTTCAAACGTCCTTGCGGTGTGTCCCACCGTCCCCAGGACGCTTCTGCCCTCAGCCGCTGCAGGTGGAGAGCGGTCCTCACGCTGGCTTCTTCCCCCCTAACGTGCTTCTTTTCTCCGCAGGCTTTGAGGTCTTGGCCTCTGCCTCCCACTACTGGCCGCTGGAGCATGTGGACGGGATACATGAGCTGCAGGACACAACTGGAGGTAGATGCGGGTGGTGAGAGCACCCGAGGCCGCAGGGCTGGGTGCTGGGGGTCAGGGCCTTGGGGGAGCCCCTGCCCCACACATGCTGTGAAGCCAAGACCGAGGGACAGACAAACATTTGTGCGGCTTCCTCTAATCATTGCCATTCCAAGGTGTCTTACTAGAACTTCTATACATAGGTTTTCAGACTTTTATATGTTTGGATGATTGAAGGACAGAACTTATGATTCAAAGCATTGTTAAAAGGTATGTTTTCCCAAAAACCTTAAAACAGAAGCTGCTCTCTTAAGCTTTAAGTTGCAGGTGTTAGGTCAACCTATGCACGGGTCCCAATGTATGTTTTCTGGAGAGAAACTGGCATAACCTGCTACCCAAACACGGCCCCATCTGAACCCAATGCTGAAGGTTGTGCCAATGAAAACCAACTCGCGTGTTCGTGGGTCAGGGTCTCACTCAGCAAAGCCATCCCCACTTCCTGCCCTGCTTCTCCCCACATCACGGCGACCCCCATTGGAAAGATCAACACCTAAGATGCTTCCAGTGGTCCCCAATCCCATGGACAGTAACGTCTGTACCTAATCCGACTCAGACGTTTGCCGGAAGGGGAAACCGCATATGTACCTGACATATGCATTTTTTCCATTCCAATAAGAACTTTTAAAAAAGTGTCTGTTTTGAGAGATTTGCGATGCTTTTACATTTTTATTTTGTTTCCTTTATTGTTCTTAGTTATGTCAAATGGGGGATGTGTCCAGCAAGGCTTCACTTGCAATCATCCTGCCATGTGTACTCCAATTGTGTCTACTCTGGAGTGGATGTTTCTTTTAAATCCCGCATGTTGCTGATTACTATGCTTTCCAAACCAGCAAGTTGGCATTTTCCTTATACCTGTGACTTCATGTGCTGCCATAAATTGCCACCTAAAGTTCTAAAATGGTCTGTGCTTCTGGTTTCCTTAGGGCGGAGACAGCATTGGCGGCCACGGCGGGAAAACCATCCTGCGGCTCAGTATCTTCTCCCAGAGCAGACCTGTACTTTGTCCCCCGGGCGTTTATTACATGACTAGCTCGGGTTAACAGAAACTGCTTCCCCTTGTTATAATCTAGTTTTCTTTTCTCACGGCCTTTATTTTAAAGCCTTTGAAAGGAGATCGTTCCACCAAGTGGAAATGTATTGTCAAAACAGTTCATTGTTTAGGACACAGAAACTAAAATTGTCAGAGTTATTTTGCACAAGAGCTCAAATAACGATCTGTGCATTTCTCTCCCCACCCCTGCTCTCCAGTCGTTGTTGTGATTAAATCAGTAACTATTGGTGTCTGGAAAACCTTTACCTATGAAAAATTCTTTGTATAAGGTGATGTAATTACTCAGACACAATTACACTGTGGTTAAATTGTGTTCACTAAATGCATTCATTTTCCGTAAAAGTCTAAATATATTGACGTTTGCCCCAAAACACTCTCATTATGGAGGTTTTACAGCCGTTTTCTATTGCATCCATTCTTTAAGGTAGAGTGCTGTCCTGGCATATTTCAATTTGATTACAGACTTCTGAAGGAAAAAGAACAGAATCTATGAGCCATTTTGCTGCTGGGGGCAGTTGAATGGCTTTGGAAAGCATTTTGTGGACGTGCTTTGTTATTTGTTGCTGGATTCTCTGTCGTTCTGTCCGGTTGTCATCAGATCATGTGGCTGTTTTCATGCTGTGTTTCTGTTCCATCAGTTCCTGTGACATCACCACCTTTAATCCATTTGTTAAGGCTGTCGTACAGCCAACTTCAATTTCATATCTCTCAACTAAATGTCCGGGTGGGGATTGGAGCCAGCAAATGGGAACCAAAGGCTGTGGCCAAATTCAGCGGCCATCATGCTCTAGCGTGGGGCCCAGCGGGGCTACTGGAGTCAGCGTAGTGCTGGCTGAGTAGGTGAGAGGTGGGAGGAAGGGATGGCCAGCAGAGAAACTGGGAGATGAGAGGAACGCTTCCCAACACGTTCGCGTTCCGTTGAGAGATATGTTGGCTGCATTTTTGTGTGTGTCACTCATTTGTTGTGCTTTTTCTGTTGTTTCTCCCAGCATCACGAACCCACAACCTCACTGTGCTCCCTTCCCGTAATGCTACCTTTGTGTCCACCAATGACTCTGCCTACTCAAATCTCTCTGCGACCGTAGGTGAGCATGCGTCCACGCCTGTCCTGCCTCCTGTTCGGTGTGGGCCTACACTGAGCGTGAAGGCCCATAGATTTGGTTCTGCATGAATTCACTATGTCTCGGCTAGCAAACACGCAAATACGCACAGAAAGAGCAGAGACCCAGAGTACTGAGAATCAACACTTCACTGAGGTTGAGAGGAAGTGGCACAGGTCGATGCATTAGAAGGTTTTGATAAGCTTTCAAGTGACCAGGTTCTTCCCAACCAGCTGCTTGTTTTCAGAACAAACCAGACATATGGTGAGAGGTTTTCTAATAATAGAAATTGTTTGGAATTTTTAAATGGATTATATTCTTTGGGGGAGGAAAACCATGCCCTCTTAATGGAAAGTTAAAGTTGATTTTAAAATACCTCATAAAAAATTTGATCTCTCACAAACATTAACATCAGCATTTCTTCTGGAGCTAGAATTTTTTTCTAATCATTAGAAGCTGTTTCATAAAACACACACCCACAAGAGTCATGGTTGAATTATTATCTTATTTAATAACCTCCAGAGCCAATATGCTTCATGTTTTTCCTGCACTACTCGAAGCAAAAGGGAGAAGAGCTGGGGTGGCCTCCGTCTGACCAGCGTCGAAAGTTGGCCCGGATCACTTCAGTGTCTCCCTTTGATCTGTTTTCAACAAATACAACCAATTGCTCTTTCAGCTGTGAGGCGTCTGGCTTCCAAAATTAATCTTGCCAGTCAAACGGGCTGTTTTAGGGGTTTACGAAGCCGAATTCAGCGTTGCAGCTGCTAGCTGTCCGGTCAGGCAGGTGCCCACATGGCAGAGCGGGTATCTCAGCGACTTTGACCCTGGCAACCATAAATGCCCAACCGCCCTTGTTTTTACAGTCCTCGCTTATCGATTCGGTAAACCATTTACAACACACTCACAACATCAGATACGTTCCCTATGGCAAAGGGGCAAAACAAAGCGACGACAGGGCAGTGTGCCCTGCTGGGACTCAGGGCCCCTGGGTCCTGCAGGTGGCTCTTCTGGGACGATTCAAACTGTGACTCACGGTTTTCCTCTGAGAGTCTGAAAATGGATACCTTTAACATCGTGGGTTCCCGTGTGCAGGGCTAGGGACTTTCAATCAGAACTGAAACAGAGAGAGAGCTCAGGTGTAGTTTTAGGTTCAAACTTGTATCTAGAGTTTCGCTTGGGAAGTTTAGCGTGAAGGTGGGAGTGGGAAGGACTCAGTGGGCCTGCTGGTGGAATTCAAGTGTAGGACTTCCTGTGTTACGTAAAGATTATAATTATGTCGCCTCTGGTGGTGCAACTATTAGCGAATACAATAATTGTAACATCATTATAGTGTGGTACAGGTTCCACACTAATATAATATTAGCATAGATATTAAGGGACATAAATTTATTTAATACTCAGTTGTTAATAACTAAACATGAAATGAGGCAAACATCAATATTAGAGCTGTTTACGTCTAACCATAAACAGTGTGGTACCTTTCTGTGTATGTTGTGTGTCTTACATGTCTTTAGACGTCCGATCACATAAGGTCATTAACACACGACACGGGCATTCTTCTCACTTAGATATCGTCGAAGGAAAGGTCAACAAAGGCATTTACCTGAAGGAGGAGAAAGGCGTCACGCTCCTGTACCACGGAAGGTACAAGACCTCCTGCATCAGTAACCCGGCCCAGTGCGGTCCCGAGGGTGAGTAGCAGCCATTCGGCAGTTTTGATGGGTCTCATTGTCGGGTAGCGTGTGCTCCCCTGGGCAGTGGCAGATGTGACTGTGGCCTTCTGGTCAGTTGCCAAATTCGGGAAAATCATCACGTATGGGTTGGAGGGGAGGGGCGATGGGATGCAGGCACCCAGGATTCTCACAAGAGACCCGTCCTGGAGACTAAAACATCATCTTACAGAAATGTGAGATCAAAGTATTTAATCTCATAAAGGGGGAAAAAAAAACCTTCCATAAAAAGCAGACACAGTGATGTCACACGGGGATTTGGAGAGGCCCACGGCGTTTGTGGGAAGTGAACCGGTCGCATGGCTCACAGTCTCTCTGGCCCCAGGATGGTGACAGTGGGTCTGGCCAGGGTATGCCTTGCAAGACACACATTTGTGTTGTATCCACGGAGATTGGGGGCCGTGGAGAGAACTCGTGGTTGCAGGCCTGGGCTTAAAATAATGCCACAGGCAAAACACATGTATGCAAAAGAGAAATGAGGAATCAATTCTCTGTTATTTTCCTGTGCACAAAACTTGCTCTTTACTATCTGAGCTTCAGACAATGGACGTCTGGGCCACATTTCAAAGCTTTCTGGGCAATTGTCCCTTGCCATCCAAATCAGCTTCCAGCTTTCAAGTTCCATTATCCTCAGCAAAAGGAAAATTTTTATTTCTAGGGGGAAAAAAAGAGTTTAATGCAGTCCTGTCCGAAGCTCTCAGGCTCCTTGGGCATCCAATGGCCTTATCGAAACAGCGTTCTGATTAATTCATGTACACAAGCCGGGGACAAAGGGATGGCATTCCAACAAAAATAAACAACCGCTTAATAAGGCAAAAGCACGCAGGAGGGTACATTTTGGACTTCGCAGAACCCAGAGTTTAGGAAAGGTTCTGAGGTCCGAAACCACGGCTGGGTTTACAGAGCTGTCGTGTGAGCTGCTTGTGACCTCAGACAGCTCTGTACACACACGAGGCTGTTTCTTTCCTCTAAGCTACAAACATCCCCGGGCTCGGCTGCAGAAACTCTGGGAGGACAGCTGTGTCTGTCCCCACCGGGGGGCCGCAAAGTGTCTGCTAGTTTGTGTCAGATCTCCTGGAACAGCTTCTCTCCTGGGAGGGAAGGTGTCTGGACAGCCCCCGCTGCTGATAAAATTTGTTTCTTGGAATGCAATTGGTGCAGGTCCCAAGAATTCCAGTGTAGGGACCGTCCAGGAATAGCAGCCCTCGAGGGGGGACTGGAGGGGAGAGCATGGCGATTGGGGATCAGAGCTACTGGGAAGTTTTACCTGAACTCCGAGGCCACAGTTCTCAGGCCTCGGAGGTGATTCTGGCCTGGGGTTATGTTTGGCTTCACGGGTCTGGAGTTAAGATTTATTAATTAGCTGCCAACATTGAACAGTAGGAAAAGTTCACGTAAAAATATGGTTTCTCCTGAGACCTTCTCCCTTTCCCCGACTCCGACGGCACTGAACAGTGACGGCCCCTTTCTAATGGACCTGCTCTGTGTCAGGGTCACAGCCCCTTCAGGCTGCACCCTTTCCATCCTCGTGCACATTGAACACAGCGTGTGAAGAGCTTGGGCTCCGAGGCCGGGCTCCCGGGTCCCAATTCCAGTTCCAATTCTTTCTGCGGTGACCTTCGGCCACCTCTTAACCTCTGAGCCCAGGCTCCTCATCTGTCAAATGGGTCGCTTGTAGTGTCTGACTCATGTGTTGTTGTGAAGACTCCAAACTGACATCTGCCTGGCATGTTGGCCCAGTTTCACGAGGACATTCGTCTGAATGACACCCCAGTTTACCCCTGACAGGGGCTAACACGGTTAGCCTCACCCTAATGATGACCCACAGTTGTTTATACCTGCCCATCAGTCTTCTAATCCTAGAATGTGTGTTTACTCCTTTCATCCTAAAAAAGAAGAGAGGACGTGAGCTCGGGCCCTGGAAAGGGTTGTGCACTTCGCCTCCACGTCCCACTCAGTTAATAACTTCTGTGCTGCGTTAACTGCAGCCTTGGAAGACATTTTTCATTTGGGCATGTTCTTTAAAGTATGGCCAGATATAAAACAAAGCCAGGAAACCTTAAATCAGCCTTGGGTCCCTGAGTCCAGGCTGGCCTGAGGCTTCCTGCACTTGTAGACGGAGGTTGGACATTTCTCAGTCTGTCTCCTTGGTCTACAGCTCGGCCTCAGGGCCTCTGGCCATTCCCATGTCACAAGGACCCCCACATGCAGGTCCCACCCAGTTCTGTTCACTGTACCCTCTGCTCCGGGGGTTCCCTGGGGGCCCAAATGAGCGTGTATTTCTGGATTCAAGAAGAGCGAGACTGAGGGGGAAGGTCGCCTGGCGTTTTCAGGTGAACGTCTCTGGATTGCTCGAGAGGTGACTGGGCGATGATCTCAGACGGTGCGAAGGGCAACTTAAAAATGAGTTGTTTTGTGTGCATTTCAACACAAATAGCTCATCAGAAATGTGCTTTCGTGGGCATCATTTAGGCTGAGACTTCAGTAAGTAGTAAGCTTGAAAAACGGTATGACCGGACACCTCATAATAGTATTGGTGGTATTCAGACGCCAGGTTACCTTTTCAGGTACATGGCTCTGTTTTCCCTCCACTTTTTTTTCTTTTTTTTTTCTTTTATTTTTTTTTGGTGGCAATGGTGGGAACAAACTTACTGTGCTTTTTTTTTTATAACAGAAATGAACATTTAAATAACGAGGGAAACACTCCTCACTCCTAGTCCAAAGGGTCATATTTCTTATTTCTAAATTATCTTGTGGTCTCCATCCATATTCTTGGCTGATTTTTTTTTTTTTTTAAGAATGTTTTAGGAGACAGACTTGAAGTCTGAGCTTTTCAAACGGGAGTACAACATCCTTTTGAGGGAGCAATGTAACTGCCCCATTTGAGTTCTCAGATAGAGAATGGAAGCTGCGCTCGCTGTCAGACCGCCCATGCCGAGTTCTTCCACCAGCGCTGGCTTTTTCTAGGACTCATCCCTACCTGCTTTTCCACCTCCCTTTGTCTCTGTGAGCCATCGTGGGTCTTGCTATTTGGCAGATGGAGCCTTCTGGGAGCTTTTCAAGGGTCCTGCTTCAAATGTAGGGAGAGAAAAAGGCCATTTGATGCTTGGCCATTCTTGAGGGTTAGCCTGAGGGAACAGAGTCCATATTTCTCAAATCCCGAGGGGTCTGTCCTGCAACCCCTAGGACCAGCAAGCACACAGAGTAGGAAGGACCCTTTCTGGAATGTTCTAGAACCTCGTTTCGCCTACATGCAGACCCTGAGGGCTCAGCTCAGTGTTCCTTTGGCAGGAGGAGTTCCAGAGCAGGTGGGTTTCTCTGTTGGTGCTCTCAACCCCTGCACTTTCCATCTCTCCAGCTGCATAGTCTGATGGCCACTGACAGCCTGTCCCCCTTCGCCTCTGCCTCAGAGGGAAGGACTGCGTTTGTCTTGGCCATCGCTGTATTTTCAGGGATGAAAATCAACATCGTCGATGCTTCACTCATATTTCTTGAACAGATACATCTCCTCTGTCTTTCCAAGGCTTAAATCTCTTGGAATGCTGTTTGACGAGCTGTCATTTGAAAATTGCCCATGCTTGGCCGCTCTCCCTTCCGTCTTTGCACCCCTGGCTTTGGAAGGCCGTTTCTGATACTGGACTACACTCCATCCTGAGTAACTTCCACCCACTGCTGCTGATTCAGCTCCAAACCGCTGGCTCCTCCGGAAACAGCATCTTCCTGTCTGCCCTCAGCACTCCCATCCCTCCCCTGTAAACGCCGCCGTCTTTTCCTCCTGTGCATTAGGACTTCCTCTACTTATAAACACCCAGGCGGCTGCCAAGGCTCTGTAGCAGCAGCTGGAGAATCTCAACGCTCCTGCTCCCTTCTTCTCAGCTTTGATACGAGCGACTCTTCCCTTAGCATCAGGTTACTAAATTTAAACACCTGTCAACAAAATGCTAAAATATTTGCAGGATAGAGTTTCTGGATAGAAACTCCGGTGGATGCAGGCAGGGCCTGGATTCGATGGCTGCCTTCCTCAGAGGATCTGTGGGGTACGTGGATGCCGGAAAGCCTGGTGGAGCAGATGGCCTCAGGGAGAGTAGTCGTTCAGTACCCTCCCGTGACAGATGGGGAAACGGAGGCCAAGAGCTACACAGTGCCCAGAGCTACACAGTGATTTAGAGCAGTGTGTCCCAAAGCGGTGTTTGCAGAGCACGGCAGCAGTCAGTGATGGAGAGTGTTAAAAATGGAAGGTCTTAGTCTCTAACTCAGGACCCAGTGAATCAAAGTCTGTGGATGAGGCCTGGGCACCTGTAGTTTAGTTCAGACCCCCAGTCACCTCGTGGGCCATGTCTCAGAACCAGCCAAGGCCGACTCGGTCCCACAGGTGTGTTTTGCTTGTGACGTTATGTTGGTCCTCCCCGGTTTTAGTTTTCGGTTAGCTCTCTGGATCGTTTTCCCCAGGATGACTGGGTCTAAATATCCTCTCAGAAACAGGTCCTCGCGCAGGGCTCTAAATATCCTTTTCAAAGATTAATGCCCAACTCCCACAAAAGAGAACCGTTCACTTAAAAACCTGTCCTTCGGACTTCTCTTTAAAAATCAGAAAATCAGCTGTATTCGGGCCCACCTGGCAGCCGCTGGTTGGCGTCGGTGGCTGTCCCCTCTGGATAGGTCCGTCGCGTCTGGTTTCCTCAGCCCCCAGCACTCACGATGGCTTCCCGGCCAAGACTGAGGGCAGTGCCACTCGCCACACTGGCTCGTGCTATTGCTCTCTGAAAGGAGGCCCGAGGACAGAAACAGGACACTGAAGGAGAGTCCCACAGCACCAGGGGTTTCATGGAGGGGCCAGAGAGAGCCTTTGGGGATGGGGTGGAAATGAGCGTGTGACCTACAAAGGGCGGCGCATGTTGAAAGAATACAGCCCGTGCTGCCTCCGTGAAACAACGCAAGCGTCTTACACAACGAGGTGGGCTTCTGAGGTCGTGGTCCCTCGTCTACACGAGAGTCCGAAACACTGCCAGTCTGTCCGCTGCATCTCAGCGCGTCTCATCCACGCATCTCCTCCTCCGGCCATTGCAAACTCAGGTGGCTGGGCACGGAAGTCATCATGTCTCCCGCTGCCTGTCTGTTCCCCTGGTCCTCTGTCACTCTGAACTCCAGCTCCTTTTCTCTCCAAATGTCGCCCTTTGCTGCATCATTTCTCCCTCCTTACTTGGCTCTCCCTCGTCTTCTCATCATGGAGCTGGAAAAACCACCTCCCGGTGTAGTTTGGAAGCTCACGTTCCCATGGCTTTCCTTTGTCAAGTCAAAATCAGGTCTCGTTAAGGAGGAACTCACTCCGGACCGTGGACTCGATACTCTGATTTTCCCCTTGTAACAGTCACAGTCAACCCCATGGAGCCTGACTGTGTGCTCCGCGATTGTTCTGTGTTTTGTAGGATGAATAGCAAGTCTTAGGAACCATCCTCCTTGTGTTTTTCGGCATCTGGGTCTCCTCGGTATTGAGAATGGCTGATCATACATGACTTGAAAATTGTCCCAAAGGTGCTTGTACAGCCAGACATAGCCTCACCGTCCCACTGTGGGCAGAAAAGGGACATGTCAGACCCTGAACTCAACTTACCCAACCGACCACTGAGGTAGCGAGGCAGGATAGTGTTAGGCCAAAGAAGAAGTAAGTCCGAGGGTGGGTTATTTAGTGAGTGTAGGTTAAGGACGCTTTGTCTAAAATTCCAGTAATGGTAGAATGTTTTTAGTACAAGTTTTTAGCACAAGTTTTTAGAACAAGATTCTTAAGTTTAACTCACTTTTAAACCATTTTTACAATTTTTTTGCCATAGACCCATACCACCTGAATTCTTATCATACTTCGTATTTTTCTTTAAATTTTACCCAGTTAGATTTAATTGAAAAGGAAACTTTATATCATTGCCATAAATTGAAAGCCAGTAGAGATCCCGAAAGGAAAAGATACCTGTGTTATTGAATTCTGCTCGGGTATCACTGTCCACTGAAGGCTCTGCATTGAGATGCGGTATTTCCTTGTTAAAATGGGGGTAGGCTAGCGTTACTCACGTACACCGGACTCTGTCCTTGTCACGGTGAGAAGAACTGACAGACAGCGGGAAGGGAACGAGCTGATACTATGACTCGTGTCATATGAAGACACGTCTGTATGCTGAAACTCTCTTGGACAAAGTGCCCAAGGTCCTGGGGTGTGAAATGACCCAGTCTTATAAATATGTGGGTGGAGGCTGTCATACCAAGCAGCGCTGGGCTAAAATGTGGGGGTAGAAACTGCCTTTTTGTGTCCGACAAAATCAGAGTTGGGATATATATAGGGCAGCCATCTCTTTTCTCAGGTTAGTCAGGGGCCCGGTCCCCACGTCCCCCTGCTCCCAGCCTGTGCTCTCGTGGACATGCTTGCCAAGCGGCTGTTTCACAGTGGAGAGCCCGGTGTGCCTGCTTCTCCTCTCCTGCACGGTGGCCACACAGCGTGGGAAACCTGGTTAGGGTGCTAGGGTTGGAGATTCCCTTGATGTCTGTATTCATTTTATAACCCAAGAAGCCAAGGCCGCGATGCTGAAAGCCTCTTAATCCACTTCCCCGCCTGCGCGGCACTGAGAAGCTGCAGGCGGAACCAGCTCCATCAGAGTAAAGGCCTTTGCGACCAAGCAGTCTCTTCTGTTCTTCTAGGACCTTATTCTGAGATAATTATCAATGACATGCAGTTGTAAAAATAATACAAAATGTTCCCGTGTCCCCTCGACCCATCTTGCAGATGTGAGGAAGTTAAGGAACCTGAGGTGGGCCCACATGGGGTCATCCCAGGGGTCCTTCTAAGAGGGAGCAGAGACACAGATCGGAAGGCGTCTCTGAACACAGAGAAAGGCCGTGGGCCAAGAAAGCAGGTGCCTCTGGAGGCTGGAAGAGGGAAGGAACAAACTCTTGCCCTGCAGGCTGGCTCCTGACGCTAGACCAGTGAGACCTCTCGGCGCAGAGAGTGCGAGAACGTGTGTGCGTGTGTGTGGCGATGTGTTCCAGCGGCCACAGGCACTCACAGACGCACGAGCTCAGAGGTGCCTGTGAGCAGAAGTACAGTCACAGGCTGGCTCCCTCCTGCCCACATTTCCTCACTCACCTAGTTCTCTGCCTCTCCTTCCCCTTCCTCACCACACCCTGCACGAAACCACATCAGCTTGCTTCCTTCAACAGGGACAGTCCCCTTGTCTGAGTGACATCGCCCCCTCACTCAGGCCTCGGCCCCAGCGTGAGTTGCTCAGGAAGCCTTCGTCCGCCATCAGGTTAGAGAGCGCCCTGTTACGTGCCTACGGCCTGCGTGTCTGCTTCTTACTGCTCATCACACTTGTCACTGCAGGGAGCCCTGTGTGACTTTAGTGGCTGTCTCAAGCCCTGGCCTGTAGCCCAGGGACCTTGTGGGTCTGTTCCCCTTTCTGTCTCCAGACCCCCACGTATTAGCCACTAAATAAATATTTGTTGAACAAATGAGTGAATGAATGAGTGAATGAGAGTTGTTATGGTCTGACTGTTGGTGTCCCCCCAAGATTTGTATGTTGAAACCTCATGCCCAGTGTGATGGTATCTGGAGGAGGGGCTTTGGGGAGGTGGGGAGGCTGAGGTGAGGCCCTCGCAGTGGGAGTCATGCTGTATCAGGAGTGGACGAGATCGGGGCCACAGGAAGGCCGTGTGAGGACAGAGCCAGGAAGAGGCCTCCCCAGGAACCCACCCAGGCCGGCACCCTGGCCCCGGCGTCCAGCTGCCAGACCTGTGAGAGCCAGTGTCTGCTGTGTGAGCCCCAGTCTGTGTGCTCGGTCACGGCGGCCCGAGCTGACAGATGGTGGGATGCCGGGCCAGACCTTAGCCCAGAAGTGAGATTGATGGCATTGGTTCTTGAGGCCCTGAGTCTCCCATTCCAGAACATTCCTGAGCCTGCTCTTGTGGTGCTAAGGAATTCTCGTGGAAACTTGCTTTCAGGCAGCTGTCAGAGTCCACAAGGCGTGGATTGGCTCCTGTCCTCTGATGTCACCACGTTGTAGGTACACGTACGTCTCACACAGGCCTGGGCTGTCCCGGCGGAACCATGGACATATGTGAGCAGGAGAGGGTGGAGGTCTCCTCGATCTCCCTCCTCCCACTGCAGTTTCCTCTCCAGCGTTCTCCCCTGAGCCTTCCCAGCAAAGTAGGCGTCAGGAAGGAAGGAGGGAGCCACGTGCCCCTCCCTGTGGTGGCCTGTGGGGGACAGCGGGCTCAGGAAGGGCACGTGTCCTCTGGGGGCTGCCAGACATGATCTGGGCAGGTACCAGCGACTCAGCCTGACCAGGATGAAGCCGCAGGGGTGATTGGCTCAGGGAACTGAACGGCTTTATGCAGGTTGTGTTCCGGTTACGTATTGCCGTGCTGCAAGCACCCCCAAACTCAGTACGTCACAGTTTGGTGTCTTCCGCGGTTCTGTGGGGCAGCAGGGCTGCCACACAGCTGCAGTCAGGCGGCCGGGCTGGGCTGACTTGGTGTCCGACGTGGCTCTCCTCGCCCCATCCCGGCACCGCCGAGCTCATCTGCGCGGTTTCTCTCTCCAGCCCCGGAGCCTGCACTTCCGTGCGGTTGGAGGTCCGAGAGGCGGAGAGCAGAGGCTGTAGCATGGGACTTGGGCTGTGTCACTTCTGCTGGCACCTCTTGGTCAAGTCAGGCAGAGGCAGGTGGAGACACTGGCTCTGAGTCTGGCTGGAGAGTGGCACGGTTGTGGCACGAGAGCAGATAGGATGGGAGACAGTGTGTTTGCCTTTGAAAAATACCACGCCACAAGCTGGGTGCAGGTGCCCCAAATGCCGTCCGAAACCTGTATCTCTCCATCGCTCTGGCTCTGTCCTCAGGCTTTGCAGGTGGGAAACAGTGTCTGCCCGAAGCACCAGGCTACCATCCCTGGGCCTGCCCGAGTTAGCCCCAGGGGTGTGGTCGGTCCCACTCACACAAGAGGAAACGGGAGTGGGAAGGATAGCTGTCCCAAGGGACATAGCAATGCTGCACCCAGGTAAGGGAGGGCGGCTGCCCGGCCAGGACAACCCCTGCAGGGCCTGTCCCCGAGGCCGCTGCCGCTTGGGCCCACTTACGATCACAAACGCGGTGCTGAGTCTGTGGGCCTGGGGAGAGCTGCTCCTGTTCCCAGAAAGATTCCTCCCCAGCCTTGCCAGCCACCCCTGACCCTCCCACCAGAGACACAGCGAGGACAGACCTGCAGCCACACTTCCTCGCTGGCCCAGGTCTACAGGGTGCATTTTCCCCCTGGAATTCCTGGGAATCTCTTTTGTCTGGTTCAGCGAGTGAGTCCTCCCCGCTTCTCCCCCCAAACCCTGTCGGCTAGGAAAGGTTACACAAGTGTGAGCACAGTGAGCACAAATGCAGGCTCCAGAACCAGGCTGCCTGGCTCACGTCTGCCTCTCACCAGCTGTGTGCCCTTGGACAAGTCACTGTCCCTCCCTGTGCTTCCATTTTCTCCCCTGTAAAATAAGGACCATTCTAACACCCACTTCATGGGGCTATTGGGAGGATTCATTCTTAAAACAGTCAAACTTGTTTACGGCAAGGTCCCATTAAATGCCATTGATCACACTTTTTAAAAATAAAGTGTTCTTTAGCTCGTCGGGAAATTCACTTCTTGTCTGTTAAATGTAGTACAAATACCCCACTTCCTCCTCCGGGTTGTCATCTGTCTTTTGACTTTGCTATGGTAAATTTTTTGCCTTGCAGAATTTTGTCGTATTTATGTATTCAAATCTATCCATCTTTTCTTGTGACATCTGGATATTTTTTCTTTTTGTTTTTTTTCTTTTAATTTTTTGTCTTGTTGAGAAAGGCCTAGGATTAGGATCACAAGAAGAAAATGTATTGAGTCGATTTGTTGACCAGTTGCACTGGTTAGGCTCGCCCTCAGGTTTTTCCTTTTTGTATTAATGATCCCAGTACCTGAAACAAACTCCCTGCAAATGCTAATAGAGGAGGCTCCATGTGAATCTGGTCAGACTCTGAAGATGTAAATTCACTTTGCAATATAAGCTACTCCCCAGATGGAAGTGATTATTTTGCAGGTGGAATTACCAAAAAACGAAAAGCTTGGCTCCGGCACGTTGTTTGCCTTCATTCTCCCCTCTCCTAACACTAAGTTCAATGTTTTATTTTTATTTTTCTTCCTGGACAGAAAGACATTTGGCCAAGACAAGATTGAATGAAAGGAATTTTTAAACGCAGCAAAGTGTTTCCACGAATCCTACTGGGAATTCATTTCATAACCGAAATTTCACAATGTGCTGTGTTCATTTCCCTGTGAAATTGGTTTTTTTTCTGGGGAGAGGCCCGGCAGGAGGCTCCGAGTGTATTCGGGACTCAGCTCAGCACAGGAGACGCCCACAGACGTGGTCGGGGGACCCCGCCGTGCAGTCCCCACCAGCCAGCTGTGCAGGGAGCCAGCGCAGGAGAAGGCACGGCCCAGGGACAGCACAGCTGCCCTCTGAGTGCCCTTCCTCAGTCCTGTCCTGCTCTGGTGACCCACGTTACCGGGTACTTCTGAGAACCTCCTGCTTTCCTCAGTGGCCCTGAGAACATTTGCCTCGTGACCTGGAGTTCTGCTCTGAGCTTCTCCAAGCTCAAGCAAAGTACAGGCCCCTTCCTTTTTGTTTTGAGGTCCCTCTTATAATGAAAAAGAATGGAGAAATTCCAAACCATTAATTATAATAGGATTTTGAACCCACAAAAATACAATGCAGTATAATTGTCACAATTATATTGTCACAAGACGTTGAACAACTTGTAACAAATATGTTGATTCATAAAGCATGACAAAATGGTTGGTAACGGGGCCCAAGTTTATAATTGATGACAAATGGCTTCCTTTAGTTCAGTGACTCTCTGAGACTTTGTCCATAATCTCATTCGAAGATAATGTCCAAAGTCGAAATGTGGTGCCATTTGTGTAAATCAGGCCCTGGGCAAATGGCCCTCTCCTCTCTCTGTCCACCCCATCCTGGGCCTGTGTTGACCAGCTCTGGGCACCGTCCACAAACCAGCATCACCAAAGCGCTGTGCCCAAGGGCAGGGGCCAGGGCTGGGGGGGAGGCAGCTGGATTTATTTCCAGTTTTCACACAGTGAGTGCAGGCAAGTTGCTAGCTAAGCACGCACACATGCGTGCGTGCACACACACACACACACACACACACACACACACACACTTCACTCACATGCAAAGAAAGGGTAATGTCACCGGAGTCAGAGAAGCAGAATAGGCCCAATCAGAGCTCCGAAAGGGGATGACAGGCCACCTAAGCTCCAGCCGAGCATCCAGCTGGGTCTGGCCGTTGCCTCCCCTCCCCAGGAGCCCAGCCCCAGGCAGCAAGGCAACCTCGGGCCGGGGTCTTCACACTCCCCCGGCCCCATGTGCTTCCAGAGATGGAGACACTTGGGTCGCCGGCAGCTGTTTAGTCGCCGTGGATGGAGCTCAACCTTGGCCCCGAGGGGCTGGCTCAGGGCTCGGGCATTGGCAGGCAGGTGTCTTGAAAGGAGCTTTGCCTGCCAGGCCTCTGTGTGCCCCACGCTGTGGCTCTGCTAGAAGTGGGCCTTCACGGCTGCCAAGCCCTTTGGCATGGGCCGCCCTTTGCCTGGACGCTCCCTGCTGGGGTAGCCCCCAAAGGCGCCTGGTCTGAGAGCACAGAAAGCTCTGGCTTCCAGTCCCGTCTGGAAGATACAAAGCCGAGGGAAACCTTAAGACTCAGGGGGTTACCAGCAGCACAGGGTTGTTTAAATAGTTTGTGCCCATTTAGGATGCAATGCTGTGCAGAGAGAACAATGACAACATAAACGTGTATTCACGGGCCCAGCAGGGCGTTTGTGGTGCAGTAAGTTTCTAAAATGTGGTTCACAAACCAGGGTGTGTGAGCTGTTCTTTCTTTTTAATAAATGTCATAGACCACGATGTCTGTAGACTAACAGGAATAGAAACAGGATGGTGTCGGTTATTGAAAGTGAGCGTTCTGGGGTCAGACTGCTCGAGGCTGACCCTAACCTTAAGCACCAGTTTAGTGACCTTGAGCACACTGGCCTCAGTTTCTTCACCTGCATAATGGGGATGACAGGGTCTTCGTGATATGCAAGAGGAGATAACTCATTTAAAACTCTTAGAAAAGTGCTTGGCACTTAGTGACCTCTTAATAAACACTACCTATTATTTTCATCCGCATTTTCCGAATTGAATGTACATTGTCTCTAGAATGAGAAAAAATTGCTATTTTAAATGAAAAAGAGTAGAGAGATGAAGTCCCTTCTGCTTGTCATTGGTACTAACCCAACGACGCCTTTCCTTTCCTCAGGGGTCACATTTTCCTTTTTCTGGAAGACATACGGAGAGCCATCCCGACCGACACCCTCTGCTTATGGGGGACAGGTCATTTCCGATGGGTTCAAAGTGTGCTCCAGTGGTGGCAAGGGCTCCGTGGAGCTGTACACGCGGGACAACTCCATGCGGTGGCAGGCCAGCTTCAGCCCACCAGGTAAGGACGCCCTCAGCCCTGCGGGTCTGCAGCGAGGGGCTGAGGAGGCGAGCGCCGCCCGCTGATGGGGAGCTGGGGAAGCTTCCAGCCCAAGTAGTTCAGAGCCCTGTGCCTCCAGTACGGGAGCCCGTTTCCTCATCAGGGGGCTGCCTGGGAAGCCTGCCTGGGGAGGGAGAGCGACAGGGCGTCCTCCACTGAGAAGGCTGTAGGTAGCTCAGAGCTGCCGCCAGGCACCTGGGGCCGTGTGACTGAGCATCCGTCAGGTGTGAGTGCACCAGGCTGCTTTCCGTACCTGCAGGGAAGGTAGTGACAGTGTGACCGCACAGTCTGGGGGACGTGCCATGCATCTGGCCTGCAGGAGCGTACAGCTCTGGTGATGGCCTCTCCTTTTCCGCGTCCTCTTCCCCTCCCACCTCTTCCTGTGCCCCCTTTCCCCCTTCCTACTGCTACAGACCTGACAATGTTACAATATGATGCAGAAAAGCTTTGGGGAAAGAGGCTGAAGGGGAGGGGAAGGAGGAGGATGGGAGGAGAGGGTGTCGTTCCCCCCGGGCAGGAGGCAGGACACCTGGGAGTCCTGGGACGGGTGGGGGCAGGGCTGGGCAAGCACAGGTGTGGCCCTTCCAGGTGGGTGTTGACAGGCTGCGTGGTGATTCCAGTGTGAGGTCAGGGGTGTGGGCAGGGAGCTGGAGACGAGGGAGGCACAACAGACTCAGAGGTGTTTCGGGGTAGCACTGGGGGGGAGGGTGCTTGGAGGTGGCGGGGGCAGGATGAGGGCTGAGAAAGCTTTCCTCCAACAGAAAGTGACATCTTTGAGGTATTTAAGGAAAATTCATTTTCTGGCCCACTTAAAGGAGGCTGTGTGTCTCAGTGAAAAAACATGCACGCGAGGCCCGAGTGGCCTGGGTAGAGCCCTCTCTGTACCCACTACCCGTGTGGGCACCTTACTTTCCCACTAGTGCCTCACCTTCCTCATTCACAATATGAGCCTAGTGACAGCATGACATCACAGGGTGACTGAGAGTTCAGTGACTTCAGACGCATGAGCACCTAGAACAACAGGACCCAGACAGCACTGCTCTGTGGGAGCTGTGTGCTCAGGCCGGGCTCCACCCCCATAAAAGAGGAGAATCCAGCAGACACAGAGTTGGAGAGACCCTTACCTGCTTGTCCCCTCTGACCCCCACGGCCAGAAGCGACCTCTCTCCCCGACCCCCACACTACTGTACTGGTCCACAGCCCTGGTCACACTCTACCTGCAATCAGTGTCTGACATAAGTGTCTCAGCGCGTGCCCCGTGGGCTGTCCCAGTACCAGGCACCCAGCAGGTTCTTGAATGTGTTTAAGGTAAAGCCGCTGAGCCCTGCCTGTTTTCCACCCAGGGCAATGGGGGAGGACTGGAGACATTTCTTCCGGCAGCACACTCTTTGTTCAGTGGAGGGATTCGTTATTCTTCCTTCAGACGCAAGGGCAGTAATACTTCAGACGTATCTAGGGTCCGAGTGCTCTCCATCCAGAGACTCAGCACTGGAAAGTTGCAGGATCTTAGCAAACAGCCCTGAGGTAGCTCCTGGGGGAGCCAAGATGACGCCTGGCTCCAGGATATGTGTCCTGGGAAAGGGCTACCCAGCTCATCCCGGTGAGGACAGCTGAACACAAGACGCACGGAGTGAGGGGCGCCCTTTGGGGGGCAAAGTCTGATGAGCATCTTTCTGGTTGGTGAACGTGGTTCTCAGGCCAGAGACACGAGTGACCACACGAGCTCAGTGATGGAGGTTCCTGAATGAGCCGTGACAGTGGCCCCACCTGCCCCGGTGCCACCGTGTTGCTCAGTGCTACACGTCCTATGTCAGAGCACACGGTGGTACCACTGGCCTGTGGGCTGGGTCAGGCTCTCAGTTTTACTGACCTGCACTGAGGAGGCAGGCAAGATTTAAAACATGTTTTGAATAAGTTATGACCATTGGCTATTATTTCATTTTAATTTAAAATAGCCGAGGGTCGAATTTAAAACAGCAAAGGGTCTCTTTGAACTGCTTCTGGAATGTGGAGGGTGGCGTAGTTTCTTTCCTGTGCTCCGAGGATCTGTATTATGACCCATGTCTGGACTCACCAAAGGTGACAGGGACCAATCATCTTAAGAAAGAGGGATGTGCTGAGAAAGAGGGAAAACAAACCCATGGGGAGTTCATTTGCGCGTCTCAGAACAGCCATCTCTGCCTTTCCAGGTCCCTACTGGACTCATGTCCTGTTTACGTGGAAATCCAAGGAGGGCCTGAAAGTCTATGTGAACGGGACCCTCAGCACCTCGGACCCCAATGGGAAAGTGTCTCACGCCTATGGGGAGCCCAACGTCAACCTCGTGATAGGATCTGAGCAGGACCAGACCAAGCGCTACGAGAACAGAGCTTTCGATGAGTTCATCGTCTGGGAGCGGGCCCTGACCCCGGACGAGATCACCATGTACTTCATGGCGGCCATCGGTCAGTGAGAGGGTGAGGGCGGGGCCAGGCCCAGCTGTGCTCCTGGGGGGCCCTTTGTGCTACCTCCCCTAGCCAGCCTTTTTCTTCTCCCGACCCTCCTGACACAGCAGTAAGCCCTGTGGTCATGGCATGCGTCCTCAAGAACCTCGTAAATACAGTGGCGTTTCATAGAATACCTGCTCCCTCGGGTGGGAGAAGTAACAATTTACTTCCTGAGATTAACACTCTCCTGATATCAGGGAGTTTTTGAGGTCTGTGTGATGGATGACTGTAGAAAGCTTTGGGGAGCAAATGTTCCGGGGCCATTGGTGCATTTGATCAACAAACGTTCCCCACGTGCCAGACTCGCTGGCAGGCCCTCGTGGAGCCGGGCCACCCCTTCCTGCTCAGCACAGGGTGGTCGTTAGACCAGGGACCTGTGGGGCAGGTGGTCCTGGGTTCGAGTCTTCACTCAGCCAGCAGGAGCCATGGGACCTGGGAAGTCATGTTTTGGTTTCTCTTTTCATTGAGGTAAAACCCATGGAACATGAACCCACCCACTTTGCAGTGTACCGTCCGGTGGCACCGGCTGTGTTCACACGTGTGCACCTGTCACCTCTAGTTTCAGAACGTCCTCACCACTCTGAAGGGAACCCAGCGCTGTGAGCACCTGCTTGGCAGGATTCACTGTTTCCTCTCTGTCTCTGGGTTTCCCTGTTCTGGGCACTCCCTGTAAATGGAATCCTGGAGCATGTGACCTTTTGTGTCTTGAGCTCTGCAAACCACAGCTTTCTGCTCTGAAAAATGATGAAAATCACTCTCTTTCTCTGCCGGGGGCTGTGAAGGCAAACCGTGAGGCTGACAGCACGCTGCCCGCTCAGGCACGTTTCCAATCCATGTTGGCTGCAGTTAAAGTTAGTATTTGTGTGTTCCCCGCATTCATTTTCATTTACAAATGAGCGCACTGTTCCTTTTACATGAAATAACCTGCCCAATCACAGCAGTCCCCGAGTGGCAGGTCCTGCACGTTTCTCAGTTGACAGCTGCACTGACAGCCCCAGCAGCAGGCGTCCAGGCCCAGCCTGCACGTCCCCAGGCAGACACGGAGCCCCTCACTTGTTAGGACCCTACTGACTGGGTGACATAAACCCCAACGAAAACGACATAAGCCAAGAAGGGCATTTTTAGTCTCATATAATGGAAATGACAGAACTGGTTTAATCCAGTTGCCCAAATGACGTCCCCAGGGAGCTCTGCTATGGTCCCTGCCTTCCCTGCTTTCTTGTGGTGCCAAGATGGCCGCCATGCCCTCCAGGGTCACATTCTCATGCTCCAGCGACCTCAGCAGAAAGAAAGGAGCTTCTCCCTTCTGCTGAGTCCTCCAGCG
This sequence comes from Rhinolophus hipposideros, assembly GCF_964194185.1. NCBI lineage: Eukaryota > Metazoa > Chordata > Mammalia > Chiroptera > Rhinolophidae > Rhinolophus > Rhinolophus hipposideros. Next base: position 910,705 of record NC_138070.1, on the reverse strand, counting down.
GTGCTGGCTGTGACTTGTATCTGCCCAAAGGGGGCCATGTGCTCCCAGGTGCAGTGACTGGCTGAGTGTAGGGTACGCTGATGCCGGAAGCCTGGGTCACGTCCACCCTGATGTTGCAGGGGGTCAGCCTTGTCTGAGACGCACAGAGGACGCCCGGGGATGCTGGTCTCAGATGCAGAGGTGGGGGTGAGGCGGGAGCAGCCACCGTGCACACGAAACCAGCCGGTGTCCAGGGTAGCCCCTGGCCTTTCCATCTTTCACCAAGAAAATGAAATTCATTCCCTTTCACAGAAGTGACATAGGACAAAATATCATGTACTTTAGAAGGAAAAAAGGTATCAATCTACTGCATTGTATTGCCCAGGAGTCAGAGATTTGTCACTCCGAGATGACCAAGATGGCATTGTGTTTTGGAAAGCCTTAAACGAATCTTGCCTTCCTGATAGCTTGCTGCTTTGATGTCATTGTTTCTGGTTCCTGTAGCTATTGCAGCAGACCTTGTCCCCAGGACATTTCTGGGCTTAGGGACCCAGACATGGCAGCATTTCAGGAGGGCTCTGCTACTGACATGTGTGTAGTTCACCTGGCCCTCTGCACCGGGGAGGGCACGTCCGATTCTCCAGGTGGTTGAGGACAGGTATTCTACTACTGCTTAGCGTCCCAGGGAGCACATGTCCTACACCTTTGCGGAGTCAGAACTGGACCCATGGGAACCCCATGTCACTTGGGGATCTGGTTCTGATGTAAAGCATGTGTAGAAAAAGTGACCGGGAAGTCTCCGGGAAGGCCCCGCGTGGGGCGCCCCGTACCATCACTCAGCCGGCCTGCAGAGCTAGAGGGTGCTGTACTTACACAGACAGTTGGGGCTGACAGCCAGCCTGCCTCATGCTAGGCCAGGGCCCCGGTGGGGCTGCGTCCACAGGGGCAGGAGGACCTGTTCTTTGCTCAAGGATCTGGGGCTGGGGCTGCCAGTGACCTGTCCAGAGTGGACGCCCTCTTCTAATCCCATTGGCTAGCACAGGCCCCTTTTCTGAAGATCTGTCCGAATGGGTGACCTTTTCTAATTCACACCAAGGCAGAGTGTTGACCATCGAGCACCTGCCTGGCTTTGCCCTTCACTGGTGGCCATGCCTGCAGAGAACCAGAGGAAGTAGAAGACTGTGCTCAGAGTCATGTGCTTCAGACCCTGGAAACACACTGGGCTCAGTCACATGCTCCAGGAACACGTCCCTGGGCACTGAGATGGACTGAGGATAGGGCACATCATCATTTCTCCTCTTTCTCACGTAGTCGTCAACTTCATGCGGGCAGGATCTCTGCACACTTTTATTGTCCTTGGCTTTATTGTGTGGACTCCCATGAGTTAAATGTGAGATTGATGTGACCTCTATAAGTCCTTGGCACTCGCGGGATGGACGTCACTTGGACTTGGAGAACAGTCTTTTGGGCTCTCCCCACAGCGTCACACCTTCACCGTCCAGCAGCTGCACAGCCCTGCCCCACCCCAAGGGGTCAGTTCCTGGAGCCAACTAGGGGATGAGGTCACTTCTAGGTCACCCATAGCAACCTTGAGGGATTTCCCCAAAATGAGGGCGAGAATCAGTCAAGTCTGTGTTCTCATCAGGGAACACTAAGAAATAGTTGGTGGCCAACGGTCAGAGAACAGCCCGTCATGGCTGAATCCACAGTCCCGGATGTCTTTACCTGCAGTAATTACCCACACTTAACCAAATTATGCATAATTAACTATTTGTAATTATTCACAATTAACCAAATCAAGTCTTGACTAGGAAGAATTACTGGAATCCATAGGGAGGAAGGCTCTGGAGGGCCGTCCCCCCACCACTGTTTGGCGTCTTGCTTCATCTGTCTGATGGATGAGTTGTTTGGCCCAGTGATCACTCTGTCTCTTATCTCTGAATAGTCCAGGCACCACTGAAGATGTTGATTTCTTTTGGTTCCTTATTTCTTCAAAAATCGGTGAAAGCTTGTGTAACTTCAGCTTTTCATGTGGTGACTTGTGTGAAGGGTGTTCAAAGGCAACTGAGAATACAAATGGACACCTGACTGACCCAGGAAATTCATACAACCTGTCCATTAAGCAGACTTGTTAGCCCCTTATCTTCGCAGAAACTTTCCTGCCCAGAACCGCCCACAGGCTCCCTGACTTATGTCTGAAGCTTGTTGGGTTCTGAACAAGGACGGAACTTCCTTAGGATGACGGAGGTGCCCATGGGTCAGTACTTCATTGAGCATTATCATTTTGATTTTCTTTCCAGGAAAGCATGTTGCACTGTCTTCAACACCATCGAGCTTCCTCACGACGCCCGCAGCCAACAGCCTGGTGAGCAGACGCACGTGTCCTTTGCCCCCTTGTGGTGGTGTCGTTGTGCCTGGACTCTGTGCCAGGACTGTTGAAACTCCAGTAGACAGTCTGGCTGTCTCTTACGGGCGGCATCATGTCTGGAAGTCACACAAAATGGAGCAGAAGCTAACGGTTCTGAGACCTGCGGCTGAGAGTGGCTGACGAGAAAACTCTCACTTCTGGTGGCCGGCGGCCTCATGAGCACTGAGGTGGTTCCTGGGGCAGGTGGCACAGTGGGCAGACAGCAAGGAGGGCCCCGCCTCCTCCGGCCCTCAGCTTCTCTCTGTGTCGCCCCTCCTCCCTTCTTGAGGAAGGGATCCATCTTACAGAAAACGTTCCTCTCTGGAATTTGTGTTTGTAACCCGACAACGTCCCTTCCTTGAGAGCAGTAACATAACAGCGAGTGCACAGACACTTGAACCAGTCCTACCACTTGTTTCTGCCACGTCTCCCGGGCTTCGCTGCATCTCTCCCATGGGTGCATGTCTCCTGAGGTTGTCGGGAGGGTGACATGTGAGTGTGTGCCACACCCACAGGTGCCTGGTATGTAGCAGGTGCTGTTAGCATTAGTGTTCTGGGGTCAGAGGCATGCCAGCCACTGAACTTGGATAGCATGTCTTGACTTCAGTTCAGCAGAAACTCTCGTCGCTGATTTTTGTTTAGATGCCCACCGATGCCTACCATCCCATCATAACCAACTTGACAGAGGAGAGAAAAAACTTCCAGAGTCCCGGAATTGTCCTGAATTACCTGCAAAACGTGTCCCTCAGCTTACCCAATAAGTCCCTGTCCGAGGAAACGGCACGGAATCTCGCTGAGGTAATGCTCTGGCATTTCTGTGCTTGGTGGCTTGGGGACGGCTGCCAGAGCACAGCTGACTGGTGTGTATTGTCTGACCCACACGGAGTTTTAAAAAATTCAGAACTTTTGTATAAAATCTGGACTTCAGGCCTGTCAGGAACAAGCAGACAGTGTAGCTGCTGCAGGTGCCCTGACAGCTCAGTGGGACCCGCTTCCGAGGAGACCCCCTCTGCACTTTGCTTCCCTACCTGCCAGCCTGGCCGTCTCTGCAGCCGCCTGGCCCTGTGGTCACTGGGTTGGAACTCCTATCTAAACTGCTGCCTCCCTTGGCAAGCAGGTAGGAGGTGGAGTGGGGTCTGGGGCAGATTTCGCCATGGGGCCGTGGACCAGTATGAGGCCGACTGTGACCCACATCTCAGTGGGAACCTCAAAGTTACCTAAAGCCATGCATGAGGGCACCGTGTCATCAGGGACTCTCTCTTCTTATCGTCCTCCAAATACTTCCCAGGTCAACGTAGAGGTGAGTCCTGGGCTCGTGGGCACGTGATATGTGCTGTCCCAGCACCAGGGCTCTTGGCTGATGTGAGCAGAGAAGGGGTGTTGGCAACTGTCTCACCTCGAAAGCCCAGTGTCAGGGTTAAGAGCTGGGTGTCCAGGGTCTGACTGCGGGTGGAACTCCCCTCTGCCAGTTGTTTGCCCCATGCCCATGGTCACGTGACTTGACATCATCCTGCCTCTGTTGTGGAGGAGATAAAAGTGGTCCTCACCTCAGCGGGAAATAAACGGGCCCCAATGTGTGTAGAACAGTGTCCAGCTTTTTACCGTTCTTAATTCCTTCTGGTTTTCTTGCTGAAGACACACCTCAGAAGCATGTGGAAAAGCACGTGTATGGTAATGCAGGACGTCCTGCCTAGGTGACAGGAGTGAGCTAGACTTCTCAGGGTTCAGTCACTCGTGCAGAGAATATGCTGGGTTCCAGAGATCCAGGGTGAGCAAGAACCACTTGCTGCTTCCAAGAGGCTCAGGGTTGAGAGGATAAGATGGGCCCTTCAGTCTGAAAAAGGCTGTCACAGTATGTTCTGAACTGTGGGGGCTCAGACAAGCCTGGCTGGGCCCCCAGCTCTGTGTCCTTGGGCAAGTATTTTAACCAGTGCGAGCCTCAGTGTGTCCGTCTGTGACATGGGGGTACTTCAGTCACCCACAGCTCTCTGTTACCATGGTTGATAGAGTGGAAAACTGCAGGTCTTGTGATTTTGAGGCTTGAGGATACATTCTAAGCAGTGTCCTTCTGTCTGCTTTTAGACCTTCTTAAAAACCATGGGAGAGGTTCTTCTGCTGCCCAGTTGGACTGCTGTGTCACAGGTAAGAAAAAAGAACATTTTGATCTTCAAAACATATGGACCCGGGGAAGCATTTTGTCTTCCTAGTAGAGGCATAAACACGGCCCAGTTTGCATCTGTAAGAACAACGCGTATCTCAGTCGTGACGTCTGGGATGTTAGAGCTCATTCTGACTGCCTCCCCGCTGATCTGAAATGCCACGTCTTCCGTGTGGCTCGGCAGCTGTGTGAGCATTGGAAACACGTCACCGTCCTCAGCACTGAGCTGGGCAGTGGCTACATTTCTTCATGAGGAATGCACACTGGGGTGACCTTTGTTTATCATTTTAATAACCCATTTTTTACCATCACATTGTCCTTGAATGGCAATAAAAACATGTTGGATGTTTACAGCTCACTAGATGAAGTGGAAAAAGTAGAACGTGTGACACAATGCACTTCAGGATTATAAGTGAAAGACAAAAAAGCTTCTCTTCTGTATTTGAGTAATTAGAAAGGAGAGGGGACTAAGTTTTCTTTTCTTTTAAAAAATTATTGATTTTATTTCCTTAAAAAATAAAACAAGAGACTATGTTGTGGAGATGTTCGAAAATGCAGATCATAAAAAAATATATACAAAGTAAAAGTCAGCTGAACTCCTAAGGCTGAGAAATAATGACTGTTAACAGTCTTGTATTGCTCTCTTACCATCTAGCTTTTAATTCACTTACATGTATAGTCATTCTACAAATAGACTGTATATCTGACCTAACCTGTTTCTCCTTAGTTCCGTCAAGAACATTTCCCAATGCTACTAAGTACTTGCAAACCTACATCAGTCAGTCTCCGCTCGCTGGGCTGCAGTAACAAGCAGACCCTGCCTCTCAGTGGCTTTAACACAATGGACATTCTCACTCACATATCACTTCTCACTCAGGCAAAGCCCCAGTGGGTCACAGGCACCTCTTCTCCACCCAGTGATTGATTGGGGACCCCGGCTCTGTCCACCTTCTGATACTTCTGTCTCAACACTGACTTCCAGGGTTGCCCACCAGGGTGGAGAAGGCTGAGGTGGACTCGTAACTCGCCTAGAATGGCCACAGCCACACCAGTGTAATGATATCAAACGGCTCATTCTCCTGACCCCCGATAACCTTTAAAAAATATGTGCCCATTTGAGGCAGAAATGACATCCTCTTCTCTCATTATAAACGAGCTTGCACAAGGGTTTACATTTGATTAATTTTTATTTGAACAGTTTTTAAATATAATGAGTTTGGACTTAACACTGGCAAAGGGAGAAAAAGGGTCATAAATGTAAGAAGGATATAATTTTATCTAGAAACAAAGTCATTTTTAAAAGCACAACCCTCAAGTGTTCATGATTTCCAAAGGTGCGGAGTGTGCCGGGCTGAAGCTTGGGGAACCTCTGAGGACGGCCGGGGAAGTCCCGTGCAGACATATTAAATTAACTTTTTCTGAATGCTCCTCCACAAAATATGAATAATCGTGGAATGATTCAGACTTAGGCAGGCTCTCAAACACTTGGAGACGAGGTGCGGACCAGCCGCTCCCTGCAGAGCTGTGTGCTGGAAGCAGGATTTCACATGCTCACCTGTGCTTGGCTGATTGAAATCAGGCTACGGGCCTGAAAGAAAATGCCTAAAATTGGCCTCAGTGTTCTCCTCCCCGCGGGTTCGAGTCTCACAGAGCCTGCGTTTGTGAGAGAAAGCCAAGGACACTTAGCAGCAGATAGTGCTTTTCCAAAAGGCGGGAAGGAGAGAAGGGGTGTGACGGGGAGATTAACAGCCACTGGCGTCTGCCTGGTAGACACTTGTCTGACGATGAGGGATAATCAGCCTGAGTGAACGTGTGGCCACTGAGCTCTGGTAACTGGGAGGGGAGGGGAAGCAGCAGGCAGGGCAAGGAGGTCAGAGACATTCGTGGGTGTTGACACCTCCAAAGCACCTGTCCCTTCAGAGAAGAGGACTGCTGGTGTCCTTGTGCCAGAGATGACCTGAAGCTTGCTAGCCCCCTCCTTGTGGGGCGGTGGGATGGGGTGGGGGCAGGTCGGAGGCTTGCTGAGGTTCGTCGGTCCGTTCAGAGCAGAGCTACGACCTGGTGTGGGCATGGAAGCCTGGGTGACCGGCGTCCACCTGCCAGGAGCTTGGCTGGCCTGGGTGACCTCAGCAGTCCCCCCGTGTCTGTGAAATGTGATAGCTGGCACTCTCCCTGGTCCTCCTCACCTGGCCTTGTGAGGACAGAGCGCGGCCGCAATGACTCGGGAGACGCTGGGTGTCCTTCTTCCTTGGGACCGACGTCCGCAGTGCGAGCACGCACTTGATGATGTGTGTCCGCCCCGCGCGATTGCTAAGCGAGGTCCGTCTTCCATCTCCCTCCTCTCGCCTTGTTTTCAGGACAACGCCGTGGTGCTGGGCTTGATAGAGACCGTGGATGTCGTCATGAACCACATCTCCTCCAACCTGCACGCCAGCGAGCCCCATGTCGCCATAATGGGCTCCTCCTCCATGGCAGGTACCCGGCAGGGCGGCGGCGCACACAGGTGGTGCAGGCAGAGGCACGCCAGGGCGGCTTTCCCATGGACTGCACCGCTCGACCCGGGTCCTGTGACACGCACACACACAAGCACACACAGTGCCTCGTGCACCACGGGCACAGACAACTGCTCCGCCTTCCCAGACTCTGTTGTCTTATGTGAAATTACACTCAGGGGAAGACACGGTGAGATCAGGGCAGGTGTGTCCAGCTGTGATGTGCACATGGGATCATGTAGCATTTGAGGGTGACTCAGGGGCCAGAGTCGTGTCACGTGACCGTCATCTCAGCTCAGAACTGGAGTCGAGCAGCCGTGGCTCCTACGAGAGTCTGTGGGATGAAAGGTGCAAAGTGAGCTGGAGGCTTGGCCTGAACCGGCTTTCTGGGGTCGCTGTCACACAGTACCACCCCAGCAGACGGCAGGCCCTTGTACTTATGTGTCTGTGGGGAGCGTGGTGCTGCTGAGGCTGTGTCACTAGACCTGACTCTGAAATAAGCTAACTGACCCACTCAGGTTAGTGTCAGTGGGGCCCGCCGGCCAGGATGCTGCCTCCACGCAGCGACACTTGTCTGATGTGTAAAACACAAATGACCCAGGTATTTCCATTTGCTGTGTCTCCGGGTCCCCCAGAGCTTGGCGAGGGGCAGCCCCTCATCCCAGGGGGCTCATGGCACAACTGAACACATTTGGTGATGAAAACTGGGGGGCTACCCGCAGAAGGAGGGGTCTCCTCAGGCGGAGAGACCCCACAGGGTGTGGCCAGGTGGACACGTTAGCTACGTGGTCGCAATTACTCCCCTGCACGCTCATTATTTTAGGTCCTCATTTTCTGAAGGTAATTACACTCCCCGGGGAGTGTGTTCTGCTAAAAAAAGCAAACGCAGATGGGTTTGCAGCCCGACTTCCTGCCTGGCCCGCACTGACTAGCGCCTCTCTCTGGCTTGCTCTCAGACTTCTCAGTGGCCAAGCTCCTGCCTGATACCATGAACTCCTCCCACTACCGCTTTCCCGCCCAGGGACGCAGCTACATTGAGATTCCCCACGAGGCCTTCCACAGCCAAGGTGAGTGCACCTGGACCCTCCAGGGAGGGCACAACCACGGCTCTTTCTCAGGAGCGTTGGCAGCTGCCACCTGGCTGAGGCACTGCCCGTGGGCCTCACCTGCTCCTGCGGGAGCGGCTCTGTCCTCGGAACACAAAGTGCATCATGGGAAGCTCCTGAGATGTTCACTCATAAGCTGACTCCAAGCCCACTGCACCCTAATGAAGCAGAACTGGGGTGCAGGCTGGGAACCTGCATTTCAGATAGCACCGAGTCTGTGCCTGGAATCCCGGGCTCGAATCCTGGTTCAGCCACTCACTGGCCATGAGCCCGCTGTGCCTCAGTTTACTCATCTGTAAAAGGGGAACAACATGAGCTCCTGTCTCATGACACTGTTGTGAGAACTAAATGAGCTAAGCCCTTACACCAACACGTGGCACGTGGTGTGATATGAATTGTTAAATACATTCCTGAAATTTTAACATGGTCAACAAATGTTCCCGGAGAACTCAGGAGTCAGCTAATGGCTTGCTCCTCCCACACACCCTCCAAACTGTGGGGAGAAACAACAGAATACGTGACTCATTTCAAGGTGGTCATATAACAGAGAGGGGTCCCAGCCGAAGGCACAAAGGGCGGCTGGCGATTGCCACCCCTGGCACATCCTGCATTGGTGTTGCTGTAAACACTCCATGTGCAGACATGCTGCTGCAGAGCTGCAGGCTGGCACTGCCATCCGAATTGGCAGGGACTCTGCCTTCACAGGCTGGGTGCTGCTCCTGGTGAGACTGGCTCTCCCGAGAGCTGCAGCCTCTGCGTGTTTGGAGTGGGCTCAGGGGAGGAGCAGGGAGTCACTGTCACCGTCAGATTCACAGTCGAAGAGTCACAGCGTCTCTATTCAGACGACTTATGAGTGTCCCTCACATCCTTCTCCCCTGGTTCTGGGGTGTGAGGGTCTATGTTGCTGGGCAATGGGGTCTGGCAGAGGCTTTTTTCCTGTTTGTCACGTGGGACGTTGACCAGCATCTCTGATGCTCTGCTTCTTCCCCAGCCTGGACCACCATCGTGGGCCTCTTCTACCACACAATGCACCATTACCTGACCAACATCCCGCCAGACGGCACCAGGTGAGTGTCGTGGGGTGGGGTTGTGGGCTGCTTACAGGTGGCTGGCCAGCATGATGGCCCCCCTCCCCACACCACAGGCACAGACAACACTGTGTCACAGAGCGCTCACTGTCAGGGCAAGGACATGCCACAGCCTTTTGAAAGAGATGCAGGAACTCCGACACTGGGGTTCGACAAGCCCCAGGGGGTAGGCTGACAGTGCACTGGTCAGGAACGCCATCTGAGTCACCATATTGACCCCACGTGGAACTATCTGCATGACCTTGGACACATGACTTAACTTCTCTGAGCCTCAGTTTCCAGTTCTGTAGAATGGGAAGACAGCAGCATACGCCTACGTCAGTCAGGACTGTGTTGAATCCATCAGCATAAGCAGAAGGCCGGGGGGACTGAGGGCTATTAGGTCTGAGAAGGGCAGGAATAGGCTGGCTTCAGGCATGGCTGGACCCAGGGACTCAGAGGCAGCTGTGTAGACTGGTCTCTCTCTTGCTTCTGCTCTCTCCTGTGTGGACCCATTTCCAGGAAGGCCCCTGTACAGAAGCATGGTTGGCTCCAGTGGCTTTAGGCCCATGTGGGGTTGGGTCCTGAGATCTCAGAAGCATAGAAGTCTGTCTCCTGAATGGGCCTGTCGAGACCCAGGGAGAGCTGTGATTGGTCTGTTTGGGTCATGTGTCCATCTTGGCACCCCAATGATTGTGGCCAAGGGATCATGCTGTCTCATTGGTCAGGTTTGCTCATGCGAACCTCTGTGGAGACCCAGGGAGAGCTTTGATTGGTTCATTTGGGTCAAGTGTCCATCCTGGCCCCCCCAATGATTGTGGCCAAGGGATCCTGCTCTCTCATTGGCCAGGCCTGCTCACATGACCCCTGAGGCTTGGGGGTGGGTCAGCCTCACTCAGACCACAGGGAGGGGCTGGTTCCCCCAGGGAGAGATTAGAGAGGCAGGAATATCATCAGGGAGCGGTCCAGTTTTCCCCTTTCATGGGGTCCCTGGGACGGGCAGGGATGCAGAGCCCAGGGCCTGTGCAGAGAAAGTGCCAGCAAGGTGTGAGCCGAGGGACATGTTCCGCAGTCAGTGTTTGCAGGATGAGGCTATTTCTGAGGGGCTCTGCAGAGGGCAGCTGGCGGCTCCTGCCTCCCCTGTCCCGGAACCTGGCACCCCCTGGCTCAGAATAGGGTCTCAGTGAAGGTGCCTGGAGAGAGAGCCATGCGTCTCAGCATGAGCCTCACAGCCCTGTACCCGGCCTTGCTGAGGCTCCGCTCCCCCACTGAGAAAGCAGATGGCAGGAGGGCAGGGGAGGGCGGTCCTGCATGACCCCTGCCTCCCGCCCATGGGAGGAGCTGCGGGTGAGTTCCAGACGCTGGCAGTAGCTTGGTATTTAGATTCATGTGTGATGGAAAGCTGGCGGCACTTTCCCACCTACAGATAAACAGTATCTGACACACGGTGCAAATGCCTGAGCCCTGACGTCTCGTGTCTGTCAGTGCCACTCCTCTCCGGTGCTGGATGTGAGGGAAGTCTGGGGAGAGGGTGTGCTGCAGAGGGACTCCCTCGGGGTTTTGCTATCCACCTGGCCGAAAAGCCGACTCCTGGGCCTGACTGGCCTGAGAAACATGGACAAGTTTCCTTCTAACGGAAGGAAGGGGACCTTTCACTCTGTGTGTGATTTCCAGAATTCTTCAGAAAATTGTCAAGGGAAAACGCAACCTGCTTTCCTCTGATAGATGCCTTCTCAACCCCTTGGGGACAATTTCTCCAAAACCAAGTTCATGAATGAAAAGTGGACCCGGCCTTGGCCCCTCTTGATTCATTTACAGTTCTTGCTTCTGGAGGTTCAGATTTTTTAGTAAATGACATGAAACGTATATTTATGAGGTGTAGCTGACGGCTTTTGAGGGCCAAGGGGAAGGGGCATACAGGAGCGTGGTATCTGTACCACCACCCACGTCTCCCCCCTTCAAATAGGAAAGGAAAGATGTGTGCCGGTCACAGCCGTCCACTGCACATGTCATGCACTGGGACCAGGGTGGGCTGCCATTCTAGCCAGGTGCCAGCTCACTGGCTCATAAAAGGCCGGACATCAGCATTTTTGGCTTCACGGGCCATGAGGTATCTGTCACTGCTCAGGTCTGTACTGGGGGTTTGAAAGTGGCCGCAGATGGTACGTGAAGGGATGGGACTGGCTGTGTGCCAATAAAACTTTATTTGCAAACCAGGCGCCCCCCCCCCAGGCCTATAGTTTGCACACATCTGCTAGACCTGCCGCTGCGTTGGTACAGCAGTGGTGGGCGGGGGCAGGCCGAGTGTGTCCAGCTCTAGGGAAGCAGCTCGGCAGATGGGGTCCCTCTGTCCCCTCTGCCGTCCTCATTCCCAGAAGCCTCGGGACCCAACCCAGCAGGACCTGGGTCACCACGGTAACTCCCACCTCTCGCTGACACTCTGAGCCCCACAGGCACATGCCCCGCCCCCAGCCCCTGCCGCGAGCATCAGCGCCCAGCGACCCTGTGAACTCTACCAGCAGCAAATCCAGGTCCTCCGTGGTTTTCCTGAAGTCAGAACAGAATTATTTCTCAACGATGAGAACCCATTTTTCATGTGTTGACTCTTCAGCTTGGGTGACATTCTGAAGTCAGCACTTAATGCAGTGGTGTCTTGTTGTCACATGAACCTTGAAGAACCATCAGCCCAGCCGCTCACACGTGCAGTTCCTTATCTGTGGGTCCTCTCCTGTCGTGTGGGAACAGGACAGGAGAAGGGGCAGAGGCGGGGCTGACCAATAGCGTTGGGGTGCACAGTGCAGATTTGGGTGCCGGGTGCCTGGCTTCGCCTGACAGCAGGCAGCCTCTGTGGTCATGGGGACTTGGGCAGGCACCTGTTGGCATCCAGGCCTGTTCTCCCCTCAAGAAGAGGGGTGACGGTCCCGATTCTGAGGGTCACGTGAGCAGTGAGTGAGCTGATGGTTTAAATAAAGCTTGGTGCCCTTGACCACAACGTGTAAGAGCTGGGAAGATGATTGGACGCTCCCGACATTCCGCCTTTAGGATAATTTCCGAATTCCGCGCATGATTAGAAGTCAATGAGCAGCATTGCAGGAGAGTGCCCCGGCGTCCCCAGCTGCCTGCACCGCTGACTTCCTTCCATATTATGCACTATAATCTTTGTGCCTGGATGGTTTCTTCATGAGAATGAAAGGACGCGGTGGAATCATAACATCCTTTAAAGCCCCCTGGCTGGGGGTCTAAGTCAGCGTGTGAGTTTCACGCAAGACAATCGGACGTGTTGGGGTGGAAGGGGCCTTCCTTTCAGAGGCTCTAGTGGCTTCCTGGGTCTCCAATCTCGGCATCGCTGTCAGGCTCGAGGAATCAGTGCCTCTTTTGTCCTGCAGACCACACGCCCAGTGACGTTGTGTAGGGAATGCCCTCTTGTCCTCGTGAAGAAGGGCTAAGCCACCCGTTCCTTATGCATTGTTTCTGTAAACATTTCATACGTGCAGTCATCCTGCATGCTTCTCGGAGGCCAAGTCTTTTCAGGGACCTGTGTGAGGAGACCTTGTGCAGAGGTGGTTGGGGGACACGCTGTGAGGGCCCCACTGGCTGCATCCGGCGATGGAGTCCTGGAGGGCTACGTCGGACTTTGGTTATGGGGACAAAGTAGTGGAGGGAGGAAGCTGGTGACACACGGCCCCCAGACGCCTGTGGGATGTCGCAGGAGTGAATGCCCCGAGCAGCCCTCAGTCAGGCTTTGGAGGCGAGTAGGAGGCAGCCACGGTCCACGCGAGGGACAATAAAGTAGGGGACTGGGTGACCGTGTGGGGCCACTGACTCAGTCCAGTGTAGCTGTCCCACATACAAGTTCATACAGCAAACGTTTGCTGACGACCTACTACGTACCAGCAGGGCTAGGCAAGCAGCACTTGGGCAGTAGTTCAGACAGGTGACCGCCTTGGAACCATGCAGTGTGGCCCCTGTACCCCTTGAATCCTGCACCCCAGCTTCCTTGCCTGCCTCCCCTTAGTCCTGGCCCTGAAAATTGTGTCAAGCTCAGAGCTCCAATGAGATAAGAACAGTGCAGTCAGGGTTCTTCTGATAGGGCTGCAAGAGACCAAAAACCCAGCGTAACCCATTTTAAACAAAAAGGGAGCTTAGTGGCTTTTGTAAGCAGAAAGGTGCATGAGCAACTGCTTCAGGAGCAGCTTGATCCAGCTTCCAGCTGATGTCACCTGGCTCCCTCAGCACCCCCTTCCCAGTCTGCCGGTCCCCTCATGACTGTGAGACAGGACCTCACCCTTCAGGGCCAACGGGCAGCAGAGAGAAGTGACCACCTCAGAGCCAGCATTTTCCATCTGACTCTTGGCATCAACAACAGAGCACATGGGCCGCAGGTGGGGGAGGAGGTTGTCACCTGGAGGGAGAGGAAGGGGCCTCTGTCAGGGGAAAAACAAACGTACACTGGGCGGCAATGCAGCAGGTGTTGCCACACTGCTCTTTGTCACAGCCCCGTTGTCATGAGAGAGATAATAGTTCAGATAGGGTAGGTCACTTGCTCAAGGTCACACAGCACATTAAGTGGGTTGCTGAGGTTCAAACCCGTCATTTTGCCCTTTATGCTCTAACACTCCCCGAGCCCTGTCCCCTGCTTCTCCTACTAGATTACAAATGCTGTGAGGTCAGAGGTCAGGGCCTGTCTCCCTGGTGGTGTTGGCAGGTTCCGAAAGATAGAGTTCAAGCTGCAGGAGTAGAATACCAGTGGCAGGATGGGCATCAGGCCCCCCGCCCCCCAGCTGGAGCGGGAGCAGCAGGTGCTGACGGATGGGAATCGCGTTCCATCCGAGGGACCCCAGTTCAAACCCTCAGGCTTCACACACCTTCTGAACTCAGCTTCTTACTGTGTACCCCCCTTTCCACCGAGTAATGATTTTTCATTTGTTTCCTAGGATTCCCGAGGCGGCGAATTATAAGAGCTGCCCGCTGTCTGCCGCCAGCTCTCTCATCTCCCTAGAGGTCGCCCCTCCGCCCACACTCTCCCAAAACTTGTCGGGTTCCCCGCTCGTCACTGTCCATCTCAGGCACAAATTGGTGAGTTGAAGCGAGTCCCTCCTCGCTTCTGTCCTTTGGTTTGGTTTTGCACTGAGAAGTAATCGGTTGTCTGTGGGATTGTGTCGGGAACCTTCCACAGTAGGGGTGCTGGACAAAGTGGGTGTTTTCCTCTTGCGAGAGCTCTGTCTTGGGGAGTGTTTTTGAAGAACAGTGGGAAGTCCTTTGTGGGGCGTGGGGCTAGTCACACAGTTTGGACATTGGGTAAAAGGCCTCTGAGGCCACGGCGTAGCTTTCAGCGCTGTGTGTGGGTGGATGTTTCTGATTTGTAATAAGTGTCCCTTTTGGAGGAGGGGCCAACTGGCTCAGATCTTGCTCACCTCTGTGCTGGCCGTTAGCAAGATGGGGAACGTTTGCCGTTCTCTGCACACACTTCATCTTTGTCGGTAGGTGAGAATGACAAATGTGCTGGGGACACAGACGTGTCACTGTCCTTTAGAAAAGGCACAGCTTTTCCCGTGCTGAGATTTCGTCCTGAGATAATCATGTGAATTCAACACCCAGAGGTCGTGGCTTTTTTCAAGGAATTTATTAAAGAACACGACAGGTCTATGGCATTTGACAACAGACTAAAGGTGTTTCCTGCCAGGATTTCCGTTTCGTTCCATCCTGTCCCATCCCATCTCCCCCACCATTAACTGAAGACCCACTATGTGCCAGCACTGTGCGCACAGCCCCGTTACTCCATCCACATGTATGTTTACACCCCCTTCTCAAAGCGGTCGACCCGTGGGCTGCTGAATGAGGTAGCTCCTCTTACACCCTGCGCTGCTCCCCGCCCCACAACCTTCACCCCCTTTCCTGATCTCCGAGAAGCAGCTCCACCCACCCAGCTGTCCACAGTGGGCCATCGTCCGTTGGTGCTTTCCCAGGGGATCGGTGCCCCAGCAGTGGCTGCTCCCTTTCCATTGTTCACTTTACAATCTTACGGGTTTCTTACCCAGCCCTCGTCCTCCCTCCTTTCTCAGGAAAAGATGGTCGCCTCTGCTTCTCAGAGCTGACCCTCCCACATGGACCTCCCCTGCTCTCTGCACGCCCCCCACCCGGCCCTCCATCCACAGCCCCACCAAGGCGTGCTCCAGCACCCTCTCTATGAAAATCACAAACATTTAAAAAAAAGTTTTAATTGTGGTAAAATATATAGAGCAGAATTTCCCATCTCAAGCCACCTGAAGCGCACAGCTCAGGGGCATCAGGCATTCACGTTGTACAGCTGTTACCACCCTCGTCCCCATAACTCTGTCATCTTCCCTAACTGACACTGTCCCCATTAAACACTCCCCCAGCCCTGTCACCTCCACCTACGTCCTGTCTCCATGAATCTGATGAGTAGAGGGAACTCATATACATGGAATCCTATAGGGTGTGACCGGCGTATGTCACTGAGCGTAATGTCCTCAGGGTCCACTCGTGCCGTAGCCACTGTCAGAGGCTGCCTGGCAGCCGCCTGTTCTGTCGTCAGAGCCTGCGTGGAGCTCTGGCACCGAGCTGCCTCAGCCACACCGCGCGAGTGGCCTGTCCGACCGCCGTGTCATTGCTTGTGTGTTTGTCTTTGGGGACCACACTCACGGCTGGGGCAGGGGCACTTCCCCTGCTGCCCATGTGAGAATGACACCCACTCGGGCTGGCACGAAGTAGGCACATCATCGTGCTTCCGGTGTTGGGATATGTCATGTGGCACGTCAGTGACCAAGCGTGCACAGCAGCAGACAAGGTCGCCGTGAAGGACCCAGAACCAACGCCCCCCATGGAAGGGTCCCGGGGGCCGCAGAGCAGGACAGCTGGCGCAGACTGAGCGGGAAGGGGAGGGACGTGCGGCATGCGGACGTGGAAGTGCGGGGGGAGAGCACAGGCCACCCAAACGCGGGGACTTTGTGGTGTCCAAACACCGGTGAGTTCACAGGGGCACATGTGTGCCCAGGAGCTCACACACCCCATCCTCGTGCCTTTGGGCTGGTGTGAGCCCTGCGGTTTTGAGTGAGGACATTTGGTTTATTCGTCACAATCCCTCCCCTCGCCGTCTGGGCGGGGCCCTCTCCAGGGCACTTGATCTGAGGCCCTCGCACCTGGCGGCTCTCACCTGGGCAGCCCCCAGCCCTCCTAGAACGGGCCCCACATTCCAATCCCTTAGAACTCCCACCACGGCTCCCAGCAAGGCGTCAGGGGTAAACCAAGTCAGCACACGTTGTTAGGCTGTGGAGCTGACCTCTGCATTTGCTGAAGCCTGCACTCCTGGCCCTTCCCCCACGGCCTCATGACCACGGGAGTCTGGGTGCTGCAGGAGGCATGGAGTCCCTGGTTCCAGCTGCATCCCACCTCACCCCATCTACGGACACTGCGCCCTGCGTGCGGCCTGGTCCAAACTGTACTTCTAGCAAGGGCTTCATTCTGGAGTTTTCCAAAGGAGACTTTGAATGAGTCAGTGAGACAAAAGCTAAACATTTCACACGGTTAGCCAAGCCTGCAGTCTGGTGTTCCTACTCAGATAATGTCTTTTCTGATGTTCTGCACCGATTTATTTCACGCCACAAGGATCCCCACATTAAAAAAAATAATAATAGTCACGGCAGCCATAAAACTGGGTCCCAAATTACATCTCTGAATGTGTATCGCTGGCAGCTAATTCCAATTTGTGTTTAACACTGTCAACCAACATAAGTTTGTGGCTTGAATTCAGCCAGGATGGTCAGCAGTTGACAACCTCCATGCTTTTTTTTTTTTTTTTTTTTTTTTAGCTCTTTATTTGAAATGATTGTAAACTTAAAGAAAAATGCCAAAACAGGACAGAGTTCCCACACATCAAAGTACAAGGTGTGGTCAAACCATGAATGTTTAAATTTAAAATATTTATTACAGTAAAAGACACATTGCCATTAATCCCCCTCATAATACTCCCCCTCCTTTGAACACGCTTATCCCATCGTTCTTGCCACTTTCTGCAGCAGTTCTGGAAGTCCTCTTTCGTGAGTGTCTTTGGTTGTGCTGTTGTGCTGCCTCGATGTCCTGAATCAGTGTGACTTTGGGGAAGAGCCAGAAGTCTCATGGTGCCAGGTTCGGTGAATAAGGTGGAGGAGGACACACCGTAATGTTTTTATGTGACAGAAATTGCCGTACCAGAAATGATGTGTGACACGGAGCGTGGTCATGATGGAGGATGATTTACAGCACACTTTAAAACACACCTTCTCTCAACCGTAGCTCACACCCGACTGCCTGCGCCAAACAAGCTGAAACTCGTCACACACTGGTACTAAGGTTCAACGCACCACTTCCCATATTGAAGGTCCCTGCCTTTCTGCTGGATGGCACTCGGCAGCAGTATTCACTGTATTTTGTGATCACAACGGAAGTCTCCGTGTCACACATCATTTCTGGTACTGCAATTTCTGTCACATAAAAACATTACGGTGTGTCCTCATCCACTGTATTCACCGGACCTGGCACCGTGCGACTTTTGGCTTTTCCCCAAAGTCAAAATGATTCAGGACATGGAGGCAGCCACGACAGCACAACTAAGGACACTCATGAAAGAGGACTTCCAGAACTGCTGCAGAAAGTGGCCAGAACGATGGGATACGTGTGTTCCAAGTAAGGAGTATTTTGAAGAGGATTAATGGCAATGTGTCTTTTACTGTAATAAATTTTTAAACTTTGGACAGTCACTGTACTTTTTGGTCACACCGCGTACGTGATGGAACCCAGGACACTAACAGCGTTAGTCACTGATCTGTAGGTTTGGGTTTTGTTGTCACTTTTCCGGCTCGGGGCTCCTTTCTGTCCAGGCTCTCATGGGGCGTTTGGTCGTCATGTGTCCTTGGCTCCTCTGGCCTGTGATGGTCCTTCAGCTTCTCTGTCTTCACCACCTGACACTTGGGCCAGTTCTAGAATGTCCTCAGCCCGGGATCCGCTGTTTCCTCACAACTAGCTTGAGGCTGTCTGAGCGTCCGTTTCTGACAAGGATGCCTGGACGTGAAGTTGTATTACAGTGGTACCCTGGTTTTCGAACGTCTCCATTGACAAACATTTTGGTTTATGAACGCCGTAAACTGGAAGTAAATGCTTCGGTTTCCGAACACGACTCAGAAGTTGAACATGTCACGCGGCTTCCGCTGAGGGCAAGATCCTGAGCCCCCGCTGTCGGCTCTTTTCGAACATTTCAGAACTTGTGGATTACGTTCGAAAACCAAGGGGCCACTGTATTTCTTATACAATGTTGTGGCCTTTCTTCTTGTATTATATTAGGACTGACTCATTTCCTGTGGTGGCCGTAGCAAAACACCAGATTGGGGACTTAAAGCACAGACACTTACTGTCCCCCGTCCTGGAAGTGGGGAGCCTGAGATCCAGGTGTGGGCAGGGCTGGTTCCCCCTGAGGCCTCTCTGCTCAGCGTGTGGATGGCCGTGTCCTTCCTGGGTCCTCACAGGGTCACCCTGTGTGTGTCTGTGCCCTGACCTCCTCTTCTTATGAGGACCCCAGTCATATAGGATCAGGCTCCCCCAGTGACCCCATTTTACTTCAATCACCTCTTTAAAGTCCCATGGATGTGGACGGCCCTGCTGGGCTGTGTGACCTGAGTCTGGGCTGCAGGGATGTGCAGGGTGGCTTCCTGTGGTGCCAGAGGCCACAGGTCTTCAGGCCGCCAGACGAAGCAGCATCGGATGAAATGGAGTGTTCTGTGCTTCTTGGAAGCACCATTGTTTCCTTAAGGACACCCACCATTCAGCCTCCCAGGCGCGAGAAGTAGGAGAGAGAGTATTGGGAGCTGCAGGCAGGCGCTCTGTGACGTGGTCTCCCGCTGGTCCTTGACACTTGCTTGTTGCTGGAGTGCCCTGCCAGGTCCAGCGCCGTGTAACTGCCTGGGGGAGGCCCGCCTTCCCACGCACTCCCGGCTCCCGGCTGCAGCGGGCTCCTGGCTCCGCAGGCCTGGCTGCCATTGTAGGGAGCTTCTCACAAGTCTGCGTTTGAGTCTCCGTGAGTCACAAAGCTGCCAGTTTGGAAACCAGAGAAAAAGAAAGGGTGGGTTTAAATGCAACTCTGGGCTTAATGGTTGGGTGCTGTAGTTATTTTTGAAAGAGAAAGTTTCTGAGTAAAGGGGGGCGGAGGGGATGTTTATCATACCAGCAGGGACCAAAATTGAGGCCCACAGAGCCAAGCTCTCCCCAGGGCTTTGGGGTTTTCCTTTGAAGGCCGAGTTTACATTTCTGAGGATGGTTTTGGAGGCTCACTTTTCTGAGTTAAAATGATTTCTCCGATGGGAAACTTTTGTCCGACGGGAACTAGTGGGAAGGAGGCTTTGAGGCCCAAGGTTGGGGTGCCTGGTTTTCCTGGCTCAGAGTGAGGTGCGGGCTCCACAGAGCTCCACAGATCCCCCCAGGCTTGTCCTGGAGGTCCCTTAGAGGGTCCCTAGTTAAACTATTGGCCATCCCCCACCCCCCCTAGGATGGACCAAGAAAGCCCAGCAGAGCTGCTGCCCCTGTGTCTGGGACATGTGACCATTTCCACGTGCGTGGTCTGTCAGCTAATCCAGATGGTCAGGCTGCAGAGGGCGAGTGGAATGGGACGTTCATGAGCTCCGGCTCTGGGACATGCTCTGTGACAAGGCAGGGGGTCCAGCCCCTGGCTCGGGCCTGGCCCAGCACCCTCCAGAGGACTGATGGGTGTATTAAGCTTCCCCTTCTGAGCTGACAAAGTGCCTGTTTCAATGCCTTGGGGGCACGTTGCTCACAGAGTTGGCGCACATGTGTCTCGCCAGCCGAGACGCTGACTGGACGCCTGTCAGAAGTGGGCTCCACAGCGGCTCCCGGGGGACCTGAGGCCGTCCAGCGTCAGTGTCACCCCTGAACAGAATGAGTCTGACACACATGCAGGCGCGTCGTAGGGCCCAGGCTGGCCTCTGCCGTCAGCGTGTCTTTCAGGCACTGGCCTCCCGACTGAAGCAGTTCAGGTTTTTCTCACCATCGTTGTCAGTGAGATTCATCTACGTCAGGCTTCTCCACATGGAATATTGCCGGGGGCCGTCCTATGCATTTGGGGTGTGGAACAGCACCCCTGCCTGCTACCCCCTCGAGGACAGTTGTGCTCCTCCCCAGCATGACAACCAAGTACGTCCCCAGATGCTGCCAGAGCCCCCGGCGACTCATGCTGAGAATCAGGGTGTGTGTGATTGCCGTGGCGACAGCCAGGTCCCCCGTGGCTATGTAAGAGTCCAGCGAGCGAGGATAGGAAACCCCACAGCTCACTGCCCGGAATGGGGTTGTCTCCGGTTTGGGACTATGACCCACGGTCACTTCTCGATGCTTCTTAAATGATACGATTCAGCACCAGGTTTAAGAGAAGAGCCAGTGAGAGGACAGATTGCACTTTAGGGCTGAGCCCTCCTTTCAGGCACGTGGCACGTAGCTGCTGTTTCTCTAGGGTTTGTTGTGAACGAGGAAAGTTTTATTTTCTTCTTACAGTCATTCTCGGTGCAATAGAGACCAAGAGCTCTATCGCAATACGCTGTAGCCTATTGTGCAAACCATGACGCCCATGTATGGCTACTGAAAAAAATACACGTGCACACACATGCACATGCGTACACATGAACACACATGTGCACGTGTACACACTCACACGTGCATGCACGCACACACACATTTACATGTACACACTCGTGCACACACATATGCACACATGTGCCCTCACACCTACATGTAGCTCTGCAGCATGTAAATGCTGCGCCGCAGGGATAAGCCATGTTGACACCCTGATGAGCCTCCTCTGGGAGTTTCTTAGGAGACATGAGTGCTGCTCACACAGGTTCGTATCGGTGGGGTTACGCCGACCACACTGTCGTACAGCTGCCACGTCTCCATTTCCTCAGCTGTGTTCCACGCCGACAGCTAAACTGCGTGATCGTTTCCGTGACGTCATCGTATCTTCACCACCCGCCCAGGGGCACACCCTGAGTTTGTTTCATGTCTTCATTGGTATAAGCAACACTCGGCCCTTCATCGTGCTTATTGGGCCTTCTCTTTAGGACACCTCGTTACAAGGGCAAGTGCTCCGTTACAAGCCTACAGATTATTCTTCCCATTTTTAAATTTATTTTGGATGTCTCAGCCGGATCTACATTTCCTACCAAGGGAGCGAGGACTCACAGAATGGAAACATTAGAGCCAGGCGCTCCCCTTATCCAGACAAACTTCTCATTTCCCCCCGTTTTACAAGGAGGCGTGTTATTGGAGGACAACACACTTCCAGGAATGCATGCACATACGTGTGCAGGACATTTCACAAACAGCACACGCCCTGGAAATCAGCCCCCAGAACAAAGCCGCCTCCCAGCGGACCCTCTGGACCCTGCCCATGGGTCAGCGTTGGGGATGCCAGGCTGTGCTGGTTGGACACGTGCCTGCCACGCGGTGACATGTGTGTGCACTTCTGCTTGGTAGAAACCTAGGCGTTACTAGGTCACAGGGTACCAGACGCTCAGCTTCAATAGGTAACGCTAACCAGTTTTCCCACAGTGGACACAGGTCACACGCCGTCGTGTATGAGAGTTCCAATTGCCGGCACGTGGGGTCGTCTCTCGTTTCCAGCATAGCCATCCTGGTAGCGAATGGTTTCTCATTTGGGTTTTACTTGCTTTTCCCTAATGAGTAAGGAGGTGGATCACCTTTTTATAAGTTTATGGAACATTCCAATGCCCCCTTTTTTTTTTTTTTGTCTAGCCTATTCAAGTCTTTTGCCCATTTTTCTATGGGGTTGTCTAATTTCTTTTTCTCATTGATTTTTTTTTTTTTTAGGATTTCTTTAAATACTGTGTTTTGGATGTGAGCCGTTTGTCGGCTGTATGCATTGCAAATACCTTTTCTGACTAGGACTTCCCACTTGTAGCGTGTCTCCTGATGTCTGCCTTTTTCAGTTTTAATGCCGTCCCGTTCATCAAGGTCTTTCTGTGAG
Organism: Rhinolophus hipposideros; assembly: GCF_964194185.1. Classification (NCBI taxonomy): domain Eukaryota; kingdom Metazoa; phylum Chordata; class Mammalia; order Chiroptera; family Rhinolophidae; genus Rhinolophus; species Rhinolophus hipposideros. The sequence continues at coordinate 888,457 of NC_138070.1, read as the reverse complement.
CATGGTGGTTTTTGTGTCCCGGGCAGGATCTCACCTAACCCAAGGTCATGAAGGTCGTCTCCTGTGCCACCTAAACACTGAGTTCTTCTCTCGTTCCCGCGTCGATCTGTGGTCCTGCTCTCAGTGTTTCTGTGTGTGCCACAAAGTAGGAGACGAGCTTTATTTAGTTTTCCCATGTGGAGGTCTAAGTTACGTCACTTGAAGAGATAAGCTACCCTCACATTGCAGTGTCACCTTCATCATAAATCAAGTGACTCTGTCATAATCAGGTCATAAATCAAGTGAACTGTTTACATGTGGCCCTGTTCCTGGACTCTGCCCTGTTCCTGTATCCGATGTGTTTATTCTTGTGCCAATCCACCGCTGTCGTAACCACGCAGCTTTCTAACAGGTCCCGAGATCTGCTCAGGTCCCCAGCTTTGTTCTTCAAGCTGCCTTGGCTGGTGTTGGTAAGATACACATTTTAAAATTGATACACATTGCAAAGCTGCCCTTCAGAAATGCTTGAGCAATTTATTTTGTCAATTGTCACCAAAGGGGCCTGATGCACTGATTTTCCATATCAAACTCTGATAGGCAAAAAGTCCCACAGCGACTGGGATTTGTATTAGCATTTCTTTGATAACTGGTGAGGCTGGACATCTTTCCCCGTGTGACCGAGCCATTTGCATTTGCATTTTTGATGTTGCTTGTTTCCTTATTGACTTCTGAGAGCCCTCAGGTTTAGCCTGATGGTTCTTGCAATCGACAGCCCTTATTTTTTATTTCAACTATTTGGTCCATGTGCAAGTTCAAGATGTTTGGACCCTCTGTTTTCTCTGGAAGAAGGGTGTGTCGCTTCCTATCGCTGCTGTAACAACTTCCTGCTCGCGGCGTGGCTTAGAGCACCATGGCTGTTACCTTACAGCTGCGGAGAGCAGACCTCCCACCTCAGCCTCCTCCCGGCAAAATCAGGACGTCAGTAGGTCTGCACTCCTTCTGCCACCTCTAGAGGAGACTCTGTCCCCTGCCTTTGTCACTGCCAGAGACACTGGCATTCCCTGGCTCGTGCCCTCTTCTGTCTATAGAGCCAGCGGCATTTTCAAATGTCTGTCCTGGTGACCTGTGCTTCCATCTCCCGGCACCTCCTCTGGCTCTGAGCCTCCTCCCTCCCTCTTACATGGACCCTGGTACTGACACTGGCCCTATGGGTCATCCAGGATGACCTCCCCATCACAAGGTCTTTGATCTAATCGCATCTGCAAAGCCCCTTGGGCCAGTGAAGTGACATTCACAGGTTCTGGGGACTAGGATGTGGGTATTGTGGGGCCCCCTCTGTCTCCACTGGGGAGCTGCAGCGAGCCCCTCCCTTTCAGGGGTGCTGAGACCCTCGGGGAAGCAGCCAGCCGCCCCTGCAGGGAGCACAGACCCCTAAGTCCTGAGACTCGCTGTATCCACACCTGTGATTTCTCTGTGGTTGGTGTGAGGGATGCAGAGGAACCTAAATGTTTGTCACAGTTTTCGTCCTCCCACAGAGGGCAGAGCCCGATGGGAAGTCTGCTCAGGGCTCTGTCAGGGCCGGGGCGTGGGGTGTCCTGCATGCCGAGGGCGGGCGCTCTGCCCTGGCCGTGCGGCCATGCGTGGGTGTGGCCCACTCAGCGTGTAAGCCCCGCAGTGGGTCACAGTTACTCTGAACAGGCACACAGTGGCCACGCTGATGCCCTGGGAGTGAGGCCTGCGGCCCCACAGCCAGGCTGGGTGGCCGGGTAACCTGCTTCCTACACGGCCTGTCGTCTGTGTGCCGCCTTTTCCTGGGAGGAACCTGCTGAGGTCCGGGGTCTGGTTTGTGTCTTTGCAGCCCTGCCAGCTCCCTCCCTGCATGGCGTGGGGCGGGGGTGGGGGGCTGAAGCCTCTGACAGCCAAGCCAGCTCTGGCCAGGGAGGCCCCAGCCCAGCCCAGCCCAAACTCTGACCCTCATCTTATTCCTTTTATGCTGAATTTCCACCAGGACTGAGGCCAGGGGTCCTGCAGCTGGGTTTGTGGCTTTAGGATTGATGGGGACTGTGGGACATGCCCAGAGTGTGGCGAGCTTTTGACCTGTAATTGAGATGACCATTCCACAACTTGATGCATAACTGTCCCAAGGCACTTACGCTTATTAGAGAAAGAACTGAGACTGTCAGCAGCCAGTTCATTTGCTAGGAGTCCATTTGTGTGGTCACTCTCCTCCCCAATTAAATAAAAATGTCATTAGTGCTGTTTCCCGAGGCTCCTGCTGAGGCCGTGCTGGGTGAGACCAAGGTGATGCCATCAGCCTGTGTTTCTCTCGGCCGCAAAGAAGCAGGGCCCACGATGCCATGGTTTCCTGCTTTGTGCGGGTGGGGCGCTCCGATGGGTCCCCCGCAGCCACGTCCAGGAAGCGTCCAGGCAGGGCTGGCAGCCCCAAGTGGCAGGGTGCTCAGACCTTGGCATGGCAGGGTGTGGACCAGACAGGTGAGGGGTGGGTCCCTGCAAGGCGGCCAGCTCCTCTCTGCCCCGAGAGGGACCGAGGATGGGAGGTGGGGGTCAGCTCAGCCCCTACCACGGTAAGCTCGCTTTCCAGGAGGATGGACGTCCCCTCCATTTCTCCTTGGTCCCCCGTGAGCAGCAGCAGCTCACAGCCACCAAGCACATCCCCTGGAGGACTGTCCAGCCGAGAGCACATTCTCTTTCCTCCCCTGACAAAGTGGGGGCCCTTGTATCACATTCAGCCTCCCATGACCTGGGCTGGTTCAAAATCAGGGAATATTGACTTAGCATCTTAATCCCTAGTTTCTGTCCATGCAGGTCCGGCTGCGTGTCAGGGAGAGGTGGCTGTGCCCTGGGTCCCGTGCCCCCTGGGTGGGGCCATTGCACCTGACCGTCATGCAGACACCTGGGTTATAACCTCTGACAGGGGCGTGGCTGTGTCTCAGGGATTCCCCGCGCGTGTCCTGGGTGAATGTTCCTGGTGCTGTCACCAGGACGGGGAGCAGGTGCTGCTGCTGGGGGCTGAGTCTGAGAATTAGGCCTTGGGGAGCCCCGAAGATGAAGTGAGGAGCCTTCCGTTGTTGTTCACGGCCCGGCGTTTGCGGGGAGCTTGGTGCAGATGCTGCAGGTTGGGTGTTCAGGGGTGGACATTGGCAGCAGGAGGCCCAGGACCGCAGGGAGCTGGCTCTGGGCGCGGAGACGCCGGCTGCGGTGGCCGGAAACAGCAGCGCGCCGGCTGCGATGAAGGCCCACGGACACGGCGGCCAGAGTTCCAGCCTCGCACTGTTTGCTCTGCACTGGCCGTGGCCTCTCTCCTCCCACCCACGCCTGCAGGAAGGGGTGTGACCGCGGGGCCGCTCTGTTTCCTGGGCAGGAAGCCTGGGGCTGTGGGGTGCCAGTGGCACGGACTCAGCATCAAAGCCGTGAGAAAGCAAACACTCCGGTCACATCTGGAGAAGCGTGTGTGAGGATCCTCGAGACTCATGAAAAAACCTGAGGTCCTGACCGTGGTCCTTGAAGGACAGCAGGGGCTCAGGCTGGACACGGCCCGAGGCTCCAAAGTGGACACCTCCATGCGCCTGTCAGCTGGACGGGGAGGGGGCAGCCTGCAGCCCTGCCAGCCGCCCTCAGCTCCAGGAAGGGCCAAAGGGCAGTGTCCGTCCTCCCCCAGGTGAGGGTCAGACAATGGATGGCACGAGGCCCCCAGTCCTGCTCGTCCTTGACCACCTCCTCTCCTTCCCTGTGGCTCAGGCGGGCCGGACACAGAGAGGCTGCCCCTCACCGTCCCGTGAACCTGGGTGCTGGGTCATCTCTCCCTCAGGGCCCCTGGGCATCCTGACCCCAAAATGAGAGCTCGGGGTACAGTCTGGGCGAGGAAGCCCTGGGTGGGAGGTGAGGCCTGAGTGGAGGGCAGGGAATGCACGTTCCCCTCAGTGCTGCCCTCCTGCCTCAGAGACACTTAGGAAGTTTTTGGGAAAGGAGGGAAGGGCGGGGGGAGGGAGGGAGGAAGGAAGGAAGGAAGGAAGGAAGGAAGGAAGGAAGGAAGGAAGGAAGGAAGGAAGGAAGGAAGGAAGGAAGGAGAGGGAAGGTGGGAGGGAGAGAGGACAGAAGGAAATACATGTGGGTCAAAGGGAAACCCACGTGGGTTAGGACTCCGTATGTTCTCCATTTGAAAAGCAACTTGACGACTGACCTCTTTGCAAAGTGGACAGGACCTGTTTTTACAGGAAACACCGCCCTGTATCAGTGTTCCCAGTGGATGTGGCCACACTTGGCGCTGTCTCCGGGGGGGGGGGGGGGACGGGGAAAGGCTTTCTGATTACAGGGGCGGGGAAGGCTGGCAGAAGCACCGGGGAGGCTTTGGGTGAACAGCACGTGCTGCCAGGGCCACATTCTCATGCAATTTCTGCGGCACAAACGCTGGGCACCTGCGTTTCTCCTCAGGGTTTCTCAAGCAGCACTGGAGCCAGACCTGGACAATGGCGGCTTTCGGCCAGACTGGTAATTTGATTTACTGGCAGCCATAAAAGCTGGTTCAGTTCACACAGTGCAGACTTGGGGCCCGTTTGGGAAAACGCAGAGGCGGGGCTGGGCAGCCACATTCCTTGCTGATAACGGCTGTCTGCCGCCACCAAGCAGGGGCCTCTCCTTGGATGGCCTGCTCAGCTCCAGGGGCCCATCCTGCACACCCCACGGCCCTGCCTGGCCCCCGGGAAGGCGGGTTTCTTATTCCCGTTTCCGAGGAGTCTCCAGTGCTCTCATGAGTTAACTCAAAGCCGCGTGAAGGGCAGAGTTGGGGGGCTGGGGGAACAGGCCTGGGGAGGATGGCGCAGCGCCCACATCGGGCGTCAGCAGGGTGCATTTACACAAGCCACTTCCCCTTTGTTCTCCTTCGTGTCCCCCACGCCCAGCCCTGGGAAGGAGCTGGTCTCACGCCCTTCAGGCAGACGACCAAAGGGGTTTGGGGCTTCGGTGGCTCCAGTGCTGGGAACGTGCCTCTGCTTGTGCAGTGTCGGCCGTGGTGCCCCACCCACCATGCAAATGTGACGCATGGTTACCTGCAGGACAGAAGCCACGTGGGAGGGTGCTGTCCACCTGTTGGTGAGGGCGGCATCCCACGCTCAGTGATGGGATGATCGGACACCGGACACTGGACAGATGACATCAAAGTCGGTTTGTTAGTCACAACTTGCACAGTCCGGGGAGGGGACAGGCTCACCACGGGGCCACGTGGGGCTGCACTCAGGAGCAGAGTGCACACCCGGGGCCGTGGGCGACCAGCTTATAGTGACAAGTGGGTGGTGGTGACCCTGCTCCATGGGAGCATGTGACGGCTTGTTTGAGTGACAGCAGAGACCCCACAGCCCCGGGTGTCACCACTTCTATTCTCATGTGACACTCGTTTTAGGTGATTCCCGCCCATCTCTGGGACACTGCACGGGGGACACTGGATGATGGGGCGTTCCAGGGACCCTCTGTCCCCTTATGTGCCCCCTGCTGCCTCTGGGACACAGGCTCCCATGACTGGCTCTCCAGTGGCCCTGACGGGGTGGCTGCTGATGGGGCCTCTGTGTGAGGCATGGGGACACAGCACCACGAGTCAGACCACAAAACGTGTCCCTCGCGGGTCAGGGCGGGGCTGCTCATATGAGGCTGCCACCTTCAGGCAGAAGTGAGTCAGCGGCCGCAGGACACCCCACATCCAGGTTCTCGGGGAGCAGTGGTGACCCCATAAACGCCCCAGCTCGGTGCTTCGTGGGACAAGAGGGAGGGCATTTCGCTTCATGTGAAACCATGTTGTTGCCTTGTCACCGACTCCCAGGTGACAGCAGCCTAACACTGGCCTGAGGTGAATAACACCAAACCTTGCAGGGCAGCCCCAGGCAAGCCCTTCCCAGGATTGGGACCCTGTCCCCCAAGTCTGATGGCACTGCCCTTGTCACCTGTATGTCACACATCACGGGGGGCATGGGGGCTGCAGGGCCTGTCAGCTCCCCTGCGGGAGGGTCCTGGGACCCCACAGGTGTGTCCGTCGACACCCCACCAGTCAGAACCGAGTCACAAGGCAACGCCCAGCTTCAAGGGCAGGAAGCATGGCTCAGTCAGGGGCCTTGGCCTGCAGACCACGGAGAGCAGGTGTCCGGTGTCCCAGGCCGGTGCTGTCCACACCCGGGCACATGGAGCTAGAGTGTCCTGTTTGCTGAGTGGAGCTTGTGGACACGGCTACAACCAGACCAGCAGCCTTCCTGACACCATGAATGGGGCGTGGATGGAGTGTGAGTGGGGACCCCGGTCATCTCTGAGTCCCTGTCCCAGGGACAGCGTGCCCTTCAGCTCTTCCTGCAGCTGCGGGAAGGCACGCTGAAAATGGCCGTCATACTCCGGCTCCGAGCAGCTGCTGCCGGTGACACTGCCGGATGGGCAGACGGCGCCCCTTCCCGGGTCTGAGCCCAGAGTCCTGGGATGGTGCTCCGTGCAATTGCAGGGTGGAGGCGAGTCCAGATTAGTAATTACTCCCTGGTGATGACAGGGTGTTGACCCCGTAACTTTTTATAGTTCACATGAAAGACGCCTGTCCTCTGAGAACCCGGCCGCGTTTGTGGCTGGGAGGGTCGTTTTCAGATCAGGGAACACGCCCACATTCAGGGGCCGGGGTCTGTGTTTGGGGAGGGGCCACGGGGCCTGCATTCTGGCTGGCCCTGTGACATCATCGTGAAGCCCCAAGTGTATACACCGGGGGCTCTGGCTGGGTGTGACAGCAGGACATGCTACAGGCTGTCCTAGGGTGAGCCTGGTGCCCGGCTTTTAGGAACGGGTTTTGTTGGATGGCGGCCAGCATGGCCACACCCTTCCCAGGGGTGAGTGATGAGCCGGAAACCCCCCCGAGGCACGGTCTCTGGGGGCCGTGGGGCCGTGGGAGGGAAAACAGCAGGTCTGACCGAGCACCTGGAGCTGGAGAAGTCAGGACTGTTTGCAGCTTACACGTGTCACCCCGGGTGGTCCAGGGCATCTTCTCTTCTCTGCTTGGGCTTGGTCCCTGGGGGACGGGGCAGAAATGCCTTGTGACCCAGCGTCGTGGTCACCGTGCAGTCTTGGTCAGATGTGCCGCCTAAGTGGGAGGTCTCGCTGGGCGGCCCTCTGTTCTGGACTCACTCAAGGTGAAGTGGGACTTGTATTTTTCTAGCCCCAATTCCCAGAGAACGTGACCTATTTGTGATGGTCACTGCGTCTGGTCAGCCGGGTGTGAGGGTGGTAGCGCCCTCTTGCTGAGGTCCACACCATGGAGGTGGGTTTGCTGACAAGCCCCAAGGAGAGCAGCGTTCCTCACGGCCTTTGATTGAGAGCAGCAGTCGCCAAGGCACACTTCATTACATTTTTTCCCTATCATTTGACTTGAAACAGAACTTGAGTATTTGCATTTCAATGGTAAATTTCCATCAAAATCCTCTGCTTAAGCAAATTGGGGGATTTGTGTAACAACGTATGATTTTCTGGAGGATGAGAGCTCTCAGCACAGCCACCGCAGTGGGTATCTGATTTCCTAGAGCCTGCTCAGCGTTCCTCAGCCAAAAGATAACTGTTGAAAGGAAGAGGGGCTGCTCTTCCAGGGTGGCTGAGATGACAGACTGAGACGTGCTTGTCTCCCCCACCTTTGTTCCTTAAGTGGTTTGTGCTGGGTCTGCTCCTCCTCACGCCACAGAAATCTGGGTCACAAGCCAATGAACCCCGATCCGAGTTTCCAACCCCTCCTGGGGTCTGTCTCTGTGGGAGACCCTCTGTAGCCCAGGGAAGGCCAGCTGTCGGGACCGGAGGGGCTGCAGGAGCAGAGCTGGGGGCGCTGCCCCCACCGCAGGTGACAGGCTGTGCATGGACGGTGGACACTGGGTGCTGTCTCTGGCGTGAAGCTCGCTGTCATATGTCTCGGGCAGCATGGAGCCCTCGTTACAGCCCAGACTAGGAGCCAGACGGGACCCGGTGTCAGAGCGACAAGCAGGGCTGCAGCGGGACGGGGCCAGTCCTGGGTGGCTCTCTCAGCTCCAGGCTCCAAAGCCCCCGGTCATCCCTGCCACATGCTGGTTTTCCACCATGTCACGTCCGTCCTTTCTCTGGCCGCCTCTCATGGGCTCCGCATTGGCCCTCGCGGCACAGAGCCCGCACGTCCCCCATGCCGCGCTCTCTGCCCCACGTTTGCGCCTTCCTCATCATCACATTCATGCCTTTCTGTGCAGAGTGTGGTGCTGTCCTACTGTGGAGCCTCCTGTTTGTTTGAGGTGCCCTGCCAGCTCAGGGAAGGGGCGTCTTTAAGCGAAAGCTGCACAGAGGCGGGCAGTACAGTGGCGTGGGAGGAGAATGGCGGGCGGCCGAAGAGATGGCAGCGGCCGTGGGGGTCCCACCTAAGAAATCGTCTTGTACCTGCAAGGGCAGGACACCGTCCCCCTCACGCGTTCTCCTGCCTGTTTAGTTGCGTGGCTCCCATGAGATCTGGAATTCTGCCCACTGAAATGTAAGCCCTGTGGGCAGAGAGGGAGAGCTGGTGGGGCAGCGCCTCCCCGGGGGTGTGAATCAGGTTGCCAGCTTTGTCTCCATGAAGCAGATCCATTCAGCGTTCCTGACAGCCTCCAGCCCTGATCGGTCACCCCCCTTCCCGTCCCCGAGTGGCAGTGCTGTCACAGTGGTTGCCTCATTCAATAGAGTCAAATAATGTCTTTGATGTGTGTTCATTTCCAATCTGTGTGAGAGTGACGATTTCACCCTTCTCAAAAGTTGTCTTTTTAGTATGTGGGAGACAATTTCGGGGAAAAGGCTTTATGTGTTTTCTGTTGTCTTAAGAAAAGGATTTTTTTTTTTTTTTTTTTTTTTGCATGTGGGTGTTTGAGGCCTAGAGAAATTTGGGCTGAACTATTTTACGTAGGAACTTTAAAAAGAGAGTAGCAAACAGTGGGAAATGGGAAACAAAGGTCGTTGACCGAAATGTGTACCCCAGCACGCACTGGTCAGAGTCCCAGGTTCACCTTGCCCAGCTCTCCTTAGACGGCTCTAGAATGCCTACTGTGCGCTTCTAAACTCCTCCTTTCCTCTCTGGGTAGACTGGTCATCGTTCATGGGGCGTGATGTACAAGAGGGTTTGAGATCACCAACGTGGTGTGTTACTAACACCAGAGGTTGGTCCGTAAACAGCCCAGACGTTTATAACCTTAGAAAGCCATCCCAGCAGAGAAATAAAGGTATCCCGTTCCCTGGGCCATTCTGATGCGGCCCCTGGGGCACGGCCTGCCCATCATCAGAATGTCCTGTCTGCCAGCCCTCCAGCTGCCATAGCCACACTGAGCGATCTGCTCTGTCTCCTGTGCAGTGAAAAACCGTGTTTTCTCCTCCCGTCTGTGGACAATTGTGGGGACAGAGTCCCTGAGAGCAGTTTCCAGGCTCTCGGCCTCACTTGGAAAGGTGCTGACTCAGGTAGTAAATGGCCATCAGCCATCAGCTGTGGCTAGTTGGCCGTCAGCTGTAACCAGTGAGCTAATTAGCCACTGATATAACTGCTGTGGCTACGCTAGCAGAAAAATGGGGGCTAGCAAGAAGATGGGGGCTGAGCTAGCAAGAGCGGATTACAGCTAGCAAGTCGGTCGGTTGGCAGGCAGGAAAGCGGACAGCAGGTCACAGGTCATGTGGTTCCAGCCTCCAGTGAGACTGTAGTGGTATGACTCCCCTACCTATGGCTCCGTGGGTGTTCCTTTTTGTCCTAGCCACATCCTGTGTTCTTATGTGGGGAGCGGGACCAGAGACCCCCGCAGGCCGCCCTGCATGACAAATGGTGCAGCGAGTGGGGTGTCCCGCCCGACACTGATACACACAGAGGCAGCGTTCACTGTCCTTAAAAACACTGTTTTTACAGTTACAGCCGAGGTTATACTTTAGTTTATAATCCAGGAAGGTTTTCTGGCTGGAGGAAAAATTTCCCACCTGCGGCATCGGAAATGAGACCCGATTCGGATGCCTGGCTGGGACCCACTGCCCATCCTTCCATAAGGACCATCCTCGTAGGGCCAGGCCCAGCCACGCGGGGTCCAGCCAGACGGAGAGGCTGGGGAGTCACGGTGTTTTACATTTAGCTTCTTTTGCCCCTTCTTATACCTCAGGACAGATAATATTAAAATGAACTTTGTGGAGCACCTTTGAAAAATTCAAAGCAGGTGTCTAGGGAAACGCAATTTATAATGTGAGTAGTCCCCAAGCCTGAGACATCTGGGAAGAAAGATAATCCAAGAGGAGCCTGGGAGGCAAAGCCCAGCCGCTGGGCTATGGGCAGCGCTCCATGAATAATCACCTCCCTGGTTCTGGGCCCGGCCACAGGGACGCCTCAGGGCGAGAAGCAGACACACACTGGCGTGCAAATGGGGGGCGAGAGGAGCAGCCGGGGCCAGAAGCGGGGCCACGGACGTCCAGGTCTGGGGTGGGCCGGCTGGGGCTGGGGTGTCTGGGACTCGCACGTGGGACAGTCCCCAAAGGGTTGAGATTTGAGGCACTGAGGAGCTGGGCGACGTCTTGTTTGTGATGATTAGAGCGACAGCCTGTCACCTGTGCTCCCCTTGGCTGAGTCCACGTTCCTGTGAAGAGCTCAGCTAGTCCAGTGTTAAGATGCTCCTCAGCCACAGCTGCCTGGCGCTGGGGTCTCTTCCTTGGGGGGTTCTGGGGACACCTGGTGTCTCTGGTCAACTTGTGGGGGGACACAGGGTGAGAGGTGAGGTGCGGTCAAAGGTTAGAAACCTGAGGCCAGGACAGCTGCCTGGATTCTACTTGATCCAAACTGGAAGCACGTCTGTGTAGCAACCCCAGATTCACGAGAAAGCCAGAAATAAATAAAACTCCTAAAATTACAGGCCAGAAACACATAAAACTCCTAAACCTGTGGCTCGACACGCGTTGACTCCCAGCCCCCCAGTCCTCGAACACCCCCGCCTCCTCCGTCGGGTAAGCTTTGCGTCTTCAAGCTCTGAGCCCTGCGTCAGTCAACTCCTCTGAGTCCCCATCTCTCGGTCACAGCTGGAAACACCACACGCAGAGCGGGGAGCGGCCGGGTCTGGCCCCTGGTAGCAATTTTTCCACAGAGAAAGTCCCTGCCAGGGGCTGCTAGGCATACGGACAATTTGAAAACACTCCGTTCAATTTTGAGGCAGGCTGTTCTAATTCCAGATCCCCAGGTAACTTCACAGGCTTTTTGTCTTTGTTTTTTGCTTGGAGCACAGAAGCCATTTCTTCTGTGCATGTTCCCTCACCTGCCCCAGGTGGACACGTGACTACAAACTACTGAGTCAGGAGTCTGCGGGCACCGTCCTTCACCCCAGGCTCCTGGGGTCACTGACGAGGGTCCTCATCCCGCGGGGGGGGGTCCCCAGAATCCCACGCTGACAGTGAAGGCGGAAACTTGGGTTCTGGGGCCTCTGGACCAGGTGGAGACATCCCGGCCATCAGACACTCTTCAGTGACGAGCCTGTATGGTCGGGGGCCAACCCCCCAACCCCCGGAAGTCTTCACTGCAGAACCAAGAGGTCCTTCAGGGGGAATGTGGCTTTCCTGCCACCCTGATGAGTACACCCCCATTTCCTGGTCCCTGGCCCCCCGGTGACTAATGGGAGGGTCCACATCTGTCCCCCAGTCTGATGGACCCCGACACCGCCCAGTTCCTCCAGGAAAGTGGGTGACACGCTGACTCACCGCCCCCCCTCTGGCCGCACCACACCCCTATGTTAACACCCCCGTCCAGATAGCACTTCTGGGAATGTTCCAGACCTTCTTCCTTGGAGAATGGTACACAGCCTTCCTTCCATTCGGTTGCAAACTCCAAACACAGATGGAGGCGAGGTGCTTTTCCCACGCAGGAGCCGGGCTGGGCGGGGCCTGGACGACCCAGGGCAGCAGATTCCCGGTTCTGGGTGCGACCTTGGCTCAGTGTCTGCCCTCCACCCTCTGACCACACACGCTGGGCTGCGTCCGGCTGAATGTTATATCCCCCTTGATGAGCGCAATTGGGGTGTAGTCAGGGGGTGGGGACTTGAGCCTCTGAGCTGGAGGCGGTGGGGGTGACACGTGGTCCCTCTAGCCCCGGCTTGTGTTAGCCTTCCGTTTACATGGTGCGAGCAACACACAAACGCACCTGCTGTTAAAAATGACACGTAAAGCTGTCCTGGAGGGCATGGGTCCAGGCGCAGGAGGCCTCACACAAGCGAGGTGGGGTCCCACCAGGTTTCTATTTGTAGCTTTGATTCTGTAGGGTTCTTGTATCACAGTTTCCCCCACTGGTGACCTTCCGTGGCACAGACAGGGCTGTGTCTGAGCAGGAAGTCACAGCCGGCTGAGGCATCCCGAGGGGACAGAGGAGGAAGTGTCCCTCAGCTTTCAGTGGGTCTCAAATCCTTGTGCGTCGTCACCCGAAGGGCTTCTGACACCCAGGGGCTGGCTCCCACCAGTTTCTGGTTCATGCGGCCATCCGACCAGCCATTCCAGGTCCCGCGTGGTGCTGGTGGGGTCAGGTGTGGAAAACCTCCCTCCTCAGTGGACACGGAAGGGGTGCCAGGCACGGTGTCCCCAGGTGGCATGGCGGATGGCGTCAGGTGTCTTGGCCACAGACTAGAAAAATGGATGAGAAAAGAATGAAGGCTCAAGGTCTTAGGGGTTTTTTTCCATGGACTTTCTAGATCCTGAAGTTGTGTCGCTTGGGCTCCCCGAGTTTCTTTATGGGGTTTGAGATTCAGTTAAGCCCACTTACCTGACCCGTGTGGGCTCAGACAGTGGGTGGCCCAACTGGCTTCTCACTCACGTTGTCCTGCCGTCAGCGCCAGGCCCATCTGTTGGGATGGACGTCTCTTCAGGGGCCCTTCTTAGGAATCAGAAATCACACCTTCCCGCCTGTAAACTTACATTTCCTCCGTAAGTCACACACAAGTGGCTCTGAGTGCCCCACACAAGCTGCCATGTGCTGGGCACAGCAGCGTTAAGACAGAGAGGGCCCCTGCCTGGGAGTTTTATTCTAATGCGGGACACAGATGACAGACCGACGAAATGGAAGAGGCCTGTGGGAAAATGGAAGAGGCCACAGGAGAGAGCGATGGGCTCAGCCTCCGAGGAGGTGACAATATGAAGGATTAGAGGAACTAGCCACTGTCGGGGGAAGAATGTTCTGGGCAGGGGCTGCAGGGTTTTCAGGCAGTTTCAAGAGACCCCACAGTGTATTAAAATAACTTAAGGTACTAGAGGAAGAAAGCAAGAGGTAGGAAGATTCCATTTTGCCAAAACATCAGCGATGGACAGTGTTAATACGATTGTAAATGCCATGGGTAAGATCAGAGAAGATTCTAGAATCAGGAAACGATGGAAGAGCCCTCTGGTTTTGTGGGAGGCCCGTCTGGGTTGCCACAGGCTTGCCCACCACCAGGGAAACAGCAAAGCTTACATGTGTGAGTTAGAATAGCGCTGAGGACAGAGACGTCATCACTGCCCATCCTGCAGAAAAGAACGGCGGACGAATGGCAGCCCTCAGACGAGGGGCAGTGACGACTCATGAGCGGCAGGGTTTGCAGATGGGAGAATGCTCCATGTTCTGAGCAATTAGAGGCCGGGAATCAATTAGACGCCATTTGTCCTGTGAACAGCCCTGGTTTCTGTGGAGCTGCTGGCTCCCCGAGCTTCTTGGGGACAGTTCCTGGAGGGGTGTCTCTGTGTCTTGTGTAGGACAGAGCGGCTGCTGCCATGTCCCCTGAGCTGGCATCCAGGAATGTCCAGGATCAGACGTTCCATGACTTGGGAGATAGCGGTAGTTCTAGGAAGTGGGTTGTGGACTCTTGCTCATTCTTCTGTCCACTCATTCAACAAATATTTAGTAAGCGCCTGCTGTGTGCCAGGCACTGGGGTAGAGCCAGGCACTGTGTGCACAGCCTAGAGGGGAAGATGGCAGACAAACCAATCAGTAAATACGCAACCTGTGCTGCCTGGGGACCAAGGCTAAGAACCTGTAAATAAGAGGGCAGGGCCTGCAGGGGTGCGCGTGGTTCCACATAGGCCTGAAGGGCTCTCTGAGGAGACCTGAAGGGAGGGACGTTGTCTTGAGGGAAAAAGCGTTTGAAGGGGAGGGCCAGCACGTGCCAAGGCCCTGCGGCAGAGGCCTGGACCACAGCAAGGACGAGCTGGAAAGTCAGTGGCTGTCACTTCAGTGTCGGGAGCCTGCTCCTCCGGCGGCATCACTAAGGGTGTCGTTTTCTCTCATTTCAGAGTAGGAGACAGTACAGCGAGGCCACCAACCAGAGTAACCACGTCTTCCTGTACTGCGCCTTCCTGGATTTCAGGTATTGTCTGCATGGGAGGCTCCCGGCCAGGGCAGGGGGAGGCTGGGAAGGGGCCGTGCCACGTGCCTGGCAGGTGTGCACAGGCCAGGTCATGACCACGGTCCCCCATTTCTGGAAGCCACACGGTTGCCTGCTCTGTGAGTCGGGAAACGACACTGGACACGAAGCAGGTCACATCAGGATTTACTAGGGACAGCCTCTTAAAGCCCAGGTGACCTTCAAAACACTGACCCTGTTCCGCAGAGGCACTGAGGCCGCAGGACGGGTGACGCTGTTTGGAGAGCACGGTCCCTGCTGAAAACCCTGTGAGACCCCGGCCTCTGCCGCTCAGCCTGGACCCAGGGGCGTCCCCCACCTCCCTCCCTCCTGACCCCATTCCGGCTCACCTGCTAGGTCTCACCTGCCCACCTTCCGGGCCTTCTACTGACATCATTCTAGTCGTGATGCCCACTGCCAGTGGCTCCACACTCAAAGCAGGGATGGAAAACAAGTGCCCAGGGGCCAGGGAGGGGCCATCAGTTACCATGAAAGAGAACTGGGCATGGGTGGGCTGCGGGCAGGGCGTAGGGCTCATGGACCCTCTCAGCTGCTCAGGTCTGGCCCTGTGCCTCGTTCCACGTGGGGTCCAGGCCCAGTGTTGACAGAGCTTCTGACTGTTGGATTTTCACGTGAAGCGTGAAATGCTACAGAGGCAGCAGAACACACCTGGGGCCTCCAGATCACACCCCACCTGACAGCTGCTCACGTTTCCTGTCACCAGGGCTCCCACACAGGCGGTTTTCCTCCCCTGTACCCCCCAGAGCTGTGCTGCCTTTGCTGGCGAGGCCCCACCCATCAGAGAACTGGGAGGCTCAGGATCCTAGACTGGGGGGGCCAAAGGGCGTTGGCTGATCCCCCTTTATCTCTGCTCCATGGGTGGTGGCGATTATGCACCCGGTCCTGCATAATGGCCAGCAAATACATTTTGTGTTTTTGTCTTCCTGGTGGAGTGGCTTTCTCTGGCTGTGGCCTTAAGCAGTGCACCCCTCCTGCCATCTGCAAAAGGGATTGATGGCTCTGTGATTTCAGGGGTTCTACCTGGGCCAAGCTCAGCCAGTTGTAGCCCATTGTTTCTAAATTATGAAAATTTGGAAGAATATTCTTTTAGAAAAAGTCATCCTGATTTTGGGGGCACTGCTTGTAGAGAAAAAAAAAAGTATGGCTAGAAAAGGGGAAACAGGATTTGGCAAGAACCCAATGGCATTGTTGGGTTTTATTTTTGAAGAAATTTTAGGAACAAATATTAAGAACAGAGAATAATGTAACACATGCAGATACCCATTGCCCCAAATTTATAACTATTAGCAGGTTTATATTTTTAAGAGTAAAACTACCGAAACATCAGAGATGGTGTTAAATGGCACTGTGACCTCCTGGCCTCAGTTCCCAGCCACCATGGGGGAAACAGCCTGGGTGTCTTCCCTGTCCATTTTCCCAATTGTTATTTAATAGGATACAGTTTACATTCAGCAAACCCACACTTTTGTTACACAGTTCTGTGAGCTTTCACACATGAACGTGTTTGTGTAATCACTGAATCAAGATGAGGAACAATTCCATCAGCTTCAAAGAGCCACCTGTGTCCACCTGTGGTCGCCCCTCCTCCACCCCTAGCTCACTGGGTTTATCTATTTCTCCTTTGCGTTTTATCGGGGTTTTTAAAATGTATTTTGAAGCTTTGTTCTTAGGTGCATGTATCATTAGGATTGTTACGTCTTCTTGGAAAATTGGTCCTTTTATCATTATCCAATGTCCCTTTTTATCCCGGGAAATATTTGTTGTTCTGAACTCCACTGAGTCTAATGTTGATGTAGCTATTCTGGCTTTCTTAATTAGTGTTTCCATGTTGTATTTTTTCCCATTCTTTTATTTTAGTCAAGTTAAATCTTTATATTTAAAGTGGGTTTCTTTTAGAGTGCATATGACTGGCCTTGCTTTTTTTTATCCAATCTGAAAATTTCTGTTTTTAATTGGTATGTTTAGATCGTTTATATTTAATATAATTGTTGGTGTGCTTGGATTATAATCTACCATCTTGCTAACTGTTTTCTAATTTTCTGATCTTTGTTTCTGATGTTCTCTTTTTCTCACTTCATTTGGATTGGGAGGTATACTTTATGATGCCATTTTATCCCACTATTCACTTCGATTGTGTACCTCCTTTTAATTAGAGGTACAGAGTGTGTATCTCTAATTCATCTGTGTCTGCCTTCAAATAGTGTTATCATTTCACATATATTCTAAGACATTACAATAATCTTTTTACAATTCCTTTTGACCATCCCTCGTGCTATTCTTGCCATACATTTTCGATTTATAGATGCCATAAATGCATGATACAATGCTAATAATTTTGCTTTAGGTAATTAGCTATCTTCTAGAGCAATTAAAAATAAGAAAATAATAATTGCATATTTTCCCTTTGCAGCTGTTTTATTTCTTTGTGTAGATCCAAGTTTCTGTCTGGTATCATATGCCTTTAACTTTTCTTGTACGTTCCCGAGTTTGTTTGTCTGAGAAAGCATTCTCTTTCATTTTTGAAAGATATTCTCACTGGACTTAGAATTCTGGGTCATTCTTTTCTAGACTATACTTTAAGAAATGATACAAGCAATCTGCAACACTTTATTCTTTTAAAAAGTAAAACATCATAAACAAACACACATCCCAAGGACCTTTATGTCTTCTCTCAGTCTCTTCCCCTTTCCCCAGCAGTAACCACAATGTGTGTGGGGGGGTGGGGGGGTGGGGAGTTGAGTGTGTTTTCTCAATAATTTAGGTATTATTTTTTATTTGTGTGCAAAGGAAATATACAGTACTGTTTAGTTTCACATTTCTGGCATCATTCCCAAAGTTTTGCCTTCTGCCCACAATTCTTTTAACCAATGTCCAGTATTTTATCATATTTGTCCATGCATTGTTTTACTTAGACTTCCTGGGTCACAGGCTCACCCACGTTTTCTCTGTAATGATATCGCGTGGCCTGGCTTCTGTGGCAGATTCATTTATGCACAGGCTGGGGGGCGCTTCTTGTTTTCATGGCTCCCTGGGAGTAGATCATGTGACCTCTGCAGAGGTAATGTCATTTAGGGCTAATTAAGGCACTCGTTGTCACACCTTCATGGCTTCAGCTGGGAAACGTGACTTTCATGGTTTTAATTCCCAGCCACCCTTTGCATAGCAGAAGGTGCAGTTTTTGTCCCCGTGGCTGTGTTTACCTAATTCAGTGCCTGTTCATTTCCAGGTCACCTTCTAGTTGAAGTATGGCATTCAGACCCTCAATAGACAGACAAGCGCTATAAATAACACAGCAGCCGGAGCTGCTGACTCTGCTCAAGGGCCTGGGAAAATTAGATCAAAAGGGATGGTGGGGGAGGAGGACGTGACCCCACCTTTAAGTCCCTTTCCTTCTGACATGATTTGTAGGGTTCTGCTCCTCTAAGCTGGCAGGTTCCAGTGGCCCTGGCTGTGCTCCCTGCTAAATGCCCCCACTCCCTGAGGAGGGCAGACCTTTCACCATGCAAACCACCCTGAAGCTGCAGTCCAGAGTCCCAGCCATCAGGCTCCGTGCCCACCCCCACCCGAGACTCACCCAGAGTTACAGTCACACCACGTCCTCATAGGGACACTCTCTGCCTCAGGGATGAAGGTCAAAATGCCGCCAGTGTGTGTCCCCTTCCCAGAACACCAGCAGCAGCAGTAAAGGGCTGAGCACTGGTCACCCCATTGGGACGCATGTCCACGGCTGGCATCTTAGTTAAAACTGAACATAAAACAAAGAGAAGCCAGAGCCCCTTCATTTCTTCAACTTTACAGGAGCTTTTCCCCCCAGGCCCCTGCCAAACACTGCCTTTGCTGATGATGCAAATTTGCAATTTCCGGGAAGAACCACTTAAACATCTTTTGTTTTTTTAATTTGAAAATCTAGAGAGATACAGAGAAGGACGCTGTCATCACTGGTGGTCTCACCGTAAGGATTAAGCACAGTGACCCTTTAAGCATTTTTGCTTCAAGTTGTTTGGGTCTAGGTTTATACTTTAAGGAATAATACAAGTAACACACCAATACATTGTTCTTTTAAAAAGTGAAGCATTATAAAAAAGCAAATCTTTCCCATCTTATTCTGATCTCTTCCCCTCTCTCTAGAGGTAAGCACTCTGGGGAGTTTCTCAATAATTTATGTATAATTTATGCTTATGTTCGTAGAAAATACATGGTCTTCTGTTTCGCGCGTTAAACATGATAGTACGTTCTGTTCTGTGTTTCACCCATGTTGGTGCACGTTCTGTCACATTTGTACGTCCCTTGTATTGATCCAGTCTCCAGGGAGGATGGACACTTCATGTTCTCACATGTCACCTGTCACTCAGTGATCGCCCCGACGTGTCCCTGTGCCTGGGGCTCAGAAACGCCCCGGAAGGGGCTGCTGGGCCGGCAGACTGGGACACGTCAGGATTTAACAGATTTGCTCCAGGTGTTTCCACTGACCACTTGTCCCATGTCTGCAGCTCCGGAGAAGGGGTCTGGTCCACCCAGGGCTGTGTCCTCACAGAAGGGAACCTCGGCTACTCCACCTGCCACTGCTCTCACCTCACCAACTTCGCCATCCTCATGCAGGTGGTCCCGCTGGAGGTAAGAGCCAGGCGTGGGGGACCCAGGCCCCAAGAAGGTACCCTTTGTACATCAGGCTGCAGGAAGGGCCAGAGCGATACGTCTTCCCCAGCAGTGCCCGGGGGGGCTGTCAGCCTCAGGGGCCAGATGGGGGAGTGGCCGGGGGCCGCTGGCCAGGAGGACCCCATGGTTAGGGACATCTGTGAGGCTCTGCTTATTGGCAAAAGAAATCTTTGCTTCAGGTGTTATCATGGCCCCCAGACATCCTGGGGCAGCTCCCCCCACCCCCGCAGGACCCCATCCCTCTCAACGAGTTGTGTACAGACTGGAAGGCAGGCTCTGCAACTTGGGTGGGTGTCGTGGGTGGTGTGGGGGGCGCACAGCGTAAGGGAGGCAGCTGAGTGCAACAAGCGAAAAAAGCCTGAGCGCCTTGTTTATAAGTATCATCTGTCATCACTCAATGTAGGTGAACAGATTTAGACAAACTGTGGGTGTCTTCATGGAAGCAAACCATTTCTACTCATTGCCAGGAAAGGTCAATTTGAAATGGTTTACAATTTCCCATGCTAAAAACGAACATAAAAAAAATGGAGGCAGTTATCACAGAAGACACCAGGTCCGAGGCATTTAGAGAATTAATGAAAATGGCAGGAGAGGCCTGCGCCCCCCCCCCCCCACGTCAGGCCCGTGTCTTCCTGAGCTCTGCCTTCTGGTGGTGAGACCAGGGCTGGCGTGGGGGTGGGAGAGGGCAGCGGGACAGACGGAGTCCAGAACAGACCAGAACAGACCCTGGCACCGACCGGCACCCCCCTGGGAGTCTCCGCCCAGAACTGAGGGAATCAGGAAGCAAGGTGAGATGTAGGCGTCGAGTAGAAGGCCCTTCACACCCTCCCCTAGAGAGGAAGTGGAATGGAGGAACACTGGTGAACACGACACGAATGATTTTGTAAATCCCGCCCGACACATCCACCGAGGGAGCCTGCACTGTCCTGTTGGTGGAGGAGATTGATCAGGAAATAACCTGCGGCTACTGAAGGATGAGTTACAACTGTGCCAAGATTTGGATGGGTTTCCATGTGAAAGGGGCAAGATGGGAGAGAACAATGGTGGACAGTCCCCGAGGCCCAGCCGGTGGGGAGGGCTGGGCAGGGGTGCTGGGGCCCCCCCAGGGCAGAAGCCCCACGAGTGGCTGTTCTCTGTCCTGGTGGCTGGCCCCAGCTGCGGCCGGTTCCCTGCACTGGCCACCCGGGGCTGCTCCGGTGGGCTCCATGGGCCACTGTCCTGGGCAGGGAGCAGGACCCAGGCATGGGCGGGCGGAAGCCGGAGGGGGGTCTGGCAGCCATAGGGAAGGCAGGTCAGTAAGACCGAGTCGCACGCCGTGGTCTGACCTGGGCCAGTGGACATGCTTCACTTGGCCCCCAGAGGTTTAAAAACATAGTTGTCAATATTTCGAAACTCCGACGGATTATCTAAAATTTTGGATTTCTGGTTTTCTTCAATGGAGAAGGCTTCCACGCCTGCCTGGTGATGGAGCGGCCACTGCCCCCTGCAGGCGGGTGGGCTCAGTCCCCACCACCGCCGTGCGGCCCACATCACGTCTGCGTCTGCGCCGTTGTTCTGATTTTAGGAAGACAGTGAAATGTTTCCTGTTCTTCTCTAGGCAGGAAGATGGCGTGTTCACCTAGGGGGACTCTTGTCAAAAGAAAAGGAAGATACATTCCTTTTTGGAAGGACAGCCCCACTTGTTTGGAGGCAGCGCGCTCCCAGCTGGCCTCCCGTGTTATAGTAAATGCCGCTCCAGAGGCATTGGAGTCTGTGGTCTGTGACTCAGAGCAGCCATGTCCTGAAACAAACCCTGGCTTTTCTGGGCTTTTCTCAATCTAGCTGTGGGCTGGGAAAGGCAGGGCACCACTGGGGCACAGACGCCTTCCCACGAAGGGAACTGTGGTGTGTGGGGGGAGGGGGTGTCCCGCCTTCACAGGACCCCCTCCCCCACCCTTCAGGGCTACGTCCACTCGGCCCCTGACTATAGGACCCGGCCAGGTGCAGCCACCTGAAGCCATAGAGCCCGGCTCTGCCTGCCAGGGAGGGCGCAGGCGGGTGTTGCGTGCAGCCCGACACAAGAGGGGAGCTGGTGAAAGGCCCCGCCTGGGAGCTGCACCTGTGTTCCCGTGGCTGTAGCACGAGCAGGCCGGCCCACGCAGCCGGTGCTGGGGGCAGCTTCCCTCCTCCGGGGTTTCTGTGTGTGCCAGTCACTTACTCATGCAACTTCTGACATGCTCTGTCGTCACCCCCCCACACCCCAGCCTTGGGTACCGTCAGCAGTGGGTCCCACCCCACCTCTGCTATCTCCTGGGCCCTGTCCCCTTCCCCAGTGGCGCCTGGCTGTCACTCAACCCTCGGCCCCCCACGACTCCTTTACTGGGGTGACTGTAGCCAGAGGAAGGCAAGTCTCCAACATCTTTTTAAGGATGTAGGAGCCAAGTGCTGTGCTCCCTGAGGGCCCATGGGCACCAGTCCCTCCCCCCGCCCCCAGCCAGCAGCCAAGAACCTCACCTGTGTGTCCTGGGCGGTCGGTGCATTTCTGTCACCGGGACGTGGGAGGCACCTGCCGCTGGCCTGAGGCACGGGCAGGCCGGCTGGGCTGCTGACAGATCTGGAGCTAGTGAAGCCACCACGTGGCTCGTGCTGTCCAGGGGCTGGAGGACAGAAGCGCGGGTCAGCACTGGTCAGCGTGGGTCAGAGCAGCTCCGTGGAAGGGTGACCCAGGGCCTGGAAGGCAGGAAGGCCCAGCCTTCCAGAGCCGGTGGGCGGGGGAGGCACAGGCCCGGGAGCAGCCAGGGGCCACTGCTGCGTGCTCCTGCCCTCTCACGTGTCCCCACTTGCCCTTCACTCTGATGTCTGAGGCTCCCTTGACAGCGGGAATGAGAGCCAATGAGAGACGGGCACTGGAGGTGAGCTTGTCTGTCGGCTCAAAGCTGCTGGCGTTGGCTGTGCCCTCAGAGTCCCTGTGCCCTGTACCCCCCGGCCCCCAGGCAGGCCTTTCCTGGTTCCAGCTCTGCCAGCAGCCCAGCCTCCCTCATGTCACCCCCTCCCATCGTCCTTCCATCCTACAAGCTCGGAAGCTCTCGCTGTGGCTGTTCTCCGGGCGTCTGGCCGACGTCTCTGCCTTTCCGTGCTTTCCCACTCCTCCATACCTGGTTGACCGGGTTAGGTCCCCCTCCAGAGTGACTAGGAGCGTCTTGCTTTGCTGTCTGGCCCCTCCTGGCAGACTGACTAAGGCGGTGAGGCCTTGGGGAGCAAGGGTACCTGCAGAGAGGCCCCTGGGGAGCGATGTGTGCTGAGTGGCCCCGGATACAGAGGACGGGGCTCGGGCCCGGGGGCTGGAGGTGGTGGAAACGGGAGACATGGAGACACATATGGACACATGTGGATACATGTCGGCAAGGAACTGCCTGGGCTCGGTGATGGGGGCTCTGAGGTGAGAGGGGCGGACCGAGAACGGCTGAGATGGAGAACTCAGGTGCAGTGTGGGAATGTGGCCCTAGGGACAGTCACCAGCCTGCCTGGGCCAGAACCCCACAGGCTGTGTGTCTGCAGATGGGGAAGTGTGGGGCAGACCTTGGGATCCAGCTGAGAAGGGCGCTGGGGAACACACTGCAGACCCCCACCACCCAGGGGACTTGTGGAGGTGACCGGCTAGAGGCAGGAGGTGACAGCTGAGGGCCACCCCCCACGTCTGGGCCCACGGGGCCAGGCTTCCTCCCGGCCTCCACTCAGTCAAGGGTTTAAAGTGGGGACGAGGTAAGTGGCAGTGGTCAGAGGCGAAAGCTGTGACCCCCACAGGCTCAGCAGCCCTGGGCCCAGCTCCCCCGGGACCACCCACCAGTCATGGCTCTGACGTGTGGCCTCCTGGGTCTGCAGCGTGCCCGTCGCCCAGACTCCCTGCCTTTTCTTCCTCGTTCTGTCCCAGTGACGAGGGGAGAAGGTGGTGTCTGAGGCGGAGACCGGGGTGTCCTGGCCAAAGGCGGAGGGACCTCAGTGTGGGCGATGGCACCTTCCAGCCAGGTCCCTGGTGTAGACGCAGCCGTAAACCGCAGTGGGAAACACAGAGCAGCGACCTTGCAGGACAGGCTGGGGGAGCTGGTGTTTGAGGCGCGTGGCTCAGGGAGCGTGGAGCTCGCGGGGGCCCAGCGCTGGTGTGTGTGACCTGAGACCCCAGCTCCTGCAGCTGAGAGGGCTGCCGTTTGGGGTTGCGCAGTTCCATGAGCAGTGGCTTCTGTCACCGTCCTTTGTGGCTTTGCCCCTTAATTTACCACGTTTGATTATGGTCAACGGTGACAGGGATAGTAGCAAACTCCCACAGTACCTCTCACACGGCACGTCCTGTGACCCCGAACAGGCCTAGTCACGTTATACACACGTTGGTGGAGTCCCCACCGCGTCCAGTGAGTCGCACGTCCAGGCCATCAGCTGGGATGTGTGCACGCCGGGACTGGAACCTGGCCGATGGCGCCCGGGACCGGCTCTTACGCAAACCCAGCTCCTCCTGTGCGGCTGTGGACACACTGCAGTCTAGACAAGGAGACGTGTCCACCGCGGGGATGGGGGTGCGCCCGGGCGAGGCTCCCGTTAGGAGGGAAGGATTAGCAGTAGTACGTGAGGCTGGCTGGGTGGAGGAGTCTCAGGCTTGAGGGAGCCGTTTGGAGCCTTTGAAATGCACAAACCCAGTGGCTAACACCCAAGGACTGGACGCCTACCCGTGGCAACAACAGGACATTTGAAGGAAGAAGCAGGACCTGGTGGTCACCACACACTCATGGCCTGGCATTCAGCCGTGCGTTAGCCCCGAGCCTTTCCAGCCTGCGCGCCCACCAGGCGGGGGCCGCACGAACCAGCGCCCAGCCCCCACCCAGGGCCCGGACCTGCCGCCTGACCCCTGTGCTCTGCTTCCCGCACAGCTCACGCGCGGACACCAGGTGGCGCTCTCGTCCATCAGTTACGTCGGCTGCTCAGTGTCCGTGCTCTGCCTGATCGTCACTTTGGTCACCTTCGCCATGCTCTCGTGAGTCACCTTGCGTGTCCCCCCCCACCTCCCTGCTGGCACTTGCACTCGGGAGCTGGAGAATGCCCCGGGGCCCCTGAGGTTCTGTACATCAGCCACTTTTCATTTCGCGACATGAGGCGCAGGGAGGGGCCCCGGGGACTGGGGAGAGGAGAGGAGAGGAGGGCTGTGCAGTGGGGCGCAGCTGGAAGGTTCTGGAAAGGTCCCTGACCCCCGGGGCCTTCTGGCCCTTGGACCGGCCAGTGAGAGCCCGAACTAGGACTTCCCCCCAGGACGTCGAAGTGGACGCGACGTGTGGGGGCTGAGCGCTGGGAGGGGTGAGGTGTGAGGGCGCTGGGGGGGGCACTTTCCAGGAGGCCCTGCCCCTCCCCTCTGAAGCCGCGTGGTCTGGTCGGAACTCAAGGAGCCCCCGCACCCCCCTGAGCGAGGGGACAGCTGAGTCCCTCTGTGGCCTTTCGGAAGGGGGACAGGGAAATAAAATGGGAGATGTGCCTCTTGATGGACAGCTGTGAAGCCACACCCCCTGGGCCCCTCCCTCTAGGGCTTCCCCTGGGGCTCCTCCTGGGGTCCTGCGTCCTGCCCTCACCTGCTCTGCTGTCCTGAGGACCTGTCACCTGGGTGGTTACGTGACTGGGGGGGGGGGTCCAAGCTGCTACAAGGTCAGCAGGGGGAGACCAGCAGTATCCCTGCGCCTCACCCACTGCTGCTGTCATCGGGACCCAGGACCTTTGGGACAGGGCAGGTGTGCATGAGGACAGATGGGGAGGCTCTGGGGAATCCCAGCCAGGGAGGACGGGACGAGTACACGTCTGGAGGGGCCACGCCTTATGCTCGGGACAGTCAATCTCTGACCCCTTGGTTCCTCTGCTGTTTGCTCGGCATGGCCCCCCACCCAGGTGTGGTCAGCTCTGAGGACACAGCTGTGCCCGAGACATCGACACGTCTGGTGGGGCCCAGCAATGACTAAGGCCACAGAGGCACGAACACGCCTCACAGGTGGCAGTGTCAGGAGATGATGGTTTAGAGAGTGGGGAGGTGGAACCCCTTCAGGGTGGGGCCTGGAGCTGATCCCAGAGGAACAGCTGCTGTGGAGGCCCGAGGCTAGAGCAGGCTGGGATGTGTGGGCACCAGAAAGGGCACTGAGAGCAGGAGAAAGGAAAGGACTGTGTCCAAGCAGCAGGCAGGTCAGGCCAGGCAGGGCTGTGTGGCTGCAAGGGGCTGGGTGGTTTCCAAGAGCAGCAGGGAGCCTGAAGGTCCAGGGCCGGAGGGACGGCACCTGGGCCAGCTTCACAAAGGCCCCTTCGGAGGCTCTGGGAGGCGTGTGCAGCGGCCGCCCAAGCCTGGGCCTCAGTCCTGCCTGTCTGTCCTCAGCTCAGTCAGCACCATCCGGAACCAGCGTTACCACATCCACGCCAACCTGTCCTTTGCGGTACTCGTGGCCCAGGTTCTGCTGCTCATCAGCTTCCACTGCCAGCCGGGCACAGTGAGTATTCTCCTGTCCTGCTGGCCTCCCTCTGCCTCCACTGGGGCTGGTCCCTTCTCCTGCTGACTAGAATGCTTCAACTCAGAATTCAGATATATCCCCCCAGAAAGCCCAGCCGTGGTTCCTCCCAGGAGACAGAGAAGATGACATGCAAGTCTGCTTTCTCTGCTCAGCATCTAGGTAGCCAGCTAACACCTTCCAGTGGATGAACTGAAAGTTCTAGAACCTACGGTGTAAGCCATGTCACAAGGCTGCTTCCTCTCTGTCTCTCAACTCCCTTCCCAGCCCCGCACACCCCCCTCAGGCTAAGGTGACTTCCCAGGCCCAGGTGCCTGTCCTCATGTCTGGAGGGAGGGTGGAAACCTTGCTCCCCGGTGGCCCCGCCCACCCTGGAACCCACCCCATTGGACCAGATGGGTCATGTGCCCACCTCTGATCAGAGGATGAGGATATTTAGGCTGATTGGCGGTGCCTCAACCCACACCCTCTGGAACCTATCACTGTGCCTGGGAGGGGTCCTGGAGCAGGGACTGGTGACCCCTGAGTCACATGCACAGATCCTTCAGACTGGAAAGGGAGCCGTGACTCAGGAAAAAAATGAGGCACCGTGACCAGAAGATGCCCCCAAAAAAGGTGCTGGGAGGCTGAGACCACAGGAAACGCCCCCTGCACCACCCAGGCAGACCTCACCTTCGACCTCTCCGCTCCGACCCCAGGTCCCGTGCCAGGTGCTGGCCATGCTCCTGCACTACTTCTTCCTGAGTGCCTTTGCCTGGATGCTGGTGGAGGGCTTACATCTCTACAGCATGGTCATCAAGGTCTTCGGCTCAGAGGACAGCAAGCACCTGTACTACTATGGGATAGGATGGGGTAGGTGGGGCTAGGATGGGGTGGGGTGGGTGGATGGGAAGGGATGGGATGGGGTGGGATGGGGGGATAGCGTGGGCTGGTGGAGTGGGATGGATGGGATGGGATTTTCTCTTCATATTGTCCTTTGCAACTTGAAGAGGGCAAGACAGAAGGAGAAGTATGTTGGCCAATCAAAAGCAAAGTCTCACATCATTGGAAAACACTTCCAGCATTTCTGACTTATTTTGGTGATTTTTACTAAGATTGACTTATTTATTTTATTGATTCTCTCTATTGTTTTTATTATCTAGTGCAATAATTTCTGGTGTAATCTTCATTATTTCTTCTCTTTTGCTTGATTTTCATTTAGCATGCTCTTCTTTTTTCCAGTACATTAAAGTGAAAGTTTAAGTTATTAACTTGAGATCTATTTTCTTTTTAAATATAGGTGTTTTAGCTATAAATCCCTGTAAGCATTACTTTATCTGCATCTCATAGGTTTGGTATGTGTGGCTTCATTTTCATTCATCTGAAAGTATTTTCTAATTTGCTTTTGGATTTCTTCTTTGATCCGTTGATTATTTGTAGCGTGCTGTTTCATTTCCACATATCTTTGAATTTCTCTTTTTTTTCTATTATTGATTTCTAATTTCATTCAGTTGTAGACAAGCAGCATACTTTGTAAAATTTCAGTCTTTATAAATGTATTAAAATTTGTTTTATGGACTAACAAATGGCCTACCCTGGAGAACATTCCATATACTCTTGAGAAGAATATATATTCTGCAGTTGTTGGATGAATATTCTGTAAATGCCTGTTATTTCTAGTGGTTTATAATATCGTTCAAGTCTTTCATTTCTTTGTTGATCTGTCTAGTTGTTCCATTCATTTTTGCAAGTGAGGTATTGAAGTCACCAACTATTATTGTTGAATTGTCATTTCTTCCTTCAATTCTGTTAGTTTTGCTTCATGTCTTTGGGGCTCTATTGTTAGGTATGCCAATGTTTATAATTATGTCTTCCTGGTGGATTGACACTTTTTATCATAAAATATCCCTCTCCATCTCCAGTAATATTTTATGTTTTAAAGGCTATTTTATCTGATGTTAGCATAGCCACTCTAGTTTTCTTGTGGTTGCTGCTTGCATAGTATATCTTTGTCCATCCATTTACTTTCCACTTATTTGTGTCTTTGAATACAAAGTGTGTCTTCTGTGGAAAAGACAGAGTGAGATCTTGGTTTTTATAAAATCCAGTCTGACAGTCTGTGCCTTTTGATTAAATTGTTTAATCCTTTTACATTAAATATTATGTCTTATATAATTGGATTTATACCTGACGTTTTACTCTGTTTTCTATGTGTCTTTTTGGTTCCTCTATTTCTCCTTTTCTGCTTCCTTTTGCATGATTTTACCACATTTTTTGAGTTATTTTCTTAGTAGTTGCTGATATGTGTATATATATATATATATATATATACACACATATATACATACATACATACATATATGTGAATGTATTTCAGATTTATGATGAATTATACTGAGATATGGAAATGCCACTTCTCTACAGCTCTTTTTCCCTTCCTTCTTACTACATAGTTATTGTTATATAGATTACATCTGTATATGGCACTACTGAACAATACATTGTTATAATTATTGCTTTATTTCATCTTATGTACTTTAAAGAAGTTGAGAGAAGAAAGAACAAGTAAATTTTCATAGAGTTTGTTATATTATCCTTCTTATTTTCTATTTCTGAGTCTCTTAATTTCTTCCTGTGGACTTGAGTTACAGTCTGGTGGTGTTTCTTGTCTCAAATACAGCTTTGCTATAATCTACTTCTCTTGTGTTATCATTGTCAAATACATTACATTTCTATATTTTATAGGTCCAGCAATACAATTATATACATTTTCATTGTATACTGTTGCTTTTAAATCAGTTATAAGAAAAAGAGGGAGAAGAAATATGCATCTATCCTATCTTTTATAGTTACATAATTTCCTTTACTAATGGGGTGTGTGTGTGTGTATGTGTGTGTGTGTGTGTGTGTGTGTGTGTGTTGCCTGGGGTCATTTTCTTTCAGCCTGAAGAAGTTTCTTTATTTCTTGTACGGCAAGTCTGTTAACAACAAATCTCTCATTTGTTGTTTATCTGGAAATATCTATTTCATCTTCACTTTTGAGAGATAGTTTTGCTAGATATTGTTTCTTGGTTGACACAGTTTTTTTCCCTTTGATTATGTCATCTCACTGCCTTCTGGTTGCATTGTTTCTTATGATAATTAGTCTCTTAATCTTACCAGGGTCCCTTGTACATGAAGAATTATTTTTCTCTTGATTCTTTCAACATTTTCTCTTTGTCTTTTGTCTTCCAACATATTTATTCTGATGTGTCTGGGTGTATATCTCTTTGTGTTCATCTTACTTGGAGTCTGTTGAGATTCAGTCTATCTTCAAGTTCACTGATTCTTCTGACATTTCAGATCTACTGTTGAGGTCCTCTACTGAATTTTTTGTTTTAGTTATTGTACTTTCCATTTCAGTTATTTGGGACATTAGATGGAGGAAGGGAGTTCTGATCTCTCAGCTGTTCTTACCTGGAGTACAGCTTCTGCAACACGGAGCTGAGGAATTGAGAAATGCTGGCAGCCTGCCCCCAGGGAGATATTGTGGCTCTTGGTTGGGTGTTGGGGGAGAGGGAACCCTGTCTTCTTGGTCATAAGTGTCTGAAGTGGTGCTTTCCTCATGCTGAGCTGGGCAGAGAGGAGGGTTGTATCTCAACTGTCTCAGAATCTTTGTTCTTATCAAGAGTTAGTAGGATTTCTTGAATAGAGTTTTCTTAATTTGCTGTATGCTCTTAGAAAAATGTATGGAGACTTTAAATGGTTGGGCTTTTTTTTTTTTTTAAGGTAATTTTCACCAGTTAAGATTGTCTCACTAAGGCTTGGGTCTATGGAGCAATGCATGCCATCATTCTGGAAGCACCTCTGCAAGAATGTGGCTTATATGTTTAATTTCCTTCTTACCCATCCTTGCGAGCACAGGAGGTCCCACTTTCTGCCAGACTGTAGCAATTGACACCTCGTTTCTTGAATTTGCTATAAAGCATTCATCTGGCATTGGGGAGCTGCTCCTCTGCTTTTCTTCAAGTCGATTTAATTTCAGTCTTCATTGTGCAAAAAACAGTAGACATGTTTATTTTTGCTTTGAGCTAGCTAATGCAATTTACTTGAGGGTGAAGCAGAGGTACATGATGCGTCCGTCGTGGATTCACCTGGGTGATGTGGAAAGAAACGGCTCAGCAGCCACCTCCCATGGCTGTGCAGGGACGCCGGTGGTCGTGCTGGGGTCCTGTACCCAGCCTGGGAGCAGGCCTGCTGAGCGTGCTTTCCACACCTGGACACCTTTGCCCACTGTGGGCTCCCAGCACAAATGTCCTATTCCCTCCACTCTCCCCCATGGTGAGCCCGGTTCAAGCATAACCTGCTCCTTCAGTCCTTCCATGACTCCCCAAGAGGACACTTGTTCCCACCTGCGACTTCTGTCTTCATTTACAGCAAGGATTTATAGGACAGTATGTGACCAACCAACTGTGATTGCTAGTTTCTTTATGGATATGGGCGTACAGTTAGAGGTGTGTACACACACACACACACACACACACACACACACACACACACACCCCATAAGCCACAGCAAGACAATGGAAGTGAATTAAAGTGTTTATGAAATTTGTCTCTGCAGTGAAAGGAACCTGGCGAGTGGAGTTGTGTGTTGGTTATAAGATGGGGTGTGTGTATGTGTCAACCCAATCTAATCCAGCTTTGAAGGCTCTTATTTGGTCTGCACAGTGTTGGAGAAAAACATTATTATCTGCCAATATTTTTAAATGGAGAGATTTTCCATCAAAGGACAGAGTTCTTTTGAGAAGTGAGGTGATCTGGGACCCCCGGGTTTACATTCCTCCTTGAGGACATCGGCAGGGGCTGGGTGCTTTCTGATCCCGCCCCGGGCCCTGGAGGTCTGAGTGTGTCGTCCCTGATGGGAGTTGTCTTCAGATAGAGAGCTGGCTGGCGTTCAGCCGCCTGCAGTCTCTGCCGCCACGTCAGCTCTCCCTTAATTAATTTCATCAGGGCTCATGAACTGCGTCCTTTGTTCTGATTAGGTTAGATTTAGCTTGGGGCCTAAATAAAGACGGTCTGCAGGCAGCTGTGCTCTCTCAACCTTCAGTTAGTAATTAAGAAGGAGCTGGAGGCTGGGCCGGGCGTGCTGAGGCCACGCTGCAAGGCGCCCGCGGAGGGAGGCCCCTCCCGTAGGTGTGTGCCCGCCTCTCACTTCAACCTTCCAACAGTTATTTCTGAAACCTGGGACTGAGTTTCGAGCCGAATCGGGATTGGAGGTGTCAAATCAACAGTATCTCTTGAGGTTCTGTTGGCTGTCAGCCCTGTGCTGGGACGCGCGAGGTGCATGAAACAGAATCGCCATCCACGGCGTCCAGGTGGAGATGAGTGACAAGCGTTTGAGTGTGCACATCAGTGCAGCAGACGGAAATCTCCGATCCCAGACTCGGAGGTGAAAGAAATGCAGCTTGCTTGCTTTTTCTCCATTACAACTTCATTTCTTTGGGGAGCCCCCACTCATCTGGGGGTGAAACCTTATCGTAGCTCATTCTCGACCCCCCTTTTCTCTGAATGGCATTTGTGCTCCGGGCTGATCACACAGTGCGGGGCTTTTGGAGCTGTACCAGTGGGGGTGTCACCGTGGCAACAAGCAGCTTCCACCCCTCAGTGATGGAAAAGCAGCAAGTACTTCCTGTTCACATGTCACATTCCCGCTGGCCAGCAGTGGTGCAGGAGTTCTGCTCACGGCACTCACGCAGGAGCCCAGGGCGTCGCAGAAGTCACCAGCTCGAGTCATTGCCAGTGGCTGTGAGAGAGAAGAGGACCCAGGACGATGTCACACTGAAAATTCATACTCAGCTGACAGGCATATGTCACTTCTGTCTGTACCCATTGCCCTGAAGGAGGCTTTGGCCCAACAGCCCCTGGGTGCGGGCGGGCACACCTCCCACATGTCCAGAGCCGTCATCCAGAAATATGTGGCAGTCAGCCCTGGTGACTTCCACAGGAGGGGACGTCTGTCTGCTGGTGATGTCACGCTCTGCCCCTCTCTCTGTCGAGACCACCCACGCTTTGTTGGGCCTCATATTAGCCCCGCTCTCTGCTGCTCTGACAGCCCCCCCACGTCTCCCCTCCCTGGACCTTAGGAGCCGCAGCCATGGAGGTGCCATGAGGCCCCTCAATGGTCACCACGTTCCAGAGTGCACATGTGGGACCCCATACATGGGCCAGAGGGACCCAAGCTATCTGCAGAACCATGTCACGTGTCTGTGTGGCTATGGGATACGATGCAGGTGACCGTGCGAGAGGAAATGGGATCCAAGCCACTTGATAACTGTGGGGATTGTGGGGTGAGCGTCTTCCCTCCAGTGCCTCAGGCCTCACACGGGCACATCTGTGACCCTCACAGCAGCTTGGGGACGACGGGCTGCTGTGTCCATTTCCACAGTGAGAATGTGGAGGCCCAGAGAGGTCCAGCCAGTTTCCTGAGGCTGCCCCCTGGTCCCAGCAGCTCTGGACGTAGAACCAGGTGTTGTTTGGCTCCGAAGCCCAGGCTTTTCCCAGCTGCTGTTTTCTCCATCTTGCTGACCTGTCCTCATTCACCCACCTGTGAAATGTCCTCCCTGGTGGCACACACGTTCACCCAGTCTCTGTGGCCCCACAGTTTGCCTCAGAGGAAGCAGACTGTGGGCCTGACGTCTTCTCAGACAGACCCTCTGGTCACGGCCCCATGGCCTGGCCCTGCTGGACATGGGGGCTGACACGGGGAGAAGTGGCAAAGGAGCTTCCGGCATTGGTTTGGGGATCACACAAGAAATGAGTCAGTTGTGAAAGCAGAAAAAGAACATTGACTTCTCCGTTTACAAAGAAGTGGCGACCCCAGACCTGGGCCCCTCGTCATGGCCAGAACCAGGGGAAGGGGTGCAGGCACTGGCTGAAAGCAAAGCCTCAGCTGCCGAATCTGAAAATCCACCCTTAGGACCCCTGGCTGCACCTTCCAGAACCCACGAGGATGGCCCTGGACCCATCACTCCTGGCAGAAGACAGACGCCATGGCCTCGGCACCTCCCACCACCATGGGGCAACGTCCTCAGTGCAGACTGGGGGTCTTGGTGGTGGCGCCACTGGGGGCTGGGAGGCTGGCTGACGGTGCCCCTGGCCTGATAGCCCCAAGGCCGCTCACCATCTCAGCTGTCATGTGCTGTTCCCATCGCACTTACCTGGTAGCAAGGATTCTGTGTGACCCGAGAACAGGGCTGTGTGTGGCGCCGTCCTCACCCGTGTGACTCTGGTCCATTCAGGCAGGAGGCGCCGGAAGCATTCACCACCACGGAAAGCTCTGCCTCCTGTCAGGCCATGGTCATGCCTGGAAAATGCGAGTGTGACGAGGGTGAGGCGTGGGTCCCCTCCTGGCGCCTGGCCTGCCCGCCTCTCCCCCGAGGCCTCTGGTCTCCAGGGTGGGCCCGGTGGCTTTCTTCCAGACGTTCCGTAATACAGGTAAACTACTTTGGTATCAAAACAGTATTTCAGAGACAGGAAGACTCTCCAGGAAAGTCCTTTTCAAGGAGACTATTTAAAACTGATGCAGTAGCTGCCTTATCCATGGTTTCAATGACAGCCACAAATATTAAATGGAAATTCCAGAAATGAACAATCCCAAGTGTTACGCCACAC
The DNA here is from genome assembly GCF_964194185.1 of Rhinolophus hipposideros. NCBI lineage: Eukaryota > Metazoa > Chordata > Mammalia > Chiroptera > Rhinolophidae > Rhinolophus > Rhinolophus hipposideros. The sequence goes on along the minus strand of NC_138070.1, from coordinate 855,285 downwards.
ACGTTCCGAGTCGCGTGATGAGATCTTGCACCGTCTAGGGTAGCCCGGGACGTGACTCACCCCTTGGTCCCGCGTGTCAGTCACTCCGTCCCCGGCTCGGGCATCACATGGACTGTCACACTATTGCCGGGCTTGTGGTCCAGTCGCCCTGTTTTACTCACGAAGCCACATCCGCACGACGTTCATTACAGTGTGTTGGCATGGTTGTTCTATTTCATTACTAGTTATTGTTGCTAACCTTTTACTGTGCCTAGTTTCTAAGTTAAACTTCATCGTGTATAAACATGTTTGTACAGGAAAGAGCATGGTGTATACAGGGTTCAGTACTACCTGCAGTTTCAGGCATCCACTGGGGGTCTTGGAACGGATCTCCTGAGAATAAGGGGGGCATGCTGTGCTCAGATGGACAGGCCCGGAGCTGACGGTGGCACTGGGGGTCGTGGGAGAGCTGCAGCTTCGAGCGTCCAGGCCTGGAGCCAGGGCAAGCTTCCCGGAGCACAGATCCCCGCGGGCCGTGCGCCCACAGCCACCGGCTGGGCTGGCAACACAAGCGCCTCGAGTTTCCATGTATTTCCACCCCTCCCCCACCCTTTAATTCTAGGAGCTGTTTCTCGCGGACGCCCTCCCCAGGACAGGGTCATCGCTGGAATAAGGGACTGGGTCCTTTGCTGTCTTTCCTCCTTGCCCCCGCCCTTCACGGCAGGGGGAGCAGAGGGAGAGGCTGGGCGCAGGGGGAGCAGAGGGAGAGGCTGGGCGCAGGGGGAGCAGAGGGAGAGGCTGTGCGCAGGGCCGCAGGGCAGACACAGGCCCTGAGGACACAGGCTTCCTGAGCATCTGGCCGCGGGTCCTTGTCAGAAACGGAACAGGACCTATAAGCGAATGGCCTGAATTTCACCTGGCATGTGCGTGTGTGGCTTAGCTCCCTATTGAGGCTGTAGGTTCTTGGGGGACGGGGCTGCTCTGCGTGCGGCAGCCAGCACTTGCCTTTTGTCTGTATTAGTACACAGCAGATAAGTGCTCTCGTGAATGTAAGGAGGATGGGGCAAGCTAATGTGCTCCCCGGTCTGCTTCTCTGCAGGTTTTCCTCTTCTGATCTGTACCATTTCCATATCGTCAGCCATGGACAGTTATGGAACCACTAACAAGTAAGTGGGCTGTCTGCCATGAAGTCCTGTGTTGGCGGGACTCCCGTGGGAGGGCGCCTGGGAGGGGTCCCAGGGCCTTGGCGTCTGTCTCCCATGTTCTCCTGGGGAGGGTGTGTACGAGGCCCTGGCTCCCCCCAGGCCCTGGCAGTGAGAAAGGCCACACAGAGTAAGAAACAACCCCCGCTGTGCCCAGGGCACTGTCCCCCCTCGGAACTAGCAACTGGGGTGTCAAGGGGCCCCCAGAATGGTGAGGTTTCTTATGGGAACTGTGTCATCCACGTGGTCGTCCTAGATACACGGTCATCCGGGGAGCCTGATTCTGTGACCTGTTAGCCCTCTGTGGGGTGGTCGGCAGGGGCCCAGGACACAGGTATGTGGTTACAGCGCGTGAATATGCGCATGTGTGGGGAAGTGTCGTCCCCTGTGCAGCACGCAGGGCCGTTGGTCGGGACCCAAAAGTGTTCGAGACCTCGTGCCACACTCCAGACTGTAGCTGACGGGCCCAGAGCTGTGGGCCAGGTCCTGTTTCCAAGATCCAGGGAAATTGCCTGCCTTCCAAGAAAATGAAACAGATTCTAGCTCCAATGTCTCCAGGAAGCTGCATCCTCCCCTCAGCCATGCTGAGGAAGCACTGAGTGAAAACCAAAGGAGAGCACCGTGGAGAGTGTTCACGAAGAGAAAAGGAGTTAAGCATTTTTACAGCTTCAGGACAATGGTTTTTCGGCTGAACTGTTCAACTGGGAGAAATCTGGCCTTTTCCACTTCAGGGCAACAATTTACTGGGGAAGAGGCATGTGAAGAAAGCGCCGTCTGAGCTCGTATCAAAATGAGTGACGAGACAGACGGTTGTTCCGGCCCATTCCTTCCAAGCGTGAAAGGTTTCAGAAGTCGAGGCACTAATTAAAGAAGCTTCTTGTCGGATGTGTTTCCACGGCATTTGTTCCGTGTTGATCCATCTGGAGCATGTGGGTGCCACGTCCCACGCAGTGCGGGCCCAGGTCTGTGCCTGACACGAGCCTGTCCCTCTCACCTGCCCGAGAGTGAGGTGCCCGGGCGAAGGTGACGGAAGCTGTGTCTGCGGAGGACAGGGCGTCGGCAGTCCCTCATCAGCAGAAAGTCCTCGTGAAGCTGCGGGCCAGCCTGGCTTTCTCTGCAGGCGGCCTGAGTGCCCGTGGCAGGAGCGCCCCGGGCTCGCGGTGCCTGTAAGAGCCCTTTTCCCTGAGCCAGTCTGCAAACCTGCAGGACTCTTTCCACAACCGAGAGACGTGAGATCCTTGTGCACAGGGTCCAGACACAGTTGTTGGGATAAGTGCCATGTGACTGTGCCCAGGCTGACCCTGGACTGTCCTGTTGGCTCCTCCTGGATGAAGGTGCTCAGGGCCAGGGCAGGTGGCTCGAGCTGTTGAAGTAACGGTCCTGCTTCCCTCCACAGCTGCTGGCTGTCCCTGCAGAGTGGTGCCATCTGGGCCTTCGTAGCCCCTGCTCTGCTGGTCATCGTGGTAAGTTCCCTGCTCACGTGGGCATGGGGATGGGTGGGGGCGGGCCCTGGGCTGGGCGGAGACCTGAGACCCATCCTACCTGGTGAGTGTCACTCCTGTGACAGGGCCTCGTGGGGGTGTGGCCCTCTCTTTCCCGAGTGACACATAGGGAGATGGGCTCCTTTTCAGGCTTCCAGCGATGGGTGCGGCCGCTGGCCCCAGGGGCGGGGACACAGACACGTGGGTTCTTCTGTAGTTTTATCCCCCAATCTCTTCTTGGTCACGGAGCTCCAGGACCCCAGGGCTGTGTTGGGGACTCTTAGCGAAAGCCTCTTGGGGCCCACACATGCAGTCAGAAGCCCTGTGCTGGGCCCAGGGGTCAGACACGCCACCTTCCCGTGTTTGGGGCTCTGTGCTTCTCAGCTCTGTTCTCCTGCAACTTGGCTTTTCTCAGACAGGTCGTTCCAGAGCTGGTAAGAAACTGGAGGGTCACTGTTGGGGGGGGCGCCTTTGCTGTTCTCCCCACGGGCCAGGACCCCGGAGCACGCTCTCCTTGCCCCCAGGCCAGGCCCCAGGCCGTGGTCACTGCCTCGGAGCTTCTGCCTTTGAAGGGTGTAGAGTCCTCCCAGGGTAGGGGTGGGGGCCTCCCAGAGACACGTGTGCCTTCAGTGTCCTCACTCATCACCCCCCATCGTGTGTCCCAGCCTGATGACAACCGTGAACTGTTCTCCCAGTCCTGTCACTTTGCATATCCCCAGTGAGGCAGTCAGCAGGGGCTTGGGGACAAAGTCTGTAGGTGACACTGAGGTCCATGCCCCCCTGACATGGAAACTTCATAACTATTGTCCACCAGCCGTCCTCCTCGAGCTCCCTGCCCTTTTCCCCAGCTGCTAATTTGAAATCTCATGGGACTTTGTCCCCCATTTGGTGACACGACGAGGCATGAGCCCTGGTGGTTAATTAGAGATGAACCCGAGGGAAGATGCTGAAAGACCTGGATTACTTCTTCCTGATCAAATTCCCCTCAGACCCTCTTTGTGCCACACAGAGGTGCAGCAGTGTCTCCCTGGGGAAGGGTCCCCAGAGGGAGGAGTGAGGGGACCGGCGTGTCATCATCATTGTTTGGGATGGGGGCGCCAGCCCCGCACTTGATTCCCCGGTTCCAACTGCACTGACCCAGCTCCCCTCCGTGCCTGCCTCCTGCCAGGCGACGTGATCTGGGGCCTCGCAGGTGATGAGTGATGTCCCTGGTCACACACGGCCCCTGCAAGCCTCCAGGGTCCTCTGTGGCCACAGTACCGTGCTCTGGACCGGAGAGGAGGCATTGGAGGGCCGTGCTCCCAGCTCTGTGGGCTGTGTGGGGGTCCCAGTGGGAGAGCAGACGACGGAGCCATCGCCCCTCCCATGCCACCCCCCCGCCCTCGCTGTGCCCCCAGGGCTAGTCCAGATGGACATAGACCAGGCTCCCTGCCCTCCAGTCTCAGGGACGTTTGGCCAGTGGAGGCCCGGGCAGGTCAGGGCAGAGGAAGGTGAGGCCAGGTCCACCCCCAGGCTCCCCCAGGCAGCCGTGAGCCGAGGGGCTGCTGCGTCCCAGGCCACACTCCTGTCCACTCACATCACTACCCGGTCCCTGTGCGTCTCACAGGAGCCCGTGGCCCAGGCACCCTGCAGCCCTGCCCGTCTGTCTCTCTGGTTGCCCATTCCAAGTGGTGCCTGCTGTTCCCTTTGTCTGTCCATCCGCGATGGTCAAAATTGCATCCCTGCGTCCCCACTGTGAGCGGAGGGTCACAGCAGTCTGTCAGTCCAGGGGCCCCACACCTGTGCTGTAAAGGAAGTTCCTTCCAGGAGGGGTCCTGGTGGGGACGGGGACCCGACTGTGCCCTCAGAGCGCCCTCCTTTGTGTCAGCAACGAGCTCTGAGGACACTGTCCTCCGGCTGATCGTTCTGGGGCAGGAGGCAGCGCGTTGTCGTGGAGATGTGTAACTGAGCTACCAGAGCCAGGGCTGCCCTGTCCCCAGGGCTGCCCGCTCGTCCCAATCACTTTGTCACGCGGCCTTTCACAGGATTACAGAGGCTTTGGGAACAGATCCGTGCTTCCTCCCTCCGGCCCTCTGGGCTCTGGCTGAGTTGTTCACTTCTCCGACCAAAATGGAGAGCATTTCTAGGACAGACATCAGTCGCCTTCAATAATTCCATGCCTGCCACTTGGGAGAGAGATTTATGGGGAAAACGATGATGGGGAGTGAAGGGGGCATGGATGTGTAAGTCCCACGTCCCCTGCCCTCTCCCTGTCCTGACCTAACCCTCCAGATCTGCAGGCCCCAGGCAGGGTCGCCCCCCCAGACGTTTCTGGGTGATCTGAGTTTTCCTCTTTGTGGGTCAGTGACAGTGGAATCTCTGGGGGGCCCCCACTCGGGTCCTTCTCCTTCAGCCACTGCTGCGTGGGGTCCAGGACCAGGAATCCAGCGCCCGCATGTCCTCCAGATATGCTGGAGCCCCTGCTGCCACTCCTGGGGGGTGTGACCCCGGCCCCCACACCCAGCCCACTCCTGGGGGGGAGGTGACCCCGGCCCCACACCCAGCCCACTCCTGAGGGGGAGTGACCCTGGCCCCCACACCCAGCCCACTCCTGGGGGGTGTGACCCCGGCCCCACACCCAGCCCACTCCTGGGGGGGAGGTGACCTCGGCCCCACACCCAGCCCACTCCTGGGGGGGAGGTGACCCCGGCCCCACACCCAGCCCACTCCTGGGGGGGAGGTGACCCCGGCCCCACACCCAGCCCACTCCTGGGGGGAGGTGACCCCGGCCCCCACACCCAGCCCACTCCTGGGGGGGAGGTGACCCCGGCCCCACACCCAGCCCACTCCTGGGGGGGAGGTGACCCCGGCCCCCACACCCAGCCCACTCCTGGGGGGGAGGTGACCCCGGCCCCCACACCCAGCCCACTCCTGGGGGGGAGGTGACCCCGGCCCCACACCCAGCCCACTCCTGGGGGGGAGTGACCCCGGCCCCACACCCAGCCCACTCCTGGGGGGTGTGACCCCGGCCCCACACCCAGCCCACTCCTGGGGGGTGTGACCCCGGCCCCACACCCAGCCCACTCCTGGGGGGGAGTGACCCCGGCCCCACACCCAGCCCACTCCTGGGGGGGAGTGACCCCAGCCCCCACACCCAGCCCACTCCTGGGGGGAGGTGACCCCGGCCCCACACCCAGCCCACTCCTGGGGGGAGGTGACCTCGGCCCCACACCCAGCCCACTCCTGGGGGGAGGTGACCCCGGCCCCACACCCAGCCCACTCCTGGGGGGAGGTGACCTCGGCCCCACACCCAGCCCACTCCTGGGGGGAGGTGACCCCGGCCCCACACCCAGCCCACTCCTGGGGGGAGGTGACCTCGGCCCCACACCCAGCCCACTCCTGGGGGGAGGTGACCCCGGCCCCACACCCAGCCCACTCCTGGGGGGAGGTGACCTCGGCCCCACACCCAGCCCACTCCTGGGGGGAGGTGACCCCGGCCCCACACCCAGCCCACTCCTGGGGGGGGGTGACCCCAGGCCCCACACCCAGCCCACTCCTGGGGGGGAGGTGACCTCGGCCCCACACCCAGCCCACTCCTGGGGGGGAGTGACCCCGGCCCCACACCCAGCCCACTCCTGGGGGGGGGTGACCCCAGGCCCCACACCCAGCCCACTCCTGGGGGGGAGGTGACCTCGGCCCCACACCCAGCCCACTCCTGGGGGGGGGTGACCCCAGCCCCCACACCCAGCCCACTCCTGGGGGGAGGTGACCCCGGCCCCACACCCAGCCCACTCCTGGGGGGGAGGTGACCTCGGCCCCACACCCAGCCCACTCCTGGGGGGAGGTGACCCCGGCCCCACACCCAGCCCACTCCTGGGGGGGAGTGACCCCAGCCCCCACACCCAGCCCACTCCTGGGGGGGAGGTGACCTCGGCCCCACACCCAGCCCACTCCTGGGGGGGAGTGACCCCGGCCCCACACCCAGCCCACTCCTGGGGGGGGGGTGACCCCAGGCCCCACACCCAGCTCACTCCTGGGGAGAGTGACCCCGGCCCCCACACTCTGCTCTCTCCTGCAGGGACGTGACGCCAGGCCCCACACCCAGCCCACTGCTTGCAAGGTGGGGAGGGAAGCAGGGGCAGAAAACAAGGTTCATTGGTTTCAGGGTCCAGTCAGGGCCAGCTAACTAGAGCCCGCTGTGGCCCACCGCCCGCTTTTATAAATGGCGCTTCAGTGGCCCCCAGCCACGATTTAGGAACTGTCTGTGGCTGTGTTTCCACTGCAGCGCGGGCTGTGTTACTGCAAAGCCAACAATAGTTACTGCCTTGGCACGAAGAGCACGTGGACCCCTGTTCTAGGTGGGGTCCTGAGACCCGTGCCACTCTGACGTTGTCAGGCCTCACACTGGTGGGGGGTCCTTCTCCTCAGAGGACCCGTGGTGCCAGCTAGAGTTCTGCCACTATTTTCCCAGGGGTCCTCTGCCCACTTTCCAACTGGGGAAGAAAGTTTCAGAATAAAACATCTGGCCGGAACCCATGGGTGTCCGAGCAGTAGGTGCTTCCACACTCCAGGCATTTAAACAGCCAGAAGCCGCTTGCAGATTTGAAACTGTAACACTTTAGGAAGGTGTTTGTGTGGTGAGTGTGGTTTGTTGTGTCCTGCTGAGGTTCATCCTGGAGGAGCAGGAACAGGGTGTCATTCCCTGGGTGACTCCAGGTGGGTTAAAGGCAGACAGGGCCCTGGGACCAGCAGGCTTTACCAAAGCTGCACAGTCTGGACCCCTGAGAGCAGGGACCCTGGGGGCAGGGTGTGGGCAGGGCCATCTCAGCCTGAACCCCCAAAAGGGCTTGTCCTGTGCCAGCCCCACCGGGGAGGGGGCCTCCATACCAGGAGGAGAAAGAGTCTGGCGTTTTCAAATCGTCCAGTCGCTCCAGCAGGAGCCAGGTCACGTGGATGGAAATGCAGTTACAGTGGCAGGTAGTGACAGACAGATGCGGACGCTGCATACGGAGAGACCGAGAACCGTGCAGACACCTCAGTGTTTATGGAAGATGGACGTGTGTGCGTGTGTGTGCCCCTCCCATCACGAGCTATATCCTGGTGACCTGTCAAATAAATACCACGTGGCCGTGAGCGAGGTCGAGACACGGAACACACTCTGACCCCCAGAAGGCCTGTCCAGTCGTCCCCTCCTCCCACCCAAGGTGCCCAGGACCTTGAGCGCATATCCTCCCCACTTTTTTGTTTTGCTGAAATGCAGCCCGAGAATTATTCCTTTGACATCTGTCGGAAGCAGCTTGCTGGCAGTTCTAACATGGATGGATGCCCCGTTGCCAGCATTCACGTTCCGTACCCCTCACCCCAGGGCCTCTCTGATCTGCAGCCCGGCACAAGCCAGGATGAGTGGCCTGGGGTGGGGGGGCCAGGCCTGGTGCTGGGGTGTGTTTTCACGCAGCTCCAGACTGGTCTTTCTCGAAGCTGCCGTCCGTCTCCCCTTAGTTGCTCACTGACGTGGGATCAGAGGTCAGCGGTGCCTCCCTCAGGATGTCACAGCAAGGGTCCCGGTCCTCCTAGGTGGAGGGAGCGCGCATGCAAATGGAATCAGACACCAGGGATGAGAGCGAGGGAAAAACAAATAAACCCCGGCAAAATCTTTGGAGAAATGGGGATGGTGACAAATTGTCACAGCCGGTAGATACTGTGAACAGCTTAACCATTGTTCAGACACTTCCTTCCGATCTTAAATGGAGAAGCCAGGAAGTAAGAGAACACCTGAATCTAATTAATCACGTGTGGCGTTACTCTGTGTGTAAAACGCTTTGCCGTAATTTGAATGCACGCCCCACACCCTGAAGTGGGTGGAGGGCAGTCTGTGTGCCGTGACTTCTCCCCTGAGAGGCTGGGGCGGGTACATTCCTGTCGTCCAGCAGCAGCCGGGGTTGTGATGACACTGCTGGGCTCATGTGTGTTGGAGCTTCTCCCCAGGGGCTTCCAGGTGTCCCTCTCCCAGGTCCCAGGCCCCAGCGTTCCTCCCCCTTCCTGAATCACTGGGACACTTCAGGGCTAGGTTTTTCCTCCTGAGCCTGAGGACACTTGCTGAGTCTTTCATAAGAGAAGGGACTTCTGTTATTTCCTTTTTAATTCATAATTGTTCTAAATTGATATTTAGTTAAGTGATTTGATTTTCAAATTTTAACACATGTGGTCGAACGTGTGAATGAAAAGCTGAATAACATATAAGAAAGTTTTCTGTCCACATATCCAGCCCCGGCTTCCACCGCCCCTACAGACCACCCCTCGTGTCCGTGCCTCTCGCACCCCAGGGCTGTCTGTGGAACCCGCTGGGCCTCTGGCTTCCTGCTGCGTCCTCTACATGCAGCGCGGGGGCCACAGGAGCCCTCACCCCCTGGCCCTGTTGTGTCAGGGGGTTGCAACCTGTTGCTGTTAAGACAAGGCCTCAGGTCGCCCGTGTGTGAGGACCCAGGACACACCCCCCCAAAGCGAGGGAGGCAGGACTTGCAGGGTGGCAGGCAGAAGGCCTAGGGGATGATCCCCGCTAAATGTGAGCTTTCCGCTGGGTGACTCACGCATGTGAAACCCCATGCAGCTCAGAGCTCTAGAAATGCCCCAAAGGCAGAAAAGCTGAACGCATTTATTCAAGAAAAAATGACTGCATCTCAGGGAAAGCAGCTGGGGCTGTGGCATTTTGAAGTCCCCCCCCTTCACGACCCCCCACCCCCTGTGAAGCAGTCAGCGCTGCTGGAGGCAGAATGCTTCCCAGCGAATGCACAGCCTGGTTCCAGACGGTCACTGGCATGGCCTGGAATGGAAGCTCCCCCTCCGTGGAGCCCTGACTGCACCTGAGGCACCTCGCTTTTGTCCCGTCTGCGGCATTTTGACACCAGTCCCCGTGTCCTGCTGGCCCATCTCCCTCTGGCTGAGTGTGGCTCTCTGGTGGCTGTGACGCAGGCAGTCGGCAGTGAGGAGGGGTGGGGGGCAGGGCGCTGCTGGGCACTCGGGTCTGTGACCTCCTTCCACTCTCCCTGACCTCGGGAGATATCACGATCGCCGTCATAGTACAGGCGAGAAGACAGGGCCAGCCAGGTGGGAGTGGGGGTGCCAGGGGGTGAGCTGGTCGGTTAAGACAAGGCGCCAAACAGAAAGCAACAATTAGACCTTTACCTGCCTATTGAAATGGGATAAGCAAGGGCCAGACAGGAAAAGGTGCCACACGCTGTGTCCCATTTCCCAGGGACAAGAGACAGGGGTGCCTCAAAGGGTCCCCTGACGTAGGACAGGGAGCAGGGTGGGAGGAGGGTCAGGACAACGGCTGGGAGTGGAAGAGGGCTGAGCAGTGGGGCTGCAAGGCCCCCAGGGTGAGGTGGTGCTGCAGATGTGTTTGGAAACGCCTCAGGCTGGGCCCCAGAGGAGGCCTGCACATGCAGGAGCCCAGGCTGTGTGTGGGGCATGGCCGGCCAGGCTGGGAGGGGCCCCGGGGTCCATGCCTGCAGCTCCCTTCAGAGCCCCCGAAGCCCTGCTGTGTGCAGGGTCTGGTGGGTGGCCACCTTGCCTCTGAGGCCTGCCAGGTGAAGCGTTTGTCATTGCCCGTGGCCGGCCTGGAATTCACACAAGGGAGCTGGAGTCCTCAGCGACTCTGTAAATGGCCTGGGAGCTTTTCAGACATAAGGGAGAGGCCGCTGGCCACAGCCCAGCCCTGAATCGGGGCTGCCACACCCCTGCTGTCACCCGCTCTGACCCAGCCGCTCATCCGGGACCTGGAGAGCTGCCGTGGGAGGGCCCAGCCCTGGAGCCTTTGCCAGGATGTGCCCCCCACCCCCGCACAGACCCCAAGGGGAGCCTTCCAGCAGGCGCCCAGCAAGGAGGCGCAGGGGGGTCACACAGCGTCGGTCAGGGTGGGGCCTTCACACATGAGATTCCTCATCCTCAGCCGTCAGCGGGCACTGTGGGCTACAGAGCGCTTTCACGTCAAATGGGGAAGCGGAGGTTCAGAGGACTCAGGAGTTACCCAGGGTGGCACGGCGAGCGGAGGGCTGACCCACGGGCTCTCCCCTGGCTCCTGAGGAGCAGAAGTGCTGTGCTTTGCTGTCTCTCCTCCGTAGCACGGGTGTGAGCCCCCAGCGGGCGGTCTGCTGGGGCCTGTGGGCCGGTCAGTGCCCACGGCCAGGTGCACTCAGGGGGCCTGCAGCCGCAGCTCCAGACTCACCTGCTCTCTGTCCCCATGCAGGTCAATATCAGCATCCTCGTGGCCGTGACCAGGGTCATCTCACAGATCAGCGCTGACAACTACAAGATCCACGGAGATCCCAGCGCCTTCAAGTAAGCCGGCCGTGGTCGCCCCCAGTGTCCCCAGTGTCCCCACCCACAGAGGGCGGCGCCCGGGCAGTCACTGGGCAGTGTCCTCACGGTCTCCCTAGGACAGCGCTGGGCTCATGTGCTCGCTTAGCCCCTTATTCAGCCCCCGTGGCCGAGATCAGCCTCTCTTCCCAGCCACAGTGCCCCCATCTGCGGAAGACGGGCACCTACTAGATGTTTTCCTGGGGACCCCTCACCCGAGGGGCAGGAGCAGTCGGGGGGTGTTGAAGAGGAAGACTCTAGACCCGGATGGTCCCTGTGTCACTCGTGTCCCAGCTCCCACCGTCCCCTGGGACCTTGCGACGTATCTAATCCCTCAGTGCCTTCTTCATCTGAGGGGAGCAAGGGGATGTGACAGCAGGCGTCTGTGGGGCTGTCACGTGAGGATGTCCTAGGAGAGTGAGCCCCCACCGTGCTGTGGGCTGGGCCGTGAGGGGACGGGGCAGGTGTGTAGGGAGGTTTCCTGCCCTGTATCAGTGAGGGCCCCGCCAACTGCAGGTGACAGAACACCCAGCACACACTGGCTGGAGAAAAGGACCTAGCAACACGACCATGAAGCCCCGGAGGGCATCTAGTTGGCTTGTGCAGGGCTCAGAGCACAGCCCGGGGCCGCTTCCCACCGCCCCTCCCAGCCTGGGCCTCTGGGTCAGCTTCATGCTGGGACAGACCCCACTCCTGCTGGCAGCGTGGCTGCAACACAGTTCAAGTCTAGGAAAGTGTCTCGTTCCCAACAGTCAGGCAGAGGTCCTGAGGCCGGAGGCCGAGCCTCGCTGAGTCACATGCGCCCCCCGACCTGAAAACCTGCGCCTGGGACGCAGTCAGCACCCCCAAACCACAGGCCATGGAAGGGGGTGACGGCTCCCAGAGGACGGGGCCGACGCTGTGTAAGTCCCCTCAGCCGCAGCATATTGGCCTGGTCTGAGGGGAGACAGTCTGTCAACAGTAAATCGATAAGACGAGGATTCTGTAATGAATTCCAGCCTCGGGGGCTCTTTCAGCTGCTGGAAGCCTTGGAGGGTGCATCTTGTGGGAGAAAAGGTGACCCTGGGCCAGGCATCACGTGCTGTCCTCCTCGTGGCGAGAGCAGGCAGTGCTGCCCTGTGAGGCTGGCCTGTGCCCCCCGGCCTGTGCCCCCCGGCCTGTGCCCTCCGACCTGTGCCCTCAGGCCTGTGCCCTCAAACCTGTGCCCTCAGGCCTGTGCCCTCAGGCCTGTGCCCCCTGGCCTGTGCCCTCTGGCCTGTGCCCTCAGGCCTGTGCCCTCCGGCCTGTGCCCTCAGGCCTGTGCCCTCCAGCCTGTGCCCTCTGGCCTGTGTCCTCCGGCCTGTGCCCTCAGGCCTGTGCCCTCCAGCCTGTGCCCTCTGGCCTGTGTCCTCCGGCCTGTGCCCTCAGGCCTGTGCCCTCCGGCCTGTGCCCTCTGGCCTGTGTCCTCCGGCCTGTGCCCTCAGGCCTGTGCCCTCCAGCCTGTGCCCTCTGGCCTGTGTCCTCCGGCCTGTACCCTCAGGCCTGTGTCCTCCGGCCTGTGTCCCCCGGCCTGTGTCCTCCGGCCTGTGCCCTCAGGCCTGTGCCCTCCGGCCTGTGTCCTCCGGCCTGTGCCCTCCGGCCTGTGTCCCCCGGCCTGTGCCCCCCGGCCTGTGCCCTCAGGCCTGTGCCCTCAGACTGGCAGTGGCCTGGCCAGCGAGGAGCCTGTCCCTCCCTCACTCCAACCTCAGCTCCCCCAGGCCTGGCGTGCTCACCCCACACCTGTGGCCCCTCTGTGTCCACACCCCACTCCTTCCGTCACTCACCACAGGCCCCTCCATCATGACCTTGTCTCCGCCTCCGGGGAAGTGTCTCCTGAATGGAGGGATGACACAGGTGGAGGTGGAGAATGTGGGGTGGGGGCGTTTCCGTGTGTCTACAGAGCCTTCCTCGTAGAGGTCACCTTCCCAGGGGAGCCCACTAGGCCGACGCTGCAGGTGTCCCAGTGCTGGGCACGCCTCCCACCCCACTGCTGTGGGCACCTGGGACCAGCCCTTCCATCCGGTTGTCAGTCTGTGTGCCCAGAGGGCACGCTGGCTCCTGGGTCCCATGGCGGCTGCAATAGGACAGAAGTGGTGCTGTTGACGCCCTGTCTCATCTGTCCCGGGGTCAGCCTCTCACCTTGTCCGCTGCAGGGAGGAGCCCAGGCCCCTCTCCCCGAGGCCGGCCCTCTAGACCCACCCAGAGCAGACACCCCTTTTCCTTTTCAGGTTGACAGCGAAAGCTGTGGCTGTACTGCTGCCCATCCTGGGCACGGCCTGGGTGTTTGGCGTGCTGGCTGTCAACAACCAGGCGCTGGTCTTCCAGTACGTGTTTGCCGTACTCAACTCCCTGCAGGTAGGAGCCCGGGAGACCCTCAGGTGGGGTGTTGGCTGTCAGCTTTGCGAGTGGACGTGCAAGGAGCAGGTTGTCCCAGGGCTGGAGCGACACCCTCTCTCTCTTCCCTGCATGCACCCTGTGAGCCCACAGCATGGGGCGTCCCCAAGGCCCGAGGACAGGGGAACACTCCAGGGTCTCTGAGCAAATGGGGCTGCAGGATGGCAACCTGCTCACGAGGCCGGTACCTGTGGGAGGCACATCCAGGCCTGACAGAGAGGATGGTCTGTGTGGACAGCTCCCAAAAGGGGGCTGGGCCTGGAGAGCCGGTGATGGCGGTGCCTTGGTTATGAGTTCACATCCGTCCCCTGCACGAACGGGCAGGGAGGGTCACCAGCCTGGAAACCAGAGGCTTGGATGCCCAGAGGCTGAGGCCCCAGACGTACAAGCCCCTGACTGCGGAGCCTGTCGCCGTCCTCAGCCCCCGCCCTGCATGTGGCTCTCGAGACCGGTGACCGTCTTACTGTGGTGTGTCAGGTTTCTAATTTGTAATAAGCTTCATGCACACTTTCCCTCTGACTGTTTATCACGAAAGTGATAGGTGGTCCTGCGGCCGTCCTCACCCACGGCAGGCCCTGGGACTCGTGTCCTCTATGTGTCCCGGTTTCCTCCCCACAAAATGGGGCCAATGACAGGACTCACTCCATGGGGCTGCTTCCAGCACAGATGAGACATGTGACCTGTTTGCCTAGATGTTAGGGGACATCTTGGTCTCGTGTCCTGCTGCTCTTGTCATCATCCTCAGTCTGCAACAAGCACCCCGAGATTCAGCTCCGGTGACAATCTGATGTCCTCCCCTTGGTCCGTCCCCGGCATTTGACTGTCTGGGGACCCGCCTGTCCTTGAGTCTTTGCCCATCACAGGCCACCTGTGACCCCACTCTAGTGGCCGTCTGCCACCAGCTCACGCTGCAGGTGGGATCCAGGACACCCCCTTCCTCACAGACCGCAGCCCACGACAGCGCACTCCCAGCTCCCCAGGAGGGGGTGCCACTCTTGGAGCCCGTCTGAGCTGCTGGGAAGAACTTTGGGACGATTGTAACCAAATGCAAGTGGTTCTAACTGAGCTGCCTCCCTTCCTTTCCAGGGAGTTTTCATCTTCCTCTTTCACTGTCTCCTGAATTCAGAGGTACGTCTCCCGTGCTCCCAACAATAGGAGGCGGGTTTTCGTTTTTTTCTGAAAGGGTGCAGAACGTGAGAACAGTGTCGCCCTGTCAGGCTGGCATCTGGGAACGTAATTCTGAATAAGCCTTGCGATTGGTGACCAGTTGTGCAGAGTGGGGCTGCTTTCCATCAGCCCTTGTGTCTCACCCGGTTGCTAAGCAACGCCCCAGTCTCCTTCCTCAGGCAGGACTGGCTCAGGGCCTTGCAGTGTCTGCGGGGCAGTGAGACCTACGTGTGCTCCCAAGGGTCCTCCCCAAAGGCACTGGGAAACGGTCCTGGGGTGGAAGAAGGGGTCTCCTGGCAGCAGGGGCTGGAGAGGGGACATGGTGATGTGGCCCCCAAGGGCATCGTGGCAGCTGGCACTGGCTCTGGGGCACTGCACCCGCTGTGAGCTTGGCCTTGGGGAGGGTGGGGCTGCGCCAGGCCTGGCCCCGCCTCAGGACCCACAGTCCTGAACTGCGGGCTTGGCGTTGTGTTACCTGGCACTGTAGCCCCTTCCAGGTTGTGGGTGCGGGGAAATTCCTCTGGAGTGGTGAGTGGGGGCGGGGCAGAAGCACCCCCCCATCTGGTCAGGCAGGGAGAGTCCCTGAGGAAGACGGGGCCCGGTTTGGGGGGTCGTGTGATTGGTCAGACCAGGGAGCAGCCCAGGGCTCCCCCGTGTGTATCTGTCTTCACCTCTCATTTCTGCCGCCTGCCACTCGCTGTGCCCTCCTCGCCACTCACTGCTGTGTGTGCCCCAGCTCCCCACCCAGGCCGCGAGGGGCCAGACCCAGCTCCCCACGCGGCGTTGGTACGGTGGTGGGGACACGAGCTGTCCCTGCCACGTGAGCCTGCGACTCTGACAACAGAGCTGTCCCCAAATCCTGTCCCTAAGTGACGTTCAGGTGGCCTCCGACTGTGGCTCGTTCAACCTCTGGAACCACTTCTAATGACCCTTGTTCTGCCCTCAAAGGTGAGAGCTGCCTTCAAGCACAAAACCAAGGTGTGGACCCTCACAAGCAGCTCCAGCCGCCACCCCAACGTGAAACCCTTCAGCTCGGACGTGGTGAGTGCGCCGTGGGGTGTCGTCTCCTCCCCTTCCTGCAGCAGCTGCGTGCGCCGCCCACCCCAGGCTGCTGGGGTCTCTCCCTGTCGCCTGGAGATTTATTTGTCTCCTCACTTCGGAGCTTTGCTGAGCCGCAGGCAGCCTCTGCCTCGCCGAGGTCGACGTGGAGCCCAGTCCCCACGCGTGGTGGCGTCAGTGCAGGCGCAGCTGGTGGTGGTGGAGGCAGCTCGGCTCCTGCTTCAAACTTCTGCCACCTGCCGGCTGCACGGCCGTGGGCCCATGTCACACCACAGCCTCTGTCCTGTGAAACCTCCTCCCCCTTTCCCAGGCTCAGCCCTTCTTGTGTTGACTTAGGGGGGTGGAAAGACATCCAGGTTGCTCACTGACCAAGAGGCAGACGCCACACAGGCTGGTGGGGTCCTGTGGGCACAGGAGCTTGTCCCCTGCATCGGGTCTCCACCCCGTGGGCGCCTGAGAAGTCAGGCAGGAGGGAAACCACGCAGAGCAGGTGGGAGAAGGGCACCCAATGGAATCCAGGATCCTCACTTCCGGGGGAGCAGGGCCCCCGACAGGGAGGACCTCGGCACCCTCCTGCCAGGCTCCCTTCCATTCTCACACGGGTTCGGGTTCGGGAGTCCCATTTTGGAGCAGAGCCTGCACCCCTCACCCCCTGTGCTTTGCAGATCAACGGGACCCAGCTGGGCACGGCCTCCACCAAGCTCAGCGCCTGGGACAAGAGCAGCCAGTCTGCTCCCCGCGTGGACCTGTCCCCCGTGTGAGCAGCGGCCGTGGGCCTGGCCTGCCTGCCGCTCAGAGCACCGCCCCCCCCAACAAAATGCCTTCGCCGGTGAGACCTCTCCTGCTGCTGTCTGGCTGTGGCGTCACGGCCCCTCCCTGGGTGGCAGAGCCCCCTGCGTGCCCAGTGATGGGTGGACCCCCGGCTCAGGTCCTCCTGTGGGCTGAGTGACCGCCCTTGGATTCCCCCGGAGGACACAGTGGTCTGGCTGCAGCGCTGTGTGGGCCTGCTGTCATCACTGCACCTGGGCGAGCATCCGACCTGCGACGCATGAGCACACAGGGCCTGGGGACTCAGGACCACAGAGACAGGACCCAGCCAGCAAGCCAAGGTCCCCACAGGCCCCCAGTGGGTCAGGCGGAGGCAGATGGGGACGCCTGGGGCGCGTCTGAGGACTGTGTTCAACCTGCTGAATTCACCCAACACGCTCCAGCTGGAGATGGCTTTGTGTCGGGGGTCGTCCTGTGTGGGGTCCTCGCGGGGTCTGCTGGGCTGGCAGTGAGCCGAGCAGCCCAGTCCTGAGTGGGGGCCTCGCCAGGGTGGAGTGCCAGGCGTGGCGAGGCGCAGCGGGGCCTGGAGAGCTGCTCAGCCGTCCTCACGCGTGTTGACGCTTCTGACTGGAAGCCAGCCCTCAGAGAGCGCCTCGGGCACCCGAGCCGTGCTCACGGCGGGCGGGCGGGCTGCGCCCTGCGGTGGCTTCCCCGTCACATCTCCGTGTCTCCAGGCCCTAAGTTCCCTTTGAGAATTCCTTCCTCCTCACTTACAAACGCTTTCTTCTACGTCTCTATCGCGCTGCCGCAGTGGTGGCTGGCACTGTTTGTGTTTCGTGTTGCTGTAGAGGTTGCCCGCGCCCACGTGGCACACAGCTCCGAAGGGCAGTCTGATCTGGGGGAGCAGCAGGGGGTGTGACAAGCGCTGTGTCTTCTGAGTCGATGTTAATCTGTGGCTCAGCCCCTTAGGCCATGGAGTCATGTCAGCACTCTGTGTGCGTCACAGAGTGCACCAAAGGCCACCGACACATTCAGAAGCAGGAGCCGGAATACCCTGCAGTGACCATCGCTCGTGGTGTCTGTGAGATGTGTCCTGCGGAATTCCGACCCGCCTTCCACCGTGGAGACGGTCCTTTGACACCGACCACGCCAGCAGCAAGCCCTTCCCCACCCCACATGTCGGCTTGGTTGCAGAGTAAGTTCCTTGTGTAGTTCCGTGGAGCTTTGCCACCCTCTTCTGGTCCCTTCTACATGGAACTCGGCCCAACCACAGTGAGCATGACATCATGCACGGCCACCGGCCGCAGCAGGGAATCGGCTGCAGACCAGCCCGTCCACACTGAACCTTTGGGCCACCCAGGCGAGCTCCCAGGAGCGCCAGGCAAGTCAGCACATTGTGCCGTATGCAGCTCGGGTGCAGTCCCCATGGGCGTGCTGGGGGGCACCTGGTCCACACAGGTGGACACCCCCGCTTGGGGGAAAGCCTGACGTGCCAGCCCAGCCACTCCTCGTGACTCAGAATCTTCTGTGCCCGTGAGCAAGTGACAACACTGTATCCCTAGGATTTACACTTGGATTTTCCCTCGTTTAGTTCCCGGTGAAGCAAAGCAAATGGGAACAGTCTTCATTGTAGATGGAATTCTTTGCTTTTTAACTGTCGGCGTCCGCACTCTCCATGGCTAATGTGTCAGGAGAGGTGGTGAGCGCGCCTTTGACGCCCAGCGAATGAAGCGTGCACTTTATTTATATGCGAGCTGCTCTGGTTGCTGCAGTGTTTTATCATGTGCACACACTGGGCCAAAGCTAAGACATTGGAAAGAATCGTGTGTTTAGAGTAGTTCACAGCACAGCCGCGTGATGAATGCCACTCAGTAGCGAAAGTGTGTTGTGACTTTTATGAAATAAAATCTTAATGTCCTTAAAAGAGAGTGTGTACTTGAAAGTGTTTTGCTTGGGGCAGGTGACCAGGACTGTGGGTCTCTTGACAAAAATCTAAAGAGAATCACATGTGGGTCCAGGGCGTCCTGTGACACATTTACTTGGCAACGTGTAGGCAGCACATTCTAGCTCTGGGGACACGGTGATGGATGATGTGCCCTCCCCCCTCCCCACCCCACCCCACCCCTCCAGGTCCCTGAGATGGGGGCACAGCAGCCAGCGTGCATGGCGTGAGGGCAGGGACACGGCGTGGTACCCTGTGTCCCCTTGTCATGTCCTACGTGACATACTGGTGCTTCTTCACAGGAGGGGCAGGGTCCGTCCGCATGCTACCTTCCCAGCTACACGGTTCATTTGCCGCAGGCTTGAGCCCCTGCTGCCCTCATGGCCCCCACCTCCTCTGGCCAGAGCCCCCGGCCCCAGCCCTGCCTCTCGCCGCCGCCTCCTTACGCCGTCTTCCCTCCAGAGAGTCCTTGGAACTTGGAGTCCACACGTGGAGGGAATCATTGTTCTGGGCCGGAAGAGCCCTTTAAAACATCTTTTTCACCGTGTTTAGCAAGTTCGTGAGCGAGTGGTGGTGCTGTGCAGAGACGGGTGGTGTGCAGCGCCGGGCACTGGCTGGTGCCCTACTTTCTTTTTAATTTTATTTCTTTTTTATTGAGGTATAATTGACATGCAGCATAGTAAGAGTTTCAGATGTGCAGCAGAATGATTCGATACTTGTATGTGTTACAAAGTGGGGACAATCAGTCTAGTTAACAAGTGTCACCACATATAGTTACAAATTACTTTTTCTTTTGATGAGAGCTTTATAGACCTACCCTCTTAGCAAACTTTCTAATGTGCAACAGCGTAATGTTGACTGCAGTCCCCACGCCCTCCATCACAGCCCAGGACTTGGTTACCTCACAACTGGAAGTTCGGACCTGTGACCAGCTTCCCCCATTTTGCCGCCCCGCCCCCACTTCTGATAACCACCGATCTGCGGTTTCAATGAGTTCAGCTTTTTTGGATTCTTCATATAAGGGAGATTACACAGCATTTGTCTTTGTCTGACTTATTTCTCCCGGCATCAAACCTTCAAAATCCATCCATGTTGTCTCACATGGCAGGATTCCCTTCTTTTGGCAGCCAAATAACATTCCACGGTATATTGTACATATAGCCATTGTAAATATACAATATAGCACATTTTTATCCATTTATTCATTGATGCTGATTTTGTATCCTGCAACTTGACTGAATTCCTTTATTCCATCAGTGTGTGTGTGTGTGTGTGTGTGTGTGTGTGTGTGTGTGTGTGTGTAATCTTTAGGGATTTCTATGTAGAAGACATGTCATCTGCAAACAGAGACAATGTCACTTCCCCCTTTATGATTTGGATGCCTTTTTCCTTCTTCCTCTTGCTCTCGCTGGGACTCTTGTTGTGCAGAACAGGAGTGGTGAGAGTGCGCACCCTCGTCTCGTTCCTGACCTTAGAGGAAAAGCTTTCAAACATTCACCATTGACTGTGATGGCAGCTGTGAGCTTATCATCTATGGGCTTTTTATGTTGAGAGTTGATCATGAAAGGAACTGAATTTTGGGAAACGCTTCTCTGCATCTATTGAGATGATCATACCATTTTTCTTTCATTCTGCTAACGTGGCGTAGCCCGTGTGCTGCTGGGGCTGCAGAGCCATCCTGCATCCCGGGCTCCATCCCACCCGGTCGTGGTGTATGGTCCTGGAACGTGCTGCTGAATTCGGGTTGCTGGTACCATGCTGAGACTTTGGCCTCTACATTCACCAGTGCTATTGGTGTGCAGTTTCCTGTGGGGTCCTTGTCGGGCGTTAGTATCGGGGTGATACTGGCCTCATCAAATGACTTTGGGAGAGTTCCCTCCTTTTCAATTTGTTGGAAGAGTTTAAGAAGAGCTGGTATTAATTTTGTTTCAACATGTGATAAAATCCACCAGAGAGCCATGTGGTCCTGGGCTTTTCTTTTGGGGGAGGTTTTTGATTAGTGATTCAATCTCGTGACTCTTTATTTGTTCCTATTCCTTCATGACTTAGTCTCGTGGGTTGTTTGTATCTAGGAATGTATCCATTGCTTCCAGGTTTTCCAAGTTGTGGTCATGACGGTTCACGGTAGCAGATCCATGCTGTCAGTTGTACTGTCTCCTCGTTCGTGGCCGACTTTGTGTACTTCAGTCTTCTGTGTCTCGGGGGGTACGTTCTCTCGGCCCCACGACATAACCTGGGGCTTTCTCCAGCCTTATCTATGAATGCACCTACTCCACGCTTGGTCCCTCCTGTGGCTCATGAGCCTCCTCTCGAGCCTGCAGAGCACGGGGCCACCTGTGTCACCTCCCTTCCGTCTTTTGCTTTCCCGGGGCTGTGCTGCAGCTCAAACCTCTGTGGCTCCTCCCAGGCCCACGCAGCCTGGCCGGCTTTGTGCACACGCTCAGCAGCCATCTTTCAGAGGCCGCCTCTGGCTGCCCTCGGGAGCGCACAGGGAATGTGTCACGGGCAGCTGTGGGTGGTGGTGAGGCCTAGAGTGTGGGGTTTCCTCTGAGCCAGTCCAGCTCCCTGATGGAGCCGCAACGTGGTTGGCAGGTTCTGTACCCTTTGATGCCCTCCAAGAGCCCCGTCTGCTGTCCTCCCAGCGGCTCCCACTCCCAGTCACTCAGCACACTCCGTGTTCTGGGTGGATGCGAAAGAAGCAGGTCTGGCAGCACCCACGCAGCGGGGGTGATCATTCTCGCACGCCCACTCACCCGTGGGAGAAATCATAGACCGAGAAGCTCTCTCTGGGCCCTGAGCTGAGCCGCACGGGGAAGGGTAATGCAGGTAAAGTGAAACTGCTCCTCTTAACCTCAATGCGTCCAGCTTCTGGTGGGTTTGCTCCGAAGGTGAGCTGGACCCCTAGGCTTCCACAGAGGGGATTGTGTACATTGCTGTTCTTTGGGGGGAAAGGGAAGAAAACTCTTGGTCTGCCATGATCACGCTTTCCTGGCCTCTGCCCTGGACACTGAGGGGTCTGCGCAGGAAGCCTGGAGCTCTGACATGAGCCGGGGGAGCTGGCCAGGCCATGGGATGGCTATGGGGAGGACGGACAGAGCTGGGGGCCCTGGGCTCTGGTGGAGCTGCTGCTGGGAGAGCATTTCCTCACTTCCTCGGGCCAGCAGCAGAGTTCCCTGTCGTTCCCAGAGCAGGCAGGGCCCCCTGTGGCAGCCTCTTACCTGGGCTGGGGAGGGGGAGGCGCTGTGGGGGCCATTCCTGGGGGCGCCACCCACCGCCCTCACGTCTCCCCTGGCTGGTGTGTGACCACTCCCACCCCACCCCACCCCGATGGGCACCCTTAGAGGAGATTTAATCAAGAAGAGCAATGGGCCTAATGAAGTCTGTCAGATAAATGGGTCAGCGGCCTGGCCCGTGTGTGCTGTGCGGCCTATTCACATAATTGGATTCTGGCACCTCCTCTGCTTCTATTAGAGTAAGAGCTGCGTTTGTCAGTTCGATGGCAAACAGCTCTGTCCCTGGTCCTATTCCTGGTTTTACAGGCCTCGTGGGTATTAAGAGATTTCTCCTCACTAAGTGTATCGACTTTCTCTCTTCCCTCCCTGGTGTGTCCTACAGATGAATGCCATGCAGCCCCTTTCCATGTGGCGGCAGGGAGCACGGGGCACACAGAACACGCATGCCTGGCGCTGCTGGGAGAATTAGTCCGACCGCCCCAGTGTTCATCGCAGGCTGCAGGCTGCGGCTGCCGTGACTGTGTGTGAAGCTGGCCCCCAAGCCTGGAGGTGGCTGGAGAAGTTCGAGAGAGTAGAGTCAGATGAGGACGATGGCCGACCTGTCCCAGGCAGCTGGAACGTAGATGTGAGGGCTGGCGCTCGAGCAGCCATCAGGGAACATAAGAAGGAATCAGATGGTGAGGAATTCCTAGAAACGAGACAGAGGAGCCTCTTCCCTTAGGATGATGGACGATGGTGCCCACCCTGGACTGCACTTGTCCACACTCGGTTTTTGTGAGGGAGAAGTAAATTCTGCCTTGGCTAAGCTCCTGTGAGTGGTGGTCTGTGGTCGCTCACAGCCGACTCACTCTACAGATGCAGCCAGGACAGTGCTCGTCTCCCCTCAGGCTGTGCCGCCAGGAAAACAGCTGCCTGCCACTGGGAGTCAGCACTGAGCTCGTCAAGGTCCCCCGGGGCTGCTGGCACTGCAGGTGCTGCTTCCCGGGCCTGGGTTCTACATTTCCAACCAGCTGCTGGGCTGCAGGTCCCCAACCACAGCTGGGACAGCGGGGTGTAGGATGCACCGGCCTGCTGGGGGCCCAGGTGATCTCACCCCCCCCCCAGGACAGCCCCTGCCCAGCCCCTGCCCATAGGAGCAGCTGCCAGAGGGAAGCCAGCAGCAGGGAGGGTTCAGCGAGAACAGGCTGGCGGGGAGGGAGGGACTGGGCCCTGAGGCCACTCATGCTCTTCAGCCCTGAGTAACAGGACATGGGGACCTCTCCTCGCCTGGCTGCCCCTGCGAGCGTCATCCCCACGTGATGGGCGTCGTGATATCGGGCCCCGGGAGAACCCAGAGGTCCAGGTAACAGTTTCTGTTCATGCTTCGCTTCATCTGCAAGGTAGGTTTTAGCAGCCGTGTGCTACGTACAGATTGGCTTCCCCCTGTCTCCTGAAGGCTGGTTGGACACTGGAGGCCGCGGCTGGGGGCCCTGACTTACCTTAGTTCCACCTGGGACATTAGCGCCCTGCAGACAGCGGGCCACCTCCCTCCACCATGTCCAGCCCTCTCTTTGTCTCGGGCACAGACCCTCACTATACGCGTTGCCGACAGGTCAGATCCTGGAGTGGAGGGCGGAGCTGGAGGAACTGTCACGCTGACCGCTCTCTGGGGGTCCACAGACCTCAGCATCCTCTCCTTGTCACCCACTGCCCTGCAGGGAGCCGGCCCGGACACCCCCTGCTTTGCGTGATGAACCCTCAGACCTCCTCTGTAACTGTGTGGTCTTCCTGGCTGAGATTCCCCCGCTCTGTGAGTGAAACGTCGCTACAATCATTCCTTCTGGAAACTGTGAGTCAAGTTTCAGGGAGCTCATCTACTTACTCATGTGCATTTATTAATTTTTAAACAGCAGTTTCTTGAGCAGCTTTACAGAGAAAAGATTAGCCAATGACTACTAGACTCCAGGTATGCAAATATATTTAAATGAATTTCCAACCTTTGGCAGTTCCCATGGCTGTAATCAGTGTTAAAATTGCTCTTTTTGGTTCTGTAGTTTTGTACCTTGTGGTATTTTCATTATTATCTCCTATATGCAACATTCAAGCGCCATCAACTGTGTTTGGAGGATTAGAAGGATGGTTTAAAATGTTATCCTGTTTTGTTATAAAAATACGTAATTATTGTAGAAAAAGTGCTAATTATTGATGAGCAAAAGGAAGGGAAAAAATCGCGTGTTCTCTCAGGAAAACATTAAGTATTCCCTGGTTTTCCGGTTCTGTCCCTGTGAGGTTGGTGTGCGCACTTCCCGGTGTGTGCATTGTCTTGACGAAAGTGGGTTGGTATCACACAGCTGTGTTTTCTTGGTACAATGAGTGCATCAATGCAGTGTGGCTGTGTTGTTCCCGACAGCAGTGTGGTCTCCAGCAGGGGCTGCCCTCTGGCTGCAGATCCGAGGAGGCTCCCAGGCGCCCCCGGCTCTGGTTGAATGGGGCTGGTTGGTGTCCCTGGTGCTTTATCTTTCATTTGCCTGAGCTCTAATTTCATCTATTCCAAGCTGTTGGGAACCTGGGAGACTTTGTCATTACAAGTATTATGGGGCACTATGCCATTCTACATACATAGATATTTGTTGACGTATCTTTCATACAACTATTGTGTATAAATCCTGGGTCACAGGTGTCCACCCTCTGATGTGTGCTCATGTGTATTGTCACTCACACTCCAGAGAGAGGAGACCAGTGAACACTGCACGCCAGGAATGGCTGAGCCCCGCGGGCCAGAGCTCAGCCAGAGCAGGACAAGGAGAGACACTGGGCCACCGTGCCCTCCAGTAAGGCCTGCGATGTCCCCGCAGCCCACAGTCCTGCGTCCCGATGAGGCGGCTCACTCCCGTGCTGACAGGTGTGTCCTGCGTGGAGAGAGCACCCAGAGCCCACGAACCTGGTCCGTCGGGGCAGCTGGGGGAGACCCACCTGAGCCGTGAAGGCGCAGGAGCCCGACACCCGAGGGCTGGCCCCGCGGGCACTCGGACCTCCCGCCGGAAAGCTCCAGACCGGCCCAGGCGGCCTCCCCCGCGCCCCTCGCCCCGGGGCCGCCCAGAGCCCCGCGTTGGGAACGGACTCCGGGCCCCTCTCGGCCGGTCCCTGCCTGGAATGATGGCGCTGACTGCGCGTCGGGCGTCCCCGTCCCCGGGACCCGCAGGTGACGCCCTTGTCGCGCTGCCCCTCCCGGACACGGGACAGGCCCCCAGCCTGGGACCCGGCGCGGTCGCGGGCGCCCCGTGGCCGTGTCGTGTCGGGAGGAGGCCTCGCCTCCAGCGCCCCTTCTGCCGGGGGGGGGGGGCCTCACCTGCTCCCGCCGGGCGTGTCCTTGGGCCCGTGTTCGCGCTCGGGCGTGCCCAGGCCGTCCTGACGTTTTGTGCGCGCGTGCACTTGTCTTCCGTGTCGGTCTCCGTGGGTTGGGTCGGGGCCAGCTTCGCTGCCCGTTCGTCTCTGCTCTCGGCCCCCAGAGGCGTTTCTTCTACGGTTTTCACAGCAAATCAACAGGATTTGGAGTGTTTGTACTGAGTGTTCTCACCCTCGGGCGGAGAGCTCACTGGGATCCGAGGCTCAGAGCGTGGGCCCGGCCTGTGAGACCCTCAGGGCGGTGGGTACACTGGCCCAGGGGACACGCAGCTGTTTATTAAGTTAAATGCCCAGAAACACACCTACTCAGCACTGGATGGTGCTGTGTACATTTAAGAGAGCACGCAGGTGCCTAAAGACGTGCAGTATACAGACAAACTTAGGGAAGAAGAAATATTCAGAATCGCATTCAGGCTTTACACAGAACCCATGCACATCTGCCGCCCTCAGTCCAGGCTGATGAGTTAACGGCGGTCTCCACTGACCACCAGGATGGTGTGCCCTCCCCACCTGCACCCAGCACAGGAAAACCCACCCTGGGACCCTGGGAACAGGCCTTGGGTTCATGTGCAGATGCAGCCATCACAGCTGGGAGCTGGCACATCAGGAGCTCACACGTGTGATCTCAGCCCTCAGCCTGCCTCTGAGTCAGGTACAACTGTGCCGTCACCGTGTGAGGCAACTGAGTCCCAGAGTTGGCTATGGTCTTGCACTTAATGGGGAAGATAGGACAGGTGTGTGTGACATGTGTCACAAGGACCTGTGGTCAGCGTGGGACACGCAGACACAGAGAGGGGCTGGGGGCCACTGTGGGGACAGTGAGACTGCTGTTCATGGCTGGGAGTCAGCCCACACCCAGGGCCCGGGTCACTGCTGCAGCCTCGACCTCGTGGGAGACAAGACCTCAGCCATCAAGCAGATGTTCAACCTGCCACATAGTAGGGAACATTCTAGAAACTAGAGGGGACATTGGCCAAGTCTGATGGTGTTGAGGCTCTAGTGGGGTAGAGGCCGACAGCGATCAAGTGACCGAACCATGGGCACCATGCCCCCAGGTGGTGACACGTGTTCTGGGGACGACAATGCAGGGCAGTGTGATTGTGAATGTGTGTGTGTGTGCGTGTGCACACGTGTGTAAATGTGGGGTATGTTGTGTGTGCCAGTAAAATCTTGATGGTCACACTGTCTGAACCCTTCCTCATCAGCCCCACAATAAAAGGGCTGTGCATATTCCCAGACTTTCAATCTCCACAAACCCCAGATGTACCTCGTGGTTTTGCCAAGCTGTCTTACAGCAGCACGGAGTTCCTCTTTTTATCATCTATCGGCACGAATTACAGCATCCAGTGAGCACCACTCATTTGTGCATAAAGGTCCAGACATTGTCCCAGAAGTAATTTCATTAGCCGCCTCATTTTCTGCCACACATGACTCTATCAAAGGCTCCTCTTAGGAGTTATATTTCCACGCTTGGTTTCCACCTGATGGTGACTTCATTGTGGAATTTAGTGAAATGTATGTCAGTCCTTTGTGAGGTGACCGAGTGTGCACTTCTAACCAGCAGGTGGGTTTTAGAACTTTACATCTGTACACACCCGGGAGCTGCCCAGGGGGATCTGTGTGGAAACGTTAGCCTTGTCTTTCCCAATGTGCACACGACAGGAAACAGGGGTGGGGTTTGGCAAACGTCCTCCTTGGGAGTCCTGTCCAATCAGCTTAGAGTCCAGAGTTTGCTCATACTCACCCGCCTTCTTCTCAAACGTGCAGGTTAACTCCCACCGGGGCTACCACCATCCCGTAAGGTTTTTGTTTCATTGAGAGAGAATTTAAGGGTCTTTCCTTCATTATCAAACATTCATTCAATCATTCAGTGTTCATTGAGAAACTGTCGTACTGACGGCACAGTCGTACCTGACTTCTTAGCACCTGGCCTCATGCTAATGGTACAGATGGGAAGATAACACATTCACTCCTTTCAGGAACTTGCCCTCTGTAGGAAAGACTGATGTATAACCTCTAGTATCCATTCTCCCTTCTATTTGTAATAGAGCCCCTGAGTTTAGCTGGATGAATGACCCCCCCAGTTGGAGACTACATTTCCCAGGCTTCTTTGCAGTGAGATATGGTCATGCAACTAAGTTCTGGCCAATGGGATGTGAGCAGGTGTGCTGCTCTCACTTCCCAGAGGGTCACACCTGCTCCAACTTTCCAGCCAACCCCAACTTCCTATAAGAAAGAGACCTCTGGTCTTGCTCAGATAGGGCGAGGTTGACTCTAGTGAAGCAGCCACAGCAGTATGCTATACAGACCCCTGAACGGGTCATTGAAATACTGCCATCCTTTCTGTAATAAGTTTGTCAGAGGTGACATGAGCACAGGGAGAAGCATCAGAGCCAGTGTGAAGGACTTGGGAAGGTTGACAACCGTGGAGTGTGTCTACAGGTCCTCCCCGCCCACCCCTTCCCCAGGTGACCAAGCCAGCCCATTGCTCTGCGTGCTCCCCACCACTGCACACCATTCCATCCCCACAGCTGGCGTCACTGTCTGCAGGAGTGTCCTGCTCACTGCTTCATCTCAGGACATCGTAACAACTACGTTTGTCTTGGTTGCCTCCGTGGGCAGTTATCATGGATGATGACTCGTCTGTTATAGGGAATGTGCTAGCACAGGGGAGGGTGCTGCAGAGTCCCCTGGAGAAGCCCAGGAAGGCTTCCCAGAGGAGAGCACTCCACGAAGGGAGATTCTCCAGGCTGAAAGTGGGGAGAGGACATCGCAGGCCTAGGAACCAGGGGGCCCAGAGCTCAGGGTGTGAACTCATGGGGCAACTGAAGACTGCTGTGGGGCCACAGGAGGTGGGAGGAGGGCTGGGTCTGCAGGTGGGGGCACAGAGGAAGCAGGGAGGAGGCCTGTGAAGGAGGAGCTGAGCTGGTTTGTCAGATGCCGACTTTCCCCAGGTAGAGCCTGTAAACAGGAGACATGATCTGGGCAGGACCTCTGGTGCCTGCTTAGCCCAGTCAGTGCTTAAATAGTTTGGACTTGCAGCCAATCTTCAGAGGTGAGATGTTTTGCCTGGAATTCTGATTTCTGGATGTTCCTGAGTACTGAGAGCTCAGGCAGCCCTGGGCCCCATCCACATGGCAGCTGTGGCCAGCCAAGCCAGGGACGCCCGTTGGTGGGGCACCTCTCACCAGCGCCCCAGCCCCACCTGGTCCATTGTGTCCTGTAACCACCTGCCCGGCGGTGTCCTGAGGAGCCCGCCTTTGCATCAGCTCGTATCCACTGAGTGGACCTTTTGGGCCAAGGCCAGGCTGGAGATGTGGGAGAACGTTCTAGAAGGGCAGGTGGGGAGGGGTGTGTGTGATGAGGTGCAGGGGGTCGTGCATGTACAGGGGTGGGGTGTGCATGCACACATACCGTGTTTCCCCGAAAATCAGCCCCAGGAAGGATCTCAGCCAGACCGACGCATTTAGTACATCATGATGATGTTCCAGAAGATGACATGACTGTATTTGAACAAATGTAGATTGTTGTACATGAAAAGATAAGACATCCCCTGAAAATACGCCCTAACCTGTTTTTGGAGCAAAAATTAATGTAAGACCCAGTCTTGTCTTCAGGGAAACATGGTATAAGACCAGGTCTTATTTTCGGGGAAACACAGTAGGAACCCGGGAGCATTCCCAGGACACAGAGAGCACAGCCGCGGGCTGGGGCAACTTGTCCCAACACTTCTCTTTCTCGTGTCCCTACGACTGTAGGAAGGAGCCAAGCCTGCTGGACTTTGCTCCCTTCATGCTGCACAAAACCTGAGCTCAATGTCCGCGAGCCCACGAGAGCGGTTTGGGAGAAGGCGCCTGCGATGAGTGGGTTTAACGGGCACTGTACCCTGGGCAGTGTGAGCTGGCAGTGGGCACCTTTGTGCTCTGCCTCGGGCTGTGACCCCAGCTTGGCAATGTGGTTGTGCCGTTTGTGCCACACGATGGAGGGATGTGGTGTAGAGAGACGTGGGGACATGAGCTCCTGTCCATGCTCAAGTGTACACACTGTTTATACCCAGGCTAAGTCTGCCCCACTAATCCATTTCTAGGGAAGAAAATCACATTTGACAAATAGTCATTGTGCAGTGTATTCCATTTCAAATTTTAATTCTCTGAAATCTCATTATTTATGTCTAGACTAAAAGAATTGAGTTTTGATTATTTAACTAAATTTCCTGTTGCTCTTATGAGGATTGCTGTTTTCCTAAAGACCATCTGTCTTGTTCTCTAAGGGGGGGTGTTTTCAGAGCAGCACCACGAGAGGCTTCTGGAAGTTTCTGGAGCTCTCAGTCTGTCCTGGAGGGTCAGTCTATAAGGACATAATGCCCACCCTGGCCCTGTTTGCCTTCAGAGCCCTTCCTTGCCCCGTACCCTCCGTGTCCTGGGCCACCTCCAGGGGGCTGCATTCCCCAGGCCCTGCAGTGGCCTCGTCTCTGCCCGTGGGGAAGGAAGAGCCCAGAGTACACCCTCTGCCTGGACCCGTCTATAGCGCCGTATCCCGCCAAGGCTCCACTTCCCGCTGTGGCCTGCACTCCTCTCTTAGTCCCTCTGACCCCAGGGTCGGTGGCCGGTGCTGTGCTGGCTGACCTTTGCCTCACACGCCCTCCCACCACCACCCCCTTTGCCTTCTCAGCTTTTCCACACTGGTCCTGCATTGCCTCTTCCTGGGTTAAAGCACCCACAGTGGTTGGTTTCCCGGTTGGACCCTGGTGCAGACATTCTCACCAGGACTCAGGCCTCTGTCCCCTCTCCACTTCATCCCCTCTTCCGCCCGTACACCACCACCTATGGGCTCCCTGCCATCCTCCCTGCCAGCCCCAGTGCCTTTGCTCATACTACCTGTTTGTCTGGAGTCTGACCAGGCCCCTCTGGAAAGCTGCAGCTCACGTGCGACCTCCACAGGTCACCATCCTAAATGTTGTCATTAATCTGGGGACCCGCGGACCCCAGCACTTAGGAGCTCAAGTGAGAAAGGCAGAGCCATGGCTCGGCAGAGGCAGCAGCAGGCACACCATGTGACTGGGGCAGGACACCGCTGCCCGCCTCCTGGGAATGAAGACCTGTTTGTAGGTTCCCAGCAGCTCCGTGAACCCCGAAGCTGAGAACAAGCATCTCTGCCTGGACACAGTGGGTCTCTGTCGAGGTCCGAGGGCCTCCGTGCCACCCCCACCACTGTGCTCTGACCCACAGGCTTGCAGAGGGTAGGGCCACTTTTCACCCATCCTTTGCCCCATGTCACCTCCCGCAGGGCCGACTGCACATTGCTGGTCTCAGGTGGGCATGGCAGGAATGACAGTGACGCAGGGACACATGTCGCCAGAGCTCAGCATTTACTCCGAGCTCTTGCTGAGAACATGATCGCAAAGCACAAGATGTTCTTGAACTGGTTATTTGGGAAGGAAAGTGAGCGTGAGGCTGAGCAGCGCACAGACAGATGGCACCTGTCGGCAGACATGCAGTGATGGGGGCGGGGCAGGGGCGGGGGGGGGGGGGGCTCAGAGTTGGGTCCTGCTCCCGTCAACGACCTACCTAGCTACCTTCCGTCTGGGGTCTGGGCAGTGACAGGTGGGGGTGGGACGTCTTAGGGCAGCGTTTTCTGAGAAGGATGGTTCCTGCAGAAAGGAGCCTTATCTGGGAGATGGGGGTGGCTGAATTGCTCTGTGGATTGAATTCTGTTTATTTAAAATTAACCAAACTATAAATCACACCTGCCACATCCCATAAACATTGGTTTCAGTGCATTTGCTGCTAATTTCTGCTTTAGAAGGAACTTGATAAGCAGATGTGAGCAGGCGTGACTTCACACAGCTCACTGGGGCACTCGTCACTGCGTGTCTAGGTGTCTGCTGACTTTGTCCCCTGTGGCCCCTTAGTGGAGGCAGTTTGTCCCCTGCCGGCCCACTGCTGATAGAGGATGGAGTCAGGTGCCAACAAGATGTCACTGAGTGACTGTCGTCCTGCGAGCCGAGCCTCCTGACATCTCACAGCTGGGCCTCTGTGCAGCCCCCCCACCCCCCACCCCCGTGCTCAGGCCCTGGGGAGACCAGCCCAGTGGGACCTCCTGTCCCTCTCACACCTGACGCTCCTTCCTCAGCCACAGCCTGCTGTGTCTGCACCACCTTCCCGGCCTTGGGTTGCCGTCTGAAGCCCACCACGTCTGGAGCTCGCTCTTTTCTCTCCAGCGAGAGATTCCAGTTATTTGAAACCTGGTCCAGAAGGAGCAGCAGCTGAGATCATCCCAATGTGCCGTGCAGCACATGCCACCTCCTGCTGCCACTCCCTCCCTCGGTGTCCCCTCTGGCCTATGGCCAAGTGCCCCCTGGCCTGGCTTCGTCCCTTCCCCTGAGTGACCCAAGCAGCTCCCACCCTTCAGAGAAGTCTGGCTAAGCCTCTTTTCTCTCCTACTGTGCTCTCTATTTCTCCTCCAGTTCTCAGCTAAACTTTGGACAATTTTAGAGTCTTTAAATCAACTTTATTTTGACTGTGAAGTGATTTGCAATGAATGTGGCTCTTCCTCTAAGCGGTACCACTCAGACGTGAACTTCCAAGTTCCCCTCTCCAGGGGCAAGGCTGCTTTGTGAACCTTCCAGAGAATTTCTAATGTGCAGAAACGTGTGTGTGTGGGTGTGTGTGCTTCCAAAAAATTGTAGGACCTCATGCTCTTGTCTTCTCGAGAATTTTCTGTTTTTCTCCCTCTCCTACGTTGTGAGATGTGCATTCGGTGTCTCTTCTTTTTTTTTTAGTGTCACCTACACTTTTAACGTGTATTTTATTTATTAAGCTACATCAGTTACATTCTCGACCTGCTTTCTAAATTATAATGATTAATTCCAGTTATCACCCTTTGGCTTATTGGCCATTAACTCTGCTTTGTTTTTGTATGTTCTCTTTGGATGTAATTATCACTGTCCGGTAATTATTTCTCACAATGCGGAGGGTATCGTTTTGTTTACTCACCGGCACATCCTGTATCTCCAGCCTGGCCTTTTGGCCATCGTCTTTCTTCTTTATGGATGTCCTGCAGAGGAGTGTTAATCTGTCTTTTCTATCTCTTCAAAGCGTTTCTGGAAGTTCTCAGTTTTTAAGCCTATGACTGGCTCTGGCCAGGTGAACGGGGAGGGAGTGACCTTAGCTACCAGGGCTTCCAGCTCACAGGCCCTGGGGTCCTCAGCGCGCAGAAATCAGAACCCTGAAAGCAGTGGGATGACACTGTCCCCTGCTGCCCCTCTGAAAGGCCAGGCTTCTGGGGCTGCAGTGCCCTCCACACCGACTGGGCAAATCACAGCTCAGAGCAAATGCAGAATTGTCACCCCTGGAGCTTTATGACTGCAAGGTGGGGGACGAGGACTTTGATCAGCCAGCGGCATGGAAGACGCTGCCCCCGCCCCCCTCAAGCTCGTGCGCCAGTGTTTCCCGAGGCGTTTGCTCACAGTGAGCCGTCAGGTTGTAATAAGCTTTATGCTCAGAGCACAGGGCATATCTGGAAAACTGTCCTCAGTGGGACGCTCTGATTAAGCTGGTGACACATCAGACGTGTGGGAAGTAGTGCCATTCCAGGTGAAGAGATTTCTAATCATCAAAAGCAGCGCTGAACTCAGAGATTTGGCCCCCCCCACTCCCCACTCCCCGAGGGCAGGACTGTGGAATTTTGCAGGGAACTGACAGGAATACTTTATTTTGGTCCCTGTAGGTCAGGACGCATTCCGTGTGCCCACTGCGGGGGCAGTGGGGGCAGGTGGGGGCTGCAGCCTTGTTCTGGAGGAGGTCAGGTGACTTATGAGAAGCATCCTTTCCCACCCTGCCCCACCTGCACGTGTGGGACACCCAAGTCCGCCCTTGTGAGCAGGGTCACCAACGTGCTTTGTCCAGTGAGATGTTAGTGGGCAGGCGCCACCACGGGCTGGAAGGAGCTTGTTCAGTCCGACCGGCTCCCTGTGCCCTGATGTCACCCTGAGAAGAGCCTGCTGGCCCAGGAGGATGGGGACCCAAGGCCGGAAGTCTGGAGGGCGGCGTGCAGCTCAGCCTGTGCAGACGGGTGACATGCAGCCAGCCGCCTGCGCACCCAGCACAAACGGGTCCTGTAGCTGTGCCGCCCTGCGTTGTCGCCGGCTGTCGGTGACGCTGCAGGTGCTGACCGATACAGGTCCTGCTGCCCTTCTGCTCCTGGCCGCCAGAAGCCCCTCCTCCCCGGGGGCCGCCCAGCGGCACTCCCCTGGTGTTTAGTGAGTCAGGACAGGAAGGAACCTGCTGTGCATGCCAGAGCCTTCCTTGTGGCAGCGACCTGTGCTGTGCTGCCATCTGGGTGGACAGTCAGCGGCTGGCTTCCCGCAGGGCTGTGCAGCTCCGTTCCCAGTGGGCATCTGCCAGCTCTCTAGGTCCACTGCATGGGTGCTCTGCAAATTAAACCAAAGCCGTGGGGGACACCGCTCCATAACAGGGCTACTTAAGCTCACAAGAGTGTAATGGCAGCACCCCAATCCCTTCCTCCTCGTCTGAGCAGGACGGGGCAGAGGCCCTGGTACCCACCTGGCACTCTGTCTGTCCCCATATGTCCCACCTCTTTGCCAATGGGTGTGGCTGTGTACTAGTCCTGGCCAGTGGGCTGAAGGCAGGAAGGACATGGTGACCCCTGGGCTGAGGCACAGTGTAGGCCTGTCCCCCTGTATCTTCTGTGCCACGACCACAGAGGCCACGGGCTCCTGAGTGAGGTGATGAGGGCAGAACCTCTGTTGACCTGTGCCTGGGGGCCGGGGAGCTGAACCCCCCACACCTGCCAGCCCCCTGTGTGCATGTGAGTGGGAAACTGACTGAGGTTACGTGATGGGGCTGACTTTGGACATGTTTGTTACTGTTGCAGACGCTGACTGCTCCTGGGACCACACGCCTGGGACTCCTTCTAGCTCTGTGTCTTACAATCTCTGCGTCTTCCTGTCCTCGAGGTAAAGTGAGGATGACAGTGATGGTGGTGATACCTACCGCACTGGCTCACTGTGGAGACCAAACGAGTTAATACTGTAAAGTCGTAAGAGTGGCGTGTGGCCAAGGCAGACACCCGTCAGTGTTGGCTGTAATCACGGGCACCCAACTTTGGAAGGCCTTGTGTGCCAGGGTGAGGGCTGTGGGCTCCAAGTCACAGACCTGCCTTTTCCACAGTGTTTTCTGCAAACGCTGGATCTGTAGGATATTAATGCCTGTTGCACAAAAACAGGATTCTGCTTCTGTTTTGTTTTGTTTTGTTTTTAGAAATACTAGGTTAAATGAAGTGCATGCATTGGTTTACTACAGGACTTGTCAGTGCCTTTAAGGTGCAGGATGGGGCTCCCCAAGAATTGTTTATTGACAGCAGTTTGGCGCTCACTTTTGTCACAGCATGTGTCTGGGCTGGGAGAAGGTGGAATGCACTCGGCACAGCCTGCTCTGCGTCTGTCTATCCCCATCTCAGCGTCACCCACCCCCGCTGGCAGCAGTTCAGCCACCCCATAGAGCCCTTGAGGTTTCCTCTTGCACTGCCTTCTGTGCTGTCCAGGCCTACGCACGACGCACACACCACACCCAGATGAGCTTCTAGCTGGATGTCCGTGATGATGAATGAGATCAGTGTGGTCTTCATTCAACAGAATAATCCAGAGAAGAGGGAAATGTCAGCTGTCAGAAGGACCTTCTCTGTCTTCCCACAGCAGGACGGAAGTAATAGAGCCAGGTGTCCCCACGAGCAGCCCTCTGGACCTGGTTCTGAAACACGCCCAGGACAGGACCACAGAAAGCCTCAGAGGACATGTGAGATGAGTCAGTCAGCTGACCAAGATGACATGCACAGGCTGTCCATTACCACTTACTCTGTGGTTCTAGGAGGGAGAAGTCTCCATCCAATGATTTCACAGTTCTGTAATGTGGGGAAGATCAGCTGTGAGCCTGAGAGCAGCTCCTGCTCAAGACACTGCTGAGCCCCAGGGGTCCTGGGCAGAGTCAGGGGGTTCTGAGCAGAAACTGTTCCAAGGACCCGGGCCACACGGTTCAGCTCACAGGCATCCCTTGGGGAACAACGATTCAAATGTGTTCATTAGTTCATTTATTCATGCATTCATTCATTCATTCATCTATTCATTATTCATCCATGCATCCATCCATCCATCCATCATCCATCCATCCATCCATCCATCCATCATCCATCCATCCATCCATCATCCACCCACCATCCATCCATCATCCACCCACCATCCATCCATCCATCCATCCATCATCCATCCATCCATCCATCCATCCATCTGTCATCCCTCCAATATTCATCTATGCATCCACTTAGAGCTGAAGCTGCTGATAGGAATTGTGAACGGAATTGTGGGTGGGTGGTCCCACAGGGGACTGGGCACCCACAGGGAGAGTTCAGAGCAGGAACTGGAATCCAGATGATGTGGTCTGAGCCCCACTTCACCACTCGCTTGCTGTGTTACCTGGGACAGATAACCTACTGCCTGTGTCCTCATGAGAAACCTGCCTGCTGGGGTCTTGCGGGTTGAGCAGGTCCTGCCCGGAAAGTGCACAGAACAGTGCCTGGCCCAGTGCCCCCATGCCTTGGGGCTTCCTCCACAGCGTTGTCAGGTCGGATGATGGCACTCTGGCTTCATGTGGCTGAGGTGAGGTGAGATGTGCAGCAGCCAGGCCGAGGCCGCCCTGTTCCCTGCTGGCTATTCTGAGACTGAGCAGCTGTGCATTCTCAAAGACTCACACGTAATTCATAAGAACCCAAATGTATGCATGTTGCAAGACAAAATAGAGAACTAATTCGAACGGAACCGTAAAATTAAATGTAATGCTGTACCATTTATTATATGCTCTTCATTTCAGTATGCATTTTGCATTCTCGACATATTCACACCATTCTGTATGCAGTTTGCACAGCCACCGGGTACTGTGTTTTACGGGTGATTTAAGAGACATCAAAGGCTTTTTTAACCGAGAACCATCTGCGCCCGCAGAAGACCCACCCCATGTGATGCATGAAGCCCCGTGTGAACGAGGACTACACTCACTCGGAACAGGAAGGTGGAAAGTAAGACTCGGGCAGCTGTCCCTCACTGGGTGGCAGGGTCTCTGTGGCACTAAGGCCCTGACATATGCATGCCTCTCAGTTTCTTCTGGTTACATAAATGTGACGTGTGACGGTCTCACACACAACAGCAAGGCTGCTGCTGTGTGTCCAGGTGGGAGAGGGCAGTGGCCTGGGCCAGGACACAGGGGCAGGAGACCAGGGAGACTGGACCAGGCTGGTGTGGATCAGACCATGCTGACGGAGAGTGTGGGGAGAGAGGAGAGGACGACTGCTCTGGGCTGTCACTTGGTCTCCCTGCGGCAGTGAGGAGTAAAGGAATGTGCCCTGCGGCTAACGCCCCTCCATCCTCTGCCCTCTGTGGACCAGACGCTTCCTGCACCAGCTCTGTCCCCACTTCCTGGCAGCCCCCAGGCTCATTAGCAAGATAAGTGTGCACTGGACATGAGTGCCATGCAATTTCTCAGTTTGGACACCTGCGCAGTGCTGCTGGGGCCCCTAATTGCTTCGTCTCCTGCAGCTCCCCCCATCTAGTCCTTTGTCACTAACAGATTCCTCTGCAGCCAGGCTTGGCTCTGCAGGGAACCGCCCCCCGGTGTGCTGGGGCTGCTGCAGGGGCCCAGCCACAGCCCGACCCCTCCCAGCCTGGGAGGCCACTTCCTGCTCTAAAATCCCACTAAGCCACCACCCATTCACCCACAGTTATTTAATGAGCACCTACTGTGTGCAGGGCAGCCTGAGCACAAGGACCTGTATCTCAAGGGCAGAGAACTAACCAGACATTCGTCACCTTGTCAGCTGTGCTGAGTAGAGTGAAGGAGGGACCTGGGGGACACAGGGTGAGGAGCACTTCCCTGGAGAAGGAGTCTGGAGCCGAGATGGGAGGGCTGAGTGGGTGCTGATGAACACTGGGGAGACTTGTGAGCAGAGGGGCAGGAGGTGGGGCCTGTGGGGAGTCATGTGATGTCCTGGGGACTGGAAAGGTCCAGTGAGGCCGGACTGCAGGCAGCGCTGGGGAAATGGGGGCGGTGCTGTCTGCGTGGGGGACAGACCCCAGGGCCCAGTCTGCCACTGTGAGGTCTCCTGCTGACACAGCCCTCCACCCCTCGCTCTGCTCTGTAAAGGGTCCGCGGTCTGCAAACACACGCCCAGGCTCCACGAGCGGGACCCTGCCAGATCTTGACAACAGGGGGGCTGGTGGGGACCATAGGTGGGAGGGGCCTCTGGAGGGGTGTCCCTCCAGCTCCTCCAGCTTCCATGCGAGCCCCCTTGGGGTCCGTGCCCCGGCTGGGTACCCCTACCCTCTGGTCCTACCTCCCTCAGGATGCCCCCCAGGTGGGTGGTGGGGGGTGCTCCAGTGAGTGTGCTCCTGGTCCCGCTTCCCCCAGACCATGTCCTGCACCCGCTCAGGTGTTCCTGCAGCCTCCACCCCGAGGCCACCACCCATGTGACCATGTGTCCTTTCCTGCCCAGATCCTGCCTTCTGGCATTTGAGGTCTGGCTGCCATGGGGAGGCACAGCAGGGACTTAAATTACCAAGTGACTTTATTCATGTTTCCAAGATGACGAGGCCACCCGACAGAGAACGCCTGGGCAGAGGCAGGAGCAGCCAGACACTGATGGAAGGGGAGGCAGTGCAGGTGGGGGAGGGGACACATTCAGGGATGGTGGAGGCTTGCACCGGAGCCCTGGGGGGCAATTCTATCAGCCCCTGCAGAGGAGGAGACCCCGTGGTGTAGGGGCACACGGCCCTCACCGCCTTCCCTTTGTTAACGAACTCGGAACCACCTTGGGTCCAGCCACACACCTGCTGACCCCCAAGTTCTCCCAGGGCCATCTCTGCAGATGGGGCCTCATTATCTTGACGCTTCCCATTTGAGGCAAAAATGAAACAAAAATGAGAAACGCAGGGAAAACTGCTGACACGACCGGCCTGGCTGCAAGCACCATCCGTCATCCTCACCGTCATCCACACAACTGCGTTCGTGCACAGAATGCCGATGTTGTCCTGTTGGCCCAAGCGTCCCGCGCCAGGACCTGGGCAGCAGAGCGGGCATTGGGGGGCTCCCACCAGGGCAGGGCACAGACCTGGGAGGTCGAATAGACAGGGAGCAAATGCGGGGTCCCAGAGCACCACGCCGCCCACTTCTGGAGAGTCCTCTTTGCATTGTGAAGGGGCTCCAGCCCCCTACCTGGGCCCAGGACTCCACCACTACAGGTAAAGGACATCACACGGTTGTGGAGCCACGTATGTTCAATGCAGGTGTGCAGGGGGCTGAGGCGGAGAAGGCCAGGAAGGAGCCTGGGGGCGGGGCCATGTCAGGGCGGGGGCTAGATAGGAGGGGGCGTGGCTGTACCTGTGGGCGAGGCCACATTGTCCTTCAGTGGGCGGCAGGGAAGACAGAAGGCAGGGAAGACTTCTACTTGGGACAGGTCTCCCTGTGTCTCAGCCCCTCTCTCACTTCTTCCGTCTAACCATCTTCTTTATTGGACCTCAAGAGAAATGGGGAGAATTAATCACCATGCACAGTCCATGAAACATTTGTCATTTATCATTTGTCTGCGCCGAGATTCCATCTGATTGCTTTTTTTTTCTTTTGTCCCCTTCTTCTGCCTCCCCCACCCCCCCCACTCTGGTTCAAGCCATTGTCTCTCAGTCTAGTTGTGTAGGACACAGCTCCCTGGCCCATGCTGGTGTGATGAGTCTTGGGCTCCCCACCCCCTGGCTGAGGCCATGGCAGCCCAGCTCCAGGGAGAGCCGTTGTTCACATTAGCTGTAGAGGGAGCAGCTCACTGGCCTGTGTGGGAATCCAACCGGCGACCTCGGCGTTAGGAGCACAGCTTCCAACCACCTGAGCCACCAGGCCGGCCCTCCATCTGGTTTTGTTATTTCTTTAGCCTCCTTTAATTTCATTTCCCTCCTGCTCTTACAAAGTCATAAAACTGTTTAATAGTATCTTTTCTTTACTGAATTTTTATCTTATTTATTTGAAAGTGTTAATTGAGATTCCTTTCTAAGATTTCATTCTTAGGAAATCCTTGAACAGTGTTTAATGACTGACTTTTTACTTGAATGTGTTCTTGCAAGTCCATTGCTCTTTGTGGGCATATATTTTAAATATACACCAAAGGCATTGTGTTACAATTTCATTCTGTTTATGCCACTTTCATTTTTACCAATAACTGCTGTGTTTCCCCCAAAATAAGACCAGGTCTTATATTAATTTTTGCTCCATTAGGGCTTATTTTCAGGGGATGTCCTATTTTTTCACATACAACAATCTACATTTATTCAAATACAATCATGTCATCTT
This sequence comes from Rhinolophus hipposideros, assembly GCF_964194185.1. NCBI lineage: Eukaryota > Metazoa > Chordata > Mammalia > Chiroptera > Rhinolophidae > Rhinolophus > Rhinolophus hipposideros. The sequence goes on along the minus strand of NC_138070.1, from coordinate 815,925 downwards.
CTTCTGGAACATCATCAAAATGTACTAAATGTGTCCGTCTGGCTGACGATCTTAACTGTGGCTGATTTTCAGAGCAGGTCTTATTTGGGGGAAACACGGTATGTTTTTCAGAAATGCTGCTGTTGCTAAGTGTACAGCTTCTCCATTGTTTTCATGACGGCATCATTCTCCGAGGCCCGCACCCACCGTGTTCTCCCTCCCCAAGCTCCCAGGACGCCCACCCACATACCTCTAACTCCCAGCCACCACAGGCACGCTCAGGGAACACCCTCCTCCATGTTCCTTATGGACCTATGTCAGGTCCCTAGTGTGTACTGGGCTCAGACTCCCTGGTTATAGAGTGTGCGTGTACTTGATTTGACTAAATAGCGCCAGGTTCCTCTCCATGATGGCTGCTCCATCCACCTTCCCACCTGCAGGACACAGGTGTCCCGGTGTCCGTCTCCCTGGCAACACTGGCAGCAGCCAGCTTCCTAATCACTGGCAGACTTTTAGGTGTGAAGTGTGTCACACTGTTGCTTTCAGTTGCTCGTCTCTCTCATGACCACCTGTTTGGAGCACGGTGGCATATGCTTAGTAGTCATTTGAGGTTTCCTCCTCCGAAGATTATCTGTTAATATTCCTTTGTCTATTTATGGGAATTTTTTCTCTTGTTGATTTATAAAACTACATCATATATTCTAAATATTGTTTGCCAGTTTTAAATATTGCACTCCCCCATCTGTCGGTTGTCTGTGAACTCTGCCTATGACCTTCTCTATGAACAGACATCCTTCGTTTGGATGTAATACAATCAATCATTTTTGGACGCCCCGCATGACAAATGGCACAGCGAGCAGGGTCCCCGGCACGACAGGGTGCCAGTTCAACTATAGTATCAGGTAAATGACAAGTAATGTTACTCTAAGTATGCCATTGTGGGCATGTTCTAAACACGACGGGGGCGGGGGGCTCTCTTCGTGAGGATCCCCTGAGACTGTGAATGAGACCACGCTGAGTGGAGGGGCCCACTGAGAGACAGGAAGCTGGGGTGAAGAAGCACCCAAGATGAGGATAAAACTATCCCCTGCTGACGCATGTCTAGGGAAAAGTCCGTGAGTGGGAGCAAAGTGGAGCAGGGGTGCGTGTGGTGCGCAAGTACGTCTCCAGCGTGGGCGAGGGGCTTGTTCCCTGCTGGGGAGGATGCAGGTGGGGCCAGCGTGGGTCTCTGCAGGCAGCAGGGAGGGGACGGGCTGTGCTGGGCAGTGACTCCACAGCCACTCTCACAGGAAAACCTGTCATTTCATCAGATGCACAACAAGCTCCAGGCATTAGACGAAGCCCAATGTCAGGCTTCCTATTTTTCCCTGTGGGTGAGTGTTTCTGGCTCCCTTTTCTTGGGAGTTAGCAAGTCAAACACTGCATTTTTTTCAAAATGTCTTGTCTCCCTTCTTCCCAGCTGAGATCAACGGGAGTGAAGGAGAGAAGGAGCCCTAGGCTGGACGTTTGACATGTTGAAAGTCACAGTGATTTGTCCCTTGAGGTCCTGGCTGCCCAAACATCAAGGAGCAACAGAACCAACCCTCAGTCTACACTTGATGGGTTCTTTTCCCCAGTTCTCCTCTTGGTAAGAAATGGGTTTCCATGGAATCTGTGAGACCTTGGTGATGGGTTATATGGGGTGGATTCATTAGAGCCTTCCAGCAGGGACAGTGGCACCGATGGGGAAAGGCCTGGAGTTAATCAGCCAGGAGGAGTGGCCCATTCTTCCCTAGGTCAGACCCTCCCTCCCTGCCAACTGCATATCACAAACGACAGCTGTGTTCATGCAGAGGACACCCCATCTTTTCCATTAGGTTCCGTTCCCCTCCTGGCACGTCACCTTTTGATTCCTGTTCAGCTTTAACGAGTCCTCCTAGGCAGGTGTGCCAAGACACTGAAATTAATTCCACGCCCTGACTCAGATAGCTTTCATCTTTGATTCCTCTGTATTCCCAGGATACCTCCAGGCACACTGGTGTCTTAATTCATCTTCTGTGACTTAACAAAATACCGTCCAGTGTAGGGGCACTTCCTGTCACACGTCACAGCACAGGCCACACTTGGGCCAGGTGGGACCAGAATTCAGAGCTGCTTTCTGAGGGGCCATCTCTGGGGACACCAAGGGTAGGCTCATTTCTCCTTGCAGACCTGTGGTCAGTGACCATCCACAGTCAGATGAAGTGGCTGCAGTCACCACGGCTGAAGTGGCGCATGCCTGCACATCTTCCATTTTGTCTGTTTCGTTTCTGCCACTTCCAAACACAAAAGCCCGATTTTGCTCTGGGAACCCTCACCTTCCCCACTCTTAGTTCTCAGAACACCTTTGGAAGTGGTCTCCCCTTGAGCCATGCATTTCACAAAGGGCTGAGCCAATCAGGTGCATATTCTCCTGGAGAAGGGGAGCGAGGCAGTGGCCTGGGCACAAGTGTATTTCCAAAGTCAGAGCAACCCCAGCCAGGCAATGACATGTAACCTGTCACTGCTGGGCTATGTGAGGAACAGAGGAAATGAAGTGTCACTTCTCCAATGGACTCCCGTGTGACCTGGGGTGGTGACAGCCCTGCTCCTCCAGGTGCAGGGCAAACACAGCTCTCCATCTGCCAGCTCAGAGGCCCCTTTCTCACCTGGGCAGGTGGACTTCTGCGATAACCAGCACAAGCTTCCTGGCCTGGCCAGCAGCCTCAGAAAACGTCCACAAAGAGGATGAATGGATGTGTGCACACAGTGGTGTTCAATCGCCCAGATGCAGCCTTTGAACTGTCATGGGGCTCCCAGCTCCTCCCTGGGAGACACCCGTGGAAACGGTCCGGTGTGAGGTTGTGTAAAGGACTATTTAGGAATGAATTCACTCCCATGAGCACACTGACCCGCCTGCCTGCCGCAGTGTTGGCTGAGATGAACCTAAACAGGTGTGGGGCTGGGTGTAAGACACCTGCGGGCCGTGGGTGGAAGTTCTCTGAAGGTCATGGATTCTGGGCAAAGCACCGTGGTCATCTGCTGGGGGTCTGGTGAGTCTCTGCCCATAAGTCGGTGAGTCCAGGCACATCTTCGTTCCCTGGTGGTTGGCCTATGATGCCCTCAGCACTCAGAGTGACTCTGCTCTGTTTCCTCAGGAGCTATAAACACTTGACCCCATGCTGAAAAAGCAGCAACAGGACACCAGTGGTAAAGACGTCCTGTGGAGGGTCTGATTCTCAAGCCTGGGCACCCATGCTGCCATCGGAGCACCTTCGACACCCGAGCCCCAGCTCGGGCCCCAGCACAGCCCCAGTACTCGGGTGGCTGCGGTGTCACAGGACCCTGGATATGTCCCCATGCCCACACTGAGCAGGAGACCGCTTTCCTCACTGAGTCACTCTTGCCAAGCTTGTCAAGAGCAGCACAACACAGGTCAGACACTGCAAAGGCGGCTGATAAAAAGCAGAACCACCTCAGCTCCATCCCCCTGGCTCTCAGCAGCTTACTTCCAGCTTCGATGCCCAGGCCTATAATACACATAACCAGCCTCAGTTTAGTCACTGGATTTAAGTTGTGGAATTTTTGAGGATTCAAACAGCAACAGGCATTCATACAGTTTGTGTGTAGAATCCTAAAATCTGATTACAATGTCAGCTTCACAAAGCTTGTTTCTTGAGAAATGTCAAAATGCAACCTCTCCTTCAGTTTACTTCCTTATCCCCTTTTTATTATGTTTTTTATACAGAAATTTTCTCTTTCAAAAGAGGTTGACATGAAAAAACATGTCACCAGTCGGGGTCTTTATTGTAAAACTTGCAGGACATTTTTTTCTCTTCTGTTCCAGACCACTGTGAGTCCTAAAGATCTTCACAAGTTTCATATTCTCCGTGTACACCCACTTCAGCCTGCCTGGTTGTCCTTATAATGACCTTGCATTTCCCCAGGGAGGGATTATCACATGTGGTGAGTGTACAGAGCCTGGTCAGCCATCCCTACCCTCACCAGAAGGAGGCCAGGAGAGTCACTGAATCTTGCTTAGCTTCAGTCTCCTTGTCTGTGAACTTGGAATTAGGAAAGGACATACCACCTAAGCAGAGATTAGTCAGGATCTAAGTGGAGTGTAGCACCAAGCTTGAAGAAACAAAGTGCTCAGTGCGTGTCAGCTATCATTATCGCTGTTCTTTTCATTGCTAGACTTTTCCCCTTTGTAGTTTCTTGGCTCTCTCAGGAGACACTGTTCTTCTAGAATATTTCTACATTGCTTTCCAGTTATCTATAAAGTCTAAAATAACTGAAGTTTAGTCAGAACTGAAACACAGGGAGAGAGACAGGGAGAATCCATGCTGGAAAAGGATAATCTGCATATGTCAGGCACTTACTATGTGCCAAACACCTTGTTAGGTAAATTATGATCAGTCATTTCATCCTCACAATATTCCAGTGAGATGTTCTGTATCTCCATTTTAGATGAATAAAACATGATTCAGAGAGGTTCGGTAACTTACCTGTGGCCCACAGCCAGGCAGTGACAGAGCCATCACCTGCATTAAAGACAGGCTGAGTGTTGAGCCCTTACCCTTCCCCCCATGCCAAGCTTCCTTTCAGTTCCACTTACAATTATTTTAAATTAAATCTCCAAAAATGTCTGGAGCACAGTACACACAAAATACTTTTCACGTGAATTTGGAGTTTGCTGATCCCTATTCTGGAGCAAAGGATATTTTTTTAACTTATTTTTTTCTCTTTGTGTTTCAGTTTGTTTAATGTCTGTTGACTTATTCCTTCCTAAGCTGTCAATCCTGATGACTCTGTGAAAGGCTTTCATCATCTCTATATCACTGTTATTTTTCTCCTGCATTAGCATGTGATTCTTTACTAGAGTTTCCATCTCTCTATGGGAATCCCCCATCTGTTCATGCATGTTCTCCATAGTTTTTGTAAGAGCCTTTAACATATTAATCATAGTTATTTTAAATACCGATATTTACAACATCTTTGTCACATCTGAGTATGGTTCTGTTAACTGCTTTGTCTTTTGACAGCGGATTTTCTTTCTTGCCATTTACTGTGTCCTGTAATTTTTAGATGAAAGCTGGACATCAATATAGAGTGTAGAAATTTAGACAAATATTTTCTATAACCAGAAATAGGCATGCCTCTTCTTTCACTATGATTTCATTTGGTGTGGGAGTGAGGGGCTCTAGACAGGAGTTGGACCTGGGGTGAACACTGTTCTATACCTACCCTCTCTGCACCGCAGGCTGCCATTCTTCTAGTGCCACCTTGTACCTAGGCTGGGGTTTGAGTTACTGGAGGTCTTTTCCTAAGTGCTCCTATTCCACTCCAAGCTTCAGAATTTACCTCTGAGAGGGGTATTCGGTCCCAGTGAGGAAGGCCATTTTCCAGAGAGAGAGAGAGAGAGAGAGCGATGCCTGAAGCCAGAGGACGTAGGGAATGCACCAGGAGATGGTAGAAAGCAGCTTCTAGGAGAAGACTGTGGGGTCTGGGTCTGATGGAGACAAACTCCTCCAGAGCCTTCCCCTTGCCCCAAGGAGAAGGCCCACACTGTGCACCGTGATCCAGGAGGTGTTACCTGACCGGCTGCCACCGCCTTCTGCAGTCTGACTTCATGGGGACATGCTCATTGGTCACATCGTTTCAGTGGCACTCAAGTTTGTTCCGTTTGTCAAATGCTCCAGATTTTACATCTTGTGGGACTTTGCATTTGCTCTTCCCTCTGTCTAGAATGTTATTCCTGAACCATCAGCATGGCTGGCTCCTCTCCTCATTCTCAGCACAAACGTCTCTTCACAGAGAACTTCTCTAACCCTGTGCAAGTGGCCTCCCCAAGTTATTCTCCATCTCATCACTGTATTTCTGTTGTAGCAATTATCACCATCTAAAATCGTCTTGCTTTTTACTTATTTTGTTGTTTGTTGTCTGTTTCCTTAGAGGGCAGGACCTTGCCATCTCCATTTATCACCAGAGCCTGGAACAGTGTCAGGAATACAGTATATGATAACTCTCCTGAATAGATGAAGAAGCCAGTGAATTTTAAAACCTTCTGTGAGTCTGATGAAGAAGCTCTGCTGGTTTTTCTCCTCCAATCTGAAGCTTCCTTCCCTCCTTCCCAGACTATAGGGACTGCTGCTCCCAAGTCATGAGGCCAAGGAAAGGGTCAGCTCCTCACCTGTGGTTTCCCCAACACAGTGCTCCTTCTCCCAGCCCAGCGGTCTCTCTTCCTCCTTTTCTCTCTTCCTCCTCTTTCCTCCATCTGTCCCCTGCTTCTCCTGGTCTCTTCCCCAGCTCAGCTACTCCCAGAACTTGGGTGAGTAGCCCCTTTCCTTGAAGTCACCAAATGTCCCCCTGAACCTACCCTCCAAACTCAAGGTGTTGTCAGACCCAGACAAGCCTCCTCAGTCCTAGGCAAACCCTATTTTCTGGTCAAGAAAAAAAAATTGTTTGTGTTCCTCCTGGGCCCTAAAGCAAATTTGACATTTGCTACGCTGCAGTAACCATTTCCCTCAAAGAACTCTCATAAGTGTAGTAGCACAGATTTCTAAGCCATCGACTCAGGTGTGTAAGATAACTTGATTCTCTTATAACTAAATATACTTTCTCTCTAGAGCCCTCACTCTGCCTAATGGTAGAAAAAATAGATTCAATTTGAGGCAAATGGCATCAATTCAGGGCAGTAGATACTTTTTCTGGACAATTGAGGATTTCCCCCTCCTCTCTTAGGGACCGCTAAGTTGCCGGTCATCACCTCTGGTGCTGACATCTGCTGACTGTGCACATCCTTATTGGACCGTCTGGTCCTGTAATGCTCAGTGTGCCTGGTGTCACGTCCCCTGACCCAACACGCCCTTCACTGTAGGATTTTGTCCTCTGTGGGACCTGGGGCATACCACTCTCCCCGCCAAAGGGTCTGTCCTGGGTCCTCTCTGCCCTGAAGCTCCCCCCGCCCCCGCCCCGCCACCCCCTGCCAGCCATCTCCTCTCTAACTGCCCTCACTCTGGCTGTGTGGGGTCCCCGGGGAGGTCGCTGTTTCCAGAATCCCAGGTAGGAAGCAAACCAAGTGTTCTCTGCATTCAGACCCCAAATGTATCAAGGCGTCCGTCAGTCTCCATTCTAGGGCTACTTTCGGGGAGGGTGTTGGCTGCAAGGCCCCTTCTCACAGACTCTCAAGTCTTTCCTTTTGGATTATTTCTCTTTCCCAACCCAGAGACAATCTTGATCTAGTTGAGGATGGGAAACAACTGACTCTGAAGGTATACTCGAGAATCTCTCTGCATTGCAGCAGGACAACGTATTAGAGAAAAACCCTCTTTAAAGAAACCCAGTGATATGATTCCTTTGTTCTCGGTTTCTGCTGGAGGACTTCCACGTGGGACACGTGGGAGCGGAGAGGAGATGAAGGGAAGCCCTGAGGCAAAAGCACATCAGTCGGGTCTTGCCAGTATCCTCCTGCCACCGCTCTGCGACCTCCCCTGGTGACAGCGTGTCCAGCTCAGAACCGCAGGCTCCGTGGACAAGGCCTTCCCGGCGGCGGGGACACCTGGAGCCGGGAGCACGGTGTCCTTCTGGGACGCGCCCCGCCTGGGCAAGTGCGGCGACTCCAGGAAAGGATGGCACCGCGGAGACGCAGCAGCTCCCTCGCGCCTGCCAGGGCCAGGCCCCACGCTCACACGCCGCCCGCTTCCCCGCCGGCGGTTCCCACGCGGGGTCCCTGCCACTCGGGGTCCCTGCCACTCGGGGTCCACGTCTGCAGAATGGGGGCCGAAGTGTCCCCTGTGCCGTAGGACTGTGGTGAAGACGAGCGAGGTCGTTCACGGGACACGGGACACGGGAGCACGGAGCGTGGGCCGCCGGCTGCGCCCCACGAGGTCCACGTTCTCCGCTGACGCTTTCGCGTCGCCAGGACACGAGGGAAGGTGGAAGCGAAGAGGCGGAGGCCCGGAGCCGTGAGCGACCGCACGTGACCGGGACGCCGCCGCCCTTCCCGCCACCCACCCGGGACCCCGACCGCTTCCCGGGCCGGGTCTGGGCAGAGACGGGCGCGGAGTCGGCCGCGTCCGGTCAGCCGGCGCCTTCCTCAGGGGGGCCCTTCGGCTGCGCGACGGCGACCAGGACCCGAGGGGCCGAAACAAAACGGGGGGCCGTGGACGGTGCTGCTGCGACCCCACCGCGGCCGGCCGGCTCTGCGGCCTCGACCCACGACTGCCGCTCCACCCGCCTCGCGACCCAAGATGGCGCACGCGCATCCCCCTCGTCAGGGAAAGGGAAGCGGAAGGGAGTGGCTAGAGGGGGGGAAACCCGGAGGTACATGGGATTTCCTCTCTCATCCCATTGGCCAGAACTTGGTCATGTGGCCACACCTTGCTGCAAGGCATGCTGGGAATTGTAGTGTTTCTGGAAGAACAGCTGTCCTGCTAAACCTTGGGGACTCTATTGCTACAACACACAGTGGAGGAATGGACTTTGGGCGGTAGAGCCAGTGCCCCGTAGGTGGGCCCAGGGATGTTTCCAAGCCGTGCGGGCCGCTTCCCCTTATAACTATGTAATTCAAGAGGAAGGAGGCAGAACTGGAGAGCGTGATTTCAGCTGGGTAAGGCGGTCACTGGCAGGTCAGGAAGAGAACTCAGGCAGGTGATTTCCAACAAACTGGAATTTTAGGTCCGTGAGATCCATAAGTAATCGGATGATAAAATCTTTAAAAACAAAAAGACAACAGCCAGCTCCAACCAGAAGGGAGATGGAAATCGCTTCTTAAAACATTTGTGCCACAGCAGCCAGAAAGGCCCGCCGGGAAGGCCCATTGATATTTTTAAGTTGCTTTTGTGCAGCTGGACTCTCTACAACAGTCACTGCTTGTCTCCTCTGTCACAATGACAGCTAGTTAATGCATTTCCTAAGAGCCATTATCAACTGTCCTCCCTCTACCATGTAAATCCCAACACACCGTGCCCTCAAACTGCCCTTCCCTCCATGGTCTCTGATACCGCCTGGTGAAGCCCCCCAGGGGGCGGACAGGCCGCTCTGGCCGTCTCTGCACGGAGATCCCATCAGCCGGACACCCCTGCTCAGTGGCACTGCAGACCCTGACTCCATGGGGAAAGCTGCCGCCATCTCAGGGAGCGTCAGAATGCACAGTCTGACTCTTGTTCTGCTGAGACACTTAAAACTGAGTGCTGTGCGTGTCTGCACACAGGAGCCAGTGCTGTCGGCTGTGGGAGGACCAAGCCTTCTCTCTATTTGGGAGCGATTTTTCCTGCACAAGGGCCTCTCACTTGCCTCTCACTTCTAGGAACAATGGCCCCCCTCCCTCCCTCCCCCAAGTCAGAGATAAAGACAGAATTGTCTTGCAGGTGCAGTCCAGGAGCTCAATAGTGTGTTCCCACCTCTCAGGCATCCGCTCCTTCTTTCTGACTGACGTCAACATTTGTGCTGCAAACACAAGTGCAGGCCCAGGACCTGGTATACAGTAGGTGCTCAGCAATGTCTACTGAGTGGCTGGTTGGATGGACAAGGCAAAGGCTACTGCATCCCTGGAGGTGCTACAGGACAGAACCGCTCTGATTGACAACCTCTGGCTGCATCTCGGTGCTGATGTCTCCGTGTTTTGCTGTGAGAGAGCTGGGAAAAGGTGGGGAGCAGTCACAGCCTTTTATAGACACTGCCACCCAGCAGGGCACCAGGCTCTTAGTCCTTCACTTAATGCTTTAAATGGAAGAATAAGGGGACATGAGTGATGCTCTGTGTGCCCCCTGCACAATTGCCATCCAAGCTGGGACCTCGGGGCTGCAGTGGGTCCCTCACAGAGCCCCCGACTTCCTGGGGAGCATTGTGTTGCAGGGACGCCTTATTCCATGACCCCACCCGTCACCAGCCACATTAAATCTCTAGGCATGAGCCACCCTCAGGCCCTGGACATCAGTCACCGATTTGGAGAGTGGACACACCTGCAAAGCAGGCCCAGCCCAGCCATGCTGCACCTGATGCTGCGGTGCTTGGTGCCCACGCCTGCTGGGAACAGGCAGACAAGAAACAGGTCAGTGCTGCTTTGCGGGAGAAGTGCCAGGAGCCCGTGAACAGGCGGCCCTGATTCTGGGAAACGTTGACAACTGTCACGAAGGCAGTACTGATGGTTCTCAAACTGAGTCTCAGCCTGTCAGGGTGTCTGGAGGTCCTGCCCAGGCCTCCCAGGTGGCCCCTGTAACCGCTGTTAGAGGAAACTACCAGCCTGGGCACAGGGACCCAGCCTCGCGCCCCCCGTGCGGGTCCGCAGTGCTGTCTGGGCCGGTCCCCTCTGACCCACGCTGTTTGCGTTAGGAAGGACACTTCTCCTGCAGAGGAACAAATGTGATTGGCTCCAGCACATTGCAGTGGGAACCTGCCTGGCAGCTCGGCCTTTTTTGAGAGCAGCCGGGCTCAGGACAGACCCAAGAGCTGCTGAGCGCTGGGACGACGTGTGGCAACCTGGCAATGCTCCTAAAGCCACAGCTGCTGCCCTGTGGGTAAGACAGAGACTGCCCACTGCAGCAAGACGTCGACGTGCAAACCCAGGAGACAGCATGGGATGTGCAGGGCTGACAAGTGACGACACATAACCACGAGGTGGCTTGGGGGTAGATTGGAGGACAGACACTTGCATCCAATCTGGACAATCTCTCTGTCTCTTCCCTCGGGGACAGAGGGGGATGGTCTTCAGGGCAGGTATTGCAGAGTGCCCCCAGAAAAAGCCATTTGTCACCGAGCTTGTTTGGAGGAGGTGGCAGTATTCTTGGGAATCAGCAGTGGATCTTAGGACAAGGCAAAATTGTCCAAATAATCCCGCTTCTTAGCAGCCACGGACTGTGTCCCTGTCTTGTCCTTGAAAGTGCTGAAATTAATTTCTAGGCCCAACATGGAGCCTCTCCCGCCTGGGTGCCACATCAGCAAACCCAGCTTCCGTGTTCCTGTCACACCCCACGTGACCAGAAACACAGCATAGGCGGCCAGCCAAGCCCAAACGCCAGGCCAGCTCTGCGTCTGCACTGTGTCCTCGTTCCCTGTTCTTTCTAAATAGGTCAGCTCTGCACCCCCAGCCAATCACCTCCTGTTCCCCGGGGCTGCTTCCAGGGCTCCATAAAGCCCGCTCTAGCCCCAAGTCCCCCGGGAAGAGGCTGCTGGGGAGGCACTGTTCCCCCCATAGATTGTCTTCCCTTCAATGAAGGATGTCAAACTCCTTACTCAATTGTTTTATATTTGTCATTTGACAAATGGATGTTCTGGTTGTCACCCAACCTCAAACAATTTCCATAGAACTTTGAAGAACGGTGAGCGTGTGCCCAGGGCATCACATGTTCACCCCATTTACACAGCTGTGTGCTGAGCGCAAGGGCACCAGCATTTCAGGGTGGGAATATATAGGCGGCAGGACAGCCAGGTCACAGGGATTTTCCTCACACCATCACCTTAGCCTGGGGCGTGAAAACCCTGGTCACAGTTACGGCCATCGTGAGTCAGGGGGCACTGTGCCCTTGCTGTAAGTTGAGCAGAACATGAGATGCTGGTGAAGGCAGGCTTGCCTCCCGTCAGCTATAAATCCCCGACCTGACAGCGAGCTCGGGCGTATTAAACAAATGCTGACAAGGAGGCCGCCTACTTCAGGGGCATTCCTGTTGACCCATGAAGAAAAGGTCAGCCGAGACACCTAGCCCTGGAATCCAAGCAGCCAGATGCCAGAGGAGGAAGCAGGAGGAACCCATGCTGGGCTGTGAGTCAGGCACAGGGCTCCGTGGCCATTAGGGTCCCAGCCCTCAGAGGGGTTTGTGGCCCCTGGTTCCTGAGCAAGAATCTTGGCAGGACCCCATCCTACCTGAGCTTCTGGAAGGTTCTTCATCCCGTGCCTGAATCTCCCCGCAGCCCTGAGCCGTGCTTAGCAGACTGTGCTCTACTCTTCATGACTGTCCTGGGCAGGTGTCCACTCACCACCTGGTGGAAATGCCTGATACCACCAGTCTGACCCAGGTTCTCCTCCCAGACCCAGATGTTGGAGACAGACGCAGATGCTGGTCGCTGGACATCCAGGACCCTTTCCTGCCTGGGGGCCTGGATCAGGCAAGATGTCTGCTTGCCATGCCAAGTATCCAGCTTTGTTCTAGCGATTATTTGGCACTGAAGGCACTTGAAAAACAGCCCATCTGGGAGAGGCTCCTCTGAACTCCCCTCATGGGTCCGAGACAAGTCCCGAAGCAGCTCAATTGTCCCCCCAGCCCCCCAGTTCCATCCAGGAGGATTCACTGTTGTCAGAGGGGAGATGAGAAGTCACCATCACACCCAGACAGGGCTGGTCACAAACTTTCACACCTTCTGTCTGTTCTTCCAAGGGCCCCGTCATCTTCCTCAAAATCACCCCCTCTTCTGAGAGGCCCACACCCTACTGAGGGTGTTGACATCTGAATTCTAGCCGTGTTGGAGCTGCTCATTTCCTGGGTCTCTCCATGTGTACCTGAGGCACACACGTTAATAACTTCTGTTTGTCTTTCCCCTTGTGTTAATCTGTCTGTCATCACCGGGGCCTCAGCCAACAAGTCGGGAGGCAGGCGTCATGCCTGCTGCCTCACCCACAGGATGGTCGGGAGGCCAGGCGGGCGGCTGGGCAGCGGCAGCCACAGGCTGGAGTCCAAGCTGGGCTTCACATCTAATTCCCGAGAGAAGCCCTGGGGTTTCCTGAAAACACCTTTACTGAGGTTCAGTCGCCACAAGTAACCTCACACAAGTGCTGTGTGCAGTCCGATGCGTGTAGACCCGTGTGTGCACCTGGCAACATCACCCCTGAGTGACCCCCGCCTCTGCAGGCCCCTGGAGCAGGTGTGACCCACTGTCCTCAGATGAGCTTGTGGAATAAGCGTGAGAGCCGGGACTGGAGCTCGCTGGTGGGAGGGAGACCCAGCGCCCCTCCCCGGGACCTGAGAACCAGGCTCCCACAAGGACCTCAGTGCCCACGGCCAGAGGGCCTCTGCGCCACCCACACCGAGAGCAGGGAGTGGGGTCAGGGTCACGTGACACGCTAGCCTCAGACGCCCCCTCCCTGCCTCTCCGGCCGCAGCCAGGAGGGTTCCCGCACTTTCCCACAGCCAAGGCCTCTGAGGACCCCAGGTGAGGACCCCTGGCTGAAGACCCTGATGTGAGGACCCCCATATCAGGACCCCAGGAGAGGAACCCCCAGGCAAGGACCCTGATGAGTTGTCCTCAGGGCCCACGGGACCAGCTGGGAGACAGGCTGATGTGTCACTGCTCCCTCCCTCAGACTATTTCTCTGCTCCCCAGAGAGGGGGGTCGGGCCCTGCTCTGGCATCAACACAGGCTGCCTGAGTCCCCTGGTGAACTCAGGAGCACATTTCATCCATTGTTCGCACCTGCACGCGGCACCAGGTGAGTGGCTTTGCAGGGCATGCAGCCTGAGTGTGCGCCTGCGCCCTCCGAGGGCCGGTCCACACCCCCCATGCGTGTCACCTGGGGCTTACCAACACATGAAGGCAGGTGTTTCCTCTGCCCTGGGGTATAAATACAGGTGTAAGCTGCAGGAGGGGTTTGGATACCAGGAAGGAGAGATGAGTTCGTGTAGAGTGAGGCCTGCAGGTTTCTAGGAGCCAGGCAGGCTCGGCCTCAGAGCCCAGCCTGAGGTTGGAACCAAGGTGCCTGCCTGGCTCGTGGACCCCAGCCTGGTGGGCTCCACATTGGGGAGCAGCGGGCTTTTCCCTGCAGGTGAGTGAACCTTTGGAGGCGAGCAGCAAGCAGAAAGCACACGCAGCTCTCACCCCTGATGGTTCCATCTGAGCCTCAGGTGGGGCCCTGGTCTGAGTGGCGGAGGGGTGTTTGCTCTGCCCCAGAGGCTGCAGGAGGCACGGGAGTGCTTGGGGTAGAGGCTGCCACTGGACAGGTGTCCTGGGACCCCCACCTGCACTGGACCAGAGGGGCTGCTGGGAGCAGGCGGCTGGGGGAGTGGGGCTCAGCTGGAGAAGACATGAGACAGGAGGGCAGGGACCCTGGGGGGGAGGATGGAGCAGTGCCGCCATCCCCAGAGCTGGGGGTGACAACTGAGCGGTGGCCTGAGCCAGCAGGGCACTGTTCCTCATCCCAGGGAAGAGCTGCTTCACGGGGTGAGCTCCCTATCACTGGGCATGTTCAAGCAGAGACGGTGATTGTTCTGCAGTGTGGGGGCTCAGTGCTCAGGAGAGGTTGGACCTGCCCAGGGTCCCCCTCTGGGTCCCTGACAAGTGTTTGAAATGGCATCTGGGAGGACTTAACGTTTCAGGGCTGGGTGCTCCCTGCAGAGTCAGACCCTTGGCGTCTGCAGCTGCGCCCAGATCTGAGAGCCTGGGCCTGGGCCTGGCGGGGGACCCTGGTCCGTGCAGGCGGGGCTCCAGGATGCGGGGTCCCCCACCCTGTTCCCCATGGACCCCGTGCCCAGAACAGCTCTGGCTCCAGGCAGATTCCCATGCAGAGTGTTGACCTCTCGCACAGACAGGTCAGGCCCCCTCACCTCCCCGGCCCGGGGCTCTGAGACAAGTCCCTGGTCCTGAGGACCTTGAGCGTCCAGCCTGTGGACATGAATCCTGGACGGTGACACCCCAGCGCAGGAAGGCCCTGGAGGAGGCAGCATTCAGAGGAGTCTGGCCCCAGCTGTGGTGGCGTCCCTCAGGAGGGGTCTTCCCGCTGTGATAGCTGAGGACAGGCTGATGAGTCACCCCTCCTTGGGCAGTTGGCACGTGGTCAGTGTTGAAATGCAGCTGGAGTTCGCAGCAGCCGTCAGCCTGGAGGGCTGAGTGTGATGGACCGATTGTCAGGCCAAAGTATTTTCCAACTCAGGCCCCCATGTCAACCCCTAGCTGCCTGGGCCCTCTGTGCACACGTGGGGGGCGGGGAGAGGAGGGAGCCAGGGCACCCTGTGCACCTGCCGTCCTCTTAGCTCACCCTCCATCTGGATGGGGATCTGGGGATGGCGTTGGCAGGACAGGGGCTCAGGTTGGAGCTGCCCCCCCCCCCCGGAAGCTGATGCTGCTCCTGAGCTGGGCGGGGGGAGAGGCAAAGATGGACGGACCTATTGCAGCCCCCTGAGAGGGTCCCCAGCCTGACCCTAAGGCCACACTGGGGACAGAACCAGTTCTGTCTGGGACAGTCCATCCGCCCCAGGTGGGAAACTGCTGGAGGCCACCTTGAGAAAGGACCCCCCAGATCCCCACAGGAAGTGACCCTGGAGCCACTGCCATGGGTCATGCTGACCTCAGCACAGACACAGAGTTGGGATGAATGTGGCTCTGTTGCCCAGGCCAGGCTTTCTCCTGCTTGTGATGAGTCACACGGGCTGGGCAGCAGGAGCCTGGGGGAGCATTCTGTGGAGGAGAGAACCCCAGAACACCCTTGAGTGCCCGAGGAGCCCCCAGGGGGCAATGGGTGACCTGGAACCTCGAAGCGCCCTGAGCTGATGGCCCAGGACCTGACTCTCCCGGGGGTGACCAGCCGTTTGCCACCTGCCCTGCCCAGTGCCGCCCAGGAGGGCCTCTACCTGGGGAGGGGGAGGCACTGCATGTGCCATCTGCAGAGGGGACCCCAGGGTGGCTGCTCCAGCACTACTAGGAACCCAGGGTTCAGCCCCAAAGACCCCTGTGGTATGTCGCCAAACTCCCAGGGCAGAGACCCACGGAGACCCCCAACCCTGGGCCCTTCCGTCCTGATTCTGCCTCTGTCAGAACTTTGCTGAATCATCAGACTTACTTATAGGTTTGGTTTTCCCAAAGTTTAGTGAACTTTCTGCAGGGTGCTCAATTTATGTGTTTTGTATAAATTTTAAAATTAATAAACAAGGATGTTAGGAATTCCTGCTGTAAGGGCAACACATTAAAGAGTTACAGTTTATTTATTCTTTTAATTTCCCCTCAAATGCAATCATAAATCCATATTATTAGATTTAAAATGAAGGTTAATTTTTAAGAGGAAATACGTGGTTCTGACTTCCTAATGAAAAGCTGAGACGGCATCTCTCAGGCTCCAAAGGCTTGACCGGAGGTAGCGGGTCCCAGACATTCAGAGTCCGTGGGGCCAAGAACCTGCGGAGGCTGCGTCTGGGGATCGTTAGAGACAGGAGCAACCCCCCCACCCCCCACCCCCGGGAGGCAGAGGTGTGTACCTATCAGGTGTGGTTCCCGGGAGCCATTTGCTTAGGCAGAGAGCTCAGGTCTGAGGCCTTAGGGGTACCTGGAAATTCTAATTCCCCAGCTATTTATACCCCGATAGATGTCTCCCTAATAACCAGGGGTGTCTTCTCTGACCTGGATGTCTGCCTTATCATCAGCTGTGCCTGCTCTGACCTAGGATGTCACTAATTCCCCAAGTGTGCCTACACTGACCTGGGATATCTCTACCTCCCCAGGTATTTCTGCCCTGAGCTGGAATGTTTCTTCCTTCCCCAAAGCGTCTCCCCTAAACTTGTACCCGTCTGAACATTCCCAGTGTGTCGTCTTTGACCCTCATCTAGCCCTTAATGCCCAGGCGAGTCCACACTGACATGAGTGGGTCCCTAACTCCCCAGAGATTGCTAGCTATTAGGCCCCGTTTGTCTCCTCCTTCCTGGGGTGGGGTGTCTCGTTAAAGCCCGGGTTTACCTGTGCTGCCCTGGGAGTCTCCTCATTGCTCTGTGGTCCCTACATGGACTTGAAATGTCGCCTTCATTCCACAGGTGGCACTACCTGATCGTCAGTGTCTTCCTAAGTCCCGAGATGTCATCTACACCGACTGGGATTGTTTCACTAAGTCCCCTGACGTGTCTACCGAAAGTGGCGTTCTCCTCATCTACCAGGTGTGTTCACACTGCCCAGGATGGCTCCCTGGGTCCCCAGGTATGTCAGTGTTGACCTAGTATGACTTCGAGGTGTGCCTACCCCAACACTGCATGTGTTTTTTCCATTTTTAATTGAGATTTTTATGTGAAGGTATATAATACGTTGATGTGATAGATTGTAATACGGTCACCACCACGGCGTTAGAGAACACGTCTGCCACCTCACGTAATTATGTCTTTCTGTCCTGAGAACAAGTAAGATCTAGTCTCTTACCAGCTGTGAAGTTTGTGGTATAATACTGTTGTGTCTTCTATAATCACTATGTGTGCTTTAGGTCTTCAGAACTTAGTTACCTGCTAGTTGCAACTTTGTACGCCTAACCATCTCTCCAATCCAATTTCCCTCAGCCCCTGGAACCACCAAGCTACTCTCTGTTTCTGTGAGGGTTTTTCCCCAGATTCCACATATAAGTGAGATCATCCAGTATTTGTCTTTCTCTGACTTATCCCACTTAGCATAATGCCATCCAGGCCCATCCATGTTGTCACAATAGCAGCATTTCCTTCTTTTCACGGCAGAGTCGTATTCCATCCCAAATATACACACCACACTTCTTTATCCATCCATCCATCCCGTGATGGACACCGAGGTTGCTTCTATACCTTGCCTTTGTGAATGTTGCTGCGACACGCATGGGAGGAGAGATGTCTTTTCGACATCCTGTTTCATCTCCTTCACATAAATACCCAGAAATGGGGTTTCTGCATCATAAAGTAATTCTATTTTTAATTTTTAAAGGAACTGCCACACTGTTTTCCATAGAGGCGGAATATCCCACCAACAGTGCGCCAGGGTTCCCTTTTCTCCACATCCTCACCAGTACTTGTTATCACGTCTTCTTGATGGCAGCTGTTCTAGCTGGTGTGAGGTGACATCTCATTGTGGTTTTGATTTGCATTTCCCTGGCATTCCCTGATTTGAGCATTTTTTCATGTACCTGTTGGCTGCCTGGTCTGTCTTTTTTGGAAAAATGTCTATTAGTTCCTCTACCCTTTTTTAAGTTGGATTATATGGGGGAAAGGGAGGTTATTGAGTTGTATGTTCTTTATGTATTTTGGATATTAATCTCTTACCTAATATACGGCTTGCAAATATTTTCTCCCATTCCACAGGTTGCCTTTTCATTTCTTCACTGTTTCTTTTGCTGTGCAGAAGCTTCTTAGTTTGATGTAGTCCCACTTGTTGATTTTTCCTTTTGTTTCTTATGCTTTTGCCGTCATATCCAGAAATCATTGCCAAGACCAGTCCCTATGTTTTCTTCTAGGAGTTGTGCTTAAGGTCTTATGCTTAAGTCATTAATCCATTTTGAGTTAATTTTTCTGAGTGGTGTAGGACATGTCCAGTTTCATTTCTCTGCATGCAGTTATCCAGTTTTCTCAACACCACTTGTTGAAGAGACTGTCCTTTCTGCATTGAGTTTTCTTGGCCCCCTTGTCAAATATTAGTTGTCCCTATATGTGGGGTTTATTTCTCGGATCTCTATTTTTGTCCAGTGACCTATGCGTATTTTATGCCAGTATCATGGTGTTTTAATTATTATAGCTTTTCAATGTACTTTGAAATCAGGGAGTGTGACATCTCCTACTTTGTTCTTCTTTATCACAATTGCTCTGGTGTTTCGGGATTCCAAACAAATTTTAGGGTTGTTTTTAGTGCCTGTTCTCCAGCTCACTGATTCTATCTTCCATTTTATCTATTTTGTTGTAGGTGCCCTGTATTGAATTTTTCATTTTATTCATTGAATTCTTCAGTTCCAGAATTTGTTTGTTTTTCCCCCCCTTTCCGTCCACCTTCCCCTTCCTCCCCCATGGTTCAAGCCGTTGTTTCTCAGTCTAGTTGTGTAGGACACAGCTCCCTGGCCCTTGCTGGTGTGATGAGCCTTGTGCTCCCCCCGGCTGAGGCAGTCAGTTGCTGGTCATCGGTCAGCTGCTCACAGAAGCTCACGGCTGCTCTCACTGGCTGCCGGCCACTCATGCTGGCCACCAGCCACTCATGGCAGCACATGGCAGCCCACGGAAGCACACAGCAGCTCACGCCAACCTCCAGCTGCTCAGGGCAGCCCAGCACCAGGGAGAGCCGTTGTTCACAATTTTAGCTGTAGAGGGCGCAGCTCACTGGCCCATGTGGGAATTGAACTGGTGACCCCAGCGTTAGGAGCATGGCGCTCCAACCCCCTGAGCCACCAGGCCGGCCCTAGTTCTTTTTTATGATGTCTATCTCTTCCTTAAATTTCTAATTTTCCTCATGTACTGTTTTCCTGCTTTTTTTGAATTGTCTTCCTGTCCTTTCTTGTAGCTCATTGAGATTTTCAAGACAGCCATTTTTGATTTTTTTATTCGCTAGCTCACAAAATTCCATGCCTTTGTGTTCAGTTATTGGAGGATCATTATCTTTTGGTGATGACATGTTTCCCTGATTCTGCATTTTCCTTGTGGCTTTGTCTTGCTGCTCTCAACTGGGGTAGCGGACACCTCCTCAGGTGGGAGACACTGCCCCTCGGTCCTGCTGTATCTGGGTTTTCTCTGACCTTGTGTGGATACACCTGTTCCACACGTCCTGCTCGCACTTGTGGGAGAATTCTTAAGCTTTTAATGTCTTCTCGGGTACACACAACGCAGCAGGCTGGCTGCTGGAATCTCTGTTTTCTGGAAGGTGGGGCTGCGGCTCACATATGTGGTCCCTCCCTAACTGGTCTCCGTTTCCTGGAGCTCACTCTTGCCACCTCACGCAGGAGTGCGCCAGGAGCCAGCGCACGGTGGGAGAGGGGGATACTCAGGGTGTTGGGGGGCCCCTCCCATTAGGCTCCTCCAGAGGTTCTGGGTGGACATCCTGCTGAGGTCCTGAGCAGCTAGCAGGAACCACATCCCTTTCATGTCCTTGGATATTCTAACTTGCCTCTCTTCTGATCTCCTTCCTCCCCCAGCCATGGAGGGCCTGCCTCAGCACTTTGGGTGCTGCCGGAGAGAGACCAGTTTCTCCAGCAGCACCCACACTGCTGGGGGAACCAGCACGCAGGGCACCGCTGGCCAGCTGAGCCCCACGCAACGTCACCTGGGGAGGGGCAGTGCTAGCAGTTCATCTTACCATTTGCAGTGCGTCCACTCGTTTTTGGTTTTATTTCCTCCAAGGACATGCTGGACTCTCCCTCAGGAAGGGAGAGTCACCTACAAAGACACCTACAAAGTCTCCCTGGTCCGTGGGTTTCCACCCAAGCTGGCCCTCGCCAGGTGTTCACTGGCCACAGCTAGAGGGGCTGGACAGGTTCGCTGGCTTCTGCTGGTTTCTCAGCCCACACCGGGTGCACAATAGGGCGACACTCCTTCCAATCCGTTGGGGTACGTGTCTACCTTCAGGCCAGGACCACCCTCTTTGATCACTGTATCTTTGCAATAAACCTGGAAATCACAAAGCGTGAGTCCTCCAGTTTGTGCTTTTTCAAGGTTGTTTTGGCTCTTCTGGATCTCTTGCAATTCCATATGACATTTAGATGGTTTTTTCTATTTCTGCAAAAAAAAAAAAAAAAAGCGTTTTTTGGATTTTGACAGCTGGTTGCACTGAATCTATAGGTCACTTTGGTCGGATTGACATCTTAGCAATACTGAGCCATCCAATCCATGCACACGAGGTGTCTCCCATTCGCCGCCCTCATTTTCGTTCAGCGACATGCTGTAGTTTTCAGGATTCAAGTCTTTTCCCTGCTGGGTTAAGTTTATTCCTAAATATTTTATTCTTTTAGATGCATCTTAGATGGAATTGTTTTCTTAATTTCCTTGTTTGATTGCTTATCGTTAGGGTGTTGAAACACAAGTCATTTCTGCATGTTGGTTTTGTGTCCTGACATTTTCCTGAGTCTGTTTAGCAGCTCTGGCAGTTGATTTTGGTTTGGGAGACTTTAGAATTTTCTACATATGAGATCAGGTTGTCTGTGCACAGAGGTAACCCTACTTCTTTTTTCTTTTTTTTTTTCCAATTTCCAAGCCTATTATTTCCTTTTTTTCTCTAATTGCTATGGCAAGAAACTGGAATAATATATTGAATAGAAGTAGGTAAAGCAGGCAGCTGGTCTTGTTCCCGGTCTCAGAAGACGGCAGTCACTCCTTTACCAGTGAGCACGATGTTAATTGTGGGTTTCCCATACATGGTCTTTGTTACCTTAAGGGTTTCCTTCCACTCCAAGTTTCTCAAGTGCTTTATCATGAAAAGGTGTTGCACTTTGTCAAAAGTATTTTCTGCAGCAATCGGGATGATCATTGGGTTGGGTTTTTTTTTTTTTTTTGTCCCGTCATTCTGCTAATGTGATAAATTACACTGATTTTTGTATATAGAACCACTTTTGCATGCCCTTTACTGAGTCCTCCCCTTCGGGGACCCCCAGTGGCCTCTGATAAAGGTTACAGGAGGTTCCTGTCCCCAGAACCCACTGACACCTCTTAGCTAACCCCCTCGGATATGCCATCAGCTCCCTCTGGAAGGAGGGAGGGCCCTGGTGATTGTCCTGTTGCATGCCGCTCTAGTATAAAACTTCAAACAGCATGGTCCAGTTTTGTAATTTCCAAAGAAATGACGGTCACTTTTAATGCAGAATCCACACCATGTGACCTCGAGTCTCCCGTGCCAGTCCCATTACAGGCGTGACCACTCATGGGAAGCTATGTCTCCAGGTCTGCTTTTCCTTACCTGAGCCTCTCAGAATCCAGGCCCCGGGTCCGGTGGTTTCCAATCGCCGCTAACATAAAAGTCGGATACACTGAAAACAATAAAGGGCCCCCACAGACGGGGCGAGCATGGCGGCACCTGCATGGCCCGTTCTCTCGCCATCTGGTTTAGCAGCTGTGTTTCACTCTGTGAGTTACCACCTGGAGTTCTGCTCCTACAGGCAGGGTGCGCAGTGCTCATGGCCACGGGTCCCGGAGCCAGCGCCTGGTCCTACCGGCGCTCTGTGTCTGCTGTGGGGTGTGGGGGACATTGCTGCAGCTCTCCGTGTCTCCATTGCCTTGTCTGCAGGACGGGCTTCGGGGTGAAATTAATCTGAACACGCTGGCCCACATTGCGTGGTCTGGGAGAGTTATTATGCATTTTCGTCCTTCACCACGGAGTTAACAGAAGTCTCGTTTATAGATGTGTCAATCATTTCCACTAAGAAGTCCCCCCATTCCTAATCCCTTGGCCTGAATTTCCTGTCCTGAACCCACAACTCTAAAGGGTTCCCTCTGGCAGTTGGTCCCTTTAAAAATGCTTTACAGTTTTTAATGGAATGGTGAGTCACATGTTTTTCAGAAGTAAAATTCTAAAGTCAGTGCTTGGGGTGAAATCATGAATAGTCAAAATGACCTGACAGCACCCCACGCGGCTGCTGGATTTCAGTGTGAGGTCACGACGTGGCAGCTGTCAGTGCACCCACGCTGGCCAGTGCTTCCTGCAGCCATGGGCAGGCAGACCCGTCGCTCCAGCTGAGCCCCGAGGAGCGAGAGAGCTTGCATCTGTGGACCACGTCATACGAGAGATGTGGCCTCTGCGTGCTCCAAACACTCAGCCAAGTGCAGCGCCCACACTGCATGAGTGACGTGTGGAACCTGAGAACGACCAAGGACACGCAGGTTTGTTTCTGCATCTCACTCACATGATGCCAAGTTACCAATGCACCCTATGATGGCCACGCCGTCTGATCTTCTGCAGTCACAAGAAACCAGCATAACTGCTCCTTCCCTGGCCACTTGCGCTGCCCATACTGAGCCGGGAGGCCCCAGACGGCCGTCCCCAGGACCCCACAGTTGGCGCCCCTATGCTCACAGGTACCTGTCCTGACGCCAGCTCCCGCTTTCGGAGTCATCAGAGTGTGAGCTGCATGCCAAAGGCCTGGATTAGCACAGTCACCCTGCTCAGGGCAGAGCTCACGGTTTGCATTTCACTGCCCAGTCTCTCTGGTCACGAGCTGTCTGAGCTCACCTCTGCCCACTGGAGCACGGCTTTTCCTGCTGGTTGGACGAGAATTTGTTCAGACCCTGAACTCCCCTAGAGACAAGCCATTGAAACAAGTCTGTTCCTGTTCACCGCAAAGATACAAAACCAAGCACGAGAGGAATTCTGAGACACACTGTTTTGTCCCCCGCAAAGATTTACAGCAGCCATCCCCAAGGCCACACTTGTGTTTACCCACCATGCAGCCCGCCTTAAAATGCTGCTGCATGCGACCACGCACGCCACACACCTGAGACGAACCTTTCTGAAGGAGTATTTGGATAGAAGTGGAAGTGCCAGGGCTGGGAATAAAAGGACATAAACCCCAGAGTGGGCTGCAGCAACCATAAAAACTGCAGGTTTCCATAGAAACAACCAAATCTGACTGAGGAACTGAATGCTGAATGTAAAGTATTTGTTCAATTTTAACGTGAGTAGATTTAAGCTGTTTAGTCCCAATGCTATTTAAGTGTTCTCATGGTAACAGTAAGTGCCTTTCATCTTTTTTGGTTTTTAATTGTTTCTTTCTGGTAGACTGATTCTCTGTGAGTACAGGGAGGGCACAAAGCGCCATAAACAAAGCCAGACTCATAAACAACGAAAGGGCACCTGGAAACCGATCAGTGGGCTTGGGAATGAGAGCCGACCCATCTCAGGCCCAGGCCAGGCGGTCCTCCTGCTCCAGAAACAGAGCCGTACTGACGAAGGCCCTGCAGCATCTAACCCCTCGCTTTTCATCCTACCTCAGACCGTTTAACAGTACTTTCTCTGTGCACACTTGCCATCTACTGGATTTCAGGGACAAGCCAGTCTCAGGTGGCAGGGCCAGCAGGGTCTCCTGGTCTGCTGACAAGGCTGAGGGCAGGTGGGTCCGGTGTGGTCATCTTGTGAAAATCTACTGGGCTTGCACTCAGGATGTAAAGTCAACTTCAAACAAAGGGAAAAAGTAGGTCCTCCCTGAGCTCATCAAGGACACTCTCCTTTAGGAAGGAGACTGTGGGGGGCCCTGTGGCAGGATTGGGCATTGCCACCGCGCCCACCTGCCCAGTGCTCACGGCCGACTGGCTCTGGCCAGATAAACGTGGGCGGGACTTACAGGTACCTCTTCTGGCCAGAAGGTGTCAGAGTCCCACTCTCCCCTCCATTTCTCTCCCTCTCCTCACCTCCCTCCTTCTCTCTCTCTCCCTCCCCCCTGCCAGGCCTTTGGTTGGTGGTGCCTCTTATCTGTGCCACTGGATGGCATCTGTGGAGAAGGGGCAAAGGGAAAAGCCTCCAGGGGGACAGACGACAGCAACAGGGGGTGAGTTCAGGTGGTCCTGGACTGGCGGGGCCAGAGGTGGTGGAGGGGGGCAGTGAGGTGATGAGCCAGTCGTGGAGGTGTGGGCCCGTGGGTGCACCCAGCACCCTTGACAAGGGCTGGGGTCACAGGGAGAAGATCACGGATCACCTTCACCCTCAAAATCAGGCCAACCCTCCCTCTGTGCCTCCGTGACTGCCCTCGCTAATATTTCTTTTTTCACTTTTCATAAAAATGACTCACTTTTAACAAGTGGCATTTGAAACACAATAACATTTATATTAGCACCCGAAAAATTAAGTACTTGGTGTAAATCTAACAAAATAGGGACAAGATCTGTAGGAGGAAAACGACAAAACTCCGATGAACGAAATCAAAGCGGAACTAAAGAAATGGAGAGACATTCCGTGGTCGTGAATCCTTATTCACGACTCAATAGGGTCAAGATGTTCTTCCCTAATTGATGTACAGATTCAATGTTATCCCAGCCAAAATCCCAGCAAGTTGTTCTGTGACTACTGACAAACAGATTCTAAAGTTTATATGGAGGCAAAAGACCCAAATTAGCCAGGACTGAAGAGAACAGAGCCGGAGGACGGATATGAAACAACATCAAGACTTACTGTGAAGTATCAAGACAGTGTGATATTGGTGAAAGGACAGACAAATGGATCAATGGAAGAGTAGAGAGCCCAGCAATAGGCCCACATAAACACAGTCAACTGGTCATGACACAGAAGCGGAGGCAGTACCTCGGAACAGAGGTCGTCTTTTCAACAAGTGCTGGAACTGCACAGCCACATGAGAGAAAAACCCTGAATCTAGACACAAACCTTACACATTTCACAACAATTAACTCAAAATAGATCATAAGCCTAAATATAAAATGCAAAATTCTAAAACTGCTAGAAGATAAGTTAGGAAAAAACCTAGGTGACCTTGGATATGTGATGACTTTTTACATCATTATCAAGTGGGATTCATTCCTATATGCAAGGTTGGTTCAATATGTGCAAATCGATTAACATGATACACCACATAAACAAAATGAAAAATAAAAATCATATGGTCATATTAATAGATGTAGAAAAAGCATTTGACAAAATCCAGCATCCGTTTATGATTTAAAAAAAAAACACTCAGTGAAGTGGAAATAGCTGGAACATATCTCAACAGAATAAAGGCCAAATATGACAAACCCACAGCTAATATTATACTCAGTGGGGAAAAGCTAAAAGCATCCCCCTTAAGATCAGAAACAAGACAAAGAGGCCTATTTTCACCTCTTTTATTCAACATAGCATTGGAGTAATCAGACAAGATTACTAGCTGAATGCAATCAGACAAGAAATAATAAGCACCCAAATTGGAAAAGAAGCAAAACTGTCTTTATTTGCAGATGACGTGATACTGTATATAGAGAACCCCAAAGTACCCACCAAAAACTATTAGAACTGACAAATGAATTCAGTAAAGTAGTAGGATACAAAATTAATATTCAGAAATCATTTGCATTTTTATACACCAATAACAAACTCGCAGAAAGAGAAATTAAGAAAACAATCCCATTTACAATTACATCAAAAAATAAAATACCTAGGAATAAAGTTAATCAAGGAGGTAAAAGACCTGGACTTGGGAAATTACAAGACATTGAAAACAGAAGCAAACAAATGGAAGCATATACCCTGCTCATAGATAAGAAGAATTAACACTGTTAAAATGTCACTACTACCAAAAGTAATCTATAGGTACGATGCAATCCCTATCAAAATACCAATGATACTTTTCACAAAAATAGAAACAATCTTAAAATTTATATGGAACCACAAAAGATCCCAAATAGCCAAAGCACTCCTGAGAAAAGAGCAAAGGTGGAGGCATCACACTTCCTGATTTCAAAATATAATACAAAGCTATAGTAATCAAAATAGATTGGTACTGTCGTAAAATTAAATACCCTAACCAATGAAACAGAATCAGGAGCCTGATAATAAACCTTTGCATATACAGCCAACCAATATTCAACAAGGGAGCCAAGAATACTCAGTAAGGAAAGAAGTCTCCTCAGTAAATGTGTTGGGAAAGCTGGATAACCTCATACAGAGGAATGAAATCAGACCCCTGTCTTACACCACTCAAAAAAATCAACTTGAAATCAATTATAGACTTAAACATACTATCAGAAGCCATAAGACTCCTGGAAGAAAACAGAGAACAAGCTCTTTCACTGGTCTTGGCAACGATGGTTTGGATATCATCACAAGCAACAAAAGCAAAAATTAAGAAGCGGGGACACATCAAACAAAGAAGCTTCTGCACAGCAACAGGAAAAAAATAATGAAATGAAAAGGCAACCTACAGAATGGGAGAAAATCCTTACAAACCATACATTTGGTAACAGGCTAATACACAAAATACATAAAGAACGCACACAATTCAATAGCAAAATAACAAAGCAAAGCAAAAACAATCCAATTTAAAAATGGGCAGAGGACCTAAACAGACATTTCTCCAAAGAAGACATACAGATGGCCAATAGACATGAGAAAAAAATGTTCAATGTCACTACTCCTCAAGGAAATGCAAATTAAAACCACAATGAGATACCACCTCACTCCTGTCAGAATGGCTATCATCAATAAATCAACAAACAACAAGTGCTGGCGAGGCTGTGGAGAAAAGGGAACCATCATGCCCTGTTGGTGGGATTGCGGATTGGTGCAGCCACGATGGAAAACAGTATGGAGGTTCCTCAAAAAATTAAAAATAGAGCAAATATATGACCCAGCAATCCCACTTCTGGGTATTTATCCAAAGGAAATGAAAACAGGGTCTCAAAGAGACATCTGCTCGCCCATGTTCTTTGCAGCATTGCTCATAGTAGCCAAGATGTGGACGAAGCCTTAGTGTGAGTCGATGGACAGATAGATAAAGAAGCTGGGGCAACAGACTGGATTATTATTCAGGCACGAGAAAGGAGGAAATTCTCCATTTGCGACAACATGGATGGACCTGGAGGGTGTCATGCTAAGTGGGATAAGTCAGAGGAACAGAAATACAATATGATCTCACTTATACATGGAATCTGAAAAACAAATGGGACTCATAGAAACAGAGAGTAGAAGGTGGGTGCCAGGGGCTGGGGGAGGGGACCATGGGGAGACGCTGATCAGAGTTATGAGTAAGTTCTGGGGATGGAATGTACAGTGTGGTGACTGGAGTTAATAATGTTATATACTTGAAAGAGTCACCAAGAGAGTAGAGCTTAAATGTCCTCACCACAAAAAAGAAATGGTAATTATGTAATGTGATGAAGGTGTCAGCTTTTGCAACATATTGTTTCAAATTAGCACTTGTACACCTTATAACTCAGGTAAATTTGTGCAATTTATCTCCATAAAGCTGGGGGAGAAAAGAAATGAGCTCTCGAGACATGAAGGAAACTTAGACACATGTGACGGAGTGAGAGGAGCCAGTCGGAGAAGGCTGCACACTGTGTGATCCCAGCGCTGTGACATTCTGGGAAAGGCAGGACTGTGGGGACAATGACATGATCAGGGATTGGGGTGAGGAGTGAACAGGCAGAGGACAGAGGGCGTTTAGGACAGAGGAACAACCCTGTGTGACACATAATGACAGATACGCGTCATGACACATTCGTGCAAACCCCCAGAATGTGCAGCACCAAGAGTGAGCCCTGATGTCAGCTGTGAGCTTCAGGTAATAATGACGTGTCTGTGTAGTAGGTTCCTCAATTGTGACAAAGGTGGGACAGAGAGGTAAGCTGTGGGGAGCGGCAGGGGGTGCATGGGAAATCTCTACCACCCCTTCAGTTTTGCTCTAAAACTGCTCTAAAAATAAAATGTTTTAATCTAATGACTCATTTTTTACTTAAATACAAGCAAATGCCCTCAAATGCAACTGGCCCTGTTACTAAAAGCCAAATACAGCAGCCAGCCAAAGGCTCTGATGCAGGCCCCTCTCCTTGTTTAAAATTTGTTTAAAGCACACATGCTGCCCGCCGTCCCGGGCAGCACTGGGCAGGGCAGGTGGGAAACGGCTGGTCACCCATGGGAGAGTCAGGTCCTGGGCCGTCAGCTCAGGGCGCTTCAAGGTTCCAGGTCACCCAGCACCTGCCTGGGGCTCCTCGGGCCCCCGGGGGTGTTCCGGGGTTCTCTCCTCCACAGAACGCTCCCCCAGCGGATGCGACTCATCACAAGCAGGAGAAAGCCTGGCCGGGCACCAGAGCCAGACACCACTCCCTCCACTCACCCTCCCCTGGGGGCTCCGGGCTCATCACCCAGTTGCCTCGGCAAAGCCTGTTTCCCGGGTTGCCCAGGGCTACACTGAGGGTCTCAAAGAAGATTCTGGATGGGACTGAGACCCACCCCATGCCACAGGCCATCCTGGGGAAGGCTGTGGGTGGCTTTCCTGGCTGAAACTAAGGAACCATAGGCAAGGGACTGTCACTATTAGCAATAGAAAACAAGAGACATCCACCTGTCACTGAGCACACACTGTGTCTTAACAGCTGTAAACCAGAAAGAGGAAATAAACGTTTCTACAAAGTGAGCTCCAGAACCTTTATTATGTGTTATGTGTTACATAATATCATATTGTTAGTACATTGGCTTTGTCACCAAGGAGACATTGGGAAACACTAGTAACAAGAGGGAGCACGGAGAGGACGGCGCTCCTACTGGACTCTGGAGACCACGCTGCAATGGGTGGTGTTTCATGTCATAAAACGTCAAAGTCAGGCTGTGAAGCACGGATGACGAAAGCGAGAGGAGACCGGATGAGGCAGAGACGAACGGGCAGCGAAGCTGGCCCCGACCTAACCCACGGAGACCGACACGGAAGACAAGTGCACGCGCGCACAAAACGTCAGGACGGCCTGGGCACGCCCGAGCGCGAACACGGCCCCAAGGACACGCCCGGCGGGAGCAGGTGAGGCCCCCCCGGCAGAAGGGGCGCTGGAGGCGAGGCCTCCTCCCGACACGACACGGCCACGGGGCGCCCGCGACCGCGCCGGGTCCCAGGCTGGGGGCCTGTCCCGTGTCCGGGAGGGGCAGCGCGACAAGGGCGTCACCTGCGGGTCCCGGGGGACGCCCGACGCGCAGTCAGCGCCATCATTCCAGGCAGGGACCGGCCGAGAGGGGCCCGGAGTCCGTTCCCAACGCGGGGCTCTGGGCGGCTCGGGGCGAGGGGCGCGGGGGAGGCCGCCTGGGCCGGTC
This sequence comes from Rhinolophus hipposideros, assembly GCF_964194185.1. Taxonomy (NCBI): domain Eukaryota; kingdom Metazoa; phylum Chordata; class Mammalia; order Chiroptera; family Rhinolophidae; genus Rhinolophus; species Rhinolophus hipposideros. The sequence goes on along the minus strand of NC_138070.1, from coordinate 786,565 downwards.
TGGAGCTTTCCGGCGGGAGGTCCGAGTGCCCGCGGGCCCAGCCCTCGGGTGTCGGGCTCCTGCGCCTTCACGGCTCAGGTGGGTCTCCCCCAGCTGCCCCCAGGGCTGGCGGACCCGGTTCGTGGGCTCTGGGTGCTCTCTCCACGCAGGACACACCTGTCAGCACGGGAGTGAGCCGCCTCATCGGGACGCAGGACTGTGGGCTGCGGGGACATCGCAGGCCTTACTGGAGGGCACGGTGGCCCAGTGTCTCTCCTTGTCCCCTGGGAGATACCAGAGCTTTGCATTCATTAGGCAGCGTTTTTGTTTTCAAATGGAGTGAAAATCCCAGGACGGGGTTCTGCTCCAGCACGCACACATCGGCAGTCTGCAGCTCTCTGATACCACGGAATGTCTGGATGATTCCTCAGCTTCCGAGGTCATGAATCAGGTTATAAATGCAAATACCTTTAGAGCCTCAGCCTTCCCGAGCTCAGTATGTCTCATATTCAGTCGTGCACACAGCCCAGAATTCATGCTGACACACTCAGGACTAAGCTTTGCAGCTACCACAGGACCATGTCAGGAGCGCGTCCAGAGGCTCGGCACCCGGGGAGGGTGGCTGGGAATCGGCGCGCCAGAGAAGGGGCAGAACAAGGTTGCAATGGCTGAGCACCGGCCAGGAGGCCTGAGTCCTGGCGAGTCCCAGGTCTGGCGGAGGTCAGCAGGTCTCAAAGACGTGTGTCCAAGGCCAGAGTAAGGAAGAAAGGCCCCAGGCCACGTTCTCTCCTCTCCTCCCGTCAGTGTCCCCATTGGGGGCAGCTGGGGGCTTCAGGGGCACTGACCCAGATTCTGAGGAAGATACCTGTGGGCTCCCAGCATCCCCCTCTCATGCTAGGAGCACCCCAAGTTCTCTGGGGAATCTGCCCCTCAGTGACACCTGCGATCTGGGTGGGGCTCTGTTCACTCCATGCGGGACTGTGACCCAGGTCAGGTCAAGTGAAGGCCTAAGGGACAGTCACGTGACTTCCACATGCCCAATCAGAGTGGGCATAGGGATTGTCCAGGGCCAACAGGAAAGGCTCTCACCTTTCACTGGTGTACGCTGACTGCAGTGACCGGTCCTGAGGCCCTGGACCCAACCGTGCCTGAAGCCGAGCCTGCACGATGCAGTTTTCAGGTTTGGAGCCAATCAATCCCTCCCCAGTTGTTCTTGAGCAAATCTGGGGTGGGTTCCTGTTGTTTTCAACACGAGGGGTCCTCATTTGTACAGTCGGACAGATCGCAGCCTGGAATCGGGATTATGCTTCTTCCCAGCGGTGCAGCCCTGGCCTCAGTTTCCTCGTCTGTGACAGTACCACCTGTCCTGGGGTGGTTGTGGATGACCCGCAGACAGCTCTCTCGAGCTCACACAGGAGCATGTGAAACTTACCACCCAGAGCATACACAGGCCACGGAAATTCACACGGGAACTGGGCAGGTAAGGCTCAGGCAGGTAACACAGACACCACCCCCAGGAGACACTCTCACAGGTGACCCACGGCAGCACACCTGTGCCACGCACACAGATGGACTCCAGCCCCCCACTCAGGCATAGGACTGGAGAAGGACCTGTGATGGGCCCCACAGTCCTTCTATGCCAAGAGACAGGCGCTCTGAGAGACACAGCACACCTGGAGACCAGGCTGGGCGGTAGGGAAGGGCGGGCAGCTCGGGTCCAGTTATCAGGCTGGTCTGAGCCCTCCTTTACACAGAGTCTCAAAATCCTAGATCATTATCCCTCCCTCTTCCACCGAGAAGAACATCTAGATGTTTAAATGAAATAGCCTCACGAGTCTGTTTCAGCTTCTGTGGTGCAGTAAATATTTTGCAGCAAAGCTTTTACCTCTTAGATTTTAAAGAAGGAGCTTGCACGGAATTCCTCCCTCACTTGCTGTGTAAATCTTCCCAAGTCCCATCCTGCTGCCAAGGTCTACACAAGCGCCCTTCGGTTATGGGAAGTGGGGCTCACTGGATGCGCTGTAGCCGCTGAGCTGTGATGTGGAGAAGCCCCGGTCCTAGGAGGCCCAGGGCACGTCCAGGAACCAGACAGGCTGGCGTTGGATGAGGGAACGCCCTGCATCCACTCCTGACAGCTCAGAGGAAAGACCAGGCCAGGGACCCTCAGGGGGACGTTGTCACTGAAACCATGGAGAGTGACACGGACCTGCCGCGCCTTTAAAGCCACCTGGGAATGCTGTCCCTGCTGTGCTTAGTGCTCCTGAAATTGGGGGTAACTGGACAGGTGGGGCTGATGGAGGAAGCTGTCCCTGAGAGGTGGTGGCACCTGCCAGGTGTTCCTGGGGGAGCTGTCACCCAGGATGGGGCAGGGTGCTACCTCCCAGAAGTTTGTCTGTGAGGCCACCCTGCCCCCCTCCTTACCACCCCTTCCCTTCACAGGCTGTGCACAGACTATGAGAAAGGGGGGACGAACTCGCAAGCCCGGGGTAAAAATCCGCTGTTTCCAAGTGTATCCAAGTCTCCTGATGTCTAGCACTGGCCAGAGTCTAGGTCTGCAGCTTGGGCCCAGGGGACCACAACTATCCATCCCTGGCAGAGACCATGACCTGCGGATGACCCGCGTCCAGATGATCAGGAAGCCTGTGTCCTCAGGGCCCGTGTCTGCTCTGCTGCCCTTCGCACAGCGTCTCCCTCTGCTCCCCCTGCCGTGAAGGGCGGGGGCGAGGAGGAAAGACAGCAAAGGACCCAGTCCCTTATTCCAGCGATGACCCTGTCCTGGGGAGGGCGTCCACAACAACCGGCTCCAGACCAGGAGGCTGCTTTTCTCAGCTCCCTGGGATGAGGAACGAGACCAAAGAAACCCACTACCGTAAGTACTTGGGCTCTGTACCTTCAGTGGCCCGGGCTTCCGCCTCCCACAAGGCATATCTCAGCTTGGCTCTGCAGGGGTGGGGGGGAGAAGGGCCAGAGCCCCTCAAAGCTGGGCTCTCCAGGGCCCCTGGTGGCAGGCAGTCCCCAGCCCCTCCTGGGTGTCGGATTTCATCAGAACATGGAGGGCTGTCCTGATGCTGAACCGCACTTGCGTTGCTTTAAGTGGACGGCTACAATATAGGAAGTCTGGGGAAGGGAGGTGAAACTGTGCAAAACACCGACACCATGACACAAGGCAGTGTGTATACTGTGTATGGCCTCTCAGTAATTTTTTTTCAGTATACATGTATTTGACAGTTACAATCCTATTTTACAAACATTTGGCCGCTGTGCCATCTGCTTAACAAAAGCAGTTTCAATGTTACAGCGTGATTAATAGGCACCTATCAGTTCAATGACTGATGCCACCTGGTCTCAGGAAACCATTACTAAAAATCTAAATAAATAAGTTCCCCAGCTTGGAGGTCAGGGAAGGGCTCGGGGTTCCAGTAAAGGTGTGGAGCTGACACTGCGCCCGCCATGTTCGTGGGAGGAAATCAGACCCAGGTGCAGGGTGGTGCCTGAGCAGCTGCAAGAGCTGAGACCATGAGTCTCCTATGTCCCCTGCCCTGCTCAGAGGTGTGACTTCTGAGTTTCTTAGCCACACCTTCCTGGAAAATGAGTGAAGCCACTGACAGAAGAATGGTCTCAACACTTGTCCTTTCCCAGGTAGCTAGGACCACTCCTTGCGCCCAAGAGCCAGGAGACAAATGGCGCCCTGCCTGCCCAGCGCTGGCTCCAAAGCTGCTGCAGGAGGAAGGCTGTGCGTCTGGCCGCTTTGTCACCGGCATCGTAATGATGGCACCGCGAGCTGCACACGCCTCTCCCCGTAACACACGCTGTGACGGGAGGTGACACGAATGGTTCGAACTTGCATCCTGTGGGCTCTGTCCCCTGAACCACCTGCTTCCCAACAGCTGTCCTGGGGGCACATGGCATCGTAAGCAGCTGCGTTCCAGAGGACACAGCCCCACTGGGGCCCTGGCGTCGGCTAAACCTGCCTCGGGACCAATAACTGCGGCTCCCATCAAAGAATCCACCCAAACCCACGTGAGATTCCCCCAAACACTGTCCTCGTCCTCCACATCCCCTCGGCCGCTCCCGGCAAACTCCTGGGGGTCTCAGCAGGTGGCCTGTCCTCCCAGCACTGGATGTGAGACGCGGGACGTGGGTCCTTAGCGTGTGCACACACGGGCCAGGCCGCTAGCTCACGCCACTCCTCCATGCGTGGCCTGGCCCGTGCACACCGCGTGCTCAGTGAGCATTTCCAGGAGATTCGTGACCCACTGGGATTTGACCCCACAGGCACGGCCTGGCCTTCAGTTCTGAGGGAGTCACGGGGACGAAGATGGGCTTCGAGCCCCTGCCTTGTTCCTTTGCACCCCTCGTGGGAAGGGCGTCCCCTCCACACACTGTCTCTGATTTGCTGAGCCGTTCGTGCTGCTATGAATATTTGATGGTCCTGGTGGCGCAGGAGAGATTCTAAGAAGCATCGATAATTAATAAGGGCTGATGTGCGTGCACAATGCAGCAGCACTAGGTGTTTGCAACTGCCTCCTGCCCAAACAGCCGCCCCTCAAGGGTGGAAAGGCCTTTGGGGTTCACGCTCCATGGCCAGTGGCCTGAAAAGCAATTCAGTGCTGCTCTCAGGGGGGGTTTCAGAAACTGTGGGGGCCATGCACAGGCCGCCTGAGCTTGACCGTGCTGGCATGACCACCTAGGGCCTGCCCTCAGCCTTCATTCCGGCCTCTCCAGGTCCCCTGTGTGTCCCTCCTGCTTCCTGTGGGCCCCACATGGACACATGTGTCTGCCCCAAGGGAATGTGAGTGCTGTGAGCACAGAAGACCCTGGTCTGGCTGATTCACTGCTGTGTCCCCAGTCCTTCCTTCCCGCAAAAGGAAGGAGCGAACTAACGAGTGAGTGAATGAATCAGTGAATGGACACCCGCATTCCAGGAGCCTGAGCTGGGGCCCAGGAGGTTGCGATGTAGGAAAGCCTTCTGGAGGCTTCTAGTCTGATATCAGGCGAGGCCTGCATGAAGTCAGCTTCGGGTAGGAAAGCATTCTTCCAAGAGAACAGTGTGCAAAGCGGGGAGCAATGTTCCCGTCTGCCTCCTGATAAACTGCTCTGTAGATTCCAGAATGCACGAGCTGTTCCCACGGCTCTCCCCAGTCTGTGCCATCCCGCAATCCCTAGAGGACCCAGATGAGGACGTGGCTCCAGTCTCTTCCCCTGGGACCCTGTGGGTTCGCCTCCACAACGACAACTTTGGAAAGCGTGTGAGAAAATGTAAACATCCACCAGAAAGAGGGCCTGGCAATGGTCAGCAGGAGCAGACCTGCAGGCAGAGGCCATTTCTCCGCCACGTGGGGCCCTGTGTCAGGAGGGTCAGACTGCAGGTCTGGACACAGGTACGTGGGGTGGTGGCCCTTTGGCTCCCCTTTGCTCACAGCTCATTTTGGAGCAGGCCAGCTGTGCTCTCTCCCTGGGGGAGGGAGGAGATGGTGGGGTTCTGGGGACCAGGAGGGGCTGGTTGGAAAGCCCCACACTAAGTGGGGGTGAGCTGGGCTGGGGAGGCTGGAGCAGGTGCAAAAGAGAAGAGGGTTCGCCAGAAGCCAGCCCTCTGCCTGCTGCCTCCCACCCTCGGGGGTGCACAGAGCTGATGCTGCACCCGAGACACACACGTGCACGTACACACACGTGCACACTCTGCTGGAAACACCATGACCACCAGGCCACCTGTCCATCTATTTGAAAACACGTTTCCCGACTCGTCCCACTTTGGTCACATCCTGCAAACCTGGGAGCAGCCAGTCGGGGGGGTCACAGCTTCTGGTTCTTTTGTAGGAAGTGGCCGTCAGACAGCTAGACACACTGGGGAGCTCACTGCCCTGGAGTGTGGCTGTCCTGCCACTGGGGGAGGGCTCCCTGAGGACGCCTGCAGCCATTAAGTCACGTCCTCAAGACGTTCAGGAGCCTGCTTTTCCCAAAACCAGGAGATTTGCAGCCATAGGACACGTCCCCATTCACTTCAGAAGACTGAGGGGTCTTGGAATGTTTCAGAACTTTCTGCGAGGAGGAAATGGGAGCTGCTGATGCTGGTCCAGAGCCTGGACAGGCTGTGAGAGGAACATCGTAATGACCTGAAGAAGCTTTGGGACACGTGGGCAGTCTAACACGTTGTGCCCAAATTCGCTCGTCCTTGAAAATGGGGCCATGCTCAGAGCAATCAGCAGTGAGGCCGCCTGTGCCCACCCATGATCGATGGCGGAAGGAGCCAGTGAGTCAGTGTACTGACTGCCAGCCTGAAGCCAGGGGCGTGTGGCGAGCACGAGGGGGGGAGGGCGCTGTCCACAGGGCCCGCATGCGGTAGGAGGTGCTGGGGCCCGAGCCCACTGACTCACAGGGCTCCTCTGTGAGGACTAGAACAGGAGCCCTTTCGGGTGGCTGAGGCCCCTCAGCTCTGCGTGGGCCACCTGCCTGAAATGGAAACCTCCAGAGGTGCGGCTCCTGGGGCAAGGGCGCCAACCCCAAGTATCACAACATGCCCTTGGGACACGCTGGTCCCCCACGTGCGCCCATCGATGTTGAGTGTCTGTTCTCTGTCTCTCCATCTGCTTCCCTCCCTGCCCTAAGGCCGGGCTTTGCCATGCTGAACCCTAACTGAGTCACCACCACTGCATCTGGGGGGAGGGGTTGGGCGCAGCTGTGGGACCCTGGGCTCTGGTTCATTCACAGGCCCCTCCTCGGCCCACGCTGTCTGCTCCCCGTCCTGGCCCAGCCCTCGGTGGAGGGACCAGGGGTCCTTGTGAGGACGGGGCACAGCTCGGCCTCCGGGGGAGGGGGGCCATTATGAAAGGCCCTCAGAGAGCCACACAAGGCGGCCTTGTCTGGGGACAGCCTCCCCACGCTGGGGGTTGCCTCCCACGTGAGCAGGAAGGGTGACCCTGGGACCTGTGGTCAGACGGCCCCACCGCGTGGGGTCACTGCAGGTCTATTTCTAGCCCCAGCCTCTGGCCCCACAGCCACAGCCATGGCCACCGGGCTCTGAGCGGAGCTATTTACAGCGTGACACATCCTGCCGCCCGCAGCTGTGCCTCCTAAGAGCAGAGGTAACAGACCTCAGGGTGGGTGGGGCTCAGGGGCCCAGCTACCAGGGGGGTGTGTCTGAGGCCTCAGAAGCGCCAAGAGGCTCCCTGAGGACACTGGGGCAGAATGACCCCCCACAGCCATCCTGGGCCCCCCACTTCCTCCTCACCCAAGGCCCCCACCTTCCTGGGCCCCACCTGGCATGACAAGCCCCATGTGGTACCCAGTTTCCCTGCAGGGTCAGAAATAACAACAATATTCCCCTTCTCCTCCCAGGGAGCACATGGTCTCGGGTCAGAAAGGGAAAGTACAGGGAAAACTCGCCTTGAAGTCTGCATCCCCGTACGGATTTAAAATGAAGACCCGGTGCCTCTTCTAAGTGCCCACAAGGAGAAGGGAGCCGGGACTCAGCGTTCAGAGGCCGCCGACGTCTGCGGCTTCAGAAGCTGAACTGTGCTGCGGGGAAGCTGTGTGCTGTGGACACCCCAGGGCCGTCAGCCAGCTCTGCCTCTGCGTACCCCCCACCCCCAGGCGCCACGCAGGGGACCTCAGGGCTGACATGCAGGAGGCGGCAGTCCCGGTGCCCACTGAAAACACTGCCGTCAGCTGTGCCACCCCCAAACCGCAGGGGGCAATGCAGGGAACTGGTGCTCACAAAGCTGGTGGGCAGGCAGGAGGAGGGTGTGGGGACAAAGCCCCAGAAAGCGGTTTCCAGGTTCTCGGCCTCACGCGGAAAGGTGCTGGCTCGGGGAGTAAATGGCCATCAACTGTGATCAGATGGCCAGCAGCTGTGGCTAGTTGGCCGTCAGCTGTAACCAGTGAGCCATTGGCCACTAATATAACGGCTGTGGCTACGCTAGCAGAAAAAAGAATGGGGGCTAGCGAGAAGATGGTGGCTGGCAAGCGCGGACTGCTGTTAGGCAGATTATGTAGATCCTGCTTCCTGTGTCTCCAGCCCAGCCGCCACCAAGAGTATATTGGTTTGACTCGCCTACCTATGGCTCCGTGGGTATTCCTGTTTGGCCTCACCATGTCCTGTGTTCTTATGCGGGGAGCGGGAGCAGAGACCCTGCAGGCCGCCCCGCCGGACACCCCGCATGACACATGGCGTAGTCGGCAGGATATGGTGTCGGCTGAAACTCTAAGGAATGTACTGGAGCAGTTTACACGTATAAAAGCTCAGTTTCGTAAGCAGGATACGGTGCTGGCCAAAGCTTTCCGAAGGGCAGTGGAGCAGTTTGTGCGTATGAAAGCTCAGTCTCAGGAAGACCAGGAGGAGCAGCTGCCGGAGAGCTTGATCCCCGTGGAGGGGTGGAAAGATGTGGACGGTTCCCCAACCAGCAGAGGCCGGAGAAAGCGAAGGTCCTTGCGGCCCTGTGGGCTGGGAACTGCTTGCTGAGGCAGCCCGGATGCAGGACTTGTAGTCCCAGGAGGAAACACTTGCTGAGTCTTCCTTGGGAGATGAGGGTGAGGTCAAGGTCGTCCCTCAACCCCAAAACAGCCCTGGCGAATGACTATGGACTATGGAGAATTGTCTTCCATCCCTAATTTAATGGACGCTTGACTGTTTGCATGTAGTGGGACTGGCGGATGTTTCTTTTGTGTCTTGACTGGCCGCCATTGATAATATGTAAGCACCTTGATGTGAGCCGCTGTTGTTCTAGCACGGGACCCTGAGAAGCCTGGAGAGAGAGTGGCAGTGCCCTGAGAGCCCTGGCTGAGCCCAGGAAGTCTGGCTGTGTCCGGAGAGAGTGGCAGTGCCCTGAGAGGCCCTGGCTGAGCCCAGGAAGTCTGGCTGTGCCCAGAGAGAGTGGCAGTGCCCTGAGAGGCCCTGGCTGAGCCCAGGAAGTCTGGCTGTGCCCAGAGAGAGTGGCAGTGCCCTGAGAGCCCTGGCTGTGCCCGGGGAAACAGTACCCTAAGAAGCCCAGGAAGTCTGGCTGTGCCCAGAAGTACTGGTGGTGCCCTGAGAAACCCTGGCTGTGCCCAGAGAGCCTGGCTGTGTCCGGGATATTGCATTCACCTCCAGGGTCCTCGCACAGGGACCCTCGCGGAAGACACTTGTCGCGTAGATTGTGAGGCGAGACCCTGTAGGGGTGGAGTATGGGGACAAAGCCCCAAAAAACAGTTTCCAGGCTCTCGGCCTCACATAGAAAGGTGCTGGCTCGGGTAGTGAATGGCCATCAACTGTGATTGCATGGCCAGCAGCTGTGGCTAGTTGGCCGTCAGCTGTAACTAGTGAGCCATTGGCCACTAATATAACTGCTGTGGCTACACTAGCAGAAAGAATGGGGGCCAGCAAGAAGATGGGGGCTGGCAAGCACGGACTGCTGTTAGGCAAATTACGTAGATTCTGCTTCCTGTGTCTCCAGCCCAGGAAGCGAGAGTATATTGGTTTGACTCCCCTACCTATGGCTCCGTGGGTGTTCCTTTTTGGCCTCACCATGTCCTGCGTTTTTATGTGGGGAGCGGGAGCAGAGACCCCGCAGGCCGCCCCACCGGACACCCTGCACGACAGAGGGGTACGGAGCAACCCCACAAGTGATGAGTGACGACTCAGGCACTGCAGATGTGACCCCAGAGTGCTGCCTCTTCTGGGGGCTGGAGTTCACACACGCTCTTACCAGTGTGGGGGCTCCTCCTTCTCCCGGCCATCTCCACCTGCAGCCTGTTCCCAGCAGCTGTCTGAGTCCCCAGTTCGCCTGGGGCCAGGAGGCCCCTGAGACAGGCCCTGGACGAGGAACCTCTGGGTCCAACACGGTTGCCAGGGGCCGCTTCTCACGGGGGACAGAATTGAGGACGTGCTGGCGGGGCCTCTCCCCAGGGGACGTGACCAGTGGTGAGGAGTCCTCACCGTAGGGCAGCAGCAGGCGGCAGGGACAGTCATGGGCTCAGATGCCAGCACGGGGGTTGGGGCAGAGTTGGCTCAGAGCAGCAGGACTGAATTACTGAGCCATGAGAGACCCTCCTTTTGGGGACAAGGTCTCCGGCAGGGAGCACTCCTGATGTCACACAGGTGGGCTAATGTGCCAGCAGGATGAGAAGAAACCCAAACAGGCCCAGGCACCGAGGAAAATGCCATGAAAACCCAGGAGGACCAGCTCCAGGCACAGTGTGACCCAGCAGCTCAAACACTGGCTGCAGGGCCTCACCACTCTAACTCGGGGCTCACGTTCTCCATGTCCAGGTCGCTTCAGGCTGACACCCACTGAAGCAGAGTCTCTTTTCCAAGCAGGTCCTGCCAACAGTCACCCCTGGACCAAGTGCCCTGGCCATGGGAATGGAATGTTCTAGTTTGCAGTGACCAGAGTCACAGGACCACACCTGGGGCTGGACAGGGGGCCCTACCCAGGCCACATGGATGGGGTCCCCCAGGAAACCAGGTGCTGTTACTTGTAGAAGGAGTCCCTCACTTAGAGGCCTCTCCAGGGTCCCATGGAGCTGTCACGCTGTTTTGTGGGTTTGTAAGTTCTTCCTGCAGCAGAGGTGGCTGCCGCCTGCCAGCGCCCACAAGACCCATCAGTCTCTATCCCCGTGAGCATGTGGGTTCCAAAGAAAATGATACCAGAACCAGGCTATGCCGGACGGCGGAGGCCAGAGTGCCCCTCACTTCACTGCACTGACGCTGTCCCCCCAGCCCTGGGCTGCCTGCTCATTTCTGTCACTGGTTGCCCTGGGTTGTTTTCTGAGTGACTGTCCCTCTCTCCCCACGAGCCAGGAGAAGAGGCATAGCCCAGAGAACAGGACCCTTCCTGATTAATGAGGCTCAGCTGTAATTAGCTACTTAACAGAACAAAATTCAACTAAGTTTGCAGATCTAATTGGCTGCATGAAGCGATTCATGAACCAGGCAGCATCTCATCCAGCAGGGGCTCCGAGGGGATGAGCTCAGGAAGGTTTTCACAGGGAGCAGCGTGGGGAAGCGAGCTATTCACGGAAGAAAAGAAAGGATGATTTTTAGACCAAGACACCTGTGGGGGGAAGCGAATGGGAAGGGTTTTACCATGCAGACCGCAACTTCCTTCTAGGGGATGGAGAGGGCCCAAGGGACAGGTGACTCCGTGGTGTTGACCAGAACACTCCAGACTGGCTGATTATGCTTCTGGGAGAGACTGACCCGGCAATTAGGTCAGGTTTGGGGTCCTGGCGGTGATGCCATGGGCCTGGGGTTTCTCTAGAACACGGGCAACGCATGCGGCTGTGGGGGGGGCTTCTAACTTGGGAGGAGGAAAAGGGTTAAGGGTGTTCAGAGTAGCAAAGGCTTTGGAGTCCCAGAGGTTTTCTGATTCGTTTCTGCTCTGCTAAGTAATTAGGTAGAAGTGGTTCAACTTTACGAGGAACCCAGAAATAACGCTGTTCACGGTCTGTGCAAGATGAAGTTCCTCTGTCGCCACCGAGTGCTGCCAGGAGCTCCAACATGGGAGTATTTCGGGGACAGGGGCCGAGAGGTTCCACAGCACCCGTTCAGTGATGTGGGGGTGGCAGCCGGGCCTGCTCAGGGCCAGGGCCCAGCTCGGACACTGGCCGCGTGGCCTGGGCAGGTCCAAGTCTCAGTTTCCTGGTCAGGGGAATGGGGCTGACGACAGCGCTTTCTGTGTGGAGATTCCAGGGGAGAAAGCCCTCAGAGCATGTGACGGGATGCCTGGCGTACCCTGTACCTCGGAAATGGCACGAGAAATTGATGGAGAAACTGACCTAAAATGGTTCCCTGCCATGTGGAACTGACCTAAAATGGTGGCCCAAGTGGAGAGAGAAGTCCCCAGCCTAAGCCCCAGCCCACTTCCCCTCCAAGCCACACCCCGAGCCAATCACCAGAAGACTCCTACCCCTTCACTGACTCAAGGAAGTCCCCAACCCATAAAAACCTGCTCAAAACCTTGCTAGGGGTTCAGTCTTTTGGGAAGGATCCCGCTGAGCCCCCAGCGTAATAAAGCTGACTCTCCTAACTCTCTGAGTGCAGCTTGGGTGCTTTCCTGTCCTGGTATCCGTCACAAAATGACCTGGTGATAAATCGCCACCTTCCTGCTTCTGCAGCTAACATGTCTCCTTCGGCCCTTCCGATAAATTTCCACATAGTCAGCATGCTTTGAAGATTCCCCAAAGACAAGCTAAAGACATGTTTGCGGAAACCCCGAGCACGAGAATTAGAAAAAATAGGGACTTGGTGTTTTGGGCTTACTAATGTTGACCGTTCATGCACCTGGGCCTCAGCCCCAGGATAACCCCTTCCTCCCACTGTCCCCACACCCCCTGCTTTGCCTGAAACAATCCCGTCCACTGGTGCCTCAGGTCTTGGGAACAGAACTGCCACCTTTGCTAGAGTCCTCCTCTGACAACCTTCAGGCTAGCGTGCCCTTCTCACCGTTTTTTAAAACTACCTACCTCTTCACACACTTTCTCCTCACACATTACTAATATTCTGATTAAAATGGAAACACACTGTGGCAAAAATGTAATTCCCCATCTATTGCAAATATTGGCATTTTAAAATAAAACTGATACATCACTTTTCTCTGGTACCCAGTGAGACGTGGGACCATGTGATGTGTCACCCATTTTAAGTTACATCATCTACGTAAAGTGATGGGGGGTGAACTCTCTCCAGTTCACAGTTCACAGCATTCATTTCTCCACGGAGCTTTCGGATACTTCAAAGCCTGTTACTGATTGCTCGATTATACTTTTCCATAACAAGGAGAAGAATGTATACATACTTGAAGTCTAAATAAATCTGGTGTCTAAAAAGCTTCAGGTGTTAAAATATTCTTCTGGTTTGAGTTATAATTGCATTTTAGTAGCAGACATTTCTTCTAAACAACATAGATTAACTATTTATATAACGTGTATGTTTGTATCGTATGTAGATATAAATTGTTTATATAAGTACATAACAGCTGTTTTTATGAGGCATCAGACAAACACTGATACGTAATATATGCATGATACATATTTATGTCTTTAATATATCAAACTTTTTATAACTACTAAGTTGTTTAAAGGAAAACTGCCACTTTGAGGAAATGGATGGAAGCATTCTGACGCCCTCCTGATGAAGGAGTTGGCCGCCACAGTGGGGCATGCCCCATCTTCATGCCCATCCCCCCCGGGACAATGCACCCAAGGGAACTCAGGGTGGGGGGGTTAATCCCCTGCTGAATTGCACAACGACTAGACCTTCACTGATGCCCCCATCTCCAAGCCCCATGGGGTGGGGACGCTGTCTGGGGGCTGACCCTGCAGGAGCCTGGTTTCCCGGGCACACAGAGGACTTCTGTTCAGGGAGCCCAGCAAACCCACCTTAGAATCCACCCTCCAGAATCACAACCGCTAGTAAGATCACATGAATATTTACTGAGATTCCTCTGAAAGCACCAACAAAGTGTGCATTCATCATGGAGGGTACTTCTCCACCCTGCTGCTCTCAGCTCGAGCTCCCAAACCCTCCCCTCCCCTCCCCTCCCCTCCCCTCCCCTCCCCTCCCCGCCCACCCCACCCCTCTTTTACTGCCCGCCCCTCCCCTCCCTGCCTGGTCCTCCCCGACCCCTTCCCTCCCTTCTACTTCCCCCAGCTCTTTATCCTGCAGATCAAGACGGCCCCTCAGGCCTTTTCCACCTCTCCCCATCCTTCACCAGATCCCACACAATCTGGGACCCAGCACACAAGTCCTTAGAGGGGTGGGGGAGGGGAGGGGTGGCTCACACCGTTTCACCCTCCTCACCCAAAGGCTGGTAGAGACAAAAAAGGAGCCCTGCAGCTGGGAGACCCACCTGCTCCTGCCTCTGCTTCATCTCTGTCTCCAGGGAGGGGGTGCGTGCGTGTGAGCGTGCAGGGAGACTGCTTCTGGGCTCCCGCGGTCCCACAGAGGCTGCTGGCTGGGATTCCTCACATCCCAAGCCCTGGAGCCTTGCTCTGGGCTGGGCGCTGTCCTGGGAGAGCCTCCCCTGATCCCATCAGTGGGTGTGCCCCCTCCTGGGCGTTGAGCGCCTTCACCCTCTAGTGATGGAGCCAGGATCTGACCCAGGGCTTCCCCAGGATCCAGTGTGTCCAGGACACCAGGTCAGAACCTTCTCCAGGAGCCTGGGAGGGGCCTGGGGACGACAGGGCCGGAGAAAGGCTTCCCGACCGACCAGCCCTGCATTCACACTTCGTCTCGCACCAAGGACACATCGCTTTAGCACCAGCTTTGTTCGATAAATAAAACAGGTATGCTGCGACATAAGTTATTAGATACACCTTGATCCCAGAAGTGAAATAAAATAAGGCGATTTAGAACCGAGCCACCCTCCGCTTCCACCATCTGAGTGTCATTTCGCTCAGAACAGCCCCCTGCGCCCTCAAACGGAGTCCTGCGCGGCACACTGCTGCCCCGTGTGCCCGGACGTGGTGCTGCACCCGCAGGACACCTACCCGTGGGGATGGTGGGGGAGCCGCCCCACCCCGATGGGCGGACTGTCATCACTGGGCCCACGTTCCTGGAATTCCGGAGCTCCATCTCCGGGTCTGCCCGTCTCACCTTATAGCCTCTCCATAGTGGGTTATCATAAAATACAGAACGCCCAGTAAAAATTTGTATTAGATAAACACAAATAATTTTTGTATAAGTACGCTCCATGCAACACTTGGGACAGTTATACTAAACATCACTGGTGTTTAACTGAAATTTAAATGTACTGGATGTCCTACATGTTGATCTGCTAAATCCTGGCCACCACCTGCTGATGGCCTCGGGCTTTGCCCGGCCTGAACCCCACCTGCCCCTCTAGGTGGAACTGCCCTGTGAACATCTGGGAGGACCTCCGCCTTCACGTGTTCCCTCCGACGCTGGACCCGCCATGATGGAATCACCCTGAGCCCCCACCCACAGGGTGGGCCGCCCCACCAGCACAGAGCCCCCTCTGTGGGGCCCTCCTGCAGCTGTGCTGAGCTCACTCCCCTGAAATCTGAGCCTCCGGCAGTTTCCTCACTGACATGGCTTCCCTTGTACTTGGAACGTGTGGTGCCAGGAACCCATGACCAGGACAGATTGGGCAGAGTGGGTGTCACCTCTGCAGGCGCTTTGCAGGACTCCTGCTGGTCCTCTCTCCTCAGATGCACATGAAGTTCCCCTCGCTGTGGGCCTTGGCGTCTGGGCTGAGATTTCTCCCGAGGAGGCCATCAGGATGGCAGGTCTCCTTAGCTGCAGTGCCACGGGTCCGAGTGGCAATTTTAAAACTCTCTTTTTACAGACAGTGCACACTCCTACAACACACAGGGCACTCGCTGGGGACAGGTCTCCCTGTCCCTCCCGAGCTTCTTATTCTCCTTCTGGAGAATTCTGTGTACTGACAAGGAAGCAGGTGGATAAGCCTCTTCCTTCCGCACAAGGAAAGGGCACGGAGGACGCCTCTCTGCCTTCTCCTCTCACATAACCACACACCGTGGAAAGGGTTTCCTACCATGAGCAGCGACCAGCCTCGTTTTTCAGCAGCTGAACAACACGCTGTGGTCAGAAGCAGCTGGGCCAGCAGCTGCCTGGTCGGATGACCAGAGAAACACTTGCAGCCAGGGTCCCTATGGCCTGAGTTGCCCAGATTCCAGGAGGAGCCCTTCCTCTCCCAATGGTGCGTACCGGCTTTGTTCACTCCTGTCCTGGGGACAGTGATGGCTGCTCCTGTTACTGTCATTATCAACAGCTCTCGTTGTGGGTGACAGCAGCTCCCTCCACCCAGGGGCTATCCCCTCTGTCCTGGGCTCCCCTTCACAAACCTTCCTTTCCAGCCTGTCCTCGGCAGGGATCCCCCCCCACTGGGTTCCCAGGCACAAGCGGCTCCCAGGCAAAGGGGGACACAGGTGGGTCTCCATCCTGAACCAAGGGCCCCACTGTGCCAGGCACCATGGAGGGCTCATTAACATAACAAACCGTTTCCTGCAGTGGCGCCTCCATTGAAGCTTCACATTGTACCTGGGGACTTGAGGGACATCAGAGGGCAGGCTGTGTGTCCCTCTTCTGTGAAGTGCAGATGTGCCCACCTCCTAGGAACTTAACACAGGAGGCAGTGGCTCTGCCACTGCAAGGGAGGGGGGGCTGGTGTCCCCAGGCTGTGCCCACACTGCAAAGCACATTAGCGTGGGCTGGGGACAGATGCGTCACACCCACTTCAGCCAAGGCCTGGCCCATCACTAGTGGGGTGGGGCGTCTCCTCCTGTGTTTATCGGATTTTGTCATCCATTTCTGTGAATGCCTAGTCCTAACGCCTGTCACCTTTTCTCTGCTTATACCGACTTGTGGAGGCTCCTCAGAAAATGCACAGCAAACCTTGGTCTCTTACCAGCAGGCGGTGTCACCCGCCATCTGTGCCTTGCCCACTCACGTGTGTGCGGAGCTGGCCATCTCTCGCGGACGCCTACCATCAGGGTCTCTGACGCTTGTTTTCTCACCGAAACCTCCACTCTGCTCTCTGCAGCCTCCAGTGGAAATTCTTGACTACATTAGTTCAGGGCAACGTTTTGTGGAACCAAACCCGCATCAGGGCAAAGCGGCTCCAAGTAAAACACTTGTTCTGGCAGAGTTTCCATTTTAACACATCTCCCCAGAGACTGACTCAAGCTGCAGGCATCTGTGCGCAGAGGTCAGGGGACTCCATCCAGTGGGGTCAGGGGAACTCTTCCCAGGATGGATAAAAGGGTGGGGGGCTGCCTGGGGGATCTTTGAAGACCCCACAGAGTATAGCAGCCTGCGGTGAAGGTGACAGAGGGAGCCCTGCAGGCTGGAGCTGTTTTCTGGGCAGTGGCCTCTCGACTCTGAGCTGCCCCACCTCCCAGTCCCCTCCATCGGTGCAGGTTTGAGTGGAACAGCCAGTGGACAAGTGTGATCTTGGGGGACAGGGTCTCAAGGTTCTGGGTCGCTCCTAAGGAATGGAGAAGGCAGCAGCCTTTCCCCCACTCCTGCCTGGGCCGCTGTCCTTGTCACATGAATGGCATGTCCCTCTAACCCCTGGGATAAACAGTAAAGGCAGAGCCCATGTCCTGACCTGGGGGCTGGGGGGTCCCCACTTGCTCATGACTAACCCTGAGCAGCCGGGCGCCTGTGGGTGCAGGGGCAGGAGTCACCCACGGACAGGACAAGAGCTTGTGGCCATCAGAGCCAGCGTGCTGTGCCCTGTGAAGGCTGCATTCGTCCCTGTGTCCATGAGCCCTCATGGTGCCCTGCCTGGGACTCCCTCCTGCCACCCTGTCCCTGGGGCTGGCCACCTCCAGACACACTCCCGGGAGCCCAAAATGTGACCTGTGCGTTCTGCTGACTTCCCACAGGAGTTAAACATTCATGTTTGCACTTAAATGCCGTCATAAATATAAAAACAAATGGTAACATTCATGTTAACACCTTAAAAACTTGGTTTTATTTACCTAGAATGTTAAATAGCAAATAAAAAAGCCCGTGGCCCCTCTAGAGAGGCCACGAGGGAAGAAGCTTGCACATATCAGCACCTAAACCAGCAGTTTCCCGTGTGCGAACAGGGGCTCTGCACTGGGCCCCACAAATCACACCCCCAGGTCCCGGCCTGAACATCCCCGTGGGGCTCATGTCCCTGCCCCACCCAAGGCTGTGCTGAGCTCCCTGGGTGGGGGGGCGTCCGTCCCCGGGAGAACCCACTTCTCTGTTGGCTGCCCCCGCCAACAGGGGCTCCTCCACTTTGTTGGGACACAGCTCTGCTATTTGGGGCTGACGTGACCCAGGGAGGTAGAGGGGCCTGAGCAGGGGTGACTGGGGGCTCTTGGAACACGGGGCCCCTCCAGCCCCCACCTCCCATGCTGAGGCCCCCGTGGAGCCCCAGGACTGCAGACTCCTGGATGGGAGATGGGAGTTCCTGCAGGAGGTTGGGGAGGCCCTTGGGGGCCTCTGACCAGTCTGACCCACCCCCACCAGAGACACCCCGCTCCCTGAGGGACCTCTGAGCCAAGGGCCGCGCTGAGTTCAGGTCTGTGGACACAGGTGAGCAGAGGAGCTGGGCGCTTCCCAGCCGGATGGCACCTCCCTGCCCCACCCTCCGTCCTGGGGTGGGGCTCCCTGGTCCCATGGTGGACGCTCAAGGCCTACGTTATCCTCAGGAGGGACACCCTCCCCCAGTTTCCTGAAATCACACTTTTTAAAAAATTCATGAATTAAAACGTTTTGACAAGCCGAGGAGCTATGCACATGGTGTCCAACGAATTAAAGAAACTTGAAATATTTATGCCTTACTTCATTCTGTGTCACAAAAATGAATGTGTTGCTCAGGCTCATAAATTTTTAGAGGAGAATTTTTGGAGGAAGAAGCTGCTGGTGTCAGGAGCATTCTCTGCTCTTGGGGCTGCGGCAATATCCCCACCTCCTCGCACCAGGAGACCCCTCCCCGCCAGCTCCACCTTGTGAAACTGCGTGATTCCCCAGCTGGAGGCCGCGGGGACACTCGTGCTGGGCTGGCCGCAACGCCACATTATTAGACAAACTCCCTCATTTGCAGAGAAGTGTCTGGACGGACACACGGACAATCACTTAAGAAGTCGGCTCAGTCTCTCCAGAGGCAGCACCACCTCAGCAAAGCAGGAATGGGAGCCCCGTCTTCCTGGCTGGGGCAGGAGGTCAGTCAGACCCCGCCCGGCGCCTCTGTGCTGGACCCACAAGACCTGGGTCAGGGGGGCTGGGTCTCCCCCGGTACCTGCACAGCAGAACGCAGCCCAGCGGCACTGAGGCTCTCACGCAGGATTAACTTCCTACCTGTAGTTTCCAAAGGCTGGGAGAATCAAGTCCGAACTCCTCCCTGTGACCTGGCCTCACGACAGGCCGCCCCTCCCGCCCACTCAATATTCCTCCCCCCACCCGGCCCAGCCACACTGGCTCCTGGGCGTCCCCCTGCCACAGGGCCTTTGTATACGCTGCTTCCTCTTCGGGAAGCGCTCTTCCTGCCTGTGGTCAGCCAGCTCCTCCTCACTGTGCAGTTCTCGGGTCTGAGGGTGAAGACCCTCTCCGTGCCCCCTGCGGTCACCCACCAGCATACTGCCCGTTTTAATCCCTTCCTAGCACCTAACGCTGTGGATTTATCTCACATGTCGTCTGTCCACCTCTCCTAGGATGGGAGCTCCAGGACGGCAGGGGTTTGGGTCTATTTTGTTTCCCGGTGGATCCGCAAGTCTAGGTCAGAGCTTGGCACATAGTAGGTGTGCAACCAGCACTCGTTAAGTGAGCCACATTCAAGGTGATTGTGGAGAGATGTCAGGGACAGAGCCCACCACCTGTCTTGAACACCAGGATGGCAGGGGAGGGCGTTCACCCCTAAATTTACTGATGGTTTGCACCATCAATTCAGAAGGACTATCTTAACTGACGTTTATAACATGTCACAAACATGGTGTGGGGACAGAGCCCAGAAAGCACTTTCCAGGCTCTCGGCCTCACGTGGAAAGGTGCTGGCTCAGGTAGTAAATGGCCATCAACTGTGATCAGATGGCCAGCAGCTGTGGCTAGTTGGCCGTCAGCTGTAACCCGTAAGCCATTGGCCACTAATATAATGGCTGTGGCTACGCTAGCAGAAGGAATGGGGGCTAGCGAGAAGATGGTGGCTGGCAAGCGCGGACTGCTGTTAGGACGGCGGGTTGCAGATTATGTAGATCCTGCTTCCTGTGTCTCCAGCCCAGCCGCCAGTGAGACTATATTGGTTTGACTCCCCTACTTATGGCTCCGTGGGTGTTCCTTTTTGGCCTCACCATGTCCTGCATTCTTATGTGGGGAGCGGGAGCAGAGACCCCGCTGGACACCCCACACGACACATGGGACGTTCATTTTCAAAGTGTATCGAACTGAATTTGCCTTTAAGCAAAGCCAGAGAAATCGGATGTGGCAGCCACCTGTCCTTTCATAAACTGCATTTGCAAGACAGCTCCAGAAGGGCTGAGCAGGAGAGGGAGGCGTCCGTCACAGCTGGAGTCACTCTGCCACCCACGCCAACCCCCAGGCCTGAGCAGCCACTGTAATTCAGCCAGAACCTGAGCTCGCAGGACCCTGAGATGCACAGGGCTTCTGAGACACCAGCCTCATGGATTCACGGTACTCGTGACAACCAGTCCTTATCGCCTGCTCACCCCCGTGTCACAACGGGGCAGGGAAGCCTGCCCTGGCACACAGCCAGCCTGGCAGCCCCTCAGCTCTCCGAGGCTGTGTCTCCCTGCCGCCCTCAGCGCCTCTGACTCGTCCACGACTGACATGTGGGGCACCCTTCCCACTGGCCGTCCGGTGTCAGCTCCAGCACCAGTCTGACTGTGCTGCACGGGACGGCATCTGCTCCTGACAGTGCTTCCCACACGCCAGCCCTTCAGACACACACCGTGAGCCCAGCCAGCCCTGCGTTTCTCAGCAGGACGTTTTTGAAGCCAAGCCCCCCTTCCCCAGAGCAAATGTCCAGGCTCGGCTGCCCCTGCACCCCCCGAGATCTGGGCTGCATTCAGGGCGCCGGGGTGCAAAAGCCCCTGGAGAGGGGAGCTTGGCTGCTCAGGCTTGCCTGTGTGCCGTGAAGGTCACTGCCCTGGGCAGGGAGGCCTGCCCAGTTCTCCACAGGCCCCACGCCTTCTAGTACTCACCTCCAGGCACCTGTACTCCGCACCGTTCCTGTCTGGGCCTGAGGACGTTTGAGTTCAGAATCCCTTCCTGAATCTGGGGCTGGGGCCAAGACGAGTGGTGCCCTGGTTAGGAGTGGGGTTGGGGACAGGGCTCCCTGGAAGTGAGGGTCCCAGGCTCCGTACCATCCTGGCAGGACCCCCTCCTCCCAGGGCTGTGAGCCCAGGCGATGACTTTGGGTCAATGAGAAATGGAGCCTTCCTTGGACACTTTACTGCCATCTGTTGGGACACCATTCCAGTGACTCTAGGACGACTGGACTGTGAACTGTCTGCCCAAGTCGGGCAGTAACCAGCCTGTACAACTGTACCTGGCAGACCTCTGCCCCACCCCCTCAGAGCTCCAATCACCAGTTCACATGCTCTGTTTTTTAATAAATGCCTGTCTCACCCTGTAGTATAAGCTCCATAGGGGGCGGAGTGGCTGTTCTACTCAAAGTTGTATTTCAGTGCATAACACAGAGCCCGGTGCAAAGGAGGGGATCGAGAAATACGTGTCGGATAAGTGAATGGATGACTGAATGTGGGGACAGAGCCCCAGAAAGCAGTTCCCAGGCTCTCGGCCTCACATAGAAAGGTGCTGGCTCAGGTAGTAAATGGCCATCAGCTGTGATTGGATGGTCATCAGCTGTGGCTAGTTGGCCATCAAAGGTAACCAGTGAGCCGTTGGCCACTAATATAACTGCCGTGGCTACGCTAGCAAGAGAATGGGGGCTAGCAAGAAGATGGTGGCTGAGCCTGCAAGCGGTGCAGTGAAGGTTGCAAACAGTGTGGCTCCTGCTTCCTGTGTCTCCAGCCCAGTCGCCAGCAAGAATATGGTGGTGTAACTCCCCTACCTATGGCTCCGTGGGTGTTCCTTTTTGGCCTCACCGTGTCCTGCGTTCTTATGTGGGGAGCGGGAACAGAGACACCGCAGGAGACCCCACATGACACTGAAGAAGTGCTTTCTCCTTCCTACCTTCTCCTGTGCACTGTCCGGTGTCATGAGGTGAGCCTGAGGCTGTGGTCACTGGTTTCTGTGCTGCCCAGCTAGACTCAGGGGCCTGGGGCTTGGTCAGGGGGAGACCCTCAAGCAGGCTTTGGGTCCTCTGTTCCCAGAAGCTGGCCTGGCACGGCTGCCACGCGGTCAGCTAGGCTGTTAAGTAAAGCAATGAGAGAATGAGCCGATTAGGTTTTCCTGTGAAAGCTCAAACCACTGCCCAGGCACCGGGACAGCTGGTTAAAATTCAAGCTTTGAAAGAAGTTTTTGAGTTCTGTCAAATTGAATGTCTTGTGTTGAAGAGTACACGTCCGAGCACTGTGGGAGGCCCGAGAGGCTGTTTCTCCCCCAGGTGGTGGGAGTGCTGTGACCTCCAGGCCACCTCTGGGGACGGGATACTGATCAGCTCACTTCCACCACTAGAAGGGATGATGGCGGGACCCTCCTGAAGCAGCAGCAGCTTATCTTCCTTGTTTCAATAACCATAAAGCCCCCCACCCCCACCCCAGGAGAGAGTCACTGAGCACGGGACCTGTCACCTCCTCCCCAGGTTGATTCTCAGGGTTTCACACACACAACGGGGTGACATTAACTACTGCGTTCACCAGGGCTCAGTCAGTTGTGGGTGACAGTGCAAGCCACACTACGTGGCCCCGAGGCAGTGCTGCTCATGTGACTGCCAGCTGCCAGGGCCGGTGGAGGCCCAGCCTCATGTCTACAGCACCCCAGGGTTCAAAGGACGTCTTTAAGGGTTGTCTGTCTCTGACTCAGACACACTGCCTCTCTTCAGCCAGGGGCACATGTCCGCTCACAGCTCACAGCGCAGGCTCTTGTGCTCCCTGTGGGCCAGGCTTCCCTGGTCCCAGATCCTGAAATTCCATCAGACGCGCCCAACAGAGCTCACGGCCCCATCCAAGCCAAACCCTGTGACCAGCAGATGGCGAGAGCCTGGCAGCAGGCGTGAGAGTGTTGCCAAACCCCTGGTCCCCATGGTACAAGGGGGGGAAGGGGGAACTTCCCTAAGTTACAGTGGGAGTGGAGGGTGGTCAGCAAATCAGGAGACGCCAGCTCCACCCAGCTCCCAGGTGAGCAAGCAGGGCTCCGGACAGGACATGGCGTCCTGGTCACCAGGGCTGCCTGACTGCCTGCCTGTCGTCTGTCTGCGGTCCTTGGCCTTACTCCAGGCTACGCGTGCGGCAGCCCCTTCCCACCTGAGCACGTGTGTCCTGTCACTGAGTTGGAGGTAAGAAGTCACATCGGCATTCTGTGTGAGGTGAAGCAGATGCAGGAGGAGCTAGGCCGTCTGCTCCTCAGAGGCCATGACAGGACATCTAGCCGCAGGGCAAAACGGACACGCAGAGCCTGGGTCAGGGCAGGCCTGCCACCTAGGCCAGTGGCTCCAGCTGGGCCTCCTCTCCGCCCCCACCCCCGGGTACAAGGCTCCAAGGGGACATTTTTATGGCAGGGAAGTGACAGCTACTGACTGACTGGTGTGGAGCCAGTGTGGGAGGTGGGAGCTCGGCAGGGAGTTCAGTGACAGAAATTCAGCGAAGACACTGATTATAAAGATGTGAAGTGGCTGAGAGCAGGGTGGGGGCACACGAGAAGCTGCAGCCTCCCCAGGCTGGAGGGGCCAGGAGGGGTGAGTGCAGCCAGGGGCTGGGTGACCCTCAAGTGCAGGGTTCACGATGCTCCAGCTTCCGGAACCCTCTCCCTGCAGTCACACACACCTGTCACCAAGGAAGCTCAGCAGAGACTCGGTGCCCAGAGGTTTCACTGGGGGCTGGCCAGGTAGGCTCCCTCTGCCTGGCACATGCCCGAATTCCAGACTCCGGGAGGAAAGCAGGTGTCTGTGTTGCTTGCACAAGCAGTTTAGACATAGCCCTGGGCAGCGGCTCAAACACCCACGGGAAAAGCTAATCGGCTCGTTCTCTCACAGGTCTACTTAGTTGATCGCGTGACAGCTGTGCCCAGGCCAGCTGCTGTGAACAAAGGAACCAGACCCCAAGCCCGCTTGAGAGTCTTCCTCAGGCCAAGCCCCAGGCCCTGAGTCTAGCTGGGCAGCGCAGGGACCAGTGACCACAGCCACCGGGCTCCCCTCGTGACACTGCACAGTGCACAGCCTGTCTTACCACCCAGGGAAAGATTTCCATCAACGTAACAAGTGTCTGCAGCCCAGTCTCCACACTGACCAGGGACAGCCCTGATGGCAGCCCTTCCCAGGATGGTGGTTCAGGCCAGCTCTTTGCTGCACGCTGTCGCAGGGGCTGCTCAGGCAGCAGGACCGACGTCCAAGGCATCCAGGGGCTGTGACGTGAGGTGATCCTGGCTGACTGTTAGAAGGCAAGATGGCAGAATGGGGAGCCCCCGACTTCCCTCCCCACAGAAGAATCACCTTGACAACAGATATGGTCCACAAAGCTTCATGAGGCAACTATACTGTGTGAATGGAAGCAAAATACAAAAAGATGGAACTGTGCCATTCATAATACAAAGTGTTGGGTGGGGAAACGAGTAGGGTTTTACATGCGATTGAAGTTAAGTTGCCGTCCATTTAAAACAGGTTGTTACAGCTGTGAGGTGTTTTCTGTAATCCCTTTGGTCTCCACAAAGAACACAACTGTGGAGAATGCACAAAAGAAAATGAGAAGGGATCAAACATGTCACAAAAGAAATTCAACACAACACAAAGAAAGGCAGCAAGTGAGAAAAATGGGGACTAACTAAAGACACACAGAAAACCACAAGCAAAACGGCAGCAGAAAACCATTCACTATCAGTAGTTACGTTAAGTGCAAACAGAGTGACAGAGCGGCGGGTAGGTGACAAGATCCAACTGTATGTGGCCCACAGGACCCTGTGAGGACACACACAGGCTGACGCACTGGGATGGGGACTCTCCACGCAGAGAATAACTGCAGAGCTCGGGGATAAGTGTACTTATGTCCCACAAAATACACTTCAGGTCAAAAACTGTCATGAGATACAAAGAAGAACGTCATGTAAGGGTAAAAATCCACCTGCAAGGTGTAACAATTGTGAATATGCACGCACCTAACACAACACTCTTACGGGTAGGAAGCGAGCGCGGAGAGATTGCAGGGAGAACAAGACGGTGACACAGTCACGGGAGGAGATGCAGGAATCCTTTCAACACGGAGCAGACCAGCCAGCTGAAGGTCACACCTTGGTGACCTGCTGGCCTACCAGACACACAGCACTCTGCCGAGTTTTCTCAGGCATGCAGGCGGAGTTCTCCAGAAGACGCCACACTGAGACCATAAAACAAGTGTCAACAAATTTATAACAGGAAGACTGAGCTCATACCAAGTATTTTCCCACGAAAATGGAACAAAACTGGAAATCAGTAGCCAAGAAACACCAGGAATTCACAAATACATGGAAATTAAACAACACACTCTTGATCCATCAATGGGTCAAAAAGGAAATCACGAGGGAAATTAGAAAATACCTTGCGACAAATGGAAGTTAACAGCCCACACCAAAACATATGCGATCCAACGAGGCAGTGTTGGGGAGAGGTTTGCAGCTCCGCCAGGACACCTGGCCTCGCCGGACCCTGAGGTCCCCTCCTGTCTGAACCAGAGGCTGCGTCAGAGGCTGACCAGGCAATCAGGCCCCCACGAAGACGGTGCTGGAACCAGGGGCCGAGAGCCCACCCTTCTCTGCAGCAGCCGTAATGAACATGCCTGCCAGGGAATTTCATTTCAATGAATTATCAGCAACTAATCAGACAAAGAACTGCCAAGGCCACCCCAAGTGCAGTGCTAGCCGGAGGGAACTGGGGGCTCAGGTGTGATGAAATAAATGTTAGCTGTCCTCCCACCTGGTCTCCCGGAGCTGGGATGCAGGCGGAAGTGCCGAGTCCCCGGGTACTGGCTTTGAAGTGAGAAGTGGTGGGCAGGCAAAGGGATGGTTTAGAAGATGAAACAGATCGTGTCATCCCTGCTCTTCGCCCTCCGATGGTTCCCTGCATCCTCGGAACAAAATCCAGACATGAGCTTGGTCTTCAAAGGCGACAAAGCCCCTCCATTGGCCAGATTTCCTTCCCCATCCCACCCTCCTTCTCCCCAGCCGGGTTCCACCTGTCCCCTCGCAGGCCTTCCCCCCGGCTGCCCTTTGGCAGGAAGGCCCCTCTCCTCGTCTCCACTTAATCCAGGCATCACCAGTGTCCCTCAGACGGCTCTTCTGGACCCTCTGTGGACACCAGGCCCTGCCCTCAGCCCCTCCCCTCCCCCACCCATTTCTACCCCCTGTGGTGAATAACTATGCATCTGTTTGTTCGTGGGGTTCCATGCAGC
The DNA here is from genome assembly GCF_964194185.1 of Rhinolophus hipposideros. Taxonomy (NCBI): domain Eukaryota; kingdom Metazoa; phylum Chordata; class Mammalia; order Chiroptera; family Rhinolophidae; genus Rhinolophus; species Rhinolophus hipposideros. Next base: position 760,600 of record NC_138070.1, on the reverse strand, counting down.
CCTGGTCCCTGCTGTCCCTGTGCTTCTCAGGCTGTCCCTCGGCAGCTCGGCACCCGCTGCAGGCTCACTGTTGTCCTTTACGACTCCTGGCCCAGACCTTCCCTCCAGCCATGCTTGTGAGGGCCCAACTCTGTGAGTCAGCAGAGCTCTGGGTCAGGCCAGTGACACCAGCTGGAGCTTTGCCTGCCATGAGCCGGGCTGGGTGCCAAGAGCTGTGGGGATGCCTGGGGGCTCACAGTCCATCTGGGAGCGCAGAGAGGAGGTGGGCCAGCTGGGTGGAGGGGCTGGGGAGACCCTCACATCCAGCACCATCCTTGAAGAGGCCCCGGGGGACATTCGTGGGAATCTAAGGTGCAGAAACAGTGCATCCAGCAGCCCGGCTGACACCCACACCCCACCCCATAAAAGGAGACACCAGGTGCCGAGAGCTGTTCGCCGACATGAGGCCACCCATGAAGCAGCCCTGTGCTCACCCAGGCCCGGCTAGCAGCACACCTCGCTCTATGACTGGACTCCATCACGGCACTGTCCTCGTGGGTGATGGGAAACAGGACAGCAGGGCAGGAAACGACGGCATGGGGAGATCCCAGAGTCATTTGGAAACCAAGACTGTACACAGAGCAGTAAGATGAAGTGTGTTGTAATTCCAAAAGGGAGGCGGCGGGCAAGCAGCACCTGCAGGTGCCACGGGCCCTGTCACTGTCACTCAGAGGGGGCCCTGGGGCTCGGCCACACCTGCACAGAGATGCTCCATGAATGGCCCCCGAGAGGCGTGAGGGGCAGGGACGAGCAGGGCTCCAGTTCCCAGGAAAGGGCTTTAAGGTCTTGGGCACAGCCCTCCCCAGAGGGGCCACTCTGTCTGGGCTCCTAGAGCAGATGGACCACAGGCTCGGGGACGCTGGCCCCCATGCACTCTCAGGGCAGAGTGGACACACGGCCCTGGCCTGGCCCCGGTCTTGGGTTCAGGGCTGGACCCCCGCTGGTACTCCTGTCAGGGGCCCCGCTTTCTGCTGGCCTGGAAGCTGCCGGGGCGCCAGCTCAGCCTCCTCTGGGAGCCAGCTGTGAGCACAGACACAGGCCCGTGAACTCGTTACTTACGGGAGTTAGTTACACTAACTAACTAGTTACACCAGTAATTCGTTAGTTACACACGCTCTTTTCTGACTAAGCTGCTTTGAGATGCGATTCTGTGTCTCGTAACTAAAAACCCCTGACACTTAACCATTTTTAACATTAAGCAAAAACAACAAAAGTAAGTGCCACTGGAGCCTAGGAAAGAGGAGCTGAGGTCAACAGAGGAGGGAAAGCGCCTCACCCTGGTGTCACTCAGCCTGCAGGTGGCAGCAAGGGCAGGAAACACAGGAAAGGTCCCTCTTCCAGAGCCCTGTCTCCCATCAGCCTCCGCTGACCCTGCAATCAGACCCTCCTGCTTCCTGAGGGCACCATAGGTCGACCTTCTAAATTTGCAAAGCTAGCAAGTGCAGGCAGATTCTGAGGGGGTGGACCCTGCCCGGCATGGGAGATACTGCATGTAACACGGGGTACAAAAGGACGCCCCGAACAGGGGAGCCCCCATCAGCCTTCTGTTAGTCGTCGCTCACGCCCGGGGGCAGGGCCACGTCAGCAAGTGAACCGCGGGCGCTCCTTAAAAAGATGATGGAAACATCGGCAGAATAAGAGGAGATGGCAGGAAAGGAGCATTTGATGGACAGGATGGCTTACGGCCCCGTCTGCTCCCTTCCAGCCTCCCCGCCTCAGCCAGCGGCTCTTGGCAATCACAGAAAATGAGATGGAATCTGGGCCCCAGCAGTGGGGGCAGGGCAGGTAAGATGAAGGATATTCTCACCCGTCACCTGCCCAAGGCAGTCCTCCAACGGCAAAACTCACTAGCCTCTTGTGTGATGTATGTGATAAGGCTTGGAATTGTGTGAGAAAGAACTTCCTAGGTATTAAAAGAAAGAAATCCAATTTCATACGATTTAAATCAAGAAGGCCAAAGGGATCTGTGGGCTGGCACGCAAGGACAATTCACGGGGTGCAGGCCTGGGGCACCCTGGGTCCTGAGCCGGACCCTGCATCGGGCTGCTCTCTCCTGACAACCAGGTGGTGGCACCAGGGGGCGCTGCCACCCAGGCTCGCAGCCCTCAGGGCACAGGATTTGGAGGGCAGTTTTCCTGCCAGTTCCAGCCAGAGAGGTGGCCCCAATGGTCCAGCTCAAGCTCACTACTGAGCCTTCACTGTGGCGAAGGGGACAAGCATCCCAGTGACCAGTGGGCTCACATGCCAACCACAAGCACCGGGAGGTGGGGTCTGCCCCCCTCTAATGAAGGGACTGAAGCGGGAATGTGGTTCCTGAGAGGCGGGGCTGGGGCACACACACACCTACATGCACACGTGTGTACACACGTGCAAACACATGTGCACACACAAATGCATAACACACATGTCCATCCCAGAAGGAGCAGAAAGAACCCTGGATGTGGAACCTCGGGCACCTGCTGAGCAGGTGAGGGAGGGAGGGGCCAGGTGGGCTGTAACCAGGTCTGACTTCCTGCAGCCTGCAGCCTGCAGCCCAGGTGAGGGCCGGGAGCCAGGACAGGTTGGGGCAGGCGTTCTCACCAACCACAGGAGCTGGCGTGGGAACATAGCCCTGCAGACCTTTCTAGACCCACATCTGCCTGCTCTGCCTCCCACCTGAGAAGGGTCACCTCACGCTTCCTGTCCAGGTGGGCTGGGGAGGGGCAGGAGGACGGGCCTCAGACGGGCAGAGCTTGGTGCCCTGCACACCAGGTGGGCCAGGCTGGCCTCAGGTGAGCAAGGCTCAGGAGGGCTGGCATGCGAAGACACGTGAGGGGCCCCTGCTTTCTGTGCCACCCGTAGCCATCCCCTTGGAGTGAGGAGAGGGACGCAGGCAGGTTGCCTGTGTGGACAGACATGTGACGCGCCAGGCAGGGTTCCGGGGAGCTGGGGCGAGGAAGACCCTGCAGAGCACAGGTAGCCCCTTGGCCCTGGGCGCAGGTGGAGAGGTTAGGAGCCCTGGATGTCCCCAGGAAGGGGGACCAGGGACAAAACTTCCGTGAGGGTCACAGCCTGCAGACACCTGCACTTCTGACACTGACGCTGTTCAGTCCCCTCCACAGACACACATCGGATTTCAGCCACTGGGCGCTGCTACCATGGTGACAGGTGCCATAGCAACCCCACACGCAAGTCTCCACAAGAGTTGAGAGTAATTTAGTAACGTAATCACCCTGGAGAAGCAGGGCCTGACCGTGCAGGATGGGTTATGAGAGAACAGAGGGGAGGCGGGGCTCAGAAAGGAGCCGACACCGGAGCCCCGCACTCCCGTCTGTCACCACTGTCACCTGCACGGCAACAGGCAGGGAAGAGACACCAGAGGGACTGGACTGTAGGTCTCATGTGCCGGTGCCCTGAGGTCCTTCAGATCGGGCACGTCATCAGCACATGGCTGTGCTGATAAGAGCCACATAAGTATGTGTCATTGTTATTACTCATTGTGGGACCAATGTGAACACTTGAGTTGGATGATTCTATAGAAAGCTGCGTGTGAGCACACACACACTCACACACTCACAGTCACATGTGCACAGAGTCTTTGGCAGGATTTTGTCAGAAGACTAGCACCCCAGAGAATGACCTGGAGAGGGAGGCCCTGCCTGTCTCATGGCTGACCTGTGACAGGCCACACAGGGCCACAGAGTCTGCACATGTCCAGCCAGGCTCTCTGGGCACACAGGTGTGCAGGGCCCTGGCCCACAGATGGGCAGGGAGGCAGGAGAGGCGGGGTGAAGTCTCTCAGGACGAGAGGGACATGAGCTTCCCATGCACACAGGGCTTAGATCCATGGCTGTGACAGTGGCACAGACCCACCAGCTATGCCAGACACACGTGGGCATGGGGGTCAGGAGTAGCCGGCTGCTGGACCCCAGAAGGGGCCACGGACACACTCCCACCGGGCTGGGTGGTCAATACCTCTGAGAGCTGTCTTGCTCTGTGGGAAGAACCTTCAGACAGATGGTCACGCTGCTCCAGAGGGAAGCGGGTTGTGACAGGGTCTGTGCCCCTCCACCTGTGCCCCTGCCTCGTGGCCTGAGTGGGTCAGAGGCAGAGGGAGTACGATCACCACACTGTCTGCTCTCTGTCACAAAGCCTGCAGGAACACGTGGACCCAAGCTCACAGGCATGTGGACCCGAGCCCGTGAGTGCACCCTCACCCTCTTCACTGGTGACCTCCCACTGCAGAGTGCTGGCATGGAGCACGTGCTTAGGAAACACGTGCTGTGGGCACATGGACTGAGGCTCTCTCTGCCTGGGAAGCGGGCGGCCCAGCTAGGGTGGGGTAAGGCCTGACCCTGGGTTGACCAGACGACTGTGCAGGAGCCGCGTCAGCTTTGTTGGTTAAGATCAACACGAAGAGTCACAACTCGTTGACAGCAGGTCCCAGAAGGAGCTGAGGATCCAGATGGAGAAGCCGGGGCTGAGGGTCGAGCCGGAAGGAGGGCTCCTGGGAGGAGCAGCGCTCTCGGGGTGAGAGGGGACAAGTACAGCTGCACACAGAGGCTGTGACGTGTGCACGCTGCTGTAGCGGGTCCATTTACTACAACTCAGTGACGTCAGCATGACACCTGTCTCCACTTCACAGGTGGGGAAACTGGGTCTGAGTCGTGACCTCATTGCCCCAAGTCACATGGCTGCAAGGGCTGAATTCCAGCTCAGAGGAGCCCATGCTCTTCACCGGCTCCTGCTCTCCTGGACCCCCCGGTATGTGGAGAGCTTCCTCGACTTCCCGACCCGCCCACTGGCCCAGCAGAGATCTGGGCTCTTCCGCGGCCCCCTTCCCCGCCACACGCAGACCAGGTGCAGCAGTTGATGACGGGCACAGAACCGCCTTAAAGGACATCCGTGAGCCTTTCTGACTCAGGCCCTCTGCATGCTCTAAATCACAGGAAGGAAACAGCTTCAGCACTGAGGCTGGGACGATAAATTCCAAAAAGCACACTACAGGAAAAGGAAGGACCTGCCACCTCTGAAGCTCGGGAATTTAGGTCCTGAGTGATAGAGCAGGCGGAAGCTTTGTCAGGAGCCCGCCATCAGTCCACAGGTGAAGTCCCGTGGACCGAAAGACTTAATTTGTCACTCATGAAACACACCAGGCTTTCCGCCCTTTTCCCACAGCCTGCACGTGACAGATGTTCCAATACGCAACAGACGCTCTCCCGGGCTCACCTGCAATCCGACAGACCCAGGACGGTTTGCAGGGGTCAGTAGAACCGGCAGTCCCCGAGTCCCCACTGACCTGCAGCAAAGGTTACGCTCCACAGTGGACATGTGAGGTTCTTTTCCCCAGCACCGCTCCCCTTCTTTCAGTGATGGCTTTTCACCGGGGGCTGACCCTCCCTACCGTCAGACATCTGTCCGTGGTGTAGGTGGGGCCCTTGCCTTTTTCTACGTGGGAATCACATGACCTGGGTCCACATAATAAAAGCTGTGCCACCGGCCACCGCGTGATTGGGGTTTGGGCATGTGACCTAATCTGGACCAACCAGAGTCCTGTTGCAGAGTCCAGGGCTGGTGCAGGAGCTATTGGGGAAGTCAAGTGCTGGTTCTTGGGAACACGTGATCGACGTCCTGCAGCAGTGATGACATCACAGCTGCTTCACCTTTGCAAACCCATCACCCCACTGTGACCGAGAGAAACTCAGGCACATCCCAGCAGAGGGACACCCTGCAAACACCTGACTGGGCTCCTCCCAAGGTCAAGGTCATCAGACAAGGAAGGTCTGAGAAACTGGCAGAGCCAAAATAACCCAAGGAGACACGAAGACTGCATGTAGAGTGGTCCCTAGCTGGGGTCCTTCGGGAAAGATGGGAAATCTGATACAGGGTGACTCTAGTGAGCAGGAATGTACCACTGTAGGTGCACCGTGGTGACACACGCAAGACGTCATATGGGCAGAAGCTGGGTTTGGAGTGTATGGGAGCCAATAGTATTTTCTTTGCAATAGTTCTGTAAATCTGAAACTATTCTAATAACAAGCTTATGAAAATGCTGCGAATGCACACAGGGTGGGCTGTGGGATTGGAAGTGCAGACTGTGTCCCCGCGTTTCATTCCCAGCGTGAAGCAGGGTGCCGCTGAGACCGGGGACCCCCAGGGCTGGCAGTGCTGGCCAGTCTCAAGGCGGCCAAGATGCTGTCACCCATTCGCACCTATTTGTATGTTAGGTTACATTTTGTTCATTTCCTCCCCAAGAATCATGCAACAGTTAAAAAACACAGAGTACAAAATGGGAGAAAAATTTTAAAATCCAAGTCATTTTAAGAAAATAAAAATAAAAGCTAACGGGGAGAAGAACGTCTCTGCCAGGCAACCCACTCTTCAATCCTTCTGAAGGTCAGGTTCTCCCACAAGTTTTATCTTATACAGAATGCATCTAATTTTAAAGTATTCAAGGCAGCCTGATTGGCTTAAAATGCAATACTTTTTGTACTTATTTATTCCCTGATGGGTGTATTTTTCTAGTTTGATTTTATAAGCACATATTGAGAGGTTGGAGAATAACCAGATTTTCTCTCTTCACTTCCACAGAACTGCCCACTCAGCCTAGTACAAAAAGTGAAATAATTTTTTTAAATCCTGTTATAGCTTAGATAATGGAACTTAAATGAATCGTTAATATGCAAAAGGATGGCAATTAAAAATGTTTGCTGTACAACAGGACCCTGGGAAATAAGGCTAGAAATACGAGTTTGCACTGTTATAGAGAATTCTGAATTCTGGGGCCCTTTATAAAAAAAAATTAAAAAGAAAAGAAAGAAAGAAAAAAGAAACACAACAAAACTTGGCAGGCTATGGAGAGTGACAGAAGATTCTGGAGGCAGAGAAGGATTAGTAATTGTTATTATTTAAAAACAGATGCTCTCACGCATTGTCATATAATTTGTGTGTTAGGTTAGGCTTTGTTCACTTCCTCCCCAAATTAAGACTCATACAACGGTTAGAAACATAGAGTATAAAATGGGATTCAGTGGAAGGAAAAAGTGTTTCTTCTTTGTTACTTTGTTACTTTGGCCACAAAGTCTCCTGGTGGCCTGACCCCGTTTCTGTGGGTTTTTCCAGAGGTAGTCTGAAGACGCACACGTTTATACATCCATCCATCTACCTACCATCTTTCCATACCCGGTAGCACACTACGTACATTTCTTATATTATACCACCTTCCTTTTCTGGATGAACAAGTCCCCCATCCCTCATTGCACAGACGCCACAATTTATTTAAGCGGCTCCTATCAGCAGTCATTTAGTTCGGTCTTTGGTTACCATGAATAAGCCTGCGATGGGCATCTTTGTAGAGATGACCTCGTGCACATGAAGAATTATTTTTAATGCACTTTTGGAATGCTGTGAGAATAATGTCCAATTATTTATTTAATGTCTCCCATTTTCTGCCATTATAAACACTGCTGTGACCGTAAATCTCAGCGCGCACCTTGGATTACTTCCCTGGGATGAATTCCTGGAAGCAAGTCTTGCATAAAGGCATTTTAACCTGAAAACTGTCTTCTCTGGGCCCAGTCAGGGTTGCCCCACATGGTGGAAAGATTGTGCCTGCTCAGGGTGGGCAGGGAGGGCAGGGGGGCAGGGAGGGCAGGAGGGGTGGGGGGAGGAGGGATGGGGGAGGGAGGGAGGGGGTGGGAGAAAGGCGAGCTGGGGCAGGGGGAAGGGGGCAGGGGGGCAGGCAGGCAGGAAGGACCCAGGGTCCACTGCCCAGGAATCTCGGTGTCCCCTGGAATAGGTGCCTTTTCTAATTTGCACAAAGGCACACTATGTGCTAGCAGGGCCCTGGTGGAGCTATCAGAGGAAGAGTCTGAGGTCAGAGGAGGCCCCTGAGCGAGACCACACACCTCGGGCACCAGAGTGCCAGGGATTGGGTGTAGCTCCAGCAGCTGTTCTGTCTCATTCAGGTGACCCGGAGCATCGCCCAGGGTGAGGGGCAGCGCAGTCTTCCTTCTGTCACCATGCCCTGGACCATCCACCAACAGCAAACTCCAAGTCCCTCACAGGTCACTAGGGAGTGACGCCCCCGTCAATTACCCCTCATGGACCATCCATGTCCCATGGCCCTGGGAGCCTCAGAATGGAGGGTGGGGGCCCAGACGGCCCAAGGGATGGTGCTGGGGACAGATGAGGAGTTCCCTGCACCTGACAAGGGGGTTGGATGGACCGGCTTGGGGTTCCCAATGAGCCAGCCCATGGCTACCCCACTAAGTCCAGACCAGGCAGAGAAGGAGCGGTCTCAGCTCAGAGGCAGGAGCTCACTGCCCGGCTGTGTCCCTGTGAAAACTTGGTCCAGGACGCAGGGCCAGGCTTGTGCAGAGATCTCTCCTCCTGGTTAGGCCAGGGCTGCCAGCGCCTCTGCCATGGCGGGGTGGGGGGGTGTCTTGGCTGAAACCCCCGCCCCGAGGTTTTCACAATCATGCTTCATTGTGAAGTCCTGGCAAAGTGACAGCCTCTGCCCACAATAAATGACAATAGTCACCTCAGATCGATAGAGCAATCTGAGTGGAGAGAAAAGAGCTTGGAGTAATGGTCTGTGGTGACAATGCTCCAAGACAGCGGTCAGCCCAATTGGAATGGAAATGGCCCTGGAGGAACTGGGCACCAGAGTCAGCCATTGTCACTTGGAGCCAGCAGTGGGGGCGTGGGGGCTTTCAGTGCACTGCTCGGGGATTTAATGCACTGACCTTGTGCAATTCCAAATCCCTGCTTGGGTATGAAGTGTCTCTTTTGAGATTATGGGCTTTTAATGATCACCCTTGGCCTTGTTAGCTCAGTGACTAAATCAGAGAGAGAGGAAGAGAGAGACAGAGGGGGGAGGGAGAGGCAAAGAGAGAGAGAGATGGGGGTAGGGTGGGGAGAGGGGGCTGAGAGACAGAGAGGAGGAGGGAGAGAGGCAGGGAAAGAGGGGGTGAGAGAATAGCTCAGGCCTGGGGGATCAGGGGGACTGGGCAGGACCCCCCCAGTCCTGAGAGGCGAGTCTGCACAGGGGTGATGTGGCTTTGTCCTCCTCCCTTCCTCTGCAAACAGACCTAGAACCAAAGCCAAGGAGATGCAAGAGGGCGGAGAAGAAAGGGCGTGTGTTCCGATGACATGAAGCACTGCTTCCAAGGGCAGGTCTGGGATGGTAGCAGATCCCAGACAGGCCAGAGCTGTGGCGGGGCTCAGGACCCAGTCAGCTGCCGCCACCCTCCCCACCCGGTGGCTTTGAGCTGTAACAGCTGTACCGTGTGGAATACTGGAAATGTGTCTCTAACATTGGTAAGCAGGTGCTGCCCAGCCCCACGAGGAGCTGCACCTGGCTCTCTCCTGGGCTCCCGCATAGGCCCTTCAGGACCCTGTGACTAAGGGGTTAACACCTGGCAAGGCTGAGTGGGGGAAGTGACCAGGAAGGATGGGGAGAGACATGCTGAGTGCACAGGGACAGCAGCCCCTCCGTCAACACTGTCCCCCCACCTGCTGGAGTTGTGGCCCAAAGGTCCAGATATTCCAATTATTTGAGAGAAATTTCCAAATATTTGAATATTGCTTTTTAAAAGGCCACAGGGAGACATTTCTACTCCAAAAGCCACCCATGTCCATGCCCACAGTTCCAGGAACCTGTCTCAGAGGTTTCTCAGGCCCCCCGGGGACCATTAGTTTTCATTTCTTTACAAGGAGGAACCTGGTGACCTGGAGGCACTGGGGGACATTGACCAGAAAGCATTCTGGGGAGTTTTGTGCCAGGAAATCCCCGCTCCCTCAGATGATCTGCCGGCTCCCAGAGACACGTTTTTCGAGAACTTGATAGAATAAATGTGATCCTGGTGACTTTCAGTCTCCAGGAAGAAAAAGCGTTTCCCTGTGCACAGGAAATACCACTCACTGGCTTCATTACATTCTAGTCACTCTATGCTAACCACTCTATGCTAAATATTAGATGCTAATCATTCTGTGCTAAACATGCTATGCTAATCACTCTATGCTAATCATTCTATGCTAACTACTATATGCTAATCACTATATGCTAACCACTCTGCTAGCCACTATATGCTAACCGCTATATGCTAACCACACTATGCTAGTTACTCTATGCTAATCACTATATGCTAGTCACTACCATGTTTCCCCGAAAAGAAGACCTAACGGGAAAATAAGCCATAGCTTGATTTTTCAGGATGCTCGTAATATAAAATAAGCCCTACCATATTTCCCCGAAAATAAGACCAGATCCTATATTAACTTTTGCTCCAAAAGACGCATTAGGGCTTATTTTATATTATGAGTATCCTGAAAAATCATACTACAGCTTATTTTCCAGTTAGGTCTCATTTTGGAGTAAACACGGTATATGCTAGTCACTATGCTAACCACTGTATGCTGCTCACTTTATGGTAACCAGTGTATGCTAACGACTATATGCTAACCAGTCCTTCCAACAGGGATGGCCCTGCCAGGACTGCACCCCTGCACCTCTGCACCTCTGCTCACGTTCCAGTTACTGGCAGTCTCCAGGGTCAGATGTTAGACACAGCCCCTCTCCCTACTCTTTCCCACTGGAGGTCAGCCTGGCTGGCGCATGCTTGGCTCCCCATCTCTCGGACAGGAGGACATCCCTGACCCCGGCCCTGGGCAGTGGGAAGCAGGAGGCAGGGTTCAGCTGTCTGCAGACCTGGAGGAACTGTGGAGGTTGTCCCCACACGTGGCTGTCCCATTCGCTTCTGTGGATGGGTGCACCTGTTGGGTCACTTCCAGCACTGGGTCCTCTGTGTTCTCCTGATGTGTAACTGCACAGCTCTCAGAGGAGCCCCGGCAGGTGGGGGCGCCTTCCTTCCCTCCCCCCCATGCCCAGGGACAATGTAAAGAAAGTGCTCAGGTTTATCCTGGGTCTGAGAAGTGCACAGAGTCCCCAGGGGCCTCCTGCCAGAGCTCCTGCCTGGAAACATAATTCTGCTGACTCACATTGTTTGAAAGCATTTAGCCCAGAGATGGCAAAGTGGGCCAGAGGGAAAGTGGGGTGTTTGCCCTGCTTATTCCGACTTTTAAAAAGTGAGGAAGGTTCACATAAAAACCCAGACTTCCAGCTTCTCAGAGCCCCTGAGCTGGGGTCCCTGCCAGGCGCAGGAGTGTCCCCTTCTAGAGGAGGGAGCCCCCACTGCCCATCACTTCATCTCGGTGGCATCTGTCCTCTTTCGCACGACATGCCTGGCCCTTGTAGCCAACTGAGTTCAACACTCCTGCTTTAGAGGAAAACACTATTCGGGGGCTGTGGAGACAGAACCCCAAAAAGCAGTTTCCAGGCTTTTGGCCTCACGTGGAAAGGTGCTGGCTTGGGTAGTAAATGGCCATCAACTGTGATCAGATGGCCAGCACCTGTGGCTAGTTGGCCGTCAGCTGTAACCCGTAAGCCATTGACCACTAATATAACTGCTGTGGCTACGTAGCAGAAAGAAATGGGGGCTAGCAAGAGCGGATTGCAGAGAGGCGGATGCCGCCGGTGAGAATATAGTGATATGACTCCCCTACTTATGGCTCCGTGAGTGTTCCTAGCAAGAAGATGGTGGCTGGCAAGCGCGGACTGCTGTTAGGATGGCGGGTTGCAGATTATGTAGATCCTGCTTCCTGTGTCTCCAGCCCAGCCGCCAGTGAGAATATATTGGTTTGACTCCTTTATCTATGGCTCCGTGGGTGTTCCTTTTTGGCCTCACCATATCCTGTGTTCTTATGCGGGGAGCGGGACCAGAGACCCCGCAGGCCGCCCCGCACAACAGGGGCTCAAAGAATAAGGTTGTGTTTAAGAGGATGTCAGCATTGGAGCCTTAGAAAGGGAAGTTTAATGCAGGAGAGGTCAACCTGTTGATAACTCAGTTGCAAAGATCATCTCCCCTTGCCAAGACTCTTCATCACAGCAGCAGAGTCCCTGTGGCCACACACGGCCACGTTCAGTGAAGACAGATGACAGGACAGCCTGTGATGCGTCAGCGACGGACTGTACAAATGGAGCCACTTTCCTTTTCTCAGCTCCCCCAGCACCTTGGGCTCAGGCATCGTCAATCCCAGGAGTATTTCAATGGCTCCACTCCAAGGAAGCAGTTCATGAGTGGCATCAGAAGATGACGCCAGTGTTACTCGAGATGGTGACAGGGGACGGTTTGGCAGCAAGTAAAATGTATATGCTCCTATTTTTAAATGGTGAATTTGTGCAGCTGGTGACGGTGACCACAGCCTCAGGTGTGACATGGCTGAGTTCCACAACAAGGCCCAAAGGTCCATCTGTCTACAGGACTATGATCAGAAATAGGGATGGCTCGTGACTCAACACTTGGACCAGGTGGGAGAGAAATGTCAACTCAATTTCAGAAAAACTTAGGAGAAAGGCTAAAGAAAAACAGTGCATACGGAATATGCCAGAAAAGGGGGGGAAACGAGATTGTGCTGCTTACTTTATTTTTGTGGTTGTTTCTGAACCTAAAAAAGAGTACTGCTGGAGGCACAATGTATCAGGGTCTTGCTTTCTTGCCCATTCAGCCACCCTATGTCTTTTGATTGGAGCATTTAATCCATTTATATATAACTGTTGATAGACATGTAATTATTGCCGTTTTATTATTCATATTTTTAATCTTTTTTTCTTCTCCTTAAAGAGTCCCTCTATAATTCCTTGTAATGCTGGTTTGATGGTGATGAACTCCTTTAGCTTTTTCTTGTCTGGGAAGCTCCTTATCTGTCCTTTGATTCTAAATGACAGCCTTGCTGGGTAGAGTAATCTTGGTTGTAGATCCTGGTTTTTCATCACTTTGAATATTTCCTGCCAATCTCTTCTGGACTGCAAAGTTTCTGTTGAGAAATCAGCTAACAATCTTATGGGAGCTCCCTTGCAAGTAACCAACTGCTTTTTTCTTGCTGCTTTTAGGAGTCTCTTTGTCTTTAACCTTTGCCATTTTAACTATGACGTGTCTTGGTGTGGGTGTTTGGGTTAATTTTGTTTGGGACTCTCTGTGCTTCCTGGGCTTTCATGTCTATTTCCTTCACCAGGTTAAGGAAGTTTTCCATCATTATTTCTTCAAATAGGTTTTCAATTCCTTGATCTCTCTCTTCTACTTCTGGTACCCTATAATGTGAACGTTTGTATGCTTGATGTTGTTCCAGAGATCCCTTAAATTCTCATGTTTGGGGATTCCTTTTTCTTTTTGCTGTTCTGGTTGCGTGTTTTCTGCTACCTTATTTTCCAAATCATTGATTTGATCCTAGGCTTCATTTAATGTACTGTTGATTCCCTCTAATGTATTTTTCATTTCTGCCTGGTTCTTTTTGTTTTCTATCTCCATTTTTATGTTTCTGATCTCTTTGTTGAAGTTCTCCCTGAGATCATTGAGCATCCTTATAACCAGTGTTTGGACCTCTCCATCTGGTAGATTGCCTGTCACCATTTTGTTTGGTTCTTTTTCTGAAGCTTTGTTCTGTTCTTTTATTTGGGACATATTTGTCTCCCCATTTTGGCTGCCTTCCTGTGTTTGTTTCTGTGTGTCAGGGAGAACTGCTATGTCACCGTCTTAGTAGAGTGACCTTATAGTAGGTGTGCTGTGGGGCCCTGTGGTGCACTCTCCCTGGTCACCTGAGCCAGATGTTCCAGGTGTGTCCCTTGTGTGGATTGTGTGTGTCCTCCTGTTGTAGTTGAGCCTTAGTTGCTGTTTGCATGTCAAATGCAGGGATTGGCCTTCAGGCTGATTGGTTGCAAGGACTGGCTATGACTGCAGTGGAGGAGCTGCTGTGCAGGGGCTGATCCTACAGAGCAGGGTTCGCTTTAGCAGGTCTCTGGTGTCTGCCCAGTCTGCCCTTTGGGTGTGATGTTTGTGGATGTGGTTGGTTGGTGCTCTGGTGTGGTGTGAAGCTGGCTATCCGGTGTGTTGGTTCTGGAGCCTCTTGGGAGGGTCTCTGGGACAAGAAAAGGTCAACCGCTGCCTGTGCCCTGCCCAGGGCCACTTGGAATGAGCTACAAAGTGATCTGCAGATGGTCGCCACTTGTGCTGGGCTTGCAGGTGCCTGGGAGAGGCTATGCTGCAAACTAAGGGCAAACGCTGCTAGTGCCAGGCTTAAGACTGCTTGGGAAGAGGTACGAGGCATGCCAAGGCCAGATGCTGTTCATCTGAGGGTTATGAACCTTTGAAAGATTTCAGGAAAGTCTGCAGCATGAGAAGAGTCCATTCTATGGAAAAGCCACTGGAAATAGCTTGGGTGGGCCCACAAGTTGAGTGAAGTGGGGGGGGGGGTCTCAGGAAATCACCAAGGTGGGGTGAAGTGTTACGCAGGTTGATGGAGACTCAGATATTACGCCCACCTGCATGCAAGGAGGGGGAGGGCTGAACAAAGAAACAACGGCATCTACCAGCCCCTCCGCCCTGCAAAAAGCTGCCCCTCCAGCCCTCACCCTGCTGCTAGGCAACTCAGTTCCTCCCTGTGTATCCCTGGCACCTTTGAGCTGCTGCCCCAGCACTGGAACTCAGAGTGAATGAGTTTGTCAGCAAGTAAGTCCATGCATGGGCCCCTCAAGAGGAGAGCCTGGGACTCCAGCTGCCCTGTTCCACTCTCCACTAGTTTTCACAGCCAGAAGTTATGGGGACTTCTCTCTCCAATACTGGAACCCTGGGCTGGAGATCCTGGTGTAGGGCTGGGACCTTGCTCCTCAGGGGGGACATAACAATGGCTTCAACCGGAGTGGTGGGGAAGTGGAAGAAGGAGGGAAAAATGGTCGAACCAATTCACACCCCACCAACAGCTTGAGAGAACACACTGCCCATATCCTTACCCACTCTTTCTGTTGGACTTCCGTTTGTGCCCCATTTTTCTGGTGTCAAAATGGTATCCCATTGGTTTTAATTTTCATTTCCCTGGTAACTAAATAAGATGAAGCTTCTTTTCATATGTTTATTGTCACATTTCTTTTTTTATAAAAAGGAAATGTTTACACATTCTTTTAAATTAATCTTTTCCCTGAGTTCCTTACATATTCTGGACAGTTGACTCTTGTCAATTGTGTGTATCTTCCCCTATGCTGTAGCTTTCTTTTTCACTCTTGGTTATGGAGCATATTGGGGAACAGGACAAAAAAAAAAGGCTAACCAAACTGTTAGCAAACCAAGTCCAATAATATATTAGGTTGCTGCAAAAGTAATTGCGGTTTTTGCAATTTTTTTAACCTTTTAAACCACAATTACTTTTGCACCAACGTAATATATGAAAAACGAACTATCATGGTCAAGTTGGGATTATCTGAAAAATTCAAGGTTATTTTACCATTAGAAAAAGAATGTAATTCACCTAATAGATTAAAAAAGTTAATCATCTCAGTTAATGCAAGAGGACATTTTGATAACATTCAACTTCCTTTCATAACTTAAAAAAACCAGCAAACGAGGACTACACAGGAATGTCCTTTTTGATCAAGAATGCTCTCTCAGAATCTGCCTCACGCCACACTCGGTGGTGGGAAAACTTCCAGGGAGGCCAGGAACAGGCCAGGGTCCCACAACCACGGTGCGTCTTCTCCACTGGACCAGAGGTGTGAACAGGGCAGTAAGAGGGGAAAGAGAGCAAAGGAAGAGTGACCGGAAAGAGAGATGGTGTAAGGATTCGAAAGCAAGAAGTAAGCGGGGCATGATTTACAGGCCACTGATCGTATATGCTTAAAAGGCACACCAATCTACAGATAAACAACTAGAAATAACAAAGCTGAGCAACACAGGTGACTACAAAAATCAGGTTTTAGAAACTGTATTCCCAGCAACAAAAATTTGCAAGTGGCTTTTAAAACGGGATTAATAAGGGCTCCACAAAAATTAAAATTAAAAAAAAAAAACAAACAACTAAGTATCTAGGAATAAACCTAACAACACGTGTGAGATCTTTACGGAGAAAATTAGAAAACTTGGAGGCTTTCAAACAGCTGTCTGCCTGGGAGACTGGAAGAGCAAATGCTAGGATGTCAGCTGTCCCCAAGCAGTCCCGATCGAAAGAGGTGAAAGCTTTTGGGAAGACGTTGACACGCTAACGGCCAACTTCACCTGGAAATGCAGAGCCGCGTGGGGCAGTTTCCTGCGCGTTTTCCCGCTGCTCCCAGCCTGCGCCCTGACTGCACGGAGCGCGCTCCCTGCCGAGGACACTGTCCTGCCTCCCGGGCTCCCCTGGGGCCGGGCTGGCCCTTGGCCTGGCGTCCCCCTCCGCTCCCCGACAGCGACAGCGTGTGATGCCGGCCGGCCGGCCAGCCGCCGTCCTCGCACCGGCCTCCTCCTTCCTCGGCCGCGCCTTCGCTGTGGTGTCCACCACGCAGGGCGGAGCAGCGCCACGGCCGCCCACGAGCTCGCAGGGCTCCTCGGAGCCGCTCTCGGGAGGACACAGCGCGTCCCGCCCCGCCCCGCGGCTCGGAGCGCGAGCAGGCCTGGCCCGAGCTGCCCCGGAGCTGAAAGCGGCGCGGGGAGTGCGCGACCCGGGTCGCCCGAGTCCCGAACCGGGGGGCAGGAGCCGCCGCGCGGGGCGTGAAGGCGGCGCTTCCAGGGCGCGGCGGGAGGCGCGGCGCCAAGGGGCACTGGGCCTTCAGGGCCCCGCTCCGGCACCCGAGGCCCGGCCACGCGGGGCCCGGCCGCCCCACAGGCCGCACACGCCGGGAGGGACCCACGGGGACGAAGACACGGCGCGTCGCCCTGGGTGGCAGCGGCCGCACCGGCGCCGGCCACGCAGCCTCCGGGCGCAAGTCCTCCTGCCCCTCGGTCCCACAGGCGCCCGGACCGCAGAGCCCCCCACGGCCCCGCCCCGCCGGCACCCAGCCCGACACGGCCGCGCGCGCAGCCCACGCAGCGCCCAGCCTCCTTCCGCCGGGCGCCTGCCCAGCGCGGGGCCGGCGGCGGCGTGCGATTGGGCGGCGCGCTTTCGCCACTGCGCCGGCCTCCCGCGCGAGAAAACCGACACGAAAAGCGCGCTGTGCCCCGAACACGAAAGCTCCCGTCCCCGCGGCGGCTCCGCAGGCGAAAGGTGGAGCCCCCACGTTTCCCAGCGGCTCCCATGGCTGCGAGGCGTCGCGAATCTGCGGACGCTGGCCGCCGGAAGCGGGGCTGCCGTCGCCGGAAGTTGCGCTTCCTCCATTTTGTTGCCCGCTATGGCGGCGGTGTCGAGGTTGGGGGCCGGATGCGGCGCGTTTGACTGAGGGGGTCGGCCAGGCGGAGGCGTCGAGGACCTCGGCGCGGCGCAGCACAGGGCCAGCCTGGACGCCGGGGACGCTGTCATGTACGGCGCGAGCGGGGGCCGCGCCAAAGCCGAGAGGAAAAGTGGCGCGAAGGAAGAGGCCGGGCCCGGCGGCGCCGGCGGCGGGGGCGCCCGAGTGGAGCTGCTGGTGTTCGGCTATGCGTGCAAGCTGTTCCGGGACGACGAGCGGGCGCTGGCCCAGGAGCAGGGACAGCACCTCATCCCCTGGATGGGGGACCACAAGCTCCTCATCGACAGGTCGGTGCCCCCCCCGCCGGTGCCCCCCGCGCCCGCGCGGTCGCATCTGACGTTGACGGGCCGCCGGCGCCGTGCCCGGCCCCTCTCCCTCCGCGTGCCGGCC
This sequence comes from Rhinolophus hipposideros, assembly GCF_964194185.1. Classification (NCBI taxonomy): domain Eukaryota; kingdom Metazoa; phylum Chordata; class Mammalia; order Chiroptera; family Rhinolophidae; genus Rhinolophus; species Rhinolophus hipposideros. Next base: position 742,947 of record NC_138070.1, on the reverse strand, counting down.
GCGCTGAGCCGCGCTGGTCTCCGGGGGAGGCAGCCCGTCGGGCGGCCCCGCTGAGCTGCGCGCGCGGCGCCGGGGACGGGGCCCGGGTGGCCGGGCGGCCGGGCGGCTGCCCGGGGGTCGCTCGTGACGTCGCCGCTAACGCCGGCCGGCGGCGGGGCGGAGGTGTTCACGCCCCCGTGCCGCCTGCACCTGCTTTGACCCGGTCCCCGGAGCCGGTGGGCGGCGGACGCCGCACGCGCACGTGCGTGCTGTTTAGACACGGGCCGCGCTTGTGCGGTGAGGAGGTGGCACCGAACCGACGCGACTTTGCAGTCTAATAAAACGCAGTGACTCGCCACCCTGCGACTCGTGGCCTTTTTCCTGTAAACGTCCTTCTGCCCTGTCCCCATTACAAAAGTGAGCGTTAAAGCGCGGGGCAGCCCTGTCCCCCGGCGCTCGCGTTGGCGGCCCCGGTCCGAGCGTGCCGAGCGCGTCCACCGACTCGCGCGTTACGTGACGGCTGCGCGGCCGCAGCGCGCTCAGGGTCGTCGCCGTGACAAGCACCATAAGTGCTGTCCCTCCTCCTCGCTCGGCCAAAGTACCTACGGTCCCGGCAGGGCCCCCGGAGGTGTCTGCGTGCGCGTTCTGCCCTGGGGCTGCAGGTTACGAGAAACACGGCTCCTTCTCCGAGTCTCGCTGTCCCCGAACCTCCTTCACCTGCATGTATGTGACCCTGTTGCTCTGTGTGTGTCTCTCTGTCACGTAACCCAGCACTTATCTCCTCAGCCAAGTGGCTAGGGGCGAGCCTAGCCCAGATTTTACCTCCAATGGACGCAGCTTGCTTTGGCGAAGATCTCTCCTGAGAGTTCGGACTAGCAGAAAGAAGCGAGGAAATTTCCACCGTTTGGTTCTTACGGATAGGTATTTATGTATTCGGTTTGTGTGAATGTAAGCCATGATATTTGACTTCTCAGAAAGAGGTTTTTTTTGCAAATGGCACTGAATAGTTGACCAAACCATAAACGGTAAGAACTGGCAGTGAGGTGGATCCTACCATTGATGCTATTAAAGGGTTGTTTACCTTTAATGATAAGTTTGATCATGTTGTAAAGGAGAATTTAGACTTTGTTAAAATAACTGGAGTTTAAAAGTAGGTGAGCTATGACTACTAGCCAAATATTAAATATGAGTCTGAAGAGCTTTTGTGTTTGTTTTACTCTTTTTATTTCTTTATTTCAATCGGTAAGTATGCACATCAAACGTCACACCCCCCAACCTGGACGTTAACTGCTCTCCATTGACCAGCGCGTTCACATTGCAGATATGACGGGCGCGGTCACCTGCATGACCTTTCTGAGTACGATGCCGAGTACTCCACCTGGAACCGAGATTACCAGCTCTCTGAGGAGGAGGCCCGAATAGAGACCCTGTGTGATGAAGAGAGGTATTTAGCCTTGCATACGGACTTGCTTGAGGACGAGGCAAGGCAAGGTACTGCTCAAGAAAAACTTACTTCAGCAACAAACGCTTTAAAATTTTTTAAGTATTTAAAAATTTACTCCCATTCATTTTTTTATACTCACTCTTTCTGATATTATCTTGACAGTACCCAGTGGATTGGAAAAACAGGAGTCTTTGCGTTCTGAGAGGACCTCAGGATAGTTTATATAGAGCTGCAAAGAGTTTTCCCAGCTTTTGAGGGCAGACTGGGATTTGAAAAAACAAAAAGCAAACTCTTTAACTGTTCTTCTTTAACAGTATCGTATAAACTAAAGTCGATGTTCTTGTCTTTGCCATAACAATCTTTAATGCAGTTCTTAATCCCCAAATTTCTCAGCAGGAAGAAATTTTCCACAAAAGATGTGTATTCTGCTGTCTGTGGTAAACGTTACAGGCAGAAGTACATATGAGTAGATGGGAAGTGTGAATTTTTAAAAACCTCAAAAAGAGGTCAAAAGAAGTGTATTATATGCTTTACTGATAGCTACAACTTTAGAACTATGTCACACTTTTCTCAGTAAGTTGCCATTTTTGCTAATAGAATTCTCATTTTTGTTCAAGAGGAAGAATACAAGCGGCTGAGCGAAGCCCTGGCAGAGGATGGGAGCTATAACGCAGTGGGGTTCACTTACGGCAGCGACTATTATGACCCGTCCGAGCCAACGGAGGAAGAGGAACCCTCCAGACAGAGAGGTGAGCGGGCAGTGAGCTGCGTGTGTGATGGCAGTGTTCCTTCCACAGGCAGTAACATCACTGTGACCCAGGCGCTGGCAGGGCTCCTTAAGGGAAACTAGAAAATGACCTGCTCATCGTCATGGAAGGTGAAGTCAGACTCTCGCCATTGGCTTTGGCTCTAGTCTTCATTCCACTTTGGTTGAGCTAACAGGAAATTGCCTGGATTCTAGAAACTCACTCTGGAGTCTTCATTTCTGAATTGACAATATATGTGTTGATGTCTGTCCTCTGCGATTCATTCTTGGGGCACCGAGCGAGGAGGCAGTGACTCCCCTCATGCTAACCCACTTCTGCAGTCATGTCGGATGCCCAAGGGAAAGACACCTGTGGGGTCAGTTACTGCTAAAGAGAAAATAGCACGAGACCTTCCAGTTGGGCTTGGGAGGGCCTAGTCGTATACTTACCACAGTGTTTGGAAATGATATTCACATAAGATTAAAGATCCCAAATTTATGCTTTTCTGGATCCACTTTGGAAACTTTTAATTAAAAAACAACAGTGCTCCTGAAAAATCTGGGCTCGTGGAGAGGAACAGATAGCCTTCCTCGCTTTGGTAAGCCCTGCGCGTACCATTATACAGCCTGTGTTGTGTCGGTCATTAATGAGCAGTGACCTTGGAGCGTGAAGGACGGGTTATTATGTTCCGGATATTCTGGCAAAGAGAAGGGAATTTTAGAAACACATTCAAGTGTTTAGAATAATCGATTGGGATCACATCATACAGGACCTCCATTTTAGCGTCGAGTGATGGGTTTCCCCTTAGCGCCAAACCTAACAAGTGAAGTCACGGCAGCAATCTAAGCTGAGACAGAATGCTGTCTGCCAGTGATGCAGCGGCCCTAGGCTTTTCCCGCCCCTTCAGTGAGGGGCGTGGTCACGGAGAGCAGCAGGCTCTGCGGACAGACTGGCAGACGTGGGCCCTCGTCATCCCACCTGTGGGCAGAAGCACCACTGCCACGCAGCCCTGTTCTGGGAGCTTCTAAAGAGGTTTTCAAACGTGTTTTTAACAGTGTTGGGTTAAAACCTCCTAAGGGAAGGAATTTTACACCTTTTGCATTGACTTGGGACCTAACTGGACCTCAGAAGTTATGACACACTGAAATGTGTGGGTTTAAAAAGTGAACGCTTGTTTCTTAGTCCAGATAAGTTACGCACTTTAGGTTCTGGGTACTTTAGATTTTGTCTTGTCTCTGACCCATCCACGTTACACCTGCTTTCAACATGTAGTGTTTTGGATCAGGGGGAAGGAATGCATGCTATCACCATTTCACAAATGAAGAACTGACACGTATAAAGCCCAATGTCTGCGTACTATTAGTTCCTTGACATTCTAGGTTAGGGGTCAGCGACCCTGGTCCAAAACCTAGCCGGCGTGTTCCTGCAGTTTTATCAGGGCAGAGCCGCGCCCGGCTGCTCGCTGCTCACACTTTCTGCGGCCCATGCGTGCCCAGCAGAGCCAGTGCTGGAGACGGAGGCAGTGTGGCCTGGGGGGCGGGAATTCTTACCACCGGCGTTACAGAGAGGAGCCAGCCCTGCTTTAGGGGTGGGAGTGTTGTTTCGTATGATTAGTTAGTTGTCGGGCTGGGTGCTGGTAAACTTGGTGATGAAGATTGAATTATAAGAACAAAAGTGTGACTTAGTTTCTCTGCCACATCATACTGTGCTTTCTCTTTAACAACATTCCCTTAAGTGCTTCGTAACATTTTTCTTCTGTAATCACATTCTCAGAACTTGGCTCTACATGCTGATGTTTTTTAGTTTTGTTGGATAAAAATACTGAATACGTAAATGATTGAGGGAAAGAATGAATGAAATAAAAGTGTTTTTTCTAGCTGATTCATGTTTTAATGGAAGTTGGGCCTATGTCAAACTTACAGCTTGACTTTTTTTGTTTAACTTAACACTAATATAAATAAAACACCACACACACAGATACGTGCATGTATACCTACACACACATTTGGTAGAAATCATTTGAGACCTAATTCTACTAACAACCAGATTTAAATGTTATGTTATTTAAAAATAAAAAAAATAAATATACTTCTTTGTTTTCTTGAGCCATCAACATGTCTAAATATTCCTTGATTTTCAAAATTGCTATATTTTCCTTCCTGGTGTTTTTGAATATTTTAAAACCTCGTGGTATTAGCCAGAAGTGTTATGATGGCACCTTTATTTCTGTGTGATTTAGCTTTTCTCCCTTTCTGTAGCACACTGTGTTTAGCCTGGTTCCTATTGTTTAGACTTTCATAGTTTTCGTCATTAGTGAGGACGCGTATTTGGATTGATTTGCCCCCGAGTTAGGATTGCATGGCGGGCTTTTACTCTGTTGCTGCTGCCATTTTTCTGCAGATACAGAAACGTGTAAGCTCAGATATAATGGGTCCGCACCCACCTGTGCCAAACGGCCGTTGGGATCCCAGCACCTGTATTCTGTGCATCACTTAACACTAAGGCAGTGTTGAAGCAAAGATTCCATCCGTGGTTCATCCGCGCAGCCCTACCAGCAAGAAGGTAGTTGTAAGGAACTCTTACGAGATGTGATGATAAACTGGGGTGCACGTTTAAATAAAAAAAGTTACTGCAGTAAGAAACACATTGCCATTAGTACCTCTCAAAATACTCCCCCTCGCTTTGAACACCCTTATCCCATCGTTCTTGCCACTTTCTGAGGCAGTTCTGGAAGTCCTCTTTCGTGAGTGTCCTTAGTTGTGCTGTCGTGGCTGCCTCGATGTCCTGAATCCATTCAAAACGTTTACCTTTCATGGTCGTTTTGATTTGGGAAAGAGCCAGAAGTTGCATGGTGCCAGATCCAGTGAATAAGGTGGATGAGGACACACCGTGATGTTTTTATTTGACAGAAATTGCCATACCAGACTCGATGTGTGACACAGAGCATTGTCATGATGGAGGATGAAACCGTCAGCCCATTTCTCAGGCTGCTTTCTATGCAGGTCGTTTGTTAAATGCTCTGATAAGCCCTTGTAACATTAGAGTTCACCGTAGTGTTTCTGGGTACAAACTCAGCCTGCACAATTCCATCAAGGTCAGAAATCACAGGTAACATCATCAGCCTCCCGTCGGATGGCGCTCGGCCGCAACAGTCGCTGTATTCTTCCATCTCACCTCGTAGTAGGAGTTTATAACCAACCTGCGTCGAATCAGGTTAGAACGCCCCTGTTGTCGTGTAGGAAACCTGCTTACAACCCCTTGCTTTCCCAAAGAACGCGGTTTCGTAGGAGACCTTTGAAGTCGCTCGTCTTCCAGAGGCTGTCCTGTGAGGGAACACTTGTTTCCGTGGGTTAATGTTTGCTCAGTTAATGTCATTTTTTTTTTTTTTGAAAGAAAAGCCTAGGTAGGTTTGCAGTCTTAGCAGTGTTCCTTTTGTGAGGTTTCTGTGTTTTTGTCCTTTTCCCTAGATCCTTTTAAATTGGTGACTGTTGAGTAATTGAGCTGTATGTAGGTACCTTATAATTCAGAAAGTTATGGTGCGCAATGCCTTGTCTAACACATAGCAGACAAAAGTTTGTTAAATGAGCCGTTAATGAATGAATGGCAATGGGAACGTTATTTGTGAAAGGTCGTTTGCCTGGGTGGGGAGGTCTCGCAGTTACCCTCGGGGTAGAACTTGACAATTCAGTGGTGAAGACTACTTCTCAGCATGGAGCTCCCTGCGCTGTGCCTGTATTCCTGGGGAACTCACATGGCAGCAGTGTGGCAGGGGGCTTCACCATGGCGGTTACACACACAGGTTAGAGAGGCCGGGAAGGGAGAGCTGAGTGTGCTGAGCACCTGCTAAGTGTGAGTGCTGCAGTGGCGTTCTGACGTGCGGCTCCCTGAAACATCCCCGGGCCTGGACAGGACGCTGCCACTGCATTGGTATGGACAGGGAAACTGAGTCAGCACCTGCCCAGGGTCCTGGGCCCGTGCGCCTGCCGCTGCGCCACCCCCACCGCTCGGGGCTTGCTGACACGTGGTGCAATGGAACAAAACTGGAAAGTGTCTCCAGAAGCAGTGATAGAACAGAGCCCAAGACCCAGCACAGGCCGGTCCCTGCTCCCCCGGTACCGCTGACTGCGGGTGGTGGCCTTTCTCCTTTTCCTGACGTTTTGTTTTCTTTTTATACAGAAAAAAGTGAGGCTGAAAATGTAGAGGAGAATGAGGAGCCTTTCATCGCCCCCGTGGGACTGAATGTACCGCCGGACGTGGAGCTGGTATGTGTTTCTGCTTTACGGTCCTGTTACCCACCATCACGGTGTATCACCACTTGTGTGGGAGCCCAGGGTCGTCACACCTGCTTCACAGGTATCCGCTGCCTCATAGGCAGCTGGGTTAACGGAGGAAAACTCACCCTCCTATTTCCTCTACAGGAAACCTACATGTGTGCCTTCTACCCAGTTTTGTCTCCCTCGTGCAGTGGCTCCAGGCTGCTCTCGTGCCTGGGAGGAACCTGGGTGGGACCCCCCTGGGCCTGGGTGCTCTGCAGCTGGCGAGGGCCCCGCTGGGGCACTGCTGGGTCTCCTGGGCGCGGACGTCCCCACAGCTTCAGCTGCGTCCTCTTACGTTAAGGTTATGTCGGATGGGCCTCGTTGAGGGCTCTGTCCAGCTTTCCTCGTGTTATTTAATGTGAATAGCCCCGTAAGACAGCCACTGGTACCCTGTCCCCCACAGATGATGGGGACTGAGGGTCGGGCTTGTGAGGAACAGGCAGGACCTCAAACCCGTGGGTTAACCGTCATGTCATGTCCCCGTGAGGCTCTGCGCGGCGTGGGTGTAGGTGGGGTGTTTAAGATAGTTTTGTTGCTTGTCCATAGCGGGAGGAAGGTGCGTGCAGTGTCAGGTCTGTCTGTGCCGTGTCCCTGACTGCATGGCAGCGCCCCGGTTGCAGGCGTCCTAGGCTCTCACCTGTCATGTGCAGAACTGCTGGGCGCTGAGAACCGCTTCGTGCAAGAGCCTCGGTGTCCCCGCCTCGCTGCTCCCAGCCTGGGTTAGCTCAGCGTGACGGGGTGGTATTCATCTGTATTTTCTCCTTACCTTGTGTCTTAGATGAGATGAAGGTGGATACAAAAATCACCTTTGAATTCCTGCCTCTGCCCCATCCCTTCCTTCACTTATTTGTACATCCTCTCCTCTCTCTTTTTCTACAAACATGAGTAAAAATTTCTTTGGATTTTTCCGAGTGAAATTAGGGCTATGGTTGCTTCCCCCATTGTTGTTTCTACCATTGGTCAGTTGCTATAGTTGACGCTGGATATGTTATCTGAAAGTTTGCTCTCCTAAGACTCGTGCTGACATATTTTCTACGTATTGTTCTGTATGTGTTCCTTCTTATTCTGGAATAAACTATTCTATATAAGAGACCCGTTAAAAATGGGCTGCTCCCTTACCTATGTGTGATGCTGAAAGCCTTTATTTAAGCTTGACTATGGAATTTTACTTATTTTTGATGTGGAAGAATTTTTAAACTTTCATGTAAATATTGAATGTAGAGGCATGATAGATTTTGTTGCCTTGTTTTATTCCTAGTAGAATATCTAATGCCTGTACTTTCTCGGCCAAAGTACATGTCACCAGCTAATTCTGAGTGGTGTGGGACAGTGGAAATGCCTGCTGCCCGAGGAGGACAGAGGACGCTCAGTGCGCTCGGACTTGCTGTCTTGGGTGGGGAGCTCCGTGTGCTGTTCCCGGAATGTCTGTGGGAAACGGTTTTGCTTCTGTGGACCTGGGTGCTTGCGGGGTTTCTGGTTACGGCTCCCCCTCCTCCGGGGTGCCCCCAGCATGTCGTGCTTCATGGTCGCGATGGGGGCCGAGTGCCCACGGGTGCTGGTGTGGAGAGTGTGGAGAAGACACAGGTGTCGCTTCGTTGGTTCCGTGTGGTGACAATGGCGAAATCGACGCTTGTATTTAGATGGACGGCGTCCGCCTCGGTGAGCAGAGGTTGCTCTCACCCGCCGGCCATGGCAGGCGGGGCACTTGATCAAGAAAGGAGTGTTTCGGGGGTGGGGGAGGGTCTCCGTTTTTAAACTGGGCTTTGGATTAGAGCCTAGAGGTTGCAGGATCGCTGAGGTTTTGTGTGAAATGTAAGGAGTGGTTAGAAATGACGGCACTCTGGGAGGCTCGTGGGGGCCCTACTGAGACCAGCAGTCCCCTTAGTGCCCCGTCTTACATTCTAGCAGGAGTAGGTGTGAAATTCTTAAAAAGCGATTTGTCTGAAACTTACATGATGGATAAAGGGAGCAGAGTGACTTCCAAACCTGGCGTTTTTATCTCACAGCCGCCTGCTCCGGCAGCAGACCTCAAAGGAGGTTTATAGAAGGTTTTCCTGCAGTCATGGTTGCTTTGTACAGATATCTGGACGTCTGCAGCCATGCTTTTATATCGTGAGGGCGCTACTTGTAAAAAATTCTAGACCGACAGGTTGGTTTGGTCAGCAGAGTACCTAAGAGGTGGGGGAAGGTGTTTTCATTAGATAAGGATCATATTCTGAAGCAGTCATTAATAATTGCCACGTGTATAGAAGCACTGTTTCAAAAATTAATCTTCCTGTTCAGCCAGAAGCAGTGAAAATGTGTCAGTAGCCATGCTTCCGTGCGAGGTGAGTGGAACCCAGTTAATTTGGAGATCAGGAAATAACTTTGATTACAGGCATATATCCTCCTGAGGTGTGAAGGGCATTCCTAGTTCAGGAATTAAATTTGAGAATTAAGTCGTTTACATTTTATGAAGGGTGCTACTCTGAAATTGCAGTAAGCATCTTGAATTCTCCACCGCTCACTTTTAATGAGACTATTTCCCACTTTATTGGTGTGCAATTTCCTGGTGTTAATCCCCTCATTGATGATAAAAGTGGTTAGCTTCTTGGCTTCCAGCTTCGGGTCTGACGAGCCCCTTGTGGGTAGGAAGTACTGAGGGCACAGTGTGGAGAGCGGTGTAGAGGGCTTAGGGAGCTGTGCCCAGGAGCGGGGCGGGCCTGGCCCAGAGGTGGAGTTGCCTGAGGAAGGCACAGGAGTCGCCCAGCTAACGTGGGCGCAGCCCTCTGGGTTCTGGCCTGGCCACACCCACGTGGGCTTCAGCGTGGACTCTGTCCGTCAGATGGGGGTGTCGGCCCCTGGAGCCACGAGTCGTGTCTCATGGGCACAGGAGGGAAGGACTTGCTGAGGAGCCAGGTGCAGAAGGAAGGACCTCGCGTGAGCACGTGGCTTTCTTCAGATGTTCAAAGGGGCTGTTTTCCGAGCTAACAACAGAAGGAAGGGGGAGTGATTCTTGGACCCGTGAGAAACCTGTTGGAAAGCGCGTCTTTCTGTGCGACTTCTGAGGACTCACTACCCCCAGCCCTACCGTAGGGACCAGGCTAAGGACCCCTGTTAGGTGGAAAGATGTTGATTTGGTACAAAAACAGGATGGCCTTCCGTCAGTCCTGCCTCGCTGGGTGAGTTTTCGCCCCACAGAGTATTAAGAAATTCAGAACTAGACGGAATGTCTTGTAACCAGGACAGTCTAGTCTGCAGACTGGGCCCTTCCAATTGAAATGTCCCTTTATTTCTCCCAATCGGCAGAAAAGCCAGGGTGGTTTTCTGTTGTAAGTCACATGGCCAGTGGCAAGGGGGAAGCCGGTAACGAGAGTGTGTCTGTCCTAGCCACCCACCGCCAAGATGCACGCCATCATCGAGCGGACGGCCAACTTCGTGTGCAAGCAGGGGGCGCAGTTCGAGATCATGCTGAAGGCCAAGCAGGCCCGCAACTCCCAGTTTGACTTCCTGCGCTTCGACCACTACCTCAACCCCTACTACAAGTTCATCCAGAAGGCCATGAAGGAAGGGCGCTACCCGCTGCCGGCCGGGAGCAAGAGCGACGAGAAGCAGAGTATGTGGGCTGGCAGGTGCTGGGGGGGCTCAGGGAAGCTGGTGGGCGCTTCTGCAAGGCCGGCGAGGTCCTGCCTCTGACGCCTGGGGCTGCACCTGCAGCCGCCCCCTCGTGTGGCGGCTCTTCTCGCTACTTGGAGAAAGTGGATTGTTAATCAGCACTTTTATGGCCATGGAGCCTAACTAAGGATGGGTGCTGTGGGAGCGTCACCCTCAGGGCTGGGGGCTTTGCCCTCCATTTGGCTGTGTGACGTTCCTTAGAAAGCAGCCTGCGTCGTGCCCGTCCTGGCAGCCCCGCACCCGGTGGTTTGGCAGCAGCTGAGGTTACGCATGTCCACGGGGTGACATGGGTGATTTCACCCATCTCTGCCTTAAGCTGTTGTTCTTATAACAATATCTAAACTGGGGGTTCTTCCTCCAAAGGTCAGCTAACTCTATTTTGAATAATATTCAGAGACATCAGTCTCTGTATGTCTGCCACTGAATTTTCTCTTCAGCTGAAACCTGATTTTCAAAATCAGTTGTACAAATCTCATGGCAGATCTTGTCTCTCCGTTTATTGTAGTTTTAAAAAAATACCCGTTACTGTTATTTTACATTTCATATACCAATAAGAGTTTTGTCTTTTTTTTCTTTTAATTGAGATATGTAATAGTTGTGGACTAGTAATGCTGGAGGGGGGTTGCCAGCTGGATGGGGCTGGGCCCTTCCTGCCACCTGGCTTCCTGCCGAACTACTCAGGCGGCAGGGTTACTGGAGTATTTCCAGAGGTGTTTTGGGGCAGATAACCAAGAAACAACTGCATACAGCTCTGCTCTTGTCTGCTTCTGAGTTCTTACATAGCTGATTTGTCCCTTTCCTCTCACCAACGCCAGAACCTTGAAATGTGCTTTCGCTTTCAGAGTCCGGGGTGAGCTCTGAGAATGAGGATGACGAGGATGAAGAAGATGGGAATTACCTGCATCCATCGCTCTTTGCTTCCAAGAAGTGTAACCGTCTGGAAGAGCTCATGAAGGTTCTTATCTTGTTACTGAACCTTATTTCTTGTACCAACAAAACTTCTGCTAATTTAATTTCAGAAAATTAGTAAGGAGCTTTTCTGTTGTATAATAGCTATGTCTTATTTGTATCATCGTCGAGGTCTGTTTTGCATTTTTGTTTTTTGCTTCCTTTATTTCTTACGTATCCCATTTTATAAAATTCACAAATTATTTTCATTTTATTACAATTGTACCATTTGGGATATTTAGAGTAAGTAGAATGTCAGTTAAGACTTGGAAGTTGTTCCGTTGTGATGAGATTGGATTTGATAGGTTTCCAGAGCATGTGCTGCTAGAAATCGTCTGTGAGCTTCATAGCACCATCATATGGTACCAGAAACATACATTTTTCTTCTGATTGTCCCGTCCTCCCTGTTGTAAAGGTGTCGCGCAGTGTTATGTGGGCATTTCACACTCACTCTGCTGTTTGTGATGTGAACGCAGGAGTCCCTGGGACTTTGGCACACGGCGTACAGTGTGACTGACCCTGTGGGGGGCTGCCAGCCCATCAATGGGACTCGAAGAGCTGGTGGTTAACAGGCAGACATTGCTGTGAGGAAGGACACAGCTGAGAGCTGTGAACTTGGACGCTCACACTGTCAGTAGCATCTAGTCCTGCTCACTCCTCCTTCCTTTCCTCAGCGGTTACAAGGGAGATGGCAGCCGCCCGTGTGCTGGCTTCCTCCAGGACACACAGCCAGCTGCCCATGTGTGCACGTGCGCGTGTGCTGAGGGGCCTGCAGCACGTGCACTGTGTGCTGGGCTGGAGCTGAGCCTTCTTGCCACAGAGAGTGGTGTGTGACTGTGCTCTCTCTGTCCGCAGCCTTTGAAGGTGGTGGACCCGGACCACCCCCTGGCCATGCTGGTCCGCAAAGCCCAGGCTGACAGTCCCGCCCCCACCCCACCCGCGGCCGACGGCGCCGCTGTGCAGCCCGCCCAGGCGGAGTACACCGCTGACTGTGAGTACCTGGCTGTGCCCCTCCGGCTGCCCCAGCGGCAGGGCTTCACCAGCGGGGTTTCCCGACAGGTGTGGGGGCAGCGGTGCAGGTCTGGCAGCGGCGCGTGAGGCACTCAGGTCCCCCGGGTCTTTCTGTTCAGTGTCCTTAGCACACAGCCTCGTCCTTCTGCTTGTCACCATCTCCAGCATCAGCTCTGCATTCCAGGAAGAACGAGGAGGAAGGGAAGGGCAGAAAGCAGGTCCTGGGGGACTCAGGCCTCTGCAGGGACCTCCCCAGAAGCCATGCCTGGTGACGTCCTTTCACTCTCACGGACTAGGACGGTGCCCCTGGTCTTCCCATCCCACGGCAGAGGCTGGGAAGTGGGCTTTCAGTCAGATGCATTGCTGCCCTCAACAAAAGCAGGTTCTGATAAGAACGGGGAGGACGGACACGAGTGGGCGTGCAGTGTTGTCTGCCCCAGCGCCAAGGCACATGCCTCAACTCGTGCCAGGTCCCACTCACTAACCCGACCTTGCCAGTGACTACAGATTTTTCATGGAGGCAGATCTGGAAGCTCTTTCAGGAAATCATTTGGAAATATTTGACCTTGGTCTCACTGTCAGGTCTTTTTAAAATGATTTCCTTCAGGAGTTAAATACTAAAGGAGAGAAGAACCTTTAGCGAATCCACTTCATGTGGAAATCGGGTCCAAAGAACCCGTCTGTAAAGCTTGTCGCTTTCAGCTAGAGACTGACAGTAGCCTGAGATCACTTCTCGCTTACGTAGCTGCCAGCTGCTCGTTGTTGGGACCAAGCTTGTGTTTAATGGTAGCCGTGTCCTTCCTCACGTCCCTTCAAGCACCAGCTTCAATAATGTGTCAGTTTGATGTGTGAAATTAACATTTTTAGACTTTAAAAATCAGTTACTTGAGTGACCTTGATGCTTGTGTTCTTAAAAAACCTCTTAAAGAACATAGATGGTTTCTTTCGATGATTGAGTTGAGTCAGCTTGCATTTCTTTGTCCACGTCGGGGGCAGAGCTGGTGTCGCAGGTGCCAGCTCCTGTCCGTGTCGGGGATAGGAGCTCCCTGAGGCGTCCGCAGGCCTCTCCCTGCGGCCTGCGCCCAGCGGGGTTTTGTCCAGCAGCCTCTACACGTGAATGAGGCTCAGCAGTGACCCGGGCACTCCGCTCCCATCGCTCATCAGTCCTGGCAGAAGTTCACAGGCTGGAACGTCTCTCCGACTTCCTCACTTTCCTTTTGCAAACCCGTCTGAAGTTCCACAAGTTAAAGGCAGTATCCCCTGCCTTTCCCCGACTTCCTTCCACTGGCTCCCTCGGCTATTAAACTCAGTTGCACGGGGAAGGAAGCGAAATGCAGGGCGGTGACCTCACCTGATTATTCGCTCTGCTTATCACTGGTGTACATACTGCTGAATGCTGAGGTTGGAAATGGTACGATGTGTCTGCAAACCCATAGGGCTGAGCAACAGAGGGGACAGAAGCCAATGGTGGGGCAGGCCGGAGTGGCTGCTACGTGACACCCAGTGTTTCTGCAAGATCCTGGGGTCTGATTGGTGACGGTGGCCTGGGCTGAATAACGGTGGTGTGATGATCAGAAGGGTGGGCGAGCTCCACAGGGCTTACTGCGGTCCCTCCTGCGGTCCCTCCTGCGGTCTCTCTTGCGCCCCGGGGGCCCCAAAGGCCGGCATGGGCTGTGTGAGAGTTGTCTGCACACCCTGCGGGCCTTCCCACAGCTGTGACGTCCTGGCTCCCACAGGCCAGCCCACAGCTGTGACGTCTGGCGACTGCCTGACCCGTGCTCCCCCCAAGCAGTGGTCCAGCAGGGACACCAGTTAGTGACCACCTCTTCCCTCAGTAAAGCGGTCATTTTCACAGCTGTTCTCCCGGACACATTTGGGAGAGTGACAGGGCGTTTGGGGATCACACCTCCTGTTACAGTTTAGTTTTAGACGCCCGGCACTGAGGCCAGCCTTAGTCTAACCGGTCTAGCCCAGTGGACACAGAGTCTGCGGACAGAACCGTGGTTGATCAGACACAATTGTCAGTGCCAGAGGGCAGGGACTAAGCAAGAATGTCTTAGTTTAGAGCTGTCAGTCAAAATTCATATTTTGTAAAACTACGAGGCTGTCCAGCAACACACAGCAAGGAAGGTGCTGCTCAGAGGTGCCAACCTGCGTCCAGCCTCCGCTGTGGAGGTGGGAGAGGTCCTGGGTGCAAGGCAGTGGGACAGGGCTTCTCCATGGTCTCATGCTCAGCAGTGGTCAGCACTGCTCAGGCAAGGGGCAGGGAGTTCAGTAGCGGGACCCTAGGTGGAGGGGGGCAAGTGGGTGGTGTAGGGATGGGGACCTGGGCACAGCCCTTGTGACACGGGGCTGCAAGGAGTGGAAGGGGCAGTGCTTGGAGAATGAGCAGCCCCGGGAACGCCCCCTCTGAGTAGGGGCCTGGAGGGTCGCCACGACAACCACCTGTCCAGGACCCAGGGGTCATAAGGTGGGAGGTGGCCTGGACAGTTGGCTGGACTGTCCAGTTTCCAGGAGGAGCCGTGGGCTAGAGGAACGGCCACCGGAAATAAATGGAAGCACCTGTCTCAGGCGCTCAAAGACGTTGGTTTTTATCTGTGGGTAGATCTATGGTTATCTGGAAAATAGCCAGCAAGAACAGGGAAATGTGGGAAAGAGGCAGGAGAAGGAGACGCATGCCCTGCAGATTGTAAAGTGAGGCGTTACAGTAGAAGACCCCCCGGGGCCTAAATAGCTGGCTGTCTAAATGAAATGTGTGATGAGAACAGGTCTCAAAACGCTGCTACTGGCATGAAACATCTTTGAACTTGAAACATGGCAGTGAGCTCTCGGCACGTCCTGCACTGTGGGGTTGCGGCCTTCCCACGGAGCGGCGCCCTCAGCTCAGCCCTGGAGGGTGAGGCGAGCACCAGCCCTGAGCGGACTCCAGGCCGACTATATGGCTTCAAGGCTTTTATGGTCATGTCTCCCTCCTCTCGTTCTGCAAGTACTTTTTAAGCAGTTGGCCGATCTTTCCAAAGGATCCAGTTTTGTTTTCACAGGACAGTAATTCCCTTTTCTCAAATTTCATCTGTTACCATAAATTTGAGCTAAATGCATAATTACAGGAAGGTTAACTGGAAAAAAATATTTTAAGAAAAATCTGCTGGTAAGAACAAACAGGCCCAGCCGTCCTCAGGGGCACGCTCTGCTCTGGTGTGCGGGTTGGTCAGGGCTCTGGGGGCCCAGCATTAAAACCAGGGACCCCAGAGGCAAGAATGAGTGAGACCCCACAGACAGAGTCCCGTCGGCGTGACAGCCTAGAAGAGGAAAGGCACCGACATCTGAGGCAAAGAGTGGTGTCGGCGGAAAGCTGTGTGGGAAACATCTCATTAGAGCCTCGCTTTCCTCCAACAGCAGAATCACTTCCAGGTGTAAGTGCAGATGTGAGAATCCTCAGGAAATGAGGATACTTCAGCAGATAAAGAGTCAGTTATTTTAAGTCAACAGACATTATGTTCAAGTAATGTGAAAAACAAAACCGAGAAAGCAGAAAAAACTATCTTAACATACAAACAGCTTTTGCAGTCAAATCGGAAAAAACAAAACAAAATAAAAATTAATTGTGCAGTAGAAAAACAGCTTTTGCAGTCAAATAGGGGAAAACTAATAGTGCAGTGAGAAAATGAACTGCAGAGTGAGTAACTCACCAAGGTAAAATGGCCATCTTTTGTTTTTAAGGTCTGCCCTCGCTCCCCACTCAAATGGCATCGTGTGTGCCGATTTAGGACCTAGTGTCCGTCGGCACTGAAAGGCACTGTCCCGCTACCCGGACTGCGGCACACGTGGTGGGGACACGAGACTCACAGCGGGAAGGCACGTACTCGCAGGCACACAGGGCAGGTTGGAATCATAATCCTTAGGATCAAATCGAGGTTTCTGGGCTGTTGAAATGTTATTCCACATGGACAAGTTCTAATTTCTTAACAATTATAGAGACTAAATAGAAGAAATCGAGACGCGACCGTGGCGACCTGCCATCTTCCAGCTGCCACAGCAGCAAAGGAGGAAAGGACGGGCTCTCACAGCTGCAGGCAGGAGAGCTCGCTTGTGCACCCGGGAGAAGGGCGAGCTGGCAGAGAAGGCAGGCCTTTGCCCGGAGTTCTGCGTGGCATACACACAGACCTGGCAGGATAGCCACAGTGTGCGCCCTAAGGACACATTGGTGGCAGCTGGGTGGAGATGCCCTCTGAGTCCTTTAGACAAGCACCCGTGGGATAAGTGTTAGGTTACAGTGCGCTTGCTCACAGGACCGTGGGAGCTAGAGTGAGAGCAAGGCATGTGCTCCAGGAACACACGCCGCCCACGGGGCGTCGACACAGGACGTGGGAGAGTAGGGCTAGCAGGAGACCCCCGTGTTAAATGCACAAGTGAGGAGAGTGCCTTTGAACCGTATTCACCCTCAGAAAAACACAGCTTTTGTGTGATGCTTGCTTTGAA
Source organism: Rhinolophus hipposideros (assembly GCF_964194185.1). Taxonomy (NCBI): domain Eukaryota; kingdom Metazoa; phylum Chordata; class Mammalia; order Chiroptera; family Rhinolophidae; genus Rhinolophus; species Rhinolophus hipposideros. The sequence continues at coordinate 726,370 of NC_138070.1, read as the reverse complement.
ACTAAGCTAGTATCTGGAGTTAATCCTTTGCAGCTCTGTGATTTTGGTCTGTAGTCTCAGGCTCTTTTGTCACGGGGACAGCTTGAGCCGTCCTGAGCAGCCCTGAGCAGCATTTCCCCTCAAAGGCTGGCTCCCCTCCTGCTGGGGCCATCACAGGTGGTTGAAATCAGTAAGCTTTCCATCCTTTTATGTTACTAGGAATTTACTGTCACCTTAGGATATACGCAGTCGTTCCTTGTTACTTTCTACTGACCAGAGGTTTTCCTAGATTTTGGCAGCCTGGGAAGAAAAGCATCTATTTTTATTCTGAAAGAATTTTTCTAGAAGCTCCTTAAATATAGATACATAAAGCTAACAATTTCTTTCGTTTGTTAGCCTGACAGTGAACTATTTGCATGCTTTTTATTTTCTGTTATTATTCAGTTGTCTTCTGCTGTTTAGCTATAAATCCTTGCTGAAGTGCCTAATAAATAAAACTAATTATGCGAGAAGTAATAATACTGAAATACTGTCCAATATTATACCATGCTGTTTTTGAAAAAGAGAATGCCAACTCAACTTTTTAAACTGTTTCATTCTAAGAATAACTTAAATTAAGCCACATCATGTGGCTAGACTAGCTATTTTCTTCTATCCATTTTTTAAATGTGGGTTGGCTGTTGTTTATGGCATTTTCTGTTTTTTTGCAAAACCATGACCTTGAAGTGCTTTACTTACCTTCTAAACCCTTTTTTAAAATGGCCTTATAGTCAGTGAAGAGAAGTAAAAGAAAGTATTACCTAAGACCCCACCATCCAGAAATAGCTTTCTTTCCCCAGAATTTCTTTACTTTTAATTATGTACCAAGTAGTTGATCTTTTAGTTCTTTACAAAGAAAATTAAGAAAGTTACATCCGCATGTTACATGGTTTTAAAATCCCAATTCCAATTTATTTACATATAAGATGGAGGGTCTGGCAGCTGTCCATTGTCACAGACTTGTTCCATTCAGAGATATGGCACATCCTGCAAAAGTTACGGACACACTCAAAATGTGTCTCAAATACAGTAAAAATGTATGCACAAAAGAGGTGGTTTAGGGTGACAAGGAAGGAGTATAACTTCCTTGGCTGCAATGCAGAAATTAGGGTCCGTGGCTGTAGTCAGGGCACAGAGCAGGGAGAGGCGAGCACAGCCATGCAGGGCAAGCCTGGCCAGGTTTGCACGCTCACCAATGGTGTGTCTGCTCGCCCAATGGGTGTGCGCTCACCTGATGGGGGTGTCTGCTCACCGATGGGTGTGCCTGCTCACCGATGGGTGTGCCTGCATGCCAGGACTAAATTGCTCAGTCTTGCTACAAGAGCTGAACCAAGTGAACTCACCTGTGGATTGGGTCGTACTTCATGTGGGACGTAACAACAGCAAGGAGCTCCAGAAGTAAATCTCCATTTGGGTCAATGAAACAAAAGGCTTCACTACTCGCAGAGCTTAGTTGTACCTCCTGGCCTAGAAGCATTTTGTAGGCAAAGTTATGTTTCACAAAATTGAAAGGTCATTCAGGTGAAGGGAGAAGACCTTTTCCACACACACTTAAAATCTGAAACTTTGAAATGGCCGTTCCAGCTGCACCACGGTGTGTTACCATCGTGAGGCCTCTGGGACCTCTAGCAGCAAATACCGACCTCGGGGGCACAGGTCTCCTGGGGGTTGGTGCACTTGCTGGCCTGTTGTTTCCATGGGACTGCAAGAGAAGCCCCCCCCTTCATCCTGCAGCTCAGTCCAAATGCCTGTTTCTTGCTCCAGTAGCTTCAAGCTGTGTGTACGTGAGTCGGTGTCGGGGCCGTCTGCCTGGATCTGCCCGAGAGTCTCCTCTCCACCCCTGGAGCAGATCCCGGGACATGCCTGTGGCTCCTCACCTGTTCTTCCACTCCTACCGTTGTGACACGGCTTCGTGCCAAGTAGACAGGTGTGCAGGAGCCTCTTCTTTTTGTCACCTCTGAGGTAGCCCCACATGCCAGCACGCCTGTCACCATGTCACCCGTCAGGTCTGGTGCTTGGGCACTTGGATGTCACCGGCACAGCTGGATCCAGGCGGCCTTCACCCTGTTTGCTCATCTTAAAGTGTTGAGAGTGTTTTCACAGGACGCCGTTCCCGGGGAGACGGTGGACAGCGTGCAGGGATGAGAGTTTGCACCTCCAAATGGATCTCGACACCTGAGTGGGCTTACCTGCTCGGAGGGGGGACGAGGCTTTGCTTCTCCCGGAAGCTCCGACACACTCCGAGTGTGAAGGCTTTTATTAACTTCACACCTCCAGGCCCCGCTTGCCTGTCTGCACTGGAAGTGTCGGCTCCTCCTTCATTCCCAGCCAAAGCACTGGGAAGAAACAGGCCACACGGCTCCCTGTCCTCCCGAGAATGACCGACGGGCCACATGGCTCTGAGCTGGCCCTGCACGCTCACACATTCGGCCGTGTCAGCGACTCCAGCGCAACTTCAGCATACCTGACCCCCATCCTGTCACCCACCCTTTGAACCTGCTGCTTCCCATCTGCGGCATCTTCATTTTGTTCTCTTGTTCAGCAAATCAGACCCCTTTCCAGTGTAAATCTCAAGAGTGCTTGCATACACCTAAAGTTCGAACTTCTTACAGTTTGGATTCTGTAGCATTAAAGGGACATTGCGAGCTTCAGTGCCTAAATTCCTTTCAGACAGTCTTGATTCTTCCTGAAAAGCCACCTCCCCCAGCATGAGTTTGTCTACTTCAGTCTCCCTGGAAATAGAGCAGCGGCCGTCGCCCTTCCCAGGATAGTGTCTACTGGGGGTCCAGCTGGAGGCCCGCAAGGCATTTCACCAGGCCCTGAGTCACCAAGCGTCAGCGTGGTGCCTGTCAAGTCGCTTTTTGTTTCGGTTCACCGACCATCAGCATCTTCACAAGGGCAGTTACATCAAGCTCTTCTGTCGGAGTTGCTTTTCATGGAGCGTTGTTTTCCTCCACAAACGCATTCTGTGCTCGATGGTAGGCTCTGCGGTTGTCAGTGGTGCTGGTCACACACACGGTTTCAGAATCCACGTTGAACTGGAGCTACTCTTTTGTGCCGAGGAAGACTGTTCCGGAAGGTGATTGGACCGAGCTCGTGCAAACCCACCTCTGTTGTCTCCTGGAGGAAGGTTGTTCTTAACGAAGCCACTGCCGCCAATCTTCACAGATTTGTTTCCTTCGGCTGAAGACGCTGGGCATGGAGGTTTCTGGACTGCGTTCAGTTTCTTCACCAGGTCGAAAGTCCAGGTGAAATGACAAGCTGCTCTGCAAGCCGACCTCCCTTTTGTGTCCACCCAGCAGCTACACGCTCACTGTCCGCAGTAACGATGTCACCATTGCCTGACGTGCTGCCCGCTGCTCTGCTTGAGTCCACGTAAACCCCCATCGGGGTCTTGGCAGAGACGGCTGTTGCATCACCTCCAGAAAGAGCCATTTTCAACATGAGGCGAGCATCATTGACACAGTGGAGAAAACAGGTCCTCATGGTAAATAAAGAGAAAAGTGAGAAGCTCGCATCTCTAGAATGCAGATAATCTTGACACAAAGATAGGGCTGTGTAGATAGAAATACTTGTGTTAAAATGGAAATACGTTTTCTAATTTTACTTGAATTTAACAGAAGAATCTATACTCAAAAATCAAAGTGAAGTAATTGCTGAGCCACAGATAACAGTTTCTTCCATAACAAGAATTCAGTCTAAAGATTAAGAGAACATTAAAGAGGTTGGAATTGTAGGGTTTTTTTAAGCTGTGTTTTTGTCTGAGATGTTAGAAATAACGATGAAACAGGAGGAAAGGGAGTGCTTCCAGATCCCTGCTTCGCCCAGCCCTCCCTCCTGCCTTGTGTGGTGTCATGTCACGCTTCCAATCTGCAATGACAATTGTGTTATGTCACTTCGCGTCTCAGTGCTGTGGTCCAGTGGGTTTGTTTCCCCCACCACAGCCCGCTATTTGAGTTCTTACCTGCTTCGTCTCTTGGGAGTTTGAATGTCATAAACAAGTTTTCGCAAGAGTTCTGTTTCATGAATTCTTGCACACTTGGAAAAGGCGTAAACGGTGAAAGCTGTCTGGGTATAAAGTTCTTGGGTAGCGTTTTCATTCTCTGTGATCACAGAGCAGCCTGGGCTGGCTGATATCAGCCACTGACGTGTGACTCTGTTGGTTGGCTGGTTTTCGGTCGTTGCTCCTGGGTGCTGTCCTCTGTGACCTCTCATGCTTGAAAATGTCTGTCTGTTGTCTTTTGACACAAACAGAATTTGGTGGAAAGTAATACACTGAATGACACTCACCCAGGACTGAGGAGCCTTGCTGAGTGTCTTCTGGATGGAGTGTTCTGTGAAAGGCAGGGCAGCGTAACCCCCACTGAGGCGCTGCTTGCCTGACTGGACCCCTGAGGACGTCTCCCTGCACCCTTACATTTAGTAACATAATCAGCTGGCATGCCCCAGTTTTCCTGGGACAGACTACACACCTCTACTGGGGCGTGAAGAAAGCTGCATACCCGTCCTTAACGAGGCAGAGGGGAGCTCCAACGCTGAATTTATGGGTACCAAAGTTTGAATTTCATAGAATGTTATGTCGTGAGATGTCATTCTGTGTCGTTGTCAACCGTGTAAAAATGTGAGAACTATCTGAGCTCTCCCAGGCTGCACAGAAGCTTGCGAGACCACTCACTGCCCGGGGGATGGGGGTCATGGGGGGGCAGGACCCACCACCTAGCGCAGTCACCACCGGTGGGGGGGGCAGGACCCACCCCCCAGCCCAGTCACCACCGGTAGGGGGGGGCAGGACCCGCCACCCAGCCAAGTCGCCACCTGGGGGGGGGCAGGACCCACCACCTCACTGCTAGTTTATCTCCTTCTCTTTGTTCTTGATTGAACTCCTGTCCCACTGCCTGTGGCTCAGGACACTCAGTGACCACCCGGGCTGTTTCCTTCCTGACCAAGTGCTGGACCGTAAGTGTGCGATGTGCCTTTCTGGTCAGTCTGTCTGTCTTGCTGGCTGGGCCTGCATTTGCCCTGCCGTCCCCCATGCTGGCAGCTCTGTGCCGCCTGGTTGTCCCCACACTGTGCATCTGCTCTGAGGCCCTTGTCTTCCCTCCCAGGTGCCAGTGACCTGCGTTTGCCTCTGCTTCTCTGGATGTGCGTTGCAGGTCACAGGCTTAGGCCCTTCTTTGTTCACCCAGAGTGCTCTAGAAATTTCTCATGGAACAGGCCTCCAGAACCTTAGTACAGGATTAGAAACACAGAACTGTCCTTGGGGGTCACTGGGGACTTTACGTAGTGGTTACAGGCAGGCTTTTCTAGAAGAAAGTTTATTCACTAAAAAGAGAGACAGATCCCTTTTAAACACTGGGCTACAACCACCAAGCAGTACGTTCCTGTCTAAGACTGCTCACTGGTGGCTCCACAGACTGCTGTCCTGTGTCACTGCAGGACCGGACAGCTCGTCGGATTCCAGGGCTCTGACAGCCAAGAAAGCCTCTGATTGTGTGGGGACTTCCTGTGATACTGGGTTGTCGGGAGGGCACAGGAAGTCAATCAAATGAGCAGCGGTCACGAGTCTGTTAGCAGGGCAGTGGGTCCCCATTCTCCACGGTGGCAGGTGGTCTCAAGGCTTCTCTCGGTTGGAACACATTGAGACCACATGTGATGGGCCAAAGGTAAGTGCATCTGAGGGCGGGATGCAAAGGACAATAGTATTCTTTTACTTAAAAAGACTGTGGAGTTCGCACTTTAAGGAGTTCTGGGTTCGTTTCACTGTGGTTCTTTCCTTGCACTTCAAGGCTGCATATGATTGGAGCTAAGAGACAACTGGCCCGCCTGCAGCCCGCAGCAGACACAGCCAGAGGGGTCTTGTAGGAATTCTTGAAAATTATCTGGGACCAAGAGGTGAAGCCAGTCTTGAGAATGGAGACAAGGTGACAGTTGAATGGATAAGAGAACCTCGGTGAAGGAGAGGATTTTCAGCCTGTCTTCTCTGAGGCTACTTCCGAGGGACCTTGAAGGCTTTAATGGCCCCTGGGTCCCTCGGGCACTTGCTCACCCTCAGAAATGCGGGATTCAGTAGTAACAGTGTTTGTTACAGAATTGCGCTGTCGGTGTTTAAATAGACATATCATTGTGACCTCTCTTGTGTGAAGCAAGCACAGCTTCAACTGTGGTAGAAAACAGTCTCTAACCGCTAGGTGGCCCGCTTTGCCTGGGGCCCTGGAACGGTAACAGCGAGGTCGGGGCCACAGACGGAGTAAGCACCCTTAGTGCGGTTAGTCCAGCTGAGGAGGTGGCGGTGCAGAGCTGCACATTCAACGGGAGGTCACGGTGAAAGGCATTGGCTCTGACATTGGGCTCCCAGTCGGGTCAGTACAGGGTCGTGGTGTGGCACCGGGACCCCTGGCAGGGGCCCTGCTGGTCCCGGCGCTGTCGGCTCTCAGTTCCCCTCCGAGAGTTGGGTTTGACTGTGAAGTCGAGTCCACCGACACGCTGTGGTTTGGGGAACTTTGCAGTTCTGGGCAGGCGCTGCACAGGAGGATGTCGGGGGGCTGCCAGGAACCTGAGGGGAGCCTGCACCCCACGTGTTAGGGCTGGCGCATCCCAGCCTCTCAAAAGAATCCACTTAGGCCTGAGAGATCCGGGGACAGGGGACAAAGGATGACGGTCTCTTACAACTGTTCCATCCTTGTGGAAGTACTTTGGGCATTATCAGCCTCCCGGGCCCCGCCCCCCAGTCCGCCTTGCCCCCCATCTTTCCTCTCAGCCACCCTCTTGTCTTATGGACGCTTTCCGTGTGTGAGCTTCTGGCCTGCTCTGCTCCGCTCCGTTCACACACGTGCTGGACAGAAGCTGCAGGGAGCGGGTTTGTCTGTCACGGGCTGGGTCCCCAGCCCAGGGGCCCTGACACACGTGTGTTCAGTAAACACTGGCCGGGTGGACAGACGAACCAGCAAGGACTACATTGAAAAGGAGCATGAATAATGTTTGTCTCAACTCTGCTCTGAGCCGAACACGATTAAATAGGATACTCATCCTCATTCCATTATAATGACGACACTTTAAAATGGCATTTTAATCAAAGTAATGCACAGATATTACTTTAAGTGGTTAGTTTTAACTGCTTTGTCTTTGAGTTTTTGATGATTACCTTCATCCCTCTAAATACCATTGTTTCTAGATTTGTCAACTTCACATTCACTCTGACGTCTTCCTGTTATGACAAATGACAGTTCAGCTTATTTACCCACGTTAAGTGTTTAGTTTGCTTTGGTTACTTTGTAACCTTACCTAATACACTTAAGCCTCTATTTTGTAATAAAACGTCAAGAGGAAACAAACAACACAAATAGCTGATTCATCAGGCTGTGCTGGTCCTCTAGTCTGGACGTGTGGACAAGCCACCAGCTGTCGACAAACTACGACCTGGGTTACAGTGCCGGCTGTCAGGCCCCCAGGCAGTCACGGGAGAGTGTGGCCCGTGTGGGCCCCTTGTAAGGCTGCTGTCTCTAAGCCAGCCTGGGTTTGGGCTGCCTCCTGTTTACTCCTGTGGGGATGGCAGGCGGCTTCTCCGCTCATCACTGGTGACGCTCAGGCTGCATGTGGTGGCCACGGCTGTATGTCTTGAGCTGCCTGCCCCTGTCCCCTGTGGAGTGGCTGTGTTTCCCGTGACTTCTTTGCATTGCCTCCCTGTTGGTTGGTTGGTTAGCTGGTTGGTTTGTTTGCTCCTGCATTTTTATGGCGCACGTCCTCCAGTAGCTTGCCGAGAAAAGGGTACCCAGGAAGACAATTTTTTTTATTTCTTGGGTGTCTGAAAATGCCCTAATTATGCTGTCCCTTTTGGTAGGTAGTTTGTAAGGTCTAGCATGGTGAGTTGGAAGGTTCTGGGCTGCTGTCCCCAGTAGCCTTTGCTGCTGCCGTGAAACCTTAGGCCATTTCAGCGCTCGTCCCCTCACCTGTGATTCGTACTTTCCTCCGCATCATGGCCATGCCGTGCTGGGGGCTCCCATGAACAAAATCCCGTCCATCCGACACGATGAGCAAATGGATTCCCGGCTCAGTGCAGGCTGGGAGGAGAATGGCCGTGGGAGAGCAGCCACGCGCAGAGCGGGTTCAAAGCCCCGGACCCAGAGAAGTCCGGCGGTGCATGCAGCTGGAGACCGCCGGGAGGTCCCGTGCAGGAGGCTGGAGCCCGGGGTGGACAGGTGGAGGAGCGGCAGCTGGGGCCCTGAGAGCCTTCTCAGCCGCACCCACATCATGGTGCTCGGCAGACAGTGTAGTCTGAACATTCTTGCAGGAACGAAGTACGTCGGGTTTTTCAGGAGGCACTCCTTTTTCTCCATAGACTCAGTGAAGCTGTTTTCATGAAGACACACACGTGGTGTGTCTCTTCCCTGAAGTCCTCACACAAAGGCTGTGCACCAGCCCTCTGAGCCCCAGGAACCTTTTCAGGGAGGATTCGCTTCTAGGAGCTACATTTATAGGAGATTGAGATCAGTAAATTGGCTCTGATTTTTGCAAGAAGCCAGTGGAGAGGAAGCGCTCTGGAAGATAATGAGACAGATTTACCTGCCCTGGGTTGGGGAGCATTGCATTTCTCAGCACATGCGGTATCGGGTGCTGGAGAATGTGCCTTCGGCTTTTAAGCAGCTGGATTTTTCCATACGACTCTACCTGCCCTTAGAAAAAGTGGGTGCCTGTTGAAATTCCTCACGGGTTTATTCGGAGTAGGCATTTGTGGTGCTCATGATGTTTGTTTATTCGGTAAATCACGTCAACATTTAACTTTCTGTAAAACCGATCCCCTCCCCTGGCAAATGCAGTCTCAAATCCTGAACGACAGACCCAGCAAGGTGTGCTGAGTGGTGGCGGCCGGTGCTAAGGGACCAGCGAGCCCTTTGGAGCTCAGGGGTCTGTGGCTTCAGAGCACCCCGACCTGTGTGTCCTTTCCGTGGTCTGGTCCACGCTTAGCATTCCTGAGAATTTCTGAGTTGGGGGTTGAATACAAAAACCACATGCACTCTAGTTGGTGGTCATTTTGAAGGGTTTTCAGTTCAAGGATTTCAAGAGCTTGTGACCCGGTGGTGGTGGGCGTGCGTGTCGTCAGAGGGCCTCTGTGACAGGGAGGTGTCGTCATGTATGCGGACATCTTAGCTCAGTGTGCACCCCGCCGTCAGCCGACCCCACTCAGTACTGCACGTCGGGTGCCCACTATATGCCCGGACTGTGTTGATCTCGGGGCATCGGCACCCCAGCCTGAGGTTGGGTGGGGGCTCATGAGCTGGGGGTGGGGCAGCACTGGAGGGAAAATCTAAAAGGGGCTGCACGGCAGGCAGAAAACAGTCCATGGAGGTGCCGTGGTCAGAAGTGGGGGTGCGCCACCTGCCATAGCAGGATGGGAGCAGGTCTCAGGCGGCACTTCCCTTGTCTCTGTCACAGCCTCCGGCTTCAGTGGGTGAGGAAAGGGACAGAAATGATATTCTTTCTGAGATCTTTTCATCCCTGACATCCGTGAAATGAGAACCTGGGAGAAACGAAAGGATTCTAAAGCCCCCGCAGCAGTGGGTTCCAGGGTCTCGAGTGCCAGCACCTGAGGCCCATCCTCACGTCACCAGCCTGCATGCGGGGTCTCACTGCTGCCGGCTCCGTCTGACATGTACGTGGCGAGTTCCTGTTTGCCCTATAAAGTGTAATTACAACCTTGTTGGAAGGGAGTCAGTCAGTGTGCAGGTGAGAAATGAGAGATGGGCTCCAGGCGTGTGTTCCCACCGCTGCTTTGCTGCACGGTTCACTGGGCTGAGTCCCGGTGTCCCCAGGGCTCCAGCGTGGGCTGAGGTGTGGCTCGGGGCTTTCAGGTTTGGGCTTTGGGTTTATTTTTACACCTGGACACAGCCTTTTCTTTCTGTGAGTTCAGCTGTGGGTATAAATTTTTCATTGTCTCTTAGCCTGCATTTTAAGGTGTTTGCAGTGGGCGAGCAGCTGAGGTACATTCATCTGCCATGTTGCCAGCACTATGGTTCTTAACAGTTTTAATTTAACGGGATGGGCCATTGAGGACAGTCATTTAGACAGTGGTCAGTGTGCATGTTAGAACTTTGCAGGGAGTGGTACTCAGTTTTGGAAACAGTTTACTTGTGTTACATAAAGATTACATTGAGTTGCAATTGTGTGATATACCCGATAGTTGGAACTTAATTGTAACCTGTTTTGTTTTTATGAATTCACACGTCTTAATTGGTTGTGGCTATTTAAAATGTATTTTGGCTTTTCCTAGACAAGAGGTTGGCTGTCCAGGACAGGACACGGTGCCTGGCCTCGTTGAAATGTGACACTTTGGACCGGGCAGCAGCCATTTTGCCGCCCAGACACCGGGCTCCCCTGGGGTGACCTCCGTGGAAGGTGGGGTTACCCCTGCTCTCACTGGTGCCCCGTTTTCTCCTCGGTAGTGGTTCTGCCCCGCAGGTGAAAGGAAGGACCTCAGTAGCTTGGTGACTCAAACGGGGGTGGGTGGGTGACAGTTTCATTCTTTCAGGGATAGCATGTGTTTACACCTGAATGCCGCGTTTGGTTAGGAGAAGATGATATTTGAGCTGTCCCGTCAGTCTGTCCATCAAGAGATCTGTGGTGACAGTGTCGGCCCCCTGCTTCCGCTCACGTCAGACAGCTCATCACACCTCCCCCCGCAGCCTTCAAACATATTTGAGTGTTTCTGTGGTGAAAGTCATGTGGACAGGATATTGGGGCCACATTTCTTAGTCTGAAAATAGGGAATATTGTTCGTATGTAATGGTGGTCGGTGTGCACCATCAGCTAGAAAAGAGCAGCTTCGGGGGGTCCGTCCGCAGATGGTTGGTGAGTGCCAGGTCGCCAGCAGCTGTGGAGGCTAGCAACATGCAGGCTATGCAGGCCTCCGACTTGGGGGGGGGGGGGCGGGCTGTGGGGGCTGCAATCCGACTGTTCTGAGAATTTCAGGTTGTCAGACGCTGAGACGTTTCCTGGGGAGCACACATTGCTGGTGATGTTTTCACTGTTTGCAAGTGTTTTTGTTCTAAAGTGAATTAACTGAAAATCAAAATTCCTTAATCAGAAAAATCTTTTCCGCATCCTCTAATGAAGAGGAAATTAAATTTCTGTAATCAGAACCAGTCGTGTATGTACAACAGGATTAGAAGTTAAAATTCTTAATCAGATCACTGAATTTTCTTTGATTTTACTGGAGTTTTAATATCTGCCCCGCCCCCTACTCCCCGTAAAAAGGTGATTAAGCTTACAGGAGTTTCCATTGTTAAAACAACGGGCTGCTTGCACACGTGCCCAAAATGCATAGGAAGCCATTGTCCATCCCTGTTTGTAGCGGCAGAGCCTGCAGTGGCCTTGGTGACCATCAGGACCTCCCAAAGAAGTTTCAGCACGTCCTGGAGGGCCACGACCACAGAGGTGTGCAGTGTCAGCACTGGGCAGGGCCGTGTGAGGAAGTGCGGGGCCCAGAGGATGGGCTCGGTGTCAGTGCGGCGGCTGCAAGGGCTCGGTCACGTCATTTCGGCAGCGTGGCCGTCTCGGCAGGCCATACAGGAGGAGGGTCGCTGGCAGCTGCCCGAGGGGGCACTTTTTCCCAATCCGCACACTGAAGTCAGGGAGCCCACAACTTGTCGAGGAAGGCTCACGTCCGGCTGCTTTGTCCCCACGCCATTCCCTTTCCATCGTCCCTGGGTGTGTGTCTTGATTGCCTGCCTGCGTTCTTCCAGACACGCGTTCCGCAAGCAGCCTTTCTTGTATCAGGAAGTACAGAAAACGATGTGGTGGAAAGTGGGCAGAAGACACACTGTGTTTACCACTGTCCCTTTCTTACGCCCTCGTGGGCCCGCCCTTCCCGCCCTCACTCCCCAAACGTGTGTTCCCACAGCGACAGTGGCCGCCGTGTACTACAGCTACTATGTGCTGCCCGATGGCACCTACTGCCTGGCACCACCCCCGCCGGGGACCGATGTAGCCGCCTACTACAGCAGCCTGCCCGCCGGGGTGGCCGTGCCCAGCACCACCGCCCCCCCGCCTCCCGGGACCACGCCGCCTCCGCCCCCAACCACCGCGGACACGAGCAGTGGGGTGACCTCCACCACCATCACCACAAGGTGCGTCTCCCCCCACCCCCGCAGCTCGCCTGGTGCGTTTGTGTTCTTGAGTGGGGGGTCTTTTTCATCTGGGTTACCAGAGGGTCTCTGTTACCTGAGCTACTATCCAAAGCCCTAAGTTCCGGAGTTGATAGGGCAGCGGAAATTGTCAGGGCCGACGGGCAGTACGGGCTGAGCTCGGAGAAGGTGGATCCCAAGTGCGCCCCACGCACCCGTGGCCCCACACCGGTCCTCGCCCGGTTGGGCAGGACGAGGTGACCCCAGTGGGGAGGAAGGGAAGCTGCGGGTCCGTGCTGTCAGTGGAAGAGACCCGCGTAGCTGTTGTCAGGTGGGGGTCCGGCCAGCACACCGCTGCCCAATGAGTAACAACTGCGAGCAGCGGCCAGACCCCCACGCCTGTCACGGGCGGCACGCAGAGCTTTCCGGGTTCGTGGGCCGAGCGTGTCCACCTGTCCCGGGCTCTCTAGGGGGCACTGGAATGTCTCTGGTTGTAAAGAGCCTCTCCACAAACGACGAAACACTTGAATATTTCTACGAAATGACCCACTTTCTGATCCTGCTAATTGGGAAAGTCAGACATGAAATGCAGGTGACGGATCATGCTAGCCAGTTTTGTTTTAATATAACAAAAGCCAACATGTGATATATTCTTGGCTGTGTCTGAAAATTAGCTTATAATGGAGGAAAGTGTTAGGAGAAAAAAAATTCACCTGTTTTTGTGACTTTAGTCTCCTTTAGTCTCCTTTCCACCATTGGCAGTGATATTTCGGTCCCTGTTGTGAAGGGATCCACTTGATTGTGCTGTTTGACTCGTCACCTCTTGAGCAGCTCCTCCCTTTGTGTGTTTGGGACGGATGCCAGTGTCCCCGAGGTGGATAACCTGTGACGTGATTGTCATCTTCTCTGCAGTGCCCTTGCTCCCGTGGCTGCCATCATCCCCCCGCCCCCCGACATTCAGCCCGTGATCGACAAGCTGGCCGAGTACGTGGCCAGAAACGGCCTTAAGTTTGAGAGCAGCGTCCGTGCCAAGAATGATCACAGGTGAGCTGGCGGCTGTGCGTGGTGTGCACAGAGGGCAGTGGGGGTTTCCTGTCGCTCAGTGGTTTCTAATGTTTTTAATCCTTTGCTTACGTGTTTAGATAAATACATCTTCTGATTACTCTGTTAAACTTCTTAGAGTTGGGGGGTGTTTTCTTATTGCGTTAGCTTTGTTTTAGTTTGCTTTGTTTTTTAAATGATAAATGTTGACGCTCCCTAAAATAAAAGGCTGGGATTCATCCTTTTCAGGAATGTGCTATGGGAATTCAGACACGCATGTAGGGGGGATTTTGTTGTTTTGTGCCTCAGGCAGTAAAACAGAACATGAGCTGCATTGCAGTGTGGTCTGTGCGGCAGGGACACGGGCTGTGACCTCTGTGCCTCAGTCTCCCTTGTCTGTAAAGTGGGTGGGGTTCATTGTAGCTGCTGCGTGGAGTTGCCGAGATGCTCACTCAGTCACTGCAGAGCGTTTAGAACGGCACCAGCGCGGTGGGTACACAAGCAGCAGTGGCTGCGCGGTGGCACCCTGGCAGCGTGTGTGTCTGCTGATGGCCCGTCCCCTTTCTGTCACAGATTTGAGTTCCTGCAGCCCTGGCACCAGTATAATGCCTACTACGAGTTTAAGAAGCAGTTCTTCCTCCAGAAGGAAGGGGGTGACAGCGCACAGGTACGGCCGCGGCTCCCCTGGCCGGCTCATTCCAGACACAGCAGTGCCTGTTCTCGGCTGTGGGGGCTGTGGGTTTGGTGCCTGATGGCAGGCCTCATGCACACGGTGTGCTAACTTTTCCACCTGAGTTGAGTGAAACTTGTCAATCTGTTGAAATTTCACCCATATTCATAGTTCGTTGATGACTATCAGTCCAGCATGTTTTAGAAAAAATCCCATTTCTTCAACCAGTCGATGTTTTGGTTGGCTCTTTTAGCTACTTCTCGTGGAAGCTGTGTGCTGTACTGTTGTACTAAGAATGTGCACACTCACACACTCACGGCTGACGTGGGCAGTGTCCACGGTGGGTGCTCGCTGCCTGCTTCCTGCACATGTCCCCTCACGTGGCTCTTGTGCGCCCCAGGAGCGTTTCTCCTTGTCTTTGTCGTCCTTCCTCCTGCCTCCACCCTCTTCTCGGATATGTGGACACCCTGACCCATTTTAAACCTGTTTTGGTAGAGAGAGAGCAGGTAGAGAGAAGCCTTGTTTATCAGCGGGTTTCTTCATACTGTTATCGCTGATTGCTCAAACTGAAGAAAACTGACTCGTCTGTAGGCGATGTCACAGTGTGATGTCCTAACAGTATTCTGCATCGGTCTCCAAAGAGAAGGGAGTGAGCGTGGGTCCCCGAGGCAGTGCCGGGCTGGAAGGAGCTTGATGGTCGTCCAGAGGGGAGGCGCCTCTGCATCAGAAAACAGCAGGTCGGAATTTGAAAGGATGGTGCTTGGCGTTACTCCGGCAGGAACATAGAAATGCTTTTGTCCAGGGAAATGTCTGTATAGGCTTCATGTTTGACAAACCCTATGTGTTTCCTTACGGAGCAGTTTACAGACAGCTTTAATCTCCGTAGGCGGTGTCAGCACCAGAAGAGGCCCCTGCAGAAGCTGTTCCTGAGAAGCCGAGTGACGTAGGGGGTGCTGTGGCTGAGGACACGGCTGACGCGGGGGGAAGAGGCGGCTCAGGGCCGAAGAAGGAGGTGTCGTCCAGTAAAGCCGTCCTGGATGGGAAGCTTGTGAAAGGTACATTGCGACCCCTGCCTTCCAGACGCTGCTCCGCGGTGGGAGGAGCTGGGGCGGGCACGGGCGTGGGGACAAGGGAGCCCTTGCTGCTCCGTAGACCTACACGTTTGCTCGTACTGTCCTGGCTCGGACTTGGTCACCGGATGTCCACTTGTCTTAGCTGTGCCTTTGTTGGGCAGCCTGTTTATGCAGGTTGGTGGGGATGCGTAGAATACTTCAGGAACATTCCGGACCCTTGGACTTCTGAAACTCGCCGTGCAGACGGTGCCACTGTTGTCAGTTTTCTTTATTTGTTAGCAAGTCCCTTGCGGCTCTGGACCAGACGGAACTCCCCTCGCCCGGCTGGTTACCTTGTGTTCTTGGAAGGGTGTGGGTCGGCGCCCACAGACGCCACAACGGCCAGCATAATAAAAGAAGGAAAGCTCACGCAGGCACGGTAGAAAAGAATTGTGTGGGAGCAGCACGTCCCACCTGGCGGGAATGAGGGAGGGGTATTGAAGCTGGTGTCCCAGCCACGCGGCCGAGCACAGGGCTTGTTCAGAGGTGACGACTGGGTGGTGAGGAGGGTATCACCTGGAAAGGCCACCTTGGCCAGCTTGTGGGGACTCCGCCCTCCACAGCAGGTCCAGGGACTTCCAGCGGGGCCATGGCACACGTACAGGGTTTAGAGCAGGGGACTAAGTGTGTCCAGCTGGGTGACTTTGTGAAGAGCTGAGGCAGAAAAGCCATGTTGGAAGGTTTTGGTGGCACTATGGCCCGAAATAGAACTGTAACCGAAGTAGAAGAGGGCGTGTGTCGGGGGTGTGGGGGCACCTGACAGTGACAGTGACAGCTGCTGAGTCACAGGAGAGGTACAGCCACGCAACTGGAAGGAGCTGGGCTGCAGTTGCGCAAGGCCTTTCTCTGCAGAGGTGCCTTTTCTGACAGGCCTGTGATCATGGGTAACCAGACTGACCTGACGGGTTCGGAACACTCAGTGACTTAGACGAGCAGAGAAGTACCTTTGAGCCTCTTGTCCCGGGGGCCCCCTGAGCACCCCCTGAGCACACGTGTCCCGTCTCCCATCTCCTCTGATTCTCACTGGAGTAACCAAAGGAATAGCATCAGTAGGGAAGAAATGGGTGGTCCCATCCATGTCTCAGAAGCACAAGCCACCCCACCGGGAATTTAGCTCATAGGGAAGACAGGGACACTTTGGGACTCGGTGGAAGTGACCCCCAGGGCAGCCCACTGCCGACCAAGGAGGGGGCGGGTGACAGGCCAGGGCAGTGGGCCTGCCTTCCCAGGGCTGCTGCCCACGTGCCGTGAGGTCCTGTAAGGGCTGGTGAATGGCACTTCCCTGCTGTCCTCTGAGCCTGAGAAGCTGTGCTGGACAGGCCTGCCTCTGCCACCAAGATGCGGGAGTACAGGGCATGCAGCAGCTTCCATAGTTCCTGAGTGGCGGGGAACTCTCCAGTCTCCTGTGTACTCGCGAAGTGGCAGGTGTGATAAATGCGGCCTGGAAAGGACGGCTTAGGCAGGCAGCCGTGACAGCACTGAAGTTGGGGAGCCTGAGGTCACAGGCCCGTGTCCCCCCAGATCTCCACAGCGAGTGAAGGTCAGGTGGAAGGAAGACAGGCATCCAGGCGAACGCAGGCAGGTCGTCCTGGGGGCAGCGGGGCAGCCCGTCAGACTAGGGTCTGTAATATTAATGCCATGTAATTAAGGCGTCGGAAGCTCTGGCTGGAAAGTATTCTGAATGCTGGAGCAGACGTGTCAGTGCTTGACTTAATTAGTCGCGGAAAGTGAGGACAATGAAAACGTGTCTTGTCCAAAAATGACCAAGTACAGTGAAAAGGTGAAAAACCCATGACGTGGACCAAATTCTAAACGTAAGTGCCGACTGCTTCTAGAATCATCTGGTTCTGCAGGGCGTCCGGCCCAGCAGGGCTTGTTAGCTTTTAAAATCCAAAAATTGGGAACAGTCATGGGAGGCTGTGAATGAGTTGGCTTGTCCATGCTGAGAAACTGCTGCCGCTTTCCAATGGAACGTGTCTGCACTGTTGATACGGGGAGACGCTGCTGGAAGCAGCAGGCTGACGCCCATCTTCATGTGCACGTAATGTCATGCGGACCTGCCTGGGCCCGCCCACAGTTTTGTTCAGGTGGCTCTGTCTGAGTGGCAGGCGATCTTTCATTTGTTCCCCTGTGTTGGGAACATTTCCCATGGAGAATGTGTATCACTTGAAGTTAGAAGCTAGGGATAAAACACGTTACCTACAAATGGAAGTGTATTATGCGGGAGATGGAGGACGAGGGGCTGTGTGGGCTCCTGCACGAGCGTCCCCTGAGCGTCTGTGGCTCTGGGCCTGACTCGCAGCACGTGGGCGCACAGACCCGCCACCTCAGCCCTGCAGCCTGCCCTCTCCAGGCTCGGGGGTGAGCAGACTGCAGAGGGGACTGAAGGAGAGTCGGGGGGCCTGTCTGAGAAGGGGTGGTGTGAGCTGGGACTCGGGCACCCGCGCGACAGCCCCAGGCAGAGGGCCAGTGGGAGGCACCGACCCTGCTCCCACTCTCTAGCTGAGCCTGGGGGAAGTTACTTGTCCTGGTGGCCTCGTCCTCGTGTGCAGACGGGGAGCCTGGCAGTCTGTTGGAGGAAGCACGGCACAGACTGCGCTTTGGGTAAGTCACCCAGCAGTGCTGAGTCCCTGCACTCTTAGGCCCTGCATGGGCAGGCGGGAGCCTTCCCCCCTCCCCGCCATGCAACTCCCCTGCAGAGCCATGTTTGCAGCTGGCCTGCTGTTCCATTTTGCAGGAGGAAACGGTTTGGGAGTCATTGTGTACAAATTATTTCATGATGTCATATTTTAGTCCCAAGTTAAGTTGAGTAATTTTATTTAACATTTAAGTGAGGCTTTCTCTCCTTTTAAGGTTTACTGATTCTGTTTATTAACGAGACCATGTTACAATAGGCAATAAAGGGTTGGTATTGTTAAACATTTTTCTCTTATGGAAAATTTCAAGCATGCACAACAACAGAGCGTGGAGTGGTGGCCTCCCAGCCCCTCCAGCAGTCCCAGAGATGGCCTCATTTTGTAGGGCTCGGTCCAACTCCGCCCCCACCCCCAGAGCATTTTGGAGCAAGTCCCCAGCACATGCGTAGCCTTTTATCCATAAATGTTTCACATGTGTCCCCAGTTAGGACCGGTCATCACGTGAGCACAGTGACCTGTGTGGCACTTGCTCCCCAACAAGCCGCAACTTTGACGCCTGGCATGCTGCCAGTTTTCGGGGTGCTTGGGGACGTGCACCTGCAGTGCCAGCCTCTGCCGTTTCTCCTGTTCATTCTGATTTGTCACTCTCCCAGCATTGAGCACCCTGGGTGCACTATGAAGCTTGAGGGGATTATGTCACAGATCTAGGATAGTTACACGCTTCAGGTCCCACATGGCTTTGGGGGAACCTGGGGCTCAAGTGGGGTCACTGAAGATCACAGCCCCTTCTAGAACCTGCCTTTGTGGACCCAGAATCCTTTTCCCTCTGAGTTGGCTGGTTTGTACTAAAATCTCCCTTTATCGTGCTTTACTTGAATATCCTCCATAAATAATAACTTGCAGTTTTTAAAAATAAAGCATCTCATTAATAGGTGTGGTTAAGAGCCAGTTGCCATAGTGTCTGAAGGAGAAAGGGGCTTGGTTCGAGAGTCGTGTGGATAGGGGTGGGAAGGAAGACGCTTCCTCTGTAGCCTTTGTACTTCCTGTCCATTAAAATTTCCAGATATTCTAGGGGAGGCAGTTGAACCACCTAACCTTCTGTTTATCCCGATTTAAAATCTTACGGTGTAAGAATAGTCTGACAATGCCCAGCAGAAAGGTTGCCACATGAAGGGGATGCTGTAACTGTTGCTTTGTAAGAAAGACCATTTTATAGAGTTGGGATTGTTGTACCTTTTCTCAGTGGAGTCGCATCGTATGCCAACTTGGGCAAACTCAGCTGTTGCTGAACCTAGAAAACTGACCACTGACCCCACCTGTACTTGGTCATGCCTCCCTGACGTGGAGCCGGCACCAAGCGGTCCCCCCTGACAGGCGTGGCTTGCGTGGGGCCTCACGTGGGGCTGCCCCGCCTCGCTGCCCCTAGTGTCCTCTGCGTAAGCTGTAGATGTCCCCTCCACCGCTGGAGCTCATGGGGATGAGGATTTCTGCTCTGTGTTTCGTTACCTGAAAATGTGTTAACCATTCTCACCTTTTCTCAACAGCTTCATTTGCTCCAATAAGCTTTGCAATCAAGGCCAAAGAAAATGATCTGCTTCCCCTGGAAAAAAACCGTGTTAAGCTAGATGACGACAGTGATGATGACGAAGAAAGCAAAGAAGGCCAAGAAAGTTCCAGCAGCGCCCCAAACACTCACCCGGCAGTGGCCCCGCCCTGTGTGGTGGTTGAGGAGAAGCGGCCCCCACTGACCCAGGAGGAGCTAGAAGCAAAGCAAGGTTTGTCCGTGTTTTATTTATTTATTTCCCCCCGTTTCCGTCCACCTTCCCCCGCCCCCCACTCCGGTTGAAGCCGTTGTCTCTCAGTCGAGCTGTGGAGGACACAGCTCCCTGGCCCGTGTGGTGTGATGAGCCTTGGGCTCCCCGGCTGAGGCATCAGGTCGCCGTCGTCGGGCGGCCACTCGCAGAAGCTCACAGCAGCGCTCGCCGGCTGCCGGCCACTCAGACTGGCCACTGGCCGCTCCTGACAGCACACGGCAGCACACGGCAGTTCACGCCAACCTCCAGCTGATCATGGCAGCCCAGCTCCAGGGAGAGCTGTTCACAATCTTAGGGCGCAGCTCACTGGCCCATGTGGAAATCGAACCGGCGACTTGGCATTAGGAGCACGGCGCTCTACCCACCTGAGCCACCGGGCCAGCCCTGTCCGTGTTTTAAACCCTTTGAAAGAAAAAAGTGCCTAAATACAAGATTAACCCACTTAGCCAGAACTGCCAAGCCTGCCAGCCAGAGTCTCAGCCTGCAGGCACCAGCCCCCGTGGGAGCTGTGTGGGGCCTGTGACATGTCGGAGGCAGCACTGCTCCCCTCAGCCTGAGAGGCAGTGCCATGGGGGGTGGGGGGGAGCCGCATTGCCATGGCGCTTTAATGGAGAGGCCTTGGCACCTGGGTGGTGGCCCGGCCAGCATCCAACTAGGAGCCGCTCCTGCCCTTTGTGCGGCCGTCGCCCACCTTGACGATGCCCAGGCTGGTTTCCAGGCTGCAGCCGTCTTCACGGGTCACAGCACGGCCACCTCCTGCCTGTACCACATGGACCGTCTCACACCTCCTACCCCGACTCCAAAACAGATTCTGCTCTGCTCCAGAGTAGTGCGTTAACGATTGCGTTTCCAGCTTTGCTTTATTCTAACTGGCTCCCACAATGTGCTTTTTCTGCATATGCACAGATGGATGAAGCAGTGTTTATAAAAGGTAGTTGTTACCCACAGGATGCCTTCTTGTCACGGATGTGCCCTCTGCTGTAGTTGGTCTCCCAAAGCAGCCTTGTGCTCACGCCTGTGCCTGGACCTGCATTCGTGTGTGGACCAGGCCGTGTGCCAGGTCATCTGAAAGAAACCCTTTCAGGATGCCCGCCCCCTGCTGGGGGTGTCCGGACACCATTCTGAGAGCCACCCCAGCTCTCACTGGGGTGGGGGCCCATCAGCCTCTGCCTTTGATTTTGAAAGTGAAATTTGAAAATACCAGTAATAATAAGCATTATAAACTAACTCTCAAAATCCGATTTGCCCGATTTTTTTAATGTGTCCTGAAATTTGTCTTGTTCATGTTTTTAACATGACTGTGTTGTGGTTCATGATCCCTTTCCTGCCTTATATAATACTGCTTGCTCTAAACGTCACTCCTTCTGTTTATTCCTTAAGCAAAGCAAAAGCTGGAGGACCGCCTGGCAGCTGCTGCCCGGGAAAAGCTGGCCCAGGCATCAAAGGAGTCGAAGGAGAAGCAGCTTCAAGCAGAACGTAAGAGGAAAGCAGCTCTGTTTTTACAAACCTTAAAGAACCCTCTGCCGGAAGCAGACGTCGGGAAGGTCGAGGAGAATCCCTTCAGTGTAGAGGTAGGTTCACAAAGGGCCGTGGCAGCCCGTGGGAACATGTGGTGGCTGAGGGCCCGGGAGTGCCCTCTGTCACTGGTCCACTGGTCAGGGAGCCCACCCAGGCGGCAGGCTCTCTGCTTTCCCGTGGGGGTCTGTCTGCACCTGCCGGCAGCTTACACCCACGGCAGAGATTCTTCCGTGGGGGCATGTGTCAGTGTCGGTGGTTTAACTAGAAAGAAAGGTGAGAGGTAGTACTGCCATCATCTCTTGAGAGGGTCAGATGCCCACGGCTCGTCGTAAGCTGTGTGACCCAACTTCGCCCCTCTGGCCGTTTCCTTCCTTCAGCTGGATCAGAGCCGGCTGCCCTGCGGGGCTGCTCGCAGCAGTGCCCACGCCACGTCTCTGAGTGTCTCCAATGTGCCTGTGTGGCTGCCTTCCCCTCACAGTGAACGGGCCTTGCACATTTTGACTTTAATTACATTGACATTTCTAAGAGTCTGGGCCGTTATTCAAAACGGATTTTTGCTGCACAGAGCCTGTTGGTTGGTTTTCCGTGGAGATCAGATTTTCAGCATTCTGTTGAAGGTCAAATCAGCTTTCTCGCCTCAAGAATCAATCTGAAACGCTCTCGAATCTGGCAGGAGGCCTCAAAAATAATAGCTGGACTAGGTGGGAGGAGCAGTGAGTGTCCGTCTCGTGAGCTCGTGTCAGCTGTGGGCTGTGGCCTTGTGCCCTGACTGCTGCTCTGGGCCCCGCTTAGCACCCGCCACCCGGACGCTCCACTTCTGTGCAGCGAGCGTCCCCAGGGCAGCCCATCCCGGAAAAGTGACCTGCTTAGGAGAGACCTCTGCACCACTGCGGAAATTAAATCTGCAGCAGCTAAAACTGGTCACTGATACTACGGCAGAGAGAAAGTGCTTTTGATATAAGAGCGGGAGAGGGAGAGTGTAAAATATTTCCACCTTTATGGTGGCAGCTTTAAAAATTACGTCCTTAGGAAGCAGCATGGGGAACCTAAGAAAGCTGGGGGCTGCTGCTGCGGTGGGAGGGGCGGCTGGGCTGTTTTAATTTCTTTTATTGTTTTGATGTCATTTGTGCGGTGAGTAAAGGGCTTAATTAAAATACATCTGCATATGGAGATACTTTAACCGATTATATTACATAGTCACATCTCTATTTTCTAATGTAATTGTGTTTTAATGAAAACTCCGTCATAGCGGCAGTCACTCGTCATTAATCCCGTTTCCCAGTCTGCCAGGTTGGCTCGTCACAGCCACAGAATTATTTCCTCGTGAGCACACGCTGGACTGCTGTTCTCTTGTTACCTTTGTGTGTGGCGTCTCCACCTTCCTTGTTTCAAGCATGTGTTTTGAATCTGTAATACGTAGAAATGAGTGTTTATGCTTCTTGTTTAAATCACGGGGTCACTCTCCCTGGGTGTCTAGTGAGAGAGATTGTAGGTACTAAACAATTTCAGCAAAAGTGTAATGGTAGCAGCAGATGGTGATAAACGTCTTTAATTGCTTTGAAACAGAAATAGTTGAATTAAGTTGGCAAATGTCATAAATGAGATCCACACTCACAAGTATTTTCAGCCTATAGTGGCTTCTGGAGGCAGGTTAGCCTGACCTCGCGGACGGCTCCACGTGCACCGAGCTCGCAAACGGGGCAGGTCGGCCCCGCCGCACAGCTGCAGAATTTCAGTGTCCGGAGAGATGGACACTTGGTGGGTCGGCCCCCTGGTACCTAGGGTGAGGGGGTGGTACCCCAGAGCTGTCTGAGCAGACGTGTGCAGGTGGCCTGGGGACGCTGTTGAGAAGGCGTGGTGGAAACCTGGCAGCTTTGCATGGTCTCGAAGCGTGTCCGCCTGAGGGGAGGGGCTTCCAGTCTTGCCTGCCTTGTGTGAGACCTGTGTGTGTGTGTGGTTTTAGGCCAGAAGCTGGAGAAAGGCATAAAGTGGACAACAGAGGTCTTTTTCTTCTCTGTATGCCTTTCTTTTCATTCCTAGGGAAACACCAATTCTTTATTTTCTGATTGTGTAAAGTGGACATCCGTACACTTTGCCATTTAACCATTTTTAAGCGCACGGCTCAGGGGCGTTAGACACATTCACACTGTGGCCAGCCGTCGGCACCACCTTCCCAGGTGGAACCCTGCCCGTGGACCGTCGCTGCCCAGCCCTCCCCGGCACCCCTCTGCTCCAGGAATGCCCGCCATCAGGCCTTCCTGCACATGCGGCCGTGCAGCAGCATTTGTCCTTCATTCCACTTTGCAAACTGTCCTTCCTTTTTAAGGCGAATAACATTCCATGTGTCGGTTCACAGTCCTCCCACAGTGGGTGCACCTGTGCGTTGCTCTGGCGTCTTGCTGCCGTCACAGCAGAGCTCTTCCCACGCCAGTGTCAGAGTCACGCTCCGCGTGGTAGACACTTGGAAAACACTTATTGGGTGAGTGGTTCTCAGTCCCTTGGAAGGAGCGGGTCTGCGTGGCCACCATCCCCTGCAGGTGGCAGTGCGAGGTTCCAGGTCGCGGGGGTAACGTGCCGCTCTCCGCAATGCTGCTTCCTGGGCCTGTATGCACACTTCTGGGAGCGTGTCTACAGGCCGCTGGCCTGGGAGGGCCTTTTCAGTTCAGATACCGCTAATTTAGCCCAAACACGACTGTCGCTTTTTGTTCATCTCCACAGGGTGTGAAAGTAAGTGTGTCTTCACGCCCCTGCCAGCATTGGTCATCATCAGCTTTTAATTCCCATCAGTCTGGTCGGTGAGAAATGGTGTCTGTGGTCTAACTTACCTATTCTAATTCTAAGTGATACTGAGTAACCTTTCGGAGGTTTCATGGCATTGTTGCACACGCACACACACGCGCACGCACGCACACACAAACCGTCCCTGAACCTCCACTCGTGTCCTCCTGGCTCTCTGTCTTCTCTACTACTTTGTGTTGGCTCTTTGTCACCAGCATTGCAAACCTTTTTCCTCTTTGTCCCTTTTAATCTACCCACTTGGAATTTATTTCAGTCTAAGGAGCATGTAGCGAGATACATGGCACAAATCACAGAATCGCCCATCTTTTCCCACTAATGTAAGGGGCCTCCTATATGAATTCACAGGTTCCCTCTCACACTGGTTCTGCTTCTGCATGACAGTCTCGTGCCACTGATGGATCTGTTAGGACTCAGGGGTTGACATCAGGTATAGCTTTAAATGACGTCTTAAAGTGTGTTTACCAACACGGGCAGGTCTTAACAATGTGTAAAATATATAAAAGTGCATGTGTAAGTAACCCTTAGAGATTCGTGCATATGCCATACTTTCCAATTTTGCAGTGTGTGTGTGTGTGTGTGTGTGTGTGTGTGTGTGTGTGTGTGTGTGTGTATGTGGAAAATGGAGAGAAACCAGAAACTTTGGATCACACCCTTTTGAGTTACCATGTGATCGTTTACGTAACAACAGGCTAGGGCTTCGGGACGTTTTGTAGGTAACAGTAATTTTTCCAGGTTCACAATCCTGCCAAGTTTACAGGTCCAACATGAGTTAGAGCAGGAAATGGGGACAAAAAGCAGCCTGTGTATGTTGGGCCTGTACAGAGGGGTTTGTAGTGGGCCTGGGGCTCGGGCAGGGCCTCGGAGCCCCCTAGATCTGGAGGATGCCTGCTGCTGGGCCAGAGACCTCCAGGTAGTAAGTGTGGGGGAGCCTGGTCAGGCAGCGTGGTTAGTGAGAAGGTCTGCAGAGGGGAAAACAAAGCTGGAATGGGAAGCAAGGCTGATTTGGGAGAGCCTGACCTTGGGCTTAAGAGTGGGACAGTGACAAAATAAAAGCAGCGTTTGCCAGAAGAATATGGCCGTGGCTGTGTGTCGGGCAGATGGGAGCAGAGGTGACAAGGCAGTGAGAACACTCAAGATGGTTACATGCTGGTCAGATAAGGGGGTGGTGCCTGCAGAACAGACGCGTCAGCCGGTCTTGGCAGTGGCATTCCCTCAGGAGGTCGAGGCTTGTGAATGGCGGGCACCAGATAGAGGCTTGAAAACGCCATTTCAGAGGATGCACTTCAAAGTCCGAAGCCTTCCGCCTTGTGTGTGATGATCCCATTTCCTAGTCACTGTAGCGTTACTTCACAAATAACATTTGATTTTGAAATACTTGTTAGTTTGCTTTCAGGCAACTCCTTTTCCCACAGTAGGAAATACTAGCTGTAGGTTTGGGAGCTATTATAATTTGTCTGCAGATGCTGTGTTGTGATTGAAGGACTGATCGGTATTGTTTTCCAGTGTTACTAACATAGGAAGCAGTGACTTTTTACTCCGATAAAATGACTCATTTTTCAAAAGTCCCCCCTTGATGTCTTGCAATGAAAACCAACCTGTGCCCTCCCCTCCACTATGCCGACTTGTGCTTCGATCACTTCTGCTGGACGCGAACATCCCATCCCGAAAGGCAGCCCAGCCCGACAGGGGAGCTGGCTGTGCCACCTGCAGGCCGCGTCCTGACCTGCCTGCCCGGCCTGTGCAGAGGGCTCGGCCGGCCAGGCACCTCCAGAAACCGTTTGCACAGGAGGGAGGGCATGGCTTGGCTCAGCAGTGACTTGTTTGTCTTCTGGGTTATTCACGTCCCTTTAAATTAATGGGCAGTTGACACTCTTCCTGGTTAAGCCACAAGTGGCATTTATGTCGAACGTTACTTTCTGTCGAGATTTGCACTAATAATATGGTAGCCATAGCTACGCGTGGCAGTTTAAATTTAATTAATTAAAATTAAACAAAAGCCACAGCTCAGGCCCTTGAGCACACTGGCCACATTTCAAGTGCACAGTCGCCTGGTGGCTCGGAGCTGACGGCAGTGGGCCGCCCAGACCCAGAACGAGCTCGGTGCGGCGAGCTCAGGCCCACATAGCGGCTGGCTGTTCATTCTTCCTTCTTGTCCCCATCTGACTGCTGTATCTGTCGGGGCTTTGATTGCTCATGTGACAGCCGGCCTCACTGCCCCCAACGGGTCTGCCGCCGCGCCCTTTCTCAGTCCACATAGGAGAGGGCCTCATGAGGGGTGGACGGTTCTGGCCCATCTCCTGGTCCTCATGACGTGAGCTCCACCGGAAGTTGTGGGTGCACAAAGGGCCGTGCCCACCAGACAGCATTTGCACAGTAGGAGCGTGGGTGCTGGGCACACTGTGCAGACAGCCCTGCTGGTCTATCATGGAACAGCTCATGGCTCGCGTCACAAAGAGCGTAACAGCCACTTCCCACGGTTCAGCTTGTTCCTCTGTGTTCTCTGGCTGTTCACGCAGCCGCACGGAGTGCTGTTGGGAGGCTAGTGGTGCGCTGCTGTCCTTGGTACCTGAGACCAGCGGTACTGGGAGCCTCAGTGAGAGCCCTGCCTTCCGCTTGGGTTTGGTGAAAGCTCCCAGCCCCAGCCCAGAGCTCCCCCAGCCCAGCTCCACCACCACCTGTCTGGGCAGCACGCCGGGCCCCAAAATCTCCCCCAGTGGTATGTTTCTGCAGACTGGCTCTTGGCACCTGCTGTCTGGGGGAGGTCAGGCTGTGGGCTAAACCCAGCTCCTCCGCAGGCTGCTGGGGAAGGAGCCTGTGAGAGGCGTGACCCGAGCCAGCATCCTCCCCTACAAATGCAGTTGTCCTGGTGCCCTGGGGGTGGGGATGTGTCCTGAATTGGCCCTCCCCTCTTATCTAAGTACCCCCAGGGGTGCCTGAAACCAAGGAAGCACCGAAGCCTACATGCACTGTGTTTGCTCCTGTGCATACAGACCAGTGATAAAGTTTGATTTGCAAGTCTGCGCAGGCAGAGGTTACTGGCAACAGTAGGACAGGACAGTTCCACCAGTGTGCTGTAATAAGAGGCA
Organism: Rhinolophus hipposideros; assembly: GCF_964194185.1. Classification (NCBI taxonomy): domain Eukaryota; kingdom Metazoa; phylum Chordata; class Mammalia; order Chiroptera; family Rhinolophidae; genus Rhinolophus; species Rhinolophus hipposideros. The sequence continues at coordinate 699,560 of NC_138070.1, read as the reverse complement.
CGAGAATGGGGTCTCCCTAAAGGCCGCTGCTGGCGCTGCACTCACCCCTGCGACCCGTGAGACGATGCGATGCCCACGTGACCAGGTGGCAGAGGTACTCTGTGGTTTAAACGCATGTGGTTTAAAACTTAGAGAGTGTTTACTGAAGTCGTTTTCCATTTACTCTGATTTCAGACTGGGGGTGACACAATAGGGGTGGCGGGACTGCTGTATCTCTGACAAAGAGAAGCACGGCTGACCCCAGGTGCAGCGCGGCTCAGTGTCACGTGGGGCATGTGGGGAGCGAGGCTTGTCGGGTCCTGGGACTGCGCTGCAGACAGCCCGCGGCTCCGCACTGCTGCCTGTTACCTTTGTGCTTTTGTTCTCGGGTCTAATTGCTGGGTTTTTAATATCCTTTGAGTACTTTGAAGCTGAAAAAAAGCAGCGAGGCCCACGTAGTAAATCATTGTAATTCACTGTGGCAAAGGGCACCAAGGTTGCCGGTTTCACTTCAGTGGGGAAGGTAATCACTTTATTCGAATAAATAGGTCCGTGGCTTGATTACAAGTGAGGTTTTGAAAATATTGATTCAGTTATCTAGGGCTTCAAGGTGGAGGACTAAACTTTCCCCGCGGTGGTGAGGCTGTGCAGATAGGGGAGGGCGGGGCGGCAGGGAATCAGACACTCACACGACCAGGCTGGCGGTGACGCAGGACTCCACGCCTAGCTGAGAAGCCGCCAGTCCTCCTGTGGACTTGGGCTCGCCCCATCGTGCTGTGTCCCCCGGAGCACTTGCACAGTCACGATAGCGAAAGTGGAATTCTGTCCTGTGGCAGTGATGGCGGCACTGGATTTCTGTCTCTCATCCCAGAGCAGCTCACCCGTGGGACCGTAACTCTGTTCTCCCTGAGATGGGCTCGGTTTCTCTGGGGTCCCCCTCGCCCCCCGTGCCTGGTCCCAGAAAGGACATGTAGCAGTGAGCTGGGCCGTGCCCACTGACAGGCATTCATGAGGCCTCGTGCCCTCGTGGAAGTTCTGGGTGGTGGCTTGTATTCCCGACTTCCATCTCGTTTTGCATGCGATCTGTATCCCTCACTTAGAGCCCGTGGTTATGGGATTTTTAAATGCATTGCCAGCTGGGTTTTAGCTCTCCTCAGCCTGCACACCTGACTGGGCCACACACCGGCCACGAGGTCACGCGAGGCCACTCGAGGGCTCATGTGACTCGTCCGAAGAGTACGTGCTGCTGCCTGGTCTGTGCCTGCTGGGTGGCGGGGCAGCCACCGGCTTGGCCAGCATTTCTCTCCCTCCAGCCTCTAGTTAGAAAATTTGCTACATCTTTCTTTTATTCTTATTTCTTTTATTCTTAAAGTATCACCTAGTGTATATGCTTCTAGAGGAGCCCTGACTAGAGCCAGAGTGGAAACAGGTATTCTTAGATACAGAGGTTGGTTTTTTTATGGAGTATTTACATGTTAGAATTGTTTTAACAAACAACAAATTATTTATAAATTTAACCTGGAAATTGTAATTACACTAAGAGAATTTGAGTTAGAAAGACTGGTTCTAAGAACTGTCCTGCGATGAAACGGCTCCACTTAAGATAGTTTAGGCAGAGCCTTGAAAGTGACCTGGGAAGCAATGATGAGGGGCAGTGGGGACCGGATGAGGGACCCAGGCAGCCGCCACCTCCTTCTGCAGCGGCGCTGGTCCCTTGGTCACTTGAGGTGGGAAGAAACCGCTTTTGGAACGGGCGTGTGGTTGCCTCCCTGCTCACAATGAACAGAAGATGGAGAAGTCACCACAGGTCATAGAGGTCCCCCACCCGCCCCAGCACTGGTGCTGCTCCCCTCAGAGCCAAAGCAAGAGCACAACTCCAGAAGGAACAAACGTTTGCGCAAAGTGCTCGTTTCCTTCATCCCTTGGCCTGGCCACATGGACCCAGGAGAGGACAGCAGGGAGCCCGGGGCAGTTGCAGAATTACACTTGACCCAGCCCGCGGCCTGCAGCCCCCGGGGAGGCCAGGCTCACTCGGTCCCACAGACCCTACAGCTGGACCCTCTGTGGCACAAAGTGATAAATGGTGGGTTTCTTTTTTTTTTTTTTTTTAAGATTTTATTGGGGAAGGGAAACAGGACTTTATTGGGGAGCAGTGTGTACTTCCAGGACTTTTTTCCTAGTCAAGTTGTTGTCCTTTCAGTCTTAGTTGTGGAGGGCGCAGCTCAGCTCCATGTCCAGTTGCTGCCCTTGCCGGGGACATGAACCGGCAACCTTGTGGTTGAGAGCCCACTGGCCCATGTGGGAATCGAACCGGCAGCCTTTGGAGTTAGGAGCATGGAGCTCTAACTGCCTGAGCCACCAGGCCAGCCCAATGGTGGGTTTCTTGGTGGGTCTCAAGCTGTGTGGTGTTTGCCAGCTGTAAGTAAAGTTCACTTAAAGTGAGCTGAGGAATCACGAGGGGAAGGGCTGAAGCTGGGTGGCTCCGCTGTGAAATGGTGGCGGTGTGTTTTGTGGGGTGTGGTTTGGAGACTTTATTTTACAGTGTGACATGGACAAATGTAATGTTGATGAAAGTAGGCTCACAACATCACATTAAAATGCTGAATACTGTTTCACTGTCTGGATGTACCGTCCCCGTTGTGGTCATTCGCGTTGTTTTAATTCCGGGTCACCAGAAGGCGATGTGACGTGGGTCCCTAGGTGTGCGTCTTGCACACTTCGGTGAACGTCTTAGGGTAAGTTCCTAGAAATGGGATTGCTCTGGGAGATGTCCTCTGTGGAGGTGCTGTGTTCCTGCTGTGAACACAACAGGCGATGCATTTCCTGTGTGTGTCCGCTGTCTTAATACGGAGGTTTTTTATGATGAAGGGTAAGTATTAAGTGCATTAATATACACAGAATAAGAGGGACTTGTGCTGATGGCACTGTCTTGTTTACGATTAGTTACCGACTTTTTTTCCTTTGGTTTTATTGAGTTAACGTGGAGCACCGTTTATGTCTAAGGCGTACAGCATAATGACGTGACTTACACTGTAAGACGATCCCCACAGTAAGTTTCATTAACATCCGTCATCTCATGTAGAGGGAGGAAAGGAGGGACGGAGGCTTTTTTCCTTGTGACAGAGTTTTTCTAAGGTCAAAACGGAACCTTTTAGTTTAGGCCTTCTTTAAAAATTGTTTTTAGAGTGCTACAGACAGTCATAAAAACCATATACTGGAGGTTTGAGGAATTTCTTTTTCAGTAGAAAGGCACAATTTTTTTTTTGATCTCTCCATTTTTAATTTATTAAAAACCATATTCATAGCACACTCCAAGAATGCCACACAGCAGTGGTTTGCTGCTCTTAGTCAGAGTATGTCAGAAAACAAAACAAAAAACTTGTAAATGGTTAATGGTTTTCTGGTTAATGGTTAATTTCTCTGAAGTTTCTGTAAAGCCAATCATCACCATTTAAATCTTTGTTTCAGAGTAGTAAACATTTCAGAAATATAATAAGTACCCAAAATCACACTTCTCTGAAATGCAATTAAAAGCTGTACAACAGAAACAAAAATAAATATTTTTCTAGAAAGAACATTATTTGGCACTGTTAAATAATATTAAAGGAGGAGTTTTCCAAATGAACGTAATATTTAGATTTTCCCTTTCTCTTACCAGATTGCGTCTCTAGTAGTTGTGATCTGCCATTAGTAACAGGAGGACTGATTATGTCACAGTTAATGAATTTCAATCTTACCAAACCCAAGGTGCCTTTCTAGCAGAGTGCTCGCTTTACTGAAGAAGTGGCGTCCAGTCAGCACTAAGAATTAGTTGGTCAATTTCGTTCATCCCAAGTTGTTTTAAAGCTAGTTTTCATCATCTGATTACTTAATATTTTAATTAGCTTGCTGTATTTCTCTCAAAATCAGTAAGTGAAACACAAACTGAACTTTGTTTCACTGACTTCATTGAAATGTGTCACACGTGGTCAAATCGTGTATTCTGCCCTTCCCGATGGTGCGCGTGTTCGTCACACACGCAGAACAGCGGCACCACGAGTCACACGCCCCGCCCGTCTCACCGCAGTGTTGAAGTGCCCGAAGTCAAGTTTAAAACCTTTGCGGGGTTAAGGAGGTCTTAGGTATTTCCCCGTCTCCGAAGGAGAGGGAAAGGCACAACTATGTGCGGAGGAGCAAGCGGGGCCCTTTTCCTAACGCCGGGCCTCGCACGGAGTGCGGACTCTGCAGGGAGAGGTCCCTGTTCCCTTGAGACGCCAGGCCGTGTCGTCAGGGCCACACGGAGACGCGGTCCCCTCCGAGACGCGGGCGCACGGCGTCCGGCACCTGTACACTTTCCAGCGTCCGCTTTTCCGTGGTAACACCTACGTTTGGCTCTGTTCCCAGGACAGCGGTGCCGTGGCCTCTCCCCTGCTGGGCGGAGGCCGCCCGCTGCCGCCGTTAGACCTTAAGCCGCCGGAAGGGCCCGCGAGCAAAAGCAGAGACCCGCCCAGAGAGGAGGAGAAGGAGAAGAAGAGGAAGAAGCACAAAAAACGGTCCCGCACCAGGTCGCGCTCTCCCAAGTACCATTCGTCGTCCAAGGCCAGGTCCAGGTCCCACTCGAAGGCGAAGCACTGCCTTCCCACCGCCTATCGGACCGCGCGGCGCTCCAGGTGCGTGTGCGTGCGGGCGCCCTCCGGGCCGCGGCGGGGCTCGCTGGTGGCGGGTAGCCGCGGGGGCGTGCGGGCTGGCGGGTGGGCGTGCGTGCATACGTTTGCACTGGCGGGTGGGCGTGCGTGCGTGCATCCTATACTTTAAAGCTTGTGAAGCACTACCAGGTTTTCTAAAGATAGGTTTATTTAAATTTTAACAGGTCTTGGGAGCAAGCCTAGCACATTCACTGCATGTGGAAAAGTCTCGCGTGGGGGCTCTGTTGTTGGAATGAGGGGACGTTCCCATCCCAGTTCCTTCTCAATTGTCAGTGTCAGAACAGCAGAAACCTTTGCCGCGCGGCACTTCCGCACCTGTTAGGTTGCTCCAAAAGTAGTCGCGGTTTAAAAGGTTAAAAGTTAATTGCAGAAACCACAATTACTTTTGCACCAACCTAATACAAGTGCGTGGAAGGAAGGAGATGGCAGTGCGAACCTGCTTTCTCAGCTGGTTTGCCTCCGGACAACCCGCTCGGAGTCAGCGTTTAGCCAAAAGCCGTGTTTCGAGGAGCCAGTTTTTGAGACAGCAGCTTACCATTTCCAGCAACAGAAATCATACACAGGAAAGTCTTCAAGGGCCGCAGAATTCACTACTTGGTAAAGCAGGTCTTTGTTGTTTAAGTAACTGGCCTGTACAGCCCCTCTGGAAATAACATGCCTGTAATTCTTCCCAGTTGTCCTTTATCACGGGCCTCAGACAAGAGAAAATGTGAGTCATTCCTAAACCCCGGTTTGGGGGCCTGTTACTGGAAAGGACACTCCTACCATCTCTTTAGTGTGAAAAATGGGTTTCGCTTTAATGCGAGTGTTTGGCAAACACAGTGGATGCCGAAATGTGTCCTATCTGTTCAGCTGTGAGAAACAATGATGTCATGGTCGCACACTTCCCAGGTGGCTCCATCTGGAACTGGGAGTGTTCCTGTCACCCTGGAGTCTGAAGTTTCCAGGTTTTATGGGCTTTCTACTGCCTATCTTTAGTAGAGCAAGTCATCGCCGTGTATTATTGTAATACTTTTTAATGTAGAATAGGTTTAGAATTGCATGTTTTATATACAGATATATTTTATAGTTTTTAAATTTTATTTTATTTTCTACTTAAAACATAATTGGTGTACAGTGTTACATTAGTTATATTAGTCTCAGGTGTACAGTATAGTGATTCAACATTTTTATACCTTAAAATGTGATCACTCCACTAATTCTAGTCATCATCTGTCACCAGGCAAAAAAATCACAGTATTTTTTTCCATTTTGATCATTTTATTTTTTTCTCTTAAAAAAATTTTATGACGATATAGTGAACATACAACATTATGTTAGTTTCGGGTGTACACCATAGTTATTCAACTATAGACCTAAAGAAGTGACCACCATGAGCCTCGTGACCATCTGACACCGTACATTATTACAATATTGTGGAATATATTTCCTATGCTATACTTTACATCCCCGTGACTTATTTATTTTATAACTGGAAATTTGAACCTCTTATTCCCCTTCACCTTCCCCCCCTTTTTTTAAGTTTCTCAGTTAGCAGTTGACATTCAGTATCATTTTACATCAGTTTCAGGAGTACAGCATAGTGGTTAGACAGACGTTTATGTAATTTACAGTGATTCCTCAATAAGTCTAGCACCCACCTGGCACCATACATGGTTATTACAATATTGCTAACTATATTCCCTGTGCCGTACTTTACACCCCATGACTATTTTGTAACTGCCAATTTGTACTTAATCGCTTCACCTTTTTCACCCATTCCCCCAATCCCCCTCTCATCTGGTGACCCATCAGTTTGTTCTCTGTATTATTTTATGTTATCTTTATATATTTAGTGCTGACAAGTAGCAGAAGCAAAATCCTAATGCTAGTTTATAAGTTTTAGTTAAAAGAAAACATTAAAACTTTTCTGAGACAGATGAGTTCTGCTGGCAGACTACCAGTTTGACCTCAGTATGATCTATAGTTAAAATATTGTACGTCAACAGAGCTGAGTATTTTCCTAACTCACACAACAATCTTTTTATCTCACTAGCTGAGGTCGCACCTACGTGATACTTTCAGTCAAATTTAGTTACATTGGCTGACTTTTAAGTTAGCTAAATAAGTCATATCTTTGGTGTCTGATTTCACAGTTTAGATAAAATGTCAAGGCAAAATAGAACTTTATAATCTTAAAAATAATATTATGAGACAAAACCTTCAAAGCATTAGTTGTCTGAGAAGTTTTATCTTGAAAGTGTGAGGATAGGGACCGGCCCGGTGGCTCAAGCGGTTGGAGCTCTGTGCTCCTAACTCCAAAGGCTGCCGGTTCAATTCCCACATGGGCCAGTGGGCTCTCAACCACAAGGTTGCCGGTTTGACTCCTCGAGTCCCACAAGGGATAGTGGGCTGTGCCCCCTGCAACTAGCAAAGGCAACTGAACCTGGAGCTGAGCTGCGCCCTCCACAGCTAAGACTGAAAGGACACCAACTTGAAGCTGAACGGCACGTGCCCCTCCACAACTAAGATTGAAGCGACAACTTGACTTGGAAAAAAATCCTGGAAGTACACACTGTTCCCCAATAAAAGTCCTGTTCACCCTCCCCCCCCCAAAAAAAAAAAAAGAAAGTGTGAGGATAATGCTCCTTGAGAGCAGATCACGTCTGGGCTCAGGGCCTGAGGCGGGTGGAGGTCTGGGGGGCGGGGAAACAGCTGTCCTGGGGTCTTGGGGCCCTGGGGACATAAGTCAGGTGACAGAGTGCTTCCTGCCTGGGCTCTGTTTCTGAAAAGCACGAATCTGCTTTACTTGTTAATTTTCCTGCGTGTTTTCTAAGCTGGTCGCCCACCTGCCCCTTCAGTCTGAGCCCCGCCAGCAGTGGTCCAGGAGTCCACATGGGTTTAGAACACAGGTTCCAGAATGCGAGAGCTCGGAGCGCTCAGTGGTCTGAATTGTTGAAGTGTGGATGATGGTTACATGTTAACCAAAGCCGTGACATTGATAATGATACTACTGTCCTCGTTTTTTCTTCAACTATATGTTTTCTGATAGAATAACTCATTGCAGACATAGTGTGTACACAGGGCTGAGCAGACTTGATTCCCGGCCTTAATAGATTGTTTTAACAAACTGCTTTAAAACAGGGGTGTCAGAACTGCAGCCCGTTGTTTGAAAATTAATTTGGGGAAGGTATTCAATAATGTTGTAAAGATTTTGTTGGGTATCCGATGGACATGCGTCCTATTTGGGAGACCACCTCAGGGATACTGTGGATGCCTGATCATGGCATTGTACATCAGAAGCTAAACATTAATGAATGCCAACTATAATGTTATATATATAATGTGATGGTTCAGTGTGAGGTCGGAGGGATAGTGGACGGGGGGAGGGGGGTTCACAGTGTGAGGGATGTGGATGATGAACGTCTAAGTATTACCTTGTCTTGTACACCTGAAACTAATAAATAAATTAATTAATAAAAGGATAAATACCAGTCAACTTTTGTCCAGGGTAGAGGCAAATGTAAATAAAGATCATGCAGTGACAAAAAAAAACAAAACTGCAGCCCATTGTTAAGTGGCCCTCAGCAAATTCTAAACATATATTTAGTTTACTTAAATAAACCAGGTGAGGCAGTACGTACTTCACCTCGAGTGAGTGGCCCAGCTGTTTGTGTATTTTACACATATTGGCCCTTGGTGAAAAACGTTGAAAAAAGTTTGGACACCCCTGTTTTAAAAAGACCTCTGCCAGCTCCAAGTAAAATGCACACTTGTTAAGATTGCTGCCTGTGGTAGGGTACTATCGTTGATATATATTTCCTTTATATATTAAATTACTAAAACCCTATATAAAGTGTAGGCAGGATTAGAAAGCCCTTTCACATCGTAAGTAACTGTCGTGTTACTGTGGAATGTTGCTGTGGTTGGGGTCCCATGTGTGTCAATTATAGGTGACTGGAGCTGCACGTATAATGTGGTGAAATCGCCATAGAAGATCCTGACTTCGAAATCAGCGGTTGCTTCTCAGGAAACGTAGGGATTACAGTGGGGGTGTCCAGTGTTTTATAAGTCAACACTGACTAAAGCATAAGACTTGTTTCCGCTGTTGTTTTCTATTTTTATGTCACATCAGGCTCTTTACCACAATGGGTTGAAGAAATACTCGTGCAATTTATTTATTGCCTAAAATTTAAATTCAGTTCTAATGGGTTAGGTATTTTGTACTAAACTTATAAGATTAAAGCTTGACATGAACTTTTTTTTTTTTCTGCTAATTTTTTTTTAAATTTATTGGGGTGACATTTGTTAGTAAAATTACATAGATTTCAGGTGTACAATTCTGTATTACATCATTTATAATCCCATTGTGTGTTTACCACCCAGAGTTAGTTCTCCTTCCATCACCGAAATGAACTTTATTTTTAAAACTTGATGATCTCACTTTGGGGGGGGGGTTGTTTCATTGGTTGGAAGTGTCTGAGTGGGGGGAAGTTCTAGGGAGAATTTGCATCCCACCATTTAAGGTTTGGGGGGTTGACATGGTCACAAATGCTGCTTCCTATGAGTTAGCTTCCCCAGAAGCTCCCTGGCGGGCGGTCAGGGGTGTTAGTGTGACTTTTCTAACAGTTGTTTAACATTCACAAAGGACACAGGTACGCAAACTTGGGGCCATATTTTAGTGTGAAACTTGTGACTCCTTACGTTTTTCCCTGTGATAAACTGTATAGCAATCCACTGAAGGTGAGTGATTTAATCTCCTGGTCCTGTTCCTTTCAGGAGGGATTGGGGTACTTGCTGGTCCCATGGGGTGACACTCAGCCTGCTGGTGTGGCCAGCTGTTCTCTGGTCTGTGAAAACCCAGGCCATCTGCACTGACGGCACGCAGGAGACAGCTGGCCCCTTAGGAAGTTCAGGTGATTCTGCCTGAACTTGAGCAGAACTGAAACCGGGGGGCTCTTGGCTGCTCGGGCTGGTTGGTTCCTCGGGTCACCTCTTCCCTTTGTTTTGTTATGAAAAGACCTTTGAGTCGTGAGCCAGTGCAGGAGGTGAAAGGGTTGTGTGTGGGTGAAGAGGCTTTTATAAGTGGCACAGTCATTCAGATAAAAGTCTGAGTATGCCTTCATTTGAAAGTAAACCGTTGTGATAATTCAAGAACAAAATATCTGAGTTGCTTAATGTTCAAAAAGGTGTAATTCAGGTGATTCGCTGTCCTTTGGGGAAGGCCTCTGTTCCCATTGTGCAGGGTGTTTCCGCACCTCGTGAGGTTCCCGTTTCCTGCACTGTCACGGTGGCTGTAGTGTGAGCCTAACCAACAGAATGAAAGCTGTAGAGCTTCTTTAATAAAACAGAACCTAAGTATTACCTGACAGAGCTTACTGCCCCCAATTCGCAGGTGGGCTTCTCCCCAAATAAGTGGAAATCAGGAATAGCCACTGCAAATGGTATATTTCAGAGTTACGAATTTGCAGGCATTAAAAACTTTAGTTATTTTTCCTGATTATTGATTTATTGTAGAATTCCACGCTGAAGCATTCCATAGGTGCAGTAGCTCTGAGTAAGCGGAGCTCTTTTCGGGGTTCTGGTCTCACCCAGCCCAGCACGTTTTATTCTGAATGTGAAGCGTGTGTGTCTGTATCACAGCCCCACAGATTCCCCAGGGACACTGAGCCCGGCATCCTGTCAGAGCAGCTGGTCAGTGGCACAGCAGTAGAACCAGACAGCTACTGACAGCTTCAACCAGGGACAGATTCGAGTCCTGGAGCGCTGGTGAGGGAAAACCTGGTAAAATGTCAAGCTGTCTGGCTGACCTCACCTTTGTAATCTGCTGTGTAAATCGTAGGATAGGTGGAGGTGGGTGGTGGGGGATGAAAACCATTGGATAAGCTGAAGAGCATTTGTGCTAGAGAACAGAGAAGACCCTAAGGCTGGTGACAGTCTGCCCTGGGGCAGGTGCATTCCACTGCTGTGACATTTTTCCGGGTTTTCTCTGTGACATGAGGGTGGAATGTGATTATAAGCCATCTTTGGAACAGCAGTATGTGTTGTTTTTTGTGTTTTATTGTAATTAAAATGATTCAGTGTAGAATTTTTTAATGGCAAAATCAAACTGCTCTTTATATTGTTATTGAATGGGTTGTCATAGAAACACAACAAAAAGAAGGGTTTTTCCCCCAGATTTCTTCTTATTGCAGGTCTTCCCAAGACAGTAATTTCACTGAATGAACAAAAAACTGAAATAAGAGTCCTAAAGCCATCGTTAAGGGACCCCCTGCTAAGTACCTCGACCCCCAGTGGGTGTGGGTCTCAGGTTGGGAGTCCGTGGGCTGGGTCGCCGTGATGATTGTGTCACTGCAGGATGAGTCTTTCCCCAGGCACGTGGGAAGAAAGAATGAAATATGAATGGGTGCTTTGCATTCAAGAAGTGTCATCAGCTTCAGTCACTTAGCCCAAACCATCCTGAGAGCGGCTCGACTGAGCCGCAGGAAGCTTTGGGCTTCGTGTCGAGAGCCTGTTTGCACTTATTCCTGCTCTGAGGCCAGAGGTTCATGTGAGGAAGAGAGATGGGCCTCTGGCTGCACCACGTTTCAGTGTCTTCCGGAGCCAGTATCAGAACACGTAGAAACCACTTACTTGGGTTTCATTGCCTTTCCTTACCTGATTTTGATAGAAATATCCATGACCTGAAGATTCTTCAGGGTCATAAAAAGGTCAAAGGCAAGAGGCAGGAAGAAGCAGCAGGTCTGAGTTAGCTGTCAGCTCGTGAGCAGACCCGGGGGCGGGGAGATGTGGCTGCGCTGACCGTTGGGGCTCCAAAGGAGCTGTGCTCGGGTTCAAGCTCAGCATTGGTGCGGCAGGTGCTCTGGGAGGGGAGCGAGAAGTGTCTGCCTCTGAGCCGGACTCCGTGCTGTGGGCAGAGTGGTGAGGCCAGGGCGCGGGCCCCCAAAGCACACACAGGGTGGACGTCACCTGCACACTGAGCCTGGGTCTGGTCGCTGTGTTGGCGGCAGAGCTGCTGTCACACAAGCCAGCCAGCAGGACTGAAAGGCATGTCATCCTCTGCCCAGGTCACGGTCCCCTCGAAGAAGAGCTCACTCTCCCGAGAGACGGAGGGAAGAAAGAAGTGTCCCCACCGCCTACCGGATGAGCAACAGCCCTGGCGTCAGCAGGAAGCGGACCCGGTCCAGGTAGGCGTCCGTGCCGGAGCGCATTTTGGAGCTTGGCCTGCGTTTCTAAAACAGGCTGCATGCAGGTTGTCAGGGAAACTGCTGTGTTGGCAAACATTGGGCGCCCTTTGTGCCTCTCCATCACCACTGGGCCTGACTCGAACTCTCCCACCCCGAAGTCGGTGCCATGGGCCAGTCCCACTAGGCTCTTGTCCCCAAGTCCCAGCTGCCCCTCTGGACCCAGACAGACACCCTTTACCTATGGACACAGAAGAAGGTGTGGGGACAGTGACAAGGAAAATGAGAAATTCGAATCTGAGGAAATCGCAGTGGGTGGCTGCAGCTCCCAGGCTGGGCCACAGAGTCCTATGGGGCCTGAGAGCAGGGAGAGCGTCTGTGCCCCGACTCCCTGAGAGCGAGGGAGGTAGGCTCCCGTGTCTGATACGTAGAAGCCACAGCCATTGCACCTGTTCCGGGCCTCTGACACCCAGCGAGCAGGGTCTCCGGCTCTCCATCCCAGGGGCCGGACCCTAGGGTACGGACCCTAGGGTACGGCAGGCGCTGACTACTCCTTGGAACCCCGGGGCGGCATCGTGAACGTGAGCAGACATGTCAGGCCATCTGTGCCTCTCTGGGGCCTGTCAGGACCCCAAATTGGGGAGGAAGCGTGGCATTGGACAGTGGCTTCTGTTGGTGCCATCGAGGCCGAGGGGTACTGTTTGGGACCCGTCCTGTCCAGTGTGGGTGGTGCCACCTGAATGCTTTCCATCACTTGGCTTGCGTGTTGTCATTATCCCCAAAATGAGGGGTTCTTGTTTTTGTGTCCCCACACGGGAGTGGATGCAGCCGCCGGCTCTGCTGATGGACAGGGAGCGCCATGGTGCCTGTAACCGAGGTGCCATGACGGGCAGGTGCAGCCGTGCACCGCAGTCTCGGTTTCCTAACACGGGGTGAGGGCCTTCGGTTCCAGCTCCTTCCAGAGGACAGGTCCTGAATCACCAGTGTAAAGATCACTGCACATCCACAAAGACGCGAGTGGAACAGCCTCAGAACTGCCCTCTCATTTGAGCAGGAGCAGTTCTGACAGGCGTGTCTGATGCAAAATGTTCCCGCAGTCTGGCTGGTCACATGATACTTCCGTTAATTGTTAAAATGTGGTCTCTTTGTCTTAAAACAGAAAAATCAGCAAAGAAGCTGTAAAGCTGAGAGGTCTCAGCAAAGGCTTTGCAGGCAATCTCACTGTCTGTATGTGAATTACATTCTGGGCCTTAGTGATTTCTCCACTAAGCATAGGTTACCATTCCAGCACAACGGGAAAAGTGAAGTCCTTTTTAAATTTTATTCCTGAAACAAGTCATGTATAACATTTGAAATTCATCATCACCTTGTATATGTAAAGGGCATGGTCTAAAATTAATTCCTTGGAGCAAAAGACCTCTTCTGACAAGAGTTCTTGCTTTGCCCTCAAATGCACCTTTGTGTTAAAAGAGACATCATGGGAGGAGACGCGATTACGTTAGGAATTGTCAAGACCTATCTTGCCTGGAACTTTAAAAAGTCACGCAAAAGCAGTGAAGATGTGTTTCTTGCAGCGCAAGCTGCCTGTTCTGACAGGTGGGTCACAGTTAGGAGACGTGCGGGGCTGTGAGCTGCTGGTTGGTGGGGACCCAGTGCTGGGAACACACGTGCAGCCACGGCTGCCTCATGCTCTGGATGACAGACCTGGAGCTGTGTAGGCCAGAATGTCTGGTCGCAGCCAGACTGTGTCCAACAGCAGTCAGCGAGCCACGGGTCTCTGCTTTATGGTGGGGCGGGTGACATGTTCCTCCACCTGTCCCTTTATCTCCCTCTGACCACCCAGACCAAGCGGAGGCACTTCCTGCCAAGCCTGAAGGATCGTTTCTACGAGCGGATCACTGAGTGCTGCTTTCACTGACTTATTTTGAGATTTTTCTAACTCAACTATTGAAAAACAATACAGTGAATGCCAGTGTGCATGTAACCTCCAGCGCGATTCAACAGTGTGTTTGCTTTTCTCTGTGTTCCTCCCGCCCGCCTCCCGGACCCGTGTGTATTTGGTGACGTTGACAAATCAGGCCGGCTGTTTTATAGAGGGTCCAGCAGTCTGGATTCGTCTCACTGTGTCTTTGTGGCCAGGTTGACGGTGACTGTTTGGGGCAGGAAGGACGTTAGGGGAGCTGGAGACGCAGGATGTCCATTTGTCCATCACCAGTGGCACTGAGTCTGGCTGTTTGGGTCAGACTGCATCCATGCGCAGTACTGCCTGTTCCACGTCGACTACCATGTGATGTGGGTCGGTGCCCTGAGCCTGTGTGACCGTCCTACTGCCAGCAGCTTCCTCTTGTCATTTTAGCATCCCTGATGTCTGTGTCAGCTGGCCTGGTCGTGGCTTTCTCATCCTGCCCTTCCTTGTCTAAAGAGGACGATGCCCTTTGTTTTAGCCTCACTGTGGACTGTGGTGCAGGGGAGTATTTTTATTTGTGCAATAATCATTGCCGTTATTATCGTGTCTAATGGTGACATGGTGTCACATTGAGTCCCGTTGTTCTTTGGGCACAAGACCTTCCAGGCTCAGCTGGTCCTTCCCCACCCTCGCCCCTGGATCAGCCTTTTCTCCAGCAAACCCGGCTCCCTCAGTGAGTGTTTGCAAATCAAGATCTGGGCATATTGAGTATCTTTGAAGAGTGAAATTCGTAAGACTGTTGGGCCAAACCGTAGGACAGCACATGTCAGCAGGTGTACTGGTTACTTTATCACAGTAAAAATAGGTGATGTGTCGGGTTGGCCATCCAGGCCCTGCGCTCAGCCCTGTGCTCAGCTCATCACGCGGTGTTGGCTGAGTTTCAGATGGCAACACACAGTTTTCTCACAGCTCTTACCTTCACGTGAACTGTTAGTTCACAGCCGACTTTGATCGCTGAAGGCTGCATATCAGGGTTCCCCAGAGTAACCACTAAAGAAATAGCTAAGAAGCCAATGGAGGATGTAGAACAGAACCGTAAAAATGCTTTATGTTTCAAAAGAGGGCAGAAAAGTGGGAGTGGAGGAAAGAACACTCGGGCAACTGAAGAACAGTGGGCTTCATGCTGCCCGTACACTTAATCATATCAGAAGGCAGTGCTTCTAGACTGCGGCCAACAGCAAAACCTGAAACTGCAGCTCAGGAGAGACACTGTAAATGTAAATACACGACTGCCATGCCGTCCTCGTGAGAAGGCAGCTGGCAGGGCTCCCCTAACGGGCCGTGCAGACTCGGTGTGCTAGAGAAAAGGAGGGCCATCTCATGCGGACAGAGAGGTCCCTTTTTCATTAGGACGTGGTTTCTAAATGTACACGTGGGGGGAAGAGCTTGAATGTATTTAAAGCACAGAGGCAAAGCACTAAGGGAGGGAACAAGTACAACAAAGCAGCATGGATACCGAAATGAGCAGCTGTGAACCAGCTAAACCCACCACCTACAGCTGAAAAATGCATGTTCATCAGGTGCGCGGGCACCTGTCCCCAAGCCAGAGCGAGCCCTGTGCCTGTCAATGTCACGGTGAGTTCCAGAAGACTCAGATGGTACAGATCGTGTTCCCTCCCCACGAGGCAGTGAGTGTAGCAGTCTATGAAAAGATACCTGGAAAACCCCCAAGTGTTTGAAAGTCAGCACGTCTCAAATTACCCATGGGTCAAAGAAGCAATCGCGAGAAAATAGAAAATATTTTGAAATTAATGATAATGAAAATGTAACATCTTCAAATCTGTGGGAGGAGCTGTACTTAGAAGGAACTTAGTAGCTTTAAATGTTTATATTAAAGAAAGACCTGAAAACAATGACCTGCTCTTCTGTCTTACGAAGCTACAAAGAGAACGAATTAAACCCGAAGTAAGTAGAAGCAAGGAGGTAATAAAGATCAGATCAGAAATCAACGGAAAACAGAGGGAAATGGTAAAACCAAAAGATGGTTCTTTGAAAATGATCAAAAAGTTGATAAGTCTTTATTTAGATTGACCAAGAATGAAGCGCCCTACAGACATTAAAAGGCTGATGGAAATAAATCGTATTCCAGTTAACTTGACAACTTAGGTGAAATGGACAAATTCCTTGCAAGAAGCAGCAAACTGAGAGCAGAAGAACTCTGAATAGCTTCATACCTGCTAAAGAAATTGGATTGATTTATAATGTAAAAGCTTCCCACAAAACTCTGGGCACAGATGGCTTTCATCTGTAAATTCTCACACCATTCAAGAAAGACGGGACACCAGTCTTTTATAGACACTTGGAAGAGAACAGGAGAGAACACTTCCCAGCTCACGCCGTGAGACTGTCATAACTGGCTCCTGCAGCCGATGGGCAACGTGTGTGGGTGTGGTGGTATCTACATGCATGTGCACACGTGTACTCGCACAGACTGATTCTCTCAAGAACACAGATGCAAAAATCCTTAATGAAACATTAGCTGGTTTGAGTCCAACAATTTATTAAAAGGACAGTACGTCACGACCAAGTGGGATTTACCTCAGAATGCAAGGTTCTTTGGTAATCAAAAACCAGTCACTGTAATTCACTGTATTCACAGAGTACGTGGAGAAAATCACGTGACATCTCAATAGATACAGGAAAACAATTCATCACTCATTCATTAAAAGGAGAAAAGGGGGGACTTGCTTGGCAAAGGGGACTAGAAGGAAACTTCCTCCATCTAATGAAGGGCATGTTTGAAAATCCTACAGCTCACACCACACTCATGGGTGAAACACTGAATGCTTTTCCCTGACTGAGATCAGAAACAAGGCAGAATTCACAGCCAAAACAGTAAGGCAAAAAAGAAAGAAAAGGCATAAAATTGGAATGGAAAAAGTAAACTGTCTTTTTGCATAGTTATATAAAATCTTAAGGAATCTATTTCTCTGTACTAACTCAAAACAACTGGAAAAAATGAAGTTAAAAAGCAATACCATTCATACCAGTATCAAAGAAAACAAATGATTCAGGGGTAAATGTAAAGAACTATGTGCAAGACCTGTGTGTACTGAAAACCACAAAACACTTCTGAGAAAGTTTTCAGAAACTGAAATAAATGGAGAGCACGTCCCTGTTCGTGGATTGGACAGCTTGGCTTGCAGACCGGTGCCCTCCCAGCCACCATCCCCATGGGCTCCTCATAGAAATTGGCAAGCTGGCCTCTGTCACCTGTGTGCAAATTCTACGCACCCAGACGGGCCTGAACAGCCATGAGAAAGATTGAAGTGGAAGGGCTTTCACTACCGATTCCGGACTTCCCGGAAAGCCGCAGTAAGAAGACTGCGTCATGCGCCTTCAACAGGCAAAGGTGCCAAAGCAGCTCAGTGAGGAAAGTGTTGTGTTGAGCACGGCTTCCCCAAGCAGCTGGATGTCAGCATGCAGGCAGTGGCCTGCGCCCGCCACAGAGTTAACTCAAGACGGATCAAAGACTTCAGTGTGGGGACGGGAAGCCTTCAGCTTCACAGAAAACAAGGAGAATGTGTTCTGAGCTCAGGTGGCAGAGATTCCTGGGGACGTAGAAAACCCCACCATAAAAGGAAAAAACAAATTTGACTCCGTTGAAATGTAAAACGTCACTCAAAAGGCAGTTAAGAAAGTGAACACACCTGCCCCAGCCTGGGTGGAACATGTGTAGTAATCTGATTAAAAGGGGGCAGGTGGCTGGAAAGAGACTTCATGAAAGAATGTACTGATTGTTCAGTGAAACCATTGAATGAAAAGGTGCTGGCAACATCAGTCACTTCCAGGGAGATGCAGGTACAGCCACAGAAGGTGCCACATTACTCTGATGAAAAGCGCTGAAAACAAACATGGCGGACGTTACTGAGTGTCGGCGGGACCGCGGGAATGTGGCTGGTGAGATGTAAAACGGTCGGACCACGGGGGACGTCCAGGCAAACTCGTCCTGCCCATGACCCAGCTCTGACAGTCCTGGGGACTAACCACAGAAACATTTAGCCAGAGAAGCCGCTTACTCCATAATTGCCAAGAGCTGGACACAACCTGACTGTCTGCTAACAGGAAAAAGCGTAAACAGACAGGCTAGATTCATACAGTGGGACATGGCTCAGCAGCGAAAAGAAACAGATGGGTGATTCTGCCAACGTCGTGGAAGAGTCTCAGAGACGTTGCGTTGAGCTGAGAAGCCAGACGCAGAGAGTGATCGTGCGTGGTTCCATTTTTGTGGAGTTTCGTCGTAGCAGTCAGAGCAGTGGTCAGCCTCCTGTGAGGATGGGGAGGCAGCTCGATGACTGGCATGATGGCACGTTGCTGTGTGAGGCTTGAAGTTCAGTGGCATTCCAGTCCCGTGACGGCATTGCGCGCCATCCCGCCTGGGACGAGAATCGTGCCATTGTCCCTCGTCTCCTGGCTTCAGACGCTCCCGCCCGTTAGTCACTTAGCGTGCTCAGCATTTCTAAGTAGCATTGCTAAGCATTTTAGTCACATACTTAGAAAGTTTTGTCACATGAGATCCGATTGTACTAAAATTGAACCTGATTTACAGTTAAGGATGTAATCTGCCTTTAATTAATTCACGTAGGCAGCCACAGAAACTTAAGTTTAGGGCTTGAATCATTTTGGACTACGTCACATGCTACTAAATAATTTATTTGCTGCTTTCTTTGAAACCCTAGTGCACATTCCCAGACATAGAAATCGCACAGAGCTTTTGAGGTTTAGGGCATAGACCTGCTGCGTGCAGTCCCCACACCTCAGATCCGGGGTTTGTGGGCTACGCATCGGGCCCCCTGCTGGTCTCAGCTCACCAGGGGCTGCCCTTCCCACAGCTGGATTTCGGTTGCCAAGTTGCCATCACCTCGGCAGATCCTCCTTAGTCAGGCAGAGCTGGAAAGCCCCGTGCCTGGCGTGCCGGAGGCCAGAGTGCTGTACTGGTGCCAGCAGTCTGTGCCAGGGAGCTGGGCTGACATGCTAGGGCCGCGTCAGCTACCCAGGGCCGTCCCTGCCACAGGGTGGCTAGTGGACCTTGTGAGAGGCGTGCACTTCGGGCCTCAGGCACTGATGGGGTGCTGGAGATGGCAGTGGGTACAGCACCTGCAGGGAGGACACAGGAGCTGCCCAGATGGGTGCGCGGCGGGAGCCACACCCCGGTGACAGCTGTGCTGGCCTGGCGGTCAGTGGGCACCTGGACAGGGCCGAGGACTCTGAGCCATGCAGGTGGTGACCCAGGATGTCGGTGTTTAGAGCAGGAACAGCAAGACAGGAGCAGTTAGCGAGATCTGTCACGCCGCCTTCACATCAGCACATCGGAGGTGTGGGCAAACCAGGGAGGGGTCTGATGGTATCTTCCAGAGTGCACTTCCTGTCCCCTGGCTCAGGGGACACGTCCAGGGAGCCATCCTGCAGCATGACGCAGCAAGACACAGCCTGGGGGAGAGAAGAGCAAAGCTGAGAAAGCAGGATTAGTTAACGATGATGTACCTCCCACAGCAGCAGCCGTGGCCCCGTGGTGGGCGGCGGGCTCTGGGCGGCATCCCTGAAAGGCAAGGAGGAAGTTGTCCACTCTCAGCGGAGCCTGGAGGGGCTGAGAGCCGGAGAGCTCGGTGCCGCCTGGGCCACACGTAGCATTTACGCCCACCAGTCTCCTCTTCCTGTTTGGTGTTTGCTAGGGGAGTGGAGGGAGGGCCGAAGGCAGGGCTCAAATGGAGTCAGTGTCTGGAATGAAGAAGCTGAGGCTTGGGTGGCCCAGGCAGGAGAGGGATGGGTTGAGCCCGTGCAGCCCAGGTCTGTAAGAGCAGAAGGGACTGGAGACACTTCTGGTGGGGACTTGTCAGGCCTTGGTGACGTGCCAGGGGGAGGCGCAGGCAGCAGGCAGAGTGGGGCCGCTCCGTGAGGTGGCCGTGGAAGCGGGTGGGAGAGCAGGCCCCAGCCAGGGTGACATGCCAGCACTCGGAGTCCACAGGAGTGGACAGCACGTGGGTGCTTTTCTCGGGCATTTTAAGTACGAAGTGCTGGTCATGTTTGAAGCCTTGGCTTAGGGCCGTCCTGCAGAGAAGCCCGTGTCCACTGACGGATGCGTGGCTCTTGCTTGCCACGTTCCTCAGTTGCGAGTTAAATAAAGTGTGTGCAGCTTTGGTGAGGAGGGAAGCATGTGGACCTGCAGTGGCCGTGCTGGGCTACGGGGGTGCCCGGACCCCAGGCTGGCGCTGCGCCTCTGCCTCAACCCACTTCTCTTCCAGAAGCCCACATGAGAAGAAGAAAAAGAGACGCTCCCGGTCGCGAACCAAGCCCAAGGCTGGGTCGCCGTCAGTGTCCCCGAGCAAGCAGGCCGCACACCGGCACTCGGCCAGCATCTCTCCCATGGAGAGTCGGGGCTCCAGCCAGGAGCGCTCCAGGTAACCCTCCTGACCACCGCGCCTGCTCCCCACATCCTCCTCAGTGACTTGGGCGTCAGGAGGCAGAGGGCAGACAGTGGGGGTGCCCGGGGCGCTGGAAACGGAGGCTTCCTCCTTACCCCCAGCAAAGGCAGGCGGAATGGCCTGGGCCCCTCGGGTCCACAGATGCTGAGGAGTGGGGCCATGCCCCCTCTGTTCATGCTCACCAGTGTGACAGCAGTTCTCAGCCCCGGCGAGGCCCCGGGGTCGGAGGGGCCCCCAGCGGGGGGGCAGGCACTGGGGGTCCACTGTGACACATCACTCACTCCAAGCCTCAAAAGGCAGCGGCTGCACTGTCAAACTTTCTGACTGAATAAGCCGCAGCGATGTCCATGGCCACCCTGGTTGGTACACAGTCAGCCTGTTCAGCAGATAGACGCAGGTGTCCCCATTTTTGCGAGGGTGGCTCTCCATCGACTGGCCACCCATGGTTGTCAGGACGCACATGCCAGACCGTTCCCCCCTCATGGGCCCCCCAGGCCTGGGCTGGGGTCAGGAGTGTCGTGTGGGGGACACTCTTGGTTGTAATGTTTTGAAGTATTTTTGGGCCCCTGAACTGTCTCTCTGTCTTAGGGGAGTTTCTCAGGAAAAAGACGGTCAGATCTCCTCCGCAATCGTCTCTTCTGTCCAGAGCAAGATAACCCAGGTAAGATGGGGTCTCTCCCTCCTTTATAAAGAGCCAGTTTCCACATCCTGTGTCACCTCATCAGCACTGACGGGTGTCCTGGGTTGGGCACCCAGAGGGCAGGGGTGTCAGCGCTGCCCCGGGTCAGCTGGTCCCTGCCCAGCGTGGGGAGGTCTGGAACGAAACCCTGTGCCACACACATGCTGCCCCGCACCTCAGCGGGAGCTCATGGAAACCCGTATCTGTCCTTGCACAGGACCTCATGGCCAAAGTCAGGGCGATGCTCGCAGCTTCCAAAAACATGCAGACCAGTGCCTCCTGAGACGCGGCAGCCAGCGTCTGCGGGCGTGCGGCCTGGGCCCCGGCAGGCCGAGGAGCTTGGCTCTGCAGGGACCCCCGCGGGGCGCCATCCAGAGTCTCCCTGGGACGTCCTTGGACAATTGGTGGTTTTTGTAAATTAATTTTAGATGACATTTTCAGCTTAAGATTTTTGACCAGCAGTCTCTTACCTGTATATTTGTAAATAATATCATGTTTCTGTGAAATGTATTATCAAATAAAATGAGAGGAAAACACCTTTTCTAGCTAGCCACTGTGACCAGTTTCCTCCTTGTGTGGCTTCTGAGTTTTTACTGCTCATCGTTTGTCACTGGGCTAACACCATGTCGTGTGGACAGCAGTTCGGTCCCCTGCCACCCACCCACCTGCCCGCCTGCTCTGGCACCACTCGGACACAGTGCACGGTCCTCAGCCCTGGCACAGGGACAGACTGGTGGCCTGAGGACAGCCATCAGCGCCTAAGACGTCCTCAGGAGTTCCCCCACGGCCCTTCCTGATCCCCTGAGCGGCCTGAGGTGACCTCTGAAAATGGTTCGCTGTTCACTTGACCCAGAGAACCCCACACAATCATGTAAATCAAGAGGTTGAAATCTATGTATTCATTTTAAGAACACTCGTGAAACTGCCCGGGCCATCAAGCGTATGCATATCCACAAAACCACGACACATCTGAAGGGCGTCACGTTACAGGAGCAACGTGTGCCATTGCGTCGTCACAGTCGTGGAGTTGGGAGGTGTGCCCAGGCCACACAGTGGGGCTGGGCGCAGGGCCGGTGGCCCGAAGAGGGTAGACTTTTCACTAATGCAAAGTGGTGCTGCTCGTACGCGTGTAGATGTAGACACTCTGGTCGCTGAGCCCAGCCAAGGTGAACAAAGCTCCCAGGGCAGCGCGGAACTTACAGAGCTCGCAGGCGGGTTAGCACAGACGTGAGCTCCCTGCTACCCCGAGGGGGTCCTCAGTGAGAAAGAGCAAGTTGTACCTAAACCAGAAGAGGACGCTGCACAGAAGAAAAAGATCTCCCAGAAAAAATTGAAGAAGCAAAAACTTATGGCCCGGGAGTGAATTCAGCCTCAAATAAATGCTAATCAAAGTAAAAAAAAAAAGTCCACCACTCCCCCGCTGACTCCTGAGCACGGAATGAGCCTTTTGACCCCCTGCCGGCTTCGGCCTCGTGACGACATGCAGGGGCGCCGTGTCGCTGGGTCCCCGGAGAGCGCAGCCTGGGCAGTGCCCGGCCCGTCTTGTGTAGGACAGCAGAGGTGGGGACATGCGTGTCCCTGTGTGACGTCAGCCTTGTCGTCCCTGTAGACTGAAGGTTCCGCACAGCTCCCTCCCACGTCGGAGGCCGTTTTCAGTCCTGCTGATTTGCCAAACCAAAAATGGAACTTCTAAGTTTTCCTTTTCGTAAAGTAGACCCCTTCCTGGAGCCCCCGGGAGATGGCAGGCGGGTAGAGGAGTCGGGCGGACCCGGGAGGGTGGGAGCCGAGAGGTGGGCCTGGCCGAGGGTGCAAAGCAGAGCGCGAGAAGGGTCTGTGCCCTCGCCCACGCACAGTGCTGCCTGCTGCTGTACGTGGCCTCATGTGCTCACCTGTGAGACGCTGCCACGTCAGCACTTAGGGACCTACCTCGTCCTTCCAATGACCATCGTCATCCACTCAACAAAGGCCTGGAGCACAAATCACACGCCTGCCTGTCACAGGCGTCCTCAAGCAGCCACACTCAGTGCCCTGCCGCTCGATGGCACCTGACTCAGTCCACAGGTCCCAGGACAGCCAGCCGCACTGTGTCCTTGGGCAGCTCGTCTTGGCACACAGGTACCTAAGCCTGCGGAATTAACCATTCTGCGCAGGGCCTCACCTGGCAGTGGCCCAGAGGCCCCCGGCCCCTCACCAGGACGGCACAGTGCCACACACCCACTGCTGAGTCAAACCAAAGCTCGCCTTGTAATTTCATCTCTTCATGAGTGAGATCAGCAGCTGCCTTCGTACTTAAAACTCACTTGTATTTCTTTTTGCAAGCTGACCTGGCCCTGTGGCTGTTTGTACCACTGAATTTCTTACTGTGTGTAAGCACTCTGCATAGTAACGAAATTTGCCCTTTCTGTATCATTCATTTGATAAATAATTTGTCACTTTTTTTTTACGTTGTTTATAGTTGGTTTTTACATGCAAAAGTTGCTTTTTTATGTAGTTGTTCCTTTCGTGGTTTCTGGGACATGCCTCTTCAGACAAGCGTGCGTCGCGGTGGTGACTCCATTCTGCCCACGGGACACGGTTGGCACAGGCTGTGGCTCCACTGAGGAGTGGGCTGCGAGCCAGAACCGCGAGTCCTGAGGCGGAACCAGCGCCGGTACCGCACATTGGAGGCCACTGATCACAGTGGGCGGGACTGACCACAGCTCGTCCCTGAGGAGCAGAGCGGCTCCGGGGTGAACGGGCAGCGCCGTCAGTGCAGGCTGTTGGGTCCCAGCTAATGCATCGGACGTTCTGTTTGCAGCCACTGGCGTCGGGTGACACGTTAGCAGGACAAGCAGAGCGCTCACCGTCGAGGACGAGGCGTAGATTTGGTGTTTGGAGACCATGTCACCACCATGGGAAAGGGAGGGTGGGCCCCACAACCCTGTGGAATTCTGGGTGGTCGGTGCTGGGCCAGGGAGGTGCCCGGGCCCACTGTCTGCCATCTCTGGGTCCATGTCAGCTGCCAGCCCCTCGGGGAATGCAGCACACTTGACTTTTTGTAACTAAAAATGCTGGGAAATCGGACTTCTCACTGTGTGTGTGACACGCTCATCATTGCACTGTACGCGAGGGCCTCTCCCGCGGGTCTGGCCTCCTGTTAGACACTGGACGTGCCCGTGCCCTCACCTGCACAGCACTCGGTAAAGAGTCCTTCCCCGTTAAACGGACTCTTTCCTCGTACCTTTGCAGTCGTTTTGCTGGATCCGCGCCAAGGCTCGTAAAATGCACTCACCCCATTGTTCCGAGGCTGCTGTTTTGGCTTTTCGTCAGAAATCGTTGACATAAGTGTCTCTGGAGCCCGAGCGGTGTTGCCCAGACCGGTGCCCTGCTCAATCTCGGATGTGACCTGTGTGCCAATTATTAAACATCCGTGACCTCAGGCGACCTGGGGGCCCAGCTCTTCTGCCAGATTCCGGGAACAGACGGGAGCTGCCGGGAGGGCACCTCACCCCGGAACAGGAGCCAAGGGGAGAAGTGACAGAACTGCATGCGGGGCGGTGGGAGGGCACTGAGAAGGCTGGAGGGCCCCCCACAGACTTCCCAGGGCGTTTTCAGCCATGCTGGGGGTTTGTTTGTGTTGAAGAAGTGATTCGTTCACATGGTAGAATATTACTTTCTGTGCGTCCTTCCAGGTTCCTTGTCACAAACACAGACAGATACAAGTAACCCCCTCTCTGGCCCAGCCCACGGGACAGGTGCCTGCTCACCACATCTGTAACCGCAGTGACTGTCCACATCTGCAGAAGGAGCACGTGTTCTCTTTGTAATGAACATTTTTAGAATTATAGAAAAGTTACGAAGATGGTAGAGAAAGTGCTCATCTGCCAGCAGTCACCTAACATTAGGGTGGACATGTTGACCCAGGGCCACATGTCTTTCTTCCAGCTGACCAGGGAGGCCCCAGCACAACACCCACACAGAGCTCCCAGACCTGGCTTCTAACTCCACTCGCCAGAAAAAGGAGTGGCTTATAGTGGCTTATAGGGGGGCCGGAAAGGAAGGGTATGCACCAAAACCAAATCTTGAGGGGACCCAGGAGCCACTGAAAGAGCCCCTTTGGCCAAAGCTGGGACACACTGAGCAGCAGAGTAACAAGTCACGTCGTGTTGGGCTGTAACCCAAAGTACAAAGTATCCGTGAGCTCATGCTGATACAGATAAATGATTGGGTCAGTAAAACAGGCAAAGACATGCTCCCTTGCAGAAGGGTCCCACTTCCTGTGCGCAGTCCCCCACGCCGCCCTCCACAGCTGGAACAGGACGCCCACTCCATACATGTGGGCTGTGCAGGGACTTCTTTCTGAAGAGGACGGCGTGGAAAGGGGGAGCTGGTATCTGTGCAGCGGAGAACCTAACAGACAGGCCTCGGCCAGGTGACCAAGGTCAACACCAACAGTGGCGAGTCGTGTTGACAAGCAGGTCCCTGGACAAGATGGGATGAGAAGAAGGCTTCGCCGTTGCAAACCCATCACCCCACTGTGACCGAGAGAGAAACTCAGGCACATCCCAGCAGAGGGACACCCTGCAAACACCTGACTGGGCTCCTCCCAAGGTCAAGGTCAGCAAACAAGGAAGGTCTGAGAAACTGGCAGAGCCAAAATAACCCAAGGAGACACGAAGACTGCATGTAGAGTGGTCCCCAGCTGGGGTCCTTCGGGAAAGACGGGAAATCTGATACAGGGTGAATCTAGTGAGCAGGAATGTACCACTGTAGGTGCACCGTGGTGACACACGCAGGACGTTAATAGAGGAAAGTGGGTGTGAGGTATGTGGGACCTTTCTATACTTTTCTGTCAATGCAAAACTTGTAATTTTTAAAGTTTATTTTAAAAGAAAAACCTCAGAATGGTACCTTCTTCAGCTGTGACATTGGCGTGCCTGTGTTTGTGTGGTCGGCATGGAGGGTGGCATGCAGGTCACATATGGTTGTGCGGCGTCCCTAGCGGACGCCTGGGGGACACCCTGTCCCTCTGTGAGCCTGCCGTCCGAGAGAGTGCGGTGTCCCATGATGGTTAGCAGGTGACGTCCTCCACAGCCAAGAGCTGTAGCCAGGAAGTGAAATGTACAGAGGAAGTCTCTGTTGACTTTAATAAGCCCAGGTGTTCAGATTATTTCCGTTTTCCATTACTTGTAATGAACTTGTTCAGAATGAGCCCCCTGGGATGAGGACACACTAAGCTGTTCTATAGAAATCGTGACGATGGCCAGGTGTCTAGCTGGGGCTTCGCCGCCATGGAGTCGGGCACGGTGGGGCGGGAGGAGGTGAAGCGGGGTTTGGGCCACGGGGTTGCCGGCTTGTGGTTCCCCCACCGGGCTGTCCAGGGAAGGGGTGGTGCCAGAGGATGCTGGCCAGCAGCGTGCCGCTGGTCACAGAGCATCCAATTGAGAAAAGCCAGCTGGGGACGACGCATGCAGAGTAGAGAGTGGGACCGGGACCCACCTTGGGCAGAACAGCAAGACCCCTGCCTCGAGGAGAGACTGTGGGGAACAGGTGAGGGCTAGATGGCAGGTGGCGAAACTGCTGGCAGGGAAGACAAGCAGGTGTGGTGAGAGGTCGGTGCTCTGTAGAGAGGGCAGGTGGGAGACGTCTCTGAGGAGGTGACAGGGACAGACCCACGGGAAGCAAGGAGGGGAGTGGCCTGGAGGAAGGCAGGGGATGCCCGTGTCCTGGGCGTCTGTCCCAACCACTACTAACGGGCTGGAGACAAAAGAGATTGTCCTCTACTCTGGAGGCCAGGGGTCCGAGGTCCCGTGTCTCAGGGCTGTGTCTTCTGGGGACTTTGCTCCTGCCACCCCAGCTCCCATGCCACCGGCCACCTCCTCATTCCCCTCCTCTCCTCTCCCAGGACACTGGTCATTGTCGGGGCCCCCTGGGTGATCCAGGATGGGCCGATCTCCACAGCCTCAGATCTGATCCCATCTGGATGACCTTTCCTCCTGGTGAGCTCAGGTTCTAAGGGATATGAAGGTGGGGAGACAACATTCTTCCTGCTGCAGGGGTTGTCAAGAGCACCCTTCAGCTCCCAGGAGGCGCGGCCCCGTCCGGTGCAGAGAGAGCCAGACCCAACAGCCAGGAGCTTCCCAGCGCCCCACCCGGAAGTGGCACTCGCATTGCTCTCAACGTGAGTGTGATGGGGGCATGTGACAGGACGACACACTGTCTTAGGCACGCTGCTCCGCTAAGTTGGAAACCAACACCACAGGACAGGCAGCGTCAGCTCCTTGCTACAAGGACATGGGTGCAGCTCAGTGATGGCGCAGTCGCTGGGCTTTTGTTCAGCCTCTCCGCAAACGGGCGCTGCGCGCAGCCGTGAGGCAGTGGGGCCCAGGGCAGCAGTCAGGCCAGCTCTCGCAAGCCCTGCAGCCGACCCTGGGGCTCCTGGGTGGCCTCCTCACTCCCTGTCAACGTGCACAGTTCACTGGTTCTTCCTATAGTGATGGAGTTGTGCAACCACTACCACTATTGAATTCCAGAACATTCCCATCACCCCTACTCGTTACCTGTTGCCCCTTCTCCTCGCCCAGCCCCTAGCCACCACCTGTCTGCTTCCTGTCTAGGTTTGCTTCTGGGGATGGTTCCACGCAGTGTTTTCAAGGCTCTTCACTCCGGGGCGTGTGTCCCGACTCCCTTTTCAGGGCTGACTGATACGCTGCTGGGTGTGTACGCCACATTCTGCTTATCCATTTGTCAGTGGGGGACACTGGCTTGTTTCCACTTTTGGCCATCGGGACTCATACTGCTGTGGACACTCGTGTAAGCTGTGTGGATGCAGGTTGTCAGCGTCGGTCCCTTTCAGCAGGGGAGCCACTCAGCACCTGCACCTGGGTGGTGGGGAGAACGCACGGGGTTTGGTCTGTGTGCCAAGATCAGGCCACAAGTAAAGGAATTTGACAAACCTGGGGGTCAGGGGCATGCACCCTTCTGGCACCTGCACCCCAGTTTTCCTCTGGAGAGGCGCCCCTCCCACACAGCCCACATGGGAGGTCAGCCTGGAGTGCTCAGGCCACCTCCTTCGGGAGAATGCGGCCCACAAAGGAGAAGCTAAGCCCAGGAGGCTCGGACCCCTAATCCATGTGCTGGGTCCTGACCCTAGGACCTCAGGCTGTGACTGTCATTAGAGGTGGGCTTTCACAGAGATGATTAAGGTAAAATGGGGTCATCTGATTGTCTCCCTGCTCTGCTGACAGGTCTCAGCGGGGCGGTTGTCAGGGTCCCTGCAGCCACCTCGGATGGTGGCTGGCACCACACCATCTCCTCGGCTTCTCACCCACGAGGTGCCCTGTGCTGGGAAGATGCCACGCACGGCTAGACCGCGGCTCCTCAGCCTCTCCTCCTTCTTCCTGTGTCCCATACTCCGCACACTTGTCTCGCCCATCGCCCCCGGGGGGTCAGCCCCACAGGGCCCCTGACTGCCAGTATGAGCAGTCAGGGGGCCTCTGCACGGCACGTGCCCCGTTCCTATTGTCACCTTTACTGACTCTCAGTGACAACAAACCAGGAACTCCTCTCCTGCTGAGAACGTGGGACAGTTGCGAAGCTGAAGGCCTTGGCCCCACCACATTCTGATGGCTGCCAGTCCTCTGCCAGGACCCTGAGCGAGCAGAGGATCCCGGCGACTGTGACTTAGGAGGTAGCTGTCCCCAAGGACTGGCGAGGCAGCAAGACTGGGCAGGGCAGGTTCTGCTGCGAGGGCCGGTGTCCGGGGCCGTGCAGGGCACATGCGAGGACCAGGAGCAAGTCCCTCAGGGGCCAGGGACGAGCTCAGGCCTGGGCTGCCCTGCCCTCCTTCTGCCTGGAGGTCATCACCTCGTGCTTTAGTGCATTTCCTCCAGACCTTTTCCTCTGCTTGCACACACACACACACACACACACACACACACACACACACGGCCCAGCAAAGCTGCAGCCCACGTCCTCCCACCTTAGCCATCCCAGCCTTCAGAGTTAAGAGCTGAAGTCACAGCCCCAGGCTGTCTCTCACTGGAGAATGTGGGCCGTGTGTCTGCCCCTGAACCAAGCATGTGGCCGGGGATAGAAATGAGACATTGGCCCAACCGGGGTTCTGTGCTCCAAGGGCTGACGGGGGACAAAAGGGGATTTTTCTAAAGGAAACTGGAGGTGCTGAAGTCAGAGAAAGGGCGAGTGGAAGGCAGGCGAGGCTGGATCGAGGGGATCAGAAGAGACGATGCAGGTACATGACTGTGTGGGTGCAGGTGGCGAGTGTGAAAACACAGTTCTTTGTGGGTGTTTTCAGCCTTCCTCCTCATGACTCGTTTGTCACTCAGTCACGTCTGCGAAGCTTGTGGTATGTCGGGATCTAGTCCCTTCGTTTTGACTTCAGTGCAGTGTCCCCCTCCTGGGTGTATCCCAGTGTGGGCCACCCAGGCAGCCACCAGCCTGCACAGCACCCTGCGGTTTAGAAAAGGGGCTCATTTCTCCAACTGGACACGCCCCACTCCAGGAGTCACAGGTGGGCCAACAGGTGCAGGTGGGACTCCCACGCTCACCCAGGTCCTTGATCACAGCCAGCACCACTGTCCATATGGCCCCAGTGTAGCCGGTGAGCCTGGATGGACATTTGGGCAGTTTCTGTGTTTCCCATTCCACCCTGCATTAGCCTTCTTGTGCGAAGATGAGAGTGTTTTTCTAGGGCAGACACCAAGAATGGTGGGCCATCGAAAATGCATGTTTTAAATTTTAACAGCTGCTCCCTGGTGGCCTTCCAGCGAGGCTGTACCAGCTGGCACTCCCTGCAGTGGCACCAGAATCCTCACTTCCTATCCCCTCCTGGGCACGTGACGATACACGACTTCTTCAGCATCGCCCAGACGGGTGAAAAGTGGCCTCTCATCGCTGCTTGGCTTCTGGCCATGTTCAAATGGCAGGATTCAGTGGCTTGGACGGATTACAGCAGCCGGGGAGCCACACAGCCCCACATCCTGGGTTCCGCACTGCTCACCAGCCACCAGCTTGCCTATCTGGGGAGCGCCATGGCCTGTCTGTAGGCTCTTCCTGTTTGTGACCCTAGGACACTGTCACAAGCCACTTCTCGTCATAGTCCCTCCTACCGCCCCTCAGCTAGTGTTCTCTCTCCGAGTCCTCAAATGCAGGCAGAGCCTGTTACACGGTGGGGCCGACCATGCGAGCGTCTGTTCTGCGCCCCTTGATCCAGCCCTGCCTGCCACCACTCTCCCTTACTCTGCCTTCAGCACGTCCATTTCTCCCAGCAATCCCCTTCTTCCCCGAGTTCAGTGCAGGCAGCTTGCTCACTTCCATCCCCCAGCCACATGGTTGGTTCGGGGATGGACACGTGATCCACATCATCCAGTGACAGATGGGACAGTGGCTTGAGAAAGTCTGTCTGCAGCTGGCTCTGTAGAGCAGGAAGGATGTCGGGCCTAGATACCCTGTGCCGTCTTTGCTGCCATCTGGAGAAATCTTGCCTGAGGATGAAGCCCACACAGAGATGAAGAAAGAAACTATTCTGATCTCCTTGTGTGACTTGATCCAACCTTGCCTGACAGCCGTCTGCCCTGGGAAGCCCACATCAGTGACCCATAAATGCCCCTTCCTGAACCACAGCCAGTGAGGCTGGGTGTCTGCCACTGGCAGCCCAGTTGTTCTGATGCACTGGTGCAGAATTCACGATGTGCCCGTGAAGGGTCACAGGGAGGCCAGGGTGCCTTGCTCCCCTCGGTCTCCATCTGGCAAATGATAGTCTTCTGAAGCAGAAGCAGCATCTGCAGGCCAGGAGGCCCTGGAAGGGACAGGGACAGGGACAGGACCACCACTCGGGGAGGACAGTAAGAAGGAACCCATCCCTCAGCCCTGCAGACTGGGGGACGTGGGCTCAGTGGAAGTGCCTGGGCCTCAGTTTCCCTGTCTGTAGAATGGGACTTCAATCCCGACATACCAGCTGTGACTAGGAGTGAGGGCTGGTGGAGGGACAGCAGTTGTATGTCGCCAGACAGGCACAGGAAGCCGGTGTATGGGGCTTTTTGCATTTGAACTTCGCAGGCCCCTACGCCCTGCCCAAGATCTTTTGGCTGTGACCTCCTGCAAGTTACTTAATTTCTCTGGACCTCGGTTTCCTCGTTTGAAATGGGAATATTTTTTCTATCCCATAAAATGTTAAGAGAAGGAATGAGATTATAGATGGCGGCGCAGAGCGTGCGCCCTGCACACATTAACTATCAACAAAAGTCAGCTATTAACTAACATTCCTCGTCCCCAAACCCACAGTGACCCCCGCCCCCACCCACACGCGTGCTCCCGACAATGCCCCCTGGCCCCGCCCACGCCCTCACCCCAGCCCCTCCCACCGCTCACTCCCACCCAGCCGCCACCCCCTTTCTACTGCGGTGCAAGGGCTCCACCAAGCGTCCGCCGGGCCCTGTGGCTGCGGCGTGGAGTCCTGAGCAGTGACCGCCAATCCGAGCTCCGGCGTGGGGTCCGCGTGCGCACACGGGCGCAGCCGGGGTCAGCTCCCCGGGGTGCGAGCGGGACCACCGGACTCTGCACCCACCCGCCCGCTCCGCCCGCCGTCCGCGACCGTCTGGGAACACTAGGCAAGCGCCTTCCCTAGGGCGGCCGCGGCCCCGGTCCTGCGGTGGACTTGGCGGCCGGCGCTGCTGAGGTCTGAGCACCCCCCGCGGGGCGCGGGCGCTGGCCCTTTAAGGCGGCGGGCGGGGAGCGCGGTCGGGGTAATTAGCATATATTAGCATGCCCCGCCCCACCGCTGGGCGGCTCAGTCAGCCGGCAGCGGCGCGCGGGGCGCTCGGGACGCGGGGACGTCCACGCCGCGCCGCCCGCCCTGAGAGCGCGATGCCCGGCCCGCCGCGCCCCCGGGCCCGGGTCCCGCCGCTGCTCTGGCCGCTACTGCTGCTTGCGCTGGCGGCCCGCGGGGGTTGCGCCGCGCCCGCGCCTCGCGCCGAGGACCTCAGCCTGGGGGTGGTGAGTGCGCGGCGGGGACACGGGGTCGCGTGCGGGAGGCGCTCTGCACCTATTTCCCGGGCAGGAAAGCTGAGGCGGGGACGTGGGCTGAGTGCCTGACGCGCGCGCGCGGGTCTGGGAAAGAGGCGCCGGGTCCCTTTCCGACCCGTGCGCTCCGAGCGCGCTGCAGCCGCAGGAGCCGGCGGAGGCGGGGGGTCGCCTGACCCGCGCCCCCGTCCCCGGCTCGGAGCGGCCCCGCAGGGGGACCCCAGGCGGTGGGACGGCCGTGGCAGTGCGTGGCGGTGCGCCCCGCGTGCGTTCCCCGGGGAGGGGCGGGGGAGGGGGAGGGGAGGGGAGGGGGAGGGGCGCGCACTCAGCCCGGGAAAGGCCGGGGCTGCGGAGCGGGGGGCCCGGGACGCCGGGGTCCTGGGGTTCGCTCCGGTGGGGGCGTTGCGGAGTAAGGGAGCCGGCCGCCAGCCTCCCACTGGGCGGCGTGGACCTGGACCCTGTCCCCGCTCCGTTTACACTGACCAGGGCGGACAGCCGTGCCTGCCTCCCCGTGGCCCTGTCCTGAGCGTGATGGGGTCCCCCTCCCAGTCCGAGGCTCGGATGCAGCCCCAGCCCCTGGCCCCAACACCAGCGGCCCCGCTGACGGGGAGCCGCACTGTGGGTGGCAGCAGTGGCCTCTTCCCGCGACCCCGTCCCCGTCCAGCCCGCTGGCTTGACGCCCCCTCCGAACCTGGAAGGTCTGCATCCGACTTTGTGGGTTTGCTGCCCGAGGCCGTGGGCCAGGCGCGAGGGGCTGTGCCTTAAGCAGATTCCTTCTGAGCTGTCCGCCCCTGCAGCTGCCTTCGCTGCGCGCAGACGGGGCCTCGCCTCGCACCCGGCGCACAGCCCGTGCCCCCCGCAGTGGGTGCTGGCGGGCCCCTCTCCCAGCGACGTCGGCATTCGGAGCTCAAGTGGGTTTCAGGGAGCAGAGGATTCCCGTGGCATCCGCACCGCCTTTGTTGGCAGGACTTAGCCACGGGTTTGGGATGGGAAACGCTCCTGCCACCACCACCCAGCCACCACAGTTCTGGAAGCCACCAGGGAGGGCACAGCCACCGTCCCTGCATCCAGACGCCTGAGGGACCCCACAGCCAGCGTCCTCCCAGCCAAAACTACCTCTGAAACTGGGTGCTCTATCCACCTCCTCGGGCCCCTTTGTGGCTGGGGTTGCCTGGATCCCTTCCTGGGGCACACACGCTGGGGACATCGTGTTTCCAGGTCTGGGCTGAGTTTCAGTAGAACCAGGCCCCCACCTTCCAGCTTCCAGGCCGCCCTGGAGGGCTAGTGGGGTCCTGCCCGCACAGGCAAGGGGTGCGCCCCAGCCCAGCCAACTTCGTTCACCAGACCCAGTGCAATTCTGAAGTTTCTCTCGCTGCCTGCGAGGAGAGGGCGATCAGACACCTTCCTGCCTACTCCTGCCTGGCGCCTCCTGTCTCCCCCGCGCCCAGGGGTCACGTCCGGCACCCTGAAGACGTACCGGGCAGGGGACACGGCTCCCCAGCCTGGAGCCGGGCGACAGTAGGGCCGTGGCATCAGGCCCAGTGGGGAGCGCAGGGATGCTGCCCTTGCCCGGAGAGCCCCTCGCCCAGGAAGGGGCTCTCCTGCACCCCCACCCCCACTCCCACCCCCACCGTGGGAGAAGCCTTCCTGCTTCTTGCCCCCGGTTTACGAACAGAGGGCGGCCTCTGGTGGCCTTCGGGGGAATGACACCTCAGAGCCTGAGACCCAGAGGTGCAGGAAAGCTGCGAGACAGGCCAGGATTTGGGGGGGGGGGCTCCTCTCCACCCCTCTGCAGACTGCCCTGGGTACCCACTGACTGGACACTCAGGTCTGTGGCCACCAATGAGGAGAAGGGCCCCTTTGTAAGTGTGACCCAGCTTCAGCCAGACAGAGCTGAGCTCAGAGGGTTGTGAGCAGTGGCTGGTCCCCGGTAGGGGCTCCCCCAGCCCAGCCCACCCCAGCTTTAGCTCGAGAACAAAGCACCGGATTGAGGCCTGCTGTGCTTGGCGAATGGTGGGCTGTCAGGCCCGGTGGAGAGGGACAAAAGAGAAAGCACGCTGGGCCCTACTGGGGCTGTCCGCTGAGCGCTGGGCCAAGTTTTTCATTATTTTATTTCTGAGTAGGTAAAACCCAGAGCAGAATATTCAGGAGACGTGCAGTCTCCCCGTTCTCCTCCCCTCGTTTCCCAAGGATCCTTCCAGAAGCGGTCTGGGCACCGTAAAGGACATGGGGACCTCGGCCCCTTGGATGTACATCTGACACAACCTGCTGCCACTGTTTCCACTTTGCAGTCTGTTGGGAATGTGGTCCACATCTGGCTGGGGATGTCGCTGTGAGCCCTCCCCTGGCATTTCACTGCCTGGAGGTCGCATCCTTCAGCCGGTGGTCACGGACGTGCAGGCTGCTCCTAATATTTTGCTGTGGCCCCGGGAGCACTGCCAGAACCTCCTGGTCACGGGACCCAGGCCCTGCCCGAGGCCTGGGGACAGACCTGATATGACATGTTGGCAGATTTCCTACCCTGTCCTCTAAAGTTTCTACTCCCGGCAACAAAGTCTGAGTTCCCGCCTCATATCACACGGCGTGTGGGTGGGACTTTTGTTCCCCAACACCCACACAGGTGGCTGTGGTCTGGGGCTGAGTCTGTGTGAGCGTGGCCGGGATGAGAGCACCCTCAGTGGCCCAGGAGGCCCCAGGGGCTGGGCAGGGGCAGTGGTGACGGGTTGAAGCCAGGACCTCCCTGGGAGCACGTGTGAGCGCCACATCCCCCTTCTGGGGCACGGGATGGCAGGGGTGATAGGGAGCTATGGGCCTTCTGGGGGCTCAGGACTGAGTCACAGACATGGCAGGGGGCAGGGTTACCCCTGGCAGCTGCTTCAGTGGAGAAAGCCAACCACATGCCTTCAGCCCAGGGCCAGGGAGTGGGAAGGGTTAACCGGAGACTGGAGACGGGTCCCTCCTCTCTCCTCCCAAGGGCACATCCCCAGGGGCTTGAATTTAAATGAGGGGGTCCTAAGACCCCTGCCCACTCCCCAACCACCCCCACTCCAGACACATGTCAGCGAGTAAGTTCAAGCTCTGGGCTCGTGGCCAGCTACGAACCACTGAGAAGTCTTTGTGCGGCAGCCACTGTGGCCTGGGCAGGACTGCCCTGGACGGGAGGGGACACGGTCCCCTTTCCTGGTGTGGGTCCCAGGCTGCTGCTCACGGGCCTGTGACCTAAGCACTGGGCCTCAGTGCTGGACTGTGGAATCCGGCAGTGGGACGTGAACTGG
The DNA here is from genome assembly GCF_964194185.1 of Rhinolophus hipposideros. Lineage (NCBI taxonomy): Eukaryota > Metazoa > Chordata > Mammalia > Chiroptera > Rhinolophidae > Rhinolophus > Rhinolophus hipposideros. The sequence goes on along the minus strand of NC_138070.1, from coordinate 664,372 downwards.
GGATGCCCCTGAATGGCTCACAGCAGCGCCCGGCAGGAAGTGGGGGGCAGGCTGAGGGCCTGAGGGTTCGGTGTGTCCTCTGCCGCAGTGCAGTCCTCAGGGACTCCAAGGGTGCTTGAACAGCTGTGATTTTTGTCTCCTTGTTAATGGGACCTGGCTTCCAGTGAGATGCTGCAGGCACATGTGAGGGGTGACGCATCTGTCCCCCGTTAGCTGAGAGCCACTGGGCCACTCCCCGGCACCGTGCAGTTCTCAGAGGGACAGAGAGCAGTCTGGGCGGGTCACAGAGCAGCTGCCTGCTTCTCCCATCTCTCCCTCCCTACTCTAGCCCCTCAGCCCTTTCTCCTCCCTGAACTTCCCAGGCTGGCCCTGCCTCAGGGCCTTTGCACGAGCTGCCGAGCTGCTTCATGTCTCGGCCCAGTGTCACCCCAGGGCTGTCTTTCCTGAGCACCCAGCTAAGGAGCCCTCATCCCGCTCACTTCCCCTCACAACGCTGCAGTTACAGGAACAGGCCCTGAAAGCAGATGGCCAAGGTTCTGTGTGTGATGTCGGGTGGGTGTCCTAACCTCTGCGCCTACTGTTTGCCAGGCATGAAAGGACACCAAGGACACATGCTCCTGACCTCGAGTAGCTCCCCCTGCATGGTGCTGTGAGCCGGAGCAGGTTGGGGAACGGAAAGTGTCCCACAACTGTTAGCTGCCTAGCCACTCATTGTAATTGTCATTCATGCGTGATGCAATCACTGTCCGATTCACTTATTTCCATGGCTGCTTGTTTATCGAGGCTCTCCATGGGAATGGTTGGCAAGCAGGGCCTCCCCAGGTCTTCGCTATCCCTCCCCCACCCCTTGCCTGGCACAGCGAACCCTCAGTAAAGGTGAGTCTGATGGACAGACGACAGACTGTCCCAGGGAGTATCTGGGAGTGTCCCCCTGGGAAAGATGCTGCCATGTGGGGTTCACCCGCACTGCCACAGCCCCCCTTAGTCAGCCTCCGAAGAAAGACAGGACCCGCCAGCTGACACCCCACCAGCTGTTTCCTGTGCAGGGTCTTAGAGGCTGGAGTGCTGTGTGACTGTGGGCCTTGGTTTCCTCATCTGTGCAGTGGGGCAAATGCTAATGACACGTGTCCCCCACCAGGCTGGTGGGGTCCAATGAGATGGAATATGAAGGGGGGACTGCCAGTTCAGCCATCAGTCCCCAAAACCCAAGCCAAGGCCAGCCCCAGGCACCACAGTGGCCTCCCACAGGGCACCAGGGGACAGCGGATGTCCCAGGACGGCTGGCTTCATTCAGGGCCTCCTTCCACATGCCTCCCCTTCAACACCTCCAAGTGGGGACAACAGTGGCCTGGCCGTGGGCCTTGGGGAGGGCTGCATGAGACAGAGCGCACAGTGACGCGTCTTGTTTACCAGCGTCCTGACGTCGCAGCGGGCCCTCCCCAGCCCACCGTCCGTCCACCAGCGTTTCCTGGGCCTGGAGCCAGGCCTGGGGCTGCGGGAAAACGGACCAGGTGCGTGCGGCCTGGCGACCTGCGGGCACAGCGACGGTTAGACCAGTAGGTGCTGCTCCCCGTGAATGAACGGAAAGTCACCAAGGGTGCTTTGTGGCGCCGAGAACAGACGCACGTGGTGCCCACCAGTGACAAACAGAAAACCCGGCTGCGCGGAGGCCCCGAGAACGCTGGCGGCGACCGCGTGTGCACAGGCAGGCGCCCGCTCCCGGGCGTTTCCCACCTGCTTCCCGCAGGGGCTCTCGGAGGGGGCGTCTGCTTGACCGGGGGGGGGGGGGGGGGGGGGGGGGGGGGGGGGCGCCGCGGGAGGCGTGTGGGGCGCCCCGCGCCCCTGCCGGCGGCCCCCCCGCCCCTCGCCTTCTGGAAGGTTCGGCGCCGCCCTCCCCAGCGCTGCCTGTTGCCCTGGAGACGGGGTCGCTGTGGCGACGGCGCCGGGAGGTCGGGTGGGTGCGCGGGAAGGATCGGGCGGCCACGTTGCTCGCCTCCCTTCGTGCGACCCCCGGCTCTGCAGGTGTTGGGGTGGGAGGAGGACTGCACCCCCACCTGGTCCCGCCTGCCGCGGCCCCTCCGTGGGGTTGGGGGTGCTGCATCCTGGGGGCCAGGGTTGGGGCGCAGCGGCCTCGCGGGGGTTTTAGCAGCGTTGCCCCTGCAGGGACCACGGCCTTAAGGGCGGCTTCTCACCTGGGCTTCCTGTCCCTTGGGAGGCTGACACCCCCACCTCTCCCAACCCTTGGCCGCCTCTGGTGTTTCAAAATGTATTAACTACCAGGAAAAAAAATGTCAACCCCAATTTGCCTGTGCCCCCCGGACATGAGCTGACACGTTCGGGGCACAGGCTCGTACACGCCCCCTCCCCAGTGCTGCTCTGCTGAAGACCCGAGTGGGCTGGGGTCCGTGGGCTCTGCAGGCCTTCCTGAGGCCATCGTGTGTCCACCTGAGGGTATGTCCACCTGAGGGCCAGGGCTGCCAGCGCCACCCCCAGGCCCCCCGTGCCTGGTCTGCTTCTCGTGTGTCATTGGGACTTCCCCCTGGCAAGCTGGGGACTTGTTCCAATGCTCTCTCCAGCCAGAAGCCCACCACCACTGCAGGGGCCTCAGGAGTCATGGGAGGGAGTGGGGGTGGGGGCGAGGGACTGGTGATGCCATCATGGGGAGAGGGGGTCTGCCCCGGGGTGGGTGGGATTGAGGCTGCAGGAACCCCAGGTAGGTGGGAGGTACCCCACACACCCACCAGCCCCTCAGATGGAGTCCTGTCCCTATGGTTTTGCGCCTGGCAGGGGCTGCAAACTGGTACTCCCAGGGCCCCACTGACTTGGGGGGCAGTGCCTACCCCAGATGCACCTGCCCTCAGCTCTGCCCCCTTGTCCTGCAAGTGGATACTGAGGCCAGACACTCAGACCGGCAGCTGAAACCTGCTTTTCAACATTGGCAAGCGTTTCAAAACCACCTGAAGTGCTCTGGGGGCCTCAAGGCTGGAAATGCATGTGGCCGCCTGGCCGGGCTGCCAGAGCCCAGGGGAGCAGGTCCTCTGACCCCCACGGAGCCCTATAGGGGCCTGGGGTGGGGGCTGCTCAGGGCACACACCCAGCTGTCATCACAGCTTACTGGCAGGACGCGGGGCTTTCTCCCAGGGGGACAATTGTACCCTCACATCCACAGATGACGAAACAGCCCAGAAGGGTAGAGTGACTCACCTCAGGGGCCCAGCAAGGAAATGGCCAAGTGGCATTTGAGCCCGGGGCAGCCTGGCTCCTGAGTCTGGGCTCAGCCACCATGCCTGCTGTGCTCGTGACCTGGTTCCTAAGTCCACAGTCTGAGTCCATTGCCCTTCTCTCTGGGTTTCACAGCTTGGGTCCTACACTGCTGCCTCATGGGTCAGCTCAGGGCCTGAACTTGGCACTTGCCATGTTTAATAACCATTTTGTGAATTTGAATGTTTTAGCATCCCCTGGGTATTTTGCTGCCTCAGGAGGAGTGAGGTGGGGCATGCTGCCATGAGCAGTTGTACAGGTTGTGCACTGCTCAAGCTCACCCCCTCCAAGGGGCAGCAAGTTTATTGAGACCTTTTTCCTGGAGCCGCCTGTGAAGTAACTTAAGGAAGGGGCAAGCGGTGCCTTGCGGGCTAAGGAGGGGCTGGGGTGGCATTGATTAGGGTGGGGGGTCCTTCTGGGGGGCCCAGCCCCACTCCACCCCTCACTCTGCTCTCTGCCCACAGGACTGGCTGAGCAGGTTTGGCTACCTGCCCCCGGCGGACCTCACAACGGGGCAGCTGCAGGCACCAGAGGAGCAGAGGTCCAAGGCCATTGCAGCCATGCAGCGGTTTGGGGGTCTAGAGGTCACCGGAGTCCTGGGTCAGTCCTCTAGGGGCTACGGGCAATGGGTGCTCCCCAGGCCAGACCTCCCGAAGCCTGGTGTCTACTCCCCTCCCTTTGAGGCCTGATGCCCCCTCCAGCCAGACCGTGGGGTGTGAGGGGACGGGCTTGCGGTCTGGGGCAGGACCAAGGATTCCCGCCATGTGGGCCCCCCTCTGTGGTGACACTCCCCTCGCCCAGGTGTGAGCACAGCAGAGGTGAGTGTGTGCCACGCCGTACGGCAAGGACTTAAACTTAGTACCATGGGGACCCGCTGATTCTTACCCTGCAGGAGTGCCAGCCCTGTGCTGCCCATACTCCCAGATTTCCAAGAGAAACCAGAAATCGGGGGGGCTTGTGATCACCCCACTTTTTACACGTTAGCAAGGAATTCCAATTTTGTAAAGATCTTCAGGCCTGGCGCTTCTGAAGGGGAGATACGCGTGTCACGTGAAATGCAGGAAGAGTTGGCAATACTGGTCCCCATCGGGGCCTTGCCCCTTCCAACCAGCCAGGCCCTGCCCTGAGTTAGTAAATGCTTTGAGTGCCCCCCTCCTGGTCATGGGTGTACCCCGTAACTGCAGGCCTGGTCCTAGTCCCCACCAGACCTGATGCTGGAGCCAGGGGGACAGCCCCTGGGGCTGCTGGGGACCCCAGGCTGGGGGGTGAGCTGGGCCTGCTCCTGACTCCCGCCCTCCCCACAGACGAGGCCACCTTGGCGCTGATGAAAACCCCACGCTGCTCTCTCCCTGACCTCCCCATGGCCCCAGCTCGAAGGAGGCGCCAGGCTCTGGGCCCCACCAAGTGGAACAAGAGGAACCTGTCTTGGAGGTGGGTGGGCGGGGTGCCACCAGCCTTTCTCCCAGTGTCTCCTCAGTTCTGGGGGTCAGAAGTCCGAGACCCAAGTGTGGGTCGCAGGGCTGGATGCTCCCAGGCTCTGAGGGAGCGTCCATCGCTCCCATCCTTCCCACCGGCCCTCCTATCCTGTCTGTGTGTCCGCTTCTTTCTCTTAGGAGGACATTGTCCCTGGATTTCGGGTTCTCCTAACCCAGGAAGGTCTCATCTCAATCCTTACCATAGTCACCTCTGCAAACCCTATTTCCTATTAAGCCCCAACGCCCAGCCCGGGGGAGGAGGTCCAGGGAGCACCCTGCAGCGTGGGTGGGACCCAGCCTGTGCAGGTGACCCAGCCCCGCCTCCTAGGGTCCGCACTTTCCCGCGGGACTCTCCGCTGGGCCGAGACACAGTGCGAGCGCTCATGCACTACGCACTCAAGGTCTGGAGTGACATCACGCCCCTGAACTTCCACGAGGTGGCGGGCAGCCGGGCCGACATCCAGATCGACTTCTCCACGGCCGACCACAACGACCGCTACCCCTTCGACGGCCCAGGGGGCGCAGTGGCCCACGCCTTCCTCCCCGGCGACCACCACACCGCCGGGGACACCCACTTCGACGACGACGAGTCCTGGACCTTCCGCTCCTCAGGTGCGTCCAGGCCGAGTGTGAGCCCTTGGGGATCCTGCGTGACCCGGGGGCCCTGACAGACCCCGTGAGGATGGGCTAGCCACCAAGGCCCACCAGGACCCAAGTGCCGTGCACACCCTGCAGCTCAGGAGGGCTGCTGGGCAGTCCTAGTTCGGCCGGCCACACCCAGCCGTCTCTGGTGGGGACACCCCACCCACGGGTCTTGCTGGGGGTGAGGGCACCGGCTGCGTGGGTCTCCTCTGATTGGCTGAGTCAGGCTTGTCTTCATCCCGGTCTCAGCTTCCAGGTGGGAGCGGAAGCCGCAAGGCCTCGGCAGGCCTGGTCATGACTCTGACAAGGCCACAGTTCCCCGGTTCCAGGAAGACCCGGGCAGAGCCACGTGGCACACGGTGTGGGTATGGGCGGGGAGGTGGGGGCCCCACGGAGCTAGTGCCCAGCCGGCCTGTGGGACTGGGCAGTCTGCGGTGACGGGGGCCCAGGCCCACCCATGGGGCACCGGTATCCTGCACTGGCCCCTGGAACTTGGGGTGCAGAAGGCCAGTGAGGCCTGGTAGTTACCGTGTGGCCGGTACAGGAAAGGCTGCCGACTACTATGGGTGGCACGTGAGCCAGGGAGGACTGAGCGCCCCTGTCGACCCCATGGTGGGACCCCAACAAGCCCTGAGGGACCATAGCCCCAGACTCACTGGCTCCCCATGTCCCCAGATGCCCACGGCATGGACCTGTTTGCAGTGGCTGTCCACGAGTTCGGCCACGCTATCGGGCTGGGCCACGTGGCAGCGCCACGCTCTGTCATGCAGCCCTACTACCAGGGCCCGGTGGGCGACCCGCTGCACTACGGCCTCCCCTACGAGGACCGGGTGCGTGCCTGGCAGCTGTATGGTGAGTCCTCCCCAAAGCCGGCTGGCTCGGTCACTCGGGGCCCCAGAGCACAGTCCCACGGGAGGCGCTTCCTCTGTCTTTTCACCCCACATGCTCAGTGTCTAGCGCCCTGCCTGGCACACCTGCTCACGTGTGTGCAGTGAACACGCAGCTTCTGTTGCCGGGGGCCCAGACCTCACTGCAGAGCCTCTGCCCTGGGCAGGACCCCACGTTTAACCCCCAGGTGGTCTCAGGTATGACAGCTGGCATCCGTGGGGCCTGGGCCCAGTGCAGGGCACTCGTGTGTCCACTCGTCCAGTCCTTACAGGCTGCGAGGGGGGTGCTACTGTCCCCACTTACGGGTGAGGAAGCTGAGGCAGGGTGACCTGATGGCCAGGCAGAGCCCATTCTGGGCCCTTCTGCTGGGGACACGTCAGGAGATATGGGCCCAGGCTGTGATGAAGTCCCCCCATCAGCCCAACCCGCCTCCACCTCCGCGTCACCTTCCGCCCCACCCCCACCCCTCTCTGCCAGTGTCCCTGGCGCCCGCTGCCCTCTGACACCTGGATTTTCTGTCTTAACCACTTTCAAGTGTACTACTCAGTGATGTGTGCAGCCAGCACCTCTGTGGTTCCAGGGCCATCACCACCGTCCCCAAGCAGCCCCCGTCCCCACCCCCCCACTCCGCTGTCCCCACCTCACCCCACCTCTGTCCTGTGGCCTTGGTTCCACCCTGGGGTCCCAGGAAGGGGGGAGCTCTGGAGGGAGGCAGGCGTGTGGGTTCCATGCAGTGCCTTGTCCCCACAGGTGTGCGGGAGTCTGTGTCCCCCACAGCACAGCCAGATGCCGAGGAGCCCCCCCTCCTGCCGGAGCCCCCCAACAATCGGTCCAGCACACCGTAAGCAGCGGGCCCCTGTCCCCACACTGCAGCCAGCACTGCGCCAGTCCGTGTCCCGAGCTCCAGGCTCTTCTGAGAAAAGCACAGCTCTGGGCTGAGCCCTGAGTGATGCTTTGCTTCCTAAACTCCTCGGACAGACGGTGGGGGCACAGCTGCTCTGCCAGCCCCGCTGCCCCGTCACATGAAAAGCTGGAAGTCTCTGGGCTCAGGAGTGCTGCCCCCATAGCAGGAGCTGGTCTCTGCCCCGTGGTGCAGGGGACTTGATCACGCGGCTCAGAACATGGGGGCCGCTGGGTACCCTCCACCCTGGTGGCCTGTGCACAAGGCTGCAGTCCAAAGGGCCACGTCCCAAGGGAGTGTCCTGAGAGCTGCCTGCCTCTTAGCCCCGAGCCTCAGACGTCCCTTCAGCGAGCCCTTTGCTTAAAGCAGAGCCACCCGCTCTCACGAGACAAATGCCACAGAATCTGCAGACCGTCCCTGCCCCCGACACACACACAGACACTAACTGCCGGGCATGTCTCCGCGCCACCTTCATGCACACACAACACACAGAAACACGCACATATCCATGTTTCTCTGGCTTTCCTTGGCGTAGCTTTTGTTTTCAGCATCGTCTTACACTCTCCTCACTTAGTGGGACGTCACGAATTTCCATTGAGGTCGGAAGAAGTTGCTCTGACATTTTTGTTCTTCGTTTCATCCATTGGATAAGCAACACGTGCCAGCAGTGTGCCAGCCCAAAGTCACTGAGAGCGCCACAGTGAGCAGGCCATCGTCCCCTACCCCCGCCAGCCCTACCCTTCCAGAGACACACACACCCGTGATCCGAGTCCACTGGGCACACTGTGCGCTGGCTTCTTGCCCACGGGCGCCCAGCCGTGTTCCAAGCTTTGCATCAGGTGGACGGGCACAGGTCTGAGATCCTGGCCTTCCATTGTCACTGTCACATTGCTTGTGTCCTGTCCAGGGCAGAGCTGCAGACCAGCAGTGGGGCGCTGGCTTTGACGGTCAGCGTTTTGGGGGACAGTGCCCAGCTGGCTTCTGCAGGCCGTGCGGCGAGGCAAGAGCACTCATCTGCCCAAATGCCTGATGCTCGGCTCGCTCACGGTTCTACCTTCGTCAGTGACCGGGAACTCACTTTAATTCGCTTTTCTGTCTCTCTGGACGCGACTGTCATGCGTCTCAGAGCTGCCGGCGTGGCGCGGGAGCTCCCGCGGAGGTTTTGGCAGGGGCGGCCTGGCCACCGGCTCTCTCGTCCCCAGGCCCCGGAAGGACGTGCCTCACCGGTGCAGCACGCACTTTGATGCCGTGGCCCAGATCCGTGGCGAGGCCTTCTTCTTCAAGGGTAAGCCCGGCTGGTCAGGTGCCCAGCGGGGGGGCGGGGCGGGGCCCCAGACCGTCACCTGCAGCCCGTCCGTCCCCCCAGGCAGGTACTTCTGGCGGCTGACCCGGGACCGGCAGCTGGTGTCCCTGCAGCCGGCACAGGTGCACCGCTTCTGGCGGGGCCTGCCGCTGCAGCTGGACCGCGTGGACGCCGTGTACGAGCGCACCAGCGACCACCGCATTGTCTTCTTCAAAGGTGGGCCCCCGCTGGCCGCGCCCTGGGCTCGTTGTGCAGCCCGCCACGTGTGTCCTCTGAGCACCTCCTGTGTGGTCAGCTGCACTGTGAGGACCACAGCGTGAACCCCTCATCAGGGGGTGGGGGACACACGGTTAGCAGCCGCAGGTAATGAGGTCAATTCCGGGTGGCCTGAGGGAACTGCCAGTGCAGAGAGCGAGAAGGCTGGAGCCAGGAGAGGGGCGAGGAGGCGGAGACCCCAGAGCCCGGCAACACTGGAGCTCTGCAAGGAGCAGCACTGATTGTGCGGGTGCAGTGGGCAGCCGCGTCCAGCCCCCGTGTTGCAGTCTAGGATAACAGGCCACCAGGTGAGGGCATCACCCCCCTCACACCCTACCCTGAGGCTGGGCTGGGGGAGGTGGCTCCTGCCCCCAGGGAGCATGCCATCTGTTTGGGGACAAGGCAGGAGGCAAGAGGGTGGAGCTGTGCCCTGCGAGCTCTGTGGGCGCCTGGGGGCGCGGGCCTTCCTCCCTCACACACAGCTGAGTTTTGGGATGACAGGGTCTGTAGCCCCCCACCGCCCTGACCCAGCTCTCCCTCCTGCCTCCGTGTGTGGGGCCCAGGACCCGACCCCCACACTCACCTTGGCTCCCCACTGACACCAGCGTCACTGCCTGCCAGTGTCCCTGCCCAGGGCCGGCAGTCATGGCGGTGGCCCTGCATGGTGGCGTCTTCAAGATTAGGGTTCTTTCTCAACATTTAAAAACCAGGAGATCCCTCAATGGATTCCACAGCCCCAGCTTTAAAGCCTCAGGCAGGGTGGCCCCCGGGGCCTGCGCTTTGGCTCAGCCGCCCGTCCAGGTCTCCCCACGTGGCCCCAGGGCCCTCGTCACTGTCAGCACAGAACCTTCATCCCCTCGCTGCTCGCAGGCAGGTCCGCTGTTTCCAGGCCCCGGCAAAGGAATTTTGTAATTATTTCCGTTTTCAATTGTGGTAAAACACACATAACTTAAAATTTTCCATCTTAACCATTTTTAAGCGTACGGGTCAGTGGCACTAAGTCCATTCATAGGGTTGTGTAGCTGTCACCACCACCATCTCCAGAACTTCCCATCTTCCCAAATTGAAACTCTGTCCCCATTAAACACTAGCCCCCAGCCCTGGTCACCACCATCTGTCTTCTGTCTCCATGAATCTGCCTCGTCCATGGGCCTCATGTGAGTGCAGTCTCCCAGTATTTGTCCTCTTGTGACCCGCTTATGTCACTGAGCATAGTGTTGTCAGGGTCCGTCCACGTTGGAGCAGGGGTCAGATTGTCCTTCCTTTTAAGGCTGTGGCGTTCCCATGTGAGTGGAACACATTGTAGGGCGTTCGGGTGCCTTCCTTCTCCTGGCTGTGGTGACACTTGTGTGAACAAGGCTGTGCAAATACCTTTTTGAGACCTGCTTTCAGTTCCTGTGGGAGTCGACCCAGAAGTGGGTGACTGGATCCCGTGGTCATCCCGGGTGTGACCTTATGGGGAACTGCGCTACGCTTTCCACAGACACTGCACCATCTGCGTCCCCACCAGCAGGCGCCATTCCCCACGTCCTCACCAGCACTTGGTGTTGTCTGGTTTTCTGACTGTGGCCATCGAATGGGCGTGAGGTGGGGTCTCATGGTCGTGGCATATGTTTCTCTTGAGGACGTGACGTTGAGCACCTTCTCACGTGCTTATCGGCCATTTGACAGTCTTCTTTGGTGAACGTTTATTCCAGTCCTTTGTCTAGCAAAGGATTTTTGAATGTTTTGCTTTGTTTCCCCCTAAATTACAGGATTGATGATTTCTAAGCCAGAGGGGAGGGAGGGTGGCACCTCGCCGACTTTGTCACATTTCCACCTTCCCCTGGCCAAGCAACATCACGGTGTTCCCCGCGTAGAGGCAGGGGTGTAGCCGAAACCTCTAGAACCTCGTCCGGAAGCTCACCCTGGGTTTCACGTCTGGGTGACCTCAGAGCGCTGTGCTTCTGTGTGCAGCCCGAATGTGCACGCGCACGTCTGCTTTGACCCTGGCTGAGAGCCTTTGTCTCTGTCACAAGGATGTTCCCATCCATGTCCTCACAGGAGTGGGTGAGAGGACAGATCACGGGCATCTCCTAGGCCCTTCTGCATCTTGGGCCTGGTCTGCAACGTGGTTGCCTTCTCAGACCCTGGCTGCTCAGGCTGCCACCAAGTGGAAGGACCCATGCCAGGCACAGAGCACGTGTCAGGCGCAGGGCGGGCGCACAGTAGGTGCTCAGTAAATTCTCTGAAGATGGGGGGTGCTGTGGAGCAGGGGTCGCATGGGGTGGCTGAGCCCAACCCCGGCTCTTTCTCTCCCCAGGAGACAGATACTGGCTGTTTAAGGACAATAACGTAGAGGAAGGATTCCCGCGGCCCGTCTCCGACTTCGGTCTCCCGCCGGGTGGCGTCGACGCTGCATTCTCCTGGGCCCACAATGACAAGACTTATTTCTTTAAGGACCAGCTGTACTGGCGCTATGACGAGCACACACGGCGCATGGACCCCGGCCACCCTGCCCAGAGCCCCCTGTGGAAGGGCGTCCCCAGCACGCTGGACGCCGCGATGCGCTGGTCCGATGGTGAGCCAGTGCGCCCTCTGTCCCCACCTGCGGAGAGGGTGGTTGGGAGGAGCCCTGAGCGAGGCGTGCGCCTCTCTGCTCCCTCCACAGACCCTGCTGGGGCCCGTCTGGCTCCGGGGCCGCCCTGGTGCTGTTCACTCTCTCCTCCTCCCTGCACCAGCACCTGCCTGCTGCTGGCTGTCACACCCAGGGCCTTTGCACCTGCCCTGCGTCCTCCATACTCCGGGACACCCCCACTGGGCCCTCCCTCGCCTGTGGTATAGAAATGACCATCCTCCCGGGGGGCAGTTCCACAGGGAAAGAAGTCTCTTCTGTTTTGTTTTCAAAGCTGCGTGCCCATGCAGCACGTAGAAGAGCATGGCACATAGTGTGCCCTCAATAGAATCCAACAGGAAAGAGCCCCACATAGGCTCCTCCCTGCGCTTCCCCGGCCTGTGAGGCTGCAGGCGCCCACCTGTGGGCCCCAGGGGCTGAGGTGCAGTGACGCTCCTGCTCCCGCAGGACAGGCCCCATCTGCCAGCCCCGCGGCTCTGCCCCCTTGTGCTGCTGTCCAGTCTGAGTCCCACGCGCTGCAGTGGCCAGAGCTCAGCCCGTCTTCCCTCTTCTCCAGGGGCCGCCTACTTCTTCCGCGGCCAGGAGTACTGGAAGGTGCTGGATGGTGAGCTGGCGGTGGCCCCTGGGTACCCGCAGTCCACAGCCCGGGACTGGCTGGTTTGCCGTGACCTACAGGCCGCCCCCGAGGGCGCAGACGGACAGGCGGGGGCCCATGCCCAGCCGGGACAGCGCGACCAGAGCCGCTCAGAGGACGGCTACCAGGTGTGCTCCTGCAGCTCCCTGGCCTCCCGTCCCCCTGGGGCCTCAGGCCCGCTGCTGGCCGTCGTACTGCTGCTGCCGCTGAGCACGCTGTGGACAGCCGCCCAGGCCCTGGCACTCTGACAGCTGGCGTTGGCCTGCAAGAGGACAGGGGTCACAGTCTGGGGCCACAACAGGGGGACTTGTGGCCCCGCCTCTCCATCGTCTGACGCAAGAACTCCCAGAGAGCTTCGTGCGCATGGCCTTGGGGACCAGCCTGACTGCCCCCAAGCACGGCCCCGCTCCAGCCTCCCAGACGTGGGACAGGCAGCTCCGGGAGCTGCTCCCCGGCCAGTCAGCACTGACGCTGCTGGACACGGGACATGGGCACCATCCACCCAGCTTTACTGCCTCTGCCCCCCCTGGCCTGACTGCCAGCTGGGAGTCGGGGAGATGCTGTCACAGTCAGGTGGGATGGGAGCCGTCCTTCTGGCCAGCAAGAGACTGGATCACACAAAACCTCATGGATGGGCCAGGCGGGCAGGACTGGGGGGTGTTCACTCAGGCTTCCCCCAGCCCCTGGGGCCCTGGGCACCACAGCCTGGCCAGCACTGCCACCCTCATTGCGTCCACACTGCCGTCCCTGGTCCCTGGTGCTTCTGCCCTCCCTGGGAGCTTCTGTCCCGGGTCCCCTTGGGCCTGCTGATTGCCTTGCTCAGGGCAGCCCCCACCACTCAGACGAGCCCCCCTCACTGGGGCCACCACTGGTCTCCCTTGTGATTCTTGCAGACAAACACGACCTCCCCCTGCTTTGTAACAGCTCAGGCTCGGCTCCCTGACACACCCCAGGTGTGGGCTGCAGGTAGCCATGCTTCAGGCCTGGACCCCCGCCCCATCTGCACTCGGGTGGTGGGGGCTTCTAGGAAGGGCTGTGCAGTGGTCACTCCCTGGTGTTCACCAGCACCACCTTGATGACTCCATATCCCCCAGGGTCGTTACACCCATTTCTCAGACGGGTGAGTGGAGGCCAGCTTGGGACAGGCACCACCCGCCTGCAGGCAGGGCCCCCCGCCCCCACACACACACACATCACGTCTCCTGCAGGACGCGCTGACACATTCACCACAGGCATTGACAGCACCTGCCTGGACGTGCAGGGCGTGCAGTGACAGGGCTCTGTCTTAGGGACACACCTGGATGCAGCTGCCCCCCCCAGGGCGCCGCCCAGGGACGTGCGGGAGCAGTGCTGCTGGTCCCTCTAGGAAGCCACTGTTTCCTGCCTGCGCCTGGAGGGGTGTTCTAACACCTGGGGCACAAGTGGGGTTCAGTTAGGAAGACACGACTAGCTGGGGAGCAGCAGGCTGTAAGCTGGTGCAGGGTACCTTCGGGGCGCTTTAGAGCAGGGCTGGGGGGTGAGGAGCAGCTGCCCAGCTCCTGGAACTGGAGACGCAGCTTCTGGGACCTGCCGAACTGAGCGCACCTGTGTCAGCCCCTGCCCCTGAAATGGGGTGCACAGGAAGCCGAGGGAACCACTGCTCCCCAGGGGCGGAAACGGAAAAGGAGTCAGGCTACAGCGATGGGGGAGGGGCAGCAGGTGCCGCGACCTAGGCCCCCAGGGTCTGCACGTGCAGGAGGCCTGTCCTCCCACCAGGAGGAGCCCCGGAGCAGAGAGCAGGGTCAGCCCCGTAGCCGTGTAGGGTGTTGGCTTCACACCCTGCACCTCAGGAAGTCACCACTGAATTCGCTGGCCCGGCCTCGGAGGGGCAGGACTAACCCCACTTCTCAGAGGAGGTCACATCCTCACGCCAGGTAGCAGAGGCAGGCCTGGAACCCGGGGTCTGGCCCCGTGCTCACTGAGGAGCAGAGCCACGTCCCTGGGCGGGAGGGTCTCTGCCTGTCAGACCAGACTGGGTGGGCTGGGGTCCTTCCTGTGGAGGTACAGATGCCACCTGCTCGAGGACACCGCCCCACGGTCCCACTTCATCTCCAGTGGCTTGGCAGGGAACCTTGTGCACTGGGAGGAGGGTCCCCTGGGCACAGCCCCAGGGGACGGAGCGAGCTGTGGACCAGGTCTGTAAGAGCCCAGGCTGTCACGGTGGGTGGTGGTCTTGCTTTTCTGGTAAAGCCAAACCCTTTTATAAAACTTACCCACCTGTTCTGTCTCGTGTGAAGAAGGAAACGGTACAGAAGTGTGATCCTCCTTGTTGGGTCGTGAGGGACACTTCAGTGGTAATAGCTTCCACTGGGGACTGCAAAGCAGGGCCTGGGTGCCCACACGAAACCACAAAATACATGGCTGCCCCCATCTTTTTACATACACATACATAAATCTCATTCACAGAGAAGTTGCAGGCAGAGTACGAGACCCCCCCCCCCTTTTTTTTTAACCTAAATCACTTGAGAACAGTGACGATTCCAAGACACTTTCCTGTATTTCCTGCAAACCAGGACTCTCTCCTAAGGTCACATCAGGACATCACATGACACGTCAGACCCCAGTTGGGCTGCTGCATTTGTCCCAACAACACCCTCTGTCGGCAGGACCGGACCCAGTGTGGGGGGGGCACTGGTTTCCTGGTGGATTTGACCTCTGCAGCCTGGCGCAACTTCTTTCCTTGACCTCCGCGACCTTGGCACTGGTGAAGGTCGAGGCTGCAAGCTGGCGCGCCTGCAGACTGCTTCTCCGTGTCAGTGGCCTAAGTGTCCTCAGATTCAGGTTCTGCATGTTTGGCAGGAATGTCACAATGGGATATGCACAGTCCCAGTGTTCGTGAGTCACCTTTTGACACCTGGAGATTTCGTGTGCAAGTGGATTTTCAGCCAACGTCTATTTTTATCTTGGGCTGTGTTGCCACTCCCTGGAGAAGCTGCGGGCGGCCCCCCTGGGGGTACTGCAGCCATGGTGATAGAGCCCCCCTCCCAGAAGGAGGTCAGAAGATGCAGCCACACCAGGGAGGGCAAGGACCCCAGGCCAGGTCAGTGTGGAAGCCCACCGCCACACGCCTGGCCCAGCGCCTGGCTGACCTCAGCCTGACAGCCTTGTGACCAAGCACACATGTCCCTGTGTGCGTGGGTGTCGAGAACACGTCCGCTCTGGCCCCCATTTTCCAGGTGTGGCGACTGAGGCTCTGATCTTAGCTCAGGTGGAGACCTCATCACTGTCTCTCAAACCTCGCCCGACCTGCCGGCACCCCATTAACTCTGCCCTCTAGGTATGTCTGGGGTGTGCCCCCTTCTCGCCCCTGTCCAAGCTCCCATCTGCTCTGCCTGTAACATGCCAGCTGCCTCTGAACTGGCCCCTCGTCTGTCCTCCATGTGGTGGTCCTGGGGACTCCATGAAAAGCCCCGGCAGACCAGGTCCCTCCTGGACTCAGAACCCTCCTGGGGCTCCCAGGGGCTCCAGGTAAAAACCCAAGTCCTGACCTTGCTGGGCCCTCCCCCTCCCCACCTCCACTGCGCTCCAGCCAAGGACCCCTGCCTCCCAGACCACCAAGTGTGTCCTGCCTCAGGGCCTTCGCGCACGCACCTCTCCAGTCTGTGTCCAGTGTCACCTGCACAGCAACACCTTTCTGACCCCCTGCCTGAAATCGCACAGTCCTCCCGCTCAGACACCCTAAAACCCCCTCCCTCCCGTTTCTCGCCGTGGCTCCTGGGACCATCTGGCCAACTGCAGTCAGCTGCCAGGCCACTGCGTCTTGCTGGCTGTCCTCCCCTCCAGGCTCCTGCCAACAGTCCAGACGCACTAAGCGTCCAGTGAGAGCGGGCAGGGTGACAGCACCGCGGGCAGACCCAGGCCCAGCCTGTGCCTCCATCTCAGGGGCCTTCTTCCACCGACCCGGAAGCAGCGCTAGCAGGAGGCCCATCGGGTGGCAAGCTGACCAGGACACTTGGAGGTGATAGTGATGGTAACGCTGGGAGAGCAGTGAGAACCAGGACTGTCCCCAGACCTGGACGAGTGGCCCCCAGCTCTAGGCCAGAGCCCCTGTGCTGGACTGCGGTTTAGTGTCCATCCTGGCGTTGGCTTCGATGGAGAAGGCAGGCGCACTTGCAGCTGATTACGGAGAACCGAGGCTGGTGCTGACAGCGACGTAGTGACCCTCAGGAAGGTCACCCGTCTGTCCTCATGATGGTACAGAACCAAACCGTAGCCACACGCCCACTTTCCAGAGACCGACCGGCCACGTGCCTGACAGAGCACAGGCCCTGAGACTTGACGCAAGAGTGTTCATTCATCATCACTCGACTCTCAAGCATACACAGGGACAACAGCTCAATCTGAGAAGGGTGATCTGGGGCAGGTGTCGGTTGTGGGGAAAGTGAGTAAACAGCAGAGGAGACGAGCGTGACCGTGTGGCAGGAACCAGGGGGAAGGTTCCAGAAGGAACGGAGCCCTTGGGGGTCGGCACGGAGCCAGGGCTGGGAGCTGTCTTGGGACCGGTCAGTGGAATTTGGAGCTCTGGGCCAGACCTTGTCACAGCGGGTGAGGTGGCCACTAGACAGGGTTGCATCACCCCAGGGAGTCCCCAGAGTTCCTGGCCGGCTGTGGCAGCCTGGCCCCTGATGCAATCGCCAGCCTCCAGCTCAGCCTGGACTCTGCCCTTCCGGAGGTCCACCTTCCCCAGGGTCCCCCCCAGGTTGTCCCCTCCCCAGGCTGCCCCCCCAGGATTCCCCCTTCCCAGGCTGCCCCCCCAGGATTCCCCCTTCCCAGGCTGCCCCCCTCCCAGTGAATCAGAGCTTCGTTCCTTTTCATGGCTGAATAATAACCCACCCCGTGGATTCACCGCATTCTGTTGGTCCCCTCACCAGCTGGTGCACGTCTACACTGTGGCTGCTGTGAACACTCGTGTGCAAGTGTGTATGTGTGTTGGGGTTTCAGTCCTGGGCGCACGGGCAGGAGGGGAGGTTCTGGCTGTGCCCAGGGCCCCCAGTGGGCGTGTCATCTAGTGACGACCACAGCAGGCAGGGACCCCTGTTCTCACCGTGTTGGGTGCAACTGCAGGGGGCTGAGCTCACTCACCCAGCCTGGGCCTGGCCCATCTCTCATGGCCCAGGCAGCAGGAAGCAGGAAGCAGCACACTCAGCATGGGGCTTACTGACAGTGGGATGAGAAAAGCGAGGCCCAAAAGACTCCAGTGCTGTTGTTAAAAGATGGCTCAGTCGGTTAGAGCGCGAGCTCTCAGCAACAAGGTTGTTGGTTCCATTCCCCCATGGGATGGTGGGCTGTGCCCCCCGCAACTAAGACTGAAAACAGCAACTGGACTTGGAGCTGAGCTGCCCCCTCCACAACGAGATTGAAGGATAACAACTTGGAGCTGATGGGCCCTGGAGAAACACATCATTCCCCCATATTCCCCAACAAAATTTAAAACAAAAATCTTTCTTTAAAAAAAAAAATGCTCAAAAAAGGCAAACCCATGACTCATAGAGCTGTAAAAATGAAGAAGTGTTAAAGGTTTTGCTCAGAGAGAGGATCAGGCTGGTGTTAGAAAGTTCAAAAGAAGAGAAAAGGTTTGGGGCGGCCGGATGGCTCAGTTGTTTGCGGCGTGAGCTATTACCAACAAAGTTGCCGGTTTGATTCCCACATAGGATGGTGGGCTGTGCCCCCTGCAACTAAAGATTGAAGAAAAAAAAAAGAGAGAAAAGGCACCTGTGCAGATAAGGACTCCCGAAATCAATGTGGAAATGGAGGGACATCTGGGTTTTTGCCATGCGGTGGAGGGAACTGACTGGAGCTTGCAGCTGCCACCCCCATAGAGGTCCCCTGGAATATGCTGGCCCATCACGTTCAGCCTGTGTGTCCCTAAGTCTGAGGCGCGTTTCTAGCAGGCTGCATACAGTTGGGTCTCGGCTGTTTCTCCATTCTGCTGCTCCGAGACTTTTGATGGAGGAGTTTAATCCACATACATTTGTGGAAGTACATTCATGTCATTGTAATCCAGTGACATACAGCGATGACGGCCAGGGAAGGGCTTGTTATGTCATTTTCTTCACCTGTCTCATTACCAGGCCATCTCTTTCCCTCTCTTGCCACCTCCCTGGTGTTGGTTGATTTTTAAAATGTTAACATGCCTTGATTCCTTTCTTCCTTGTTTGTGTAACTCTAGGTATTTTTTGTGTGCTTCCTTTGGGACTTACATAAAATACAGTTATAAAAGTGTATTGAACGCTGATAACTGCGTACAGAACCCCTAGACCTTAGCTCCCCCACACGTCGGTTTCATGGGACAAAACAGAGGCTGGGGGGTGAGATGAATCCAGTGGCCCTAGGTAGAGCTGGGGCTCAGACAAGGCCTCGTGGCTGTGGGTCCATGGTCTTGACCACCACTGGCCTCCCCAGGGACTTGGGGAACCTTCAGCCTAGGGAGCAAGTGTCGGGGCAGATTCCTGCCTTCTGAGATGGGGCAGAGGCAACACTTGTGCCCTGTGTCGTGGGTGGGAGCCTGGCGTCTGAGCAGCCACGCCCACCACACCCATCCCGTCCTCCCCAATAACCAGGTGTGAGGCCTTGGGCAATTTACTTGTATCCGTTTTTAATTGGCTTCCTCATCTGTAAAATGGGGCCGTGCTGCTACTAGGACGTTTCGTTTCCGGCTTCCAGCTTCTGGGCACCCAGTGCGGAGAAATTCCCAGCACCTCTGCGGTTGGAGCTGTGCCATCAGCCAGCTGTCAGTGACGTGGACGTCAGAGATATCCTTTTCCTTCTATAAACCTGTAAAAGAATTTGTGTGAGAGTATATTGGAGCCAAAACAGGACCACTGCCAGGAAGCAGACGTCAAATGCTCTGGATAATGACAGTTTCATAGTTTCTTTTGCACCTTTGAGGTTAAGGAGGGAAGGTAAGGAAGGTGACATGGAGGTGGGAGAAGTGCTTACTTCAAAGGTGAATTAACCTAGAGGTGTAGAGACAGTGGACAGCGCTGCTTGAGGCAAAGACAAGCCTGTACTAAAGAAGTTACAGGCCTGGGGCCTGGGCGCCCCCGGGACCCGCCCGCGAAGGGTCAGGATCAGACCCCTGAGAGGCGACTTCCCCTAGAACCTCTTTTCCCTCCACAACAGAAGCGTTGCTTCCGAATGGAGCTCTAGCTGTTCCTTCTGAGCTTTTGCCCCGGGTGTGGCCTGTCTGAGGTGATCACAGATTGTCTGCTAGAGCCTGGACGCCCTGCGGTGACCGTGGAGCAGGACCAAGACACAACTCTGGCTGGTTTGCAGTCGCTGAGGTCTGTGGGGCTGTTTGTTAGCACGGCCGAGCCCAGCCTGACCGATTGTGAGGATGGAGAGCTGAGGACATAATGTGCTTACGACGGTGCCAGCACGCCGGACATGCCCAGCAGGTCACTCACGGGTCCCAGCTGTGCCCCGGCCACAATGTCCGCACACTTGTTCATTGCTTCCACTCACTCATGAGGTAGCTCCCACCTCGTCTCCGACGTCCCTCTAGCTGCCGGCCCCGCCCCCAAAGCCGCCTCCCGAGTTGGGTCTGGTCTCCCCCTCACCTTCCTTGGGCTGTGGTTGGGGCACAGTTGGACGATGCCCACACGTGCATTACAACGTGAGGTCGGTTGTGGCCGTTTCCAGTGTTGTCGGAAGGGTGTCGCATTCTGTGTCACCTTCTGGGCCTCAGTCTCCCCACTGCACAGTGTGTCACTAGGAAGCGTGCCTGCTGTCGCGGGAGGCTGGGGCCTACTTCACTGCTGTGCACTGCTCCACGGCAGGGCCAGCTTCTGCCGGAGGTTTTAGGGGGTTCCCAGCGTTCGCCTTCTGTAAACACTATTGCTGCGAACCTCGTGAATTGTCCTTTGTGAGTGACTGTGAATCCCGTGTGTATCCCATGTGTGCATGTCCCATGTGTGTATCCCATGTGCGTCCCATGTGTGTCCCATGCGTGTATCCCGTGTGTCCCATGTGTATATGTCCCATGTGTGTGTCCCGTGTGTGTGTCCTGTGTATGTCCCGTGTGTGTGTATGTGTGTGCCCCAGGTGTGTGTCCCGTGTGTGTGTCCCATGTGTGTATGTCCCAGGTGTGTGTCCCGTGTGTGTTCTGTGTGTGTGTGTCCCCTTACAGAAGAGGACTTGGTCTGGCGGAGGCTCCAGCAGAACGGGAGCTGTCCTCCCATCACTAGGAGGAGGGTCTCAAGGCGGGTGGGAAGGTGGGTGCCCACACATGTCCAGCCCCGTCCCCTCATTCATTCATTCATTCATTCATTCATTCAACATGAATGCGCTGAAGGTCTCCTGAGTCCCTTTTGGGTGGCAACCAGTGTCAATTCCACACTGGGGTGGGGGGAGCTAGACAATGAGAAATGAACAAGAAGCATTGCAACAGTGATAACTTACGAAGGAAAGAAACCGGGGGACGCGCCTCCGAGGAGTTCTTAGTTTCTCTGCCCAATCTCTCGAGGATGAATGTAGATCTCTGTGGGAGGTTAGGCAGAGTAGGGACGTAACAGTCTCTCCCCTCTGAGTTCGAGAGGCCCTCATCGTGTTCCTTGGTCCAGAGACCCCTGTCGCTGGAGGACTGATGATGGGCGGTCAGGGAAAGCATCCTGAGGAGGAGAGTTTCAAGCAAAAAACCAGCATTTTGAGAAGGAGCCAGTCGGTGCAAAGTCCGTGTGGCTGGGCCAGGCCACCCCTGTGGGGCGAGGTTGATGAAGAGAAGGGTCACAACTGGTACAGGAGGTGGCAAGACCACTCAGCGTCCTGGGGTGGCCCACGCACCAGGCTACGGTGGCTTGGGACCAGGGGGTGCTGGGGAATGGAAGTGGGGAGGGACAGGAAAGCGGAGTGGAGGGGAGGAAGACAGGAGACAACCCGGGTGCCATGCAAGACGGGGAGGTCTGGAGGGAGAGCAGGCTCCCCAGGTTGGGGAAGCAGGACATCTAACGTCCTGGAGTGGGGGCCGGGGCTCAGAGGGCACCTGGGGCAGTCCTGGGAAGCCGCAGGCCCGGTCCCTGCCCCCCGCCCAGGCCTCGCCGCCACACAGCCTGGTAGGGGCTGCTGCATACCCTTAGAATGTCGTGCGAGTCTCCTGTCCCCCGGATAGCAGGGCACTCATGTCCGTGTCAGGCTGAGTCACCCACCCAGCAGGGCACAAGGCCTTGGGCACTCCACTGATGACTTCTGCAGGAACCAGTCTGGCCAGCTGCAGGCTCCAGGCCAGCGTGGGCCTTGCTCAGGAGTGACTGGAGACCTCGGGGGCTGGGAGGGGGCTGATTAAAGCCTGGGGTCCCTGGGCCACAGTGTCTCCCTCCAGGCGCCCGGGAAGGGCTTCCCTCCTTCTCCTGCGATGGGACATTAGCATCAGGTGTGCCAGCCACATCCACCGGCCGCCAGCTCAGCTGCCGTGGGCACGGTGGGGAACCTGTACCCATAGGCGTCCTCGCCATCCTCTCCCACAGGCCCTCTCCACCACCAGTCTGCTTTCTGTCTGCGGATTTGCCTCTGCCTGGTGTGGGCCTTTCGTTTCTTTTTTTTTTTTTTTAACTTTTTTTTATTGGGAAATATTGGGGGTGAATATTGGGGAACAGTGTGCTTCTCCAGGGCCCATCAGCTCCAAGTCGTTGTCCTTCCATCTAGTTGTGGAGGGCGCAGCTCAGCTCCAAGTCCAGTCGCCGTTTTCAATCTTAGTTCCAGGGGGCGCAGCCCCCCATCCCATGTGGGAATTGAACCGGCGACCTTGTTGAGAGCTCGCGCTCTAACCAGCTGAGCCTCCGGCCGCCCTGGTGCGGGCCGGGCCGTTCATAGAGACGGGATCTCATGCTGTGTGGCCTTTTCGGTCGTCTTCTCTCACTTTACAGGTTCATCCACACGGTGGCATGTGTCAGTATTTCTTTTTAAAATTAACTTTATTGAGCGATGATTCACATGCAATTAAATACACACGTTTCAGGAGCACAGTTCAGGGAGTTTTGTCACTGTGAAAAGCCATGTAGTCATCACCCCTGCACCACTACAGAGCATGTCTGTCACTCCAAAGCCCCCTCCTGTCCTTTCCCAGTAGAACCCCCACCCCAAGCAACCAACCAGCGGACCAGGGATGAATGAATCACCCACAGGTGGGGTCTGCAGTGGCGCGTTTGTGTCTGGCTTCTCCCACTTTGCGTGCAGGGCTTTGAGGCTCATCCACTGTTAGGAAGTAAGCTGTAGTAACCGTGACTTCTTGTAAATTCCCGGGAGTGGAATTGCTGGATTGGAAGCTGGATTTATATTTAGTGTTCTGTGCTTTAGGAGACATGGGTATAGCTTGTCCCCTGGGATTGGGGCTAAAAACGGCTGGCTGCCAGGCCAGGGAGTGGGGCCAAAGGCCACCCAGGATTGAACTCCCAGGAGGCCGTCACCATCCCAACCTTCAGGGAGCCAGCAGGCAAAGCCCCATCCCAACCCCTCCGACAGCCTGGGACCAATAGTGGCCCCGGGGCAAAACAGGGAGGCCCTGCTTCTGTTGAATCAAAGCCTAAAGCTCCTGAGATCTGGCCCAGGCTCTGAGCAGCTTTGCCTAAAGTCCCCTAGAGGAGGACAAAGCCGGTCAGGGAATGAGATCCCAGCTCTGACTTCAGCAGCTCCCTGAGGGCCAGGGAGGAACAGTGTTTGGACAACTCCTGAAGGCGTCTGCACCATTGTTCTTCCTAATGCTCTTTGTTATCTCTGCCAAGTTCCAGGTGCAGTAACTGAGGCTCAGAGGACCTTGGTGACCGGCCCAGGCTCCGCCCAGCGCCTGGAGGGGACCCATCCACTCACCTCAGCTGCCCCGCCCATGGTGGGGGAGGGGTCAGGGCTGCAGGCGGGGACGCTCTGGCCCCCAGCAGTGTTGAGGGGCGGGTCCACTTCTGGGCACGGTGAGTGGTGAGCTACAGGAATGGAAGAACGTCTTAGGGTTTTGCTTGTCCCATGACTGCTCTCTGGAAAAACGACCTAGAACTTGTAAGACGAGGGCAGCAGGTTTTTTCATTGCCACACTGGAGCTTCATTTAATGGCACAGCCCCCCTTAGGATTTCTTAATAATTCAAGGCCAGGGTCGCAGAGGGCCAGATGACAAACACGACTTTGTAGGCCATGCAGCCACTACTGCCACTGCAGCTGGAAAGCAGACACAGACAACAAGCGAGTGGGTGTGACTGGGTTTCAATAAAACTTTATTTACCAAAACAGGCAGTTAATATGGAGAACATACAAAGAACTACAACTCAACCCGATAAAAAACTGGTCAAAGGACTTGAATAGACATCTCTCTAGAGATGACACACAAATGGCCAATAAACACGTGAGAGCATTCTCAGTGTCTGGTCATTGGGGAAATGCCAATCGCAACCAGAGTGAGACACCACTCCACACCTACTAGGATGGCTATTAAAAAAGAAAAGCAGAAAATGACAAGTGTTGGGGAGGGTGTGATTCGTTCTGCAGGCGGGAAGGTTAAATGGTCCTGCTGCCTGGTCAGGCGGTCAGCATGATGGTTCCTGAAAAGGGAACGTGGATGTTTACTGCAGTTACCACGGAGCCGTCCTGACCTCAGGACACTAGATGGCACTTCAGCTTGGGGGCCATTTTAGACCGTGAAATACCAACAAAAAGCACAAAAATACAAAACGTGTGGCTGTGAATACACCGCGAGGACAGGTATTCCCAGGACAGAGCTGGCCCCCAGCAGGGGGGGTGTGCTTTCTGGGAGCCGCACATTTTCTGCTCTGTGCAGAGTTGTGAATGACTGTGCTGTGAGATTTGGGGGCTACAGACAATTGTTGAGTGAGTAGGCAAATGTGCAGACAAGGAATCTGAATCATGAAGCCCGACTGTGGTGCGAGGTTCCCAGAGGGGAGCAGGGACCGGAGGAATAACCAAGCAGGGATAACCCAAGGGCACGGGTTGGGCCTCCGCCTGCCCCTCCCTGCCAGGCCCAGTCACTTTTCAGAGTGCCAATCTCACCTCCCTCTCCCTCCCAGCTTTGCCCTGTCTTTTTTGCAGAGTGAGACAGATCCCTTCCAGGGTGGGCTGGGTCCCTGAAGGAGAGTCTGCAGGGGAACTGACTGCCCTCTAGCAATCCTGGCCCCCTTGTTTGCCCTCCCTCTTCTCTGCACTCTCATTCTGTGCACTTACTGCCCATTCTGTCCCCACCTTCACACTGAACTGGAAGCTCCTAGAGGAGGGGACTTTCTCTTTTTCTCCCTGTGGCAACTCCAGGTTAAAAGAGGGAAGATGAGGATGTGAGGATGGCTGGCTGTAGAGGGTCAGGAGACCTCTGCCCCCTTCCAGCTCTGATGGCCTCTGGCCCAGGTCTGGAAGAGGAGGGGCTGGGCAGGTGAAGGCCTTCCAGTTCTCTCCCAGAGCAGCAGCTGGTTTCTGGCCCAGCAGCCTGTCCAAAGGCTGGTGCAGCCATTCAAGGCTACCCCTGAAGGCTAGGGCTGGCAGGAGGACTGCCCAGAATTGTGCATTGGCAAAAGCAACACTGAACCTGATCAGAACCATTCACACAAGTCCTTAAGGTGTACAGGGAAAAGGACCGACTCTCCTAAAGCCACCACTGTTAACGGTTTCTTGTGTGAAGGAGATCCTGGCTCTTCCTCTAGCTGGCTGTGTGACTTTGGGCACATTAGCTAGCTTCTCTGCGCCTCAGTGTTTCATACCTGTGAAATGGGGCTATAACAGCAGGTACCTCACTGACTCATTGTGGGGAATAAATGAGTTAATACATGATAAGACCATGCCCGGCATATGGTGAGAAATGGATTAGCTGTTATACCATATACCGTGTGTGCATGTCTAGTGTATGTATGTGTAAACACATATAAATCTATGGTGTGGCGGTATTGTATCCACACCCCCTCTAGTGACTTTCTAAATGACAAATACTAGCCCAGCTTACTGTTGTGCATCTTGCTTTCACTTAATTATAAACTTTGGAGCGCTTCCCATCTGAGTACACATGTATCTAACTCTGAGTGTAAGAACCCGTGAGTGTAAGAACCCGCTGTGTATTATTCTACAGAAAGGAAGCACCTGTGATTTATCTAACCTTTCCTCTCTGGTGGACTTGGGGGCTATTTCCTAGGTTCTGGTGCTATTTGGCGGACAGTTTGTCACTATAGGATAGTTTTAAAAGCATAACCTCTAATGCAGTTGTTCTCTTCCTAAGAATTTATTCTATCCAATCCTCAGCGTGGAGTACATATGCCACGTTCCAGGTATTACTGGTGACAGATGTGCGTTCCCTGGATACGCAGACGTTGAGGAACTCAGGACCTGGCTCCCCACCTCCACCTGGGCGGGCCCGCTACTGGCCCTGCCCCAACCGAGAGGACCCGCCCCGTTCTGTCCAGACCCCGCCCCTCCTCTCCAAGCCCCGCCCCACCGGCTGCTCCACCACCCACTAAGCGCGGACATCCGCCAGGCCCCGCCCTCAAGACCCCGCCCCCAGGCCCCACCCCCCAGGCGTGCACTGCGCCTGCGCGGGCGTCTCAGGCTCTGGGGCCCTGCGGCCGCGGCTCTTTTGTTTCCCGGCCGGAGCGGGAGTCAGAGCCCTGGTCGGAGCCGGGCCGAAGCCCCAGTCAGAACCGGGTCGTAGCCTGAGTCAGAACCGGGTCGGATAGGCGTGGGGTCGGGACCAGCGGCCGGGCAGGGCCTGGGCCTGGCCGCCCGATGGCGCGCGCCCCCAGCCCGCCGCCCCCGGCCCGCGCCGCCGCCTGAGCCCGGCCCGCCCGCCTCGCGCCATGGAGCCGGGCCGCGGCGGCCTGGAGACCGTGGGCAAGTTCGAGTTCTCGCGCAAGGACCTGATCGGGCACGGCGCCTTCGCAGTGGTCTTCAAGGGGCGCCATCGGGAGGTGAGGGCGGCCGGCCGGCACCGGGGCCCCCGCCCCGGGACCCGCCCCGCCCGGGCCCCCCCGGGGCCGCACCCCGCAGCCGGGACGCCGCACGGCCCCCGGGGCCCCGTGCCCCCCGCGCCCGGGACCGCCCGCAGCGGCGTGCCCGGCGCCCCCGGGCCTGGGGCCGCCTTCGGAGGCCCCGCGCGCTGAGGGTCCCCCTTGCTGCGTTTTCAGAAGCACGACCTGGAGGTCGCCGTCAAGTGCATTAACAAGAAGAACCTCGCCAAGTCGCAGACGCTGCTGGGGAAGGAGATCAAGATCCTCAAGGTGAGCTGGCGCCGCGGGCGGGGCGGGGGGGCGGCGCCGGGCCGCGGCTCACGCGAAACTCGGTCCTGTCCTAGGAATTGAAGCACGAGAACATCGTGGCGCTGTACGACTTCCAGGTGAGGCTGGGGGCTGTGCGGGCGGGGGGCGCGGGGTTCATGGAGCTCGCGGCCGGGCCGGAGTCCCGGGCCAGCCCCGCACCGGCACCCCGCTCGGCGGGGTCGTCGTCCGGTGTTGGGTGAAGGGGCCGGGCCACCCATCTGGCCTGCGGTGCTCAGGGGCCTGGCCGGGACCCAGAGACCTGTCCTCAGCCCAGCTTCCTGTGTGTGCTGGGCCACTTACCACCCCCCAGACTGAGTGCCGGGGGCCGGGTGGCAGGGCCCCGGGCACCAGCCGCGCGTCCCCGCGCCTCTGGCTGTGGCTTGGCCCTCCGGAGCGTCTGACCCAGTGGCCCTGACCGAGTCCTGCCCCAGCCCCGGCCCCCCGCCCCCGCCCCCAGACCTGCCGGCCTGGCCCACCTGTCCGGGCAGGCCCTTTGTTTGTTGACACTGCTCCAGGACCTGCCATTGGCCGGACTCGCCCTGCGTCAGACTGGGGGAGGGGAGGGGCCACAGGAGATTCCTTCTTGCTGGCAGTTGGGGCCAGCCACCCAGGGCACACGGAGGCGGTTGCCTGTGTGATGAGGCCACCTCAGGCCTTGCTGGCCCCGAAGGCCGCAGCTGGGTTCTCCCACGGCCCCCAGGCCCCAGGGCCCGGTGGTGGGGCCCAGCCTCAGTGGCGGTCCTGGACCCTGGATGCCGACTTTGGGACTTGGGAACCTGAGGCTGCAGAGCTGCAGGCCAGAGTGCTGACTAATGGTTTTGAAACCTGTTTACTGAGGCCACGGGACCAGCCCCTGGCTGAGGGGAAGTTCCCAGCCAGGCTGGCTGTGTTTTGGTGACCGCCTCCCTCCTCCCTGTTCCTTCCCTCCCCCTTCAGAACTGGGCTGTGGCCTTGGGGCTATGGCATGAGATAAGGTGATCTGGGGAGGGCCCAGGTTCAGTGTGGCAGTGGGTACCTGGCGGCCCACATGGAGATGCTATGTCCTCAGGGCCCAGAGGGTGCCCCTTTCCTCCTTCTCCTCCTCCTCTACCCTCTTTATGCTCCCCTGCCCTCCTCTCCCCTCCCCCTTCACCATCCCCATCCCGCTGGGCCACACACCTGGTTGTGGGCAGTGCCACTGCCTCCAAGGTTGGCAGCCGGCGGCTTTCCCTACAGAGGGCTGCTTAGAGGCTAGCCTGGCCTCTGCCCTCTGCCGGGGCTTGGTGCTCCTACTTTTTGGGGTGTGGGTAGTTCCCCAAGTCCTGAGATTCCTGTCTGGGACCCAGAAGAAAAAGCTTTTGAAAATAAGTACTAAATGATTTGACTTTTTTAAAAAAATGAAGCACTACAAATGGGGACATGGAGAAAGGTAACTGTTCTGTCCCTGTCCTCATGGGGCCCTGCGTCCCCCAGAGGGACCAGATCCACCTTGGCTGTTCCTGGGTCCGCAGGGCAGCGCCCCACAGCAGACATGCTCACGTGCCCATCCCCCACCGCACCTCCACCTCCGTTCTGCGTCTTGGAGAAGGTTCCCTGTCACTCGGTACAACTGCTCCAATCCGTATGTGATAAACTACACCCCCGCCTCCCAGGAGAAGTGCCCCCAATTCCCCCTGTGAGGTTAGCACCTCCACGCACAGTGGTTCAGGGCCCAGATGCAGTTCCAGTCCTGGCTCTGTGTGTCCTTGGGCAGGCGTCTCAACCTCTCTGTGCCGCCACCTCTTCCTCCAAAGCAGACTGTGAACTGTTTGGTTGAAACTGGTCGTAGTAACACTGAGTGCATGTTGTCTGTGGTTTGGGTTGTGGCTGCCCTTGTGGTCCACCACCCCTCATCCCAGAGCTGACCGCCAGTCCCTCGTCGGTAGGATAGGAGGTGGTTCTGGCTTTCTGACACGTGCACAGGGTGGTGGTGACCATCCGTGCACTGACCTTTGCCATGTGTGTATCTGCCAGGTAGATTCCTAGAAGTAGTTTCCCCAGGTAAGAAGGATGCGTGCTTTTAGTTTGGGGCAGCTGCTGAGCTGTGGTCCCGAGAGGCCAGACCCTGGACAGACAGCAGCACTGCCCCGCAGAGGGCCTGCGTCCCCACTTCCTGGGTGGGCTGCTTGTCAGACCCCTCCTGGCCCGTCTGGGAGGCCGAATTGCACCTCTCGTGGCTTTGGTGCTCGTGTATTGTGAGTGAGCATTGGCCCTCGTGTGCGTGAAAATTAGCTCCTCCTCCTGGATGGTACCATGGTGAACGGCATGGGCCCCGAGCCACCCTGCCTTTCTCTGAGCCCAGCTCCCCCATGTACTTACCTGCGTGACCTTGGGCAAGCTCCTCGGCCTCCTGGTGCCTCAGCGTGTTACCTGTGAAGTGGGAGGTAAGAGTAGACACCTCCTAGTAGGGCGGTTGTCATGACGACTTGACTCCATCTGTATACTAAGTGCTTGGGTCTGTGCCTGCTCCAGGAGTGCTGCGTAAAGGTCACTGACCTGTAGGAGCTCTTTATATGCTGAGGAAAGCCCTTGTGTTACGGATTTCAGATGCTCCCCCCAGGTTGTTTTTTGTCTGATGTTGTGTATTTTGGCCTTAAGGATTAGGAGCATTTGTCAGGCTGATGTGAGTGCCCCAGGAAGGGGGGGCCCCTTGACTGCTCTGGTCTCAGGCCCCCACACCTGTGGGGAGGTAGCTGGAGTCCCTGGCCCACATTGAGGGGTAGAGGGGTGGCCTCACCCCAGTGTGCTGTGCGGTGTCTGGACGTACTGTTGCCCAGGGAGAGTGGCCATCACAGGAGTCGGGGCATGGGGCTGTGCAGCCAGGACCAGCCCTGCCCACATGCCCTGGGAGGAGGCGTGATGACCATGGGCCTTGCAGACAGTGACCCCTCCCCCTCCTGAGGCCAGCGTGCGCCAGGCTGGTTCCCACAGCTGGATGTGACTCACTCATCCCCGCCAGCGGACCCCCAGCTGTGCTCGCAGGGCCTCCATCAAGTCAAGGGAACTGCCTTAAACTTTGGGGCCTCAGGACAGTGTCAGCCCTTGGCCTTGCTCTTTCCAGACCCCTAGTTCTTGGTGAGGGGGCCCTGTGACTCAGGCGGGGGCGGGGACGTTACCTCCCTGAGAAGAGCAGGGTGCATGCCGTGCTGAGGCCCCTTGGTACCAGGGTCCAAGGCAGGGGCCTGCACATAGGCCCAGAGGCCAAACTGTTCTGGAAATGGCCTGCAAAGTTGTGTTACTGTTTTAGCTCTTTTTGTAACTTAAAATTTTGAAGTATAATGTATAGCAGACAGGGCAGAATGCAGATGACAAAATGCTTGCTAAAGTGTCCCCTGTATAAGAACTACAGCGTGGTTAACCCCCAGAAGCCTGGCCCTATTTCCTCCCCATCAGAGACCCCTGGTCCTGCCCTTTGTGGGGTCTCTCTCCCTGCTCGTCCACCTCGCTGGAGTACATGCGTCCAGTACATGCGTCCCCTCAGCCTTACACGGGGAAGCTGTGTCATGGGCGTCCCTGGGCGGTGGTGCCTGGGACAGAGCTGCTGCAGCGTCTGTGCGCATCCAGTCCGCAGTTCTGGGGTGCTCCAGCCGGGGCTCAGTGGGTCTTGAAGAATGTGTAGATTCTGTATTTTCTGAGGGGTCGCCCCAGCTCATGCCTCCCCCGTGACAGGGGTGCCTGCTTTTCTAGAGTCGGGCAGGCCTGTGTGTGGGAAGAAGGTCTGGAGAGGGCAGGCCAGGCTGCCAGCCCCCGGGGAGCTGTCCGGAGAGCCCAGCCCGGGGGCGGGAGCAGCTCTGTCCCTGCTGGCCTGTGGCTTTGCCACCTTCTGAAGCCAAGATGGCCAATTCCCCAGGAGTTAACTAGGTCAGCTCCTGCCTGCCCACCAGACCAGCCCAGGTCACCAAACGGCTCGATCGAGGGGAAAGCTGGGATCCTATGTAGCAAAGCACCTTAGCGTGCGGGCCCTACAGCCTTGTCTGTGACTGGACGCCAGGGCCCTGCCCCAGGCCCGAGGGCGAGCACCTGTCACCCCTTCCTGGGGGCTGCACAGCCGATGGTCGTGACTCGGGACCGGAGCACTGAGGGCGAGGCCTAGGTGTTCACAGGGCCTGGTGGGCCCATGCCTCAGCTGCCTGCCTCCTTGTTCACCTGCAGCGACGTGACAGGCTCCCGAGAGCCTGCTGCCTGGGGACGAGGGTGTCTACCTCTCCCTGGAGGTGAGCCCTCTGGGACCGGGCGGCCATGAGGAGTCCCAGGAAGAAGGCCTGGTCCTTTCAAGTGTTCACACTGAGTCTAGACCGACTCCCCAGGGGGCCCACTTGGTCCCCACTCACTCCCCAGGGGAGCTTGTGAAAAGCAGAGCTAGCACTGGCAGGAGCAGTGGAAGTGGGACCTGAGGCCTGTCTGACTTCTGAGGGGGCCCTGGGCAGGGCAGGACATGGCGGCTGTGCTGACCGCTCCCCCCACACCGGGGGGCTCAGAGAGCCCACTTCCCGGGGAAAGGGGGCACCCAGCCATGTGGTGCAGTGACTGCCTGGCCCCACGTGGATGGGGCACGCAGCCTCCCTGCTAAAGCACCCCAGCCAGCCAGGAGGTGCTGCTGGCCTTGTGATTGGGTCCCACGTTCTCCTGGTCCCTGCCGGGCTTTGCTGGGACCTGGCCTGGTGTCGGCGGGGGGCAGGTGGAGGGGGAGGATGGACTGCAGCAGGCGCCCATTGCCCAGCCTTGGGCGAGTTTCCGTGTTTCCTCTGCGAAGCGGTCCAGCTCCTGGGCGTGTGAGGGCCCAGGTCACAGGCCAGGAGGGGTGACAGCCCCAGCCGGAAGGGACCTGTCTGTCTGCCTCAGGGCTGTGGGTCTCCTGGGTCTCCCAGGCCTGAATGCTGTGCTGCCTCTGAAACCCCGACCCTCCACACCCTGGAGGTCCTGCTAGGCCCAGGGAGGGGACGCCCGAGGTCTCTGCTGAGTGACCCACTGGGGCAGAGGACAGACCAGTGGTAGGAAGGAGCTCAGACCCCCAGATCCCCACATAGCTGAGAACTGTGGGTCTCCTGCTTGCTGAGGGGCTGTGAGGCCCCAGGGAGGCTCGTGGAGGTGACAGGCGGTGACCTCTGCAAGCAAGGGCCTGAGTGGGGGTTCTGGGAGCAGTGAGCCAGTGGGCAGGGTCAGGACCTGTGGGATGGGGTCCCGGGAGCTTGCCCCATCTGGATTGTGGAGATGGTGGGCAGGGGCTGGGCCCTGTACGGGGATCCCCATGGGTTCTTGGGCACAGAGGGGGACTCTTGTCACTTCTGCCACAGAGACCTCCTGGGGGAGGTTGTCCTGGGTTCCAGGGGTGCTGCTGGATTAGAGGGCAAGGAGGCCAGGCAGTGGTCTGCACTTCCCAGTCAGCCGTCCTCAGTGCTGCGGGCGTCCCTGCCCATCCAGGCTTGGTGGATGAGTTTGGGGCTTTCCTGGGGAGCAGACTGTCAGAGGACAGGCGAGAGCTGCAGGTACCTGGGCCCCGACCCCCTCTGATCCTCCAGTTGTGTGGCCCAGGGCCAGGGGCTCAGCCTCTGAGCTTCTCAGGACGAGTGCCCCACTGTCCCCTAGGGCTCACTGGGGAGGACTAAACTTGGGTGCATGCCCAGCCCCTCAGCGGAGGCGGCCATGGTCAGGGTGATGGCAGGGTGAGGGAGCAGGTGGCCTGGGTGTCATAGGGAGTGGGTGTTGCGATCTCCTGGGTTATTTCTGGGTCCTTATCTCTGGCACCTCCCTCGACCCTCTGCTGGATGCTCGGCCTGAGAGCCTCTGACCCCCCCGGCTGGCAGAACCTCCCTCCATCACGTCTCCTCAGTCTGGTCTCCGTCTCCCTCTGTCCCTTCTGTGCCCTGTTCCTGTAGCCTGGGTCTGCCCAGCAGGTCCCCGTGTGACTGGGGGCCCTTGTGTTATCTCGCCCTGGCAGCTGGCCTGGAAGGTTGGGCCTGCAGGCGGGGCTGAGGGGGCTCCCAGGCTCTCGCTGCTGCGTGGGGCTCCAGGCCAGGTGGGTGGAGCCCACCCCCACCCAGGAGAGCCCTTGCGGGCACCATGGAAGGCTTCTGCGTCCCTGCTGGGGCACACCCCTAGTGAAGAGCCTGAGAACGCCCAGTGGGGCATGCTGGAGCGGGCCTGCCTATGCCAGGGGTGCCCAGCCTGGCCCCAGGGGGTGTCAGTGTCAGCACCGCAGCCTGGACACACCCTATACCTCAGCCTGCTCCCAGAGGTACCCCCGCCCGAGACACAACCCCCTCTGTTGGTGGAGCACTGGGGTCAGCAGGGGGCTTCTCTTGTTTTGAGGGGCTGACATTCAACATTAATACTGTCACCAGTGGCTTGTGTCCCTGCTCCTCACCCACTGGGTGGGGTCTGAGGCCAGGCACTGACCTACTGGGGTCCTTTGTGCTGCAGGGCGGGGGAGGGGAGGCAGGGGCATCCCTCGGATGGGAGCAGGGGGGAAGGTGGAAGCCCACTGCAAAGGCCTCCAAGAAACATCCCTCCTTAGCCCCCTCTCTACCTTCCCCTGGACGTCTTTGTGGCCTGATGCTTAGAGCTTTGGGGCGCCGCTCACAGGTTTCTCCCTTACCTTGAGGGTTAGAAGCTGGAGCTGCCTGTGGAACAGAGCGCTGGTCGTTGTGCCACAGGCGCTGGGAAACAGGGAGGGGCCGCCTCCTGTTTCCTGCAGAGCCCCCCTCAGGGAAGACCCCACCTGAGGAACAGTTGGGGGGACAGTTGACAGGAGAGCCTCGGACCCCTCCTGCCTGTTTGATGTGGCTTCTTGGGCCTCAGTTTCCTATTATGGGACCTGGAGACAGCACTGGTTGCCTTGAGAAAGAAGTGCCCTGTTGCCCGGTGAAGCCCTCAGGCGGTGCAGGGCCCTGTGTTTATGTGTGTATGTGTGTGTGCGCGCACGCGCATGTGGGCACTGGCCTGGGTACCAGGCTTCTCCGTCTCCTGGGACTGGGCTGAGCTGAGGATGCTGTGTGCCCCTAAGCCACAGGTGGCCAAAGGCCAAGCTGGACGCTGGCTGGCAGTGCTGACCTGTAGTTCTGTTGGTGTCCTTGATTCCGGAGCCAGGCTGCCCTGCTCACACGTGTCCACGTTTGCAGCCGGAGGGTCAAGATCCTCACACCTCGCCATGTCCCTTCTCGGGGGCCTGGATTCCCCTGAGTGGGTCTGCCCAGCCAGGACTCGCCACTCACAGAACAGCAAGCTGAGCCCTGATGCAACCGCAGGGCCCAGTCTCACCCTGACCTTGACAGAGAACTGGGCAGCTGAGGGCCTCCACTGGGAGGCAGGGTCCACACCCCACCCTGACACCTCTCCTGGGACTTCAGCCCCTTCCCTAGACTTGGCAAGTGAATGTTCTGATTGGCTGCTGCTCCTGTCACTAAAGCCGACAAACGACTCAAAACTGAAACAAAATACCAGAGCCCACTTGGCTCTCAGACTTACTCATGTCCCAGCCACTAACCAACCAGCTAAGCCCTGGCAAACGGGCCCCAGGATGCCAGGGCAGCTGGTTTCCATGCTCACTGGCCGCTCCTGCCTGTAGTCCAGATGGTGTGTGAAGGGTACGAGTGGGTGCCAAGCGCCCAGGTCACACTGGGGCTGAGAGGGTTCTTCAGAGGGCTGGCGGCGTGGGGGCAGGGCAAGCTCCCCTCCACCTCTCACTGCCTCTTCTGTGCCCTGCAGGAAATGGCCAATTCTGTCTACCTGGTCATGGAGGTGAGTCCCTGCAGGCCTGGCTGTAAGGACAGAGAGGCTGGACCCTCCCAGCTCTTGGACCCCTTGTCACCTGGGGCAGGGCAGGCTGCACTGGGTACCCTGGTGGCTTCTTCAAACATGGGTTGTAAGGGACACCTGCCCTGGGGAGGAGACGGGCCCCTGAGTGCCCAGGAATTAGGGTTAGCATGGTGAGGAGGCCTGGGCAGGTCGGGAGGGTCTGTCCTGGCTGCTGAGTGGGGCGTGTCGCTCTTTTGCAGTACTGTAACGGCGGGGACCTAGCTGACTATCTGCACAGTAAGTGGACACCCCGTGGCTGGGGCCTGTACGCCCAGGCCCACCGTGACCCCACCTACGAGCTGGGCTGGCACGAATGAGCCTCCTGTCCTCAGGTGGCTGCTGGGGAAGGTGGGAAAGGGGGGGTCGGAGCCTGTCATGGACACGTTGTGCCGGTGCCATTGGGGATGGCCTCGCATGCAGTCAGTCTGGAGGTGCCCCTGTTGAGTGGGGCCTCTGAGAGCTCCCGGGCCTGCGGGGTCCCCAAGGCACCTGGCTTGCTGCGCTGCTGGGTGCCAGCTCATCCTGAGCACTCTGGGCCCCAGGTGCGGCTGCCTCACTGCTGGGGGTGGGCCGCCCAGGGCCCTGCCACAGGCGGGGGTGGGGAAGATCAGCGCAGCCCCCATGTGTTTGTTCAGCCCTCACTTCTTGAGGGCCAGGCCCTGGGGCTTATGGCAGGGCCACTGGCTGTGGGCCTCGAGTAGCTGCTGAGAGTAATCAGAAACTGAGAAAGGAGCAGGGAGCTGCCTGGCAAGGAGGTGACGCTGAGCAGGTTGGAGTCAGGCAGGTGGCATGGGGGGAGGAGGGTACCAGCCAGGGCCACCTTGGGGTGGACAGGAGCACGTGGCCATGGTGTGAGTGACGGCCCTGGAGACCACAGGCTTTAGGAGGGGAGCAGCACTGGGTGGGAGGTCCCTCCCTTGCGCAGGTGCCTGGGTGAGCTGCACCCCCTGAGCCCTGTCTTCCCGCAGCCATGCGGACGCTGAGCGAGGACACCATCCGGCTCTTCCTGCAGCAGATCGCAGGTGCCATGCGGCTGCTGCACAGCAAGGGCATCATCCATCGCGACCTGAAGCCCCAGAACATCCTGCTGTCCAACCCTGGCGGGCGCCGCGCCAACCCTAATAACATCCGTGTGAAGATTGGTGAGGCCGGGGCCGGCGGGGCTAGTGGGGCGCAGGGAGGTGGGGCCACAGCCTCCCTGCTCACACATGTCCTCCCCTGCAGCCGACTTCGGCTTTGCTCGGTACCTGCAGAGCAACATGATGGCAGCCACGCTCTGCGGCTCCCCCATGTACATGGTAGGTGGTGGCTCCCAGCCCTGCGGGCCCCGCCCTGCAGCCTCACCTGCTGGGGGAGGTTGGCCAGCGGGGCTGTGGCACTGCTTCCCACCCCATCTGAGGGTCATGGCACGCTCGGTGTCCATTCTTGCCCGGGCCCTGACCCGTGTCTGTGCCCCCTGCAGGCCCCGGAAGTCATCATGTCGCAGCACTACGATGGGAAGGCGGACCTCTGGAGCATCGGCACCATCGTGTACCAGTGCCTGACGGGGAAGGCGCCCTTCCAGGTGAGCGAGCGCGGGTCTGAGTGGGCTGCTGGCAGCTCAGGGCAGCGCGGCCGCCCCTTGTTAGTCTGCAGCCTCCCCTCACTAGGGTGAGGCGGCTCCGCGCTCCCCACCGTGCAGTCACTTCAGGGCCAAGGCCAGAGTGTGCACTCATTCAGGAGTGCGTCTCGTGTGTCCTTGTGTACGTCTGTGCCGAGTTCATGGCCTCCCACCTGCCCTTTCCAATGTTGGTGTGCCCCACTGAATTGGTGTCGAGGTCCCAAGCCCTGGGGTGACTCTCCTGTCCCATGGGCCTGTGCTTCCTGTGGTGACCTCACGGTCTGACTGGTGGCTTGGCGGTTGCCAGCTTGCCCCAGCACGCTTGCCATTTCCTCTGCATCAGCATTGGAGGGCTGTCCCTGGAGGGCGGGGTGCTGCCTTGCCGTTGGCTGTCCTCAGTGCCTGGCACACAGCAGTGCTCAGTGAGTGAGCAGGTAGACGGCCACGTACACGCCAGGTCTCCCCACGGGTCGCTGCCCACTGGAGTGGCGAGCTCTTTCTGGGGCCCTTTCAGGGGTGGGTGCACGGAGAAGCCTTTCATTTCCAGAAGCAAGCAACCAGTCAGACTCCTGGCAGAGCATGGTCACCTGGCCGCTTTGGGCGGTCCCCATGCTACACAGCATATTGGGGAGGAGGGCAGCCCTGGCCCTAGAAGGGTGCGAGGAGGGCAGCCCTGGCCCAGCAACCTCGTGGGCTGGAGCGGCTGCCCAGAGCAGTGGGCACTCATGCTATTGTTCCCCCCCCCGACCCCCAGGCCAGCAGCCCCCAGGACCTCCGCCTCTTCTATGAGAAGAACAAGACCCTAGTGCCCATGTAAGTACCCCAGCCCCAGCCTGGCCCCTCCCTGAGGACCTGACCAGGCTGAGGCCGCCCTGTGTGCCCCCACAGCATCCCACGGGAGACCTCGGCCCCCCTGAGGCAGCTGCTCCTGGCCCTGCTGCAGAGGAACCACAGGGACCGCATGGACTTCGGTGAGCTCCGGCCAGCCCCCCCCAGTGCTGCCTGGCTCCCGAGGGCCCCTCTGGGGGCAGGACTGGGTCCAGCACCTGCAGCTCCTTTCCCCATAGCACAGGTTGAGACCCCTGTTTGGCAGCAGGAAGCTCTGCTGGGCAAAGCATGTCGGGCAGTGGGGGGCCTGGTGGGGCCAGCTGTGTCCAGGAGCCTCCAGTTGGGGCTCAGGCCGGGGGGGGGGGTCCTTCAACCCGGAAACCCTGGGGTGGAGGCCCTCCTGAGGCCTCATGCACCTCTCCCACCTCCTGCAGATGAGTTTTTCCATCACCCTTTCCTTGATGCCAGCGCCTCTGTGAAGAAATGTGAGTCCCTGGGGCTGTGGCCCCTGCCCAGAAGGTTGGGGTCCCAGCTCTTCGCCTCCTGCAGCCTGGGGTCACCGTGGGTTCAGTTGATGGGTGCGGCAGGTTTGGGGGGTGGCGGCTGGCTCTGTGCTGCTGTCCCTGGGTTCCTCTGGTAGGGGCAGCTGTCCACAGTGCCAGGGAGAGTGTCCTGACTGCCCTGCCCTGCCCGCTGCAGCCCCGCCTGTGCCTGTGCCCTCGTACCCCAGCTCGGGCTCCGGCAGCAGCTCCAGTAGCAGCTCCACCTCGCACCTGGCCTCCCCACCAGTGAGTGACCGCCAGGGCCCGGCGTCTGTCTCCTGGGGTGGGGGGTGGGAGTGTGCAGACTTCCTTCCGCCCAGGCCCTGGGCCGGGTCTCAGTGGCCTCCCCTCTGCCCTGCAGTCCCTGGGGGAAGTGCAGCAGCAGCTACAGAAGACGCTGACCTCCCCGGCCGACGCAGCCGGCTTCCTGCAGGGTTCCCGGGATTCAGGTGGCAGCAGCAAGGACTCATCCTGTGACACTGATGACTTCGTCATGGTCCCGGCCCAGTTTCCAGGTCGGGGCCACAGTGTGTGTGTGGGGGGGCATGGGGCAGTGCAGCAGACATGCTGCAGGGACCCACAGGCACGTGGCCGCAGACCTGTGTCCATTCATGGCCCCCAGATGGGCTTCTGGGATCTACCACACCAGGTCACCTTAGCCACAGAAGCAAAGCCGAGCTGCCATCGGTTAATGGGCGTGGCGTGGGCCCCACCCTGCTTGTTTCTCCTCCTTAGTAGCGCTGAGGACACCCTCGCCTGTGTTGCCATCTCGTTTGTGAACTGAAAGCCCCCCAGTGTCCCTCCGTGGGGCACTGCTGCTGCTCAGTATTTGCTGAGCAGATATGCTGAGACCTCAAGGCCGGCTCAGCCCCCCAAAGCCCTGTCCTGGGGTCTCTAGTGCTTCTCATGGCCCTGGCGCTTCCTTTCACTGCCCTTGGTCTCCCCGAGACTCTGGGCCCAGGCTGGGGTGGGATGGGCCCTGGTGTCCACTGGGAGTGGGGGGCTGTGACCCAGGCTGAGCGCGGCGGGGGAGGGATGCCCTGTGCCCACCCTCGGGCAGAGCAAGGTGGGCGGCGGGAAGACAGGAGCGCTGTGGGATCAGGGCTCCTGGATGACGGGTCGGGCTCACACTGGGTGCTGTGCACACCTGGCCTGGAGTTGGCCAAAGCTTGGGGGTAGACAGGGGGAATCCCAGGGTGTCCCTCGAGAACCCCGATGTCCAAACAGGTAAAGGGAGTTCCCAGCACAAGTGACAGAAGTGGGGACACGAGAGTGCTGGGCCCAGCGTGGCGCCCCGGCCCTCCCCCAGGAAGAGGCACCCTTGTTTCACAAAGCCACCCTGCCCCCCGCCCCATGTCAGAATCTTATGTGGGGCCGTCAGGGAGCCATGGCGGGTGAGGGGGCTGGGAGTTCCCACTCGTCCTCATTTGAGAGGTGCCTGGGCCCAACCTTGCCTGTCTCCTGTACGCAGGTGACCTGGTGGCTGAAGCAGCCAGTGGCAAGCCCCCGCCGGACAGCCTGATGTGCAGCGGGTAAGCTTGCCCCAAGCCGCCTCGCTGGGAGAGGGAAACGCTGGCCTCACACGTGGTTCCTTTGCCCCATCTGGGTCCAGCAGTTGAGGAAAGGCCAAGTCAGCTTGCCCATTGCAGGGCTGGCCATAGGGAGGGCCAGGGTCTGTGCACACGTTTGGCTGCCCATCTGCTCTGCCCCCACCAGGAGCTCACTGGTGGCCTCAGCCGGCTTGGAGAGCCGCGGCCGGACCCCGTCTCCGTCCCCACCCTGCAGCAGCTCCCCCAGCCCGTCAGGGTAAGTACCCACTGGGGCCCAGGCAGGGCTGGGAGTGGGTCCAAAGCAGAGGGGCTTCCCCCTGTGCTTCCCCCAGCCCCAAGCTGGCTGTGCAGGCGGCCGTTGTGTCCAGGGGCCTGCCTTCATGTGGACCTGGCAGGACACTGCGCTCCTCTTGGGTGATCAGCAGAAGGGCCGTGGTGGCAGGACGTGGTACTAGGAGACCAGCACCACCAGCACTCTGGGCCTGCAGGGTGGGTGGCGTGGGCTCCCAGAGCTGGCAGGTGCTGGCCCTGCCGTGCTGTCCTGCCCCCACTCCCACGGTGTGTCCCATGGCTGGCCCCAACCAGAAGCCACCTGGGTGCAGAGAGCGGAAGGGGTGAGGCGTGAACCTCCTGTGCCCGATGACAGTAGTACTGGGTGTGTGCAGGACGTTTGGGTCTGGGGTTCAGCCCAGTGCCATGCCCAGTGACACCCTACCACGTCACTGCACACGCAGGCGGGTCGGCCCGTTCTCCAGCAGCAGGTGTGGCGCGTCTGTCCCCATCCCAGTGCCCACGCAGGTGCTTAACTATCAGCGCATCGAGCAGAACCTGCAGTCGCCCACCCAGTACCAGCCCCCACGGTGAGCGCAAGGCCCCGGTGGCCACGCATGTGCCCGAGGACTGTGGTGAGAACCCCCCACTGCTGCCCCCTTGGAGTGGTGCAGGGCCGGTTCCCATGCACAGTTGTGCAGGCTACACACTGTGTAACTCAGCACTGATATTCACTCAGCGGGCATACTGGGATTCCAGATTTATGGCAGCTCTGGTGGGTGTCAACAAAATGTCTTGAGTTTACAAAACCAATATTGGTTTTGGCAAATGTCAACAGGCAGAAGTAAGGAAAGGAGGAGAGGGCAACTCTTTTGTAATTCACAGCATGCCCTGTGGGCTGGTGGTTGTCCTGGCAGGGACCTCGACCTCGGGCCTGACACTGGGGCTCCCTACCTCGTAGCTGTTGCTCCAGGCCAGAGAGTGAAGGACACAAGCCATCTGGCTTTGGCCATGGCTCTCACAGTGTGTGGCTGGGGGACTCGCTTCCTCACTCCTGCCATGTCCCCAGGTCCTCAGCCATCCGCAGATCGGGCAGCACCAGCCCCCTGGGCTTTGCACGGGCCAGTCCGTCGCCCCCATCCCATGCCGAGCATGGCGCCACCCTGGCCAGGAAGCTCTCCTTGGGCGGGGGCCGGCCCTACACACCGTCTCCACAAGGTGAGCCCCTGCACTGCTTCTGGGTACAGCCTCTGAACTTAGGTAGGCCTGGGGATCTGCATGGCCAGGGTGGGGGCACGCCGTCTCCATCTAGGGCGTTGACCTTGGCAACCCCTTTTCCTAAGTTGGAACTATCCCCGAGCGGCTGGGCTGGAGCGGGGTGCCCTCCCCTCAAGGAGCTGAGATGCGGGCTGGCAGGTCCCCTCGTCCAGGTAGGTGCAGCCCCACCCCGGGCGGGCGTGAGCGCGGATCTGGGGAGGGGCGGGGACCCCAACTGACCTCCCACACTTGGGGTGGTGCCATATTCCTGATCTCACAGCCTTCACCTTACAAGTAAAGAGGGAAGGTAGATAATCCTGTGAGACCAGCTGTGGGACTCATCTCCCCCACGCCTCTCCATGCTGTGTGACCTTGGGTGGTGTCCTCAGGTGCATGGTGGGGCATAGGAGCAGTGCCGCGCGGTGGCCGTAAGGGTAAAGGGTACAGTGAACAGACCTGACGCCTCCACATGCGCTCTGGCTGGGCAGCCCACGGATGGCAGTGACCGCCTGTCCTGTGCCACCTTAGGTTCCTCTGTGCCTGAGCACGCGCCCCTCACCACTGGGCTAGGCTGCCGCCTGCACAGCGCCCCCAACCTGTCTGATCTGCATGTCGTTCGCCCCAAGCTGCCCAAGCCCCCGACGGACCCACTGGGGGCTGCATTTGGCCACCCGCAGGCCAGCCCCCCTCAGCCATCCCACGGGTCCCACGGGCTGCCGTCCTGCCGGCTGCTGCGTGGCTCGCCTAAGCTGCCCGACTTTCTGCAGCGGAACCCCCTACCCCCAATCCTGGGCTCCCCCACCAAGGTAACAGGGCCCCAGCGTTCTGTGCGGTAGGTGGGAGTGGCTCGTCCTGGGAATGACGTGCTCAGTCTGAATATCGCCTTCCTCCCCCTCTGCTCGGCCACCTTGCCATCTGCCTGCAGGGTTTCCACAGGACATGGGGTCCTGAAATCCAGAGGCACTGCCATCAATGCCGAGATCTTTTGCACTGGCCGGTGGCTGGCTTCATGAGTCTCCCATTTACATGTGGGTGCCATGTTCCCATGGCAGACTGGTCCCCAAAGAAAACGCATCTGCTGTGTGGCCCTTAGCAGAGGAGGTGTCCCAACCCTGCCCATTGGTCCACAGCCTTCAGAAAGCCCAGGCTGCCACCCTTGGAAAATTATTTGGTCCACCCCCTGGACTTAGTTTTCTTGTCTGTGACATGGGGCCAAAACATGTAGCCACCTCCTGGTGTCTGTCAGGGCGCAGGGTACGTGTGTCGCATATGGCACTTTCTTGCAGCACAGAGTGACGTTGGCCACCTGCAGGTTTCACACCTTTGCCATGAAGGCGGAGTTCTGGAAACTTGGGGCTCTGTGGCCAGGGCCCTGCAGAGGCAGCCAGTGTTGCCCGGTGATTGCAGTGTTCACTGCGGCGTGGTGGGGGCCCCGGTTAGGGGGCCATTCTCAGCACCCTCTGCTCTTCCTAGGCCAGGCCGGCATCTGACTTCCCCAAGACCCCCAGCTCCCAGAGCTTGCTGACCCTCCTGGCCCGGCAGGGCGTGGTCATGACGCCCCCTCGGAACCGCACGTTGCCCGATCTCTCTGAGGCGGGTCCCTTCCAGGGGCAGCAGCTGAGCCCTGGCCTGCGGCCCCCAGAGGATACCAAGGGCCCCTTTGGCAGGTGAGTGGGCGGGACCCCCGTGTCTATCACTTGCTCCCACCTGCAGTCTGTTGGCACCCCGCAAGGCTGGGAGTGGGCCTGCACCTTGTCCCCTCTGCTACCCCTTCTGAGACTCAGTCTGTGGGTCTGTGTGAGGGGTGACAGTGTCTGCTCCCGGGGTGGGCCGGAGGACCCAATAGCCTGCATGGGTGTAGCTCTAGGTGTGGCTGGCGGCAGTAAGCACTGCCTAAGGCGGGTTATGGTGGGCGGCGGGGGCGGGGACCGGGCCTGGGCGCTGCCTTGAGTCCCAGGGCAGCTCATTGCTGCCCCTCCCCTGGCCCTGCAGGTCCCTCAGCACCGGCCGCCTCACCGACCTGCTCCTTAAGGCCGCGTTTGGGACACAGGCCCCTGACTCGGGCAGCACGGACAGCCTGCCTGAGAAGCCCATGGAAATCAGTGCGTGTGGCCGGGGGCCGAGGGGGCCGAGGGGGCCAGGGGGCCGAGGGGGCCGAGGGGGCCGAGGGGGCCAGGGGGCCGAGGGGGCCGAGGGGGCCGAGGGGGCCAGGGGGCCGAGGGGGCCGAGGGACCCAGGGGGCCAGGGGGCCGAGGGGGCCAGGGGGCCGAGGGGGCCGAGGGACCCAGGGGGCCAGGGGGCCAGGGGGCCGAGGGGGCCAGGGGGCCAGGGGGCCGAGGGGGCCAGGGGGCCAGGGGGCCAGGGGGCCGAGGGGGCCAGGGGGCCGAGGGGGCCAGGGGGCCGAGGGACCCAGGGGGCCAGGGGGCCGAGGGGGCCAGGGGGCCAGGGGGCCCAGGGGGCCGAGGGGGCCAGGGGGCCAGGGGGCCAGGGGGCCGAGGGGGCCAGGGGGCCAGGGGGCCCAGGCAGGAAGGCCCTGAGCCCCCCCTCTCCCTCTCACAGCGCCCTCTGCTGGCTTCGGAGGGAACCTGGAGCCCGGAGCCCGTGCTGGGGGGGCCAGCAGCCCTTCCCCCGTGGTGTTCACCGTGGGCTCGCCCCCGAGTGGGGCCACGCCACCCCAGGGCCCCCGCACCAGGATGTTCTCAGGTGAGGACTGTCACAGGGCCCCTCGCAGGTGGGACAATGCTGGACCCCCCGATACCAGTCCGTATCCAGCTGCACTGGGATGGTCGTCCTTGAGGGGGTCAGGAGTCCTGGTCTTGAGGGCTCCCCAGGCCGAAAGCAGGCACGTAGACAGGCCTCCCCTGCCCAGCCCAGCCTCTGGACTTGAGGGTCCCAGGCAAGGCCTCCACCGTGGGTTCCACTTGGAGTAGGAGGGAAGGAATGTAAAGCGAGACCCAGCTGCCCAGAGGAGCGGGGATGGGTTTTGTGCCATGGAGTCTTGGAGTGGCGCACCGGAAGGTGGGAGCTGTCCTCAATCAGGGCTCCCCCCGCAGTGGGCTCCTCCAGCTCCCTCAGCTCCGCTGGCTCCGCCTCCGCCCGCCACCTGGTGCCCGGGGCCTGCAGTGAGGTGACCTCCGAGGCCCTAGCCCCTGGCCACTGCTGCAGCTTTGCTGACCCCGTCACCGCCAACCTGGAGGGGGTCGTGACCTTCGAGGCTCCTGACCTCCCCGAGGAGACGCTCATGGAGGTAAGGGGGCTGTGGCTAGGTGTGAAGGCCCACGCTGCCTCCCCTGCTGGAGCGCATGCGCCTTGGGGGTGTCAGGAGTGGGCTCTGCTAGGAGGGGCTAGCAGAGGCCCCCAGGTCTGGTCCTGGTCCCTGAGGTCTCGCCCTGCTTCTCGCAGCAAGAACACACGGAAATATTGCACAGCCTGCGTTTCACGCTCATCTTTGTCCAGCACGTCCTGGAGATCGCTGCCCTGAAGGGCAGTGCCAG
Source organism: Rhinolophus hipposideros (assembly GCF_964194185.1). Classification (NCBI taxonomy): domain Eukaryota; kingdom Metazoa; phylum Chordata; class Mammalia; order Chiroptera; family Rhinolophidae; genus Rhinolophus; species Rhinolophus hipposideros. The sequence goes on along the minus strand of NC_138070.1, from coordinate 620,781 downwards.
CGAGGCGGCTGCGGGCCCCGAGTACCAGTTGCAGGAGAGCGTGGTAGCAGACCAGATCAGCCTGCTGAGCCGCGAGTGGGGGTGGGTGTGCCCGGCGGGCCTGGAGGGGAGGCGGCCTGGGGTGTGCGGCCTCCGAGCCAGCTGACATGCCTTCCACGCCCCACCCCACCCCAGCTTCGCAGAGCAGCTGGTGCTTCACCTGAAGGTGGCCGAGTTGCTGTCCTCCGGCCTGCAGACCGCCATCGAGCAGATCCGGGCTGGCAAGCTCTGCCTGTCATCCACTGTGAAGCAGGGTGAGTGTGGACTCCACGGCCCTTGGGAGTGTTCGAGGCAAGAGACTGTGAACTCAGGGAGGAGGGCGGGGTGACCATTGTGAGAGGCTGAGGTCGCCTGGAGCAGGCCCAGCCCAGTGGGGGAGCAGCTGGGGACTCGGGGGACAGGAGGGCCCAGTCTGTGTCCCGGAGCAGACCCCCCAGCCAAGCTGACGGCTGCCCCCGCAGTGGTCCGCAAGCTGAACGAGCTGTACAAGGCCAGTGTGGTCTCCTGCCAAGGCCTGAGCCTACGGCTACAGCGGTTCTTCCTGGACAAGCAGCGGCTCCTGGACCGCATCCAGAGCGTCACCGCTGAGAAACTTATCTTCAGCCATGCTGTGCAGACGGTAGGGCCAGGGGCGGGAAGGTGCGACCCCGGCCACACCCTCCCTGACACTCAGTTTCCCCAACTGTTAAATGAGAAGCCTGCTTTCCAAGCCTCTTACAGGCAAGGCGGCTTCAGAAGGGACCAGCGCAGGCACCCAGCTCGGAGCCTGGCCTGCTCCGTGCGCTGCCTCGGAGGTGGTGCCATTCATCTGTGTAGTTAAAACGCGCACTGACCAGATAGTGCAGAAGTCGGCCTCCTCTGCAGGGCTGACCACTGACCGCCCTGGGGTGGGGTTGGCTGTGTGTCCGACCTGTGTCCCCCAGCTGCCCACGGCCACACGGGCATCTGCTCAGACCCCCGTGCCGCCCTGCCCCGTCCCCTGTGCAGGTGCAGTCGGCTGCCCTGGACGAGATGTTCCACCGCCGGGAGGACTGTGTCCAGCGCTACCACAAGGCCCTGCTGCTCATGGAGGGGCTGCAGCAGCTCCTCACAGACCAGGCAGACGTGGAGAACATAGCCAAGTGTGAGTGCCTGCCTCCTGGGGTGCTTGGGGGGGCACGGGCATCGCTCACGGGCTCCTCTGCCCACAGGCAAGCTGTGTATCGAGCGGAGACTCTCGGCCCTGCTGACCGGCATCTGTGCCTGACCTCCCAGGAGCCCGGCCCGCCATGCCCAGGGGCTGGACCTTCTCTGCTGATCCCGTGGCTGGGGGACAAGCCTGCGGCCTGGGAGAGGACCGCGTCCACACCCTGTATCCACAGCCAGGTCTCCAGCCACATCTCCGTTTCCGGGCTCTGGCTGGCACTGAGCTTCAGGGCCCTGCAGGGCCTGCACAGAATCTCAACCCAGGCCAGTCCCCCGGCTGCCTCAACGGCAGGTGGGGACGTGTGGGTGTCCCCAGACCCCTGCCAGACCAGCGTAGCCCTGCTGATGACAAGTAGGGACCCACTCAAGCCAAAGCCGCCAGACCTGCCCAGGGGCCCCGCCCAGTTAAAGGTGCGGGCCCCTGGCCCCCTCTCCTTCCCTGAGAGCACCACCCAGCTTTGTGAATCACCGAGCACTTTATGCAGGTGGGCTGGCACCGGACTGCCCGCTCAGCCCAGGCCACGGCACACATCCATGTACACATACACATATACACAGATATGCAGAGCCGTGCGCCTGAGGCTGAGCCTGCTGCCCCGGACCTGCCCCCGTGCCCCCGGGAGGCACAGCGTCTTATTTAAATGTTCTTTTAGGGACACGCAGTATGAAGCACCGAGCTTTCTCAATCCAGAACAGACATGGCAGTCTTTCACACTTTACTCCTAAAATGTGTCTTACTTTCTGCAGCTCTTTTTTCTTTTTTAAGAAAACTCGTAGGTGTTTAAGACGTTTTGTTTCACGAGGATGGGGGAGGGGAGGGGCCCAGCTTCGCATTAGCGAGGATGCTGAGACAGGAAGCCAGGCACACCGTGTGTGGCTGGCTGTCCTGCTGTTCCTCCTGTTAAGGCAGCCAGACCCCTGAAGATGGGTAGGTGAAGGGGGAGTGTTTTGTACAAAAACCTCCCATTCCAGTTTTCACAGTAGGTTTTCATGTCAAATCCCTGCCCCAGGTCCTGGCTGCCAGCAGTGGGGTCAGAGGGAGGCCCACCGTCAGGGTTCCAGGGGGGCCTTTCCTGTCTGCCCAGCTCTGCCCAGCCCACTAGAATGTACCCCCAAGAGTGCAGAGGAAGCCTGGGCGAGTCCAGGCACCCGGCCAGGGCAGTGAGGTCTATTCCATAGACCCAGATGCACACGTTTCTTTCTCTGCAATACTTGAAATATTGCCCTGTGCTTGGACTTAGACGGAGAAGCCCTGTGACTTTCTTTCCTCGTCACCTGGTAACTGTATTTGTTCCTTGCTGCATGGAACGTGTTCCTATTTATTGCTTTATGGTCGGCTGGCTCCATGGGAGGGGCCTCAAGCAGCCGCCCACTCCCTCAGTGGCAGCCGAGTGTGCCCCCTGTGCCCAGGGCGAGCTTGGGGCCCTGGCCTGCTGGGACATGCTGCCAGTCGGTCCTGCTCCACGAGGCAGCACTCGACCCCTCATCGACTTTAAAAGCAATTTTGTGTGACCCTCCCAGTTGTGTTAAATTGTGTAATACACGTTTAAGGAAATAAACCTCTGGAATTGTTGAGTGGTGTTACTGACGATTACTTTGTCACTGTCTGGCCTCCTGTCACCTGGAGTTTGGCCCTGCGCATGCACAGCACCCGGGCTCAGCTTTGGGATTAAACTCCCAGGGCCAGGCTGGGGTGTTGTGCCTGTGTACCCCTGCCGTGCCCCCGCAGAACCTGCTCACTGGGTCTTGGGGGTCCCTGATGGAGGAAATGCAGCTTGTGTGGCGACTCCTCACTGGACCACTGAGGAACCAGCGCCAGGCTTTCCCCGTGGCCACGCCGTTTCCACCGTGTGGGAGGGTTCCCGTCTCCTCGTCCTCAGTGCTGGTCAGTCTCCACCTTGTTATTCCGCACTCACCACGGTGAGCGTTGACGTGTACATGATGACCAGTGACCTTGGGTAACTTCATGTGCTTGTTGGCTATTTCTAGATCTTTGGAGAAATGTCTATTCAAGTCCTTTGGCCATTGTTGAACTGGGTGGTTGCTCTTTCTAATGTTGAGTGGTAGGGGTTGCATTTTTTTCAACTACATAATGTTTTGATAAGTTAAAAATAACTCATAAATTACCAAAAAGGCTAACCACAATGTGAACTGAAAGTTCATGGAGAGTTAGCAGTAGAGGAAGTAGGAGGTGGGGCCTCGGAAGGCGGTCCCGGTGGGCCTGCTCCAGTCTGGCTTCCTGAAGTGTGAACTCTCATCTCTGCAGAAGGAGGGGCTGCACCCCAGGGAGCCCCATCCCCTGCAGGACTCCTGCTATATTAGTAACAGGAACACACGCCCAAAGGGGATCGAGACAATCAGGGCATTATGCTATTGCGACATTAACAGACCTCATTTTTACAGAAAAATTGTGCAGAAAGCACAGTTCCCATATACCCCTCTTCCCCCTGCCTCAGTTTCCCGTTATTCAGACCTTGCATTGGTGGAGTACGTTTGTTACAATTGAACCTACACTGACCGTCACAATCGCCCAGAGTCCGTAGTGTACGTTCAGTGGGTTTGGACAAACGTGTCATGACGCGTATGTCATTATGTGTCACACAGTGTCGTTCCTCTGCCCTAAACGCCCTCTGTGCTCCGCCTGTTCAACCCCCACCCCAATCCCTGATCTTGTCACTGTCCCCACAGTCCTGCCTTTCTCAGAATGTCACAGCGCTGGGATCACACAGTGTGAAGCCTTCTCCGACTGGCTCCTCTCACTCTGTCACATGCACCCAAGGTCTCTCCATGTCTCTTCCCTGAGAGCTCACTTCTGTTTAGTGCTGCATAATACTCCACTGTCTGCATGCACCAGTTTACTTGTCCCTCACCTACTGAAGGATGTCTTGGGGCTTCCAAGTGTTAGCAGTGATGAACACAGCTGCTGTAAATATGCCCGCAGGAGCCTGCTGCTAAGGGTTGGGCCCAGGAATCCTGGGCCTAGGGGTGCACTGACCATGTGGGACAACCTCAAAGTCCTCTGCACGTTCACAGCGTGCCCAGGCCCCTGAGGGCCCCTCAGCCAGGAAGGCTGGGCTCCAGCACCTGCCTCACCTCAAACTTTGGTCCCCTTGGTGATTGTCCCAACCCCACAGGCCTCAGTTTACCCTCCATAGAATGGAGATGTAACCAAGATCACCTACTGTAGCTGGTGGGGTTGAGGAGGGAGCAGGTGTGGGGGTGCTCTGTGTGAAGAGGGGTGCTCTGTGTGAAGGGGGGGTGCTCTACGTACAGGTAGGGGTAGGGGTGCTCTGTGTGAAAGTGGCCAGGTGCTTGCTAATGCTGCTCAGCCACCTGAACTCCCCAGGTCACAGGTTATCTTGACTGTCCTCATCCCTGGAACCGGGAGGTGGCTCTTTCTTCCCTTCCGCAGAGGGGAGGGTTGTCTTGGGGGGGGTCATTTAGTACAAGTGAGCTCTTTTTCCACCAGGCCTAACTTGTGGGCTAGAGGTGACATGTCAGCACCCACGAGCCCACTTTCTGCCTCTAGATTTGCCTGTTCTGAACATTTCACACACATAGAATCACACGGCCTGTGGCTTTTGCATTTGGCTTCTTTCACCTGGCATCGCGTTTGCGAGTTCGCCCACCTTGCAGGCGGCGTCAGCGTTTCTGACCCGTCTTTTGCACGGCACTTATTACTTTATGGCGCACTGTTATGTGACTGCTCGGTGTTGTTATCCGTGTCCCTAGAGGTGAATGCGTTAATAGGTGTAACCCTGACAGAGCCTAGGAAGCGTTAGGACAATTTGTTTTCGTTAAGGAGTCGTGCGCAGCCGCATTCACCGCAGTCTCCAGCCAGCCGGGCGTCTGCGGCGGGGAAGCCCCGCCCCGCCCTAAGCTCCGCCCAGACCACGCCTTAAAGGCGGCCGGCCCCGCCCCGCCCCGCCCCGCCCCCACTCCAAGCCCCGCCCGCCCGGACGTTTGTCCGCGCCCGGCCGCCGTCCGGCGGTGGAGCTCCGCTTCCGTCTTCGCCCACGTGGTCCGGCTGGGGTTCTGTCCACTGCGTCGTGAGTGGGGCCCGGTGGGGACGTGTCCCTCTGGTCCCCGCGGGGGTGGCCGGGGGCTCCCCGACTCCCGAGGGGAAGCCGGCCGGGCGAGGCGGGAGGACGAGGGGGGCCTGGGGAAGTCGGAGGTCAGCCTGGGGGTCAGGAGACGTCGGAGGTTAGCGCCGGCGGGGCTGGGACGTGGCGGGTCCCGGGCGGTCAGGGGTCCGGGGGCTCCGGCCGGGCGTCCCGGAGAGGTCAGGGGTCGGGCGCCTGCCCCGCCACGCCCGCCGTGCATGGGGGTCCCCAGGCTGCAGGCGGCGGCCGGGGCCCTGTGGCGAGCCTGCCGACCGTGGACGCCGCTCCTGGGACGGCGCCTCCTCGGGTAATGACCGCGCCCTGCCCCTGCCCTGGGCCCAGCTCGCGGGCGCACGGCCGAGCCCCGCGGCCCTCGGTGCCGACCCGCGCAGTGTCCCGGAGCTGGGCCCTGCCTCGTGCAAGCCCAGGGCCGGTCCACTCGGGGCAGCCCGGGGCGCGTGCCGCTCGCCGCCGCCCCGTGTCGCAGCCCCACGGCTTCTGTGCTGCTCACTCCGCCCCCTGTCTTTCCAGTCGGTCCCCCATGGCCGGGAACGCGAAGTCCCCCGCTCCCGTGGTGGCCAGGCCGGAGCAGGATAAGAAGGCGCGGTGTGGCCGGCAGGGCGGAGCCAGGGTCTGGGAGGAAACCGAGCCGCAGACCAAAAAGCTGAAGAGCTGCGAGGACGGGGAGCCACCCAGGAAGCCGCCCAAGCGGAAGGTCGTGTTGCTCATGGCCTATTCCGGGAAGGGCTACCATGGCATGCAGGTGAGCCCCCGCTTCTCTGGGGACGTGGCTGTGGCCCCCTGAGGGCCCTGGGATGATGGTTACCCGGTGAGGCCGCCTCAGGACACTGCAGAAAACCCGTATTTCCAAGTTGTCATGCGGGGCCCATCAAGGGAGGTGGAGATTCCAATTCAAACCGCTTTGACCCTGCTCCACCCACGGAGTACTGTGCCCCGGGCTCTCCCGTGTCTCCCAAAGTAGGTAAGGGTGCAGCTCTGCCACGGACCAGCCTTGTGGCCCTAGGCACGTGATGGAAGCGCTTGCTGCCTCGGTTTCCCCCCTCTTGAGATGGGGATCACAGCACCGATCTCTGGAGCACTGGTGCTGCCCCCTGAGCACGGCTGCAGACGCCCAGGACAGCCAGCTGTTAGTGCCTGGCAGACCCGTGGAGGTGGCTGGGTGAGCAGGCGCCCCTTAGGATTCTCCACCCAGCCCACCCATTGGATCCGTTCTGAAAGGCAGGAGGGTGTCGGTGCCTCCAAACGCACATAGACTCTCTTCTGTACCTCCTTGTAGTCAACTCTGAATGAAATCTCTGGAAGCCTGCCTCCCAGTAAAGACATTCACTGCTGTGTACAGAGTATTTAACTGACTGCAAGTTTAAGAAAAGGGTGCCTACCTAAGCTTGCCCAGTGTTACAGCTGTTACTGTGAATAGTAGTAGCAAGAAGATACTTCGAATCCTATTTTATTCAGTGTAGGTCGCACCCACGGGAAACTAAGTGCCTGCCCACTGGTAGATTGGGACAGTGGTTTGGAAAACATTGCTTCCTGTGACGTAGCCCTAAGTGTTCGTAGGCACAGACCCCTCCGCTGCTCCTTGTGGGTGACTGAATGCCGTTTGGAGGGTGGTTTTGATTACATGCGTCTTACTGTCTTAGGAAGCTTGAGGAAACATCCACCATCTTCTCTTTGCCTCAGTTTCCCTATCAGGGGTGGGCGTGGGGAGGGACAGCAGCTCCTGGGGTTGACAGAAGAACAGAGTGAGATTGCAGGTGTTGTTATCCCTGTTTGTTAATATTTGTTCCTGTCACTTGAGCCTTTGTGACTTTCTGCTGAGTGAAGGGACTGGAGCACGTTGCAGAAGGCTGTAGACTCGGGGAAGCGCTTCCCCACAGCGGTGAGTCTTGGCGCAGCACCTGCAGGCCTGTTGGAGACGCTTTCTTTGAGAGCGGTCAGGATGGTGACCTGATGTCATACGGTCCTGCAGGCCCAGGGTTATGTTTAGGGCAAGCTTACAGGGATAGTGTTACAGATGGTTCTGGAAGCAATGGGGGTCCTTCCCTGGCGTATATCAGGCCCAAGAGACTATACAGGAACCAACGAGTTTAGGAAAAGCCAGGGACGCCAAACCCAGCCCTGGCTGGCAGTGCTGAGAGGCCCCCTGCCCTTGGTGCTGTAGACAGATGGGTCTCCAGCAGCAGGAGGGTGCTGGCTCAGACCCTCAGGTGCGAGGAAACGACACCCACTGTTGGCTGTTTCGCCGACTGCCTGCGTGGGGATTTCTAGAGACCGTGGGTCCCCTCAGGTGACTTTCCTACTTCCCCTGGGGGGGGTGAACTGCAGGGTCTCCCCGTGGCCGCAGTGCAGTGCCGTGCTGTGGGTGTGGGCACAGCGCGCCTGCCCCTCCCTGGAGCAGCCTGGGCCCCGGCCCCCGACGTGTGGGTGGTGGCTGAGTGAGAGCCCACCTGCTCTCTCTTCCTCAGAGGAACGTTGGGTCCTCGCAGTTCAGGACCATTGAAGACGACCTGGTGTCAGCCCTGGTCCGGGCAGGCTGCGTTCCCGAAAGTCATGGCGAGGACATGAGGAAGATGTCCTTCCAGCGGTGCGCCCGCACAGACAAGGTGGGGACCTGCGCCCGCAGGCCTGGCCCTCCGTGTCACCGTCCTCGGCTGCCCTGTCCCTCCATCTCAGCGTCCTCTGACCTCGTCCCCTCCCTGTCACCGTCCTCGGCTGCCCTGTCCCTCCATCTCAGCATCCTCTGCTCTTGTCCCCTGCTTCTCATCGTCCTCTGACTGCCCTCGTTCCCTCCGTCTCAGGATCATAACGGTTGTGACCTAGATGGGTCACCTCTTCTTGCTCTGCCTCGCAGTTCCGTCCTCAGCTGCATTTTTTGTTTTCCCAAGTCACTGAGCGTCATTTGAGGTGGGACTTCATTTGCCATCTGCATGATGTCATGCGTTTGTCCCCTAGTTTGTGTTTTGCTAGGCGTTGAAGTCATACCATTTGAGAAGGAGCGCTGTGCTCACCCTCTTGGTATACAGAGCTTTATTGTCCTTGATTGTTCCCTTCAGATGCATTTCCAAACAGAACTCCTCCATGAAAAGACGTACCGTGAGGTGGTCCTTCTGTTTGAGACCGCCTCGCAGAGTGTGCTGCTCACAGAGCAGGGCTCAGTTGCCCTTCCCGCCCTGTGCTTCCTTTGCAGGGCGTGTCCGCAGCCGGCCAGGTTGTGTCCCTGAAGGTAAGGCTCATTGATGACATTTTAGCAAAGATCAACAGCCACCTGCCTTCTCACATCCGGATACTGGGTAAGCCTTGCACACTGGGCTGCACCTGGTGGCTCATCTTGCAGAAAGACTCAAAATTTCTTCTTTTACCAAACTTCTTGGGTGTGGAGTTAAGAAAACAGAGTTGTCTTAGCAGTTGGTAGAGTGGATGTGAGTCGGTGTTCCTGCCTCCCTCGCAAGGGACAGCCTTGGAAAGTCCTGAAATTGCAGCCCCTTGATGTTACACGTGCCTTATTTTAATGAAACACTGGATATGAAAGTCCAGGTTTGATCAAGTTAAAATAGTCAATGATTCCATTTTATAACAGGCCTGGTAACTAGGATTTTTACATCTGATTTTTTTAAAAAGAATGTAGTCTGACCCTCTCTGCCTATTCGGTGGTGGGTCTGTGCCGTTTATGTTTAGTGTGGTATTGGGATGGCTGCTGCACACCGTGCCATGTTTCTCTTTGTCCCTCCTGTTCTTTGTTCCCCATCTCTTTTTGCCTTCTTTGGATTAATTGATACTTTTTATAATTGCATTTGGTTATCTATCACCTTGGTTGCCTTGTTAGCTGCAACTCACTACGGATTTTAGTGATTGCTTTGGGGTTTACAGCAAGGGTTGGCAAACTTTTCTATAGAAAGCCAGATAGTGAAATATTTGGGGTTTTGTGGAACCATAGCTTATGATCTCTATTGCATGTTCTTCTTTTTTTTTTTTTTTTTAACCACTCTTCAGTGTCAACTCATGGACTGAATAAAAACGGCCATGGTTTTGGCCATTGCTTGCTAGTCCTGGGTTCAGGCACCCATCTCTAACCACCATCTACTTCAAGTGAAGTCACATGGCTTTGTGTGGAGTCTAAAAGTCACAACAGCGTAGTCCTGTCTCTCCCCTCTCGGCTTTGTGCTGTCCTGGGTGTGTATTTTACAAACCCCACACTAACTACATTGTTACTATTTTTCTTTAAGCAGCCATTTAACAGTTCCTAAACTACTTCTTAAAACTGAAGTAGAATTGGTGCATAATAAACCACATGTTTAAGTATACAGTTAGGAATATTGTGCATGTGTACAGCTGGGAAGCCATCCCAATTGAGACAGTGAACCTGTCACCTGCAGGAGATGGCACTCTCCCCATCCCTCCCCCCTCATTCCTCCAACGACCACTGATCCGCTTTCTGTCACTGTGGATTAGTGTGTACTTTTAGGGTTTGATATAAATGGAACCGCATAGCATGTACTCTTTTTGTCTGGCTTCTTCCACGGAGCCCAGTGAAAGATGCCTTCGTGGAGCTGAGCGCCCAGTCTGTGCCTTTTTATCGCTGTGTGCTCATTACACGGGCACCCACCAGTGGCTGATCCCTTTACCTGCTGAGGGGCCTGTGGGTGTTTCCAGCTTAGGGCTACTGCAGGGAAACATGCTGGAATGCCTGGCTGTAGGTCTTCAGCAGGATTCTTCACGGGAAGCCACTAACCCTAGTTGCTGGTCCCCTTGCCCACTTTGAGTTCATTTCTGGTGTAACAGGGTTGTTTTCATTATCCTGTGGTCTTCTTTTGCTGTGGGAGGGTAACTCCCTCCTTTCTAACCCTTCCGAGAATCAAGTCCCCGCAGATGCCATTCATGTCCATGGGAGTATTCTGGTGTCTTCCACAGACCCCTCCCAGTTCTGCTGAGGAACAGCACATCTCACACACGAGTGCTTGAGGAATTGGCACTGCTTCTGCCGTGGCCCGGTGACATGGCTGTCTGCCAGCACTTCCCATCAGTCCTGAACAACTAACGTCACGGGCACTGCAGACTTGGGATGCTCAGAGTTGATGAAACTGAAACTTTAACCCAAGACAAAAAAATAAAATGAAAATTACCCAAACCAAACATGGCACTGGAGACACAGGGACAGGGCACAGCGCAGCTGTGTGCCCACCATGCTGGCGTCCTGGTGCCCGTCGTGTGCCTGAGCAAGACGTGCATGTCTCCCCCTGGAGGGGCACGGCCCCAGTCGGCCCTCATACATGGGCCACCGAGTGGGGCTCTGAGTCACACGCCCCCTGACCTGGTGGACCTCTGGTAGGTGGTGCCTACGGGTCTCTGCGTGAGGAAACTGTCATCCCACTAATAGTTCTCGCTGTTCTTCCAGAGGTCTTCTATACAAATACAGGCATGCACATACGTTTCTGTTTTTCTTACAACAGTCAGGTATTTATTGAGCATGAGCGGGATATGTGGCGCTGAAGGCACTGGGCGTCTCGGAGGAGACCCGGCCTCAGCTCCCGCAGACCTGCTTCCTGGTCTGTTTCATCCTACGACTGTTCTAGAATATATTTGATCATTTTTCTGTCGCTGGACTTCTTGTTTCCTGCTGTTACGCATGCTGCTACCTCTACCCGTATCTGCAGGACTTCCAGCCGTAGGCTTGGGTCAGATTCACGCTGGCCCATGGTGGCGTCTAGTCCCTTCCCCGAGCTCAGCTGTAGAGAGATCTGCACGGCCCTTTCGGCCTCCTGGGTTCTTAACAAACGTGGGTTCTGCTGTGTTGGGCCGTCTTGCTCTGAGATGGAGGTTTAGGGTTTAGCGCACGCAGCCGGCTCGTGTCAAGAGCCGTGCGTGGGCTGAGATGCCTGGCCTCTGGCTGGTCTGGGCGCTTGTCTGAACCGTCTTTTGGCTCCTCCTCCCCCAGGACTGAAGCGGGTCACAGGTGGCTTCAACTCCAAGAAAAAGTGCGATGGGAGGACCTATTTCTACATGCTACCCACGTTCGCTTTTGCGCACAGGGACCATGACGTGCAGGACGAGACCTACCGGCTGAGCGCCGAGACGCTGCGGCAGGTCAACCAGCTGCTGGCTCGCTACAAGGGCACCCACAACTTTCACAACTTCACCTCGCAGAAGTGGCCCTGGGAGCCCAGCGCCCAGCGCTACATCCTGGACATGTTCTGCGAGGCGCCTTTCGAGCGGGACGCCATGGAGTTTGCGGTGATCAAGGTGAAGGGGCAGAGCTTCATGACGCACCAGATCAGGAAGATGGTGGGCCTGGTGGTGGCCATTGTCAAGGGCTATGCCCCCGAGGACGTGCTGGAGCGCAGCTGGGGGGAGGCGAAGGTGGACGTGCCCAAGGCGCCCGGGCTCGGCCTGGTCCTGGAGCGCGTGCACTTCGAGAGGTACAATCGGCGCTACGGCAACGACGGGCTGCACGAGCCGCTGGACTGGGCGCAGGAGGACGCGGCGGTCACTGCCTTCAAGGAGGAGCACATCTACCCTACGATCATCAACACCGAGCGCCGTGAGAGGTCCATGGCCCAGTGGCTGAGCACCCTGCCCATGCATGACTTCAGTGCCACTGCCCAGGCTGCAGCCGGTCCCGGTGCCAAGGTGGGGCTGGGGGCTGGGGCTGAGGGGCTAAGGGCCATGGGGCTGGGGGCCACAGGGCTGGGGGCTGGCCTAGGACCTTCTAGGAGCTTAGCTAAGCACTTACCCATATGTCGTCTGTGGCTGTGCTGCTAACCCACTACGTGCTGGGGTCATTGTACCTGACGTATAGATGAGCAGGCTGAGGCACAGAGAGGTACATCACTCCCCCAAGATCACACAGCAGTGGAGAGGAATAGGACTCGGGTGTGGACCGGGTGGCCGCTGACCCCAAATGCTACCTCTCACTTGCTCCCTACTCCCCATAGTGACCCGGGGCAAGGGACCCTCCAGGTGGCTGGTCTTTTCGTTTGTGACATGGAAGTGACTGTAGGGCATTCTTGGGCTGACACTGCTGGTCAGTTAGCACATGTGTGTCGTTAACCCCATTGCAGGGTGGGGTCCCATGAGGAGAGGTGGCTGTGAGGCTCAGTGTCAGGCATCCTTGCCCTCCTGGGATGCGCTGAATCCCGTGTCACAGCGGGGTCCTGGTCAGGTGGCTCTACTCACAAGCGTGCGGCCAGGCTCGCTGTGGGACCTACTGGGGACCCGGCTCCAAGTGTGGCTCATTCCTGGCTTCACCGCCAGCCGAATTTTAGAGGAACGTGCAGGGTTTGAGGCACTGCAGCTAAAAGCAGTCTGAAGTTGAAATTTTACTTCTGCATTCTTGACCTGGAAAGTTGGGAGATGTCCCCAAAGCCCACATGCTCTCGTGCTGGGCAGAGGGTGCTCAGAGGGTGACATCCCCACCAGGAGCTCTGGGAGGCGTCTGCCCATTGTCTGGGTATCTGGGGGAACACTTCTGCACACCTGGGGTTGTGAGCTCGTGCGTGCAGGTGTGAGCGCGGCAGGCATGTAGGTCCGATGGTGAGCGGCTGCCAGCGACCGGGGTGGGTGGAGACCAAACCGGGGCTCTTGTTCCGGCTGAAGGAACCACTGCAGCTCAGTGCCAGCCAGCTGGCCGCATTGGAGGAGGGGGCTGGTGTGGTCAGAGCTTACGTTTTTTCAAGAGAAACGCATTTCAGAATTTTATGTGAACTCTTCCAGTCTTTAAGTGTGGATGGTTACTAATTTTCCCAAGCACTGAGGCCAGATGGAGCCCGTGTGCAGGCTGGACCTGAGTTTTGAGTCCCACTAATGGAGGCTGCTGACCACTTGCCATCCCACTCCCTGCTGAGGGACCTGCACTGTCCAGCTTTGGGGGAGCCCAAGTTTATGTTCCCCTGAGATTTGGAGGAGCCCTGTAAAGACCCCTTTTTATCCCCAACTTCTGAATTTCCCCATTCCAGTCAGGTTCTTGAGCCAGTTGAGAGAGAGACAAGGCTTCAGGCCGAGAAGAAATGCCTTCATTCCCGACGGGGTGGGCTTGGAGGGCGGCTCAAAAGCGTGTGGCCAGGCACCACTGAGCCCAGCCATGGACAGTGCCTTGCATGCCTGGGCAGCGTGCTCCCCACAGCTGTTTCATCCGCTCTGCCTCTGCAGGTCCCCAGCCCCCAGGAAGGGGACGGACACAGCGACTGAGGCAGGGCCCCGTGGAGCGTCTTGGCCGTGGCTGTGACATGTGTGCCCGGAGCCGGCACTGCTGTTCTGTCCACGCTCTGAGCCTGGAGAGCCTGGAGAGCTGAGATGTGGCCTCGTTACCTCAGGACCTAAGACCCACGTCGTTCTGTTTCCCTCACAGGGAGAACCTGCTGCAATCTGTTTTCAGATCAGCGTGAACTCTGTCCACCTCAGCGTATAAAGACACTATTTTTTAAAGAAACGCTTTTCTTATTAAATAAGTACAGACTTTGCATAGTCACTCCTCCTTTTACCTGTTCCTTCGTCTTTCCCGTGTTCCTTTCTTTGAGAGCTGAAAGGAGCACTGTTTGCTGTGTTGGGACAGACCCAGCTCTGGGAGCCTTGGTGAATGGTGATCCGTGGGACGCGTGCGTTGTGGCTCTGGGGACTGAGGCTGGAGCACACTGTGTGGCCTGAGGCTCTTGTCAGGACTTGCCCTCAGGCCATCAGGATGGGGCTTAGCTGAGTGTAGTAAAGCCTGACAGGTGGTACGGACAAGGCCAGCATGGCAGGGGGGCCGGCATGGCGGGGGGTGGGGGGGTGGGCCGGCATGGCAGGGGGGCTGGCATGGCGGTCCCCGAGGCCTGGGAGGGCTCCTTTTCTCTGTCCAGCTGGCCCTCTTCAGCACCTGGTCTTCATCCTGGCCACATCCACCAGCACTGTCCACGTTCCAGGTGGGAGGACGGAGGGCTCAGAAGGGGCATGGTGTCAAAAATGTCCCTTAGTGAGCTCTTTAGGAAGACACACCAGCAGCTTCTTTCCCTCATTGGCCAGAGGCATGTTATGTGGTCATCTCGAGCTGCTTGGGAGGCTGGGAAATGCGTTTTATGAAGTGGCGCCCAGTTTTGCGTAGAACAGAGTGACCTCTTAGCAAAGAAGAGGGCATTGGGCAATTGGAAAGTCTGCAGAAGGCACGAGAGCATTTCAGGTGGGGAAGTGGTGTGTGTGTGTGCACGTGGGCTGTGAGCATGCATGGGTACATACAATGCATGCGTGCAGACACGTATGTACGTGACGTGAGCATGCATGAGTGGTGCATTATATGTGTGTGTGCATACCTGTGTGCATGTGATGTGTGCATACCCGTGTGTGTAGGTGATGTGTGAGTGTGCATGGGTACATGTGTGCCTGTGTGATGTGTGCACGTGTGTGCAATGGGGTTGGACACATACCTTCAAAGGGCTAAGTGTGTGGAGGACAGACGGGTGAGGTGAGGAGACGATTTAGGAGACTGGTGGTGACCTGAGGAGGAGATGTGGGGAGTGAGGGAGGTGTGCACATTGGGCAGAGGACAGTAGGACTGACAGCTGTGGGGGAACTGGGGCTGGGAGAGGACGGGACTTCAGGCTGACTTGGGCTTTGGGTTCGAGGAATTGATGAGCTGGGGCCATTGACACAGGGCGATCGGGAAAGGGATGGGTTTGGAGGAGAGAGATTGGAGATTGTTTTTAAATATGTTAATTTTACCTGTGATAGGGTTTTTTAAGTCACTTCCGAGGGCAGGAAGTAGCCTAATAACTGCTGGGACTGAGGGGTTTTCCCCATGAAAGGCTACATGGTCTTGGTTTGAGGGCCAGTCCAGTCACTGTACTAAACAATTCCCAGTTGGGACTCCAGTAATTAATGGGTGACCCATTTAAATCACCTTGGAGGACCCATGGGTATGTGACATTGTAAAATAGTGTATGTACTTGGAAAAATGATCAGAGTACAAAAAAGAGGCGTTGCCTTCCTGCCCTAATTCCCAGGATCTCTCAGAGGCTTAGCTTTTCCAGAGAGCTGTGTGCATGAGGGAGCACATGGGACCCTTCTCTTCATGTGGATGGTGGCTTACACTACACATTTAACTGGTGCCGTTCTCAACGAGGCAAGTCTTTGTGATCCCAGATCTGCATAGTTTTCACCGGTGGCCCCCGTGTAGGTGGCCCACACCACCCCACCTGCTGGGGACAAACAGTGACCATCCCTACTCATCCTTGTTGAAATGTGTGAGTATTCCTAGATGCAGAAACGGGGGTCTGATGGATTTTTTTTTGTTTTTTTCTCCCCTCTCTCTCGCCTCCCCCCCTACTGGAGTCCAGTTCAAGCCGTTTCTCAGTCTAGTGGTGTAGGACACAGCTTCCTGGCCCATGCTGGTGTGATGAGCCTTGCGCTCCCCTCCCTTCCCCCTGCTGCTGAGGCAGTGGGTCGCAGGTCGTCGGCTCACAGCAGCTCACGCTGGCTGCCGGACACTCACGCTGGCTGCTGGCCACTCATGCTGGCTGCCGGCCACTCACCCTGGCCACAGGCCGCTCTTGGAAGCATACAGTAGCCCACGACAGCTCACACCAACCTACAGCTGCTCATGGCAGCCCAGCTCCAGGGAGAGCTGTTGTTCACAATCTCAGCTGTAGAGGGCGCAGCTCACTGGTCCATGTGGAAATCGAACTGGTGGCCTTTGGCGTTAGGAGCACAGCACTCCAATGCCTGAGCCATCGGGCCAGCCCTCTGATGGGTTTCTAACGGCCACCTAATTTTGAAAGCTCTTGCCCTCCACAGAGGTTGTTCAAATTGGGTCCCTGTCAATATCATGACAGTGCCTGTCCCCCCACTCTCCAGAATACCAGGGGAGCAAGCCTGCTCTTGGGGACAGCCTTTTCCTGGGTCACAAGCTCCGTCCCTGAGTGTGGAAGCCCACAGGAAGTTAGGGTCAGGGGGTCGCATCGTCAGGGTCTCCATTGTCAGCATCTGGCTGATTGAAACACAAATCAGCAGTATTTCCCTGGATGCAGGGGGCATGCAGAGCCTGACCTGGCACCCCCTTCCACTGCCCAGCCTCCCAGGTGCCCTGCAGACTCCCACACTGGCCAGCCTGGAAACAGTGGGGAAATCATTAGAGCCGTTTTCATATGAAACTGCAGTTAGAGACAGTCTGAGGAAAAATGTCACGGTCCGGTTCTGAAAACAGAAACCACTCTGTGTTTTTTAGTTGGGCAGATATTTTCTCCAGGAAATTTGGGGCTTACAAATTGTTGCAGGAGGGCTGAAGGGCTTGATTTTCGACTGGGCCTCCTGGAATGACTGCCAGAAAAATACAAAACTGACCCAGAAAGGCACCTCCTGTTTCTTATGCTGTCAGAGAGGTGGGAGGACCCAGAGCCCCCACACATGGCCCCAACACCTGAACCTGTGTGACAAGCCTCCCGGAGCTGTGGCCCAGGGTGAGGGGTTCAGGTCAAGAAGCTCCAACTGGTGGGCACCCAACCCTGATCTCCCTTACAAGAGAGACGTGTCAATCCTGCAGGGGGTGGCAGTACAGCCGGGGTGGCAGGCAGGGACAGCCACCTCCAGGCGGGCACAAATGCAGCAGGCAGCAGGGGCCTGTCTCAGCTGGGACTCTGACCACAAGGGAGTCTGGCAGATGTGGCTTTTAGCTTCCCAGCCTCACCTCGTAGGAGGGTGGAATGCAGGGTGAAGGAGCCAACCCACATCCAGGCAGTTCAACGAGAGCGAGAACGTTCTTTTAAAACTGGCGCTGTAACAACTGGTTCATTCAAGATGTATCACAGACCTGAGTATGACAGCCAAGAGTATCGAGCCTGTGGTAAGCAGAGTTCTTAGGATGCAAAAAGCACTAAACCAATGAAAACGTGGATAAATTGCTTTTCATAAAAAATTCTGAGACTTGGGCCAGCCCGGTGGCTCAGGCGGTTAGAGCTCCGTGCTCCGAACTCCGAAGGCTGCTGGTTCGATTCCACGTGGGCCAGTGGGCTCTCAACCACAAGGTTGTCAGTTCAATTTCCACAAGGGATGGTGGGCTCTGCCCCCTGCAACTAGAAAATGGCAACTGGACCTGGAGCTGAGCTGTGCCCTCCACAACTACGACTGAAAGGACAACTTGACTTGGAGAGAGGTCCTGGAAGTGCACACTGTTCCCCAGTAAAGTCCTGTTCCCCTTCCCCAATAAAATCTTTAAAAAAATAAAATTCTGAGACTTGTTGGGGTTATCACTTTGTGAGGTGTGTAAATGTCTAATCGTTGTGCCGTTTTGTAAACTAATAATAAAAATTAAAAACTTCTCAGCCAAACAGCCAACCCAAAGAATTTACCACACCGATAAACTCAGAACTCTCAGTGCAGGAATTAAATCGGACGTCACAGGTAGGGGCTCGCAGCCACGTTTTGTCAGTCCCCGCGGGGCGGGGAACGCCCGTTTGGCGGTGATTCGCAGCGTCGCCACTGGGGGCAGCACGCTCGGCTCCCGTGCGCTGCTCTCGGGCCGGCACGTGTCGCCGCCGGTCCCCCCCTCCTCCGTCCTTCTCTGCCAGCCGCGGCTTTCCGGCCCGTGCTTCTCGGAGTCCACCGTCCAGCCCCGCGAGGGCTCTGTGCCTCCCTGAAATTGTTACCCTGGCACGGCGAAGTCCGCAGCCATTGTTTCGCCCAGACGCCGGCCTTCTGGGAGCTCGCGCCCGAGTTGGAGGAAAACCACACGCGCGTTCCCGTCGGCACTGCGCGACTTCACATCCAGGTGCCACCCGTCCAGCCGTCCCCGGGGTCCCACTGCTGCCTTCCCACGGCACTACCCCAGCTTGTGCACGCTTGCTATTTCAGATCGCTCCGTCTTCCTTCGTCCGCGGGGCTGCACCCCCACTTTCTGAGTGACTAGAAGCCACGAGACGGACCCCCGGCTCCCTGAGTCCTGTGCCGAGCCTGAACTCACTCCGCCTCCCTCCTGAGGTCGCGGTGGGAGACGCCAGCGTCCCATCACCACTTCCCGCCGGCTCAGAGCTTCCCTAATTGTGCCATCTTAGCGCTAACATCTCTGCAGCCTCATCTACCAGCGCTTACCAAGGACCACTCCTCTTATCCAGCTCATCTGATCCCCTTCCAACGGCCCCTCTCGCGTCCCCCTTTTATAGCCACGTTTTCTTTTCAAAATTTTCAGTGCGTTTGACATCAGAGATGGCATTTGCACCTTGAGTTTGCTGAGTTGATCACTTTAGCCTGTTTTTTAAAATGAACTTTTGAGACGTAATTCACATACCAGAAAACTCATCCTTTCCAAGTGAACAATTCAGTGTTTAGTAAATTCACAAACCTGTGCAACTATCATCACTGCCTAATTTCACATTTTCATCAGCCCCCAAAGGACACCCCACTTACAGATGCAGTCACACTTGCCATCCCCTCCCCCCAAACCCTGGAAACCACTTATCTACTTTCCATCTCTATGGATTTGCCTATTGTGGACATTTCCTTTAGGTGGAATCACACCGTATGTGTCCTTTTGTGTCTGGCTTCTTTCACTTAGCATGTTCTCAAGGTTCATCTGTGTTGTAGCATGTCAGTATTTCACACCCCACACTTTTTTGGAGACAAATAACTTGGTCGAATTTTGTCATTCATTGTTTGATGGGTATTTGGGTTGTTTCCATTTCTTGGCTAGTATGAATTATGCTGCTCAGAATATTTGTTGAGTACATGTTTTTGTTTGGATATGTTTTTACTTCTCTTGGGTATATACTTAGAATTCCTGGATCATATATTAACTCTATGTTTAACTTTTTGAGGAATTGCCAAACTGTTTTCCAAAGTGTCTGCATCACTTAAAATTCCTGGGGCCGGCCCAGTGGCTCAGGCGGTTGGAGCTCCGTGTTCCTAACGCCGAAGGCTGCCTGTTCGAATCCCACATGGGCCAGTACCAGATGGCTCAGTTGGTTGGAGCGTGGGCTCTCAACCACAGGTTGCCAGTTCTTGACTCCTCAAAGGATGGTGGACTGCACCCCCTGTGACTAACAATGGCAACTGGCCCTGGAGCTGAGCTGCGCCCTCCACAACTAAGATTGAAAGGACAACAACTTGACTTGGAAAAAGTTCTGGAAGTACACACTGTTCTCCATAAAGTCCTGTTCCCCTTCCCCAAAATAAAAGTAAAAAAATAAAATTCCCACCAGCAGTGTACGAGGGTTCTGACTTTTCTGCAGCCTTGCCAACACTTGTTACCTAATTTTTTTATTCTAATCATCCTAGTGGATTAAGTGGTACTTCATTATGGTTTTGCTTGGTATTTCCGATTCCTGATGAGGCCGAACATCTTTTCATGTGACCATTAGACATTTTCTTCTGAGGTGTGTTTATTCAAGTCCTTTGCCCATTTAAAAATAATTTGTCTTTTAATTGGTGAATTGTCAGTTCTTTATTCTGGATACAAGTGCCTTATCAGGTATATGATTTGCATATATTTCCACCCATTCTGTAGGTTGTTTTTAATCATGTTTTGAAGCACATTTTAAATTTTGATATGTTCAATGTATCTAAATTTTCTTTTGTTATTTATGCTTCTGGTATGCATAACTTCTAAAAAACCACAGTCCAATCAGAGGTTGTGAAGATGGATACGTGCGTTTTCTAATTTTAGCATGCACCTGTTCCATTTCGAGTTCACTTTTGCATGTGGTGTGAGATCCCGGCCCTCTCATTCTTTTACAGGCGGGCACCCCATTTCCTTTTACAGGTAGGAACCCCATTTCCTTTTACAGGCGGGCACCCCATTTCCTTTTACAGGCGGGCACCCCATTTCCTTTTACAGGCGGGCACCCCATTTCCTTTTACAGGCGGGCACCCCATTTCCTTTTACAGGCGGGCACCCCATTTCCTTTTACAGGCGGGCACCCCATTTCCTTTTACAGGCGGGCACCCCATTTCCTTTTACAGGCGGGCACCCCATTTCCTTTTACAGGCGGGCACCCCATTTCCTTTTACAGGCGGGCACCCCATTTCCTTTTACAGGCGGGCACCCCATTTCCTTTTACAGGCGGGCACCCCATTTCCTTTTACAGGCGGGCACCCCATTTCCTTTTACAGGCGGGCACCCCATTTCCCAGCTCCAGTTGAGAAGCCCGGTCATCTCCGCTCCATCCCCCCTTTCCTCCCCTCCTCCTCCGTCTCCAGCCTCCGCTGTGCTCGGCTCCCTGGACCCTGGGCAGAGCGCCTTCTCCCCCCTTCTTTGACCCTCCCGGTCCGGCGGCCTCTTCCCCATCCGCGCCCGGGGCTCCGCCAGCACCCCAAAGCCCCCAGCGCCGGGACGGCCCAGCGGGCGGGCTGCACCCACAGCGCGCAGACGTCACCCGCCTCGTGGGGACTGGCTGTGCGACCTCCGCCCGTGCACACAGCCGGCGCTCAACACACACTGCCACGGGCCCAGGGAGCGCACTGGCCGCGCGTAGCCCCGAGCCCCCCGCCCGTCGGCCCAGCGGCCCGCGCCCCCGCCCGGCCTCTCTAGCCTGGCCTCCCGGCCGTCTCGACGCCTCCCTCCGTGACGTCAGCGCCGGCCGCCAATGCGCAGCTGCGGCGCGGGGCGCGTCACTTCCGGCTCCCCGTAGCAGGCGCGCCGCCGCTTCTTCCGCCCGCGGCCCCGGAGGAGCGGAACGGACAAGCGCCCCCGGCCCCCGGCCGCTGTGACCCGCTCCCGACGCCCGGCGGACGCGGCCCGAGCGCGGCCCATTCACCAGGTGAGTGAGGCGGCCGTGGGCCGCGGGCGGCTCCCGGGGGCCGAGCGCTGGACGGAGCGTCGCGGCCGCCGCACCTGGGCGTCCGTCGCGCCGGAGTAGGCCGCGGCTGCGGCGGGGTCGGGGCGCGGGCCGGCCGGCGGCGTCGTGGGGGCGCGGGCGCGGGCGCGGGCGCGGCGCGGGCGTGGGCGTGGGTGGGCGGCGGCGTGCGCGCTGCGACCCGGCGCTCGGGCTCCGCGGGGCCGCCTGGGGCGCGGAGGGGGCGCGCCGCGCGCTGGGGGGACGGGCTGCGACGCGGCCGCCGGGACGCGAGCGCGCGGGGCTGTGGGGCCGGCGGGGCGCTTGGCGTCGTTTCCGCGCCGCGTGACTGGACGCAGCACCGCGTCTGGCGCTGCGGTTTGAATCGGCCCGTGGGTGTCGCGGCGCGGAGCCCGCCCTGCAGCGGAGTCCCGCGCGGGGCCCCGTCCGTGGCAGGCGCGCGGTGCGGGGCGGGGCCTGTGCGGCCTCGGGGCCCCGGCGTCCGGCCCCGCTCGCCGCCGCTGCCCGCCCGCGGGTCGCTGTCACCCGGTCAGACGACACAGCGGACAGTGTTTCCCGCCGGCCTTACAGGTGGGCTTTGTCCTCCTTGTTCGTTGTTTTCTGATGGATGTTTTACGTGAAGTGTGCAGTGAAACGGTTTTTGTAGCTTTTTTAGTGGAACCCGTCAACTAAACACGGTGTCCGGTCGGGAAAAAGTAAAAGTAGATTTTAAAACGAAGTCGTTCTACCAGCGTGATTTCTGTCGTTAGAATCGTGTAACGTAGCTACACGTGCGTGTGCTTGGACAAACCTGTGGTCGGCGTGACCCGAGCCTGACTCCCCTGCAGTCCCTGCTGACGGTGGCGTGGCGCCTGTGACCTGCTGCTTTCCCCACCTCCGGTAGGGACCTGCCCCTTCTTGCCTTCTCCCTGCTGCGGCTCTGGTGTGCCTGTGTGGCCTTCAGCTTGTTTGCTCGTGGAGGTGTCTGCTCAACATGCAGACATGCCAGCTGCCCTTTCGTGTCAGAATTGGAAAGCATCGTGTACTCCCTGTCGCCATGTCCTCTGCTTCCCGTTTCTCTCCAACCAGCATCAGTCAAGCTTCCGGTCCCACTGCTCCTCTGAAACATCTCTTGGGGCTCCACGTGCCCACAGCCTTGGACCGGGCGGCCCATGGCTCCCTTGAAACAGTGTCTTTCGGTGGCACCGAGATCCCACTCTGTTGGTTCTCCTCTTAGCGTGGGGGTCCCTTCTCATCTCTTACCTAGAAAGGTTGTAATGGCGGTGGGTCACGTGCCACCAAGTCCTGAGTGTACCTCCTGGCTGGCTGTCCACGTGTGGAACCTGCTTCTTACGTAGCACTGCTCTGTCCAGGGCAGCTGCATTCTCCCAGTTGCTCGGGTCACACTTGTGTGACCTCTGCATTTCTTCCCCGTCCTGAATCCAGCAGTTTCAAGATTCACCTCAAAGCCGACTGCCTGTCGCTGCCTTCCTGGCCACAGCTGTTGTTTGAGCCCTTCGGGCCGCCTCACTGGCGTGACCCCCAGGACCTGCTCCCTGCCCTCTGGTCCCCTGCAGTTGACCCAACACAGCAGCCTCGTCGATGTGTTAAAACATCATGTCGTGCACTTCTCTTCTCAGGGCGCGTCACGGCATCTCATCCCTCAGGTAAAAGGCGAACGTCCTGAAGATGGTTTATGAAGCCCCTTGTGATCACCTCTCTGCTGCCCCTGTGACCCCATATCCCTGCACCCCGGACTCTTGTCCCCTGGCTCCAGCTACACGTCGGCTCAGTCTGGGACACCAGGTCCCTACAGGCCAAGGGTCTGAGTCTGAGTTCTCTTTCTGGAAGTCCCGTCTTCGAGAGGCTGCTGGTCTTCAGAGAGGTTGCTTGTCTTGCATGGGACTTGACCTTTCCTTCTCGGTCAGGGAGTTTGTGGTTGCCCAGCTCAGCCTCGGGGTCCACGCCTGGACCGACTCCCCATTCTCTGAGGGTCTGCGGCCCTAGTGTGGCTGCGGGCCTGGGGGATCTGCCTCCCCCAGGGCAAGCAGGTGCCGTCAGCTGCAACCTGTGGTCATTGGAGCTGCCCCTTTCAGGTGGAGGAGCCTGGCTGTGCTCCCCAGCCACCTGTGGAGGGGCCCCCTGCCCACACCTTAAGAGGAGAGCCTGGCCCTTTCTCTTCTCTTCTGGGCTGAGCCTCCTTTGGTTCTGTAACCTTGGCCCACCCTCTCCGTGGTGTCTGCTTTATTTCCACTCAACAGAAAATTTTACCTTGTTTTGGTGCATTATTATAGAAATAAATTTTAAAAATCACTTATGTTCTGAGTGGAAGGGAAGGTCATTGCCATTTTACTTTTTTTAAAGCTTTACACCTACTAGTGTTAACTTTTTTTTTTTTTTTTTTTTTTTTTTTTTTATTGAGGAAGGGGAACAGGACTCCACTGGGGAACAGCGTGCACTGCCAGGCCTCTCCTCCAAGCCAAGTTGTTGTCCTTTCAATCCCAGTGTTAACTTTTTTTGCTATAGAATTCTGAGAATTTTGACAAATGTCTAATTTCCACGCCAGTCAGGGTTCAGAGCAGCTCCTTCAGCCCAGTTTCCTCGTGCTGCCTCTGGTCAGTCCTGTCCCAGCCCGTGCACCTGCTGTCGGTGTGTTTTCCAGGAGCGCACAGTTTGCAGCTTTCGAGGCCAGCTCCTTTCCATGAGCGCAGTGCATTTGAGACCCGTCCAGGTGGCTGCATGTACACACAGTGCGTTTCTCTGTGTGGCGCGGTGTCTGTGGTGTGGGGGAGTCGCTTACCTGAGCACCTGCTGAAGGACATTGGCTTTTATACGAGTAACAAGTGAGCAATTCGCAGTGCGTGATGTGAAGTACACAGGACGGCCCTGTTCCTCTTTGCTCTTTCTCCCCACGCTTGACTTCCTTCCAGAACAAACCGTTTTGGTATCCTTTTCCCAGTTTCTTTCTGCACGTTAGAACCTGCATTCTCCGTGAGTATTTCCTACAAGGGAGTGAAAATTGGTTCTTGGGAGGAGGGTGAAAATATCTAAGATGACAGTGGTTTGCGGCCTCCGAAAGGTCACAGTAGATGAGCAGACACACAGTACAGCTGTGGTGGTGACATTTCACTGGGCAGGGGGCTGGGAAGGAGAAATGTGCCTGCATGGGCTCCATCGCGGGCAGGAGGAAAGGGTGAGAGATGGCAGATAATGAATGAACAGAGGTTTGTGATGCTATCACTGGGTGTTTGAGGAAGCACTTTCGGAGTTGTCTTGAGAAGGATGAATGTGTTGGTAACATAGGACTTTTGTTTTAACCGTTTAGTTGTTGAGTGACGTGGTATTACCATCTAATACAGAAAGTAGTTTTTCCTGTAATGTTTCATTATGAAAATTTCAAAGCTACGCAAAGGTTGAAAGAACTTTACAGTAAACGCCTGTATCCCCACCACCTAGTTTCTAACATTTCCCCACACCGGCTTCATCGCATTTGCACAGTGCTTATGTGACTAACAGCATATGTTCTGGAGGTGCTCCCTGCCTCTTCAGGAGCTCGTCCTCATGCCTTTGACAGGCAGCCGCTCAGGGCTGCATCGACTGAATATCCGTAACCGAGACAGCCAGTCTCTGAAACATGGACACACAGTTATTTGCAACGTTCTGCACCTACACATCGTGCCACAGGGAATCAACTTTGTGCTTCTGTATTTTCCTGGGACGGCGAGGGCCAAGGGGAGGAAGAGTGGGGGTAGTTCTGTTAAATGGGGCCAGGCCCTCTGCAGGTGCCACACTCACGTCCCACGGCAGTCACCAGGCCCTCACCCACGGAGCCTGTTGTCCGGCCTTTGAATTTCTGTCAGTCTGATAGATGAGAAGTGATATTTCAGCCTAGAGTGGATTTGCATTTGTTTTCTTACAAGTGATGGATTACAAGTGAATGTGCTTGAAAACTTCAGCTTCGGGTCTCGTGTTGGAGTTCCCCTTGGTTTTGTTGGTTTTTGCACCAGGAAATCCCACTTCGTAGATACAGGCTGGGAGTGAATTGGATCAGACCTTTAGTTGGTTCCCCACGGGCAGCCTTGTGGAGATACTCAGAGCCTTTTGGTGGGTTGTGATCTGGGTTCACAAGGCCAAGTGTGCTTCCGGTTTATGCTGGTAACTGCATTTGCAAGTCTTATTTTCCGCTGCCCCATGTCTCTGTGACCATCTCGGCGAGTTTCCTTGCGTCCTGCAGGTGGCTCTCTGACCCAGGCACTGTCTGCGCGTTGGACGCGGGCTTCCTCCTCCCGCAGGCGCTTCTCACTGGAGGGGGAGCCGTGCTCCCTGGTGATGAGCAGCTTTGCTCTTGGCTTTGGCCTGGGGACGCGCAGGCTGCGCTGAGGACCACAGTGCACTGGGCGGCGGCAGCATCTGCTCAGCCCCAGCTGCTGGTAGCCGGTGGGCTGTGGCCAGTGCATGGAGTTTTCTAAGGAACGAGGCTGACAGCTGGAGACTATGTGAGATCTCCTGATTCAAAGGTGTTGACCAAAAGAAAGGCACACAGCAGGCTGTGTCTTCGTCTGGATTTAGGCAGGGCACCCATGAGTGCCAGCCTCTCCCATGAGGTGACATGGGGACTCTCCAGCACGGCCTCACGGCCCCGAGCCTGGCTGCTCCCTGGCTTTTCAGTCTCGGTCTCCGGCACGAGCATTGGTGGTTTCTCCTCCCTGCTTCTTTCCCTCCTGCCGACCAAGCCCTTACTGAGTGTGGCTGACGTGCAGGCTCCGGTAGAGACGCTGCAGGGGCTTCCTCAGTCTCTGACTTTTGTTGTAAGTTTTCTTCAGTAAAATCTGTCAGTTGTTTTTATAAATTAATATTGTTTCTACATGTCATGCCATGTTGGGGAAATTTCTTCTGCGCCCCAAGATTATAAAGATATTCTTGTACATATTGTAAAATATTTTTATTTGATTTCCTCCCCACACTGTTCTGTGTGTGGCTGGTGTGAGCTGTGGGCATGGGCGGAGCTGGGGGTGGAGCTGGCTCTTCTTTTTCTAAATGGACTCGTCTAAGAAAGTTCGGATTTTAATTCCCTAGCATCACAGAAAGCGAATGTGAGTTTCATAATGCTTTCAAATGGCTGTGTTTTAAAGATCTCAAAAATAGCAGTCTGTCTGTGGGAGGCGTTTTTCTCTGGTCTGTGGACCTTGGTGAAGTAGATGTGTGTCCCTCACAGAACGTGTGAGGCTCACTGGCTGAACAGCTGCGGAGGTGGCAGGGAGCCAAGGCCAGGTGTCCGAGGGGTGTCGTTTCTTCCTGACGAGGACTGTGGGCTTTGTGGGGGCTGTGGAGTCTCTTCTGACTGACGCATGGTTTCCTCTGCCTGCCAGTCAGGCATGACAGCCCCGTCCCGTGCAGTTACCAGGCGCACCCCAGATGCCAGTGGCTTCCGATGAGGGCGTTGTGCCCACCCCGGGTCCCTGCGTTGTGCTCACTCGGGCCTCTTCTCTGTGCGTGCTGTAAAGCAGTCCTCGAGTAACGGATGAGGTGCTGTGGGAACTGAACTCTCGTTTATATCAATCAGCCTGTGCTCAAGCTGGTTTCGTTATGTGTTGTCTTGCTGAAGGTCGCAGAACCTACCGATGCCATTCGGTGAGAACTGAATGTGCTGCCAGAGCAGGTCGTGTGAGACACCAGCTGCAGGGCAGGGAAATGCACACCTGTGGGGCACTGCCAGGAGCGCGGAGTGTTTGGTGACCAGCACGAACGGTGTGACACCTGCCAATTAAGGGCAGATTTGTAAAGCGTGGAAAGCTAGCAGAAACAGCACATGTTCGGTATTACATTTTTTGTGTAGGTGTGTCTGTTGGGCACGCCACCTTTTTCCTGACACGTTTCAGTGAGCGTCCTGTGTCCTGGGCACGCCTGAGTTTTTGCGTCGTCTGATCTAGAGGTCAGGTTACTGGGTCAGAGGCTGTCACTGTGCTGCAAGAGTCTTGACACCTTCTGTCAGATCGCTTCCTGGAGTTTCCTCGTGAAAGTATTCCCAGACACTGGTTGTCTTCCCTCCTCTCCCGTGGTGTTGTGTCTGCCCTGAATTTGTGCGCTGTGTTCCCTTCACCTCACTCTCCATCCAGCCGGGTGCTCTTTATCTGGCCGAACTCCCAAAAGCGTGGAGATGCGTTTCTGTTCCGTATTTGTGTGGGGAAATATGGGGGGCAGAGAAGGAAGAGGGAGATGGTTTGGGAAGGTAGCAGGGCTCATGAACGAGCACCCTGTTTGTTGAAGGGGAAGGAAAGGGTTCCCGACTCCCAGCTGCCAGGACTGGCGAGAAGCTGGGAAGGGTGGTGGGCACAGCTGCTGTAAGGCCCCAATGCCCTCCACACCTCACTCCCTCAGGTCCTGACCGGGGACCCCTACCCTGCACTGAGAATAGGGCCCAGGGAGGTGTTTCTTAGAGTGGCGTTCTCCCAGCATCCAGATGTGCCCTGCGGTGTCAGTGTTGCCGTGAGCAGTGGCAAGTGCAGATGCTGAGCCTGTGGTTTGCACCGTCCCTGCCAGTGGCAGTGGTGGCGTCCCCTCAGAGACCCGGAGGGCTTGGCCCCGCTTCCCACCAGGCTGCATCATTGCTCTCGCCCCACGCCACCGACCTCCGCCTCGTCCTGGGAGATACCTTCTTCGAAATCATGAGCTTCCCAGGGCTGCTCTGGCTTCCTCTGATGGGCCTCAACGTTAGAAACACAGCCATGAAGAATCAAAAGTTGTGTTGCCGTTGCTGGTGGCTTTGCTCTCCACGGGGTACTGTACCGTGTTTTGGGGAAACATTGGAGATAAACAGTGGTTGGTTTCTTTAACTTGACTATAAAGTCACTGAAACCAGGAACCACTTTTGAAAAAGTTGAGGTCATGCGTAGTGTATGGGTTTGCGAATTTGGACAGACACATTCAGTGTTGTAACGTCTCACAAATCAGATGCACAAAGGGCTCCACGCCCCCAGCCTCCTTCCTCCCTCTTGGGTCAGCGACTCCCCACTGGCAGCCTGGGGGGCGGGGTGTGTCTAATCTGTGTCCCTGTGGCTCTGCCTGTTCCAGAATGTCATGTCATGTCTGACCCGCCGCGCGCTGCCCTGGGGTCTGGGTCTGGCACTGCCCCGTGGCGGCTGCGCCTTGTCGCGGTATGCGTGTCAGTGGCGTGGTCCCCGTTTGGCTGAGGCGTACTCCCTGGGGTGGCTGTGTCAGTGGTTTGCCCTGCACCAGGTGAAGGTCACTGTTCCCATTGCACTGTTTCTGCGGAAGATTATTTAATTTTCATCTTTAACGGTAGGGGCTGGATTGTGTAATTGGTGTCCTGCTTTTTTCACTTGATACTGTATCTGAAACTTTCCTCTTTCATTACCTAGTTTCCAGGTAGGTGGTGAACACTGGATATTTCTGGTTACATTTCTTTCTGCTTTATTGGTCTGCAGTGAATGTTTTTTATTCTGCAGTGAATTTAGACTTTTTTGGTCTGCAGTGAATTAAAAAAAGTCGGTGGGTGAATTTCCTTAGGAGAGACTTCCAGAGGAAGAATTCCTAGGTCAAAGGTGATGTGATGGGTTCACATGCGTCCCTCCTCCTTTCCCACCACTGTCCCCCCCTGTGGGCAGGCATGTTATGGGTCTGCGCCCTTGCGATTGCCACTTTTCTCCCCGGTAGCCTGCCACGCCCCGGGACTGGGAGCGGGAGCAGTGTGGGCACGGCGCCAGTTGTGCGATGGCACGTCTTGGCTGCATGGGTCTGAGACGTAGTGACTCCCATCTGCATGGCTTTTCTAAGTGAGGGTGGGCGTTCTCCCCTGAGCTGGTGGATGTTTTTCATCCTTTGTGAACTGTCTCTTCTTGTCCTGAGATTCAGTGTTTTGTCAACTTATAGGATGCTTTCTATTGTCCTGGCCAGAGCTCTTTGTTACAGTCACTTCAGATTTCTTCCCAAGATACTTGGTTTTGATTTTGATGACTGACTTTTGAGCTTTAAACATTTTAAAACTGCGTGTCTTCAAATCTCATCTTTTCAGATACAAGTTTACTGTTTTAAGTTTAGGAAATGGAGTTTCCATCAAAACTTTCGTAAATATTTTTGTATTCTTTAAGTTTTTCTGTTTTTATTTCTTCCCACTTAGTATAAAACTTGAAACGTTAGTCCTTTTGGCTCTCTGAGCAGCAAGCACCAAGGCGGTCGTCAAGAATAAGCGCCTTACGAAAGGCGGCAAGAAGGGTGCCAAGAAGAAAGTGATTGACCCGTTTTCTAAGAAAGATTGGTATGCTGTGAAAGCACCACATGTGTTCAATGTAAGAAATGTTGGGAAAACACTAGTCACGAGAACTCAACCAAAATCGCATCTGATGGTCTCAAGGGTCGTGTTTTTGAAGTGAGCCCAGCTGATCTGCAGAAAGGTGAAGCTACATTTAGAAGAGTCGTGCTGATTGTGGAGGATGGTCAGGGCAAAAACTGCCTGGCTGATTTCCATGGCCTGGATCTGACCGGTGACAAAACGTGCTTCACGGTCAAAAAATGGCCGGCCATGACTGAAGCTCATGCTGATGTCAGGACCGCCGGTGCTTATTTGCTTCGTCTGCTCTGTGTTGGTTTTACTAAAAAGTGCACCAGTCAGATCCAAAAGACCTCATGCTCAGCATCAGCAGGTCCATCACGTCCGGAAGGAGGTGGCGGAGACCGTGACAGAGGTGTGGAGAAATGACTTGAAAGAAGTGGTCAGTGCATTGATTGCAGAGAGAGAGCACTGGCAGAGACACAGAGCACCTTCCAGGCTGTCTAGCTGCTCCATGATGTCTTTGTCAGAAAAGTCCAAATGCTGAAGAAGCCCGAGTTTGAAGTGGGAAAGCTCCTGGAGCCTCATGTTGAATGAAGGTCGCAGTTCTGGATAAGCTCCTGGGAGGAGACGGGGGCTCAAATCAAACGAGCTGTGGATACGAGCCCAGGTCCAAGAATCTGTGTAAAATGGACTTTTTACAATGACGAAACCCATTGGTGATGGTTAAAACAAAACAAAACAAAAAACATGAAACGTTAGCTTATAAAAATACATTTGTTTTGGTGAATGATTTGTGGTGAGAATTTAGATAGAATTTTTTTAATGTGTCAGTTGTCATAATATTTTCCTCCTAATTTCCCTCTTCACCCCGGTTTTGTGATTTGGTCGCCTCTGATATTCTGGGACTGCATTCTAAGGAAGTGATCCTAAACATGCCTGATGGGTTTGTTTATTCTGTTTATTCTGGTTTTGTTCCAGGCTCACACTAATCTCTCTCGTAATCCTTGTTTAAAGAGATTGGGGTGGGGGGAGAGGGGGCGGATGGCTCAGCTGGTTAGAGCGCGAGCTCTGAACAACAGGGTTGCCGGTTCGATTCCCACATCGCCCTTCACAACTAGATTGAAGACAACGAGCTGCTGCTGAGCTTCCTGAAGGGCAGCTGTGTGCCTCAGCTGGTTAGAGCGCGAGCTCTCAACAAGGTTGCCGGTTCAATTCCCATATGGGATGGGGGGCTGTGCCCCTGCAACTAAAGACTGAAAAACAGTGACTGGACTTGGAGCTGAGCTGCGCCCTCCACAACTAGACTGAAGGACAACGACTTGGAGCTGATGGGCCCTGGAGAAACACACTGTTCCCCAGTATTCCCCAATAAAAATTACAAACGAAAAAGAGAGATCGGGATCAAAACCTTGTTTTGAAAGCAGCAGCGTCCTAAGCGTTCCCCTTCCACACCCCCACCGCCTGCGGAGCCCACCCACTTGTTGGAGGTAGTCACCACGGTTCCGCCCTGTACTCTGAGTCCCCATTGGGGTCTGTTTGCTGCAGCTTGCCCATGATTTGGGAACTGCGTCCTCAGAGCTGGCTGTCAGAACAGAAAGCACCGTCTCGCTACAGAGCAACCGTCAGTCCAGAGCTTTGAGTGCATACAGATGTGTGTCACCAGGGGTGAGCATTGACATATACACGTGTATTTCGCCTTTGTAAGTTTTGTAACTTCTAGTGTATGATGTGTTCCTTTCCTTGTGCGTTTTCTCTGCTAAGCAGTGGTCCCCAGAACATGAAATGGCTTTCCTGCTTGTCTGTGGGTGGGGAGGAAGGAACTCCAAGAGCTGAGTGGGAGGACATTTCTGAGCCGTGACCTCGCACAGGGATGAGCAAGGGGGCCCAAGGGGCTGTGCCCCGCACGGAGGGAGGCCATAGGCGCGTCTGCCTTGCCAGTCTTCTCCCGTCCCTCCTCAGCCGATCTCCTCCCGCTCTGTCCTCTGATGTCTCCTGTCTGAAGCCTGACTCCCTCAGCGGCCCCTCCCGCTCTCACCCCTTTCTCCAGTTGTGGGTGGTTTGGGTGCTGTGAGCCCCTTCAGAGCTGTGGCATCAGCTCCCAGAGAGTTCACGGAGCCCTGACGGGGCCTCTCCATGCCATCCTGTCTGTCCCTCAGATGTTTTGTGTTTTTACTTTCCCCTCCCCGTTCTTTCCTGGAGAATGCTGTCGTGTGAGGCTCCTTCGGGTTTTGTCCTGTTTCCAGGACAGGCTGTGGTGCCTCCCCAGGGCCGCCGTCAAGCCCAGGCCTGCGCCCTGCCCCCCGTGGTCTCCCGGGTTCTCCTTGCATTTGCACTCCATTCACGGGGTGTTCCAGGGAGGTAGCCCGGGCATTCGTGGGAACCGCGGGCTGTCGGGGATCTGGCTGCACTTCTGGAGACGTAGGGGTTGTGAACAGCCCATGCTGTGTGCCTGTGTCAACAGTCACCACTGCCTCCTGGGCCCGGTGGCAGTGAGCAGGGCAGCGTCCCCGCTGCGCATGGGAACACAGAAAGGCCTGTGCCAAGGAGAAGGCGTTCGGGAGGCAACGCGGGTCCCGAGGGCCTTGGCCTTGAGCAGGTGACACTCGTCACCTTCCCAGGCAGCTAGTGGCATCACTCACCTGCTCCTCCCAGGCTGCGCCCTGGCTCGGGCACAGTGGTGACCCAGAAGGACCTGTCCCTGCTCCGTGCTGAGGAACAGTGTGTGCAGTGCCTCTGTACACAGCTCCATGTGCGTTCATAGGACGCGTCGTGAGGGACACCTTCACATGTCGCCAGCGGGTCTCGTGATAAGCCGTGACCAAGGGTTGTGTTTCCCTCTAAGTAACATGATTTTAACTTTGGTTTTTCAGGAGAATATTGATTGGATAAGAAAGGGGGGCGACAATGCACCACGGCAGCGGCCCCCAGAACGCCCCACACCAGCTGCAGAGGTCCCGCGCCTTCGCCGGCAGCGAAGAAGAGCCACAGGCCCCCCCAAACCCACCCCCATCCCCCGCCACGCCCTTCGTGCCCTCGGCTAGCCCGTCCGCACCCCAGTCGCCCGGCTACCAAGTCCAGCAGCTGATGAGCAGGAGCCCCGTGGCTGGGCCCAACGTGAACCTCGCACTCCAGAATGTGGGGCCGGTGGTGGGAGGAAACCCAGCACTCACGCTCGCCCCCCTGCCGCTCCCCAGCCCCACGTCTCCGGGCTTTCAGTTCAGTGCGCAGCCGAGGCGGTTTGAGCACGGATCCCCGTCGTACATCCAGGTCACGTCACCGCTGTCCCAGCAGGTGCAGACGCAGAGCCCCACGCAGCCCAGCCCGGGGCCGGGGCCGGGCCTGCAGAGCGTGCGGGCGGGTGCCCCGGGCCCCAGCCTGGGCCTGTGCAGCAGCCCGACTGGGGGCTTCGTGGACGCCAGCGTGCTGGTGAGGCAGATCAGCCTGAGCCCGTCTGCGGGCGGGCACTTTGTGTTTCAGGAAGGCTCGGGCCTCGGCCAGATGGCCCCGGGGGCCCAGGTTCCGCTGCAGCACGCAGGGCCTCCCCTGGCGGTCCGGGAGCGGAGACTGTCTCAGCCCCACACGCAGTCTGGGGGGACCGTGCACCACCTGGGGCCGCAGAGCCCCGCGGCTTCGGGCGGGGCTGGCCTGCCCGCCCTGGCCAGCCCCGGCCACGTGGCCACGGCGAGCTTGCCGCCCCAAATCAGCAGCATCATCCAGGGCCAGCTGATCCAGCAGCAGCTGCCGGGGCCGCCGCTGCCCAGACCCCTGCTGCCCGGGGGCGCGGGTGGGGGCGTCCCGGCCTTTGGGATGACGTCCCCGCCGCCCCCCAGCAGCCCTTCCAGGACCGCCGTGCCTCCGGGCCTCTCCAGCCTTCCCCTGTCGTCCGCGGGAACCGCGGGGGGCAGAAAGGCGCCCAGGAAGCTGGAGGAGATCCCCCCGCCGTCCCCGGAGCTGGCCCAGATGCGGAGGCAGTGCCTGGAGCACCACCAGCGGGAGATGGAGGCGCTGAGGGAGGCCTTCCGGGAGTACCTGGTCGAGCTGTTCTTCCTGCAACACCTGCAAGGCAACATGATGGACTTTCTGGCCTTTAAGAAGAAGCACTACGCCCCGCTGCAGGCTTACCTGAGGCAGAACGACCTGGACCTGGAGGAGGAGGAGGACGAAGCCGAGGACGAGGAGAAGTCGGAGGTCATCAACGACGAGGTGAGAGACGGCGCCTGCCCGGGACACGGTTGTCTGCTCAAACGCGGCAGCCCTGCGGCTGCTCGGATGGGGTTCCGTGAGAATTTGGCCCGGGGCACACACAAACGGAAGGTGGATTTGGTTCTCTTGGTGGGAGGGAATGACTGCTCTAGTTGTTGGGGGCGGGCACGGTGTGTCCAGCGGGTGCAGAACCCCGAGCCTCCATTCAGAGCAAGGACTCCTCCCCGGGGTGCAGCTGAGCTGGCGAGACCCCGCCTGCCCCTGGGGTCTTGGCTGTGTGGCCGGGCCAGGGCCACAGCGTACACCTTCCAGCTGGTTTCCCAGCTTTCACGGCGCCCTTATGTAGGCCCACCCGTTCAAGCACCATGAGCGTGGTTTTTAAACAAGGGGTGTAAATGTAAATAGGTGTAAACATTTATATGGTGTCTTCATGATTAAAGTGCAGTTATTATGGCAAAAAGCTGTGTTTGAGAACTTCCAGCTGTAGTGTTAGATTTGACATATTTTAACCTCACACTTTTGCTAATGCCTCGGGTGATATTTAAGATAGTGAAATTTTGGGGTGCCTGGAATTGGTGCTTAATAAACTCCCCAGTTGAGATTTCTTAATACTACTGTGACTCCTAATCCTTTTATTTGCCTCTCTGAAAACGAAACACAGCACAGCAGGGCGACAGTGAGGTGGCTTCATGCACTGTCCGTGTGCCTTTGTGTCGTGTGGTGTACATTGTCGCTGGAGCAGGTTTTGTTTTACGATACAGCTAAAAGAATTCAAATCTTTGTCACGCTTCTCCTGCAAAGAAATCAGCCTTTGGTGAACAAAAACTGGTCTCTTTGCTCAGCCGTCCTCATTGATACTTACGGACGTATCTGTGTGGCTTTGCCATTTTGTGTTTTCTTTAACACCCTTTCCAGATGGACCATTTTTATTTTCCAAAAGGTTTATATGATTATTTTGAGGATCTCACCCCTGTGAAATAGTGGAAGTCAATTCTCTTTATGTTTGTACGCCAATGTTGTCTGTAGGCGCAGTCCCCCATCTGTGCTTATGGAGAGAAACAAGTCCCTTTTACAATTTCCTGTTGGACCTGCACGTAGTGCGTGACGGAGTGGTGCTGCGCAAACTGCCCGGGAGGCTGTGAGCTTCTGCTCCTGAGGACTGTGTGCCATCCCCATTCCTAGGATTTGAACTTGCAAGATCTAAGGATGTTGCACGTGTGATTTAAGTTTGAATTCCTCCAAGATGTGCAGTTGAGTTAGGTTGTTATGTTACAAATATATCGTAAAGCAGTTCATGGTCCTTTTATAGGATTGGATGCAAAAACGTTCCATTTTTAAACACCAAACATCAGTGAGCTATCAGCAGTAAAATTCTAACGAAATTTTGAGCAGTCTTAAAAATTATGTTGCCTTTTTTTCTCAAAATATTTCCTCTCAGGTAAAGGTTGTGACAGGAAAGGATGGGCAGACTGGTACTCCTGTTGCTATAGCAACCCAGCTTCCTCCAAATGTTTCTGCTGCTTTTTCATCCCAGCAGCAACCATTTCAGGTACTTTTCGACGGTTCTCAAATGTAGTCTCATCCCAAACCTTTCCTTCATCACGTATTTAACCTTCAATTACTATTTGCTCTTCAGCATTTTTTTCCCAGAGCCCATTCCTTATTTAAAAAGATAAGTCTTCTTGCATATAGAATTATAAAGTTAAATTGCATGAGTAAATGAACCCCCAGACGTTAATGCATTATTTTTGCATATTGACCTGTAATGCAGTGTGGTGTCAGCGTGCATGTCACCTAACCCTCACAGTCCTGTCCAGTGTGTGCCCAGGGTTCCTGTGTGCTGTTTACATGTGGGTTCTTTCTTGTGTCTTCTTTCTGTATTTTTGAGAACAGTACAAAATAGAAAAATAAAGATGTGAGCAGATGACAACTTGACACTTTCTGTAGCTAGAAGAAATGCTGACGTGAAACACCTGAAATCATCAAGGTCTTAGGCTTCTAACTGGATGTTAGCTGAATGCAAACTGATTCTTTTTAATGTTTTGAAATGGAATCATTCCGTGTTCCATGAATAATGCCAAGGACTTACAAGTGTGGGTCAGATCCTGGTAGTTTTGGAATAGGTTATGTTGGGTTCTGAAAGCAGTTTCATCTTGGTGGTGACTTTTTTTTTTTAATTTTTAAATTTTGATACAATTTTAAATGCATATAAAAGTTGCAATAATAGTACAAAGAACTCCCCTTACAGCCTTTACCCAAATCCACCAGTTGTTGGCTTTTTGCCCCATTTGCATTCCTCTCATTCTCTCTCATCTCTGCGCGCACACATTTCCCCCTGGACCATTTGAGAGTAAGTTGCAGATGTGCCGGCGTGCAGCCTGCCCCTAAGCATGCCAGCGCGTCCCGGGTGACAGTGCTTGTGGCTTGAGCACAGCTCAGTGGTGAAGTGGGGAAACTGCCCTGGGACTGAGCGTGCTCACAGGCGCTGTGCCCTGTCTGGATGATGTCTGATGTCCTCCCGAGCGACCTTCCCCCGGGACCGCCCACCACGTGTGCTCGCCAGGCCTTGGGTGGGCTTTAATCTGGGCCGGCCCCTCAGTTTCAGGACCGTCACAGCTTTGAGGCCTTCAAGCCAGTGACTTTGTAGAATGTGCTTTGGTGTGGGATTGTCTGGTTTTCACTTGTGTCTGCTGCTGGGAGTGCATTTAGAGAGGAATACCACAGAAGTGACGCTGTGTCCCACGCAGGGAGCGTGTCAGGAGGCCACGGAGTCAGCTCGTCCCCTGACTGGTCCGCCCAGCTTTTCCAGTGGAAGGTTGTTATTTTTCCTTGGGTCAATGAGACGTAACTTGGGAAAGGTACTTCGAGACCACGTAAATATCCAGCGTCTCATTAACCTGTTTGCCCACTAATTCCAGCATCTGCTGGTGGGTCTTGCCAAAGTCAGTTGTCACCTTAAAGGTTGCAAATGGATTTTCTAACTTCATTACTACTTCTGTGTTTTATTAGTTGGCATTCTGCTGTGATTAGCTTTCTTTTCTCTTCCCTTTATGTATTTATATATGGGTTCTTATTTTAATCGGTAGGTTATAATATGTCACTGTGTTTACTTGCTCATTAAAACTTATTTAATTCAGCAGCATTTACTCTTTTTGGTCTGTATTTCCTTGAGTGTTGACTGGCACATGGGGTCGTGTAGCCACCGCCCGTCAGGACACATGAGTTGTGTTGCCCCCTGCCCCAGCCTGCTCCCTCGGTGACACTTTGTGGTCGCACCTCACCCTCTCTGACCCGGTCTCCATCTCTGATTCCACCGCTTCCAGGACGAGATGTCAGTGAGTGGACTCAGGCAGTGTGTGGCCGGTCACCCTTGCTGCCCGCGGTGGGCACAGCGTCGTGGTGGCTGTCGCATGGTCACATGGGCGGCAGTGTTCTGAGTGCTGCTCCTTTGTGTGGATGGGCCTGGTTTGCCCACTGCCCCCTTTGGAGGACACTTGGGTTGTTTCCAGTTTGGGGCGCGTGGGAATAAAGTTGCTGTGATGCTCGCATGCAGGGTTTTGTGTGAACATGGGCCTCGGTGCCCTTTGGGTGAGCACCTAGGACACAGATTGCTGGGTTGGTGACTAAATGGACAGCTCTGTACGAAACCCCACACTTTGCACAGCGGCCACCCCAGTCCTGCGCTCTCACCGGGATGCGCTGTTGGAGTCATAATGAGACCTGTCAGGGTGTTAGCTTGTGTAGCTCTGAAGACGCGTGTGGTGAGCGTGCTCTCGTATGTTCCCTCGCCATTTGTGTGCCTTCTTGGGGAAGCACGTGTTCCCTTCCTTCTCCCTTCTTTTTCATTTAGTCGGTTGTTTCATTATGCTTATATTTGATGGTTCTTTGCATAATCTGCTTTGTTGGTTTTTTTTTAAGGAGGGCGCAGCTCACCGTGGCCCATGCGGGGATCGAACCGGCATAATCTGGATATAAGTTTTCTGTCAGATATAAACTTGCCAATTTTTCCCCTTTCTGTGGCTTTTCCTTCTTTTATAGTGTTTTTTCACAGAGCAGAAGTTTTAAATTTTGATGCGGTCTCTTTTAACAATTGTTTTCTTTCATGGGTTGTGCTTTTGCCATCCTATCTGAGCACTCTTTGCTCAACCCAAGGTCATAAGAATTTCTCCTGTGTATTTGTCTGTGAGCTGTACGGTCCTATGTGTGTATTTCGGTGTGTGATCCATTCTGAGCGAAGTTTTGTTGAACATGACAAGCGTAGGTTCATTTCTTTGCATATCAGTACCCGGTTGTCCCAGCACCATTGCTTAAAAAGACCGCCCTGTATATGCTGAATTGACCGCGTGTTTGCCAGAGGCCAGGCAGTCCTGTCTGCGTAGGTCTGTGTCAGGACTCTTCCTTCACCTGTGTGTCTTTTTGCTAGGGTCCCTCTGTCTTGACTGCTGCAGGTTTTTGTTTTGTTTTTTAATGTGGCATTTGGAAAGGGGAATTTTTTTTATAAGCCTCTTTTTTTAAATTTTTATTGAGGAACAGTGTGTTTCTCCAGGGCCATCAGCTCCAAGTCGTTGTCCTTCAATCTGGTTGTGAAGGGCACAGCTCAGCTCCAAGTCCAGTCGCGGTTTTTCAGTCTTTAGTTGCGGGGATCGAACCCGCAACCTTGTGGTTGAGAGCTCGCGCTCTAACCGACTGAGCCATCCGGCCGCCCCTTGAGTGCTGCAGTTTTGTAGTAAGTCTGGAAGCTTGATAGTATGAGTTCTTCAACTTTGTTCTTCTTCAGAATTATTTTGGGCGTTCCAGTTCCTTTCCCGTGTCGATACCTGCGGAACATCCTGCCAGGATCTGCACGGGGTTGCGCTCACTCTGCTCACCGGCTGGCGAGGAGCAATGTCCCGACCACACTGCACCTTCCCGCCCAGGCTTAGGGCCTGTCTCGCGTCTTGTTTTGGTTTCCTCTCATTTCTTTCTTCAGTGGTCCGTAGTTTTCAGCATCCCAATTCTGTATGTATTTTTAAAAAATTTATACCCAAACATTCCAATTTTTCTGTGGTATTGTAAATGGTACTTACATTTAAAAAATTTTGTAGTTCATTGAAAGTATGTAGGAATATTGTGTTTCCCCCAAAATAAGACTGGGTTTTATATTAATTTTTGCTCCACTAGGGGCATATTTTCAGGGGATGTTTTATTTTTTCATGTACAACAATCTACATTTATTGAAATACAGTCATGTCATCTTCTGGAACATCGTCATAACGTACTAAATGCGTTGGTCTGGCTGAGATCTTAACTGGGGCTGATTTTCAGGGTAGGTCTTATTTTTGGGGAAACACGGTACAATTGATTATTTGAACCTGTATTCTGCAATCTTGCTAAACGTATTAGTTTCAGCTTTTTTGTAAATTCCATGGGATTTTCTACAGAGAGAATCATGTCTGCAAAGAAAGCAAGATTTATTTTTTCTTTTCCTATCTGTATGATTTTTATTTCTTTTTCTTGCCTGACTGTATTGGCAAAGACCAGAACAGGAGTCCTGAGAACAGACATTCTTACCTTCTTCCCAGTCTTAGCGGGAAAACGTTACTCTTTCACCATTAGGTATGATGTCAGCTATAGATTCTGTAGATATCCTATATCAAAAGGTTAAGGGAATTGTGTTTATCATGATGGATGTTGGGTTTTGTCAGACACTATTTCTGCATCTGTTGGCGTGCTCGTGTGATACTTTCCTTTGGTCTGTACACGTAGTGAATTTCGTGTGCCGAGGCGTAGTCTGTAAGCAGGGAGTACACATATCTTGTGACGGTTTGGTTTGTTGTTTGACAAGGGCCCGTGTAACCCATGCGCTTCCTTCACATCTCCTTGTGCCCCCGCCAGTCACATGCTGCCCAGTCCCCCCCCCCCCCCCCGCACAGTTTTGATGCTCAGTTATCTGTGATTTGGCTGGTTGGAGCCCCTCCAGGCTGGCTGCGGCAAGTTCCTGACACCGCTTCCCGAGATGCCCTGCGAGTACCTCCCTCCTCCAAGGCACAAGGCTGAGGCCCATTTTGCCCGCGCTGTACCCAGCCAAGGTCGCAGGCACTGCTCTGTGCCTGCTCCTCTCTTCCTTCCGTGGGGCACTAACGAACCCGACACAGGTGCCTCTTGTCATGAGTTCGATACAGTCATTGCATTGGAGATTGTCAGGAAATTGAGGAGTGGGCACCTTTCCTGGTGATGCGTGGAGGAATGTGGTGCATTGGGTCACGTGTGGGCCACCCTGGGGCAGAGGGCAGTGCAAGCTTGGGGTGCCAGGAGCCTTGTCGAGAGGTGTAGCCTGTACAGCGATGGCGCGGCCCACTCTCCAGACTGCTGAGACTAAGCTGGGCAGAGCCTGACGTGGGTCAGTGGAATTGCCACCCACTTCTGATGGCAGTGTCACGTGGGGGCATCTGGAAACGCTGGCATGACCTGGAGAAGGTGAGACATGCAGACGTGCTCTCAGCGTACTCCCGTTTGTGTGCGTCAGAAAACACGTATGCTGGTGTCTTAGCGGCGTTGTTTGTTAGAGCCCCAACCCGGAAAGAACTGGAATGGCCACAGCAGCAGAGCAGAGCAGCCAGTAGTGCACGCTCACGAGAGAGCAGTAGTGGAAACGAGCGACCACGGCCCAGCACGTGTGGCTCTGGGCTGGTCTCAGCACACGTGTGCCGCAGAGGGGCTGACAGGAGGGCACAGAGGCAGGGTTCCTCCAGTGACAGCGTGCTAGGAGCACAGCCCCACAAGAAGTGTGGGGGAGGGCACTGTGGGAAAGGGCAAGGGCCGTGGAGGCAGGCAGCGGGGCCCTGGGCGGGGGCGGGCCTCAGGCCTTTCTGTCCTCAGCCCGGTGACGATCCCGTCATGCCTGTGTTACTGCTCTTTTAAACGGCTCGTAGCTTTTCCCACTTTCCCCCTCAGCTGTGCAAAGTTTCAAACATAGAGGAAAGTTGAATAGTGTTCCCTGAACCCCCACATCCCAGCATTTAAATTCGGATGAACTTGACTGTGCTTTAAAATCATGCATATTAATAGTTTGTCTATGTGATGTATTTCACAATAATAATGTTTAGGAGACTAAAAGAGGAAAACCAAGGAATCTCCTTTCTGAATTAACAGGTTTTTGAGGCAAATATTAGTTGAAGTCAAAGGAAATAGAAAACTGGAGGATCTGTCAGAAAAGAGTTCAAATGTAAAACATACTTTCTTTGGAAAAAAATCTCAGTATGACTTTTAGTATTTACAACCAATTGTAAACTTTTATATTGACTAATGAAACTCTAGAAGTAAATTCAGAGTTCTCAGTCGTACGTTTGTATGAATCTCTGTTTCCAAGACTTGGAGGTAGTATCCCTAAGCGCCAAGGTGTTGTGTGAAAAGTAATACACACACACGTTTATTTATGAAAAGAACCATTCCAATTAGTATCTCAGTGATTTTTCTGTTAGAGAAAATGAATAATTATTCATGGTTCCATCATCCAAAGATTTTTTTCACATTACATATATACCAGGGTACAGTATGTTTACACTTTTTGAAATTTCACGTAACAAATACTCTTTATGGTGTTTTTTTTCTTCTTCCCCCTTTCTCCCCCCCCCCCCACTCCGGTTCACGCCGTTGTCTCTCAGTCTAGTTGTGTAGGACACAGCTCCCTGGCACATGGTGGTGTGATGAGCCTCGCGCGCTTCTCGGCTGAGGCAGTCGGTCACTGGTCATCGGTCAGCTGCTCACAGCAGCTCATGGCAGCTCTCACTGGCTGTCGGCCACTCACAGCAGCTCACTCCGACCTCCGGCTCCTGGCAGCAGCCCAGCTCCGGG
Organism: Rhinolophus hipposideros; assembly: GCF_964194185.1. Taxonomy (NCBI): domain Eukaryota; kingdom Metazoa; phylum Chordata; class Mammalia; order Chiroptera; family Rhinolophidae; genus Rhinolophus; species Rhinolophus hipposideros. The sequence goes on along the minus strand of NC_138070.1, from coordinate 579,382 downwards.
GAGAGCTGTTGTTCACAATCTTAGCTGTAGAGGGCGCAGCTCACTGGCCCGTGTGGGGATCGAACCGTTGACCTAGGCGTTAGGAGCCCAGCGCTCCAACCACCTGAGCCACATAAAACACTCTTTATGTTTAATACTTTCAATAGTTCTCATTTTAACATTCACCCGTCACTTTGAGGAACTGCAATTCACTTAAAATATTTTAATTTGAGGTTATTGTCTTTAGAAAAATATTTTATGAGTGGCATTAGTGAATGAAGAAAGTATGAGTCTGTTCCGAGTCTTCACCGTATACTGTCACTTTGTTCTTAGCTAAAAGTGGCGCTGGAAACCCGTAAGTTGTCCCAGTTTGATGACAGCCTTGCCAGCACTGTGAAGCCTTCGAAAGGAATTTAAGACACATTCTCAGCGTGAATTTTATGATTTGCAACCAATTATAGGATTTTTATGATAAAAATCTGTACTGTTGCTGGTTAAGCTCTAGAAATAAACTCAGCGTGTCTGTCTTACATACGTATTCATTTCTGTCCGCTTCCAGCTTTAGAGGTAGAATTGAAGAGTGCAGTTATTATATGGAAACACTGTTTTATTACAGTTATTCAGATCTTAACCATCCTAGTAGGAGCTTATTTTCCAATGATTATGTTAGAGAAAATAATTATAGTTCTGTACCCTACCACCCCTGCCCAGCTATTGTTTTATTCCCTCTTACACGTGTTCATATTTTTAGGTGGTAGTTGAACTTGTTTTAATAGACACACTCTAAGGAGAATGCAGATGCACCGTGTGCGCTTTCCTCCATCCCCTGGCCCACCTCAACCGGGGAGACTCCTTGTCGAGTCCTCACTGGGGAGACCTGAGGTCGTCCAGCTGCAGTCCTTTTGACTTGCAGTGCTCAGGAAGGTCACCCTCCCTCCCTGTGCCCGCCCGTCCTTTCCGTGACCGTGCCCAGCCTCAGAACACCGCAGACCTGGTGAGTTTACAGTTCATGTATTGGGCGTGGGCAGAAGCTTGCCCCTGCTAACTGCCATCCACAACCACCGGTCCTCATTCTTTCTCCAGGACGACGCAAGCCTGTGCCTCTTTCAGGCCACAGCCATTCCACGTGTCTGTTCTGGGCGCGACACCTCAGTTCCTTCGGGGGTTCTGTTCCTGAGGCACTTGCTCGACTCCTGAACGTTTCATTGTCTTCAGTGGATACAGCTGGATAGACGTTGTCGTTCTCAGAACGGGCAATCGGAGTTCAGTTCCCGTCACTCTGAGAACCAGGAGGCAGGCAGTGAGGCAGTTAGAGCGGAGACGTGGCCCTTCCTGGCAGTGTCTGATGAGAAGCTTTTATCTTAATGAAGTCCAGTTTATCACGTTTTTCACGTCGATTGCTTCTAGCACCGTCGATTGCTTCTAGCACCGTTTTGTTGAAAAGGCTTCCCCTTCCCTTTGTTTGCTCCCAAGTTAGGAAATGACGTGATGGTGGCAGTGAGTCCCGGTGGTCCCTGCTTTCCCCCATGCTGTCCATCCTTCAGTGACACTGTGCTGGCCCGGCACCCGGAGCTCCCGGCGAGCCTCGAGCTTCTTCTCCGGAGCCTGTTTCCAGTTCGCTGACCTCTGCAGCCCTCTGTCCAATGATGTTCCTGTCACCGATGCCTGGATTTTCAGTCCCAGAGTCTCCCCTTGGTTTTCTCTGTGAATAGTTTCTTCCTGTCCTTTGTTAAGCATTCTCTGTTTACATCCGGGCGTACTTACTATCGCCATTGCCAACTCCTCACTGCCATTTCCAGGATGTGGGTCGAGGGGGGTTGGTGTCCGGGTGGTTTTCTGAGGGTGGCTCATGTTTCCTGCGTTGTTGTGTTTTGAGGTAATCTTGAACTGGATTTCGAATGTTGTGAATGATAGGTTGTAGAGAGTCTGGGTTCTGTTATATTCTTCTGAGGAGCACTGATGGTTTTCCTGTCACAGCTAGTTAGTGTGATTGAATTGGAGCCATACACTAAGCCTCCCGAGTGCCAAGCATGGGCACCTGGTGTCTCAGTGTTGGCACGTGGTCGCACTCCGAGTCTCTGTGTGTGGCTCAGGAGGCAGTCAGAGCTGACGGACCTCCCGGTCTGCAGCTGCCTCCTGTGGCCACCCCCCTGCCTCCCTCCTGCTGTGGCCCCCTGCTCCCGTCCCAGGGCTGTCCCAGGGCTGTGCCTGGGCCTGAGCTGGGCTCCTGCCAGAGCCGTAAAGCCGGAGCCCGCCTGGCTCCACTCTGTTCCCGAAGGCCCGGCCCGTCCTGTGTCTGCCTACTGCGTCCCGTGTTTGTCTGCAGTGCATTTGGTCCAGTAGGAAGGCTTGGCCATTACTGCACGCAGAGTCCTTTCTTACCAGCTTGTTTGTTTTAAAAACAACAGATCGAAACCAAATACCGTTCTTTTGGTTATATAAGGAAGGCATGTTCATTGTAAAACGTTTGGAAAATTTTGAAAAGGGCACACACACACACAATTTACAAACTCCCTGTAATTCTGTCCCTGGAGATAACCACCATCCACATGTCTTTTTCAAATCATTCTTTTCTTTCCGCCCCCCCCCCCCCCCCCCCCCGCGCCCCCGTCCATCCTCCCCTCCCCCCCATCTTCATTAACCATACACGGTGCTTCGTGTCCCTTCTCATTTCCCCTCCGCCTCCGCCCCCTGTGGGAGGCAGTAGTGCCTGCAGCCCCGCGGCGGCTGCCGCACTAGCGGTGTAGTGACCCCAGGGCTGCAGGGCTCAGCAGCCCGCACGGAACAGTGACTTTGCTTCGCAGCTGTAACTTGTGCATTTAAAACGTCTTGCTAAGTAGAGTGGACATAATTGAATCATGAAAAATTAGCAACCAGTGGGTGTTAGCCCGCAAGGAGGGTGCAGGGATGGGAAAGGTGTAGGACGCCCACATGTCCCCTTTCTGTCCTGGCCAGTAGCTTTTTTCACCCAGACGTTTCAGACAACCTCTTGTCTGTTTCACGCACGCACTGCGTATATCAAGTGGATGGGCTGCCAGCTGTCCAAATACCATTTTGAAGATCCAAGTTAATGAGACTTATTAATTGGGGTTTTTGTGTCATTTTCCAGTGGGGAAACAATTGCAGCCTTTCTTTTCATTATTCAGCTTTTGTTTTGGGGGGAGGTGAGTGATGACAGGGAGTGTGCTTGACTCGGGAGGTGAAGCTGTAGTCTTACCTCTGAGATGCCTCATAGCCAGTCCCCTCTGGCCGCCGTTCTGTGGGCAAAAGCCAGTGTGTTTCACAAGGACTGTAGGTTTGCATTGGTCTGAAATTCCATTTCAAACCAGAATGAAACATCTCTTACAAGTCCTTTCTTTCTTCCAGAGGTAAGTTAGAACTTCAAATTATTGTACGTAAACACACGTTGCATATGTATAATGAAATACAATGGACAGATAACGTTTCTGTTATGAAAAAAGAGTGAGGCTAATGTTTGGGGTGATTATGATGGTGGTGGTTCTATTCATTCTTGGAATGCACTTAAATCATTGTTTTTTTTCCAGCAGCAAGCCCTTGCAGGAACCCTGGTGACAGGGGCAGGAAGTGCGATAGAAACGGACCCCTTTAGGAGACAGCAGGCGGGACCTCCGGCAGGTATGTCCGGGAGCCAAGGCCCAGGCATCCTTGGGACCAATGAGCTTCTAAGTGTGGGGGTTACAGCGTAGTGGCATGTGTTTCTAAAGTGTGAACGCTCAAGAATTTAGGTTTGCTTAGTTTCTACTTCGGAAGTTAATTTTTCTTACTGTGAATATTAGATAAACAAGGTATTTCTGTGACTGTTTGTTCATGTGTACTGAAGGTAGGTGTTCGTCAGTCGAGTAGGAGTATTTCGTTTTGATTTTCTAAGTGCATTTCTAGGCTCTTCAGTCCTCAGGATACGAATACGTGTAAAACCATCTTTTTCAAGTTGTCACTTATTTTTTTGAAACTGAATTTTTTCTTCAGATTACAAATTTAATATACCTTCTGTAAAATTTTAAACAGTTCCAAGGGTGCAGCTTAAGTCTGCCTCTGAGTTGGTGTTTCCTGCCCACTCCATAGCCACAGAGGTAGCTGCTGTTAGTTTGTGTGTCTTTACAGACATCCCTCTGTCCACCCACAAGCATTGTTACCTGTGTGTCGCTCTGTCATTCCGGAGAAGCTCAAATGCGATCATAGGTGCACTGTTATGGCTTCATGTTAGCTCCCTGGGCCAGCGTGCCAGTCGTGGACCTCATTCTTTTTGATGGCTGTGTGGTATTCCATTGCACGGGCAGTTCCTTCTTAATTCATCATGCCTTCGTTAGCACCACCTTTTTTCTGTTCTAATCAACAGGGTTGAACATCTATCTTACATTTTTCCCCCACATATTTGTCAAATTACCTAAAGGAACAAGTCCCAGAAATGAAATTGCTAGCTCAGGGTGTATGTGCAGTTAGTCTGGGTGACGCCCACCGCCCTCCAGAAGGGTAGGGCCAGTTCTGACTCCCGTCGGCGGTTCCTGGCTCTCGGACAGCTGGGCCGTTGTATTAAGTACGATCGGTCTCAATCCTTTGACTCTGATGGGTGAGCATGTAAATCTTTTGTTTTGATGTGGATTTCTTTAATTTTGATAAGGCTGCACAGTGTCTTCATGTTTACTGGCAGTCTGGGAGCCTGTCCCTCTCCTGCCGTCTGTTCTTCGACCATTTCGTCTGGTTGTCAGGACCTCAGTGTTAGTCTGTAAGAGCTTTCTGATCGTTGGCCAGTCCAGCCTTTTGCCCACTGTGTGTTACACATACCATCTCTTAGGTGGTTGCTTGCCTTTGCCTTTTTTTGACACTTTTTCTTATATATGCAAATTTTTAATGAAAAATTACGCTTATGGCTTCAGATTTTAGTTCATGCATAGGAAGGTCTCCCTGTTCAAATATCACGAAAGCACTTACATGTGTTTTTTCTACTCCTCGTGTGGTTTTATTTTTACATCAAACTGCACCTTTTCTGAAAATTATTCTAGAGCAGTCTAAGCGACCTCGCCTTGAAGTGGGTCACCAAGGGGTAGTTTTCCAGCACCCAGGTGTGAATACGGGAGTCCCTCTGCAGCAGTTAATGCCGACAGTTCAAGGTAAGCGCAACCCCAGCGCTCGCCCTGCAGCCTGGAGGGCGTGCAGGCAGGGCTGAGGCAGCGCAGACCAGGACACGTGTGCGCGGGCTGGCTGGCGGGTGGGCGTGGTGCCCCTGAGCCGCAGGCAGTCGTGGGACGTTCCCGGGGCCCAGGCCAGGGCCCTTGTGTGGAGCTGCAGGTGCTCTGTCCCCGAGCATCCCCAGTCGCACTCGTGTGTCTTTCTGAGGACACCCTGCGTGTCCTCGACACTGCTCTACTTGACGCTAAGTGCAGAGATCAGGTGCCTTCATCCTTGTCTGTATGCTCACATGTCAGTTAGGCCTGTTGTAGCTGGCGCTTCACCAGTTACACTTTAGTCTGTGGGTGTGCTGGGTGTGACAACATGTGGGTCTGACCCGCCACATGCTCCTGAGCTGAGGATCAGTGCTGCAGGACCTCCCCTGTTTTCCAGGAGGGATGCCTCCCGCCCCTCAGGCCGCTCAGCTCGCGGGACAGAAGCCGAGCCAGCAGCAGTACGACCCATCCACAGGGCCCCCGGTGCAGAACGCCGCCAGCCTGCACACGCCACCCCCACAGCTCCCGGGCAGGCTGGCCCCTGCTGGCCTCCCCACCACGCCCCTGCCGCCGGCACTGCAGTTCCCACAGCCACCGCAGACCGCAGAGCCGCAGGCAAAGGCGCCACCGCCCAACGCTCCAGTCCCCGCGGCCTCCGCTGGCCAGCATCCTGCACCCACGCAGCCCACACCGCCCCCCCTGCACATGCCCGTGCCTGGGAAGGCGCAGATGCAGGTCCCGCTGCTGCCGTGCCAGCCGCAGGTACTTTGCGCCCTCATGCTCTGTCCCCTTGGTGTGGGGGGAGGTGAGCCACCTGTGTGAGCTGGTGGCACGCGCGCTGCTCTCAGCAGCCTGCTCTCCCACCCCAGCAGTTGCGGTGTGGCTTCATCGGCTTCTGTGATCGTAGTTGTCATTCAGTTACCAGAAAACAGCACGGTTCTTGCTGCTGCTGTCAGGATGGAGTCGTGCAGACAGACTGTGTCCACTGTCCCCACCTGCTGTGCCCAGTAAGGTGGACGTCGGGCGCCGTGCGCAGACACGGCTCAGGGTGGCGGGGCTGCGGCAGGCCACGTGGCTGAGATGGGCCGCCCTCCAGGCTGCCACCAAGGGCACCTGCCCCCTGGGACGCTCTGCAGACACATGTGCAGGGCCCGCTTTCTCACTGACAAGGGCTTTCCTAGGTGGGCTTTGCGTCAGGTTCTTTCTGATTCCTTGAGACCCGTGGCAAAGTGTGATTTTCTGTACTAGTCACGTAGAGCCACCTTTTCCTTATACGTGTCGGGCACGAGGCCAGAGGTGCAGTTACCGGCATTTTCTTTCTTCTGCCACTCAGCCCTTTGAGTAGGTTCTTTTTTGTCCCCGTTTTACCCATGAGAAGACTGAGGCCAGGGAGACCAGGTAACTAGCCAGTGACCGAGGGCTGTGATTGCAGCCCAGGTTCAGATGAAGCTCTCGCCACCTGCCCTGAAGGGCGTCCACCGGACGAGTGCCGCTGGCAGTGGGTCTTGGTGGCAGAGTCTTGTGTTGTGAACACGCGCTGACTCAAGGTGGCACCAAGGCTTCTCTCGGATCTGTGAACTGGCCTTTTGTGGAGCACCAGCTGTGGAACCTGAGTGTAAAGCAGCTTCTTGCTGCGTGCACAGACACCTGTCCCTGCTCGATTGGGAGGGGCTGCAGGCTTTCTCTAACGGCCACCAAGGGGGGCACAAGCGCACTTCAGGCTCTCAGGCGTGTGGTTCCCGTCGCAGTCCTTCAGCTCTGCTGCTGCATGCGAAAGCAGCTGCTGCGGCCAGTTGCACTTGCTTTCTAGAGCATTGCGGCTGGCCAGGGTGCCGACCCTGGGGATGGAGGGAGCTCCTTAGCTGCAGAGGCAGAAGCCGCATGCCGGGAAAGGCACACCCGTGGCTTGTTCTGGGTCACGGAGGTGCTCCATGTGGCTGGCATCTGGCCTCGGCCCTCCCCGGGAGCAGCTGGCCTGCCCTGCTGTCTGCTCCCCACCTCTTCCCCCACAGAACTGCCGTCCGAGTTGAACTTTGTCTTTAGTCGGGGGAGGGTCCCCTAGTTGTGCCCCGATCTCAGACCACACAGCCCGCCTACCGTGGGACGGCCGCCAGCTATGTACTTGCCCTTCAGAGGGAAGGTGCAGGATGAGCGTTTGGTAGTTTTCAACTAAGAAGCAGCTTACACAATGAAAGTTTCTTAAAAAACAAAACAAAGAAAAAAAACAGGAGAAAGGCTGAAAAAAGCAAAAACAAAACAAAAAAGAGCTTATTACATGAGATAAGACCATATATGACAGTGCAGTTTATAACGGGGTCCCATGGGATTTGGTGGAGTACAGGATGTATTCTTAGTAGTCGTGGTTTAGTTTGTGTCATTGTGGTTTGTGGACGTGATCTGAGTTCCGTTGCATGGCTGTGGGGGGGGCATCGGCGCTGTCACACCCGCCTGTGACTCCGTCTCTGGCATCTGGGTGTTGTGAACACAGCTGGAGTCGCGGCTTCACCTGATCTCCTGTTTTCTGCCTGCCAGACGGTGACGTCCACGAGAGTCCCCGCAGACCCCGTGCAGCCCTGTCAGCGCCCCCCACCCGCCTCTTCAGCCTCGGCCATTGCTCCCGCCGGCGGCTCGGGCCCAGGACCCTCACCCGCACGGGCCTCCCCAGTGAATAGACCCTCCTCTGCAGCCAGCAAGTCGCTGTCTCCGGTCACCTCCCGGTCCCCGGGGGCAGCTGTGTCAGCCCTGCCTAAAGCACAGAGCCCAGCTCAGAATGCCGCCCCACCCCCAGACGGCTCTCAGGATAAGCTGGCAGGACAGACGGCACTGGTAAGGAGACTGGGTGCTTCCCACTGTGACACGTATCTGGCTTCCTCTCAGGGTGCTGCACACCTGACAGGCAGGACGGGCCACGTGCTTGTCATCAGTGGGAACCAAGCTTGAAACCAAGCAGCTTGACCTGTCGTGGAGGAGGGAGGCTTGTGTGGGCTCTTTCCTGTGCCAAAGCCAGCGGTCTGGGCCGCCGTCACCTCAGGCCATAGCTGAGGGGCCAGGAGCTGGGCTGTGTCATGAGGCTGGGGAGCAGCGCTCAGAGTCCCCAGGTCGATAAGGGCCCCGGCCCAGCCAGTGGCTGTTTGTGGGGGGACTGAGCATTTCTCTGTTCAGCCTCATTAGAGGAATGAAAAGAAACCCCAGTAAGTAGGATCTGATCAACGCTGTGCTCCCTGTCCCCGGTTTTAACTCAGTGAGCGTGTGTGGCCCAGTTGACTTGATCTGTCCCCCCTTCCCAGTGGGGTTAAAGCAGATGCCGGCCTGTCCTGTGTCCTATGCAGTCCCCCGCCTGCGCATGGGTGTGAGCTGGGGTCTGCGGTTCTGAGAGGTTCTGAGATTGGGCAGGACCGCCACTTGGGCTTCTCCTGCGGCTCCAGGAGGAGTCACGCACCCGCTCCTTCTGCTCTTTGTGTCCAAGTCTTCCCTTTGTTATTGAGACTGTCACATAGAAGGTCTCATGGGTCTGGGCTCTGAATGAGTGGAATGCACTGAAAAATGACGTGTCCTCCACCATACCCCCGCAGGAAAACCAGATCCATCAGCGAATAGCAGAGCTGCGGAAGGAAGGCCTGTGGTCCCCGAGGCGGCTGCCCAGGCTGCAGGAGGCCCCGCGCCCCCGGGCTCACTGGGACTACCTGCTGGAGGAAATGCAGTGGATGGCCACCGACTTCACCCAGGAGAGAAGGTGGAAGGTGGCCGCCGCCAAGAAGGTGGGTTAGAAAGCGCTCGGGGGAGGACGTCACGGTGCTGGGAGTGCTTGGTCTCGTAGAGCGGCTTTCAGGGCCATCCCAGCAGACGATGCCTGCTCCTGCGCAGCATGTAGCCATGCGCCAAGCACACTTCCGGGATAGCCCGACAAGCGTAAAACCTCCGTTTGTGGACTGTTCACTAGCTCGTCAGGACCGTAGCACGGCATCATGAAGAAAAGAAGCTGCGTGAGGAAAGGGGCAAGAGAGAGGAGCAGAACCGGCTAAGACGGATAGCTGCCTCAACTGCCCGAGAAATAGAGTATTTTTGGTCAAACATTGAACAGGTAAATGCTGCAATGTAGTGGGGTCCTGGAAACCTAGACTGTCAGGACTGGTGAGCTGCCTTCTGACACCATGGTGACGTCGTGGCACTGCCATGTCCCGTAGAAAGTGCCTGGGGTGGTGCCTTCTGGACTGCTGGCTCCTTGGGAGGTGGGGTCCGCGTCTGTGTGTGTGTGTGCAGACCACGTTGGCTGCACCCCGCCTGCTTGGGAGCCTCCCTGACCCCCTCCCAACAGTGTAGGTCACTAATCGCTGCTCCCATCTCTCTCTATTTAAAAAAAAAAAAATTATCATCTCACTACCCAACAGAATTTGGACAGGATGCAGTTAGATACAAAATACACATGAAAAGTACCAAGCGCGAAATTTCCTTTTGAAGTAATGGGAATGAGATCGGGATGGTGGTGTGTGTGAGCTGTGATGTCCTTATGCATAACGTCCGGAGGTGTGTTACTTACGTCGTCGGTGACATGCTGTGTTTTACTGTCTGTCTAGGTTGTGGAAATAAAACTGCAAGTAGAATTAGAAGAGAAAAGGAAGAAGGCCTTAAATTTACAGAAAGTGTTCAGGAAAGGTAGGAGACGGGGGAAAAAAGCCTTACTTTTTTTGGATTGTAATATGCCTGATTCTCTGCTCATCTTTTTTTTTTTTTTTTAATATTTTATTGAATCCAATATATCCAAAATATTACCAGTCTATTAATATACATGATTGAGATGAATTAGATATTTTATATTTCTTTTTCATGATAAGTCTTCAAAATCCAGTGCATATTTCATAATGAAAGCACGTCTCATTTGGGGTAGCCACATTTCAAGTGACCCACAGGCCTTTCAATCTGTGGAAACTTCTGATCTTTAGAGTTTCTTCCTCCCCGAGTCACATTTTGCCCACCCCTGCTCATCTTGTGACAAGGTGGCCCCCCAGGGAGGCTGTGTGCTCCCCAGCGTTTGCGAGCACGTGGTCTGCCTTATGGTCACGCTCCTCTCGGTGGAGCTGCTCTCGCTGCATATTTCAGCTCATCTCAGCTTCACCGGATGAGTCAGCACCCCTAGGTTGATCAGCTTTGGGGCACGCTCAGAATTGAGGCAGTTCCTGGACAGGGAGGTGGGCTCCCTGAGGCGAGTCTGGAGCCCTCTGTGTGGCCAGCGCTCTGCAGTAGCTGCCCTGTCACCGGTGGGGGCTAGGCACCAGTAAGGGGGCGTCACTGGGCAGAGGGGGTGGGGGGGACATAGTGCCTCCCATTTGGTGGCTGAGGAAACTGAGGTGGAGAGGTGACCACCACTTAAGTCAACAGCTGTCAGACCAGACACACCCTAAGAGAGCTTTGCTGCCAGCCGCCTGCTGTCCGGACGGGGCCAGCTGGGCCCTGCAGGAGGTCTCCATGCACTTGGCAGGCGTGGAGCTGTGGCTGGCTCTGCCCGGCCGCCCTGGTCACGGGGGCGGGACTCGCCCTGCTGTGTCCTCGCAGAGGAGATGCCAGCAGAGACACCCCTCCACGGCTGTAGTGACCACGTCGTGTTGTTACCTATTTCTCTAGGAAAAGAGTCGAGACCTAAGGGACTTGATGCGTCCCCAGAAAACGTTCTGGTGAGTTGAGAACTGTCCCTGCGCTGTGTAAGAGGTGGCAGCAGGGGGAGGCAGACCATGTCTGTAAAATGGGCTCCTCGCTTCTGTCTGGAGAAACTGTAGGCTGAGTCACTCCCTCTCACCGTGAAGTCAGTCTGTCTTGGGGACAAACTGGTTTTCAGCGTGTCAGGCGCATGGGCTAACTGGGCCCTGGGGGAAAGTGCCCTGAGGGCAGCGTGGGCTTCCTCTTCCTGCCCCACTCCCCGGGCCTTCCTCTCACCAGAGGCATGATGGTGTCCACTTGTAACAGGCTTGCGTTTCTGCTCTGGTCTCCGTCCTGTGCTTTCCCACCACGTGTGTGCATTCTGGTTCTGTTTCAGGATTTGGGGGCAACTGCAAGAAAACGGAAAGCGAGTACCTCCCTCACTGATGATGAAGGTCCGTCTCCAGGGCCCTTTACCATCCCCTGTGCAGTGCTTGAACTCAGCAGCAGGGGAGGGGTTGGGCACCACTCAGGGTGGCCATGACATCGAGGACGGCCGTGAGCCACTGGGGCCATTGTGGAGCAGGGAGAGTGTGGGACTGAGCGTGTTTGTTCGTTCATGGGGGAGGGAAGGCCGTGAGTACTCAGAAAGGAGCCGGCTGGGGCTGAGGCAGGTGGGAGAGAAGCGTTGCCTACCTGGCCAGGCCCCAGGTGGCAAGGGCTTCCGCTCGGTGGGGTGATGGCCACAGACGCGCACATCCTGCTGGGGCCAGTTGGCTCCCGAGCGCAGGAGTGGGGGCGTGGGGTGCAGAGACCGTGGCTGCACAGCTCTGTGCTGAAAGCGGCGAAATGGGCAATGGCAGATTCAGTGACCCAAGGTGGCACGCTTGGGGATTGTCCTGCAGCGCGGCCCGGTAGACGAGAGGTTGCATCTCATTCTGGGGTCTGGCCCGAGCAGGCCCGTCAAGTCAGGAAAGAAAGCAGGCTGTGTTTCACATGCTGAGGTCTCTGTTTCCTGCTCCCTCAGTACATGGTCCTTCCTGAATGGAACCTGTGAAATTACAAGGCTTAGTTCTAATTCTTCTAGTAGCTGCGCAGAGCATTTTGGAAGCCATGTAGCGTCTGATGAGTAACTGAGAAGGTGCAGTGACGTCTGGCACTGACACTCGATGGTCACCTTTTCAGTGGACGACGAGGAAGAGACGATTGCAGAGGAAGAAGCAAATGAAGGGCTTGTGGACCACCAGGCAGAGCTGTCGGATTTGGCCAGGGAAGGTAGGCCTGCATCCTCCCGAAAGTCTTCAGTACCTGTGGGCACGCGCGAGAGCGCACGTCACAGCATGTGGGGTGGGAGCGCCCCGCACGCCGAGCCCCGTCCTGGCGGTGACAGTCCCCAGGTCTCACGTTGGTCCCTTTGGCGGCCTGTCCCCAGCTCCGACTCGTGTCCCTGGACACACTGCTTCACTGGCGTGTGTCAGAGCCGCACACAGAAGGCGTCAGGCGTGGTCCCATGTTGTCACGTGGACTTGCTGATTCTCGCTGCTGCACAGTGTTCCACGTGTAACCTGGCTGGGCTGGAGGGCGTGTGCACAGTGCCTGGTCGGCGTGACGGGGTTGAGTGGCCTTTGGGTGGTTGTCGCACCAAGGCCTGCCTGTGTGGAGCCCTCAGCGTCAGGCTGTCGCGCGTCTGCCCTTGGCTGGTGAGCGCAGCCCCTCATGGCGGTGCACGGCTCCTGTGGGCCCCTCCCTGCCCATGCCCACTCTGGTGTGAGCTGTTCTTCCCCAAACTGACCTGTCAGTGTCCTTCGTACATTCTGGCCGCGAATTCGTCAGTCATGTTATTTGGCTTGTTCTTGACCTGAAAGGGACACTGTCACCGGAAAGGCAGTGTGTGGTAGTGGTGGTCCATGCCCCTCGGTCGCTGTCGGTGTGCTCGGTGCCCTCTCAGCCTTTCAGTTGTACTGTTTCGGTGTCCTTGTAGTGCTTTCCGAGTACAGTGACTTAGCATCATGACTTGTTCGCTGTGGTGACCAGCAGCCTGGCTGCTGCTTCTGGCTGGGTCCTATCAGACAAGCACTTGGCTTCCGTCCTTGCTGCTGGCCCCTCGCTGCCAGGCCTGCCAGTTGCGGCTGCGAGCCCAGCTCCTCCCAGGGCCTCCCCTCCCCTTCCGGCTGTGGGCGCACCCTTGTCATGTGGCATGGTGGCTGGTCTTCCCAGAGAAATGACCCAGGGGCATGCAAGCCACTCGTGTGCTTTCACGCCACCTGGCAGCCCCCCCGGCTCAGCCCTGGCCTGTGGGGGTCCTGGCACCACAGCGTCCATGCTGCTGAGCACCCCTCACCCGCAGGTTCTGCCTCTCGTCCAGGCCTCTCGCGCCCTTGGGGGCCTGTTAGCCTTTCCTGCAAGTAGACCGTGTGCAGCTTTAAAGTTGAATTCTCGGGTCTTTCGTTTTCTATCTGAAATGGAATCTTTTCTCTGTGTATCTTTTAACTAGTTTATATAAGCGAAGGCTATTGATTTATTTCTGTGTATTGTTTGTGCCATGACCCCTTGCAGGTACTCTTACTGTAATTCTTTTTCCTGTTTTCCAGTTTTTCCTACTTAGTCATTATGTGATGTACGTGAGCATCTGCCAGCATTTTGTTACGAATTCAACACAGAAGTTGAAAGAACTGTGTTCTGACACCTGCATACATATATGTCCCACCACCTGGAGTCTGCAGCTTTTCAGCCAGGATGGGGGGCCATTCAGTCATAAGCAGGGGAGCCACTGCACTTAATTAGCCTTAAATGCATGGTGACTTAATGTCCTTTGGGGGTATGTCTGTGTGCACTTGTCACTGGTGTGACGATGTGCAGAAAGACACACGCCACAGTCTGCAGTGCAGTGCAGCCTCCGTCCTTGCCACCCATGGAACAGCTGAGGGGACAGCAGTCTCGCCCTGGTTTCTGGTCCCCTCGGACAGACGCAGGAGTGCAGATGATGAGGTCGGCCATGACATTTAAAGCTCTTCAGCCTCCAAACTGGTTTCCAGGAGCGTGAGGCCGCTTGCCCCATCACCGCAGTGGGAAGCACCTGCTTCACTGCACTCGCCAGCGATGAGGGTTTTAAGGTGGTTGCTGATTTGGTTGGGAACAGATGGTGTACCATCTGATGCCCCGAGACGCTCAGTTAAAAAATACACGACGAGCCCTGTAAAGTGTGTGTGAGACACAGCCCCTTCTCTCCCCGGATGCCTGGGCCTTACTGTGCGGGGTTTCAACAGCGAGGGTGAGCTCTCAGGGCAGAAAGGATAACAGCCTGTTAACATACTTTCCAGACGTTTTTTCTGTTTCATTTTGTTTGACTTCTAGTATTTTTTTTTTTTTTTTAAATTTATTTTTTTATTTATTTTTTTTTTTGTTGAGAGCCCACTGGCCCATGTGGGAATCGAACCAGCAGCCTTCGGAGTTAGGAGCACGGAGCTCTAACTGCCTGAGCCACCAGGCCGGCCCTGACTTCTAGTATTTTTATGTGTCATATCCACCAGTTATTTTCCAGTATTTTTTATATTTTTATTTATCAGTCTGTAGGTTTTACTTTCTATTCATTAGATTACTTCAGAAATATTTGTTCTTTTATGAATAAAAACTGAGTTTCTTCATTTTATTTAGAAGATTCTCATCTTTATAAAGAAAATATTTTATAAATATTTTTTCGTTTTAATTTTTTTATTGTTTTTTAAGGAGGGCGCAGCTCACAGTGGCCCATACAGGGATCGAACCTGGCAATCTTGGTGTTATTAGCACCACGCTCTAACCAACTGAGCTAACAGGCCACCCCATAAAGAAAATATTTTAGCCCTTGTATCTATGATGGGCAATTAATTTTGTAAAAAAAATAAATGAGCTTTTAGAAAATACGTGCTTTTCCCAAGGAATTATTTAAAACCAGGAAAAGGAATATATGTGAAAAGCGCCCTTTTCCTTGACTTGTTTGCTTCCCAACTACCTGAAGCCATTGATGCAAAGTGACCACCTTTCTTCCTGCAATCTTTTCCAGCTGAATTGCCCTTAATTGATTTGATGAAGTTGTATGAAGGTGCCTTTTTGCCGAATTTCCAGTGGCCCCAACCTCCACCTGGTGGTGAGGAGACGAGTGAGGAAGAAGGTGTGTGTCAGCTCCTCAGAGGCTCGGCTTTAAACCGGAATGCTCACAGAGGAAGGGGGCGCTTCAGCAGTCGGAACACCACATTCGCTTTCTTTTTAGTCTGATGGAAAAGGAAGTGGAAATGTATTTAATGTGTAATTTTATATTGAATATAGTTTTATTCTGTGCTTTTCATTTTTATTCATAAACTTGGCGCAGTTATCAGCTCTTGATCAAGTTGTGAACAATTAATTTTCTCTGCATTTCTAAGTCATTGTTTTACGGAGCTAGATTTTTACCACATTTGTCAGGCTGTGCTATGTTTGTTTAGCGCACCCGTTTTAAGGCGTTTATTTTACTTTGATTAGACGCACAGACTACCACAAAAGGCCTGCTTTTTCTTGCTTTCACTCCACTGTTGTCATTAGTAGACGTGCCTGTGGGCGCGGAGGTAAGGAAGGGCTGGGGCCGGCAGGACACGAGAGGGCTCCGTGCTGCCCATCCTTGGAGACGCTTCTCAGTTGCTTTCTTGGTGGTTGGGGGGCAGCCGCTAAGCCCGTGAGTGCCCACGGTCTGTTGGTGACACTAGCTCCTAATCGTTACATTTCCCAGTTTCACCCAAGGGCTTTCCAGGGTGGTCCTAGGCTTGGTAGTTTTCTAAGAGTTTGTATTAGTTTATCTGGGTTACATCGTTAGGTATATAAAGTGGATCAAAAACAAAACAAAATGCTACTTGATTCTGTATTGAAGTATTTGGATTCTGTCAGTGTTTTTTTTGTGTGTTTTTTTTTTTTAAATGTGAAGCAGGCTCGTACCACTGTCACAGCACTTGCAAACCCCGTTTTCACAGACGCGGAGGATGGCCCTGGAGACCAGGAGAGCCGGCGCGACGTGGTTGTCATCGACTCGCTGTTCGTCATGGACCAGTTCAGAGCTGCTGAGAGAGTGAGTGTCGGGAGACCTCACACAAGGGACATCGCAGACGTGACTGCCATGGCCGAAGCCGTGCTGCCTAAGGGCAGTGCTCGGATCAGCACCGCGGTGAGGCATTCTGCTTTATGGGGGGCGGGGGCGGGGACTGGCCCCACCGGCACCACTTGTCAGGAGAAGCAGATTCTGGCCATTCTTTTCCTGCTGTGTAGATCTTTGTTGTGGCTTTCCAGGAGGCTTGTCGTGTGCCTGGACTTCACTCTGGAGAGAAAATTGTAGTGGTTCTTTCGAGAAGTGCTCACTGGCCTGTCTGTCACTGCAGGTGAAGGTGAGCGCCCCATCTCTGCTGTACGGCGTGCTCAGAGATTACCAGAAGGTCGGCCTGGACTGGCTGGCCAAGCTCTACCGGAAGCATCTCAACGGCATCTTGGCGGACGAGGCTGGCCTGGGCAAAACAGTGCAGGTCATTGCTTTCTTTGCACACCTAGCTTGTAATGAAGGTGAGAACTGCTTGAACAGTGCAGATTTGCTGGGATTGACTCGCAGGCCGTGCGTGGCCCGGGTGGGGGGGTAGCTGCCTCCTTCGCTTCGGGTTCTGGTCCAGGACCCGAGGGGACAGGTTGCGTGAATGAGCAAAAGACTCGATCACAGCCACCATTAGGGGGTGACTCACTGTTATTCCATATCTGACGCCAGTCACGTGAGGCCCAGTAGGCCGTGACCAAGACCTTCGGACTTCCCGAGTCCCACTGCCCGTCAGCCCCTGCTGCTTCCGCGCTGGCCTGAGCCAGTGCTGCCAGGCGCCACTACCGGCTGGTTGGAAAGCGTCCCTGGCCCATCGCTGTCTCTTCGGCCTCTGTACCCCAAGCCCCGGCTTCCCGAGACCTTACCTGGCTGGTCATGGCGTCTCAGCCTGTTCGTTTCCTCTTGGCATTCTTTCGTGTTGGTGGTAATGTGCTACTCTACAGCAGTCATGGCCTTCGAGGTGTGCACTGCACATTTATTGTCGAGGCCTGTCGTTTCCTGCTCCTGATTTGGTTTATGCTTCGTTTCCAGCACAGAAGTTAGAATTTGTTATGTGTGTATCACTTTAATCCTTTAAAGGCTCTATTTTTCAGAAGACAAATTGTAACCATGTATTTTGAGATGGTTTGGGTGTTGTGACTAGAGGGGGAATGCACCGGGAGCCTGTGTGTGGCCTGGTGGGCTCTGCTGCTTGCTCCTCAGCATTGTTCCTTGTGGGTGGGCGTTCCCTCCATGCTCACAGGGGTTTGCCATGTTTCTGAACAAATAACCCATTTTATTGGGAATTGACACATGCAGCCACTCTGTGCCGAGTGCCCCTGAGACTTGGACATGGACTCTGCCCTCGGCAGCCTCCCGTGGGTACAGGGAGGAGCTGTCCCGACTCCTGTGAGCCACCTGGGTGGCTGCTTCCGTAACTTACCTGCTGACCTGGTCTGAGCTGCACAGCATGGGGCCTGCACTGCCAGATGGTTTTAGCTGAGAGGAAATGCTGTGTCTTCTCTTCTGTGCAGGCAATTGGGGCCCTCATCTTGTCGTTGTGAGAAGCTGTAACATCCTCAAGTGGGAGCTCGAATTGAAGCGTTGGTGTCCTGGGCTCAAAACCCTCTTATACGTTGGCAGCCACAGAGAGCTCAAAGCAAAGAGACAGGTATTTTAAGTTTAAACATGGAACAGAAGCAGACAGGAAACCATCTTATTTCTTGTAGGAGACAGATTTCACACTGTCCAGGCATGCTTGTTTATTAGTGTAACTATCGGGAGAGACCGCCCTGTAAGTTGCTCCTTGATTCCGAGCATCTCGCAAGCAGCTGACAGCGGTTGCTCCCCGGAAGGAGGGCCACAGGTGCAGCGGCCACAGAAACTGAGGGAACTTCCTTCCAGACTCACATGGGCTCTGGAGGTGCTGCAGACCCTTTGTACCACAGGCCCGTTGGCTCCCCCCACTCCCCCAAGCACAGACGAGAACCTGGTATCCCCTTGGTTCTGAGTTACAGCCCGTGGAAGAATTTCCATGTAGTGTGTGTGAGGAAGACTGTAACGTGCAGGAAGCCTCTAGGACAAATTTGGAATTTGTTCTTTCTCTTTTTCCCACCCAGTAGTTTCAAGTACTAGATTCTAAGAATAAATTACAGATCACAAGTTCTCATTGAAGATAAAGTTTTGGCTTATGATTAGGCTGTGTTGGCTAGCGTTTACTGCAGAAGCAGTATCTTGAGATGTGTTTTCTTTGTTACTCTCTCTGGTTATTCGTTTGTTTTTAAGAAGCTTATACTGCAGTTGGTTGCAGCACAGATCTCCACATTTCCTACCGTCCCGAGCACGTTTTTCCATTTCTCAGATTATATCCTATAAAACCTGGTCCCACTGCAGGATCCTCTCGTAGTTGACAGTCTGGTGTCCAAAAGCCATTGTGCCTCCAAAGTGGCCTTTTGCTTTGTTCACACAAGTGCTGTAGACTGCTAGAGGAAAAGGCCATGAAAACACGCACTCAGCCCTTCCCTGCGCAGTAAAAAGTTTATAAGGAGCACAAGTACGGTGACCGTGTTCGGGGACAGGTTCATTAATTTAGTTGTGAAAACTTGGGAGCTTGCACCAGACCCTGATTCCAGGAGGGGGAGGCGTGAGAAGACGCCTGAGGCCGTGTGTTCTGTGTGCACAGGGCTGGACCGAGCCCAACAGCTTCCACGTGTGCGTCACGTCCTACAAGCTGTTCTTCCGGGGCTACCCGGCCTTCGCACGCGTGCGCTGGCGCTGCCTGGTCATCGATGAGATGCAGCGCGTCAAGGGCCTGACGGAGAGGCACTGGGAAGCCGTGTTCGCCCTGCACAGGTCTGACCCGCTCGGCTTGCCTCAGGGTTCTGTGTGCCCGTGTCTCTCTGAAGGTCATTTTGAAGCAGATTAGGTGATTGCAGGCACACACAGAATTGCCTGAGCTACAGACGTCCCCTTGTCCTTGGTCATAGCACATGGGGCTGAGGACACCCAGAGAGTTCGTGTAGTTCAGCCCGTTTCCTCAGGCCCGTGTGTGTCAGCCCCATGAAGCCCCCGCAGCCCCTTGCCTCCGTGCGCCCAGCCCGGGTCTGGGACTCAGGCGGCCCTCCTGTGCAGCCAGCAGCGCCTGCTCCTGATCGACGCGCCTCTGCACAACACCTTCCTGGAGCTGTGGACCACGGTGCACTTCCTCATCCCAGGCGTCTCCAGGCCCTACCGGCACTGCCCCCTGAGAGCCCCCAGCGAGGAGAGCCAGGACTACCACCACAAAGTGGTCATACGCCTGCACAGGGTACGGGCTCGGCCGCAGGGCCCTGACCTCCTGGTGGGGGGTGCTGTCCCGGAGAGGCGCCTGGGACCTGTGTGTGTGACGTCATCCTGGAGAGGCATGTGTGACCTGTATGTGTGATGCCATCATTGTGGAGAAAAAAACAAAGGATGTATTCCTTTTGCAGGTGACGCAGCCATTTATTTTGAGGAGAACCAAAAGAGATGTGGAAAAGCAGCTGACGAAGAAGTTCGAGCATGTTCTGAAGTGCCGCCTCTCTAACCGACAGAAAGCCTTGTACGAGGACGTCATCCTGCAGCCCGGGTGAGTGTGGGGCTGCATGTGCTGTGTCCCCTCCCGGGCTCGGAGGCCGCGTCAGTGGGCGTTTGCAGGGGGATGCCCTGCCCTGCCCTGGCAGGTTTCTGCTTCTCCAGGCTCCTCTGGGCTGTCCCCTCCCTGCTTCCAGTCAGTGGCTCTGTCCGTCGTAGCTAACCCAGGTGGGGCAGGCACCCTGAGCCCTGGAATTCACTGCATCGTCCTGCAGTGTCAGTTATATTCGCGCAGGAGACACATTCCGACGGACAAGCTCACCTTTTCACATGCATGCACAGGACCCAGGACCGGAGGCACTGGCCAGCTGTGGCCAGCGGTAAAGCTGCACACAGCAGTCCCCTGACCTGCAGGGATCCGCTCCGGGGCCCAGTGTAGGCCTGACACTGCACGTGGTGCCGAGCCCCTCTAGTCTGTTTTTCCTGTGTACGCATGCACAGCTTTGCACACTTGCACTGGTGGACAGCCATTCTCACCCTACATACTAGCATCCTCCGCAAACACTTTTTTTCCATTTTAAGTCGAGAACTTTCATTTCACCTTTTCACCTGAAGGAAGCACTTGACTTCCTTTTGCCATATCTGAATTGCCAGCATCATTACTGTTGTTCTTTAGGGTCGTAAGGAAGTCAATTCGGGGTGGCTTGAACACAGGCAGACCCAGTGATGCTAAGTGGATATGCTCACCAAGCCACCTAGCTGCAAAGTGACTAATGGGTGGGAGCACGTGCAGTGAGGGGACGCGGGACAAAGGGAGGGTTCACGTCTGAGTGGGACGGAGCAGGACAGTGAGAGGTTTCATCATGTTGCTCAGAATAGCATACGATTTAAAATCCGAATTATTTATTTCTGGAACTTTCCATTTAATACTTTTGGACCATGGTTGTCTGCAGGTAACTGAAACTGCAGAAGTGACGCTGCGGGCGAGGGGGGCTGCTATAAGTGGAGGTGCAGGCGGTATAGTCAGCATGGCATGGAGTGACCTCTGTGTGGTTGCTGTACCTGCCTGTGGACTCGGGACTTGTGGGGTCTGATCCCCTCCACGGTTCTCCCAGGTGGCCTGTTGGGCTCTTTCCATCACGCTCTCCGTTTTCCTGAGTTTAGATTAAAAAACAAAACTAAGCAGAATTAAAGTTCAAAAGATTTTCAGTGTATTTGTACTCAGTAATCATAGCCCTGTGTCTCTGCTGTCATGGGTGCTGAGAGGTCACCATAAGCTGCAACTTGGGCCGGAAGAGTGCTCGGCGTTCCAGAGCAAGCTCCCCGCATTTCTGCTGCTCACCTGACTCACGTGCTCCGCTGCCGTGGGGGCCGGGGTGACCTAGCGTCCTGAGGTGGCATGCACATCAGTGTGGGGCGCAGGCGGCCCCTCCTTGACCGGCCGGGTTGCCTGGGCACCGCCCTGTGCTGCTGCTTTCCCCACGTAAAGTGAGGAGCTACTGTGGGGCTGTGAGGTCATGTCACCGTGTGTGGGACGTGGCACAGTAGTGTCTGCACACAGTAAGCCTTCCGCAGGTGGCTTTGCTGTTCATCTTGCTTGTCTCACGGGGTCACTCCTGGGAGTGTCAGGGCAGCGTAGGGACGCATGGCTACTCACGTGTGTGGTTCCTTAGTCCTTCATGGCTGCACTGGTGAAGCTGCAGTCTGTTCACTTCCGTTGAGAGTAGGAGCCTTGAAAACCCCCGTCCGCGACAGCATTCCCAATGTCCTTCCTGAGCACAGGGGAAATAGTGCGCGTGTGAGCAGAGAAGGTGCAATATTGGTAAAGTTTACTGTTGGTCCCATGTCATGGGGGATCCTAATTCAGCTTGTGAAGACCAGGTGTCCATGGCGAGACCCACGCCGGTGGGTTTGGGCTCCTGTGGAGTCCAGGAACACGCCACACTTGGTCGGCTGGGCTGCCGCTCCCTGGTGGTGCCAGGGGATGGAGCTGATTTGCACTTGGGGGTGACAGTGACATCCCGCCCGTTGGGTCTGGGACACTCCGAATGCCTACAGGAGAGGCCCCCCGATCTGGGACCCACTGGTGAGAGCAGACCCTGGGCTGCTGTGTGGCATTTGCTGCGATGGAGTTGCAGGAGGAGACTCGCCCCCGTGTGTGGGTGCCCCTTCCTCCCGAGTCTGTCGGGCTGGGCCCACGGGAGGTGGAGAGAGAGTGTGCCCGTGCCGGCCCACCTGTAACTCCTGATCAGTGACTTTTGTGGGGCGCTGCCAAACACTGCTCAACGTGCATGCTGATGCCATGGTCTGGGGTCCTCGAGTGGGTTCAGCATCGCTCCTGGTCGGTGCCTTCCCTTTCTCTGCGGTGACCGCGTCCTGCATTCCCACCACCTCCACATGAGCTCACCCCACGGAAACCTTGTCTGCCCCTTGCGGAGCCCTGCAGGGACCGGCCAGGCCTACCCCGCTGCCCCCTGGTATCTGTTGTCAGCGCAGAGGGGCTCTGAGTCCGCCTGGGGACCCGCATTTCCGGTGTTTGCAGCCTTCTTTCTGAAGTGTGTCCTGTGCCTCAGCGCTCATGCAGACGTCGTGGCTGTGATCGTGTTGCCGTGCTCTGCAGAGCTGTCTGTGGGCTTGCCACTCCCTCACCCCAGCCCTGCTCCACCCCATGCCCCACGGCCTGTTCTGTCACGGCCAGGAACACATCCTGTAGCTGCTGAGCTGTCCCTTGAGCACCCCAGGCACGCGTGCCGACTGCTACCCGGTGACTCTCCTAAGCCTGCTTCTCTTTTGGGCTTTCCTGCCATGGGCGTGGTCCCAGCAGCCCAGCATCCGCCTAGAAACTGGCTGTCCTTTGTCACCTTGCTCCTCCCGTCTCTGTCCTCCATTGTGCTGCCTCAGCCCCCATCTGCAGACCGCCTGGCCGCCCGTCCTCCGCAGCTGCTTCCTGCCTCACCTGTCAGGACTGCCCGTTGGGGGCCAGCCCTCCTCCCGGAGGTCTCTGCTGGAACTTCCTAGAGCACTCAGACTGCATCCCACGTTTCCTGCATAGCACCGGCGTTGTGTGCGGTTCGGCCTGTGTGTGCCTTTCACTGCACCACAGGGGCCGGGCCCGGGACTTGCTGTGGGAAGTGCTCTCCCCACTGCATGCGAGCGAGCACCCTCTTTTCCCAGGTCAGGAGTTCTTGGCCCAAGCTGTGCGGTGCCGCCATGGCTTCACGGCTTCACATTGGGCTGACGGGTGCCATGCTGCCCTCTACAAGGTCCTCTTCCTGCGGACGGGAGGCCTGGAGCCGCCCTCCACTGCCCCCACCCCCCGCACCCGTCCTGTGTGTCCTGTGTCATCGGGGCTGTGGGGCCTGGGGTCATCGCCATGGACGGGCAGTGGGGCGTGATTCCTAAGCACGTCTGGCGCCTCACTGCCGCCCTGTCCCCGAGCAGGACCCAGGAGGCGCTGAAGAGCGGGCACTTCGTGGGCGTGCTGAACGTTCTGCTGCGGCTGCAGCGCATCTGCAACCACCCGGGGCTGGTGGCGCCCCGGCGCCCCGAGGCGTCGTACACCGCAGGGCCGCTGCAGTACCGCGCCGCCTCCCTCGTCCTCAAGGCGCTCGACCGAGACTCCTGGAAGGTAAGGGGTCTGGGGCGGGGGCTCGGGGCTCGGCCAGGTCGGTGCCAGACGACTGTGTCCCGCCCAGACGCAAGGCGGCACTGAGCCACGTTTGGGACATGCTTGCCCCTCGACAGAACCTGTCTCCAGACTGACCCGTGGGGCGCATGTGCCTGGCTGTGCCATGGGCTGTGAGACAGGGCACAGTGCAGTGTGACAGGCCGCGTGGACCAGAGCTGTGGTGACAGCTGCTTGGGACGCGGGACCTGTCTTGGGCGTGTGCCAGCTGCCATGGGGTGGCCTGATGCCCGAGTTCCCTGCTGTGACCCCTCCCGACAGGCGCCACTCGCAGGCCCAGGACCTAGAAGCTTCCGCTTCATGTCCTGGGTGGGCGGGAACAGGCCAGGGACTCTGTGGCCTCAGCTTCCTCACCATGTAGGGAGGTTTGAGGATTGACTGGTCCAAGGGCTGGAGGCAAGCAGGGTGCTCGGGAGGGGGTCCCCATGCTTGCTTTGCCCGCCAGCATGGTCACTGCTAGAGGGACTTGTTTCACCGAGTTACAGAACAGCTGAGCTGTGGGCGGGACAGGTGGGTCTGACTGGGCCTCAGGTGTGTGTATGGCAGGGGGTCCAAAGCGGGTAGAGTTTGCATTGTGCTTCGTGTTAACATGCTGGGACAATTCATCACTGTGACATGCAGCCTCTGAAGGCACTGCTTGTTGGTTTCAGTGCACGCACAGATTTGTACAGCCATCAGCACTGACTCTAGACTATTCCGTCTCCCTAGAGAACACTGCGCACATTAACTGCCGCTCCCCTGCCCCTCCCAGCCCTAGGCAGCCCTCACTGGCGTGCACTTTGAATTCACCTGTTTCATATAAACTCCCAATTCCACGAATGTGGCACCAGTGTGTGGAGTCCGTGTGAGCAGCATGTTTTCAGGTTTGCCGAGTGATGGCAGGACTCCCTGCTCGTGAGGCTCACTAGTGTCCCACCCCATGTACAGCCTGCATTGTTCGTCCACCCGCTGGTGGGCATTTGAGTCGTTTCTGCTTTCTGGCCGTTGTGAATATGCCGCTGTACAGGTTTCGTGTCCCTAGGGAGTATGTCTAGGCCTGGGGCTGCAGGGTCATGTTTGACCTTCTGAATAGCTGCCAGGTCTTCCACAGCGGCTGCACCTTTTCCCTCCCCCCACCCATGTGTGTGGGCCCCCCGGGGATGTACCACCTTCTCCACGTCCCTGCTCACCCCCCCGCCGACTCGCCACTGCCCACCCTCTGATTCTCACATCCTAATGGGTGAGAAGCTGCACTCAGCATTGAAGCCCAAGTGGGGGCCCTTGCGGGGGATCCCCAGGTGGGGACTTAGGCAGTGCGTCCTAGCCGAGAAATGAGCATCCCCAGGTGCCACACGTCCACCTCACTCGCACCAGCACTCTCGGGTCTGTCCCCCTGGGTCTATCCCCAAGCCCCCTCTGGACGAGGCCTAGCACCTCCATGCCACCCAGACTCCCTTCTCCTTTGCCTCCTCCATTCCCATTGCTCCTCGGGGTGACCCAGTGCGATCCTTCCTGTCTGAATGATGGGGACACTGACGTACACTGAGCCCCAGGGTGGGGCACAGGGGGTCTCTTCAGGACACATGGCTGCTCGTGGCTATCTTCCTGTTGAGAAATGTACTTTGATTCTTAGTCGAATGCTTTTTCTACTGCCTCAGCTAATTTTTTCTTTTTCTACTTAGGAAACCGATCTTTCTATATTTGATCTCATTGGCTTAGAAAATAAAATGACTCGCCACGAGGCAGAATTGCTGTGTAAGAAAAAGGTGACACGGAAACTCATCGAGGAGCTGTTCACTGCACCGCCCCCACCGGGCAGGCCGCCGGCCGCCAGACTGAAGCCCAGCAGGTGTGTGGTGGGGAGCGTCGCCTCCTGCTCACCATCCCCCCCGCAGCCCCTCGGGCAGGCCTGGGACCAGGTTTGAGTTTCACACGAGAACCTGGGCTGCAGGCTGTGAAAAGAAGGGCTGGTGATCTCATTTGTTACTGGCGTCTCTTGGGAACTGCCCACTTGCCTTTGGTTTCTGCGTCGCTCTTTTTAAACGGAGTATGAGCACTTGGAACCTGCTGGGTGGATGTGTGGCCACTCACCTGCCTGAAGAGCGGCCCTTTTCATCGTCTTTAAGAAACATTGGGATTTAGGAGGGGTCCACGTGGGGACAGGGTGGTCAGTCTGGATTGACCCTGGCATGTGGTGTGGTGGCAGCTGACGTGGCCAGGTGTCTGCGTGGTGATGGCAGGGCGCCGTGGGGCGCTGTTGGGGCCCTGCAGGGGGGCAGAGCGTGGGGCCTCTGAAATGAGGACTTTGCAGTGCCGTGAAGCCTGGAGAGGTTAGACGCAAAGTCAAAACCCAAGTGATTCAGGATAGGCCGAGCCCAACAATGGCCAGGTTAACACTGGGAAAGACAAAGATTCGTGTTTTTGAGAGAGAGGGTCAGTTGTGTACACTGGCAGCCCTTCTGGCAGCCTCTCTACACGTGCCTTCCCTGGGGACGTGGGACTGGCCACCCGTGCGCGCGCTTAGTCCATCTTGCCTGCACTCGGTGGAGCTGAAGCCCTCAGCTACACAGATGGGCGGCGAAGCTGCTGCCCTCGGGCTGGCCTTTTGCCAGCTGCTTCTACCTAGATGTCGTGGTGTGCAGGTTTTGAAAATGGAGCCTTCCTGACCTTGCAGTTTCCCAGGTGAAAGAACCGTGGAAAGTGTTTCGCGTTGTGATAGAATGGGGCAGCGGCATCCGTGCTGGGTACCCTCTTCTTCAGGCTGAGGCTGTGGCCTGTGGCGCGCCGTCACCATCTCTGCCCTTTCGGTCTGTCAGCAGGGCTGCCTTGTGGCCTTGCACCCCACTTCAGACTCGGGGAGTTGTGTTAGGTGCCTTTTCCTAATGCACGCCTGCAGAGACCTCCAAGTTAGTGACCGGCACACCCACCACCGAGCGTGGGGTGGGTGCGCCACATTTGTGGGGCCCACCAGGAGCTGGACGCCGTCCTGCTTAGAAATCTCTCCCCTGTTAAACGGCCCCTGGCTGCTGTGTTGGCTGGTCCCACAGCCCCGGGCCTCTGCGCCTCGTGATGCTCTTCTCCTGCCCACACGGATGTCTAGGTTGTTCCAGCCTGTGCAGTACGGCCAGAAGCCCGAGGGCCGCACGGTGGCCTTCCCCAGCACGCACCCGCCTCGGACAGCGGCCTCCACTGCGGCCACTGCCACTCCACAGGGCCATGTTCGAGGACGGCCACCGATTGCCACGTTCTCTGCAAACCCAGATGCCAAAGGTAGGCCTCGTGTGGGGGTGCTCTCGTCATGGAGGGTGTTTGTGGAAGACGTTCCTTGTACTCTGGCCCCTCTAGACACGTGGCTGTCTCCCTGAGCAGGAGTGGGACCTCTGCTCCAGCCCTGCGAGGGTGCCATGTGCAGATGTCACGTGAGCTTGAGGCTTTTATATTTCTTGCAACTGGGTTTCCCCACACAAGATGCTGCAGCCCAGCAGAGTCGTCGGTGTGGCATCAAGGACGCACCGTAGGGACACGCGCTCTCGTGCAGATCACTGCACTTCCACGTCGGTTCCAGAGCTTTAAGGAGGCTATTCCTGTCGTGCCCTGCCATCGTCCCACGTTCCCCTGCTTGTCACTGTGGAGAATGATAGGGCTAGAAAACAGGAGAGGTGATAAGGTGGCTAGCCCAGCCCTAAGCAGCGGCCCTCGGGGTCGTGTCCATTCATGCATTCTCAAATGTCGCCAGGGTGCCTCCTATGCTCAGGACGGGGTCCTTGTGGACGCTCAGGGTCACAGGGGCGGACTCGTCACATGTGTTGGCTGCAGAGGCACCGCGCAGCCGGCCGCCAACTGGGAGTGGAGTGGGGATAGTTCAGAGCGGAGGGAAGTGCGCTCCCTCTCAGCACAGTGGCCTCCTGCCCCCTTTTCAGAGGGCCTCTCATTGAGCCCCAGTGGAATGTTTGTTGTGTCTTTGGAAGCTGGGTTAAAGAATTGCCTTTGTTGAGAACCTTTAACAGCTCTGCACAAACACCTTATCGATTGCAGCGGCCGCAGCCCCGTTTCAGACCTCGCAGGCCCCCACCGGCGCTCCAAGACCACAGGCCGCCTCGACCTTCAGCACAGCAGCTAGCCCAGCCCATCCTGCGAAACTGCGGGCTCAGGCCGTGGCCCCCGCCTCCGCCCCGGGCCCGTCCCCGCCCCAGCCCCCGGCCCCCTCGCACCCGGGGCAGGGCGCAATGCCTCAGGGGCTGCTGCTCACCTCGCAGGCCCAGGCGCGCCTGCCCAGTAAGTGGCCTCGCCTCTCCCGTCGGTTCTGCCACCTTTTTTCCCAAGAAGTCACGTTCAGACCAGTGCTGTGGGAAGGCCCCGCTCCACGCCTGTCTGCGCGACCCCACATCCATGCCTCCTTGGACACTGTCCTTTCCGGCCCTGAACCTGCCGACGTAGGGCTCCTCTCCAGGGCCAGCGTCAACGGCCTCATCCTTGCTGTCCTTTCTCAGCTCTGCTTTCCTCCCTTGCTTATACTCTGCTCTGTGTGCTGGTGACTGCACCTCACCTTAGTGTGGCCAGGCCTTGGGCCACCAGCACCCAGGGTCAGCTTTTGGGGCAGATGGTCATAAGATGAAAGCAGGTTACTTCCTTGCCAGCCACGGGAGCTAGCATTCGCATTCTAAGACTGGACTTCCTTTAGTCTTATACTGTGCCAGATTTAAAGCTGGATGAGTTGTTGCTCAGCTGACACTCTTTGTAGTAACGCAGTGACTGAGACATCACAAACTTCCTAATCGTAATAGAACTTATTGTGAGCCAGTGCAATTAGCACATCCCCAGATGTCACCTGGACCCTGTTCGTTCTCCAGTAGCCAGGCCAGTGCACTAATAGACCCAGCACGGGCTGCACCGTATCTCAGAGCCACCTCAGGCTCTGGGGTGTGATAGGCCGCATGGAGGCCTGTGGGAAGAGGGGCAGGCGCCGTGTCCTGCAGGGTGGCCGGCCATTGCCTGCTTAGCTGCCTGAGGGAGGGAAGCACCTGGCTGTGTGGCACTTGTCCACCTGGGCTGGGAATTTGGCCAGCTGTGAGGCGGGACCTGGGCTTGGGAGCGTAGTCAGCGGGCCACCCTTCACTGACCGCCTTCAGCTCCATGGACCAGCGAGGGCTAACGGGAGATTTGGTTCTCCACACACATCTCTGCGTCTCCTCCTTTCAGTTTCCTTGCCTTGTTCACAGTTTCTGTGCCCAAGAGATCTCTGGATGGTTTTCTAGTCTTTTGCTAACTATTCTCTTTATAGCATCACTAATAACTCTAGCATGGATTTTCTGGGAGGGATGTTTAGACTCAGACGTCAACCCCTGGGTAAAAGAACCGTTAACCTTGTTCAATTACAGCCTGGAGGCAGCGACTTTTTGAGTTAGGTGCATATGACTCCATTGAGTTACGGTTCCAAAACAGTGTATGAAGCAGTGCTCGAGCGTGCATTTCCTGACAGTAAATGTTGTAATCGGATCCTACGATCTAGTTCAAATTAGTGTGAAACCTCGTATCTTACAGCTATGTTGGTGTGATGTATTTATGTACCATGTTGCCCCGAAAATAAGACCTAGCTGGACAGTCAGCTCTAATGCATCTTTTGGAGCAAAAATTAATGTAAGACCCAGTCTTATATTATAGTAAAATAAGACCGGATCTTATATTCTTGCTTCAAAAGACGCATTAGAGCTGATGGTCCAGCTAGGTCTTATTCTCGGGGCAACACGGTACTTAAATATATTCCCAGTTTTTGAAAAGGTTCTGAGTGTAATTGAAGCTAGTTACCTGGAGTGATATGTCTCGTTTACCTTTGTGAGCTAAATTGGACATGCCCTTTTTTACATTTTGGAAGTTCTCTGAAAGTTGAGGTCAATACGAGAGTTTCAGAGTGTATTACAAATAGATTTCTGTTGTTTTTGATATTTGCTACTTATTTATTGGTTGGAGAGAAAAGGGAAATGTTCCTTAATAGTTTGGATAATTATAGTAATATCTGATGATTTAAAATCTCTTACCAGTTATAAGTAGATAAATTCACCATTAAAATCTGATGTTAACTTTGTTTTCTGTTTTCTATTAAAATAATTATATTCTGAAAGTGCTAGAAAGCACTGGCTGCCTAGTCAGTGTTTCTGTGACACATCGGTTCACTCCACACCATTTGTGTGACACACGATCATCAGTACAATCTTCACAGAGTTGCCCGAGAAATCCCAATCCCCTTTTTCTCTGCGTTTCTGCAGGTGGGGAGGTCGTCAAAATAGCCCAGCTGGCTTCCCTCGCAGGGCCACCGAGTCGAGTCGCCCAGCCAGAGACCCCTGTGACGCTGCAGTTCCAAGGGAACAAGTTCACCTTGTCCCACAGCCAGCTGCGGCAGCTCACTGCCGGCCAGCCCCTGCAGCTCCAAGGTATGAGGCAGCAGCCCGCAGTCATGACCAGCAGTTTAGCCTCCGCACCGTGCAGGTGGGGACGACGGGCAGCCGTGCCTGTGAGCTCAGTGCCTCCCCTGGTCCTGCCTCAGTGAGAGAACATGTGTGTCACCGGTTGCCTGGTCCAGACGTGTGTTCAGTGGACGATAACCATTTTTTAAAATCTACCCTTTGCTAAAAGTTCCCTATTTTTGAGATCAAAATAGAAATGTTTGCTACTTTCTAATCTTGAAGTGTCCTACAAATGCCAAAGGACCAGCAGTTGATGTAGAAGTTATGCTCCTTTGCATACATAACGTCAGTTTCACTGCAGACAGAGCCTCCCAGGACGACGTGTATGGAGTAGCGGCCTTTGAAGGACCGGAGGGAAGCAGGTTAAGAGGCGTTAGTGTGAGTCCTAAATGATCACAGCAGTTCAGTCGTTCCGTTCCTCCGCTGTCAGTTAGGGGTCAATCTTGACTGCCGGCTCCCATCAGCCTCTGGGACCAGTTGCTCATGGCTCTTGTCAGGGCGCAGGGCGTAGGACAGTCACACAGACCGCAGAGCGGAGGTCCCGGGAGCCTGGAGCAAAGACACCGTGCCATTTAGTTTAATCCCATATTTCTCCAGTTTTTTGAGCAAAGGGGTGAGGCCACTGGTCGACATCTCTGGTGGATGCTAGTTTGTGTCAAGCGTGGACCGTTCCATGGGAAAGACTCCTCCACATGGCAGGTTGACATGGCCAAGACCCTGAGCAGTGCCACAGGCATGGCGTTGAGGCCCCTAGCGCTGCCCAAAGTCAGGAATTGCTAGGAATAGACAAGCCTCTTCTTGACATTAAGTAAAATGACTTCATTCCTTACAGTTTTTATTAACTAAAAAGAGGCTGAATGAACGGTTTTCATTTTTGTCTAAGTAACTGAGTTCGTGTTGCCATGTCGGAGTGAATTTGGTTCTGCGTGTTTGGTGTGCGGCCTTTTTGTGTACACATGGGAGTGAGTGTGACCGAGAGGCAAAGGCACGCGCCAGGGCTGACCTTCCTGGCACACGTGTGATTGCAGGCAGCGTGCTGCAGATCGTGTCTGCCCCCGGGCAGTCCTACTTGCGACCTCCAGGCCCCGTGGTGATGCAGACCGTGTCCCAGGCGGGCGCCCTGAACGCCCTGGGCAGCAAGCCTCCGGCCGGGGGCGCAGGCCCCGCACCTGTGACCCCACCAGGTACAGTGCTCTGAGCAGCAAGGAGACCCGGCTGCGAAGCTCCTTTCTGACTCTGCGTCTTGGGGAACTGCACTGCGTTAGGGACTGCTGACTGGTGCCCCAGGACCGAAAGTCCCGCTCTGGCCATCTGACTGCCACAGACCGGCCCGTGCCAACTTGCTTTGTTTGCTTTCTCTTTTGCTCTCAAACTTACCGACTGAATATCACCAGCCTCCACTCATCATAGGTTTTTGTTTGGTGCTGAAACTCCCCCAGGACAGGTGAGGGAGCAGGGTTTGGGCCATCCTCCATCTGGCTGGCCTGTGCTGCTCTGTGTCCATTCCACAGCCTGCCTCCCACCCGAGTCCTGCTCTACCCAGACACACCCATCCCACACACCCCTACCCTCCTGGGCTCACCTAAGCAGGGCCCCTTGGTCCTCGGAGCTCTGAGCGGCCCCCACGCACCAGCCTCTGTCAACACCAGTAGCAGGTGTGTGGGATGCCGGGCTCGCCTGCTAGTCCAGAGGGCAGTGCTTACCAAGGGCCGCGGCCCAGGTGGCTGCTGGCCGGCGTGATAGCCACGGGCCTGGGTGCACACAGGCACTCACCCGGAGAAGAGACGGACTGACTGGCGCTCGCTCAGCCCAGAGTGTGGCCAGAGAGCAGGAGGGCTTCGCCAGCAGTTCGGACAGTTTCACTTGTTGCGCCTTCCAGAACTGCGCCAGTGATAGATGGCACTGTTCACGAGGGCGCGCTGGAGGACAGCGAGGGCTTGCAGAGGGTCAGCAGCCCATCCCCAACGCGTCATTTCTGATTGCAGTCGGTGTGCCTGGCCGAGTGGCCGTCAACCCGCTGACTGTAGGAGACTCTGCAGTGGCCTCCAAACCAGCCTCTCCCATCGGAGGGCCCACCCAGGTAGGGGCTCGACAGCGGCACCAGCTCAGGCTGCTGGTGACACGGGATGGTTGGGACGTTTGACAGCTTCTGTGAGCCATCATCCATCACTGTGCCTTTCAAAAAAGTCCAAATTGTAGAATTTTGTCTTTAAAACACTTCCCTAATAGAAGAAATGGAACTGGGCTTTATGATTGCGAAACTCTCCTTTTGCATATTTTTACATTCTTCTATCCGTGTTCTGGGT
The DNA here is from genome assembly GCF_964194185.1 of Rhinolophus hipposideros. Taxonomy (NCBI): domain Eukaryota; kingdom Metazoa; phylum Chordata; class Mammalia; order Chiroptera; family Rhinolophidae; genus Rhinolophus; species Rhinolophus hipposideros. Next base: position 547,544 of record NC_138070.1, on the reverse strand, counting down.
GTTGAAAATGCTCACTGTCTCGAGGAACGTTCCCCACGCTGTCAGGGGAAAGTGTGGCGTGGCCGTTTGCTCTGCTGCTCTTCTGTCACTGTCTGCTGTAGAGCAGGCCCCGCATGCCTGGGGCGGAGACCCCCGCAGGGCTGGGCGCCCGGCAACTGGCCTGTTGTTTCTGAGGACCCGTTCTCATCACTGTTTCTCATACAGGAGGAAAAGGCCCGACTTTTGAAAGAGCGGCTGGACCAGATTTTTTCTGTCAATGAACGGCGCTGTTCCCGCACCCCCGTCTACGGCAGAGATCTCTTAGGGATTTGTTCCCTGGCTGGCATGGAACGGGTACCATGGCTTGGGGCTTCGGATAGCTGGCACGGGAAGGGGGCCAGGCCAGCGAGCCATTACATATCACCCTCAAACAATCAGAAGGACCTGATTTTGACACTGACCCAACGTCAGGAGTCCCTCCAGGATGTCATCAACAGGTGAGTGGTGCCACTGCCCTAAAACCCCTCTGGGCCCCACCTCTTCATGCCTCCCCGCCAAGCCCTGGCAACCCCAGCCTGTTCACCATGCCCGTAGTTCGGCCCTTTCCCAGAATGTCACATGGCTGGGGTCACAGTGTGCGGCCTTCTCAGATTGGCACCTTTCGCTCAGTCACATGCATTTAGCTTCCCCCATGTCTTTTCAGGCTTGATAGCTCGTTTCTTTCTATCACGGAGTAATAGTCCCCTGTCTGGGTGGACCGCAGTTATCCATCACCTACTGAAGGAGGTCTTAGTGGCTCCCAGGTTTTGGCAGTTCTAAATAAAGCTGCTGTAAACATAAACGTCCGTATGCAGGTTTCGTGTGGACATAAGTTTTCATCCCCACAGAGTGTGATTGCTGGCGTGCATGATGAGAGTGTGTTTAGTTTTATAAGAACCCGCCAGGCTGTCTTTGGAAGTGGCTGCACCATTTGCGTCCCAGCAGTCGTGACTGAGTGTTCCTGTGGCTCCACATCCTCCCCGGCGTGTGGTGATGTCATTGTTCAGGACGGTGACCATGCTGGCAAGTGTGCGTTTCCCTGATGACACGTGATTTCCCAGGTGCTCGTGTGTGGTGTGCATGGCTTCTCTAGTGAGGCGTCCGGTGAGCCCTTAGGTTCATTTGTCATCAGGTTGTTGGTTGGTTTTCTTCTTGTTTTAAAAGAGTTTTTCGTATGCTTTGCATCAGATGTGTCTTTTGCAAGTATTTTCTCCCAGTGTGTGGCGTGTCTTCTCATTCTGTTGATACTGGCTGTTGCAGAGCAAGAGTTTTTAATTCTAATGAAGTCCAGCTTCTCAGTTCTTTCTTCCATGGATCGTGCCTTTGGTGTTATGTCTAAAAAGGCATTGCCAAACCCAGAGTCATCTCGGTTTTCTCGTGTGTTGTCTGCTGGGAGTTTTATCATGGTGCATTTCACACTTAGGTCGAGGTGCCGTTGTGCAGGGTGGAAGGTCTGTGTCTGGACTGGTGTTTTTGCGTGTGGATTTCCAGTTGCTCCAGTGCTGTTTGTTAGAGAGACTGTCTTCTCTCCTCTCTATTGTCCTTGCTTTGTTAAAGGGCCATGGCCTGGACTTACGTGGCCTGTCTGGGCTCGCACTGTTGCGTCGATCCGTCTGTGTGGTCCTCAGCAATCCCACAGCGTCTTGATGGCTGTAGCTCAATGGGCAGTCGGAGTCAGGGAGTGTCAGTTCTCCGACTTTGTTCTGCTTCTCCTGTATCGTGTGAGGTGTCCTGGGCACCTGCTTCCCCGTGTAAACTACAGAATCAGCCGACCATGTGCGCGGGTACCTTGCTGGGGTTCCAATGGGGTTGCTTTGAGTCTGCACCTCGAGTTGGGAAGTGCTGACCAGTGTGGGGTGTGCCCATGAACACGGCCATGCTTTGGTTTCGTTCTTTGACTTTGTTCACCGGCATCTGGGTGACAGGTGGCTTTTTGGTTTGCACGCAGCTGGTAGGTAGCCAGTCAGGAAATCCAGCCGGGCTGATGTCCAGAGTAACACTTGGAGGCCTGGAGGTGGTGTCCGAGTGGCTGCAGCGGCTCCCCTGAGCCATCACAGGCTGTCCGCACAATTGGACTCCCTCTTGCTGGCACAGTGGCTGTGGCAGCTCTAGGTTCATGTTCTTGCCTTGCCCCAGCCCTCCCCCAACCCAGACCATGCAGGAGACAGCACCCATGTCTCAAATTCCCAAGAGAAGCCTCGCCCTTCATAGGAACGTCCTACGCTGGGGTTGTGACCTTGGGTGGCCCTCATTGCCAGGGCTGGCGGGACCCGTTCGTGGTCACTGTGACGAAGTGTTGGGCCCGCAGCCTCGTCACTCGTGGTGACTAGAGTCAGGCACCCTGGTGACTCCAGCTGTCAGGGTTCTGCCTGCTGCCTCCGCTAGCCTCCACCGTCTGAGACAGAGGTGCCGCCGGGTGGACACGCCGGGTTGCCACACGTGACGACGTGCTTTCTGCTTCTCAGGGTGGTGTGCGTGATCCCGGCGGTGGTGGCCGCGCCCCCGTGCCTGTGGGTGGCGAGGCCGCCTTCCCTCTACAGCCACAGGATGCGGCTCTTCAGACACCGCCTGCGAGAGCACACGGCGCCCTACGCCCAGCAGCTGCGGCGGGCAACGGCCCTACTCTCGCTGCGGTTCCCCGAGCTGAGGCTGGTCCAGCTCGACTCAGGTATGCGGGGTCCGTGTGCTGTCCACGTGCCACAGCCACTGCCATGGGCAGTGAGACACGCTCGGTGTTGTCCCCTCCTAGGAAAGCTGGAAGCCTTGGCTGTGCTGCTGCAGAAGCTGAAATCGGAAGGCCGTCGGGTGCTGATCCTGTCCCAGATGGTGCTCATGCTGGACATCCTGGAGACGTTCCTCAACTTCCATTACCTCACCTACGTCAGGATTGACGAGCACGCCAACAGTGAGCAGCGCCAGGTAAGCAAGCACTTGCTTTCTTCAGGCCCCAGCTGAGTACACGGTGTTCTCACCACCCTTCTGAACGGAGGAAGTTCAAACGTCTCAGTGTCTTTGGACTCAAGTGAGGCTGTAGCTCCACCCAGTCGGCTGGATGTCGCAGAATCAGAATTGGTGACGTGCAGCCACTGTAGGACAAGAGTGATGGCCAGAAGGGGGCCGTGGGGGACGGGCACACCGCACAGACGACTCACCGTTCAGGAAACGCAGGTTCAAGCCACGTGCCGTTCTCACGTGTCCCGATTCGCCAAGGGCGTCTGGGCCCCGTCAGGCACGGTGCGACTGGCATCTCATACGCTGCTGCTGGGGCACAAGCTGGTGTGGCTTTAGAAGGCAGGCTGCGGGGTACGGGGTGCGCCTGCCTGGTGAGTCTGCGTCCCAGACCCGCCCCTCCCAGCACCGCCATGTTTGACACTTTGTTGTTCCCTGCAGAAACCTGGGAACCTGGGAACATCTCCCACTGGGGAGCGAGGTCCTGGGCCAGTAGTGGGGGAGTGGGCAGTGCGCTGTGCACGTACCAGGGGCTGGGCAGTATCGCAGACACACACTGTCCTAAGGAGCCCACAGGGTGACCGAGGAAGCCTCGTCCACAGCCGTGCCAGACAGGTTGAGGAGCGTGGCAGAGTGCTCTCGATTGCACAAAGGCAGCGGCTGGCCTGTCGGTCATGGTGCCCACGCCGCACTGTCCGGCACCCGCAGGACCTCCTGGTGTGCAGGTGCCTAGAGGGCCTGGAGGGCAGCAGGCCACCGCTCACCACAGTTCTCTGGGTGGTGATGCTGTTTGCCTGTATGGTCTGTTTGGTGTTGAATTAATCACAGAAGAGACGGTCCAAGCGAGGCCACTGAGCTCTTGGCCCAGAGTGGGTGCCAGGCCTCCGTCCTGGTCTACCCACGCCCTCAGCCTTACTCCAGGGGCTTTCTGCTGTAAAGTGCCCTGGCATTGCCTGGGGGTACATGAAAAAAGCACAGACCCTCCCCAGGAAGACTCTGTTTTCTTGTGGGGCCTACGAATTGAGCTGACAGCCCTTGTCACATGGAATCTGATGCTTTCCTTTTGGCGAGTGATGAGTCCTGGGATTTAAACAGCATGTGAGATGTTTGTGACTAGTAAGCGAGAGGACACAGTGCAAAAAAGAGCCAGAATCAAGTGCTAAAACCTGATGTGATTTGAACATGGAAACACAAAGCACACAGTCTCGTTATGGAACAATTTCTAACCGATAAACATCAGAACGTGTCAGAGGTTGTCCCGCGTGTACCAGGAGGGCCAATGCCAAGGTTTTGTGTCATCCTAGGAGCTGATGCGGAGCTTCAACAGAGACAGGCGGGTCTTCTGTGCCATCCTGTCCACTCATAGCCGTGCCACGGGCGTGAACCTGGTGGAGGCAGACGCGGTCGTGTTCTATGACAGCGATTTGGACCCGGTGATGGACGCTAAGGCCCAGGAGTGGTGTGACAGGATCGGGCGGCGCACGGACGTGCACATCTACAGGTGTGGCCGCAGCGGGCGGGCGGGCGGGCGCTCACCCAAGTCTGAATGTGTGTCCTGCAGGCTGACTCCTGCCTCTGTTGTTTCATCTGTTCCTTCACACGTGACATTTGGGTTGCTTGAAACTGTACCTATTAGGTCGCTTATAACTTGCTGTCCTTTCAACATGTGTTTGTGTGCGTCTTTTAGGGAACCCGAGTCTTAGAAGGATGATTTATATTCCAGGTCGTTTCAACTAACATCAGATATAAAGTATCTTTTAGTAAATTGGCTATTGAAAGAATTGAAATCTTACAGCTAGCCCAATGTATGTAATTGAGGAGAACGAAGAAGGCTGTACTCTCGTTTCTAAACTTCGAAACGTGCTTACTGTGTAATAATAGTGGGTGTGTGTGTGACAGTGTAAGAATCCTGGGTCTGTATACTGTTGCTTTTTCCTTCCTGCCTGGTGTGTGCTGAGCACTGGCCGTGCCCCTGCTTGTGGAACCCACCCTCTGGGTTATGTGGGTTCCCTCGCGTGAAGTCTCCTGGCGCTGGCTGGCCCAGGACCGAGACCGTGGGCTGTGCACGTAACCCCGCTGTTTCCATCAAGATGTCATCATCCTACTGCCGTATCTGAGTAGCTCTAGTGTTAATTTTGATTATAAACGTATTACCTATTCATTTAAAAAACAAAAAAGAAAAGCATGTAGACAAAAATGAGTATCCCCCAGAGATAGCAATTAATGACTTGTTGGGGACATGTCTCTCCAGACGTGGGTCCTGCCATTTGTCTTATTTTGTAACCCCCCTTTTTTAAAACAGTATATATTCTGAGTGTTTTTCCATGCTAATGAATATAAATTGGGCACATCGCTTGTATGTGATGAATGCGTTGCCTCGTGTAGCCCTCCTTACCGTTGGTCCTTCAGACAGAAATGGAAAGTCCTTCATCCTCATAGCCAGTCTGTCCACACTGGGGATGAGATAGCAGGCAGGCTGCAGGACATCCAAGGTGTAGAGCGTAACAGTGCATGAGAGGGCACAGGCCAGGTGTGGTGACCGTAGGGGTCGGCTGTGTTCTTGGAGAGGAAGAAGTGGTTTATGAAAATGGGAAGTTGCCTCACAGCGTTACTCAAATTTAACATGATTTTAACGGCAGCCCCAGTTACGGGCGTTCGTGCACATGTGCGCACACACAGTTGGATCAGGGGGTTTTGCAGTGTAGTTGGAAGGAGAGGTACTTGCCGTGGCAGAAGTGATGAAAAGTGCCGCAGGGGAGTGGTGCGGGCGGTGCCCGAGAAGCGCGCACGGAGCTTCTGTGAGACTCCACTTCGAGCTGCTGTGACCTCCTCAGGTGCTGTCAGAACCAGAACAGCCGAGCGGTGCTGGGAGCGAGAGCCCAGCCTGGTGGGGGTATAGCAGGCAACTGAGCGAGACTGGGGTGCCGTCGATCCAGTAAAGGCCGCTGCCCGTGCTATGCTGCCTGCGCACAAGAGGGTTGGGTAGGCACATTGGTGCCCACGTGACGACCAGGCTTAAGGACGGAAGTGTGAAAATAAAGCAGCAGCCTTAGAACGGTGTCTGAGAGATCCCTGTATCCTGGAGCTCGAAGGGAATCACTTGACTGAAACTGAACACAAGGAAGGAGAGAGACACAGATTGGACCACAGTCAAATAGAAATTTAAGGGGCCGGCCCAGGGGCTCAGGTGGTTGGAGCGCCGTGCTCCTAACCCTGAGGTCTCCAGTTCAATTCCCACACGGGCCAGTGAGCTGCGCCCTCTACAGCTAAGATTGTGAACAGCTCTCCCTGGAGCTGGGCTGTCTTAAGCAGCCGGAGGTCGGCGTGGGCTACCGAGTGTTGCCAGGAGTGGCGGGTGGCCAGCGTGAGTGGTGGTGGGCTGGCGAGAGCTGCCGTGAGCTGCTGTGAGTGGCTAACTGACGCCAGCGACCAACAGCCTCGGTGGGGGGGAGCTCAAGGCTCATAACACCAGCATGGGCCAGGGAGCTGTGTCCTACACAACTAGACTGAGAGACAACAGCTTGAACCGAAGTGGGGTTCAGGGAAGCTGAAGGAGTGGGGGAAGAAATTTAAGAACTGGAAAAGGACACACCAGAAGCAGAGCTAACGGGCTTGGGAAATTATTTGTGATTCTCAGAATAAACAGAGGGTTAAATAGCTCTCACGAGTTGAGAAGAAAGGTAGAGGACCCCCTTGTTTAAGAAAGGGGAGGGAACCTAAGAATATGAATGGGGTTCCAGGTGGCCAAAAAACATGACGAGATGCCCAAGCTCACTGGCAGGTAGAAAGAAGTGCAGGCTGAATGTGCAATGGCCTTTCTCCTCACGTGCCCTCGACAAGTGCAGTCCCTGACAGGTGAGACAGGAAACGGCATGTTTGCTGGCATTGCCGGTGGGGAGAGCCCACTGGGGCTATGAGATTCTCCCACTGCTCTGGGAGCGGTTCAGCCAGGTGTGACGTGCAGATTGCACATGCCCTTGGCCCAGCGTCACCCTCTAGGAGTCTGCTCACCCACACAAAGTAGGATCCGTGAACACTGACCTGAGCAGCCCATAGTCCAGTGTCGGGCAGCCCCTAGATAGAAACAGTTCACTGGGGTGTCTGTGTTCCTGTCATTGGAGGCAGCTGGCAGACGGGTGTGGGGGAGGCAGGCGAGCCACGCTGTGTGAGTGTGAGCGAGTGTGAGCACAGGTATGCAGGGGTGGGTGTGCGCCAGTTTGTCAGCGCTGGAGATGGCAGAAGGAGACTGCCTGGGGCCTGCCTGCCTCGTGCTGCCAGAGAGGTGGGGACACAGTGCCGCCCTCCCCACCCCACCTTTCCCCTCCCCAGCCGAGGGAGGGGGCCTCCAGCAGCACTGGGCGTGGCCACGTGTGCTTCACAAGCCTCACAGCGCCCCTCCTTCCCTGGGCAGTCCCGCAGTCCCAAGGGGGGTCCTTGAGCCCCTGCAACTTGGCTGTCACTATGTATCTGTGTTTTGTTTGTAGGCTTGTGAGTGGCAATTCCATTGAAGAGAAATTGTTGAAAAACGGCACCAAAGACTTGATCCGAGAGGTGGCCGCGCAGGGGAACGACTACTCCATGGCCTTCCTAACACAGGTACCCGCGTGTGCTGTGCTCGGGCCCAGGGGTCACCAATGGGGACACAGGCGCCTCCTTGTTCCTGGAGGGTGACACCATGCGCTCTGTGTTCAGCGGACCATCCAGGAGCTGTTTGAGGTGTACTCGCCCATGGACGACGCTGGCTTCCCAGTGAAAGCCGAGGAGTTTGTGGTCCTTTCTCAGGAACCTTCTGTCACAGAAACCATCGCGCCCAAAATTGCACGGCCTTTCATAGAGGTGAGGACAAACGGAGGCTGCCTGAAGTCTCGGGGAGGGAGCCAGCCACCTTGGCCCGACCCTGTGTCTGGCAGACTCTGGGCTCCCTGGAGGTCCTCCCCTGCCGGGAGGCCTGTGGGGCCGCGTCATTGTCACTGTCCTCATCATGGGGCTGGGGCCCTTCCTTGCTCAGGACTCGCCGCCACCTCTTCCGTTTTTAAAACCAACTGTCCGGGTGTCCAAGAAGCAAGCAGTGCAGGTGCTAAAGTTCAAGGTGAAAAGTCAGGCTCCCACACAGGGCTCACAGCCACTGTCTGGCTGTGTCTCATCTGCTTCGGGGCTCTCGCTCTGTGTCGTGTCCCTGGCACAGAGACGTCTCACTTTCTGTATTGGGAGGCACAGAGATCTAGTCCATTCTTTTAAGGTAGGTGCTGTATGTACTAGTCTGGAAAAGGGGCTTCGACAGCACGAGAGGCCAGTAGGGAACAGACTGTCCCGGACGTGGCTGTCGAGCTGAGCTAAACGTGTCCAGCTTCTGGGAAGAAGCGCGTGAGGCACAGTGTGCGCATGTGGGCGCGGGAGCAACGGCGGTGGGTGGCCCAGCCCACTGTTTTCTGGTACTCGGAGACGTCCCCTATCAGCACAGATCCCTCCTTTGCTTTCTTCACAGCAGCGTAGTGTCTGAGCGAGCAGCTCTGCACACATGTCACATGTCAGCATAAGGTCTGCCTGCCTCGCCACCGTCCTAGGCGGTAGGGACCTCGCGTTGGAAATCAGGCAGAAATCTTGCCTTCCATGAAGTTTACGTTCTAGGAAGGGGAGAGACGAGGAGCAAGCGAGTGCAACAGGCACATCCTCGCTGGACTGGGGGATGAGCAGGCGGTGTTCCATATCATGGGCAGAGGACAGCACGTGGGTGGCCTGCCTCTGTGTGGGGACAGTTGGCCGAGGGGTGATGGAGGCGAGGCTGACTGGGCGTGTTATTTACAATGGTTACCTGGCTCTGTGTTGAGATTAGACCATGGGGACCAGCTCAGAGGCCAGTAGCAGTAATGGTTGGCGGTGGTGTAGACAGGTGTAGACTGGTGTAGACAGGTGGGCATGGGGAGAATGGAGGGACTTGTGAGTGGAATCTGTGGACTTTGTGGACATGGGTGAGAGTCAGGGAAGCTCCCCCTGTGCCCACCAGGCCCTGGGTGGGTGGGGAGCTGCTGTGTGGGGCGCCCTTTACTCCGCATCCTGGCTGCTGGAGTAGCTGTAGTCTTTAGCGATGGGACGCTCACCAGAGGCTTTGTGCATGAAGGTGACGTATGGGCACACACAGAGGAGTACCCCCTGTAAAGACTGCGCTCGAACGCTGGGATGCCAGTGCCAGTGCCCGGGTGAAGGGGTTGTCGCCTGCCCTCCCACCACTCCCTCTGCGGCCCAATGGCACCCCTGCCAGTTTTGAGCTTGGCACAGATGCAGGCTGCTCTCCGTGGCCCGGCTTCTCCTGCTCAGTGACGTGTGTTCCGTTGTCGTGTCCACTGTTAGCCCACATGACAGGGCTGTGACTGTTTCCACGTGTCGTTGGGTGTAGACGTGTGCATTTCTGCTGATGGTGTCTTGGGGTGAAGTCCCTGGGTCGCCAGTGAGCCCATTTGACACAGACGGAAGCTGCCATTTCTGAGGTGTTGATGCCAGCTGCCCTCCCATCAACAGCTGCACGTCGCTGGGATGTGCGTCTGTGTGCGGGGCTCTGCTTCGAGCGCGCGTGGCTGAGTGTGCGCCTCCTCCCGTGTCCGGCGGCAGCGAGTGTGCACGCCTGCGGAAGCGCTTGCTCTCGCCTCTGTCCCACCTTTTGTAGCTGGGTGTCTGTCTCTTAGCAACTTTGTGGGTTTTCACATGTTCTGGGTGCAAGGCCTTTGGATCCGTGGGGCCTCTCTCCAGCCTGCTGTTTGCCTTTTTAATGCTGTCTGGCCCGGAGCAGGCATCTTGGTCCTGATAGCGCTCAGCGGACCCGACCGTCAATGGCGTGTGCGTGGTGCTGTGTGCTCTGCGTACATGGGTCCTGATGCTGAGCTCGGCACAACGCTGTCCTCCATTTTCTCCTAGATGTTCCCGTGTTTATTCTACACACGTAGGTGTAGGATCTGGGGGGAAATAATGTCCGGCTAGTGTGAGGTAGGGTTATAGTTAAACTGTGTAGACTTTGCCAAGTGGCCCTGGAAAGAGGTTTTACCAGGCGTTGTCATCTTCTAACCCAAATTGTAACATCACCCCACGTGACTGTCTCCATATCTGTCACGTCAGGGGAGGCTCCTGGCTCTTGGGACAGGCGCACGTGGTCACGCTGCTTAAGAGCCTTTCGTCATCTGCATCTCCTTTTCTGTGAGCTTGTTTTTGGCCACCTTGGCGTTGGGTGGCTCTGCGCCCATTGGGGCCGTGGATGTGCCTGTGTCTCATGCACTGTGGACAGCTGTTCACTCTACGTAGGACCTGTGGCCGGTGGATTAGGCGCCCATCTTGCTCTGTGCTGGGTCTGGGATCTTTCCCGTGTGTGTCGCGTGCGTGCGCGTCCACATGTGCGCGTGTCGATGCGTGTGTGGCGTGCATGTGTTGCATGCATGTGGTGTGCATGCGTGCCGCACGTGTGCATGCGTGTGCTGTTCCTTGTGTGGCATGGTGGTGAGTGTGTCACGTTCCTCTGCTGTCCCCTCGGCCCTGTGGCACATGTCTGAGGGGCTCTCAAACACGTGCCTCACCTATGGTGCCCTGTGCGGCGTGGCGCGCTCTCTCAGAACCCCTGAATTTAAAACTTAAAAATAGACTAGAGTGACCTGATGTGAGCACGTGACTTTCAGGCCCTGCGGAGCATCGAGTATCTGGAGGATGACATGCAGAGGCCAGTGGAGGAAGCCGTGCCTGGCTCCCCGGACCCCGACAGCGCCGGGCGGGACCAGGCGCCCTCGCAGTTGGAGGAGCTGGCTGACTTCATGGAACAGGTTTGGCGTTTTTGCTCTCCTGCTTCAACTGAATTTTTTCCTTTACAACCAAATATTTTTAAAATTTGACCCCTTTTATGAAATATTTCTTGTTCATTTTGGCCAAGAAGAATCATATTTTTGACGCAGGTGTTGGTGGGGTGTTGTAAGGAACTTAAGCCTTATTAACTTGCTATTAACCCTGTTGAAAAAAATACATTTTTGAAACAGCTTACGCCAATTGAAAAATATGCTTTGAACTACCTGGAATTATTTCATACTTCAATCGATCATGAAAGAGAGAGAAATAATGAGGTGAGAGATGAACTTGATTATCTTAACCTGTGAGTCTCAGATTCTTCAGTGTGCAGTTGGGTTTGAAGTAAACATGACTGACCGAATCAAAGCAATAAAAACCCAGCCCCAGCAGTGTAGAAGCTGACTGATGATGAAAAGCCTCTGAAACCCGATGGGGGCAAAATTTTAATTTGCTTTGAAGGAGGGTGGCGCTCGATACTGGCTGTGTTGGGAACATAAGAGGTTCTGGAGAGTGACTAGCCATCACTAGGAGAGGGGCTCGTGACAGAAGGAAGCAGGGGTTCCTTTGTCTGAGTGGGACCATCAGTGCTGGAGGCGGGACGGGAAGGAGGGGACATCTGGGAGTGAAGGGACAGAGGGCGGGAGCCCCGGGCGGGCTGGGCGTAGGAGCCTCCTGACCGAGCCTGTGTGTGCCTGTGCGCTCCCATCAGGATGCTGCGCTGAGCGCCCTGAGGGCCTGGGAGGCGCAGAACCTGCGGGCACTGCGGGAGCAGGAGGTCCGGGCGCTGCGGGAGCAGGAGCAGGAGCAGCTGCTCACCTACACCCGGGAGGACGCCTACAGCGCGGTATGTGTCTGCCTTCCCAGCGGGCGAAGCCCCACAGCCTGTGCTCTGGGTGCCAAAAGAAGCATGTTCTGGTGTCCCAGTGACATGTTGCCGGCTGTGATTAAAACTTATTGGGAGCCTTAGAATTAGTGAGGTCCATCGTACTTACTGTCAGGACTTAGGAAGGGTGAAAGGACATAACTGATGGCTTGAAGCCTGAAACTGACTGTCAAATTGAAAATGCCCCCTTTCACATAGGAGTACGTCTACGAAGGTGCCGACGGGCAGACGGAAGTGATGCCGGTGAGTGCCTCACCCCCTCTGCGTGGTGTGGCTGCCTCTGTGTCACAGCTCACGGCCCTTCCCTTCTCCCCGCAGCTCTGGACGCCTCCCACGCCCCCCCAGGACGACAATGACATCTACATCGACTCGGTCATGTGTCTCATGTATGAGACCACGCCGATCCCAGAGGCCAAGCTTCCGCCCGTGTACGTGAGGAGGGAGCGCAGGCGACACAAGACAGACCCCTCAGGTGCGCACCTGCAGGCTATGCCCACGCGCCGTCGCTGTCTCACGGCAGTGAGGGCCCTCCCGCTGACAGCCCCATTCGCAGGGAAAGCAGGAGAGGCTTTGTCTGTGCTTGGGGCTCCCAGGCTCCTTGGTGACGGGCCTCCCGGGGGTCACCGTGTCCCTTTCGCTGGGTGCTCTGATGCCTGCGGGCTGAGCCGCCTCTCTGTGCAGCCGCCGGCAGGAAGAAGAAGCAGCGGCACGGAGAGGCGGTCGTGCCCCCGAGGTCCCTGTTCGACCGCGCTGCCCCGGGCCTGCTGAAGATGCGGCGCGAGGGCAAGGAGCAGAAGAAGAACGTGCTGCTGAAGCAGCAGACGCAGTTTGCCAAGCCTTTGCCCACGTTTGCCAAACCAGCGGCCGAGTCGGGTCCCGACAACCCCGAGTGGCTGGTCAGCGAGGACTGGGCGCTGCTGCAGGTGAGCCTGCGGCCACACGCCACCGACCTTTACAAAGCGCGACGTCTGACGGTGCTCAGCTGGGTGACCTCTGCCTGACCTTGGTTCTCTAGGCTGTGAAGCAGTTGCTGGAGCTGCCCCTGAACCTCACGATCGTGTCGCCGGCCCACACGCCCAACTGGGATCTCGTCAGTGACGTCGTCAACTCCTGCAGCCGCATCTACCGCTCCTCCAAGCAGTGCCGGAGCCGCTACGAGACCGTGCTGATCCCCAGGGAGGAGGGCAAGGTGGGCGCCGTGGGAGGGGAGGAGGCTGTGTGGCCACACGGCCTGCAGGCCCGAGCCCCGGTGCCGAGATGGCCCGTCTGCAGCATCGCGCCGCTCGGCACTCGGAAAAGTCCCTGTGCCGCCATCGAGGGGGCTCCAGGCGCCATCCAGTGCTCTGTCCCCTCCCTGCCTTCCTTTGTGCTGTGTGGGTAGACGGGAAGAGTGTTTGCTTTGCTCCCTTAGCTCATTTGAAGGAACACGTCAGTGCCTTGCTGGCCTCTCGGCCGCTGCACTGATGTCATACGCTCTAGACACTCTGGTCCCGCCTAACTATGAGCGTCGCTGACCACAGGACAGCAGGTACTTGGTGTCTGTCACCAGGAAGCCCACGGGGGCAGCTCTGCTGACAGAGCCTCGTCCAGTGCGGGTCTCTGCGCGGGGCCTTTGCTCGTCCGCTCTGGAGTCGAGTCTGTCTCTCCCCACTTCTCCACCCGCTGTCTTCCTGCAGCCCCTCCTCCACGGTCTGTACAGAGGCCTCTGCGTGCTGGTCCCGCCAGCTGTTACGAGTGTCCCCCGCCCACTGGCGTGGTGGTCCTCACTTCCAGTGACAATGTCCCATCAGGATGGGAGGGGCAGTCAGGTGTCTGCATATGCTGAGGTGGGCAGCGCCTGGTGCTGTGACCAGGTTTGCTTCTGTTAATGGTTTCTGTAACCAGCCTTTGAATCCTCTGAGGTGTATGTTTCTAAAACAGCTCTCTCAAAATAAGGCATTGGGGTTTTCTTGTTTAGAAACAGCAAGCAAGCTCCAGCACCATTTGTGGGGCTTCACCAGAAAGACTTCCGAGATCTCACATTAGGTCAGTTACGTTTTGGGAGCATTTTTAACAGTTGCTGTAACTTTAATGCAGAAAAACGTGAGGGTGAGATTTTGTCGTCTTGTCGCTGGTGGATGAGCCGATGGAAGGCGAGGCTGGGAGCATCCACCAGGCGTGGGCGCTGTGTGAGCTGCAGGGCCACACGCGTTTAAGCGCCTGTGAGAGGAGGGCACCGAGACTCAGAACTCCTCTGCGTGGCCGCCACCACAGTGCTTGGTGCCTGCATACCTCTAGATGACCTGTGTCTTTGCTGTAGAGGCCACTGCACGTGGGGACGTCCTGCTCATGTCCCATCGGAGCCTGTGGTGGTGGCAGCGGTCAGAGGGGTGTGCTGGCGCGAGAGGCGCACGTGAGGCCCTGCTGGCTCCAGGCGGTCAGGGGCGTACTTCACACCCAGGTGAACCAGGGCGGGGTCCCCTCATTGCACATGTGGCCTGCCTTTGGCTGGGCTCTGCCCCCAGCCTGGCTGACTCATGCTCCTCGACAAGGAGCGCGTGCACAGTGGTCTGCAACAGGCAGCTGCACAGTAGGATGGCCCTCACACCTTGGCTCTGTGGCTCTCTCTTCCTCCTGTTCCCCTCCCCACTGAAGGCGCTCACTGAGCATGGACAACACGAGCGTGTGTCCCTGCCCGCACACATGCACGGTCTGCCACACACGGGACTCTTCCTGTGGGAGTTGGCATTTCCTGTGCAATTGCCTCTCAGCTTGGGGAGGCACTGAGGGGCTCGGGGTCCTGGGCCCGGCCCCTGGCCTTGCACACACTGCCCTGCGGGGCTGGGATTCTCTGTGCCCTAGGGTTTGCTCTGACTTCCACCAGTGCAGAGGGGTCTTGGCAGCAGCTTGCCGTAGCTGTGGGACTTAACGAAGGCAAGATTACGGGCACAGCAGTGCTGAACCCTAAGAACAGCCTCAGACGTCAGTCCTCTCCACTGTCGACTCTGGGCAGGGGCCACAGGGAAGGTCGGGTTGCTAGTGAAGGTGTGGGCTCTGCGTTCCTTGTGGGGCCTCAAGCGCTTGGCCACCTGTCCTCCCCCAGCTGAAGGTGGGGCTCCCCATCCCTGGGAAGCTGGGAGGCTCCCTCGGACGATGTGCACGAAGCCCCCACACAGACTGAGGAGCGGCATCAGCACTGGGCACGCGCCAGCCGCTGTGTCGGGAAAGAGGGGCCTTGGTCTAGTGATGGGGCTTAACGTGGGGCCTCCGGATCAGTGAAGCCCTTTCTCAGGGTCACCGTGTGACACTGCTGCATCCATTCTGTTTCAGAGTAAGAACAACCGTCCTCTGCGCACAGGCCAGATGTATGCCCAGGATGAGAATGCGACACACACCCAGCTGTACACGAGCCACTTTGACCTGATGAAGATGACAGCCGGCAAGAGGAGTCCCCCCATCAAGCCTCTGTAGGCCCCGGGGCCTCCCTGTGCGGTGGCCGGGCGACACTGCCTCACTGTCCTTTATCCCTTTTTCCTCACGTTGGTAACTTTTGTCTCCTGTGCTGCAGGCTTGGCATGAACCCTTTCCAGAAAAACCCCAAGCATGCCTCGGTGTTGGCAGAAAGGTACTTCTGTGTTTGTGACACGCTTTTCACTTTTTGAAGTGGTCATGTTTTGGTGTCCTCTTAAACTCAGTAAGTTTAGTGAATATTTGTACAAACGGTGCATTCTGGCATCGGCGGGGGCCGGGCAGGTGCCCTTGTTCACACTAGGAGGGTGTCGCCCCTGCCTGCAGCCTGACAGAGGACCCGTGACTGGCGACAGGGCGGCAGGGCCTCCTCCTTCCTCCTCACGTCCACCTCTCATCTGACAGGCATTTTGTTGGCTCTTTCATAAAATACATCCAGTTTGGGGCTGAGTGTACTTGCTTTGAAATTCATCAAAGGAAAAAAAGACGCATGGGGGAGAGGTGAGGGTGTGAGGGAGCAAATGCAGCCGATAGAATGAATCGGGGAGTCAGGGTGCGGGGGACAAAGCGCCTGCTGTGGGGTCCCAGAAACTTCCTGTATGTTTGATATTTTATGTGAAAATGTGGGGGGAATACGTGTTCTGATGAAACCCAGTTGCCACCTCTGGTTCAAGCCTTCATTATCACCCAAGGGAGGTTGTACAGGCCCCACCTGACGGCCTGCTTTCTGCCAGCCTCTGTGCCCAGCTCGGGCAGCCTCAGGCTGGGCACGGCTCTGCTGAGGCCCCGTCTGTTCCACCTTTGGTTGTGCCTCCCCGGTGTCTGCACGGCTGCCCCCCTCCCTGAGGCCCTCGCTCACATGTCGCTCACATTTTCACCTTGTTGAAAAGCGGTTCCCGCCCCCCCCTCCCCCCCGGCGGTTCTTTTCCTCATAGTGCGAGTTACGGTCACGGTTTGACCTGACCGGTTTAGCGTCTGTCTGAACTCCGTGGATGTAGGCATTCTAGAGGCTAGAGGCGTAGAGCAGGCATTCGATACACACTCGGCCATGAAATTAACGGATGAGTTCATTCACCGCCCGGGCCTGGGGACTCAGCAGTGAACGGGGCAGGAGCATTCTCTCCCCCTTTGTGTCCTGCGAGGCCAGGCAAATGCTGAGTGAGCCTTGCAGATGTTCAGGGCACGTCCTGCCTGTGAATAGACAGCCTGGCAGGGGGTCTTCTGTGAAGGGGCCCGGCAGGCAGCAGATGGCTGGTTGGGAAAGTGGATATTCCTGTTGCGACCTCTGTCCTCCAGGTGAGGCCGGAGCCACATCAGGCCAGTCTGTACCTGTGTGTGTATAGCTGAGGGGGCAGGGGAGTCTGTTCAGCAGAGCAGAGAGGAGGGAGGTCCCTGAGGTGACACCACAGATCTGGGGGCACCAGCGAGGAGGTGGCCGGGGTCTCGGGAGCAGGCTGAGGCGATTGCAGTGAGTTGCAGAGGGTTTGGGGTGAATGTAGACCTGGAGGAACCCTCAGGCTTGGCTGTGTTTTTGTGCGTTCGGTTTGGGGCAGAGAAGAATTGTGTGTGGATGCTGGGGGACAGGACGAGGAGGTGGGAGCAGAGCCCAGGACAGGCATCAGGGGCAGGCCCACAGACCAGGTGTGCTGCTGGAGTCACAGGTGACACCCAGGGGCGGCCTGCTGTGACAACGAGGAGCCGGGCCGTGTGCCCAGGGCAAGGGAGGGGGTCTCCCTGTGGAGCAGGAGACCCGGAGGCTGGGCCACAGCTGGATTTTGCCCCCAGCGTCCAGTAGGCTGGCAGGGGAGTCAGGGAGGGTGTGGCTTGGGCTTTACCACTGAGTAATGAAGGGACACGAGCTGAGGGAGGGCCCCGGGCACTCATATGAAGGCCGCAGGGCGATGGGTAGGACCCACATGGGGGCTGTGTGGACAGACGTGGGTGAGGGCAGAAAATGGGTGAGAAGGCGGTGCCGGAGGGAGGTGGGAGGGCTGACGCCACAGGCACCAGCAGGTGCAGCGGGGCCTGGCTGTGCTGGTGGGAGGCCCGAGAGCTGCAAGGACAAAACAGGGCTTTCAGCCGAGCCAGCCCCTCTGACAGGAGTGACGGAGGCCGGTAGGGGACAGTGTGGGTGACTGTACAGGAGCCCCCCAGGAGCAGGTTCCGTGAGGTGGGCGAGCTGCTCAGGCTCTGCCTGGGGCTCAGTGTGTGGGGGGCTGGGGTGTTCATGCTGCTGCGGGGTCCTCATGGACTCGGGTCTGGGGGGACCGACACGTGGGCGTCCGAGGCAGCCTTCCCATGCTGGCCGTCTCCGTGCCCCGGCCTTCGGGCTGGGTACCCGGCAGCTTGGGAAGTGAGGGCTTTGGGTGCCTAGAATGTGTGTCTACTTCAGAACTTGCCGCTCTATTTTTAACTTTTGCTTTTGTCCGCAGTGGAATCAACTACGACAAACCCCTGCCTCCCATTCAGGTCGCATCTCTCCGCGCAGAGCGCATTGCCAAAGAGAAGAAGGTGTGGCAGCCTGGGTGGGGCCTGCTTTGGGGGCGGGGCCTGTCGAGTGGTGGGAGGGGCCTGTCGGCAGGTGGTGGCCCCTGCCCACGCCCCTCTTTCCGCCCTGTAGGCTCTGGCGGATCAGCAGAAGGCACAGCAGCCGCAGGTGGCACAGCCCCCTCCGCCTCCGCCACAGCCGCCGCCTCCCCAGCAGCCCCCGCCACCTCTGCCCCAGCCCCCAACGGCGGGCAGCCAGCAGCCGGCCACTCCCACCGTGCCACCACCGGCCCAGGCACAGCCCCAGGCACAGCCTGCACAGCCCCCGCCGAAGGCCCCGCCCGCAATCACCACAGTGGGCAGCGCTGCTGTGCTGGTGAGCAGCTCCCCTGCTTTCAGCGCTGCAGCTTTCTTGTGGTGGCTGCGGGGAAGACAGCCCTACTGGGGCGCGGGTCTTCACCTCTCTGCTGGTCTGTCCTGGGGGGGGGGGTCCTGTCTCCCTGGGACTCTGTCCCCCTGGGGGCTGGCTTCCCAGGGTGTGTGCAGCAGGGTGAGTTCAGCTGTGATTTGGAGGTGCCGGTGGCGGGGAAGTTTGGAGTTACACAGGATTTGTGAGCCTGACTGAAGAAGTACCCCCTACTCTTCAGCCTGCAGAGCAATATCATCTGCCAGTTTGCAGACTTCCTTCTGACCCCTCCCTGCTCCTCAAAGCATGTGCACCTGTGCTCACGTACACGTGTGAACTTTAGTCCCATTAGAGAAAAATGGTAAAACGCACAAGCAAAGGACAGAAAGGCAGGCTCGTGAGATCATATGTGGGAGAGCGCCTGGGCCTGGAAGGGGAAGCTCTGCTGTTCCCCAGCGTCTGCTGCAGTCGTCCTGCAGGTCGCCCACTGTTGGGATCCCACTGGCGGCAGTGGAATGTTTGTGTGCTGGGGCCGCTTTATCCCTCATTCATTCAGAAAACGCACTCATCAAGCACCTGCCTGGTGTGAGGGCTGCCTCCTGTGCCCATGGAGGCCATCCTGCTAGGGCAGCCCAGCCAGGCAGGACCCCAACTGGAACAGTGGTGTGTCATCAGGAAGGGACTTCCTACAGAGCTGGCCCCTGGGCTGTGGCCTGAGTGATAGGTGTCATTCAGAACAGAATGGAAAACAGCAAGTGCAGAGGCCGTGACCTTGACAGCTGTTGGGGTCAGAAGGGTCAGCATGGCCAAGCCCAGTGACTGAGGGGCGGTCGCTGCAGGGGGCACGGGAGGACAGGACAGTGTGTGGGATAAGCGGGGGACAGAGGGAGCTGCAGTTGGTCTGTGTGTCCAGGGTCACTGTCGTCAGAAGTTTGCATCTGATTCTGGTGCCGTGGAAGCTTTGGGCGGGTTGTTAATGTGGACGTGTGTGCGAGCTGGACCTGAAATTCAGTGCTTTCTTTCTTCAGCAGGCAGGAGCCATTAAAACATCCGTTACGGGGACAAGCATGCCAACAGGTAAGCGGTGAGCGGTGCCACCGTGGGGACTGGCTGCTTCGCACGCCCTCGTCTCACAGGCCCCTCCCTGCAGGCACAGTGAGCGGCAACGTGATCGTGAACACCATCGCCGGCGTCCCTGCTGCCACCTTCCAGTCCATCAACAAGCGCCTCGCTTCGCCTGTGGCGCCTGGAGCCTTGACCGTGAGTCACTCCTGCTCCGTCGGTGCAGAAAGTACTGACCTAGTTAGTTTCACAAAGTCACCTGGATGCTCACATGTTTGGGGGGGGGGGTCTCTGCATTGTGCTTTCAGACTCTGCTGATGGGGTACCCCTCATGCTGGGACTTGTGAGGATGCAGAGATGGTTGCTCTTGGGGGATTTCACCAGGAGAGAGGTTCAGGCCGGATGCAGAAGGGGGTAGTCAGTTTATGGGGTGTCTAGAGCCAGGTGTGGGAGCAGGTGGGAGCAAACCTGGGCAGAGGGGCTTGGAGCCACAAGACCCCTGTGCACATATAAGCAGGATGAGCCGGGACGCTGACCAGAGGAGACCGGCATCCCCAAGACGGTGGCGCCCTGTGCCAGCCACGTGCTTGTCTGTGCTGCTGCACCACACAGAGAAAAACACACAGCTGAGATTTCGGAGTTTAAATTTATGTCCCGATTTCCAAAGGCAACACGAGCCCTAAGGAGAAGGTACTGCTTCAGAGTCAGCAGTGCCTTGGCAAGTGGAATGATGTCCCTCCTGGGTTTTGCAAAGTGCTTTTCCTACGAAGATGGTGCTGGCAGAAAGGTGGGCACTTAGACCCCTGGGTAGGACGGGAGTCTGCAAACATTCACACGCACAGTCGGCGGAGTTTCATTAGGCGTGTCATGGGGACTCGTGGAGGGAGGATAGGCTCTCAACAAACCCGACTGGCAGACTTGGGTTGCTGTGTGCAAAACAGGAAGCGTGTCCTGGAACTTACCTTGTATAGAAAAGTCCCTCAAAATGGGTCATGGACCTGAATGTAAAACCCAAAACTGGAACACTTCCAGAAGAAAACACCTTGGTTTAAGAAAGATCTTAGGGTACGAGAAGCCTGTGAATTATGAAAGACAATAAATTAGACTTCATCAAAATCAAGAATTTGTCTTTGAAAAATATTTTTAAAATGAAAAGCATGAAAAATATTTGCAGAACATATTTGATAAAGGACTGGTATTCAGATTATATAAAGATTCTTTAGTCAGTAATAAGAAAACAAATAACTTTTAAAAAATGGACCAAAGGTTTGAGCGGTTACTTCACCAAAGAAGATACATAGAGAGCAAATCGGTGTGAGAAGATACTCAGCGTCACCAGTCCTTAGGGAAACAAATGCAAGTGACAGCCACGGTCACACACTGCTGCGCACTCACGGAGACGGCTCCAAGCCCCCACAGGCCCGGCGGTGGGGGGCGCAGAGCAGCCGGGGTTCTCGTTGCTGATGGGATGGGGTACACAGCCTTGCAGTCATTTTGGAGATCAGTTTGGCTGTTTCTTATCAAAGTGAACACACATTGTCCATACAGCCCGGCATTCCACTCCTTGGCTTCCCCAAGGGGAAGGAAAACACGTCTGCACAACAAACCTGAACCTAAATGTGTTCAATGGCTTCATAACTACTAACTAAGAACGGGAGCAACCCATGTGCAGGGGAGACAGCTGCCTCGTCCCACCCACTGCTGCCCAGAGCGCGGGAGGAGCTGTGCAGGCTCTGCTGCGTCTTGCCAGGCGATCAGAGAAGCAAGAGGCTAGAACTGCTGTAGGATCCATTTCGTAACATGGAAATGGCAAGACTATAGGGGCAGAAAACAATGTGTTCTGAGTCTGGATGGTGGTGGCGGCTACGTGGCCAAGTGCATTTGTTAAAATTCATAGAACCGTATACCTGAGACAGGTGACTTTTACTATATATGGAAAGTATATATCAGCAAACCTGGCTTAAAAATTAAAATATCTTTAAGCAATAGAGTATTCATGAAAATACCTTTTCTAGTACGTGGTTCAGGATTATTTCATTCATTTTCCTTCCTGCTTTACAATATACCACTTCAGACTCGGTCATTTCCATAACTGACAGAAGCTGTTGGTTAGGCTTGTCGCGTTAGGAGCGCCGGTGCGACCAGCACCCCACTGCTGTGAGTACAGGAAGCCCAAGCGCTTGTGGTTGATGTTTTATTTTGAAAAAGATCTATTTCTATGTGTATTTTTAAAGAAAGTGATTCCTACACAATGTATTGTTTGAGTACTTCTTACGGACAACGTACTTTCCCTGGTGACGTGGGGACAGAAACATGACCCAGACCCACGGCATGCTTCCACAGTGTTCCACCTGTCCTGAGGTGGGAACGTAGCAGACAGCCGTGGAGGCGTTCTGGACAGTCAGTAGCGGACTCAGAAGGACAAGAGAAAGTACAGTGGGAAGACCATCAAAGACACGAGAGGGGAACAATTTGGCATAGATTACAAAACAGTTAAGAGAGGCTTGACACTGTCCGTAAAAACCAGGAAACTATATGTAAACTATTCAAAAACAATACAGAGAACTTTTGGAAATGAAAAAAATGGTTACCAAATTGAAAGAAAAAACAATAGCAGCAACAATCTGATAATTGGGCTTAATTCCAGTTTATACAGTTGAAGAGAGGATTAGTGAACTGGAGCGCAGATCAGAAGACGTTATCCTGAATGCAGCCTGGGGAGACAGCAGATGGAGCGCAAGAGAGGATTGAAAGCCACGGAAGATGGGCCGGGAGGATGTAGTACCACTTGCTCACAGATGTTCCACCCAGAGAGAGTGTCAGGCACAGACAGTGTTTGCAGACGGAGTTTCCAGGCTGCTGAACGACACTGACCCATGGATACACAAAGCCCAGCCAATTCCAGGGGCCGCACCCACGTAATGCAACTGTGAGGAGACCTTGAGAGCAGCAGGAGGAGACAGGCTTGTCTCCCTTGTAGTCATGAAGCCAGAGCCCATGGAACGGCAAGAGAAGACCCACCAACCCCAGGGCCCTGTCTCCTTCCAATATACCCAGAAGAACGGTCCAATAAAACCTTTCCGAACAGAAACTGAGTTACCAGTAGGTCTTTACTAAATGACGTTATGAGGCAGAAGGAAGGTGTTCCCAGACGGACGGTCTCAGGACGAGAAGAAGGAAGGA
The DNA here is from genome assembly GCF_964194185.1 of Rhinolophus hipposideros. Taxonomy (NCBI): domain Eukaryota; kingdom Metazoa; phylum Chordata; class Mammalia; order Chiroptera; family Rhinolophidae; genus Rhinolophus; species Rhinolophus hipposideros. The sequence goes on along the minus strand of NC_138070.1, from coordinate 525,291 downwards.
AGTATGTGGACGAACCAAGGTGACGATTGACTTCACAAACACAGTCACTCGCTGTGGGATTAGCAAGGACAGAAATGATACCCAGAGTAACAGTGACATGGAAAGGGAAAGGACTACAGGTGCTGAAATGTTCTGGAATCTCTTTATTCAGGAAAAGTGAATTACTGATAGACTTTGGTAAGTATGTATTATAATTACATGATGTATTACGTGATATATTATAATTACTTAGATGAGCCAGCAAAATATTCAGAACAGTGGAACTTTCAATGTGTGGGAGGGAAACTGGGAGGAGAAGAAAATAATCTGAAAGAAGGCAAGAGAGGAGATTAAAAGAAGCGTGGACCCGAAGGGTGGGATGGAGAGACGGGCAAGTAATGAAGTGTGGGGAGGGCAGCAACGGGCGGAGGCCCAGGAACACGTACTGACTGACAGCACCGGGCCCGCAGGGCAGGCGGAACATTTCAGGGTGACCTCAGGGGGGGGGTGCTAGCGTTTTCCAGTTTATTGTATGACTGGGGCAGCCGGGACGCGGAGGGTCGGCGCTGGGCTGATCGATAGTGAGGCTGTCCCGAGTCCTGGGCGGGGTGCGGCTGGGGCGCCCTGAGCACACAGCAGGCTCCCAGCTGTAGCTTCCGGCCTGACCGGGGATGGAAGTGGGGGCCTGGACTGTTCCGGGAAACCCTGTATCCAGAGGTTGGCCAGGAGTCTGAGCGGGTCTTTGCATGAGGACGGCAGGGTGGCATTTCAGATCGTCATCTAAAACGTTTGTCCCTCGTGTGGCCGACCAACCTCGTGTAGCTCAGGGCACTGCTTTGGATTCACAAGTGAAGGTTCCCCTGGCACCTTTAGGACGGCGTCACCTCCGTGGGTTCAGAGTCTGCTGCCCTCTTCCTTCACCCAGCGGTGACAGTAAAGGCCGTGAAGAGCAGTACAGCCACCTGACCGGCCCTCTGCTCACCTTTGCAGACGTCCGGAGGCTCGGCGCCTGCCCAGGTAGTCCACACCCAGCAGCGAGCGGTTGGCTCCCCGGCCACTTCCGACCTGGTGTCCCTGGCGCCGACTCAGGGTGTTCGAGCAGTCACCTCCGTGACAGCCTCAGCTGTGGTCACTACCAGCCTGACCGCAGTGCAGACCCCGACCCGGTCTTTGGTCACTCAGGTGTCCCAAGGTAAGGACAGCTTGGGTTTCTGTGGGAGGTCAGACTGGCTTCCAATAGTTAGGGGAGGGCGAGGGCCGTACCACGTGCCGCCTGACCGGACGCCTCCCCAGCCGCAGGGGTCCCACTGCCCGGGAAGGCCATCACGCCTGCACACTTCCAGCTCCTCCGGCAGCAGCAGCAGCAGCAACAGCAGCAGCAGCAGCAGCAGCAGCAGCAGCAGCAGAATACGCAGGTGCAGGGCCCGCAGGTCCCGGCCCAGGCGCCCGCGCAGATGAAAGCCGTCAGCAAGCTGACCCCGGTGAGCACTCGGCCAGTCCCTGTTGCATCCGCGATTCCAGGTGTATTTGGCATAGATGTGCACTGGCGCTGTGCAGGAAGTGTGGGCTCTCCACGCCCTGGACGCCCAGCCCCGTTCTCGGCGTGTCTTCGCACCGGCTTCCTGTGCTCCGTGCCGCACAGGTCAGGCTCCAGAGAGGGCTGGGCGCCGCGGGGTCCCATTCCCAGCCAGAGCAGGTGCTGGGGAAGGGCCCGCAGCCTGGCATGAAGGCTGGCCTTTTGGGCACAGCCCGTTTGCAGCCTTGTTTCTTAGAGGTGGTCGTTTGAGTGCTGATGTTCCTGTTTTGCCAGTTTGTGCATCACCTGAGCTGTCACATATGTAAAAACACTCACTTTTAAAGGAAATTCAATATTCCTGCCATCAATGGAAAAGCACTAATACTTGGCCTAGAAAGTAACCAGAAAAACGTGATGAAACCAAGACAGTGATTTAGAATTCCAACAAGCTGTTGGGCCTGCCCCAATCAGTACCTGACCTTGGGCCTGAGCTTCCCGGTTCCAGACGGGACAGACAGGCCTGACGGGCCTGTTGGAGGACATGCTGGCCGTTCGTTTCGCTGAGGCTTCCTCGAGGCTCGGGAACACGCACCAAAGAAAAGAGATGCAACCAAGTAAAATATTCATTGCCTCAGTTGCTCCAGCCACATTTCAAGGACTCAGTGGCCACACGTGGCTGTGGCCCCATATACATGGACAGCTCCTATCTGGAACACGTCCATCACTGCAGGAAGTTCACAGCGCTGCACGGGAGAGTCCCCGCCCAGCAGAGGCAAGCCGTCGGAGCTGGTCTCCCGGCCAGGCTGCCTTTTCTCACCTTGCTGCTCCTCCCACTCGAGACCTCTGGGCCGGCAGTGTCCTGCTCACCCCCTTTCAGCTGCCCAGTGCCCACTGACCCACTCATTTGCCTGGTTCCTTCATTCTCCTTTCTTCTCAGTCAGTTTCACAGTCAGTTTCATTTTCAGGATATTGAAAGAGATCTGATAGTCAACGAACAACTCAGTGTAAATTTTCTTTAAAACAAATGTATTACTTAAAAATAGTTTTTGAACTATCTTGGTATCATGATGTTTTGATGTAAAGACATGAAATCTTTAATGAAATTTTCATTTGGAGACGGTTGGCATAACTGAGAGCAGATACACACCTTGTGATTTTAAAATCTCGAGGAAAAAAAAAAAATCTCAAGAGGGACCATGATTTTAAGACGGTTACAATTTTTGATGGTACTACAGATTTGAGCTGTGAGCAATAAGACCCTAGAGGTTCTGCTGTGAATTTCCTTATCTGTCAGAATCACTGTTTCTAGTTTTCGTCAGTGATGTGCTAATTTTTAGTAAAGGAACATTTACAAATGCGAGACCCTGGAGGACGGTTTGCACCCTGCACGTGAGCAGCTGGGTCCTTTGGTATTTAAATGGTAGTAGAAGAGGAACACAGCACCGCGACGTGTGGGGCTGGGACAGTTCATGCTGACAGGAGCTGTGTGGTCTGGGTTTCAGGAACACTTGATCAAGATGCAGAAACAGAAGCTGCAGCTGCCCCCACAAGCCCCCCCACCACAGGCCCCGCCAGGGCCCCCGCCGTCCGCCGCCCAGGTGCAGCCCCCGCAGCCCCCGCAACAGCAGAGCCCCCAGCTCACCACCGTCACCGCCTCGCGGCCCGGAGCCCTGCTCACAGGCACCACCGTGGCCAACCTGCAGGTGGCCCGGCTCGTAAGTTCCCGATGCGCTTGTTCTTTCAGGGCAGTCTGCTTCCACTTGAGCTGAGCTCTTGTTACTCACTCAGGACCTGTGTGTCAGGTGTCCCGGCAGACCTAGAGCTAAAGCAGAAGACGAGCTCTTCCCCAGAGACTTCAGTTCTCCTTGCCGAGGACGAAATACAGCTCGTGGGGAACACTTAAGGGACCATGTTCCCAGAATTTAGGTGTCACGGAGTTTATGGGCTGAGTGAGTGCTGGGGGGCGGGGGTGAGCTAGACCATGGGGTGGGGCGGAGGCAGGAGGGTGAGGCGTGTACGGCCTGTGGGGGGCGTCCCAGTGCTGCCGGGGTAGAGACACGGGAGGAGAGGTGGAAGGAGACGGCAGGAGGCGCGGGGAGGCAGGCGAGGCCCGAATGCTAGTGCTTTGCAGGCACGGAGAGGCTTCTGAAGGAGGAGTGGCACTGAGGAGAGGGTGTTGGGGAAGTGCAGGTACATCCAGCAAGTGCTGGTTGAGGGTCTGGGAGATGCAGCAGGTAAGCCAGTGCCAGCGCCCGTGTGGGGAGCCCCCGTTCTGGCCCTCGTGGCAGCTCACGTCACCGGTCCTGCTCCGCTTCAGGCGCTGCCCTGGTGCTCTGCTTGCCACCTGAGTGGTGCTCAGGGACCACACCAGGCTAAGTGGGTGCTGTAATGTTTTTCCACTTGGCAGGTGTGGAAACTGAGGCTGGCGGTGTGAGTGACCTGCCCAAATCCTACTGCGAGTCACCCACAATGCACGCTGGGATTTGGGGGCCGGTTTAAGTCTGTAAGAGAAGGGATATAAGTGGATAAAACGTGTGGATTTTACCCAGCGGTCCCCTTTCTGGTACATGCTGAGAAGTAGCACGATGAGTGTGCACCCCTGTTTGTGTGAGAGGAGCCCGGAGTCCCCGTGACCGAGACCTTCCCTGAGAAGCCAGACAGCACCCACATAGCAGGCCCTGAGCCACTCGGATGGCGAGATGTCTGATCCATCCCGTTCTGACTGCCGGTTGTCACGTTCAGCGGCAGTGGGGGTTCTGGGTGTTTTCACCGCGTATCTTGTTAGGTAACCCGAGTTTTTGTGCGTGTAAAAATGGGTCTCTCCATTTTCCTTTTGGAAAATGAAACTTCAGAAAGTGCTTGGTAGCACTGTGGCACCAAGTAGTGTCTGGTGGGCTCGGGGCTGTGACCTTGAGCTGGAGGCCCAGGAAACAAGAGGTGCTGTGGGGACGATGGCATGCTTGGGGCTGCAGTAAGGTACAGGCAGACGAGGGAGCAGCAGAGACGGACGCCTGTAACAGGGTTGGCCTCTCAATGCCCCCAGGGGCCTGATTCACTGCCGAAGTCTTGCCAAGCCCCCAGGGACGGGTGGAGCAGCATCGGTCAGCCTCCGGGGAGCTGCTGGCCTCTGGCCGACCCCTTTCCACCTTGCAGTGTCTGGTCACTTGACCTCTTGTGGGCAGTGTTTGCAGCAGTGCGGGGCGTCCTAAACCTCTCTGGACTCCCGTTCTCTTCCCTGTTTAGACCCGGGTCCCTACCTCGCAACTGCAGGCACAAGGCCAGATGCAGACGCAGGCGCCCCCGCCTGCTCAGGTGGCGCTGGCAAAGCCTCCGGTGGTGTCCGTGCCTGCGGCCGTGGTCTCCTCCCCGGGCGTCACAACCCTGCCCATGAACGTCGCTGGGATCAGTGTGGCCATCGGACAGCCGCAGAAAGCTGCAGGTGCCTGGCGCATGCAGCCCCTCCCTCCACTGGAACGGGGCTGACGAGCCTTTTCTAGGGGAAGTGGCTCCTTTGCTGGACACCCGTCCGGGGTGTGGTGGTATGTTCCAGCGGAAGCATCTCAGGAGGCTCTCCTGCATCTCACCACCCCCTTTCTGAACTTCTGGGCCCTGACCCGAATGTAACTGGTCGGCCCAGGAGCACGGGGGGTAGGGGTGTGTGAGCGATGGCTCCTTCCCGGTGTCCTCTCAGGCTTCTGGAGGGATCAGTCAGTCTGAGCCACTCAGTGACTCGGTAACGCAAGACACTGAACGGGAGGGAGCCTTAGCCAAGTGCTCGTGGCTCACCCACGTGATCGCTGTTCGCAGGACAGACCGTCGTGGCCCAGCCCGTACACGTGCAGCAGCTGCTGAAACTGAAGCAACAGGCGGTGCAGCAGCAGAAAGCCATCCAGCCACAGGCCGCCCCAGGCCCAGCAGCCGTCCAGCAGAAGGTACTGGCTTCCTGCCTTGCCGCTGAGTTGGGCCCTGGCACCCACACACAGGAGACCCCGTGGTTGTGCGCTTGGGCTGCAGAGGGCGGCCTTGTGGTTGGGGCAGCGCCAAGGCCCCCGAGGGCGGGGGTGGCTGTGAGATAGGGAGCCCCGTTCACTGAGGGCTTGTGGGGAACAGTGAGGGGCGTAGGCTGTGGAATTGCACAGCTGTCGGGCCAGAAGGACTCGGGAGCAGCTGTAGCTCCCAGGGTGTGACCTGCTTCCACTCCTGTTGTGTAGACAGAGCCAGGCCGGGGCCTCCGCCAAGCCTGCATTCAGGCGAGGAGCCAGGCGGGGCTGGGTCCTGCGTGTGTGCTTCCGGGGCAGAGGAGGGGGTGCCTAGGCGAAGGGCCCCGCATGGAGGACAGCTGGCCACGTCCCCCTGACTCAAGGGGGAGAGACGCCTCTGAGCTGACTCATCTCCCAGCCGAGTCCTCAGGAGGCTGGCACTCGAGGTGTGGGCTGGGCAGGCGTGGAGTTGACACCCACTTCTGGGACGTGACTTCTCCCCTGCGGGGGGCAGATGGGGAAGGAAACCCCCCTCAGAGTCACCTCTAGGCCTTTGGAGTGGGGACGGGAGCCAGATGCCAGGTGGGCGGAGCACTGGAGACACAAGATGAAGACGCTGGCAGGTGGGGCCTGTGGCATCGCGTAGGCTTAGCTGTCGTGAGAGAGACGTGGACTCCGGATGCAGGGCTGGTCTGCATGTTGGGATCGTTTGAAAGAGCGTTCTGAGCCGTGTGGACATGGCTTTGTGAACCAGATGTGTGTGCCCGGCCGTTTGAATGGTGTTAGAATCCTCCTGGCAGAGAGAACTGAAATTAGTTCAGTATGCCAGGGTTGTGCCTACAGGTTTGTCACGCCCTGTGCGAGATACTTTTGGGTACACGCCGAATTCTTAAAAGTGGGTTTGAAAAATGATGTGTGTTTTCTATGTTGGGGTCACGGCACCAGGTGCTGCAGAAGATGGAAAGGTTAACCTCGCCTGAGCCGTGAGGGGACTTCAGGAGGGGAGGCGGGTGACACAGGGCTGGGCTTGCGGGGAGGGCAGCTGTAGGAGCGCGGAGCCATCACGTGTGGGAGCGGGGCAGTTGGGACAGGCCTGGCCTGGCTGTAAGCCTGGGTGGTCTCTCTTTCCTCAGATCACCGCACAGCAGATCGCTGCCCAGGGCCAGCCACAGAAGGTCACCTATGCCACCCAGCCTGCCCTTAAAACGCAGTTCCTCACCACGCCCATCTCCCAGGCACAGAAGCTAGCCGGGACCCAGCAGGTACAGACCCAGATCCAGGTGAGCACGGGTTGGGCTCCACCTCAGGGGCGCCTGGTCCCCAACCGTCCTGCCACCTCTACTGTCTTTGGCTTGCGGCTTGCTCGGGGCACACTGCGGTGACGTCCCATAGGTGTGTGACGCTCCTCCAGCTTTGGGCATCAATTCTCCGTCAGTGCTGCCAACTGGTGCGTTGGCTGCTCCGGGCAGCAGCGGCCTGGGACACTGCTGTGTGCACATTCCCCGAGCTCCACAGTGGCCCCCACGGCACCTGCTGTCTGTGTCCCTGGCCAATCTGTTGACCCGCAGGCGTCCTCTCTGCCTGGTCACGTCCGGGTCCCAGGGCTCACGTCCGGGCACTGTCCCTCTTTCTGTGTCGCTCTGTCACCCAAGTGCGTGGCCGCCCATCTCCTCACCAACTGTGCTGTCTGAGGACGAACACTAGTTCTTGTTTAAGTGTACTGGGATCCATCGGTGCCTTCGATTCTGGATGGTTCCTTTAGTGCCCTGCTTAGGAAGTCCCTCCCAAAGGCCATGGTGTTCTTTTCTGTGTCTTCTAAAACTTTGTAACTGTTGTTCACGTTTAGTTCTGTCACTTGCCTGGAATCGGTTTTTCCGTTGATAAAAGATGGGCCTTCACTTTAATTTTCCCCCTTGAATACCCTGCTCCTTTCAGCAGCACTCACGGAGGGGTCACTGTCCCCTGGGACCCACCGGGTGACCTCGGCATAGTGGGGCTTTCCTGCAGTGTGTGCCCTCAGCTTGGGTGCCACCCTGCTCTGTCCTCACCCCTCCGCTCCAGGATAGACCCGCTATCTGGAAGGCACCTCTTCCGCCCATCCTGCCTTGTGGGGTGCCTGCTGCCCTCGGCTCTGCGGCCACTCTCCCAGGTGGAGTCTGAGTGTTGGGTCTACTTGTGGCTGGCACGCTGCAGTCACCCTGCTGAGCGTCACTGGAACCGCTAAGATTCCTTCCATCCTTGATTTAACTCTCATATTAACCTGGAGCAGCTTTTAATAAAACAAAAAAGTTTGTCTGAAACACGAACCCAAAAATAAAAGCTTCAAATTACACGTCATCATAGAGAAGGAATGGTTGTCCCTCTGTGTGACCATGACCTCAGTGGTTTGCTCAGGGTTCCAGATCAGCACACTTTGAGAATTGCTCTTTTGTGTCATCTGGCCACTGGTTTTTGTTTGTTTTGCATTAAGAACTGAGAAGGAAAAAAGGGGGAGAAAAATCTCTTTTTGTGCGTACATTCTTTTAAATTCTAAATTTGGCTTTTTTGCTTTGTCAAAGGTTGCAAAACTCCCTCAAGTTGTCCAGCAGCAAACCCCGGTGGCCAGCATCCAGCAGGTGGGCTCAGCTTCACAGCAGGTAGGACGGGAGATGGGCAGCCACCGGGGACAGTCCCACAGGCACTTGGCAGGAAGCTTCATGCTTCCCAGATTGAGTTCCTGGTTTTCATCCTGGGGAAGCGGAATTTTAATCAGTAGAGAATCACTGAATTTTCATAATATAGACACAAGTTAACATTGGGGAAAACACTGGACACCTCCGACCAGCAGGAGAAAACGCGAGCAGACATGTTCAGAGGCCATGTCAGATGTGCTGATGGGCGTGTCAGCAGTGCTAGGTGTGTCCTGCCGCTGCCGCCACCACCACACCTGACTTTCAGGGAAACTGGAGGGATAAACACTGATGGGAACAGCGATGACAGCTTCCTAACCGAGCCTGACCGGGCGGTTCTTACCGTTCTGTTTACTGCTACAGAACACGGGCAGAGAAGAACAGCTCTTTAAACATTTTTTGTTCAGAATTGCACTGGCATGTGGATTTCAACAAACCAAATGCAATTGACCTTTGAACGACACGGGGTTAGGGCTGCTGACCAGCCGAGCGGTGGAAAATCTAAGTGTAACTTGAGTCCGTCCTCCACGGATGTGGCCTCCCAGCGACGGCATCGACCCTGGAACAGGCACTGACCCGCACTGGCCTGCTTGCAGGCTCCGCGTTATTCAGGGTCAGCTGTAGTGGTGGGGGCTGATGCCCCTGCCCCCCCGTCAGCCTTTTCCCAGAGGGTCCCGTGCTGGCCTAAGCAACGCTGGTTCAGTTCTCCTTCTGTTTGGTTAGAAAGAACCAGAGATCTTTTCCTGATAGGCCAAGTGGTGGTCACCGTTTACAAAAGTATTCGTGTTAGTTAAGTTTCTCAAACCACACTCCTCAGCCCCAGGCACAGGAATTTCTCACTTGATGTGCGTTTTCTGTTTCTGCCCAGGCGTCGCCACAGACTGTGACCCTCACACAGGCGACAGCAGCCGGCCAGCAGGTCCAGATGATCCCCGCAGTGACGGCGACCGCTCAGGTGGTCCAGCAGAAGCTCATGCAGCAGCAGGTGGTGACGACGGCGGCCCAGCTGCAGACCCCTGGCGTCCCCAACCCGGCACAGGTGCCAGCCAGTACCGACAGCCCGAGCCAGCAGCCCAAGCTACAGATGCGAGTGCCCGCTGTCCGGCTGAAGACGCCCACCAAGCCTCCATGCCCCTAGCCAGGAGCGCGGCGGCCTCAGGCGGGCTCCGAGCCCCGCACCAGCCAGCCCAGAGTGGGAGGCAGTGCCACTGAGAGTCCAGCTGCGGGAAGCTACCACTGAAACAAAGCAGTGGGAGCTCTCCCTCACAGGACGCCGTGACGAGCGGAACCAGCTGCAGTGGCAGGTTCTCCTGGGTCGCTTGGCCTGTTCGTGTCCCGCAGAGAGCAGTGCTGGCTCTTGGTAGGGCAGCGTGTGTGCAGGTCCCAGGAGCTGTGAGGAATGGGCTCGTGAAGCTGCGGAGCCGCCTCTCACAGCATCTGCCTCTGCGTGGTTTTTCACAGCCCTCACAAAGCGCACCTCGGGCCGTGGGGGAGAGAGGCCGTCCGAGGTCCATCAGCTCCGATCAGGGACCCGTGTGGTTTCTTCCTTCCCTCCCATGGTGGGGCTTGTTGAACTTCTCGAGGAAACGATTGGTACTGGCCCCACCGGAGCACATTCACGACGCATCCCAGCTTGTGTGGAAGGGACTGGTCTGTGACTGAACTTGATTCTAAAGAGCGGGCAGTGTGGCTCCCCGCCCCTCCCCTGGTGTGACTTTTCTCTACGCAGACGGAACCTTCTGCACTGCTCCCCACCCCGGCACTTCACGACACTTGCCCAGTTTTTGCATAAAGCTCACATTTGGACTTGGTGCCATGGAGCAGCTCCAGGAACGTTGTGAGGCTCTGGCTCGGGCTGGTTGGGGCCCAGAGCACGTACTGTGCAGCTGTTACGTTGTGGGTGTCACTGCCGAGTGCACGGCACGCGGTGACAGCAGGGATGCCTGTCATCGCCCCCCACCCCCCACTTCTATGCCCCGCGTGCTCTGCAGAGGTGAGAAGCCTTGTACAGGGTAGTCTGTTTACAGGCCCACAGTGTCACCCACAGAGATGGGCGTGACAGATTCTTCCTTGTAGACTTGTGACGTCAGGTTTCTATGCCAGGGTCTTGTGCATGAGCAGATGCGCAATCTCACGGTTCTGCGTAAAATGGCGCAGCGTCTGTGCTGTTTCAGGGGGCCCGCGGTGGAGGGGCAGAGAGGAGGCCGTGTTTGTACCTTTTTGTTTTTCACAATGGCACGGTGCTAGCAGTGACTGCAGCGGGCTTGACTGTCTGACGACTGCTGTTGACCTCGAAGGTTCCCCAGGCACATGACAGGCGTCCGACGACACCGGTGTCTGCGCTCTGAGCCCCTGACGCACTCAATCCAGGAAATCGTCCTGTCGGGTCTGTGTGTACTGAGGATGAGTTACAGTGTGCTGAGGGCTTCATTTAATCTGTGCCCCCACTTTACCGTCCTGCTATAAGTGGCACAAAGGAATGTCTTCTGTCCTGGAGCGTTTCGTTTTCCCACCAGTTACCATGGACAGGAATGCAGTGACTCACTGAAGCCAGTGGGCAGCTTATTTTTGAGCTCTCAGTGAAAAATTCAGAAGAAAGCAAAAATCAAGTGTTGAAAAATGGAAAGGATTTAACACTTTAGTGAACTGAACACACGGAAGCACAGAGCATAAGCAGGCTGGTCCGGAGTGGAGCGTGCGCGGCCCGCCGTGTCCCTGCACTGTACCCCACGTGCATAGTGCGGCCTGTGGGGATCCTTGCGTCACCCACTCACCGCTGCGCCGTTAGCTGTCCTCTGTCCTCCGCGCCATGTTGGCAGGCTCCCCAGGTGTCAGTAGCAGGTGGACTGCCCTGCGTGGAGTGACCTGGCGTAGCTGCGGCCTAGAGGCCCTGTCAACGCAGAGCCTGGAAGGGAATTAGAGCCCTCCACCTCCGGCTTTCTAAGAACAGGCCTGCGGTCCTGAAGACGTGTGGTGTGGCACTGCTGCCCCGCCTTGTCACGTGAGGGACAGGCTCACCTCTGGAGCGTGTTTCCATCAATGGTTGCCTGATGCAGAACGTGTAGCAGCAGCGTTTTCTCGTGTCACCCTGACATACTAGTCTTCAGCAGAGTCATTGTGGAAAAATCCTCCTTCCAGGATGTTGTTTCCAAACCAGACTTTCCGTCCTGTGAACCATGGTTCCCAGCAGTGCACTGTGTGATGGTCGGAGCACGTCTTCAGAACGTGGAGACAGCAGCCGAGCACAGGCTGGCTCGAGCTGGCCACCTCGGAAAGTTGCTGACCTCTGATGAAGCCAGGCTCTCACTGGAGGGTTAAAGGATGGGGGCGGGGTGGGGGGAGAACCGGGTGCCGCAGCCTGGGGAAGCTTTCCTCTCTTGGTTTTATGAGTTTTTGTTAACTGTTGTAACCAGATAGCTGTTGTGTTTTAAAGTATAAAGGAGGGAGGCTAAAATTGTAAATACTTGTAAACATAATCATTTGTACTTGAATAGTAGGGTTCTAAAGGTCATCGATACCCCACCACAGAAAAGGTACAATAAAATGACCTTTTTATATGTTTTTTCATCTTGTCTTTCATAGAAAACTTGTTAAAATAGGAAGTTAATTGCGTTTATTTCATTTGTGTGAAGAAAAAAAGAAACAAGTATTGAAGGCAGAGGTTTCCTTCCCCGCCTTCCGCGCCCCCACCACACACACACTGTAGAAGGAACTAGAAAGAATGGAGTGGTCATGAAGGTTTTCAGTGAAAATCACCGTTTATGTCTGCAGAGCCTGCGTCCACTGGCCGCTGACTCCAAAGCCACAAATGGAGGAAGGACCTCTGTGTGTAGGTGCCACCGCCGCTGCCCTGTGTCTGACAGCCGCCGGCAGGCACCAGTCCCCTGGAGGGCCAGGCCAGCTGCAGGTACTTGGATACCTAACCTCTCGGGTGCCCCACACCACACTCCTGTGACCAGGTGGGCGGCCGGCAGGCGTTTCTCTTCTGTGTCTTCTCTCTTGCTTTTAGACTTTTCCTTCAGTAAAACTTTCTGATTGCAAAAGAAAACATGGTAAAACTGCTCTTTTTATTAAGAAACGCACTCAGTACAAAGTTAAGGAGTGCCCTGAGAAATCAGCAGTTGGTCTGGAAGCTTCCTTCCCACTGCGGGAACAGAGCCTGCGGGCCTGCAGCTTTGGGCTCGTATTACACGCCCCTCCACTTGCCTGCATTGTCACGTGCTGGGGGAGTCATGGGTGCCTCACTGAGGATCCTCTGTCTGGTGCCGGGAAGCCGCCCTGGTCCATGGCCCCCTGGTTCTGGACTCCCATGCCTGCCTGGCCGCGGGATGGGGCCAGTGACATCACGACCCAGTGCCGTGGCTCCTCCTGTGTGCCCCCTTCCAGAGCAGTTGTGACATTTGGGAAGCACTCAGCCTGTGGCGTGGGTTCATGGATTCTCTTCTTGGTTATTCACAGGAGATTGCTTGCAGAGCTGTCGTCCCATCACTGTGACCCTACCATGACAGTGTGCCAACTGTACATGAGGAGGCCCAGGGCAGGCTTCTCTGGCCACCAGACTGTATTTCTGTGCTTCCAGCAGGTCAGGGGTCACTCAGGTGAAGTGATTCTGCTTTCAGGCCACAGCGGGTCTCACTCCGAGCCTGAGTCCATCAGCCACCAGCTCCAGTAAACGGGCGTTTAAACTGAGACTCAGCTACAGCTCTCCCTGTCGGCAGTTCCGCCCACACGCCCCCTGAGCACAGGCCTCCTGAGCACGACCCGCTTCCGCATTCTCACCGAGGTGTCTGACTGGACTCGAACGTCCTATGGAGGGTTCAGACCCTGGTGGGCTGACGCCTGCATCCCCTCCACTCGCCAGACGGAACTGTGACTGGGCCTTTGGAAAGGGAGGGGAGCCTCTGCCTGAGATTCTGGGCAGCTGGCCTGCCCTCGGCCTGTATCGTCTACGCCCCAAAGCAGGTCATGTCCCAAAGGTCCCCTTTGCTTTACTGGAGAAATCACTGTACATGCATTCAGTGGAATAGACTCTGCAGCTGTTGAGAACAAAGAGTTGTGTAGCCTAGAGTGGAAAGGTCTGGAAGGTGTCGGAGGTGCGCCTTGGGTCGGCCGCTCCCAGAGGGAGCTGCTCGCAGACCTGTGCACAGAACGTGGTGGGACCTGGAATGGCGGCTGCCTCTGGGCAGGTGCGGGTGCTTCCTTCTGTTTGGTGCAGCCTTGTTGAAGCAGTTTCTCACGTGTGTGAATTATTTTTTAAGTAGGGCCCTGAATGGCCTGTTCATCACGCCCTCCCCCCAGGGGGCTTGTTTCCGGGAGCAGGTTCTGCCTCCCTGCCCGGCCCTGTGTAGCTGGCCTCACTCACTCGCTCCCAGCCTACTGTCCTGGTCCCTGTGGCCTCCGTTGTCTCCCCAGCTTTCAGTGCTGTCTCATCTGTTCTCTCCTTGGAGGACCAGCCACATGGCGGAGGGAGTGCTCATCCCTTCATTCGTGTGTCCAGTGTGCCTGCTCGCCAAAGCGCCTTGTACTACACAGTACGGGTCCCTGTCCCAGCTGGACCGCCGTTCTGTCCTATCCCTGCCCTCGTATCCCTGCCCAGTTACTGTGTGGAAGCCAATCGGTACATGCCAGCGTTAGCCACAGTGGCGGCTTTCTGGCTCTTGCCTTTCTTTAAATCAGCGCTATTAGGAGAGAGATGAAATGACTGGTTTACTCAGTTGATGTTTGCCGAGTTCAGCACACTGTGTGGCAGTTTCTTGTTTCGGCCCTGGAGCTATAGCTGTGAGCAAAGAAGAAAAGGGTACATTCTTGCAGGCCACACATGATGAAAGGCCTCAGAAGGCTCAGCACCTGGACGAATGGCAAGGTGAGGCCAGGCAGCCTGGATGTCATCCTGAGTAGATGGAAAGGTTGGAGCTGGGAGACGACAACCTGACTGGCAGTTTGGAGAGCTCACCCTTTCAAGGAGACACGGCAGGAGGGAGAACAGGGACACATTAGGCCGTTTCCCGGGTCACAGGCAAGAGAAACTACCCTCGTGGGTCTTCAGAGCCCACTTAGGCCTGCCTGTTAGGCATTTCTGACTCCCTCTCCCCAACTTAAAATAGGCACTCGGCCGCCACCTCGCTCTCTGCTGCTGCCTTCTCTTCTAATTGCGTTTCCTTACTGGTGGTGCCCCTGCCCGCTAGACTCTAGGTTCTGCCAGGGCAGGGCCTAGACGTGCTCGGCCAGTGTACCAGGCAGCGTCCGGTGGAGGGTGGACGGATGGAAGGCTCGAGGCAAGGACGGACGAGTGAAGGAAGTCGAACCCGCGACGGCCAGGGGAGAAGAGAGCCGATGGCCCGTGCGGCCCTGGCCCAGGCCCCGCCCCCTTCTCCTGCCTCCGCCCTCGCCCCGCCCCCCGCTCCGATTGGCCCGCCCCACTCCGGCCCGGGACCTGCTCCGGGCACAGCGCCTGCGCACTGCGGTCGCGCCGGCCAGTCTGCTCAGGTGGGCGGGGTCCCAGCCGCCCCCCGCCGCGCGCACGACAGCCTCGGGTGACGGACCGAGTGTCCGCGTACGAGCAGGCGTGAGGGCGCGGCGTGGGGATCTCGGCCCCTGCCCGCCCGTTGTCCCCTGGCACCCCCCGCAACCGCAGTCCCCGCCCAGTGGTGAAGTGGCTCAGCGTGGTGCCCACCGCCCCAAGTGCTTTGGTGACACCCCCCACGGTGGCCCCCACAGCCCCCCGGTCACTCACACCGCGGTGCCCCTCCCCCGCCTCGGTGACCCCCAACGCGCCCAGGCCTGCGAGCTCGCTGTCGGGGGTGCTGACGCCGCCCGCGCGCACACAGCCCGCGGCCAGCACGGCCCCCGCCCCAGGCCCCCTCCCCGGCGGCTGCCAGGAGACGCCCCCAGTCGGCCTGTCCGACACCCAGAGGAAGAACCGATGGCATCACTTTTGCACAGAAGACAAAGACACTTCACCTTTCCCAGAGCTGAGTCCAGCACACTGTGTGGCACTTTGTTTCCTCCCCAAACGTTGGTGTAGTTCAGCTCCCTTCCTAAAACATTCAAGTTCCAGCGGTTCCATTTCCGCGTGGGACCCTGGTCAGGTCACTTGACGGTTCCAATCTGTCAAACTGGGTGAACCATTCGCCTCCCCCACTGGCCCACGGGGCTGGAGAGTAAACTGCACACTGAATGACACCTGCAGGCCACCAGCCACCACCCCAGGCCAGCAGGCTGAGTACAGAGGACTCCCATACACGGGGGTCTTAAAAACCGACCAGGTCTTTAAGTGTGTGTGAGTGGAGATGCCCCACGCCTGGCAAAATGGCACACAGCTAGTGTGCACACGCTGCTCAGGAGGTAGGGTGACGTGCATGGGCCCGGTTCTGTGCCGTCGTAGTGAGTGACATGGCTCCTTTCCAGTGAGTGGTGCGTCAGTCCCGGGGAGGGCTGCCAGCGCTGTGTGACCTGTGCTACCAGTCACATTTTCTGCCTAACTTTACAGGAAACTAGACTGTGATATGGAGAGTGTTCCAGTAGCCTCTGTGTGCGTGTGGTTTCCTTCTAGACTTTGGCCGACAGCAGCCCCTGCAACGGCTGTTCCATAGCAGATGAGACCCCATCGCAGACGTAGGGAGGACAGCCGCCTTCTGTGGGGACAGCCTGCAGCGAGGGCCGTGACAGCACTGCTGGCCTGGTGAGTGCTCCTGCCGCTCGGGAAGCCCCCGGCACAGGGGAGTGCCCCTGCGGTCACCCAGCCCTTGTCTCATTGGCTCCATGGTACAGCAGGGCCGGGGCACGTGACCAGCAGGCTCAGTGTACAGGCTGTGGTCCCGGCCCGATTGGGAGAGTTTGTGAGCAAATTGTGTGCGTCACATAGAGAGGGAGATGCAGGGCGATTCCTCACACGTGACCACAGCCTGCTACATGGTGCTTACCAGGCGCCATACAACGAGCTTTGTGTGACCTCCCCTGGCTCTGAGGAACCGCTGTGTGGGTGGCCTTTTTATGGACTCATTTTATAGGTGACTGGGCCAGGTACTGCTCACAGCCTTCCTGTTGGGTGCAGGGCAGACATTAGGTCACAGCCCTGCAGGGACCCCTGGCCCCTTGGCGGCACGGGGCGCTCCCTATCCCGGGGCTCGGGAATGGTGCATGAGAAGGGTGTTGGACCTGTGTCCTGCTCGAGACCCAGCAGGGAGCGGAACACCCGGAGCCCTGACAAATCCTAGTGACTGAGTGACAAACGAATGACAGCAAACGGGGCCAGGTCCCGTTGGGCACCAAGTACCACTGACTAGGCAGCGTCCTTGGACGTGATGGTCCTAAGGAAGGGGGCGAGCTAGTTCAGAGGCGGAAAGGCCACGCCGAGTCTTGTCCTGGTTCTCGCCCTGGAATCAGTCTCCTGAACAGGCGGCACTATCAGAACTGCCAGCTGGGGACAGGCCTCATGACGGGAACAGTGCACACGGCTTGCAGCCGGAGACGACAACACACTCTTCCCACCTCACAGCCTCCCTCGCTGGTCTCGGCATGGTTTTTGGCCCTGTGGGTGGGACTGGTCCCGTGAACACAGCACCTGGGGCCACTTTCCTGCCCCTGAACAGGCCTCACCGGTGTCACCTGGGACGCTGGTGGTGAGCAGTGTGGCCATGTAGACGTCATGAAGCCACATACGCGTTGAGGCCACACCCTTCTGTCCTCTAGACCGCATCAGGAAGGACAGACGGACGTTTCACAAAAGCAGAGTTTGATTTCTGCTGGGAACTTTCAGAGGCAACCCTCATGTTCATGTCCGTCATTTTACAGACCACAGGGCTGCAGTGCCTGGTCCCACCGTCCACATGCAGCTGGGCCAGAAGCAGAGTGACACATGTGCCCGAAGAGACCGTTTCTGACCCTGCCCACGCCCCAGGTGCCCAGGCCACAGGGACCCAGCAGAGGGATTGGCAGGTAGGCCTCGTCCCTGCCTCGAGGTCAAAGTGAGGCGCAGCAGCCACCCTCAGGCTGAGAGGGGTGATGTCTGGTTCCTGCCTGATGGTCACTCTCCCCCTTCTGAGGTTCATCCTTCCTTCCTGAGCAGTGAGGACACAGGGACGGGGCCTTGGTTCCCTCCCTCGTCCTCTGCTCCACTGAGGCAGCTGAAGTCCCTCAGGAACTCAGCCAGAGACAGCCACAGCAGGCCTTCGGCCAACGGTGCCCACAGCCCGCAGGTGAGGGCCGTGTCCTCACTCCCAGACCCCCCTGGCGCCCCCCGCACTCGCACAGCTCCTGTGCCTGCTCACAGGCCCTGGTGGGACTGGCTCAGGGCCGTGGGCCGCGCACATGCCCAGCCGCTCCACAGCGCTCAGTGTTCTCCTGGCTTTATCACAAAAGTCCGAAGGCTCGGCTGCTATGTTCAATCAGCGGCCCGACCCCTTCCCCAGTCTGAATGCACAGAAAAGGTCAGCTGAGGGCAGCAGCCTGGTGTCACCCAGGGACCGTGTGTGCTCGCCAGGCTTGACTGAGCCGAGTCACACGCTGGGCAGAACTTTGTCATCCCAAAAGGAAGCCCCGTGCCCCAGTGCCCCTCGGCAGCTGCTGGCCCACCCCGCCCCCCACGGGCCGGGTCCCCCAGGACTAGCCTTGTGCCTGGCTCCTGCTGCTGGCACGTCCCCCGGTCCGTCCCTGCGTGTGCTCCCCGGTGCATCCTCCCGCTTACACTCGCCACATCTCTCCATCCACAGGGCCGACGGGACCTACCTCTGCTCCTGCTCCTGGGCCACACTACTGCTGTGCTCACACGTGCACACGTCCGGACGTCCCTTCTCCAGCCACATGGCCGCCCCGTGGGTGAGGTGTGATGTGTGTTTTCTAGTGGCTGGTGCTGCTCCTGGCTTGTTGGCCAGTGTCCTTGGCTGACCCCTCCCCCCAAAGGCAGCAGTGCGTCCGTCTGTCCCACTGAGCTGGGTGGCGGCAGGGCTGAACGCCCCTCCTCCCAGGTATCTGCCCCCCACTTCCTGGGTGCCCTCGGCACACCTCCCAGACTTGGAATGGCTGGTGTTCGTGGGAGAGGGTGTGCACGCCCACTCATCACCTGCCCTTCCCTGGCCAAGAGCCGACCAGGCACGGGGCTGTGCTTCCTGGTGACAAGCGGCTCAGAGGGGGCTCCTGGTTCAGCACTGGCCACCCACTGGCCAAGGCCACTTCAGCGCCTGGAGGGCTCACCTGTCCTCAGCCGCGTGGCAGCAGTGTCAAGTCCTTGGCTGACACCCGTCACACGCAGAGGGTCAGGTGCGTCAGAGGCCCACTGGAAAGTGACCACTGCCTCCCCAGATGTTGGGTCCTGGGCAGGCTCTGGCCACTGGCAAAGCCCCGCCATGCCAGCTGAGGCAGTGGCGTGACGGCAAGCAGGAAGTACAACGCGCCCCAGTGTCAGAGCGAGAGCGCACCGGCCCGTCCTGCTTGTCACACCTACAGTCCCACAGATGGACTGACAGGCCTGGAGGCCGGGGGGGCACAAGCCAGAGCCCCCGCCCCTCAGGACTCACGAGCCACAACTGAAACGCTTCTTGGTTTCCCGGACGCCTCACTGCCCAACTCGTGACATGGGCCTGCCCCGTGTCCGCTGGGGCGACAGCCGTGCCCTGGAACCCAGGACCTGCGTCCAGGTGCTTCTGCTGACGTGAATAACGTACTTTCAGGCAGAGATTAAAAAACCAGTTCGTTCTTATTAAGTTTGTCTTAATATTAGCATATAAACTTCAGGAAAGAGCCTTTTTACAATCATTTCAGTTACATTCATGACGAAGCATCTCGTGCTGCGAGCATGTCATATACCCTGGTGGTGACCCCACAGCTGTGTTTCCTGGTCTGTGGTGACACCTGCAAAGATGCTGACACCTTCCGGGTCGGCTATGACAGAGAGGGAAGGTCTCCTACACAATGCCACCTCCCCGCCCACAGGGAGGACTCGGAGCAGCCCATGCCCAGCCACACAGGACAGACGCCATCTGTCAGTTCTGCGGTAGTGCCAACAAGTTTACTAACGCCCCATTTCCAAGAAAAGCAGCTGATCGGAGCCCGACCTTGTGTGCCTTTGACGGTCTCAGGCAGGCCTGGTGCAGCGATGAAAGGTCTTCGTGTCCAGGCGCCCAGCCTGAGGACGTGTGCTGGGGGCGGAAGGCCCCTTCCCAAAACCCGAGGAATCCCTGTCGTTTGCTCACATGTCCAGCAGCCAATACCCAGGATCCTTCTAGAGCGGCGGCTAACCCAGCAGGGGCACACATCTTGCTGCACGGGAAGGTCGCTGGGTCCCATCTGCCCTTCGAGCCCCTGCCTAGGCAGCCTTCTGCCTTCGTTCTTCCTGCAGAAAGACAGGAAGGGGCTCCCCCTCAGTCGTCTGCACCCCCGGAGCCCAGCCCCTCCCGCCCGTGTGCTGTGATGACGCGCAGCCTCAGCGTGGGCCCCACCTTGACGGCCCTCTCCAGCTGGGCCAGGGCCTCCTCGTACTGCGGGACCAGCGGCTGCAGGAGCTTACTGGGCACGTCGTGACGCTCCAGCTCTGGCGCCCCGGCTTCAGCCAACATCTGCAGGAACCTCCTCTCCTAGAGGGAAGCAGCCGAGTAAGAAGGGGCTCCTCCACACCCCCACCCTTCGCCAAGGCCACCACGGCCTGACCTGCACTTTGAGAAGCAGTGTGAAGGCCTGTCCGGTGTTCCCAGCGCGGGCGGTTCTTCCAACCCTGAAAGCAAGCAGACAGCTCCCAAGTGGGTCCCCAGCCCAAGGGGCTGGTGAGGGCCGCCCCACTGCAGTCCCCCTACGGACGGCCCTCACCGGTGCACGTAGGTCCGCAGGTACTGGGGGGCGTCGTAGTTGACCACTAGCTGCACGCCCTGCACGTCAATGCCGCGAGCCGTGGCGTCTGTGCTGATGAGGCTGGTGGGACAAGAAGAGCTGTGGGCTCTGCCCGGGGGGGGCAACAGACACCCCCCGGAGGAGCACCCTGCATGGATACTTACAGCTGAATCTTCCCTTGCTCAAACTGCTTCAAAACCGTCCTCCTGCGGCCAGGCCCGAAGCGGGAGGAGAATTCGGCCACCGTCACACCCCCAAAGGCCTGGACCAGCAGGAAGAGCCTGCATGGGAAAAGCCGTGGTCAGGGCTGGAACCTGCCGGTCTTCTGCCCGTCCCCACCCCCGGGCCTCACCTGTGGGAGTTCTCGCGGGAGTTGGTGAAGCAGAGAACCCTCGAGAAGTTCATGTCCAGGATGAGATGCAGGATGACCAGAGGCTTGGCACGCAGGCTGCAGGGCACGTAATGGTGCTGCGGGCACAGCACAGGGTTGGCGAGGCCCTGGCATGTGGGCCCGCCCCCCCCACACCGTGCACCCCACTCACCGTGAGCCCCACGGGGAAGGTGTACTTCCCACCTGACTCCACGTCTTCGCTGGCGTCTCTGGGGCCCCCGTGAGCCAGCCCCGTGGAGAAGAGCCGGGGCTGGTAGAGGCCAAGCTGCTGCAGCTTCTCGGGGTTCTGGGTCAGGGTGGCTGAGAAGAGCAGCTTCTGCAGTGGCATCTGGGGACAGCAGGTGCTGGAAGAGGGGCAGGCGCTGGGGCAGCAGCCGTGGGCTGGCCAGCCGCCTCCTGAGCCCAGACCAGGCGGAGGGGTTGCTGTGCTCGGGGTGCCCCACCGAGAGCAGAGCTCGGGACCAGGTACCTGGCAGCGGTCACGGCCTGGAGCTGCCTCCTCTGGAGCAGAGCCAAGGGACCTTTGGGCCCGTCATTCGGGAAGGCGGCCGCCACCACCCGCGGCAGCCAGGACTGGTGCATGCTGTCCATCATCCGGTCGGCCTCGTCGATGACCTGTGGGAGCAGGAGGCCTGGGCTCCATCCAGTGGCCGAGGTCGGCAGCCCCGCAGCCCAGCCCCTCTGGGTGGGTGGGCAACCCACCAGGAAGCGCAGTTGCTGGAGGCTGAACCCCGGCGTCTGGTCGATGTGGTCCACCAGGCGGCCCGGGGTGGCCACCACAATGTCAGCCAGGCAGCGGAAGCCGTCGGCTCTGTGGAGCAGGAGAAACTCAGCGCAAGCCCCCACGGACCCTGGTGCCGCTGCCGCTCCCTCGGGCTGGGGGCTCACGTGCCTGGCCCCCCTGCACCGGGCGAGCCCGCTGCCCCAGAGCCCACAGCCCAGCAGGACCTACGTCTTCTGCACGAGGCTCTCCTGCTCCCTGGCCAGCGACTTCTGCCCGGTGACCAGGGCGACGCGCAGAGGGGTGGCATCTGTGTAGATGTTGAACACTTTGTTCACCTGGAAGAGGAAGGGTGTCACTGGCCTGACCTGAGGCACGTCTCAGGGACAAGCACTCGGTCTGACCCCCAGGCCCAGGGTCCACATACCTGCTGGGCCAGCTCCTTGGTGGGCAACACAACCAGGGCACGGACCTGGCACACGACTCGCGGCAGCAGGGCCTGTGGGAAGGAGGGCCGTGGGGAGGGGGCCATGGGGGAGCAGGGCCACCCACGTCAGCAGGCCCGGCTCCCTGCCCGTCTAGCCCGCTTGCAGGTGGGTCCTCACACTCACCTGCACCACGGGAATGACAAACGCCAGTGTCTTCCCACTGCCCGTTGGGGCAGAAACACAGAGGTCACTGGGCTGGTAGCCGCCTCTGCCCACCAGAAACCCGCTGGCCACGCTCTCCAGGACAGCGGGGATGACCGCAGCCTGGACTGGAAAGGGCGGTGAGAGGCCAGTTGGGCAGGGGCACTTGGGCAGGGGCACTTGGGCAGGGGCACTTGGGCAGAGGCCTGGCCGTGACTCTCCCCGAGGGGGCACCGGAGCCGCGAGCAGCGTCAGGAAGGGCCGCCCGTGCAGGAGGTATCCGGCCCCTGGCCAAGGCTGGGTACCTGGGAAGTAGGACGAGATGCCACGTGCCCGCAGCCTCTTCTGCAGGTCAGGGTGGACTTCAGGGATGTCCTCAATGGGCACCAGGTCTTCAGTGACGTTCTTTCCCACACAGCTCGGCTCAGCCAGCCACGCTGGCAGGAAAGGTCGGACCTGCCACAAAGGGTGCGGGAAAGAGGCCAGGCGACCGTTCCTTAGCCGCCTGGCCAGGGAAGCAAGGCCCCAGGAACTGGGCTGAAGGGGCTGCCAGAAGGACACTGACAAGCTTTACCCAGTGCCCTGGTTTCCCCCAACCCACTTCCCACACAGCCTTTTCAGGAACCAGGAAACACACCTGAAGGAGCCACTCCCCTGAGCAGATCCACCTGCGGCCTCCCCTCACACCTGCGAGAACACCCCAAGGCCCCCGAGACCGGGCACTCGCCTGCCCGACCTCATGCCTATCACTGGCTGCAGCCCCGTCACATGACCTTCTACTCCACACCAAGCTCACTGCTGCCTCAGGGCCTCTGCCTGACACACCACTCAAGGGACCTCCACACACGCCCTGACAGCAGTGCCCCGTGCACCCAGCTGCGCCTCTCGCCTGGGTCACAGCAATTGTCATCATCCCAGGGGCCATTAGTGCACGTGTTTCCTGAAAACCGCCTGCTAAGACAGAGACAACCAGCCCAGGAACCTGGTGGAATCTCCCGTCTTGTTCTTAGGTGGGTGAGCGCACAGGATTACATTAGCAAACCGAACTCAGTCGTGCGTTCAAAATATCACACACTGTGATCAAGTGGGATTTGTTCCCTAATGCAAGACTGCTTCAACAGCCACAAACCAACTGACGTGATACAACACATAAAACGAAGGATAAAAACCTTCCATAGATGCAAAAAAAGCATTTGACAAAGTCCGACATCTGTTCGTGATAAAAACGCTGCAAAGCGGGGATGGAGGGTACCTACCGCACCATAATAAAGGCCATAGGTGACAAACCCACAGCTAACGTCATACTCACTGGGGACAAGGTAAAAGCGGTCCCCTGAAGATCAGGAACAAGATAAGGAGGCCCATTCTCACAACTTTTAGTCAACAGAGTACCGGAAGTCGACAAGAAAAACAAATACAGTGGTACCTCGGTTTTCGAACGTAATTCGTTCCGGAAGACCTTTCGAGTTCTGAAATGTTCAAAAACCGCCGACAGCTAGGCCTCAGGATCTTACCCTCAGCGGAAGCCGCGTGACATGTTCGACTTCTGAGGCGTGTTCGAAAACCGAAGCATTTATTTCTGGGTTTACGGCGTTCATAAACTGAAAGGTTCGTCAATGGAGACGTTCAAAAACCGAGGTACTACTTTAACTAGCATCCAAATTGGAAAGGAGGAAGTAAAACTGTCCTTGTTTGCAGATGACATGATACTGTATACAAAGAACCCCAAAAATTCCACCAAAAGCTTTTAGAACTGATAAATGAATGCGGTAAAGTGACAGGATACAAAATTATTCAGAAATCGGTTCTATTTTTATACAATATGGGACCCTCCTCCCCCTCCCTCTTCTCCTCTCTTCCTCCCTGCCCTCCTCCCCCCTCCACAGCAAAGCAATGCAGTGGTTAAATCAGGCAGGTGGGAAAACCCCCTAGAGGAAAACCGAAGCCGAGAAATTGCTAACGCTTCCATGAGACCATCAGCAGAATTTTTCCTGAAAGTACTGACTGGGCTAAAATCCAACCATGTGAACAGCGGCCAGATGAGACAGTGTCTGATGTCTTTACAAGACGTGAAAAGGTTGTGAAACATACTCAGGAATGCCACCACCAGCCTCCGAAATCATCACATGACTCCTTGATCAATTCAGTTTTTTTAAACGGGCTAAACAACTTGTCGCCTTAACAAAATGACATAACCTAGGCTGGGCCACAGTATATAACAATGTAGTCAGACGTCTGGCCATCCGCTATGTAAAACTACTCAAAACAGGGAGCAAAAGTTAGGAATTCACACTCCAACAGTCATCTAACGAGGCCATGAGAAAGCCCGCATCCACGCCTGCGCCACGAGCCTGTTCTTACTGTGAACAAGCTGGCACCCCGAGAAGGACGCTGGAAATTAGCGGGGTCATGAGGAAGAAAAGACGGTGAAACAAGCCGGCTACTCCGAGGAAGGTGGAGACGCCCATCTCCCTGCCAGCGCCCCAGGAGAACTGGCTGTCGCAGACACTGGGCAGGGCTTCCTTAGGGAGTGGGGTCTGTCTCCCCAAACCTCCTCAGCTAAGTAACTTGAGATTTACTCCTGAAACACCAGCAAGGTAAGTCAGACCCATCCCTCGATGCCTAGGAATGGTCTTCACGTTTTCGTTACGATGAAAGGTCTGGTTCTCTACTAGGCTATTTTAAGGGACAAGCTCAGGTTTGGCATATCCCTTGATTCTGGTTTGTCTGGATACCTTGACTTTAAAACCTGGGATAAATGGCTCACTTCATGAGAACATTTTCAAGAACAGCTTCCTAATAATCTCCCTGGCAGACAAATAAATCAAAGAGAGAGACGAACATTGTGTGGCTATAAACACACATAATAGAAAACTAAAAAAGGTCACAAATGGTAATGCAGCGGAAACCCCCTGGCTCCTTGCCCAATGTGTTCTAGTATCTCTTCCCCCCACAATTCTCAACCATGTTTTTGTGGCTGGAGAGGTACGGGTTGGATAATAAAATAAATCAATGGGCCACCTCAAAAGGGACGGCAGGGATAGCTAAATCCGCCAAACACACCGCCAGCACAAGACCCAGATGCTTGGGGAAGCCTCATGGACACCCAGACTCAGGCTTCCTGGGGGATGAGACAACTCACTTGACTATGGTACGGGAAACATTTTGGGGTTCACTGGTACACCCCAATTGCTCCAGGCCATATGCCCTCAATGGCCACACTGCGCCAACACTGACCCTCCATAAGAAATGAAGAGCTACTTGGAGGAACAGGGGCTGGCCTTGGTATTCTGGGACAAGCTGAATTTGTGGCAAACGAAGGAAGTCATTGATTAGAAAAAGATTCTTCATCTAAAATAGTAAACACAGGGGCAGACGGGTGGCTCAGTTGGTTATACAGCGTGAGCTCTGGGCAATGGGGCTGCCAATTCGATTCCCCCATCGGCCAGTGAGCTGCACCCTCTGCAACTAGAATAAAGTCAATGACCTGCCACTCAGCTCCCGGGTGGCCAGATGGCTGTTGGAGCGTGGGCTCTCAACCACAAGGTTGTTGGTTCAACTCCCGTAAGGGATGGTGGGCTGCCCCCTGCATCTAAGACTGAAAGGACAACAACTTGACTTGGATGGAGTTGACAGGTCCTGGGAAAAACACACTGTTCCCCAATAAAGTCTTGTTCCCCTTCCCCAATAAAATCTTTTTTTTTAAAAGAATAAAACAAAATAGTAAACACAGAAGAAATGTTATCCCAAAAAGGGAAAGGATAGGAGACAGCCTGGGAAAACATGAAGCATTATTAGCTCAACAGGTAGAACAGACCCCTCAGGTTACGACAGCTCACGCACAAACCCAACAATGGGAATGGGCCTGCCCTGTATATAACTCCACAAGGTGTATCATCTGTGTCGACCCAAATGGAATCCGAGGTGGCTAGGAAGCCATGGCCGACGACAATGGATGCAGAAGCCAGGCAGACACCAAAGGGAGCCTGACGGTCCTCCTGCAGAGTATGACTGACAATGTTGTATTTTAACAGCTCTGGCATCAGCGGAACCCCAAATGAAAATTTTCAATAGTTCAACTGGCTGGGACTAGTCTTCATAATTCTCAAGTGCTCCCAATGGGAACCAGGTGGACCATATTTAAAAATAACAGGTGGGAACCCAGCTCATTATCAGACTGTGGAAACTAAAAAGGTGAATGGCCACCCCTCAAACTACATGGACACGTGAGTGCACCCCGACCTGGCCTACTGTATCTACCCCAACAAACAATAATACATGCTATACCGGAAAAGGGCATTTTTGTTTGGAGGAACTGCAACCCCCCCCCCATCCTAAGTAACTTCACTGCAGTAACACTAAGTTTATATTAAATGCTACAGGAATACGGTGCAGTGCTGAGATGACAGGCCAAGCACCTTCCCCTGAGGCTAAACTTGTAACAACAGTGACCTGGAAAATCAGACATACTGAGAGATTTTGAACTTACTCCTCCCCATGAAATTGTTTCCATGGAAACTGCTTGCCCAGAAGAAAAATGAGAACTTTCAGGTCAAGAAATGACTAAAAGTCTTCATTCATCTGGCCAGACCTGTCAGAAGACCCAGTAGACAAGGAGGACAAAGCACTGTCAGCGAAGTTAAGAAACATGATGACATGTGTGAAGGCTTCTTGGGTTGGCTGGGACGTTGGCTCGCCTGCCGCACCCTCACCTGACACAGGTCACACCGTTTCCAACCTGGATTACCAGCCTGGATTACGGGGCTACTGTGACCGCGCCTGTGCTCATCCCGCAAGTGTTACAACAGACCTACAGAGGAAAAAGCACCGCACCACAGAGGTGCAAAGTCGGACCACGCCAGCTCGCAGGTTAGAAAGGACCGGGAGCACCTTCCCTTATGAACGAGGCCTGGCTGACCCCACAAGAAGGCCATTTCAAACCGTTCAGGCCAATCGCCAGTTTCCCTGGAAGCCCCTCTGCTGCCCATGGCTCAGAAGACAGGTGCCGCCTACCAACGCTTCCTTCCTAGAAATGAGCCTTCCCAGATCCGTGGGACCAAAGGACAGTCAAACCGGCCACCAGTGCGTCCTCCAGACTGATTTATGATCAGAAGAGAGAGATGGAGCAGGCAAGGGTGTCTGAGCTACTGCTCGCACTTGGTCAGAAGTCAGGAAACTGAATTCCGAAGCAGGCCCTCCCTGGCCTGGCCGCGCCACTCCTAGCGGCGCCGTCACAGCGGCCAGCAGGTCACAGCGGCCAGCGGGTCACAGCGGCCAGCGGGTCACGGCGGCCAGCGGGTCACGGCGGCCAGCAGGTCACAGCGGCCAGCGGGTCACAGCGGCCAGCGGGTCACGGCGGCCAGCGGGTCACGGCGGCCAGCGGGTCACGGCGGCCAGCAGGTCACGGCGGCCAGCGCCTGTTCTTCCCCTCCTGAGGAACACACAGCAACAGGGACTCCCCGACCCTGCCGCCGGCTCCGGTGCTGGACGCGCTCGGTGCCCGCGGATCGTCGCCCCGCTCGCGGGCAGAGCGCAGGCTGCGGGCGCGCGGCGGAACCTCCCGCGTCCCGCGCCTGCGAGCGTGGCCCGGCCGAGCCGAGTTCCAGCCGTTCTCGGAGCTCTGCCCTCCGGAGCGCGCTCACGCGAGGACAAAGGCTCCCACCCCGCACAGGCCCCCGAGCCTCCCCAAGGTAACGACGCCGTCGGCGCCGCGCCGGCCCCCGAGCAGCAGCCGAGCCGCGCCAGCGCGGGCGCTCACCTTCGGCGCCCGGCTCCTCCCGAGCGCGCCCAGCACCAAGGCCTGCGCGGGGGGCCCGCCAGCGGCGTCCGCGCTGCTGCCTGCGGGCGGAAGCGGGGCAGGGGCGGCGTCAGCCTCGCGCGGACCGGGTCCCGGGGCCGCGCCCCCCGCGGGCCCGCCTGCGCCGGCGTCCTCGCCGTCCGCCTTCGGCCGCTTGCTCCGCGGCGCCGGCGGGCTGCCCGGCGTCCCGCTGCTCCGGCGCCCCCGCGCCCTGCGGGGCCGCCGCCGCCGCTTCCCCGCCGACCCCGCGGCCGGCGTGGCCTCCGCGGGCTCCCGCTGCCGCTGCCGCTCTCGCGCCCGGCACTGCAGCCGCTCGAGCAGCGCGCGGGCACGGCCGTCCGCCTCGGCCTCCGCCGCCGCCGCCTCGGGCCCCGCGTACCGCGCCACGTGGAAGAGCGCCATGCCGGCCGGCGCGCCGCGACCTCGGCGGGGCGGAGGCGGGGCCGTGACGTCACTGGCGCGCGGTAGGGCGGCGCCGGCGACGTGGGCGCGGCGCGGTGACGTCAGCGGCGCCCGGCGCGGAGCGGTGACGTCAGTGGCGCGCGGGCAGTGGCGCGGGGCCGGCGGGGCCGCGTGGGGCTGCGCATGGAGCCGGACGGCCGGGCCGACGCGCGCCGGGCGCTGGGCCGCCTGCTGGAGGCGGTGCTGGCGAGCCGCGGCCAGGCCAACGCCGTGTTCGACATCCTGGCCGGGCTGCAGGTGGGGCGCGCGGGCCGGGCTGGGGCGCGCGGGGCTCGCGGGTGGGAGGCCCACGCCGGGAGCGGCGGGCTGGTGGGGCTGCAGTCCCCGGGAGAAAGCCCCGGCGCGGCGGGCGCCCTGCGATCGGCCTCTCCCCGCAGTCGGAGGACCAGGACGAGACCCAGGACGCGGTGCGCGCGTGCAGCCGCCTTTTCGGGGCCTTGCTGCAGCGGGAGGAGCTGTTCGTGGGGCAGCTGCCCCCCGAGGACGCCGTCATGGCAGGTGAGCCCCTGACGGCCCAGGGCCGCGTCTCCAGCAAGGTTGGGGACACACCTTGTCAGCGTGGCGTGAGCCCCCAAAACCTCACCGAGGGGGCGAGGTGCACCGTCCCGCCGTGGGGACGGGTGGTTGTGCTCGGGTGGGTGGCTAGGATGGATTTAAGGCAGACTGAAGAGCGCGTGGCTTTTGTGTGTTGTATACCCTTTGTGGGACTCGGTGGTGTTTAATGCCGGCCGTCAGCACCGTGCGAAGTTGGGGTTAGAGCCCCGATTCTTGGGAAGTCCAGGCCTTGGGGGAAAGTGAGGGGATGGGGACCCTGTCCCTGGGGTGGCAGCCTCTGTCCCTGGCTGGGGCGCGGGGCTGATGCCACCCCAGGTCTGCGGCCACAGTCGGTGCTCAATTCCCTGGTCGGGCTCAGTAGAGCTGGTGTCTGGTCTGGCACGTGGGCACTGACGTGGGCGGCCCACCGCGCCCCACCCACAGGATCCCGGGGGCCCACACGGAAGTACAAGGTGTGGATGAGGCATCGTTACCAGAGCTGCTGCAACCGCCTGGCGGAGCTCCTGGCCCACTCCTCGTTCCAGGTCAAGGTGCGTGTCGGGGCCCTTGGCCCTGCCTCATGCTTGTGCGTTTCCACACGCTCAGCCCTGAGGTTCACTGCACACGGAAGGCGCCTGGGGTGTGCCTCAGGCAGGACTCTTTCCACACTTACCTGTGTACGTTCGAACACTTTCTTCCCTTTCTTGACCAGTTTTCTGATGGGTGGCTCTGTCCTGTCCAATCACCCTAACCTTGTGTTACAGTGCGTATTAGGCCTAAAGGCCAGGAGAACCCTGTGGGTCAGTCTGCAGGGAAGATGACGTGCTGTTGGGACCCTGCAGCCACTTTGCTGTCCTCTTCCTAGGAGCTGGCCCTCAGTACACTCATGAAGTACGTGCAGCTGGAAGGAATGCACCCCCTGGAGAAACCCAAGTGGGAGGGCAACTACCTGTTTCCCCGCCAGCTCTTCAAGGTAAGGGTGCAGCGGGGGGCCCTGCCTGTCTGGCCCTCCCCGGTTCCCTCCCTGACCCAGACCAGGCCCCTGCTCTGCCCAGGGCTCAGGAGGCTTTGGGGACCTCACTGCCCAGAGCAGGGAGGTCTGTGGTGACGCAGGTGGCTGCTAAGTGTGGTGCTTCTGCCACACCCTACCTGCGGGACGGGGACTGCTGTCAGCTCAGGGTCTCCCTGGGCAGTCCCCTGTTCGTCGGGGCTGTGACAGCCTGCCCGGACTCTACTCTGTGAGCTCAGTCCCAGGAGGACGCTCACTGCTCTGCCTGTACCCAGTCGGTGGTGGGAGGCCTGCTGTCCCAGGAGGAGGACCACTCGCTGCTCCTGTCCCAGTTCCGGGAATACCTGGAACACGACGACATCCGTTACCACACGATGCAGGCGGCCTCCGACACCGTGGCCCGGGTCACAAACGGGCACCCTGAGGTGAGCTGGCTGGGTTCCATGCAGGGAGCGCACAGGCAATGGGTGGGTGGAGTCTGGGCGCTCACGCAGGCTCTGGCAGGTGCCCCTCACCTTCTGGAACAACGCCTTCACGCTGCTGGCTTCCGTGAGCCTGCCCCGCCAGGACAGCGACCTCTCCAGCTTCTATGTGAAGCATGCGCGTGAGTGTCTGGGCTGGGCCGGCGGCGAGCAGGGCACATGGCCCGGCACCCTCACAGCCTGACAAGCCTCCGTCTCCTTCCACCTTCCTTGCAGAGCTGTCGGACAAGTGGAAGGTCACTCATCTGAAGGTGAGACATGTGGGGGGCAGGTGGCCTCCCGGGAGAGGCCTTATCCTGGGGTGCTGCCTCTTTCCCAGCTTAGACAAGCCCCAGCATCATGGCACCCAAGGCAGAGGAGACCTGCAGGCACCTTGCTCCCAGAGATCAGGTGGCCTGCCCGGACCTCTCAGCCCCTCGGGGTCACGTGTCCTTGCGGTGAGCCCGTCTGCTCTTGTGCGGCGGTGCGGGAGTTTTGTCAGGGTCTCCAGGGTTCGGGCTCCAGGTGCTCCCACTCACCTGCACCAGGAGTGGGGGGCAGCGTGTGCAGCCTGTACCCCCGTTCCCCCTCACAGGAGCACAGGAAGGCCTTCCAGCTGATGTGGCTCGGCTTCCTCAAGCACAAGGTAGGGCGGGTGGGGGCCCCTGGCCCATGCGGTTGGTGGGGTGGGGCAGGCTGCACCCCAACCTGCGCCTCCCCCCAGCTGCCCCTCAGCCTGTGCAAGAAGGTGCTAGTGGTCATGCATGACTCCATCCTGCCGCACCTGGCCCAGCCCGGCCTCATGATCGATTTCCTGACCCGCGCCTACGACATCGGTGAGCAGGGGACCCTGCTGCGGGTGGGCCCGGCCGGCCAGCGACGTGCGTGCTGGGGGCCCCCGGGGTGGGGGTGCAGGTCGGCTGGGCCTCCACAGCCGTGTGTCTGTCTGCAGGGGGAGCTGTCAGCCTCTTGGCCTTGAATGGGCTTTTCATCCTGATTCACAAGCATAACCTGTGAGTGTCAACCTGGGGACGTGCGGGCCTCTCAATTGCCCTAGCCTTGCCTGTCTGTCCCTGCCTGACCCAGACAAGGCCCTGCTCTGCCCAGGGGTCAGGAGGCTTTGGGGAGCCCACTGGACCTCCCCAGGGGAGGGCCCTGACCTGTCTGCTTGCTGCGTGCTTCCATCCCACGGGCCTGACCCCCTCACCCCCGCACCCCCAGGGAGTACCCCAACTTCTACCAGAAGCTCTATGGCCTCCTGGATCCATCTATCTTTCACGTCAAGTACCGGGCTCGCTTCTTTCACCTGGCCGACCTTTTCCTGTCGTCCTCGTGAGTGTCCGGGAGGGGCAGGGTTCCCAGCTCCCTCACAGCCACAGGGCCTCCTGTCCCCATGGGGCTGCAGCCTGGAGCCAGGAAGGGGGCTGGAGGCTGCTATGGGGGGTACGGGGCCTCACGCCCACCTTCCTGCCCAGCCACCTGCCCGCCTACCTGGTGGCTGCCTTTGCCAAGCGCCTGTCCCGCCTGGCCCTGACGGCGCCCCCCGAGGCCCTGCTCATGGTCCTGCCCTTCATATGCAACCTGCTACGCAGACACCCGGCCTGTCGTGTCCTCGTGCACCGGCCAAGGGGCCCTGGTGAGTGGGTCATGACCGCGATGCCTGCCAGAGGCTGGCGTGCGGACGGCTGGCACACGACTCTTCTCATTCCTAGAGCTGGACTCTGACCCCTATGACCCTGGCGAGGAGGACCCAGCCAAGAGCCGAGCCCTGGAGAGCTCCCTGTGGGAGCTACAGGTGAGGGCACCCAGGCCGCCCCCTTGAGCCACTGCCCCTGTCCCCTTATGCACAGACCTCCTCCTGTCTCCCCACGGCCCCAGGCCCCCACCCCGTCACCCTGCTTTCCTGGGG
This sequence comes from Rhinolophus hipposideros, assembly GCF_964194185.1. Lineage (NCBI taxonomy): Eukaryota > Metazoa > Chordata > Mammalia > Chiroptera > Rhinolophidae > Rhinolophus > Rhinolophus hipposideros. The sequence goes on along the minus strand of NC_138070.1, from coordinate 493,414 downwards.
GAACCCAAGCCTCTGCCCACTGCTTTGCCCATGGAGAGGTGGTGACAGCTCACATGCCCCCAGGCCCTCCAGCGGCATTACCACCCCGAGGTGTCCAAGGCCGCCAGTGTCATCAACCAGCTGCTGTGCCTGCCCGAGGTCAGCATCGCACCGCTCCTGGAGCTCACTGCGTTCGAGGTGAGGGTGCAGGCCGGGCCGGGGGCTGGGGACTCCGGCACAGGGGCCTTGGAGAGCATCCACGCATCTGTCCTTTCAGATGTTTGAGCGGGACCTGAGGAAGAAGGGGCCTGAGGCTGTGCCGCTCGAGTTCATCCCTGCACGGGGCCTGCTGGGCCGCCGGGACGACCTCTGCGCCCAGCACTTCACACTCAGCTGACTCTGGGCGCCCCTCCCCCAAATAAATGGTTTCACAGGAGAGCGACTCAGGTGGGCTGTTGGGCGGGCAGGGGCCAGTCTCCTTCCTGGGGCTGTGCCCGCTGGGACGGCACGTGTGTCTACCAACAGCCGCACAGCCCCCTACACCCGGCCTCTCTTTCCTGTAGCCTGGTGGGGCTTGTGTGGGGGCTGCAGGAGTGGCCCCTCCCTCGGGTCGGCCGTGATGGGCTATGCAGGGACGGCCACAGCCAGCCGTCCCTGGCCAGGCCCTGTGGAGGACACATTTGTCCTGGGTCCACCCTGTGTCCAGGTACATGGTGGGCAGTGAGCGGTGATAAGTCCTGGGTGAGTTACAGGCAGGGCCAGTTCACTGCCATCCGGCCTCCAGCCGAGCACAGCCCCAGGCGCCTCCAGAGCAGGACACATCCACGCGGAGTGTCCAGAACCAATGCCAAGATTGGGGGGCCACAATGGGGGCCTCACAGTGGGAAAGGAGGATGTGGGGCCTCTCGGGTGCTTGTGAAGACAGGTGGTACCCTACCCGTTAGGGGACCGCCCAGGTGAGTCCCTCCAGGTGCCTTGGTGACGGGTTGGCCTCGCCCTCTGGGTGGGCAGCATGGCTTCTTGCTGTTGCCAGCCTGGGTGACCTCCCCGTCCTCAGGTGGCCAACCCATGTCAAATATCAGCTCTTCCAGCTTAACCCAGACACACCCCCTTCCTCAGCACCACACAACCCCGTGGAGACGGGAAGCCTGCCTGACAGACCCACCCCACTCCTGCCACGTCCAGACATGGCGTGCTGCAAGCTGTGCCCTGCTCTGTGAGCCAGGGACACGGGACCCCTCCTTGCACTCTCCAGCATCTCCCCCCGACTGGCATCAGTACCTTGGGGTCCAGCTATAGAAAAACTGAAAGGGTCTGTTCAGTCATCGAGCCAGTGTTGACTTAACACCTACTGTGTGCCTGGGAGTGTCCCTGTCTCATGCTGTGTCTTGTGCCAGGAGATGAATGGGGCTCTGGGTGACTAAGTCACCGCTCCCTACTAACGAACGTGTGAGGACACGCACGGAGCATCCGGGAGATACGGAAGGCGCGTGCACTCAGCTGGCATAGCCGGCTAGCCACGGGCAGTGAGACGTCAGAAGGCGCATTTCCTGAATGTCTGTGGAGCTTGGCGGAAGCTTTCCCGCTGGACTGGCTGGTCCTTGCCCTGCCGGCACCCGGCTCCCCATCACTCAGCTTGTCCCCTGCTGAAGGTCATGGTCCCTGTGCCTCAGCCATGCCGTCTGCTGTGGGCTGGTCGGGTGCCGTGCTGCATGGAGAACTGCTCCGTAAGCACTCGACATGGAGCTGCGACGGCACAAGACTCGTTCACTTGGAGCCAGGCTTGGTCTCTGCTGCTCAGACGGCTGGAATCCAGGCTGAGGTCCTTTCTGACTAAAACAGTCCAAAAGGTTCTGGAAGACTTCAGCGGGGTCTGCCAAGGGACAGGTGACAAGGCTGTTGTAGCTGCTTGCATGGCCGAGGTGGAAAGCCACCAACAGCTCTGCAAGGGCAGCGGTCCCATGGGGCCCTCGGGCCGTTTCTGTGTGAGGTCTTTACTGCCTTTGTGCCACTTGCAAGTCCTGGGCACCATGCAAACGATTCCTGTCCTGGGATGTGCAGATGACCTTGGTCTGCGGGACGGACACGTGTCCCTCGCAGGTGGAGAGTCTGCTTTGCATCAGTTTGGGGCGGTCCTGCTGGATAACTGGCCAGGGCCTCTGCTTTGGTCCCATCAAGAGTGGGTCCTCTGTCCAGCTGCCCAGGGATGCCTCCGCCTCCAGGGTGCCCACCCTCACTGCCCTATCTAGGCCTGTGAAGTCTGTCTCCGCCATGCAGGGCCCAGCAGAGGGTCTCAGGATGGGAGATGGCACCGGGGTGTCCTTGTGCACCCCAAGGCTCTGTGCCACCCACCGGGAGCAAAGGGAGTTGCCACTGAGCAAATGACAAACGTGCCTTCTCAGAGCTCAGGCCCCACGTGTCACGTGGAGAGAAGCCAGGCTCTGATAGCTCCTCATGCGTCTGGATCCAGCTGTGCCTGAAGTGGACCCACTCCTTCCAAGAAATGTGACGATGCTTAAGTCCTGTGGTTCCGGGCTCCCCAAGACGCCAGGTGCAGCGATTGGCTGGTAGGACTCACGGCTCAGCAAAGCCTACGATGACAATTTGCAGCTGAGGTCACTGGTCATCGGCGTGGGGACAAGCCAGCCCCATCCTCAGCGCTAGTCTGGCCGTGAAGGGCCCAGTGGGGCTGGACCATCTCCCTGTCCCTCCCAGTCCTCAGAAACCTTGCTGCTGTGTCCTGGGTGTCCCTGGCGAGGGCTTGGGGTCAGCCTGGACTGGAGGGGGGATGACAGGCAGGGGGCATGCGGGTTTTCAACACCAACGTCTTGCTCATTCTTGAACTGCTCTGAGCCCCGGCCTCGTGTAAAATGGGTCAGAACAGCTCCTGCCCACAGGTCTCTGGGCAGTCAGGGACCCGAATCCCTCAGGACAGAGCCTGGCGGGAGCAGCTGTGGGGTCCCGGGAAGGCGGGTGCTAAGATGGAGTCAGGAGCACAGGACTCCCCAGCTGGAGGGAGAGGGCATGGGACTGGGACCCCCCACTTGGCCACAGGGAGCCTCAGCAAAGCTGGCCCAATAGAGGGGTCCAACCCCTTCGGGTAGGAGGTGGTTGGCTGCTGACGGTGCTCACTGACCTGGGGTGTGCCCGCCCCAGGCGTCATCCTCCGGGAAGGCACCCTCGGAGCTCCCCATGGTCCAGCCCCAGGAGGCGTGTAAGCTTGTCTGAGGAAAAATGTCAGCCAGACATTTCTGCCTGACGTGTGAGCAACCTCGGCTCTTCCCCGACCAAGGAAGCAGTGTTCCCACTAATGTAGCTGTTTAGCTGGGAAATAAAATCTAATGCTTTCTCATAAAACACTCCTGGCGATTGTTGGCAGGCAGGGCTCCCAGAGGCCGGTCAGGGGGTCCATCTGGGCCTGAGGCCTGTTCAGCTGGGGTGCAGTGGGGGCCTCCCCGCTCACTGTGGAGGGAGGGCCAGACCTCCCAGAAGCAGGGAGACTGGGACCCTTGCAGGAAGGTGGCGTCGCCCAGTGAGAAATGCTCCCAATGGTCTGGCAAAGGCTGTGGTCTTGGGGAGGGACCAATGGAGTCACATGTCACAGCCCTGGGACTGCAGGACCAGGGGAGGGGCAGAGGCCAGGAGCACTTGGGGTGCAGGGTGCCCTCTGTCCGGTGGATGGGTGGGCTCAGCAAGCTGTGAGTCCCCGAGAAGCCACTGGGTGGCCCTCAGGCTAACTACAGGTCTGGCTTCCTGGAGCCGGTTCTGTGTGTCCAGCGCACAGCCAGGGCGCTTGCACTTACCTCAGAACCGCTGGGCACGGGGAGTGTGGCCTCTCGGAGGGAGGCAGGTAAGGCTGGCTCCTCGGCTGTCCTGACGGATGCTGGGCCCTGCAGGTCCTACAGGAAGCTGGTGGCCAGGTCGGGAGCAGGACGAAAGCTTCTCAGCCAGGTTCCTGGGGTGATCACAGGCCGGCACAGCCACCCCAGCCCACTGTCCTGGACCAGGCTGGGGCCCCCCAAGCTCGCCAGGCCTCCATACTCTGCAGGGAAGGGCCCAGTGCTGGTGGAGTCCCCGTCCCCTCCCACACGAGGTGCCTGGGCCGTATCTTCCCCTCTCCTGGGCTCACTGCTGAGTGGTGCACTTTCATTCCTGAACTGTCCCCTCACCTTCAAGTACCGGTCGTTACTGGCCCTCACAGACCTGTCACAAGTGCCGGGACAAATCTATGGCTACGGTGCATCTTCTGACTGGGGAGTCCCTCAGCCCGTGTGGTCAGCAGGCCTCTGCTGGGGCTGGAGCAGGACAGCAGGTGGGGGGTTGAGGGCCCTGGGCCCCCGGTGGAGACGTGATTGTGCACGACACTGGTTTAGTGACCTAACCGCTCATGCGCTTAAACAGCGGGCGCATCTGCGAGGGCTACCACAGACCTGCTCTGACCGCAGGAAAGTCACTCTGGCGGCCAGCAGGGACAGATGCAAGGGGGTGGGCAGCGTCTCTGTGGCCTGGGCCGGATGGATTCCCAGCGGGAAAGCGTCGCACCTGGAGTCCTGCTGTGAGGACCTCCTCCGGGGCCACAAGCCCACTGTCACGCCCGGCGGCCCTGCAGTCTGGTGGCCCCGTGCAATCAGGCGAGCATGTGCTCAGCTCACCAGGTGCCAGGCAGAGCTCTTTACTTGGCACAAGCCCCCATGTCCAGACCTCCCACCCAGCACGTGTGCCCAGTTCCACTGAGTAAGGAACTGTATCTCCTGGGGTTGCCAGGAACACTGCAGACCCCAAACCCAAAATCCAACTTCCTCTTTCCATCTCCAAGTTGCCACCCACTGTGGCCTAAGGGACCATAAAGACCCCTCCACCTCCTGCTCTCACGCTGGGACCTCCAGTCCCCAGCAGTGGCCCAGAAGCAGGCAAGGCCACCCTTGCAAAAGGTCTGATGTATTGTTCCCTGTGCAAACCCCATCAGTGCCTTCCTGTGGCCCTTGAACAAATCCCAGCTCCTCCCTCGGGCTGCCTAGACCCTGTGTGACCGGCAGGCCCCACTGTCACACAGAAGCTGCACAATCACAATAACATCTCGAAATGGGGCATCTGCTGACTCACTTCTTGGCTCTTTGTACTGAGGTCCAGGTAACAGGTGATCTGTGCTTGAGGCCCACGGCTGGGAGCTTCCCAGTGAGTGGGGGCTCCTTCCACCTCAGAGTGGGTTCTCAGAGTGGGGTCCCAGAGCAGCGTCAGCAGTGCCTGGAACTGCTTGGAAGTGCCAGTTATTCTCATTTCAAGGAATTTTCTAATTGTGGTGAGAACACTGAACTTGAGAGCGGTGTACTTCACAACTGGTACAGTTCAATGCTGTTCCCGTGGTTACAGCATGTCTATGTGACAACGTTGTCATTCCCAGGTTCTCTGTTGAGAAGAGTCGGTCACGTATCTGGCCCACGATCCATCTGATTTCTTTCTTCTGATTTGTAGATGTTCGTTATGTGTTTTAATATGGTTCTTTATAATATATAGTAAAATACCTTTTGTATCCTAAGATAAAAAAGAAATGCAAATTCTCAGCCCCACCTGGTGGAAACCCCAGGGTGGGGCCGGCCTCTGCTCACAGGAGCCAGCAGAGGGGTCTGTGGCGCCCCCCTCTCTCCCCTCCCCTGCTCCCAGGGCCAGCTCGGGCCTCTCGACCTCTGAGGATGGAGCCTGTCTGGGGTGGGGACCACAGTTTAACGGAGAAATGTATTAAGAGGCTTCACTGAGTCTAAAGGGTGGTGTTGGGCAGACGTGAACTTGCTTTTCCTGTAACTAAGGACATTTCCTAAAGCAATTACTCTCCATTGTCTGGGGATAGACAGGGAATTAAATTACAGGGCATCGTGAAGGGGGCTGCAGGACGAGCAGCAGGCCTGGCACTGTCGTCTGGCAGGAGAGGGCAAGTGGAGAGCAGCCTGCATATGACGCTGGGACACCAGGACGCCCAGGAGCTGGGACTGGTGGCTTTGGCTGGTCACAAATTATCATCTGCCTCTGAGGAGCAAGGGGGGGGGGTGGCGAATCTGGGGGCCTGAATAGCCAGGCCCTGCTCTGAATCACAGGTGGGAACATGTCAAGGACCCAGAAGGGGCTGCCCAGAAACCCCACCAGGCAGGAGGCTTTGGTGACACACAGTGGACACCCCCAGCTGCCAACGGGCCTGAGGGGGTCCCTTTGGATCCCTTCAGCACAGTAGACCCCGGGGGCCCCCCTCCACTCACCCCGATTTAAAAACTAATTGTTTTTTGTTATAGAATAATATTAGAAATACTATTATGGAATAACTATATAAATTATAACTATAACTATTATTTTAAATGAGTAACATAGTTGTTATGATATAATTATTCACTATAAATATAAAATCAATACATACTACTTATTAGTTATAGTTATTCATTATAGTAACTAGATAATAATGAATAAATTGTTTATTTAAATAATTTATATTACTTAAACAAATAAAATTAATATTACTATAGATATTAATTATAACTGCAACTTATAATCATGGAAAATGTAGAATATCATTTTCTTATAGTAGAACAGAAAAGCAAACTAATACACAAAACACCTCTCCTTAAACTCACTACTGATACATAATCACTGGTGTTCAGGTATATTTGCTTCTAAACCTCTTTGCATTGTCAACAAGTTTGCTGCCACCCATCCAATGCCAACAGGAGTCCCCAGTCTGGGGTGTGGTAAAAGGATAGACTATATTCAGGTGAACAGCTTGCAAATCAGAGACAGCCTCCAGAGGAAACCAAAACTGTGCTTTCCGAGACAAAGGGGAGGCCGCTTTCATAGACGGTGCCCACCCTGGTCCCTGTTTGGTCCATTTCTATGCAAATGAGGGATCTAAAGTTTCAGTCTGATTGGTCCAAATAGCACTGTCCTAATTAGTGATTATGGAGCCACTCTGATTGGTGAGTGAAGAAGCAAATGAGGCTATAGTTGCACAGCTGTGATTGGACAGGGCAGGTCTCAGCCCATTGGTCAAAATACAATACCAGGAACTCCTTTATAAGGGTGGGCTCAGGTGGCAAGAACACAGTCAGGAGGCTGGCAGCTCAGGCCGCAGCTTTTTCCTGAAGTGCAGCCCGCATGCGAGGCCTCTGTAAACATTGGCTGCTAGAGTCTGGTTATGAATTTGGGCCAAGTTAACCACAAGGAATCCTTCTCTGCAGGTATATTCCTTCTTGGGGTCAACAGCACGCATATACAAACACGTTTTATTTACCAAGCAGAATTATACTTAATGTACTTTTTAAACAAAAAATTTCTTTGTTCAGGTATAATTTACATATAATAAAATGTGCATTTAAAAAAGTGTTTCCTTGGTTTTTTATTTTTTCATTTTGAAATAATTTAAGTGGGGAAAAAAAGCTGCCAAAACAGAACAAAGGATTCCCATGTGCCCCTCCCACAGGCTGCCCACCTCCCAGCCTCATCAGACCTGGAGAGGAGCTGGGTGCCACGCTGCTAACTGTCCACAGAGGGTCCAGGCGCCCACGTTTCACAACCTTGTTCCGTTTCCGACCACCTGGGATCCGTTGAACCAGTCTTCCTGTTCTGTTTTAAAAATTTTCTTTTTAGGGCCACCGATTATCCTTTTACTGAGTCACCGTCATGTGGATTCTGAGTCATTCATCACCTTTCTGTTGCTTTTTTATAAGTATTTTTAAATCTAATCATTGTGAGGCCTTAAGCTTTCCTCGTGTGCCAACGACTTGGTTCCTAGTGGTGCTCATTCTGTTTTCTGCTGCGTCTGCTTGTAGTTTCATATTGTGTGTCTTGAGCCTCCTTTTGTTTCTTTAGCTTCGAAATCTGTGATTTTCACCTCATTCTTTAGTTTCACCATCTAATCGCTAAGCTCTTCTTTTAAAATGTTGTCTTAAGTTCTTCTAAAGCAAGACGCTCTTCCAGGATGGTTTCTTCTCTCCCTTGGATTGTTTTCTTCCAGAATGGTTTTTGGTCTGTCTTTTGCCTACCGCTCCCTCCCCTCTTCCTTCTTTCCTCCTGCAGCCCTCACTGCCCCACAGAGAAACAGTGGAGCCAACAGCCAAGAAGGACGTTTCTGTTTCTGTGGGGCCATTGGGAGCAGACCGGCCGCTGTGGCCTCAGGACCCTGCACTGGACACCACATGTAGGCAGGTTCTGAGGTGACAAAGGACAAATCTTGGAGCCCACTCAACTGTGACCTTCAGGGAGAAATGAACCCAGTTTTGAAATTCATCACCTCAAAGCCCCATGATGTGCCCAGGCTAAATTGTGCTGAAATGACCACCGGGTGCAGGCCTACCAGCCATCACTTAGTCGCTGAGAAAAGATAGCCCTGTCGAATTGCATTAGCACAGATAAGCCAGTTAATTTAATTTCTAAATGACTATCAGGTGCTTAAAAGAGCAAGAAGGAATAACAAACAAGGTTTCTCATCTTATTTATCCCCGAGCAGTTAACTGTGCGACTTACCAACTTACCCAGATTGTCAGTTTAATTAACTGTGGTGTCCGGGGAAAAGCCCTATCAATATGAGGTGGTAACATGCCTGGGGCCCTGGGACTAGTTCAGCCAGCGCAGCTTCTCTGTGGAGTTTGAGGCTCTTTGAGTCGGGGGGGGGGGCTCACCCCCAATCGTCCTGGCCCCCACCTGCGGCCCTGGGCCACTGCCACCTCTTCCTGCCTCCGTTTATTCTCAGATCCCAGCCCAGGCAGGCCTACCTGCTTCTTCCAGCCCCACGCGCTGTCGTCCATCTGACTGTGGCCGTCCAGGAGCCCTGGCTGCAGGCAATGAAACCTGGGTTCTCTAGGCTGCTCTGAGTTTTGGGGGCCCATTCCTCCGAGTGGTGGGAAGCAATCCTGGCCAATTCAGGGGCCTCCTCATCTCCCTCCCCAGACCCAGTTCCAACGACCTCACCTGGCGAGACAGAAGCCAAGATGGGGCTACTCCCTCCTGGGAGTCGGGACCCCACCATTCTGAGCACACGGCGTCCCAGCAGCCATCCACAGGACCTGTAAATTTGGGCAGGATAAATCACGTCCTCATGGGCACTAACTTCTGAAAAGGTGCCTGAGACGAAACAGGACTGGCCTGGGGGAGGAGTCAGGGCTTATGGCCACTGAGTTCTCGCACCTGTCATCGTGAGAGCCCCATGGCCGTGACTGCCCCTCCCATGAGCTGCTGTCTCTTCCACGTGCCTTCCACCTCGGCACCTGCAGTGCGTGCACATGGCTTGCTGTGTGTGCGTGCACTGGGTTGCAGCCTTTCTGTCCCTCTCCCTCCCCCCACCCCACATAAATCCTTTTGGTATTTAACCCCCCAGTCAATGCTGGTTTTCAGTCGACACTGCTAACTGAAGCCACGTTTCCTTCGATTATAATCACACTCGGGTCTCATGATCCCAGGTAGTCACGCTCTACAAAGTCACGTCACACACAGAGTTCTATCTAGGCAAACGTTTGCCGAGACCCCGCTCGTGACTCACCGGGCTCAGGGCGTGCTGACCCTTCTCCCCGGCACTCCAGCAAGGGGGGGAGTGTTGCTACTCACGGTTGGGGGCTCTTGTCGCCTTTGGCCCCTGCCACTGTGCTCAGAATATGCCTGTGGAACAAATGAGCGAGTGAGCGAGTGAATGAATGACTGGCCCAGGCAAGTCGCTATTGAAGGAGGGCCTGGGCTGGCCTCGGAGTGGGGGGCGTGTGGGCGGGACCCACCACATGATTGGCAGGTCTCCTTGTTCACACACAACAGGAATTTCAGGTAAGTATGCCTGGCGGGTTGAGGCCCTTCTGTATGGGGTCCGAGGGACACCAACAGGGTCGCACACCCCTGCAGCTGGCCTGAGGGGTGTAGGGGGAGGTGAGGCCCAGAAGCCATGATCCCGTCACCCGGACCTCTCAGCCCCAGCCCCGCCCATCCTCACTGACGGGTCCAGGCTCAGCCCTAAAATCCACTCATGCACAGAGACCCCCTGGAGGGAAAACCACCATGCGCCCACCCCTGCTTGTGCCTGGGACTGGGCCAAGGGCCCCAAGACGGGGTGAACACCGGGGTGGGGAGGTCTTCAGCCTCCAGTGCCCTTCATCCCATGGCCTCTTCCAGACCAGCCCACCTCCGGGCCAGGGACGGCCACATGAGAGCTTCCCCTGGACTGGAGAAGACTCACTCCTGTCTGCCCGTGGGGTGGCTGGCCAGCTCTCACGAGGCCTGCACCCCGCCGAGGCCTCTGGGGCTGCCTCTCCCACCTGCTCCAGGGGTTGGGGCTGACCTCTCCACCCCAGGGACCCCACTCCCTGGGCCAAATCCCACCACCTGCTGCTTCCCACAGGGTCCCCCACCCAGACGGTCTGAACTGTAAGGAAGATCCACTAGAGTGATGAATGTTTTTATTAGACAAAATTAAATTTGGATACACATGGTCTATATCAAGGGCACAAGGGAGGAAAGAAACCTGTGGTTTGTGCTTTTCATCTGAAGCTTGTTAACAGCCCTTCCCAGAGCCCTGGTTATTATGTTTGGTTATCAATGAACCGTTTTAAACAAATGATGTGGGTTTTTCTGAATTTGCTACAGAGCCAATTTATAATTGAATTAATAAAAGAAGCGGGCCAGTGGTTAAGTTTTATTAAATTTTATTTGCTTGTATCTTGGCCATTTAAAACACGACTGTTGTTTAAAAAGAAACAAACAAAAAGCTAGGTGGCCAGGCAGAGTGGAAGGAAGGTAGGATTGGGGTATGAAATCCTGGACCTGCGTCGTGGAAAGCGTGTGCTTTTAAAACAGGCAAAGAAGAAAAACAGTTGTGTCTTTAGGCAAAAGAAGCGAGAGGCTAGAGGCTGCAGGAAATGGGGCTGGGCGGGCTTTCGGGCCCAGGGCACTTCGATGGAAGCGCATGTCACCATGGCTTGGAAAGACGTGGGAGGTGCCCCAGCGTGGGGCGCGCGCGCGGTGCAGACGCAGGTCCAGACCAGTCCGGACATCCCACCGGCCCTGACCAAGTGTCCATCACAAAACTGCGCGGGGAGCGTCTCAGCAGCGCCACCATTTGGCCACGAGCTGCAACTGCGCAGTGGCGTCCTGCTGCGTCTTTCCAGCCCACATTTGGGTGGGGGCTCTTCACGTTGAGTTGTCCCCAGGATTCCTGGGCAGTTCTTCTGGCAAAGCCAGGCCTTATGAGGCGGGTAAGGACTGCAGTGCGTAACTGGAAAAATAAGAGTGTTCCGTGACCGTGTTCTATCAAGGCCATTTCATTCCTCCTCGGTTACAATGGACTCAGAGCCTCATGCCAGAGAGCATCCGGCGCCTCCCCACAGAGGACAGGGGTGACCGCCTGTCCCACAGCCCGGGGACCCAGCTCAGTGTCCCCTCCCAGTCACCTCCACCCTCACAAGCCCTGTGCCAGCAGGACCCTGACGGGCAGAGCAGGCTTTGAGACACGGGACGTACCACCTCCCAGACGGAGGTTTGTGGAGAAGTTGAGAAGGGCTTTTCTAGGTGTCAGGTTTTCCGTGAGATCCTGTGCAGACTGCAAACCAGCCCCTTTGACTGTCAACTTGCCTAATGGACCGTAACACACGTGTGTAAGTTGGAGGCTGTGGTATCTCCCATGTTAAACCCCAGCCTGTGTGCCCTGCACCCTAGCAGTGCTGCATGGGAAACTTCTGGATTCTGTGGACCCAGCGCGTGGGTCCTTCACTAGCAACTGACTTTTGAGGCTCATTCACTACCAGCTGTTTGCTCCATCATTGTCTTAAAATTTTGGGGAAATCTGAAACAGAGAGTTTTGGGGGATACAGGTTGGAGCCAGTAGAATTCTCTGCTGAGCTTCTCCCAGGTGCAGAAAGCAAGGCCAGAAGGAATGGGGGGTCGGGTCCCCAGGGAGAAGTGGAGGAGAGGACTCTGGGGTGCATGCCCAGTGGGCCGTGTGTCAGGGAAGGGCATGTGCCACTGGGCCAGGGCTGGAGGACAGTGAAGGGCAGGCTCTGCTTCTCCTGCGGCAAGAAAACCACAAATGCCCCCTTGACCCCAAGCGCAGGTCAGAGCCCTCACGCCCCAGGGACTGCTGTCCTGCTTCCCCTCTCCCACCACCAATGATGGAGGCCCCAGGACAGCCCTGGACGGTGTGTGGGGGGTTGGCTTCTCAACCCCCGGAGCTGAAAGCCACCACCCCACCGTGGACAGTACATCAACAGGGAGGGTGTGGCCATGTGCCGATAAAACTTTATTTATAAAACAGGTGAGGGGCCGTGGGTCCTCGTTGGCTGACCCTGCTGGGTGAGACGCTGGGACAGGGACCCTCCCCTGGCCAGCCGACCAGCTCCGACTCCGGTGGCCGAGACACAGGTCTGTAGCCTTTAACCCACTCTTCACTGGACTGAAGCAGTCACATGGGCGCCCTCTCCCAACATTGCCCAGGGGCTGTCTTTGGGACACAGCGGCTGGCGTCCCATTTCCCGTCTCACCAGCGCGGGTGGAGAGGCTCCGCTCTTCTGGCTCTTGGAGTCCGATGGGGTGACCACAGGAGGGCAGCGAGGGGCAGCCTGCCGCCCTCTGAGTTCACAGGGGGCAGTTCTGCCTGGGGGCTGTACAGGGGCTTCAGCACATGCAGAAGAGGTGGCTGTTTGGGCGGCTGGGCAAGAGTCCCGTGGGAAAGGCACATGGTTTGGAGCTGGAGTTGCTGTCAGCGACCCCGGCTGGGAGGGCTGTGCTCCTGGTGGGGCCGATCCCAGCATCGTCCTCCAGAGCACGCAGGGAGGCCCTCGCCGTCCCAGGGGATAGGACCCAGCCACACGCCAGCAGGCAGGAGGTCCCAGCCAGAGACGGTGAGGGCACAGCCAGCTCTGGGCACTAGCTCAGGGTGGCTGTCCCAGGCCCTCGGCGTCTGTGTTGGGGGAGGCGAGGGGGCCGGGGTCAGTGCCGCCCGTGCTTGATCCCGTTTCTGATGGTCCACTTCTGCCCCGAGCACCTCTGCACCACTAGCCGCAGCCCGAAGTTGGCGTCCTTGGAGAGCTCCACCTCCAGGCACCTGCCGGTGTCGCGGCTCACGATGGGGCCGCTCTTCAGGGGAGGGAAACTGAGTCAGCATGAACGCCTGGGGGCCGTCCTGAGAGCATCCGGGGAGTAAGGCAAGGAAGCCCGTGCGGTCACTCACAGCCGCTGGAGACTCAGGGTCCGGTCTGTCCCCTCGTCCCTCTGTCCTTGCATGTACCCCCCCCACTCGCCTGCCCTGCTCCCGGGGTCTTAGGAGTCCCCAGGACACCAGAGTCCAGGACCCCTGAGATGGCATTCCCCCCGTGCAGGCCCCTCCCTGGCTCCTGGCTGGTCATTTGCCCTCAGTCACCTCTACAGGCCCTCTGGTCCCCACACACACGGGGCCCTGGCCCAAGCCTGCACACCCCAGGACCATCTCTTGTCTGTTCTCTGTCCTTCTCCAACTGTGTCCTCACTGAGTCTGGCCCTCACTGACCCGGTCCCAGGCCCCGCCTCTTGGGGACCACTGACCTTTGTTGGCCCTGCTCATCCCTGCAGCCTCTCCATAACCAGAGCCCCACACAGTGTCACACATTTACGTGTCACGAGTCTGCTCAGCAGGAGCCTTGGCAGAGGGTGTGTGAGGTGAAGCAGAGATCACAATGTCTCCAGATGACACATGCTGCCCAACAGGAGCTTGGGCGGGGTGCGGGGGCAGGCGCAGGGAGCAGATCCGTGGGGCTCAGGACGAGAGGACCCCAGGCAGAGAGTAGAAGGGACGTGGCCTCGGGACCCTGGGTGGTGGCTGGACACACGTTCAGCGCCCTTTCTGGCACTGGGTCCACCCAGCTGCACACTGATGTTGTGTGTGCTGTTTGCATGCCTCGGTCCAGGGAGGGGCCTGCATGAGGAATGGGCAGAGCTCTGGGCGGGGGGCACAGATTGCTGATCCGTCCAGGCAGGGAGGCCAGCTTTAAACGTGTCAGCCCACAGGTCTGTTCTCAGGTTCTGGGATTCGAGCCCAGCAGCCCCCAAAAGCCCCGGGGTGGAGGGGGAGCTGTTTCCAGCAGAGCCTAGGGAGTTACAGGCTGGCCCCCTGGCCTGTAGCGTTGGGGGTGGGCTTCAGGTGGGTGTCACACCTTATCCTTTCCCAAAAACCCCTCACCAGGAGGCTGGAGGAGGAGGGGGTGTGGGGCCCAGGACTGGTCAGAGCAGCTGGCGCTTCCTGGCCGTGACCCTGGCAAGCCACCGAACCTCTGTGAGATGGGGTTCACGTGGGAGCAGCGGATTCAGGCCTCCCACTGCCCTCAATTCCCCGCCACGGGCTGACCTGAGGGGCCCACTGACCTGGGTGAAGTCCCACAGCCGCTGGGCTGGCCGGGCCACGTCCTCGCACTTCTTCAGGGCGGGTGTGCGCGCCCTGCCGTCATCCACCAGGCACTTGGAGTCGGGCAGGAAGGAAGTGGAGCCCAGGGGGCCCAGCTGCAGCAGACCCTCTGCGCTGTAGCGCACCAGCTGGGAGAGGCCAGAGAGCGGCCCGTGACCCGAGGTGCCGCCTCCTGGGCTGGGCTGGGCCAGGGGTCCCTGTCACCAGAGCCGGCTTTCCCGGGCCACCTGGTGTGCCTGGGGACCCCACATGGGGTCGGCCTCCCGATGTCCCTGCTCCCCTGGTCCCCTAGAACTTTGCTCAGAGCTTCACCCTATGGGGCCCAGCACCTCACCCTCAGGGAGGAGAATTTCACAGGTGCCAGTTCACCTCATCTGACCTTGAATCACAAGGCGAACACATGAGGACGGCCCCAAGGTCATGTGTGCCAGGCCTCGTTCAGGTTGTTTGCTCTAGATTCTGGCCCCTGCCCAGCTGTGTGACCTCTCTGTGCCTGGGTGTCCTCGTGTGCAATGAATGGTAGCAGGAGCTATGACAGTGCCTGCCTCTCGGGCTCTGGTGAGGGCCCAGTGGGCACTCAATGTAAAGTGCTCCATAAACGGCAGCGTCGTCGTGTGTGAAGGGCCCCTGTCTGCGAGGCAACATCGACATGGTGGCAAACGCTGGCCCCCACGACAGCCCTGAGAGGTGGGCAGAGTCATCGTCCCCTCTGAGGGGTGGGACAGCCGAGGCCCGAGGCACCAAAGGCTGAGCAGCTGGCATGAGTGTGACCACGAGCGTGACCTGAAGGACCCCACGCCACTTGCGCTGGCTTCAGGGGCCAGGACACCCAGCAGGCCCCCTGGGGCACCGCCTCCCACTTGCCGTGGGGAAGTCACAGCCCTACCTGGGAGGACATTCCATGGCACGGATAGAGGATTGCTCGGTCGTCGTCCTCTGCTCCCTGGTCCAAGCAGTAGCCACTGGCTTTGCTGTTTCTCACCTACAACCAGAAACCAAAGGAGAAATCCTTGGCAGAGCGTCCCCAGGTGCAGGCGAGGCTGGAGGGGGCTTCACACACGCGTCCCCTGACTGGCCGAGCAGCCTGCTCTGGGCCAGTCTCGGGAAAGTGTGAGCCTGATGCCCAGGGGTGGCTGAGAAGCAGGGGAGGGGGAGGGCACTGGGGCAGGGGGACAGGGGTGGGGGAGCTCGCAGGAAGGGACTGGCTGGGCGTCTCTGAAGGGATGACCTGCTTGTCATGGGGAGGCACACCCAGACACGCCCCTCACCTTAGTGTACAGACTGGGCCCCTGCAGATGTGGGACTCGCCCAGGGGAATGCACCTGTGCTGCTGTCTGGTGTCCGCGGACATGCACACGGGCACAGGGGAGGGTACGGGTGGGAACACACTGGGGCTGGGGGCTGCGGTGTGAGGACATGGGCAGGTGGGCGTGGGGCCTGGGGGAAGCCTGCCTGACCGGAGCAGCCATCCCAGTGGAGGCGGTACCTCTCCGTACGTGAGGGTATCGTTGTAAGTCCTCATCTCAGGGTACACGTTCTCCAGGTACCACTTGAAGCTGCGACATTTCAGCCTCTGGCGCAGGGCCAGCCGCTCAGACACGTCCCCGAAGTCCACTCCTGGGTTCTTCAAGGTGGGAAGCGAGGCAGGAAGGGCACTGAGTGCGCGAGACCCCAAAACCCGGGTCTCTGCCATGAGTATGCGGCACACATACATACGCACACGTGCACAGTCACACACGTACACATGTGCACACATGCAAACGTGTACACGCGCACATGTGCGCACACATACACGCAAACAGGTACACACGTGCAAAACACGTGCACACACTCACACATGTACCCCATACACACATGTAAACATGTACATGCTCGTGCACACACAGTGTGCACACATGCATACCCTAGCACACTTCTCCAAGCTCCCGCACCCCAGCCGCAGGCTGCTGGTAGGGCACCTGTGGTTTGTGCCCAGCCCCTGCTTCCTGACAGCAGCAAACATGGGGAGAAGAAGCCACCATCCCCACAGCAGGCGGACCCTGAGACCTCAACAAGGTCCTGCAGGGGACCTCAGTGGGTTTTGGCTCTGCCCCAGGAGCCGTGGTTCCCTGTGTGAGGCTGGAGCTGTCTGTGGGGGTAACAGGATTGCTATGAGTTTCTCCTGCCTCAGCGTCACCATCACTGGCCTCCGTGCTGAGCTCGGCTGCGAAGGACACCCTGTGGTGGCCCTAGGAGGCGCTGTTATCCTCCTGGGGGCTCACCCAGCAGGAACAGTGACGCCTGAGTCCTGTCTGCCACTGAAGCAGCTCAGTGTGTGCGGCTTGCCAAGGAGCTTAACAGCTGCTAGGAATGGCTCTCATTGGTGGAAGTGATGACGTTCTCACCGTCCTCGCTGAGAAGCTCGGGAGGCCCTGCCTCGTGAGGACAGGCTATGCGCTCTGTCAACCCCCAAGGCTGTTCCCAGAGTGGCGTACACAAGGGCCTGGCTCTGGCTTCGACAGCCCCTCCCCGCCCCTGCCCGGGCTGGCTTACGGTCATAGGAATATTCCAGGCCATGTACACGTGGGACTTGAAGCCGTCCATCCACACCTCAGCCGCCCGCAGGGCATTGCGCTTGGCATAGTAATCGATGTCGTTGTTGTAGGGCTTCTTGGTGCGTTCGATGTGTGCCACGCGGGAGCAGGGCAGCACCTCCATGCTGCCCCCACACTGCCACACCTGCGGGGACAGCGGCCCCTCTGGGTGGCCGGCTCTGTCCCTCCACCCCTACCCGCCACCCCATCCCGCTCACAGACCCCAGGACACACCTGCTGGGGCACTGGGAGGCCTGGTGCCTGTGGGTGCGTCCAGGGGACACCAGTGGAAATGCAGCCATGGCTGGGGCTCAAGTTCACCAAAGCCTGGACAAAGCTGCATCCCCGTCTGGGGCCCACCCCACGGCCACGCGATGCTGGCTCTGTGCCAGGAAGCCTGGCCCAGGAGGGTTCATGTCCACCACCAACCCCTCAACAAACCCACAATCTAATTTAAAAAGAGCAGCTTCCTTTCAAACACCCCTTCAAGTCCCCCAAACAGACACACGGTCTGGATCTAAAGAAGTCGACACTCAGTGGCTCCTCTTAACTAAGACTCCTAAAATCCCTGACCGTGTGAACCCTCACCCATCACAGAAATAGAGTTTTGCACCATGACCCCCTCTCACTTCTGTATGTTCTACTTAAACTTAGCAGCCACGAGGATTTTAAGCTAAAGGCTGGCTGAGACGTGGGGGAAGGAAGGCAGACATGGCTCGAGGCTCAAACTCGGGGCATTCCTGGGTTGGCAGCTTCCGTGTGGAGAACAGGTTGTGGGGGCAAGAGTGAAGCGAGGCCAGTGGGGGGCATTTCTAGGTGAGAGATGATGGAGCCACGGCTCCAGACTCAATTCATCACAAACCCCGGATTGCCTGCCCCCTGCAGCTACAGTTCTGGCCAATGAGCTCTAAGCAGAAGTCTCAGGACAGGGTTTTGGGAAAGCTGTGGCTTATGCCAAAAACAGACAGACCCAGCTGGCAGGGTGCTTTGCCCCCCTTCCCTTCTTCCCGCTAGGAAAGCAGACGGGAGGTCTGGAGCAGTGGCAGCCATCTTATGACCATGGCTGATGGAAAACGAGAAAGAGTCTGAGCTCCTGTGCTTACTGTGCAGCTGCTATATTAGGTCTGTGCTTCACAAGACAACTAAATCTCTATCTGTTCAAGCCTTGGTTAGTGGGTTTTCTGCTGTTACGTTCCTGACTAATGAAGCTGGACCCGCAGGTGGCAGTGGGATGAAGATAAACACCGATCTGATGTTGGGGCAGGTGGAGGATTAACCTTGTTCTCATTATGGGTGAAAATAAGGACTGAGGCACAGAGAGGTTAAGAAACAAATCCAAGATCACACAGCTGGCCCGTGGGGAGGCAGGGAGCCAGAACTACTGGGTGAAGCCCCAAGTTTCTTCTTCACCCAGAGCTGTGCAGGTGGCACAGAGCACGGTCACATGACCTAAATGTTACCGTCACACTCACCCTGTGTCTCAACCACTAATTTTCTAATCAGCTTGGTTAATTGCCACCCAAATAGAAACAGCAAACACAATGGGAGGGCCAGGTGTCAGGTATCAGGCAGCTGCTCAGGGGAAGGTGCTCAGAAGCAGGGACCCCCACTGGGCCCTCAGGGACCCCCAGGAGCCCACCGCTCAGCCCCACAGATCTCAGCCTCTCGGAGCTGGTCCCTGAGGTTGGGAGTCCAGAGAGGCAGCAGTCCTTACAGGTAAGACCCAGCCCTTAAGAAATCCAGGAATACTGACCCGTCAGCACAGGTGTCAGTCAATGCCTTATTCATTGTCAAAACAGTCAGATTGGGGCGGATGGGTGGCTCAGCTGGTGAGAGCGCGAGCTCTGGGCAACAGGGTTGCCGGTTTGATTCCCACATGGGCCTGTGAGCTGCGCCCTCTACAACTAGAATGAAGTCAATGAAATGCCACCGAGCTCCTAGATGGCTCAGTTGGTTGGAGCGCTGGCTCTCAAGCACAAGGTTGCCAGTTTGATTCCTCGACTCCTGCAAGGGATGGTGGGCAATGCCCCCTGTAACTAAGATTGAACACGGCACCTTGAGCTGAGCTGCTGCTGAGCTCCCAGGTGGCTCAGGTGGTTGGAGTGCGTCCTCTCAACCACAAGGTTGCCGGTTCGACTCCCGCAAGGGATGGTGGGCTGCACTTCCTGCAAGTAGCAACGGCAACTGGACCTGGAGCTGAGCTGCGCCCTCCACAACTAAGACTGAAAGGACAACAACTTGAGTTGGATGAAGCTGATGAGTCGGGAAAAACACATTACTGTTCCCCGAAAGTCCTGGAAGTACACACTGTTCCCCAATAAAGTCCTGTTCCCCTTTGCCAATTAAAGCTTCTTTTAAAAAAAACAGTCAGATTGGAGCCACCACTCTCGGTGCTGCCAGGCAATGTGGGTCTTGGCCTGACTGTGAGCCCGCGGGGGTGGGGTGGGCCAGGGCCATCATGGGGGGGTGGCTAGTGGCCTCGGGAGTGTGCAGCCAGGTGACATGGCCCCAAGCGTCTTCCCTCCTATCCACGTTCTCAGACCATTCATCCTGAAGCAGGTTGACATTTCTCTCGTTTTCAGCCCCTTTTTCTTCAGGCCACTGCAATGATCAAAATGACATTTTTCTGGAGTGCCACTGCTATTCAAAAGCTGCACCTCCTGCGACCTGAGCTGGGAAGCCAGTGACAGGGAGGCGTGGCTTTGCCTCTCACCCACAGAGCGGAGAGCGGGGCATGGGAGAAAGTATCCAACATCATTTTTATGGAGCCGCTTTTCTGGACTCGGAGTTCCTTTAATTTATACCACAGCCTCCCCGCAGCCAGGAACGCGGCACACAGGCCATCTAGCCTGGAGCTGTCCCCTTGAAGCAGTGGCCTGGCCGGAGGACATGCCTGGAGAGCTGCTGCCAGGTACAAGCTCCCACACGCGCTCTCCGGCCTGAGGTCCAGGCCTCCCCCATCCAATGGCGTCGGAGCTCACAGGACCCTCCCCTCTCAATGACAGCCGCCCCTGTCTCAGGCCTCACCTCACTTTAATAAGGATCAAACCTACACTTTCAAACAGCGAGTCAGGGCTGCAGTCACCTGGCGATAAAACAGCAGGTGACAGGGGGACAGACCCCAATTCCCTCCCGCTTTCATCCCAGAGCAAGATGTGCCTTGCAGCCTGGTGGTCACCTCACAGAGGCCCATCTGTCCCTGTGGCTCGTCTCTGGCCGAGCTGGATGAGAATCAGGAGGCTGGGCAAATGCGTGTGTGGCCGGCGCGCCGTCTGCTGCTGCTAACAGGCTCGACCCCTCGTGTCCTCATCACCGCTGCCCGGTCCCACGTGTAAAGGAAATGCCGCACAGATGCCTCGGGTTTGCCCACCAAGTCAGACGCGCCCGCCACTGTCTCCACTGCTTCGGTGGAACAGAAGTCATTAGGTTTCATCGGCGACCGGCCCAGGACGTTCAACTCTTTCTCCTAAGATTTGCAGGTGGCAGCAGAGGGTTTCAGTGACAAAACAATTCCTTGTACCCTGAGCTACAATTTCATGAGCCCTTTGTAGGCTGCCTCTTGTGTGTGTGTGTGTGTGTGTGTGTGTGTGCATGTATGTGCAGAGAGGCATTCTGGCATCTAAATCACGGCCGGATGGAGTGCCTTCCCTGATGTAGGCTCAGGTGGGAAAGGCTTTCTGGGCATGAGTCTTGGCTCCTGGGGACACTGCTTCCTCCGCTGCTGCCTTGGCTGAGAGCGGTGACCAGCTCATCTGCACGTGGTCTTAGCCAAAAGGCTGAGAAGCGATGTGACAAGCTCACCTAGGAGACAGTCTCCCCGTTTCCAAAGAGCTCGGCCCTGCCAGGTTGCCTGAGGGTCAGGCGAGGCTGGCACGGTCCCCTGTCCCCCATGATGGCCCAGAATGCCGAGCAGGGTCCTGTGCTGTGTCCACAGGATGAACCGATGGCTCCCATCCACACCTAAATTTCAGTGTGTTAACACAGCAGCTAGCGTCTGGCTCGTGTCTCCAGACGAAGCAGGCCAGCTGGTGCAGGGGGCTGCCCATGCCGCCGTCCAGGGACCAGGCTCCTCCGGCAGTGGCTGTGCTGCCCCAGGGGCTCTCCCACCTCAACATTCAGCTGTGGATAGAGACAGATGAGGGTGTGGAGGACACGTGGGGGCTTTACCAGCCAGGCCTGAGGGTGTAACCCATCACCCCCTCCCCCATTCCGCTGTCCAGGACTCAGCAAGATACTATATCTAACGAGATGGTGGCCAGACACTTGGAGGGAAGGCAGACAGGGCTCTGTGACATTCAGGGGCTTTGCCATTCCTGGGGGGGAGGGGCAGTGCAGGAAGGGAGGGAAGCACAACACAAGCGTGACCAGCCCACGAGGCCCCTGGAAGACAGGCAGCACACGCCGCAGACGAGGGACGCAGGTGAGAGACCCTGGGTGCTCGTGTGTGTCCACGTCTTCCAGCAGCGCCTGTGCCCGCAGAGCCGTGGGGCCGGCATTTCAGAGGCTTCTCCCAGCAGGGTTATCATGTGGGCCACACTCGGGAACCAGCTGTCCCCAGCACAGTCAAGCAGTAGGGAAGCTGGAACGTGGCGTGTGGGACGCCAGCCTGGCGTCTTGTCACAAAGGACATTTTCTGTGGCAGGAGGAGGGGCTGGTGGCAATGTCGATGGGTCCCCAGGCTGCAGCACCCGTCCCTGGGCACCTCCCTGACTTTCACTGGTCATCATCTTCCCGAGACCCGCCTGCTTCCTGACGTCCACGTGCCACACCCACATGCCATGTCACTACCCTGGAGGTGCCGATGGGAGTATGTGCCACTTTGCAGCCGATGCTGTGTCTCTGCCGAATGTTATTCTGGGTGTTGGCATCCACTGAATGTGATGGAAGCCGGTTTTCACCTTGAAAACACCGACAATGGGACTTCACTTCGCAAGTGAGGGCCAACATCTACTCAAACTGGCCTTTCTCTTTGCCTTTGTAATAATCCATGGCTCCAAAACCGATCCTGTGATCCATTCACCCAACTGAGAAAGCCATTAATCCACCCACCCACCTACCCACCCATCATCTGTATAACCGTGTTTCCCCGAAAAATAAGACCTAACCGGAAAATCAGCCATAGCATGATTTGTCAGGATGACGTCCCCTGAACATAAGCCCTAATGCGTCTTTTGGAGCAAAACTTAATATAAGACCCGGTCTTATTTTCGGGGAAACACGGTAGTCCATATAACCAACACCACTATCCAGGCGAGGAAATCAAAGCGAGACGTGAAGCAAGCTCAGTGTCCTCGCCCAGGCCTCCAGGAAAAGGACGGAGCACCAGGGGCCCAGGCACACTGCCCCTCAGCCAACGTCACCTACACGAACCCGAGAGGCACCCCATTATCATTTTCCTTCTGACAGCACAGAATTTTCCACTTGAACAAGAAGCCAGGGCCTCACACTTACTCTACAGAACACTGT
The DNA here is from genome assembly GCF_964194185.1 of Rhinolophus hipposideros. Classification (NCBI taxonomy): domain Eukaryota; kingdom Metazoa; phylum Chordata; class Mammalia; order Chiroptera; family Rhinolophidae; genus Rhinolophus; species Rhinolophus hipposideros. The sequence continues at coordinate 471,010 of NC_138070.1, read as the reverse complement.
GTATCATTTTTGGAGATTTCCCATCTGAGCCCCATTTTTTAAAAGCCTGACAGTCTGCTCCATGCAGCGCCCCGCCCAGGCCTGGTTTCAGGAAGCGATGATTCCCACAGTGCAGCCACAGGCTGACACCTCCGTCCTGCCACACAGACACCTGGCTTTGCAGGAACTCCGCATCCCCGGGGGTCCACACCTGAAGTCCCCACCCGCCCCTCCAGCCAGGACCAGGACTCTCACCAGGCTCTGCCACCCCCATGTCTGTCGGCTCCGTGTGTGTCCCCCATGCTTACTAGACACCTGAGACCCACGGCAGGTTTCCTTGGAAGAAGGACGGCGCTCGGGGAGGGCAGCCTGGTACCTCTCCTGGCCCCTCCAGCCTGGGCGCCTGGCATCTGCGATGGTGGCTGGTCCTCCCTCCCCAGGGCTGTCCCCCTGCCCAGGTGCCCTCTCACCAGGCTCCTGGAATGCCAGGGGTCGGAGGCAGGGCCCGGCTTCCCGGCCCCTCCTTAGGGTCAGCTGTTGGTGCCTAAGACAGCAGAGGTGACAGATGGCACCTCCCAGTGTGCAGTGGCAGCTCCCTTGGGGCTCTGGGTCTTGTTCCCGGGCACGTGGATGCCCTCTCTGACCCCGGAAAGGATTGGGACCGCATGGAGAGACGGTGAAGTAAGTCAGACACGGAGGACCGGCACCCTGTGAGGTTCGTGAATCGTTCACAGACGTCTGGGGTTTAATGATCAAAACAGTTCAGGAAAGTGACGGCCACACTCGCAGGGCTGAGTCTGAATTCGTGATTTAAAATTGGATCATGGCAGAGAGTTAAACTGAAATGTTTCCAAGAACCTGAGATTTGGCCAAAGTTTAGTTTATTAGGTGCTCGAGAATTTTTTAAAACACTTTGGGGGAATTTCTGCTATGATGTCAGGTATTCAAAATGCTTAAAGAGGAAAGAAAATAGGTTTCATTTATCAGCGCCATTTTAAAGGTTCAGGGGAATTTAACTACAGGCAGAAATGGAACTGATTGCCGTTTACTGGCATTTAATCTGTTTGACCTCAGTTAACCACACATTCATCAAAGAAAAAGGGAAGGTGAGTGCTCTTACCCAATTACACTTACAGCCGTAATAAGACCACGTCGGGGCTTAACTTAAAAGCTTACAGCAAATCGGTTTTGAAATGGGCAACTTCAAGATACTTTAGACATTTTTAAAAACTTGCCTTAAATAATATTTTCTGTGAATAAAGCCCATAGGCAAAACCCAAGAAACAAATGAAGCCCCAGAAACAAACTACAGACCCACCAGAGCTCAGCCCCACGCCGCCACACAGCTCAGCCACCAGAGACCCCGAGCCCAGCCCCAGGCCCTTCGCATTTGGGGGTACTTACAGGCCCTGTGGACAGCAGGCAACACGCTTCTCCCCTCACCCCTCCACCCTGAAATCACAGAGCGACCCCTGGGAGGCAAGCGGGCCGAGTCCCCAGGGCCCCCACTCACTCCCAGCAGAAGCGGCCCTGCCTCGCTCCTCCTCTCCACACGGGCTGACCTGCCTCAGGGCCTTTGCACCTGCTGCTCCCTCTGCCAGGGACACCCCTCCTGCCCCGCTAGGTCCACAGCTCCTAGTCTTCTGTAGCTGTCTCCTTCTCTGACCAGGCCCCTCCCTGCACTCCCCACCTCCCCCCTGCTTCTTCCTCCCTTTCGAATTTCTCACCAAGAGAGGCACTTTCTTTCCTCTTACAGCCTCCACCCCTGGCAAGGAGCTGCAGAAAGGCAGGATCCCCGTGTTTTGTTCCCTGCAGGCCTGACATGCACGGTGCACAGAGCGTGTGTTAATTGAGGCCAGCAACCTGCGGGAAACGGGCTACAGAGGGTCTGGACCACGCACTGGCCGGCCGGGAGCTGCTCTCAGAGCCTTTCCTACCTCAAAAGCCGCCACCCACATGCATCGGGTGCCATTGCTGAGGTTGGCACTGTCCATGCCATGGGGGAGGGACTGTCCTGTCCCTGAGGGAATCCAAAGCACCCAAAAGCACCCAAAGCACCGGGTGACCCAGCATGTTTCCGGTGGGGCTGAGAGCACCTAATTTTAGAGCACCTGGCAGAAGGAGCTCTGCCACCCTGGGGTCCCTGATTGGCAACCAAGATTCTTCTAAACTTTCCACCGGTTCTCTAGGTACTGAGGATGAGGTGGTTTAAAACCAGGAAGAGAGTCTGGGGTGGAGGAAAGGGGTGGGAAGGAGGCCTAAGGCACGTGATGTCAGTTGCTCTGGGCCAGCTCTGGCTCTGTGGGGGGTGCCTGGTGCCCTCAGTGGGTGGCACGTCCTCGACCTCATGTGGGCCAGGGCCTCCAGCCTCTCGGAGCCATGTCCTGCCCTTCTGGGGGCCTCCGTACCAAGCTGCTCCCCACGCTCCCCCTGAGCAGTCCTAGGGGATTCAAGCACCCCCAAACTCCCGCCTGCACTCCCATCTTTTACATCCAACCAAGACAAATACCCCAAACAGCGTAAGGGTGGGTCTCCTCACTGCAGACACTCAAACTCCCTGTGACAAAGGAACAAGCTTCTAAGATTTCCAACCATGCCACCAGCCTACCCATCAGTGTAAGACAACAGACATGAGTGGCTTGAGTGATAAAAATGAACATAAGAAATACAACCTTTTGTGTTTATGTTCAACAGGCACAATGCTTCTTGGTGCCGGTGCTGAGTTTCCTCACGTTGGCTCTCCGTTGGGGCCACAGACCAGCCGGGCCCCACTTCGCACAGGCCCACCCGTATGCGCCTTCCCCCGAGACGGCACTTACCCTCATGCCTAGCTCAATGTTCTCGCCACCGTACACCTCCATGCCTGGGTCCAGCAGGCCAATGTCCCCAAAATACTCCCGGTCCACCACGAACGAGCAGCCGATCATAGCGGGGGTCCTGGGGGGAAGCGGAGAGCGTGTGAGCGGGTCGCCAGCAGCCTGGAGCTCTGCGTGGGCCCAGCCCTCTGCCCACCCCCACACCTCATCCCTGAGCGGCTCACCTCTGCAGGTCACTGAGCTCAGGGCTCCCACAGCTATTTCTGCAGCTGCGAGAACTCAGGTGGGGTCATCACAGGCTAGACTTTGCATCCCTCAGAGCCTGGAGAAGCAGCCAGCACAGACCAAGTCCAACTGCCCGTTCAAGCCTGGGCGGGCATTCAATTCGGGCCACTTAGTGTCGGGGTTTGAAAAATCACCTTCCCAGTGAGTTGTCTGGTTGCCCTGAACATCATTTCCCGAGCTTGAGTCACTTGCCTACCCTCCTCATTATTTTGTCCTATCTGTGTATCAATAGCCAGGGCTGGAACGGGCAGTCGTGTAGGTTGTGCACTGCTCAAATCTACAGAAGCTCTTGGATGTCAGACTCTGAAGGACATGCCTTGGGATTGTCAAGTGCACAACCTGTGCAGCTGTATGCCACAGGCTGCCAACTGTACTGCCACTTCTGTAATAATTCTGTGTACATCTATGTATTTTTGAAATGTCAGTAAATCTTCCCTCATCCCAAGCAATCGTGTCTATGAAATCACACATGGATGTGCTAGGTACAGTTTTTTCTAATCTGCATTAACAATGTGTCAGTGCTGTGTGTGTCCTCCACGGGAAGTGGTCTCATGGAGCAGTGATGAGAAAGCCAGGCACCTGAGACAGGGTGGTGAACAGTAAGGGGACAGTATCACTGCGAATGGTACACACTTTCATTCATTCATTCATTCATTCATTCATTCATTCATTCATTCATTCATCCATTCAGTCAATCATCAATTTGGGATACAGTGAGTGTCTTCTAGGTGGTGGGGATAACAATGAAAGAAGAAATAAAAAATATCTCTCTAGCAAGAAGTAAACACAGTCTTTGTTTTGTAAGCAAGCAGGACCTCCCAAGCTTTTGATGGAAGAGTTTGCCTCGAAACAAAGGGAATTCCCTTGCAGGCTGAGGGCTTAGTTTCTTCCGAGGACTAGCAGGCCCCCTTGGGTCTGAAGGCCCCACAGCCACTGCCGCTCCCGGTGGAAGCCACTCCCTCTGCTCGTGCCCCATGCCCCCCGCTGCTCCTGTCCTCACCGAATACCTCTCCAATGAACTCAGCAGAGAGCAGCTGGTCTCAACCACAAGTTAAAAGAAGCATTTCTGCCCCCTGTGACTGGGAAGTCAGGGGTAGGTGCCCCTCAGCTGTCCAAGAAAACAGGCGTCCTTTTACTTCTGCAAAGATCCAATCTGTTGTCATTGGATTTTGACCACAGATCTAACGGTCCCGACATTTGAATGCCGCCTTTGACTTTTCACAACAAGCGTGTGGCCGGGTTACAGTTCACCAACATGCAACAGGCATTTCTCTCACTTTCTTAACAACTGCACACAAATCTCAGAGTGCTCTCTGATGGATGGAACTGCCAAATTCCCTGCCAAGTCTATTATCGCTGGTAATGACTTTTTTTATTATTGCTCTGAGTTCCAAAATAAACTTAAACTCGTGAGGCGATGGTAGCAGAATGAGCTGGCACTGAATTTGTTTGCATGAGAAATTCTGCTGTGGTTGCAGGAAACAGCAGAGGCTGAGGGCAGGTTCCTGGTGGAGACGTCCTTCTCCTTTGTGAGGCTGAGCTGCAGCATGTTCACAGCCAAGGTTCCTGCCTTGCAGAGACTACAGTCATGAAGATACACAGGTGCATGGACACACAACACACACAGGCACCCACAAGGACACAGACACACATGACACACACATATGATCCCACAAATACACACAGAGACATATCCAGATACACATAGATACATTCAGACACACTTAACCCACGTATACACATGCAACACACATGAAACACAGACACAGCTGCAGCAACACACACACAGACACAGTGGACACACAGAAGGTCACACAGACACCGAGACACATACACGTGGACAGTGCACACTCCTGAGTCTGTAAATCTGGAAAAGCCATATAAATGGGAGCAGATACAATGACTGCTGCATTTATCTGAGGAAACTAATTTGAAAGCCATTTGCAACGTTGTGCATTGCAGTGCGTTATCACAGCAAAAGGGAGGTCACCTTAGAGTCCATCAGCGTGGACAAGTGAGCGAGTCACCCCTCTGATGTGACCCAACCACACAGCTCTGGCTGCCGTGACCACCAAGAGCCATCAGAAAGGCTTTTGGGGGCCGGCCCGGTGGCTCAGGCAGTTAGAGCTCCGTGCTCCTAACTCCCAAGGCTGCCGGTTTGATTCCCACATGGGCCAGTGGGCTCTCAACCACAAGGTTGCCAGTTCAACTCCTCGAGTCCACAAGGGATGGGGGGCTGCGCCCCCTGCAACTAAGATTGAACACAGCACCTTGAGCTGAGCTGCCTCCCGGACGGCTCAGTTGGTTGGAGCGCGGGCTCCCAACCACAAGGTTGCCAGTTCAATTTCCACAAGGGATGGTGGGCTGCACCCCCTGCAACTAGCAATGGCAACTGGACCTGGAGCTGAGCTGCGCCCTCCACAACTAAGTCTGAAAGGACAACTTGACTTGGAAAAAAGTCCTGAAGTACACACTGTTCCCCAATAAAGTCCTGTTCCCCTTCCCCAATAAAATCTTTTAAAAAAAAAGAGAAAAAAGAAAGGCTTCTTGGAAGACGAGAAATGGACATCAGAAGATGAAGGTCACCATTCTACACAGCGACTCGAGAAGCAATTATGTGTGTGTGCAGGTGTGTGTGGGAGTGAGCGTGTGTATTGTGCACAGGTATGTGCATCGAGAGTAAGCGTGTGTGTGTTGTGTGTCTGTGTGTATCTATGTGATTTTCTGTGCATTGCATGTACACCAGTGCATGTGTGCGTGAGCATGTACGTCTGTGAGCTCACGTGTACACCTTCGTCCCACGCACCCCTGCTTTATGGGGGGAGTGGGGTGCAGTGTGTGGCCCTTCCTGGTTGGCTTTTCCACAGGCTCCTCCTGCTCCCGGAAGCCGGCTCACACCCACAGGCCCGGGCGGCCCACTAGTCCCGCTGGCAGGAATCTGAACTCCTAGGGGACAGGTGTGCAAACCCGCTAGGTCAGGAAGGAGATGCCTGTGCACCCCGACCACCACTGAGTCACTGGGGGCAACACAAAGGCAGGAACAAGCACACCGCTGGTTTGTGGGTCCCCTTTGACCTCATCAGAACCCCAGAAATACCTCCATTTCACCGCCATTCACCCCTGGCCACCCTTAGCACACAGCAGCCCCCCGTTGGCCCCAGTCTCCGTCTTAGACATGAGAGGAGCTGGCTGTCTCCTTCCTGCCAAGACTGAAACACTGTCCTCTAGAAATCCTAGCCTTATAATTTCTTCTCATTCTTTTTTCTCCCTTGAGCTCTGAGGATAATGAATGGCAAGAAAATGTCCTAAAGTGATTCTTGGAACGTCGCCTCTCCCAGCACATCCCGTGCAGTGCCCTCCAGGAGAAGGCAGCTGCTCCTCCACCAGACGCGGGAGGTAGGGGACCCGAGAGCAGTTTTCAGGGCTGGTGGGACCCACTGTCCCAAGGGCGGCAGCTTTCCACCCGGCAGGGCTGGGGCTCGGTCAGCGGGTCACCAAGAGCGCCTCTTGCAGGGCGCCGGGCGCCACTGCTCCTCTGGAAGCACGACTGGGCAGGAGGGTGGGAAGACCCACCCAGCACACGGGGCCGAGGGCTCCTCCCATCGGGACGCAAGGGCCGCGCGGCCTGGCCAGTCCCAGGCCTTGGCCTTCTGCCGCCATTTGGAGTGCCAGCCCTCGCCTGTGCAGCACCTCTGGGAGCCCGGAAGCTTCTGTGTCCCGTGTGTCTGTCTGTCTTCCCCATGCGTCTGTCTCCCATGTGTCTGTCTCCTGTGGGTCTGTCTGTTTGTATGCAGTATCTGATCAAGGCTTTCGTCCATTTGTTATTTGGGATTTGGCACTAGGGTTTCCAAAGCTCCCCCAGTGATGCTGTCAAGCAGCAGAGCTGAAGATAAAATGCAGTCTGGCCCCAGAATGCTGCTTCCTGTGCAGCCTGGGGCATCCAGAAGCTGCCCAGACCGGCGGGAGCTGCCTCCCATTGGGTTCTCTGACTTCACTGACTCCTCAAATGTCAGACACTGGGCATTTGCTTTTCTATCAAACGGGGGTTATCAAGTGCACTTCAAATGAAGCACCTTTGCACCACTGCTCCTTGCCTTGTGGTTCTGGAGACGTCTGTCCACCCAGCTCTGGACATGGCTGAGCTCTGTGCACGCTGACCCCTCTTGCTCACTGCACAAGCGCTGCCAGCTGTCAGGAGCCCGTTTCCAAGTAAGTGACCAAAGGGACAGTGTGAGGCCCTGTGGGGCTGCCGCTCCAGCTTCTGGGACCCTTTCTTTAGTCCTCCTGTTTCGAGCAGCCCTGTAATAGCAGCGTTACTGTTCCCCCAAAATCAGTACAGAGTGGGGCTGGGGCCCAGTGCCTGCTGGCTTCCCTGCCGGACGCCCAGATGGCTCTGAGGCCTAACTTAGTACTGGACGGCTCTTTGCCTGTAGAGGACAGGTGCCTGGACGCCCCCTGAGACCCTCTTGGGAGCAGAGGGCTATCGAAGGTACAAGCATAGACAGTCCTGGTGACTCCTGGGCAAAGAGCTGTTTTACCAGGCTTTCAGCATCTGTTTGTACAGACAAGGCAGGAAGGGTCCCAGCTCTGGCCCCTGAAGTCCCAGACTTGGTGGGGAGACCTGGCAAAGGCTGCACGCAGACAACAGATGCCGTAGACGCCCATTCACTCCTGGAGGAACCCCTCCGGCCTGGCTGGGCCCCGAGCAGCCGTCATACCAGGTTCTGAAGTGCACACTTCCCAGGGCATCGGCCGACGTGGCAGCGCTGGGGGCTGTGGGAGCTGCTTCCGCGACGGGAATGGAACGAGCCAGGTGCGTGAAGACTGACCGAGCAGGTGTGGTGGCAGTGTGTCAGGGAACAAGAGGGAGCGGTGGGGACATGGCAAACCGGGCACCACACACTCATTTAGACGTGGGCCACTTCTCAGCGTCAGCTGACTGCTGCCTTGTAAGAACGTGGCCCTTCCTATGTTTCAAAAAATGCTGGATTTGTGTATTTTTAATTTGCAAAAATCTCTCCATTATCATGTTTGCGAACTGATTCAAAATAAAAGGAATGTTTTGCAGGACAATCTACAGGGTCTGATTAAAGGACTGTGGGTCTCTGTCTGGGTCTCTGTCTCTGTCTCGACCCCACTGTCTGTCTGTTTCTCGAACACTCCCCTTTATCACTGTTTCTTGGGCTCTCCATCCTGACTCTGTCTGTCCTCCTCTGTAATTTTTCTTTCTTGTTCCCTCTCGCTTTTTCTCCTTGCATGTCCCCTGTCCTTCCCTCTGTGCCTGTCTCTTTTCCTGTCTCTTTCCCTGGCTCTTTCTCTTCGGCCATATGTGCTCTCTCTGTCTGTCTGTGTCTTTGTCCTCCTTGCCCACCTGACCTTGTCATCACTCAGGTCACAAATCGGAGCCAGCTCCCTGGCTTCCCGTCACATGTCCCACTGCACACCAGCTGCCTCCCGCCGTTTTCCCTTTCCCGCCTGGCGCCTGGCTTGGTGCAGGGGGCGTCGCCCGCCCTCGCGCCGCGCTGCTCACCTGATGGGTGCGGCCTGGTCGCCACGGTCCAGCCAGTCCTGTGGGGGGGTGATGTACATGCACCAGAGGCCCCAGTTGTAGCCGTGGGCGGCGCTGGCATACTGCTGCACCTCGAACGTGTCGTACTTGATGTTGTCGATGGCCGGCAGCACCACACGCCGGCCGTCCTCCCGGATACGCGTGAGGGCGGGCTCGGCCCTGCGGGGCAGGCAGTGTGAGGAAGGGCCTGGGGCAGGAACCCTGCCCCGTCCCCAAGGACGGCCCCACTCACCCCCAGTGGGAGTCCAGAGCCGGGGCCACACGGGGCCTGAGGGTCAGGGGCTGCAGACTCCCCTGCCCGAGGTCTGGCCTGCCTGGGGCAGCCCACAGCTAATGACTGATTGACACTGATTGATGGGATGTGAAAACCATTGTGGCCAAATCTGTGACATATCCGAGAGCTGCCCTAGCTCCAGAGTTCCCAGAGGGTCAGCTGAATCTGTCACTGGGTCTCTCCCTGCACCGAATCCACTTCCGTCCCCCCGCCCCCACCAAGCTGCACCTGTGGAAGGTACAACCGAGCATCAACTGAGGACCGATCATGTGCCACATTCTGTTCTAACAAATTCAAATACATTGTGAACTAAAAAGGAAAACAACGCTCACCTCGGGAGCCTGTGATAACAGCGGAGGGACGAGAAAGACCACCGAGTGCAGTTGTGCAGTGCACAACCTGCACAACAGCATGCAGTGACGGGGGGCAGACAATACCATATAAACACACGACATCACGTATGAGCAGGCGGCAAGTATTGTGGGAGAAAAACAGAGCAAGGTACGGAAGCTGGAGTTGCAGTTTTACAGAGGGTGTCCTGTGGGATGCACTGGGCGATGACTGGAGTGGGTGGAGGAGGGGGCAGTGGGTGTCAGGGGCAGGCAGTCCATGCAGAGGGAACAGGCAGCGTTGAGACCCTGGGGAGTGCAGTGAGCCCGGGAAGCAGGCCAGGTGGCTGGAGTGGAGAAATGGGGGCAGCGCAGGAGATGAAGCAGGGAGGAGAGGGGCCTGAGGACACGAGGACACAGGCTGTCCTGGGACCTCCTTGGGCAGCAATGCGAGTCCCAGGCTGTCTGTGCAGGGAGCCCCCGGGGGAGGGGAAGCAGGTACCGCCTCGGCTGGGGATGACCTGCTTACTGAAGGGTGAGAGGCCAGCACGAGCCGTCCGCTGACCCGGTGGCCGGACAGCCAAATGCTGCAGTGAGGGCCAGAGGGGCCAGGCCAGGCTCGGGGGTGCAGCTCAGGGCAGCTGGGGGTGAGTCCCCTGCGCCCTCCTGGCAAGAGCCGCGTTGTGGCCTGCCTGCCTGCCTGCCTTCCCATCCTGCTGAGCCTGGCACTTCCCTGCCTTTCAGCTTCAAGAGGAACAGTCAGTCATGACCGGGAGGAAAGTGCTTGGGGAGAAAAGGCTCTCGGCAGATGCCACGTCTGCTACTAAGGAGGGTCTCTGTGGAGCCCATTCTGGGAGGGGAGGGCTCTCTGTGGATGGATCGCTGGGTTTTCAGCTCTGAAATTTGAGGTACAGTGGCTTGACGTGACAGACTGGTGGCTCTCCCGAATACCCTCCCAGCACCTCAGGGAGTTTCACATACACCAGAGGGACACAAGAGTCACCAAGTGTGGTTGTACAGTGCGCAACCTACACAACAGCATGACGCTGGTGGGGGGCAGACAATACTACGTAATTAAGGACAGAGGTGACAGATGTTATAGGGAAAGAAAAGCCTCGTGGGCATGGCAGAGGAGAGAGAAATGGGGGCCAGGAGGATAACTCGAACGTCGGTCAGGTATGTGCTGGGACGGACGGAACCAACTCTCAGAACACATTCGTGGTCCTGGGGTTCTGGGATGCCCAGGAAAGTGGAGGGAGCGTGGAAGGAAGTCTCCACTCACCTGCCTAAGAGACCAGGCCTGTTTGAGCCAGCTGAAGCTATTAGGAGACCCGAAACACCAGACCCTTACTGGACCAGTGGGGACCCCTGAACCGGGTCTGTGGGACGTGTCCAAAGCAACCGCGTCCAGCCCCGGGACCCTGCCGATCGCACCCATCCCCGATCAATGCCCCCACCATCCTTCATTTCCCTCGGGGACAGTTTTTCACAGAATGTTTTAGTTTAGGCTTCACAGGGTTTAAAAATGAGCTGGGAGTTTTGATATAAAAATTGTGAGTTTTAGTGTCTGTCAATGTGGGACAAGGTGGCCAACTGGGCTGACTTCCCCTGGGTGTGGGTCACCCCCCAAGGTCACTGTGGGCTCCCTGTGGGTCCACCCACTGTGGATTTAACTTCTGAATCTTGAGATGACATCATCCTGGATTACCAGGTGGCCCTAAATCCACTGGTAGGGTCAAGGTGCTGCTGAGAGACAGAGAGACAGACCCACAGAGGGCAGAAGCCATGATGACGGAGACAGAGATCCGGATGGTACAGCCACACCCAAGGACGCCTGCGGCCACCAGAAGCTGGAACAGGGTTGAAGGGTGGCCCTCCCGAAAAGACGCACCCCTGGAACCTGTGCATGCGACCTAATGGGAAATAGAGTCTTTGTAGATGTGGGATCATCCTGGATTTGAGTTCCCTCGACCCAGTGACAGGGTCCCTCTAAGGGAAAGGAGGGGGGATTTGAGACAGAGGAGAAGCCTCATGACAACCAAGGCAGACATGGGAGGGATGTGCCCACAGCCTGGGGACGCCTGGAGCCCCTAGACTGGCAGAGGCAGGAAGGACCCTCCCCTGGAGCCTCCAGAGGGAGCGCGGTGCTGGGACAGCATGAGTTTGGACTGTGGCCTCCAGAACTGGGAGAGCATGAATTCCTGTTGTTGAAGCAGCTCATTTGTGGTCATTTGTTACGGGGGCCTCAGACACTCACACACCAAGCAACCCTCCCTCTGCCCACACTCATTTGTCCAAAGCACGCGCTCACGTCCCAGGCCACCTCCAACATCCGTTGGGCCCTGGCGTCCTGGTTTGCAATCCCAGGTAGGTACTTATCTAGCACCCTTGTGCTGGAGCCAGGCACCATCGAGGGGCTCCACACACATGTAATCCTGACAACAAGCATGCGTCTAATGTCCCCACTCTGGGAAACGGAGCACGCCCGGGGATTAATGCCCCCCCCCGGCCCCCGGTCCCGACACACAGCCAGGAGACCTTTTCTCTGTGCACGCTTCCGACTGCCGTGACTCCTGCACAGCCTGCCTCGGTCGTCGCCCGCTGCCCTCCCCATCCAGCTGCCATTTATCCTCTGGTGTACACTGTAGGGCCTGGGCCCAACGAGGGCTCTGGGGACGCCCCCCAGATGCAGCCACCAGAGAGGAAATACGGAAACATGCCAGGAGCCCAGCAGGGCTTTCCAGAAAACTCCAAAGCACATCCTGCTCTTTTGCCAACACGTCCTCAGACACCATCTGTGAGAACCTGGCTCGGGATACCAGGGTCTGGTCAGAGGCACCAGGACCACTCCCAGGCCGGTCACTCTAGGAGCCCCCGGGAGAGGGACACAGATCCCTGGGCCCCACTCCAGAAGCCCTAGGTCGCAGGGACCTGCATTTCCTGCCAGCTCTCAGGCTGCTGATGTGCTGGACGGGCCCCCATGGCCCCCCACCCAGAAGGAGGACCTCAGGGCCCCACCTCCCTGCTACTCGAGCTGGGACACGGCCCTGTCTCCCTGTGGGTGGGGCTTCTAGACCATCCTGTGCCCCATGTTCCCACCTTTCTCATTAGAAGCCCACTTTGCCCCTGTGTGGTGGGGGTGACACAAAACTTGTGGCCTTTGATCTAGAATGTTCCACAAGGACAAGAAATTGCTTCCAACTTGTGCTTGGTGTCTTGTACCAGGACTCTATAAACCGAACGTATACACAGCAATGGCCCCCAACCTTGTGCGGACTTCCCTGACCTGTCCTCGCTTTATTCTGTCACCTGTCGGGATTACTAGCCAATTACAATTCCTCTGGGCTCAAGGTGAGGGTACAGGTCAGTCCTCACATGGATACTTCCTGAGACCCGCCCCCCACACACGGTTTCTGGGGCCAGGCAGCTGGGCATGGAGAAGCCGTATGGCTGGACGCCGTCCTGCCTGCCAGGCCCATCACTTCTGACTGGCTCCTGCAAGGACTCCACAAGCCAGCCGAGGCTGGGAGCTCAGCTCTCCGCCTGCGCCAGCCCTTACCAGCCGGTGCTGAACTCCACGTGGGCGTCGAAGAAGCCGACGACAGGGGCCGTGGCCACCTTCCAGCCCTGCAGCCGCGCCCGGATCAGGCCTTCTCGCCTGCTGTTCCGCACGATCTTTACCAGGCCCGGGTACCTCTTGTTGACGTACTGGTCCAAGTTGAACTTGAGCTCCACTGCGGGGGAAACAGAGACGTCTCAGCACCGCGACCCCGGGAGGAGCCTGGGGTCACAAGACTAGAGGTCAGCGAGCACAGGTCGGGGTGTGGGTGCCCCAGTCCACATCCATAAATATGCAAGGGGACCCTCCGTGCTGGATGTGATCCGACGTGCTGGGGGCCACGCAGACACAGACCCCCCACAGGCGGCGTTTCAGTGGGAAGCAATGGAAAGTGATTCACTCAGAGGCCAGTGTCGTGATACAGGAGCAAATGGAATGGCTCATTCAGCCCTGAAAGGGGGCGGCGCCCAGCGGGCGGCTGAATCCAGTGCAGCCACACAGCCTCAAAAAGGAAGGACATTCTAACACCTGACACAACACTGATGAGCCTTGGGGACTTGGTGCTGAGTGGCACAAGCCAGTCACATAAGGACACACACTGTGTGACGCCCGCCACGTATATGAGGTCCCTGGAGGAGTCAGATTCATGGGGACAGCAAGCAGATGGTGGTGCCAGGGGCTGAGATGGGGGAAGGGGAGTGAGTGTTTCGTGGGGACAGGGGTTCCGTCTGGGATGATGGAAAGTTCTGGAGACGGTGGCGATGACGGCTGCCCTGACTTCAGACTTACGGCCTCCAGACAATGACACGCGCCCTCGCTGGCCCCACTCACCGCTGTCACTGTTGTCGTCCACCAAGATGACCTCTTTGAGCAGCTGGGGGGGCGTGTGGTTCACCACGCTGTGGACGGAGCGCAGGATGACCGACAGGGCCTCGTTGACGAAGATGAAGACCACAGACATCTGGGGCAGGTCACCCGAGTAGGTCATCTGTCTGCACCTGGGGGGCAGGGTGTGGGGCAGCAATCAGAGCTGGGGGGTGGGAGCCTGGGGCCCCCCGTTCTGGGTCCTCCTACCAGTGAAAGAGCAACAGCAATGCCACAACCAGAAAACGGCCTGACATGGTGAGAAACGGTCCCGTCACAGTGGTCTCAGAACCGCGGGCGTCATGCTCTGAGCCGAGCCCTCTGCCTGGAAAGGCAGGGATGGCACCCATTAGGCATCCAGGCCCCGCTGGGACCATACCCAGCCTTTCCCCGGTGCCCTTGGAAGGCGTGGGACACGTGAAACGGAGCAGCAATCATCTCAGGTCCAGGGGAGGTGCCTGGGGCCCAGCCTGGAGCCCACATTGGCCTCGACACCCAGCTCTGTCTGAGCCCCGGGACAGGGGGCATCTACTGGCCCTGCACACAGAAGGTGTTGTCCCCTGCCATGGGCCACCCAGGATGGGGGAATGCAAACATCAAATGAGGCCACTGGGACAAAAGCTGTGTCTGCACAGGAAAGCCTAGTCATTAGGAACCAAAGTAACAAATGACCTGGGTCAAACCTGAGAGGGGGAAGACATGTTGTTCTCCCAAAGGTCTTATCCTGGAGGTAGGGGTGTGGGAGGGGAAAGAATGGAGCAGAGAAAGCAAATAGTCCACGATGAGGGCAGCAGGGAGGGGATGAGAGCCTGGGGTGGGGCGTAATGAGCAATGTTTCGTTTTCAGTGGTAGTTAGATGTTGTGCATTTAGTAATGAGTCTGAAGAGGCAAGGGGCTGTTACCGGAATCATGTGACAGAATGAATTCACAAGGGTAAAGGGGACTGTCAAAATCAAAGACACGGGAACAGGAAGAAACAGAAAAGTAAATACCTGAGAGAAAGTCAGATAGAAGGAACCCAGTTAGGTACGTTGGCTGCTGTAATAAATGTGAATAAACAAAATCTCCTCAAAACAGCAGTAGCCTTTCAATTAAGTTCAATGCACACACTCATGCTCACACATAACCTGGCCATTTGCTATTTACAATAAACACTTAAAATAAAGTGATAGGGGGCCGGCCTGGTGGCTCAGGCAGTTGGAGCTCCGTGCTCCTCACTCCGAAGGCTGCTGATTTGATTCCCACATGGGCCAGTGGGCTCTCAATCACAAGGTTGCCAGTTCAACTCCTCGAGTCCCACAAGGGATGGTGGGCTTCGCTCCCTGCAACTAAGATTGAACACGGCACCTTGAGCTGAGCTCCCACTGAGCTACTGGATGGCTCAGTTGGTTGGAGTGCGTCCTTTCAACCACAAGGTTGCCGGTTCGACTCCCACAAGGGATGGTGGGCTCTGCCCCCTGCAACTAGAAAACGGCAACTGGACCTGGAGCTGAGCTGCGCCCTCCACAACTAAGACTGAAAGGACAACAACTTGACTTGGGAAAAAGTCCTGGAAGTACACACTGTTCCCCAATAAAGTCCTGTTCCCCTTCCCCAATAAAATCTTTTAAAAAAATAAAAAATAATAAAGTGATTAAAAAAAGTCGAAAATATACTGAACTGGAAAAGGTACCAGGCAAATACAACCCCCCGCCCTCCCTCCCCCTGCCCAAAGCAGGAATGCCGCCCAACATCACACAGGAAAGAACTTAGTGCAGAAAACCAGGCATCACAAAGCTCTTTGTGATGGAGAAAAATGGTTATAAACCGTTTTCAGGACGTGACCGGCAGCTGAGTGTCAATGGGAAAACCATGAGGATTTACAGGAGTTTGGTGGAAACGTGCGTGTGCATTGCCTTCAAAACCACACAGTCTATGAGTTAGGCCAGGAGGGAGGTGCATGGTGTGTCCCTAACCCTTCAGAGAAGAAACGGCTTTTCCTGTGCCCACAGGACATTTACAGAAAATGGTCATATTTGCAAAACAGAAAACCGCAGTTATGCAAGTATTTTGCAGCAGGCCCGGCTCTGCGAGAGCGTGACCTGGGCAGTCCCGTGGCCCACACGGGGAGGGCCCTCTGTCGGCCCAGCCTTGTCCCTGTGTGTCACCAGTCATTGGATTAGGGCCGCCCTGCTGCAGTGGGACCTCATCTTAACTAATTACATCGGCAAGAACCCCATGCCTAAACCAGGTCACGTCTGCAGTCCTGGGGGTTAGACGTGGACGTATTTGGAGACAAAACTAGCCCTTCACTCCAGTAGTGCTGATCCCACGCCTGGAGAAAGAGCTGCTATCTGCAGGGCACACTGGGGTTCCCGGGCGCTACAAGGATCACCCACCAAGTCATGGTGAAAACCAATCCTCTGATAACTCATAATCATGATAGCCAAAACTTACATTAACCAATAATTACAACTAGTAATTGTAATAACTACTAACAATGGCAAGCAAGCATGGTGCTCACCAATGGTGATAGTCACCAACCACAATGATTAACACTTGTGAGAACCAATCGTCCTACAGTCACAGCTCGCGTGTTATGTCTGGTGTATCAGCCCACTTACCCCTCTCAGCAAGCCTAACAGGAACCAAACGACCCCATTGTAAAGACGAGGACCCTATGGCCTGGAGGGCTAAGTCTCCCCCTCGCATAGTAAGTGCTGGCGTGGGGATTTGAACCTGAGACCTCAGCCTCAGGCGCAAACGGACCTGGGCGCCCGCCCTGTGTGCGAGCAGAGAGCCCTCCCGGAGCCCCTCCCCCACGGCTGGAGTTAGAGCCCCAGCGTGACTTGCGAAGGCCCCCACTGTCCCACTGACACGGGCCAGACACCCGCCAGGGAGACCTCATCTCTCAGAAAGACGCTTTGTGACAAGAAGTCTTCACTCTATTTTTCTGCAGAGGAAAAAAGTTGGAACGCACAATTTTCATGAACTTGCAAAATATGTAAAACTGGAAAAAAAAACTTGAGGAAGGAAATACATCTTAAGAGCGACGGCAGGAGCAGCGGCACCTGGAGCAGAAGCCTCTGGGAGCAGAGGTGCTGGAGGAGGCCTGGGGGGCCAGAGGCCGCACCGCCTCACAGCAGATCTGACACGGCCATCGTGTCCCATCATGTCACCATCGCGTGCCAGGCCTCCTCTCACCGAGCTCGCCATCTTCAAGCGTCCTTATGCGGTGTCTCTGTCCCCTCAGAACGCAAGAACAAAGAGCAGCCCTGTTCACTGCCAGATCCCAGAACCCAGAGCTCTGCCTACACATAGCAGGTTACAATGTAAAAACTAAAAACGGAGCCACTTTAAAATGGAGCAGGGCTGCCAGTCTGACTCCTCAAACCTGTGGGATGTGAAAATGGGACAAAATAACCTTTGCACGGGGCCTGCAACATTGTGTCCCAAAGAACTCTTTGCAAACATACAAGAAAGCAGATGTTATGCCTAAGGGACTGGTTACCTACAGTGGCTCCCGGACTGAAAATTAAACACAGGGTTTAGAATTAGAGTCACTAGGTAGCTTTCGTGCACCGACACCAGCGCCTTCCTTCTATGGCTCTAACTGTCCCCTCCCTTCTCATAAATACCCCTGGTTTTTGTCTCCTCATTGGAACACTATTTGGCTTCTGCCTGAACAGCTATTCTTGTTGATCTCAAATAAATGTTTATTGGCTCCCACTTTGGCCTTTTTTCAGGTTATCAACAAACATTTGTTAACGAGTGGACGGACCCTCACTCACGGGCCCTGACTGCTGACACTCACGTCAGCTTCCCACCGTCCTCGTGACAGCAGAAGCCAGCACACCCTGTCTGAGGCGTGCAGGAAGCCTCCCCACCCCCTTTCCTCTCCTTCCAACCGGTTAGGAGGCCAGCGGCCCTCTGGGACCCATTCGTGCTCCCTGTGTCAAGAAGTCACCCCGCAGTCAGCAGCTGTTTCGTGAGGACCTGCTATCCAGGGGACACTGTTCCAGGCGCTGGAGGCCTCGAGCTCCAGCCCTCACTTCCATTGGTGAGGGGGCAAAGAGCAAGTAAACAAACACAGAACTGATTCCAGAGCGTGGCAGGGGCTGTGGCGGAGACAAAAAGGGGACGATGGGGCAGAGAGTGCCTTGGGGGCGTCTTTACATGAGACGATCAAGAGAAGCCATGAGGACGTGACCGTGTGTTTGGACCTGCATTAGCTGCTAGGGCAGATGTGACAAGCGCCACAGACCAGGTGACATAAACAGCAGACATTTACTGTCCCCCGTCCTGGAGGCGGGAAACCCAAGATCCAGGTGTGTGCAGGGCTAGCTCCCCCGAGGCCTCTCTCCTCGGTGTGTGGACGGCTCTGTGCCCCGTGTCCTCACACAGCTGTCCCTCTGTGTGGGTATCTTGACCTCTTCTTCTAAGGACCTCAGTCCTATGGGGTCAGAAACCAGCCCAATAACCTCATTTCCCCCCAACCACCTCCCTACATTTCCAATGCGGTCACATCCTGAGGTCCTGGGGGTTAGGGCTTCAACCTGTGAATTTTCGGGGGACCCAATTCAGCCCAAACAAGACCCAAAGGATAAGGAGGAACCAGCCATGCGAGGACTGGGGGACGAGGAACGCACAGGTGGGGCCATCCCGGCCGTGAGGACGCATGTGGCAGGAGGCGCATGCTTTCCCCAGGGTGATACTACCTTATTTACTCCGTTCACCTACACTTCACAAGTTACACTCGTCATGAACATTTGCAGCTTACAAATTGTTTGCATTAGACATGGTTCAATATACACAGGTAATGCTCATTTTGGACCAGCATGAATCGGCATAACATAATCTTTTTTACTTATAACCCTTCTCCATTAAGAAGAAATTGTGTGAAGTGTTGAGCAGATGGAGGGACACTAGAACCCAGGGAAGGCCCGACGGCTAGGAGGCCACGGCAGGCTGTGCCCGTTACCCAGTTCAAGGAAAAGAGGTTGCATTGCCCACTGTCGCTGAGTGGCCTGCTCCTCCTCCTGCGTGGGTCACGGGCAGGCTCTTCTCGCGGTCGACCACGTATGTTCACACCCGGATAACAGGCTGCGTGCGCTTGGACTTGACGTGAATGGACGTGCTGTCTGCAGGGGCCCCTCACATCCTGCTTTTCCCCAAAACGTCAGGTTCCCGGTGGCCACTGGGCTGGGCCCGCTTTCAGGACTGTGCTGAGTCCCCGGTGCGAGGACGTACCACGTGCGTGCCCATCTTCCTCAAGTGATGTCATGAGTTCCCAGCTCTCCCTCTGGCAGGGCCTTTCCCCGGTGTCCCTCTGCTCCTGAACTGGCAGTTCTGTGTCCCCGGCTGGGGCCTCCCTGCCCTGGGCGGTGACCTCAGCTGCGTTGGCAGCTCCTGCCCTGTCGTGCGGGGTGTCCGGCGGGGCGGCCTGCGGGGTCTCTGCTCCCGCTCCCCACATAAGAATGCAGGACATGGCGAGGCCAAAAAGGAACACCCACGGAGCCATAGGTAGGGGAGTCATACCACTATGGTCTCACTGGAGGCTGGGTTTACACGACGTGCGACCTGCTGTCCGCTTTGCTGCCAACCGACCAACTGTCCTCGACTCTCTTTACTCTCCTCCAGTCTCCCCTTCCACTCTCCTCGGCTCCCCTCTGTAGCCTCGGCAGTTATATCAGTGACCAATGGCTTAATGGCTACAGCTGATGGCCAACCAGCCACAGCTGACGGCCATCCACTATCTGAGCCAGCACCTCTCCACATGAGGCCGAGAGCCTGGAAACTGCTTTCTGGGGCTCTGTCCCCACATGCCCTGTCCCCACACTGGAGCCAGGGAAGCGTTCTGTTGTGACCGAGGAAAACAGAAATGAACCCCGAAGCCGCAGCCCTAGAATAACTCAGTTTATGTGGAACCAGAGGGTCCTTCTCTGGACGTAAACAGCACCATTTCTGCCAGAAAATTAGCCAAGTTAGGGCGTTTGGAAAGAACTGGAGTTTAGCAGGAGCACTGCGTGAGAGAGCTTGTACACGCAGTGACCGAGGGCATGGCCACAGGTAGTGGGTGGACACGGGGACAGAGAGAGGGGACCCAGGTGTGGGGAGTGAGTGACGGGACATGGCCATGGGGACAGACAGGTCTGGAGCCTCGGGGCCCCCACAGCCTGGCTCCCAGGGCCTCAGGTGGTGGAGAGCAACCCAGGCCAATCCCATGCACCGAGGCCCTGGGTTCATTTGTAATTGAAGGAAGACCAACAGGTGATGTATTTGAAACATTTCAACATAATTGATTAGCGTTTCCACATTCAAACCTGCAGGGGTGTCACACTTCTCCCCACAGCAGAGCAGATCAGGGATGTCCTGGACCCGCTTCACTCTCCAGCTGCTGCCCCTCTGTCCCCCACCCCCACTGCTCTGCCAAAGCCCTCGTCCCCGACCTGTGGTGGGTCTTGCCCCGCCAGCCAGCCTTCCTCCTGTGGCTTCCTGACCCCCACGTCCTCCGGGAAAGGGCACAGCCTGTAGGACATGCGAGCTGGGCCCTGCGCCCTCTGACCCCACCATCAGGCCTCCCCAGCTGGTGTGGAGGGCACTGTGCAGACAGAGGCCAGCCCTGCCCATCTGCTTGCCACCTCTGAGCCCGCTGAAACGGGTCCAAACTACTGACTGCAGGTAACGTGCTGGTGGCATCTTAACGGGTGCGTTTCCCAAGGCTGGCTGCCTCCGTGTCTGGTGGACACACAGTGACCCCACACTGCGCTGGGCACACAGCAGCAGCTGCCTGCAGACAAGACAGTGGGTTAGCACACACGCAGCCTGTTACCGTCACGCTGGAGGCCGGCTGGGCTCGGCCACAGGGAGGCGCTGGCTCGGACTTCACGCCCCACCTGGGGCCGCACAAGCTGGGTCTCCTCAACCACGGAGGCGTTTCTGAGAGAATGTCTAGTCCCACAGAGGACAGGCAGCTGTCACTAGGGTCTTGGGGTTGCGTCCGAGGTCCCGGGTGGGGTGTGTGGCAGGCACAGTCCGGCTGGCCTCACGGGAAACAGGGCCACGGCAGCGGCACTAATGGAAATTTATGGGGACCCGCTTTGTGCCGCTGGAGACATAAACACAGGACGACAGGGGATGAAGTCCCTTCCAGGGGAGCCGTGAGCTGCACCTCGTGACAAGGGGACACACATCCATCTCCTGCAGGAGAGACGGCCTGGGGCTGAGTGCAGACCAGGAAGCCTCCTCGTGAGGCCGTGACCGATGTTTCTGGGAACAGCAGCGGGAGGGCTCTTGGCAGCACGTCCCCTGGGGTGGCTTCTGCCTGTGACATCCTTGTGGAGGCCTTCCTGGAGGCAGCTGCCACTGTGTGTGACACATTCCTGCCCTCCAAGGGACGCAAGGTCAGTGGAGAATCCTAAATGAGCAGGTGCCACACCGAGGCTGGGTCCACCAGGGGGCCCGAGGCAGGATTCTGGGGGGCAGGGAGGCACAGCGTCCCCCACCCCCCGGGAACTGTCTTTCTGAGACTGAGTCCCTTCTTTCCATTTGCCTCCCACTGGCCTCTGACCCCAAAGCCAAATGCGCCACCGGAACTGGGTTCCAGAGAAAAGAGCCAGTGGGAGTCACGCCCTTGGGGACCATCGTGCCACTCCCCCGAGGACCCCCTGCTCTCTCCACAGACACCTCCTCACCCCCCTGCACAGACTGAGGGCCCTGGGGGAGCCTCCTGGTGAGAAACCTGCGCAGGCCGTGGCCCCAAGAGCCTGGTGACTGTAGGTGCCCTGGACGAGGAACAACTCACACAACAGGGCTCGTTTCCATGATGACACCAAGTTTTCCCACCTCGTCATCTCAGACGCCTGCCTCCCCACATGCCTCCCTCTCAGGCCCTACATGCAGGAAGCATCAGCACGACCCTCGCCAGGACCCGGCCCTGGGCTCACACTGCTAGGTCCCAGGCCCTCACCTTCCCCGTCCACCATGTCTGCACTTGTTAGAGTTGCAGCCAAGCGGTTGGCAGCTTAGACAAGCAGTGTCATGGAGACTGTGAGAGCCGTAACATGGGGCAGCTCTGAGCTGGAATGCAGACGGGGCGGCGGGCAGGCCCACTCCGCTCTGGTTCCGTGTGATTTGCATTTACAGTCTTCCTTTCCTGATCCCAGGGGCCAGGCTTAATAATCAAGATCTGTGTTAAGTGCTTTGTGGCATAATTAAAGCCGCTGCTTAATTAGAAAAGCTGTCTACCTCCAGAAAACAGGAAATCAATATTGTATTAATGGGAGAAAGTTCTCACTGGAACTGTGGGTGGAATCTCTGTCGGGGCAGGAACACATGCACACACGCACACGCATATACAGGCGCAGGCACGCACACACGTGCTCTGACGTCCCGTGTGGGTTTCTGATGACTGCACCTGTCAGAGCCCATCAGTAGGACGGTTTCTGATTGGATGGACGGGTGCCGTGGGGATTAGGCCATTTAAGGAATCAAAACGTTTCAGATGGGCATAGACTGAGCTTGCCTTTGTGCATGTATTCATTTTACCATCCATAAACATTTGCTGAGGGCCTACTAAGAGCCAGCCATCCACCGACGTGACAGCATGAAGCTGCTGCCATTTGCGGGATGGAGGACGCCACATTCAACATCCTGCAACGCTGTGTCTTAGGAGGTCCTTCCCTGCGTTCCAGTCACCGACAGCTGTGTAACCAGCCTCCCACGTAGTGGCTTAACATGGCAGCCACTGCTGGCTTTCCTGTTGTGGCTCCTGGAAGGCCAGGGCTGGTGGCTCTGGGTCAGGGACTGTCCTGTGGGCTCTTGGATGGGGCTGGCAGCCACCGTGTCTCTCTCTGAGCTCTCAGCGCCTGTCCACGTGGATGCCCTGAGGAAAGGCGGTTGGTCCCCCTCACAGCAGGTGGCACAGCTACTCGGGGGGAGGATGCTACGTCCTGGAGCCCGCAGGAAGGAGAGATGGCCCAGGAGCGGTCCACGGGGGCGGGGGCAGGGACCCCACAGCACCCCTGTTGCCCCAGCACCCAGCCTCCCCCAGGGAGATGCTCTCCCCACCCCCAGTCCTCCAGACCGCTCAGGCCCAGTTCCACAGCCAGGCACTGGGGAGCTCAGTCCAGAGACCGGCCTGTCCTGCCATGGTTTCCCCATCTGTAAAGTGGGGACAATATCGGCCCTCAAAGCCTTGCTGCAGGGTTAAGGGAGTAATACCTGGCTGTGGGCAGCACTCTGCGACACATGTGTCTTAAGCCGCAGGGAGAGGCTGGGGCCCGCATATGGCATGGGTCCCACCAGGTCCTTTTCTGTCCCAGGACGACTGGTGCCCAAGTCCTAAGCCATGCTCTCATGAGCACTGTCACTCACAGCAACCAGCCCCGCCATGCAGCCCACCGGGTGCAAGGGAGGTGCTGGCTGAGCAGCAGCCCCAAGCTGCTCAGGCCCAGGACTGAGCCTGGCGGGGACAGCCAGGGGCTTGGGAAGACCTCCGTCCATTGCTAGTTCATCTATCGCACGTGTGTGCACACGTGTGTGTGCCTGTGCACGTGTGTGCACATATGTATGTGTGCGTGTGTTGAGGGGGTGTTCTGTGCATATCACGGCCATCAGAACCTCCTCGTTTCTTTTCTGGAAAGAAATGGGATAGAAACACACATGTAAATAAAAAATCCATATTCTCTAATTCAGGGAGGCGGAGCGGGGTAACCCTTCACATAAGAGTTGCTGTAAATCGGGTCTCTACCAATTAAGGTGCATTGCAAATGTCAGCTCTTCCAAAGTTTGCTCTGAAGTCTTCTTCTGTGATGTGAGAAGACAACTGAGCTTGATCACTTCTGTCAGTTTTCATTTTGGCAGACTGAGTTTCCTCACAGGGGAAGCCGCCTGGAACGCGAGGGAGGGAGGGGCGTCTGGGTGCTCCTGGGGAAGCCAGAGGCCTCCTGCTGCTCACAGGGCCAGGGCCAGGCCCAGCCCAACACTGGAGGAAGGTGCCCTGAGGGCACGAGGGCGGCTGGATGAACCAGGGGGAGCCCTGCGACTTTAGGAAGCACAAGTTCAATGAAAATTTGCTTCAGCAAAAACTTTTACAAATACATGTGTGTGTGTATGTGCGTGTGTGCTAATTAACCGCAGAGCCGAGAGCACTTTTCACTTATAATCCACGAGCACCAGCTTCAGGAGCAGCTGGACCTAGGACCTCATCCTGTGGCGCTGGAGCCGGTTCCTGCCCACCTCCCAGGGCTGCCATACCTGCCGGGACTTTCCTTGGGTTCCACGGTGGGTTCTGAAACTCCAAGCTGTCCCATCCTGACAATAAGATGGTGCAGCTCCCCAGGTTCCCATCCTTGCAGTTTTACTTTGGGGGAAAATGTAAATCCCCCCCCCCCAATGGACTCAGGTAATTCCAAGATTCAGTCTGATTGGGCTGGCCATGTGACAGCTCTGAGCCAATCGCTGTGGCTGGTGGACCCCAAGCTGGGACTGGCTTAGCCCTGGGTCACATGACCTGCCCTGCAGCTGGGATGGACAGTTACCTTGGTTTCCCAGGGAGACAAGGAGCTACGTCCCCAAATGGGAAAACTAGATTTCAGGGAGGCAAACGACCGGCAGCCCCAGCTGTACAGGGAGCGTGGCTGTACCTGACGACGGTCCCCAGGGCATTCATGGGACAGGTGGAGCAATGCCCCCCACACTGAAACAGGAGCAGGTCCCTGCACCCCAGGCCCAGCACTCACTCACCTGTCACCGACTCAGAGCAGCAACCTTGGTCACGTGGCTGCCCAGCCCAGCCCCGAACCCCAGCTGGAGCCAGGAAGCGCTGCCGGAGGTGCTTTCCCGGCCAGGGTTCCCACAGATGGGTCCCCAGAAGCAGCCCAGCTGACCCTCATTAAAGCCATGACGTCCACTTAATGCAGTGTTTTGTTCAAGTCTCATTCCCACCAAGGTGCCTCGTGAGCTTTCAAACAGGACGCAGTGATCGGGAATGACGACTCAGTCCTGAGTGACCGCCACGCAAGGCCACTGAGGGATCTGAGTTTCTGACTGATTAAGTGCTGGGGCTTTGGGGACAGGGGGACGGGGGTGCCCACTCTGACAGATTGGCAAATGCCTCTTTCAAGTCCCCACCCGCCCCTGTGGTAACTGGGCCAGAAGCAAGTAGGACAAATGTGCTTGGCAGAGCCTGATGCTTCAAGCTTCTGTCACTTGTGTCACTTGTGTCACCTGTGTCACCTGTGTTCGTGGCCGCACGCTGAGCACGCTGAGCCACGGGCCAGCCGCCTCCCCAGACCCACAAATGTGTGTGTCAACAGGGACGGAGCCCCCTCTGCGCCGTGAGGACGCCGGTGCCTGGCTGAGGGCAGAGGAAACTGGGAGGGCTCCCCACACCCGGAGTGGCTGTGCCACCCCTCTGTGAAGGTCTGTGTCACGGCTGGCTGGGGCGCTGCTGCTGGTCCCTGTGGGAGGGGCCACTACTCACTTTTTGGGCCTGTAGTCGGGGATGGTTCTGTCCAGCGAGATGCGGTCACTCAGCTGAGCGTTGTAACCATACTCCTCATATTTGCCCTCCGTCTCCTGGCTGTCGTCCTGCAGAGTGGCTGCCATGCCACCCTGGCCCAGGCCTCCCGGCCCCTCCACCAGACCCATGGGCTTGGCGAAGCCTGGCAGGGAGGAGGAAAGAGGGTGGTCAGGCAGGTCCCAGGATGTAGCCGTCCTTCCCACGCCCCTCCCAGCCTCGCTGCACAGCCCTCTCTCAGGCCCACTCAGGAAATTCCTCGCACCCAACAAGTTTCCAGCTGCAGGATGTGGTGGGACAGGCAGAACCATGGAGCCGGTAAGAAGCTCTGTGCTTGGAGGGGTGGGGAGATAGGCGGAGCACAGAGGGCATTTAGGCCAGAGGAATGACCCTGTATGACATGGAATGACAGACACGTCACTACACATTCATCCAAACCCACAGGACGTGTGGCACCAAGCATGACCCATATCAGCTGTGGACTTCAGGGGATGATGATGTCGGTCCGTCTGTTATTAACAACCCAGAATGTGTGGGAGGGGCCTCCCCTCTTAGTCTTCCTGTAAGCCTAAAACTGCTCTAAAAAATAAGGTCTCTTAATTTTTAAAAATATAAACGAAATAAAAATTAACAAAAAACGCAAAGCAGCTGGTCCCCTTCTCACAGCCCTCGATATTGTAGGTCTTTTTCATTCCAACCAATTGAAACTGTGCACAAAGGCAGGTGGCTTTCGGGTAAGAGGAGGGCACTGCTGTTGTCCCCAACCACCTGCAGGGGTCTCAGGAGTGGCTCGCCGAGCGAGACAGGCTCTGTCTACAAGGCTCAGCAACGGACAAAGCCAACCTGGGGCTCGGGGCAGCAGGTAACCTCCAGGACAGGTGTCACTGGCTGGAAAGGAGCCCTCAGACTTCCAGGGTGACCAGGAAGTGTGCGTGTGGGCACCTGCCTGAGAGGGCCAGACTGGGGGTGTTCTGGAATGTTCTAGAACTTGTGTCAGGAAAGGAACACAGCTCAGCGATGTTGTTCCCAGAGGGAACCGGGGACCAGAGCAGTGCTCATCAGGCTAGGACGCCCTCCTTGCTGTCAGGGACGGATGACTCTTAGTCCCTTTCCTGCACATTTGCATAGGAATTTGATGTCAGTCGGAGACAATTTCCCTGGGCTTCAGTCCACTGTCACCACCGCCTACACTCGGCCCCCACGCCCCCCTCCCTGATTTTTCTTAGCTCTATTATTTTTAGTTGTTCTGGTAGTTACCTTTGTGACCTTAAGAGGCATACTTGCAGCTCTATTTCTGGAAGTATCGACGTTAGCAGGTGTCTAAGGACTTCCTACCAGGTGAGAGGAGAAATAAGCAAATTCCCACCCCCCACCCCCCCACCCCCCCGCAGTTACTATTGGGCAGGCTGGAGGGCGGGTATAAGGGTTCATTTACATACATTGTTTCAGTTACATGTAAACACCTAAACTTATCTGAATAAGCTCAGAGCTCGCTCCACAGGGTCTCATTAACCATGCTGTGCTGGGCCCTTAAACACTTGTTAGGAAGGGACATCTCATGTGACTTCCCACAATGAAAGTCACAATAAAAACATAAAATGTTGAATTGCAAAAATAACAAAAGAAACACATCAGCATGCCTCCCCCTGCGCCTCCCGCCTAGCTCACACATTTCACTACGTGACCGTGACCCAACTTTCCACAAGCCTTGGCTCAACGTCGGTCCTAACACCAGACACGAGGCCACACAGGTCACGTGGTCATTACATAAATATGACACACTGCGCAGCCAGGGTCACCGGACCTCAGAGACCACAGGGGGATTCTCTCACCTGTTAAAGCCCTGCCACTTAGTGAAGAATTTCCAAATGTCGAGGCCACATCGCTTGCTTTCCCTGACACTGTATTCCCAAATTAGGCATATTTGGGTTTTTTCCTAAGGTTTGGTTCCTGGCTTTCTGTGCAGCTTTCCAGGTGGACACATGGGTACATGCCCTTTTAGCCCCAGGAACCCCACGACACGGCTGCAGGCAGGTGCTGCAGCAGAGCCACTTTGCAGATGAGGACACTGAAGCACCGGGAGGTCAGCTGCCATGCTCGAGTCACACGGTTTGCAAGCACCAGGACCAGCGCATGTTTGCGGCAGTGTGGCACTGTGGGACCAGCTCCACCACCTTCCGCGGCCTCCGTGAGCTCAGGGATTCCTCATCCCAGGCCACGTGGAGCAGGGCCCAGATTCCTCTCGAGAACAATGTCGCAGCAGGGCTGGCACTGGAGTGGAGCTGGGTGCAAACTCTAAGGAGGCGCCCACTCTCGGGTCCTCGGGTCCGCACCTCCCCGAGCCCGCCCGCGTCCTCACTCCTCTCGTGTCATTTCCCCAGTCGCCGTCCTGGGTTTCCTCTGACGTGGACCCTGGCTTGGCTCCATGTTCTGTGAATCCCACATCGTCCTAAGTCCCCGACTTCCTTTTCCGTTGGCTGAAGCATGTTGTCAGGGACGTTTCAGAAGGGCCGTGTGCAAAGTAAACTTTCTGAGTCCTAAGACATCTGGAAATGGCTTTCCTGTTGGACTTTTATACCTGACTGTCAGTTGTGCTGGCCAGAACTTCTGGGCCGTGCCCTGGAGCCCTTCTGGCCCCACGGCCGCAGCAGCTGTAGGAAGCTATGGGATTCAGGATCTGTGTGGCCTGCAAGGGTCTCTGATCGTCCCCATGAAGGTCCTTTGAATGGACAGACCTGTAACAGCTCTGCCGATTAAAAGCCCCCAGATGTGACTTCGCTTTTCAGGAAAGGCACACACACCACTTTGCTGCCGGGTTCTGGAACGCTCACCTTTCTCCCTTTTCTCGTATCTGCTGTGTGGCTTCCCACCTTGTCTCACAAGGAATTCCCGCTAAAGGGTCAGGGCTGCTGCATCCCCCAGGAAGCCAGGGCAAACGTACGCAGGAGGACCCTGTGAATGTTAACGAGGTCCCTGCCACCCTACAGGGCCTGAGCAGATGGAACCTGTGCGTGGACTTTGTCCTGTTGCCCACACTCCTGGCTGCACGAGAAGACCCGTGAGTGAGGGGCAGGGGTGCCAGCATCCTTGTTCCTGCCCTGCCTCTGCCCTTGGGGTCCGTGCGCCAGGGCCCCTGAAAGGGCAGCTGGCTCTGTAGACTGTGTGTGCTTACCCAGACCTGCAGGTACCACTTTATTTGGGAACAGGGTCTCTGTGGATGTGACTAGTTACCAAGAGGGCATCCTGAATTGGGGTGGAGCCTAACCCAGTGACTGGGGTCCCCATAAGGAGAGGGAATTTCGGACACAGACTCAGAGGAGAAGGCCGTGTGACCATGAAGGAGCAGTGCGGCCACAAGCCGGGGACCCCTGGAGCCACCAGAAATGCAAGGAGCAGGAAGGACCCTCCCCTGGAGGGAGCGTGGCCTTGTGACTCCTTGATCTCAGACTTCTGGCTGCAGAACCAGAGAGAATGAATGTCTGTTGTTTCGGCCATCATTTTGGGGGGCTTTGTTAGGGCGCCCCGGGAATCAAACATGCGGGCCCAGTGTGCACACCGCTGGCTCAGAAGTGACCTGCAGCCCGCGATTCTGAGGATGGGACATGATGGGACATGCTGGCGGACACGGAGGCTGTCCTCCTCAGGGAGGACGTGGTCCCACCCAAACGCCGTCTTCCTGTTTGAAATCTTGCAATTCCTCCTCTTCTACCCCTGAATAAGATGTGATTCTGAGAACAATGGGAAATTTGCATGTATTAGCTCAGCCTCTGGAACGTCTGTCTGACAACTTGTTCTACAAACACAAGGCAGGAAGCATTCCCCCGTTATCCTGGGACATGGGCGGTCACGGCCCGCCAAGACAGCTGCCATTTTCTACTGCTGACCAGGGATGGGCCTGGCCTGCGCTGGACGTTACACACACCTCGTTCACTCCCATGGGCGCCCCAGCCACCCCCTTGCACAGAGGTGCCCCGAGGTTCACAGTGGGCACTGCCCGGCCTCTGGGCCACACCCTCTGATCATCAAAACGTTGAGAAGACTACAGAGGGGCCAGTGAGGGTCACCAGCTTTTCATTTTGACCAGCAAGGGGCACTGAGGAAGCATCTACCGACTCAGCACCACCGTCTCCTGGAAGGAAGCGACCACTCTCCGACAAGGGGGACACGGCACACTCGCCAGGAAACCACCCTGGGTACACCTGGCTTCACGCAGCACAGGCTACGTTATGCAGCTCATGTTGCGCCAGGCAGGTATAGGGGTGCCGTTCATGGCCACCCCATTGCCAGCCCTGCCCCCAGATGGGAGTAGAGGCAGGGGCGGTGGGGCTGACCTCCACAGCCAGCACAGCATGAGGACTGACAGGTGATGGGGAGGAGTCTGCTATGTCACGGCCTCCAGACCAAACACAAGCCCTGCTTTGGGGGCATCTGGGGAACCCCTATTCACGCCAGGGAGGGGCCTCACATCTCAGGAAAACGAGCTGCCAGCCGGTGCTCAGCCTTCCTCAGCCCGGCGGGACTGTGATGGCCACCGCCGGCTCTGGGTCACTGCCCCACCCGCCCTGCAGCCCCTGGACTTGGCCCTGCCCTTGCAGACGCCCACCAAGCACTGTGCCCAGTCCTACGGCTGATGGTCACGTTTTGCTTTTTGCTCCCAGTAAAAATTGTTGAAAGTGTCTCCGATTTATTGTATGTGATCCAACAATGATATAATTAATACTTCTCTTTTAAACCACCATGAAATAGTCTACCAAACAGACACATAAACATTCGCTTAACAGTTCCTATTTGCTTTTTATGGATCTTGGTGCCAAACTACTGTACAGAAGATTCAGATTAACTTTACACGCTGCCAGCAACGTATGGCTCTACTTCTTTAATTAGAAAGTGCATTTGTTCTGATTGAAAAGGTCATAAATGCTTATTGCAGGAGATTCTGCAAACACACACACACACACACAAACACACAACACACGTACACATACGTGTATGCACACGCACTCCCACAGAATCCCACTCCACAGAGAGAATCAATACGGGTATTTTAGTGCTCCATGTTATTTGTACACAATTTCATGTAACGGTTTCAACCGAGCTCAGTAAATTCCTACGCAGTGTATACAAGCCTGCATTCTGTTCTTATTCCACATCCCCCGCACTTTCCTATGTCACTAAAATTTCTGCACAAACATAACTTTTCACAGCTGCAAACATAAAATCTCACCTGGGCTATGCCACTTATTCCCTTATCCACCCATCAAAAATGTCTGGGCACCTGGGGTGCCTCCCAAGTGCAGGGGCTGGGCACCCAGGGGACCAGGCACAGCGTGGCCCCCTCCAGGCGCTCACATTCCAGCAGGAGACAGTCCCACCAACCGGTGAACACAGGTTAGCGGCTGGAGCCAGTGACATGCATGGGGATCGTGGGAATGACCATCAGGACCCCGATTCCACACATTCGGGGTGGGGGGAGGGACACGGCTTCCTGGAGCTTCCAGAGGACCTTGCTTTCAGCCTGCAGGAAATGGGGGCCCACTGGAGGGGCGGGCACAGTAAACATCGGGGGAAGGGTTTGGGGGGCCTGAGAATAGGCCCCATGGGCTGTGCTGATCTGATGGTCTGGAGGTGGCACCCACTTGGGAGAGGAGGAGGGCTTCCTCGGGCCTGAGGGCATTGATGATTTGGAACCTCCCTTCCTGGCCCAGGTGGGTGCCCCACTCAGGTGTGCTCCACCCTGGCCCAGGCAGACAGGAGCTGGGCCGGCCAAGGCAGAGCAAGGCCTGGACCAACTGGCCCTACCATAGAGGACTGGCAGGTGTGTGGGTGGCTCCCCAGCGGTCCAGGTTGCTGGGGGTCCGGGTGGAGGAGGCACAGGTGGGTCCCAAGCTGTGTGTGGGGGACAGATTGTCAAGGTCAGGGTGGATAGCAAAGCTTGGAGGGCACAGGAATGTCTCCAGGCCCCCCTCCAAACCGAAACATCCACCATGCTCATGGGGGGGCCCCCGCTTCTTCCAGAACATTCTCTGCTTCCATGCTCTTGCTCAGAGCTCAAGGTGACACTTGCAGTGAAATGAGTCGGTTTCAGAGGCAGCCATGTGACTTTGAGAGCAAAGCAGCTTCCTTTACAGAAGCAGGGGGAAGCGGGGTCCCTTCAGTCCCAAATTCATCATCACCCTCCTAATTGGATGAGATTGGACACTTATGTGAAAGGGCGGCTGATGCCCAGAGCAAGTCTGCGAGCATCTGAAGTTCCTCTCGCCTGACCTGAGGGAGCACACTTCCTTAATTACAAGAGATAATTGGGAAGACATCGCTGCAAGGAGACAGCCGTGCAGAACGGGTGTGAGACACTGTTCACGCAGGACACGGACTCGGGGTCTGGACGAGAACTGTGAGGACTGGTCTGGACCCCGATTCCCAGACACTTTCTCTTGAACCCTGAGGAGAATGACAGCGAAAGGTCACGATAAACCGAGAGTGTCACTGGCCCCACGAGGGTGGGGGGTGGAGTGAGGGGGGCACGAGGGGGAGTGACAGGGACTGCAGCTCGTGAGCGCCCCTGCTGCAGGTTCACATCCATCCGCAACTCAGATGCTGGGAAAAAGCGTGCCGGTAACAGACTGGTGGGTGCGCGTGTTAGGCAGGGTCGGCGAGGCAGGCTGAGCGTGGCTCCCAAACATGTCAGGTTCTAGCCCCGGAAGCTGTGGGCACGTCGCCTTAAACAGTAAAAGGGATTCTGCAGATGAGATAAAGGACCCTGAGATGGGGAGAGCATGCTGGGTTATCCAGCAGGGCCCCAGTGCCTTCAAACAGAAGGTAGGGGAGAGTTGACGCAGACAGAAGAGAAGGCCGTGTCACGTGGAGGCAGAGATGGGAGTGACGAGGCCACAAGTGAAGAAGGAACAGCCAGGCCCCAGAGCTGTTGGTTAGTTGTTTTTGCCTTTTAGCTGCAGTCCTTCCCCGTTTCTCCTGCCTGGAACCAGGACTCGGTGCCCAGGGCTGGCGCACACGGCCTGTGACCAGGAGGTGAAATGCCACCCGCCAGAAGGGCTGTGCTCCTGAGGACAGCTACCATGTTCTGTGAGAAAAACCAACCACAGTGCACTCAGGCCACTTGGTCGGGGTTTGGTCAGAGACCCTGACTCCTCACCCAGAGAAGGAAGGGGGTGAGTGTGAGGAACGGGAGGAAAAGCAGGCTGCCCAGCAAGACCCCCAAAAGGACATGTGACCGTCCTGGGCTGGAGCCCTCCAGGGAGGCCGACGTAGCCGCCAGCTGCCCAGGAGCCCTTCAGACTGCCTCTGTCCCTGAAAGAGTCTCTGACACTTGGCAAAGCCACCCGTTGGAACATAGGACACCTGGGACATGTGGGTGGCTGAGATTTCTCAACTTGGAAGGAAGTGCGGCTTTCAAGCTCCCAGCTTCTCTTTGAGTCACTGATTTCCATCTGTCACCATGACTTAAGCCAATATTCTGAGAGAGGAAGCAGCCCGAATGGAGAGGCTGCTGGTCACAATATGACCCGAAAGGAAGAGGCAGAGTGAAGGAGTCTTTGGGAAGGGGGTTGTGTCATCACCTGCAAAGTCGGGCGGGTCCTCAGATATGGCCTGGCCCACGCTTCAGTGTCGGGACACCTCTGGGGACACACAGCCTCCGACAGCCCAGAGGAGGGCCCTCAGTGTCAGCTGGGGTCCCCACGAGGGCCAGCCAGGCTAGTGGGACCAACTACCACCCTGAAAACCATGAAGAATGTTAGTTTTGAAACAATAGTAATAACATCCATTTCTATAAAGCAATAAATATCTGACAAGATGGCAAGAAATTACTAGACCAAAACGAAGACAAATGGGAATCTGGGAGATGAGCGAGTCCATGATTTGCTTTTTTCCCAGGGGTGTGTGTGGGAGGAGTTTCTAAATGCTGCAAAGTTGATATTTAAGAGAGCACGCAAAAGGGAAGACGTTGGAGGGCCACTGGACCACGGGACCTGTGTGGGGCACGAGGCTCTCGAGCCTTGGTCAGGGGTGGCAGAGCCCCCGGAGTCTGGAGGAGCAGATACTGACCCTGCCCCCAGGCCTCCAAGGATGCCACAAATTCGTGTTCCCTGACGATGACCAGCAGATGGTCACACATAACAGAGATGGATGAGACCCACAGACAGACAGATTTCAGACGGGCGCTACCGTGTTCGGTGGGCCCTCACGCTGTCCTTGGATCAAGGAGGCCATCAGACTCCCCCTCCCAACGTCACCCAGCAAAGAAGGACTCCACAGTTCGCAGCAGGAAAATCACTTGTCACTTGCTGTCCCTTCATGGGCCTGTGACCTTGGCAGTCATCTGCAGTGTGTGAGTGGGGGGAGGGATGGAAACAGGGGCCGGCAGAGCTCCCACCAGCTCCCGGCTCCTCTCTCTCTTCACCCTATAAAAATTTAGGCCAATTTAACGTGCCTGGCTATTAATTTTGATGATTACAAAGTGGAGATAAAATGAGAGCGTCGGCTTTCTCGGCCTTTGTAGATAACCCCTCTCCCAGCTTCAGTTTCACCCACTCTCCAAATACAACAGCTAATTTCATTACAGACAGGTCTTTTAAGATTCCCTGGGGACCCAAACTAATAACATATTGTCAATAGTGGAAAGACTGACTACCCTTCTGAAACTATGAAGTCATGAATATTTTGTAGGACATGGCAATACCTGTAAAATATATTCTCACTGAGACTAATATAGTGTTTGATAAATCTTCACACATAATACTTGTGTCCAACTAATATGAATATTTATGGGGCCAAGGCGTGGAAATAAGCGATGGCTGGAAATAGCTGGTAGAACTGACTTCCTGGCCTTTCCTTTCACTTTGTAAAGCGTGTGAAGGGCGTAGAATGTCACATGGCCTGCTCCTCGCAGTATTAAGTGTCAACCTGCCCCAGATCGCAGCCCAGTTATTGCTGGGGAGTAGATATGGGGACATTGGAGTGTCCTGTCACTTCACCGGCCACCTGGCTCTGAGGGAAGCAGCCCAATAAGGTCAGAGCGTTCAGGCCCCGAGCACCCTGTGCCCACTCCAGCCTCTGGTTCCTTCGAGCTCAGCTGTCTGCTCAAACCCTGTGTGCTAATTTCCTTGGAAATGCTTGTTCTGAGGGTCAAAGACAGGAGGGGACCTAGGACCCCACATTCTGGGGACAGGAGTGGGGATACAGGCTCAGCCGGAGGAAGTGGGGAGTCTGGGTGGCCCAGAGAGTGGGCTGGCTCTGTCCTGCCCAGGGCAGGTGCTGCCTGCCTCGCTCACGTGGCGCCCAGAACCTAGTTCACAGCAGGCACTCAGCAAGTGCTTGTGAAGGAAGGAATGCATGAATCAATGAATGAATGAATGGACAACTGCGGGCTCCCAAAGTGAAGGAGACAGAACTGGAGCCATGGGTGCCATGCCCAGACCTCTGTCCAGGAGACAGTGACCTTCCAGGCAAGAAAGATGGACAAGCCCAGGAGTATGTGCTGACCTTGAAAATGCTGAGGGCCCCCCAGTCCCACTCCTGTGTGGATGCCCTAACTCAGTCAGCTTGGCCGCATAACAAATACCACCAACCCCTGGGGGTGGGGCTTAAACAGCAGATATTTACTTCCCACTGTTCTGAGGCTGCAAGTTCTCACCGTGTCCTCACCTCGTCTGTCCTTGGTGTGTGCACACGGAGCGTGTCACCCCTCTCTTCCTATTCATACCAGGGCACTGATTCCATTCATAACCTCATCTAAACCTAATCCAGAGACCCCCACCTCCTCGTACACCCCACTGGGGCTGGGTTCCAACACAGGAATTTTACGGGGGGCGGGGGCACATGACATTCGGTCCCTGTACAATTCTGTGAATAAAGCATGCATAGCATGAAACCATCTCCTTGCCCGCCTCCCACCTTCTGCACAGGCCTGGGGTTAGCTCCGGGCTTAGTCCAGCAGAGCTGGGCTGGGAGGTCCGGGAGTGTGGGTCAGCAGACGTGAGATGGCTTTTCTAAGTCAGCTCGGGCCTCCTTGCCTGGCGAGCAAACACCACACCAGGCCACTCCAGGCCCTCCAACGTCTCCCCTCCTGCGTCCTGACAGCAAAACCAGGAGACACATACTACAATCCACCTGCAGGATGAGCGAGGGCCTCACCAGCTGCCCCAGGCTGTGGAGGCGGGGGTGGCGCCGGTCCGGAACCTGGGTGGCTGGCCTGGCCCCCCGTAGCCCTGAGCCCATGCTCCAGCACGCAGAATACTAACAGGCGTTTTCCACAATCTGCTCAAAACAGTGTGAAAACAGTCCCTCACATAGCCCAGGCACGCGTGTTATTTTTTTCCTTTGAAATAAAATCAAGGCTCACTGGGTTTCACATGAGGCTGCACACAGACCTGATGTGACTGACCTATCCTGTTAAAAATAAAAATAGTCCTTTCTTGCTGAAAGAGGCAGAAGCTGTGCTCTCAGCCTGGCACCGGGGAGGCCTCTGGCACAGGGAGCCTGGAGCCCAGATGTGGGTCTCATCCCCCGCCCGCCATGGCATGACCTCGCGGGGCCCTCATCTCCTCGTGGGGGCAGCAGGATAGAGAGATGGTCTCCTCACAGGCCCCAGGTGCACAGACACTCACCTCACCTACTATTACCATCAGGTGGACATGAAACAGCCTCAGACAGAGTTCCAACCAACAGCGTGAGCTCTACCTGGGGCAGCGAGCAGCCTCTGTCCTGGGTCTCACTCAGAAGCCGCAACGTTAGGGGGACTAGGATGGGGAGGGGGGCAGCCCTCACCCTGAGAACGAGCACATTCTCCAAGGTGCAACGTGTCCGTGGCGGGGAGGGGGAGAATGAGATGAGCCTGAGAGGGTGCAGTGTCCACAGTGAGAGCCCCGGAGGAGGCCTGGGGGGCCAGGGAGTCCCCCACCCAGGCCCACCTCAGCCTGGAAGCCTGCCTGATCTTTCCTCAACTTCCCCTCAACCTCCAGAAAAGGCGTGTGGATGGAACTGCCCTGGGCGGGGAGGTGACAGGGCAGAGCTCTCTCTGGGGGCTCTCGGCACCCTCTCCTGCTGCCCCCCCTCCATCCCCACCTGAAAGACCGGGGTTCTCAACACAACCCACCCAGTGTCCCCACTTCATGACACACATTTTGTAATAAGCTCTATTCTGAAGTGAAACACAGAAGATGTAAAACCAAGCATACTTTCTTTGTAAAAATCCATTTAGTTCTATAGCTGTATTTCAAAAAAAGGAAGGAGAAAGGAGGGAGGAGGGAGAAGGGAGAGAACGAAGGGGGTTTGCGTTCTGCCTCAGCCCATGGCCTCATTCCCTGCCTCCCTGAGAAAATGGGAGGCTCAGAAGATACCCAGCTCCCACCCACGTGGGCTCCCTGCCGCCCTGCTGCTCAGCAAGGTCCTTGGTGGGGGCCAGGCCCCCCTCCCCCACCGTGGGGGCGGGGCTTCAGAACAGCTCCAACTGCGTCCACCCACGCTGCCCTGTTCCCATTTTGGACACGACATCCTGTGCCCCTCCTTGCTCTCCAGGACTGAGCCCCATCTCAGCCTCCCTCACAGCGTGGTTCTTAGCGGGGGGGAGGGTTTGCCCCCACGGACATTCAATAACACACGGGGACATTTCTGGTTGTCACACCTGGTGGAGGCCAGGGACGCTGCTCAACTCCCTGTAATGCTCAGGACAGTACCCCCCCAAGTGTCACCCAGACTCAAATGTCAACAGTGCTGGGCCAAGAAGCCCTGCTTCACGCTGGTGTGTCCAGTTTCTGCTCACCCCGTCCCCTCCACCAGGTCACCTCCACGCTGCTGAGCCAGTGTCAGCCTCGGTCCTCTGGTGCACCATCCAGCTCAGCACTTGGCAGCGCGGGTCCTTGAGGCGGGCACAAGAGCCTCGCCTGCCGTGCCCGCCCACCCGCCATTCCCTCTCATCTGAGGGAGTGCCCCTGCCCAGCGGCCTTTGTCTCTTCTCCATCCACACTCACTCCCAGTCTAGGCGAGACTGCAAAGCCTCACAGCATCTGTATGCAGGTAACTCCTGCTGCGGGCTGAACTGTGTTCTCCTAAAACTCATGTGCTGAAGCCCTAACCCCACCCCCACCCCGTGTGACTGTACCTGCAGAAGGGCCCTTAGGGACATCATTAAGGTTAAATGAGGTCACTGAGGGCCCTGATCCAATAGGACAGTGGCCTCACAGAGGGAGAGATACCAGGAACGCACGCACGCAGAGAAAAGGCTGTCTGCAGGCCAGGACAGGGGCCCTCACCAGAAGCCAACCTGCCGGCACCTGGATCTTGGACTTCCAGCCTCCAGAGACAGACAAGAATCTCTGTTGTGTAAGCCGCCTGCTCTGTGGTCTGTGGTACTTGTTAGGCAGCCCCAGCTAGCTAAGACAGCTCCCAAACGTGAGCCTCCAATACCGACCCCCAGACCAGCTTCCTGGCTGCGCCGTGTCAGGATCTTTGTACCCGCCGGGCCTGCTGCCAGCTCCCCAGACCCTGCATGCCACATCTGCTCCCGCTTCCAGCCTCCACAGAAGCGTCACTCCCGTCCTGACATGCCAGTGGCAGGTGCCCTGCCTCCCACTCCCACTTTGTCCTACCCGGCTGCCTTTTGCCCCCTAACACTTATCAGTATTCTCGAGTCTGAGGTTTGCCCACGTGAAGGGCAGCATTCCGGCCCCAACAATGTTCACACTTGCCCCCACAACCCAGGT
Source organism: Rhinolophus hipposideros (assembly GCF_964194185.1). Lineage (NCBI taxonomy): Eukaryota > Metazoa > Chordata > Mammalia > Chiroptera > Rhinolophidae > Rhinolophus > Rhinolophus hipposideros. The sequence goes on along the minus strand of NC_138070.1, from coordinate 433,119 downwards.
CTGTGTTTGGTCACATGGCAAAGAGAATTAAGGTCACTCAGCAGCTGACCTTGACCTGGGAGATGACGCTGGATTGTTGGATGGGCCCAATGACATCAGAAGGTCCTTAAAAGTAGACAGAGAGGAGAAGGGGAGAGGGAAATGTGACAGCAGAAGAGAGGCAGAGGGAGGCCAGGCGTCAAAACCCAGAAAAGCCAGGAAACAACTCTCCCTGAAGCCTCCAAATGGAACCAGCCCTGAGGACATTGCCGTTTCAGCCCAGAGAGACCACATCAGACTCTGAACCCCACAATGCCCAAAGAAAGCTGTTTAGCACACACACTTACCACGTGCTGCAGCCTCAGACCACAGCATCTGCGGGAACTAACGTCTCCCTCAATTCCACTGTCTTGGGAGCAGCACAGTTTGGGGGACCTCAGGTTGAGGTTCTTTACAAAGTGTCCTCTCCTGTTTCTGGCATGTGAGGCAGATGCCATGGACCTCTCGGGGTGTGGGAACCCCCCTGCCTGCCTGTGCTGCCTCCTGGAGCAGAGGTTGGGGACAAAGCCTATGTCTGCTTTGCTGACGTCAGACAAGTGCCCTGGGCTTCTGCGCTGTGACATAACACAGCTCTTAAGTATCTGTTAAACAACCCGGAAATGAGTTTCTCCTTTTGGTAAATGGCAGCTGGGGGAGCAGCGGGGTAGGGATGTCAGACTCACGCGATCACCACACTCGCTGAGTGTGGTTAAGGCGTCCCAACCTCTGCCCTCCAAACTGGAGTCCCCATCCGGGGAAACCCATGTCACGATGGCATTCCCAAGGGTCCTTCTTGTCTGCCCCTCCTTCAGCACCACCTACTTGTCCTGCCAGGGCATGTGCACTTAGGGCAGAGGAACAAAGAAGTCGGCCAAGCCGGTCCTGAGACCTGGGTCCAGTCCTGGAACGTTGTCAGTGGGGGCATCAGATACAGGGATGTTTAGAGACTTTTGTCGAGTCTTCAGCCGACAAAGGATAAACGGTCCTTTTACAAAACAGTCCAGAGCCCTTGAAATATGCAGATTGCTGAGCTGAACTGTAAATGCAAAATCGCTTCGCCCCGCACACTCCCTGCACTCTCTGCAGGCGTTATTCCTGGAAGCGTGGCTGAGGGATTCCCAGACTTGTCTCCAGGTAAAGCCAGCCCTGGTGAGGTCTGCTCCCCCCAACAGAAACACGTGAGGGGCATTTATTGTCTCCCCCAAATGTAAGGCCGGGAAAGGGCCTCCATGTCCGGAAAGGGCGTGTGTGGGACGGGGCTCCATGTCCGGACTCATCCGAGGTCGGGTGGGGTCAGAGCCAGCCCAGCAGGCAAAGCAGCTCAGGCAAAGGAGAGAAAAAAAGCAAAACCAAAAGGCTCTTAGTCTTCTCAGAGTGAGTGAAATGTAATTGCAGGCCGGTCCTCATGCGTGCCCACTGTGGACGATGAGGACGAGGGGACAGGCAATTCCGGTCAACCGGCCTGTGGCCCCGCCGAGGTCGTGCCGAGAGCTTGGGCTCCAGTTGGGAGCATTAACTATTTTTCACTTTTTGTAGAAAATCAACAACAGTGATGGGGGAAGGGGGTGGCATTGATGCAGGGCGAAAGGCCAGCCAGTCAATGACCCTGGGGGGAAAATGGCCAGCCAATTACATGCCGCTGCCATTCTGAAGCAAGACCTGCCAGGGCCTGTGATTAAATCGCAGACTGGGGCTGATTTTGCAGCAGTGCAGGACTTTGGGACTCATAGGAGGTTCCAGAAGGATGAAGACTGATGGGCTAGAGCTGGAAAGGCCCCTGGAACCAGCAGGGAGCCACTCAGGAATTAAAACTCACAAATGGGTAGGGACCCTCCCTGGTGGGATATCTGAAAGCACCCCAAAGCACATGGGGATACGGAGAAGCTCGGAAAGCTCTCTTATGTGCAGCCGGGGGCTCTCAGGGCTGGTAGGCTGGGACAGGCGCACGGTGGGGGCCAGAGGTTCCCGAGGGGACAGCCAGGTCCTCCCAGCCCCAGACCCCTTGACACTCTCCTGCAGGCTGCCGTCCTATCTCACCGGCTTTTATCTTTGTCACAGCACTGACGGGGTGTCCACCTTGTACAGGGGAAACGAGAGACCCTTCACTGTCCTCACAAGCCCCTGAGCCAGGGGCTGCCAACGGGTGGGGAGAACGTGGGCCGACCACCCCCCATTCATGTCAGATGAGGAAACTTTGGATGGGCTCCCCAGATTAGCTTCTCAGCCACATACCTGCCTAGCGATGAAGCAAACACCACGGGAGAAAACGGCTGCATGGCCAGACATTGGTGCAAGGCAAATGTCAGGTAGCAGTCTGGCATTTGTCCCCATCCTGCCCTGCACCGTCCTGTGACCTGTCCATCCAGCTCACCCTGGGGTCTTACTATTTAAACTGATTGTGCTCAGACTATTGGTAGGACTTTGGCTGCCTGCTTTCCAATCTGGGACCCCGTTCCAGTGGGCACAGCTTTGGGGATACGTGCCCCTTAGCAAGCTGGTCACCATGTCCCTACCCCTGCCACCTCCAATTCCCACAAAACTGTCCCCTCAGGACAGGCTCTGCTGCAGACCGGGCTTCCCAAAGTGTGGGGTCCGAATTCTGTGGGACCAGCATGTCGCCAGGATTTGGCAGAAAGTGGGCAGGTGGTCAGCGCTCGCACTGTGACACGTGTTCCCTGACGTCTCAATGTCCTGGTTTCTTCAAGGAGAATGTCTTGGTTTCAGGCTAATCCAACCCCACAAGCCCATCACTTCAGAACTCCCTTTTAACAAAGACAGCAGACCCGGCCCAGAGCCCCTGGTGACGAGAGACCTGATGGAATCCAGCAGCATGATTCTGTTTTCATCGCATTCATTTGTGTAGTCACCTCCTACCTAGGGGTATGGTGGTGACTGGCAATTGTCTTCTAACAGAAATTTACTTTCAGCAAAAACAGTGAATTGTTTAGAGAAAAACCCACACAGTCATTCAACTGACACATATTTACAAGGCGGGAACAAATGCCGGTCCTGCTGGACCCTGGGCTTTCGAGCTACGAGTGCAACAGACCCCTGGCCCAGCCTCAGGTGAATAACGACAGCTGTCATGCACAAACGTGGCAAAATGGTGCCAACCCTACGTGAATTCCTGAAGTTTGTGAGAGACCAGCGTCGGCAAGGATCTCTTTCCAGGAGGAGGGGCAGGCGGGAAGTGCGTGACCCGAGGCCTTGGCAGAGCTGGCCGCACCCTGGGGTGTCTCTGGCCATGGCCTGAGAGCCCACAACTGGACCTTCTGGTATTTTAACTTGAACTTTTAATAACTGCAGAAATGTGGCTCATGCTGAAGCAAGCACCTCTTTTAGCCACCACTCCCTTTCTAAACAAGCCTGGGCAAGTCATGCTGTCTCATTGGCTCCCGGCTTCTCATCCCGAACGATGGACCCCAACTTTGACCTCTGACTGTAACGTGCGCCCTGTGAACTGGGGCTGGGCTGGGTCAAGGCAGAGGGGACTGACCATATGTGCTCAGAATTTTAGAAACGACCTCCCTCAAAAACCACCAGCCAACCCAAACTGAAACCCCACCATACCCACCCCCAGCTCCATTCCAGAGTCACAGCTCCTCAGGAGTCGTGAAGACACATCCAGAGTCATGAAAGGGATGGGTGGCCAGGTCGGGGCCAGACTCTCCTCTGAACTAAGGAGACACAGCCCTTCCTGATACTAGGGGAAGGCCCACACCTGTGCAAAACCCTCACCTGTGCAAGGCCTGCCTGTGCAAGGCCTACAACAATGGAATAAAGCCACCTGCTTTAGCCTCACAGAGGCTTTATACTGACTGAGAGAAGAGTAAACTCTGCCAACCACAGGAGTGCAGGAAAATCCCTTGCCCCCCCCCCACACACACCCCTATCCTCAGGGATTTGGCCATTTTCTTAAAGGCACAAGGGCTTGAACGCAGACAAAGGAGTGGGAACACATCTCCCCTTTTCCTTCTCAACAAGCTTAGAGGTTCTCAGGCTCAGCATTCACCAGACTTGCTGGGCCAGCGTCACACAGAACCACGGTTCGTGCTTTATGTGCGAGTTAAGATATTCACAAGGATGCAAACCATTTTTTCTTGCTGTGAGCACTGACTTTAGAAGCCAACTGTCACGTACACAGAGCATGTGCCTACACTGCGTTTCCTTAAAGAATGTGCTCCCCCAGGTACTGTGAATTTGAATCTTCACATACCAGGTAACAGGGCTTTGCTGAGGTCACTAAGACATCCCAAGTAAAGGCCACCGGACCAGCTAAAGGAAGGGTCTGGGGAGAACTGGGGACAATGTGCTGCCTCTGGGCCTCCTCCCCCACGGACATCCTTTCCCTCCCACTAGCCCCTGCGAGCCAAAGAGAGATTTCCAGGAAGCAGTCAAGGCAGAGGAAATATAAGTGATAAATCAATGTTTCGGATAGCTCCCCCTCCTCTCTAAACTCGGCTGAATTAGTATTGGGTGGAAACTCCCAGGAATCACGTTTCTTGGATGTAAAATAGAACAGGCCATAGTGGGAAGGGCAGGGGCCAGCCTCCACCAGGAAGCCTTCTCTTTGCTTCAACAACCTTCACGTGGGGGAATCTGTGCCCATCTGGAGGCTAAGCACTGTTTTCAAATGGCTTCTTGTGAACAGATGTCAACCCCAATGGTGTTCTGTCCCCTCCTAGGGACCAACCTGGGATGACAGTTAGACTGGGGCTCTCTTGCCATTTCCAGGAGCAAATACTGAATGATTTCTGCGTGAGACATTGTGCTATGTACAGGGCCTGAGAGAGTATGAGACAGGCTTGTCAAAGAGAGCACGGGCAGGGGAAACAGTGCGACAGAGAGAGACAGACTGACGGAGACAGAGAGAGAAGACAGAGAAAGGAGACAGACAGAGATGAGGGGACGTTGGAGGAATGGGGTGGGAAGAGAAAGGAGGAAGGACAGAGAGAAACTGAGGGGAAGGAAGAGATTTAGTGAATGGAAGAAGGAGAAAGGATTTTTGGAAAAGAAGGGGTGGGAAGAGAGAAGGGAAGAAGGAAAGGAAAGAGGATAGGCGGGGAGCCAGGAGAGGGGAGAAGGGAGAGACTAGGGTGGGTGTGCAGTGACACCCACATTCCCGAAACACTTCATTATCTCAGGTCAGTCAGTGTCGGGAAAGTCGCTGCAAGGTCCTGGCTTTCCTGCCACCAAGACTCCTGGCTGCTTCTCAGAACCGGCTCGCAGTGCTGAGCTGGCCGTTGTCATGTTATACAACCGGACGTGCTGCCAATGTTTTTATATAATCCTTCGGTTCTCCCCATAAAACAGACCATAACACCCTGGCAAATACACTCCAATAAAGCTGTGTGCTCTTACGGGGCACGCTGCCTTCCGGGAGATGAATCACACCGCCAGAATGGCCAAGTGGCAATGGAACCAAAGTTTCTCCCCTCGTGGCTTCAGCTGAATTTGAAAGGTCAGAAAAGCACAGCGCCCATCAAAAGTACCTGGGGAGGAAAACCAGGGGGCCTGGGGATGGCGAGAAAGGGCGGGGGGAGTCAGAAGGGTGCTCTGCTCTGAGTGGGCGCACGAGGCTGTGGACAGTTCTCAAATCTCGGGACATCACCAAGTCTCCAGGTTGAGAGGCAGGCTGGGCATGCTGAAGGAAAGCCCAAGAGGACCCCGCAAGCCCCCTCCCAGGGGGTGGCTTTTACAGATGCGTCCTGAGGGAGCTCTGTTGGGGCTGCCAGTGCAGAAAGCAGAGCACAGCACAGAGGAAAAAGCCCATGAACTTTTCTCCTTCCTGCCAGACTCAGCACAGAGCGACCCAAGGATCCGAAGTGGAAAAGTACTTGGTCCCACCAGCTGCGGCTATGGCCCTGACCCTCTCGACCTGACGCCGAGTCAGAGGTGACGCACAGCTGCTCCCACGGGACAAGGAGCCCCCCAGCAGCAGCTGGGCTTCCTGCAGGCACTCCCCAGCGTCCCGACCCCAGGCATGGTGGCCCAGGGTCTCCCTCCATAGTCAACACCTGCCAGCCCCCTGCTGGGCCCGACTACTTGTCGCCCAGTCACACTGCCAGCCTCAGCTTGTCCCACGGCACTTTCTGGACCAAGCCCCAAGCATCCTCAAGCCCCGACTGGACAGGCCCTGTGGTCGGGGGACCCCTCTCCTCACCAGCCTGGAGGACGCCGCCCAGCCCCCTCTGAGGCAGCGGAAGCCTGCCCCCCTCCACTTCAGGGAGGCTGGGGAGTGGTCATCTCCTAGAGAAGCACAGAGGCCCTGGGCACCTCCTGCTCCTGCAGCAGCTCCTCCACCCTCTCGAGTTCTCTCGGGGAACAAGGTGGAGTCATTGCGCGTTGTCAGGTGTCCAGTGGATGAGTGTGTGAACTGGTCATCATCCAGGCCGCATTCTCTGCTAAAAGGAGGCCTCCAGAGCCCCTGTCTTTCCCACGTGCCTCCGGAAGTACGCGGAGCTTGGCCCAGCCCGTTGCCCTCAGGCCTTCAGTGCCCTGCAGCGCCCCCCGCCCGCGGGCACCGGCTGGCTCACCGTTCAGCTGGTTGTACACCACCTCCTCCAGGTGGTCCAGGCGCTGCAGGATGGCTTCGCGGTCCAGCCGCGCGCCCGCCTTGGCCAGCCGGCTGCGCGCCCGGCGGTCTGCGCTGCGCACCAGCTGCACCAGCCCCTCGGAGCGGCCCTGCAGGCGGCAGTACACGGAGAACAGGACAATGGCCACGAACACCAGGATATTCACCGTCAGCAAAGTTTTGATTTTCCTGGCCAGCGCCATGAACGCGGCGGAAGCTGGGGGCTGCCTCAGCCCCGGGGCGGCCGGTGGGCACGGCCGCGGAAGCCTCCGCCCAGCCCGCCGCTGGGGGGACCATGAGCCGGCCCGGCTGGGGGGGGGGGCCGCGGGGCCGCGGGGACTTCGCGCGCGGGCTGGGGGGGCTGTGGGGGGGCGGGCTCTGAGAGCGGGGGGCTGCGGCAGGGGCTGCGGGCGACGGGGCGTGGGTGCGTGGGCTGCGGGCGGCGGGGCGTGGGTGCGTGGGCTGCGGGCGGCGGGGCGTGGGTGCGTGGGCTGCGGGCGGCGGGGCGTGGGTGCGTGGGCTGCGGGCGGCGGGGCGTGGGTGCGTGGGCTGCGGGCGGCCGGGCGTGGGTGCGTGGGCTGCGGGCGGCGGGGCGTGGGTGCGTGGGCTGCGGGCGGCCGGGCGTGGGTGCGTGGGCTGCGGGCGGCCGGGCGTGGGTGCGTGGGCTGCGGGCGACCGGGCGTGGGTGCGTGGGCTGCGGGCGGGCCGCCGCCCCGGAGCTGTCCCTTCAGCACCACCCGCGCCCGCTCGGCGCGCCCCGCGGCCGCCCCGGGTCCCGAGAGCAGCGGCTGCCGGGGCCGCGGGCGCAGGGCGCAGCCGGCACAGCCCGCAGAGGGGCGCGGCCCCGTCTCGGGGGGCAGTGGGGCGGGCGGGCGGGCGGGCGCTCCTGCTGGCGAGAGGCTGCTGCCCGCCCCGCAGCCACGGCGCCGGTGCGGAGTGACGCGGCCCCGCTCATCAGCATGCACGCGCCCCGCGCCCGCCCGCGCCCCTCCGGGACCGCCCACTCCTCCCTCCCCGGGGCCTGGCCCGGCACCCACACCACGGGCGCACCTGCGGGCGTGGCAAGGGCGGGGCCGAAGCACCCCTCCCCACGCCCCTCCCCGCATTCGCAATGAATCGCAAACTTGTCTGAATCAAACCTGGTCAAGGTGGCGTTGTCTGCAAGACTGGAGGGGGGGGTGGGGACCGCTGTGGGGTGAGCGTGGACAGCAGGGTCAGGGCCACCTTGCTGGTGTCCCTGCTTCCCTAAGCCAAACCGAATCCACCCCCCCTCCCCTGCCCCCCCTCCCCCCCGGGGCTGAGGGCTGGAAAGGGCTGAGTTCAAGGACAGGCTGGCAGACTTGAGATTTAAGGGGACCTAGGGGCCCCACCAGGCTGAACCCAGACACCCATCAGGAGAGGTGCCACAGGCTCCTGGGTGGCAGGTTCCCCAGCTCGTGGTCCCCTTCCGGCCCCTAGTTCAGCACTCTCTTCCCACACACGTTTCTTGACCCGGACATGCCAAGCTGTCCTGTGTCTCTGGGTAGATTCTGGTGAGAGCTGAAAGACCCATTCCTCCTCTCCCTTGTCAAAATGTTTTTTCTTTCTCAGGACGTTTTGCCTCGAGAAATTCAGAGGACCGCCACCAGGAAGGCCCAGCCTGTGGGACTTCAGGCGCACCGTCTACAGGGACTTTACCATATAAATCACGTCTTTCACGAGGAGCCTGGGATTTCTCTTAATCATCAGTCCAGAGCAGTCTCCCGAGGCAGCGACTTTGACAAACACTGGCCTGTTTTTGATAAATAGACATTCCCGTGTCCTTTCCCAGGAAATGCTGCATTTTTGTTCATAAAATTGCCAGGTTGTAAAGATAGCCTTCGGAATAATAGCATCAACAGCTCACATTTACACAGTGGTGAGGTTTTCCCAGGCACTATACTAGGTGCTTTATGGCTGTGAAGTGATCAGCGCTAAGAGCAGTGAAATTATGGTACAAGCTGGTATGATCTAACTTTACAAATGAGGAAACGGAGGCAGCGAGAGGGTGATGCTTTGCTCAAGGTCACATCAAAGGCAAAGCATGCATCTGGGATTCAAGCCCAGACAATTCGGTTCCAGAATCAAATCGATTAGCCATTGTCACTCAAGAAAATAAAAAATGAAGCATTTTTCATTACATGTGTATTGAAAGTGATGTTAAGGTGGTTTTGCAGGAGAAAACATCATTTTGTTCATATTTTGTTCATATAACTACATTGTACCGCGTTCTAAAATTTAGTAGGAAATGACACATCCCAAATATGCATCAATATTTGGCTAAATTTCATTCGAAATACAGTACTTTGACTTGGGAAAGTTTAGGGTCATTCTGCACCTAATCATCAAGTAAACCAGAATTCATCTGATTTTTAAAATATATTGAAAATCAAGAGTCACTAAAGAGCATTTCCTGTTCACATTCACCCAGGGTGTGAGGCAGGCCACGTTTCACTACCTAACTGTATCAGTCCTCATAGACTGGGCTGTGTCCACGAACAATCCACCCCCAAATCTCAAACTGTGCAGGGCTATATCTCACACACGCTGCAACCCCCGGGGTCAACAGGGAGTCATGCTGACTAGTCACTTCAGGACACAGCCTTCAGACAATGGCCACCTCGGATGACGGCCGTGTCAAGGGGAGAGGACAGCTTAGCGGGGCCTCGTACTGGCCATTAAGTGACCAGCCTAGAAGTGACACTTGCTATTTCCACTCGTCACTTATCAGCCAGAAGATGTCATGTGGACACCCCAACACAAACGGGGGAAGGAGGGAGAGGCAGGAAGTGAAATTCTACCATGGGCTTGGAGGACGGAGACCTGGAGGTCGTCTGGGGAACTGCACTCCTGATACACAGCAACTTTCCAGAACATCAGGGTTTCATTCCAAACTCCCCCACACTCCCCCTCACCAGGCTCCCAGGGTGCCATGCATGATTATTGTTAAGTTAGAATTTAATGCAACCATTTTAGAGAAGACTAAAGAAAATGCCTGCGCAGTGAATTTTGGTTTAGACCAGATTCACTGATGGGGTTGGATCGGCAGCCTTTCCTGAGCCAAGATCCTCAGAACTGACACTCGAGCTTCCAAATGCTGGTGGCGTTTCTCCTCCTGCACACTCTCAACTGGAGGTGGCAGGAGGCAAGGGCAGAGACTGTGCAGGCCACGTGCTCGCTGAGTAATTGACCTCCAAACCCTCAGCCGCAGAAACCCATCAGCAGCTCCAGTTCTTGCCCAGAGATGAAGTGGGATGCCAGTGACACCCCAAAATCCCAACTCCAACTCTGCCTTCTCCTGACTCTAATTTAGCTCTGACTTTAAGGGACTTTAAAGAGTCAACAGAGATGTTTGTGGAGTCTGTTCATTAGCCACTGATGCCACTCTTGGATGCCCCATGTGACAGCTGGTGGGCCCACAGCCGATTAACTCCACAGAGGGGCACATCCGTCCTCAGGCAGGTGACAGCGTTCGTTCGCAGTGTGCTCAAGAGCAGGGAGAGGCTGGGGGCTTCAAGTTCTGCCTGCCAAGCCACCACTTGCCTTCCAGTGAGCCAAGAGAGTGGATGAGAATGTGTGAGTGAGGGATGGACGTGTGTGAGAGAGAGAGGGTGTGTGTGTGTGTGTGTGTGTGTGTGTGTGTGTGTGAGAGAGAGAGAGAGAGAGAGAGAGAGAGAGAGAGAGAGAGAGGGAGAGAGAGAGATGGCAGGGAGTGGGGTGGGAGGGAGTATTAACAGATAGCAGAAAGTGTCACTTTCTGCCATCTTTTCTCCAAAAACACTCTAAAAGGGCAATAGAATGTGTGTTTCCCTGCTGCTAGACTGCAGCTGTCCGTAGGGTCCTGAGGCTTCATGGTTACTATGTCACAATACCATCAGTCACTGGCGGTCACCATCAGCATGTCCCAATGCCTGTCCCTTGCTGGCCTCTTAAGTAGAACAAAGACCTCGTCTAGGAAGCCTTCAGGTTTCGATTTTTCATTCATTTACCAAATACTTAGAGAGTATTTACCACATGCCAGAGGCTGTTCTAAGTACTTTACAAAATGCACACACTTAACCCTCACAGCAGCTCTCCAAGGCAGAGAGCCATTATAGCCATTTTGCAGATGAGGAAATAGAGGCAGAGGAAGGTTGAAGAGCTGGCCTAAAGTCACAGACACTGGTGATGATGCCAGATTTGACCTGGGCGCCAGAGCGTATCCTGCTCTGTTCTAAGCTGCCTCCATACTGAACAATGAACTCTCCTGTTTCCTGCTGGCCCACAATGTAACTTGTCCCTTCATCACAAATCCTGGCTTGTGAACCATTAAACCTTCAGGGTATTCAAAGCACCGAAAAACAGCCACTTAAAACAACAGCATTCAGTCATTTAGCTCGTGGACCTACAACTGAGGCAGGAGGCAGAGGGCAGGCTCACCTCTGCTTGGTGAGGTCTGAGGCCCCAAGCAACCGGCAGACCAAGCGCAGACGAGTCCAAGCCGGAAGCTGGATCATCCGGGGTTCATTCCCTCTCATGTGTCTGCGGTGACGGCCATGGTTGGCTGGGACCTGGGCTGGGCTGTCCTAACGCCCACAGTCCTCCTGTCCCCCATGCAGGCCCCCTCCCTCGCCGCCCACGCCCCACCCACGCACACCAGGCCCCTCCCCCACCCTCCATGTGGCCTGGGCTTCCTCAAAGCAAGCATGGCCGCGGGCGCCCAGCTCCAGCCTCCCAAGAGAGCCAGCAGGATCGATGGCCTGTGTGACCTCGGAAGTCACACAGTGACTCCCACCACCAGATTCGGGGGAAAGACACAGCGGACACCTCTTCATGAGAGGAGGGGAAAGAGTTTGCCGCATCCCTGTTTCCTAAGGGGTCCGATGACACGTCTCCTGCCCCTCCCCAGCTGTCAGGATGGAGGGCCTGCCCTGGTGGGGCCAGGGGCCTCATGGTGTGCCCACGGATCTGACTGCTCTTTCGTTTGCACAACCACAGCCTGGAGCAGGAGTCTGACATCAGCCTGGACTGGAGTCCCAGCAAGCAGGCCTCGTCCCTTCCCCTGCGAGAACCTCACTTGCTCAGAGAGCTGCATATGCCACTTGGCCACAAGCATCTAGTTCACACCAGACTAATTTCTGATTAGGCTAAACCAACCTGCGACAGGTAATTGGACGGTACTGGGGGCCGAATGCCTGTGTCCCCAGATTTCATATGTTGAATCGTAACCCCCTAAAGGTGAAGGTGCTAGGAGGTCAGCTTTGGGGAGGTGATTCAGTCACGAGGGTGGAGCCCCATGAATGGGATCAGTGCCCTTATAAAAGGGACCCCAAAAAGCCCCCTCACCCCTTCCACCACATGAAGCCGGCAAGAAGCCGACAGCCTGCCCCCAGCGAGGCCCTCACCAGAGCTCGGCCACGCTGGCCCCTTGATCGTGGACTTCCAGCCTCCAGAGCGGTGAGAATAAATGTCTGTCATTTATAAACCGCATTCTGTTAGAGCAGCCTTGGCGGACTGAGACAAGCGGTCACATTAGCTGGTCACGGCTGAGAGTGTGGGCAGAAGTCTGCAGAGTCAGGCTTTTAGCAAGGATTTCACTCCTTCATCAAAAGGCACTGATTCCCCGGGCCTGGCAGGTTCCCTCTGAGCTTCCCGTTGTCTTCTCTGAAACTCAGATGTGACGCCTGAAGGAGCAGCTGCCATTTGATGACGATGAAGCTGCAAGGATGTGGATGAAAGTCAACATCAAGGGTGGCAGAACAGAAAAGGAGACGGTCCCTGACAGTGTCATGGAGCGGCACCCCGCCCGGCGCCAGCCTGTACGATCTTGTCATGGAGACAAACAGACGTCTGAGGCCTGAGCTGGCATGAGCCATGCTGTCCTGCATTCTGCTCCCTGGTGCGGGGCCGAACCACTCAGTCATCTGCCACATGGACGGCTTCCGTGGTCCCCTGACTCATGGACTCCCGTGAGCTCTCATCAGCCTTGCTGGCAGACAGGGGCAATGCGTCTTCCCACCCCTGCCTTCTGAACAAGGGGCTTTCAGTGACTGTCACCAGCAAGCTGCCAGGCCGACGCTTACTCCAGCTCTCGAGTCCGGGACCCACCCTGAGGACCTCCTGGCTCTGTGCAGGGCTGTCACTCCTGCAGGGCACTCGGGCTGCAGGCAGGCTGTGCACCTGTGAGGGGGAAGCAGCCTGGAGGGGGACCCTGCGGCCTTGGCCTTTCCCCCAGAGGCCAGCCTGGTCAGCGGTGACACCCTCTTGGTGGGAAGGAAACCCCAGCTACGTGCACCTATGTGGGAGCGTTGCTCTAGGCTCTGCCTGGCCCCGGCTCACACCTGCCCTTAGCGGAGGCCCGAGGTCTGCAGCGTCTCGCCGTCCTAACCCTGCCTCCCTGCCTTCCTGGCTGAGCCGCTCCCCAAGCAGATGAAACCAGCCCCTTCCTTCAGTCCATGGGACATGGCCTCTGGGCTCCATGGAGTGGACGGGACAACCAGGGCCCCTGTCCTGCCCTCTACACTAGGCTTCTTGCCATAGCTGCCGTCACTTCCTGCCTCCATTCTCCCTTCAGCCACAGAGCTCTCAGGAAGGTGCTTGCCGGACTCGGACTCGGGGATCCTTTCTCAGCTCCTCCCTTCCTCCTCTCCCGTGGTGTGTAGGTAGATGTTTGACAGCCAACTCTATGAGGGGCAGGAAAGCAGATTTGTGGGTTCTGCCGATTTCCAAGGAGTAAATACTCCCACCGTGCCCTGTTTCAAGCCATCAGCCTGACACCACTTGCCATGGGGTTGGGGGAATTGCACAGGGCCAGGTTTGGACACCTGTAAAAGCAGCTCCAGTGTGGCACGGCTCCTCTCTGCATGCTGACCAGAGGACTGTCCTGCCCTGGGGACTGTCCTCCTGGCTCCGGTAGCACCACCCTCCCGGACACCCTCCTGCCCTCCGGCCGTGACTCCTCCACCTCCCTGAGGACCAGTCTCCCCATTCACCCCCGAACGCTGGCACCCTTTGGGGCCCATGCTCACTGCACACGATTGCGTCCACACCCACTTTAGTTTCTGGCTGAACATCCCAAGTCTGCACCCCCTTCCCGTTTTGTACAGCTTAGGAGGGACGTGGCGGGTAAACAAGACCAAAGCAGCAGAGATTGAAGTGAGTTGGAGACTGTCGGCACGAGCCGCCCCTTGTCCATCCTGGTGTCCACCCTGCCGTCCTCAGCTGTTTCCTCCCCATAATCCTTCCTTCCCAACAGCCCGGCACAGTCCGGTGTCCGTCCCCTCCTCCATCCAGCTGTCCATCATCCACAGCGGCATGAGAATTCCCTCCAACGCACAGCTCTAACAAGCGGCCTCGCTCCCTCCCAACTGCCTCTCCAGGAGAAGTCTGTTCCCGGCTGGCCTCCGGCCGTTTGCACACTCACTCTTCCCTTGGTTCCCAGCGTCACCTTTTCTACCCCACATCACCCCATCAGAGCCTGTCAGTAAAACGGAAACCCATGCTGTTTCCTAGCCCCACACTCAGGTCCCACACTTGAGCTCACACTCTCCCACCCCCAGGACCTCCCAGACATGACTGGCCAGCAGTCTTATTCTCATCCCACTTAACAAACAAGGCAGCTGGAGCTCAGAGCCACTGACTGGTCATCCAGGCCCTACGCTGGATGAGCTGCCCAGCCAGGACCAGGGAGGCAGACACGCCCGGTACAAGCCCCCGCCACAGGCTCTGCCCGTTTGCAAGCAAACCTGCTCTGAAGACATCCCGATTGCCGGCTGGGAGGGCAGTTCTCTTGACCTGGACGCACATTTCGAGGTGCTCCGTCCTGTGGCCAGGATGGGATACGGAAGGTGTGAGCTCTGTCCAGTCCCTGCAGCCCAGGAAGGACCATGACAAAGGGCCCTGTGTCCGGGGTTCCTGCTGTTGTCAGACCAGGAAGTGCCACAACCTCGAGTCTGGGCATCGGCAGAGACCCAGATGTCTTAGGAGGAGAGGCTGCAGGTCAGGAGCGTGGGCTGCAGGGAGAGCTTTGATTTCCCTGTCTGCTCAGGGGGAAGTACTGGCAGCTCCCAGCTTGGAGCATGTTTCAGCTGGAAAAGGCCACCACTGGACGCTCTTCCTTCTGTCAGAGGAAAAATAGTCACCAAAATGTTTTCCGTTTTTGTTGACTCAGGCCTGGACCAGACCTGTGAGCCGCCGGCTCGCCCTTCCTTGGGTCCCTGCAAAGGTTTCTGTTAACGCAGTCAGTACCACTTGAAAATCTCCTGTCCTGGTTCCCAGTGCATTTATACAATGAGGATAAATCTACGTTGTTTTAAGGTGCCCGATTTGCAGGAACTTGTCATGGCAGCCAGGAAAATGCACAGAAAGACTTGAAAACAAGATTCAAATATGAACAGTCATAACAATTTGCATCATGAATAAATAAAGGGGTCTTGTGTACCTGTCTGTTCAATATGGGGGCCCCTGGATTCATCACAAAACCCAGATTACATAAATCAGTACATTTCCTGTGTTGGTGAAGCTTGTGTGGGCCGGGTGTCTGCTACTTGCAAACACAAAACCCGGCTGGCTAGTTTCAGGAAGCAATTTCTTCATTCTAAGAAGCGCTGTCCCAGGAATCACTAGAACTTTACTTCCCAAGGACTTTTTTCAAGCTGGTGGCAGAAGGACTCAGTGCTGTTGGTGACATTCGGGAACAGAGAGCGGTGGTACTGGGGTTGGGACACAAGCCACTCCCTGACTGTCGCGGACATTCCTCTGCGCTCTGGCAGTCTCTCCAACTCTGGGTTTTCGGCTGAATTCCTCAAAGAGGGGCCACAAAGCAAAGCATCGTGTAGAAAGATTGATGACAGTCATTTGTATACACGAGTGGGCTCGGAGGCTCGCAGGCTCGGCAGCCCTGCCACCACCTTTTCGTTTTATTCGGTGTGAAGGAGCAAGCTGTTCCCAAACCACAAGTACCCATTCGTCATAAATCACATGTTCCAGGGCGCCTTCTGGGACGGGTGGCTCCAGGCAGATGCTGTCACTGCGGTGCTCTGGGCTGTCTTCTCCTGATGGGACGGTCGGCCACCCAGGAGCCAGTGGTGGGGAGGGCTGAGTGTCAGTCCCACTCTGCAGTGTACCCCAGTACCAGCCCCCAGCGAGAGTGCACTGAATGAATGGATGGATGGATGGATGGATGGATGGATGGATCAGCATCTGGGCTCCTCTGGGGCTGAGATCATAGTGTCTGAGGCTTTTCTGAAAGACATTATAGCTGCCCATGTACCCCTGACGAAGCCACTCCCTTCGAGGATTCGTCATTTCCCATCAATGAATAAACACATCAGAAAGCTGGTCCCCGGACCCTTCTGCTGTGTCTGGTCTTGAGAGCCTGTCTGCTGCCAGGGGTCCTGAGGACGTGGCACCACGGAGAGGACACGGGCCGGGTGAGCAGGCGCCCATGGCTGCCCTCTGCTAGGAGCATGGCACAGCCTCGTCACCGTGTCCCCCCAGGAGACCGTGAGACCTTCCAGGCACAGGAATGTCACCACAAGCCGTCCTAAACAAACCGTCTAGAACAACCTGCAACAACCTCATTAAAAATACATCTGTGCTGGATTCAAGGCGTCTGGGGCCCGGAGCAAGGGCTTTTCAAATTCTGTGGGCTCCTGCCAACTCTCACTACTGTATAATTTAATCTAATTGATCAATTAAATCCAAATAATTTTTAAATAAGCTGTAATAACAGTTAGATGATTTCAGTACTTCATATAAGTTTCTTAATGACTTTTATCAAAGGAAACTATCCCCTAGGACTTGTGGTGGTTAGTCATCTGACCTTGTAAGGACGTCGTGGCTCCTCTATCCACCTTGAATTACACACTGGCTGTCAGCTACCAAGCCATGCCGTGTGACAAGCCACCCTCAGAACGCCACAGGCTTCCGTCAACCTAGCATTTGCTTATTGCGTGGCTGGTCAGTTCACGTGGATGTGGCTGGGCTCCCCAGGGTATGTGGTCAGCTGTGGGTTAGTGGGTAGCTCTGGTCCTCTGCATCTCTGGACCTCAGCTGAGGTGGCTCTGCTGTCCTCCAGGGGGCTGGCCGGGCATGTCCTGCTGGTGCTCATGGACGGGCGGAGAGGGTGTGAAAGGGTGTTGGCTGGGCCTGCCTCCGGGCTGCAGCCGCCCCCGGCGAAGTGAGGCATGCCTCAGAGCGGGGGGCCTGTTGTGTGCCAGGCAAAGGGCTGGGGTGCGGGGCCATGCCTCGGGCCTCAGGTGCCGTCCATCTACCTGAAGCTCTTTGGTTGCAGGTGACAGACACTGATCCAGGATAGCGCGAGCAGGAACTGGATTTACTGGGAAGACACGAGCAGGACAGAAGGAGCAGTAAAGGACCAAGCTTGGAGAAGTCAGAAGCATCCTGACGTGAGCCGGCAGGCGGCAGAGACTGAGGTCGGTTGCTTCATGATGTCCCCTGAGGTTGGACATCATTGCTTCATGATGTCCCCTGAGGTTGGACGAGTGTCAGTCTTTCCAGGCTCCGGTCCCTCCAAGACTTCACCCAGGGGGGAAGCAGTGACCCCGAGAGAGAAGAGGGTGCAGTTTCCAGAAGTGGAAGGAATGGCTGTTGGCTGCAGAAATAACAAAAGGCCCTTGTGAGGAGCCACTGGCGCTGGCTGCCAGGGGCTGCCAGAGTGCCACCACCCATCTCCCGTGCAGACTTTCCCAGGTGAAGCGCCTCAGGCTGCCCACCGGGTACAACAGGCAGCTTTGTGCTCGGACCGGATCTCACCTCACGCCGGGCGCTGGAGGCTGTGGCTCTGAGGCTGTCCTTGTCACAGCTGAACAAGCGCTGTGTCGCTTCCCGGCCAGGGGCCTGTCAGCTCATCCCATCCCCATGCCACGTCTACAGTGTGGGTGCTAATACTCTACCCCATTCTGCAGGTGTCCTGGGCTGAATCCACGTGTCCTCACCCCAGCCCCTCTGCACGTGGCCTCATCTGGAAACAGCGTCCCGGCAGATGTAATCAGCCACGTTAGTAGGGAGCCCTATTCCACATGCCTGGAGTCCTTATGAGAACAGATTAGGACACACTCAGAGGGACGATCATGGGAGGACCCCGGGAGGACACGGCCGTCCACATGCCGAGCACAGAGGCCTCAGCGGAACCAGCCCTGCCCACATCCAGTCCTCGGCTTCAGCCTCCAGGACTGGGCGGCCATAGTAACTGGTATTTGTGACGGTGGCCCCAGGACACTGACACAGCAGATGGGGACCTGCAGGTACAGAGGGGCCAAGCTGCACACCCGGAAAGAAAGGCCGGCCTTCGGAGCTGCTTTAGGCTGCCTCCTTCCACACACAGGAGCCGAGTGACCCAGGACACCCGTCTCCTCCAGGCTTGTCCAGGCCCCACCGCTGCTGGGAGCCTTGCTCTCAGAGCCTCATGGTGAAATTCGCAAACGTTGGCCTTGAAGGCAGCAACAAAGCTTCCCATGAATTCTCCAGGAGTGTTCATGTCCCCACAGGCTGCAATCACAGGCTTCTGGGAAACTGAGTTTTCCCAAACAAGGTCCACTTTAATGGGAATATCCAACGCTTTGCACAGCATGCTACTGCGATTCCCCCTAGCCACAGAGAGCTGGGGTACCCTGCAAACCCTGGGACCCAAACCCCAGGCCTCAGAAATGGAGGGGAGAGATTTGGAGGGATGTGGAGCCCCGGAGGCTAGAGCCCTGGGAGAGACCTGACCCACCTTCCTGAGCTGGGCAGTGGAGGGTAAGGGTCTTTCTCCCAAGGGTCCTCTGGTTTTGCTCTGTCCCTCCTTCACTGCAACTTCACGGCAAAGCTTTCACATGCTCCTAGTTCATCCATTTCCTTTGGCCCCCTAACACTTCTTTAAATTTTTTGAGTTATTTACCAATATTTACAAATCGGGACATTTCTCATTTCAAAGGATTTCTGGTGTTTCTAGAAATATTTAGAAATATGGCTGCATAGAGCTCCTATTTCCTCATGGAAAAAGTGGGTGGACCCGAGCTAGTGCTGCTCCTTTTAGAGGGACGTGCAAGAGCTAGCTTGGCACAACTCCTGTCTAGCCCACTTCAGTCATTTATTTTTATCTCCCTGACCTGACGCCTCTTCAAATGTCCTGTATCAGGAACAAGATGCTACCACCACCACCTCCTCCATCGCTGCATATACACATGCACGCATGCATGCGTGTGCGCACCCAGACACACACTGTCATGCAGGGTCTCTGGTCCCGCTCCCCGCACCAGAACGCAGGACATGGTGAGGCCAAAAAGGAACACCCACGGAGCCATGGATGGGGGTTCATACCACTATATTCTCACGGGCGGCTGGCTTGGAGACATAGGAAGCAGGAGCCACACGATCTGCAACCTGCCGTCCACTTCTCTTCCAACCAGCCTACCCCCTAGTGTAGCCATGGCAGTTATATCAGTGGCTAATGGCTAACCAGTAACAGCTGATGGCCACCCAGCCACAGCAGATGGACATCTGATTACAGCTGATGGCCATCTAATAACCGAGCCAGCACCTTTCCACGTGAGGCCGAGAGCCTGGAAACTACTCTCTGGGACTCTGTACACACACACACACACACACACACACACACACACACATTTTTTTTCCCTCTCTCTCTCTCTCTCTCTCTCTCATCAGATTCATTTCCTTACCTGACCCCCGTGGGAGCTCTTTCGATGTACCCAGGCTTTGCTGGTGCAGACAAGACAGGTCAGTGCAGCCGGGTCAGAGCTGATAGGCGGGTGGGGACCCTATGTCAGGAAAGCCCACCTCACACAGACCTGAGGAAGGCATGTCGGTGGGACCTGCTCACACAGAGCAGTGCTGGCTCACGCCTGGCTGTGGAAGCATTCTCATGCCACTTATTTCTGTGATAGCTGTCTGCGATTTTCCATTTTTCCTCTTATAACTGTTCTCCAAGATTTCTTTGCAGAGCCACCTATTCTAAATCTATTGATTGAGGTGAGGTAAAGCCCACTCCCAGGTCCAGAACCGGCCCACGACTCACAGGCCAGTTAACACATTCTAAGACAAGCCAACAGGACTCAATTCTTGGGCTTTGCTAAGGAAGCCTGGCAAACGGTGCTCTTTTCCCACTGGTGTGCACATCTGATGGAGCCCTGGGGTCATCGTCACAGCAACAGGAAGCCTGGCTGGAAGTGATGAGCTGGGCGCAGGAAGGCAGAGCGAGTTCTGGGAAGCACCGGAACCCATACCCTGTCCGGCTGAATCCAGGCTCATCTGCTCTGTTTGCCATTTTGAGTTGAGATTCTGTCACTTATAATCAAGACAGTCTTGGCATATTCGTTTCCTTTCCTGGAAGGCGTTCCTGCAAATGTCACAGCCCAGCACAGTGTCTGCAGGACTCATAAGTCACCTGGGCCCCTCAGCTTCGATTTCCTCTCTGAGAAACGGGGTAAGTGTCCCCACCTCAACGACGTGATGCACCAGCTGTCAGTGGAGTTGCCTCCTCGGAAGCAGCAGAAAGTGGACACTCAGGTTGGGGTTCTGCCCTGCCGTCCTGGACTCTGTGCTAGGTCCTCTGGCGGGGATTCCCGGGCAACAGCGAGGGCACAGCCTCCCTACCCCGCTGCCACCTCCCACGGTGTCCGTCCTGTGAGACTCCCAGCCAAGCAGAGAAGAGCCCCTCTGGGGCCAGGCAGGGAATGGGCACTGGTTCTTTGAGAGTTAAGGCCTTGAGGACTTGGTGGCCTCCCAGACATCCTGGCACAGCCCTAAAGGTAGGCATGAGGGCTGAGGCCAGGAGACCATCCCAGCCCCTCTGCCCCTGGGAGCCATGCAAAGACCCAAGGGCTCCCGCAGCACAACCCTGGGTGAGCGAGTCCCCCAGGATCCCAAGGGCCTGGGCACACAGGACGCATGTGCTCCCGTCCCCCTCCTGTCCCCTCTGCAGGACCACTCTCATCCTGCAGCTCAAATTGACCAGATCCAGCACATACATCACTCTAGCTATGTAACTTTGGACAAGTGTCAGATTTTGTCATCTGTAAAATAGACATAAAATCGGAAGGTGAGAAGAAGAGAGGGGGAGAGAGAGAGAGAACGCCATTTGGTCCTGCTTCACACACAGTCAGCACACACTGGCTCCGACACACGTGTGGCATGTGCAGGATGAAATACTTCACCAGGGGTTTTCCCTCTACATCTTGTCCTGTCTGATGCCCTCAATTGCCCTGATAAGGAAGTAAGGCTCAGATTTTATAGGTAAAACTGGCACCAAAAGACTAACTGACCTACAGACCCTGCAAATAATTAGAAAGAGAAGCGACAAGAGCCCGCTGTTCTGAACCTCTGTGCTGCGTTGTCAGTCAGATCCCACCAGACCCCTAAGTGTCAGGCGAGTCCCCAAGCCAAGAACCAAGGGTCCCCATCCATTCCCCCAGTCCCTGCAAGCACACCCGAAATACCTGCGGGGACCACCCTCCAGCCGCACCCACCCTCCCCTCTGTGCGCCTCCCCCAGCGCTGAGTTTCCTGGCAGAGATGCTGGAGGGGATCAGGGACATCCACTAAACGACTCCCATATGTTCCTTCCCAAAGAAACTGTTTCTCAAGTGGATGAATTTAAATCTCCTCTCCGCCTGCCAGTATTCCCAGCCTGGCATCTCCATGCAGCAGGTCCAAAGGCTCCCTTCCCCACCTTCCTCCTGTGCAGAAAGGAAGGAAGAAGGGAGGCAGGAACGGAAAAACTAAACAAATAATTGTGAGAAGCCCCATGGGTCTAGGGCAGGGCTGGGGGCCTCACATTGAGTCCTACGGTATTCTGATTGTTAGCACTTCACGTTGTCTTTACCTGTCTGGAGGAAAAGACAGGATTACTGAAGAGTGGCTTTTAAATCTGGCTTCCCTGAGGGGCAGGTCGTGCTCTGGGTCCGGGGCCCTGCTCCACAAGCAGCGATTAAACCATAATCCTGAGTGGTGATCAGGAGGCAGCTCTGAAAAGATTCCTGTTTGCTGAGCTCTCCGCTCTGCACACAGCCTGAGTGTCCAGACAATGCAAACAGGGCTGCCCCTGCCAACCCACTGAGAAATACCTCATCCATTAGCTTATTGGCTAGAACGGCTTCCCTTTGATTTGTCTTGACTGCCTCATAGCATGACCAGGTTTTCTCAGCACCTGCCAATCTAATTACCTCTGTCAATCTACTTGGTGTCTCAGGCGTGGAACACTGCACAGGGATGGAGGCCACATGGTGTAGATTTGGGGCCGGGCCAGCTCACGTGCAGGGTGGATAGTGGACGGGTGGCTTCGGCAGGAAGCAAACCCCAAGATAAGCGGGTCAGCAGCAGAGCTGGGCAGAGCCTGCCCTCTCTTCTACCTGGACACATGGCTGGACTACATTTCCCAGACTCCCTTGCTGCCAGGTAGAGCCATGTATTAGAGTTCTGACCAATGGCGTGTGAGCAGAAATGATGGGCTTCCCTCCAGACCTGGACCTGGTCCTTGCTCTGTTCTTCAGTCGGGCTGAATGGAGAGGATTCAGAGGGTCAGACATGGGAGGGGCCTGGGTCACACGACCACCAGGTGGAGTCCACACCTGCCAATTAGCCCCTGGTGACCTACACTGGATAATGACTGAGATTTTCAATGTCAAGAGTAAACATTTTTTGCGTTAAGCCTCTGGGATTCCTTAGGTGTGTGTGTCTGGCACCTGGCGTCTTTTGCTGATATAACACTCTGAGTCAGGACTCTATTCTTGTCAAATGGCAGGAAACCCCACTCAGAGGGGCTTGAGCGGGATCAATGGAAATTATTAGCTCCTGTATCTGGGAAGTGCTGGGCCGGTGGGGGTCCAGGTGTGGCTTGATCAAGGACCCACACCCAGCACAGGGAGCGCAGGGGTCTCCTGGCCCAGTCCCTCCAGGCTGGCTCCAAGCCAGCCAAGCTCACCTCCGTGGGGGCCAGAACACGAGCCTGCCACACGCGGCACAGGCTGTCACCCACAGTTCTCCTTGTCTCTGGAGGGGTCGCATGTCCAGGCTGGGGCACAGTGACCCTCAGCTCAGTTGGTCACACAGAGCGGGGGAGGGGAAGGGCAGACCGGCAAACAGAAGTGCGGCTGTCATTGGAGAATCATGGGGCCGTTGGTTGGTCCCAGGAAAGAGGGGGGTGCCAGAGCCAAGGAGACAGGCATGCCCACCCACCCTTTCCCTTTGGGGTCCTACCCTTGTAGGAAACACCTCCCTCCTGTCTAAATGGCTGGGGGGTGGGGAGCGGTTCCACTTTCACACACACCCATGCCAAGTGGCCCGGCCTGGCTCAAGTCCTGTCCAGGATTTTGATGGCATACGTGAACAAGAGCGAGGTTGTCTGATGACAGACCTTGTGGGTACTGATACGGGGGCACGTCCTGGCAGAGCTAAAACGCTGCAGACGCAGACACTAGAGAGAGGAAAGACCTCACCCAGGGCACCCTCGGACTCCACAGCTCGGTTACCTGTCCTGCCCTGGAGCGCGGGGCCCCTTCCAGCACACCCCCTCCTTTGCCGAAGTTAGTTCAAGTCGATTTTCCATCACTTGCACCCAAAGGAGCCTGAAACTACAGACTTCTTCCGCAGACAGGCTTTTTCCTTCTCTATTGTGATAAAACGTCAGATTTATCTGAAGTTGTTTCAGTTAGTTTGTGACCCAGGCGTTCTCGGGAATGGCCGCTGTGTGCGACTTGGCCAAGCGATGCTGCCAGGGTCTTTGGATCCTGCCCCCTCCCCCTTGAAGCCCCAAAGCTACTCCTAACTGAAAAGAACAATGATAACAGTCCTTGATGTGCACGATTGGCATTTTTACCTAAATTTTCTCAATCATAAAGGTGAAAGCTAGCTTTAGAGAACGTGGCTAGTTTCATTGCGTCTAAGATACAATTACTATGTGAAAATCGTGCCTCGGCCTGTCCTCTGGTGTCCCTGGGTCCCCACACCCACCCCTTCGGGTTCCCTGGAGCCCACACTGCCCACGGCTGGGTGTCCGTAACCCCGGCCCCAGAACTTCGGGACAATCACAGCTGTGGTCGAAAGACACCTAGTCTGGGCTGGAAGGACTTAGTGGGTCCACGGCCCCCACCCACAGAGCGGCCCTGGGAGGGTGGGATTTTGGAGATTTGGTCGCCTTCTGCTGGCAGTGTGTGAGCCTGTTCTGGTGGGAATCCAGCCAGGACCCCTCTGTGGCCCACCTACTCCCAAAATCATCTCATCCTTAGAAAGACCCTCCACGAGGAGACAGAAACACTGCTGACTCCACTGAGCCTCAGGGCCCTCCCAGCATTGGCTGGGCTCCCAGGGAAACATTTGGAGAAGAGGAAGGAGGAGAGAGAAGCAGGTGTTTCCCAGCCACCCTGGAGAGGATCCACGTGGCTTCTGGGCTCGGGGAATGTTCCAGCTTCCGAGGGAGCCCATCTCACCACTTCAGCCCCGCCATCTGGAACATTCTGACTCGGATCTGCTGGTGTTCATTTTCTAAAACTCTGCGTTCCTGGGTCTGAGATAGGGAGCAACTGTGTGTGGAAAATACGCGCTTCCTCTCATATGTTCCAGTGACACATAACAGCTTGCTTTCAGTCCTTTCAAAAACACAAACCACTAAAAGAAGGAAAGAAAGAACAGCCTTTGCCAAGTGCTCTCCTCATGGAGGAGAAATCCTGGTGATTCTGGAAGAACAGAGTGCTCTGAAAGATGGGGGAGCCCGCTAGCAGGTGTGGTTTTGAGGTGCCGGGTTGGTGCAGAGGAAGGCGACAGGTGAGGGCCATATAAAGGGCCTTTTGTGCGGGGTGAGCAGGACCCATCCTGGGAACCCCGCCTGGTGCAGCCCAAGCTGCTGGGCTTCTACGAGACACGGGCTGGGGGACGAGGCTGCAGAGCGGTGAGTCCCTGGGACATCACGGGGCAGGAGGGGTCTCAACTCCAAGCTGACCCTCTGGCCCCACACCCCATCAAGGCTCTTGGTGGTAAGTGGTGGAAACCCACTTGAACTTGCTTAATTAGAAGCGCTGTGTATTAAGCATGAAATCTAATGTTGGGGATGGTGGCACCAACCTCTGGCAGTGCAAACGGTAGCCGTGGATCAAAGCCCCTCACACAGCTTGGCCTCCCTCTCTCTCTTTGCCAACTTTCTCCTCTCCCAGGCTTCCTCCATGCCAAGCCCCCACACCCACGTGCCGTGAGGCTTGGTCTCTGAGAGCGGCCCGTCCTCCACATCACCTCCCTGCCAGAGTGACAGAACCCAGATAAAGACGACATTTCCCTGCCTCCCTTGCAGCAAGGTGTCCATGTGACACCTCCTGGCCAATCAGCTGTGACAAGAGTGATGAACGGATTCCCCAGACAGACATGCAGTCATGTCCTCCCTTCCCAGGTGGAGCCGACCTGGTGGGGAGCCGAGCTTACAGCACACGAGCGGAGAGGGAGGGGCCACGACTAACAAGCAGAACAGTGCTGGGCAGATATCCCCAGCCATCAAAGACATCGCACAAGTCAAGGCTGGCCTGAGAAGTGGTCCAGCCAGAGGCAGGTAAGCCGGGGAACAGTCACTCCCAGGTCCATGGCAGCCCAGAGCTCAAGCCTGGACCGAGGGCTCCACACCTGCCTCCGGCCCAAGCACCGTCCATGCTGCCAGTTGCCCTCTTCTCTCCAAACCTCTATTCCCAGGCTCCCTCTCTGGGCCCTTCCTCTGTTGGGCGGTGGTTTGGGTCCCCGTGAACCTGCCACATTTGTCTCCCTTCTCTCAGGTAACTCTGTGACCTGCTTTGTGAGAAGGTGCCAAGGGAGCAATGGGTCTTTGGGTACTCCAGACAGGTGTGCAGCCCAGGGGTGGCCGCAGGGTGAGATGTCTTCCCAAGCTCACGTCTCCTCCCTGCTCACCAGCAGAGTTGCTCCAATCCACAGTGTCTACCGTCACATTTCTCTGGAGAGACATCTCTGTGCATGGTGAGGTGGCAGCTATCCGTCAGTCCTGTGTTCTCGAGAACTCACCTTGGGGCTCAGCTGTTGTGAACCGACACAGTCTGAGTGTGTCCCCCACACGCCAGCCTCCCTGCCGCTCTGTCCTCATGGGACCTCTGCTCAGTGGGTTTTGCTTCTGGATTTGACAGTGCCGGTCACCCCACTGCTTTTGGAGCGCTCGTGTGCTTGCCATGTATCCATGGACCCGTGCAGTCTGGCCTGCAGCCCTCACTGCGTCTCATCTCTCCTCCCTTCTCCTCACTGTGTTGGAACACATTTCCTGCATACACCAGGCCCTGTCCTGCCTCAGGGCCTCTGCACGTGCTGTTCCTGCTGCCTGGGTCCTCTCTCCTCTCAGATGCTTCCCTTCCATTCCATTAACTGCTGCTTATATCTCAGACCTTAGCCTCCTTCACTCTCAGAATACACCGAGATCTCCTGGTTTTCTCTTGTGTCCCACTTTCCTTCTTTCTCTCAGAGCGCTTACAAAGTTTGTAGAAATAGAATCACGTGACTATTTGACTAGTGACTGGCTGTCCTGCTAGAGTGGAAGACCCCTGGAAACCAAATGTACATTCCCACCCACCACTGTGTCTGCAGAATTCAAATCTTTGTTGAATGAATGATAAAGGAATAGAGACAGCCAACAGGTGAAGCAGACTGGCTTTCTGTGGTCCCCTCACAGGGACTGGTCCCAAAACGAGGGATTTGCCCGCAAACCGGAGAAATTGTCAGAGTGGGGGTGTCCCTTCTGGGAGCTCCTCTGTGGTCCTGACTCTGTGCTGGCTACACAATCATTCTTAGTTTAACCCATGGAGAGGACCAGGAAGCTCAGCCCCGAGGAAGGCTCCATCCGACAGGGCCTGACATCTTTTATGTCACCGAGGACAAAGCAGTTTAATTGTTCCATCATCTCGGAGCATTTATTATCCTGGCTATTGACCTTCCCTTTTAATGAAGCCCGTATAACTAAGCGACTAGAAGGCTGTGCCTGGTCTTAACGAGCCGCTCTCAGGCCCGGCTGGGCCAAGGAGCCTCAGTGGCCATGAAGGACAGCGCCCTATCTCCAGGCCCCCTCTGTTCCTTGGCTGGCATGCAGGACAAGGGAGGAGAAGAACCAGGCAGCAGAGACATTGGGTTGGGCGGGCTCTTCCCCGCTGCTGCCTGGTGAGCGGGGGCGGGAAGTCCTGTTTCCAGACCCACTGACAGTGCTGACTGGCGATCAGCCCGGGAAACAAAGGACGTTTCACATCTTCCCCTTGTTTCCAGCTAACTGCAGTCACGTACCTGAGCTTGCTCCTCATGGACACCTGTTTCTTTTGCCTGCTTGGACTCCAGTGCCCTTTCTGCTGGGGACACAGCCCCGCTTTCCTTTGGGGGAGGGGCCACCCAGCTCACAGTGCCCACGCTTTCAGGGAAGCTGACTTCATTATGTGCTTCCAGGGCGCAGCCTCTGACCTGCACCTGGCCAATCGAAGCTTCCACCCCCAACCCCCTGCCCAGTGATTGGCTCGGGAAAGGGCATGTGACCCAGCCAGGCAAGGTCAGATGCAATCCTGGGATCTTAGCTGCAGATGTTGAGACTTCGAGGGGCTGCCCATGGAGAGAACCTGCCTGAGGATGAAGGCCACCCAAGAAGGGCAGCTGAGAGCTGGAGAAAAGACTTCCGACAGCGCGGTCCAAGCGCCTGGACAAAGCTGTACCTGAAGCTTGCACTGCCCTTGAATTTTCAGTTACATGAGCCCTTTGGGAACTGGACACAGTTTGAACTGAGCTTCTGCCAATCACAAGTGGAGCGCGCTCACTGTGGCCGCAGTCGGGGCACAGCCCAGAGACCTTCCCACGGCAGAGAGTGGTGGGGTCAGGTCAAAGGGCAAGCTGTCCCAAAGGCTGGGCCGGCAGCGCGGTCTGCGTGGGATCAGTGCCCATCCATCGCTTCTCCAGTGTCGAACGCTGGTCCTGCACAGGCCCAGGGACACTGTGGGCTGCAGGCCCAGGTCCCCACAGGGGCTCTGCGTGTGGCCCTTCAATGACAGGCAGGCGCAGCCAGCTGGCCCCAAGCCACAGGGCCATGCTAGTTGGAAGGACACTGAGGACAGTCCTACCTTGGCCACCATGGTGCTCAGGGAGGGCCCTGCCCCCATTACCCCACTCCCCCACCTGTGTGCTCCTTGGCGGTTTTAGTATCACTTACCCAGGATGCCTCAGTTATCTGTTGCCACACAACAAGCCACTTAATGGCTTAAAACAACAAGCCACTTAATGGCTTAAAACATCTATTTTGTTCACTATCCTTGCTGGGCATAGACTGGCAGGGAGGGGTCCTCTCTGCCCTTTGTGTCAGCTGGCGTGCCTTGGCTGGGGGCTGGGAGCACGTTCAGGCAGCTCACACACACCTGGGGGGCCAGGCAGTGCTGGCTGTTATCTGGGCTCACTCAGGGCCCGCGGTTTGTCCCCACGTGGCCTCCCCATGGGCTGCATGGAGGTTGGGTTCCGGGTCCAAGTGTCTCAGAGAAAAGCATCACCTTTAGGGCCTGGCCCTGGAAGTCACATGACATCACTTCCACCATCATCAGAAACTCATGCAGATTCCAAGGGAGGGGACATAGACCCCCCTCAGTGGGAAGGCTGCCAGGGTCACATTGGAAGGAGAGCATGGAGAATGGCAGTGTTGTGGGCTGAGCTGTGTCCCCAGAAAGATAGGATGGAGTTTTACCCCCAGGACCTCAACTGTGACCCTATTTGGACATGGGCCTTTAAAGAGATGATTAAGGTAAAGGAGGATATTGGGGAGCCCTAACCCCATAGGACTGGGGTCCTTTGTAAAAGGAGGAGGTCAGGGCACAGACATGCCCACCTGGATCTCCTGCTTCCAGTCTCCAAGATGGGGGACAGTAATTTTCTGTTTTTCCAGCCACCCGTCTGTGTTACATTGTAAGGAAGCTGCAGGAACCAATGCAGGGAGACACTGTTGCAGCTGACTTGAGAAGATCCGTTTTGCCACTGGATATCTGATAACCTTGACTTTCAAGCAGAAAGAGAGGAGCAGAAACAGGAGAAACCAATGCAGGCAAAGGCAGGCCATGCCCTGGGGGGTTGGGTCTGTGGGGGGCGGGAGGGGGCAGAGCCTGCAGCTTTGGCAACAAAGACACAAGGAAAGTCTAAGGATGTGTTTGCTTTCAGGAGCTTTCTGGACATCTTTTTCACTCAAGTTTCCTAAGACAGGTTATCTTTGCAATTTGCTATCAGGGTTCCATGTCCGAGAAGGGGCTCAGCAGTGCTGGTTCTCCCAGAACGACCTGCCCACACCCCTCCTTCTAAGAGCTCCTGGGCTCCAGGCATCTGTGGCTGCATAGCCCCCCAAGGCATCCTGTCCTGCCTTCCCCAGGGCCTTGGGAGCTGAGCACTTACATTCTCTTCACAACCACAGGCCACCTCCCTACATGAAGTTGGGATTGCAAGATGACTGTTCTGCCTATGGGCATAGGGCACAGTGGGGCTTTTCTTACTGTAATCGGGATGTTCCCCTCGTGCACCTGGCCTGTCACAGTGAGCAAATGAAGGCAAGGAGAACAGGAGGCTGGGCCAGGTCCCAGGGGCAGCTCCAAGTCTAGACAAAAGGTCCTGTGGAGGGAGCAGAGAAGCGCTGCCCCAGCCAGCCTCCCCCACGCGCTCCCCACCACCTTGCAGGTTCTTCAGGAGCTGGCAGCCTCCTGCATTGACAGGTGATGCGTCGGCCCAAGCTGCTCCTGCAGATCTCAGGCAAACACCTGCCGACTCCCCTCCAAGCCAGGGGTAGCACTTACACCTGGATTAAGTGCGATAATTACAGACAAAGCACTGTTGCTGCAACCAGCAGGAACCCTGTTTGCTCGGCAGCCCCTGCCCTGCCCTGGACGATGAATAGGCCCTTTGGAGCCGCAGCAGAAAAGCAAAACATTGCATCTGAAATACTTCTGTTCCTGCCTCTGCAGGAGACAGACTGGCTGTGACATCTCTTTATTTGGAAGGGCTGGCTGGCTCTGCCTGGTGCCACTGCTTTCCGATGGTGTGCTGTGGGTGGGCGCCCCTGTGCAGCACTGGACGCAGCCAGTGGAACCCCCACTTCTCAGGCTTCTGACCAAGTGATGAGAAGTGACTCAACAGAAGAGACAGACAGGCTCTCTGCAGCGGACGCTCTCTGGAGAGCTGGGCAGGAGGGACTGTTGTAGCTGGTCCTCGGATGGGCTCTGGCCAGTGTGGGAAGGAGCGAGCTACTCATCCCAGCTTGACCCAGAACTCCCCGCTCAGCAGGGGTGGGCAGAGCTGCGGTGCCAGGCCACCAGCTCCCGGTGGGTCTGTGTCTGGCAGCACAGGGGCTGGTGGCCTGGGTCCCGCAGGGCACGTGCTTGTCTTGGGTGATGCAGAGAAGAGATGCTTCTGTGGGACCCATGTCTGTGCGTATGTTGCCAGCAGACAGGCAGCCAGCCCCACTTCCTCTTAATTTGCATAATTTAAACAAAAAGGAACTTTTGCATTTTCTCTGAACATGTGTGCATCTCAGCCCCCACTGCTGTGCCCAGACTTGGCAGCATCATGAGTTCTCAGCACAGGCTTCTCGTTTTCTTCCTCAGATGAAATCTCTCATTTCAGAACAGCTCCCAGGGGGGCCTGGACCGTGAGGCTTTGAGGCCAGTTTTGCAAGGATGACTTCAGGAGCCGGGGACCAGCTTGGACCTAGGCTCGGAGGGTGCAGCCAGCCGTGGGGTGCAGCGGCAGGGAAGGGAGGAGGGGCCGTGCAAGGCCCTTCACAAGTGCCAGCACACTGCTGCCTCCTCTCCGCGGGGGCTTGGCCACCGGCAGTAGTGCACAGCCCCAGGTGGCACACGTGTGGATAGAAGCACCAGCCTCCATGGGCCGCGGTGTGTGGGGCACAGGCTCAGGGAGACGAGATTCTGTCTCCAGCCCCACCATCAGCTCACCGTGAGACCTGGGCAACGGCTTCTCTTCTCTGAAACTCAGTTCTCACATTAAACTCCTATAGGTATCAGTCAGTGTTTGTTCGGTCACTGCAAATGGCAGACACCCAACTGAAAGAGGCTAAAATCAAGAAAGAGCCTGTCTTGGCGTAAGTGACTGAGAGGTCCACGTGTAACATGGGCTTCAGGCACAGCTCGATCCAGGCGTATCACCAGTGGCATCGAGACCAGTCTCTCCTGGCTCTGATTCCCCTGAACTGGATCCATTTCCAGGCCGACTTTCCCCTCCTGGTGACAAGATGCCACCAGAAGAGTGTCCACGCCCTGGGGACAGAGGGAGCCTCTTTCCCGTCACCATGGACAGAGCGCTCAGCTTGAGTCACATGGCCTTCCCTGAACCAATCGGGTGCCCGAATGCAGGTGGCTCTCTGATTGGCCAGGCCTGGTCACATGCCTACACGTGGGTTCAGGGGTGTTGTCAGCTCCACCTGAAATACCTGCCCAGAAGAGGGAGAGAGAGGGTCCTCACAGGAAACTTAGGCTGCCGTTACAGGAGGAGGGGGTGATATTGCACATGTGTATCGTCACCCTGATCCCTTGTGATTTGATCAGCCATGGGGCCCCTCAGCCTTGAAGACACACCCGGCCGCACCGCAAGGCATTGTGGGAACTAGGGGCAGGTGAGCGAGGCTGGTCCGGGCGGCTGGTCCGGGCGGCCCCCTGCAGGCCGCGGTCTCGGCCGTGTAGGGACCGCAGAGGAGGGGAGGGCAGCGCCACAGGCCCCGAGACCTCAGGAGCTCTGGGGAAAGTTGTGCCCAAGGGCCACACTCCCGGAAATGGCAGGCGAGCGGAGGGAGACCGGTGCAGGGGCCTGGCTGGGTCCCTTTGCACGTACCCAGAGCAGAGCCTGCAGGCAGCACGTGCTCGGAAACAGCCGCTGGGAATGAGTGAGTGAGTGAGTGAGGAAGCAGAGCGGGGAAAGCCCCACGGGCCTCCTGAACGTCAGCTGAGAGCCTGACTGTGGCCGCGGCACCGTGGCCTGGCGGGGACTGGGGCAGAATGGGGAGCCCACGCCCACGAAAGGCAGAGGCTGCCTCTTAGCTCCAGTCCACTCTCCCCAAACAAACTCAATGCCAGAAACTCCTGGTTTTTTAAGAAAACTGGAAACTTGCTTTTATGAAAATGTTCTTGATTTATAAATATTTGCTAGTAACACAGTGTAGAGTCCGAAAAAATAAAAACATGTCCAGTGGCCCCGATTGGGCCTGTGACAGCTCCGTTTTCCAGGCTGAGCCAGCCGGAGTGGGGCCCGGCCACCACCCTGTGGGACAGGCCGGTGTTTCCAGCCAAGCTTGGGGTTCCGTTCCAGACCTTGATGCCCAGGAGCAGTTCTGATTGAAAAATGAATCCACAGGGGCCCAGGAAAGCTTGCGCCCTGCCTGACAGCCCCATGGGTGCTCTTCCTTCATGGGCGGCCACAGCGGCACCTGGAAGGGACGGAGCCTTCATCAGATACGAGCCGTTCTTCGAGACGAGAAGGACAGGGATCTCGCCAACTCATTGGACGAGGCCAGTGTCACCTCGATGAGAAAGTGGACAAGGTAATCTGCGACCAGTCTCTTGGACAATAAGGCTTAAGCTGGGTTGGGTGTAAAAACCCCACATGAAAGGCTGTCTGTCCCTGTGTCTCAGCTGGAACACAAACCCACTGAAAGCAGCAAAAATGACGAGGGCTGCTTGATGGCGGGCGGTCTGTGGCTGTGAGGCTTTGTCTTTGGGGTTGCAAGGCAGCCACCAGGTCCCAGGCAGCCCATCTTGATGTGTCACCATGTAAAAGCCCAGCGATCCTGTCCTTTCCTCCTGTCCCTTCTCAAGAGTGTGGGTAATTCCTAGCAGCTCTTGGCTGCCTCTCCCCGAGTCCCCTTGGTGGGGTGGCCTGCCATCATGGCAGACTGAATTGCACAGTTGGCCGCATCTGACTGAGAGCCACCTGGGGGCTGGGGAGACGCCACCTCCCCAAGCTCACTGCTGCTGCCTGAAGTCTGAGCAAAACTGGGGTTGGTGAGCCAGGGAGAAGGTTGCCTGGCAACCAGCAGTGTCAGCAACCTTTTCACCAACTGCTGTCCACTTGGCTGGACTCCACCTGAGAGGTACAAGGCCAGGCCCAGGCCAGCATGGTGGCTGAGCCAGCAGGATAGGTAGCCACTCCCGAGGCAGACAGTCTGGGAACCCAGGACTTCAGCCTGCCCAGCATGGCGCTGTCACCAGTCACTCTTTGTGACCCAGAGACTCCTTGAGGGGGAGTCCCTGTCCTCCCCGGGTGCCAACATCTCCGGCTTCACCCTCTGGAGCCAAGAAGAAAGAGGCCAGGGCTCATCCAAGTAGGCAGGAGTGGCCTGTGTGTCCACGCTGATCTGCCCAGGCCTGTGTCCAGGTGGCTGAGTAAAGACCTGCTGGATGGGTACACACACACGTACACATGCACTCACACACGTGTGCACAAGCATGCACACACATACGTATGCAAACATGTGCACACAAAACAAGCACACATGGATCTGCACACACGTGAACACGCACACATATGCACACACACATACAGCACACACGCCACCCAACATTTAGATCCAACCCCACAAAATAAGCTAATTTATGTTTCCAATTACAAATATAATTACATTTCTGAATCCATTAGTGACTGTCCCACAAACACAGGCCGTGCTGTGTGGCCACAGGGATGAGAGTCACGATCGCACGAGAGCCGGCGCCGGGAATTTCAATTTTTATTTTACTTGAAATTCAACAGCAAATAATAACAGCAAGTTTGGATGGAACACGTCTCCCCTTTCAATTAAAGAAGCGATCTTCTCAGGAGAGCCCCCAAGATGGCGCCACTGAGCCACCAGAAGGGAGAGGCTGAGTCTGACCTCAGAGCCCCGCCCTGGGGACAAGTCCCAGGAGGGAGGACTGTTGTTCAGAACACAGCACCCGCATGTGGACAGAGGGCTCTCACCTCCTGTCCCCAGCTCTCACCTCCTGTGTCTCCAGCTCTCACCTCCTGTGTCCCCAGCTCTCACCTCCTGTGTCCCCAGCTCTCACCTCCTGTGTCCCCAGCTCTCACCTCCCATCCCCAGCTCTCACCTCCTGTGTCCCCAGCTCTCACCTCCCATCCCCAGCTCTCACCTCCTGTGTCCCCAGCTCTCACCTCCTGTGTCCCCAGCTCTCACCCCCTATGCCATCAGCTCAGTTCCTCCCTGGACCTCATCTCAGCAAATGTTTCCATCAGGACAGATTAAGTATCACTGTAAACCAGGAAGCTCATCTTTATTTCTAGGCAATTTATTTAAGAGCCTCCTAAAATCTACTAACTTCCAGGCTGAAAATCATTAAAAATCAAATGAGTCTTCACTCCAAATAAATCTGAGATCACCCCTCCATCTTAGAGAGAATAGAAATGGTGGCAATTTCGCCTCCTCCTGCAGAGAGATGAGTGATGGGGGGACCGGCAGAGTGTCTGTAGAGAAGAAACCTGAAACTCTCAGCCGGGGGAAAGAGACAGCCCGCCACCAGCACACATGGCCGGACCCAGTACCCACTGAGGGTGGCATTCCTGACACGCGTCCTGCCGGGCTGCCCTGCGACGGGTGTGAACACACCTGCCCCCTTCTCAGGCCCCCGGCATCTGAGCCCCTCTGGCAGATGGGGACATCTGCTGCTGGCTTGTCGACACACATTCGTGCCGGGACCATTTCCTGTCGAGTGCAGACCCCGAGGCCTTCCTCATGGCAAGCGGATGTTTAGAACTACCTGGAGTGTGCTCCGTGTGCAGGCAAAGCAAACTGAGCACATGGCCCGGCCCCGACTCGGGGTTCCAGAACCCTGCATGCAGCCCAAGCCCCCCTTCTTTCCTTTCCCCCACTTTCATTCTTGGGAGTCAGTCAGCCTCTGCCACATTCATGCTTCATAACAAATCGTCCCAAAGCCCGGTGGTTTTCAACAAGTATTCGTTCGCTCACAAGGTGGCAGGTCAGTGATTAAGTGGGGCCCAGGGGCTGGTTCTCCCGGCCTCGCCTGGCCCCTCACTAGTCTGTGGGTTGGCTGGTCTGCGCTGGCGCCAGCTGGGATGACTGGGCCCTGTTTGTGTGTCTCAGCCAACAACTGTTAGCCCGATGTCCTCATGGGTGCGTGGGGACATGGTGAGGAGAGTGAGCAGAGCTGCAGGCACTTTCCCCAGGCTCAGCCAAAGCAAGTCACACGCCTTGGTGGGGTGAGCTGCCGGGACACATGGCGAAGGGTGTGGGGACAGGAGGGTGTGGGTGGGGGTCCCCACACTGAGCCCTGACCACTGTGTCCTATGGCCGGGCTGTCCCTCCTCACCGCGGGCATGTACTATGCCTTAGACCCAGAGCTCTCTCAGCCCCTCTCCCCAATCACACTCAACACTTCCTCAGACTCCCCGGACTGTGTCAGGCCTTGCCTGTGCCCCACCCCACTCTGACCCCCCCCTCCAGCTCTTAAGCACACCTATATCCTTGGTTTGGGTTTAGTCCTCACCAGACGGCAGTGAGGACCTGCCCTCCTTTCCTTCTTGCCCGGGGAGGGGGACATCCAGGGAAGGAAAGGTGCCCCCTGTGTCCTCTGCCACTCTCCGTGCGCCCAGACCGGCTGTGTCTGATGGATTTAGACCCATAACCCCGTCAGAGACGA
Organism: Rhinolophus hipposideros; assembly: GCF_964194185.1. Classification (NCBI taxonomy): domain Eukaryota; kingdom Metazoa; phylum Chordata; class Mammalia; order Chiroptera; family Rhinolophidae; genus Rhinolophus; species Rhinolophus hipposideros. Next base: position 397,882 of record NC_138070.1, on the reverse strand, counting down.
CTCTGAGCCTCTGCCCCTCTCCCCCTCAGAGACGGGCGTCCCACTCCAGCTGAGAGCAGCAGCTGGCTCTCCCACGCGATTCTCCCACGCAGTTCTCCCACATGATGCAAGCTCCCCACCGTGGTCATTCACTGTCCTGACCCGCGGGACACTACACGAGGGACCCCGAAGCACCTAGAAGGGAGGAAAATGGGAGACACAAAGACCGGAGACAAGACAGGAGTTCTGATCAAGTCTCACTTTATTGCAGCTCAATCAGGGGTTATATACATTTTTTGCTGGGTGGAGGGGCATTAACATAAGAAGGGTTGCTACAAGCTAGCAGTCTTAAGCCATCCGGACACACCCTACAGGATGTGGGTGTTATCTAAAGTAACTTTTGCAGGCTAGCAGTCTTAAGCCATCCGGACACACCCTACAGGATGTGGGTGTTATCTAAAGTAACTTTTTCTATCTCATGCTTCTCAGTTATGTGATGGTGCCTTATAGGCACCCGCCCCCTACAATTCACCAGGGACCCACACGGGTGGACAAGTCGTCTGTGCTCAGAACAACAAATTGAAGGTGAATCTTCACGGTAACAGCTCCCAAGCCACACATGCAAACCACAGCTGTCATCCTGATACAAAAACAAATCATTGTAAAGAGAAAGGCAGGTGACTTACAAAGCCCTGAGCATTCTTGTGAACATCCAGGGTCGTCAGAGGAGCAAACATGGGAAAGTTTTGTATTTCTTCCTCCATCTGGCTGAGGCCTGGAAAACGGTTTCTGGGAACAGGAGGAACGGGATGTGGCCGGTGCGGTGGAAATGCAGTCTCCACACGGAGCCGCAGACCAAGGGCCTGTCCTCAGGGAGGGAGACACAACCCTTCAATCAAGTGACATGAAACCTGACGTTTTTAACAGAAACGTACCTGTTGGAGGAGCCAGGCGAGCCCCACACAGCAGAGGGGTTCGCATTACGCTATGAGTGGGGCAACCTGACAGAATGGAGCCTAAAGCTCACGGTGTGGCACCGGCGTCACCCGTGAGCTTAGAAATGCAGACGCCCAGGCCCCTCCCCGGACCTGCAGAACCAGACTCTGTAACTCAAGAAATTTCCCTGAAATAGTAATAATGATGATGAACAGCCCGGGCCGGCAGATCTAAAGACCGTCTTTGTTTTCTGGGAAGTTCTCAGTTGAGCTACAGAACACTGAGGTTAAAGATGGTCCTTTAGGTCCTTTAGGCAGCAAAACATGAACCATTTACAAGAAAATCAACCAGACGGGCCTCAGGTGTCCCCACCAGAAGACAGCGGACACCTGCAGGACCCCGGTAGTCACACAGCCAGGCTGTCACCCAAAGGTGAGGGCAGAGGTGCGTTCCCACCGTGAAGGGTCTCCGGCAGCCATCAACCTCCCCAAAAATCACTCACCTGACAACGCACCCCAGAATCGAGTCAGATCTCAGGGATAAAACATCTGGCAGTGGAGTTGGTGGTGAGCGCAATGCACTGAAAGCCATGTTGGAACTGCCTCCATGGCCACCAGCCAGGAAGCCCTGGACCCCTGTCCTCTGGGGGTTTAATGGAGGCCTCGTTGGGGGCACAGTGGGTTAACTCATTGAACTCATCTCCAGCCCCTCTGCGCTCCTGGAGGGCAGGGGTGGGGCTGAAAGCCTGTCACCACAAGGGTGGTTCCCTGGCCACCACCCCTAAGGGCAGAGGTGACTGGACTAAGCTTTTGCGTTGTTATGTTTGTCCTTTTCTGCATTGATTAAATTCTTTGTGATGAGTATGCTTTTTACAAAAACAGCACCTTTCTGGCAAAGGACAAGTCTGGAGGGGCTGGAAGCAAATCTGTTAGGATTTGCCAGTTATTAAAGCTGGGTCATGACAATATGAAAATTTTTGTGCGATTCTGTATTTTTTAATTAAACGGGGTGGAGGGTGGGGGAGAATGCATGCCCAGCCCTCAAACTCTCATGTTCCTTTGTCTCCATTTGATGGATTTCACCCCAATCCAGTGATCAGGTAAGCAATGTGGGAACCACCCCCTCTCCAGAGAGGAATAGACTGGAGCAGGTGAAGTGGTTTTCAGGCCGGTCCACCTCGGCACCTGGATGGCCCAGGTAGAGTTGAGGCCAGTCAGCAAAGCTGCAAATGACCTGCAGGGGACCAGGGGTCAAGCTGGGGGTGTCCACCGCTGGCCCGGAGGAGGGAGAGGTGGCCTGGCAGGTGACTCAGGTTCCAGCCATCCCTGGGCCCAAGCCCCACATCGGGGCTGGAGAGCATGAGGAAGGGCTGGAATTCAGGAGGGCATCAGGGTAAACCCCCCCCCCCCCAGACGGGAGCTCAAGCCCCACAGAAAGCCTGGCCTCTTCCTGCTCTGGCCCCAGACCTGGGACCCCGTGAACAAAACTTCACTGCTGACGAGGCCACCTGTACTCCCCCAGGGCTGACGGCACCAGTGGGAAGGGCCACACTGCCCCCAAGAAGACGCCAGCAGGGGAGGAAGCCATGGGCTCTGCAGCCATAGAAAAAACCATAGAAGCAAAACCGTGGACACTGTTTCTCAAACTGCAGGAATGCGAGAGGCCTTGACCCTGGGTCCCCACGTCTGGGAGACGAGGCTTTCAGAACCGACGACTCGGCTGGAAAGTACCCTCAGGAACCTTCTGAAGCCCCGGGAAGCAGCAGGCTCTCGGCTGTTCTGCAGGGAAATCATGCTCGAGTTTCGCATCTGTTCCGGGGGCCGCAGCGTCTGGAGCGTTTCCGAGAGGGTTACCTGCCCTGTGCTTCTGCAGAGCCCGCCGCCACCCACGTTAATCGCTTTGTAATGGATGTGTGAGAACAGGCAGCCATTCAGGCAACTGTCCTCTGTACACGAGTTGAGATTTGATTACTTTTTTATCACTAAATTAAATTTCTTCTCTTGCTGTCTTGTTACATTACATCTCTCTAAATCTTAATAGACTGCAGCTTCTGCCCGCAGCTCGGGCCACGGATAACCATGTGGGACTCGGGGGCTGAGAGCCAGAAAGCAGGTGTGGGAGGGGACAAGGAAGGGACGAGGGGGGACGAAGGGAGGAGATGCCAAGGACATACCCAGATGTGGTGACATGCCGGCAGTGGGACACTGAGCAGGAGGAACAGCAGGCCCCACAGAAGAGCTGGGGACGCCGAGCCATCCCCCAGCCACGCTCCCGCCAGGCGAGGCCCGTCTTCCCTCTGCACCCTGGTGCTGCCTCCTGACGAGGAGACCTCCCAGCTGGTCCTCAGTCCTCGGGCTGCATGAGCTTTGGTGACGCCCCTGACCAGCAGGGTGTGGGGTCAGCAACCACATGAAAACCCACCTGGAGATCTGAAGTGTCTGCTCTGACAGGAGATGGGCAGGGGTGTGATGAGAATGGGGCGTGGATCACACGTCCCCCTCCTCTGACGTGTGCCAAGGAGCCTGCAAAACGGTGGGCGTTCATCTTAAACGAAGGACTCTATGTCCCCAAGTGTAGGTTGGCTTCAAAGCCTCGGCAGCTTCCGGAGACTGTCAGCCGCACAGTGGGGCTGCTGTGCGGTGGGTGGTGGGAAGCTCCGTCTCAGCTTCCTCCTTACTCACGCTGCACACCCACTGTCACTGAGGCACAGACCTCACTCAGGGGCCCAGGGGCGTCACATGGTGTGGATCTGAAATGCCACTGTCATATGCCCGGGGAGAGGAGCTATGTGGGGAAAGTTCCAGAAACTGAGGGGTGTGTGCGAGGGTGACAGCCTCAGGGCCAGGCCAGGAACAGCTGCCAGGGGCTGCGTTTGACAAATCCAGCTACTTGACAGCCACAATGTCCAGCATCTCATTGCAAATTGGAGGACGTGCAAAGAAGCAGGAGCACACAGCCCAAACCTGGAGAGAAGGCGGTCCATAGGAGCTTGTCCCCAATAGCAGGGGCTGCAGCAGGAGACCGTGGACCGGGCTTCCTGGGGACGGGGCCGCTGCCTGTCACCGCTGCTCTTACGGGGTCTGAGCCTGTGCTGTGGATTCCCTACTGTCACACGGAAACACTGGCCGTAGCAAAGCCTGGAGCAGGGCTGGAGCCGGGCCTCCCAGCCAATCCCAGCTCCAGTGGTCATCTCCCCGAAGGAGCAGCTCCGGCTTCAGGACCCCACTCACCGAAAATTCAGCTGAACTAATGGAAAATAACCAGCACACCTCTCTAAGGATAAATGAGGGCCCATTTCTTCCTGAGCTCAGATGTCCAGGCTTCGTCTCCCCAGGGCTCCTGCGCTCCGCTGGCTGCTGTGTGTCTTGAGGGCCCCTGCAGCTATGGGTGTGGTAGGAGGTGGGCTGCCTCAAGGCAAAGACACTTTGTGCGTTGGTGTGTCACTCAGGGTGGCCTTGCTGCTGAAACGCACCAGGTCTCAGGGTTGGACACAGTGGAAGCTTCTGTCTTGCTCCCACAAAGCCCAGCATGGATGTTCCCAGTTAGGTGGTTTTCAGAACGAAGTACCACAACCTGGGGGCCTGACACAATGGAATTTGTCCTCTCATGTCTGAGGCGGAGGTGTCACAGGGCTGGTTCCTTCTGACACCGAGGGATAACCCATGTCTGCCTCTCCCCGCCTCTGGAGGTTCCCGGCAGCCCTGAGCGTTCGTGGGTGTGTAGACCTCTCACTCCAAGCTCTGCTCTCTCCTCACATGGCCTTCTCCTCGTGTGTCCCCAGGTCTTCTGCTTCTTCGTCTTCTAAGGACGCCTTGGATGGAGGCCACCATACTGCAGTACGACTCCTCCTGACTGAAACGACCCTATTTCCAGACAAGCTCCCAGACACGGGGAATATGACCAGGACATACTTGTCAGCAGGCACTGTTCTGACCAGTATTTATGGACCGAATGTGCACCCCCAAAATCCATATGTTAAACCCTAATCCCCGTGTGATGGTGTTTGGAGGTGGGGCCTTTGAGAGGTGATCGAGTCATGAGGGTGGAGCCCCAAGAATGGGGTAAGAGCTCTCCTCAAAGAGACCTCAGAGAGCCCCCGTCCCTTCTGCCAGGTGAGGACAGAGAGAGAGGGCCACCTGCCTCCCGCGAGAGGCCCTCTCCAAAACCCACCATCGCAGACGGCCAGTCTCCAGCACTATGAGAATAAGTGACTCACTTTAAGCCTCCCTACTTGTGGTATTTGTCATGCAGCCCCAGGTCACTGACACAGGGGGCCCAGGGATCCTGGGTGTTTCCCGCTTGTGACATCACCATCATCATTGTGTGGCCCCAGGGTGACAGTCAGGACTCACTGGGACACCATGCTTTCAGCAGGAAGCGAGGGACCTGGGCACGCGCTCTGACAGCCAGACGCGAAAGCCGTCTCTGAAAAACACCTGGCTTTTGCCTCTCCTTCCGGGAGTTCTTACTCTGTGAGAGTATTTCAGCCTCGTCTTCCAATAAAGTAGGTCAGGAAAAAAACGAGTCTGTCCACAGCTGGAGTCCTCGGTGCCTGGAATACCCTCACTTGGGGGCTCAGCCTTGCATTGGGGACATGGTGCATGGGGACGGGGAAGTCCCCAAGGCTGGGACACAAGGTCTCTGTCGTGCGGGGCGAACGGCGGGGTCTCTGCTCCCGCTCCCCACATAAGGACGCAGGACATGGTGAGGCCAAAAAGGAACACCCACGGAGCCATAGGTAGGGGAGTCATACCACTATATTCTCACTGGCGGCTGGGCTGGAGACACAGGAAGCAGGATCTACATAATCTGCTTAACAGCAGTCCGCGCTTGCCAGCCCCCATCTTCTTGCTAGCCCCCATTCTTTTTTCTGCTAGCGTAGCCACAGCCGTTATATTAGTGGCCAATGGCCTACGGGTTACAGCTGACGGCCAACTAGCCACAGCTGCTGGCCATCTGATCGCAGTTGATGGCCATTTACTACCCGAGCCAGCACCTTTCCACGTGAGGCCGAGAGCCTGGAAACCGCTTTCTGGGGCTCTGTCCCACAGTCTCGCTGGAGGATCCAGCCCCTTGTTTAGAACCCACAGCTAGTCACGAGCGCCGGAGCTGTGCCAGTCATGGGAACACGGGGCAAGCAAAAGCAGGTGGAGCCACTTCTGTGTCGCCGGGTCTCACGGAGGAGAGAGAAGTCAAGTAAATGACATCATCAGTGAAACACGTGGGGGTGGGTAAGGCTTCCAGGGGGCCTGACGTTTGACGTGGAATTGGAGGGATGGCAAGGCTGGTTCCATGATGCATGCGGGGGCAGGAACAAGGGGACTGGATGGAGCAGAGCTGGCCCGTGACAGTGAGGCCGGGGGCGGGGTGGCCCCCTTGCTCAGCGAGCCCCCTTCCAGTTCGCCCGCAGCCCTCAGTCCCAGAGCGCCCTCCCACGCAGGTGGGTGGCCGCGGATTCATTGCGTGGGTGTCGCCCGTGGGCAGCACAGCCCCCCTGTGGGTCTGCTGCGGTACTTCAGCTGAAGAATTTGAGCTGATGGTAAAACCGTTACATTCTTTCTTTTTGATTTCATGGACTCCTGGGCCTTGGGTCCATATACAGTTTCCTCAGGTTTTCTTTGCAGGGAGGACAGTCCCTATACCCGCTCAACCCTGACCTGTAGCCAGAACCTGCACCCTCCCCCCTACAGACCTCCCCTGGCAGCTTGAAGCAGGCTGGGTCTGCAGGCCCACAAGGAAGTTTGGGAATGTGCCACGCGGGCCCCACGTCCCCACCGGACAGAGGGCTGACACTCCGTCTCCAAGTGAGAGAGGATGAGCGTGGAGTGGAGGCAGAAAGAGAAAGCCTCTTCCTGTAGGCCTGTATGTCTGTGGCAGGAAGCTGCACTGCGATATGCGGAAGTCACACAAGGGCTATTGCCACAGGGTGACACATCTGAGGCCCAGCACGGCCAGGCTTCAGAGGGACGGACGGAGCCCAGGCACCCTGACCACCCACCACTTCCATCCCATACAAACCCCACTCACCCGCCCCTGTGAGTGGGGGTCCTGAGTCCTTGGGAGGTTGGCCAGGCCTGGGTGTGTCGTCCTGATGCCATTGACCTCCATCCTACATGTCTCCTGCTCATCTGTGATTGTCATGGGGTTTCTGCCACCTTTCCAAGCCGCTGTCTCCATGGAGATCACTTTCCTCCTATTGACCTCCCCCCCGTATGTCCCCTGAGTCCCCAGGTGGGCACACCCACGCAGAGGGAACGAGTTTGCCAGCCACTATTCCCCACCCCCACCTGCTGCGTCCAGAATGCTGCCCGTCTTGCTCCGGTCAGCCAGGCAGGAGCCTGCAGGGCGCCCAGCTTGTGTGGACGAAGCTGCCAAAGGGGGTTAGATTCGTCGTTGAATCCCAGGCCAGGTTGGCACCGGCCCCAAAGGGCCCGGTGATGCTTCCTCCATGGGACCCACAGTACACGGGCTGCAGAAGCCAGCACTTCAGCTACTGAGTTGCTCCCCAGAGACAGCACAGACGGCACCGGACTGCCCTGACCCAGGGCTGGAATAATCGCCCTAAAGCTGCACTACGGCCCTGCCATTGTGCCGGCTTGGGCGTTCCAGTCACGGCCACACGGGACCTCCCTCCTCAAGTTCACGCTGTCTCTGCTCACAGACTTGTAAGCACTTGGCCAAAGCCCGCTGAGCTGTCACAAAAGGAAAAGGAGTAGTGTACCCTGAGGAGGTCCTGGGGGCAGGAGGGGCCTGCCCAGCAACAGTCTGCCAGCTGAGGACACAGGACAGGGCGAGGCCGGCCTCCTCAGCGCTGGGGCAGCCCAGCCCGCACGTCCTGACGAGTCCTGCCCCCTGGTTGCTGGCCAAGTTCCTCCTCGCCCAGGGAGGGCTAAGAAGATGGGAAGTGGTGAAGGCTGCTGACTTCTCTTTCTGGTGGAGATAAAATTAATTAAAAATAACAACAGACTGAGAGAAGGTCCCCTGTTCAGCACTGCCCCTCCTGGTCCAGCCCCAACGGCCACAACCACTGCTCTGCTCAGAGCCCCATCAAAGGAGCTTTAATGAGGATTTCTCCAGGCTGCAAGTTCTCACCACCTCAAGGAGAACAAAGGCAGATGTGGGGACACGCGTGACAAATGGCTTCCCCAAAAGCCTGTTTCAGGCACACATTGGAGCATGGGCAAAGGATGTTGTCAGAGCAGCTTGGGGCTCACGGTGAGAAATGCTCCTTCTTAAGGCTCAGAGAGCTGGCACCATTATTTCTTCACTCCTCGATTTTTCCCTGTTGGTATTTGAGTAAAATGCATTATCCTGATAAGCCTGCTTTTCAAGGAAAGAAAAAAGAGAGTGGCATCAATTGCAATGTTAAGGATGTAAATTCAGGGTGGGGGGAAAAAAGCCAGGTGCCGCACAAGACGAGAGTTCCCGTGAATGTAAGTCACTGCCCTCTGTGGACACGACTCTCCTGGGTATTACAGCAAATCATTAACGAGAGGCACAAGTGGTATCCTGACCACAGTGGGTGGGATGGAATGGGGGCTCCCTTGCTTTGTCAAGTCATTCATCACTCCTCGAGGGTCAGCTATCACATCATTAAGGCGAGGTGTGGCTGCAGGTAACAGAACCTCTGAATGACAGTGGCACCCAGCAGTGCAGACGTTAAGGCTGCCAGGTGATGTGCAGGCCTCAGAGACACCAGAGCCCTGGGCTCCTTCTGTCTGTACTCTGCTCTCCCGGCTATTGTCACCGATGGTCAGCCTGGGGGGTTGCCACCACATCTGCTTCCAAGCTGCAGAATGGGAAGGGAGAGAGGGAGGAACCCACCCTCCCACCCCACCTGGAGGCACTGGCTTGAACTGAGTCACCTGGCTGCCCGAACCTAGCTGCAAGGGAGGCTGGGAAGTCGAGTCCTTATTCCAGGTGGTCATTTGCCACCTAAATGTCAGAGGGTTTGTAACTTGGAGGAAGGGAAGGGTACTGGGGACCCTACCACAGCCTCTCAGAGGTAGAGCAGAAAGCAAGCTCAGCCCTCGTCTCAGTCCCTCCAGCTGCTGTAACGAAATGCACAGACGGGTGGGGGCATGGCTTATAAACGACAGGGGTCTGTGTGTCTCGGTTCTGGAAGCTGGAAGTTCGAGATCAGGGTGCCAACAGAAAGAGGCTCTGTTGGACAGGGGCCAGGGGCGTCCGCCATGGGTTGGGGCTGTTAGGCCAATCACACATGGGCTGCCCAGTAGGACTACTTAGCGTGTGTTTGGTGGACAAATTGAAGATGTCCCAAAGGCAAGCTGGCACAAGCACCTGGACCTCAGGGTCTCTGACACTGAGACCGCAGCCCCTGGGCCAGGTGCTGAGCAAGGGTCTGCCACAGGCCCTCTGTCTGCGGGGAGCTTTCAGACGAGCCCGTGAGTTGGGGTGGCTGAGACGAAGAACAGCTTTGCCTGCCGCCCACACTGCCTGGCGAAGGGCTGGGGCAGACCCTCCCGGGTGCAGCCTGGGTTTCTCATCCACACAGGCAGAGCGAGGGAAGAAGTGCTGAGGGAAGAAGTACCTGGACATGTCGGATGGCCAGGCTTGGAGACAAGGACCCCCGCCTGGGCACGGCACCCTCAGCCCGCCATGGAGGGGGAGCAGGGCTCCTGTGTCATTTTGTCTGCAGGCCACGTTCCTAGCACTTTTCACATAGCCACTCGTTTTGCAGCAGCCCGACCTCTCGTCCCATTCTGGGGACCAGGAAACTGAGGCATGGAAAGTAAGGTCATTGGCCGGAAAGTGGGAGACCTGGGGTCTGAAACCAGATGGTCCCGTCTAGGTCTGTAAAGGGGCGGGGCTACCAGGAGAGAGACAGACAGAGAGGACAGCTAGTTGGTGCCAAAGCTGCAGCACGCAGGCAGGCAGCGATCGGTCTCTTCATGAGGAAGCCTCCCTGTACTCCTGCTCACTCCAAACCAAGGCTCGCCATTCCCAGCTGCCGACCCCATAGGTCCTGCCTGGAAGGGAAGGGAGCCAGCCTCCTTCTGCACCCTGCTCCCAGCCCAGCCCAGCCCACTGGCCATTCGCTCGGGTCTGGGGCGGTTGTCCAGTCTGCAATGCGCTGCTGCCATCTGGTGGGCACATGTGGTCCTGCATGCCCGGGACACGGGCTTCCCTGCCCTTTTCCTCAGGAGGTGGCCAAGCTCAGCTCACCTGGACCCTTACCTGTGGCAGGTGGGCCGGTGCCTGTGGGTAGGTTCACACTCACCTCCCACGGTTTATTGTCCAAATGAAGAGTGACAGCAGCCCAGCACCATCACCTAGACTGAATCTTCTCCTCCATCCTGTGTCCAGGACCCAGAACCCCACTCACCAAGGTTCCTTCCTGTGTCCTGCTCGCGAAGCTCTGAAGAACACTGGTCAGGTATTTCCCAGACCATCCCTCAATCTATTTGTGTTGCTCTGATGTCTCAGTTTCTGGGGTCCTGGATTTGGAGATAATTACACAGAATTCAACACCTTCGTGTCATGCCACATCAGGGTATGTGCTGTGAACGTGGCGGACTCTGCCGACCTTGACCCCTGGGCTAGGTGTTGGCCAGGCTTCTCCGCAGTCAACCCACACTAGGGGACGGGGGCTGTGACCCCAGGGCCTTCACAGGGCCTGTCCCATCATCCCTGCCCACACCCAGAGGGGCCGGGCAGCGTGCCCAGGTCACGGAACTGAGACGAGAACATGGCTCTCCACACCAGCAAGTCCTGTGCCTGCAGAAGGCACAGGTGCGGGCTGAATGCAGCTCTGCACATCCGTTGGTCTTGAAGACCCAGGTAGGAACAGAAACAGACCAAGAGGGGAAAGGAACAGACCGGGTGGAAACAGGAACAGCAGGTTGCTGATGCCCAGGCAGGACCTGGGCATTTGCAGGACCAACCATCTGGGCTTGGGCACTGGGCAGAGGCCCCTCACACAGCTGCCAGGAGCCAGTGCAGAGGCCACACATCCCAGCCTGGGGACTCCACCTGCGAGCCCTGCCCCCACCTGGCTGAGCAACAGGACCAGCTCTTACAGCAGCATGGGCGAGGGTCTCAAACCTCATCTTGAGGCCGGGACGTGCACAACCTTGGGTGAAAGCACACCCAAGCCCCCATGGGTCTGGGGCCAGGACTCAGTCTCGCAGGTGGCAAGGCTTCTGTGGTTTCTCCCTGAGGAAAGATGAGTCCTAATGCCTGTGGTGGTCCCCCAGCACCTGCAGCCCAGCCTTCCCATGCCAGACCCCCAACGAATAAAAGCCTTTGTTAAAGGCATGGGCCACTGGGGCCTGGTAGGGCTGAGGATCCACTCAGAACTGAGGGGTCCACCCAAGGTGAGGGTGTCCACGCAGGGCAAAGGGCCCACCCAGCCCATGGAGCACGGAGCGATGCCCCCTCTGTCCACTAGGTGTCAGGCTTGGCCGTGCTCTGTGCAGCCACCAGCAGCAGAACCCTGGGCGTGGGGACCTACACTTGTGAGCAAGCTCTCAGCACACCTGCTGCTCTAAGTGACGCACTGTGGGCTCCCCGGCCCCTGGTGAAGAGAGCGTTCAGACGGGAGCCCGTGGAGCCCCACACATCCGCGTGGGCAAGAGTCTCTCCCCGAGGCCCCAGTCATCAGGCAGCGCGTGCTCAGGCCTGGGCACTCCTGCAGGCTGAGTCAGGTTTAGGCCGCCTTCCTAATGAGCTGCGGTGGTGCAGGCCTGCTGCCTGGGGACCCCGGAGGCCCTGAGCCGGGTGGACGGCAGTGTCCGTACTCCTGCGTCCCCATCCTGGAGTCCTTGCCACCAGCCCCCAGCATGGGGCAATGCCGCCATGGGGCCTCACCTCCAGGCCCGGTGCCCTTGCAGGTAGGAATTGTTCCTTCTAGGAGCCTGTCACAGCTGCCCCAACCAGCTGCTGCCCCAGGACTACCCGCTCCTGGGAGGGGGACCGTGAGCCACCAATTGGCCTGAAACTCTGACAGCCCGCGTGCGGGTTGCCAGCCCAGGGCGCTGAGGCCTGAGCCCCGCCCAGGCGGCCCATTTATAGACCACACCTGACAGGAGTTTACGATGAAGATGTCTGTGTGTCCGTCACTTGTGAACGTGGCTGCCCATCAGTGACATGTATGACAAACACGGCACTGTCACAGGCATTTTCCAGACAGCCAGTTGTGGGCTGTCCACCAGCAACCCCTGTGCAGACCCCAAGGTGGGCTTCAGGGAGGTGCCCTCAGCCCTCAGCCCAGGCTGGCTCCTGGGGTGGGGGGAGCATGGGGCCACCGTCCTGTCTGGCCCTGGTCCCTATCCCAACAGCCCCTCTCAGCTGTCCCCCATCACCTCACCAGCATGTCTCCCACCCCTTCCTCTAAACCGCCCCTTTCTGTGGGAAACCCGTCCCATCCTTCATTTATTGAAGCAGGCAGGAGCTATTATGGACCATTTTGTCGCCGTGGCAACCGCTGTGGTCTGAAGGGTTTGCAGAGGCCTGGTGAGGCGGGGCAGCTGCTGTGATGGGAAGTGAGAGGGACAGCAAATCAATGGGGTCTTTCATGGGGCTACGCGTGTCGCCGGCTTCAAACGTCGTCCCGCCGCCATCACTGGGAGGGCTGGGGACGGGACCAACACAGAGAGGCAGCGTGACATCTGGGCTCTGCCTCCCACATAACAAGCCTCCTTCAGAGGGTGAAAGCTGCCCCACCTGCCTGCCCCAGGCCCCTTCCAGGCTGAGGGGACGCCCAGCCGGTTGAGCAGGGGAACCCCCCCAGCCCCCGACCCCCTCCTGCTGTGGTCCCACCCCAGGATATCCTCACACCAGGGATATTTGGGGCCTCTGGTGGAGCTGTCCTCTGGAGACCCCACAACTTCCAGGAGCTCACAGCTACTTTAAAAAGCAGGAATAAAAACTACACATATTATAAAATAACTAAAGCCCACTAATTACAAGAAAGCTGCCCCTGTTCCACTCCTGCCATGTGACCGCCACCCTGCACTGCGACTCTTGTCTTTTCAAGGGATAATAGGAATGGCTAAGCTTGCTGATTTTCGCCCCTCCTCATATTATTTAAGTGCTTGGGGTGACTTTCTCCTTCAGTCCTTCACAGTAAGTGTACAAGGTGGGAACAATTATTTTCTCCCTTTTACAGATGAGAAAACAGACCCGGAAAAGTTAAATCACTTCCTTAAAGTCACACTGTTAGCAAGGGCAGAGTGGGGGCTCAAGCCCTGAAGCCTGGTTTCCAACTGGCATGACCCGCGCATGAACTGGACGCCCTGGTGGCTGTGGTCAGCTCTGAGACGCGCCCAACGCTGCTTCCCGCCCCCCAGCATCAGCTGACCCAGCCTGGGCCTTCTGGGGAGAACCAGAGGCCTTCACTGGCGTAGTCCAGGCGAGTGCACCACAGCCCACCCGCCGTGGGGCCTCTCGGCCCCCTGCAGCCTTGCTCCTGTGTCTGAGACGCCCACGGACATCACATCGACAAACTCGGGACCCCACATGGATCAGGCCCTGAGCTCTGTCCCAAACCGAGTGCCTGAGACTCCAACTTCCTTCTGTCCCACTGGCTCCCCGTCCTCTGGCTGGCACCCTGCCCCGTTTGCAAGATGATAAGTTAGAGTCCCAAACCGAGCCAGAGGGAGGATGACGCTGGGTTCTGACACACTGAGTGGGGCCCTCATCCCAGTGCAGGGGCCATGGGGCTTCTGCTGGGGTCTGCAGGGTCAAGGCTGGAGCAGGACCCCGGGCAGGTGTTTGGGGTGGGGCAGCAGGAGCTGTCCTGGGTTCCTACGGGAGGTTATGTTCCTCTAGCTGGCTCCTTTCCCACGAGGATGGAACTGTGATGAAAAGGTCCCAACTCACCGGGAAAGGTGCTGTCACAGCCCCTGTGCGGAGGCCCTCGCGTCCCTGACTACAGATGGTCAGGTGATTTCTGACAGTCCCACGTGAGAGCAGATGGGCCTCTGCGAATCCCCCCGGCCACAGCGCCAGTGTCTGTGGAGCTAATAACCTTCAGTAAGATGTCAGACGTTATCTTCTCTTTGTTTCCAGTCTATGGATGATCATCTAACTGTCCTTCCTCCCTCTAAGTGTCCCTATTCTGAGGGAAAATCTAATTAGACGGCTAAAGCCCTTTCCTTCGTGGCAAGATCTGAGTGGTCGCTCCACACGGTCTGGGAGCTGAGTTTCTTACAGGGCAATTCAGGGCTCCCAAGAGTACACCCAGAAGCTGCCAGGCCTTCTGATCAGGCACAGGGTCTCTCCCGTCACCTTCTTCGGTCAACTAGTGTGACGTAACAGCCTGTGTGGAGGGGGGCTGACCGGGCCAGGACTCAGGAGCACACCCACCTCAACCACTCCCCATCCTCCTCCCAGGACGTGCCCAGGACACAGCTGCGCTGACAGCATCCGCATGTGGGCTTTGCTTGGGCTGAACACACCAAGACGCTGCGTCCACCAGGGAGGGTCTTCAGGCTTAGGTTTACTCTAAATGGACAGGAAGGAGGGACTCAGTGGGGGGCCAGGCGACCACAACCAGATACAACCCGTTGCCACACTTGGCCCCACAAAATCCTAGGTGGGAAGACACATTAGACCATCTCGGCATGGGTCAGGCAGTCAGGAGGCTCACGTGGTCTCCCACCCAAGCCTCTCCATCAGACGCTAAGAGAACGCCCTCTCCACGTGACAGTTGTCATGGCCATGCCTGCACACCCCACCGGCAGTCTCCTGCCCTATGCAGCCCAATGTGACACACACACATGCGTGCACACGCACTCACATATACGCACACACACAGGAGCAGACGTTGGCTGCACAGCACTAAGAGGCATGCAAATGCTTAAGCAAAAAGCAAGTGGCATTTAGCAGAACCTACACATGGCAGATGGAGACAGACTACTCGGTACAGTGTGCTGTCAGCACCCACGACCGAACAAAACCCTCAGAGTTGTACTCGCTCATGAAAAGGAACAAGAACAATGTGGGTCTGGCAGCGACGTGTGCAGCAAATGACTGACGTGTGCCTAAGGCTGGGAACAGGCTGTTGCCTCTGAGTTCTTACTACGGGGGAATTCCATCCTGAGGAGGGAAATCCCTGTGAAGTCTGTGGCTGTCGCGCCTCAGACGCTGCTCATCCCCCCACCTGGGTGGGGGGGCGCGGGGCTGGGAGGACACTGGTAGGGTGATCAGAGTGCCTCATCAAGAGCCACCAGGAGAGGTGACAATGGCCTCCAGCAGGTGGATGCCAGGCTCCAGGCCTAATTGCCTCCTTCATGCCTAATTAGATCTCATTGTAGAGATAAAGGCTGTTACTTTGTATCACTGCTGCGTCTTTTTCTGCAGGATTGAATTCCTGCAAAGGGGAGACAAGTTGAGAGAGAGAAATGGACGGAAGCAGGTGGGTGATGATAGACTTTGGAATAAAATCCTGAAGACTCAGATTTATCCTGCAGCTTGAGGAAATTGAAGGGCAATTACATGACGGGAACTGTGCCTGCCTCCTGGTACCGTACCCGGAGCTGGTCGTCTTCGGAGACGTGCGGAAGCTTGGGACGCACTGGCTTCTTCCCGGGAGACACACAGAAGCACCGTTACTAGTAGTAACATTTCAAACACACTGCGAAGGTGCTTTAATGAGAGCGCCTGAAAGTGCCGGCACACTGAGGGGCTACGGGGTCCCCACGGCGGGGGGGCTGTGGGCTGTCACCTCTCCCAGGTTGGAGCGGCGAGGGGAAGTCCCGTTCATTCCCCAGCCGGATCCAGGACACACTCCAGGGACTCGGACCTGCGCGGCCTTCAGGTCGGGAATGTGGCGATCCAGTCCTTCCACCCTCTGCCACCAGAGGCCCTGTCACCTTTCCTTTCGTTGTCTCTACAGGACCTACAAGTAGATGTTTGAACCTCCCAGAGAAATAGCCCTGGGCCCACACACCCCAGACGAGGGGTGGACAGTCAGACCCCTCTTCAGAGTGAGGAGCGTCTCAGTCAGACGGGAACAGCTTGTGTAACCACAACGCCCCCACCACTGTGGGTGGACACGTCACAGGGCCCCTCGCACTCGCACTCTTCAGTGTAGGTCAGCAGGGACTTCTGCCCTTTGCCACCGCGTGGGGACCAGGAATCGAGGCTGGCACCCGCTTCCACAACCAGCAAGAACTAGGAGACCTGGTGAACAGACCTGTAAAGGCTCAAGCTGCATTGGCCGAAGCCGGTCATGTGGCCAGGCCAGCCTCCGGGGAAGAAGAAGGTAATCCTGCGCGGAGAAGGAGCGAGGGGTGAAAGCTGAGGCAGGACCTGTGGGCTGCAGAGAGGGCCCTGCATGCAGCGTGACGGGGAGACTGGGGTTCTGAAAGCAGAGACAGGATGCGAGCGATCACTCTGGCTGTGGACGCGCGTGTCACACCTACTTACTGCTGCGTAACCACTGATCCCCAAACGAGCAGCACCAAACAGCTCAAGTCGATGAACCTGGCAAACTCCGTCGGGGCCCATGTGAGCCACTCACAGGCTGCCGCTGGGCATTGGCAGGGCTGTGGTGTCACACGAGGCCCCACCGGGGAAGGAGAGTTTCACTTCCACACACACGGGGTTCTCAGCAAGACTACATTCCCCAGGGCCTCCGCGCCTCACTGGCTTTGAGCTGGAGGCCGTCCTCAGTGACTCGTCATGTGGGCCTCTCTGGCCCGGGAAGCCAGAGTCCTTGTATAACCTGACAAGTGACGTCCCATCACTTCTGCGTTTCCCATTCATCACAGGTGAGTCACAGGCTCACTCTAGGAGCGGGGTCACACCAGGATATGACCACCAGCTAGTGGGGCCCTTGGGGCACCTGGGGGTGCCCACACAGAGGGCAGGAGAACTGGAGAGGAGTTGTTGGCTACTGCACCAGTCTGAGCTTGAACCTGCCATAGCCACAGTCTGGAGCAGAGAGGACATGGTAAGACATGGCCACCTTTGGATACTTTGTGAAGGTGCTGAAAACAGCGTCTTTGGGTTATAAGACCAAGAGAGGCATCTGCTGTTTCAGCCTGAAGGTGGGGCTGTCCTGTCCCTACACTGAGCAGGGCGTCCCTCCCACGCCCTGGGAGCCTTCTCCCAGCGGAAGAGGAAGGAGAGGAGAACTTGTGGGAAACCCAGTGCAAGAGCAACACCCACCCACACGGAGCCCCAGTCACCCTCCAGTCATGCAAGGGGCCTCTGCCCCAACGGCACACTTCCCTTTACTAAATGGATTGATTGCTGTGTGAAAGGGGAGCTGCAGAGGCCCACGAGGCCCCGCCTGGGTCCCTAAATCAGCTCACCCTCCCACCTAATCCACTTTAAGACCAAAGGCGGCGGCTGGCCTCCAGTAATCGGTTTTTAAGGCTGCAGACACATCCCCAGGCCAGCGGTTGCCCAGGGCAACGGTGCCGGCTGAGGCAGTCCTGACACTGGGCTGCTCCCCGTTGTGGCTCATCCATCGCATTTATCCTGCTCTGCCAGGGGCTCGGGGCTGTGCTGCCGGGATGTGGACACAAGGAATAATTGTGTGGCAGGAATGCAGACAGAGGACAGGAACAGTCTCTGCCAGTTTCAGCTTCTTCTCGTACCACTCAGTTCAAAATGTACCCTGAGCTGATGGTCTCTGAGAGGACCCCAGCGAGACAGGGAAACGCACAGCACCTCCCCATGAAGATGAGATTCTGAGGGAACCTGATCCAAGACACTGTTCTCTGGGGAAGAAGTTTAAGGCCAGAGAAAAACATAAATAGCCCTTCCCCAGAGCTCCTCTCTGAGGAAGGACCAGGGGCTGCAGCGGCTCCCTCCAAGCCTCCCTGACCACCAGCTTCTGCCCTCTGCCTCAGGACCTTTGCGTGTACCTGTCCCGTCCCCCTTCTCCACTTCACACGCCTGGGTCCTCGTCACCAGGTCTCAGGTCTCTTCACCTCCTCACAGTGTCTTCCTGGACCACACGTCTGCGGTGGCCCCCCCACCCACTCTCCTGCATCTCAGGGCACTTGTCACATCTTGAAACTGACTTGTAATGAATCTCCTTGCCCAGAGCCCAACTGCCCAGAATGGGAGTTGCAGAAGGTTGTCAGCCCTGCTCGCACCCTCCCTGTACCCCAGGAAGGGAGTGAACGAATGAATGGGTGAATGAATGAGTGGGTGGGTGGTGGGAAGACATCTGCAGTCAGGACGGGGGGGTTGAAAATGGCAGGGAAGCTCTGTGCATGGCCTTCTCTCGGCCATACGTGGGCTGGCCCCAGCACAGGATCAGGCCCTGGGGACAGGGGCCGCGTGGCCGTGCAGCCCCTCAGCAGAGACACATCCAGCCAGAGAGTGAGGGCCTTGGCATGTCTGTGGAGACACAAGCCCAACCACCCACTTCAGCCTGGCCTGCCGACACCCTGCCCCAGCCAGCCCTGTCCTGCAGGCACCCTGGCCAGTGACCCTGCACCTGGACACAGGGAGGAGGCCTCACTGAAGCTGTAGCAGCTTTGAGGAGGCTGCCTCTCGTGGGGGACATTGTCTTTACTGAGGCGGAGGGTCTGGATTCTTCTAGCCCATGTATAAGAGGGTTCTGGGTCTTCAGTCTCCGAGTTCTTCCTGACAGCTCCTAGATGACAATCCCAGTGCAGGATGAGGCAGAAGGGGCGAGGCTGGGCGATGGCACTGGTCTGGCCAAACCTGTGCCTGGGGAGACTCCCCACGGCAGCCCCTCCCCTTCCCCCACGGCACCACCTGTAGGACCCACAGGTGTGCTGGTGCCCTGACAGGTACGGGAGTTTCCCTGGGCTGGGCCAGCTACCACCAGGTGGCAGTGTGGGGACATCCCGCCTGAGCCAGAACCTACAGGGTAGGTGGTCCTGAGGCGTTAGCAGACCTCCCACACTAGACTTGGGGCAGCGGGATTATTCCTGGGCCTGGCACCGGCACACCTGCACACACCTGCTGCTCTCATGGCAGCCTCACTGTCCACAGACGTGGGCTCCACCACCGTGTCCCTATGTGACCTTGAGCAAATTGCCTAATCTCTTGGTGCCTCAGTTTCCTCATCTGTAAAGTGGGGTAATGATAGCACCTCCCTTCTAGAGCTGCTATGAGGATGAAATGACATCATGTGTAGGACATGGGGACGATGCTCATACAGACATGCTAAGGACTGCTCCTCTCCACACCTGAAGTCTACAGCTGTGCCCCTGGGTCACCGCCGAGGACGGCTACACCAACACCACGCCGTCCTCCCACGCAGGCCTCCGAAGCTGAGGCCGAGGACGGCTACACCAACACCACGCCGTCCTCCCACGCAGGCCACCGAAGCTGAGGCCTTATGAGACAGCAAACAGGCAGGCTGAGAAAGGGGTGAAGAGCGTGTGTAACACAGCAGGACGTTGGGGAGCTGGGTGGGTCAGAGTGGGAGCCCGCACAGCTGACTGCCACCCTGCAGGGCTGGGACCCAGCACTGCCACAACTGGTCTTTCAGAAGCTGGAAGCCTGGGTCTGGGGGTGGAGACCCCTTTTGTACAAATGTATGGCCGGCCAAATAAGACGCGCTGGTGGGCTGGGTGTGGCCTGGGAGCCCTGCAGTGTGACCTCTATTCAGAGTGCAGGTTACACATGGATTCTGGGCGTTGGGAACACAGTGCCAGTCTTCCAACAGGCCTGTGCTCAGTGGCTTCACGAGTCAGAAGGCGATGTCCCACACGCCCCACGAGCCAGCTGTGGGTGGGGTGGTGGTCCTGGGACAGCAGCTGGGCCCGCTGTGGGGCCCCGCACGGCACATGTTCCGCAAACCAATTCGTGTCTGAGAGCCTGGGCTCTGGACCCAGAAGCCTGGGTTTGGAATTCATGTCTCTTCCCAGATTGTTAGTGGGGTGAAAATTAATGAAGGGAACCCGCATTTAAAATGGAGCGGGGAGGCCACAGGGGGGGTGCTCGCAGCCCTCGCTGCCTGTCAGTCGCTCCTCAGAACGCGGTCAACTACAGACCGTCCGCCCAGGAACCCTAAGTTAGGGACTCACCCAAAAGAGCCGCCTTGCAAACTGGCACGGAGTGACTACTCCAGCAGGAGGCAGGGAGGTTTCCTTCCTTGCTACAACTCAGCCAGTGAGACACCGGCGCGCCCCGAGCTCTGCTTTCCTCCAAAGGACTTTTATTCAAAACAGCCCCTCCCAGTTTCCTCCTTTTTCTCTGTGACGTAACATTTCTCCCCTCTGCTTGTGCGACTGACCTATAGTTTAGCTATAGCTTGCTTGTCCAGAATTGCAGTTTCTCTGTTGCTGAATAAACCCATTTTGCTGGGACGATAACTGGCTGCTTTATTTTTTAGGTCAACAGTAGACTGTATTGAAAATGGCCAACTCAAAAAAATAAATAATAAAATAAAATTAAAAATTAAAAAAAGAAAATGGCCAAGTCAGCAGTTTTCAGTCCCACGTGCTCTTCCAGAACCTGCCCACACACTTGCCCTCAGGAGCTAGAACCCAGGCCCCTCCCTTTGAAAGCCGATGCCCTCCTGGTCTGTGGCTGCCTCGGGATGCTGTGGCCTCAGGGATGCTGCTCAGCTGCTGAGGCTTGGGCGTCAGTGGCCAGAGTCTCACCTGGTTTTGTGTCTGTGCTCCAACCTGTGCGCCTGGAGCCACCCACCTTGCTGTGAGGCTCAGGCCACGCGGGAAGGCCAGTATCCTGCTGAGATCTCAGCTGACCCGCCAGACCTGGGAGAGGACCTCAGCCTCAGCTCCAGCCAAGTGGAGCTGAGACCAGTTCAATCCACCAAACCCTGTCCAAACCGCAGATTTGTGATAGAAATTAAGGCTGTCCTAGTTGTATGGCACTGAATTTGAGGGTACTGTGTTATGAAGCAACAGGTAACTGTTACCAAACTCGCGGTCGCAGTTTGGGGTGCTCTATTCAAGGACAAGAGGCCATTGTCATTAGGTGGTTTTATTTACTTGCAGTGAGTAAAAGAGATGGGGAGGTTGGGGAGGGTTCATATCCAAAGCCTTGTCTCCCCAAGAGTAGCTTAGTCATTATTTATACTATCTGGTCAATTAATTACATGTTGGTTTCTTCTTTGCAGTTGGCTACACTTACACTTAGAGAGCTGGGTTTCCATAAACTCATCCTGTTCACTGTGCCATCTGCACAGTGCTACATTTTAACATTTAGCAAGAATAACGTTTAGTACCTAAGAGCTGCCCAGACCTTGAAATCCTTGTGCTATCTAACATAATTGAAAACTGTCTACTCAGCAAGGGCCTTGAACGAGCCATGTAACGCCTCTGGGCATGTTGTCCACACCTGTAATTGCAAATAATAAGTGCCCATCTCACAGAAGTCTTGTGAGGATTATATAAGGGTGTATATATATTGCACTGGGCTGGACAGCGTTCCCTGAACAACCATGTCCCCTGGATCTCAGAATGTGGCATTATATGGAAATAGGGACTTTGCAGAAGCAATTCGTTGAGATGATGTCATCCTGAACGAGGTGGGCCCTGAATGCAGTGACTGGTGTCCTTACAAGACGTACAGAGAGGGAGTCCGTGTCAAGGCAGAGGCAGGGCTGAAGCCGTACATCTGCACGCCAGGGAGCACTGAGGATGCAGGCAGGAGAGGCTGCAATGACCCTCCCCTGGAGCCGTGGTTTTGGACTTCTGGCCTCCAGGCTGTAGGAAAATACCTCCCTATTTCCGCTCAGCCGGTGTGTGACTTGTCACGGCAGCCGGGCACTCACACTTGTAGAAAGGACCAGTAGGTGTTCACTGCTGCCCATCCGTGCCCATGGGCACTCTGCTACCCTCGATTCCAGGTGAGGTGAAAATGTTACTTGTAAAGTGACAAAATAAAAGCCTACATCCCACAGGTCCACTGGCTCCTAACAGGACTCTTGTGATGGAATCTTCTAGAAAGCACCCTCCTTCTTGGTAGTGGGGACTGGTCTCATGGTGGTTTGCATACAGCATGGGCAGTGTGGGGATGGCTGACGAGAGGGGGAGGCTGAGCTCCGACCGCCATGGGACGCCCACCACCACTGCCGGTCTCCCCCACACCCAGCATTAGGCTGGGGTCCTTGGCCCCGGGTCCCCAGCCGGGAGGCTTGGCTGCTCAGGTGGGTCCTGCTGCCCAGCCACCCCCTGCTTCCTGGATTCCTGGGCTGGGGTGGGGAGACCTCTGATTTGCGGCCCTTCAGCCACCACCTGCCTTTCCAGACCAGCAGCTCAGAGGCCGCCCTCCACATGGAGACGTTGCCACAGACCCAGAGTGAGCTGGGCTGCAGCTGTTCAGAGGCTTTCCCTCCAGAGTCGGCACCGAGCCCTCACTAGCCCTCACTCCCTCCTGCCTTCAGGGTCCTGCCAAAGGCATTCCACTGTGGGGCCGGCCTCTGCCCCACCCCCACTCCAGAACAGAGCAGAGTTGTCCTGTCCACGGCCAGACAAAGGCCCACAGAGCCAGAGGCCTGGCCATCGTGTGTGCCAGTCTGTGAGCTCAGGCATGTGTGCACAGAAACACTATGTGCACACACGTGAACACATATGTGGGCCTGTGTGAACATGCCTGTGCAGAGGCATGCCTGTCTGCTGTGCACACGTATCAGTGGGTTCACACGTGTGTGCTCTGCTTATGAACACGGCACACGTGGAGCTGGAGTCAAGTCTGCCCATGAACCTGGGCCTGGGCGTCTATGCAAGTGGGGACGTGTCTGGGCTGCAGCTGTGCCTGGCACACAGGAGTAAGTGCATGTGTGAATGTGCGTACACACGTGAGCACATGTTTGGGTACATGTGTGCTTGTGGCATGTGCAGGAAGAGAAAGCACCACCAGACCCAGAGCTGGAAGAGGCAGGCCTGCCTGGGGCGGGTCTCCCAAGGTCGGTGGGGAGTGGCCTGGGCACAGCCTCTCCTCTCCTGCTCCCTCCCAGGAGTCGCAGGCAGACATCCCTCCAGTGGGTGTGCAGGTGGGGTGGGGTGGGGAGGTGGCCAGAGGCAGCCACAGGGCATGCTGGGAACTCACAGCCCCCCAAAGCTTCCCTGACCCACAGGCTGTCAGTCTCTCTCCCAGAAGCTGAGACTGGAGGAGGAGCAAAGGACAAAAAAGGGAGGGGAAATAGAAAACTCTTCAGAGAGGGGGGTGGGGCACGCCTGGAGGGCATCTTCCACAGGCCCTGCCAGCCCAGCTGGGGATGGAGGTGACAGCTGAATGCCCCCCATTACGAGCTCCCTTTGAGCAGTTTGATGTCTTAATGCTGGACTGCAGGGCTGGTTAACCTTTACCAATCACCGTGATTTGCTGTCACACTGATTGGTGTGTCACACTGTTGAGCTAAAGCCACAGCTAGAGAAGGGGCTGGGGGGCGTGTCCTGTTAGGCCTGGAGAGCTGAGTCACAGACCTGCGGATGGGGGAGGGGGTAGAAAAACAATGAGAACAATGAACTGTTGGCAACTCAAAGCTGCTTCCTGATGCTGTGTGATTAACTGTCTTCAGAACACCGGCCCTGAGGTCTGAGCTGGGCCTGGGGCAGCTCTAGAACTGGAGGGCGTCAGATGGGGGACTTCTGGAAGCTGGATTTGGGATCCTGGAGACACCTTTACCTGCCCTCTTTCTAAGTAATGACCCCAATTTCTGCAAAGGTGGATGGAACCCATCCTGTGGTTGGAGTTCTTGGTCTCTTTCTGAGGGCACGGCCCCCAGATGTATCCCAGGTTTTCTTCACAAAACTGTAGGCTCTGGAGGGGCTGGGAGGGCTCAGGAGGGAGGGGGGCTGCCAACATGGGAGCCACCCTGCTGCCCAGTCCTGCCTTGCATGGGACTGCTTGTCCCCTGGCTCGTCCCCTGGCTCCCCAGCAGTGACAGGCCCATCTCTGTATCTCAGCACCCCTGAGCCTTGCGCACACATTGGTAAATTGTCTGTTGGTAAGACTCCTTTACTTGAACTCTGTTTCCAGCTGGTCGCCTGAATGACACAGGCAGAAACCTAGTGGGTCCCCACCGCCACCTCTAAGCGTGGACGCAGGAGAGCCAGGCCTGACAGGTCCTCACGTGGGTCCTTTCCCGAAGCAGACATCACTGCCCCTTTACCACCGTGTCCAACAAACACCATTTTCTACACCACCCACGCGCAGCCGCACCTCCCCCGCGCCGCCCCCCTCCACCTCCCCACTCCACGGAGGGCAGCTCTGTGATGTTCCCGCAGCTCCCTCACCTCCAGCTTCTGGCATCACCCTACCAGGGTGACCATTCCAGGCCACCCCTGAAACATCGCCCCCCACCCCCTGTTGCACCTGTTAGAAGGCACTGGCTGCCATGTGACACACGACGCGGCTTCCGGAGGGGAGGAGCCCCTCTTACGGACTTGGTCTTCTGACAAATTTGGGACCCCAAGTGCAGGGCCTGTCCCTTCAGCTGCCCCATCCCACGCATCCAGCAGCAGCAGGACAGCTGATGTAACTGAATTCCAGGAGCCTGGCAAAGAGCCAAGGAATTTGTACCTGTGGTTTGTGGGTCTGGGCCAAGCAGGCAAACGCCTGGGCTCGGTAACTCGGCAAACGGAGGGACTCACTGAAGCCAGGAGACCGCGAAGCCCGGCCTGGCTCCAGCTCACCTCCTGGCCCTGGGCAGCTGGGGTTTGAGCAGGAGAAGCCCCCTCAGCCCTGCCTTGCCTTGGCCTGCATGGGAAGGGGTTACGGAAACATCTGACTTGCCACTGGACTGCTCCAAGTTCACCTAAGGGGCCGTGCAGGGGAGGGACAGGGCTTGGTCAGCAGACTGACCAGGACCACTAGGTGGACATGTCAGAGCCCCACGTGGGGCTGCCAGGCAGCGCGAGGCAGGCTCCCCACCTGCTTGCCACCTTCAGGAGGCTCTCTCTAAGCTTCTCAGCCTCCAGCAGAGGGACCGACCTGCAAGGCCGCCTGGCCGGAACGTGTGGTGGGGGCCCGAGGGCCATGGAGCAGGGCCTCCGAGACCGTGGAGAAGGACTTTGGCTTTTATTCTGGGAGACGGTGTGCTGGGTGAACAGGGTCCCCAGTGCTGCCTGCAGACCCGCAGACCCACACGGCAGCTGGGACGCCCCTCAGCTCTGGGCTTCTCTGGGGGAGTGAGGGTGAAGGGCTTGAAGCAGAGGCAAATCTACACAGCCCAGGTTTGCAGGGATGGTGCGGGGAGAGTCAAGGCCCCCCAGACCACCTCCCTCCCCAAATCTAGAAGTCTGAATAGCCTGGGCAGAGCGGGCTCAGAAGAGGACAGAAGCAGGCGTGACCCCACATCCTGGGAAAGCTGGACAAAGCAGAGGCGCTGGTGCCCCTGGTGAGGGCAGAGGGTGCTGGTGGGAGATGAGGGTCTGGGCAGGACCACCTGGGGGAGGGGAGAGTGTAGGATGTGGGGGCCACAGATCTGGGAGCCCCCCTAGTTTCCAAAGAGCCCAAGATGGCTCAGAGAAGACAGAGGGGAGCTAACCAACACAGGGTCCCGCCTTTTCTCTGCTCAGAGGCCCAGGGCAGAGGGCAAGGATTCCCGGGAGTCGGGTTGGGATCGGAGGGGCAGCAGAAGTGCCCGAATGGCCCACCGCCCTGGGCGCTGCACTGGCTGACAGACAGCTCGCGGGAGGGGTCACTCATTTGGAATAAATACGGGTGTTTGCGGCTCTATGGGTCATGGCTTTATAAAGAAAACTCTGGGTCTGTGTGTGAGTGTGGCGTGTGTTGTGCCTGCACATGTGCACACCCACTGGGCTGGCGTGGGCTAAGACGATATGTGAGAAGTCCTTCCTGAAGTGCGCGTGTGGGGCCAGGCACACCTGTGTGCTGGGGGGTCCTTGAAGAGAGGGCAGCACCCTCCTGCCCCCTCCACTCACCCCTTTAACGGGACTGCTGTTTTCCCAGGAGAAGGGTCTCCTTCCCCCTCCCAAATCAGGGTGGGCCTGTGTCTAGCCAGGGCTGCTAAGCTCGGGGTGACATAGTGTGATCAGCTCGTGCAGATTTGAGGGCCTCAGGTTCCTTCCCAGCAGCTGAGGCCCCGCCCATTCAGGGTGGTGCGCTGGAGGCGGGGCTCTGACACAGCGACTCCGCTGATGGCTGCTACTTGTCGGTGGTCCCCCAGCCCGGTGTGCCCCAGCCCTAACCCGGCACCTGAGAGCGTGCCTTATTTGGAAAACGTCTTTGCTGCTATAACCAAGTTAAAACAGTCTCACTGCCACACTAATCCCCAGAACCTATGAATATATTAGGTCACAGGGCGGGGGGATTAAGGTTGCAGATGGAATTAAAGTTGCTAATCAGTTGACCTTAAAATAAGATTATCCTGGATTATCCGGGTGGGCCCAGTGTCCTCACAGGGGTCCTCCGATGGGAGAGGGAGGCAGGAGGTCGGGCGGGCAATAGAGCCTGAGAAAGAGGTCACCGCTGCCCAGTGTGAACATCAAAAATGTCTCCAGGCGTTGCCAGGCATCCCCTGCGAGACAACATCGCCCTCAGTGAAACCCTGCCAGGAGTGTGTGTTGTCCAGTGTCCCCCATGCCACCCCTTCGCCCAGTGCCACATGGAGGGGGCTGCTGCGGGAGGCTGAGGAAATGTGCGTGGAGCCAGGCACACTGTCCCCCCCTGCGCCCCACGCACCCGACATCAGGGCTGGCAGGAGGCCCTTCTCCAGCCCGCCTCCATCTGGGGGTCCTGGGGGGGCCATGGGAAGAGCGGGCTGTCCTAGAAGGGAGCCATGATGCCCACACCAGTCAGGTGCTCTCAGGAAAAGCAAGCGGACACTGGGCAGTGAGAAAACATGCCCGTGAACCTCTTCTGCTGTTTTTAGAGCAAAGCTTGGGTGCCTTGCACATACCCCAGAAGCCCAGTGTTCCAACAGGCAGGGGCTCCCTCCAGCCTCTAGGAGGTCTCTATTTTCACCTACATTACCAGCCAAAAGACATTCCGTTCTGTCCACTAACTCAGCACTACCAACATGATCTGCAACATTTTCAAATACGGGTAATCCCTCCATTATCACAAACCTTGAACAAGTACATTGTATCGACTCAGTCCTTGACCCAACGCCTGTCTCTGTAAGGCCGGCTCTCTGTTCCTCAGGGACACATCTTTTGGGGGGCTGCCCAGTAGTGAGAACTCTGGGGTTGTGGAGGAGTCCCCCCCAAGCCCGGGAATGAATGAGTTAGGAAATGCCAAGCAGCCAGATGGCACTGCCACCTGTGAGCGTGAGATGGACGCTGGGCCGGTGGGGCTGCTCTCCCCCCGAATCCTAGATCTCACTATTTGCTGCCCCCCCCAAAAGATGTGTCCATCAGGAACCTGTGAATGTGACCTTGTTTAGACAAAGGGTCTTTGTGGTGTAATTATGTATTTTGTAAGAGACTTGGAGGGGACAGGACACAGAGGTGGCCATGACACAGCGATGCAGCCACAGGCCCAGGACCGCCCAGGCTGCTGCTGTCCCCGGTTCATGGTCATTTGTCCAGCTGCCCAACCTAACTGTCCCTACGATAGCAGGGCGGGAGCTGGGTGGAAAGCAGATAGCGGGACTGGTGGAGTCCGCGTGGAGGGTACATGGTCTGCATTGGAACATTCTTCCAGCTTCTGCAGTTTGAAAAGTTGGTATAATGAAATATTGGCAAAAAAAGGAAATGTTAGAAAAACAAAAATCTGTGTCCTCACCCCCACTTCATGAACCCTGAGCACAAGATGAAGGAATACAGTTTAAAGGGCAGCTACACTTAGCCTGTCTGGGGCTCACAGGCCGACAGAACCCAGACCGACGGGGTCTCTGCCGCCTGTGCAGAGGCTCCTTCTCCCTCCCTAGGCGTGGCATAGCCTCAACATTTCCCACCCTAATTTCCTGCTCCCAGACCCCAGAATATGGAGGTTTGTGAGCTCCTGCGGGGTCAGCATCCCCGCCCTAAGTAACCCCAATCATGTCCCCTCACTAAAGCTCTGGAGTGTCTCCATCCTTGCGGGGAACTTAGCAAGATGACCTTTATTTTCCTTCAATGTGTCTGGCTGGATATTCCTAAGGACAGATGGCAAGGCCACTTCTTTCTTGCCCAGCGGCTGCCCCCCCTGAAAGCCCAACGCCTGGAAGCCCAATGGGAGCAGGGCCTGACACACAGCAGGGCCACATCAACACTTGCCAGATAGATGGGCAAATGAATGAATGCATGGATGAATGAATGAATGAATGAGTGAATGAATGAATGAGAGACTGAATGACAGTCAGCAACTGCCCAGGCTCCTCCTGTGCCAGCTCTGAGCACTGCACTACCCTGTGGTGTCCCCACGCCCCCCCAAACCCCTGGGTCCCTTTTTAGCATATTAACTACATTTCCTGTAAAACTTTTCTCAAACAGTTGCCATAGCGTTTGCAGTACACGTGTCCCAAGTCCACATTCAATAACACTGCAGGGACAGGCTAATGCCTTTCTGCCCTCAGGCTGCAAGCTGCGATTGCCCAATACATTATTGCTGGTATCATTTTGAAAACACTCATCTGTTAGGTCAATCAAGGAAGAAAGAGGACTGGGCTGGTCCGGTGGCTCAGGCGGTTAGAGCAATATGTTCCTAATTCCAAAGGCTGCCAGTTCGATTCCCACATGGCCAGTGGGCTCTCAACCACAAGGTTGCTGGTTCAATTTCCCGAGTCCCGCAAGGGATGGTGGGCTGTGCCCCCTGCAACTAGCAACAGCAACTGGACCTGGAGCTGAGCTGCGCCCTCCACAACTAAGACTGAAAGGACAACAACTTGACTTGGAAAAAAAGTCCTGGAAGTACACACTGTTCCCCAATAAAGTCCTGTTCCTCTTCCCCAATAAAATCTTAAAGAAAAAAAGGGGAGATTTTATGCCTGATCACTGCACTGTACACCTGAAGCTGAACAATAATGAATATAATTTTATAATTTTATATATACATGTATATGTATATATGTATATACCTACAAGAAGCAGAGTACAGCATTAGGAATAGAGACAGTGGAAATGTAATGGCTCTGTGCGATGTCAGAGGGATAGCGGATGGGGGAGCGGGGTTCACACAGTGTGAGGGTATAAATGATAAACCTCTAAGTATTACTTTGTCTTGTGCACCTGAAACTAAGAAAAATAAATAAATAAATAAATAGATAGATAGATAGATAGATAGATAGAGGAGATTTTATTCGCCTTCCGCTCAATCCTTTTCTAACCTCTTCCTTTCTCTAGGCCTGAGTCCCTGACTTGAGTCCGCTCTGTCTGCCTGAAGATCATCTATCATTTCTTGGGAGGCAGGCCTCCTAGTACTCAACTGATTACACCTCATTTAAATCCATGATTTCCAATAACCTAATGACTTGGGCACGATTACCCCTGTTCTACATGTGAGGAAACTGAGGCCCAGATGGCTGCATGTACAGCATTTGAGGTCATTCACTCACAAAACCTCAGCGACTGATGACCAAAGGGCTTTGGTGGTTCCAGCCTGCCAGGCAGGGCCCCTCCTGCCTCCTAGAGGAGGTGTTCTAATCACCTGCCTGCAACGGCCCCCAAGCCTGGCTCCCTCCCTCCTCAGGATGCAGGACGCAGCCTTCCTGTCCTCCCAGAGCTCCTGAAGTGTGCTGGCCCAGCTGTTGCCATGGAAAAGCCCAGAGAGCGTGGGCGGCCTGGCAGCCTGACCACCAGCTCCCTGGGGACCGCCCCCGTCAGCCTTGCTGCTGGCCCAGCGCCCAGAGGTCGCACGCGACAGGGGACCTTCCCCCCCCCTTCAGTAGAAAAGCCAGGAGTCTTTCCTGGGCGGGGCAACGGGGTGAGAGGGGCCCCTACCAGGTACCTGCGCCCCCAATCCCGCTGTGGGGGGACAGGGGCTCTTCTGGTGCCTGCTTCCCTCTCCCTCATGCTACCTGTCTCAGCCTGCTTTGAGGAGCACCCACTTCTGAGGGCAGTCTCAGGGCCCTACCTTGGGCCAAACCTGAGCAAAACTTGACAGGGTCTGGCTGGATTAGTGGGGGACCCTCCCCCTCCCCATGACAGAGGTTGGTACAGAGACAGCAGGTAACCTGAGTCCAACAAGGGATGGTCAGCTGCACAAATGGCCCGGAGAAGCGAACAGCTGAGCAGAGCCAGACAGAGCCAGGCGTGTGAGCCTGGGTTGACCACACCTGCAGTGAGCCTCCCTGGTGTCTCCAGCTACTCAGCAAAATAGTTCCCTCTTTATTCGTGTCTGATTGGTTTGGGTTTGTCACAACGCCCTTTTGCTCCTGAATAAAGTCCCAACAGGTGGGCTGTGTCCTGGCTCCAGCCCATGTGACTGTGAACAAATCCCCCCTGGGGGCTTTGGTCTCTGTGTCATGGGGACGGATGCCCAGCAAAGGCCCCTCTCTCTGAACAGCCTCCATTTCTGCGTCATCAGAACCCCAAAAGACTGCTTTGCGACAGTCTTCAAAAAAACGTCAGGCACACGGGAACCAAGAAGGGCTGAGCACTGACCTCTCCCACAGCTGAGCCTCCTGCTTCCTTCAGGGCAGGAAAGGCTCCGTCAGCGCAGTCAGCGCTTTCTGTGCCCACCCATGTGTTCTGCTCCGTCCCGCCCTTTGTTCTGGGATGCAGTGCTGGCCCGGTCGGTCCTGCAGGCACAGCTTCCTAGGCTGACTTCTGCCTGGCACAGCCCGAGGCAGCCTGGGCAGGAGGCTGGTGTGGGCACCCAGCATGGGAACGTCCGGCCCCCAGTACTTCCCACAAGGCCCTGGCGTGGGTGCCCAGAGTGGGGCTGGAGCCAAGCGCTCCTGACCCCATCGCATTGCATCTAGAAGTGACGCTGCAGAGTGAGCCTGAAGCCCATACAGCTGTGTCTGCCCTGTCTACTCTGTGAAGAGCAAAGTCCTTTCCTTTCGCCTCAGCCAGTGGCATGGGGCTTAGGTCTTTCACAACAGAAGGGCCCTAATCACTCCCGAGAACCTCCTGAGAGCCCTGCGGGCAAGTGATGAGCGAAGGATGAGTTTTGCCAGGGCTGAGAGTGAGTTAGGAGGGAGAGGAGGGCCTGGCCAGGCCCAGGCGCAGCCTGAGCTCCCCCACAGTGGGCCCACCTCCCCTTCCCCTCTAGACCACGGCTGCCGTGTACACCACCCAGGTGGTTCATTGCACAGCTCCAGGCAGTGCCAACCTCCAGCATTTTCCAGCCTGTATTTTGAATGATAATTTTCAGCCTGAATCACTCAACGTCGACTCAGGGCAGGCTAAGTCATCGTGTGGGGAATTCTCTGGAAATACCTGACACTAGACCTAAAGAGTAACCTGACTGGCAGATAGGGAAATCCAGGAGCCACAAATACCTGTGGAGACAGCCAGGCCACAGAGGAGTGAGGCAGATGGGTGGAGGGTACTAGGGAGTGGTGGGGACCATGGCAGGGGAGGGCGTCTTCTCTTGAAGATATTCAAATGCCTTCCATCTCCGCCAACCAGACCGACTGCCTGACAGAAACAAGTGAGCCCACAGCAGAATTCAGATCAAGTTTGGAATCTGAAATGGAGACTGTGCCCTCAGCAGGGTTGGTGTCCTGTGTCTGCACAGGCGCCTGGCCCGGGGTGGGTGCTCAGTAATAACGCTGACCCGGATTCACCTGAGACAGAAACCTGGAGAGATGTTGGAAGGACCAGAAAACAGCTTCAGTGTGAGTCCAGAGTCAGAAACAGCAGCTGGCACGCCCCGAACCCTGTCTACACGTCAGCACTCGTACACGATGTTGCAGAGTCAGCTACTGCTCGCAAATACCTGTGTGCCCCCCACACTCCCCAGCCCCCTTTTGTACTTTGGGGAGCCCTGTGGCTACTCTGCCATTTGTCACTTCAAAGACAAAGCATGACAGTGACGTGTCCCCTTCGCTCCCAGGCCCTTCTTACACTGCTGGGCAGTTTATATTCCAGGAGACCCGGCCAGCATGGCCTGAGAGGTGCCGTGCCTGGACAGGCTGTAAGCCCAGAATTGTGCACCAGCTGTGGGGCTGGGCATGAGGGCCTGGCCTTCCACGATGGATGACAGACGCATGGGGGCGGGGGACCGTTGCCTGTGTTTCTAGGCTGGCTGGGCGGGTGGGCAGCCGCTATGAAGATGGACGGCGTGAACACACCTCCACCCACTAGGCACAGCCGTCCAGCAGAGCTCAGAGCTTCTTCAGGACTCCAAAAGGTGGCAGGAGACAGACAGGAGCCATGGCGCTGTGGCCTGGAGTCGCTCTTGCTGGTTCGGGGACGGGGATGATAGATCTGGACACCATGCACAACAGTGGCTAAGCCAGATACTCTGGAGTGTAAACTGACTGCTCTCTTTCTCTCTTGCTTGTCAGAGCACACATGGATTTCCCACGAGATCACCTCTAACCTGGGCTCACGGTGAACGGAATTCTGAGAAAGGTGGCCACTCAGCCGAGTCAACCCTGCATGAAGCTACCAGCCGGCCTCTGGGAAGAGGTGACAACTGAGTTAGGACTGAGGACGAGAAAGGGTATTGACACAGGGCCAGTGGGGGGTCAGGACAGCTGGGCAGCCCTCGGAGCAGGAGCGGCTCAGAAACCAACCCAGAGCACATACCGGGGAGCACGAGTTAGAGGCACACGGGATGCAGGCACCCCAAATTTCCATCTCTTGGACACTCTGCTCAACATAGATCCTAATTCCAAAAACAGGCCATGGGACTGGTGTAGCCTGGGCCACCTGCGGTCACAAATGGGAGTACGGTCCCCAGGTCCTCTCTTCCTCTTTGTACAGCCCACCCCCTGCCATGTGCCTCTGCAGTGCCAACCCCGGCTGGAGTGGCAAGCACCCACTTTTCGTCCCTCGATGCGTTGACAGTCTCTGCCACATGCCTCGCTTTCGGGCGCTGTGAGCAGATACACGGCCTGGGCAGAGGCTGTCCGTGTGCCTTTGTGGCTTGGCTCTGAGCTGTGTGCAGATTGGCTTCAGGCAGCTCATCTCTTGCAGCCTGGGTCCCAGAGAAAGTCCCTTGGAACAGGCTTAAGCCTGACCCCCAATCTGAAGCAGATCCCCCTCAGTCACCCTGCAGCCCATGAACAACAAAAACATATTTGGTATTGTAAGTCACAGGGCTTCTGGGGGCTGCTTGTTATGCAGCAATCGCGGTGGAGACCATGTACCTGCCCAGTCCTTGGCTGGGGAAGAAAGGGCATCTCAGAGAGCGGCCCCCAGACTACATCCATAGAAGCATCCGAGATACATTGAGCTGCTATCACCTGAACACTGCGAGGGTGGAAACCGACAAACGTTTCTTGTGGCTGGAGCAGTCAGAGGTTCACAGACATGGCACCGGGGGCCTGTCTGCAAGACTATAAGCAAGAAGTATGTCTGAACTCTGGAGGCACAGCTGGCTCTGCTGGTTTACAGGGCTGAATCAGATCTGTGAGAGCAAATTGAATTTTGAGTACAATTTCAGGTCAATTAACTTTGCTCAGAGCCTTACAGAGGAGCAGGGACCCAACGCAAAGCCAAGCAGCAGAGATGGTTGGGGCTGAAGGGCTATCTCAGAGCAACTAATTATAGGCAGTGCCTCAGAGCTCTGCTGTATGTGGCAACCAGGTGAGGTCGTGGTCTACAGGTAGTGACTAGGTGAGAGCCTGGCTCTATGGGCAGGTGGAGACGAGGTGACGGCCTAATCTGCAGGTAGTGACCAGGTGAGAGCCTGGGCTACAGGTGAGCCTGACTCTATGGTCAGGTGGAAGCCAGGTGAGGGTCTGTCCCTGTGGGCAGGTAGTGACCAAGTGAGAGTGTGTTTCTGTGCGGGGGTGGGGGAGCAGTGGCTCCGTGACAGCCTGAGCTGCAGGTATTGGCCATGTGAGAGCCTGGCTTTGTAGGTGGGGGCAGTGGCCAGGTGAAGGCCTGACTCCGGTGGTGGGACCACGTGAGGGCTGGGCTTCAGGCCACACAGGGATGGGCCAGCACTTCCCAGGCAGGCTTCTCTCTGGCAGTGTCCCCGTGGGGTGGGGTCCCCTTCTCTGGTGCTGGACTGGGAAGGATGAGTCCTCCTGGATGGAATGAGACAGTAGGAGAGAACTGGGCTGGCAGCAAAGGCCCGGGAGTGAGTGGGAGTGCCCAGGCCTGAGGGCAGAAAGAAAGGGGAGGGTGTCACCATCATCAGGCCCAGAGTGAGGACTGCGTGTGGCAGGTGTGAGCACTGAGGACTCAGGAGCCCGTCCTTGGGACACTGGGGGTTGTACGGGAACAAGAGCTGGCACGCCTCTCCCAGCCCACTCACTGTGTGCTTGGTGCTGGTGGGCACGGAGACTTGCAGTTCCCAAAGTGTGATCCCCAAGCCCACAGATCAGCTTGAAGTAAATGCAAATTCTCAAGCCCCAGGTAGGACTGGAGGAACCTCTGGGGCAGCCTGGCATGGCATGAGCGCTCCAGCTGCCCCACGGGACTCTGACACTTCAGGGCTGGAAAACCTGCACCTTCAGACCACCCACCGTGGGGGGCACCGTCTTCACTTACAGAGAAGTTAGATAATTGGGCCAGTCTTGTGAAAGGAGTAAAGTTGGAGGCCAGGCCATCTGGTTCCAGAGCAGCCCTGGGCTTCCCAGCGTGGTAGCCAAAAGGGGCTATTTCATTTTCGATTAAAGTTAATAAATTAAATGGACAATTCAGTTCTTCAGTTGCACCAGCCACATTTCCACGGCACAAGGGCCTCCTGTGGCCAGCAGCTACCAGACTAGACGGAGCACGTCTGAAATGGTGCCATCGCCGGCATGGGTCTCGAAGCTGCCCCTTAACCACTGTTGGTGTCCATGCCCCAGAGTCCCCCAGTCCCCGCCTTGAGGAGGCCGGCACATGCTTGTGCAAAGCAAACCAGTCAAAGCAAGCAGCCCAGCGCCCTGCCACCCACAGTACCAGAGGTCAGCGGGGAGCCAGGGCTACGCGTCGGTTCCCAGGCTCTGGGCAGTAGTTTCAGGGTCCTGGCGGGGCACTCAGTCATTCTGTGGTGATGTGCATAGATGGGGAAACTGAGCTGACCCCAAGGACAGGCCTGCAGGCTGCTGCCTGGAACACCTGCCCAGCCTCTCTCCAGAGGGGCAGTCCCCTGTGCCCAGAATCTGGAGGAGATGGCCGCTGGACTCCAAGGCGTGCTGGCCACACCACCTGGAGACGAATCAAAGGAGGGAAAGCACTGGAGGCTGCACGCT
Organism: Rhinolophus hipposideros; assembly: GCF_964194185.1. Taxonomy (NCBI): domain Eukaryota; kingdom Metazoa; phylum Chordata; class Mammalia; order Chiroptera; family Rhinolophidae; genus Rhinolophus; species Rhinolophus hipposideros. The sequence continues at coordinate 362,847 of NC_138070.1, read as the reverse complement.
AAAATTGGAAAGAGCCCAAAGAGGGGCCCCAAGGGGGTCTGCAGGCACCCATCCTTTACCAAGAAGGCACATCTGGGCGTCTCCCAGACCAGACAGTTGTTTCTGTACTTGGAAACTTCAACACCAGAACTCAGTCCTTTCCTTGCTCCAGGAGGGTGGGGAAGGGGCCTCTAGAGGGACCACAGAAAGCTCCACCCCCACCCCACGGCTGCCCTTGGAGCAGCAGGAGCAGGTGTGGAGCCTGGAGGCCACTCTTCCAATGGGCCTGTGTCCAGGTGAAATGCTGCCATGTTGTCCCTGGCATCCCCCAACACCCACATTTTCTTACCATTTTGTCCTCAAATGGGAATGAATTAGGATAGCAGGGATGCAGAGGAAATGCTTGGTTCTGTTTTGTCTTCCTAACTAGGCTGTTAAAAACTAAAAGGGATGTTGCTGGGAGCAGGCAAAGTTTTCTCCACCAAACCTGGAATGGGAAGAGGGGGCAGGGGGATTCTCTGCCTCCACAGTGAGGTGGCCTGGAGAAGGTGGGGGCAGAGCCAGAGCAGAGAGCCAGACTGGAGGGGGCAGGGTAGAAGGAGGCTGGCAACATGGGGGGGGGCCTGAGTGCCCCACCCCCGTGTCCAGGGGTTTGTAAAGCCGCCTTCCCAACTGTGCCCAGGGACTGCCTGCCAACAGGCTGGGATACCCTGTCCACACACCTCCCTGCCCTGCACGCAATGGGGCCACAGGCCCTCCATGCCGAATGAAAGACCCAGTCCCTAGATGGGCAGGGACCTTCCATCCCCCACTTAGTGTTGCCCAGGGCAGCACCTCCCCTTCAAGCAAGGAGGCGTCCCAGAATTCATCTGCTGGGCTCCCTTTACTGTCCACACGGTCTAGCAAGTCCTTCCCTGCCTCAGTGCCTTTGCAGGGCTGTGCTCTGCAGGAAATACGGTTCCCTCTTCTTTGCCTAGGCTCTTTCTCGTCTCATAGGCCTCACCTCAAATTGGCACTCCTTAGAGGCCTTCTGGGGCCACCCAATGCCCACTCTATGACACTTCCCTATTCCGTTTTCTTTGTTATCATTTGATATTATATTACTTGGCTTTGGGTTCATGTTCTCTCCCACTCCTAAAAGGACCGTCTGTGTCATCAATAACTGCATCACCAACAGGCCCTGGACACTGTGTTGAATGAATTAATGACCTCAGGATCTGAGAAAGAGGGATGGCCCCTCCCCGCCCTTTCATTCCTCCTCACCTCAGCCAGTTTCCTGTAGGTGAAAGAGGAAGTTCACCATCATATCTAGCTTTCAAGTCTCCAGCTGCCTGTTCCCCATTGGTTCTTACCCCTGCTGGCCCCAGGTGGGGAGCAGCCCCTGCAAACTGCTGGCTCTGTGCAAACCAGGCAGCTGGGGGCCTCCCATCAGGAAGGGCAAGGCCATTCTGGCCTGGGGAGAGCTGCCTTACCTTTAAAACCTGGGGAACTTGATGGGGAGCGGGATGCACTGCCTGTGGAACTCCCCACGAGACTCAAACGGGAGAGCACGCAGAGCTCCGGAGAGGCAGGGGGCAGGGGGAGGCAGCCTGGACTGGCCTGCGCCGAGAGAGAGGCCCGGAAACACCCACTGCACCTGCACGCACTCCCTTCTGGGCGGCATCCCCCTCACACGCAGGTGGGCAACACTTCCAGGGGCTGGGAGAACTCGCCCAGTCCAGACCCCACCCCAGTATCAGGAGTGGGGATGAGACGGCCACACTCGTGGCTCCCCCCGGAGGGGATGAAGACGCCCCATCCATGCCCCCCCATCAGGAGTGGAAGCCCCCCGCATGTTTCACACTCCACTCCCGCCCCCAGCTTGAGGGTGACACTGAGCGTGCCCCCTCGTCCCACGTGTCTGGTTTGGCTGGAGAAGTCCCCACTTTTCAGCTCATGTGCTTCCGTTTAAAGATTCTTCTGGAACGAGGCCGCGGCTGGAGACGCGCAAAGACCCCTTTAACCCGTATGCCCTAAAGTAGCCGGTGTTCCCGCCCTCTACACCTCCCAGGGAGCGGGCCCAGGGAGCTCGGGGATGGGTGCGACGTCCCAGATCCTTCTCCCGAGGGACGGAGCGGATGGGGGAGAAGGTGGGGCTCGGTCGAGCGGAGGGCTGCCGGGGCGGGGCCTGACGTCGGGGCGGGGCCTCGCTGGCCTGAGGCGGAGCGATCGCGACTAGGCCGGCGTGGCTGGGGCGGGGCGGGGCCGGGGGAGGGGCGAGCAGCCTGGGCGGGGCCTGGGCGGGGCCGGGGGAGGGGCGAGCAGCCTGGGCGGGGCCGGGGAGGGGCGAGCAGCCTGGGCGGGGCCGGGGCGGGGCTCGCCGCTGCTCCACTGGAGCGCCCACTTCCTCTGGCGCTGGCTGCCGGGCGGAAGTACGTCAGTTGTTATCTGCTCGGGGCCCCGCCACCGCGGTCGCCGCCTCACGATCCCCGGCGCCTGAGCCCGGCACCTGCCCCGCCCGCGCCCCGACCGCCCGCCCGGCCCGCTGCTCGCCGTCCGCCGCGCTTGAGGCGCGCCCCCGGGGCCGCGGCCTGGAGCCGCTGAGCGCCGGCCGCCCCGCCGATGCGCGCGGCCGCCCGAGCCGGGGCGCTCAGGCCGCGCCGGGCCTGGGGCTGAGGGCTCCCCGCGCGGCATGCCCGACCCGGCCCACCGCCCGCCGCCGCCCAGGGCCCGAGCCCGCAGCGAGCCCGGCGGCGCCGCGTAGCGCAGCGGCAGCGGGAGCCCGACGGCGCGGCCGCAAGGTCACCGCGCGCCATGGAGGCCAAGGTCCGCCCGAGCCGGCGCTCGCGCGCGCAGCGGGACCGCGGCCGGCGCCGGGAGGCGGCCCGCGACTCCCGCGACCAGAGCGCGTCGTCGGGCGATGAGCCCGAGCCCGGACCCGGCAAGGAAAACGCGGGGCTGCCCCGCGCGCCCCCGCCCCGCGCCGCCGCCGCGCGCCCCCCGCGCCGCCGCCGCCGCGAGTCCAGCTCGCAGGAGGAGGAGGTCATCGACGGCTTCGCCATCGCCAGCTTCAGCACGCTGGAGGCTCTGGAGGTAGGCGGGGCGGCGGGCGGGGCCCGGGGTGCCGGCCGCGTGGGCCGCGTGGGCCGCGTGGGCCGCGCGCCCGCCGCTCGCTGCTGCAGGCCCCCGCAGCGCGCGGTGGGTGCGGGGGCGTTGGTGTGTCGGGATGCGGGGCAGGGAGGTCGCTGAATTACACGATCGCGACGCGCCGTGGGCTGCACGGGCGTCCTCCCCCCCGTGGGTCTGTCGCCACGCTGCCGGTGTCTGCGCTGGGCTGTGCCGGGAGGTGTGCGCCGCGCGCTCCGCGGAGCCGCCGGCCGGAGCGGGACTGGAGGGCCCTGCCGAGCCTGCCCTTCCCCTGGCTTCCGGGGTGGACGGCAGCGGCCCGGCCTGTCCTAGGTCCCCTGCGTGACCGCTGCTTGCTGCGTGGCTCAGGTGACGGAGATACGGCCTGTCCGGCTGGTTGAGCATGGACGATGTTTGCTGAGCAAATAGTGCCCTGCTTGCCTGAACTCGGGTGAGCCGAGAGGGAAGCGCCAACTGTCAGCGTTGGCGGAGCGGCGGGTGGGGAGCCGCCGGCTTCTGGAGCCGGCTCGGGAAGGACCCCGGGCCAGGCTGCCGTCCGCGAGCTCCAGGGGCCCCGCGCGGCACCCACTGGGACAGGCCGGCGTCTGCTTGCGGTCCTGGGGATCAGTCAGTGAACAGGCCCCCTTCCTTTTCTGGGTTTTGGGGGTCAGTGGCCTGTGAACCCCCCGTCTCAGAGCTGAGCTTTGGGGCGGGGGCAGTGCCCACACTGCGGGTCCGCCCGTGAGCCCTCTCCCTGGGGTCTGCGCCTCCGGGAGCCACAGGGGGGGTGGCGCAGGGACAGGTTTCCCGCTTTCTGTCTGGGCAGGTGGATACACAGGTGGGGCACCTGTGTTGGAGCTCGCGCTGACCACACGGCCCTGGGATCCTCTGCGGTGCATGTCTGTGGGGTCTGAGATGGCTCTTGAGCCAAGAGGTCGTCCCCAGCCAAGACCCTTGGGTGTGCTGTGGTGGCACATGCCACGGCTCTATGGGAAGAGGTGGCCCCGGGGCTGCTTTCCTGCCTTCAGACAAGCCGCGTCCTGCCCCGCAGCCTGGGAGAGCTTACACCACCCGCCTTCCGGCCGGCCCTCCACCTGACAGCCTCTCACACCAGCCTGTCAGCCCCTTCCAGCTTCTGCTGCCTTGGGTCTCCATACCTGCTGTTCCCTCTGCCTGGTGGTTGCTTGGCACCTTGAGGTCTCAGCGCAAATGTCACTCGGAACGGCCGTCCTGGCAGCCATTTGAAGTGACATCTTTTCTAACCACTCGGCTCTCCCCGTGCTATTTCACATATTTTCCTTCCTGTCAGTTACCACTCTCTCCGAAGCTGGCTTGTGATTGACTTGCTCCGTGTCCCGACCAGAACTTGTGAACTAGATGTGAACAGGCACCACTTCTGTCTTGTGTGTCCCCTGTGGGGTCCCAGTGCCCCGTACACATTTGTGGAGTTGTGTGAACAAGTGTGAGGAGGAACCGAGGTTTAGGAAGGCTGAGCCTCAGGTCGTTGGCGCACACTGCTGCCCCGGGCCTGTGGGGTCTGTGCAGTGCCTGCAGTGGCCCCGGCTGGGCTCCTGCAGTGAGGGCACTGAAGGTGCAGCCTTGGGTTTGGGGGTCCTCACCTCACAGCGAGACGAGCCTGCTCTGCTTGGTGCTCACACAGCCACCTCACCCCAGGGCTGCTCCATGCACGTTTCTTTCTCTGCCCTTCTGAGCCAGGGAGGGGTCCACCGCCTTGGAAAGTTGGGGTTTCTGCACGAGTCATGACTTCTAGATTGGCACTCTGGCTTGGCCTCATTTCTTGCTAAAGTGTTGTGGTTTTTCCTCAGATGTTCATCGTGACAGCTAATGTGCAGTGAATGTGTACTCTAGCAGGCTCTGCTCTGTGCCTGCCTGACCCCACTACACAGATGGGTACACTGAGGCCCATCGCCATGAGTCCAGGCCCCAGCCTGCCCAGTCTCAGAGCTCTGCCAGGCCTCCACATGGGAGTGGGAAGTTCCGAATGTCAGGTGTAGACCCGCTCAGCAGGTGGGTCCCACACAGACGACAGTGCCACTGTCCCCGGAGCCCTTCTCGCCTTTGTCCGGAGGGTGCAAGGTCCCTGTCCCCCACATCCTGTGCACCTGTGTCTGCTCTAAGGGAGGACGAGCCCCTGCCGTTGGGGTACTGAGAGGGTCACAGCCACTTCTTTTAAGTGTTGCAGACATAGCAGACTCTCCACAACATGGCAGCGTATTGTTGGCTGAGGAGGGCGCCCCCAGGTCTGGCATGGTTCAGGGTGTGTCTGAGGCCCTGGGGACACGGGGCTGGGAGTGTGGGGACGTGAGATGCGGCTTGGCCACTGTGTGGAGCCCATGCTGTCAGTCCCACCTGTCGTGGTCCTGGTTTGGGGGGGCCATGTGCCCAGCCCATTTGTCCAGCAGGGACCGGGCTGAGACCAAGCAGATGAGGGCTCAGTGAGGAGAGCTGGGAGTGGGAAGAACTCAGAGCAGTCGAGCCTCCTGCTCTTCAGATGGGGAAACTGAGGCTCAGAAAGGGGAGCACTTTGCCTGCAGTCAGGGGACGAAGGTGCGGCACCCAGCCTGGACCCCGCCTAGGACGGCTCCAGGCTACTCCCCATACCCTGAGGGCCTGCAGCTGGTGGTGGGGCTGCTCCCTCCAAGGGGTACCCTGCCAGCAGTGAAAGCAAAGCCACTGTGTGGGGACGGCTCACTGCGGTGGGAGCCCGGGCTGGGGTCCCTGCACTGTGACTACCTGATCAGTGATGACAGTGACAGCCACGTCCTGAGAGCTCCCGTCCTTGCACCCCCACGTTACAGACAGGAAGCCGTGGCCCTGGATGGTGACGTCCTCTTCCAGGACCCACCCTGCAGCCCCGGTCTACAGAACCAAGGATCTTCAGTCCAACGTGGGCTGTGTCTTCTGGACGCTCTGGCGGAGCCTGCGCCTGAGTGGCTGCTGCAGGAGCTGCATGTGCAGCGTGGCTTGGGGAAGGGCCGCCCCAGGGCCATGGGCATCCACGCTGGGCCGTAGGCAGGCTGGGCAGGGTCTGCTGGGTCACCCCTGTCACAACGCTCACGTAGTGTGGCCCCTAGCGGCTGTGGTGGGTGGTGAAGACCCCGTGACCCTGTGTGCTGGCTGACTCATCCCATCCCCCCCTCCCCCCCCCCCCCCCCCCCCGCCTGGACTCAGTGCAGTGGGCAGGGACTGTCCCCCCAGCCCCCCGCTGCCCCACACGGCGGGTGTTGTGTGCATTGCACTGTGGCCTCCAGGCCTGTTTCCTCGTCATCCCAGCACGTTCGAGCTGTGTGGGCTGACAGCAGGAGGAAGGGTGGCAGACCTGGCTGTGTCCCCACTTCCTTCCCTCTGCTGAGTGCCTGGAGGCTGTGCTGTGGGGATTGGGGTGGGGGTCTGAGGCAAGGCATCCTGGTGAGGTGGGTTTCCCCAGGAGGGGTGGCCCACGCATAAGGGGCTTCTCCATGCCAGGGCAGGCCACCTGCCCCCACTGATTTTTTGTGTGGAGTTGCACGTGTGTGTGCTATGTGTACGTGTGTGGTACTCTGTCCATGTCCCAGATATGTGTATGTGTGTATATACATGTGTGCTGGGGCCCTGCCGGGGGTGGGGTGTAAACCCCGGCGGAACCTTGGTGGGTCTCAGCCCCTCCCCCAGTTTCTGTCTTCCTCCCTGTCCCGTCTGTATACCTGGCTCTGACCTGTCTAGCCCTTGCAGACCCCGTGGGCCCCACCTTGGCCAGTGTCTGTGGCTTGGATGCCTGGAGGGCGGGCTTGTCCCTTGCCCTTGGCACACGCCCTGGAGCCCCCGGAAGGGCCTCACTTCCTCCATTTGTAGCAGGTGGTCCCCCCCAGTGGGCAGTAGATGCTCCCAGGCTCACTGAACGGGCCTTGTCGCCACCTCCATCTGCGAGCTCCCATCCAGTCACTGTGCTCTTCTTGTGGTCCCCCGTGCCCACCCTGGCCCTCCCCCACCCCAAAGGCTCTACCCCAAGTCGGGGTGACTTACTCTCCTCTCACACAAGCTGAGGTCAGACTCCCTCCTCCCCTCCCTGCCGGGAGTTCCTGAGCCCTGTGTCTGGGCCATTGCCTGCCTTCCCAGCTCTTGTCCCCAGCAGGTCACACCCTCTCCTGTCACCCATGAGGACTCTGGGGGTGTCAGTTTGCTCACGGATATGTCTCCCCACGCAGAGCCTCCTCTTCCTCTTGTCTCCTGTGCATGCTTTCGTGTGGACATAGTCCCACCCGGGAAGCGAGGGCAGCGGGCCGATGTCAGTCTGCCCCTGTGTTGCAGAACCAGCCCTGCCGGCCGCGCCGTGTGGGCAGTCTCCCTTCAGGTCACTTTGCTGGTGTTGCGGTTGGTGTTTGGCGCGGTGTTCCTAAGTGAAGGCGACCTGTGGCTGTCTGGCATGGTGTGTGCTGGCCCGGGACAGCCCCAGTGGTGAGGGGTTCGCACTTGCTAAGTCCTAGCCCCTTTTCCCGGTGGCCAGTTAGATACCGAGTCAGCGCCGTTTGCAGTGGGGAGGCAGGTCATGAGAAAGGAAGCTGCCAGACCAGCGGGCTGGAAGCAGGGTCGGCAGAGTGGCCAGGGCGTGACCAGGCAGCCTGCCTGCCCACTGCTGGGTGGTGAGGGTGCAGCCTGGCAGTCGGGGTGCATGTAACACTCTGGGCTCCACAACTAAGCTGACCTCCCTCATTCGGCCCTTGGCAGCCCCTCACCCAGACCGGCTGGGGACGGCCTCCCTGGCTCCCGCTGTTGGGGCCCGGGCAGTGGTGGCCCTGGGCAGGCAGGCCATGCTCACACGTGGGGTTGCTGGGCCTGTGGAAGGGACTGCTGGCCAGGAGGCAGTACACACGTACTCTGACCTGTTTCTCCCCCAACACACTCACTGAGCATTTTTATCGAGCCTACTGTGCGAGGCCCAGGGGCAGCTGTGGGCTGTGCTACAGGCAGAGCAGACACACAGGTGACAGGAGGTAACGGGCTATCAGGACAGCACTGGGGCGTCAGGAGGAGGGCGAGCAGGCCCGTCATGTTCTGTGGAGGTGGGGGCCTGGTGGGGTTTTCAGCTTGGACGCCTGGAGAAGGTGGACGGGGCATTGGCAGAGGGCGGCTGGGCGGGGCTGGTGGGAGGTCACAGGCGCTTCTTCCCTTGGGGGGCGGCACATGAAACCGTGTGGGGACTCTGCAGATGTGGAATGCGGTTCCAGTTCTGTGTGCAGCTTGCCCTGGTGCCCTGGTTTGCCCAAGCAGTTGGAGAAAGAAAGCACTCCGAGTTGCCAGCCTGATCCTCATTCAGCTGCCCAGGACCCTGTGTGGACCGGTTGTGTGTGAAGGTGCACGTGGGGGAGCAGAAACCTAACCCTGTGCCCAGCTCCACAGCAACACACTGCCTCGCCCGACCTCCCAGCCTCCGGCAGTGTAGTGCGTGTGCGTGTGCCCGTGTGTGTACAAGTGGGCGTTTGTGGGGTGTGCATGTGTGTGTACCTACGTGTGAGGGGCTGTGTGTCTGTATGTGTGGGAGGGACCCCGTGGCAGAAAGCCCAGGCTGGCCTGGTGGCCATTTCTGCCCCACAGGCCGCCTGGCTCAAACCCCAGTCTGGTGAGGTCGTGACCCTGGCTCTCTGCTTTCTCCTTGGAGCAGCAGTTTGGGGTGGGCGCACAGATGTACACGCCCAGCCACAGGCACTTGTGGGCCCCAGACGAGGGAGGGTCCTCTGGTATAGGGAGCGGAGCAGCCATGTGCGCGAGCCACGTGTGTGGCCTTGTTGGGGGACTGCCAGTCATCCCCCATTGCCAGGGAGGAGTGGGGGCTGGAGCCGGAGTGAGGATGGTGATTGCTAGAAGTCGTGGAACTAGGAATGACGGCAGTCAGGGTCAAGGTCAAGGACTCATGTTACCCTCCAGCAGCCTCTGCCGTGGGATCTGTGTTCCCGTTGTACAGCAAGGAGCTGGCACAGACGTTTAGTCACTTCCTAGTCCACATGCAGAGCAAGATTGAACCCGACTTGGGGCCTCAGTCTGGGCTGCGCCTCCCGGGGGCTGGGATTGGAGGCCACATACACCCCGAGAGCGGCAGGGCTCCCACCTGTCTGTCCTGGCCCCACCTGTCCGTCCTGGCCTCACCTGTCCATGTGTGGCCTGGCCCCACCTGTCCGTTCCGGCCTCACCTGTCCGGCCTGATCTCCTGTCTGGCCTGGCCCCACCTGTCCGTTCTGGCCCCACCTGTCCGGCCTGGTCCCACCTATCCGGTTTAGTCCCACCTGTCCGGCCTGCCTTCACCTGTCTGGCCTGGTCCCACCTGTGTGGCCTGGCCCCACCTATCCATTCTGGTCCCACCTGTCCATTCTGGCCTCACCTGTCCGGCCTGGCCCCACCTGTCCGTCCTGGTCCCACCTGTCCGGCCTGGCCCCACCTGTCCGGCCTGGTCCCACCTGTGTGACCTGGTCCCATCTGTCCGGCCTGGTTCCACCTGCCCTGTCTGGTCCCACCTGTCTGGCTTGGTCCCACCTGTCCGGCCTGCCTTCGCCTGTCTGGCCTGGTCCCACCTGTGTGGCCTGGCCCCACCTGTCCAGCCTGCCTTCACCTGTCTGGCCTGGTCCCACCTGTGTGGCCTGGCCCCACCTGTCCAGCCTGCCTTCACCTGTCTGGCCTGGTCCCACCTGTGTGGCCTGGCCCCACCTGTCCATTCTGGTCCCACCTGTCCGGCCTGGCCCCACCTGTCTGGCCTGGTCCCACCTGTGTGGCCTGGCCCCACCTATCCATTCTGGTCCCACCTGTCCATTCTGGTCCCACCTGTCCGGCCTGGTCCCACCTCTCCAGCCTGGCCCCACCTGTCCGGCCTGGTCCCACCTCTCCAGCCTGGCCCCACCTGTCTAGCCTGGGATCTGCCTCTCTAGCCCGGGGCCATGTATCTGGACACCCTGGCTTTCCTGTCCTGGAGGTGACCTCAGTTTCACACTGAGTGGAGACTTGGTCCCATGGGCACTGGTAGCCCGTTGGGCTGGCAGGTCCCTGGTGGGGTGTCCAGACTAGCTCCCAGGGGAGCCTTAGCCCTGTGTGGCCATGAGCCTCGTCCTGACTCCTCTCCCCCAGCCCCACCCCACTGGTCACCCTGAATCTGACACGTTGTACCCCCTCAGGTACTTGGCAGCTTCTGCTCTCCGGTAAACACTCTCCAGCCTGGTGTGAGGGGTGCCCCAACGCTCCCAGCCCTCAGTCCAGCCAAGACCTGTAGGGTGTGCCGTCACCCATCACGTCTCTGACCTGCAGCACTGGCCACGTGCTGGTCCTCCGGGTGCTCATTACACGCTGCCCAGCCCTTCCTTAACGTCCGGCTTGCCCGTAGCCCTTGTGGGTGTCTCCCATGAACCTGTCTCTTCAGTAAAGCCGGAGCTCCTGGCTCCTGATGTCATGTCTCTTCTTGGCCCTAAGTCCCTGGGGGCGTCCTGTCACTGTGGAGTGAACCCCATGGTCCTGGCTCTGGGCCCTCCCAGCTGGCTGAGGCCAGTGAAGCTGGTGGCTCGAAGCCGCACGCCCTCTTCCCAGCATGTGGCCCTGGCCAGGCCTGTGCCTGCTCTGAGACGAGGTGGCCTCGTGGGGGCAGTGGTGGGAGTACGCCCTGGTCCTGCACCTCTCCCATCACCTCTTCAAAGCCCTTCTCTGCGCTGATCCTGTGGCCTGTTTCTCTTTGTCCCCCACCCTGAGGCAGAACCCCAAGACGGGCCACCCTGATGGGTGGGGCAGGTCTGGTGGCCCTGGTGGCCCCTACGCATGTGATAGCTGACCGGCAGCAGTGTAGTTCCCAGGGACAGAGGGCACAAGTGCTGTCTGGGTGTAGAGGGGCTTGCTGGACTGAGCCAGGGGTCGGGTGAGAGGCTGGGAAGGGCCTGGGCAGACACTGACCTCAGAACCTAGCTGTCGGGCAGTGCTTGAGAGCAGGAGGTCCCAGCCGAGTGTGGGCCACGCAGAGGCACAGTGTGGGGTCCCAGGAGGGGACAGGTGGGTGGGGGCAGTGGGGAACAGTGCAGGAAGGCAGGGTGCGGAAGCTTCCGGAGCAGCTGAAGTGTCAGTGAGGCCTCCGAGAGGCAAGAGTTTGTCCTTGAGGGCCTTGTGACACTTGGACAGCCATGGCGTCTGGGGAGCCAGGGACCTCTCAGGCAGGACGCCTTATCTGGGGTGACAGCAGATAGGCATAAAGGTGGGGAGCAGATGGGAGCAACCACCATGTGTGGGCGTGACCTGCAGAGAACGGTTCAGAGAGGAGAGTCCTGTCCTAGCAGAGTGGCTGGGGGGCGATGGCGTGGTCCCTATGCCAGAGTCATTAGCATTTGATTCCCAACAAAGGTCAGCAGCAGGTATGGGGGCCCCAGGCATTCTTGCTCCTGGACTGGGCAGAGGGACTCCCTCCACTCTCTGTCCTGGCTTCCAGTTCTCCCAGTGGGCGAGTGGCGTGTGGCAGGGAGGGACTGGCAGAGGTGTCAGTTGTCATGGCTCAGGGACTTCTACTGTCTCTTTGGGACCTCCCCAATTTTAGCACTCCAGGTCCCACATTCTGGGAACCCTCTCAGTCCCAGGCAAACAGGGACATTTGACCTTTTGATGGGAGAGGAGATTTCCTCCCGGAGAGACTGTGCGCTGAGCTCTGTGCTCCCTGGACCACAGGGAGGAAGCACCTGCATGGGACCATGGGACCCGGCGGGGGGTCAGCAAATCTCAAAGGTGGGGCAGGGCGTGGGTCTGAGGTTTCACTCAGGTGGGCAGGGAAGTCTGAGCCCCAACTTGCAGGTGAGGGGGAGCGAGCCACATGGATGGCGGGGTGCAGGAAACAGCCCTGCCAGGACCCTGGGGCAGATGTGTGCTGAAGGGTGTCCTGCCACGTGGGGCCGGTGGGGGCTGCAGGCAGGTGGGGTTTGCCCTGAGCTCCTGGAGATAGGGAGCCACGTCTGAATCTTGAGTGGGTGAGGGCTTCTTGATGGCTCCCCACAGCGCCTGGCTCTTTCATACCACAGGGCCGCCCTCCCACACAGGGTAGGAAGTGGAGGGGCCGGCTCTGGAAGAGGCCTCCTGGGATTCCAGGAGCATGGGCTGCCCGCCTGGCCAGAGGGGAGCAGCCATGTCTGTGCCTGCAGGGCCTGGACGCCTGGACGGGTGTGAGCCACAGGCGAGCAGGCAGCCTCGGCCGCCAGTGAGGGCAGTGGAGGTCTGTGTTTGCTGGTTCCGCGTGCTCTGCATGGTTGGGTTCCTGAATGACAGAAGTTTTGTTGGTGCTTTATAGTAGTGATGACACACAAAGTTGGCAGCGAAAAATCTAATCAGAGGCTGCATGGCAGTGTGCATGCCACCTGGGTGGTCCGGGGAGGGCCTGGGGGCCTGGTCTCAGGCTCCTGGGGCTGCAGACCACTGTGCCTGGCACCGCCTGCTCCGGAGGCCCCTCTGCGTTTGGGTGTGTGGGCGCTGGGCCTGCGTGGCTGCGTCTGCCTGTGGGTCTGTACGCCCACAGGTGTGCACTAACCCAGGTGGGCTGCACAGGTATCGGTGGGTAAGTGTTGGCCCGAGGCCCTGCCTGGACATCCCCTCAGGCTCTCCTCACTGTCCCTCGTGGCGATGGTGGACAGCGGGCTCCTAGGCCTGGCTCTGGGTCCTGGGGTGCCAGTGGACACAGTGGACATGACTCCAGACCTTGGACTGCTGGCGTTCATCTCGGCTCACCCCAAGTCATTGCAGCCTTGGCAGTGCTTGTCTCCCCACTCGTACTGCGTGCTCCTAGCACCAAGCCTGGGGTCACGGTTTGAATCCACCAGCAGCTATTGGTGAATTGCTCGGCTGACAAAAGATGTGATAGATCTGAACGATTTGTGGTTGACAAATGCGTCCCCTTCACCCCGTGAAGGACGTGTGACTGGCTGTGTCTGGAGAGGTGGCCAGGACTTGCCCTGAGCCCTTGGGGGTGGGGGGGCGAGGTAGAGGGAGGCTGCATTTAAGTCTGTAAACTGAGTAAACAGGTGGCTCTCCCCACGCCTGAAGACAAAGGTGGCCTTGAGCCACGAGGGTTTTCTACAGCTCTCCCGTGTGCCCGCCTGTTCATTTGTTGTGTGCCCACCATCGGTTGTTTCTCTGGAGAGCCCTGGCCACACCCCCCCACAGCGTGTGGCCTCGGGTCTGCACGAGGATGGGGGTGGGGATCCCAAGGGTGGGTGGTGAGGTTCTGAGGTAGCAGACGTGCAGCCTGGTGCCCTTTGGCGGGTGGGTGGCAGCATTCAGGGTGGACAGGTAGAGACCAGAGGCCCCACGGCTTCCAGTGCCTGTGTGGGAACAGCCTGGTCGTGACAAGACCCTCCCTGGGCCGGAGGCCTGAAGCGCCGTGAGTGAGTGAGTGAGGGCTCTGCCCTCGAGGCCTGGTGGTGTGGGCCTTTCTGGGTCTTGGGCTGTGGCTGTAAGAGGGCATGGCGCCAGAAGCAGCACGCATTTCCTGCAGTGCATGTGGGGGCGACGTCCATCTGCACCAGGAGTTTCTCATCGCTGGAGGGGCGCCTCCGTGTTCTCCCCTGGGGAAGCCTGTGGCCGTGTGCCTGTCCTGGCACCCCCTCCGGGCAAGTGGCATGAACCTCCACACTTGCTGCTCCAGGATCCTCCCCACGCAGCTCTGGAGGGAGGGGCCTGTCCCCACAGCTTCTCTGCTGGCGTTCCCTTCCTGTCCTTAGGGTGTCGTGACAAGTCGCCTAATGGGCCTGCCCTTCCGAGCCTGTCACCAGTGCCTAGAGCCCGGCTGGCACGCAGTTAGTGCTCACGACCAGTTTAGTGACTGCAGAGGGGGGGCTCCGTCATCAGCGTGTAGGGGGAGTAGCCCCCGGCTGAGATGAGCTGGCGATGAGAGGTTCAGAGGGTGAGAGAGGGGAAGGGGCTGGGAAGTGGGGTCCACCCACTGCTCTGAAGCCCGAGGCGCTCTGGGCAGAGCCACCTGGGGGCACTGGGGGGTGGGCTGAGTGGAATAGTTTGGGGCTGGAATTCCAGGCTTCTGCGCAGCTGGTGTGCGGGTCAAGCCCTCCATGTCCTCATGGCCCTGCTGACCTCTGGGAGCCCCCAGTCTGGCCAGCGCACCCTCCTCTCTCCCTTGCTGCTGCCCCTCTGGGCGCTGGGGAGGGGGTGGAGGTGCGCACACGAGCCCTCAGTGTGGGGTCAGAGTTCAAGGGGTGCTAGAGCCCTTGTGAGAGGTTATGGAGGGGTGTCCCTCCCCGAATCCCACCGTGAGCCCCGGGTCTTGGTGACCAAGGGTTTGCTCCCTGCCTTAGGCTGCTGGGGAAATCCTGGGAGTGCAGTGTTCCACTTTTGTAGGGGAGGAGGCTAACCCCATGTGCAGCTGCCTGGGTGGGGCTGTCACCCTACAATTGCATGTGGTAGCTTCCAGGCCACGTGGGGGGCAGGCATGGGGGTCCCGTGCCTGGAAGGGTAGCTGTACCCTGGCCAGCCTTGTCAGTACCTCCCACTAATTCTTATACTTGTGGGCCCCTCTGAAAGCAGAAGGGGTGTCGGGCGACTTCTTGAGGTGGCTGCTGGTGGTAGCATTGAGTTTCTGTCCCATTTCTAAGCCAGGGGACCACAACATGGGACATTGGTGCTTCCTGCCACCAGGTGTGCTGAGGCTTCTGAGGCCTTAGCCAGGTGTCCACCTGGGAGCAGAAGCCAGCTTTGGGAGAGGCCCCAGTCAGCGGTGGCTGCATGGTTGAATTCCCTCCGACCCTTAGGAACCACTTCCTGTGGTGGTGAGGACATCGCCTAGAGACACTTCTGTGGGTGTGAGGGTGTCTGTTGGGTTGCGCGGCACCAGCTCAGCTGTGGGTAGATATGTTACATCCCCCTTATCAGGTCCCCCCCTTCAGCAGCCCCGTGGAGCTCGTGTTCCCCCTGGAACCAAGGAAGAGGCAGGGGGGCAGCTCACCTGCTTCCTACCGATAAACAGCAGGCCCTCCTGGGCCCTGGGCACGTTGCGGGGGCTGCAGGCAGGTGTGTCCAGCACTGCCTACCTCTGTATGACAGGAGCTGCGCGTGGCAGTGCGTGAGCCCACGCACGTTGGCACTGGTGCACATGAGCTGATTAGACACCTGCTGTGTGCCAGGCCTGCTCCGGGCACCGGGTGCAGCTGTGAGAGAGACAGGCGCAGGTTTCTGTTTGGGAGTAGGTCTGCACACCCAGCTGACGTGGCGACCTTTCCCTTGACAGGCGTCCATAGTGTCAGGACGCTAGGCTGCGTGGAGTTGGGTGATAAACCCACAGTGGTCAGGAGCTGAGCCATCTCTGCCTATGGCCAGCTATTGCAGTGATGGCCCTCAGCCCAGGAGCCCGAGGGGCACCCCAGGAAGGACCGGGCCTCACCAGGGCCGCACAGCTGTCAGTCACCTGCTTCCCCCTGAGCTTGGGTGGGGCCCCACGCTGGGCCCAGGATCAGGCTGGGGCTCCTTGGGAAAGCCAGCCCCCCATCCAGCTTTTGTTCCACGGTCACTTTCCCCTACCATGTCCTGACGGGCCCACCCACACTCTTCTGACCCATCTGCCCCCATCTGTGCCTCTCCTACCCTCCCCCTCACATGTGGCCCCCCCCAGCATGGGAGACGCCTTCCTGGGTGAGTCCTGGCCTGACAGCCCACTCAGGCCTAGCACCTCTAGGTGGGGCTGTCACATGCCCAGTGCCCCACTCTCAGAATGGCGTGGACTCGCATCGTGTCACTGGTGGGATAGCATGTGGAACCGTGTGTCATTGACAATTAACCGGCTTTGTCCTACCTCACCCACAGAGGGACATGGCCCTGAAGCCACATGAACGGAAGGAAAAATGGGAGCGTCGCCTCGTCAAGAAGCCCCGCGAGTCAGAAAACTGCCCGTCTGCAGAGCCGAGTGAGAACGGGCGGCCCCTGGAGGTGGGCAGCCCCGAGCAGGCCCTGGAGCCCCCCTGCGACCGGGGAAAGAAGGTCCCGCTGCAGCCCGCCAAGCAGGTGAGTGCCGGGCCCCACACCACTCAGAACCTGGGGCTCTGAGTCCCCTTCTCCCGGTGCCCTCGGGGCCACACCAGCACCTGGACACCACCCACGGCACCTGGGCCTGCCTGGCAACGAGCTCCATGGTTGCCAGGCATGTGGCATGGGGCATATGTGGACTAGGGCCTGAGGTAGACGCCCCTGGGAACCCGGATCCTGAGCCGGGCAGAGGTCTGCCCTGGTGGGTCACAGCAGAGGGAGGACGGAGCCGGTGGGGCGCCCAGGAATGGAGGTGGGGGTGGGCGTGCCGGGCAGGGCCCGAGGTGCACCCACTGATAGGCTGGCCCCGTTTCCCCATTGCGTCTGTCAGGCTCCGCCGACCACGGGTGTCCAGTGTGTCTGTAATGCGTGGGGACCAGGCTCGTGGCTGGTGCCCGCACCCACTACAGTACGTGACGCTCAGTGTGTATGTGGGCGGGCTGACTGGTTGGTGGTCTCGTGTGAGGAGCAGCCCCGCCCGCCCCCGCTCACAGCTGCTGGGACCCGGCCCTTGTGGGAGGGGCCGTCCTTGCTGTCACCTAGGGCCCCGTTGGGACGGGCAGGGTTGCTGGCTGGGTTTTCTCCCAGAGTTCAGGGTTCTGTCCTCGGTGTGGCTCGGCACTGCGCTGCTTTCCTCCTGGAGACTCACTGGTTTGCGCCTCCTTTCAGAGAGGGGTTCTTCTCGGTGTTTCACACTCCACTTCCAACTCACTTGGGGATCGGGCTGCTGGTGAGGGGGCAGCATGTGTCAGGGGCCCGGGCTGGATGGGGGGGTCTGCAGGCACACTTGCCCAGGTGGACACATGCTCTTTCTTCCATGCAGGTGTGCTCCCCAGAAGGGGGGCCGCTCCCAGCCAACCACTGGGACCAGAACGGCCCGGCCCAGCACCAGCAGCAGCTCCAGCCCAGCCAGCCCCAGGGGTCACTCCCAGCCCCGTGTCAGCGCTGCCGGCCCAGTCGGGCTCTCCCGGACCCCGGGCAGCCCTGCCAGCCCCAGCAGCCACTCCCAGGTCAGCGCAGCTGGCCCCAGCGGTCACTTCTGGGCCCAAGACAGCCCTGCCAGCCCAGGCGGTCCTTTCTGGGCCCAGGTCAGCCCTGCCGGCCCCAGCAGCTGCTTCCAGCCCCAGATCAGCAATGCCGGCCCCAGCGGTCACTCCTCGCTCAGCCCTGCCAGCCACGTTGGGCGCTCCTAGGCCCCAGGCAGCCCTGCCGGCCCCAGCGGTCCCTCCTGGCCCCATGCCACCTTTGCCGGCCCCTGCGGTCCCTCCTGGCCCCATGTCACCTCTGCTGGCCCCTGCGGTCCCTCCTGGCCTTCTGGCACCGCTGCTGGCCTGCTCGGTCGTGGGTGGCCCCGTGTCTCCATGGCCAGCCCAGCAGGGCCTCCTCAGGACAGCGGTGCCGGCCCCTTCGGTCCCTGCTGGCCCAGTGCCAGCGGTGCCAGCCCCCACAATCACTCGCTGTGCTGTGTCCACGCCGCCGGCCTACCAGCTTCCTCTCAGGCCAGTGCTGCTGTTCCCGGCGGGCGCGCCTAGCCCCATACCAGCCCCGAAGGTCCCTCCTGGGTCAGCCGTGTCACCCCCGGCGGTCACTGCTGGGCCCCAGTCAGCCCCAGCAATTAGCTGAAGCTCCAGAGCAGCCCTGCCCCCCCAAACCTTCACTGCGGGGCCCCAGACAGCCGCACCAGCAGAAGCAGCCACTCCTGGGCCCAGAACAGCCTCACCCACCCAAGCGGCCACTCCTGGGCCCAGAACCGACCTGCCGTCGAAAGCGGCCACTCATGGGCCCAAAACAGCCCTGCCAGCCCCTACGGTCGCTCCTTGGCCCGAGCCCACCCTGCAAACCTCAGCCGTTGCTCCCCATCCCGGAGCGCCCATCGCTTCTGGGACGGCCAGCCCCGCCCCGCCGGCCTCTTCTGGGGCCCTTGAGCCAGCCTCGCCGGTCCCTGCTGGGTGCGGTTCGGGCCCACCAGCCCCAGTTCTCACTCCTGGCCCTGGGCCGTCCCTGCTGGTCCCTGAGGTCACGACGGACTCGATCCTCCACCCCTGCGGTGGCCCGCCAGGCTCCATACGTGAGCCCAGGAGCCTGATGCCATTGTCCAGACCAGCCCAGCTGTGACTACGTGGGCAGGGCCAGGCCGCCTCACTCTGCAGCCAGACTGGTTGTAGGTCTCCAGACCCACTGGGCTGTTGGCAGTGGGAACTGAGGCTCAGCAGAGGCAGGAGCCCTGCAGGGCAGCCACCAGCCTGAGGTCTGCCTGCACCAGGAGAGGAGAGGACCCCCGGCGTCTTCTGCCTCCCCCCACGCCCACTGCTCTGTGACGTGCACACCCCTGGGAGAGGGAACGCGGCCGCGGCCAGGGCACCGGCCGCAGGGCCTTCATGTCTCTGTGCCTCTAAGTATCCTCTTGTCGGTGAACGTCGGCGTCTCCGTGCACACCCTCCCCACATGTGGAAGTGTACATGCACATATGTGCTGATGTGCGCACGCGTGTGTGGCTTGGGTGTCGACCTTAGGCCTCGCTTCCTTGGGCCGGTCCCAGCCCCATGCAGAATGCGGACGTGATGCCCCCACCCTCTCGTCCCTCCGGCAGAGGGTGATGTGTGTCCACCTCCAGGGTCCTGTGACTGGAGTGGGGCGAGGGGAGCTCAGGGCTGACAGGTCCAGTAGAAGCTGCTGGTGGCAGGGAAGGGTGCCCCCAGGACTTGGCCCCACCCCAGGGGCCGAAGACTGACATGGGTCTGAGGTTCCCGCTGCCCCAGCCCTGTACCGGGAGCCCACAGGGCCCGGGCGTTCTCAGCCTGCCCTCCCTCCGCCTCGCTCTCCCCTCACATGTCCCCGCCTCCGCCCCCGTGGGACAGACTCAACACTATAGGGTCTCCCTGTCCCCGCCCTCCCTCGTCCCAGCACATGGCTAGGGCAGGCCCACTGCGCACTGCTGGGGTGCTGGGCACGAGGTGGGGGGCTCAGCTCTTACTCCAGACTCCGGGGGCACCCTGGCCGGCTCCTGCTCAGCGCTTTGTGCAGCCAGGCTCACCTGGCTATGACAGCACCCCCAGTGCTGACCCTGCTCGTGGAGGTACCCCGATCTCCAGGCCCAGGCCTTCCCCTCCCTGCTTGCTCAGAGGACCCTGGCTTCCACTGGCTCTCAGGGGTCCTGACCAGCCGGGTATGGGGTCGCCCCGCAGCAGGACCCACAGGTGTCTGTCCTCCCTGAAATGCGGGGCCTGTTTTTCTGATT
The DNA here is from genome assembly GCF_964194185.1 of Rhinolophus hipposideros. Lineage (NCBI taxonomy): Eukaryota > Metazoa > Chordata > Mammalia > Chiroptera > Rhinolophidae > Rhinolophus > Rhinolophus hipposideros. Next base: position 343,499 of record NC_138070.1, on the reverse strand, counting down.
AAAGAAAATAAAAAGTGCCGTGCCATTATTTTTATAACAGCATCAGTGTTTATGATTTAACAGACGAGTGTGTTGTACATGAAGTGATTTATTCCGACATGATTTTCTGCACACCTGGAGTTGTCTCTTGTTCATTACCTCCCAAGCAGCAGGGGTGGGGCCATGTGGCCTGGGCACGGCTCACCGCGCGGTGTGGTGTGGGTTTGGGGGTCCCCCTCTCACCAGTCACCCGCCAAGCCACGCTGGAGCCCCCTTGGAGCAGCTTCTGTCCTGTCCCTCGGAGCCCCTGCCCTGGTAGGGGCTCTCACTAGATGCTGACCCTCGTGTTCCCACTGTGCCCTGTGGTCATATGCTGAGAATGGCAAGCATTTACGCCGTGTGTGTGTGCGTGTGCGTGTGCATGTGCGTGTGTGACCCAAACCCTCCCGACCTGTGGGGCAGTGTGAGTATTGCCCTGGGAGTGTTGGCCAAGGCACTTGAGTGCCGCTAGGGGGGTATAGAGGCCCGTGGGGACCCCCACTGCGGCCTGGGCTGCCCCATTTCTTCCCCATCCGGAATGGCCCCGCTGTGAGTGAACCCTGCCTGTGAGGCAGGAGTAGACAGGTCCTGGGGCCCTGTTGTCCCCTGTGTGATCACTGGCTGGGGAAGGGGCTCGGGCTCTATCTGAATTCAGAGGACCCGAAAGCCATGTGTGAACCCCCTCCACCCGTCCCGTGGCCACAGCTGCCTCTGCCTCAGGTTCAAAGTGCTGGGACCCTGAGGGGGTGTGGTCTGTGTGGGGAGGCACCCACTTGCTGTGGGGGGACTGACTGCCTGTGCCGTGTCCTGGGCGTGTCCTGGGCAGCCACTGACAGCCGTGAAGGCAGGTCCTGTGTGGCAGACCTGTGATGTTTCTGAGAGCAGCTGGGATGGGTTTTTCTGTGGATTTGGTAATTTTGAAATGTTAGCTAAATCTGGTTTTCTGAGCCACATTGCTGGCCAAAGGACACAGCTGTGTGGCCCTGGTGACAGAGACTTGGGCCCTGGCAGCTGATTGGGCTCCAAGGCCACGGGTGTGGGGTGTGGCCTGCCCATTTGTATGGAAAGTGGGGATGGAGTCAGTTTGGGGATATCCTGGGGTGTGGGGAAGGCCCTGTACTGCCCCAGCAACCCCTTGAATGGAGACTGGAGCCTGGGCCCTGTGCTTTGCTGGGTGTCCCCTCTGTGCCCTGCAGTCTGCCGACCTCCCTGCACAGGTCCCTGACCCCGCCTCCCCGTTTGGGACCTGAGGGAGGGGCCTGGAGCCCCTGTGCTCGGCCTGGTCCCTGCTCAGCCCTTGATGAGCACGAGGGAGGAGATGCTAGTGGTCGGTGATTGTCGTCTGTTGTCGGGGTGGAGGAGGGGTGCCCGTGTTGGAACCCCCAAAGGTGACTCTGAGACTGAGTGCAGTGCAGTGCTCCCTAAGGGGAGCCCTTGGGCCCCTGGGTGGGGCAGGAGGGGCAAGAGCCGGGTGACCCCGCAGGCTGATAGGCCCCCAGGCCCTGAAAGGGTCAGGCCACACCCAGGCCCCACCTGGGCACCCAGTGCTGGCGGCGGGATTCCCGGGGGGGAGTCTTTCCTGCGATCACATGTGCCACTTGTGAGCATGCAGGGGTCAGGTGGGCCCGGCTTCCGGTGAGTGCCCAGTCACTCCTGACAAGTCCTGCCCTTCATTGTAAGGAACACCCTGGGCAGGATGAGTCCCTGGGTGGCCCCCCACTCTCTGAAGAGCTTTCCGTGAGCCCCAGTGTTGTCAGGCATCGAGGACACGTCCTGACCAGAGCAGATCACCCCCAGCCGGCGGAGCCTGTTGCAGCAGACAGAACGTGATTCAGTCACTCTGTTAGGAGAGGTGTCCCGTCCTCCCCTAGACAGGCTGCAGTGGCCGAGAGACACCCTAGCAGCTCACCGAAGCTGGAGCAGCTGTAAGGAAGATGTTGTGTGGGTCCTGCCCTTGCCTGGGGGGACTTGGCAAGAAGTCTGTCCCAGGGCTGGGGGTGGGGGCCCAGGACTGAAGCGCTGCCCAAGCCCCTGGAGGGCTTTTGGGGAGCTTGTTAAAAGGCGGTTGAGATTCTGACGCAGCAAAGTGCTGGACCTTTGTCTGGACTGTTGGGAGCCACACAACTGTAAATGTTCCAGTGGCCACATTAGTGAAAAGAAAAGAAAAAATTAATCTTAATACTATGTTTTAACTCCATAGGTTCAAAATAGTGTCATTTCGGCATGTGATCAATGGAAACATCAGTGAGACAGTTACTCTTTTTGTGTCGAGTGTTGCAGAGGCGTGTGTGTCTGAGGCTTAGGCCCTTCTCAGCCTGGACTGCTGTGACGGCCTTTGGAAGAGCCTGTACCTGTCAGGACATTGTCTTTATGCTCTGCCCACCTGCACGGCCCAGGCGCGGTCTGCAGTGGTGACTCACACCACACCCCGAGGCATTGTACTGTGATATTCCCGTTTCTCAGATGATGATACTGAAGCAAAAACAAGCTCAATAATTCACCCAAGACACACAGGATAAGTGGCTAAGCCAGGACTCAAACCCAGGCGGCTTGGTTCCAAAACCTGCCCTTGACCCTTCCCTGGGAAGCGTGGAGGTACAAACTACTAGCCTCCCAGCCTCCTGTCTCTCTGCCCATGTGCCCACCTATTGGCAGAGAGGCTCCTCTCAGGAGCCCAATTTTTCTGGAAGATTCCCTCCACCCTCAGGGTAAAGATCGGAGTCGTGGACAAGCCCCCAAGGTCCTCTGTGGCCTGATCTCTCCCTTCCCCCGCCCTGCCTTGTGACTTGGCTCCGCCAGTCGCCACCTGCAGGCCCTGAGCTCCTCTCTCCAGCTCACCCTCCGCTGGGTGGTGATTGCCCATTTCCCTTGTGCAGCCCCAGTCCTTGGGACCAGAGCCTGGCCGAGGGCTAGGCCTCTCACCACATCTGTATGCCATGCCATTTTGTTTGCCAGTTTGGGGTTTTCTAGTCACTGACAAGACAGTTGCCAGACTGGGCTGGTAGAGTCCTTCCAGAAGGTTCCCACCTGGCCTGTGGCAGATGAGCGTCTGGTGGGGAGCCACTTACTAGCTGTGTGGCCATGGGCAGGTGACTCAGCTCTTAGCACCTGTTTTGTCCTCAATGAGTTAATTTAAGTGAAGTCTTAGAACCATGCTGGGTGCTGGGTGCTGGCTGCCAGGTGCTGGGTGTCAGGTGCTGGGTGCTTGGTGCCGGGTACTGGATGTTGGGTGCCAGGTGCTGTCAGGTGCTGCATCCTGGGTGCCAGGTGCTGGGTACTGGGTGCTGGGTGCTAGGTGCCAGGCATCAGGTGCTGGGTACTGGGTGTCGGGTACTGGGTGCTGGATGCCAGGTGCTGGGTACTGGGTGCCATGTAAAAGTGTGGCTCCTTCCTATTAATGTGAATGTCCCTCCCCAACCCCTTCCTCATGTCTGGGTTGTAGCTGGGGCGGGCGATAGGACTCCCCAGGGTACCTCTGAAGTCCCCCCGCTGTGCCATTGGTGCTGTCCTCACCGTGTGGCCTGTGTGCAGACCCCGCTCCCCCAGCCCCGTGGGGCTGTCCCACACTGAGGGGCATGGACTCTGGCCCCCAGGTCAGTTCTTAACCTAGCACGGCCTTGTCTGCCTGGTGGCCTGAGGCATCAGTTCCCTCATCTGTGTGACAGGGCATTGTCACTAATACTGTGTACATCTTAGGCTGTTGACACCAAAAGATCAGTTGGTACACGTATGTTTATCAAGATCACGTGGTACCTGTGTGTTTATGTTTCCTGCTGTTACTGTGATCTCTGCCTCATCACTCACGGATGCTGTGTCCTGCCTTCTGGGTTGTGCCCGCCTGGTCATCCTGGCAGGCGTCCTGGCAGGGCCTCCAGGCACAGTGCTCGGGCATTCTGTGGCTTTGACACCTGTGCCCGGGCCAGCGGCTGTGATGAGGAGCAGCTTGGGCCATGGGCTGCTGGCCCACAGTCCTGGACATGACCCTTGTGTGTGCTGCGTGTGGCCCCCGCATAGCCGGGGACTCACTGCAGTGCTGCTGCGGGCAGGGAATGCCCCCTGGGCACCTACCCTGCTTGCCCCCGACTGGCTCAGGGATGCAGCCGTGAGTAGAGCACATGCTAGTCCCTGCCTACACTGAGCTTAACTTCCAAACAGGCTCGAAATGGGGGTGGGGGGAGGGCTTGAGGTGACAGCAGGAGGGCTTCTTTAGGTTAGAGGCCCAGGGAAGCCTTTCTAATCTGGCCAGCATCTCAGGAAAGGGAGAGTGTGCCCGTGTGTGTGTGACGGCTCAGGGCGTGGCTGTCACTCCTGCAGAGGGACCACTGGCGAGTTTTTATCAGTACAGTGACATGAGCTGATTTATGTTTTTTAAAACTCATGCTGGAGGTCAGCTGGGCAGCCGTGGGGACAACTGAGGGGCTGTGCTGGAGGTAGGTGCTGGTGGCTTGAGTAGTCGTTCATCCTTTGGGCAGATGGGGGCAGTCATAGAGCAGGCCAAGTGGTTCAGCTGGCATGGCCCAGCCAGAAAGTGATGGAGGTGACACAACACGGACCCAGAGGCCCCACTCTGCTCTGATGACACACATACCCCTTCCGCGAGTCCACTCTGATACAGTTCTGGGGGCATGACAGGACTGTCTCTGCCCCCCAGCACCTGGCCGTGGGTCTCAGGATGGTGGCCTCACCTGTCACCCCCCTGCACCCATCTGAATCCCAGTGGAAAACGGAGCAGGGCATGGGGGTGGCCAGCCCAGAAGGCAGCAGCTTGCTCCCAACACTGCTGGCTATAGGGACACGGGGTCATCCCCGCTCTGCCTGAGTCCCTCCTCACTGCGCCAGGCCCTGTGCCAAGGACACGAGGACAGCCCCTGCGCACTGGGCACTCACCATCTAATACAGGGAGACAGACAAGCCAACCAGCCACACCACTTCACTTTCAGGGTGACACTTGTGGCCACGGGAGCCTGAAGGGGTCCTGCATGCAGCCTGGTAGACACAGGAGTGGGGTTCATGCCGGAAGGGCTTCTGGAAGAAGCTGAGCCGCCAGAGCAGGGGGAGTACCTGGGTCTCTCCACCCAGACCTGAGGGCCTCCCACGAGGCCTCCTGGAGCACATGGCTGTGTGGACAGCCAGGTGGGGGAGGAGGCCAATGGCTGCTTTCTCCCGCCCCGCCCCAGCAGGCCCTGCACTGTCTGCACAGCCCCTCCCTGGGCTGGCCTGCTTGGGACCCGCTAAGGACCAAGATCCCCAGAGCACAGGCTGCTGCCCGTAGGCCGGTGTAGGGCTCCGTGGACAGAGCAAGTAAAATATGTGACGGTCCACTGCTGTCTCTTGCTGTGGGGGAGGGATGTAAGGGTGGCCATGCCAGTGGGGGCAGGGTCGCAGGTTCTGTGGGGTTGGGAGGCCTCACTGAGCCCCAGAGAAGTGGGTGCCTGTTGCTGGTGGAAAGAACAAGTAGTCTGGGGTCCAGGGAGACAGCCAGGCCTGGGGTCATGCAGCGGGCTTTCTGGGCAGAGCTGCAGGTTACAACCCTGGGGAGTGAGGGAAGGGCCCAGAGGAGGGAGGCCCTGGGGGAAGGGCACCCCTGCTCTGCTGGGCCTGGAGCCCTGCATGGTGAGGGCTTTGGGTGGGCAGACCGTCCCCCACAAGCTAGCGGAACCAGGCACCTGCACCCGGTTAATGGAAGGCTTTGGCTCGCAGAACACACTGGACGCCGGGCATCCAGTTGGCATGAGCAGAGACCGGGGCTGGGGGAGTGGGGTCTCCATGAATGAACGCAGCCTGTCCGTCCAGCTGGCGGGAGCCCAATCAGGGCGAGGCTGCCCACTGCAGTCCTACTTGGTGGCAGCCCCTCTATCTCGGGGTGCACGTTAAAGTCTCCTAGGGGTCTCGGCAAAGTCTGAGACATGTATGCAGGAAGTATCTCCCCTGGGGAGGCCCAGGCTCCTTAAAGTTCCCCAGGTGGCACAGTTCGTGCATGAGGGAGGGGGTTCCCTGAAAGGAAAGTGGGGAGCTATGAGGGGCAGCCTGAAGGCTGGAGTGGCCTGGGTTGCCATGTGGCCATGGGTGTGCACCTGCGTGTTTGTGCGTGTTGCGTGTGGACACAGGAGGAGCCTTTGGGAGCTTGTGCTTGGTTTTTGCAGGGTCAGCGTGGAGTTGGCCCAAGGCCTCTGCTCCCGATTCCTGGTGGCCCTGCCCACTGCGGGGCTGGGTACTGTCATACCTCCCAAGCGTGTCCCCTGGCTGGTCTGAGGGAGTCTGTGGGTGGCTTCACTCCCCTTCTCAGGATTCCCAGGCCATCCCCACTATCCTCACCCCTGAGCTTGGCGGGACACTCACAAGGGAGAGGGAGAGACGTGGGTCAGAGCCCAGAGCCCCGGCGAGTGTGTGTGCTCCCACGCACCAGCCCTGTTTGAGCTCACGTGTGATGGCGTTTGGGGGTGAAACCTGGTGGGACGTGCGTGTGACTCACCGGGGCTGCCAGGTAGGACGTCCAGGTCATGCACTGCACAGGGCCAAGGCCGCCAGGTCCCATGTCATTGTGGGTGGTGTGTGCTTTTGCTGAGACAGCTTCCAGGCGTGGCAGATGAATGTGCTGAGGGAAGGTGCTTCTGCCCCGTCTGCATCGGGTGGGGAGTCCTAGGGTGGTAGCAGGAGCCTCATGTGCAGGTGGGTGGGGGTCTTGGCAGGGTGGTGGGCATGCAGAGCATTAGGGCAGGGTGGCAGGAGCTGCTGGGCAGTGTGTCTGGATGTGGGCAGAAGAGGCTGTGCTGTAGCGTGGGTGTGGGGGCCCATCTGGGGTCCACAGGGCAGGTGGGGTACGAGCCGCGGCTTTCTATGTGCTTTTGTGTCTGTGTGTCTTTGCGAGTGCTCGTCTGGGGGGGTCTTTGTGTGGGTCTGGGGTCTCAGTGAGCTTGCTTGCTGCCAGGAGTGAGGGGTGCTGGCAGTTTCTTGTTTGGCCCCATCCCAGGCATGGGCATTTCCCGGCTCCCACAGGGGGAAGACCCCATGTGCAGCCTGGGGGGTGACTGGGGGCACCACTGGAACCCGCCTCGTGGACCCCTTCTGAGCAGGGATCCCCTGGACTGCTCCCCTGCCCCGTGAGTCTGATCACGGATGGAACCACATGTTGCCTGTAAGTGTGCCTGACGGCCCAGGAGACAGACATGTGCAGAGCAGGGGAGGGAGTCTCCATGGGTGGGCAGGCCCCCCGAAGGCTCAGGACCCCAGGTGCCCCTGGGGTGCCCCGTCTGAGGTGGCGTCCCTACACCCACTGGTCTGACAGCAGTACCCTCACCATGCACGTCCAAGGAAAGTGTCTTCTCTCCACCCTCTGAGGACCGTGAGCTGACCCTGCCAGGTGAGGCAATGCCCTCTTTCCACATATCCACTAGTCTGAAGGCGGAGTCCTGGCCCGCCAGTTGAGGGTACGTTCTTGTGGTGTGCCACCTTGCAAGAACAGATGGCTGTGTGTTCAGGAACATTACAAGCAGGTTGGTACACCTGGTGGCTGAAGCCTGCCGTGATGTGTTTCTACCACAGAACGCACATTGCTCTCACCCCGCAAGCCCGCCATGCCTTGGAGTCTTCCCCATAGCCTCCTGAATGACCTCTTCACTTTCCAGCAGTGTTACCTTCTCAGTGAGGCCTTTCCTGGCGAACCTGGCCCTCTTCTCTGTCACGGTCCCTCCTCAGCTCTAGTGCTGCCTGCTGACTGTATGGCGGCCTCGTTTCTGTAGGCTTCAACGGAGTGGGCACTTGTCTGTTTTGTTCACTGCCCAGAACAGAGCTAGCTCATAGGCATGCAGTAAGCATTGGGGGGGGGGGTCGATGACCTGTGATTAGATAGATGGTAGATGGATGGATGGAAGGTGGATGGATGGATGGTGGATGGCTGGGTGGATGGTGGATGGATGGATGGTGGATGGCTGGGTGGATGGATGGATGGATGGTGGATGGATAGATGAATGGATGGATGGAAGGTGGATGGATGGGTGGATGGATGGATGGATGGATGGTGGATGGATGGTGGATGGGTGGATGGATGGTGGATGGATGGATGGAAGGTGGATGGATGGAAGGTGGATGGATGGGTGGATGGTGGATGGATGGATGGTGGATGGATGGGTGGATGGATGGATGGAAGGTGGATGGATGGGTGGTGGATGAATGGATGGATGGATGGTGGATGGATGGATGGGTGGATGGATGGATGGTGGATGGCTGGATGGTGGATGGATGGTTGGATGGATGGATGGATGGGTGGATGGTAGATGGATGGTTGGGTTGGTGAACAAGTACATGGGCTCCCTTCCAGGGCAATCAGGGCAGCCTCTGGCCGTGGACATGGACTTGAAGGCCCAGGGACTCTGGTCTTGTTCTTAGCTCCAGCCGGAAACAGAGGCGTGGCTTACCTGGCCTCCTGGTATAGCTGGCCAGCAGCATTTCTGAGCAGCTAGGAAGCAGGCAGAGCCACAGGACAGCCAGACTCCAGCTGGGGCTGTTTGGGGCCCTGGCCTAAGACAGAAATTAGGTGACCAGCTATCCTAGTATGCCCGGACGCGGGCTGCCCGAGAGGCCCTGCTATCACCTGTGCCCTTGCAGCCAGGGCCCCGGGTGATGGTGGTTGCTGGTACTGTCTTGTCATTTATGCTCTGCTGGCCACACAACACAGGGCCCTGTGACTTTTGGGGGCTGCACCCTCATTTCAGGGTCTGGGGTGACCCTGAGGAGCAGGGGCTGAGAGGGGCTTCTGGCTGAGCATGACGTGGGGTCTGCAGGATGGGCTCAAGCTGTGAGGTGTGTCCTGGGGACTCGGGATCCAGTATTCTGGAGCGTGGCCAGGGTACCTTACCAACCCAGTCAGGGTCTCTGGGGCTGTAGGGCGCTTACAACACAATGGCTGGACACGGACGGGGGCAGCCTCTGAGAAGCTGGGCGCTGGGCTGGAGGGCCTGGAGGATGGAGAGGAGGGTGGGCCACTACTCCCTGCAGTGTCCCCATGCTGGCCTGCAGGGACGTTGGCAGCACGTGGAAGGGGGTCGCCGGGTGCCCGGTGTGGAAGGGGGTCACCAGGTGCCAGGCAGTATGCTGGTTTTTCTGACCTCAGGCTGATAGGAAGAGGTGGGCGTCTGTGTGCCCAGACGTCACTGGTCGGAAATGAAGCTGTGAACGGGGACTCCAGTGTGTCCTGCAGGGAAGGCCAGGAGGCCAGCGTGGTTCACAGGTGGTGACGCCCTGGGTGTGGGAGGATCAGGGTCAGGGGTTATGATGCCGTCACTTCCCTACAGCTTTGTGAGGTGAGAACTTATTTCCAAGTAAAAAGAAAACTATGAGTAGGACTCTGGGTCCTGCATTGTCACTTAATCTCCATGGCCTCATTTCCTCCTCTGTGAGGTGGGCACAAAGTGTGTAATGGGGCTTTTGTGTGGCCAGCTGGCTGCAACACAGCCAGGCCTAAGAAATGTTGGCCCTGTAGGGGACTGCAGATATCAGGAAAGAGGCACAGAGAGGTTGAGTGATGGCCCTAGATCACACAGCGTGGTGGCAGTCCATGCCCAGCCCTGCAGCCCTGGAAGTCCTGGCTGCCTGCCAGCCCTGGGACTCGGGGAAGGACTGAAGGAAGTGCGCCTGCAGGGAGGGGAGAGGCGTTGCCACTGGCCTGTCCTGGTGGCCCAGTGACCGTCTACCAGGTCAGTGTAGCAGATGGGGTGTCGGCCCACAGGGGAGCCCATAAAGTCACCCAGTGGCTGGAGGAAAGGACAGAGCTAACAGCAGTTTCCTGTCGTGGAGCAGGGGAGCTCACTCTCCTGGGTGTCCCCTGTCTGGGCTGTGAATGGCTCGGCAGTGCTCCACCCCCTGACTCTCCCCGTTCAGCCCTGGTTGGGTGGGGCTGGGGGCCTGACCCTGGCTGTGCCCCCTCCTGCCCCACAGTGGGCAGTGGTACAAAGAGGTCAGGTCTGTGCTTGCTGAGCCCGTTTCTCCCTGTCCCCAGATGAAGGTCGCAGTGTCCAGAGGGGGCGACCACAACAGTGAGGACGACAGCTTCCGCGAAGCCACCAGCTCCCGGCGGAGCAGCTCCCGGGACCAGCTCAGTGACGTGAGTCCCCCTGGCGCTCTCTCCACCCACCCCCCCACCTGCCACAGACACTGACAGCCGCTTGCTCAGGGGCCCAGTCCAGGTAGGGCTTTGTGTTAGCAGTTAGCATGGGCTCTCATTAAATACAATTGTTCACTGATCAGGACTCCATTTATATGGGGATGGAGGGTTAGGCTCTGACAGGAGCCCATCTCGGTCGCTGTGCTGGGGCTGAGGGCCTCTGTCCGGCTGGGAGTGGCGCAGGCTGGACGCTCCTAGGGGCTGGGATGTGGCCGGGAGGCAGGGCTGGCTGGGAGCAGACCCGCCTTGCCGTTCGTTCGGGGCCTGGGGCTGCAGGGAACGTGCCGGAAGCACTCCCACCCACCCCGTGGACCCGCGTGTCAGCCCAGGGTGGCGGTGCCGGTGGTGGGGTGTGTGCTGGGCTCAGTCTGGACGCTCAGGTCCCCGAGTCTGTGGACACACCGTCGTGTCCCAGAAGACAGGTCCCTGAGCTCAGGTCCTTGGAGGTGGGAGGGGCTCGCACCCCATGTGAGGAAGACCTGGAATTTGGCCAGCGATGGGGGGAGTAGGTGGCCTTCACCACAGGGTGTTTCAGGGCCCAGAGCTTGGAGGAGAGGTATGGGGCAGGCGCAGCAAGGGCTAGGAGTGGGGAGAGACAGGGACCCCAGGGGAGGGGGCATCAGGGAGGGGACCCAGGCAGAAGGGTCCCCCTGGAGGAGGCGCGACTTGGAACACGCCTTTGTTTCTTGACCCCCAGCTGCAGAAGTGGCTGCCGGTGGAGACCGAATTGAACGAGTTGTCCTCATTATCATTTAAATGGGGGCCTGGGGGAGCGGCGGGCGGGAGGCCGGGAGGAGGAGGCCTAATTGCCCGGCTCCATCCTGTTGCCTTAAGACGGGAAAATAGGCTGGTAATTGTCTGGGGCCGCAGGGCGCCCTAGTTTGAAGCCCTCTAATTGCTGGCTGTGTGAACGCAGAGGGTTCTGAGGGCAACGTGGGTCGGGTGTGAAGGGCACAAACTCTGGGTGGGAACCCCGCCAGGGGGTGCTCTGCCGGGCAGGGATCCCCCAAGAGCTGACTGGGGACCCAGCAAGGGTCTGCCTGGGGAAGGAAGGGGTCCCTTAGTCCCTAAGGCTGGCCAGCGGTTGCCCTGTGCAGAAGGGAGTGGCCCAGGCTGCAGAGGGAGTGGCCCCAAACCCCCTATGGTCACCCACCCTCTGGAAGAGTCTTTGCATCTGGCCCTCAGTTCCCACGCCAGCGTGCTCTGGACCCTGGTCTGTGGGTCCCACACCCCTCGAGTAGGCTCTTCCTCCATAACTGAGGCCTCCGGTCACCATGTCCTGTCTGTCGTCCTCTGTCTCTGGGTCCTCTCCTGCACCCCATCCCTCCAGCCTGTGCCTTGAAGGTCAGCCCTGGTGAACCACCACCAGCCCTGTGGGGGTCTTGTGAAGCACCCCTCCCCATGAGGCACAGGCAAGACTGAGACTCACCTCCTAACCGATTGCTTTCTTCCCTCGGATCTAAAATGCCCATCTGAGCCCAAGGGAGGTCCATCAGGCCTGTTGGGCACCGTCTGGGCCTCCCCAGGACCTCCAGGCCACAGCCCACCCTGCCCCCAGGTTTCTTGTCCAGCATCTTCTGAACGCCTTTCCCTGAGCTTCCCTCTGCCCCACCCCGTCCCTGGGACCCTGGGAGGATGGTGGGTGGCAAGGACTGGGCCGGCCTGGGTGGCCGGTTGGCCGCACTCCATCCCGTGGGCACGTGTGGGCAGAATCACGTGTGGAGCACGGGACCCTCTGGGGGGCCAGGTGCTGGCTGAGACCTGAGCGCATCCCTGAGCACCTGGGCTTGACCTGCCTCTCTGGGTTGGGGGTAAGGTCCGCGTGTGGGTCCTTGGGCACAGCCACCCTGTTGGGGGCTGTGACGCCCAGCTCTGTCCTCTGGCTTCAGTCCTGACCCCCGGCCCAAAGGTCCAGCTGAAGCCCCGGGAGTTGTCTGTGGCCTGTCTGTGCCCAGGGTGGTCCTCAGGGGACGGGTGGCTGTCAGCGGCTGAGAGCCCAGGTACTGACTGTTCTCTTCTTCCCACAGAGCTCGGCGCAGGCCGTCTCAGGCAGAGGCTACTCCGTAAGTCTCCCATTCTCTCCTGCTGTCCAGCCCCTGCTCATCCTGTCCCCACCCCCACCGTCCTGGGCTCTGCTCCTGGGGCTGGAGCCCGCAGGGTGGTTCTGGCTGACAGCAGCAGGCTGGGGCCTCACGCCAGGCCCTGCGCCTTTGCCTGCTAGGAGTGGGGTCCTATCGGGCAGTGCCAGGACCCAGGGATCCTGGGCATGGAACAGCCGCGCCCCAGCACCCTGACCCCCCCCACAGTGCTGGGCTCAGCCAGCCAGAGAGGCCTGGCACTCAGGCTGGACATGGGCGGGAGGCCTGTCCCCCAGCTCCCATCCGGCTGTGTGGGGCCACCCTCCCTGCCCCCAACCCCGTCCCTGGGGATCTGCTCTGCCCCCTCCTCAGGACTTTATTTCATTTCCCCTTAAGTATCAGGAGGAACGTTAATGACACCATAAAACCCAGAGCTCCATAAAAGCCATTTCTGCAGATTTACTGCCATGCGGGCTCTTGGAGGGCAGGGGCCTGCTCCGCCCGCCTCATCCTGAAGCCCCTGATTTATTGCGAGTTCCAGGGTTCCCGGGCCTGGCGGGCCTGGTGGTCTGGTGGCCTGGCTCTAAATCACTGAGGCTTTTTATAGGGTGTGTGATTAACCCCTTCAGCTCCCGGGTGGCCCTGCCCCACCCCAGCTGCCCGGCAGCTCAGCAGCGTCTTCCAGCCTTCGGCAGGGGGCTGTCCACCTCTGTATGGTGTCTCCTGGGGAGGACACCGCCTCCTCCGGCAGCCTGGGGTACTTGTCCGTCCTCGTGTTCATGGTCAGCGGCCTTGCTGCTCCTTCTTCCCACGGGCCTGGGCAGTTCCGACACACTGACCACTCCTCGAACTGACCATGTTGGCTGAGGGGCGCTGACTGGCAGGGGGGGCAGGAGCGGGCTCCAGTGGGAGCAGTGCAGGCAGACGCGGGTGGGAGGCAGCTGGCGGTGTGGGCCGTGGGCCGGGGTATGGGAGATCTGGGACAGTGGCCGGGCGTGGGGGGCTGAGAGCCCTCCTGGGGGCAGGGCGAGGGGCCTGCTGGGTCCTGGAGGGCCTGGGCCCAGGCACGCCCCGTTTGGAGCCCCCTGCCGTGTCTGCGGCCCCAGGACAGCTGAGGTCTCCCTGCCTCGAGCCCCCTTCCCAGAGCCACTAGTGGCCCATGTGCTTCCAAATCGCTATGTGGCGTTCATGGTCTTTTCCTGAAACGCAGCTTGATGTTTCCTGGAGAAGAACCTGTAATTAATGTGCCAGCTGTTTGCAGTTTAACCCCCCACTGCTCAGGAGTGACAGATGGTGGCAGGGAAGTGGCCCCACCTGCTGCTCGGCCATGGGGGTTCCCCAGTGATGTGTGCAGACACCCTGGATTTGCCGGTGGGTGCACTGGGCCCTAGCGTGAGTAGGCGTGTCTGCTGATCCCTGATGTGTTCTGGTGGGCACTGCAGGTACAGGTGGTCAGCCTGGCCCTCTGATCCAGTTAGTGTGGGGTTGGAGGCAGGAATCCGGTCCTCTCAGAATCGGAGGCCCGGTGGAGGCTGTCCTCCCTGAGGGCTGAGGGCAGGCAGGTGTCCCAGTCGAGGACTGGGGAGGATTGTGATCTCCACGCACACCGGTTCCCACAGGGTGGTGGGCAGGGGCCAGAGGGGCAGGCGGAGGCTGGCCGCGATCCCACCTGCAGATCAGTACGTCGCCATGGAGACCCAGACACGCGAGTGTGCCCTGTGCCTGCCTGCCTGCCCCGTGTGCAGCCGCGTGTGGCTGGCTGGCGGTGCGCGGGGAGCGTGTGCTGAGTGTCTGTCGTATGTGTCTCCCTGTGGCCCTGGCCCTGCCCCTAGAGGTGTCACATGTTTTTCTCTGGGTCGGGCCTCATGCTCGTGTGTGTCTGTGGGTGTAGCAAATGTGCATGTATGTGAGTGGGCGCGTGCGTTCCACATGCGTGTATCTGTGTGTTAGTGTCTGGCGTGGCATGGGTGTATCTATGTGTGCGACAGATTCTGCAGGTGTGCCATGTTGTTTGTGTGTGAGACCTGTGGCCAGGTAGCATTGCGTGTGGCTGTGCACGTGTGCCCAGGTGTCTGTGGGTGGGACCCAGGCCCAGCACAGTGGCTCTGTCCTCACCTCTCCCCACAGCGTCCCCACACTGGGTGGAAAGGGGCACGTGCCGTCTCACCTGGTTTATAGATGGCACTTAAAAGGGCCTTAATTTGCTGAGACTGATCCCCAGGAAATCCCGTGACTTCCCGTGCTCTTCGGCCTCTGACCCGGATGCTCCGTGCGGCCTCCCCAGCTTGCCATCAGACGTTCGTTAGCACCGTGAAATCAGTTAGGAAGTCATTTTCTTAATTTGGCTGCTTACAACCAAAGACATGACAATCCATCTTCCGCTGACGCAGGGGGCTTGGGGGTTTCCCTTATTAAAGACAAATGAGGATCTAGCTGCTTGCCAGGAGGGAGGCCACCCCCAGCTGGCCTCGCAGTGTTCTGGAAGGGGGCCGAGACCACAGAGGCCGTGGGGGACGGGGGTGGAGTGGAGGCAGAGCAGCAGCCCTGATGTGGTGGTGTGAGACATCTGAGCAGCTCTCCCGGGACTGACCTGTGATGACCCGGGCTGCTCTCAGCTGCTCCCGCCCTCATAGCCACGCTCAAAGGTGGGCACAGGAGCAGCCATGACCTCACAGCCTCCATGTGAGGGCACCAAGGCACCTGCGTGTGGGCGGGGGTCCTTGCTGGGGGCCGTGTTCCCAGCTGAGACCTGAGTGGGCAGGCCAGACCTGCTCTGGACACGCTCTGGTGTCCCGAGGTCTTCTCCTCCCCAAGACCTTCCTCCTCAGACCCCTTGCTACCATCAGGAAGAAGCATGGCTTTCCTTCCACCTTGACCCCCCCACACCCCAGCTGCCTCGGCCTAGACACCCCCACCTCTGTGCCCCGCCAGCCCCTCACTGCTGCTCTGCTCAGCTCAGCTCACAAACCTCCTCCCCGCCCCGGCTTCAGGTATGGCTCTCACCCTAGAGGTCAAGGTGTGAAAGGAAGTTGCACCTCTCATTGCCTCCTCCAGCGGGCACTCACTGAGTGCCTGCCCTGCACCTGGCACCGCGCTGGGACGGGACCAACGGCCCACATCCCTGCTCACAGGGCTCACGGTCCTAATGAAGCAAATAAGTACACCGAGAAAAGGTGGGAGGGGGCAGGCACGGCCTTCGAGCCACGCTGGTGACACGGAGCCACCGGTGCTCAGGCCCTCAGGTGGGAGTATCCACGCCAGGTGTGGGGTCAGCGGGGGGGGGGGCAGGTGAGGAGCAGCCAGCTCGGGGTGCCCAGTAGAGCATGGCTGGGACACCAGCTTGTGGATGGGACCTCAGTTCCCTGGCGGCCTCTCCACGTGTGGGTCCCCAGTGGGCTGCTTCGGCTTCCTCGCAGTGTGGTGGTGGGTGCCAGGGTCCTGAGAGCAAGTGCCAGGAGGAAGAGTAGGTGGTGTGGCCCAGGCCGCAGGGAGGGGCGTGGTGTCAGCACTTCGTGAGCCCGAGAAGCCGACCAGCTGCTGGGCGCACCCCTTCCTTGACCTGACCTGGCCTCTCCTGAGACTTGGGTCACAGCCCGTGGTTGAGGGGGTGCTGTGTGTGGAGGGGTGGACATGCTTCACTCTCTGACCGGCTGGCACCGGCTGCCGGGGAAGTGTCCTGCCCACCCCAGGAGCAGCCCAGGCCGCAGGCTCGGCAGCCCTTTGCCTGCACCGCTGGTGTGGGCCTTGCCAACTTGCCCCCCGTCACAGCCCTGTGGTGCAGGCTCTTCTTTATGAGGCAGGTTTATGACGTTCATTACCTCGCTCCTCAGACCACTTCCGAACGGCCATAATTTGTACAAAAGCAATAAAAACCCGCCAG
Source organism: Rhinolophus hipposideros (assembly GCF_964194185.1). Classification (NCBI taxonomy): domain Eukaryota; kingdom Metazoa; phylum Chordata; class Mammalia; order Chiroptera; family Rhinolophidae; genus Rhinolophus; species Rhinolophus hipposideros. The sequence goes on along the minus strand of NC_138070.1, from coordinate 327,364 downwards.
CCTCTCCCTGGATTCGGGAGCTGCGTCTCCTCCTGACCTCCAAGCACAGGACAGCCCTTAGTGGCGGTGGGGGGGGTGCACGGAGCACAGTGGGGGGGGTGCACGGAGCACAGTGGGGGTGCACAGAGCATGGTGGGGGTGCACAGAGCATGGTGGGGTGTGCATGGAGCATAGTGGGGGGTGCATGGAGCATGCTGTCCTTGCTCGTCCCGCAGCCCAGCCCCTGTTGGGTTCCCTCCTCCCAAAGGAATACTGTACAGCCCCCGTCCATCTGTCTTCATCCTTCCATCTTTCACTAGGCCCACCGCTCAGGAGCCCTGGGTGCAGCCATGGCCCTCACTTGTCCAGTTGGTAGGACATTAAAGTCCTGTGTGCCCCTGCTCCTGTTGTCCAGCACCTCTCCTGGACAGCTCGGGCTCCGTGGGTGTTGGCATCAGCCACCTCAGGCTGGTTGTGAGGTATTTTGAACGAGGCCCTTCGAAATGTCCACAGTTGTACTGCCCCAAAGACAGGCCCTGATGTGGAGATCAATGTGAGGGGACAGGCCGCAGGACCCCATATGGCTGGACCTCCCTCCATTGCTGTCTCGGGTCAGTGGGTGTGGCCTGGGCCTCTGCCCTGCGCCTCCTGAGGGCTGGTGCTGTGGGCGGCCCGCTGGCAGCTGGGAAGCAGGTTCTTCTTGAAGGGGGCCTGGATAGTGAATCCCTGTACACCCCCAGAGAGAGAAGGGCAGAACAGATGACACACAGGTAACCTGCATGGTTCCTGGACGGAGAATGGCAAACTAGGTGGAGGGGGTGCTGGGTGTCCGGGGGAACGGTGCCGGCTCCAGCAGGGAGGGTGCCACTGGGGACGCAGCAGAGCAGGTCTAGGGTCACTGCCCTGGGGAGACAGTGAGTAAAGGCAGGTCCGTCAGCAGCAGGCACTTCCAGAGAGCGCGGACCGCTGTGGGGTGCCTATGCCCTGCAGTCAGGGTGACATCCGGGACAAGCCAGAGGGGTTGTGAGGCTGAGGGTGCATGCCAGCTGGGAGGTAGGTACGTCAGGGGACCAAGCAGAGGAAGCAAGGGGCCCGGGCAAGGTTTATCCCAGCAGCCCAAACACATCCGCCGGGGGGTGGCCTCCGAGCAGTGCCTGGGGGGCTTGGGCACTGTCAGCGAGGGGCACCTGCTTCCGCTAGGCCTGGAGCCTGGGCGGGGGTTGTCCAGGCCGTGGGCAGATGTGTGTCGGCCAAGCAGGGGCTGCATTCAGTGGCAGGAGAGCACCCGTTCATGAGAAATCTTCACGGCCGTTGGCATTTCCCAACCACCTTGTCCTGCAGACTGGGAGCAGGCCCACAAAAAGCGTCAGCACACGGCAGGTGGAGGCCCAGGCACGCGCCCCAGCCCACCCGTGTAACAGAGCCGCTGGCCTGCACAGTGGGGGTCAGGCGTTCGAGTGGGCTGCGCATTTGGGTCCCCCCAGGTCGATTTCCAGGGACTGCCAGGAGAATCCACCCCAGATGCCCTCCTGTGCCCCTGCCCACCGAGAGCTCTGGCATGTCCGAGCCCACAGCCTCTGCACAGGCCCCTTCCTCCAGCCATTGTTCCCCGGTCAGCACAGCCATAGGCCAGCCCAGGTCCACAGGGAGGGCCCCGCCCCGGCCCGCGGTGGGAGGGTGCCCAGCAGGTGCCCACGCGACATGGCCCCCACCCTGCTCCACAGTCCTGCCCTGGTCACTCAGGCTGCATAACGAGTCACCCAACTCCGCTGCTTAGAGCAGGAGTGTCCATTGTGACAGTTTCTGAGGGCCAGGACCCCTTCCTCTCCCGGGGACCTCTCCTGCTTTGAACAGCAAGGTCCTCTGCTGTCCTCCTGGCGGGACCACACATGGTGTGGGCTCTGGGAGGGTTTATGGGGCCGCCACCGCCCCTCGCCTGTGCTGGGCCCACCCAGCCTCCTCCATAGGGTCCCTACGACAGGGGACAGCCAGCATACCCCCGGGTGGCCAGTGCCCAGCATTCACCTGTCTCTTGTGGTCCCAGGACGATCTGCCTTCCCGCCTGGACCCCGACCACACATTGCTCAGCCACATGGGGCTCCCAGCCTCTCAGCCCAGCCCAGGGCAATTCAGCCCCTGCCGCCACGCCTGCCCCCCTCGCATCTCTAGGCAGCATGAAGCAAAGCACTGCGGTCCAGTCAGGTAACCAGGCCATGGTCGTCTCCGGGAGGCTGCACACGGAGGCTCTGGGCCAGCCTGTGGGGACCCCTCCAGGCCGTGGTCATGTGTGCCAGGAACCACAGCTGGAGGGCGGAGCAGGCTGGCGAGTGGGGTGGGCGCCCGCCTCGTGCCTGTCGGATGCCGAGATTCAATTATGTGGGACAGGCTGGGACACACGGTTAGGAATTGATGTTAACACCATTCTGGTTAAGACTTTTTGTGTCGATAAATAATTCATAAGGCAGTTAGCGCTTTGAGTCTGACAACACGAGAATATATGAATACAGTCGACTCTGCAAAAGGTCAGTGCGTGTGGCGGGCCAGGGGCCATCTTTCATTCACTCTGTGACACAGGCTCATTAATTATTCCAGCCCAGCAAGGGCTATGTGGGCAGAGCCACTAATGAGAAAAAGGGAGAGCGGGTGTGATGTCTGACACACCAGCCTCGGGTGTGGAGGAAGAAATGGACTGAGGTCCCGGTAAGACCCCTGAGATGGGAGCAGAGGGTCTCTGCCTGTCCCCCTGCAGCTCAGGTGGGGCTGGGATAGGTGGGAAGGGGTGCCAGGGACTCCCCAACACGGGGCCCTAAGGTGGCCATTCTTGGCCATCCCCAAGCATTTGTCGAGCAGTCACTGCAGGCCAGGTTCCCAGGCCAGAAATGCCCTCTCCTGGGGGCCACACAGGGAGGGGCAGGTGGGAACAGGCAAAGGGAGCAGGGCATGTTAGTGTGTGTGTGTGTGTGTAACTACCATCATACCGCCCTGGGGGAGGCAAGGTCAGCTGGGGCCCTGGTGGCCTGTGGGGACAGGAGATATCAGGTTTGTCCAGGGGTAGTGGCGCGGCCGCTGCTCTGCTGTCAGGAGCTACGGTGGGACAAATGGTCACGGGGCAGGGTGGGGTGGATGGGCAGTGGGGGCTCGGGGAGGGCTCCCCAGAAGGACGGGGCTGCACTACCTGTGGTGGGAGGCAGCGTCACGATGGTTTGTGGGGTCGGGCAGGCGACTGGCCAGGGCAGACTTGGGCGCATCTGTCCTGGCTGCCCCACCTGTGACGGGTGATGGTGCTGGGTGCGTCTCTGCTAAGTGGGTCCCCTCACCCAGGCTGCCTGTGCTCGGGCTATCAGCTGCAGTAACTTAATTGCTCATTAATTGGGTAGTTAGTGCTTTGTTTTTGCTTTGAAGCCTAAACACTCATAAAGTGAATTAGCTGGGTAAATAAGAACTGGGTTTTCAGGATCCCACGTCCGGTTTGTGAATAATTACTCATGCGTGACTGACTCCCTGGCCAAGGTGGCAGCGGGCCGTTTGGGGCCCAGCACTGGGGCGTTCATCCATTCTCCGCCACCATGAGGGGGTTGCTGGCTTTGGGCCTGACCACACGGGCTGCGTTAAGTCCTGGGTGGGCTCCCAACTGCTCTGCCTCAGTTTCCCCATTCATAAGCAGCTGGGTCTGTGGTGGGGCTGAGTGAAGCATGCAGAAGCCACCCAAGTGAACAGAGGCAGTGTCACCCCACGCCCGTGGAGTCCCTTGCCAGTGGGCTGTCAGGGGGGTGCCCCTCTTCCTCCCCCACTCCTGCCACCCTTGTAGTCCCAGGGATGCCACCTGGCACAGCCCAAATCCTGGATGAAAACGGCCTTTTGATGACTCCCAGGCTGCTCCTGGGCCCCAGCCTCCTGATGGAGGCTCAGCAGAAAGGAAGGCAACAGCTCGTGCCCTTGTGGACGTAGTAGGGGGGCTCCGGCAGGCTCACCCCCACCTCCATCCAGGGCAGCTCCTAGGAGCAGAGTGTGCTAAGACCCACTGTGGGGCCACAGAGGGTGTGGTCAGTATGCCTGCGTGGGGACACGAGGCCCTGTGGCAGGTTACCTGAGTGTGCAGGTGCCATGCACACACTGGGATACCTGGCAGGCCACCCAGGTTAAAGCACCCCCCGGGCAGAGTGCCCCAGTGCTCACGGGGGAGAGGCCTCAGCACGCCTCAGCGTGTCGGGACATGCATGCACACGGCAGGCCAGCGGGCTCGTGCGTGCACACAGCACACGTGAGCCATGAGGACATGCCCAGCCCCAGCGGACGCTGCTCACAGAGAGGACTTGTGCGCCCGGCATTCCCAGATGTCCCCAGGCCCATGGGAAACTCGTGGGCACACCTCAGACCACTTGGATCGGCTCAGGGTCAGCATCAGCACCGATCTCCAGACCTTCCGGTCCCCACGCTCAGGTGGGCTGAGCAGTGTTCTGTCATTTTCCATACACACACATGGCCCAAGGTCCTGCTGCCGTTCCTGGTTCCCAGCTGCTCGGGCCTTTGCAGGCGACAGTGCCCATTGGGACCTAGTCCGTTCTGGTAAGAAGCAGTCTGGCTGGTGCCGCCCCTCAGCCCTCTGTGACCCCTAGAATGAGGCAGATTCATCTGAGTGGGGTGCTGGGGAGAGGCGGAGGCAGAGCTGGGTGGTTTCAGTGCCTTCCTGCAGGGCAGGGCCCAGTCCATTCCCTGAGACTGCCTCTCGGCCCGTCCGGTCCATTGCTTAGCACAGGCCCATAGGCGCAGGAGGGACTCCCCCCCACCCCACCCTGTCGTGCCCTGCCCACCCACCGTGGGCATCTCTGGGCCATTTGACAAGCAGCGGACCCAGCGGCCAAGTCTCCTAGCCCATGAATTTTTCATGCCTTTGTTTGAGAAATGGGAGACAGGCGGCCTTCCTCTGAGCTCTGCTGTGAAGACGTAATGAACATTCACACGGTGGGAATGAGGCCATTTCTGTTGCTGCTGAACGATGGTGCTGATTGGTGTCTCCCAGTCGGGGAGGCGATGAGCAGCCTCCTCCCCACGCCAGCTGCCAGGTTCCTGGAAGAGGGCTGGGGGGGGCCAAGCTCAGGCCTCCTGTTGGGGGGAGAGGTATCAGTGCCCAGGCCCTGTGGGGGCTCAGATGCCACCAAAGGCTGGTCAGGTGATACAAGGGGAGGAGGAGATGACGGTGATAGTGAAGGTGTCACTGGTGACGTTGAAGACTGAAGATGACAACAGTGATGACGAAATGACAGTGATCGTGGTGATAATGAAGGGGATGAAGGTGACGATTGTGACAACAGTGATGATGGCAGTGACGCCCTTGACATTGAAGGTGGTGGTGGTGAGGTCATGGTGGTGATGATGATGAGAGCAACGCACATTTAAGGGAACCCCGATTGCCACCAACTGCTCTTCTGAGTGCTCTCCACACACGGAGTTGTTTAACCCCAAACCCCACCCACTGAGGGGGCACCGCCCCCCGTCTCTGCAGATGGGGAAACTGAGGCTCAGACAAGTGAAGCGAGCAGCCGAGGCTGTGTAAGTAGAGGAGGCAGGATGGAACCCTGTGGTCTGGCTCTAGAGTTCTCCATGTGCTTCTGTCCCCAGCATGTGACAAGGACGAGTGCTCGGGCCTGGGAGTGTTGGGAGAGGCAGGGGTGGGGTGCCCCTGAGCCCGCAGAGTACTGCCGAGCACTGTACATGTGGTTCCCCATTTAGTAAGATGCAGGACTGGGAGATCGTGAGAAATCTTCAGATTTTAAAAGTCTAGCATCAAGTTGAAAAAAAAGACCAAACCAAGCTCGTCTGCAGCCCCATCCGGTTTATGGCTCCCAGGCCACATCTCAAGGCCATTGCCCACCCATGGCTGGGGATTTAGGAAGGCCACCGATTGAGTGTGGGAGGTACCATGAGTCCCACATCATGTCACATCTGTGAACATGAGTGATATGTGGGGAACCCTGGACATGGAGGAGGTGAGTTTTGGGGCTTTGGGGTATGAGGCCCTGAGCCCACCTTTGCCTCTGACCTATCACTGAGTGGTCTTGAGTGCCTGGACGGGGGGCGCCTCGCTCCAGCGACAGGACATAGGAGCACGTGCCCAGCATGGCCCCTGAGCAGAGGGAGAAGCTGAGTCTGGTGGTGTAGTTCAGTGCCTTGCCCCAGCCACTCAGGCGTCACCTGGCCCCAGGCATGCAGGCTGAGGTCCTCGAGTGACGCTGACTCAGCTAGGACTGTGACCCTCTGCTCTGACTGAAGGACAGGCAAAGAGGATGGCCCTGGACAAGTGGTCCTCCCGAGTCACTGCCTGTGAGGTCAGGCCAGGAGGAGCCTGCAGGCCAGTAGAGGGGTGTGCTGCGTGTTGGTGGGGTTGGAGCCTAGGAAAAGCAGAGAAGGGAAGGGCTGATGGCAGGATCTCGTCATTGCCAAGGAGGGCTTGCCTTTCCGGCCTCATCTGTCAGGATCATGAATGAGAGCAGGCCTCTTGATGGAGAGACACCTCCCTAAAACATTTAGGCTTGGGCATTCAACCAATCCAGAGGGAAACCCCTTGTACTTAGCTTACCTGAAAATGATAATGATACTGGTGGTGGTGGTGGTGGTGGCGGTGGTGGTGGCGCCAGCGGCGGCGGCGGTGATGGTGGTGGTGGTGGCGGCGGTGGTGGTGGCGGTGGCGGTGGCGGTGGTGATGGTGGTGGCGGTGGTGGTGGCGGCGGCGGTGGTGATGGTGGTGGTGGTGATGGTGGTGGCGGTGGTGGCGCTGGCGGTGCTGGTGGTGATGGTAGTGGTGGTGGTGGCGGCGGTGGTGGCGGCGGTGGTGGTGGCGGCGGTGATGGTGGTGGTGGTGGTGGCGCTGGTGGCGGTGGTAGTGGTGGTGATGGTACCATCATGCTGTATCATGCTGAGTATATATTCAGCACTATCCTAGTTTTTCCATGTATTTACTCCTGGAAGCCACACAGCAATCCTGTAGGTAGGCTATTGTCTCTGGTTTACAGAAGCATAAATTGAGGCATAAAAAGGTCAAGGGACTTGCCCAAGGCTGCACAGCGTAGGTGGCAGCACAGAATCCACAGGCATTTGCTCCAGAGCCCATAGCGTGGCCGCCCCACCGTATCCAGCACATCCCCTTGGGACCTGAGGTCTGCCCTGTCCTCTGTGGACTCCCCACCTGGACCCCACCCACACGAGTGACACTCTCCAGGGCTGCCCAGCCCAGCCTGACCCATGAAGGGTGTCTCTCGCAGAAAGCTCCTGCGAGACAGATGTGGCCCTTTTCCCTCCATGCCTGATTAATCGCCTCATTCAATTCCGACTCGGTTGCAGTTGAACATTAATTCAGTAGGACTTAATAACATGAGTTCATTTATGACACAGCTTGTGCTGGCTGACAACGGGTGCTCTTCGGTTAATTACAGGGACTTTGTACTCACTGGAAAGCCCCCTCGCCCCCTCCCGGATGTCTGGTCATTAACTCTCACCAGTGACACTGATCGTCCACCAGCCTTAGGGAGAGATGGGAAACTGGGCTTGGCGTGGTTCCGGGTGCCCCAAATAACAGGCATGTGCACACGAGGCCAGTCCCGCGCCTGTTTGATGGGGGGGCAGGTCCCACCCCAGGTCTTAGAGCCGCTAATTAAGCAGGCAGAGGCCTGATTGAGGTCTGTGGCAGCTCCACCAGAGGTTCCGTGATCTCAAGTTCCTGACGTCCCAAGGCCACGACCTGTCCGCACCCCTCTCTCCTGGCCCAGGACCTTCCTGAAGTGCTGGCCACCACCCTGACTTTCCCTGTCCCAGCACACCCTCACAGGCGAGGCTGCATCCAGGTCTCATCCCAGAGTGTTGGGTCCCCCGTGGCTCCCATGCTCCCCCTTTCGCCTTCCTGCTGTGTCCCCGCCCCAGCTTTCAGCCACCCTGCTCTACCAGAGCCAACACAAGGGGCTGATCTGGCCTCTCATCACTGCTGTGGGACTGGGCCCGCGTGTCCCTCTGCCATATGTGACAGTGCCTGATGGCCTGGGATAGTTTAGCGGAGGCCCCCACACAGACTGTACCACACTCGTGGGGAGAGCCCGTGTACGTCCTTGAGATGTGTCTTCGGCAACGGAACCCACTTGACGCGAACGTGTCATAATTGCAGTCACTGGGAAGGCATTTCTTTTTCATATTCTTTTAGGGGGAAATTGCTATGGTTTCTAGAGCAGTCTTTCCTTTTAAAGCTCTGCTTATGGAAAATGAGAGCAAAGGTTTGTTTGGGTGATCGTCAGAATCTTCCCTTAACTGGCCGAACTAACACTTAGAGCGGCTTCTACTCAGGCATCTTGAGGGTGAGCAGCCCAGACGCCCTCCCTGCTGGGGCATGGGGTTGGCTGCAGGGCGCAGTGTGGTTCCCGCGTCTGCTCTGGGGTAGGTGCGCCCCACACTGCCTGCTCCAGTGAGCGCCTTCGTCTCACCCCTGCCTTGCCGGCCCACAGACAGTCCAGGGCTTGGACTGAGTTCTGACCTGGGGCTCCTGCTGCCTGGGGCCCCAAGGTCCTGGGTCCACTTGCAGATGCCCCCCCATCCCCCAGGGTTGAGGTTCCCAGTTGCTGTGGGGCTGCCAGAGCCTCCCATCGTTCCTCTGCCTCCCACACTTGCCTTCCCACTGCTCTAGTGCCTTTCTGCAGCCAGTGTGCTGTGTGCTGTGGGGCGCTGACTCACCCCCTCTTTCTCTCCCCCCACAGTGCGACAGTGAGAGCGACGGGGACGATAAGGTAAGCCCCCTCTTCACCCTCCCGCTTCCACTGACCTCTGCCCCAGCAGAGTGTGTCCTGGAGACCTGGCAGAGAGGTGTGGTTCTCCTGTGGGGGGGTGCAGGGGATGCATGGTCTCCCCAGGTGTGGGGGCACCAGGTGCAAGAGACATCGGTGAGGGGGTGCTGCCCAGGACTGTGGGGCGCGGCCTTGCTCCTGCCCCATCAGCGGCTGGTTCTGTGCAGGGCTCCGGGGCATGGGGGGTGTGGTGGGGGCAGGTTCTACTGGGCTCAGCTCAGCCCCCGGCGTCCCCAGGCTGGGGCCGTAAATGCGTAAACATCACCAGAAAACAGTCTCCCACTAACAGCAGCATCTGTTACCCTCGTGTTTCAGGGACAATGAGGGTCCCGCTAATTGGGATTCCCAGCTGGAGTGTTAGCACCGGAATAATCCCGACCTTCCCACAGCCACACGGCAGCCCCGCGGCCGTGGTCCTTGTCATTGGTCATCTGTGGGGGGAGAGGCCATGCAGGGCTGGAATCTCAGCAGCCATTTGTGGGGTAGCTGCTGTGTGCTGAGCTGTGTGCTGTGGGGTACAGTGGGGTGGAGGTGCCACTTGGGACCTCGAGAAACCGCAGCAGGAATGAGACCCAACGGGTGCAGGGTCTGCTTGTCCCAAAGCCCTGATGCAGAGGCAGAGACCAAGGGCTTAAGGAATGTGACAAGGCTACACTGCTGGGCCCCAGGAGGGGTGGGTGCACCGTCTTTGGCAAACCAGTGAATGCCCCACCTGAAAGAGCCTTAGGCGGTGAGGCTGGTGGGAGATGGTGCCTGACGAGGAGGTTGGCGGGGCTGGGACCCTCATCCTCGTGGGGCCTCTGCAGGGGCTGGGTTCTAAGGAGGACCAGTATCATCAGGCCGAAGGACGGTGTGCAGTGAGGGCGCTCTGCGAGAGGCCGACAGGAGGACCAGCTAGGCAAGTTGTTGTGAAATGGAGTCAAATTCCTTGGCAGGCCTGGGTGTGTGGCTCTGTGTCCCCACGTACCTGGTGTCCGGGCATTTGCTCAGTAGGACAGTCTCAGCTGTGGGCAGACAGGCAAGTGGCCTTGCCTGCGGGCACTCAGTAGGTAAGAATGTGAGCACACGTGGAAAGAGCTGGAAGGCCGCCTAGCAGGGAGAGCAAGGGTAAGGACAGGCCTGCGAGGGACCCCTGGGGTCCAGGTAACTAGCCGTGGGGGTGGTGAGCAGTGAGAGCGTGCATCTTATCCCAGGACCTGGGAAGGGGGCGAGGAGCCGGCATGGGCAGGTGAGGTCTGAGAAGCCCCAGAACATGCCCTCCAGGTGAGTTTGCCTGGAATCCCTGAGTGGGGTCGTTGTGGTCTGGACCCTCTGAGGAAGGTGGCCAGAGGGCAGGGCAGCTGGGAAGTGACCAGTATTGTCTGCAGGCCTGGGTGCCTTCCCCTCAGCTCTAGGTGAATGGAGCCTCGGGGCCAGCCCCCCGAGGCGCCTGTGTGGGCCCCCACCGCCCACAGTTGCCTTGGGTGCAGGGACAGGTGTGTTTCCGTGGACTGTCTTTCTCCTGTGTCTTTAATGAATTAGACTTGGGCACTTGGGAGAGTGCTGAGCTAGCTGGTCACCTTTAGTACCTCCTTTAATTTAAAACCTATTTGCAGGAACTGCTCTGAAGCCAGGGATGCTCTGAGGAACGTGGGGAGGGGACTTTCTGAGGCCCTGAGGCTGCTGGCTGCTCCCGTGCAGGGGCCCCTGACCTGTGTTCTACAGAAGAAACAGCTGCTGCCCCTGAGCTTGATCTGGCACCTTGGTCAGAGCTGGTCCTGAACAGTGGCACTCTTCACCCCTGGGTCTGGCCCTCACAGCAGCTCTCACTATGTGCGCCGAGACTGAGAAGTCAGTCCTGCATATGGCCCCGGATCAGCAAGCTGTGACCAAGGGCCACTGGGCAGCTGTGGCTTAGGCCGCCACACTCACGTCTACCCGAGAGCCGTCGGGCCAGGCCTGAGTGGGATCCCAGGGCCAGCCCAGCCCAGCCTGGCCAAGGGACGATGGGGAGCTCACTCTGGATGGACCTGTGGTGGGTCTGGAATTGGTGGCTCTTGTGTTTCTAGCAGTTCCCTTTTGTGGTTTTTCAGGAAGGCCGGTTCCCTGTTTGAGAGCCCTCTGCCCAGAGGGGCTGGCTGGGGTCTTGCTGCACTGGCCTCTTTGCTGGGCCAGGTTCGGCCACTTGGCCCAATCCCCCATGGGGCTTCTGTCTGGGCCTGGGTGACTGTGGGCCCTGGGGAGGAAGGGCAGATGCTGGCCAAGGGTGGAGCCCAGCCACCCCCACAGCTACGCGTCGGCCCGGCCACGGCCACGGCCACAGTGGGATGCCCTGAGTGGTCTGTACAGGTGATTCGGGGACACGCCCTGGCCCAGGGAGTGATAGCCCCTGGCTCCATGAAGATGTGGAGACCCCGTTGTCCCCACGATGAACTCCCAACTCTCTACCCTGTCTTCTAAGGCACAGCTACCAAGTGTCCCCATACATGGCCCCACTTAGGGGCTGCACCTGCTGCTGTGGCAGGACTGGAATCAACGGTGACTTAAGAAAGGGTCCGTATTTCTCACCTAAAAGCCCAGATGTGGCCCCTCCAGGCTGGCATGGACTGTCCTTGGCTGTCAAGCTCCTCTGTCTTTGTGGTTGGCAACTCTTGGCATATGGCTTCCATCCTCAGTCACCTCTTGGTCCATGGAGGCAGCTGCAGCACCAGCCATCTCATCTGCATTCCATTTCCCCTGCACCATTGATCACACAGACAGGCCACTCCTGCACTGTGAGTCAGTGGGGCTGCAGCATAGGGAGGGAGGGAGGAAAGGAGAGGAGGAAGCCCAGAAGGATCCCACTTTGTAAATCACACCAAGAAGTTCAGGTTTGTTTCAAGTGCATCGGGGCGTCACCATCCCAGGAAGTCCCTGCCTCACGGCCTCAGCCCTCCTGGTTGCATGTGGACACTGACTGTGCACCCTGAGTCTCACCCGTAGTCCAGTATGGCAAGGGAGTCCCATTCCCTGAAGCCATTTGGCTCTGAGTTTGGGGGAATAACAAGAGAGACCTGAGTTCCCCTGTCTCCCTTTACCTGAGCTGGTCTCTAGGCAATGAGTAACTCAGGTCAGAGGGCCTGGTGCACACTCACCTGGGACCTCGGGCAGTCATCATCCTTCCTTCCCTCCCCCACTGCAGTCAGGCTGACCTGCTGGAGGGCGGGGACCCCCTCTGGGAGCAGAGAGAAGGGCGCTGGGCGGGCACCCCGACTTCCTGTGTGTGATGCCAGGTGAGGCCGGCTCCAGGAGCGGGGGTTGGATGAGGGAGGCCAGGTGTCCACAGTATTTGCAGGACACCAGTCCTGACTGTGGCTGCAGGGTCATGGGAGGAGAGCAGCAGTCGCCTGCAGCCTGCAGCTCCTGGCACCCACGGGTGGCTCCCGGCCCTCGCTCGGCCCTTGGGAACTCGTGCTCTACACAGTGGGGACAGGCTTGGCTTGTCACATTCTGTGACGCACAGCAGACTAGAAACAGACGGTCTGTCAGAGGCACTTGGGCCGTTCTGGGAGGACAAGTCCAGGGATGAGGGGCAGCTGGCTGTTAGGCAGCACGTGAAGCTGACTCAACCCATGAGCCTCCACATGACGTGTGGGGCTGGACGGGGCAGCAGGAAGAGCCGGCTCCAGCTTCCAAACCTGCCAGGGTCTGAGGTCAGTGGGCGGCCAGGCCCCTCCCTCTGCTCCCCTGGGCCTCTGCCAGCCCACCCAGCCCTCACCCACTGGCCTTGGGCTCTGCCTCTGGCTCAGGGTGCAGACACACTGGGGACATTCCACCTCTGAGACAGACAGACGGAAGCTGTCGAGGCCCCTCTGCAGCCAGCAGCCGCTATGGAGGCTGGAGTGCAGACAGACAGGCAGGAAAACCGCTTCCCCTGTGAGTGGCCTCCCTGCCCTCCTGATGGACCAGACCCCGGCCATGGGCGCCCCCACTCCTCTCCCCCCAGCCCTGCTCTGGGGCTCGGCTGCTGGCAGGGAAAACAGCCTGTGCTGCCAGAAGGCCCCGCCGCGAGGCTGCGGTTAGTGTCTAAATGCCTTTTTATTGGAAAAATATGGGGTGAAAAATTGTGTAGGGCTCTGTAGGCAGAGCTGGGCCCGCACTGGCTGCCGTCTGCCCAAGTGGCCAGCCAGGTGGCTGGGCTGGCCAGCCTTGTCCCCATTGCCTGTAGCCACAGCCCTCCCTCGAGGGGAGCCTGTCTGGACTGTCTGCCAGACCCCTGGCCAGGACATTCTCCCCACACCTGGCCTCAGCTGGTTCCTGGGAATGGGGCGAGGCTTGGGGGGGGGTCCTTCCATGTGAGGCTGGGGTGCTGGGGCGACGCCCAGCAAGCCTGTCCCGCCCACTTTCCCCACGACTGCCAGCCACACTGGGCTTCTCACTGGGGCTCAGGAGGTATCCCGGTCACACACCCCCGAGAGGCAGCTGCATGGGAGTGTGCCACTAACACCACTGCCACCAGCTGCACAGGGTCCCCAGGGGCTGAGCTTCCAGCGCCCCCAGTTGTGGGTGGAGCGCCTCCAGGGACCCTGTACCCTTAACGATGGCAGGTACAATTTAATATTGGCTGTGAAGCCATAGCGGGGGTGACTGTGTACCCAGTGGCACCACAGTGATGTCTGGAAGTCTGACATGCGTCCCTGTGCCCCCAGGGCTGTGTTTCTCTCCCGAGAATCTAGTTCCACTCCATTTCCTTCTAGGTTTCTAAGCTCATCAAATCTTTCATATCACAGTTACTTTCCTTTCTCAACAAAATTAGACAGAACTGCCCCTTGGGGGCATTGCAAGGACTCGGCCTCTTCTAGGACTATTGGTGCACAAGGTGGCCTGAGGAATGATGTTTAAAACGAAAACCGAATTATTACAGGAAGAAGGGCTTCTCCGAGGCCTGGGTTGGCAGTGGGAGAGAGAAGCCAGGGTGCGTTGAGCCAAGGGGCTGCAGCCTGACAGCCAGACCTGGGAGCTTGTCCCGGATGGGGTGACGTGGCTGGGCTGGGGCTGTCCCTCCTTGGACAGCAAATCTCCCAGCTGCCGGTGCCTGGAGCTGTCCCAGCCGTAGCCACTCAGTTCCTGCCTGCTCTCCCCACCCCCACTGGCTCCTGGAACCCTTACTGCCAGGGCTGGGGTCTCTAGCTAGCCCAGGGGAGTGGGTGCAGCCTGGATGGCTGTGGGGCTCCAGCCTCCACCTCTGCCTCTGTCTGTAGGAGGCATGACAATAGGACACACCTTCAGGGGCCAGGGTTCAGTAGCTGAATTCCTGAAGAGCACCGGACTTGGTGTGTGTCTGCCCCTAGGAGGGTGGGTCTGCCCAGGGCTACACAGCAATGACAAAGCTGGGATTCCGCCTAGGGCTGTGTCCCTCTCCTTTCCTCCCCGCCCCTCCCCTCCCCCTCCATGCAGGTGTCTCTAGGTCTCACCATCAGGCCCCAAGATGGGCAGGAGTCACCACAGCTCAGCGCCCCTTCACACCGAGGGCCCCCTCTGTCCTCACAGCGCCCTGTCCGGGGTCCCTAGTCACCATCCCACGGAGCTGACATCTGCAACGGAACAGCCCGTCCCCACCCTGAGGGGCCCCACCACACATTCCTGGTCCTCCTCACCCCTGCTGTCCCAGCAGCTCCCACTGGCTCCTTGCTTCCCCAGGCCCTGTGATGGATCCTACAGAGGGGCCTGACCTCTCTCCTGCTTAAACCCGGAGCCTCATCCTGTTGCTCCCGCATGGGCCCGCCCCGCCTGTGGTTCCTGCCTCTGGGCCTTTGCACTGGCCATGAGCGTCCCAGAGCGCTCTCCCAAGAGCTCCCCTCAGCCTCCCCCTCCTCTTTCAGGTCTCAGCTCAAATGCCCCTCCTTGGGGTGACTTCCCTGAAAGCCTGGCCTGTCGTGCTCATGGCTCTTTACTGCCACGCCTGCTTGTCTCCTTTTGCGTCCCTGTGGCTCCCACAGACTGTGAGCTTGTGTCAGGACTGCTGCCGGGCACCTTGTGTGCCCCAAGGCTGTGCCTTCTGCATTCTGTGTCCTCATTGGGGTCCTGGATGCAAGAGGAAGTGTTTCCTGTGGCTGCTGTGAGAAGTTACCACAAATTTGGTGGTGACAAGAATATAGACTGGCAGGGTCTCATGGGGCTCTGTCACTGTGTGGGCTTGGCTGGTCCCTGTCTACCTCCTCCAGCTTCTAGAGGCACCCACAGTCCAGCGTCCCTGGCCCGTCCTCCGTGTGCAAAGCCAGCAGTGTGGCGTCATCCCCTTGTCAGGACCCTGGATTGCACTGGGTGCTCCCAAATCTGATTAGCAACCTGAGTTCTGCTTTGCCACGTAAGGTTTGCCATTCTCAGATTCCTGGGACTGGGGTGTACCATCCGTCCCTCGGGGCTCCCTGCTGCTGACCACAGGCAGCTGGGGACACCCTCTGCTGCCCGAGGCTTAGAGCCAGACTGCAGGAGTCATGGCCCTGCTGGGGTGTGGTG
Source organism: Rhinolophus hipposideros (assembly GCF_964194185.1). Lineage (NCBI taxonomy): Eukaryota > Metazoa > Chordata > Mammalia > Chiroptera > Rhinolophidae > Rhinolophus > Rhinolophus hipposideros. Next base: position 312,086 of record NC_138070.1, on the reverse strand, counting down.
TGGTTGGTGAAGGGACAAGGCCCGTGAGGCAGAGCCCCCCACACCCTAGCCCGTGGGGATTCTCCCACCAGGACCCAGAGTCTCAGCTCTGCTGCGCTCTGAGCCCATGGAGCCTGCAGCCACACTGTCTGTGTTCAGATCCCCGCTCGGCCACATTCCAGCTGTCCCTCCATCAGGCCACCTCGCTTCTGTCTGTTTCCTCATTGATGAAATGGGGATGACAGTGGTGTGTCCTCACAGGACAGGCGTCAGGCCCCAGTGGCTTCATAGCCACAAGGTCTGAGTGCAGGGCCTGGCATAGCCAGTGTGGTCTTTTTTTACCCCAGGAAACAGCAGGACTTTGGGAGTGACATCATGGGGAAGGGGTTGGAAAAGGAACACATGTATTTGGTCCATAATTCAAACAACAAATGGGTATAAGCTGGCTCTGTTTGCCATCTCCTCTGGTTGGAGATTTCCTGCGGGTGTGCAAGTGGGAATATTCTTGTAGATTTAGCCGACTTTGAGAAGGAGCACGGAGCTGGCTTCCCAGCCAGACCTGACCTGGTGGGGCGCCCCCATCCTGATGCCCTGCGTGGGTTTCTTCACGGCCCCTTTGTATGGAGACCTGTGCTCTTGATGGCCTGGCGCCCGCATGGTGCGCCTGGATGGGAGTCGGGCACACACTCGGTCTCCGCAGGCGGCGGGGGTTCCGCCTGGATCTGAATCCGACTTCCGCCCACGGAGTGGCCCCGCGGCTCCCGAGCGGTGGTCACGGCTGGCGCTGCTGCCAGTAGCCGTCTGCCGACGATAACCGCTGGGACCCTGCCTCCCACCTTGCGTCCCGTTTAGCAGCGGTGAAACCGAGGGTTAGGGAGGGTGGAGCTTACATCGGACAGGTGTGGGGGCTCGGCCATCCTTCAAGTCCCAGCTCCTCGACCTCGCTGCTCCGTGACTCGGTTTCCCCCTCTGTCCATACTCGTTGCCGTGAGCCTGCGAGGAGTGGGGCCCATGAAGCGCTCGGTACGGCCAGCACTGCGCGCCCTGACCGGGTAGCGGAGGTGGGGCGGCCTTCGCTCGGACCCCGAGCCCGCGGCCCCGCGCGGGCAGATCCGCGCCTCCGGGCTGGATTAGTCGGGCCTGCCCGCGCCCCGCCCCCGCGCCCGCGCCTCCCGCCCGCGCTCACTCGCGGCCGCCTGCGCGCCCGCCCGCAGTGAGTCCCCCGCCGCCGCCGCCGCCGCCAGCGCCGCGCCCGACGGCGCCCGGGGGCCCAGAGCGCCCGAGAGCCCCCAGAGCGCCGAGCCGGCGCGGCCGCCGTGCGCTCCCCGCGCGTCCCCGGCCCGGGCTCCGGCTAGGCAGGGCACGCGGGAGAGGGGCCGCCTCGACGGGCCGAGACCCGCGGTGACCCCGCTTCGCCGCCTGCGTCCATGCCTCCCGGCCCCGGCCCCGGCCCGAGGACTAGCCGCCATCGCCTGCGGAGCGCGCTGGGCTCGGGGCGGCCGCGCGGTGAGTGCGCGCGGTGGCTTCGGGGAGGGACTGGGGACTTCAGGGGCCGGGGTCGAGAGAGCAGCCGCTCCCTCTGGAGGAGCGAGGCGCCGGAGAGGCCCCCGGCGCTCTGCCCACCCCGTGCCTCCCCGGAGCCGGGTGCGGGAGACCCAGCGTCCCTTCGGTTGAGCCCTGGGGGCGCACGTGGCGGCAGGCGGGCCGGGGTGCAGCCCGGTAGAGGGTCCCGGGCCTCGGCTGTGGGGCCTGCGGCGGAGGCGGGCCGGGCGTCGTGGGGGGCGCGCGCCTTTGTCTGCGCCCCGACGCCGCCTCGGCCACCCGGGTTTCTGGCGCCTGCCGCGTTCACCTGCCCGGAGTTGGAGTTCTTTGTCTGGGGCGGGGCGGGGCGCGGCCGGCGGAGGCTGTGCCGCGTGTCTCGGCAGAGGCTGCCCCGCGGGTTTGGCCCTCGCAGACAAAGCGCGCCGTGACCGCCGCCCACGGCCGGGATCACTCACCTCGGGAAAGTGAATGGTGGCCCTGCCAGTCTCCCTGCCGGGCGTACCCCTCCACCGGGACCCTGTACCTGCGTCCGGGGACCTCGCACCTGTACTTTGGCCTGGAATGACCCCTTCCTTCCACCCCCAAATAGGCTCAGTGCCAGGACTGGAGATGGATGTGGCCCCCTGGTCACGTCTAGAGAAATAGTCCTAGGGAAGTTATTATTTCAGGACTGGCGGCTGCTCTGGGGCTGCCCCCGGTCCGCCCCCGCCCCCCGCCTTGAGTCGGCTACTGCCTCGCCCCACACCCCTCCTGGAACGGAGCAGAGGGCCTGCGTGCAGGGGCGAGTCCCAGCAGGCGCACCTCTGTACCTGCACTGGGAAGGGGCTGCAACCTGGGCCGCGGCCCTCCACTCCAGAGGTCCTGTGCCTGCGGGTGTCTGTTGCGTCTTCCCGGATGGGGGTGGCCGGGGCCTGGCCCTCACCGGTGCGGTGGAACCCGGGGGTCCCTACCCAGGACGCCTGCGGGAACGGGAATCCCTCAACTTCTCTGAGCAAACTTTTAATTGACAGAGTGGGGTGTAGGGACCCGATGAACCCAGGACAGTGGTCTTTCTGCCTTTGCCAGGGGGCCTGAACGGGTAGGGAAGACACCAGAGCTACCCTTTTCAACCTGCAGACGACTGCTGTTGAGCGTCTTCCCCAACCCCGCCCCTCGCTCCCACTGATTTTTCCAGTGTCGGGGGCGCCACCTCCTGGCCCTGGGAGCCCATGCTCTGGCCCAGGCCTTGAACCGAACCAGAACCCAACTGGGGGGGTAAGGGGGGCCAGCAGCCTTAGATGAACTTGCCCGCTCTCCAGGCTGGCACCAAGAGGAGCCATGCCCCATGAGAACAAATGCGTTTTCTGAGTGATGCCTCTACAATGTTCCCTTCTGACACGGCCTTGCTCAGATAGTGGCGAGTCCCATGGTGATGCTTGGAGAGCTTCCACCCAGGGAAGGCTCTGCAGATCTGCCACTGGGTGCTGTGGGACCCAAGTCTCACACCCGCTTCCCTTCTTCACCCACCTAAAAGGACATCCAGACCTGGTGGCTGGTGGTGGGCACAGGCCTCCTTGCCCGAGGCCCACATCCCAAGGGTGATGAAAGCTGCCAGCTGGGGCCAGAGCTCTTCAGTCCATCTGCCGCCAAGGGGAGATAGAAGCCCTGGGGCAGTGGCACCAAGCTGGGGACCCTGGAGGCTGCTCATAAGGTCCAGAGGGGTTCTCAGAGCAGCCGGTAATGAAGACCTTAAGGGGACGGCCTCATTAGGGCAGAGCCCCACTCTCCTGGGTCCTCGAGGACCCAACCTGGAAGGCACGAGGGTCTGTGGGAAGCCCTGGACCAGTGGGCAGGCAGGTGACCCATGCACCCTCAGGTGGGGTACAGTGGTTGTGAGTGAACCTGGCCTCAGCCTCAGTTCTGGGCAGATTTGGGTCAGTGCCTGAGGTGTCGTCACTGTGCAGACACCTTTGTTCTCCCTTGGGATGGGCCCTGAGGGCAGGCAGGGCTGGCAATGCCAGCGGTGCCCCAGGATTGACACCCACCCCATCCTGCTCCTGTAGACCCCCTTGGTGACTCCTTGGGGTGAGGTGACAGTCCAGGGACTCGAATACCTAACAGCCTATACTCACCATACAGAATGTGCCAGAAAAAACAAACCAGTGTGGAAACAAACGCAGGAAGAGGTTACGGCCATGGTGTCCCTGTGCAGACACGTGACTGGGCCTGTGTCCACCTGGTGCGCGTGAGGAGGTCGCAGGTGGCCTTGGGGGTCTGGCCGGTGGGTGGGGTGAGCCCTGTGCTCCCACCTTCCCTGTCTGGGACCCTCTGGCTTCATGGCTGACCGTGGGCTGTGTCCCCGCCCTCACACACTGTGTTCAGGACTGCATTTGCCACTGTTTTCTTCCATTTGGGTTTTGGGGACGTGGTTGCTAAGAGCTGACCCCATTGCAGCATGGTCGTAGAGTGCCAGGCTGCGGCGTCATATGTTTATGGTTTGTTTTCACATTTGTGTCAGCGATCGGCTTGGAGTTATTCTAGTGTGGGAGCAAAATGGGATCCCGGTGGCCCTGTCCAAGCAGCGAGCTGTGTCACACCCCATTCGACACTCGCAGTCCCAGCCGCATGGCCCACACGGCCCATCTGTTCAGATTCCCGTCTCCGCCTGCCCACCTGGTGGGTCCTGCAGCCGCACAGCATCTTGGGGTCAAAGTTCTTCCTGCAGCAGAATTTGTATGCGATAAAACGCACCTGTTCTAAGTGCACAGTTTGCTGCGTTTTGACAAATGCTGCAGCTGCATATCCAGCGCCACAGTCAGACAATGTCTTCATGATCCCAAAAAGCTCCCTCCTGCTTTTCTCTTTACATTTTTATTTATTGTGTCAAGATACACATGAGAAAATTTACCATCTTACCCATGTTTAAGAGTAGTTTGGTGGCAGTAAACATTCACATTGTCATACAATAATCACCACCACCATCTCCAGAACTTCCCATCTTCCCAAATTGAAACTCTGTCCCCATTAAACAGTAGCCCCCAGCCCCAGTCACCACCGTCTGTCTTCTGTCTCCATGAATCTGCCTCGTCCATGGACCTCATGTGAGTGCAGTCTCCCAGTATTTGTCCTCTTGTGACCCGCTTATGTCACTGAGCATAGTGTTGTCAGGGTCCGTCCACATTGGAGCAGGGGTCAGATTGTCCTTCCTTTTAAAAGTGAGTGGCGTTCCCATGTGAGTGGAACACGTCTTGCTTACCCCTCCAACCTCAATGGACATTTGGTGACTTCCACGTTTTAGCTGTTGTGAGAGCCACTGCTGTGAGCGTGGGTGTGCCCGCCTCTCTTCCAGACCCTGCTTTCAGTTCTGTGGGGCATACAAACTCTGACAATTAAGGTCGTGAACTCATCCTGGAAAAAGTGCTACATACCTCACTGCTGAATATCAGTACGGTCACCTTCGAAGTCCTCCCCTTGGGAAGCTATGCACCAATGCCAGCGCCTAGTCCACCCTTTAAAGCAGTTTTGGAACTCTTTTTCTTGGAATGGCCATCAGAGCTGTTGTCGTATTAGCCTTGGTGTCCTGAATGTCATCAAAATGTCTTCCTTTCCATATTTCCTTTATCTTCAGGAAAAGAAAGAAGTCATTGGGGGCCAGATCAGGTGAGTAGGGAGAGTGTTCAAATACAGTTATTTGTTTACTGGCTAAAAACTCCCTCACAGACAGTGCTGTGAGAGCTGGTGCATTGTTGTGATGCAAGAGCCATGAATTGTTGGCGTAAAGTTCAGGTCATCTAACTTTTTTTTTTTTTTAAAGATTTTATTGGGGAAGGGGAACAGGACTTTATGGGGGAACAGTGTTTACTTCCAGGACTTTTTCCAAGTCAAGTTGTTGTCCTTTCAGTCTTAGTTGTGGAGGGCGCAGCTCAGCTTCAGGGCCAGTTGCCGTTGCTAGTTGCAGGGGCGCAGCCCACCATCCCTTGCGGAAGTCGAACCAGCAACCTTGTGTTGAGAGGACGCGCTCCAACCAACTGAGCGCAGTGGCAGCTCAGCTCAAGGTGCCGTGTTCAATCTTAGTTGCAGGGGGTGGAGCCCACCATCCCCTGCGGGAGTTGAACTGGCAACCTTGTGGTTGAGAGCCCACTGGCCCATGTGGGAATTGAACCGGCAGCCTTCGGAGTTAGGAGCATGGAGCTCCAACCGCCTGAGCCACCAGCCGGCCCCAGGTCATCTAACTTTTTCACGCAGCCTTTTCAGCACTTCCAAATAGTAAACTTGGTTAACTGTTTGTTATTCATAACGAATAATCCCTCTGATATCAAACGAGGTTAGCAACAGCATTAGCAACAAGTTCATGAACTTAATTGTCAGACCTGTAGACCTAGAAGTGGACTGCTGGGTCACATGGCCATCCTTCACTTGATTTCTGAGGAATTGCCATACCGCTCACCACAGCGGCTGCACATTTCACGTTCCCACCAAGACTGCACAAGTTCCTTGGCGTTCTCTCCAGTGCCCGCTGTTTTCCAGGTTTTGGTTATGGCCGTTCTCCTGGGGTGCAGCTCTGGTACCTCAGACTTCCACCCAGTGGCACCACTGGCTGCTTTGTACACCCTTCGGGTGTCTGCAGACACAGAGCAGTGGTCCCGGGCTGGGACTGTGAGGTTTGGGGTGAGGATAACATTCTAAAACTGACGTGATGGTTGCTTGTGGCTAGGAACACACTACAACCTTCAGTGGGTAAATTATATGATTTGTGAATTATAGCTTAGTGATGCCGTTTAAGAAAAACCAGAAAGAAAGGTCTACTGGGGGCAGCCTTATCTGGCTTGTCCCGTGAGCCGTGGGGCCATTGAGGGGCCATGTCCGCACCCAGACCCGCGCCTCAGGCGGTCTGAGTGGTGGCGAATGGTGCTCTGTAGTCTCTTCGCCCCTGGGGCACTGGGTGGTGGGCAGACATCCTGGACTCTGCCCCACGCTTGGGTGCCAGGCCCAGCGGAGCTGTGTTCCTGGTGTTGGCACTGCCAGGAGGCGCCCAGATTGCCAAGTGCCATCCCCCTACATGGCAGGGCCATGCGGAGCCCCCACGTCCCTGCTGACTGGGGCATCGTGGTTCCCCCATTGCAGGCCAGGTCCTAGGTGGCCATCCTCCCACGTGGGGGCTGTGTGTGCGAGTGGATATGTCTGACCAGTCCTGGCAGCCCTCTCGTGCCCAAAACCTGCCCAAAGCTGCTTCCTGGGTGCCAGTGGCAGGGTGTAAGGACCAGGTTCACCCCAGCCCCCGGGGTCCCTCTGGCTCTGACCCTCCTCTCTCTTGCAGGTGTCGGTGGGCTCCGAGAAGCTCTTTGCCCCGGCAGCCGATAAAGGTAAGCACCTCTATGGCCTGGGTCCCGGGCCGGGCAGGTATGGGACACTCCTGAAGTCACAGCAGCCCAGTGGGGCCGTCTTGGGTCAGGTTCCGGGAGCAGAGCATGAGGCCAGAGACAGTCCTTCTTGCCTCTTCCAGCTTTTGCTGTTGCCTGCAGACCTGTGCGTCCCTGGGCTGGCAGCCATGCTTCTCTCACTGCATTTGGGGCCCACACTGTTCCAAGGCAATCTCATCCTGAGATTCTTAGCTTGATCACATCTCCAAAGACTGCTTTTCCAAATAAGGTTCCGTTCACAAATGGTGGGGTACAGTTTGCACATGTATTTTTGGCACAATTCAGTCCACTACCAGGCTCCACTCATGAACCAGCCAAGGCTTTGAGGCACCCAGAGGTGCATGTCGGGGGTGGCCACTGGCAGTGCTCACACTTTCCCAGTGAAGGGTGGAGGTTCTAGAAGGTTCTGGGAGAGCTGGGACATTGGTGGCTCACGCCTGCCTCTTTCCATCCTGATGGCTGCTCTTGCTTCTCAAAATGTAGGAGAGATAGGAGTGCAGGGCCAGTGTCCCTGGGGGGCAACAGATAGAAGGGCCATTTCCTGTTTCCACAAGGAAGGAGCATCCCAGAAGCCCCAGCCCACCTTGACCTCGCCATCTAGCTGCGGCCTGGGTCACGGGGCTTCACTCAGCTGAGAAAGTGGGTCTGCCAGCAGCCCGTTGGGGTGGCCACACTCAGCCACCTGGATTTCCACTCTTGAGAAACTGGACATTGTCCCTGGGTGCAAAGCTGCTCAGATGGGTGGCAGTGCCTCTGGCCTGGACTTGTGCCCTCCACCTGGAGTGCCTCCGGCATGTGACCTGAGGAATGAACAGGCAGGAGCTTGAGGTCATGACGTGAGCAGAGGCCCACAGCTCCAAGAGTTGTAGTCACTGGCAGGTGACGAGGGAGCAGGCCAGGCTGTCTGCCCCCCTCCCCACCCACCCAGGCAGTGTGGGGGAGCAGCAGCCTCCTCCCTCCCCAGAAGGAGGCTCTCATCCATGGGCCCCAAGAGGGCTTAGACCATGGCTCACCTGGGTCATTCCAGAAAGAGTGGACCAAGGCAGGAAGCAAAGCTCCAGCCGAGAGTTGGCAGCCAGGTGGGACAGGCGGGGAGCCCAGCACCCTTCGTGGGCCCACTCTGCTGCACCTCGTGTGCTGCACCTCGTGTGCTGCACCTCGTGTGCTGCACCTCGTGTGCTGCACCTCGTGTGCTGCACCTCGTGTGCTGCACCACGTCCCCTGCCGGGGTTGCCAAGAACAGGACACTTCCAGGCAGTTGGCCCTCTGGGAGTGAGCGGTGGGAGGCAGGGCCCTGGCGGTGACCTCGCTGCCTGACCCAGCGGAAACGGCGGCGACAGGACCCCTCCCAGGCTGTGGGCTGCATGAAATGAGCCAGGCCTGCTGCTTAACTCCGGCTCTTGTCTCCGCAGGCCCCGCGTTGGGCGAGAAGTCCGAGGCCAAGGCCGGGGCGGCGCCCAAGGTCTCGGGCCTGGAGCGCAGCCGCGAGCTGAGCGCCGAGCCCCCCTTCCTGCCCTCCGTGCGCAGCCCCGCGCCCTCCGCCGGCCCCGCGCTGGGCGCTTGCGCCAGCCCGCGGGTCAAGAAGGAGGCCCCCGCGCGGCTCCGCCTCAGCCCGCAGCCGCCGCCTGCGCCCCCGCAGCCCCGGGCCCCGCTCCCGACACACGTGCCTCTCCCGCTGGGCGCCTTCCCGGGGCCCGGCCCCGGCCCCAGCGTCGGCCCGGCTGCGCACAACGGCCTGCACAGCCTCAGGTGGGCGCGGGGCGGCAGGGGCGGGGGCAGGCAGGGGGCGGGGGGCGGGCGGGCACTGACCCCCGTCCCTGCAGCAGGAGCAGCAGTGCCAGCAGCGGCGCCAGCCTCGGGCTCGCCAAGCACGCGTCCCTGTCGCCGCACGGGCCCGGCGCCCACCTGTCTACCTCACACTTGGCGCTGCGCTCGCAGGCCCAGCACCAGCACCACGCGGCGGCCATGTTCGCCGCCCCCGCGACACTGCCCCCGCCCCCGGCGCTGCCGGCCAACAGCTTGGTCATCCCAGGACACCCCGCCGGTAGGTCCGCGCGCCCGCCCGCCCTTCGTAGGGACAGGGTCACTGTCTGTTCCCCTCCACTCGGTGATCAGTGGGGAGGGCCGGGCCCGGGGGTGGGGTGGGGGGTGTCAGCCCCCGAGGCACAACCTCCCCGCCTGCTCCGGATCCCTTGCCCCCCCCTCAGCGCCCCAGCACTCCGGTGGCCCCAGCAGGCCATCTTTCCCCGGGTGGCCCACTGCCCCGTGCAGACGAGGCCGTGCATGCGTGGGAGCAGGTCCTGAGCCAGGCAGCTGGGGGCGGGGAGGCTGCTGTGTCTTCTCTTCTTTCATCTCTAGTGTGTTGGGGACCGAGGTTCTTTGGGGGTGTGGGTAGAGCCGAACTGTGGAGTGGAGGGGTCTGAGGTAAACAGTGCCCCCGCCCTGGTTCCGGCAGAGGCTTCCTTGGGCTCACGTTTTGGGTCATTCAGGATTTCTCCCTCAGTCTCGTCTCCAAATTCTTAACAATATTCTCAGTCAGCCCAGATGGCTAGGGCAGCGAGCGCAGTGGCCCAGCATGGGCTAGGACACTGGTCTGGGTGGCCTGGCCGGGCAGGCTCCCTGTGGGCCTGAGCGGGCCCCAGGCTCACCGTGTTCTCTCTTGTCTTTAGATGCCAGCCTGTTGATCTCATTCAGCCAGCCAATCATGTATTGCCAGCCTCATGCGGGGATTCTGATTGGTACATGGTCACAGGCACCTCTCTTACCTCCACCCTGGGGCCCGCACGTAGCCAGTGGCCACCACGGCTTGGCCTGCCGAAGCCGGGAGTGCCAGGTGACTATCCGCCTCGCCCCGCCGGGAGCCCACGGCCGACGTGCCTCTCTGTCTCTCTCTTTTTCTCTTGTAGATCACGAGCTGCTCAGGCAAGAGCTGAACGCGCGTTTTCTGGTCCAGAGCGCCGAGCGGCCCGGCGCCCCCCTGGGCCCGGGGGCTCTGCTGCGGGCGGAGTTCCACCAGCACCAACACACACACCAACACACACACCAGCACCAACACACATTCGCCCCCTTCCCCGCGGGGCTGCCCCCGACGCCGCTCCTGCCGCCCGCCGCAGCCCGGCCGGTGCGTAGGCCCCCGTGCAGGCAGGCGGGGCGCCCGGGCGTCGGGACACAGGCAGGCACACACAGACACTCCGCCCGCACGCACGCTGCCCGCACCACCCTTCTGTCCGTCTGTCTGTCTAGCCCCCTCCTGGTCTCCCTCTGGTCCCCCTGTCCTGGCCTTGGGCGGGCACCCCGTGTCCACATGTGTGTGACATGGCCTGGGGGCCCGTTGTCCCCACATAGGGTCCTCGACATCTTGGTTTGCAGCAGAGCGTAGGCCTGGAGGCCCAAAACATACTGAGCAGCCATGGGAAACACGCGCCTCTCCCGGGATGCCCAGGCCAAGGCCTGGTCTCATGAGCCGGCTGCTGTGTGGGGTGTGGGCCCCTCCGCTCCCACCGGGCTTTGCCCGTGGCCTGGGTGTGTCCCACAGCTTGACCACCAGCCCTGGGCTCCATGCCCCCCGTTGTGGCTGCAGTCCCCTTTTCCTGGTCTCAGCGGGCACAGCGGGAGGCCTACATGGGCAAATGTGCGCTATCCGCCTTCCACAGCGGGACCACTGGGACAGGGAAGGGCTGCACCCAGCCTGAGAACTCGGCCCCACAGCGCCAGTTCAGGGCCACGGGACAGCTGGCTGCAGACCACCAGCCGCAGGAGGCAGGATGGCCACCCGGGCACCGCCTGGCCTGATGGGGTGGTGGGTGCTGGGCCCAGTGGAGGGCGTTGGCATGCAGGAGGAGGCCTCACCCATCACCTCTTCCCTTCCAGTTTGACAAGTACACGCCCAAGCTGGACAGCCCCTACTTCCGACATTCCAACGTGAGTGTCCCTGCAATTCTGTGTGGACTGCTGCAGGGTGGGGGCAGGGCTGGGGTTGCAACTGCTCAGAGACCTTGTCTGTTGCCACATGCCTACTGTGGGGGGTGGGGAGTGGGGGAGACCAGAGGGCTGGGCCAGCGTCCCCACCAGGACGTCCGAGCTTCCCACCAGAGCCTTGGAACGCCCTCCCTACTTCTTTTGCAGTTTTTCCCGTCCTTCCCTCCTGCCATCCCGGGACTGCCCACCCTGCTCCCACACCCAGGCCCCTTTGGGTCCCTGCAGGGCGCTTTTCAGCCCAAGGTACCAGCTGCTCCCAGAGGTGGGGCGGGCATGGAGGCATCCCCAGGGATAGGGGTGGCAGCGTGCAGAGAGGACACTGGACATGTGCACCCCCTGACGGGACACAGCCTGTGTGTGGAACCCCTGGATCTCCAGTCTGGACTGCAGCTGGCGGGGCCTTCTGGTCAGCAGGGTCCACAGGAGCCAGGCTTCATGCCTCGTCTCCTGCCTCAGCCGGGAGAGCTCAGAGTTGGGGTGAGGTATGGGCGGGGCTGGCAGAACAGGAGGAGGCCCCAGGATTGGGCTTCTTCTCACCTTCCCTGGGGCAGGGTTATCTCGGCCCCCAGCCCAGATCCTGACCCGGGCACAGCAGCTTCGAGAGCCCCTTCTTCCCGCTTTGACAGAAACCTTTGGGCTGAGGATGTGGTGGGAAGCTGGGCTGCCCCCGGGTGCCATGTGCAGGGCAACTCGGCAAGGTGGGCACGGGGCCTGGGGGCCCCGCAGACGCATCATGCCCTGTTCCTCTCTCCTCAGACTTCAAACCCACTCGAGGTAACAGGCCGGGCCAGCGCTGTCCACACCCTCTTGCAGAAGGGCCCTGGGGTAGGTGGCAGGGGTGCCTCCTCCCCCCCTCCCCCCGTGACATCCCGCCAACCCAGCCTCCCCCCATGAAGGTGTGTCCCCACCCACCCCTGGGGCTCAGCCACCAACAGAGCCTGGACCTAACGCTTCCTCTGTTGGTGACAGGTGTCCGACCCATACCGGACAGCAGTGAGGGTGAGTGTGTGCATGTGTCCTTGGGAGGAAGGGGTGTGGTGGGGCCTCGGGGGTCCATGGCTGGGGAGCTCTCTGGGTGCCTCTGAGTGGCTGTGGGGGTGCCCCGTGACAACAGGAGTCCGGGGTGATGGTGGGGGCACGAGGAGTCCCCGGCCGCGCACTGAGCTGCCCGTTTGTCGCAGAAGCCGGGCCGGTGGTGCGCGGTGCACGTGCAGATTGCCTGGCAGATCTACCGGCATCAGCAGAGGACCAAGGTGAGCCCAGCGCTCGTCCTGCCAGCAGACCCACAGTGTTCACACACGTGCGCACGTGTGTCTGAGCTCCTCAGGTGTCTGCTGCTTCCCCCTTGCCCGGGCGCTGGGCTGGGCTGTGGGGTCAGAGCTGGGGAGGAGGCAGCCCCATGCTGCATGGGGAGCCCCAGGTCACGGCCCACTGGTGGGTGGAGCAGCCACGGGCACCTGTGCTGGTGCCACCAGGGTGAGTCCAGCCCTCCCCATGGGCCTCTGACACTGCCGCCTGTTCTTTCCCCCAAGCATTTATTGAGCACCTGCTGTGTGCCTGAGTTTTCAGCACTGAACAAAGGAGATTAAAAGCTCTTGGATGCTTGTGTCCTCTTGGAAGGGACCGACAGTGAGCAAGAGGCCAGCTAGGGGTGCCAGGCCATTGCTGTCCCAGAAGCGGGGGCAGGCGCCCTGGCTGTGTAGGGGCTCTGAGCAGGTTCCCTGAAGACATGGGAAAGAGGCAACCACAGGAGGTCTGGAAACCGTTGGCGGGGAATGGGGCATAGTGGGCGAGGCCCCTCATGGGAGCAGGACGGGGACAAGTGACCGTGTCATACAAGGGGCCTAACACCCTTTACTGCCATCTCAGGTAACACGTTTCCTCCATGCACAATATGTTAGTCACCACACCTGAATGTGCTATGAACTGCATGTCAACAAAACAGACTGTCACAAAACACCGCGTGTCAGTATGCAGTGCTCATGCGGGACCCCTAGAAAGCCAGTGAAGGAGGCTGATGTCCTCGCAGGGCACAGAGCACCCCTGTGGCATTGCTACCAGCGAAAGCATCTCCGCTGCCAGAACTTGCTGCCGGAACTCACTGCGGGGAGCGGGGGCTCCGGGCAAAGCCAGGAAGGCCTCGGGGGTCACTGCCTGCTGATGCTAAATTCAGTCAGTGGGAACCTGCGTGGGTGTGTGACTCTACCTTTTCAAATCAGGTCTCCAAAATCTCAACACAAAGTGTTTGCAATGCAAATAACGTCCAGCTAACGTAGAGTAACATAAAGCACAGCGGATTTCAAAAGCCACAGACAAAGGGAAGCCTGAGGGGCAGCGTCCTTATGGGTTATGTGTGAGGACAGCGGTTTGGTCTTCCCAGGTCAGGGGAAACAGCAGTGGGAACACCTGCCTTGGAGACCAGAGGGGCCGTATGGCAGGTGGGGGTGCCCTCTGATGCAGGCAGCCCTGACACACCCTGCCTCTCGGCAGGTACCACTGGACCCCCACAAGCTGGAGGTGGGCGCCAAACTGGACTTGTCCAGCAGACCCCCCGGCCCGGGCCTGCTCGCAGGGTCCCACTATGCACAGGATGTGGCCAGGCCCCTCTTCTCCAGCTCAGGTAAGGGCACGGGGGCCGGGGGAGGGGCGGCCGGGGCCTCAGCTGCATCCTGTTTCTTCACGCTAACTGTACTGTCCCCCAGAGTGGCTTCCCCAGAGCTTGGCCTGAGCCGGGCCTGTGCCCTCTGCAGGCCTTCTCTTTCTGATGTCCTCCCCAGCCCCACCTGCCTCCCTCAAGGGTTCTGGCTTTTCACAGAATGGCAGGAAGCTTCCGGCCCTCCCCGTACCAACCCCTCCCTACCAGCCCCACCACAGTCACGTTGGGGGGTCCCCAGGGGCACCCCCAGGACTCAGCATAAATCACTCCACCCCCCGCCCCTGGCTAAGATGTGTCCCGGTGGAGGGACATAGCAGTCAACAGGAAGCCCCCGGCTGCTCCCATGGCGTCCTTCCCTGAGCAGGACCCACGGCGGCTCTAGGGACCCAGCGCCAGGCTTCTCTTGGGGCCGGTCACACAGGCAGGCACCGGCCTGCACAAACCCAGTTACAGACCCCGGGAGGAGCGCACGAGCGGCTGTCCTTCCAGACAAGGGGAGGGAGCCCTGCCATTCCAGCGCCCAGACACCAGCCGAGGGCCAGCCCTGCTCACAGGCTCTGAGAGCTGCAGGGCAGCGGCTGCAGGATGTCACCTCAGAGGGCCCTTCCTGACCGCCCTCCGTCCTGCCCTTCCCTGCTCTGTCTTCAGGTGTACTCGCCACCACCTGTGGGTGTGGTCAGTGGTCATGGGCATGGACGGGGTTGCCCAGGCTGGCCTCATGAGAATGGGGCTCTGTAATACCCTGGTGGCCTGGGCAGCAGGGTCTCTGGAATCTGGGTCCCTCAGAAGGCATGTCCGTCTGTGCCAAGGCCCTTGGTGGCCAGCAGCCTGGTTAGGCTGGAGCCCACAGGCTGTCCCCTGGGTGTGGGGCCTTTAGCCCCCTCTGTGCAGCTCAGAGCCTGGGCTCCCCACCCACCCCCGTCCCTGGCACATGCCCATCCAGACAGGGCTGTGTCCTCCAGGGCGCCAGGCACCCACCCCATGTGTGGGGCATCGTCCAGCGCTGGCCCCTGGCCTGTTCTCTTCTTGCTGTGTTTGCTCTGCCACCCTTTCCTGACTCCACGAGCTGGAAGCTAGAATGTCTGCACTGGCCCTGCGTCTCCCTGCATTCCCCTGCATTCCCCAGCTGCAGTCCACATCTGATGCCATTTCCATTGGCACTGGGGCAAGCTAGTTCCTGATTTCTGGGTTGATTTCTTTGGCTTATGAGTCACTGAGAAGTGGTAATGTAGCCGGGAGATCCATGGGGTGTATATCTGGGGTGGGGCTCGTCTGTGGCAGCCCACCTCCAAGAAGATGAGAATGCATCATTGTCAGGGTCCCCAAATAGGGAGGGAGCTGGAGAGACCAAGGGACGCCCCTGTCACTGTCTTTACCATAAATCCTCCCTCTAGAGTGAAGGGTGTGTGCCCCATGTGGCTGCCCACGGGGTTTGGTGTGGGAGCAGCAGGAGCCAGGCTGGATGTCATGGTGACACCTGTGGCCTGCAGCTGGAGGGCACCACAGGAGAAACTGCTGTCTTTAGCAGCTGTGACTCAGGCCAATTTCCGTTAGGACCCAAGACTGACCCATTAAGTAACCAGAACCATCTCTTAGCTTCTGTTGGAAACTGGGGTCTCTGGCTTCAGCCCTAAAGGTCCAGCCCCCACCTTCTCTTTCCTCTGGGAGCTGCCATCACCCCTCTCTGTACACCTCCGTGGGGTCCTCCAGATGGTGGGGAGGTGACTAAAGCCCACGTCCCAGTCACTTCCTCCGAGTGGGAGGTAGCAATTCACAGAGGAAGCTGGGGAGCCCCACCCGGGAGTGAGCTACAGACAGGACGCCCCACATGCACTCTGGGCTCCACCAACCTGCCCCCCCTCAGGTGCCGCCCATCCTGCCACCAACCAGTTTGGACCCTCAGCCCATCCCGGCAGCTTCCTGCCCACTGGTCACCTGACAGGTAGGTTCCCCCAGAGGTCCGTGAAACTTGGGCCTCTGCAGACCTCAGGGCTGGGGGGACACGAGTGGGGAGGTTACCCCAAGAACCAGGGTACCCTGCGATTATATAGTTGGCACCCACCGGGTCTTGGAGCCATGCAGGCCCCTGAGACCCGGCTGCCTGCCCCTACAGACCCTTTCAGCAGATCGAGCACCTTTGGGGGCCTGGGGACGCTTGGCAGCACTGCCTTCGGAGGCCTCGGCAGCCACGCGCTGAGTAAGTGACTCGCGGCAGGCAGGCTCCGTGCACAGGTCCTGCCCATGCATGTGTGTGAATGGGGTTCCCTGTGGGGTTTGGGCCACACCCTGAGCCCCCTGCAGGGTGCCCCCTGCAGCCAACCTCTGGAATACATCCTCACCGTGCTGGCCTGGGATCTGGGGACTGCTGCTCCCCGGCAGCCCTGCGGTTTTAAAGGGGACATGGGGGAGGCGGCTGCCTCACGTTCCCCCCACTCCCCTCCGCCCCCAGCTGCAGGTGGCAGCATGTTTACTCCTAAGGAGGGCTCCACACTTCATGGCCTGCCCAGCCCCCACGAGGCCTGGAACCGGCTGCACCGCACGCCGCCATCCTTCCCCACGCCGCCCCCATGGCCCAAGCCCATGGACTCCGAGCGGGTCTCAGCCCTGACCAACCACGACCGAGAGCCGGACAAGGGCCGTGAGGAACGGGAGCGGTGAGTGGGGCCCTGGCCCTGGAGCTCTCCCTTGTCGGGAGGGGGTGAAGGCTGCACCTCAGACCTGGGAAAGGCCAGGGGAGGAGGACCCCCCAGATGATCCCCTGTGGAGCAAGGTCTGGGCAGCAGACATCCGGGCAACCGGGAACAGCCGGGCAGTGGAAGCTGCTGACTCCCCTCTGGCCCTGGATGAGCAGAGGATGCTGTTGTACGCAGGTGGGGGCCCCTGTGCTCCAGGGGGCCATGGCTGGGGGCTGAGCTTGTCTGCCTTGGGGCAGGGGAGGTGGGAGTCAGCAGTAGTCAGACCTGAGGGTCCTCGAGGAGGGGGTGGGGCTGGTCCCGTGGACAGGTGCAGAGGGCTCCATGCCCAGCCCGTCCACCCAGAGCCCACACACAGACTTGTCCCCACGATCGTGAATTGGGGACATTTCACTCATGGGTGTTGCTGCATGCCAGGCACTACTAGGGCACTGGGGGGCCACACGGCAGGTTCAAGGGAGGGTGAGGCAGGGGAGGGGTGACAGTGGGTTAGTGCAGAAGGTGGGAGCGTGTTACAGGACCCAGGAAAGACACCAGGGAGAAACCCATGGTTGTTCCAGGG
Organism: Rhinolophus hipposideros; assembly: GCF_964194185.1. Taxonomy (NCBI): domain Eukaryota; kingdom Metazoa; phylum Chordata; class Mammalia; order Chiroptera; family Rhinolophidae; genus Rhinolophus; species Rhinolophus hipposideros. Next base: position 295,277 of record NC_138070.1, on the reverse strand, counting down.
AGAGCCAGTACTCTCCCTGCAGAGTGTTGGGAGCTTGGGGCTTGGGGGACTTGAAGCTGAGGCAGCCCTGTAGGGACCTGAGAGAGGGTGGAGTGCTGGGGATTTGGCTGGTGGCGAAGAGGTGGCAGGGGTGGTTGGGGCACCTCAGGTGTGACCCACTCAGGCCGTCCTCAGGGTGGTTCCCAGCCGAGAGCCATCTGCCTTCCCTCAGACCTGGGTAGCACCTCATGGGTGACAGCTGAACTGTGATCAGCCCTAGCCAGGCTGTTCATTCCATGAGGAATTCCAGGCCACAGCCCCTCTGAGTAGGTTTGGGGCCCAGCAGCAGCACCGCCCAAAATTCCTCACTGGAACTTCGTGGGGTGGGACCCCACGAAGCAAGAAAGCTTGCTTTGGAGTGTCCTGTTACCAGCAGTATCTTCCCGCCCCCAGGCTGAGGGAGGGTGTGTGTGTGTGTCTCACTCCAGGGACCTTGAGAAGACACGTCTGCTGAGCCGGGCCTCACCCGCAGCCCCCGTCGGCCACGCGGCCAGCGGCCTCCTGCTCCGTGGCCAGGGTGAGCCCCGCGTCAAGGAGAGCCGCTCTCCCGCCAAGGAGGACGGCGCCAAGCTGGTGGCGCGCCCACAGTCCCCCTGCAGCAAGGCCACCGTGGGCGACAGCCTGCGCCTGGCCGCCCTCTTGGGCCGCGAGCCAGGGAAGCCGCCCGAGGGAGACGTGAAGGTCAAGGAGGAGCGCGGGGAGGACGCCGAGGCACTCGAGCCCCTGGGGGGCGGCCTGCACCGCGTGCCCCCCGCACCCCTGCAGCTTGGCCCGGGCCCCGCTGTCCGCGAGCGCCTGGGCTTCGCGTGGGAGCCGCTGCGCGACGCCTACCGCGGCCTGGAGCTGCCGCGCCGCGCCGTCCCCACCGCCCCCGCCCCGGGCCCCGCCGCCCTCTTCGAGCCGCCCGAGCACCCCTACCGCGACCGCGAGCCGCACGACTACAGCCCCGAGCGCCTGCGGGAAGCGCGCCGCGAGGAGCTGGAGCGCGCGCGGGCCGCGCACCTGGGCGCCGCCCCCGCCCTGGACGGCGCTGCGCTCCTGCCCGCGCTGGGCGCCCTGCACTACCCGCGCCTGGGGCCCGCGGCCGCGCTGCACCACGGACTCCTGGCGCGGACCCCGCCCGCCGCCGCCGCGCTCGGCGCGCCGCCCCCACTAGTGGCCGCGGGCGGGTCCCCCACGCCCCCGGGGCCGCCGCCGCGAAGCAGGACTACGCCGCTCGGGGGCCCTGGGCCCGGCGAGGCGCGGGACTACTCCCCTTCGCGCAACCCCCAGGAGGTGGAGGCGCGGTAGCCCTGCGGAGCCGCCGGCGCGGACAGCTTCCCGCACACGCACCGCGAACCTGCGGCCTGCACGTTCCGGAACTAAGCACAGGCCCGTCGGTCCCGGTCCCGGTCCCGGGTGGGTCCCGGTCCCGGTCCCGGGTGACGCTCACCTTTCCACCTGCAGCCTGCGGGGTCGGGGCAATGCACAGCCTTTCTGGGGGTGTTTTCTGAGCTCAAGATTAGGCTACTGGAAGAAAATTCAAGTTTGTACATTTTCCCCCACAGGTGAGAAGCGTTTTTAATAGATTTGTATTTTTTTCAATTTTGTGCTCTTTAGACATTGAAAAGAAAAAAAAGTTTTGCTTTTTAATTTTGAGTTCGAATTTGCAGTTTTAACAGCCTCAGATCTTTTCCCAGAGCCCTAGGGGTTTTTTTGTCTTATTTATGGAGAAAAAAACGGTCATTTTGTCCAACACACTGTGAGGCCCCCGTTCAGGCCTGGCCCTGGCCCTCCCTTGGTACTTGGAACCGAAGTCACAGATATATATTAAAATAATAATTAATAATGTAAAAAACTGGTTTTTTGCCTTATTACGGAGAAGTGTAAGATTTCCTTTTCAGTTTTTTTAAAGACAAATGGAACAAGTGTAAATAGTCTATTAATATAAATCTATGATGTTCTTAAATTCTTAACCTGGGTACACTTTATAAAAACAGTTTCTAGAAATCCCTGTTTATTTGTTTAATGCGGTCACAAAAACCCACCCGCTGTGGGGTGGGAGCGCTCAGAAGTTTCACGCCCCGACCCTCCAACTATGCAAGCGCCCGCAGGCGGCTGGACGGCTGTCTGCAGGGGACAAGGTTCTAGCTGCAAACCTGCCCGCTCCGGGCACTGGGCTTCAGGACGGGCAGTTGTGGCCACAAGGACACTTGTGTGGACCGTCGTGCTGACCAGTGTTCCTGGGAACTACCCCTGACAAGTAGAATTTCAGAAGAGTCTAAAGGTTGATTACAAAGACTTCTGGCTCTTTTCTCTGTGAAGACCATTAGCAAACGTTTGTCCAGTTTGTCCCGCCACCCGCCCGCACCTTGCGTGATTCCCCTTTGGTTTCAGTTTTCCTTTCATAATCACACGAACATCACCACGTCCTGCCATCAGCGTCCGTCTTTGTTCCCTGACGTCCACTGTTGAGCCATCTGCAGCCCTTTCCTTTGTTCAGCTCTGTATTTCAACCCCGAGTCTGCACTGTGGACTCTGGTTATTTTAAACGTTCTGTTCTCATGTCAGTTGGAGATAAATACAGCCTTGATTTCGGATGAAAGGTGGTCGCGTGTTTTGTGTGGCGTTGGGGCAGGTGGGAGCCGTGCAGGCTGACACCCCACCCACCCTTCCTTTCTCCCCAGGTGCCAGGGCCCAAGTGGAATGCTGTCACTCCCCACCCCCTGACCCCACTGAAACTGCTTCCTGCCAACCTTTGCCTAGCATTCCCTGTTGCCCTCCGCTCACCCCATCCCCACCCGGTCGCATGGAACCAGCTGTTCAGTCCCAGCTGTGTGCCTGCTGTCGGCTCCGTGGGGCACATCTCGGAGGGTGGCTGTACTCACTGTCCTAGCACCATGCAGAGCCAGGTGGCCCTTTGGAGAAATGAGAGCTCTGGGAGGAGAGGAAGGGGGAGTGGCCCCACCTGTGCCGTGAGGACCAGGTTGCCTAACAGTTTAGGGAAGGCGCGGTTTGGAAATGGGGGCCCTGACATTGCGCCCTGACTGTATTCGCCTCCGTGCACATCTGCCTGGACCGGCCCTGACGACAGTGGGCCCTAATGGCAGCCAGCCAGCTGGGCGGGGTCTGGGCTGCTTCTCATCCTACGGGAGAAGCTTCTGGTGTGGCAGGAGGGGCAGGCCACGAGCTCCTTGTCCCAGGGCCTGGGCCACCAGCCGCGTGTGGGTTCCACCCACCGACCCCAGCATCCATGTGCAGTGCCTGCTTCCTTCCTCGTCTCGATTGTTTAACCTACACTGTGGCCCTTGTCATGCGGGGTGTCAGGCGGGGTCTCTGGTCCCACTCCCCACATAATGCAGGACATGCTGAGGCCACAAAGCAACACCCACGGAGCCATAGATAGGGGAGTCAGACCACTATAGTCTCGCTGGCGGTTGGGCTGGAGACACAGGAAGCAGGAGCCACACAATCCGCAACCCACCGTCCGCTTCTAGCGTAGCCAACCTCACTTGCCAACTGCAATCCGCCTCTCTGCAATCCACAGTCCGCACTTGCTAGTTTAGTCACAGCAGTTATATTAGTGGCCAATGGCTAACTGGTTACAGCTGACGGCCAACTAGCCACAGCTGACCACCATCAACTACCCGAGCCAGCACCTTTCCACGTGAGGCTGAGCCTGGAAACTGCTCTCTGGGTCTCTGTCCCCACACCCTTCAGCAACGTCTCCTTTGTCACCATGTTCTGCATTGATTGACTGTGAGGATCAATGACCCACACACACGGGGGCCATACCGGGCTAAGCCCCACCTGCTGCAGATGCCCGCCAGACCCCGGAGAACACACCCACAGGAATAGTTGGAGATGGACCCAATTAGGGTCTTCCCTTGACCGAGACTGCCTGGGAGTCCAGGAAGCTTGTGTGAAGGAATGAAATATTTGAGTTAGAAGCCAAAGGACACAGCCCGCCTCCACTCACAGGGACACGCGGGAGGCCTGAACTTCTGGCTCTGTTCTAGGCAGGGCCCCTGACAGCGCCGCCTGCTGGAGAACGTTGGTTTCTGCACGGGGCCTCCCATCCCTGAGGCACATCATTTTCCAGGGATCACTTACTCTAAGGGAGTGTCACGCTTGAGGGGGATGACCCATGAGGAGCTCTCTCTGTGGCGGAGACCCTCCTGGGAGCACTCTGGTGGGACATTAACCACCAGGCACCTATCTGTAGGACCAGATGCGCACCAGGAAGCCCTGCAGAATCTGTGCTTTCCCATTTTAACTGCCATCTTCCATCTTTCCCGGCATAAATAAAACATGCCCTAAGTGCCCTACCGTCCCTCACCAGCATGTTATTAAAGTCATAAAACATTTTCAGAGCTGTGGTTACCCTGAGCTAATAGCGCCTGCGGGAGTAGCCACGCTGAGAGACATCTTAACCTAAAGAAAACTAACCAGGGAACTGACACCTCTTGTTATGTTATTTTGGAGGAGCCATGTGGAGTATGTTCCTCAGTGGCCAACACCGTCTCTCTCTGAGTACCCCATCCCTCCTCCCGCGAGCCCCTACCCCTGACAATCTCTGGGCCTCACATCCTGAAGTTATGTTTGTTTGACCATCCACTCTTTAGCACAGAAACATACAGAGGGGAGTGGGCTTTATCTTTCATCCCCAGTTTTGACTCTGTTACAGAAACCGGTGCCAGGGGCCGGCCCAGTGGCTCAGGTGGTTGGAGCCCCGTGCTCCTAAAGCCAAAGGCTGCCGGCTCGATCCCCACATGGGCCTGTGAGCTGCGCCTTCTACAGCTAAGACTGTGAAAAACAACTCTCCCTGCAACTGGGCTGCCGTGAGCAGCTGGAGGTTGGCGTGGGCTACCGTGTGCTACCATGAGTGGCCAGCAGCCAGCGAGAACTGCCGTGAGCTGCTTTGAGTGGCTGACCAATGACTGGCGACCGCGACCAACAGCCTCAGCCCCTAGGAGCGCAAGGCTCATCACACCAGCATGGGCCAGGGAGCTGCGTCCTACACAACTAGACTGAGAAACAAAGGCTTGAAAAGGAGAAAGGGGGGAGGGTGGAAATGGTATTTAAAAAATCTGAAAAAAAAGAAACAGGTGCCAGCTTGTCACAGGGGCAGGAGAGAGGAAGGCTGGGGCCACGGGACAGTGGTTCTTAGTCTTTTTTAGTCCTGGAACACTGGCAATAGCAGGAGTCTGATGAGGACACAGTGTCAGTTTGGGAAGATGAAAAAGTCCTGGAGATGGACGGTAGTCATGGATACACAATGACGTAAATAATTAATGCCCCTGACCTGACACCTGAAAATGGCTAAGCCAGTAACGTTTTATGTTATGTCTCTGAGGAGTTCTCAGAGGAGCTGTAACCAAATTAGGGCAACCCGGATGCTGAGGGGGCCAGTGTGAGGTGTGGGAACCGGGAGGCACTTTCACGTAGAGCCTTCCAGGAGGCAGAGGAAGGCCACACACGGGGCTTCCTCTGGTGCAGCCCCTCACCCCTTTGTGCAATCTCAGGTGTGCCTAGAACAGCTTGGAGGGTGTTACGGGCTGAATTGTGTCCCCCCAAGTTCACAGGTTGAAGCACTAACCCCAGGACCTCGGGGGGTGGCTGCATTTGGAGGTTGGCTTCACAGAGGTGATTAAGGTAAAATGGGGTCACTGGGGGGGGCCTGATCCTATATGACGGGTCCTCATAAGAAGAGGAGGTCAGGGCACAGACACACACAGGGTGACCCTGTGAAGACCCAGGGAGGACACGGCCGTCCACACGCCGAGGGGAGAGGCCTCAGGGGGAAGCAGCCCTGCCCACACCTGGATCTCAGGCTCCCCACCTCTAGGACGGGGGACAGTAAGTGTCTGTGCTTTAAGCTGCCCATCTGTGGCATCTGTCACACAGCCTTAGCTGACTGATACTGGGTGCAGAGTCCTGTCTGTCCTCCCATCGTCACTCTGCTCCAAGACCCCTGGTGCAGGGCGGAGGGCTGAGCCCCTTTCACTGGTGGGTGAGGACATTGGGATGTTTGGGGCAGGGGTCCTCACCCTGGCCTTGATTTAGAATCACCCCAAGGAGCTCTTGAAAGCCCACTGCATGGCCGCCACCCTGGAGGCTGGGGATCCAGGGCGTGAGCGTTTCTCGCGGTTCCTTGGGTGTGGGTGACTTGACCAGGAGGCGGGGCAGAGAGCCCCTCGCAACCGCCGGATGCAGAGCGGCAAGTGCTCACCAGGTGTCGCTGTTGAGCGCTTGAAATATAGACCTGAAGTTTTTTGTGTTTTTTTTAAAGATTTTTTTTTTATTGGAGAAGGGGAACAGGATTTTATTGGGGAACAGTGTGTACTTCCAGGACTTTTTATTGGGGAACAATAGTATGATTTTCCCAGGACTCATCAGCTCCATCCAAGTCAAGTTGTCCTTTCAATCTTAGTTGTGGAGGGCGCAGCTCAGCTCCAGGTCCAGTTGCCATTGCTAGTTGCAGGGGGCGCAGCCCACCATCCCTTGCGGGAGTCAAACCACAACCTTGTGGTTGAGGATGCGCTCCAACCAACTGAGCCATCAAGGAGCTCAGCGGCAGCTCATTGACTTCATTCCAGTTGCGGAGGGCACAGCTCGCTGCCCCATGTGGTAATTGAACCGGCAGCCCCGTTGCCCAGCTCTAACCGCCTGATCCACCTATCCGCCCTAGACCTGAAGTTTTTATCTCATTCTAGTATAAGTTTAAAACTAGCAACTCAGTTATTCATAATTGCAATTATGTTTGGGACAACTGGGGCATGTGAACCCACTTTCTCAACTGTACATGTTATGAAATCGAAATATAGATCAAATATCCCAGTGAAAATTCAGCATCTGAACTGGGAGTTGCTGTGAGCGCAGAAAACAGCAGATTTCACAGGCTTACAACAAAATGAACAGGAAATAGCGCAATAACTTTATATATCGACTCTGAAATGATACTATTTTGGATATATTGGGTCAAGTAGACTATATTGCTAAAATTAATGTCACCTGTTTCTTTTTACTTTTTAAATGTGACCAGTAGGAAATGTTACATGACCCTCCTAAATATCTACCCAAGAGAATGGAAACACGTGACCACAGAAACACGTGTGCCCACTGTTGGTAACCCTGCAATTCACAACTGCCAGAAATGCCCATCAACACGTGAACGGAAAGTGTGCTCCAGCCACGCAGCCACACGTGGGTGAGCTGTGCAAACAGAATGCTGAGTTACAGAAGCGCCCGGACAGCAGGATCTCACTTGCCTAGAGCATCCAGAACAGCCAAATCCGGAGAAAGAAGGCAGATGAGTGGTTGTCGGGCCAGGGGCTGTGCAGGGGTGTGGGTGACGGCTGAGGGATACAGGGTTTCTTTTGAGGGTGATGAAAATGTTCTAAAATTGATTGTGGTGACGGCTGCATAACCTGTGACTGTCCTCAAAGCTATTGAATCTTACACTTTAAATGGGTGAATCAGGTAACATACAGATTACATCTCAAAAACGCTGGTGGCTCAAAAACGCAGGTGGTTGGAGCGCCGTGCTCCTAACACTGAGGTCGCCAGTTCGATTCCCACACGGGCCAGAGCTGCGCCCTCTACAGCTAAGATTGTGAACAACAGCTCTCCCTGGAGCCTGGGCTGCCTTGAGCTGCTGCAGGCTACTGTATGCCACCATGAGCAGCCAGTGGCCAGTGCGAGCAGCCGACCAACGACTGGTGACTGACTGCCTCAGCCGGGGGAGCGCAAGGCTCATCACACCAGCATGCGCCAGGGAGCTGTGTCCTACACAACTAGACTGAGAGACAACGGCTTGAACCAGAGTGGGGGGGGGGGGTAAGAGTGGGAGGGGGAGAGGGAAAAAAGTGGGGGAAGAAAGTATAGAAAAGACCAGCAGGATTATTTCTGCTAGGCACTGCTGGTCGACAGGCTCCAGAGCCAAAGACACAAGCTGCGAACAACTGTCGGAGAGGGGAGCGCTGGTGGGAACTGAGACAGCAAATGGGGCCTTAGACGGCCCAGTGGCAGCCCAGCCCCTCCCCCCCAGCGCTCCAGGAATTAGGACACTTTCTTCGCTGCTCCGGCCCCAACATCAAACAATTTGTGGTACGAGAGCTTTAATCGTAGCTCCACGTCTGTAAGAGAACGTGTCCCCTTTTATTTTTAAAGTTTTTAAAAAATAGATATCCCAAATTGTACACACAATTTATGGCGGCAGCCAAGACCGCCAATCGAATGGACTGTGGTGTCATATATTTCCTAACATACTGTGGCCTCTGAATGCAAGCCTATAACTTCATCTGGTGCTCAAAGATAAAGAAATCCGATCCAAATTGTAAAGAGAAGGCAAACCTATATTTTGGGTGGTATCACTTAGGAACTGGGCTAAGCTGCCAGGAACACAGACGTGGAAATGGTAGCACCAGTCGGTCCCGGCTGCCCTGCCTGGCGTCCCTCCGTTCCTGCCCCTCCACCGTTAGCTCATGCTTCCATCGTACCTGACGTTTCCTCAGGGTTGTGAGGTGGCTGCTGGGCTTCAACCACCACACCTGAGTTCCAGGCTGGAAGACACAGGACGAGGAGGGCCCCATCTTCCATGAAAGCCCCCCAAACACTTTACAGAATTCTTATCAGAAACGTGTCCCAAGCTCGCCTCTATGTGCACAGGAAGGAAACATTAGTTGTATGCTAGGCACATTATAACCCCAAATGAAACGGAGTCCTGCTGAGGCAGAGAAAAGAAGCACCGATGCGGGGGGACCTTGGATTCCTGCTGGACCCACTGAGGGACGGTGTGCTGCACTGGACACGGACCTGTGCCCCATGACACTCGCCCAGCTGCCTCCAGGGGGACCTGCCTCTGAGAAGACGCTCCCTCGGCAGGAAGTGGGGTGCAGAGACTTGACCAACAGGAAACAGGAGATGGGAGGGCACCAGGGCTAACTGTCACTCCCTGTCCCCACAAGGACTCGGCTAAGGGGCTTTTCCTCACAAGTCTTCAGACGTCTTGCATGCCAAGGAAACAAAGCCGCCAAGGGTCTCCTGTACGGTTCCCCCCAGGGAGCGGGCGTTCAGCCTGGGTAGCTCTGTGCTCCCAGTACCACCAGCAGCGTGGGGCTGTGCAGCTTGGGACGCTGATTATTTTTACTTGCACTGACAAGCCACACTTCTGTGCCTTTATGATGGAAACGCCAGAAGGGAGGGGACAGTCACCACTCAGCAGTGGCCCTTTCTTTGCCAGGTCACACCTGATAGGAAGTGCCACTGCCCCACACCTGAGCGGGATCCCCTTGTCCACAGGCTCCACATTGCCTACAGGTGTTTTTGCCTTTATTGTCTGAAAAAAAGTAGACGTGACAAAACCCACTTTCACTCACTCAGGAGAGTTTACTAATGCCAAGTGTGATGTTGCTGGTCCCAGAAAGAGCTTCGAGTGTGACACGCACAAGCTCCCGTAACTCATGCATGACGAGACCCAGAGTGGATGTCTGTACAGTCCTGGCTGGTTCTTCAGGGCACAGATTCCTGCCCATATCACTAAAGGACAGAGCAGAAACCAGGAAATGCACAGGGAGACAGCACCTTGTGCAGGAGCAGAAGGAGGTCGGTTCTCAGGACAGTTGTGTCTTACAAGCCCAGACGTCCCTCCCGCTGCACAGATGGGGCAGGACGCCAATGGGTCCCTCTGGACATGATTTGCCACAGTTTTGTCTGAGTACCTGCTGTGCCTGAGTGCCGATGACCCCAGAGCAGGGTACAGGTGTTAGACATCAGTGGGTCTTAACTGCTGGGGGTCAGAGACCCCTTTATAATCAGACGGACGTCATGGGTTCCAGCACGAAACGTGTAGTGAGGGACCCATACGCATTTCACAGCACACGTTCTTGCAGCACCCCGTGCCACTCATGTCTACGCCCCCATCTACTTCTGCCCGGCACCATGTGCACCTATTGCTGTCTGTCCCTCGTCCGTGTCTCCCCTTGTCTCCATCTACCCCTCCCAGCTGTCCTCCCTGCTCTTTGCCTGTTCTGAGCCCTTGGAGGCTGGGCTCTGGGGCTGCATTGTCCGACCTCTTCACTCCTCACTGCAGTGAGGTTCAGCCCATGGGAGACTCCCGAAGGAGATGGGAGGTGGGAGAAGAGACGTTCCTGGGGAGGCTCCTCTCTTGGGCCTCCAGGCCGGGGGTGGCTGCAGCCTCACTGTCACCTGTTCCCAGATGCTGCTTGGTCCCATGGGTCTCACCACCCACCAGCCTCTGCCTTCCACCACACACATCAGCACCTGTTTCCCCTGGGTCCCTGACCCATCTGTGAGCCCCACTATGCCCTCAGCATATGTCCTGTCTGACACATTGTGCACTCTTCCTGCTCCAGGAAGCAGACTCTGAGGCCAATCTCCAGATGGCAGATGGTGGTGTCTCCTGGAAGGGGACACCCGCCAGGCTCTGGGACACAGGCCCCGTCTACTAGCTGCGTGACCTGCCGCCAGTACTCACCAGCGGCAGGCACTGGGCGAGGATGCCACTGCGGCGGACGCAACGCGGAGGGCTGGCCTTGGTGAGCGGGATGCAGCACTTGGACTGGCACTCGCTGTGGTCAGTACACAAGGCCCCCTTTGGCTGCAGGTACACAGAGGCCAGAGGTCACCCCAGACACCTGGAAATCCGTGCACCCGAGCAGGCGACCCCCCGCCTGTGCCACCTTGTAGCCTGGCCCCAGCAGGCACCTCCCCTGCCCTCACCTTGCGCCACTGCACACACTGGTAGAAGATGGTTCTGGGCATGCAGAAGCGGAGCGCACTGTTACTGTTGGTGACGCAGCAGCTGCTCCGACACTCCCCGTTGTCCAAACACGAGTGCCCGGTGGGCTGCAGGGGAAGGATGTCTAGCTAGCCCTTTCTGCCTGCTGGCCCTCCTTCCCAGAGGCCCGTGGCCCAGCCGCCCCAGGACGCACCTTTTGCCAGGACAGGCAATGTAGGAAGAAGGTCTGGACCGTGCAGAACTTCTGTGGGTTCTGGCTGTTGACGGAACAGCAGCCACTCTGGCACTCAAAGTGCTCCTTGCAGGGCTCGCCAATCCCCTGCAACGCCAGGGCCTGTGTCTCTGCTCCTGGGGCCGCTGCAGACCCTGCTTCCTGCAACGGCCACTCCCTGCCCTCTGCCTCCCGCGTTCTGCCCGTGCCCCACCACCTTTCAAACACATCTTGCCTGAGGAGTTTTCTGGAAATTCACAGACCAAGGTGGGTGGAAGGCCAGGACGGCCTGTGGAAAGGGGGGAAGGGAGCTAAAAGTTGTCTGTGTCTGTCCTGAGCGATGTGGACAGAGGGTAAACTGAGGCACAGAAGATGGAGAAAGCCAGGGAGTCGCTGAGCAGTGGGGCAGGCAAAGGGCTTCCTGGTGCTGTGCCACATGCCTCACGTGCTCACATGTCACAGAGACGGTCAGTAACAGGCCAACACGGAGCTGCACCTGAGGGTCAAGCCAGGTCTGCCACCTGCCTGGGGCTGCCACGGTGAGCGCGGCCTTTAATCTCAGTTCTCAAACTTCTTTTAAAAACTCCCAACATTACTGGGGGTGTGGGTTATGTCTCCTGTGTCCAGTGCAGTGGACGCTAACACAGAGAGAAGCTTTACATATTCATGTATTTGTTTAAAAATAATAAACCCACTCCATGCTAATATAAAAAAGATTGTTATGAAAAATTGGTGTAGCTTTCCAAAATAACAAAACAAATCGTGCTGAGCAGAATGGCACCTGTGTTCCAAGCTGGCTTCTCATCGTGGCCTCGATTCTGCCTGTTGAGCTGTCACACACACTGTGACCCCAGGGGCATGCCACCACACGGTCGTAGCAGCACGAGGGAGAGCGGGCAGAACACCCCTTAGCGCCCTCAGATCATAATTGACCTGGGGACCCTCCAGACTGGACTGGAGACTTGGGGTCAGAGCCACTGGGAGCTGCTGCCTGGAGGCTCTTGAAAGGGTTTTCAGATGGGATCCGTTTCGCTTTGCTTTTCTGTAGAGATCCTACTGATTGAGAAGTGGAGCCAGGAGCCCAGGTTTGCAGGTGAGAAATGGGGACCGAGGAGGACTTACTTCTAGGGTGGGCGCCCGAATAGCAGGAGGGAGCATGGGAGCGTCCCTGGTGTAGGTGCGGATGAGGTGCGGCTGTCCTCACTGTCACCTTCATTCACGAGCTCACACCGCCTCCTGTCAGACCCTCATGCATCTATGTGGCCTGACGGCCCCCTCCTTCTTCCAGGGAGACCCTTAGCTGGGCCCTACGCTGACATTACCATCCTGAGAGCCACTTCCATCCCAGGACGTGGGCCACTGAGACCCGTCGGCCCCCATGTCAACCGTCCTGGAGGCTCGAGTGCACCTTCTTTTCCAGGAGCCCAGAGGGTCTGGACACAGAGGACACCTGCAGGGATGGGCAGGCAGCCCCAGGGAGCCCCGCATGCAGGGGTGTGGGCGTGGAGCCTACCTTGTGGGATGGTGGCATGTATCTCTTCATCGCCAGGAACACAGGCAGCGCACACAGCAGCAGCAGATGTCTAGCGTGTGCCATCGGGCCAACCTGTCGATGCCCAGATGACCCTGGAACGTCCCCATGGCAAGGGCCACTCTGCCCCCAACACACCCCATGTGAGACCCACTTCCTGTCCCCTCCTGCTCCCAATCTTTCTCTTGCAAAATGGGTATTTTAAGATTTACAGACATTATTTTCTAGAGCCGTTTTAGGTTTACAGAAAAATTGTGCAGAAAGCACAGTTCCCATATACCCCTCTTCCCCCTGCCTCAGTTTCCCGTTATTCATACCTTGCATTGGTGGAATACGTTTGTTACAATTGAACCTACACTGACCGTCACAATCGCCCAGAGTCCGTAGTGTACGTTCAGTGGGTTTGGACAAACGTGTCATGACGCGTATGTCATTATGTGTCACACAGTGTCGTTCCTCTGCCCTAAACGCCCTCTGTGCTCCGCCTGTTCACCCCCCACCCCAATCCCTGATCTTGTCACTGTCCCCACAGTCCTGCCTTTCTCAGAATGTCACAGTGCTGGGATCACACAGTGTGAAGCCTTCTCCGACTGGCTCCTCTCACTCTGTCACATGCACCGAAGGTCTCTCCATGTCTCTTCCCTGAGAGCTCACTTCTTTTTAGCACTGAGTGGAAAATGGATTTTGAACAAGGTTTTCTCCCTGGACGGCCAAGCCCTTCAGTTTACGTGTCTCTGTGGCTGGAGGGGCACTGTGCCTGTCTCCCTGGGTCCATTTGCTGGAGGCCCACCCAGACCCTGACCCCAACCCCTACCCCGATGCCGTCCACACCCTGGGGCCCAGTCCGGCCGTGGTGGGGATTGGGCTGGAAGCCCCCAGCACATGTGACGATTCTCTCTTCCAGACCCCACGGACTCCAAGAGTCTGGAGTTGCCCTCTGTCTGGGCCCGAACTACACATGGGCACTTGGCTGGTCGCCTGCTGTTCATAACTGGACATTTGGCTTCCAAATTAGCCCCCAGTTCTTTTATTTTTTTAATTGCAGTTATAGTCACGTAACATAAAATTTACCATTTGAAAGTGAAGAATTCAGTGGCATTTAGTGCATTCTCAGTGTTGTGCAACCACCACCTCTGTCTCGTTCCAGAACACTCCATCACCCCACAGAACAACCAGGCCGACCAGCAGTCACTTCCAATTGGCCAGAACCCTGCGGGGAGCAGCGTGACACTGAGGCCCCAATCCTAACACGGCCTTCACAGCTCGGCAGGGCTGTGGGGGCGCCCATGGGGCCATGTCACGTCTTCCTGGCTGGGCTTCATGGGACAGCACGTTCGGGGGTGTCCCCCGCTGAACCATGAGCCTCACTCCCTTGTTTTCTGCTCTGCCCCTCAGGGTCCCCAGACACCGACGTCCCTGTCACTTTCACTCCCTCCCTCACAGTAGTCTTTCCAGGCCCCCTTAGCAGTGCCCCCTTGGCATCTGTCAGCTCCAGACCCTGCAGTGTGACTTCAGACCAACACTGGGTCCCGTCTAGCCTCTGTGGCTGCAGGGCCTTGGGGACAGAAACCTGGTTCCCCTTCCTGTGACCTGAGGGGTGGGCTTCCGTGGTCCCATCACTGTCCCCCTGAATCTGTGGTATCCAGATGATTCTATGAAGCCACACTCAACTGTCCCCTTCGTTCTTTACTAGGTATTTGTGTTGCAAAGTACAGTGAATTCTGTTTTTCCCAGAATTCCCAGGGCACGAGCCCAGGAACCTACTGGCCAAGTCTGCCCCCATCTCCAGCCTCTGGTCATCCGTCTGTCTTCTCTGAGACAGGAATTCAGAAAGCGGAGCCTCCCAAGGAAGGGAGGGAGAGACACACGGTGACCTACTGCTGGATGGAGCGGTGTGGCTGGGAGCACAGAGAAGGGCTGCCTGGGGGATGACGCCTGCCCCCCCAGACCCACATGGGGGTTGGGTTCTGAGTCCTGGGACGTGGCCAGAAGGCCCTGAGCCAGGTGGGGGAGGTGTCTGGGTGAGAAGACGCCGGAGGACTCAATGCACCTCACACAGGAGCAGCCTGGCCAGGATGACCAGGACACTCACAGAATTTGTCAGCTGAGATCTCTTTGTTCCCTCACAAATACCCAGAAATTACTCCCATCACCGGAAAGGGCCTCCAGGAGTTCAGCAACATGAAACATCTCAGAAAGGCCAGAGTTTAGTGCCATTTAGAGTTTCCTTATCAAAAATAGCAAGTCACAGGATGCACTGCCTCTCCAATTCTGGTTTTCCTGTAATTTTAGGTTTAGATGGATGTACAATGAACCATCGCTAGAAAGCATTGCTAGAGCATCTCATCCAGAAGGTTTGCTGATTGGTTTCCACAGAGACACATGGACGGAGCCTTTGCTCTATTTTAATAGGCTGTCCCCCAAAACTGGCAAAGACGTGGAGGAAAGGGAGCAGGGGAGCCCTGGACCCGGCAGAGACACTACCGGCCCTTGGTTAGGGTTCACCTTTAAAAATGCACCCCAACTCTGCTTCATCGCGAGCATGATAACGGTGCTTGAAAACTTGTCCCTCAATAAAAGCCTCACGAAGCTGGGTGCCCCCTTACCGCAGGAGCAGCTCAGCAGTCAGGGTTTGTGGGTTTTCCCCACGACCAGCAAGTGCGAGAGAGGCCTCCCAGGGTGGCCAGCCCGATGGGGAAGGAAGGGCCTGGCTGTGGCCCGTCCTTGAGGTCATGCTCCTTTCTGCGCCATTCAGAAGCTGCCCTTATGAGTCGCCAAGTACCTCTAAGGTGAAACCCAAAACACTTTTTTGTCCTGGAGGCTGAATATGCCTATGACGCCAGGTTGGCCACAGAGCTCACATAGAGCCCTGCCCCACAGCCGGCAGCTGCCAGCCCCAGATGCCACCACCTCTGTGTCAGTCGGCCCAGACTGGGTCAGTGACCACAGCTTCCTTGGTTTGCGCCACTTCCAAGTCAGGACCGGTCCCAGAAGCCAAATATGCCCCCTAACCAAGCACATGGCACCTGTTATCAGTCACCTAGAGCTGTGTGACAAATGCCACAGACAGGCCGCTTAAACCAGACACTTACTGTCCCCCGTCCTAGAGGTGGGGAGCCTGAGATCCAGGTGTGGGCAGGGCTGGTTCCCCCTGAGGCCTCTCCCCTCGGCGTGTGGACGGCCGTGTCCTCCCTCAGTCCTCACAGGGTCACCCTGTGTGTGTCTGTGCCCTGACCTCCTCTTCTTATGAGGACCCGTCATATAGGATCAGGCCCCCCCAGTGACCCCATTTTACCTTAATCACCTCTGTGAAGGCCCATCTCCCAATGCAGCCACCCCCCGAGGTCCTGGGGTCAGGACCCAGCACATGGATTGAGGGACACAATTCAACCTGTAATACTTCATATTTAGTTAGTTCCCCCCTCTCCTCAGGGCACCTGGACCGGGCCTTTTCCACTGTCAGCGTCCCCACCCACCTGCCTCAAGTCTGATCACACTGATGGGCCAGCCCCTGGCTGTGGAAGGCTATGGATAAGTCTCCCACTTTTCCAGGCTGGCTGGCGTCCTCCTTCCTGCAGCCCCTTTCTGCTGACCACACCCTTCTGGTGGCCACACCCCTTCCTGCTGACCACACCCTTCTGGTGACCACGCCCTCCCCGCTGACCACACCCCTTCTGGTGACCACACCCTTCTGGTGACCACGCCCCTTCCCGCTGACCACACCCTTCTGATGACCACGCCCCTTCCCGCTGACCACACCCTTCTGATGACCACGCCCCTTCCTGCTGACCACACCCCTCCTGCTTCCTGAGGCTCCAGGACCTCTCTGAGGGCCCCACACTGGTATGAAGGGCACAGAGATTCCTGTTTATTTCCCTCACAGCAGGTCAAAGGTCTCAGATGCCCAGTCACGTGATTCTAGAGAAATGACACCAGACAATGGAGCCATATAAACATTTTCCAAGATAAAAGGGCAAACCCATAGCCATTGTATGAACTTTGTGAGCCGTGTCCATATTGTGTCAAACCTATCAAATATAATTATAACTACATGAAAGGTACATTTGAATCACAACTCAAACGTTTTTGAATTTCAAACTTGCAGTGTTCTTTTTGTAGTTTAGACCAGGAAAAACATTTGTTCTGGTCTCACACCTCTTCACAGGCCGCGGGGAAGGTCCCAGGCCCAGGCAGGTTCCAAAGTGGGCACGATGTGCCTGACCAGTCACACAGCCCAGACGCCACAGGGGCACACTGTGCCCGCGCGGGAAGCACCGTTTACAAAGGTCACGGCGCACCACTGTCTACCACTCACCACAGCCCAGAGGTAGAAGCCACCCAAGAGTCTGATGGGCGGATGGACAAATGCAACGTGGACCTTCCACACAGGGAACATCGTTCACCGTGAAGGAAGGAGCCCCTGACACAGGCTGCAATGTGGGTGAACCTGGAGGACTTGATGCTGAGGGAAACCAACCAGACCCCGAAGGAGCCATCCCACAGGGAGCGGGAGGGGGCAAATGCACAGAGACAGAGAGTCGACGGAGGTGCCAGGGGCTGCGGAGGGCCTGGGGGGTGAGTGTCTAATGGGGCAGAGGGCCAGCTGGGGAAGGTGACAGTTCTGGAGGTGGTGGTGGGGATGGTCACGCAGCACGGGAGCGCCTGGTGCCACTGGACTGGACATTTAAAGGGGGCCATGATGGTAAATTTTATGTTGTGTGCATTTTATCACAATTTAAAAAAAAGTCCCAGGCACTTCTCACGGCCCTGGAGGAATAGTTGCTTCTGAACATGAGGAACAGCTCATTCATAGCCCCTGGTTATTTCAGAACATGCTCACATGTACTTATGTATGGAGTCTCTTTTCTTGGATGTGTTTATAAATATCTCAGATGAGATATCTTTCCAGTTTTCCTCACAAACGTCGAAGCCAGGTATGATGCCACAGCATTAGGAGATATTTTGTCAGATAAAAGCTTGATGCCAAATCCTGCCAAGGACAGAACAAGCCCCAAGCCCATGCTTTCCTCATAATCCTCAGGCCGGTGCCCTGCCCAACAGCGGCATGGGAAGGCTGGTTTAGCCTCTGGCACCCCGAGAAAAGGTGAGTCACTGAGCGCCTGCAAATTTATACACAGGAAAACTGAGCGTGCAGGTGTGACATGGGGTGGCCCCTGCAGAAGGACTCCCTGTGGGAGCCGACAACGGCTGAGGTATCTGGAACCTTACCTTTCTCTGGGGTCCCACCTGCTCCTCTGTGTAGAGGTGAGAGTGGCCAAGCTGTGGCTTCCAGAAGAGACTACAACCCCAAAGTGGAGAGTCACACAGACTCCCTGGGCACCTCCTAATCCTCACCTTCTTTCTCGTCCTGTCCCCGCCTTCAGCCCTGTCAGAAAGTCTTTCATCATTCCGCCTGAGAGACTGAATGGACAGTTCCCACACGAGAACCTGGGAGCCAACCACAGTCTCTACCAGCCCCAGAAGCCAAGTCCGCCCCTAACCAATCATGCGGGGCATCCCCTCCCCACCTGGAGAGACTTTCCCACCATGGCACCCCATCCCCACAGGCCTGCTCTCGATTGGGGGCCAGCTCCCCAGCTCTGGATCAACAGCCTGTTTATTCTCATTCGGGGACATTGCTCTTTCTTCATTTATTTCTGCACAGTTTGTTCACAATAAGCACGTACTGGCTTATTTATTACTGACTCTATGCCACGCCCTGTGCTGGGCTCTGAGGAGGAACAGACTGTGTGCCCCTCTTGTCACCTAGCTCTTGGTCTAGCTTGGGACACGGACCTGTCAACAAACAGGTTACAGAGTGTGGTAGGTGACAGGCCTTTCAAGGGGGGGACAGGTGATGGAAGGATGAAGACGGAGGGGCAGGCCCTGGAGAGCGGACAAGCTAAAAACGAAATATCAGGGTTGCAAGGGTTTTAGGCAGGAGAGAGACAAGACCAGAGTGTTTTAGAAAGTCTGGGCACGAGGAAGGACAGGCTGAGAGGCTGGAGCTGCTGAACCGAGGCGCGGCGGGCGGGGGAGGCTGGGTATTGACGGATGTGGGCAGTGAGCGAGCCATGGACCCAGAATGTCGCCTGGGTTCTGTGATGTCGCCCAGGGAGTGATGGGTTCGGTTTAGCAGTTTCCGTTTTCGTTGTCGACCTCTGCCTAACAAAGCACCCAAAAACTCGGTGGCTGAAAGGGCAACCTACTGTGTCTCAGGGCTCAGCAGGGCTCACCAGTCCTCAGATGGTGCTGGGCTTCCTCATCCCCATGCCCAGGGCCACAGATGGCTGGAGTCTGGGATGGCCAATGCCCATCCTCCTGGCTGGCTGCCCCAGAACAGGTGTCCGAGTCCCAGAGGACCTGAGGCTCTGTGGCCATCCAGGGCTCAGGCAGCATGGCATCAATCAGGAAGGAGCCCCAACAGCCGGGTCAGCACGGGAGCAGAAAAACCAAGTCATCTGAGCCGTAGTGAAACCCCAGCAGTGACAGTGTCACCAGGGACGGGAGGACGAGGGCGGGTGGGGACTGTGGATGGGGTTTCCTTTAGGCAGGGGGACGAAATGGTTCTAAAATTAGGTCGTCCTTGTGAACATAGTGCTGCAAACGAGTGTGTTGTGTGGCGCTGAGCTTCGTCTCAACAAAGCTGCTGAGGGGACTACTTAGAACTTGGCTGATTTCACGTTGCTATTCCTAAATACGTTTTTAAATCTGTTGTTGCCAGGGAGTAATATTTTCTCTTAACCAAAGGTTTTAGAATTCAACTGAACAACTTAATTTTTTTACTTGTAAAATGCCTTTTTAAGTAAAAACCCATTATGAGACTCAGTCTTCCTAAGACTCATTTCTTTAACCTATTTAAATGTATTTATGCAAATTATAGATTTTAATCAACACCTTAGCGGTTGTTACAAAGTCTGTAGTTTTTCTCCGTGCCTGGAGAGCTTGCATGAGGAGTTTCCACTTGATTTCTGAAATTTCCCTTCCAGCTTCAAGACACCTTATCTAAATTTTGCGATAAGTGTTTGGGGTCTCCCCAAACCAGTCACACACAGGCTTGGCTCTGGGTTTGGGAGACCACGTGAGTTCTGGTGGGGGAACCCTCCTAACGCAAAGCTACTTCCTAGGGACACTCGTAAGCTCTCCTTGTCAACCGACATATATTCCTAAGGATGCAGGGCAGAAAAGTCATCTCAAATAGTAAAAGAAATCCTTAAATTCTTGGATAAATTGAGATTATATAGCATACCATTTCTTCGGAGAAAAAATAAGGAGAAAACACTACATATATTCAGCAGGGTGGTGCTCTGCCCCATGGGAAGGTAACAGCAGTGTGACGTGGGTTTCTCTGAGTCACTGGAATTCAGACATTTCACCCAGACTTTTCAGGTGTGCACCATTTTCTAAAGTCATCTGGCCTCGGCCCCAGCAAGTCCTAGCAACCTACAGACGCAAGTCTTTGTTCAAATTAGATCATTTTCTTCAATTACTTTGATCACGTCTCCCTTTCTAGTCGTCGGTGACTCTGTCTCTGGCACCTGCCCTGCACCCCTGTCTCCGGTGCTCTGCTCTGAGCCATGGGGCCTTTCTCCACTTGGTTACCAGGTGAACATGCTCTACTTAGTTCATCGAACCCAATCACGATTTGGGCTCCAGAAGATGTTTAGTGCTGTAACCGCACCCACTGCATGTTCTCATCTCAGCCTTTTTGCTTCAGGGTCACCTCCCGATCCTTCTGTTAGTGGGATCACCGTGCCCGATGTTGGGCAGGGATGTGTGCCTCTCGGGGTGTTGGGTCAGGCTGCTAGTGGGCCACTCGCAGTGACCAGCCTCCGGCCAGTGGACAGCATGCACCATGTGCCCCTGTGACCCGTAGCATAGACTGGCCAGCCACTCCCTGCAAGGCACAGGGAGAAACCCTCTCTGCCGACAGCAGCACCCACCAAAACAATATTGAAAAAGAACGACGTTGGAGGACTAAAAATTCCCCATTTAAAAACTTGCTACAAAGCTACAGTTAGCAAAACAGTGTGCTGCTGGAATAAGGATATACATGTAGAACAATGGAACAGAATCGAGTCCAGAAATAAATGCTATGTCTACGGCCAATTGATTTTCCACATGGGTGCCAGACCCTTCAGAGGGTAAAGAATAGTCTCTTCAACAAATGGGGCTGGGACAACTGGACATCCCCACACAAAAGGATGAAGTGGGACTCCTACCTTGCATCATATGCAAAAATTAACAAAATGTATCTACAACTGAAATATAAACCGCTAAAACCATAAAACTCTTACAAGAAGCCAGGGGTAAACTTTCATAACCTTGGACTTGGCAACGGATTCTTAGAAGTGGCACCAGAGCACAAGCAAAGACAGCTGAATCGAACTTCTTCAAAAGTAAAAACTTTTGTGCATCAAAGGGCACTGTCAAGAAAGTGAAAAGACCACCCACAATGGGACAGAACATTTGCAAACCACAGAGATGATCAGGGTCTAGTACCCAAAATATATTGAGAACTCTTACAACTGAATAACGAAAAGAGAAACAGCCCAATTTAAAAATGGGCAAAGGATTTGAATAGACATTTCTCCAAAGAGCTCATAATATCTCGCCCACGAGGAAGGCAATAACCAGATGAGTGGAAAATAACAAGTGTTGGCAAAGATGTGTAGAAAGTGGAACCCTTGTACTTTGCTGATCGGACTGTAAAATGGTTCAGCTGCTTGGAACGTGGCTGGTGGGTCCTCAAAGTCAAACATAGAATTACCACATGACCCAGAAATTCCACTCCTAGGCATATACTTCAAAGAACTGAAAATAGGTGTTGAAATAAATTCTATACACGAATGCTCACAGCATTAGTGACCATCGCCAAAAGGTGCAAACAACCCAGATGTCTATCAGTGGGTGACCAGGTCAACAGTGGGACATACATACTCTGGAATATTATTCTACCATAAAAACAAATGACGCACCGACATACATGACAAACCAACAGGTCTCGAAAACATGCTCAGTGAAAGAAGCCAGACACAAGATGACAAATATCGTATGATTCCATCACATGAAACATCCCAAGCAGATAAATACACAGAGACAGGGGATGGTGGCTGCCAGGGTCTTGTTCGTATCTGGGGGTGATGAACGTGTTTGGGAGATGATAATGGTGGTTGCACAGCAGTGTGAATACACTAAATTTCGCTGAACTGCTGACGAAACAATTGTTCATTAAAACGGTTAATTAGATGCTAGTAAATGTCACTTCCAAAAAAGTAAAAAGTTTATGATCTCTGGGATTTCCTTCAAAATAATGAGCGGGGCAGGTAGAGATCTAAAAAGTTGGGGGAAAAACACCTTTCCCCATTTAAAAAAGAGAAAAGAGAAAAAATGAGAAACAATGGATGGGCAGTGGATAAAAGGCAGGGAGCTGATTCCGGGTCGGGGAGAGGGCCGGGCGCTGGGGTGCAGGAAGGAGCTGGAACAAAAAGGCTCGGACGCGAACCCGCAGAGAAGCCAGAGGGCTGTCGGCGTTGTGTGTGAGCCCCGGGGCAGGGATCGGGATCGCGGCTGCGCTTTGGAAATGGTCTCGCTGCACCTTCCACTTACATGTCCCGCGCAGGTGGTACCCCAGGGAAGCTGGAAAACACGTAAGTATATTTAAGTCTTGCCCTTCGGGTTCCGCGCTCAGTGCCCTCGGACACCGGGGAGACGCGGGGGCGGCGGGGCGCTGCGCCGCGTCCCGGGCCCCTGGGGAAGGGCTCCCTGGGCGTCCGGCCCCGGGAGCGCGCGGGCCTGCGTCCTCGCTCCCGCCCTCCCCGCGCCCTGAGCCCCGCTGAGCCCCGCGCTCCGGGTCCCGCCTGGCGACCCCTGCCAGGCGCGGGGCGAGTCCCGGCCGGAGCGCGGCGGCCCCGACCTGGGGAAGCCCCGGAAGGGGCGCCGCCCGGGGCGGGGCGCGCGAGACCGCACCCCCGGGAGGCGGGCGCCGCGGAGCCCACAGCCCCGCCCGCAGCCCGCGGGATCGCGCGGCGTCGGAGCCTCCCGGCCGTCGGAGCTCAGGGCCGCGGCGGCTTCCCGGGCGGCCGGGCCATGGCGGCTGCCGAGCCCAAGCCCCCCGCGGGGGCGGCCACGGCCCGGCGCCTGGCCCGGAGCTGCTGGTCCGCGTTCTGGGACTACGAGACGCCCAAGGTGATCGTGGTGAAGAACCGGCGCCTGGGCGTCGTGTACCGCTTGGTGCAGCTGCTCATCCTGCTCTACTTCGTGTGGTGGGTGCGCGGGGCCCGGGCCCGGGGCGGGGAGGGCGCGGGGTCCCCCGGGACGCGGCGGGGAGGGCGCGGGGTCCCGCAGCCGCCTCCGGAGCCGGCCCTGCGCGTCCGCACAGGTACGTGTTCATCGTGCAGAAGAGCTACCAGGACAGAGAGACGGGGCCGGAGAGCTCCGTCATCACCAAGGTCAAGGGCATCACCTCGTCCGAGCACAAAGTGTGGGACGTGGAGGAGTACGTGAAGCCCCCCGAGGTGCGTTCCGTGCCCCGCGCACGCTCACGGTGGGACCGCAGGGAGGCCGAGCTGCCCGCGCCAGCTGACTGTCCCCTTTCTGAACCCAGGGGGGCAGCGTGTTCAGCATCATTACCAGGATCGAGGTCACCCCCTCCCAGGCCGTGGGGACCTGCCCCGAGGTGAGGTCGGGTTCCGGGCCCGGGAGCGCCCTGCCGGGACTGCCGCACGGCCGAGCTGGGCCAGGGGCAGAGGGGGTCCGGGCCCTGACCGAACGTATCCTCCCCAGAGCGCGAGGGTCACCAACGCCACCTGCGGCTCCGACGAGGACTGTGTGGCCGGGCACCTGGACATGCTGGGAAACGGTCAGTGTGAGCCCGCCGGGGGCCGGGGCTGGGCGCGCCCCTCACCCCCTGAGCGCGTCTGCCCACAGGTGTGCGGACCGGGCGCTGCGTACCCTATTACCACGGGGCCTTCAAGACGTGCGAGGTGTCGGGCTGGTGCCCCGTGGAAGACGGGGCTTCCGTCAGGTGCGCCTCCCACCCACCTGAGACCCAGCTCCACCGCGGCGCGTCTGTTCTGCTCCTGTCCCGTCAGCGACCGGAGCCGGGACGTGCTGGTGGGGGGGGGCGGTGCAGCCAGGGAGGCGGGGGGGGGGGCAGGGGGCGGCTAAACGCACCCAGTCTCTGCCTCCTCAGCCAATTTCTCGGTAAGATGGCCCCCAATTTCACCATCCTCATCAAGAACAGCATCCACTACCCCAAATTCCAGTTCTCCAAGTAAGAGCCCTCAGGGCCGGTGAGGTGGGCGGGCTGGGCGCCCCCTGCCAGTGGGTGGTGGGCGCGTCCGCTGCTGTCCCTGCCACCTGAGGCGCTGGGCCATACTTAGGGGCAACATTGAGAACCGGGAGCACGGCTACCTGAAACGCTGCACGTTCGATGAGGTCTCCCACCTATACTGCCCCATTTTCAAGCTGGGCTTCATCGTGGAGCAGGCGGCGGAGAACTTCACGGAACTGGCGTACTGGGTGAGGGCCCTGGCGAGAGTGGCAGACGGCTCTCCTTCCAGGTGCTGGCTCCTGCCTGCCCACCAAAGGTCCCCTCTCACAGAGCCCCTGTGCACTCCCTGCCAGCCCTGGCCCTGCTCGGCAGAGGACACAGAAAGAGGATTGGTTGCCTCATCTGGGTGTGCATGGCACCTACTAAATTATTGACTTCTGGTCACACAGCTGGCCAGCCCCTCCTGTCCCAATGCCTCAGAAGCAGGGCACTCACCAAACCCCCTCAGCCCTGACAGCCTCAGGGCACCCCAGGGCTCTTGAGCATCTCGTGTGCCTGCCCTGACCCCGTCTATGCCCACTTCTGGGCAGGGTGGTGTCATTGGGGTCATTATCACCTGGGACTGTGACCTGGACCTGCCGGCGTCCAAGTGCAACCCCAAGTACTCCTTCCGGAGGCTCGACCCCAAGCACATCCCAGCCTCATCCGGCTACAACTTCAGGTATCTTGACCTTGGGCCCCTTGGGCCTCACCCATCCTGGCTGTGGGGGCTCCAGGAGCACACAGGGCAGGTGCCCAGAGGCCCAGGGACGCCAGCAGTTGGCAGAGTCTTGGAGCTGCTTCCCTCTGGACAGACATCCACCACCATGCTCCTCAGGCAGCCAGGGGTTGGGCACCCAGTCATTCCGTCCCAGGTTCTGATGTGCCTCTGGGCCATTCCGTCCCAGGTTTGCCAAGTATTACAAGGTAAACGGCAGCACCACTCGCACACTCATCAAGGCGTATGGGATCCGAATAGATGTCATCGTGCACGGACAGGTAAACCAGTGGCTCTGCCTGCTTGGGGTTCGGGTGGCCCAGGACTGAGCTCTGTCGCCCCCAACACACGGCCTGCCCCGATGGTCTAAGGTGCCTCTTCTCCCAGGCAGGGAAGTTCAGCCTGATTCCCACCATCATTAACCTGGCCACAGCACTGACCTCCATCGGGGTGGTAAGGACACATGCTGGGTGTGGGTGCGTGTGTGTGTGTGTGTGTGTGTGTGTGTGCGGGCGGGGGCCCTGCCAAGTCCTTACCATTCGTCTTGCTGGCCCCAGGGCTCCTTCCTGTGTGACTGGATCTTGCTAACATTCATGAACAAAAACAAGGTCTACAGCCACAAGAAATTCGACAAGGTGTGTACACCGAAGCAGTCCTCAGGTAGCTGGCCTGTGACCCTGGCCCTTGTTTTGGGCCAGGCCCCGCCCCCGCCCTGTCCCTGCTCCAAAGACCCAGGCCAAGCGGGCAGACCACAGGATGAGGGGCGGAGCCAGGCCCCGGCCTCCCCACCCCCACAGCCCCGGCCCCCCTGTGACCCGCCTGACCAGATGGTGGACGCTCCCTCGAGGGGTGCAGGACCAGGGCCGTGTGCCTCCCAGGACTCCACGCTCACGGACCCCCGAGGTTTAGCCCAGCTCTGAGTCCACCCCCACCTCCCGTCCCTCCTCGCTGGTGGCTGGGCCTGGCGGGGCACCACTCTGCAGCCCCAGCCCGAGCTCCCTGGCCGCTCAGCTGGGACCTGCAAGAAGAACCCAGGCCCTGCCCGCACACCTGAACATCTCCTTAAAACGTAACCGGACACCCGTGTGACTGGGCAGTGGGCTGACAAGGGGGCAGCACCCTGCTCCCAGCTTCCCATCTGCCCCATTCCCCTCCCCGCCCACAGCCTGGGACTACCTGCTGAGACCCTTTGCTCAACTTGTAGCCAAGAAACCACATGTCCAGAATCCAGTAAATCTCTGACCAGAACCTTCTGGCCTCATTTTTGGGAAAAGCATCTCGAGGACCTGAAGACAAATATGCACGGGTGGGTCCTGAGAGGGGCTGCTGGGGCTCTAACTGGCCTGTGCAACGTGGGCACATTTGCTGCCCTCCACAGCCAGCCAGGTCATGGTCACATCTCACCAGGGGCCCAGCAGAGTGGGAGACGGAGGCCTAGAGTGCATGGGGACCCCGACTCGCCCCAGCACCTACCAGCTTTCTGGAGGGGTCATTCCAGACCGCAGGTCTCGAATACCAGGACAGGGTGGTGACAGGGCAGAAGCCAGGAGGGAGGTGATGAGAGTTGTACCCAAAGGAAATGAATCTTAGGTTGCACTGTCTCTTAAACTAAATACTCTTCCCGGTTGTGAGGGACATGGCAGGGCAGGAATTTGGTGGGTGGGGCAGGGCGAGGCTGCAGGCACCAGCTGTCAGCTCTGTGGGTACCACAGCGGTGGATACTACAGTGGCCATCACACCGGCTGCCTGCCTGGCCAGACCTGCTCTGGGGGACACCACCACTTGACTGGACAGTGCTTTGTGTGGCAGTAGTGATGGCGAGGGGCCATGCCAAGGACCTTACACAGGTCATCTCACCTGTGATCTCATCAGTTCTAGGCTTAAGGGGAGGGAATGTTCAGACCCAAATTTGAATAATTTCGACCAGAGCTGGCCCTCCCACCTGCCCACACCTGACAACTGGCCTGGCCCACCTTGCTGCAGCCAACACTCCAAAGCCCCCACACAGCCACCCCCAAAGACCCTCCCATCCTGTTACATTGGCTGCACAGGTCACCCAAGTGCCTGTGACAGCCGGAGTGGCTCACAGATGTCCAGTTCTAGTGTTGGAGAAACTGGCTTTTCCAGTTGGGGCTGGGCTGCAGCTCAAGAACCCCGGCCAGGGCTCAGGTTTCCTAAGCATGAGTGACCCAGGCCTCATACCCCAAATGCCCACCCCAGCTGGCCTCCAGGTAACCCCTGGGAGCCATGGAGAGGGTGGGGTGCCCAGCGCCCCAGGTCCTGCTGCAGGGAAGAGTGCAGGCCCCCCTCCTCCCCACTCTGTGACGTGATGCCCCCAGCATGGTTTCCAGGAAGGCTCGCTAGCTCCCCCCCTCTCCTCCACCCGGCCCTAATTTGATCTGATCTCCATCTGGGGCTGACTTGGGCTCCAGCCACCTTCCAGCCAGCGTCAGGTTTCCTGCGGCCATTTGGCCTGTCCCAGCCAGGCGGGCAGTACCCGGGGACCAACACGCCAAACAGGCGTTAGCTACTGTCTTCTTCCTTCCAGAGACAAGGCGCCAGCACACACACATACACACACACAGAGGAACATTTTAAGAAATGTAACATGCAGATGAGAATTCAAAATGTCACTGAGTGACAGAGCAATGAGCTCACAAGATGCACTTTAGCCAGGCCCCCATGGCCCCGGGCTGAGTTTGGTGGCCACCTCACCAACTTGGTTTTTCTTTGGCTGCTTCCACTCGCATTTCATTAAAAATGAGGCGCAGAGTTGGTTTTCCGTTTTGGGGCTCGTGACAGAACGGAGAACAGAGCTGGTGCTCAGCAAAGGCTTCCAGGGCACTGGGAAGCTGACCCCCAGCCTGGGCTCCAGCTCTGTGGACCAGGCTGATAAGCGGTGGGTCCCACTTCAAAGGGGCCATGCCCCATTGGCTCTCTACACCCAGTACAGGAAACCCTGAGCTTGGGTGCCCTGTTGGGCCACTGACCATCAGGAGGGCAGTCCCTGCAGGGTCAGACACTTTGGACCCACCCAAGGCTGAGCAGCAAGAACAGAACGGTGCCCCCTCTTCTTCCCTACCTCCACTGAAGACCCCAAATCTTCCCTAAAATCCCGGCGCTAACTAACATGCGCTGGCCAAGTCCGTGACAAATGGCCCTCAGGGCCCTTCCCATATGAGCAGTCCTGCCCTGACACCCTCCTGTGCCCTCCATCCGGCCTGATGGGGACACCCCTGAGCCCCTGCGGAGTGTCCAGAGGCCCAGGTCCCTGCGGGTCAGGTCTGTTTGCTCCAGGACTGGCCCACACGCCGGCTGAATTTGGGGACGGCACTTCCACCAATAAGTGACTGGATGCCGGGAATGCAGACTCCCACTCAGGCACCACCGCATCCTGGGCCTGGCCTCCAGCCACCCTCAGGGTCTCGGCTCAAACAGAAGACCCCCAGGGCAGCTGGGCGCAGAGGGCAGGGCAGCAGCAGGGCCATACTCAATTTATTCAGCAAGAAATGGACTCTCGGGGCCACTGTTGGGCCCACAGCTGCCCTGACCAGCGCTGGGCCCGGGAGCCTGCAGGTGGGCCCACTTCCTGCTCTGCCTGGGGTAGGCCGTGACCTGCTCCCCGAAAACTCCGAGGTCATTCTCCTTGAGGCCCCGTCCTGGACATGGCTGCAAGTTTGGGGAGCTGGGGCAGAGGGTGGGGACAGCGCCTGGCTTACTAATGGCCCAGGTGGGGGTTCTTCTCCAGCAGCCACTCCAGGGTCTCCATGAGGTACGACATGCCATAGTGCTGGGCAATGTTCCGGAAAATTCTGATCTGCTCCATGAAGACCTGCAGGAGACCAGTCACCGTGAGACCCAGTCCCAGAGGAGGCGCAGGGACGTGGCCGAGGCCGGGCGTTTGGCAGAGCAGCAGTTGTGGGCGGGGCCCTACCTTGGTGTGGATGGTCAGGCCGAAGCCCCCGGCACAGCTGCAGTACATGGGCATGTGGGTCTCCTTCACACCCCCGCACTTCAGGCAGACCTGAAACGAGGAACAGCAGTCAGGAGCCCCACCCCCATGGCCTTCACAGCGGCTTTGTCCCACGTGTCCTCACTGTGGACAGCCAGGTCCTCGGCTCCCTGTGTGTCCCACCAGCGCCGGCTGTTTTGCCTGGACCCCATGCCTCCCTCGGGTCTCTGCTGAGGGGTCCCCTGCACCCAATGCTGGATACCTCCGTCTCTCTCTCTCTCACACACACACTTCCCATTGGTTCCCTTTCATACTCATCGCCACACACCTATCTTGTTTACTGTCTATGTGTCTATGTCCCGCCATGAGAACGAAGGGTCCATGAAGCCAGCTCTCGGCCACTGTAGGTGCCGAGATGCTGAGCCCAGGGGGCCTGTGGATGAGGCCTGAGAAGGAGGCGGCCCTGGGGAGGACTGGGTTATGACTGGAGCTCCCCAGGGTGCGACTGTGCATTGAGAGGCCCGCTGCTCGCTCACCAGGTCCTGCAGCGTGAAGGCCATCAGCTTCTTCTGCAGGACCGCCACCAGCGCCATCTCAATGACGGACGAGTCGTAGGCGACCTGACAGTTGGAGCACAGCCACCGGGGAGGCATGGCCCCATCCTGGGCAGGGGAGGAAGTGGGTCACCCTCTGCCCGGCCGTCCTCGGCAATGCCTGTGCACTGGCTGAGAAGGCTCAGCATTGAAAAGGCAGTGGGGACACGGGTCACTGCCTGCCACGGCTCGCTCACAGCTCCAGGCATGCTCAGTCACCGAAAATGTCACTCCCATATTACTGGGACAATGTTCTACATGTGGCGGTCGAGTGGCTTAAGAAAGGGGGCCTGTTTTCCCTTCCCATCCAAGCTAGCAGGGGCCTGGCAGGTAGAACCCAGAAAAGGGAGCTGGGTCCCTGGCGAGTGGGTGCAGCAGGACCTCCCTGGTGGCCTGAAGTCTGGACGCTGGGACCCTACCCGCGAGGGCCGTGGGAGGTGGCCCACCTGGGAGACAAAGGGGTCTTTGCACAGGTCCAGGTCCCGGCAGAAGTGACAGCTGTGGCAGATGACCTCGGGGAGCACGTAGGAGCGGCAGGGGTCTCGGAACTGGGCCTCTGCCGAGAACTCGCCGACATCCACCAGGCGGAGCAGGTCCCGGTTCAGCTTGTTCACCTGGTTTGTGATGTTTGTGTCCAGGGACAGGACCTGCGGAGGACGGGGACGTGGCAGGGACAGCTCCCGGGGCCTCCCTGCTCTCTGGACTGCACCAGTCTGTCCTCGTCCCGTTAGCAGCGTCACAGGGACAGCTGGTAAGGAGCTGCCCACGAGGCACACAGCCCTGCCCTCGGGTGACTGCTCGGCACCTTGCCATTGGTGGCACTGCCTCATGGCTGTGAAAAACCAACTGCACCGCAAACAGGGCAACAGGCCAGCGCGTGCGGGTGGGGCACCGCGGGTGTGGGACGTGCTGCATCCTGACCGGCGGGCCATGTGGTCCTGGCCTTTGCCAAACTCACAGGACACACGCTAAAAGCCGTGACTTTTACTGTACGTAAACTCTACCTTAACACAAATAAAGTGAAAAAATGCCGAAGTCCACTGAGGACCTGAGCTGGTCCTGAAACCATTTCCCCACCCCAGTCAGACGTCACCTGGCCTTGGAGTGGCTGTCCCTGTCAAGTGTAGCCTGCTGGGCGGCAACCTAATGGATAGCGAAGGGTCCTGTAGGCGCGGGCGCCTGCTCGTCCTTATCTGGTAATACGACCCCGGCTCTGCGGCTGCCTTCCCAGAAAGGCATCGCTGGCATCCAAGCTCTCCTCTCAGGTCCCACGGGAGCCTGGACCTTTCGGGAGCCCCGTCCGGTCCCTGCCCCGTCCACACTACCCCTGAGCACCTGCCATTATAGTAGCACTCCACATCAACCCGCCCCGGGGCTCTGCACCCCCTGCCCAGACACCCTTCTGGTCACTGTGG
The DNA here is from genome assembly GCF_964194185.1 of Rhinolophus hipposideros. Classification (NCBI taxonomy): domain Eukaryota; kingdom Metazoa; phylum Chordata; class Mammalia; order Chiroptera; family Rhinolophidae; genus Rhinolophus; species Rhinolophus hipposideros. The sequence goes on along the minus strand of NC_138070.1, from coordinate 264,763 downwards.
CCTCGGCCCCAGGCCCCATCAGAGGCCTTTCCTGACACCTCAAGCCCACCTCACAGCACCTGTACTCCCTGAACACAGGGTGTCTTTCCTGTCTGGTCTACTGCTGAGCCTCAAACACCTCACACAGTGGCAGCACAGAGCAGGGCGCAGTGAGTGTGAAATAAACGAGTGACTTCCTCCTGCTCCCTGCACCGCCTCGCCACACAGGTGAGAGTGGGCATCACCTGCACGTGTGCAGAGCTTCACTGCATAGGTGAGAGTGGGTGTTACCTGCACGTGCGCACAGACTCACCGCACAGGTGAGGGTTGGCGCTCACCTTGCACACACACTTGATGAACTCCAGTGCAGGGTTATTGAGCAGCAAGTGAGAGCCGGGCAGGACAGGAAACATCTCTGAGAGCTCAGCCACGTTCCTGGACCCTGTGACTTTCTTCTGAATCTTCTGCGTGATGGTGAAGAAGGTCTGAGTGAGCTCGTTTGCCACGTAGTCCTGAGAGAAGGTGATCACCCCTGGGGAGACAAGGAGGTGGTGTCTGCCCCCCTTCGCACAGCGGTGAGGACACTGAGCAGCGCAGAGGAGTTCGTTACAGGCACACAAGGTGGCCTCGTGCCGCAAGGTGCTCTCACCGGGAAGGGCTGCAGCTGCGCCCTGGGCCTCCTGTGATGGCTGGCTGGCCCCCCGTCTCTTCACGGGGGTGCTACCCGGGGCGCTGCGTCTCAGCTCCTCCTGCACGCTGTGGTGCACGGCCACGATGTATGCTGCAGGGGACAGCACAGGCACAGGCCGCGTGTGAGTGGCGCCCACACCCGAGCAGGGAGGCGTGGCCAGCCCGGGCCCAAAGGCCCCGTGAGCCAGCGCTGCCTCTGCTGCATTCGATGAGCCAGAGTCCACAACAGGAGTGGGAGCGAGTAGAGCTAGCCGACACACGCGCCACAGCGACAGAAACAAAGCCCAAGCCCTGGGGTCAACACGCCTGACCCCCAGGCTACACGTTTCAAGAGAACTTGAGAGAGTTGGACATGGGACAAGTAGACAAAAAATAGTCATGAAGGAAAGCACCCTGCTTCCATGTGGATGTCCCCTTGCTGAGCGTCGGCTGACAGCACACTGCTAACTGCTCTGCCCTCGGGACAGGCTCTGAACCCCGGCAGGCTTTAACACACAGGCTGCATCTGCTCGGCAACCCCACAACTTGGTTTGTAAACCCCAGACCTTCAGACCCAAATCAAACTCAGGCCTTTGTGACGCCAGCAGTTCAGCCTGAAAGACCAGCCCGGGGGCAGCTGATTCCGGGAGCGGTGTCTTCTAGCCGACTTATCTCTAGTTACCTCACCTCACCGTATGTGACACACACAAACCCTTGGGTGGCACTCCCCCCAGGGCAGCCCCCTCACCAGCACCCACGGGGTATGGGCCAGGGCGCCTCACCAAGTCTGACCTCCTAACTGTGCGCCACGCACTGCGGGCACAGTGGCTCCACGATCCAGAGCCCAGGCCGGTGGCCACGCACCTGACACGACCATGAGGAAGTAGGTCTGGCAGGAGGCTGCCTGTGGCAGGAACTGCACGAGGTTCCAGTTGTTCTCCAGCAAGTCCTCCACGTCCGGCTCCTGACCACCGCCCCCCTCTTCCTCCTCCTCACCCTCGTCCTCGTCCTCGGCCCCCTGCGTGCTGTCCTCCTTTGGAGAGTCCCGCTGTAACAGATAGTCCCAGGTGTGTCTTCACCGTAGCGGTGGGAAGCACACCTGAGTGAGTCGTTCCGCATCAGCCCACCCATCTCACCGCTCTGTCCCGAGTCCCCAGAGTCTCTGTGTGACGTACCTGGGCACAGCAGTCTCACTCCATAGCCGGTTAGACTCACTATGCTCTTTCAGGGGATTCACTTTGCAATCACTTAGCTCCCACCTCCCAGGAAGGGAAGACCCAGGAGTGCTTCTGGGTCACCTATCCCCTGGCCTGAGTTCCAGGCCTCTGTCAGTCTCGCTTTATTACTGCGATGCCCTGCCTGACCAGGTCCCCTATGCGACATCTTTCATTTCAACATGTGAACTCTGCCGCCCACTGTCCTTGGAGCAGCAGCCACCACTGCCTTCCCTCGGTCCGTCTACACCACCTGCATTGCTTCCGCCCCAGCATCCAAAGCAACAGCCTGGGTCTGGCCCCGGACGCTCTCCTTTTGACCCCGAGGCCCCACCCCCAGCTTCCTCTAGGGGGATTTGTCCCGGGGGGCTCAGTCCTTGCAACCCACACACTCTGCCACCACCTGACGGGCTACAAGCGTCAGGCGTGGATACGCCCTTCGTCCCGACCAAGCACGGCACTCCTCACCCCACACTCTCTCTTTCCCGTCCATCTCATAACAGACACCTCATCACACACGGGCACGGCACACACCGCCCCCACCTGTGTCGCCGACAACCACCCCAACGGCCTGTCCTCACCACCTCAATACAATACCCACAGTCCTTCTCCTGATGCCGCCCTGCCCCGCTCCGGCCTGGGCTCCGACCTGTGCTGTCCATACAGGGCCCGAGAGAAAGTCAGGCCCGCCCTGCCCCTCAGAGCCAAGTCTCTGCCATGGCCTTGGGTCCCAGGGGCGTGGCACAGGCTGCTCACTCGCTCCTTCAATCTCTGCTTTCCCATCACCCCCTTAGAGGCCTCCTGGGCCTCCCACCTCTTTTACCCCTGCCCTCCACCCATGTTGACTCTGATCCTCACCCCTGCTGACCCTGACCCTACATGTACTTGTCTGCTTGTTCACGGTCCTGGCTCATGGATGCCGTGGTGGCAGGACCTGTCACGTTTGCTGCTGTATGACCAGGGCTGCAGCTGCTCCTGGCACCTGGCCTGTGACTACAGTGTGTGCTGGGTGGACGGATGTGGACCCCAAGTCGTTCCAGCCCCGACGCCAGCTCTCCAGCACCGGTCACCTCACCTGTCCACAGTGGATGCCAGATGGCACATTCCCTTTGATTCCACCATAGTTAGACGGATCCATCCAGAGAAGGAACTCCCAGCATCGCGAGAAAGAAATCGTCAAAGAATGGAAGATCTCTTTAGAATGGATGCTAAAAATAAGCCAGACAGAAACTGCTTAAATGAAACCAGCTTCCTCCCTTTTCTCCACTTTCCCTCTTTTATTTTTACACCTATCTGCTTACCCTGCACTTATTTAAAACCCTCAAACTTCCTAGGGAACAGGATAAGCAATACTAAGGAGACGTCCATCTCTAGCCAGGCGGGAGAAGCGGGACTGGCATGGAGGGAGGGAGAGGTGAGAGCCACAGAGAGAACCGAGCCCTTCCAAGGCCTGTCCTCCAACTCGGTCACATGTGGGTGGCCCGGGGAAAGGAGCACCGGCCTGCTTGCTCCCACAGCCGGGCAGCTCAGCTCACGAGGCAGCGGGGCTGTAGGCTCTGGACAAACGCTCTTCTGGACTTGCTTACAAATCTCGAAAACACCCGAAAGGATCAGACTGTTTCCAAGTAACAGAACAGAAAGCCCCAGAATATTTATAGGAATGCAAAAGCACTCAACAGACAAAGCAAGCTTCATAGTGTCCGGCATCCAATCCAGTGTCACCAGGTTTGCAAGAAGCAGAGAAAGGAGAAGACCTACTAGCTGCAAACAAACCCGAGCTGGCACTAATGTTAGAAAGAGCAGAGGATGTAAAGCAGTTACTGGAACTGTGTCCCATGTGTTCAGTCTCAAAGGCAGAAGGGACCGACTACCAACAGCCCCCGCCACAGACATGCTACAGGAGGTTGGCCGGAGAAGAGGGGCGGCGCGGCACCTGCTGGTGATGTACTCCACATAGGCCAACGCGTCCTCCACCCGCCGCTTCCTCGTGCACAGGACGATGCGGTTGAAGTTGGCATAGACGACCGATGACCCCAGGCGCTTGAACTCGGCAATAAGCCTGTGGACCAAGCACAGAACCAACGGTCAGGATGCTGCCGAGCATCCCAGAAGGCACAGCGAGGAAAGAGCTGACGGTCCTGAAAAGCCATTCTAAGTGAGCTTAGAACCGGAAGCAATGGAGCATGCAGATGTCTACGTGGCAAAAACCCACCCAAAAAGCCAAAGATAATCAAAGACAGGGGCAAAAAACGTACAACTCATACCACAGAAAATGGCTAATTTTTATATAGAAAGAATTCATACAAACCAATGAGAAAAAACAAAACTAGAGGAAAATGGGCAAAGGATATAAAGAGAAAGCCCAGCGTTGCTCCTACCAAGGATTGCACATTACTAGTGCAGTGAGACAGCTGGTCGCCCTGGACTGGGGACACGTACGTCCCATCACTGCCGGCAGTGAGACCTCTGCATGACCTCCACAGGGGGCTCTTTGCAATTCCACCCAAATGAGCATTTATCTACTTGCTCATCACATCTGTCAGACCTGCAACAGTGGCCCTTCCCAGGGACCATTCAGCAGGTAACACTCCCATGACCTCACACACAAGGCCCTTCCTTAGTCGGTTGTTCAGAATGGTATGTTCTGGAAACTGCCTGCACATCCATCTGCGTGGCCCACCCCTCGCGGATCGCCAAGCTGTACTACAAACAGGTGAGATGCAGAGCGGTGCACGCCAACTCGTGCAGAAGAGCGGCACAAATGCCCTCGCTCGGCACACCTGGGGCCACGAGGCGGCCGTGCTGGCAGCGGAGCCTTTCTGGGAACCTTGCACTGTGGGCCGTGCACAGGTGCTGCTTGGGGACCAGGGCCCTGCAGACCCAGCGAAATCCGTGGGCCACTCACTGCAGGAAGAGTTTCTTCATCCAGCCGTGCAGGGTGCGGTGCAGGGCGGGGTCGTACAGCAGGGAGGAGGGCGAGCGCAGCCAGCGGTAGAAGTGCACGACCTGGTTGTCGGCGTAGATGTTGCCGTACTGCGTGATCTCCTTCACCCAGCCCACCACCATGCTCTTCAGGATCCTGTGAAGGCACAGTGTGACCCCACTGTGGCCTCTGACCCCTCCACACGTGGCTCCCAGCAGCTTAGCTGCACCCCTCAAACTAGGTCAGGCCTCACCACTTCTTTCCACACAGCTTCTCACACCCGCCCCACGTGCTCAGTGCCACGATAAGGAGACACGGGTGTGCCATGGGCACGCTGCCTGCTGGGAGCACCAGGGACCTGCAGGGCCTCCTGCCTCGTGCAGCCCCAACCCCCACCGCTTACCTCACGAGTGCCCCTGCTAAGCCACCCCGATGACCCCACACACAGCACCAGGAAGCCCTCAGTGACGATTCTTCCACCTGCGGCCTGACCCCACCTTTCAGGACTGCCCACGTCTCTGCAGACAGCCCATGGCCACAGTGTGCACACGTGGGCCCGAGCCTTTCTCTCTACAAGTCCCTTCCTTGCCATTTCCCAAGTCATGTTCGCCTTTCGTGAGAAGGCAACAGGACTGATGGTGGAAGTCATGGTTCTGGAGTCACAAGACCACCTCGTGGCAGTGTGACCACAAGCATGACATCAGCCTCTGCCTCAGCTTCATCAGTAAATGTGTAAGTGCCGTGACAGTGGGTGACAGCCCCTCACCTCGTGGGGCTAAGAGCGTGTGTGCTCCCTGCCACCTAAACCCTGGAGGTCACACCACATGTGCCCGGCTGAACCCACGTTGCTATTATGCTGTCTGCCCACAGCAGGTGCGCGATGGACACCCACACTCCCAGCTAACCGGAGGGTCCCTAAGCCCATGCTGCTGGTACAGGAAGGAGCCAGGACACAGCCCCGGGGTATTACTGTACCCAAGTAGCTTTCTGACTACTGACTGGTGCAGGGAAGCCCAGTAATACATGCACAGAGGGGAGGGTAAAAGCCTGTCTATGCTCCTTCTAGATCCCAAACCCAGTAATGCCTTTGTGGGGGCGGGCACAAGGACCACTGGAGGCCGCTGTCCTGGGGAAACAGCCAGACACCTGAAGGTGCTGGAGCAGAGGGCCGTCTCGTCGTAGCTGGCCGGGGCACTGGCCGCCTGATTGCCGGTGATCATGTCCTCCAGGGACGCCTGCTGGGTCACGTCGAAGCTGATGCCCATGCTGTCGGCCCCCTCCATGTCATTGATGTGGTGAGACTGCAGGATGGTGTTGACGGCCAGGTTCTGAATGTCCAACTCCACGCACACTGCCCACAAAGACGGCACTTCTCACGCACTGACTGAACCCTGGTTGAGAGCCAGAGCCCACCCAGCAAGCACTCAGAGAAATGACCACTGCCCGGGGCGGCAGAGGGGGCCAACAAGCACGTAACTGTTGGCAGAGCCCGCCCGAGCCCTGAGGGTCATGTGCTGGGCGACCAACGGCAGAAAGCAGCAGTGAGGTGCCTGGGGCCCTCGCCCACCCACCCGTTGAGTGACAGCCTGGACTGTTGATCTCCACAGTGGCTTGGTCATCGAACTCCATGACAAGGCGGTTGTCGTCTGCCTCCTTCCCGCCCAGGTCGGGGCGGGGCGTAGGGGACAGCCAGAGCAGGTGGTTGTGGCACTGCAGGTGGCGGGCAAAGAAGAGGTCGGAGCCGAAGGTGGAGATGTCCTCGGGCAGGTTCCCAACGGGGACGTGGAAGTACCTGCATAGGATCCGGGGCAGGGTGAGTCCCAGGCTGGCCCAGGAGGAGTGGAGACTGGGAAGACCAGCCTGCCGCCAGGGGCAACAAGCTAGGTGGCCAGCCCCGTGCTGCACTCACCGGCTCATCTCGAAGGCCTGCGACAGGCAGGTGTCCAGGTTGAGGTAGTGACGGAGCATGTGGCGGGCTCCGTGGCGCTGCCAGTCCAGGACGCTGTAGCTGATGTGGTCGGCCACGCGGATGGGCACCAGCGGGAACTCCTCCAGGACAGGGACCTCGCTGGAGAGCCTCCTCAGCTCCCAGCTGGACTGCACGGCGATGAGGGTGGGCCCTCTGCGCTCCTCCTGGGTTGGGCGCGACAGTGAGTAGCTGGGGGCCAAGCTGGAGGCTGGCCTGGGGGCGGCTCAGGGAGGGCCACCCCCACACTCACCTTGTAGACCAGCAGGAGGCGCTGGATGGCCCTGCAGAGGGTCTTCAAGTCTGTCTCAGCCCGAACCTCAAAGGTGTGTTTTGGGGGAGGCAGGAGCTCGGGGCCCACTTTGTCCAGCAGGAGGCCGTGCTCGGCTGTGTAGAGGGCGCTCAGGTTGGGCATCTGGTTGCTTCGCACCTAAGCGAGGGCAGCGTCAGCCCTCTGCGGCGGGAGCGGGGCAGCAGGCGGGCCTTCTGCCCCACCTTGGGCACTAGCGCCGCAAGCACTCCTGGGCAAAGGCTTTTGGAAACGAGGCCAGGGGCTGGCGTCTTCCTGCCCAGCGACCTGTCCCTCCCACAGCCCTGCCCAGGGACTCACGGTGTCCAACACAAACACGGATGCCCTGCGCTGCGAGGGCACGAAGACGCCGAACAGCGCCTTGTGGCCTTGTGTGCGATGATACAGGTAGATGTGGCGGATGCTCCCTGCAGGAGGACACGCAGGTCAGCCACGGCACAGGAGGCGGGGCAGAGAGAGGGCAGCTGGCACGTGCCGTACCTGGCTCCAGGTAGCTGAACTGGGCCAGCGAGCGCATCTCCAGATGCTCGAGAGCGAAGGCGTCCGTCTCCCAGCCTGACAGGGGCCTGCGCAGCTGCTTGCTGACCACACACACACAGCCCAGCTGCACCAGGGCCCGGAACAGCAGCGGGACCTGCAGGGGCAGACAGGCGGCCCAGGGCTGACGGGGGCTACTGCCTGGGCACAGCCCGCCATGCTCAGGCTGGCTCTGGCAGACACGCTGCTGAACTCGTGTCCCTGGGGTGGCGTCCACAGCAGCTGCTGCCAGCCCGCCGTACCCGCGTGGGCAGGCCATTACCTGAGTCTCATACACGCCCTCGATGTCGGGGGCCGACAGCTCAGTGCTGATCTCATTGATGTGTCCCTGGTACATGTCCTCTGGTACCGAGTACTTGTACAGGTTATACACCGCGTGGGAGCGAGGAAGGATTCGATTCACCTGGGGAGGGTACAGCAGGGGCCTCGTCACCTGCACCGCGGTGATGGCACACACACCTTCTGCACAGGCGTACACACATGCACATTCACACGTATGTGCATCACTGAAGCTGTCCTAGGATTTCTGGTGCCCACACCCATGGGGCACACCGTTTTACTCTCCCAGTGAGTGAAACTACAAGCTGTTTGGTAAGCAGCCTGACTTTGGTAAGCAGCCTGAGGCCTTTGGCAAGCAGACACGCTCTCCAGCTGGGGGGTGCGGGGGGGGGGGCAGGGGTTCCGTTTGCTCTGTTGTCTCCTGGGTTTCAGCTGAGGGTGTTCTTGTCAGAGGACAGGGAGAGGAGCCCCTGGGGGAGGCAGAGCCCTGGTGATGAGGAAGCAGGAGAGGCAGCCAAAGGGAACGGCATTCTCCCAGTGACCCCTCAGCACGTCCAAGCAAACTCCAGGGCCCCAGCCACCTGCTCTCTGCTGTCCTACACCTTCCCAGTCTCTTTCGAGATCCCATCCTGCTGAGTCTCTGGGTGGGAGTCTCGCCTACAGAAACCTCCTCACTCGCTCCAGTCCCCAGCTGCAAACACACAGCTTGTTCTGCTGTTCTGAGCACCCGAGCGAGAGGTGCATGGACAGGTGCAGTGACCGCGTTCCTATGGAGACACCAGGTGTGAACTTCTAGGACAGGTCAAGGACACAGCCAAAGGGAAGAAGGCAGAGGACCACCCATCATGGGACCCCATTTACAGGAAATGTCACACTGGCTCATTTAAAGGCGGAACATGGTCTGGTGGTTACCGAGGGCTGGGCAGGAGAGGCCACTAAGAGCCCCGGGGTTTCTTTTGGGGGCAACGAAAATATTCTAAGACCGGCCGTGGTGATGGCAGGACGACCCTGAACACAGTCGCAGCCACTGAGCTGCACCTGGAATGAGCGGCCTGCACGGTGGGTGAACGACATGGCAAACGAGACTTGGCCCCCAGGAGTCTGTGGACAGGGGGCTGCAGGCAGCTCCCAGGTCTCGTGCCTGCAGAGCCCACTTGTTAGGCGCCTCCACCGCTGTGCACACGACCTCAGTGGCCGAGCAGGTTGCTGGCCGCAGTGACCAGCGTCGCCAGCTGCCTCCCTACCTTGCGAGACGAAGGCCCCTCCTCTGCTTTGGGCACCCGCTGGTTCACGTAGAACACACGGAGGACGTGCAGCTTGATGCAATGCAAGTCGCTGCCGATGACAGCCCACAGCCTGAACACGCCGGCCTGGGTGGTCTCACTGATCTGAGGACAGATTGTACAGCAGTGCGTGCGTGTCTCAGCTTGTCACAGGAAGCGCTCCACACCCGTGGACAGGCCACCTCCCGGGGGACCTCCAGCACCAGCCCGCGTCAGAAGCATGAGAGTCAGGCCTGCCCCTTCTCCTCTGTCCTAGACCACAGGACAGTCCCCAAGACCCTCATCTGGCCAGATACCCCTTCCCACTGTCCCTGCTGCCCTGGGGGCGTCCTGTGCCCCCTAGGGGCCCCTGTCCACACCTGCACAATCTGCCACGGAAGGTCCAGAATGCTGCGGGCGGTTCTTCGCAGGAAGCCCCCCAGCCCTGCGGAGGGTCCATCTCGGATGGCCCCAGGCTGCGGTGCACCCTCCGCTCCCTCTAGACACCGCCTCTTCCTGCGAGCGAGGCGCTGTCGGGCCTGTAGCTGCCACTTCTTCTTGTGGAATCGCAGCCAGACCAGCCACTCTTCCTGGGACAGATGGTGACACAGGTCAAGGGGATGCAAATACGGTAAACACAACCAAGGAGCACACGGTAAAACAGGGCTGTGCTTCCATGTCCATGAAGCCGCATGGTTTCCAAATGTCTCGCCGACATCCTCAGAGCTCAAAACCCATGTCGGGTTCCCACACCACTCAGGCGGTGTTGGGGACACAGCGCCCCACAGTGTGGGCCTGGCCAGGGCCCTGCTCCAGCACCCACCATGCCACATGCCCTGCAGCTCCTTACCTGGGTGGTTCCGAGGGCTGGAGGCCGCCCCAGGACCTCCTGCCAAGGCACCGTCAGCTCCAGGTCCTGCGACTCCTCCTGGCTCTCCCAGAGGACGCGTTTCCTCTTAGTCGCCAAGGGAACTGCCAAGTGGGGTGGCTTCACTCGGCCGAAGTCCTCCATGTCTGATGCTCCAAGGCTCGGGGTGCCTTGGGGAGCCTGGGCCGGGCCCACCTGTAATGACCAGGGGAGACTTACAGGGCAGATCTCTCGGCCAATTCTACTTCTAGAAACCCGTAAACACATCACCTGAATGGGATCAAGCATTGTACACAAATACACTCAATCTATTTTTAACTTTGAATAGTGAAGAGGTCAGACAGAAGTCACAGGACTGCCGCCATTATGAAGCGAGTCATTACACTTCTGCCTGTTTGCTCCAGGGCGCTCTCCTTTTCATAGGAAATATGATATTGCAAAGAACAGATAAAGCCCCGCTCAGCCCCTGCTACGCCTTTCACTGCACTGTCTTCAGTACTTTTTAGTGTTTCTAATAGATTTTTATTTTACAGTTGAGAAAACTGATGTCACAAGGTGCAGGACTCATGAAATCCCTGGGTCAGTGGGCACAGCCCATATTTGCACATCACACGCTTCTTCAGCCTACCTGGGATTCCATATCCTACCACACAGAACATGGGGGGATCTGAGGGGCAGTATCAAGGTGTATGTTTTTAGACAGAAAACATAGTCTAGAGGCCTGCATGGAAGCACTGGCCTCACGAACAGCAGCACAGGGCCTCTGGGCCCCGAGCACAACCACAGCCGCGCTGTCCTGCGCCAGGCACAGTACCTGTCTCTTGCCCTCAAGGATGAAGAGCTCACTGATCTTCTTCTGCTTGTAGATGTCATTCTTCTCCAGCAGCTTTCTGTGCAGCCACTCGGGGTGTTTGACGCGTGGCACTGGGTTCCTCACCTACACGGAAGTGAGACCATCACTCGTCTGCCAGTCGGGCTGGCCACACGGCCGCCTCCCCGGCTGGGCCTCACCTGTTGCAGAGCCGCAGGAATCGTGATGATCTTCTGGATGGCGCTGCCCAGCCTCTCGATGTAGTAGTCCCAGTCCAGAATCTGCATGCAGGGAATGGATGACGGGCGCATGAGAGAGCCGTAGCCACAGCCGCAGCCAGCCCTGCGCCCAACACTTCCTGTGCCTGATTTACCCTTAGGCACTATGGCGGAAGTGCCATTTCACAGAGGATGCGGAAACCGAGGGCTTAAAGCATGCTTCCCAGCAGCCGAGGCAGGACCACGACCCTGCACTGGGTCCAAGCCCATCTGTCCGAGACAACAGGGAGGCCCCCTGCATCTAGCTTTTCCAATTTGGCCCTAAATGGTAACCATGTCCTACCCACTATGTCAAGAGTGACGAGTCCAGAGAAACAGCCAGCCCGAGTTGGGGACACTACACTGTCTAGTTTCCTTCTAAACCTCTGAGTAGAACAAAAGCCAGCACCCACCGTCCGAATATCAAAGTCTTGAAGGGAAGAGCTCTTCAGCCATTTCCGGAGAAAGTGCCTCCTCACCGAGGGCTCTGCCTGGAAAATGGCGAGTGGGATGGCCCTGGGTGGCAACAGGCACAGAAGTCAGCTGGGGACATCTCCCCAAACCTGGCCATAGCGCTCATCAAGTGTATGTGTGTTTTACATGGAAACGGACTCAGAACCTACTCTGTAACCTGTGTTTTCACTTACTGTTTGTTTTGTATAAACTACACCTAATGTCTGATGCTTACAGTATTAATAACTGATAATATTCAGTGTATTAGAATACCATGGTTTACAGCAACCCCCCACTGTGGCCACCTGGTCTGTGCTGTTTAGCTGCTATAAACAGAGCCGTTCACAAATGCCGTCACGTAAATTACATATTCATGTGCATGCATATAATTAAACATTTCTAAAAGGCCATTCATTGGGTAACAGATGGGAAGAGTCCGACCCCTTTTCTGAAAGAACGGGCCAGTTTGTATGTCACTACCAAAGCAACAGGGCAGTGGCCAGCACCCCTTTCTTTCATTGGAGGAAATATTTGTTACTGTGAAATACTGCGAAGAACCTTAGGAAGACAGCAAGCCCCGTGCATTCCCCCCCGTCCTGTCACCCACCCGTCAGGCCCTGTGAGAGAAGATGGACATGAGGACGAAGCCGCTCTGCTGCCTCGCATCACACACAAGGACCCACGCTCCTTACTTCGGTGTTTATCCACCTACGCACATTTTTATACTCTTCACACAAATAGGATTTTCCATCAACTTTATACAGAGGTGTCCTGTGCTATCACCCCACAACTCGCCTTTTCTTTTTTTTTTCTTTATAATTAATTTTATTGGGGTGACAATTGTTAGTAAATTTACATAGATTTCAGGTGTACAATTCTGTATTACATACAACTCGCCTTTTCTGTCCAGCATTGTCTGTCAACTCGGTGTGGTAACACATGGCTGTGACGCAGCCACTCCAACTCCTATGTAGCATTTCATTACATAAAAAATACACTTATCCATTTTCTAGTTGAAGGACACTTACGATGTCCCCAAATTTTGCTACTTAGCACAATGTAAACACTGCGGCTATGCAGGGCCTGCTCCCAGGAGTGCTCGTCGGGGGGTGAATCGGGCACGTTCTATTTCACTGTGCATAGCTGGCTTCTCTCCCAAGCCACTGGCACCCACAGTCCCATGGACACTGGTCTACGTGGTCACGGACAACTGATATCATAAGTTTCACTATTTACAACCGACAGGTGCTTGTAAGTCCGCATTTCCTGATGTCTGCAAGCACTGGCCACCAATCTGTCACGTGTGAACCGCCCATTCATATCTGTTGTCCACTTTTTCTCTGGGATGTTTCATTTTCTTACTGATATGTAGGAATTCTTCATTTTACTCTCTATATAATCTATTTTAGCCTTATATCAAATTCCTTCATTTTCTGTTATGACTGGGGATTTCTTTTTAAGAAAATATTGGGTGTATTTAATTCATTTTTTCTTCCAGATCTTTCTAACATAGGTGAGAACATAGACTATTGAAGTTTCTACATTTATCGGTTCTCTACTGCTGATTTCAAACTACCCCAACTTAACGGGTTGAAACAATACCATTTTTTTACTTAGGAGCCTGTTGTTTCGGTGTCTCATCTGGGGACACCATGAAGCTACAGGGAGCAGTCGGCTAGGTCCCCCTCTGCGCACAACCTCTCAGGCTCCAGTAGGCCGCACCAGGCAGAAAGGGGTCAAGAGCAGAACCAGGGCCCTGGTCCACTCTATTTTCCTGTTTCACTCATCAGTTCTTGCACAGCTCACGCAGCCCAAAGAGGGCTGGGTGACAGGAGCACCGTGCCACAGACCCTGAAAGTTTCCGCGGTCGGGGCTGGAAGCCACTATGGGGTGGTCCCTCTGCTGCTGCCCTGTGTGTGTTCCAGGAGAGGGGGGCACTTCCCTCTGTCCTAAGGGGGCTGGGCATGGCAGCGCCGGCAGGGTGTGGAGCCTCGGCCAGTAGCGCACCCGTGAGGCATGCACTGCCGCCTCTCTAGCCAGAGAGCAGCAGTCTCCTGGAGGGTGTGATGACCAGAGCCCTGCCCTAACCCTGGCCTGGACCTTACGATGGGGCCCATGGTAGCTGACCCTCCAAGAACCCAAGCTCTTCGTGGCTCCAGGGGGTCGGACCCACCATGCTCGCTTACTCAGGGATCCCGCCAGGGCCCAGCAAGGCCTCCTGTCACCTGATCTGCCGGGTATGAGGTCCACCTTCCCTGACCATCCTGCTCCTTTCAGGGAAGTTCACTCCCCACGAGGGACAGAGGTTGCCAACAGCAGCATGCAAGTGCCCCATGAGCCCCTCCCTAACCCCGAAGCCCTCACCTCTCTGTGACGGGAGACCCCTCGGGCTTCCGGGAGATGATGTACCGGCAGCTTAGCCCTGCGTCCTTCACCATCTGGTCACCCAGGAACTCGGCCAGGCGCTTGGCTGTACTGATGGACGTCGACTTCTGCTCCCCGTAATCTTCCAGCCTCCGAGACATGGAACGGTTCTCAGATATCAACTCGAACAGTTCAGAGTCAGGCATGTTAGCTGCCTGGAGGAAGGATGGGCCAAATGACACGAGAGCTAAAGAAGTGTTCCCCAGCTCACAGGGACTGTCCACCAAATGTCTCCCCAGCAGAGGAGCTGAAGGAGGCAGTGAAATTCCAAGGGCTGCCTCATACCAGGGACAGAAGACTCCAAGCTGTCACTCGTGCTCACACACCTGTGCACGCGCACGCCTGACCGTCACTGCCCTCCCCCCCCCCCCGCAAGGTCTGCTCAGTCACGAGGACTGCATGTGATTCCCGCTGTGTTCATTCTCGTGGGTGGGTCAATTCTATGCAGAATGACATGCCAAGAACCAGAAGCCCACAGAGCAAAGGAAGCCAGACAATGTTCCAGAACATTCCAGCATTCCTTTCACCCAGAAAGCCTCTTCCTAGCAAACAATGCAGGAGGGGAAAAGGCATCTGTACAGAGATGTCTGACGCGACGTTATTGATCTCAGTGGAGGCCTGAAGCCCATCTGAGTGACACCCAACCACAGAGGATGGTTCTGTAACTCAACCCACTCAACCTGGATGGGACAGAGACTACAGAGCAACATGGGAATCACGACCAAGTCCATGAGAGAGAAGCCAACAGCCAAAGTGTAGAAACTGTGTGTCTGCATTCACAGGTCTGACAAAGATTTAAAACGTCAAACAATTTTCTGTGATTGCTGGCAAATATTCCTCTTGCGATCCCTTGAATTACCACACCATTTGTTTCCTTTAGAGTCCTGTCACTGGACACAGAAATGGAGGGGGACTCTGGAGGCACTGGAACTAAGCATGTATTGGCATTTCACCATAATCAGCCCTGGGTTATGTCACCTCTCTGGGGCCCAGGGACCTGAGAGCCAGGTGAGGGGCGACTATACCTTGCTGTACAGCACGTCCAGCCAGTAGTCGGCCACCTTGGCGACGGAGTCGTACACTTCCTCCAGGGTGCTGCCTTTGAGGAAAGCCTCGAACACGGAGGACTGGAAGATCTTAATCAGCTGCAGCTCCCCACGGCGCTTCACCTCGAAGCCCTTTAGCTCGGCCAGGGAACCATCCTCGTTGAACACAGCGTATCTGGAAACACAGGTGAGCACGGTTGTGAAAGGGCCTGGAACGCCGCTTCTTGCCGCCCTCTCCCTCCACCTCCTCCGACCCTCCCTCCTACTCCGTCCAGCAGCCAATGCCTCTACCCGGAGCTTTATTTTTCCCACACAGAAATGTCTCAAGGGCCTGCAGCCTGTAGAATCTACCAGGTGGAGGACAGAGCCGGGGCGTCAGTGCTGACAACAGCTTTTCAAACTGAACCCGGAAGGCCACAAACAGAACCGAAGTCTGTACCCGTCCTGGACAGGCTGCTGGGTTGGACCCATTTGTCCCCTTCCTAAGCACGGAGGCTGTGGGAGCCCACCTCTTCTTCAGTTTCTTGCCCTCCTCCTTGGAGGCTGGGAGAATCATGGCCAGGTAGGGCCCGTCGACCTCAAAGAAGATGGTGTTCTCTGAGCGGGTGACATAGGTGAGCGAGGCAGGCTCGGCCAGCGCCTGGTACTGCTCATTGGTGAAGCCTTCCTGTGGACATGGACGAAAGGGCAGCCTCAGTTGTCATCGTCACACCTGCAACCGACCGGCTGCCCTCCAAGCAGTGGACAGGTCAGCAAATGGGGCTCTTCCGTACGATGGGTGCCACTGGGCAAGACAAAGGGATCAAGTGCTGACACGTGTCACACGTGGATGAGCCAAACTGCACTCTGCTGAGTCCAGGAGTCTGCACTCTGTGTTTGCACGCACAGGATGCTCTGGAAAAGGCAAGATTAGCACACAAAGAACACACTGGGGTAGCCAGGGCTTGGGGTTGGGGGCTGATGACAAAGGGGCAGCATGCAGGAACCTTTGGGGTGATGGAACTCTGGCATTGCTCTGTGGTGGTGGACACATGACGCTACGTGTGGGTCAAAACACACAGAGCTTCACTCCATAAAGGGAATTTTACTGTAAGCAAATTAGGAAACATTCAACCAGTCAATCAGGTGATGCCAGAGGGACCGCAGACTGGCACAAAAGAACCCAGGGCATTATTGATGGATGACAGAGCCCGCTGAAGGGCTGCGAGACAGAGGGATACGGACATAACAGACAACCATGCTGAGTAGGTGGTGAAGACGAGCAACGAGAACAAAGGTGAGCGAACAGCACTGCCGGCACTGTCCTGGAGCTGTTACACGTACACTAGGGCTGAACAAACAAATAAGTGTACTGAGAAAATCGGGTATGTTTACTCTCTGCAAGAGGAAGAAGTTACTACTAAGGGAATGGCCGACATCGGTGCCCGATGTAGCAACGGGCTCAGGTCATACATGTCAACACGACTGCAAGTAAGTATGGGTGGGTGTGGGGTTACTAAACATCCATGTATCCCCTAGCTCAACTCACAGTGAGCAGCTACAAGCAGTGACAGGGTGGCGTCAATGAGCACACTGGCCCCGACCTCAGTTTCTAGCACCATCTCCACTAAAAGGAACCCAGGCTGCTTAGAGAAGTGGCTGATTCCAGGGCTGAGGTAGGAAAATATAACATGAGGCTGGAGCGTCTTGTAGTACCAGGCGGTAAGAAAGTACCCACCAAACCCAACCGAAGCCCCAGGACGGAGCGTGTCGCAAACATGTGGGCAAATGTGAAGGAGCCCAAAGGCCAACAGGGAGCGAGCTGAGCTGCAAACACAGCCGGCAGTCGTGGGTCACACACCAGTGTACCAGTATCCACGGATGACATGGACATAAACCACCAAGTAAACCAGGGAGCGAGGAACGGGTGATGACTCCTCCCACACAGTGCCATTAATAAGTGTTGGGAAGGAGGACAACGGATTCACCAGAGGGAAACCCAGCAGAGAACACCGGGACGACTGGTGAGGGCGCCCAGCGAGTGCTCCCGTTCAGGGAGGAGCAGGACACCCGCAGTTTCACAGCATATCCTCAAGGCTCACTCGTTACTCTGCTGCTCTAACACGTGGCCAGACTTGCACAGCCCGCTCTGGGCGGGCAGCTCAAGGCCGCCCGGTGTGGACTTCCAGAGCGTGGCAGTGGGGAAGCCGTCAGGCCGCAGCTGTGGAGGGACAGCAAGTGCAGATCCTGACACCACGCACGACAAAACCACACAGGGCACGTCACCTCTGTGGCGTTCCTCCAAAAGCCCAAATAACCTCGGTGTAAGAACAAGGTAAAATAGACAAGGCCAAGCTGAGGGGCAGACACTAGATACCTGCCCGGCACTCATGGAAGTGTCCCGGTCATGCAGATGGCGGGGCACTAAGGAGACAGACGACTACACGCAGCTGGGGTCCTGAGACAACTGGGAAATCCAATAGACTGAGTTTGGTTCCAGTGTCAGTCTGCCCGAGTGGCCTGGCTCTGACAGCCGGGCCATGGTTTGTGGATATCAACGTCAGGGAAGCAGAACTCTGTTCTACTTTTGTAATTTTTCTGTAAGTGTAAAATGATTCCGAAATAAAAAGTGACGAGCAAAGCAGTGTGGGTACTGTGCTGAAAGACGGTACACTCGCTCCGGCAACGTGAACTCAGGCCGCACAGAAAATGGGGTGGTGGAGGCAGGGCACTGAGCCCAGGAAGGTGAGCGCGCTGGCCTGAGAGATGCCTCAGGCCACTTTCCCCCGGCCCCACCATGCTGGTGCGAGGAGCCCACGCCCCCAGGAGCCCCATCTGGAGGCCCAGGCTCACCTTGACCATGATGTTTAACATGGCCCCAGGGTAGGACACGGTCACCTTGGGCTTTTTCACGCACGTTGTCTTGATGACAAAGTTTTCAGGGAAGCTGTTGGGCAGCACGCACCATATTCCATCTGTGTCCAGCTCTAAGGGCCTCCTTCAGAGAAACAGAAATGAGGACACATGGATACGGCCCTGGGGCCCCAGGTAGCGAGAAGCCCCTGTCAAGTCTGGATGCGGCGGAGGCCCCTCCTGGCCATGAACGCAGCAGTGAGACGCCCACCCGTTTCCAGCTCCCTCTTCTCCTAGCCGTTCTCTCCCACTGCAGCCCTACCGGCCCACGGTGCTCACCCAATCTGCTCGATCAGTTCCCGCGCCTGCGTGATAATGCTGGCCCCTGTGAAGCAGACAATGCCGGCCATCTCCATGGAGTACCAGCGGGCCCTGGGGAGGACAGTCACAGGCTCATTAGGACAGGTCAGGAGAGAGGATACCAAGAGGGGGACTCTGGAGTAGGGCAAGAGGACTAAGGTGGAATCCGCTCTGTGCTGAGGGTGTGGGGCTCAGCTCAGGAAGGATGAGCTGGAAGGACGCAGCATGCTGCCCCTGCAACAGCTCAGGACCTCAGGCTCAGTGGGACTCCCCATAGCAGCCCAGATGGTCACGTGTCCCCATGAGCCTCTCCCACCATCCGCAGCACCAACCATCTCATGCCTTCTCCATTCTCCCAAGCCCCATGCACACCCTCCAGCTTCTCAGGGAAAACAAGGCCACAGGCACGCTCGGCTTCCTGCCACCCGCTGGCTCATGGTCCCTGCCCGGGAACTCTGCTCAGGTTCCAGCCCTGCTCTCATCCTCCCCAGTGCCATTAAAAAGCAACATGAATAAACAGAATGACCCTCCCTCAAGGCCAGTCCCTGTGCCACAGCCTTTCTCCTTCTCCAGAGCTGCCCTGTTGACTGTCCTAGCGTCCCCACCCAGTGGCCAGGTCTCCCCTTTAAGACCTGCTCTGCCCGAGGCCCCACCCACCTGGTCATGTCCAATGGACACGCTCAGGCCCCACCTCAATTAATCTCCTGCACCCCTAACCCCAGAACAGTGTCCACAGCGGCTGTGAGACCCCATCTGCTGGCTCTCTCCACTTCTCAGACGGCTTGACATCCCTCATTACCCACATGGTGCTGCTTAGTAACTGTGCAGACCCTCTCTCCACGTCCCGAGTGGTGACATTCACTAAGTCTCACACATACACACACACACACACACACACACACACACACACACACACACATACGAAACTACCAAATCACGTCTCTAGCCCAGGATGCTGAGACCACGGCGTGCACTGGTGCAGACGCCCCTTGAGGCCTACTGGAGGGGATGTGGCAGCCCACAGCCCTGCCCTCTCCGGCCCCTGGTGCTAAGGCACCCTGTGCTCATGACGCACCCTTTGCGCATGACGTAGCCATAGAAGGAGTTGAGAATGCACTTGTGTGCGAGCTGCAGCGACTCGTACAGCACCTCCATGTTCCTGCAGCGCCTCACCTCCGCTGCGTCACCTGCCTCCACGGCCGCACACAGCTTCTTCTTCCACACCTGCAAACCATGCACACACGAAGCTGTCATGCCAAGGTCACTCACATGGGCACTTCCTGTCTATAGGCCTCTACTGGTATCTGCCACACTTCTTTCACTCCATCTCTGATGGCACTACCAGTAGAAAGCTGCAGATTGCACACCTCAGCACAACTTCTAGGGACAAGGACGTGCTCCTGCTCCTACCCCAAGAAACTGAACAGGGCACGGCGTCCGACATCGACTCATCCCTCACAGGGTCTGCATGACCCCAACGCCTGCTTCTCCCATGTCCCCATTCACCTTTCATCTAGAACTGCCCCTTGGAAGGAGATGTCCTGAAAGGGCTGCTGAGTGCAAAGAACAGGCCCACATTACATTTTTACTTCCTGCGAGTCCAAGGACAGGAGGAGATACTCCACGTGGACACCTCAGACTTGGGGCAACGTCAGTGCCCTGGTACAGAGCCCGGAACCTGACATGGAGCTGGAGAAGGGACTGAAGCTGCGTCTGGAGACCAACAAAGAGGCGGGGCCTTTGCTCCACCAGAGGCCCAGGGACTCCCTATCTGGGTCCTGTTACTTGGTTTACTCTTACCTACACACTTGACAAGTTGAGTTCCAGGGTCTCTCAAATAACACAACTCAGGTGCGGCTGACAGGCAGAGAGCCAGGTGCTCATCATTTGCAGCAATGCCCCAGGGTAACAGTGTCCTCACTGGCCAGTACTGCTGGGCCAGCCACTGCCTGGCCGGTACTGGGCCCAGGGTTGGAAGGTGCTGGACTCTTCAGTGTGGCGTGTTTGTCAAAACCCACACAACTGCCTACCCAAAAGGGTGGGACTTAACCCTTTGCCAGGTTTACCTCCACAGAGTGGCCCAACGACCACCAGGGAGGGTGTGGCCACGGGCACTGGAACGTCTGAACGTCCTACCCCAGCTGCATTTCTGTCCCCATCACAGTGGTCGAGCATGACGGGCTCCTCTCATCTGAACGTTTCGCCTTTCCTCCCCCAGCTGGCGACTGTCAGTACTTAGAAGAGTGTCTGGCACATACCAGCTCTCAGTAACCATCTTGATGAATTTGCATCACACTAAGAGCCATCGGATTATGCAGGCTGTGCCTGGGTGGACGCAAGACCCTCTGTGCCAGCAGAGGGGGCACATGGCAACCACAGACAGACTGCATGGCTCAGGGTGCCAAGCCTCAAAGGAGAGGCCGAGCGACAGCTCCCCCCCCTGGGCTGGCAGATTAGCCCCGCCTGCTTCACTGTGCTGACTAGTCGTAGCCAAGAGGTGCTGGCAGGCTTAGGACACTGTGTCCACAACTTCCGTGATGCCACGGGTTGCCCTGAGGCCAACGTGTTCTGGGTCGAGGAGCTAGGCCTGTCTGTGTCTGGAACGACTGGGTTTAAGGGAACCAGAGCTACTCAGGAGGTCCCTGGAAGAAGCAACTGATAAAGAAATGCAGAGAAGACCAAAAATATTTCAGTAAACTCCCCATCCAATCTGAGAAAAAAATGTTTTTAAAGGTTTGGTATTTAAAAAGCAAAACACTTTATAGACATTTACTGAGTGCCTACTATGTGCCAGTGACTGCATTAGACTCTAAAGAATGAGACAGTCACTACACTTCCAGGGCTTGTCCGATGAGGGAGACAGATAAACAAGTAATTTAAGAGTTAATAAAGTGAGATGGTATGGCGGTTTCTCAGAAGATTGAAAACCCAATTACCATAGCATCCAGCAATTCCACATCTGGGCATACACACACAAGAACTGAAAGCAGGAACCTGACATGCCTGTACATCCCACGACTCCAGACAGCGCCAAACAAGGATCCTCACCTCAGAAATTAGACTCCGTCGTGACCCCACAAAGGTCAGACTCACCTTGTGGAGACCTTTGAACTCATAGCGCCGGTCGCGGAAGGCACGCACGGTGTCCACGTAGAAGGAGTTCTCCCGCTGGCAGATGGTGGTGAGGCGCTCCTCCACCTTGGTCACGTGGGTCTTCTTGTAGGCCTTCCGGCAGTAATCTAGGGCACAGGCGGGAGGGGGAGCACGTGAGCCTTCTAACTGGCCAAAGGAAGGCAAGGAGGCAGCGGACGCAACAGACACAGCTCTAGGCAGCTCTGGGCTAACAGAAGGGGCAGACCACTAGAAAGCGAGGTGGTCCAGAGTGAATGGGTGAGTGAATACACCAAAAGCACGAGAAGGAGAGTCCAGTGTCGGAACACTAGTGAAGCTTACAGGAAGAACTAGTTTGCCATGATCTGATGAGTTCAGCGACTGGTTTAAGTGACCCCAGGCTGTGTCCCACCAACACAGCCCTACCGAGGCCCAAAAGAGGGAGACGCGGTGTTGGGAAAGCCATGGCCAAGTCCGGGCTGCTCACCTGCCAGTCTCCTCTTCTCGTATTTGGCCTGCTCCTCGCGCGACAGCTCATGAAAGGCCCGGGCTGGACCCTCTGGGGTCAAGGGAGGGAACTTCTCCGATTCCAGCTGGTGCCGGATCCGATGGTACTCGCTGCGGCTGGCCGGCACTAGAGGGGTGACAGCGGAGAAGAAGCACGATGGAGACCAGCCCGTCCGCTTCCGCTGAGCACCCCCCGCCCGGCCGCCACTCACTGAACTCGCCCCTCCAATGCCAGGCCATCTTGCGCTGACAGTTTGCTCCGGGCTTGTTGAAGTCACAGGCAGCACAGGTGGCTTCGTCCACCATGGCAGAGGGCTGCGGAGAGCGCGGGAAGAAGGAGGGAGCAGTTAGGCTCAGGTAGGAAGGCCTCAGTCCGGATGCAGGTAGTCTGTCTCACCTGCAGGCGGTTCGTCAGGATGATGTTTGGGTACATAGCCCCCACATCCAGGTGGTAGATAAGGGGACACTCGATTCTGTTAGGAACATCTTTCAGGGAGGTGAGCTTGTTCTTAATCTGATCACACACCTGCAGACGAAGAAGAAGTGGAGGATGGTGACCCAGCAAAAACTGGAGACTACACAGTAACAAGGAAAGCACCACAGGTCCCAGACGGACACCAGCCACCAGCACCAGGCCCAGGGCTATGGGAGGTGTCATGGGAGCACAGCCCTACTAAGGGCAGCGTGGTGGGAGCTGCAGCCTCCATCCCAGAACTTTCAGGGTTGGGAGAGAACTTCAGAAGGCTGTCTGTGGCTTCATATGGCAGGGCCCATCTGCCAGCGAGTGCGAGACCTGGCCAAAATACCAGCAGTCACCCTTGCCGAGGGCCCCGTGGGTCCCCGAGGTGCGCGTGTCCCACCCAGCAAGCCTGCAGCTGACGAGTGAGCTGTTGGCGTGGGCTCAAGCCCAGGCCTCAGACCAAATGCAGTGCCGGGTGACCTTCAGTGGGACTTTGTGAACCGATGACTCAGATTTCTGGTTCCAGCCGAGCCTGAGCTGTTTGCCTGAAGACCCTCCTGATACCAAACACCTGGAAAAGCCGCCTGAACTAGAAAAACTCTCCCTATCTGTGCAGAAGTGAGCTGCTCAGTCATGCCGAGTACAAAGCGATGTGTGAACTATAAACCGGAACAGGGAGCTGACCTGGTGTCCCAGGGCCATGCCAGGTCTGGTGACTCAGTGAGAGGACAAGGCCAAGTCAGACAAGGGGAAAGACACGTCAGGTGAAGTCAAGAGCAGGCTCAAGATGGGAGGAGATTCCTCCTTCCAGCACCGAGCTGACAGCAGTACGCAGTGCCACCTCCAAGGTAAGCCCCCAGAGACCCAGCGCCAGGCTTCTTCTCCTGGGGCCAGTCACATAGGCAGGGCCTGCATGAACCCAACTACAGACCCCAGGAGGAGCGCACGAGCAGCTGTCCTGCCAGACACGGGGAGGGAGCCCAGCCATCCCAGCGCCGACACAGGCCCCTGAGAGCACAGCCGACTCGACCTGTTCCAGGAGCCCTGCTGCTCCTTTCTCCAGCCTCCTCAAGGAGAGGTGACCTACACACAAGAGGGAGATGAAACAGAATTTCCAATAAAGGCAGGACCCGCAAAGGCCACTTGCACAGAAGGCTAAACCAGAACCAGTCTGCTCACCAGAACCCCGTCTATTCTGGGCTCTGGGTGAAGAAGGTACCTTGCCTGAACATGTCTCCACAGGCTGGTCCCTCTAAAGGATCTATTGTCTACATTATACTTCTCACTTGGTCTGGGAACGTCCAGCCAAGGAGCCAGGTAAGAAGGGACCCAGCCCAGTGTCCCCTCTGGGGACCCAGGCAGAAACAACTGTACAAGTACTTGACAACAGCCCTTGAGAGGCCACCTGGATTCCTTGCTGAAGATGAATTCTCACTCCAAAATCTGAGTGTAGGAAGAGACACCCACAGTGGCCGACAGCGGACACAGAGGACAGCAACCCCCCCAAAATTCAGGAAATAAATCTCCTAAATATGCTGAAATGAGCGTAATTAAAAATACTAGAGACATCCGGGGTGGCCGGATGGCTCAGTTGGTTAGAGAAGGAGCTCTGAACAACAGGGTTGTCGGTTCGATTCCCACATGGGCCAGTGAGCTCTGCCCTCCACAAGTAGATTGAAGGACAACGACTTAGAGGTGTTGGGCCCTGGAGAAGCACACTCTTCCCCAATAGTCCCCCAATAAAATAAAATAAAAAACTACCAGAGACCAAAAATCTAAAACACAGGAAGAGAAAGTCCACTTTTTATAAAATAAAGCACATTGGAAAAAGAACAAATAGAGCTTCTAGAAATAAAAACATCGTCCTAAAAACAAAACCAGTCACGGACTACATGGGAATAAAGCTAAATAGGCTCTGACAGTCATATATTTTTATTCACTCCCCAAAGCATTTAAAACAGAACACTCGGTGTGTATGTGTGTGATAAGGTCACTGTGTCCTAAGAACTCCAACCCGAGACTTGGGAACCGCTGGCCTGCAGTGTGGGCCTATTACACTGATCACAGCTGCAGTCGCTCCGGCGCCTGCGCTGCCTCTGATCAGCTCACTGACTCACTCGTTTCCCAGACCTGAAAGTGACACCTGTGCTCCTTTCCTGGGACGTGTTTTCGCTCACACTTGTCCCTCCGCCTACATCCTTTTCTTCCCAGGGTGGCTCAGAGTCCACACTGTATATGATAGCTGGAGCTGACAGCAGCTGTACAGCACTTCAGTTCGCAAAGGACATGCACACATTCTTCTTTGAATTTTGCCTAGTGAATCCGTTCAGGTATTTCTTAAAACCAATCCTAAAATGGTAAAAATGCCACACCCCTGGAGTCACTGGATATGCTGCACTGTCGAGAGGCGCCCGACAGACATGAGCTGTGCTGTGTCCAAGGGAACAGAGGAAACACCAGGGGAGGTGCCTAGGGTCTCCAGTCATGTGACACACTTTGTAAATGGTGCTTTCCACCATTTTTGATGGATTTTATAGTTACTTTATTCTACTCTGTAACTTCTAGGAATTCACTCTCATCATTTTTAAAGTCTCCTTAACAAAAAAAGAAATTAAAACCCTCCAGTGGCTCCTCACTGCTGACAAAGAGTCCAGGTGACCTGGGCATGAGAGCCAGCACTGCCGTCTCTGCCCGCAGCCCCTCAACGTCCCCACAGCCTGCTCAGGAGCCCGGTGTCTTCCTGTGAAACTCCCCGACCACACCAAGTCGGGTCATGCACTGTGACCACACTGTCACAGCTGTCCTACCAGATCAGGAGACACCCTGAGTCATCTGTCTCCGTGCCCCAGCAGCAGCACGCAGTAGGTGTGGAATGAACATGCTCGGGAATGAAGCCAGGCTGCCGAGGCTGCCCGTGCCACACTGTCCCCTCCCTGAGCGTTACCTCTTGGAAGTTGGCGACCTGCTCCATGGGTACCTTCTCCTCTTCCTCGATAGCGTGACGCATGGTCTTCTCCACGCGTTGCAGCAGGAAGTCAAAGGCGGCGGGATTCTAGTGCAAATGACGGAGAGGACCCAGGTCAGACGGGAACCCGCCCCAGCGCCACGCAGCCTACCTCAGGGTAGGCTGCAGACTGCGCTCCGGAAGGAGCCGAATCCTGAGCCTGCAGGGTCCCAGCCCAGGGCAGCCCAGACAGGACGGCCAGTGAGGGCCGCAGGGGCCGTGGTGTTACTTCAGCCCTTGTGGCTTCTGGGGGCGACCGAGCCTGGGGTACCCGGTGGGGAAAGGGGGCGCACCATCCTGAACCGGCAGGGGATATCACTGCGGAACACGCCGGACTCCAGGGCCTCCACGTGGCCGCCCACGTAGGTCTCAGAGTCCAGCACGTGGCCATCATTGGTCATCTTGTTGAACTCCTGCTCCTGCTTGTTGGGGAAGATGATGTTGGCGTGGAAAGCCTGCACCATCAGCAAGGTCTCGCACAGCGTCCCAGAGCCCTTCCGCAGCACCTGCAGGAGACGCCAGGCTCAGCCGACCAGGGCCAGCCCACGTGGGGCAGCGGGCCGTGCAGTGGGACCACTGACCTCGTCGGGCTCCATGGGGATGATGGTGCACAGAGCAAATATGAAGGGGTGGACGTACTTCATGTACAGGTAGTACGTGGCCACTGCGTCTGACACCGAGTATGTGGCCAACGTCTGAAGAGAGAGCGGAGTAAGGGCCATGTCCCCCCCATGGGATCGCCCCCCCACAAGGTGCGGCGCCGGCACTGCAGCACGAACCTGGGGCTGCTCCGTGGCCATCCGGCACATGTCCTCAGGGTCCAGCTCCACGGGGTCATAGCCCAGCTTGGCTTTGGCGGCCGCCTTGAGGTTGTGGCTGCCCACCGGAAGGTAACTGTCCCTCTTCACCCACCTGGGAAGGAGAGGAGAACAAAGGCCAGGAATCCAAGAGTGGCCACAAACTGGACACAGGAAGATACGCCAGACAGCACAGGGCCCTTGAGCCAGTTAAGTTCGCAGACACACCTGCCAACACAAGGAGCTGCCCAGCAAGTGCTCCAGGCTCCGCTTCCCTCCTGTCCTTGTGGGGAAAGGGATGCGAGCGGGGTGGGAGTGGGCAGGAGCTGTCACCCTCCGCGGCCTGTCTACCAGGGCTGCTGGGCTCTGCCCTGCCCGCCCAGCCCTCAGGCCCTGCCGTCATACTCCCTCCTGTCTGTACGTGGTCCTTTAGCAGGGAAACACGCAAGGACACCCCGTGCCCCACGACCCCTGTGCCCGTCTTCACTTCCTCCCAATGACTGACACCACCTCCTGGGCCCGCAGCTCCTACTGCCCCCGTCCACCCCTGTGCCCCTGGCCTCCACCTAGAACACCCCACGCTGGCCTACCCGGCACTGCCACGTCGCTGAGGCCCCCACCTCTCCTCTTACTTCCCTTGCAGTCCATTCACCACCACAGTCTCCACGTGGATGGAGCTCCCAGGCCTGCTTCTACCTGTGACCTAGGCTCTGCCCTACACTTGAAAGCCCACGCCAAATCCTGAGAACCAGGCTTCCCTGTGCTCACGCACCCCAAATCTGTAGACCCCAAGTTCTCGCCTCTCAAATATCTTAAACCCACCCTTCTCTTCACTCCTGTTCACATTATAGCCAGGCCTAACCCCTCCAGCGCGCGCACCAGAAGCCTAACAAAAAGATGGATCAGCTTTAAATGTGTTGATGGCTCCCATGACAGCCGAGATGAAACGACCTCCCCATAGGGCACCGAAGGCTCGAAAGCTCGTGAGACCTCTAGCCAACCTTGGCACTCTGGGCCACCACAGCCCGCGCTCGGTGGGGCGGGGAGGCGAGGGACCTCATCCCAGGCCTTTCTTTCTGGCTGGCCGGCCCTGCCCTGAGGCCCAACGCTCAACATGTCTGCTGCACGGGGAGCAGGTGACGACAGACATCACATCCCAGGACCCAGCCAGAGCCAACAGCTGTGTCCCCAGTGAGGGGAGCTGCTTCTCAGAGGTGCCGCCATCCCCCGAGAGGGTACAGACAGGACTGGTGTGAGCGAGAAGGGAGCCTGGACCCCACTCACTGACAGTCCTCAGGACACGCTGACGAGTGGCCAGGGGAGCAGCGCGGCTCACCTGAGACAGTCCATGTGGATGCACTGGGGCGCCTTGTACTCCCCCTGGCTGTCCTTCTGGAACCCAATCTCCTCGTACATGCTCAGTCCGTGGGCTGCTGCTCTGGCCTCCACGAAGGGCCTGGGGAAGATGGACAAGCACACAGGGCAGTGAGTCCCTAACTCCCTCAGAGACAGGAGAAGGCCAGCAGGGGATCCCGCCGACCCAGGAGCTCCTCACTCGGGTGAGGTGCTCTTGCCCCTCCTACTTTGTTCCATCTCAGCCATTTCTCAGAGGACAGACCTGCAGCACTAAGTGTACTCAGTGTCCTGTAACGTCCCCTCTTGAACTCTCGTTATGTACAAATTAGACATTAGACTCACCAGTCAAAAAAGTCCCCGTTGTAGGTGACCATGATGGTGGGCTTGGTCTCCTGGACGTGTTCAAACCACCTTTGGATTAGATGAACCTGGATTCAAGGAGCCCCAGACTCAGCTGGCTGCATTTCCTCTCCTTCCAGCTCTTCCCCGCACCTGCCCACGTTCAGGAGCTCCTCACGCCGGCCCTGGACCTGCCCACTGCGCCTCCCCACGGGCAGGCGAGGACGCACACACCCAGCCCAGAAGCTGCTGTGCGGGCCGAGGCCTGAAGAGTCAACACGCCTCCCCTTCCCATTCACCACCCACCAGCAGCTTCCCAGGGACACCTCTGTACCTCATCGGGTTCATTGAAGACACAGAAGGGCCCTTCGTATTCCGGCTTGGGGGTGAACTCAAAGTCACCAATGTCCTCAGCAACAATCTCCCTGTTGGTGATGAGGTAGCCCTGGGAATTCACCAGCAGTCAGCGGGGGTCAGACACAAGCCAGAGACACATGCCTCCTGACACTCGGCCCAGAAACTCCTGCTACAGAAATCTCTGCGGCACCTCGACGGTGCCCCAGCTCTCCAAGAAGAGACGCGCTACCTAAGCCCCAATGTCTGATTTCGATCAGAAGGCGGGAACATGGCTGGATGGCAGAACAGCTTGCTTTTCATTTTTGGGATTACACTCACTCATTATTCACCCCAAAAATACTAATCACGGGGTGGGGGACCAGACAAGGGCCCTGTTCCCAGGGAGCATACATCCCAGAAGGCACTGCTCACCTGACCATCGATCATATAGGAAATCATCATAATCTGGTCAGTCTCAGCATCGGGAAACTTGAGGGGCAGCTTGGTCGTCTCAATGTCAAATGCCAACACCACAGGATCCTGGAGGGACCAAATGTAGCATTAAGCCGACCACAAACCCAGCTGAGCTCTGGAGACAGGGGTCCTTTCGACACCCACCACCAGCTGCTCCACCTCCACCTGCTACAAGCAAGAGTCCAGCTGCCACGGGGTAAGGTTTCCAAGAGTGGGATAGGTACCTCGGGGCTGACTGACCCACATCAAACACCACGATTCACTGATGGTATGAAAACTCAACACGGACAGGAAAAGACTTGGTCATAGGAAAGCCAGAGAACTGCAGAACACCTGAGTCTCAGAGCACGTTCCAATGCATTCTTCTTGACCGTATGCCAACCCTGCCAGAAGACTGTGGTAGCGCCGACATCATCATTTTGGAAATGAGAAAACAGAGTAGAGACCTTCCCAAGACCACAGAGCTGTCCCCGAACCGAGGCCTGAATCCATTTTCAATCCCTAGTGAACCTGTTTCCCCACATCACTTCACTACTGACTGCCCAGAAGTCAGAGCGCTCCCTCGGGCGCTGCGATCCAGCCTCGCTCAGATACTGACGTCACCTCGTGACATGCAGGTGCAAAAGGAAATTATACTCTCAGTCAGAAATGAAGCAGGAAAGTGAATACTCCACAATCTATTATGAAAGTATTTGAGGAAAAGAAGCAAACAAGTCTTTCTATCAAAGTCAACTGTCAGCACTGAATTAGATCTCTGCAGAAACCCAGGGGACATTCAGGATGCAGACATGAGAACAGTACTTACAGGTCGTTCGACCAGGTCATCCCGGCGGGTGACCTCCACTGGAAAGGCGTTTCCTCGGTACCTGACATTGTACCAGTGAGCCTGTGGGATGTGGGGCACATTTAACAGCGAGCTCACGTCTGTTTCCAGTGGACTGGGCTGCGCCGCCGTGAGGCATGGCCCACTCACCACGTGGATCTTCAGGTCGATGGAGAGACGGATGTGGTAGGGCACATCGTACTCCCGCATATCCACGATGTTGTCCAGCTGGTCGGCAGTCTTCTTAGAGGCTTCCTCTTCGTCGAGGATCACACTGCCGCCTTGCAGGACACTGCAAACAGAGTGCCGCTCAGTGCACACTCCGCTCGGGCTGCAGGGGAGGCCCGCGTCCACACGGAGGAAATGCGGCTGTGGTGACCAGGACAGACCCTTCTGAAGAAGGAGCTCGGGTGACCCTCCTAGCCGAGCAAGTCACACACACAAGGAAATTCAGTGTATGCTTAGGGTATGTGCATTTTATAGGATGTAGGTAATTAAAAGAACAAAGAAGAAAGAGCGCTGTTACTCTGGTGGTGTGTCTACAAATGTGACCCGCTCTCACTGAGCGTGTTTCTTCATCAAGAAAAAGAGGATGACAATAACAGGCCCACCCTGCAGGAGTGTCATGAGGTAACAGTCACAAGGTTCTTGGTTGAGTGACGGGTAAATGGTAACTATTTCTGCACCATAGTTGTTCCTATCATATCCAAGCAGAAAATCACTGTCACTAGAACAGTCTCTCCAATATTAGCCCGCTAAGCTTCCTAATACTGAATGGACTGTTCAGGGGGGAAAAGACAGACAATGAGTTTCAGAGAAGGCCTCGGGGGACTTGGTCTCTGGTTACACCTTGCAATATTCTGAAAAGTAATTATGGGCTACTGGTGTGTGTGTGAGTGTGAGAGTGTGAGAGTGTGTGTGTGTGTGTGTGTGTGTGTGTGTAGAAATGTTCAGAGTCCCTAATGATCTTTTGTCAGAGAATTCGAAAAGTTCTGAAGTGATCATAACTTTTAATTTGCCAAGATTTCTTCTTCTTGATCTCTTTCCCTGCTTCCTGCTACAGTTGATGTCTGAAAGTTTGGAGAACAATATTTGGTGTCCTACATTAAAGTTCTCTGTATAACTCCAAGGTTCTCTGGAGAAGAGGTGCTGTGTAAATCATCTAGCCCTTTAATGAAATTTGTAGACAGCTTAACCCTTGCCAGAAACCATGAGAACAGACTGTGTTAAGGTGGTGGGATCAGGAATCTAAAATGTCTTTACCGTTATAGCAACTCAGTGCTAGAGCCACAGACCCAGCCTCGATGTAATAAATTATGACACGGGGAGATGCTATTTATGTAACACAATTGGAATTGGAGAACTGTAAGAAATCCTACTTAATTGCTCAGAAGTGTTTCCTCATTGATCAGAGCCAGTCATAAAGGCCACTTAACTGCTGGGTTTCCCCACCTCCTATCCATCTCAACTCAGGAAAAGTGGGCAACAGCCCTGTGGACCGACTGGCTGCCGTGGGTGCGAGAAGGAGGCTTACCTGGAGAGCATGGCTGTGTAGGTGTCGCGGGTGTGGCTCTGCTCCTGGTTCTTCTTCACGGCAGGGGAGATCTCCTTCCTCACCCTGACAAGGTCCTCCACGGTGTTGAACGACAGCTTAATGTAATTCCGCTTCAGACCCACCAAGTGATTTGGCTACAGAGTGGACAGAGTTCAAAAGAAAAAGGACTTTACTGGGGAGAGAACATAAGGGCAGAACGATTCAAAGGTAAATATTCTTGTCAAAGGGCTGGGACCTCCAAAGCACCTCGTCCAGCTCTGCATGTGGCACCCACTGTGCCACCCACGGGTGTCACCCAGAGTATGTCCAGACAGCCACCAAGGCCTCCTCCTCTGTCCCGACCCACACCCTCAGGTGCCAAACGGGGCCTCTTCCCATGTCACTCCTGGCAGAGCGGACCCAGCCTCATATCCTGGAAGGAACGGTGACACTCACCAAGTCCAGATCCTCTTTGGGGACAGTCTCTACTTTAGCGATTTTACCCTGAAACTTCTTAGAGAGAAAAGATGAAACTTCTCGTTCACAACCCTAAATCGGGATGGTAATGAAAGGACTTTCCATTAGTAAAACCTACTTCCTTCCTTGCCTGTTTCTCTAGAGGAGTCTGACGCCTCCCACAGAAAGAGGAGGCACAGGCTGTCCGAACTGACTCTATGAAGCAGACTCACCTTTCTGGTCGCAATGTAGAAGTACGGCTTGTAGGGCAAGGCCACCTGCAAGTCACCAACCCATCCGGGATGATGAGAAGGCAAAGGAGAAGGGTGAGGATGGCTGTTTGCTGCGACCCCATGAGCAGCCTATGCCCAGTGCTCCCTGGAGCTACCCAGTGCTTAAGACGTGGTGCCACAGGAAGTTGGGACCTGCGCACGCTGCGGGGGGGCTCTGAGACACGCACCACTGCCCGTCTTTCAGCCTCTCTGCGCGAGCTTCTCGGACATCTTAGGTGCCGGTAACGTGGCTCCCAGGGGCCTGTCCCTCCCAAGGGGCTTCAGGAGCTGCACATGAGGAGCCTCCCAAGCCCCAGAGCTGAATGAACACTCGTCATTTGGGACCCAGCTGTGCCTCATCACCAAGTGGGCCTTAGCTTGTTGGGGTTCAGGGGCTTACCTTAAATCTGCTGCCATCATCTTGAATAAAGTAGTAATCCACTGCACTGACTAAGCGCTTCTCTTCGTCTAAAACCTCAGTCTACAAGAGAGGCCACCCACACAGGTGCAGGTTACCCTCCACTCTGTAGAGGGGCCCTGTGCTCCCCACTTGTGGGAAACTGAGCACTTTCTCCACCCCTTTCACAAGAGCCCCATCATAACAGTCTCAGGGCGGATTTCTCTCAACTTCTCCCTCATCCTTGAAAGGTTTATTCTTATGGGCAATAGGGACACCCCTCCCCTTAGTCTTCCCCCCCAGGGCCTCTATGGCCCAATGCTGTTTGAAGAACAAAGTAGGAGAGCTACAAACAGTTTATGTCCACCTGTTTCACCTGGACAGTAGGTTCCCACCCCAGGTGGCACCCACTCTTCCCACAAGGGCCACGCCACCACAAGGCTGTGGAAGGAGGGGCGGGAGGAGGAAACGCCCAGGTGCTTACAGGATGCATGTTGATGAGCCAGCCTGTCCTCTCGCCCGGTTCCTTGAGCCTCTCAAACCCAAACCGCACATCCATCCTATCTGTCCACTGACTGCGCTCCAGGCGCTTGAGTGCCGAGACAGAGGAGGGGGGGCCATCATCCCTGGGTGGGAGGAGGAGAGCCTGTCTTCAGCGTCACAATGCTCTCCACTGCCACAGTCCTCAGTCCACCCGCTGTAAGTGTTCCAGGTGTGACATGGTAGATGTGTCCCCCAAAAACCTTGCATTTAACAAGACAGCTCATTCTAATAACAGGACTCGTGGGAAAAATGAGTGGGGCAGGACCCTCCAAGGCTGTTGAGGTCCATAAGCAGAAATTGGCAACGATCACAGTGGACACGGCTGCCTTGTGGGAATTAAAAGCGCACAAAGCCCAGCAGGGCTCTTCTGACCACTTATCCCAGAGAAAGGAAAAGCCATGTCCACACAATGTGCATGTAAATGTCCTCAGCAGCTTTGTTCACTGTAGCCAGAAACTGAAAACCACTCAGCTACTCCTCACCCGGGGACTAGCTAACCTGTTACGTCCATCCAGTGGGGTGCTCGAGGGATCTTTGGGGCAGAACCGTTGTGTCTTGACTGGAGTAGTCACCAGTATATAATGTGACAGAAGTGCACAGAACAAGAGACACACGCACACACGAGTGCCCAAGCGCTGTGTCTCTGTCGGTTTCCTGGCTATGACCTTGTGCTCTATTATGTAAGATGTCACCACTGGGGGAAACTGGATGAAGGGCTCACAGGATTTCCCTGTAATTTCTTACAACTGCATGTCAATTTGCAATTACCTCAAAATAAAAAGGTGTTTCTTTACTTATTTTTATAAGTTTTTTAAATGTGTGTGTGTGTTTTTTAAGATTTTTATTCAGGAAGGGGGAACAGGACTTTATTGGGGAACAGTGTGTTTCTCCAGGGCCCATCAGCTCAAGTCATCCTACAATCTAGTTTTGGAGGGCGCAGCTCAGCTCCAAGTCCAGTTGCTGTCTTCAATCTTAGTTGCAGGGGCCACAACCCACCATCCATTGTGGGGAGTCGATCCAGCAACCTTGTTGAGAACTCCCGCTGTAACCAACTGAGCCATCCGGCCGCCCCACCAGCAGCTCAGCAGCAGCTTGTTGTCTTCAATCTACTTGTGGAGGGAGCAGCTCACTGGCCCATGTGGGAATCGAACTGGCAACTCTGTTGTTCAGAGATCTCCCTCTAACCAACTGAACCACCAGTCCGCCCCTCCTTACTTATTTTTAAAATGTTAGTTCCATAATGTATTAGTTTGTTTCTTGGTAGAATGGAATTAACAATGTCTGCCATGTAAGATTTTCATGCATATCCTAAGAGACAGTGGATGTAAGAGCACTTTGAGAATTACAAAGTCAGCAGTGCGAGCGTGGTACAATGGAGCAAACGCAAGAAGCTTGAAGATTTTTGGACTGAATGCCAACTCTGCCAATACAGCGCTGATGATTAAATCCCACGGCGCACACAGTATGCAGACAGGGTTCTTTGTACACAGTGTACGCAGTAAATAGTGTGTGTGGTATTTACCAAAGACAAATATAAACATAAGGGAATGGCCACTTTTTGTTGTCTAACAGGTATTAGGTTGGTGCAACAGTAATAGCGGTTTAAAAGATTAAAAATAATTGCAAAAACTGCAACTACTTTTGCACCAACCTAATAAAAGTCTGTAATGTCTGAGTTATTTGGGAGAAATGAGTTGAATGAACTAGTCATCTGCTTTCAGTTGTATAATGTGAATCGGAAAGTACTCGCGGGACTCTGTGGTGCTGCACTATGCCAGGCTGTGTAAACAACGCACAGAACTGGCACATGCACTCAGGTGGCCACAGCCACCTGGGACGGGCGTTTCACCTGAGTCAGGAGGACCGTGAGACAAGGACGCTGGCAGTATGTGGAGCTGCATGGTCCAGCCTCAGTGCATGAGCGTTTAGATGGCAGGGTTCTAAGCTAAGCCATTTCCTCCTTTACATCGAAAGATGGCTTTATTTTCTGTGCAGCAAAGTCACTAACCACGTTTTTACAGAGATGTTTGTTTTAAGGCACAAGAGCAAGGGAGCAGACCTGCTGAGCGCAGGAGAAGAGTGCAGCCGCCACCCGACCTATGTGCAAGACTGGGGCACACCTCCCTGGGGAAGGAGGCCCTACTGCAGGTGCTCATGGGATGCTCCTCATATGCAGGTTCCCTAACAGAGTGCTGACAGGGCATCTGTGCAACACTCCAGCTAAGAGCTTTTCCCTTTCCTACTGAACAGCAATTCTACTCCTCTATTCCGATCCCTTTGCCTGGGAAAAAATGCAAACAAAGCAATACAATCTCCACAATTTACTGACATCATTCTCCGGTTTACCAACTGCATATCAGCTAATTGGGGTTACAGAAACACCTGTGGCAGAACAGATTGTACCTTAAAAATGTGATGTATCTTCTGGGATGCCTGGTCTAGATGTTAGTACATCTAGATAAAAAGGGGAATATAATATTGTTCTGTGTGAGAGGAACAATATAATACTGTTCTGTGTTCTATCTCAATTGACAAAGAAACTCACTTCTCAGCTCTTCAGTACCAGGACACCTGCCTCAAACTTCCCAAGCCTTTCTCTGGATAGATCGTGTAATAACTCTTCATACAGATTTTACCATAAACCTTAGTACTTGATGAAGACTTTCCACCACCAGATCTAAGCCTGTTCTGATTCTAGAACTTAGGTTCATCCCAAATTGTTCACAATCTTTAACGCCACAGGTATGATCCCATCTAGATAGACCCGAGTCATTGCAATTTAGCTATCTTCAAAACAGAAAAAAATCCTTGTTTATTAGCATTCCAACTTGTTAAAAACATTGTTAGTTTCTTCTTTAAAGCACAGTTCTGAGATTCTGTACCCTGAATATCTTTTGGCAAAAAATCCTATTTGTTTGCTAAGCCAAGCATATTCTCCACTTCTCAAAAATGTATAGCTAAGAATCAATATCCCATGGGTTTTTGTCTAAATGTAAATAAATGAGCTACTTTATGAAGCAATGAGCAGAAAAAACATGGAAATGTTTAGGGTGGTGCTGGCAAGCAGAGAAGTGGTGAGTGGAGATGTAAATCCACCCTGAGCAGAAACCATGAGGTTCCCACTAGCTGGCATACCAGTTCTCGTTCTTGCTGGACTGTTCTCCTGGCCAGTGTTCCCTAAGAGCTGTTCCTGAGCTCTGACAACTACAGAGCATTTGGGTGTCTTCATAGTAATCCAGTTCTCAAAGGCATTCTCCTCCACTCTTCACAGATATTCATTCCTTCCCTTCCAGCACCTCTCATTTTTCAACATCGGATGCTAGCTCCTTGCTACGTTTCCAGGTTCCTGGGATGCTACAATTCTTGGAACTACATGACCCGTCCATTCCTGAACCCTAGTAGATTTCTCCACAAAGTGGGTGTTTCTAAAACAGTGCCTATCATTTGACCTGGCAATTTCCACGTCTAAGAACTTATGCGAAGGACACTGATGCGCAGTACATTGTTTTACATGCAGATGTTCATCACGGCTGTTTATGAGATGGCGGCAAAAGGAAGCAGTCTAAATAAAAAGAGACCAGTGACAGAAAACTTAAAGAAACTTTTTTTGAACCAAGCCTTACAGAATTCAAGTCCTTATTCCCATAACATTTCACCAATTGTCAGCTTATAAACAGAAGTAGAGAATTACTTCCTGAGAAAAACCCTTCCTTGACCTGGAGGTATTCCTTAGGTCACCTCCACTTGAACAGAATGACCTACTTCAAGACTAGGATCCTTACTTTTCACAAAAGATTGTACCCACCTGCTGTAGGCAGAATGGCCCCCCAGAAGGATGTCTCCGTTTTACCCAGGGAAGCTGTGTTACCTGACGAAAGGGACTTTGCAGGTGTGCTTAAAGACTGTGAGATGGGGCGATCTGGGCGGGCCCAGGATAGTCACAGGGTCCTAGTAAGAGGGAGACCGGGAGGGAAGCTAGAGGTGGGGGGAGACGTCACGAAGTACGGACTGAAGCTACAGGAGGGAAGGGAACGGACGCTCCGCTGCCGCCCGCAGAAGGAACAACGCCGTCGGCGTGGTTTTAGAACTTCTCGAGCCCGAACGAGTAAGTCTCTATTGTTGACGCCACTACAGGTAGCTTGCTACAGCCGCAATGGGAAACCCACGTGCCTCCCACTGTTTAACCTCTGAAACAGCGGCATTCACCGGAAGTCTAGCCCCGGGAAAGGCACCCCAGGCCCCGCTGGAGAGCACAGCTACCTTCGGTCAGCCCAGACCTTCCGCAAAACGAGGACCGAGGGGAGCGCTGCGTGCGGAGCGCGGCCCCGAGGACACAGGCCCCTGCCCTACAGCGTCCGGGCACGCTGGGTCGGTGTGCCCGCACCGGGCGAGACGGGCAAGCAGGCTAGCACGCTGCGGGCGTGGGAACACCCGTGCCCCGAGACCGCTTTCTCCGGGCTGCACAGCTCGCGGGGGTCCCGTGACAGCACAACCTGAAAAGCAGAGGCAGCAGCCCCAAGCGACGACCAGCGCCGGCCGAGCGCTCACGGCCCTCGGGAGGGGGCTGCGAGCACGCGCGTTCGCGGAGACAGAGGCGCCCGCGGCCGCCGCGCACGGTCCCGGGGCGCGCTCCGCCCCGAGGACCCAATGAGCCCCTCAGTGTCCCCGCGTGGGGCGGGCGGCGAGCGCGACACGCGGCCCCGCCGTGCGCCTGCAGCGCCCGCGCCTCCGCGGCCGGGCCAGCCACCTTCACGCCCCGCCCGCCGGCGGCAGTCCCGAGCCCGCAGGGCTTCCCGGGAGGCCCAGAGGCCACGGCGCGGGACGCGCTGTCGGCCCGGCTGGGAATCAGGACGGCGCGCGGTGCCGCGGACACGCCGCCTCTGCGCCTCCCGCCCGCGCCCGCGTCCTCGCCGAACACGCTGCGGCCCGGACGGACGGGTGCCGCCGACAGCCCGCGGGGCAGCCCCCGTCCCGCCCGGAAGCCCGGAAGGAGCGGCCGGGCTGCGCGGCCGCCTCCGCACGAGCCCAGAGCCTCCGCGGAAGGAGAGGCCCCGAGCCCGCCGCCCGCCCGGGATGGCCGGGCGCCGCTCACCTGCTGGCCTCGCCGTCCGCGCGCGGCCCCGCTACGCGCCTCCCGCCGCTCCTCAGCACCATCGCGCCGCCCCGGCCTCCCGGAGAAATTTGGCGCGCTCCCACCAACTCTCGCGAGACTCCGGAGCGCCCGCCGCCCAATCAGGAGGCTCATCGCGCTCCGCCCAGCCGGGCTCCAATCACCTCCGGCGCCCGCGGGGCGGCGGCCCCTTAGGGACTGCGGGAAAAGTGTGCGGCGGCGCGCGCGCCGCGCTCGCTGGGCTCTGGCCGGGGTGGCGCTGCGGCCCCCGCGGGGCGAGGAGTGTCTGGCCGGCCCCGCGCCCCGCGCCTGGCGGACCTGCGGCCGGGTCAGCGCCCCGGGCGCGGCGCGGCGCGGCGTGGCGTGGCGGAGGCGATGGCGCCGGCGGCGTCGATGCTGCGGGCGGAGGCCGGGCTCGGGGCGCTGCCGCGGCGGGCGCTCGCCCAGTACCTGCGCCTCCTGCGGCTCTACCCGGTGCTCACCAAGGCGGCCACCAGGTCGGCGCGGGGCGGGCGGGGCGGCGGGGGCGGGGGGCGGCCCGGCGCTGGCACCGCCGGAGGCCTAGTGGCCACACAGACGCGTGCTCCGCGGGGGTGAGTGTGAGAGGCCCGCTCCCCGGGTAGGAAAACGACCTTCCAAAGACCTGAAAGCCACCCGGAAGCCCAGCGGGCGCGGTTTTGTGCACTCGGCGCTGACCGTGAATACTTAGGCGCTCAAGCTGAGCGCCGGACTGAAGGAAAGGCGAAACCAAGGCGGGCTCCTGCAGACCTCGGGGCTCCTAGGCCGCGTCCCCGCGGGGAATGGGGCCGCGGCGCGGGGAGGCCCGTCCCGCCCAGCTCCTTACCGCCTGTTAGCCCCCGACTTTGTTCTGAGAATTAGAGGCAGAAGCCTCGAGGAGCGGCCCGGGAGGCTGGGCGGGGAGGTGTTCCGCTTTGTTTGCTTTGCGTTTGGGAGACGCTGGCCGAGCGCCCTCGGTCCGCTGGCCAGCTCCGCCCTCGAGCTGGAGCACTGCACTTTTTATGAGACGTGCCCTGCCTACCTCATTACTTTGGGTTAACTAATTTTATAAGCTTGTTCCGCTTTATTAATTCAGCCTTTCATAAAAATGCACAGCGTGTTTCCTGTGTGCTGAGCAGTGATTAGCAGTGATTCAGATAAATGTATAGAGTCCCGGCCCTCTTAGACCTTGTATTTTAGTGAAGAACGAGACAAAAAGCAGGTAAATATAGAACACAGATAAAGTGGTTAGGAAACTTCTCTGATCTGAGGAGACGACATTTGAGCAGAGGCCTGAGTGAAGGGAGGGCACGGGCTCCGCAAAGAAGGGACGCGGAAGCCCTCCATCAGCGGGTAGAGCGCAAGCAGGGCTCGAAGGAGGAGCGGGCTAATGATGGAGGAGCAGAAAGAAGGTCCGAGCCGCTGAGAAAGGGAACTGAGCAGGGGCGCGGATGGCTGGAAGTGGCCAAGGATCAGCGCAAGGGCGCCTTTATCGCCCACACTAAGAATTTTGGATCTTTTAGCTCAGAGAGCTCCCAGGGTAGCTACACCAAGCCTTGCAGTGACTGGGCCTGTCTCCATCTTTCTACTGAAATTTATATTGTGACAATTGCGAATTCACATGCAGCTGTAAGGAATGATACAGGGAGATCCCTTGTACACCTGCCCAGTTTCTTCCATTGTTAACGTTTTGTAAAATTAATGCAAGATCACAGCCAGGACACTGGTGCGGATACAGTTCACAGATCATACTCAGACTCCCCCCGCTTTTCTTCTACTTGTGCGTGTGTTGAGTTCTATAGATTTACCACATGTGTAGGTTTGTGTACCCACCACCACAGTCAAAATACGGCAAAGTGTCATCATAAGGATGTCCCCTGTCGCCATGACAACCATACACCTCCCTCCCACACGTGGTCAACTTGTGCAAAGTTAAGAGTGTCACATAACCGTCAGGATATCCACTGTGGTGAGCCCACCAGTTGGAGAACTTACTGAGCTCGTGCGCAAGTGCGCGCATGCCTGCGTGTTGTCTCCAGCCTTGATGCGGCGGCCTTGCGTCGCTGCCGCTTTAATGAGGAGGTGTCTCCGCTCTTCCCCGGCTTGATCTCAGCACAGCCGTGCTAGGTCCATGGGGAACAGATGCCCCCTGCTGGCGGTCCCTGTTCTCTTATTACCTCTGTGTCCGCAGTGGCATTTTGTCAGCACTTGGGAACTTCCTGGCCCAGATGATTGAGAAGAGGCGGAAAAAAGAAAACGGCTCTCAAAAGCTAGATGTCAGTGGGCCTCTCAGATACGCCATTTATGGGTGAGTTCCATAGAGGGACTGGTTTACCCGGTAGCTGACTTAAGTGCAACAAAGGTGGGGTCTCAAGTTTCTGAAATTATCTAATTTGGAAAAATAATTTTTAAAAGCATTGAAGTAATCATGGGAAAAACCAGAACAGTGGACAGATAATGTTCACTTATTTTATAGTTTTATATGGTTTTCATTGTGAATTGCATGGGTGGGCGTGGCCGTCTTCATTGCGCTGAGAGAACTGGGGGCTGACAACTCTCCTGAACCTAAAGTCCGACTTCAAGACTCAAAGACCCTGCAAGTGGGAAACACTCAAATATGGCCAGTCAGTTATTTTCATGGCATGAACATCCAGGAAAGGAAGACTTACATGTCCAGTTTCTGAACCCCTTTCTGAACTGCAAAGCACAGCGATTCAGGAGTTTTAGCAATAAACCCACCGGGTTCTCTGGCCAGTAATGTTTGTGTAGCTGGACTATTTTGAAGTCTTTTGCAATGAGTGATTTTTTTTTTTTCAATTCCAAATTCACAAATACCATTTTTGTATTTGAGAGCAATGTTAACTTCAGTCATCACAGCTTATCTATAATGTATTTAAAGTCTTGATTGTTCCCCCCTGCCAGACGCAGACTAGATCAGAATCACCTGGGCAGCCTCATCCAATTAGTTTTCCCTGCTCCAGGCCGCCTGTTATTCTATGGCAGGTTGGGAAAAGACAACTAGGAGCTGCGTTTAAAGACTTTAAGTGTCAGCAGTAGGAAGACCTCTGAGTCCCTGACCGTCTTATTGCTGAATTTTATGGAGCTGCAGGTCTGTTGTCCACTAGATGTAGGGTGGGCTTCAGTCCTCTCCCGGAAGCCTGTACACTTGGGAGTGAAGGGCAGCAGTACAGACAAGCTCCCAGGATGGGAGCTCTAACACCAGGCTGCATCTGCATACTGAGTACTGAGCACCTTCTGAGCCAGGCCCTGTGGACACAGCAGTGAAGAGACACACGATGTTCTCTTGTGATGCTGAGAGGAGATCATGACATGTAGTGAGAAATGCTATGAAGAAAATGAAACGGCCCGGAAGTGAGTGGCAGAGACAGTGGTGGGTGACTTAGAACAATCAGGAGAGACCTCTCCAAGCCGACAGTGTTAGGGAGCCGGCGACGTGAAGATGGGGGGCTCCAAGGCAGGAACAAGTCTAGTCTGTCGGCAGCAGAAAAGAATGCCTGAAGCAGATTCAAAGAAAGAATACTTCCTAGAAGGCCCACAGGACTGTGCGGTCAGTGTGAGGGGCTGCTGGAGGCAGGTTGGCACCTGGGCTCGGGCGGAGCCCAGACGCAGGAGAGCAGTCCAGCTCACCCCCACGGGGGCTCAGCTTCTTCTTCACAGGGCCACTGAGTCACTACTTCTACCTCTTCCTGGAGCGCTGGGTCCCACCCGAGGTGCCCTTGGCAGGGGTCCTGAAGCTCCTCCTGGACCGTGTCCTCTTTGCGCCCGCCTTCCTGTTGTTGTTCTTCGTCATCATGAACTTCCTGGAGGTTAGTCTCTGAGTAGCACCTAGGACAGCTTTCCATTTCACAGGATTCTTAGCCTGGCACCTGTGCACGGGGTTCAGTGAGTCTGGGAACTTTTCATGACACTCAAAGGGGACTTTCATGTTTTCCTTGATGAATGTGGGAAGCAAACAGTGTTATTAGCAGTGCCCGCTGATCGCAGTAGAAATCCCACATCAGTGACATATCCCTGAAGGTCGTGTACGCTCACCGCTCCTTGCACATGCCATTAGGTCTTGTCACTGAATGTGTTAATAAAGAAACACCTATGCTAGTCTAGCAGAGAATTGTTTTCTGAACATTTTGATTTGTTCCTTTGTAGTCCTATATGTTTTATTTTGTACATTACAATACCTGATTCTGAGAATGGGATCCAGGCGTCACCAGACTGCAGAAGGGACCCTGGCAGAGTGTCACACCCATGCAGTTGCAGAGGCCTATGTGGGACTCTGCCTGGACATCACAAGTGCTCTGAAGAGGCTGACTTAATGTCACAGCCCACTGCACGAGAGGTGTTCTCATGTACCCAGCCCTAGTTCCTTCCCAGGTCACTGGCACCTTCAACCCCTCGCCACCTGTTCTTTGCCAGGCACTCTGTGCCCAAGACACGTTATGTTCTTCCCTGAAAGTAATTTGTTTCAACCAGTCACAGCTCACTCAGGTTTTATTTTTTTATTTATTTATTTTTTAAGAGACTATTACCTCATCTTTTTTATATATTTTTTTATTTTTTTTAATTGGGGAAGGGGGACAGGACTTTATTGGGGAAGAGTGTGTACTTCCAGGACTTTTTCCAAGTCAAGTTGTTGTCCTTTCAATCTTAGTTGTGGAGGGCGCAGCTCAGCTCCAGGTCCAGTTGCTGTTACTAGTTGCAGGGGCACAGCCCACCATCCCTTGCAGGACTCGAATCGAACTGGCAACCTTGTGGTTGGGAGCCCACGCTCCAACCAACTGAGCCATCCGGGAGGCAGCTCAGCTCAAGGTGCCGTGTTCAATCTTAGTTGCAGGGGGCGCAGCCCACCATCCCTGGTGGGACTAGAGGAATTGAACTGACAACCTTGTGGTTGAGAGCCCACTGGCCCATGTGGGAATCAAACCAGCAGCCTTCGGAGTTAGGAGCATGGAGCTCCAACCGCCTGAGCCACCGGGCCGGTCCACTCAGGTTTTATTTTAAAACAACATCTTGACTTTGGAGTTTCTGTTACTAAGGAGAATACCCCTTGGTGTCTAAAGTGACCCTGGGGAGAAATAGAAAAGATATTTAAACTTACCTGTGATTGCTAATAAGTCCCTGATCGTCGAAACTGTTTGGGAAGTCTTTAGGCAGTCTGAACTAGGAGGAAGCAAAGGGTGCCCACATGAGAAGTGAGGGTGCCAGGCGGCTTTATTTCCTTCCAAATATGAAGGGAATATATTTTCATTAAGAAACAAAAGCCCTGCACGTATATGTCAAGTGCTACCAAAGTGCCTAAAGTACCCACCACGTAAGTGGCATATGGGGGAGCACACACTCAGTCACATATTTTGGCCGTTAGATATGACGTTACAGCATTCTACCATCTGCCTGTCCTTTTGTGTAAGGATCCCTGC
Organism: Rhinolophus hipposideros; assembly: GCF_964194185.1. Classification (NCBI taxonomy): domain Eukaryota; kingdom Metazoa; phylum Chordata; class Mammalia; order Chiroptera; family Rhinolophidae; genus Rhinolophus; species Rhinolophus hipposideros. Next base: position 221,625 of record NC_138070.1, on the reverse strand, counting down.
TTGGTTAGTTCCTAGACTTGTCCTGAAAGCTTGTGCTTGATTGCCATCCCTGCAGTGGCCCAGAATAAGAGCAACAGCTGACATTTATCAAGCACTTGTCCCAAGCTCTGCTTCCAGTGCATGTCATTTTAGGCTGGCATCTACCCTATTTGACATCTGGGGAAGCCGAGGCCCCAGGGTAAATCACTGGCTGCTTCTCATCCCTGTGACGTGTGAGTCCTCAAATCAGGCTAGGCCCAGGCTGAGTGACTGCAGTGCTCAGCCCTTACGGCTTCTCCCCATGTGAGGTTCCTTTCCCCACACTCTGACAACTGTGATGGTGATTTTCTTTTACATAGTTTGCAATCTGATAGGTGAAAAATAATTTACATATATGTATGAAATTGAACACCTTTTTATATGCTTATCTGTATTTCTTTCAGGAACTTTGCTTTTATCTGTTAGAGTGCTCGCCTTTTTTTTACTGATTTGTATATTTGCATATATTAAGGATACCAGTGCTTTATCAAATACAGTTGCAGACATTTTCCCCATTTTCAGGTATTTGCCGTTTAGCTTCACATAAAGTTAAAACGTTTGTGTAAAGTTAAAAATTGAAAGTTATGTTTTTTATAATGTCTTTTTGCATATAGGAGTGTATTCAGATCTGTCATTGTTTTCCTTAGTGGACTTCCTTAAAGGAAGAGACTGGAAATACTCTCCTATATCCTTCTACTCTTATGATTTCATTTTATACATTTTGATGAACCTAAAGATAATAGAAATATTCTTCTCTCCATTCCTCTAGTATTCCTATGGTTTTATTTTTATTTATAGTGGGAGATAGACTTCTGTCTTGGTGTTTTCCACTTAAACAGCAAATTGCCTCATTACCATTTATTGAACAATCCTCACTTTTGAAACATTCACTTGTATCATATTCTCGTTCCCATATGTACAGGCCATTACCTGGGCTCTGTTCTTTTGATGGATCCTATTCATTCCACTATTTTTTTTTTTTTGGCTGTTGCTACCAGACTTAATTACCATATTTTATAGTATTTTTAAGTCTGTGGTAAAGCAGGCCTTCCCTCATTATTCTTTTTCAAGGTGGCTATTATGCATTTATCCTCCCAGATGACATTCAGAATTAATTTATGGGGTCCATTTTTTAAAAATCTCCTGACAAGTTTTGATTGGACATTATTTTGGAGATTATTTTGGAAAGAACCGACAGCTGAACCATAAGTAGTTCCGCTGCCCAGGGCTAGCGAGCCGCGTGAATCACCAGTCAGGTCAGCTCTGTGAGGGGCGACGACGGTCGTGGACAAATGTCCCCGTTGCGATGATTTTCCAATCGGACGTTTAGCTCCTTGCAGCTGCACTGCTACACGTGTGTGCTGTCCACATACAAACGGAACCAAACCCAGTTGAAGAACCCCACTGTGTTCGGGCTTGGGGCCCCCCAGGCCTTGGTGCCGCTGCGAGGGCAGTGGAGCTCGCTCACCGCCTGCGCTTCCCTCCTCTCCAGGGCAGAGACGCGGCCGCCCTTGCCGCCAGGGTGAGGAGCGGATTCTGGCCGGCGCTGCAGATGAACTGGCGCGTGTGGACCCCCGTGCAGTTTATTAATGTCAACTACGTCCCTTTGCAGGTGAGCCAGAGAGCGCCATCCTCCACCGGAGGCCATTTCCCAACAGCCCTCCTTTAGCTCCAGATTCGGAGGCAAAGCGCCATGGAGTGGCTCCCGAGCGAGGTCCACTTTCATGCGTTCGCTGGACAAACGTTTTTAAGAAGCCCGGGTTTCCTAGGGACGAGGCCTTCCCGAGGCGCAGCCCCCCGCGCGCGCAGGTGCAGAGAAACGGCGAGGCCGCCTCTCCCGGTGACGTCAGAGCCCACGTGAGCGCGCGCGGGGCCTGGCCCAGTGCACCGTGCGCGCAGAACGCGCCGTTGGGGAGCTCCGGGTGGCTTTGGGCGCAAAGGGGCGGCTGCTGCAGTTGGGCCCAGGGGGACCCGGCAGAGGAGTGTCCGCGAGGCCTCTGCAGGGCGCGCTGCTCGCTTACCGACCGACCGCAAGCCCTGCTGGCCGGGCGCCGGCTCTTCCCTGCACATCAAGTGCAGCCCCTCCGTGTCCCGCTCCCAAGACCACTCCGGGGTGGCGATTTGCTAGAAGGGTTCGGCATAACATTGATTACAGCCACGCAGCGAGGACCTGCAAGTGGGTCCTAGGAATCCAGTGCAGGCTTCCCCGTACCCCCGTGCCATCTCAGGGCAAGCTCTCACCCACCGACAAAATGCAGCAACGCCCAGGAAAGCCCACTTAGAGACCGCGCTGGGTTGATTGCGGGGCTGCTCGGGTAGGCGCCCCTGCCGGCAGGGCCCGGAGCGCCAGGCTCCAGGAAAGAGCAAGCGGTCAGCATGAACCGCATCGTCTCCCCAAGCCTCCCAGGCACCTGCAAGCCGGCCTAATCAGTTGGGGGGCTGGGGGTGGGTGGGATGGGGACCCTCCTGAAATCCAGGTTCCTGGATGCCACCAGGCCTGTCCAAGAACGACAGCCTCAGGCCTGCTAGGCTAATCCTTTTCTCTCGCCACCTAAGTAACCGTTTTAGGGAGGACAAAGGGATTAGAGCAGAAGCCCCGTGGCCGGCTCTGCAAATACACACCAGGAAGTAGCAGAAAACCGGGAGAAGGCAGTGAGGGAACCATAGTAAATGTAGGTCGTTAGAGCAGAATGAAAATCGGTTGGTTTCCGTGGCTTTAACAATCGACGACCTTCCCACAGGCAATTTCAGTGGTTATTTGGGAGCTGAAGCCACATTGCTGTGAATCAAGGAGAGTGGGGAAGTAGAAATCATGAGTCTAGAAAATTCTCTCCAGAAGTTTGTGAAGAGGGCCAGGGGAAGAGGCTGTGAAGCTGGAAACATCCTCCAGCTAAATGGAGATGTGCACCAGCTGTCCCTAACGGAAGAGGGGACTGGGCTGTGAGCAGGGAGCCCTGGAGACAGAGGGCCCTTCTTCCTGACAGGAGGTGACTTGTTACTAAGGACCAGGGCGGCGTGTGGGTGGGGCCAGACTGAGGGGGAGGAGGCAGGGTGGGAATTTGGAGGGGAGTAAAGGAGGAGTGAACTTGTGGAGAGGGAGTCACTGGAGAAGAGCCAGCAGAGGCTGAAGACCCTGTCCTGCATGGGTCTGGGAGTTGGGGAGGCGAGAAGGCTCTGGGTGGAGGTTATTCCAGGGAGTGCAGTGGGGAAACAGGAAGGTAAGAAACGGGCCATGGGATGTACGGTGTATAGAGAAGGAAACAGGCGTTAAGACAGAATGGCTGAGGATATAGAGGGATCTACAGTTGGCTGAAAGGAGAGGCTGGAAAGTCCAAGCTTTCCAAGTCACAGGGACAGAATGCTGCGTGGCTGGACTTTCCATCGTAGGTGGTTGCAAGCGAGTGCTTTCGGGGCAGTGGTTTAGTCAACAAAGGTGTGTGTATGTGTGCCCACTGCTCTAGATTTGGGATGCAGTGAGCACCAAGACAGACCTCACTGCTACTTCCGCAGAGCTTGCCTGCCAGTAGACTCGCTGACTAGAGGTGACTTCAGGTGGGCTTGTCTGTCAGGGCAGCGGGACAGTGAGGCATCAGTGATGGGCAGGTCATGGTGTGTAGAGGGGCTGGGTGAAGCCACACACATGACGGCAAGCCCTAGGAGAGAGGCTGAGCCAGGGCTGAGGTGCTCAGGGAAGGACAAGGGACAGTCACTGTTTTCCCTGCTGGCCCAGGCACGTTGGCAGGGACGCTGTCCTCGCCATGCTGTATGAAGTGAAGGCAATGGGCTGACTGGGGAATGAGCCATCGTAGAGTTCTAGAGAACAGCTGCCCTCCCCGTGTCAGGGCCTCACTTATGTGTGCCCGTGTTTTCTTTGGCAGTTCCGGGTGCTTTTTGCCAACCTGGTGGCTCTGTTCTGGTACGCCTACCTGGCCTCCCTGGGGAAGTGAGGACGGACTGGAATGAATGTCACCTGCCCAGGGTGAGGAGCAGAGACAACCTGGTCAGGACTTCATGTGACTCAAGATGCTCTCAAATGATGGAGACATTGCAATCTCTTACCATCAGAATCTTGTATTTTAAAAAGGCACTAGCTGAATTCACGTGGTGCTGCCCTAGAAACTTAAAAGATAGTAATGATTTCACTTGTCACCTTGGATTAAATTAGGATCACAGCAAACAATAATGTAGCTTTTTCAGTGGTGATTTTAATTCCTCAGAGTGATTGCTGTGGCTTTGGAAGACATGCACGGTCGGAGGGCTGCCGTCACATTTTTTTCTAATTAACTACTGCTTAGCTACCCCTGGCGGCACAGGAAAAGGGTCCTTTGGAGCAGGACTTTATCCCGATGCTCTGGGAGGCCAATGATGAATACCTGCCAACCTTCAGCTGAAGGTTCTTCCTGCCCTCCATTGCTGGGTTACATTCACCATCCCCTGGCCTTTTCTCTCTTAGAACATTCTGTCCTGACAGAAGCTCATTCTTGTTTCACGGAAACATCCCTTGTGATCTTAGTTATGTATTTCCCAAAATTCTCTTCTGTTCCATGTTCTGTCTCTATTTAAGCAGAGCTTGTTTTTTCTTGCTTTGTTCTTTGTCCTTCCAAATCAGGATTTCTTCAAATATCTGTGGGACACACATGTCTAATGACACTCACTGTGTGCTGACCAGGCGGGGACCAGGTTTTTGTTGGGGATTACTGTCCTCAATAACTGATGCCTTTTCCCTTGGGTGAGTCAGTTTCCCCAGAGGGCAATTCTTCTTGAATTTTGTGACTGGGGGAAGGATAGTGGTTGTAGTGGGGCATAGTATAAGCCTGGGAGGGCAACATTCTTGTGGCTCTTTGGAGGAAAGGGGTTAGAGGTCCTGCTATTACCATGTGACCTTTGCATGATGTCACTGTTACCACTGTGTCCCAGGCTCAGCTGTCTGGTGTCACAAGTCCAGTCCTTCTGGTTCAGATCCTCTGGAATGAACTTTCTCTAGTCTTCCGCCATGATGGAGGGGATGGGAGGGCAAACTCAATTTAGATTATCAGCTGGCCCTCCTGTGTAGCCCCACCCACCGCTTGTCTGCAACTTCCCAGACCCTTCTAGTTGCACTGACTAATGAGCTTACTTCTTGGATTCCCTCAGTACAGGCAACTGGAGTCCCATCTTCCAAGGTCAATAAAGACCTGATTTCCAGCTTTCAAAATTTTGTCAACTGATCTGCTTTTTCTTGTGGACTCAAGTATATCTTTGTGTATGTCTTTTTCCTTTTTAAATCTTTTTACTATTGTTTTAGTAACCAGTCTTCTAGGAGACAGTATGGGTCCAATACAGCATGTTTAAGCAGAAATCTGGGTATTTCTAGAGAGTAGATTGATTCTCCAAAATCCGGTGATTTTTAAAAATGTAAATTAGATCATGTCACTTTCCAACTTAGAAATCTGCAGAGATGATCCAACAATCCCATTTCTGGGTGTATGCACCCCCCAAAAAACTGAAAGCAGGGACTTGACAAGATCCTTGCACCCCCATGTTCACAGCAGCGTTATTCACAGTAGCCAAGAGGTGGAAGCAACGCCTGTGTCCACTGATGGATGAGTGGACAGTGTGACCTCTCCACAGTGGACACTGTTCAGCCTTGAAAAGGAACGGAGCTCTGACACAGGCCCTAATGGGGATGGGCCTTGAAGACATGCTCAGTGAAATAACCTGGTTCCCAAAGAAAAAGTGCTGTGATTCTACTTATGTGAGGTCCCTAGTCAACCTCAGTAGACAGGAAGCAGATGGTGGTGGCAGGGGTGGGGTGTGTGTGGGGGGCGGGAATGGCGAGTTGGTGTTTTATGGGGGCAGTTTCAGCCTGGGAAGGTGACACACAATTATGGGGATGGTGGTGACGGTCGCACAACACTGTGAATGTGCTGAATGCCACTGAGCTGTGCACGTAGAAATGGTTCTGTCATGGTCACATGGTGCGGGCTGTGAAAGCATTCACCAGACGGGTTGAAATACAGAAAGAAGAAGCTGGGCAGAATCTGCTGAGGCCGCTGCCCGAGTTTCTGTTTCCGCAGGAGTTTTATCCCGGGCATTTCCCATGGCGTTAGTTCCTTCCGGGAATCATTTCGGCCGTCGCGGTGGAGGAGGGTGCGATTCGGCTGTGATGGCAGCCCTTGCAGATGTGCAGGCCGGAGCCAAAGGGCTGCCCCGGCTCGTTCCCGTTAACCCGCGCCTCTCATCTGTTCAGACAGTGACCTTGACGTGACGTGTGTTTTACTACAGGAGGAACAAAAGCACCAGCAAACCGCCGGCAGGACCCCCAGTCCCCACCTCCCAGGGGGACGTCGCGCTCCCTCCGCGGGAGCTGGAGGGAAGGGCCCCGGAGCCGCCACCTCCGCCCCGCCCCGCCCCTCCCGCCCCGCCCCGCAGGGCCGCGCCCCCGGAGGCGGGACTTCCGCCCGACGCGCCGGCCGGCGGAAGCGTGTCCCTCGCGGCGCGCCGTCGGCGCCCAGGAGCGCGGGCGCGGGCGGCGCGGGACGGGCCGGCATGGCGTTCCGGCAGGCGCTGCAGCTGGCGGCCTGCGGCCTGGCGGGGGGCTCGGCAGCCGTGCTCTTCTCGGCCGTGGCGGTGGGGAAGCCCCGCGCGGGCGGGGACGCGGAGCCGCGCGTGGTCGAGCCGCCGGCGTGGGCCGGGGCCACGCGTCCCGGGCCCGGCGTCTGGGACCCCAACTGGGACAGGTGCGGGGCCGGCGGGTGCAGTCGGGGCCGCTCGGACGGCGGGCGCGGGGCCTCCTGGCCCCGCCGTGTCCCTCGGTCGGCGCCGGGCGGCGGGGCCGCTTTGCGTGCGGGCTCCTCTGCCCTCGTGGCGCGCGGCGGGCTCGGCGCCCTCGTCCGTCGCGGAGGGTCGCTTAGAGGGACGGGAACGGTGAGGCCTGGACGGCGGTCGCCGAGTGCACACTCCGCTCTGGAGGGCTGTCACCCGTGTTTCCCTGCTTACCGCGAACCCCGCACCGGGTGGCGGTGGCTCCCCTTCGTCTGGCCGCCCCCGGCCGGTCAGCCCCGGGGCTGCTGTCGGTCTCTCCTCCCCGGGACCAGGGCCTCGCTTCTCTGTGCGGTCCGCTGTCCGGCCGCCCGGGACAGGCCTGGCACCAGCTCTGGGGGGTCACCGAGAGGCCGCCTCTCCGGGCCGCGGCACAGGGCGGACGGCCAAGGGCGTTGGCTTGTCCCCTGGCCTTTGCCCAGACAGAAACTCCATCGTGTCAGAAACACTCCGGGTGACGTGTAAGGAGAGGTCCCGAGGACGCACTGTCTGTGTCACCATTAGGCGAGAACCACTGTCGCTGGTCAACCTGCGGAAGAGGAACCTGGGATCTGGGGACGATGACGTGCCGCCCAGGATGGACCACTACAAAGCCAAGGCCACAAGGCACATCTTCCTCATCAGACACTCCCAGTACCACGTGGACGCCTCCCTGGAGAAGGACCGCACGCTGACACCACTGGGTAGGGCGGGGGCTCGGGCCCCAACTGGCCCCAAGGCTGGCGTCCTTGCAGGCGCTCCTGGGGCCGCTGGGCCTCCTGGGCCCTGTGGCAGGGACTCCCGGCCGAGATGCGAGCGTTGTCATCATCAGTAATTACCAGCCTGTGACACCAGAGAGGCGTACCTCGGGGCTCTTGCAGTTGGAGTGTCCTGCCTTCATTGTAAAAACACCCCACGGAGGGTCTCGCCGCAGGTCATCCAAAGCCCACATGAGGTGCGGCGCCACCATGGCCTGGAAGCTGGCAGGCACCCTGCGTACACCGCGGAGCCTGACTAATTGACTGAAGGCCCTTGGACTGGCTCGCGCGGCTCTGTCTGTCCAGTGTCGCTCTGTAAGGACAGACGGGACGGAGTGAAGGCTCCTCAAACCATCAGCCTGGCTCTGCGGTCTCTGGGCCCGTGGGCAGGCGCATCCTGGGAGAAACTCCTGGGAGGGGCCCTAGGTGGCCTTCACATTTTTAAACATTCCTCTGTTGAATGCAGTGTTACCCAAGTGTGTGTATTAAATAGCTTCAGTGGGAAGGGCTTTGGGGCCTGTTGTCGCGCTGCTCTGCTCGCGGTTCCGGGCACACAGACGGGAAGTGTCCCCTTTCTGAGGTGGCATGCACCCAGCCTGTACTCAGTAACGCTGATGTCATCACATCTTGGTGTTGACGTGTGCCATGATCACACAGCTGGCAGATGGCAGCCTCCGTCAAAGGCCAGAGTAAGGATGGTGTGAGGGACCCGGAAAGAGCATGGAGGACCCCACCGGGCTGAGCCAGCCTCAGCCTGGCTCGTTCTTTCTACTGTTTTCTCTGGGGTCTCACTGACGCACCTGTCAAATGTCTGGCCCCCAGTTAGGCCCACGCCCCGGGTGGGCCTGCCCCTGTCCCTCCTGGTACATGGCAAGTATTTGTGCAGGGAACAAGGACATGTCACTTTCTGCTGTGTCTCTCCAAGGTCGTGAACAGGCTGAGCTAACTGGTCTCCGGCTGGCCAGCTTGGGGCTGAAGTTTAACAGAATCGTGCATTCCTCCATGACCCGCGCGGTGGAAACCACTGACATTATCCGCAAACACCTGCCAGGTGAGTGCAGGCGTGCAGCCGCCGGTGCAGGTGGGAGAGGCTCTGCGGGACACGCTGACTGCTGCTTCCCCGCAGGCGTCAACACGGTCAGCACAGACCTGCTGAGGGAAGGTGCCCCCATCGAGCCCGACCCGCCCGTGTCCCACTGGAAGCCCGAGGCTGTGGTAAAGTGCCCCCCACCCCCACCCCCACCCCACGGGCGGCTGCCTCCCCGTGGGCGGCCAGGGCTCAGCGCGTCACTCTGCCCCCAGCAGTATTATGAGGATGGAGCCCGGATCGAGGCTGCCTTCCGGAACTACATCCACCGGGCCGACGCCAAGCAGCAGGAGGACAGCTACGAGGTCTTTGTGTGCCACGCCAATGTCATCCGCTACATCGTGTGCCGGTGAGGGCCGGCGGTGGCCTGTGTGGTAGGCTGTCTCATGGTGACATGTTGTCGGTGGCAGCAGCACATGCCATCTGCTTGTCCCAGCATCGTATGGGTGACGGAACGTGGTCACTCGGCGAGGGTACTGTGTGTGTCCTGGTCCCCTTGGTGACCGATATGCACGTCCGGTCCCCTCAGGTTCATGCCGACGGATTCCGGCGCCTGCGGCGGACCCTGCCACGCGGGCTCGCCCTATTGGCCTCACTGTGTCACTTTCGTACTTGATTCTTCCGTAAAAGCTGACTTCCCCTGAGTCACATAACACGACAGCCGCGGGTCCTTATTTTGTGCTGTGGGTCATAATCTGCCTCGCTGGTCATTTCGCTGCTCCGTGTCCTCCACCTTGGGCCGTTGGGACTCCTGCCCAGTTCCCGGCCCCTGAAGCCCCAGGGCCTTAGGCGGGACGGCCAGCCAGGTGCTCATGTCCCCACCCACCCGAATCCATTAGGTCATGTCGGGCACTTCAGTCGCCGAGGGGTTCCCCTTCTCGTGACGAGTGTGGCAGTGGCAAGACTGCACACAGTCCAGCAGCTTCCCAGGGCCTCTGCTCACTGTGCTTGACCCTTGGGCCTATCACTAGGGCTGTTGGGGCCGGTTCCCCTCGTGTCTGTCACACGCACGGCCTGCACGCAGCCCCGGCGTGGCCAGGGAAGCACTTGTGGCCGGACAGCAGTCCCCGCGAGTGCTTGGATGCTGGAGCCAGGGTTCTCGGGTCACGTGGGGTGCTAAGCCGGATGGTGCTGCTGGGGACAGAGGGGTGGGTTGGGGACAGCAGGCACCTGTCCACACGCTCTAGCCGAGGTGCCCCTGGAGGCCGTGCCTAAGCTCCTGTGCTCGGCATATGGTTTCCTGGGTCCCCGCCGGTGTGCACACAGCACTGTCCCATGTCCTGCAATGGCCGGCCTGAGCAGTCAGGTGGCCCCAGTGCTGAGAGTAGAGGTTACCTGTTAGGAAAAGGGCTATAGGAGCCCATGTGTCCCTGTCATGATGTGGGGCACCCTGATGACAGTGAGGGATGACACTTGGTCACGAGGTAGGTAGTCCCTTAAGTGGCACAGTTTGCGGCGGTGACCCTGCTCACCCACACGCCTTCTGGGCTTTTTAGCAAATGTGACTGCCGAGCAGCGAGCGTCCTTAAGCGTGTGCTATGGGGCGGTGCTGCACCTTCCTCCGTCCCTTGGACAGCGGCTCAGGCACGTGCTGCAGTGGGCTTCTCACAGCTTTGTCGCCCTGGGCGAAACTGCCTGTAGGAAACCTGGGTACTTCTGACTCATGTGGGCCTTGAGTTGTGCCATCCTGTCGCAGACAAGCTGTCACCTCCCCTTGTTTTGGGTTGGCCTCGGCCTGACAGCTCCTTCCTGAGAAGCCCCTGGCTTGGAAATGAGGGGGACAGACACGGAACGACTTAGCAACGGTTGTTCCCAGCACCGAGGAAGTCTGCTCTGAGCCTTTCTCTTTGCCCAGACACCAGCCCATCTGAAAGACAGAGCCCATTCTAGCACGTTCTTTCTCTCCACAGGGCACTGCAGTTCCCTCCAGAAGGCTGGCTCCGCCTTTCCCTCAACAACGGCAGCATTACCCACCTGGTGGTGCGTCCTGACGGCCGCGTGGCACTCAGAGCCCTCGGGGACACGGGGTTCATGCCGCCTGACAAGATATCTCGCTCCTGAGGCCCGTGCCTGGCTCTGGCGTGGGCGCTGCTGGGAGCACGGGCCCCCTCCCTCATCCCCTCATAGGTGACGCCGTGGTCACTTTCCGTTTCTCCAGGACGAGGGACAAAGTGGAAAACTTGAAAGTGTGGCGCTGCAGTTGTCACTGTCCTGGCCCAGGATGGAAAAGCGGACACTCGGTCAGAGCAGCCTGGTTTCTCTCGCAAGGTTTCCAGTCTTCGTCTCATGTCCCAGGACGAGCCTGTGGGGTTGAAGGTGTCACTAGCAGCACTGCGGGCCCACGGCAGCTCCACATCGAGGACTCTGGTCGTGACTGCAGCCCCCCGCACGACGTCCTCAAGGGCCCAGGGCTTCCATTCTAACTTATTTCGCTTCGTACACTCTTTTTAAAACCTTTTGTCACGTATTTGTCAATTAAAGGTTTTCCTCATCTGGGTTCTTTCTTAGCAAAGCAGTTTTTCCAAAGTTGCGCAACCCCAACGCTGCTGGAGCTGAACTCACCTTTTATTAGGCCTTTCTGGACACAGGTGCACCTGGCCAGGGGAGGGAGGGGACATAACCTGCTGGTGTCAGGGGAGAGGGGCCAGGTGGTGACAGCCCAGGAGAGGGTCCTGTTTAAGTAAAATAATCCACCTGAGAGCTGAATCTTCGTTTGCCTCCGGCTCTTTATGCTTGTGGATGAAAGTACGTAGGTGTGATGCGTCATCCATCCCAAACTGTTAATTTACACAGCAGTACAACTTCTCGTAAGTGGTTGTGGACATTGTAATTAGTGCCACTGATTGGGCTGTCTGATCTGCTTCTGTCAACTTGGAAACGATTACAAAATAAAACTTTATTTTACTGGTTTTCCAAAGTGCTAGTTGTGAATGTTTTAAAGACAATGAAGCCTGCAGAGTGCAATAGACAGCAGCTAACTGGCTGGAACCGTCAGCAGCAGGATCTTGTGCAGTGCTGCGTCCCCAGAGATGGCTGCTTGGCTGGGCATCTGCCACCAGGGCCTCGCTGACCAGCCCTGACGCAGAACAGTGGACTCAATAGGGTAAGCCGTCTTCAAGAAGCAGACACCACGCAGCATCCTCTAGAAATAGTTTTGACAAGTGAGCCGGGACCTGTGCCAACTTCTAAAACCAGAGTGACAGGCGGCACTCAGGGGAGGAGGCAGGAAGCAAAGGGCTGCATGGCCTCACGCCCCTGCAGCTGAGCCCTGCACCCCTGGGCCTATGAGGCCTGAAGGCGGAGGCCGGGGCTCCCCTTCCCTGTCCGCTCGAGGGCTTCCCAGCTGCAGCGCTGTCCTATCTGCAGACCTGCCTTTGCAGCAGCGCTTCTGCCCTTTATGCTTCACCCTTGAGAAAGGTTCTGGTTTAGAAACCAAAACCAAGCCCACCCAGGGGGACGCAGCTGAACAATGTTTGGACAGGGTGAGTTACGGGGCCAGGGACAGCACGACGAAAAGTGTCCTGAGGTAGGACAGGACCAAAGACCAGGCTCACAATATGTGTGGGTCACAAAATGTGTGGGTCACAATAGCCTAACTTGGCAGAAACATGGCACAACAGGAAGCCACGTCACATGAGGGCACCCGAGCTGTTTACTCCGAAATACTTTTCTTTCGAGGCAGCTGAGAAAGGACCATAGTACAACCTGTAAGCCCGAGAAAACGTCTGGGTGTCTGCACACATGCAAAGTGTCAGTCAGTGCAAGACAGGAAAGGCATGTGCTCTGAGCTGCCAAGTGAGCCAAGCTGGCTCAGGAGATAGGGCAGTGATAAACCTGATGTTTGAAACCACACCCACCAGGCAGCTCTCCCACAACCGGGACCTCCTCTGAGGGCTGTGACAGCTTCTGGTAACACCCCACAGCTACTCAGGAGTGGTCCTTGCCACATGGCGCCCACCTAACCCCCAGAAACACAGGGAACCTTGGGGTGCCCCCTGCATGGAAGCCATCACATGGCACCCCGCACAGTGGTCCAGGGCACCTCTTTCGAGCTGGAGGTATCACACACCACTTGTTAGCGTCACAGACAAGCTCCCACCTCAAAGGGCAGGTATGACTTCGGTGCCTGATTAACTGATGCCAGACAGGTTTTCACAACTGTTAGGGAAGAAAGGGGCCACAACCAGCACACAGACGACACTCAGAGTGACACACTGTTTCCCCCAAACACTAAGATTTTACCACAAAGGGTATCTGCCCACTCACAGGTGAGAAGTCTTTCTGAAATCTTAGAATTATTATCATTGGCTTTAAAAACACTTCATTAAGTGGTTTTAAAACAAACATAAACATCACCGGAGCAGGGCTGCCTGATAGAAACAGTCAAGGAAGGCCTAAAATGTTAGAAAACAGGAACAGCAGACTGCAAAATTAGGCCAAAAACACTTTTAATTTCCATCTGAATATTTACAATATACAGGACAGTAGGATAAGAGTCTAGAAAAAAACAGCACTGTGAATATTTTCTGATTTCAGAACAAAGATGCCTTTTTAAAACATCGCTGGTTTTTACAATAGAATATATCTTCTGTCTCCTATCTATATTGCTGGTTGTAAGAACCTTTAGAATTTTACAATCTAAATCTTGATTCTAATATTCCTGACCTGTCTCTGATGACCTCATGACAGAAGAATTTTTACAAATGCCAAGCAATCTCCCGCCTACTTCGTGTCACTGCATATTCTCAAAAAGCAAGTTCAGGAAAGTCACTGACCTACACAAGGCACTAAGGCCAGCAGCAGCACGGCCCGGACCGAGGGTGCCGCTCATCAGCAGCGGTCTCGAGTGCCTGGAAGGAACCAGCCCTCAGCACGTGGCTTGGCCCTGGGCGTCAGCTGCGGTGGCACAGGGTCTCCATGCTCTGTGCACAGACCGTGCGGTTGCTACGGCCCAGGGGACGCCCAACAACGGCACAACAGGACCTGACCCGGATCCAAACCCGCCAAATGGAAACCTCTGGTCTCCGTACTAAAATGGAACACTTGTTTGTAAGGAGACCCAACTGAAATGAATGATAAAACATAGGACAAGTGCTCTGACCACGCCCCTGGCAGATGAGCAAGGCACGGCAAGACTGCCACCTCCTGACGCCGGGATCCCAGCGACTGCAAGATGTTTTCCAAGGGAAAAGCTAGTTTGATCTTCTAGTCACAAATTTAAAGTTTTTACCGACCAAATTATAAACATCATTGCGAGTACAGGACAGCCGAGGCTCACTGGCTGCCGACACGGCCTCAGCAGCTGTCTCACCAGAAGGCATCGAGTGGCAGGGGGAGAGGATTTTCCACCAGGAACTGGGAAGTCTGAGACCCTCCCCAGAAGAGGGAGCTGGCACACCACCTCGGTCTGCAGAGCTGGGCCGCCTGCCACACCCACAGCCAAGCCCGCCTCAGGCACCCACGCGGACTTCGTGGGAGCACAGGTGCCCGACCCCGTCTGTCCCAAGCGCACTCACGTCTGTCATTGCCACAGCGACCGTCTACAGAACACTTGTCTGAGTTAACTTTCATCAGCTTCTCCCAAAACCAGAACTCTCAATTTTATACAGAACATCTGCATTTTCTAAAATTCTTTTACTCTCAAAGTGAGGATTAATAAATTAATCTGGATTTTTTTTTTTTGGTGACTTTTAGCAACAAACGTATTACTCTCTTTCTTTAGAAGTGAGCGAGCCCAGCAGGGCGCCCACCCTACAAGGCCGCGAGCTGGGCCAGGCGCACCATCCTGCGCAGGTGGCCCCCGTGTGCGGGGCTGTAGCGCCCAGGGCTGCCCGGGCTGGGGGAGTGAGGGGCGGGCCCGGGCTTCCGGGGGCTGACCCCCGAGGGACCACTTCTCCCTGGGCTGCAGCTCTGAGGGCACGCGACATCCGGCGGCTGAGACGTCAACTTCCCTTTTATCATGGGGCTCGGCCAACTGAGGGAACCAAGAAAGGTCGGTCAGCACATGTGATGAGGCGGGCGCAGGAATCACAGGCACGGGAGAACCTAGGCTCCTCCTTCTGAGCCTTGAGGGGCCACTGCAGCTCCGAGAAGAGGCCCTAGGGCCTCAGAGCCAGGGGCCCTGAAGACGAAGAGCATCGAAATCTCCATGGAATCCCAGGGCTGCCCCTCCCTGCACCCCCTCCGCTCAGGGTGCCGCCAGCCACGACCACACGTCAGGGCAGCTCCATGGAGCCTGGCCAACGGGTGTGCCCACGTCCTAGGTGAACCAGCACATTCTACGAATCAGAACCGGCCTCCGGAAGCTAGCTACCAACCACCCGTGAGAGACGGTCCCGGGGCCCATGGTACCTCTGCCTGTCGGAGGCTGGGTAACCCAGGACGGCGCTCTTCCATCTGTGCACAGCTGGGTACCGGCCAGGGTCCACGTCCACACACTCCAGAGCTGCCAAAACGTCCCGATCCAGTTTCGTTGGCTCCTCTCTACAAGGTGCAGAAAAGAAAACACCTTGGATTAAAACAGACTTCTCACCGCACTGCATTCTCGGCTTCAGAAGCAGTACAGGATGAAACTGCAAGCAGACGCGTGCCATCGCTGGCCTGTCACGTCACGTCAGCACCAGCTGGCGGGCTGCCGAGGTGAAGGCAGCCGAGGACAAGGCAGCCGAGGACACGCTGAGCCCAGGGAGAGTGTCCCCAGAACCCGCCCTGCTAAAAAAGCAGAACAGTGTCAGCCGTGAGCTCACACCCCAACTCATACCCAGAAAGGAAGAGCCTCTGGACAGGCTCTCTCGTGGCAGGGAATGAAGGCTCCGGGGACACAGAACTGCAGCCATGCTGGACCTCGTGCCCGGGATTGCTGGAACGCAGGCACATTCGGGCAATTCCCGTTGACATGTCACTTTCTGTCCTCATCTGGTGCTTTCCGAGTCTGTCAGCATCAGGAGGCTCTAACAAGTCTCTTTCGACAGCATCCATTCTGGACGTCAGGACCTTCTCACCTCTGCTTTTCATACTTTTATTTGGTGTCTTCGAAAAGCTACTTCCTAGATTCTGCAATTTGAGTTTATTGAACTCGGCAGTCAAGCCGCAAACAGGTGACAGGAGGGCTCCCTGCTGGCTCGGGGCCTCTGGTCTCTTCCCACTCAGGGGGCCGCAGAACCCGTTTTTGCTGCTGAGGGGACTGGTCGGCGCCGAGGCTTCTCTGAAGGGAAGGGGGGCGCCACCCGCGTCTCTGGGAGATCCGACTGTGGGCTGGGCGTTCCGAGCCGCATTCTGCCGATTTTTGACCTCTTCCAAGCTCACGTCGTCTGCTTCGTCTGGAAAGGCCCTCACAGGCACAGAGCTGCTGTCCTTCCCAGCACAGCCTGTGAGCGAGAGAGCAGCTCTTTAGGGCTGGGGACAACGGGGACCCACGGCTGCCCCCTCAGCAAAGCCCACCAGCAGCACGTGTCCCACGGAAGCACCCGCCTGATGCAAGACAGCAAACCAGCTGCGTCGCCCTGGGGAGGGCAGGAGCTTCCAACAGAGACGGAGCGTCCAGGCCCAGCCCTCCTCCCTCGAAGGCAGGGAGATGGGAAGGAAGCCAAGGTCATAGGCAGGCACACGCCAGGGCGCAGAGAGGAGCTGCAGGTGCTCACGGGATCATAGGAACATGCTCCTGGTCCACGAGCGCACAGTCACCCTTCCCATCCTCACCACAGGCGGAGTTGTCTCCCGTGTCCTGTTGGGCCCTCCTGCCCATTTCCTGCTGCATGAGATGCTCCTCCAGCTTCTGCAGGCCTTCCTCGGAGGCCAGGTCCACGAAGCAGCCAAGGAAATCCCAGAACTCCACCCAGGGGTAGCCCAGCTCGTGCGCCAGCTCCCTGTAAGGACAGAGCGCGAGCAGTCAGCCAGGAAGCCGGAGCAAACTCAGCTGCTCACACGGAAACAGCATTTAAAGTTGGAATCTTGGGTACGATTTTATTTACCCTGAACTGGGGGCTAAACGAGCGTCCCCACCTAACAGGGTGAGGCCGAGCAGTGTGTTTGTGGAGCTGTTACAATGGAACGAGCCAGACACCGGCAACAAAGCGACCCAAACAAAGGGCTGGCACAGCCACAGACGTCTGCTTTCAGAACAGTAGCATAAAGCTGGCTCTGAAGTCCTTTTGAGGTTCAAGCTGTAAACCTGAAACTCGGTGCACTATTCTGAGAAAAAGTTCTGTAACATTCATTGACACTATTTGATTACACTGTAATTCAGCTTCTGAGTGTGGAAAATACACTTTTCGGGGAACTTTCTTACTAGAAGTTTCTTGTGTTCTATTTCCTCCTTGCTCATGGGAAACATCCCTCAGACACAGGCTGCATGAATGCCCTCCTCTTGCATAGGGGCTGCAGCACGTATGTTTGCAAGGAATTAGACCTCGATGAGAAGGCAGTGACGTCCCAGTAAATGATTCCTGGGAACCAATATTCTGAGGCACTGATAATTAGAGCTCCTGTCCCCAGCCAGCATGCAGAACACAGCACAACTTCCCCACCCAGCCCTGTCAGTACCTTCCCACTCTCTCAATGCCTCTTTCTGGATCCGATTTCCTGACGTTGTGAAAAAAGCCTGCTTTCTCTCGAGGAGGGGTCTTCCAGAGTCTACGGAAATCTTCTGCCTGTGAGGAGAAGGTGTGCTGAGTTAAGCCCTGCAGCCAAGCTGCCAGGTAACCAGGAAGAGCCACCAGCATCTCAGAACCACCTGGATGCCTCCCCACATCCCGCTCCTCCTAACACACCTGGGCAATGCGCCCACCTGCCTTGGAGCTAAGAGACCACAGGGCTGCATTCTGACCAAGGTGAGGAAGGAAGAGCGGCTGGCCTGTGGGGTCAGTGCTGCCACCCAGAGGGTCTCCAATCACTGTCCCGTCACACAAAGGAAAAAATGAACATTTGTTTTTAAGTCACTCTTACTAAAGTTTTATGTTTTATGCAGCATCTAATCCTAACTGGTATCACTTGTTTTTGGAGTCTTTTTTATAGCTGCAGGTAACTATTTAGAATTTTTATTTTTTAACTTTTATTTTTTTTAAGTGTGTTTTTCCAGGACCCATGAGCCCCAAGTCAAGTAGTTGTCTCAATCTAGTTGTGGAGGGCGCAGCTCACAGTGGCCCATGTGGGGGATTGAACTGGCGACTTTGGTGTTAGAGCCATGCTCTAACCAACTGAGCTAACCAGCTGCCACCAGAATTTTTGTCAACAGGAGGAAAGATTACATACAAGCCCATGTATGAAACACCTCAGTCCAGAAGGCAAACTTCAAAGTTTGCAAATGGAGATCTCCTAGTAACAGTACAAGTTCAAGAATTGTGGAGAGGTCAGCCTCGCTACACGGGCAAGGGCCTGTGAGAAGAGCCCTGGACACTGACAGGAGAAGCAGGTGGCGATGGCATGGGGAGGGTTACCCCAGGTAAACGTCGCTTCTTTGCAGTGTGGGCTCAGCACCACATCTGCCCTGGCTAGCAAGTGAGGAACAGTCAAGACACTTTTGTTTCTCCAGCAAACACTGGGAAGCCTGGTCACTAACTCCTTGGGGACCCATAACAATTGCTCTCTAAGACCAACCACAAAGGAAGAGGTTGGACACCTAGCGCTTCTAGTGTCCAGCCTCTTCCAGGAGCTGGTTCCAGAGGCTTCCACAGCAGCTCACCTTGGCCGGACTCAGGGGTCCCGCGAAGGCTCTCAGGGTCAGGACGGGGTCTCTGGGGCCGCCTCCACCGTGAGAGGCTTCAGCCGTCTGGTCTGAAGACCACAGCTCCCCGATCACTGGAGAAGACGTGTCCTCTGCTCTCAGGAGCGGCACATAGTAGTGACCTGGAAGGAGGGGACACACCAGGGCTGAATGCATCTGCTACAATGGCCCCTTGCCTCCGCGGATACATTGGGAACCCAGTAAACAGAGTTTTGCACCAGGGGCTTTGCAAGTGACTCCATGAACTAACAATAAAAAGGTCGCATCAGCCCAGGAGCTGAAGGACCCACTGAATGAGTCCCCCGGTCTTCCTCTGCTGGGAGGAAAAAAGAAAAAGGAGGGAAAGGGGAGCAACAAACACCTCCTCCAGCCCACAGGTAGTAAAGGATGGAGATGCCGGACCTGTGTGAGCAAGACTGGTGTTAAGTGAGAGCTTGAGAAATGTTAAAAAGAAGTCACATTTTAACCTCCGGCACTTCCCAATGCCCTGTTCCTTTTGTCTGACACAATTCTGTGTCATTGAATACACACTGGAAACAGATGTGGATCTGGGAAGAGCAAGGGAGTGCGATGAGGTCACAGGGGAAGGTGTAGCAGGAAGTGCCTGGAGACAACGACGTGTCCACAGATGGCTGTGACCGCCATGTACCAATAAAACTTTATTTACAAAAGCAGCAGTGGCAGCAGCGTCTGCTGACCCCTTCCCGACTCCTGCTTCAAATGGAGACCCACAGAGATCGGGATCAGAATGGAAACAAGAGAGAAGGAAAGACAGGCCTTCGTGTGTCTCCAAACCCCACAAACTCCTGACCAGAGGAGCGAGGCCCCAGAAAACGGAAGTGGACCCCCGCAGACCTGAGCAGGAAGGGCTGCCCCAAGAGGGTGCATTCTTGAAAAGCTGAGCAGGCTTTTCCACTCTTTGTCTAGAGTGACGAGATCCAGGGCTGGCAAGGCTGTAGGAGTGGAGGGCAGCCCAGGGAGCTGAGGGAGGGCAGCCTGCCTTTGCCAGGAGGGCCAGGGCCAGGTAGGGGGGCGGGCCTTGATGCAGAAAGGGCTGACGGGAAGCGGCCCTTCCGCTCGCTTCTACCTGAGAAGGGATCAGACACACCTGCTGCATGAGAAGCTTGTAGAGGTTGAGGGGTGAGGCTGTGAGCACCAGTCAAAAGGAAGGCAAACTGGTTTCCCACAAAAGCTCAAGGTATCAAAGAAGGGATTATATAAATATGGAGGGAACTCGAGCGGGGAGTTCAGGAAATAAAGGGCAACCCTCAGAAGGGCTTCCGCTGGGAGTTCCCAGGAACCCTGGGCTTCGCGTCCAGAAGGCAGCCAGGTGTGGATGCTGTCCAGGACCTTCCCAACGATGGGCCCCACATTCCAGGCACCAATTCCCCACCTTACCCTTTAAATATTCTCTAATCCGCTCCTTCAGTTCCACAGATTTATTTTTGCTTCTTTCACAAATAACCTATTTAAAAAAACAGAGTAAGTGAACACTAAATCTTCACTTATCACTTTTTATTAGAATTTTACAAAGTTTTATAGTCAACAAAACAAGCATAGTATCTAATACTGAATATTTCATAAAGCCCACAATCAAAAATGTATGTTGTGTGCGGCCAGTTATCTCAGTGGTTAGAGTGCGGTGCTCTTAACAGCAAGGTCACCGGTTCAATCCCCACATGGGCCCCTGTGAGCTGTGCCCTCCACAACTAGACTGAAAAAAATGACTTGACTTGGAGTTGATGGGTCCTGGAAAAAACACACTTAAATAAATGAAAGTTAAAAAAAAAGTGTGTTGAACAGCACAACGTTCTAGAACATTTTGTGACACCTTAGGGGGCCACGACAACACGAAAAACTCTGAGATTATGGGTAACTTTATTTTCTTTCTTCATGTTACTCTACAGTTTCTAATTTTCCGCAAGGAAAAGAAACCTCGAAGTGCACTATCAACTCAGATGAGAGACACCAGACACCAGACACAATTCTCAGTTCTGACTTCCGCTGCCTGGGAGCCTGCTGTTTGATTGGGTGGAAACAGAATGCCTATCCAGCATGGAACACAAATGTTTCCTTTTTGCAACTACAGGAATCAACTTTGTAAGCCCCTGAAGAATTGTAGTGACAAGACCATTGTTGCTAGAAAACAATAAAAAACCAATAACCTCCGAATTAAGTCACCACAAAATTACCATCTCCTGCCAGCCTATGAGAAACAAACTGGAATACAGTTGTATGGTGTGCCTTGTGAGTAGAGCAACTAAGTATTTCTTAAGTTAGTAACTGATTGAGAGATGTCAAATGCTTTTAAAATGTGTTACCAAATAGTATTTTATATTGGAAAAATATACATACGTATACATATAAACAGCTGAGTCAGAAATAATTCAAAATAAGAGTAATTTCTAAATTGTAGAACTGTCTAAATTTTATTCTTTTATGTGTACTCTAAATTTTCCACAGAAAATAGGCACTAGTTACGTAACCACAGCACCTACAAAAGAGGCATTCACTACTAGAACAGGATCCTTACAGGTTCTATTTCCAAAGGGCTGGCAGGTCCAGGTCAGCTAACAGCTCTTAAGGCATGGTCAGGTCCACTTCCTGCTCCACCTCACAGGCATAGACGCACCTCTGCCCTCTCCAAGGCACATTTGGCTCAACTGCCAATATAGGTCATGACAAGGCCTGCTTCCTAAGTCTTGTACGGGTCAGGTGAGAATACAGGGAGGGGGTCAGGCTAGTGCCTGGTGCACACTGAGCTGAACACATCAGCTGTGTTCAGCATTACCACCCTCATCACCACCACCGTCACCATCACTATTACCATCACGACCACCATCACCACCACCTCCTCTGTTCTCTCTGACCCTGGTCACCTGAGATATGTGAGGGAACTTAATAAAAGACTCTGAGCAGCTGAGAACAACTGACAACATTTTAGGGAAACAAAATCAGCAAGCTGGGACAATTTACCCCGTCCTGGCTCTACAGAGCGCGTTTTACTCAGCAGTCAGAGTTCAAGGGGTACCCGTGAGGCAGTTACTCGTGACGTCACTGTAGTTGAGATCACAGGCTGTAATTGTATGTATTTTTCATTTCTAACACTATATAGTAACAGCATTTTAATAGGTACTTACATCTTCAGGTGTTTTCTTATATTTGTTCCGTGGGCATTTTACAATCAAAGGGTGTGAAGAGAGCACGTTGACCACATCTGCATTCCCAAACTTACAAGCAAAATGCAACGGTGTGTCGTAGCCCTGAGAGAAAGAACACTGATTTTTAATTTACACTCTTTTGTTTCACAAGGTTGCTTTACAATGAAAACAAGTATTTAGTAAAACAAACAAAACCCTCAAAGACAAAAGATCATAAAAAGACACTGGTTCTATAACTGAACTGTAATTGGCACGCTGCCACACATCCACTTGATGCCAAGGCTGGAGCCCAGCAGTGCCCTCATCACTGTGTACCTAGTGCCTGGGCGCCCAGGTCCGGTGGGGAGCTTACAATCAAGCTGGGGTGTGATACCTGCTCAGTAAACAGTAGCTTTAACAATTCAGAGCCTGATACTATGTCTTATAATCAATGCTCAAAAAGTGAAATAAACAGATGAAGCCAACACCCAGAGTAAAGCAGTCTATGAAAATGGGCTGCACTCAGAGGAAACTCTCTGGCAGCTAATCCCACCATGAAGTAAACTCCACTGCTGACTGCACAATGCTTTTCAATGCTCACCTGCCCCTGGTGGTATCCTCCCCAGGCTCCCTGCAGCTGCACCTTTACCTGCTGCCTACAGACCAGTCGGTCTGAGGGTAACAGCGCCCTTGAGCCCAAGAGCTGTGGAGCCAACTGCCTGCCTCCAGGCATCCCCACACAGATGGCCACAGGCTCAAATGCAGCCCGTCCAAAATGGAACCCACTCACATCTACAGAGCCACAACAGGGACCTGCAACCACCTTTGATTACCAAGGACGGCAGGTTCCAGCTCCCTCCGTATGCCACGGCTGCCACCCCAAGCTTCCTGCCCAGGGTTATCACCACTCCTAATGGGCCTTGATCTAGTGCCCACACTCCCAGCTCTAGTCCACGCCATAAGGGACCCTAGTGGTCCTGTGCAAGCAATTATCCTCGTCATCCACACCATCCAGAGCCATCTCACCACCTCACACCACTTCCCACAGCAACCTGGAAAGGTCTGGACTCACCAAAATGTCTCAGTTAAGGGCCAGAAAGGGAACGTGGGCTTTGCAGGCCACCTAGTCTCTGCCACAACCATCCCCCTCTGGCCTTCTCTGCAGCCGCAGACAACAGACAAAGAATGAGCACGGCTGTCCCAGTAAAGCTGCATTTACAGAAACTGTGGCACTTGCTCCAGTAACTGCCGACCCTCTGCCACGCCCACACGTCAGGTGGGCTGTTGTCACTCGGTGTTCAGAGCTTCAGACCTCAAAGGTCCCTTAACACTCCTGCTTTCTTTCGGCCACTCCTCCCTCACGCTCCAGAACATCTGTCCGTCTCTACCCTGCTTTGAGCTCTGCAAACTTGACCCCAACCTCTCCCCTCATTCCTGTGAGGAACTTCCATTCCTATAGACAGCAGGCCCTGGGTTCTGCCGATGTTTCTGGCTGGCCCAGTCCTGCTGCTCACTCGCCCGCTCTCTGCTGAGCCCCTGCGCTTTCTACACAGCCCAAGTGCTCGCGGCCAATACGCTGATTCCCACTCTTAGTGGGTTATGATCAGAGAATGTGACCTGTCACATCTAATTTCTAAAATTATGAACTGCTGTTTGTGGATGTGCATATGCACACTTCCTATAGGGCACAGCTCTGTGTTACACCCAGAGTCAAACTTCCTGCTAACTACGTCACTTACTGCCTCGCTCGGGCAGGCTGTCCACACTTAGTCTACCTGCTATGCTTTGCCTTTGCTCCTTGTGTCCTATTTTATTGCTCGTTCTGTCCTATTTTATTACTATTGCTTTTATGTCATCAGTTTTCCTTTATCCCTTGCTATAATTTTGCTAGCTTGGGTCAATTATCTCCACTCCCTCTTTTATGTCTTGTTAAAAGTTATTCTTGTTTTCCAATTCTGCAGTTCAGTGCATCATACTCAATACATATTATGAAATAATAAATCATACCACACTCCACTATGCTTTTGGTCCCTCTCCTATCAACCATAACTTTTCACACTCCTACTGTGTTTCCCTGAAAATAAGAACTAATCAAAAAATAAGTTCTAGCATGATTTCTCAGAATGCTCGTAATATAAAATAAGTCTTACCATATTTCCCCGAAAATAAGACCGGGTCTTATATTAATTTTTGCTCCAAAAGACGCAGTAGGGCTTATTTTATTTTACAAGCATCCTGAAAAGTCACGCTTTGTCTTATTTTCCAGTTAAGTCTTATTTTCGGGGAAACATGGCACGTTTTGCTGAGAGTTTACAATTCCTGACTATAAGCTATTATTGGATTTTCCCTTAAATGAATACATAAAACTTTTGTGTTTCAAGGATCTTTACTTAACACCTTATGCACCAAAAAAATCATCCCTTTGAAAATTTTAACCCACAGGAAATCTTCCTACTGCAATGTTAAGTTAAAAAAAAAAAAAAAGATATACACAGAACACTGGGATCAGACACCAAAACCTTTTTGACTTTCGTCTCCGTAGGTTTTGGCACTGACCCAGTTCAGTCAGGCAGGGGAGGGAGGAAACTGTCCTGGGAGCAGCACCGCCCAGCTGCCTGGTGGGGCAGACCTCTCGCGTGAGTAGGTCATTTACACCATCTTTTGTAGGTTCTCTAAGCTCAGTGAACACAGGTCTCCCCTCCGGCCCTCCCCACGCAAAGACAGCGCAGGGACCCAGGGAACACTCCAGCAGCAGGACACAGGTCTTGTCTGAACGGTGGCACTGGCCATCACTGCCACCAAGAAACAGGGCACACTCACCACCTTGTCGGGCGTGTTCAGGTACAGGTCAAGGATGTAACAGATGCGCTTCTGCAGCATGTCCGGGGCGTCGTCCGGGTACATGAGGCGCATGAACGCGGGGTCCTCCAGCGTCTCCAGGGTCAGCTGGCAGATGGAAGCCTGGTTCTCCTTCGCAGCGACATGCATGACGTTGTATCTGCAGCCCTCCTGCAGGAAAGCCAGGTCTGAGCTTCATCTCTGCCCCCCAGTCCCACCGCTAGTGACGGGGAAGCAGGCTTACCTGCACAATGGTGGGGTTGTCCCCAGAACCAATCAGATACCGGGGATTGCTCCAGACAAGCTCGAAAAAGGAGTCTTTTTCTCCCTTCTCCACAGCTTTCCGCAGTTTGGCGGTGAGATCTTGGGTACGGGGATTTTTATAACTGTTCGCTCGCTCTTTGTTTGCTGTTTCTGACTCAGGTACGTACAAACCATCTGTCGTTGAGACAGAATTTAACATTTAATTCCACAAACACTTTCTCATCACCCCCTACATGCTCTACTGAGGGCAATGAAAGTTTCTCCTAGGGGCTCATGACCCAGCAGGGAGCAGCAGGTGACAAACAAGGAGAGCACAGAGCAGATGGACGATGTCCCCGCCACAGCAGTGGTACACACACACTGCAGCAGCACATGGCAGAAAGACCCGACTGGGCAGGCAGGTGGAGGATGGACAAGGTGCACGGCCACCAGCAACCCCACAGGTGTTGGGAGCGCGCAGGGCATTCCTATAAGGCAGCGAGCCCAAAGTGGCTTGCTCTCAGGTGTAATACAACACCTGAGAACATTCCAAAGAGATGTTCCTGAGGGAAATTCTCATAAACTGCCAAGAGGGAAACCTGTAACTGTCTGAAATCATCCAGTTTCCAAGTAAGAAGCACCAGTGTAAGGCCAACTTAAGGAACAGAGGAAAAAAGGCAAATGGGCCTCTCGACTGGTGACCAGATGTTGCAAGGAGACGCCCTTCCTCTGGAGCCCCAGCCGGCCAGGGAAGGAGGACACCTGTGAGCTCCAGGAGGGGACCAGACTGAGGCCTGACAGTGTTGAACACAGAGGCCGCCTCCTAAGACCAGGTGTGAACAAGAAGTGGGTGTGGCCCGACTTTCGCAAGGTCGTCTGGTCAAAGCAGCTGCCATAGGCCTAGACGTAGGCGTAGCTTGAGGTGGGAAACAGACTAGGCTCAACATCAAAACAGCTGCTGAACCCAACAGGCAGTACGGCAAGGGAGAGAAGGGAGCAGAGAAGAAGGGGGTCAGGGTGGTCCTTCCGCTTTTCCACGGCCTTGTAGACTTCGGGCTCAGAGCAGCTGCCTGGCCCACTCAGTCCTACACCCTCATGGTCCCTGGTCCCCAACCCCCAGGCCAGCCCAACAAGCCATTCTCTTCCCACTGCTCCCTCACTTCCTGGTAAACTAACTGGACTTCTCTCAAAGGCAGAGAAAACTAACTACTAGGAATTAGGAAAGAGCACAAAACGTTTCGGTTAATGTGACAGTAATGCCAAAGTGTGAACAGCTATTCACCTTTCAACCCACCATTGCTGAAGAGTGGTGCTGCTTTCACAGGAGACAGTGGTAATGAGGATTTGCTTGGAGAAGGGAAATAATCACAAATTCCTCTAGCAAATTTCTCAGCATCTTCTCTGCTTGAAAAAGCTTTAAATCGGGAGCCTTTAATCATTCTGACAGCTTGCAATGCTTCCTTTTTATCTTCATAAACATGAATCCTTTCTGCACGGGAAAGTACCAAAGGGAAAGCAAAGATGAGTGACGGGAGCCAGTGTCCCTCATTGGCTCCTGAAGGCCATGTTTACCAGTAATCGACTGTACCCTGTCGTCTGATTTTTCTCATATTAATATTTCAGATTTTTCATCTTGAAGAAAAACGGCTTTGGATAGCCAAAAGAACATAATGAGCTTGATCATCTGTGTGTGTTGATATAAATAGTATCATGCACATTTTATACACATAAACAATATCATACACATTTTATACATGTGCGTAATTTCATATCCAAGGATACTCTTCCATACTAAAAAATAAAATTCACGGATTAATGAGCTAAATAAAATTTAAAAATCAAGTTAGAAAACTATGAAAATACTAGAAAAACAATGTAAGAAAATTTTCAACATAACTTTGGGTGGGGAACGCCTTTTTAAGCATGTCAAGAAATCCAGAAGGAATCAAGTTCTGTATGAGACTCTCATAAATACATAAAACATAAATGACAGATCAGGGGAAAAATTTGGAACTGATATAACAGAAGAATGGTAATGTCCATTGCCTAAAAAATGGTCAGTAGATATGACCAAGCAATTCATTAAATAAATACAAATCGACTGTAACCATATAAAAAAGGTAAGCGACTTAAAACAAAACAGGTTTCCCTTATTCAAGTGACATAAAGGGAAGTTTGGTAAAATGCAGTATGACTGATGGATGGAAACAAGGTATCTGTTTTCCCTTTTTAGAGTTCAATATTATATTGCAGATACTGGAAAAGTTATTGTCTCAGACACAATGAATGGTAACACCTTTGGGAGGATGGCAGCTTTCAAAGTTTTAATAATGTATACTTTTTGACCTGACACTTCTACTTACCATTTTTATTAAAATAAAAACAATGTACACACATATACTATACACAAAAGCAGTTACTAAGTGGTTACTTCTAGTAAGATTTGAGTGGGAAGGAGAAATGAAATTCCACATTTACTTTATATACAGAATACTGAGGGTGCCAAAAAAATGTATACACATCTTAAGAAAGGAAAGAAACTATTAAAATTATACTGCAGGTAACCACTTTGAGCACCTCTTGTTTGTAATTGCAGAAGTCAAATGTGACTTGTATTCATCTTTTATTACCGGTATATACTGAGTATTACAATTTTAATACAGTTTTTTCATTTCTTAAAATGTGTATACAATTTTTTGGCACCGTCTGTATAGAACACATATAATACGTTTTATTTTTTTACAAAAAGCAACTTTTATAATAAAGATTAAAAAGAAAAAGAAATTGCACTGTGACCATCTTCAGTGTCACTAAAACTCTTCTTTAAAAAGTTCTCATGGTTGAATAATATTCCATTCTACTCGTGATACCCATTTTACTCATAACACCCGTTAATATGCTAATCTCCTATTTTGGGCACCATCACAAATAATACACAGTAACAACGACTGTGCAGTTTCTGACATTCTAATCAACATCAAATTTTCATTAATTCTTCTCAATGCTATTTTAGTCTTGTTTCAAATTGCAATTCTTTGATGTTGAAAATTATTTATACCTTCATGAGCCACTTGCATTCATCAACATAAAAGAAGAAAAAAAAAGGAGGGAGATGATTAGCAAATGGTAACCAGCCAATAAATATTTGTAAGTGAAATACATTTCGTACAATCCAATTTTCTTAACTTTATTCATTTATTTTCAATTTTAATTTTAAAAAATTCATATATAAGTTAAAAAAAATTTTAGGAGCATTCTATATAAAAATGCCAACAGCGGTTAATTTGAGGTGATGGGATTATGGTGATTAAACTACTTTGCCTTCTCCTGTATTGTTTGGGATTTTGAAAATCACCGTACCCCTGCTGTCCACGTTCCCCCTGTAAGAAACACCACGCACCTGTCACATTACCGTTTCTTGCTGGGGAGTCCTCGTATGCCGGGTACACCCCATAGTACAGAGGTGGCTCCGCAGAGGCCCTCGCCACGGCTGGAGAGCTTCCGACTCCAGCCGCAGCACTGAAGGGCAGCGCGCAGGTCTGCGACCTCAGCTCATCCTCCCGTGGAGGATTCACGCCCATGCTGTAGGCCAAATCTCTGTCTTCAGAAGAGCTGACCTGCGGGGCTGGGCTCCCTACCACAGACTTCACAGTCCTGTGTATGTCCTGGCTGAGAGTGGAGGCCCCTGTGGTGCCCTGGTCGGGAGAGGACGAAGGCAGTGTTCCGTGCTCTAGTAATGCCTGAGCCAATTTTTTCTCAAAAATGAACCTTGTGGTTGCGGTAATGGGTCCACATTTCAATCCGGCTTTGACAATCTCTTCTCTAAGGTCGTCTGGATTCAGGAGTTTCAATCGAGCCAAGATGGCATCCATTGTCATTTCACCTAGGTCCCAAACAACAAACATCAATCCGATGGCTATAAGTGTACCTTTTCTTATTAGAAGGAAGAAAGAAAGAGGCAAAAAGGCTGGCTTCAAAATTTCATTTCAATCCAGCATTTCTCCATATTCTCTGGAGTCTACGAACTCCCTGTGAGAATTTTCACAAGTTTTTGTTTCCAAATCTATCATGATATAAACAAAATTAAGATAAGCAGTTTCTGGTTCATTTGAATAAGAATCTTATGACCTAGAAATATACGTGATAGGATCACACTGCTACTCTAGGTAGGTGAGCACTAGGGAACAGGTACACTCATTTATTGTTAGTTGGAGTGTAACTTGAAACAAATCCCAAGGCAACTGGGCAATTTCCATCAAAACTCCAACTGCAGAAATTTACCCTACAGACATTGCACTTTATTCCCTAAGTGATGGGAAGTTATGCAGATTTAAACCAGAGGAACCACAGAGCTCTGGCAGTCATTTTGCTAATCCCAACAACAGTCATGGTTAATGTTCTGTGAGGCCTTCCACGTCCCTGGTTCTATCCAAAGCACTCTACATACATGGTCATTTAACAGTGACAATATCTCCGTGTGGTAGGTATCACCACCACAAGTGTTCAGCCCCACTTTACAAATGGACTTGAACTGGAGCTTTAATCAATGTATTTGGAGAAACAGCTGTTAAGTCTATGGAGCATAGGCTCAGCTAGAATCAGGGGAGACGGTAAGAAACGACGGGCAGGAAGCACTGCTGAGTAACGGGACAAGAGCTCCGATGAGAACAGGTGACCTTAAAGACGGAAGGATTAGATGCCACAGGAGGGCCTGAGGGCAGGCCGCCCAGGGTAACACCTCGGTGTGTAGTCGAGGTGTCTAGGAAGTGACTGCACCTGGAGCACAGTACTGGAGGCAGAGCAAATGGAGTTCAGGCACTGAGCATCAGAAGCACCCACAGCACGCCGAGTGGGCTCCGGTCTGAGATTTAGAAGACACGGAGTTCAGAGTGGGAAGAACAGATCTGGGAGTCATTAGCACAGAGACGGGGGTTATGGTACCAAGAGACAAAACCAGAGAAACAAGGAACACACGAAAACAGTGAGTGATATGAGTGATACCAAGGATCAAAAGACAGGAGATCAAGGAAAAACTGAGCATGTTAATATGTCATTGAAACCATGGAGTAGAGGTTTTAAGAGGTGTTTACAGGTAAAATGATAGGACATCTAGGATTGCCTTTAAATGACCCCAGCAGGAGAGCAAAACAGAGGGGCCAGTGACAATAAAACAAAACATTAATGCCTTTTCATAGCAGGATGATGGGTACAAGGGGTTCATTATATTATCTTATTTTTGTGTATTTCTTTTTAAAACACACTTTTTATGATGCCACCTCCCCCCACCCAACTCCAAAATTTCAAAAGTGGTTGTTACTTATTTAAAAAGGAGCTAACAGTCCTATAAACAAAGAATATATTGCACAGCCTCCTCTAAATCTGCCCAAGAACTTGAAGGGGGAGGCCCACTGAGCACAGGATCCCACCTGGGCGGGGAGAGCACCTAAGTGGCTTCTCTGCCTATGTGATCATAGGAGCAACAGAGGTGGCTAGGTAATGAGACCTGATAGCAAAGGCACAGGGTAGGTGAAAGCCAAATGCAAGGCAAAGGCTGAGGGGTGGGGATGACTGGGGCCGACACGAGGAAGACAGAGAGGAACTGACTCCATTTCTGACAATATTCTATTTTTCGTACTATCCCTGTTTCCTTATTCTAAAGCTACCTTTTCAACATGGGCTAGTTTGAAGGGGATTTCATCCCCTTCAAACCCTAAATAGAACAATTACATTACATCATATCATATCACTAACTGTGTGACTTTGGGCAAGTTATGTAATCTAAGCCTCAGTTTCCTCCTCTATAAAATGGACACAATAGCTCTACTTCTTAGGCTACGATGAGAATTAAATAATGCATGCAAAGCCTATGTCATAGTGCTTGGCACTGACAAATTATCCACAAATGTCAGTTACAGCTAATAAGCTATGAGGTAATACAAGCTCATTTATCCTGTAGAATACCTAACGCTAGAAAGTCAACTTGAATAAAAACAAGAAAGTGCACTCTGCTACTAACATTCTTAATACAA
Source organism: Rhinolophus hipposideros (assembly GCF_964194185.1). Lineage (NCBI taxonomy): Eukaryota > Metazoa > Chordata > Mammalia > Chiroptera > Rhinolophidae > Rhinolophus > Rhinolophus hipposideros. The sequence continues at coordinate 191,011 of NC_138070.1, read as the reverse complement.
GTATCTGCTCACCTGTGCAGAAGAAACAACAGATAAAGCAGAAACTAATGAGACTGGTTACCTGTGGGTAGGTTGGAAATGGACAGGGAGAATAGACAGAGGACCCAGGGCAGGGGAGAGCAGCACTTCAGAATATAACTTTATGTTCTGACTTTAGAAACGTGTTTGTGATTCACATACTCAAAAAATAGGTAAACAAACAAAAAGATGAGGGAGAAGACTCCCCCCCCCCAAGTGGAATACAAATCCAAACAAATAAGCTCAACTGTATTACAAAGTAGTAACATAAACAGGGGAGAATCTACTAACCGAAAAACAATGTGACTACATACTAAGGACACAGACAAAAGGAAGAGCAGACAAAGTAGTTGTACCCTATCTAGTTGTATCCATCCAGTTGGTATGTGTTTTCACAGTGGATAGATTAGCAGCTCTGAAGCCATTTTATGTGGACTCTAGGATACAGCAAATAACTGGATAAACTGTGGCTCATGAGAGCCAGGTTCCTCACTGACAGAGAGGGAAGTTACAAATAAGGAGAGGGGGAAGGCTAGCCCGGCCGCAAACTTTGTAAGGAAGGGCCAGAGTAAATTCTGAGGCTCTGAAATGCTTAACAGCTACCGATGAGAGCCTGGCTGTGTCCCAGTAAGACTTTCACAAAACAGTGGGGTCGGATTTGGCCTGTAGGCCATGGTTTCCTGACCCCTGCGCTAGAATTGGAAGTATCTGCAGGACCTTGACTGACTGACTGATACAAAGAGAAGAGAAAAGTGGGAGACATTTAGGTCTGCAGAGTGGATGACACTTGTCGGTGCCCCCACCTGCGGTGTGATTATGTAAGATGCTAACATTGGGGAAGCTAAATGGATGGTATACAGGGTTTCTTGAACTCTCTATTTTGAAATAATTATAAACACAAGATGTTGAGAAGCAGTACAGCGGTCCTGTGGACCCCTCACCCGACTTTTCTCGGCTTTCCTAAACGGTGACAGCTTACACACCGTAGTGCACGATCCACCCAGGACGGACGCCACAGCACAGTGCATGAGCCCCGGGGCCTCACCAGTTTCTGCAGTCGCTCTCGTCCTGTGTCTTTGTCCACAATTCCATGCCTGCCTGTCACCCACACAGATCCATAATCAATTCCTGAAGTGTCCCAGCACCACAAAGATGTCCCTCTTGCTGCACCTTTCCAGTTACAGCCAACCTGCTCTCCACTGTCCCCAGCCCTCGGCAACACGGACTTGTCCCCGGAGCCACCCTTTCCCTTCGAGGATGCTGCGTGAAAGCACCACACACTTGCCAGGTGCCGGCTGACCAACGGTCCTGTCCCACCGCGAGCGGCACGGCGGCATGAACGCGCCGCTTTAACCACTCACCCCTCCAGAGACCGTCCGGCCTTGCCAGTTTTTGGCAACTGCAAGTAAAGTCACAAGGTTTGCATCTGGCTTTGAGCGAAAGGACGTTTCCGTCTGTCGGGAGGGCAGTGCAGGCTGGACCCTCCGCGGAAGCGCCTGCTTTTCACGTCTGCAGGGCGCTGAGCGGGCCCCGCCCTCCGCGGCTGTAAGACGGGTGTCCGGGCGCCAGTGGCCGGCAACGCTCAGCATCTGCGCTTTGTACTGTGTTTTGCTCATTTTAAAATAAGTCTACGATGATCTCAAAAGGAAAGACTAAAGTTTTAAAAGAGAGTTTTAAAGAAAAAGCCCCTCCAACTCTCAGGTCGGCCGGGACCCAGGGGCCGCCCCGTGCGGCCGGCGTCCGCCCCGCGGAGTCTGCGGGAGGGGACTGGGGGGGCCGGGGGGCGCGGCCGGGGGGGGGGGTGCGGCCGGGGGGGGGTCGGGGGGGCGCGGCCGGGGGGGGTCGGGGGGGGTGCGGCCGGGGGGGGGTCGGGGGGGCGCGGCCGGGGGGGGTCGGGGAGGCGCGGCCGGGGGGGGGACGGGGGGGTCGGGGCGGCGCGGCCGGGGGGGAACGGGGGGGTCGGGGCGGCGCGGCCGGGGGGGACGGGGGCTCAGGGGGCGCGGCCGGGGGGGCGCGGCCGGGGGGGGCGGCGGCGCGGCCGGGGGGGCGGCGGAAGGCGCCCCCAGCACTCCAAGGGGTGAGAGGTGAAGCTGTCGGCGGCCCCACGGCGCGAAGGCCGAGCTGGCCGGGGTCAACAGACTCAGCGCCCCCCGGGGCGCCCGGCGGAGCCCGGCCTTCGCGGGCCGTGTCGTCCCCGAGGACCCCTCCGCCCCGAGTCCCAGGTAGGTCGTTAATAACCTGTCACCTTCCCATCGGAGCACGTGACGAGCTCCTGGTTGTTCTGCGGGACAAAACCAGGCTTCCGGGCGAGGCGTGGCCGAACGCGAAGGGCGCCCCCGGCCCGGACACGGGAGGGAGGGCGGCAGGGGGCGAGCTCGGGCCGCAAGACCCCAGCGGCCCTCAGTGAAGCCAGGGCTCGAGGCCCCGAGCACGGCGCCCAGCTCGGCGGGGGCGGGTCCGGCGCGGAGGCAGCGAGGGCGCCGGCCTTACCTGGGTCGGGGGGCCCGGGCCTCCTCAGGCCCCGCGGCCGCTTCTCCAGCCGCCGCACCAGCCAGCGCACCGCAATCAGCAGCACCGAGGCGCCCAGCAGCTCCCAGGCCAGCGCTGCCCACTCCGCCGCCGCCAGCTGCGGCCACAGCATCGCCACCGCCCGCCCGGCCGCTGCCGCCGTCGCCTCTGAGGAGCCCCGCGCCCGCCTCAGGACCCCGCGTCCAGGGCTGCCCGCGCCACTGCCTGACGGCGCCGCCCACGCGGGAGGCCGGCGCGGGACCCGGGCTGCACGTGCGGGCCAGGGCGCTCGCCCCCGCGCCCGGCGGCCCCGCGAGGGACAGCAGGCGCCGCCTCGACCTCTGCCGGCGCGGGGCGGGAGACGGCGCCGTCAGGCAGTGGCGCGGGCAGCCCGGGACGCGGGGTCCTGAGGCGGGCGCGGGGCGTGTCCCGGGGCGGGGCGGGGGCGGGGGCGGGGCCAGCGCCGCGGCCGGGCCGCTCCCGTTTCCCTGGAAATGACCCGACTGTTACGCGTCCCGTTTCCCGAGCGGGAGAAAGCAGGGGACCTCCCGCTGCCGCGCGCTCGGGGGACCGTCTCCTATTGACTCTGTAGCCGGTTCCACCCGGCCGGTGCGATTTTCGTTTTCTTGCCCGAGTAATGCGCTTCCTCACCCCCCTTGGGGGCTTCCCCCGTCAGGGGTGAAAGCGACGGTGTGGCCCGCTCCTGCGACTTCGAAGTGGCCCCTCCAAAGTGGCCCCGGGGCGTCCTAGGGACCGAGGCAAGCGTTCGCCCGGATCGCGGGGCTGTCCCAGAGACCGCGAGTGCTTGTCACAGCTCGGAGGCGTACGACACGCGGGCGCATTTCGCTGTGTGGAAGCTCGGCAGCGACTTTTAAGGAGGAAAACACCTGAATAAAGACTGACGTCCGTGTGTCACAGAACTCGTCGGGTCGCCCGGGAGCCAGCGGGCCGCGGCGTGGACGGAACGCCGCGCGCGGCGAGCGCCGCCTCGCACCTGCCCGCGGGGCCGACGCCGGACGGGGCGGCCGCGGTGACCACGTGCGGCCGGGAACTCGCGGCCACCGCGGCGGCGAGCGCAGAGCGACGGACGCACCTGCAAGGCCGGGGCCGCGTGCAGCCGCGAGGAACAGGAACGGGGGTGCCGGCCGCTCCACGGGGGAGACTGCCGGTCTCGTCGGCCGCGGGGAGCGATTGTGAGCAGGCGCGTGGCGTCCGGCGACTGGCGGGCGCCCGGAGGGCTGCGCGCAGGAAGCGGCCTTCACGGGAAGCGGCGCGGGGGAGGGGAAGCGGCCGCGCGCGAAAGGGAAGGAGGGTGGTTCTCGGGCGGGAGAGGAGGGGCGTCACGGTGCCATCGCGGCTCCTTCCTGGGGCCGGGAAGGGACCCGGAGACCTCGCCGTGCGACCATCGCAGACGGGCTGCTGAGGCTTGTTTCTGGGAGACGGCAACGGCAGTTAGGTCAGGTGTTAAGTCTGGGTTTGGTGGCACGGGCTTTAGGTGCGACTGACGCCGTTTGGGGCCTGCGGCTTTCTCTCAACACGGGCGACACCCGGGAGTTTGGAGGGACCAGCTGTGGAATCGCCACGTGACAACCCCGTGGTGGTGTGCGGTTCGGCAACGGCGTGGGTGAATCTGAAGACCACGCTGAGCAAAGGAGCCGCCGAGCTCCCTCGTGTGTCGCACGTGCGTGGGTAATCACACAGGTGCGTGTTGCTTGGCGTTTGTCAGACTCACCAAACCACACTTTCTCACTGTAGATTTTGCCTAGGTTTAAAAAGGAATAAACAGTGCCTTGCTAGAGTGGAAACTTACCGGTTTTTTAATTACTAAGTGCTCTGAGAATAGATTTCTGTCCCCAGCCAGTCCCCAGCCAGGACCTTTCTGTGAGTATGTGTCATTGTGTACTGACGACAGCTGGACCCTGCCGGCCCTACCTGCTGTGTAACTTGGGGTGAGTTCACTTCCCCCGCTTGCCTTCTCGGTGCTAAGGGGGATGGTAACTGCACCTGTCTTAGAGGTGATGATGAATACAGGCCACGTCCTTGCTACAGAGCCACGTACAGTAAGGACTTGCTAAATGCTCGCTGTTTTTACTGCTGTCATAGTTTAGAAACATTTAAGGGGTAGCTGGTCCTCCCTTATCAAGGGACTTGGCTGGAGTGATCACAGATCTCCTTTTGGCGAGGAGGGGACTGATTTCGGAGATTGTGTTGGAGGCTGTTGCTGGCAGCACACATTCTCGTCTTCAAGAACAAACTCTCAGCTGTAACTGGACAGTGCTGTCAGCTGAACACCACATCCAGTGACCCAGTGACTAAGTGGGGCCGCGACAGTGCCATGCACAACCGGTCCCTCCATGTGCTCACCCCTTCCCACCTGGGCAGTGCGGACAGGCGGCTGGGCCCCGGGGCAGCTGGCCACAGGCCTGTGTCCCAGGCCACACACGGGAGCTGTAGGTTACACAGAGAGGAGGCCGTTTTGTCCTCAGCACCGTGCAGCTGCCCTGATCAGCCCCGCGTTAGCATTTGGGCGGCTACATGAAAGACTAACTCTTCTCACTTAAGCCTCTGAATTTGGGGTGTCTTCCCCAGCCTCACCAGATTTTCTGTGGACTCCTGCTCATTGTAGGGAGCCTATTAGGGCTGGATCCTGCTCACTGCCGTCCAGCGCAGTCTACACACTATTAAACAAGACTGAGAGAATCCAGGGCTGAAAAGGAAAACACGACCACGTTAAGCCACTATTTCCCTTCGAGTAGAAATGAGGGAATCTGAGGTGTGAACTGCTGCCGGTAGAATGAACAGAAACTGAGTGCAGACTTGGTCTTTTCTGAGAGGTGCAGTTTGATCCAACTCCTGGTTACAGTTGTCTAACTTCCACCCTGACCCTAACTCCATTTCAGGTCACGAGAGAGCCAGGGACCAAGTCGGTCCCAAAGTAAGTGGGGGTGTAGTTTTCACCTGTGTGACTGTCCTTCAAGGAGAGAAGGCAAAGCATGTGGGGGTCCAACCTCTCAATGTTACATAGGGTGTCTAGTCTAGGTGGAGCAGCCGAGAGGAAATGCCCCGGGGACCACCAGGACAGCCACAGCAAGAAGCCACTGGACCCTCTGTGGAGGGCACAAGCAGCCCGGAGGGGGAGATGCAGCCACTGAGGAAGCCTCGTCCAGCAGAGGAGCCTGGAAATTTCGTTTGAAGATGCGTAAAGGGGAGTCTACCCAAAGGGGTCAGTGTCGCGTCCACTGCAACACAGGCAGTGAGGGTGCGAGAAGGGGCGGCTTTGGGTTAAGTTTTCAAGAAAGAAAGAAACAGAGACTTAATGCAGTTAAATCTCAGGAGGCCAATCTCACAATTCTGAAAGACTGGAGCCTAGAACAAAGCCGACTGGAGGTTTTTATTGATAAGTATACAAGGGAGCAGTAGTGTTTTTGGCATGAGTCTGATAAATGAGTCTGTGGGACTCATTTATCATGTTATAGAAACAGCCCAAACCAATTATGTTGATCTTCAAACAGCCGAAGCAGAAGGTCCTTGAGGTGAGGTATGCAACTCCCTTGAGGGACATACATCACATGTCGAAATTGTTTCACAGAGCTGAGCAGACAGAGCTTAATCTTATCGCTCCAAAGACTCTTCTCCCAATTAGGTGAGAGGGAAAAGTCAGAGTCAGCAGCAGCTTTTCCCAGGCAGGGGGAAAGGGAGGCAAGGCCCCTTCCCAGATCTTTCTAAGGCAGCTCATGGGGGTCTCCATGGGGTTCCGCCTGGCTTGAGTTGTCCCCCCCCTACCCCACCCACCCCCCGTGGGGAATCTTACTCGTCATTGGCCGCAAACCCTCTTTTGGAGACTAAATAGAAATATACAGTCCCAGAGATGCACAGTCTCACAGACTTTTCTTTCCACAAGGAAAGACATGGGGGGACAGTCTGCTAGACTGCTGTGTGACAACAGGTCAGGGTCTTGGAGAATTTTAAGAGGTCTTCAGTAAGTGTAGAACACACACCTGTAATCCACAGATTCGCTCTACTGGCAGCGTCATTTTGCTTGACTGTACATACCCACCATTTCTTCACCCGTTGGTGTATGCATTTCTCTTCAAAGCCACTGAAGCAAGTTAATGGAGCCTCGACTTCCAGCTCGAGGCCTGTAATCTGGTAAAAATAGGGACTCTAGAAAAACACTGTAATGAAGAGAAACATGACGCAAAACGGTGAGCTTACTTCCGTACATGTAGGTGCACACAGAAGGAGGTGTAAAGGAGAGAGCAGCTAGGTCTGTTTTCTGTTCATGACCCCATCCCCCTTGGGGACAGTCAGCCCTGTACTGGAGTCTCCAAGGAGCTTCAGATCTGCCCCGCTTGGGGATATTTACACCTAGGAACTGAAGAGAAAGCAAGTTTTGCCATCCTAAAGCTGACTTTTGGGATATTTTTTTTTTCTAAATTAGGGGAGAGCGTGAACGCAGTCCCCCACTACAACAAATGATGCAGTCGAGTTTCCCACATTTAGAGAAATCGCGGGGGTCGGCACATTCGGAGTGCAATGGATAAGCCTCGCCCTGGGAAAACCACCTTCGTGATCATGGTGTCTCCCATGCCAGGTAAGTTTTGGGATATTGATTTTAATCAGGTTATTAAGAAACAAGATTCAGAAAGAATCCTTGACCTCTGCCCCCATTTCCTGCCCAAGAGATTCAGACGGAAAAACGCGGTTTAGGAAGGGAACCTTAGCATCATCGCCTGAGTATTAGGAAGACTCCTGGCAGGGGTGTGATGGCCCACGTCACCCCGTGTCCCAGTCTTCTGGGTTACGTACCCACCATGTACCACTCTTCCTCAATTACCTGTAAACTGCCCATCTCACTTTTGAAATCTAGGACCCCGCCCCTTTTGTCCTATGTCCCAAATGTCTCATGTACCGAATGTTGCCTGTCTTTGGAATTTTCATGCATATGTGAATTCCCCATGTGCATGTATTAAAATTTTCTCCTGTTCATCTCTTAATTTGATTATAGCCCAGCTAGAAGAATTTAGGAGGTGGGAGGAAAAGTATTATTTTAGCCCCCACAGAATGATCAAATGCTACAAATCAGGCTTCTTTCCCAGGACAGCTGGTTTTTAAACTGCTCTGGGTATGGCGCTCCACCGCCAGGGGCAGCAGATGCCTGCTCAGTGAACAACAGCCCTCCTGGCATATGGTGGGCACGTGCACAGTTGGGAGACACTGGGTTTGTCGCAGTAACAAATGACCCCCAAGTCTGCAGAGGCTTGAGAACACGGTTGATTTGCTCTAGTTCCTGCCCATTGTGCGGCAGCCACTGACCAGAAGCACCACGTTGTAACGATGCCATCGCCAAGGTGGGGCATTTCACAGCAGCCAGTCAGTGCCCTGGCCCAGAAGGGACACACTGTGTGCACCCCTCACTGGCTGCAGTGAGCTGTGCCTGCCCCTCAGCCTGCACCTGCTGTCTCTTGAAAGGCAGCCAAGAACCACTGGTGGAGAGCCCTAGTGACAAGCGCACAGCTCAGAAAGTGCTCAATGAACTGAAAAAAGCTGGACAGGGTGACTTGGACCCCATCTAGAAGGTTTGACAGCCAAGCTGTGTGTACTGAACTTGACCCTGTAGGATCAGTAGGTCACGAGAATGAATGAGTACACACATGCTTCTGACAGCAGTGGACGTGAGGATGTGCGCAGGAGCCCCACCCCACCCCACACAGGTAAACACGGCACCAGACACACAGGTGAATGTCTCCAGGGCAGAGGTGTTGCTGAAATACACTTTCTACGACTCTGCAACATTCATTGTCAAGTGGAAACATGCATCAAGACAAACGGCAGAATTCCCACAAATGCTGCTGGTTGTAGAAGTTACATGGCTGAGAACTCCTCCTCCTCTCGGGGAGGCAAGGAGGCTCTTCCAACAAGCCATTGTGTCTCCATCAGACTGGACGGCAAGCGGCACCAACAGTCCTACTTATAATTCCCACATAATCTGCACGAGACATGGGACTGCTGAGTGACCCAGTGACCTGTAAATGGTGAGTCCTTGACCCTGCCTGTGATGTAATGCAGCCAGCACTTGCCGCCCCCAAGCCAGGAAGCAGCTGCCTGTAACTGTGCGCCCCGAACCTTCTTGCGATTCACTGTCCGACCGGGAGGACAGACACATGCACTTGACCAAGGAGATAGCTGAACAGATTTGCCAGCTCACCAGTCAGTGCCTGCAAGGGCTTAGCCACTTCAGATGCATGTCACCTTCCCTTTATGATTACAGAAATGGCACAGCAACATTTCAGGGCATCAAAGCCACACAAGGTCGTCCGGGAGTCTGCTCGCAGACCCGTGGTCACGTGCTACCTGACCCCTGGCTAGAGGACACTGGGCTCACAGGAAAAACGTGTGCTACTCCCACACAAGCACACTGCGGTCACTGTTCCTCCCCTACCATCTTCACGAGGGTTATTCGTGACAACTGGACACCCACTACACGTGGGTCACTCTTCTCGATCAAGAACAAAGTATGGATGAAAAAGGTGAAACTGGGAGCCACAAAACAGACCCATACGGCCTCAGTGCCATCAGATGCTGGGTGAGAGCACTCCAGTCCAGGAGGCGCGTCTGGGCGCGTTCACACGCATCCACAGCTTCGAGGGCACCTGCCACCCTCTCGTCTCGGTCATTCCCAGAACACTTGCCTCTTTGACATTGACTTGCAGGTGGCAACAGGAGAGACACGGGCTGGAGGGGGTGTCCGCTGAGGTCAAAGGCCAGCACAGCAGGTGGCTGTCACAGCCTGTCTGAACTTGGGCAGATCAGGAAAATTCTTTCAAGGCAAGCACTTGAACAGGGTGTTAACAACCTGAGATAAGTTACTCCCAAGCATGACGAAGCATATCAATATGCAACCCCCGCAATGAATTAGGAGAGTCTTTAACAAAAAATAGTTTATTGCACAAAATTTAAGGAATTCCCAAGCACGCTTAAATTTATAAAAAATCAACATGCTTTTTAAAGTTACAATTCATTGTGCATGGTGACACCTTTCCCCTGAACAGCCCCAGCCGGGGGCCCCCTTTGACGAGGACATTACTAGAAATGAATAACTTAAAACCACCGAGTTTTCTAGACCCTCTAAAACAACACTTCAAGGGTCCTCTTGTAACCTGAGACCACCATACAGCGAGCTTCACCGGGGACGTGGTCTTGCTGAGCTTGTGTGAATAAGGCTCAGAGCGTGTCACACGTCCCAGCGGTATTCATGTCACGGGGTTCTCGAAGAAGGCTCTAGGACATTTCTCTTCAGATACGCTGGTCCCTTTCACTACTAGAAATCTTTACACACCACATCTAATTTTTGATTTAAAAAAAAATACCCATAAAGTAGAAATACATGTCATGGTGACTTTGCAGTCCCCATTCCAGGAGAAGTCCTCACATGGAGAAGGCTTTCGGGGGACTCTCCCGAATGCTGGAGGCCTGGGGCGGGGTCCCCACGGCCACCCCACTACCGGGACCCCAGGCCATGGAGGAGCCCAGAGCACACCGTGATGATACTGCCCGTTAGGCCTTCCGAATGGTAGAGCAAGGAATGGGGACCCGGACGACCTGAGCCATCGGTCTCGTGTGCTGTGGGAAACCAGTGGTAGCCATACTGCAGGAAGGCTTTTCTTGAAACATAAGAAAAACAAGTAGTGACATCACAAAGAGCCCAAGCCAACATTCTCTGCAGTGAGGACACAGCACAGTGTCTAAACACAGGATGAGTCAGATACACAGCATAACGCGATGGTGAACCTACTTTTACAAACTCCAGACTTGCCTGTTATTTTTCATGAGTAAATTCCTAATTCCACTCTGCCCACACTAGAAGAGAATTTCCCACGTTATTCACTGAAGAATCCAGCTCTGGGAGGTAGAGTGCCAGTGAAGTCCCTTGGAGGTCGGAGGAAACAAACACGCACACAAAAGCCCTCAACAAATCAAAAGCAGGTGAGGTCCAAGTCCCACTTCCTGTTTCAGGTGCGTTGTTAAGGAAGCCTCCAGGTGATGCCAGCGTGAACACCAACAGTCCCAGATGGGACCGGTGGGCACACGTGACACGACACCGGGGGCAGGGTGCCCGAGAGCTCAGACCAATGACAGGCCGGGTGTCTGCTGACCTGAGAGCTGAGAACTGAGGATGGAGGTGACGGGGCGATGACAGACCACAGGGCGTGTGTGCACCTGCACGCAGAGGGGACCAGACGAAGGAATGGGTGAGGAGCAGAGAGTGGCTTTCATCCGAGGGATGGACTCAGTCACTCGATCCTTTCCTAAGAGAAAAGCACATGATGACGACAGCACGGGCAGGCCTTCGGCAGTGGCAGGAGCTGAGTGCCATTTCTTGGTTTCAAACTTACAACTAAGGATGATGCAGCAAAGTAAATTACCATTTCTGTTCCAATGGCACAAAAACAATTTTGTCAAAAAGGATTCGCAGCGTAAGTTGAAAAGTAGGACACGGTTATAATGAAGTTTTCAAGTATTATTTCAAGATTAACCCTGTACAACGACACATGTGTTTTAGAAGTTCCAATACTTGCGCGGGAGTCATTTTTAAACACTAAACGTCTTTGTAGTTAATGCTACGTTAACTTTACTAATTAACCCTCTAATGGCTATTACAGGAGAACACAAGCAGCTTGAAAACACCATCCTGTCTTCTCCACACAGACAATAAGGACACACCGACTCGAGCGTGTCTGGTTCGCGACACTTCACACCGTCACCTTCAGACCAGATCTCACGGAGGCACAGGAACCCATTCTCTCTTCTCTAACTTACAACAATAAACAGTATTTCAGACTTTCTTAGCAAACTAGGGGAACAACTTACACACCCGACTCCCAGTCAGGTGGTGTCTGCGGTGCTTAAGCATTTTTGATGGAAAATGTATACCCCCATCGACCTCGCACACTCAGGGCCGATATCACCGGCTGGGAGCTCGGGGACCTCGGCCGCCTTCCTCCCAGGGCCCACCTGCCTCTCCAGATGGGGTGAAAGGCCCTCTGGCCCCTGGAGGCTGTCACCACTGAGTCTAGCTGGGCTCTCGATGACCACAGGCCCTGTGGGCACAGAGGAGTGAGGCTCAGAAGCCTCGCTGGTGGGGGGGCCTCTGGCCTCTCCCTGTGCAGTGCACATGTCAGGTCTGCGCCTGGGGACGTAAAGCCCTGTGGTTGGTCAAGCTGAGGCCAAACAGGGCCAGGGTCACATGGGTGAGCATTGTGCGCTTATGACAAGCAAAAGACCCTAAAAAATAAAGTGAAATGAAAACAAAGAACGCTCTTTGTCTAAGAATATTTGGTTTTAGAAGATAAATAAAATAATTATATTTCTTAAAATATAACTTTCCGACTGACATCCCTTAAACCTACATGTACATTATTTCCTGACAGCAAATTTTCGAAAGGCAATCAATGAAAACACAATCCAGGTCATTCTTAAATAACGTCAGCATGTACTTATGATGCCTAGTATTTACATACACGTCCTATGGTGGGATGGAAAATAAAGTAAAAAAACCCAAAGGTGCAAATGAAGTGTCATTGCCGCAGGGAGGTAAAGCTCTTACTGAATCAAACAGGAAGTGAGAAAGCAGACGTGGGGACTTGGGGCCAGGTGTCTACGGCGACCTGTGTCCACCGTCACTAGTGAGGCCACTCCTGCAAATAATGCTCAGACCCCTACTAATATTTCTCACCGAGAACTGAACCAGATTTTCAGATTTGGTCATTCTGAGGGAAAGCTAGCTGTGAACTGCAAATGGCTGTTTCTCTCCCCTGCGGCTCTCGTTACTTTACTCCTTGTACAGGCAGCGCACACTTGGCATTTTACCTCGCAGGCAAACAGGGAGCACACAGCCTCGCACATGACCCTGAGAGTGTCCCCTGGGCAGTTACACATGCTCGGGGTGGGGGTGCTCGGCGGGCTCCACTCCCAGGCCCTCTCTGGACGCGTTGCTCAGACTGCAGTGCTCGGAGTCTCCCCCGGGGTGGGCGTGACCTCCCGGGGCAGCGGAGCTGTCGGCAGGGTCCCCCTGAGTCCACGAGGACAGCGACTCGTGCATGGTGACGGTGTGTGCCTCCATCTGACGCTGCAGGCTGTCCATCTCCTGCCTGGGGACGAGGGAGGCAAAGGTGGGAACGCTGGTCAGAGGGGAGCCAGGAAAGAGCACCTTCCCCGGCGGCTGTCCCCTCACACATCTGTGACGCCCTCAGGGACCAGCAGTACCGATGGGGCTGCAGAACTTAAGGGACCCAACACTCCTCTCCTTCACGCAGAGGCCGCTAGGCTGCGAGGTTGCCCCACACAGGCTTTTGCTCTGGGCGATGTGGGAAGACCACCCAGGGCCTGCCACACACGTCCACTGAGCACCCGGGGCGTAAGGCGTCAGGCTCATTCAGCTCGAGACAAGGCTCACTTTCCCACGGGGACCGAGGAACCCTGCTTAACAGAGACCCACTCAGCCTTCGCTGGGCATGCACTGCTGGCAACAGAAAGACGCCTCCAAGTCAAACATGCGCTTTGGAGACAGGCGACATGGGGCCAGAACGTACTTTAGTTGCTGCAGGCAGCTGTTGAGGTTCCTGAGGGGCTCCTTGCTCACGGCAGGCGGGGGCCTCAGCAGCTCCTCCAGCAGCCAGGCGGGGACCGGACAATCGGGGATCTTCACCGGCGTCACGGGGCTGGAAGGGCTGGCCTCGCCTTTCAGTTCTCTCTTCTGTTTGTAAAAGCACATGGTTAGCGGTCGGAGGGGCGTCCCAGCTCCATGTGGCCCCAGGAGGCACGGCCCACTCGTCTGTACCCGCTGAGCTGCAGGCACAGCGGTTCAAGAGACGCTGGTGGGATAGGAAGCCTTCCTCCTAATGCACACGTGGCCCAGACCACAGCCTTAGGACCTGAGGACGGAGCTGCCATGGCAGTCGACGCCCGTGACTCTGCGTTTCCCTAAGAAACAAAGTCGATTTGCTAACTCCCATGACCCCCTTTCTAGGACCTCAAACGTTTTCCCAACAGGCAAACAGTGCTAATAAAGCTCCGGATCTGAGCTAAGTCTCTGACCCAGAAAACATTTACACACATTAACTAGAAACACATGCTGGGTATACAGACAGCCTGAGCAGGACTGGGGACCGCAGCTCTGGGCTCCTGGGGTCCCGGGGTCCCCAAGCCCGAGTCCATTCTGGGGGCTTCCGGGTCCTAACCCATGACCTCATCTGGTTTATAAAGCACAGGACAACAAAATGGTATTTGAAATCTTGAAAACAAGCTAGCGTTCTGTTGGAAAAGGCACTGAAATAAAACGATGGGGCCTGTTGTGATAGTCATTTTCACACGTGGCCACTCAGTGTTGGTCAAATCCAACCTTACGTGGGAATGACTAGGAAAGCGGTGCCTCCCGCCCACACACATCAGGGCCCTCAGCTCAGATGACAGCCAGGGATCCCACCGTCTTCGCTGTGCCACGTCGCAGGTCCAGCTTGAGCTGCTGATTTTGCTGGAGCAGAGTTTTCATGTTGTTCTTCAGCTCTGACACTTTAGCCTGAAGCATGAATTTATCTTTCTGGGTCACTGACAGGTTCTCCTGCACCATCTCCAACTCAGACCTCATGTTCTGAGGAAAGGCAATATCAAGCGTTAAAAGCCAGAAGGTCGTAAGCACACAAAAGCAGAGAGTGGTTTGCAGGTCATGATTCTAAGGGGATAAAACGGACACACTAGCTATTTCACGATGAAGTAATGATGCTCCCTCCTTGGCACAACTTCCCCTCCCGCAGGCGAGACTGAGTTACAGTCTCATCTGCAAAGTTCTTCTCCCAACGTCCCTGCCTCTGCCAAGGCACCAGTGACACTCCTAGGTCCTCATCCTACAAGGAGCCCCTGGAGACCCGTTTGAATTCCAAGGTCCGCGACTAGATAAGCCCAAACATGACTAAGAACGAATGTTAAGTCAATTCTGTTACTCGAGCCTCCGCCACAGGTTACGTTCCTGACCCTGTGCTCAAATAGGAGGGTGTCACAAACGGGTGACCTTTCACACGTACTGTCGCATTTACTGGACCCAGCTCAGCCCAGGCACAGCACTGGGCTCCGCTCCCCACCCACTGGACTGGTCCTTCTGAAATGCGGAGATGTGGCCCAACAGTGGGGAGGGAACACGCCACTCACCTGGCAACCCGGCTAGGCACGCAGAGGCTGCTGTGGTGAGTGGGCGTGACCTCCCGCCAGGCCCCGCCCCAACCAGATACCTGCAGTAGCTGCTGAACTCCACCCAGCTCCTTTCTGCTCTGCTGCTCAGTCAGCTCCAGCTGCTGCTTCAGGGACTGGATTTCTCGCTCCTTCTGATCCACCTCCCACTTGAGGTTTTCCATCTAGAGGATGGAAGAGTCACATGACCAGAAGAATTTTAAGTGGCTTTTTAAAAAAAATTTATTGGGGTGACAATTGTTAGTAAAATTACATAGATTTCAGGTGTACAATTCTGTATTACATCATCTATAAATCCCATTGTGTTCACCTCCCAGAATCAGTTCTTCCATTACCATATATTTGTTAAGTGGCATTCTTACACTATGAAGTTGCTCTAACCACATCTCTGAGCAACGTTTAATATCACACGTAGAAAAAACATGTTCCTTGCCAAGTGCACAGGGGAAGGGGACGGAATGGGTCAGCAGCAGTGTCTAGCTCTGCAGGTCCCATCCCGGGGATGCAAAGCTGCCCCTCGGTCACCTCCTGGTTTCCTAGGGGCTGTCGGCTCAGCTGCTCGTCCAGCTGTTTCTGCAGGTGTTGCAGCTGGGTCCGGGCCTCGGCCAGCTCTGCCTGGAACCCCGCTATTTCCTGGGAATGTTTCCCATCCTGAACCCTGGCGTAAGAAACAGGAGGAATGAAGCCACAGAGCTCTTCCACTCCCAGCACAAAACACCCATCAGCTGAGTATCACCCATCGTCCTGGGTGACACTGGTAATGACAAGCTCATGTACTGCTCACCCTGAGCGGGAACCGTCCTAGGAGCTTTCTTTCAACTGCCTCACAAACCCCTGGGACATGCATTTAACAGACTACAGCAGGAGGGCCAGTGCCTCAGGGACCAGCGTGTGTCCCTGCACCTTCCAACTTTAGGCTGCCTCAGAAGGTAACAGCCTCAGAGGTGCGCACAGCCCTCGGAGCAAGTGCCCCTCACACTGGGGGCTCTCTGTTCCCCCTGAAGGACCAAAAAGGTGCAGAGTGGAGATGGCAGTGCCAGGACTGAAATTTCAGGGTTAAGCTGAGGCTTCCTGAGATAGGAGTCAGATGAAATCTCCTTCCAAGATTTGCCTCCAGAGAACTCAGTGACTTGCTACAACGTAGGGGACCTTCGTGTGTCGACTGTGCTAATTAGAAATGGAAGAGAACCCTTATGAGGGCCTCTGGGGAGGGAACTGCGCCCCGCTGCAGACTGGGTGGTCTGCCCTCGGCTCCAGGACTCACCGCAGACCCTCGGCTTCTGTCTGCAGCTTTTGCACCAGAAGCTCCTTGGCCTGCAGCTCCTTCTTCACCTCGCTCAGCTCCAAGGTGGCGGCCTTAAAGTGACGGCGGTTATGTCCAGCTTCCATTTTGGCAGCGGCCACCTACAAGGAGGGATGCCCACATCACCGGGTGCTGAAGTGGGAGCAGCACTTGGGGTGCCATCGTGCTGGGAGAAGCGCCATGGCCCATCCCACTGGTGCCCTCACTGCTCTTGGGGGTTTTCTGCCAAAGCCTCCCAGGTCCCCACAAAGGGCTGAGGTCCCTACCACTGCAGTGTTGCAAGCACACGACATGGCTACTGCTACCTGCTGAATGAACAAATCCGTCCAAGAATCTCTTGGCCTAAACAGTTTCCATGGTCTTCTTGGAGCATGTGTGCATATCTCTCGTTATTTGTAGTTCATGTAATTTTGCGAGAAACCTACTTTTCCATCAGATCACCTGACTATCATAAAGCTGGTTACTAACTGTGCATGATGTAACCAGCCTTTTCATAGTTAACAGGTTTCTCAGGAGACAAACACATTCTCGGGATATAACAAAATTTTCCATTTTCCTTTATAATAACTTAGTTTTCTTATCTAATTGTACTAACAAGTACTTCATTTAAAAAAATTTAATAAAAATACTTATATGACAGATGATTATAGAAAGAACTCTTACATAAGTGGAAAAAAAAAAAGCAAACCCCAAACTCCACTAGAAGATATTAACAGTGCTTGCCACTATGTAGAGTCTAGATGATCTGGACTTTAATCTTTACGCGCTGCTTTCTAAAATTTTTTCCTAGCATGCACTATTTTTACAATCAGGACAACGAGACTAAATGCACTTGGACAAACAAATAAGCATCATCCATAATTACTGCCCTTAGAACAAAGAAGCCTACGGCACACGTACATTGCTTCCTCAGCAGTTTTCCTTGGGAACTTCTAGTTACAACTTGCATAAAGGGAGAATAAAGTGAATACGCGGCCCCTGAGCACCAAGCAAAGACAGGAGGTTGGGGGACAGAGAAGCAGGGCGTGTCGCTGAGTCGGGTCAGACCTGTCAGCACGCAGCAACCCCCGCAAGGAGCAAGCCCCGACCGCACGAACAAGCAGACGACAGGTCACATTAAGACATTCTTAACATACCTCAAAACGAGTTCTACTTTAAAAGAATGTTTCACTGTCTCACCTCAGAAGTAAGGAGCTGTTTCTTTCTATCTGTGTTACATTATCATGGAGAATTCTTTAAAGGATGTGGCAAAACCCAGTTCCCACGCACCCACACATGTATGTGGCAAGCACGTTCTGAGCATCTGCCCTGCCAGGCATGGTGGACACGAGCCAGCGCCCTCATCCCAGGAAGCTTATATTCTAACAAGGAGATAGGTCTACAGAAACCACGGAGCAGGGCTGGACGGCCGACGCGAGCATGGGAAGGGGCCAACCTGGAATACTGCTCCACACACAGCAAACGGCCAGGGGCCTGGGCAACCCTCTCTCTTGGCTGTTGTTTTTAATACAAATGGGGTCAGCTGTTCGCAGTTTGCTTTCTAACTCAACTCTACAGCCCCAGCACATGGCGTGTCTACGGAGCTGTGCGCATGACTGCGTATTGGAGGAATGGTTCTGATGGTCTCTCTGCCTGCCACTGGCACCAACTTGATGACATTTGTTCTCAAAATTCAGGAAGGGATCCGCGTGTCCAGGGCACGCACACTCAGGGTGCGGAATGAACATGTGCATCGAAGCCGAAGGCGGCTGCGGGGCGGAGGGGGAGCCGCACGCACCTGTTCCCGGAGGCCATGCACGAGCAGCTTCTCCGACTCCAGCGCAGTCTGCAGGGCCTGCACGAGCTGCCGCGTCTGGCGGTCTTCTTCCTCCTTCTGCTGCAGGACCGCCTGCACCTGTGCGACAGCAGAGGCTGAGCACGGGCGGGGCTGCAGTGAGGCCCCGGGGTGCATGACACGAGGCCCTCGGCTGAGTGCCCCATACGCGCAGTGACTGGCTGTGCCCGCTGGGGCTGGGAGGTGAGATGCAAGGCGGCCCTGGGCCTCTATGTGCGGCTCTGCGCTGGGCCTGGTACCTGCAGGTTCAGCTGCACCAGGCCGGCCTCCCTCTTGGCCAAGGCCGTCTCCAGGATGCTGTTGTGCTCCCGCAAGGCTGCGTTCGACTGTCCAAGGCCCGCCAGCTTCCCGCGCTCGTGCTCCAATTCCAGAGCCAGCTTCTTGTGCGACTCCTCAAGGCGCTTGATGTTCCTGTGAAAGCCCCTCGATTCCTGAAGCTGAAACAAATCCCAGAGAGGTCCTGGCTGGTGGTGCCACACCAACCAGACCCGGGACAGCTAACGCTGAACATGCCACAGTGCTGGCCAGCCTCTGGACCTGAGCCCACGGCCCTCCTAATGGGCAGAGCCAGTCCAAGCTGGCATCCTGGCATCTGCAACCAGAGCCTTCGACCCGGGAGCGGCTGCTCTGAGTGTGTGTCCTTGCCTGGGTGCTGGTGCTACTGGGTGGGTGGGAGTGGGGAGGGGCCCAACGTATGGTGGTCGAAGACCCTGAAGCAGCCGGCCGAGTGCACAGGCCAGGCTCTGGCCCTCCAGGCGCTCTGCACCAGGGCCATGGGGCTGGCCTACCTCGTCCTGCAGCTGCACCACCTTCTCCCGCTGCTCCTGCAGCTCCCGGTTGGTCTGTGTGATGACCTCCTGCAGCTCCTTGTCCAGCATGGCCTTGCTGTGGCTGACGGACTGCAGCTCCACCTCCAGGGCCTGTATCCTCTCCTGGCAGGAAGACAGAATGGTGGGCTGGGTCAGTTTCCACACCCCCGAGACACGTGCTGAGCACACGGGCAGGTGACAAGCTCCTCCCACACCCCCTTTCCTCCAAAGGACTTAATTAACTGGCCATGGTGCACACTCATTGGCGACTCACAAGCGGAATAACCTTCAGTTAAATGGTAGGGAAACAGGGAATTTCTGACTTGCAGGTAAGAGTTATAAGTTGCTACCTGTGGCAGGCAGTAGACGCCCCAGGCGCGGGATCACCAACACCACGTGTTGCACACGCACGTGAACACACACTTCACACCACGTCCTCACTCAGCTTCCTAACGACGGTCCTACTCTGTACCCTACTCCAGCCTCGTCTTACTGAGGGCCATGCACAGTCACCCGCCAAGATCCCTGTGAGTCAGGTGCTGAGTTTAGGAGGAGCCGGCTCGGGTGCCTGCAGTGCAAAGGCACCACACCCTGCCGGGTACCACGCAGGCCAAGGACTTAAAAGAACAAATACTTTAGAGAAGAAGAGAGACTTAAATGAATAAATTCTCCCTCCCAATATTTACAAAGTAAGCAGGGGAGACGAAGTATTTCATTTAATCTGGCAAAAAAGCATCATGCTGTACCACAGTCCCTTCCTACTCGTAACTTCTCAGAAAGAGAGGACAAACTTTCGCTAAGAAGAAATACAATTAGTGAACCTAAGTGAAATGACTCAAACTGGAGCGTAGAAAATGAAATTTACCGAGTTAGAATTTTACACCTACCATGTTTCCCTGAAAATGAGACCTATTTGGACAATCAGCTCTAATGCGTCCTTTGGAGCAAAAATTAACATAAGACCGGGAAAACACAGCACTGGCGAAAGTGAAACAGTCTGCCCCACAGCTGCAAGGACACGGGACAGTGACACAGGGGTGCCCTGAGGAAGTGTGCGCGTCATCTCATGAGCCATGCTGCCCAGAGCAGAGGGCGCCCCTTCGCGCCCTGCTCAGGGACCCCACCGTTGATGAGCAAAATGATTGCAGGTCAAAGGCGTGGGCTCCCACACTAATGGCAGGACCACCGCCATCTCGCCGTGTGCCACACTGACCTCCCCGATTCCTCCAGGATGACGCCATCTGCTAGCAGAGACACCTGCACCACCTCAACCTGGGCGGGCACCAGCTTCCCCCCGCGGCCGCTTTCTCTTCCGTCACCTGCACTGGGCTCCTGCCAGCCCCCACTGTCCCTCCACCCCTGCCCATCAGTGTCCTACTGACAGGAGAGCGACAGGTCTCACCCCACCCCAGCCATCAGTCTGCTGCTGCCACCTGAAAGATCAAGTCCCACCGTCCTGACCCCAGCCCACACACGCAGCCCCCCAGCAGGATCCCTAGTGCAGCCCCGCTGGGGGGCTGCTCGGAGCAGGCCCTTCAAGGGGCGCCCTCTGCTGAGACGACTGTGCACCAAAGGCCTCCTGTTTATTCAAGACCAGTCGCACGTTGGCTCTTCCAAAAAGGTTGTCTGGCTTCTCTAAACACTCACCCGAACTCTCTGGCCACCCCCCCCATGCTGCTTGGAGATTCCTGACACTGAAGGGGGCAGGGACAAGGATGGGCTCTGGGGACGGCCGTGGCCCGAGCTGTCGGAGCCGACCCTGCACACCCCACAGGACTACAGGGTCCTGTAGCCAGAGGACCCACATGCAGCTCAAACACGGCCACACACGATTTCCGCCCCTTTTCAAGATCGCTTTATGAGGGTTTCGGGGGAAATGTAGCATGTCACGTCCCCACAGTGAGTCTCTAGGGATATGGCAGCAGAAGCAGGTACCCACGCGCAGTATGAGGTCGCCGCCACCTTCGGCCGCCCCAGCTCGCAGCTGGCTCAGCTCGGCCTCGGCCAACTCCCGGGCCGCGAGCGCCTCTTGCAGGCGGCGGCTGAGGATGCCCACTGCATTCTCATAGGCCTTGTGCTTCGTCCTCATCTCCTTCTGGGCGCTGCTCAGGTCCGAGCCCAGCCGCTTCGTCCTCTGCTTCTGCTCAGTGATGGCCCTAGGGCATGGCAGGGGACAAGGCCATCTGAACTCACCACGGGGCGATCGCCCAGGCTTGCTGGCACAGACAGTGCACAGGCCAAGGGAGCCTGTTCGTCCATCCTCACCGGCCCCAGCTCCACCCTCTCCAGCTACTGAACCGCCCAGAATCCAAGAGCCCAGAAGGGGTGGCGGCAGTGCCTGCAGACACAGCACCAGCTGAGGTCTGCCTGTCCTCCGGTACAGGCCCTGTGATGGTGGACAAGGTCCTCTCCTCCCTCACCAACGTGCCCGTGTCCTTCCTGAATGGCAGGCTCATAGTCAGTCACTGGCTCATTTGAGCAAAGTGTTGAGGATGCGCCAAGAGGGTGCCGGGCCCCAGGAGGTGCCTCGGCGAGCGGGACAGGAAGCACAGGCATTAACCCCTCAGGGAGCTGGTGGCCCAGCAAGGGCACGAGACACAAATGGACAGGACAGAGAGAGTGAGGGAGGCCCCCCGCAGCTCACTGCCCCTCACCTGGTGGCTTCTTGCTGCAGCTCTTCCATCTGCCTCTTGAGCAGCCCGTTGGCCTCCGTGAGGGCGGCCATCTGCTCCTTGTCGAACTGCAAAGACTTCAGAAGAAGGGGAGTGGCCGTGAGGAGGCAGAGCCCCGTGGCCTCGCAGCCTGACCTGGGGATGGCACCCGTGGGGAGCCTAGGAAGGACCAATAGTGGAAAGCCATGGGGATCCCCATGGTTCCCCTCCCTGGCCACTCCCAGCACCGGCAAAGAGGACTAGGGCCCTCCTCCCGGCTCCAGGTGCTGGCCCAGCACCTGGACATGGCCTGCAATCACATGGCTGCAGGTATCACCTGAGCCCCTAGCCTCCCACAGCTCTGCCCGGGTCTGCGGTCTACGTCAGGCCCATTCCACCTGCACTGTCATGGCTTCAACGCCATCTGTTCCCCAAACTCTCAGCTTGCAGCCTCCAGCCTGCCTGCCCACCTGGGTCCTGCCTGGGTCTCTCGTGGGACATGTAAACGTGGCCCTTGCTCTGACATCCTCCCTCAATTTCTCACGTCAGCCCGGACAGGACTCTGGACAGAGGTCTTGCTCTACCCGGTCCTCAGACGCCCCTGGTACATGCTGATCCCCCCACTCGCTGGCCTCTCCTGGATCAAAGGACCCTCACACAGGCCTCTCGCCAGCTCCCACTGCACTTCCAGCGCAGGACCTAAAACACTGCTGCCATGACGACTGGCCCTTCCCAGCTCCTCATGCATCGCATCACCTGCCTGGGACTCCACGCCATCCCTCTGACCCAGGCCACTCCTGCCTCTCGGCATGGCGGCTAATGCCCTCCAGCGTCCGGCCCTCACCACTGGTTGCCCACCTGCCCTACCAAGATGGAGCTCCGCGACCTGGGGAGCGCCTCCCACGTCCGCCCCCACGGTAGGCCCCAGGTGATCGTGGCTGAACCTGCACGTGTCACAGCCAGACCTGCAGGTGCGTCTCCATCTCGTCCCGCTCCCTCTGCACCGACACGAGCTGGTCTTCAAGGGCCGCCATCTGCTGCTGGACGTGGGACGCCTCCTTCTGCAGACGGGACCGCTCAGCCTCCACAGATGCTTTGTCCCCTTGCAGCTGTACCAGCCCTTGCCTCAGCTCCTTCACCTCCGCGTCCAGACTCCTCCGCGTGGCCTTCAGCTCGCTGATGAGCTGGTCTTTGGAGGTGGCGTCCCGGCGGTAGGCCTCCACCATCACCTGCCCGAGACAAGTTGCAGCCAGTGCAGGCGGGGCCCTCTCAGGGGCCAGAGGCCTGAACAGGAAGGCTCGCCACTAGCCCGGGTGTAATGTTTCGGGGCTAATGATAACACTGCCCCAAACCCAAGGTACCCATTATTTTATGCTCCTGAGCAAGTCTAGTGATACACAGAGCTGCCATGTCAGCTGCTGGTCCTCAACTCTTTCATCTTCTCTGGGATTCTGGCAATTCTTTGTCCCCTCAGCTGCCCTGCCTGGCCTCAGATGGGGACTCCCTTGTTGTGTCTCAGGATTCAAAACGAACACCACTGATCACGCTCCCTCCGGTTGTCCCTCCTCAGACCCTTGGCACTTGGTGACACTCACTCCATTGGTCAACAGTGGACACTGGCTTCTCTAACACAGTGGGCATCACGCCTGCACAATGACCTACGTCAATGCTGGGTCATGCACGGTGTGACTTTTTCAAATGTGTTAAACAGAATTCAGCCTGTTGGTTGCAACACATGCTCTGATGTGACAACCGGGCACACTCCATGAGACACAGAGACCAGCCCCACTGTGGGTGTGAGAGTGGAGGGAGTGACGACTGTATCTGAGAATCAATGAAGTGCCTTTAAAAAACTGAAGGCGTCTAGATGTCACCTTCCCCTGATCCACTCGGTTCTGGTAAAGTGATTAAAACACAGAGGATTATTTTCATATGAAAAAAACAAACAACACTATCTTACCTTTTGTTGAAGAAACTGTTCCTTTATTTTTTGCGTCTGCTTTTTCAGAGTGACAGTCTCTTGCTGCAGGTGCTCCACCTACGAGGACATGGGTATATGGACATTACGCTGGTGGCTCAGCTCTAGTCCTCTAGGCCCCAGGGTGAGGTGACTCTGGGTCTCAGTGAGACAGGATTCTACCACCACTCCCTCCTCACTCTGTTTTTAGGATAATAACTTTAATCCAAAGTGTAGCTAACAGGGACTCTGTTATTAACTATACAGACAAAACTCTAATATGACCAGTAATGCCCAGTACCAATAAATGTCTCTGCCAGAGCTTTCCAAGTGTTAGCCGAAGTCCCTATTACTGAGCTAACAGTCAGTAAAATCAGATTGTCAGAGGGTTCGCACAGTTCCTGTAAACTCCGTCCCTGAGGGTCTAGGAGCTGCCTGAGTGCGTCCATCCTACACAGTCACTCAGCTGGGTCCGTGTCTGCACAGAAAACAGCCGCACTCATCTGACTTCCCGAAGGGAAAATGTTACTGATTTCCTCTTGTCCTGGGTGCTTATGGAGGGGGATCTGAAGACGAAAGTGTCCCTGACCCTGCCACGTTTTCTTCCGTCTGTATTTCCTAACATGTACCATGTGTCGTCATGTCACACTGTTAGTAGAAGGGCTCCCAGGTGTGGCGTGCTAGGTCCTGTCCACACATGCCCAGATCCTCAGGCCGTCTCCCGCCCTCAACCGCTGATGCCATAACTGTCCTGCTGACGTGTCCGGGTGGTCCCAGCACAGTCAGGTACATAAGAAGGAAAACCCAAAAGTTCCACTCAGCTTTTCCCGTCTAAGCTCCAAGTCATCCGTGGACAGAAACCGGTGTTTCAAAGCCCAAGTGTTACTTGGTTTCCCAGTTCTCGGCACGTACCGTGTTTCCCCAAAAATAAGACCTAGCCAGACAATCAGCTCTAATGCATCTTTTGGAGCAAAAATTAATATAAGACCTGGTCTTATTTTACTATAACATAAGACCGAGTCTTATAGAATACACATACTATACTATACTATACTATACTATAACACGCAGTCTTTATGACGTGATATGATATAATACCAGGTCTTATATTAATTTTTCCTCCAAAAGACGCATTAGAGCTGATTGGCTGGCTGGGATTTTATTTTCAGGGAAACATGGTATGTGGCCAGCAGTGCCAGAAGCACACCACCACGTAGCTGGTGGGGTCCCCAGACGCACCCTGGATGCATTCTTTCATGTTTACAAGACAAGGTGTTCACAGAAAGGACCAAACAGTTGGCATCGGCTCTCACATGTAATTGGTAACAAAATGATGGCAAATATTACTACCTGGCTGGACTTGATGGCTAAGTCCTGTCTCAACTGTTCCAATGTTCCTGAGGTCTGCTCGGCCCCTTCTTCTAGGCGTTTGGCGCCCTGAGCCAGCTCCTCTGAGCCGCTGCGGGCTGCCTGCAGAGCCACCTCCAGGACAACCCTCTCGTTTTGCAGGAAGTGGATTGTGTCGTCCTTGCAGGCGGCCTCCCCCTGCAGCTCCTCCAGCCGGGCCTGCAGCTCGTCGAAGCGCACCTGCAGCTCGCCCAGGGACTGCTCCCTGCTCTGCAGCACCTCCTGGGCCACGGTGAGCTGCTTCAGCAGGTCCAGCTGCTCCTGCTGCAGGGCCTCCAGCTGCTGGTCTCGCTGAAGCAACGTCACCTTCACCTGGAAAAACAGGAGCTCGATTCAGTGTGAATGGTCTTGACTGAAAACACTGTCCCACTCCGAGATCCCACTTTCTCCCTGTTCAAGTTCTAGGTAATTCAGATAGACGCGTGGAGGCCATCTGCTGCACATGAAGTTCTGGCGTAGGATACCAGCGGACTGAGCACGCAGCCGGGTCTGTGACAGCAGCCAGGTCTGAGGATTGATGTTAACACCAATGTGATGGACAGTCCGGCACAAACACACACAGTTGAGGCCAGTGTGTGCGGCCCGGGGGTCTGCAGAAGGACAGCGCATGTGACCCCAGGCGTCCGCGGGAGGCCGTGGAGGGTGCTTGCCTGATCTAACTGCTGCTCCAGCGTTGCTGCTGAGGCTGCCACCTTCTGCAGCTGCTCCCGTTCCCCCTCCATCTCCTCCAGCCTTCTCTGCAGGTCTTCCTCCACCATCGTCTTCGCTTCTTGAATCTGAGCAAAGGCTGCCTCCTGGTCCAACATGTCAGCCTGGGGCCCGGAGACAAGAGGGTGTTTTAACCTGTGGAATAACCTGACGGCCACTGCAGGTGGAGCAGGTAAACCTGCCACCTGGATGAGGGGCCCTTGTCCACGACCTGCAAGCAGAGGAGCCAAGTGCACAGGGGTCAGAAGGCTGGCGACCTCCCGTGCCCAGAGACAGATCACCCTGCCGCTTCCTCTGCCACCGTCCCCTCTGCCACCCGTTGGGCCTGGCTGAAGGGAATAGTCAGCAGTTTAGGGGCTGGGACGCAGGGAAGAACGAAACCTCGTGTGGCCTCTCATGTGAGGATGGGCTGCAGCCTGTCTCCCCTGCTGGGCTGTGACATGTGGGACATTCTCTTGCACAGAATTATGTCCAAACCACCCGGGAAAACCAGAGACCAGGGGCCATGGGACAACCCGGGATTCCTTCCATTCTAACTACGCACATAAGATCCTACGTCCAAGAGTGTTTCTTAGGGGAAAAAATGTTAGTGTATAACTTAATAGTTTTTCAGTTCTTTGACACTGGAGCCCTCGAAGAGTACGTATATTTTTTGTGGCATGATGCTCTTTTGTCATTCACATGATCCGTGAAGACAAAAGGCCTCGTGCAGAGAAGAGTGGGATGGGACACCACACCAGTCCCAGGATGCTGACTTCCAGGATGTGACCGGGAAAACTGACATTCGTGGCACAGGACTGCCATGGGATGTCACATACGCTTTTCTCTTCTTCACTTTGCCCAATAAGCCTACCGAGTCTGTATGCTTACCCTCAAGGCTCAGAGAGGTTAGGAAATCTTCCAGGGGCTTGCAGCTAAGAGAGAACAGGTATCGGGTCCTGGTCAGATTACTGCATCCCACTCCACCAGAAATGACCTAAGGGACAGCTGGTCCTGGTCCCCACTACTGCATATGGTTGCTGGAGGATTAAGGAATCATGTAGGCTGAGTGCTCAGAGAGCAGAGAACACTTGTTAGTGCTCTGAAATGCTCTGGCACGCGCTAACTCCTTTCTCCCTAGCTAGTCCCTTCCCAGCACCCCAACTGCCTGGCTGAGCACTGGGACCTAGGTCCCATGGTTCAGAGGACAGTAGCCGGAGACACCCTGACAATTCAACGACAGATGAGCTTGCATCGAACGTGAGGAACTGAATCCCCAACCCTGATCCTGCAGATTGCTCCGTATTTAAAGGACATACAAATGCACAGAATGTTAATGCTTATGTACACATCTGTGTTCGCATATTTTCTTAACCGTGATCAGAGTCCACAAAAAGCCCAACCCCAACCTCAGAAGCATGCTGCCCACCCACCTCAATGCCCTGGAGCTGCAGGGCAATGCGTTCCTTCTCCTTGATGGACCTGTGCTGCGTCTCTGACAGCTGGTGGGACAGGGACACGTTCTCGAGCTTCAGGTGCTCCAGGAGGCCCGCCTGGGTCATCTGTCCAACCTTCAAAGGAAAACCACAGGCGGAAAGTTGCTCAATTTTACACACAAACGCAGATTGCCTGTCCCTGAGATAAGCAGGGTGAGGGCCTCTGCCCAGGATCCCACCACACAGGGCCGCGCTGCCCACACTCCGGCCAGCCACCTGACACCAGGGCCCACTGAGTTCTGTGTGCTGAAGGGGGGCAGGCTGGCAGGCCAGTCAGTAGTCGTTCACACGAAAGGTGAGGGGCCTCATCTGGACGGCAGGGACAGCAGGGCTGGAGATCTGTCCACCAAATGGATGGAGCCAGCTGTGACCAGACCCATTTCAGGTGCTGCCTCTCAGTGCCTGGCTGTCCTGCGCACTCACCAGGCTGACCCCAGCCATTCCCAGGACATGGCAACAGCCCAGGGTTGACCCCGGACGTCAGCCAGGCCTCTTCTAACTGACTGAGAGAGGTTGGGAAGAAGGGGCCCAGCTTCACAGCACCCACTAGGCCGGCCCCGGAAGACACATGGGTCTGTGATCAGACCTCGGAGTTCTCCATTTCCAGGTCCTACTTGAATACTCCCAGATACACCAAAGTTTCAGGGTCTCCACAGAAGCTTCCGGAGCAAGGGAGACACGATGTGCCTCAAGGCAACGAAAGAATGGGCCACCCTGCACTCTCCTCCCTCCTGGACGGTCCTGGGAACGTGTCTATGTTCCTTGGAAAAGGCAGAGGATGGACGATACACCCTAATTAAGGAAAGCTGAACCTGGGTTCCAAAGGGACTGGAAAAAACCAGCTCCGGTTCTCAAACTGCCACTCCCTGGGACTCTCCTGTTTTTTTCTTCCAAACTCCACTTCTGACTTATGTCAGATATATCAATGTGGCTTCCTCTAATATTTCATGCCTCATATAAAAGCACTGCAGCTTCCAAATTACATTAGGTTGTAAAACGATTAATTTCTAAGTATGCTATGTACGGTCCTTTAGCTAAATATGTGATATAAGTTTAAGAAAACTTCTATTTTGTACATTTGCAAACTTCAGATTTTTCAAAAAAAGGAACATTTGGTGGAATTACTGTTTAATATCCTCTACTCGAGAAAGTAAGTTTTAGTATATGTGCTGTCGAAGTGAGCACGAGAAAGTAAGTTTTAATTAATCTACAATATTTAATCTGGACCAGAAAAACCAGGGATGGAGGACAAAACCCAGAGCTACATTGAAAAAGACAGGCCGGCCAGGGTAGCGCACGCGCCTCCAAAGCCAACAGTGTCCCGAAGCAGTGCGGAGCAGAGCGAAGTGCATTTTGCCCACCAGCCGGCTGCTCGAAGCCCCCGAGGATGACGGGCCTGGAGAGAGCAGCTCAGCGTGGCTGGGCCCCTGGGCTGCTGACACTCCCACCTGCCTGCACCTAACGAAATGAAAGGGAGAAGGGAAGGTGTTTCCTGCAGGATGTGGGACATGAGTGTCCACACAGAGGTCCGGTGATGAGGCAGCCAGTAGGTGACGCATGCCATGCTCTGTGCGTGTCAGAAACAAGGTCACAGGAGGGGGGAGGCCAGTGGCAGGGACTGGGGAGCTGGGTTCAGACGATGGAGGTGCCCTCAGAGGGGACAAGTTTTAGCGGTCAGAAGTAGGCATACAGCATGTTCCAGAGAGGGGCTTTTAGGATTCTGTACGCTTAGGCACGACCTGTAAGACCCTGTGTCAGAAAGTCATGGGAAGGTGCTGCGGGCTACACGAGTGGTTAGCAGATTTTAAAAAACGCATTGTGCAATCTAAACACACAAGCCCTTTTAATTCAGGGAAAAGTAGTCATCCCGCACGAGACATGTGGGGGCCATACCTGGATGTGTGCCATCTCGCCCTGCAGTCTGACCCGGGCCTCCTGAGCCAGGGCGAGCTGTTGCTGGTACCACTGCCGCACGTTCTGCAGAGACGAGATTTCGGCCTGGGACGCCTGCAGCTTGCTGGTTAGCGTGGCACGCTCCAGCTGCACTTGTTGGAGCTGGCTCTGTAAGGCCGCCATCTGCTGTCGCAGGTCATGCACTGGAAGCAAGAAAGTACAGCTGCTCAGACGGCCCGCCGAGGCCAGGAGCGCCAGCCCCTCCGCAGCCAGTACGGCAGTGATGCTCGGCTGCCGTCCTGCACCAGGGTGCTTGGGGGAGAAACAGGGTAGTTTCGTTGTGTGTCCACCTGACACGTGACTTCATTCTCAATGCTGATTCGGCAGCACTGAGCTCACGGCCTGTGCACCTGTCATCCTCAGCAAGGCTTGTCCAGCTGTATTTTCTCCATATAACACGTCACAGCCTCCTTGCACTTAGGGGCAACACAGTGTTTGGGGTTAATTTGAAACAGCAAAACCACCCCCAAAAGCACAAAAATGTGAAAAAATGTGGCACTAAGTTTGAGGAATGAGGCTGGAAGGAGAAGGCTGGGCTGGGACTCTGCCTCGTGGGTGGCGAGGGCCGACCTCAGGGTTCCAAACACCCTCGAGCAAGCAGGCGACTTGCCAGCAGGGAACGAGTGGACACTGAGCACCACTGTGGACGCCTGGCTGTGGTCTCAAGATGCCTGAGAGCCTCAGCAAGCTCGAGCACAGCACAGTGTTTCAATTCCACAGAGAACCTGCTGGTGTGCTGGTATGGCCAACTCTTAAGATGGATGAGGGGAGGGCAGGAAGGTAGAGGTGGAGCAAGGAAGTGATAGACAGCCCAAAGTATAGCACAGAAAAAATAGCACAAATATTTTAAATTTAAAATTACACCCAATATTTGACAAAATAATATTTACCCCTCTAAATGAGTTTCCAAAGATTGTTTAAAAAGTGACAAAATGAACATGACCGCTGAAGAGGTTCTGAGAGCCTTTCTCTGAAATTCTTGGGGCCAGATGCTGCCCCAGAGTGTGGCATGGCGGGGTTGTAGACCGGCACTGCAGGTGTCCTGTACACACGACGGGTGGACACCGGCGCCACTGGAATGGAGTCTCAACCGCGTGGGACTGTGGGCAAGTTCTGCTGCCCCATCAGCTCTGGTTGGGTCAGCCTGGCAACCCAGAATTATGGAAGTATTTTTGGGTTCAGAACTTTGTGGATTTTATAATTTTCTTAAGGGACTGGGTAGCATAAAATGCTCAAAAACTAAAAGCAGTCTACTGTTTTCTTAGCCAGCGCTCTCTTTTTCATAGTTATAATGATAAAGCCTTTGAGACAGCAGCTGGTCACTTTTTCTTTTACGCCATCAGACCTGAAACCTACTGTGACAAGTCTTATGGCCAAGATGTCACCCAGAGAGACGGGCCTTTCAAAGCAGCGCCACTGAGCCACAGCTGTCCCTAGCAGGTGGCCTGTCTTCTTGGCGGCCCCAGGATGAGAAGACAGCACTGCACAAGGGCCACCCGGTACTTCACTGTGACCTGCCACCAAGGTTCCTGGACTCTGCTACCCAACTCGTGTCACTGCCCAGGTGACTCCCACAGGGGTCCAGATAGAGCCAAAGCTGAGCTAGGGTAGAGCAAATGAAGGTTTGCGTGTTGCCTTCCGTCCTTTACCCAGAAGCAGCACTGCTATGGAATCACAGTTGTAGCCCCCACACGACAATGGCCTGAGGGCAGAGTGAGAGCAGTGAGTACTCCCCATGCCCAGAGTCCACATCCAAGCCCCAAGACCTCCCCTGCACACGTGCAAAGACGGCACAATCCCAGGGCTGGACCAGAACGATGACCCACTTCAGCAAGGTGGCGCGTCCTGCACGCTGGCACACAAGAATGCCGCCAGCCCCTGGCTGCCCCAGGGCCACGCACCTGTGTTGTCCTTCCTGAGCATGCTGGCCTGCATGTCCTCCACTTTGGCCAGCAGCCGGCGGTACTGCTCCTCTGCCACCTGCAGGTCGTTGTGGGAGGAGTCCAGGCTGGCATTCTTGGCTTCCAGCATGTTCTGCAGGTCGGTCATGGCTCGCTCCAGGTCCCAGCAAGACTGTTTCAAGGTATCCACCTCTGAGCTGAGCGAGTCCTGCTTCTGCTGGCTGCTGTGACTCTGCTCCACGTGGGCCCGCAGCCGCGTGTCCAGGTGTGCGAGCTGCGCTTGCAGCTCTGCCTTCTCTTTCAGCGCCTGCAAAGACCGCCAGGGAGCACAGTGACGCTCAGACCACCACCTCCACCCTGGCTATGAAGAAGCTGCCTGAGCGAACCAGTGACACAAGGAGAGGTGCGGCCAGGCGAGCTATAAAGGACAGCACCATACTTTCCACACCACTCGGTCGTCCAGCATGACCGTTATCCCCAAAGAGGGCAGATTCTCCAGACAGGCCCAGGGCACAGGAAGGTGACGTCGGAGTCGGGCAGTACCTGGGGACAGCTGTGCGAGCACCCCTCCACCCGCTAGGACGCTGGAAAACATACTTGTTCAAAACCCCCCAAACCGTGCAAGCACGTGCACACACAGAATAAGCACAGCAGGAGCCTTGGGGATCAAGATGGGGAGCAGTGAGGCTCACACTGGAAGGCGGGCTGGCAGATGGTGTCTGCAGGGAACCATTATTTTCTGGGGGGCTCTGAGGGTTCCAGCCGGGTACCTGGGCACAGAGCAGCCTGTGGCACTTCCCTGCACTGGGCAGCAGGGCCATGGGACCACTGTGAGCAGGATAAAGCGAGAGGCACATGGGGCCTCCAGACGCCTCGGCCCTGGGCAGCAGAGCACATCCACAAGACCAGCAAAGGGCATGCCCCACCCAGCCTGAGGTCTGTCTCCAGGGTGTGACGGGAGTTACACATCAACACACACTAGGGCAAGACCATCACTGTGAACACAAACTCCGCCAACAATGGAAGAACAAGCACCCAGAGAAACAGCATTAATGGAGCCAGTGTAGTGGGATTCTAAAGTAGGTGTGTGTACACGGAGAAGCCAGAAAGGATCACACCCGGGCAGCCGGCAAGGGCCTCGGTGTAGACACAGCTGAGGAGCAGAGCAGTGTCCCAGGACAGCAGACGCAGAGCAAAAGCAAGATACCCGGGTTGGACGGCCGCTCAAGTGGAAACGCACTTTGCGAGCCGTGTTCTGAAGGACTGAAGCGAAGATTGTGCACAAGCACGTGGGCTGTGACGGAGCAGGCGTCGGTGTCCCAGGACAGTGTTGCACATGGAGCCGCAGCACACCTGAGCGGGGGCCACTGGCAGAGGGAGCAACCCCTCCCCCCTCCCGAGAGAAGCGCCCTGGCTGCTGTGACCTTCCTGTCACCTCGCAGTGCCCGTGTCCCCTGCTCTCCAAGGAAGATGGCCAGCTGGATGCAACCGAACTGGTTTACTCTAAACGTTGACAGGAAAGCTGGAAATTAAGGGACGGAAAATGTGCTAACCAGGCAATGTGCTAACCAGACAGAGCAAAGTTCATTATCAGGAAAAGCAGATCCCACAGTAAAAACTATTAGAGGGTGAAAAATAACAATTATAACGTGTCAGAAAAAGGTGAAATCCACCAAAGGAATTAAACTATTTGCATTGTCAGGTATCTAAGAGCAGAGACAGGAATCTTCTAGGCACACCCTGAGATACGGGGACACAGGGTGCCAGCGCAGTCAGGCGGCAGACTCACGCCTCTCTGCGGCTGACACTTCAGGCAGATAGCGTGTGGTGAGAGGTGAGGCATGCCTGCTGTGGCTCGTTCTCAGACGAGAAACTCTGGACCCAGCAGCAGCCAGGAGGCACGAGGCACAGAGCACACCCACCAAACATCATTACCTGACTGGCCTCCAGTGACAGGGCCTCCAGCTGTCCTTCAAGTCTCATTTTTTCTTTCAGAACCTGCAACATTTCATCGTGCGTTTCAGCCACAGAACTCTCCAGGGACATGCTGGAGGAAGAGGCAGGAAGAGGGTCAGGCAGTGGGAACAGGAGTGACCGTCCTGCCTCTACACTTGGCTGTTTCTCCAAATTCCACCCACCCTGCTGCTCTCCCCGCTCCCCCTGTTTTTTACAAGAAAGAAGTAAACAGATTTTAGTGGAGAGCTACCCCATCCAGAGTCGGACATTTTCAGCCATGACGTATGTGGCTGGAACGACCTCATGAGAATGTGAGCCCTGGTTAGCACTGGGCCGGCTCAGAGGCAGCTCCACAGAGACCGGAAGAGTCTCTCAATAGTGCAGACGATTACTGAGTAGCTCAGGTTCCGTTTTCACAAAGCACCAGGTCTGCATGTAGACAGCCCTGTACAGACTGAGGATGGAGTGAGAGGCGAGTGCTGGCCAGGCCGCCCACCTGCTGCAGATGCTGTTCGCTGGGCTCCGTGTCACCCCATTGGCCTCCCGGGCCCGGTCTTGCTGCTCAGCCGTGGCGGCCTGCAGGATGTCAGTGATGGACGGGAACTGGCCCAGGGAGCTGGCGGCAATCTCCTGGCCACCAACCACATAGGAGGCTTCACGTGCGGTCATGGTGCTCGCCGGGAGGCCGCCCACCCCTCGGGCAGACACGCTGCTGTAGGAGGAGCTGTCGCTCTCATTCCCATCGGCCTCTGATACGTCGTCTCCTGTCAGAGACGCACTCTCCAGGCGGTCGTCGCCCTCAGGACACAGGCTCACTGCAGACACCACTGATGCCACGCTGCTTTGGCTCTGCATCAGGGAGCCCCTGCCAGAGTCCGAGGCCGGGACACTTGCGCCAGAGTTCCCAGAGTCTGCGTCTTCAGTTCTGTAGTCAGCCAGAGACCGAATCTTGCTTGATCTGGAGTTTTTTCTCTCCTTCTGATGTGCCAAGAGCCCTAAGCTGCCCACCTTGGGCCCCCGAGGGACACTCGTGCGCAGGAAGGAGTACTCCTTCGTCATGGCCACCGTACTAGCCCTTGGTAAGGCTTCTGGGTTCAGCATGAGCTCAGGGTCAAGTGTGCTGAAGGGTCTCGTTTTAGCTGCAGGCTGACTAGACTGAGAAGGAAAGAAAAGCACAATTAGGTTTACAAACGACAAGCATTGACAGGCAGCATTTAAAACCTGGCGCCTGGAAAGGCTGCTGAGCTTGCTCCCTCCACAGACCCCGTCCCCGCAGTCTCATTGCCTCCTGTCACATCAGTGACCAGCGTGAGCACCCAACTTAATGGCTGTGACCTGACCCCCACAAACACCTACTAGAGCAAGTCCTCGCCCATCAGACTTCCTTTATCACATTTCCTGGCTACTCTCCACATTTACTCTTTTAGATAAACTTGAAAATTTTCATAAAGTTATAAAACAAGTCCTGTTGAATTAGAACTACCTTAACTTTACAATTACTTACAGGACAATGAGCTATTTCCCTCCATTTATTCATTCTGCTTACATGTCCTCAGCAAAGAGTCATGTAGTGTTCATCTAGACTCTAGATGTCTTGGCCATTTTTATTGCCATTTAAATCGAATGAATAGTTTATAATTTTGTCATTATTACGAATATTATCTTTCCTCACTAATATAACTGGGCACGTGAAGATAACTACTGATTTTCAATATTTGTATTTTTAAACCAATTTTCTTAACTGTAATTATTTTAACAGTATTTTTATAAATTAAGAATAATTTTTTTAGTTGATTCTTTGGAGTTTCTCAAGGCAGCACCAACACCTGCAAACAATAACACTTCTCTTTTCCAATGTTTACATTTCTTACTTCTCACATCATCACGTTAGCTAGAACTTACCCAATGGCCTTAAATGAAATTACGGATGAAGGAAGACACTGCTGCTTGTCACTATTTCAGCGGAACTTTTACAGAGAAACTGTCTATCCTACATTATTGTGCAAAGTCAGTGCAACCCCAGTGGGGTGGGGGAACAGAGAATTAGAAACGTTTTAAAATGATAGTGGGATCAACTGGCAGAACAACTGAGCACGAGTGGCTAGAACACAGTAAGGGGGGCAGGGCAGACTGTATCCCCAGATATTGACACACATGTAACGCTGCAACAGTCAGAACCCTGAGAACTAGAAAAGCAGCAGACAGGCTGACGACACAGGTCGCAGGCCAGGAATCGGCCCGGGGACGGTGGCTTTGCAGGTATGTAAGGAGCACCCCAGGAGGCAGCACTGTGACCATGAGGGAGAGATGCCCACAGAGCCATAGCTCCCTCTTGGGAAGACAAACGGCCAACCCTGATGGGGACCCGTCACTACTTACTAAACCATTCACTGAAAGCATTTTTAAAAGTTAATTTAAAATTATTTTCCCCTGAAATTTTTCAAGTTTGCAGAAAAGATGGACAAAGTGTGCAATGAACATTCCCACCCCCCCTTGCCTGGAGTCACTCGATGTGATTTCAAAGCTGCTTTCATCAGCAGCCTGATGAGAGTTCTGTACCCGAGCAGGACTGATGACAGCACACCCTGCGGGCACACGTATTGGGCATCTGTGACATGGCACATATGCTAACTGCACGCCAAGTTCAGGAGACACTGCAGCATGCATGAAACAAAACACGAAGGAAGCCCACAACCGGCTGCTCGCACACAGAGCAATGACACCCAGGAGTGCGCTGTCGTGACTCCCATGGCAGGTGCAGGAGTAAAATGCACTTCCTCTGGGGAGGAGCATGTAGGTGGGAGACAGAGCTCTGCTGGTGTCTCCCAAAAGGGCTGCGGCTCAGAGGAGGGAGAGTCTTTGTGGAGAAGCACAGAAGCCCACCCAGTACTGCACCTGGCTGCTCTCCACACGTGGCATCTCTGCGAACTGGCGCAGGACACGGACTCACCCTTTCTTGCTGGCGCTTCACCCTGTACTGCGCCAGCTGTTCTTCCAGCCGCCTCTGAGCCTGCAGTCGGACCTGCTCCTCCTTCTCCAGGGGTACTGAGGCCTCTGTTGAGCCTGTGGTGGGGAAGTGGCCATTCAGAAACTCACGAAGCACCAGGGCAGAGGTCAGAACAGCGACACTGCTGCACTGCATTCAATTACCAACATGATTTAGCTTCTAAACAAGGCCGTCCAGTTGGAAAGGACGACTTCCAGATAGAGACAAATCTGTGAGCCCTGGACACCGGCTGCAGACAGGCCCTGTCCAGGGTCTGCGCTCCTGCCACGAGGGTGTCACTCTCTACAGCACCAGCGGACACAGCATGACATGGGCGACTGGCCCTTTGTGACAAAGCAACTGAGTTCAAAGTTGGTGCCGTGGTGAGCGCAGAGGCTCAGGTGTCCTTGGCCCTCGCAGCGCTCTAACACTGACCTCTGATGACACAGGAGAATGAGGGGCAGTCCTGGACTCACACTCAGTCACACAGTTATGTCACACCAAACATGCTCTTTCTGCAGCTACATTTGGAGGTACTCGTATAATTGGATCCACAGCTTACCTAAAATCCTGCAATAATGACTCATGTTATAGTTTTGGCCAATAACAGACTTTAAAATATCGAAACCCAAACCTTTTATTTTGGGTATAAAGAGCTGAACAATCAATGTAATGGTACGACAGTCACAGGTTTCTCCCATTCAGCAGACGTGTGTGTGGCGCACTTCTGAGGGGCCATGCTGATGAGAGCAGGTAATGTCCTAATTTGACCAGCTTCAGACATGGGTTCTCAGGAGATGAATAGCTGTGTTTTTAAATGACCCCTGAAACCTGAGAGTTGCCAAGTTCACTAGGAATCCACCAATGTCATTACTAATCTGTTTGTTTAACACTGAAAAGATCTCTAGTACTTTTCACCAGGTTAAGTGGTCCAGGTGGCAGAAACCCAGAGGCCGGAGACCCAAGTCAGCAAACAACACCGGACACACAGACTAGGGTTGGGATGATGGTGGACACTTGCCAGGAAGGCAGCGGCAGCCACAGGCTGCTGCCATGGGGGCGCCTGGGCCAGAGCTCACACACCCCTCAGAACAGGAATCCAGGCCTCTACATGATGTCTTTTGACTTAAATGTTGACAATTAGTTAACAGAAAATTTAAAAGACACTGTGGCCCTAACAAAATAAGGCCGGTAAGGAAAAGCAAACAATCCAAAAGAAAAATGGGCCAAACATACGAACCGACAGTTCACAGAAAGGAATGGCCAAATGGGCAGCAGATAAAAAGGTGCTCAAAGCCTCCAGTAACCGAGGAGCTGTGAGTCACAAGTTATAGTAACAAGGACACCTCAGCAGCCATCAGACTGGTGGAAAGTAGCCTGTCCCTGGGAGAACGTGGGAAGCAGTCCCCACGCCAGACAGGTATGGCAGCAGGACTCTTGTGAGGGAAAAAGCACCCTTCTCTGTACAAGAAGCCTACATCCGGGACGTCCTAGAGATTCAAACTGCCACTCGGGCTCCTGGACAGCCTGGCAGGAATGAACGTGGGGCTGCAGCAGACAAGGGGCATTCTCAGCACAGAAACACCAAGTGAGAAAACGTGAGCACATAATCGTACTTAAAAACAATGAGCCAAGCCTGGCTGTTTAGAGGCCTGGAAGAGACCACGTGGAGGTGCAAGCAGGATGAGTGACCTGGTCCCATCAGGTAAAATTTCAGGCACGTGGGAGACAAGGCCTGGCACTTTCTTGGACTCCCAGGCTGCCAGTGTGTGACTTGTTCAGCCCTGAACCCCCAGGGATCAGCACAAAAATAAACGCTGATTAAAGTAATTCATAAAAGAAAGCTTTCAAAGTGTTTAAGTGTTGAGATCAGTTTCCCACGGCTGCCTGCTCACCACCTAGGTGAGAAGACGCACACAGACCCGCCCTGTAGGTCGGACCTGCAGCAGCACGGCCAACCCCGGACCACACAGGAGGGTGTTCTCTGTGAAATGGAGCTCTCTGATAAACACACAGTCCACCGGCAACAAAATACCGGCAGAGGGACAAGCAGGGACCTGGTCAGGGCCCCGGCCTGAGGAGTGGTGAGTGGCAGGGGCTCAGGAGGGGCTGGGAGAGAGCGGGGAAGAGCCGGGCGGAAGGGATGCTTACACAGTTGAGTTTCTTGCATAGGAAGACTCAGCCTGAGAGACTGCAAAGCTTCTTTTCTAACACTGCCCTCAGCACTAGGCCCCTGAGACTTCCTTAGGTTGTCATGGAAACCAGCCACACCTGGAGGGACAGCAGGACCCACTGGGCTCGTGGTGGGACCGAGAGCCAGTGGCGGGTCTGGGAGCTGTGGTGTCGGCCCGTTCTGACAGGTGTCCCCCTGGCTGGGTGGGCCCCGGCTTTGTCTTCCATCGGCAGCTCTGTTTGCCTCAACACTGGCATCTGGAAGAGAGAGCACGGTGGGTCATCATGATCGTAACACCAGATCAAGTCATTTTCCAGACACGCAGCTAAAACAGGAAGAGAATCTAGAGATCTGAGCACGAGCTAACCCCACACGCTCAGTCTGTTTCCTCTGAGAGGACAGCAGGCCCTCGTCCTCCTGTGGGTGGGAACGGGGGCCAGTCACCCGACCTCTCGGGGCCTGACACCCTCATCTGCGGGATGCCCCCACCCTCCACACTTGGGCTGAAGAATGTAAGTAGTAATGTTTCCTTTTCCTTTGAACAAGACCAATGGGAAACCTTATGAAACTGTTTTTAAAAAATTAGCAAAAGGAAAATGCTTCAAAAATAGCTGACAACGTGTCATTACAGTGCTAATCAACCATAGATTCATGTTCACAAAGGGCTGATTCCATCGTTATTTCGAAGCATAAATGTACCATCCAACCTGGGGAACCTGAGCAGGATTAGCCAAGAGCAGGATTAGCCGATCAGAACGATCTCGGCAAACCCAGACTGGCCAGTGACGACTACACAACCATAGAGAGCTCAGCTTCCCCCACTCTCATTATCATGCATACACTTGTTTACACACTCAAGCTATTTCCTTATTCAAAGGAAAAAATGGAAGAAAGGCTTCTTAC
Source organism: Rhinolophus hipposideros (assembly GCF_964194185.1). NCBI lineage: Eukaryota > Metazoa > Chordata > Mammalia > Chiroptera > Rhinolophidae > Rhinolophus > Rhinolophus hipposideros. The sequence continues at coordinate 152,226 of NC_138070.1, read as the reverse complement.
GCAGCCCCGCACTCTAGTGGGCCAGCCAGTCGGCAGACGACGAACAGAGATGGTGTGTGCAGGGAGAAAGGGGCTTCCAGGAGCTTCCAGGAGGGGCTCTAGAGGTGCCCAGCCCAGCCCCGCCCGAGGGTCTGCATCCCCTGAGTTCGTGATGTCCCAGCACGCATCCAGGAGAGTTCTCTTTGCACAAGCAAATTCAGAATGGGTTTCTGTCACTTGAAATGTGAATCCCAACTAAGATGGCTACTTAGTCAACTCTCCCTGAAAGGGAGGCCAGAGTGCCAGCGGGCGCCACAGGTGCGCAGCAGGGCGAGGGGACTGACACGGCTCTGACACAATGGCTGGCCCTACACAAACGGCCCCTTCAGCTCCAGACTGTGTGTGTGTATGTGTGTGTATGTGTCTGTGTATATGTGGGGGGGGGGAGGCCCTGCATTTCAGATGCAAGTTAATCAGGTCAACACTGTTAATACTTCCTCATGTGTTTATACACCTGGGAGAGTCTGAAACTTCACTTTCATATAACAAAGTCATTTTTGAGTATCATACTGCACTTAAAAGAACGTGTGAAAGTAGGAAGGCCCAATGAACAACACTACTGTTCCAGAACAGCCCAACTGCGGACTAACAGATAGTGATGACAGGCGTGTCCCAAGTCCTGTGTTTTCTGTCTCTGAGGTACGGGCAGCACTAGTCCTGTTTACACCAGGAGGCTTCAGAGCGCTTCCTGGTGGGCCTACGAGCTGGCTCCCCGTCCGTCTGTCCACTGTGAAGCACTCGGTCGGGCCCACGGTGCCATCGGTCTCACCTGGCACGTCAGGAGTGCCCTCAGCATAGCCGTTCAGGTGCCTGCGCATCACTTCACAAGAACCAGAAGGCAATTCTGCTAGGAATCAGTCCACACCCTACAGTTTTCAGGCACACACTGACCCTGCTGGCCAGGAGGGCGCAGGAGAACCAAGTGACTGACTCACCGGTACTTCTGAGGCACAAATACCCCGTCAGCTGACAGGCACATATACTCTGATAACCCTCAGGTCACTACTGGACCATCCTGGGTGCTGGTTAGCAGGCAGACTACGAGGCAGGGAACAGGCCCTAAGGGGAGCATGCCCCATCCCACTGGAGCAGACAGTGCGACACCCCTATCCCGTTCCACAGGCACGGTGCCTGACCGGAAGCGAGCATCAGCCAAGGGGCTCATGCCTCTGGTTACTGACAACGCACTTGAATGAGAATTTCCCCCTGGGCTTACAGAGCCGTCTCTCCAGAGCCCAAGCTCAGCCACGTCCTCCTGTTGAAAAGGCAAAATGCCAGCAGCGCAGAGCAGCTGGTGACTTACGCTGAGCTTCATCCCACTGGTCAGGCGGTGCCAGCGAGCCTGGGGGCCTTGGGAGGGCAGTGGGGTGAGCGGAGGTGCCACTGCTGGACCCGTCCTCCAGGGGGCCGGCCTGCACTGCCGACATACCATCCATGCTCACGATGACAGAGGCTAGGCTGACCGTCGGGGGCTGCAAGTGAGCTGCTGGCAAGTTCTGTTTCTGCCATCACCAACAGTCACGAGCTCCTGGGGAGGGCAGCACGAGGTTTTCCATTTTCAGGAGAATGTAAAGTCTCATAAATGGCTCAAAATCAAAGCAAATAATATCATGACACCTGATAAGAGGGAAAAGGAAATATTATGCAACTTCACTTGTCAGATTTGAATTAACAATTCCCAATTTGCATCTGTGTAAGCAAATTCGGACTGCATCATTCAACAAATGATTCTTGAGCACCTACCACCCCCTAGGTTTTGAGAGTAAAGTGCTGAATCAGCCACCCGAAGCCCGCTCCTGAAGGTACATACTGCCCTTAACTGTGCTGGCTAAAGACGGTCCTGCCAGGACAGACAAGCTCTGTAACTGGCACTGTCGTCGTCACAGGTGGCCACTGAGCTGGGGGGTGGTGCTGGGACACCTGAGAAACTGAGGTTTTATTATTTAAATATGACTAAGTTGAGAGTAAACGCTGCAGGTGGCCTAAGCGCTCACAGGGCAGCTCTCCTTCCAGGACCCCTGGCATGTTGGTGCTGAGGCCATAGCTCAGAAGCTCAGGGGCAAAGTGAAGGAAACCAGTGCAGGGAACATAGTGACCACACTGCTCGGGGAGTGCAGGGGAGGAGACATGGAGGAAGGACAGCATGTAGGAATGCGGACAGACAGCATTCACACACGGACCAGCTGGTCCTTCACTTCTGGGAGGAGCAGCCCTCTTTTACCCCATCTGCTCGCTTTGGTTTAAGGGAGCAAAACTTTGCCCAAAGTTTGGCGACTGCCTATCGCTGTTGAAATATATTGAGGATGTCACCATAGGTACCACCCACAGATGAGGTGTGAGCTAGTAGTCACTGTATTTCCCTTAAAATAAGTTCCATGTTATTCTCTGTTCTTTTCTGTTTTACATGTTTCAGGACAAAGTGACACGACCTTCCTCTCCAGCTCACAAATCCCACACAGATATTTGAGGTAAGAGCCTAGCAGTGGCCCTCCCAGGAGGGGCAGTGGGGTGTAGTTTGCCTGTTTCTCCAGGAGCATGTACCCTGATAATCCTCTCTCACCCTGTCACCTGTGAGCAGGCACCCGCCCTGGCTGGCATCACCCGCCCTGCCCACGCAGCAAATGGGCAGTCATAGAATGTCCCTCTACGAACCCAGGAGGTGGGCTCGCAGCTCTAATAACGCACACATTCTTCTGCTGTCCGGCCCCTTACAGGCCAGACACTGAGTTAACAGCAGTGCTGGAAAGGATATAAAAAGGTTGTGTCTACCACTGAGCATGGAACTAGCACCAAGGGTCCGCACTAGAAAGGGCTGCCGATGAACACGTGTGGAAACACAAGGAACCCGAACCCACTGCAGCTCATGCAAAAGCTCCCAGTTCCTGGCTCCTGGAAATACTGAACATCTGATGGGACATGGAAGGAGTTATTGAGGCTGGACAGAACCTGACCCTGAGTACGACACGTTCTCAAGCTCATTTCTGTCTCTACAGCAACGGGTAACCTCTTTCATCCCGGAGACCCCTTCCAGGTCGGAGGAAGGGAAGCGGGGAGAAGAGGCCCTGGGAGGCCCCACACCTAGACTTGCACCCGACAGGCGCCTCTGAAAATCACTGTGTCCTAGGCTGCCGGCTCAATGGAAAAGCACCACAATGCTCCCACCCCCTGCAGCCTGCCTCTCAGCCACAACCCCAGCAGCCCCTGGGCTGGCTGGTGGGAAGCTGGCCAGACCCGGATGAGACACCACAGAGAGGCCTACGAGGCAAGGGAGGCGCGTCAGCACAGGATGGCCCAGCTGGCCCCTGCATGGCGGGCCTGCGCTGCAGGGACAGATGACGACAGACGACACGTAAGAACAGCGGGGAGCGTGGACTCAACCGCCACTGCACATGGCATCGTGTATGGGCTGCTCATCCGGCAAGTCCCTTAACAACAGAAAACGTCTATATTTTGCTCTGAAATGTGGGTGCAGAGGCCTAGGTCACTGCTGTGCTCCCTAGGATGCGTGAAAAGATGACAATGACAGATGAGTGCTTGTCAGGCAGAAGCTGGTCCCTCTGCGGTGGGTGGCCTCCTCCCCTTGACCACCAGGCAAACTCCCCCGCATCCCGCAGGCACAGCTCCGTCTCCCTGGGCCTCAGGTACAGCAGCTGCCTGGCCCACGCCCGTTGCACCACAACACGCCTGCGTGCACATCCCAGCGTGTGCCTACCTCCGCCACCATGCAGTCAGAGCCTGGAGGCAGCAGCCCCCACTCCGGACTGCCCCAGCCCTCGAACAGTCCTACTCAGAGTGGAGCCCAACCTAGGACCCAAGTCCCAGCTCCGAGAGCCCAAGCTAGTGGTTCCACAACAAGATGAGAGTGTCTGCATCCGGGAGCATCACAGAAGAACTCTAACAATTCCTACTACGAATACCTGGGAGCTACACTTCCAACAGGGACAAAGGACAAAGGCCACCCCGGCCCAGGGAGCAATGTCACCTGGGTGAGAAAGGGAATGAGCACAGCCTGCAGGACCGCACTTACCTACTAACGACAGATCATGCCAGACAGAGACGGGAGGCAGCGGGCCAGCCAAGGAGCTGCAGAGGGAAATGTGCCGCTGAGGCACATGGTGGGGACGCCTGGCCCGACGCTGCTCAGAAGAGGGAACACTGGCTGAGATGTCCGAGGTCCACTGCTGATGGCACGCCAAGCATGGAGACAAATGTGTCAGCTGCCTGAGCCCGATGCCATCACATACTCCACTCACTGAATTCCCTCTCTTTGGAGTTCTCGCTAAACAAGAGACCTTTGATGCCCACGCAGTGCCCCCTCGGGAGACAGCTGGTGCAGCCCTCCACAACACGAGACCCCACACCTGGGACTTGTTTTGTCACTCATGAAGATGCGTCCTGTTCCCACGTGGCTCCTTCTGAAGCTAAACAAGACACAGAACCTACTGACTGCCCAGGGCAGCCGCTGGGGAAGTGACACTTCTCCCCGTGGGTAAGAAGATGGCACTGTCTGTCATCCTCAGCCTCCTGCGAATTTTACTGAGCATGACTCAGTCGTTCAGAGCCTCATGACCTCAGATCATTGACAAAAACAGGGCAAGGAGGAGGGTCAGAGAGCTGGGAGCACATCCCAAGGAAGCCGTTGCCAGTAACATGCACTCCATTTTGTGATTAGAAAAAAGTAAAGACGTCAGTCTTATCACAGCACCATTTACTGGCTCCCTGCACTTGCTGTTTCCTGGAGGGAAGGAAAGGACAGGGCAAAGCTCTCACTTAGAACTTCACAGTGTTCTGAACTCTAAGTTCAACCCTGTCTGACATCCAGGGACCTTGCACTGAGAAACCACTGCTTCAGGCCCCCCCACAGCAGAGCACAGGACTCCGGTTCCATCCTCCCCTCATTGCAGTTGTTCCTGCTGGCAATCAGAAACAGCATGGCCAAGGGTAACACAGAATTTCCTTGAGGAGATAGTGTTCTGTTGAGGCCAGACTAGTAACCAAAAGTGAACAGAGGCCAACACACAAAGTAAAAACCCTGCCACGCCTCATGTTACTGCAGAGTGCTATGCAAGGGACAGGCTCAGGCATCAGCATCTCGGCTTCAAATCCTCACTCTTCCACCCTCATCTGTGAGATCATGGCAGAGTGCTTAACCTTACCAGTAAGACTGTAAGAAAAATACTAAATTTTTGCCAGGATTAAACGTGACAAGGCACAGGTTCTGTGTCAGGCGCTCAATAAACGGTAGCTATTATTATTAGTGTTATTTTTCTTTCAAATGTTGCTTGTCAAGATTGATAGGAAAAAAACCAAAGGAATGTATTCTCACTCAAGAAAGTATACTGCTGCTTCAGGCAACTCGCCAAAAAAGGGGGTCGGGGCTACTCCTGAATTTGTGTAACGTCAGATGATTTTCATTTCCTTTCTTCAATATTCAAGATAGACTGTAAGTGAAAGTTATCACTCGAGAAAAGGGTTATGTTTGCAATATTAAAGGGACAATTCAAAACTTAGAAAATCCATGAGTCACCTGCATGTGGCTTACGATGTCCCGGTGGTTTCAATCACACTGACAATAAAACTCAAGCCTCTTACCATGAACTAGGAAGCTGCGTACCAGGTGGCCGCTCCCCCCACTGCACCCTCGTCCCTACTCCTTTCTCATTGCACCTTTGTCACACTTCTCTTCCTGAGCGCCACACTTGCTCCTCCCTCGGGGAATTCACATTTGCCGTTCATTCTGCCAGAAACACTGATTCCGCAGCTTTGCATGGCTGGCCTGCCTGTCACAGAGACCTTGGCTCAAAAGCCACCGACCCCGGAGGCCACGCCGCAGCCCGGCCCCGGCCCCGGCCCCGGCCCCGGCCGACCCCACGCTCTCAGCAGTTACCTCCCTGACTGTCCGCGCCTCCAGAACGCAGCTCGGGGAGGGCAGGGACCCTGACACGACTTCGCGCCTTGCATTTCGGGGCCTACAACGACAGCGCCCGTCACACGACTGACTGGCAACAAATGTCTGTTGAATGAAGCCTGAGCAGTTCACCTGCTTCACACCAGTGACAAAGCCTGGCCCACTGCCCCTGGAAAGTGTCACTGCACCGGAGAAACACCTCGAAGCAGCCGGAAACGAGACGCAGTCCAGGAGGAGGGCGACGCAGAGCCGCACGGATTCTGTAAACCTGGCTTCACACTGACCACGCGACACCGCGTCACGCTTGTCATCTTGACAGGAGTTGTGCAAAACGGCTCCTGCGCTGCCCGGAGGTTCCTACGCAGCGCCAACCGCAGCTGCGGGCGCCTTGGGAGCAAATCAAGCCCCGTCACGCGTAGACAGCGTTCGGAGGACTCGAATGCAAGCACATTTACGAAGCCAGGTCCGCTAACACCTGCACAAGCCGGCTTCCAGGCCTCGAGCTACCAACGGTGAGGAGCGCGACCAGTGCGGGGCGTCGCCGCGCCAGGTCGGGACGCGGCCGGCCCTCGGGGCGCGCCCAGGCCCCGCCGCCCCTCGCCCGCCTCCCGGCCTTCGCCCCGACCGCGCCGTGGTCCCGGGGCAGCCCCGCGCGCTCTGCGACCAGAGTCCCGGTCGGGGAGCTTCCGCGACCCTCACCCCGGCGCTCAGGAAGCCGCGGCACGGCCCGGCTCGGCTGCTCAGCGGAGACGTGGCCGCCCGAGAGGCGGGGCGGGGAACGGCGCGACGACGGCCTCCGGCCCCCCGGAAACAGGCTGCGTGCGCTACTTCCGTTCCGGAGGAGAGAACGTCCTCTTCTCGCCAGCAGCCGCCCTCGGGCAGGGGCTGCTCCGGCCGCAGGCCCGGGATGGAGCCTACTCACAACTGGCCCGAGGCGGATTTCACAAAGTGAGTTTGCGGCTCCTTCCCGTTTAGAAGAGCAGCTTCCTGACTCGTAGGACCAACTCCGAGTGGAAGCCGGACAGTTGAGCTTCCGCCGGAAGTGGAGTGTCCAGGGCTCTGGCCCCCGCCTCGCCCAATTTGCCAGGTTATGGGCGTGGCCAACCTCCCCGCCACGGGCCCGTGGGGGCGTGGTTAGAAAAGGCGGGGTGGGCGTCCCGGCGGCGGGGAGGTGGGGCGCCGAGGCCCCTACGCCCCCCAAACCCCGATCTCCCAATGCGGTAGTCCTTATTTATCTTTCAGGTGCCAAGGCAAGTGACTCCTCATAGTAACGTTTTACCTTTTCAACCCCCCCCCCACACAAAAAAGTTGGCATTAGGCTTGAGGTTTAGGCGGCTTTTTTTCCTTCGTTGCCTAGATACCAAATTGTTCCAGCACCTTTTACTGAATAAGACTATCCTTCCTCCATTAAGTTGCTTTTGCACATTTGTCAAAATGGATTGGCTGCTTGTGTGGGTTTTTCTGGGTTCTCTGTTCCATGATCGCCAAGTCTATCCCTCTGCCAACACCACAACCTCAAACACCGTAGCTTTGCAGAAAGCTGATATCTGGTAGGTGATTCCTCCCACTTTATCCTTTTTCCTGATTATTTTAGTTATGCTGGGTGGGGTCCATGCCCTTCCATATAATTTTTAGAATAAACTTGTCTTGGGATTTTGGTAGGAATTACCATAAAACTATAGATCAATTTGGGGAGAACTGACATCTTTACTGTTTTTTTCATCCATGAACATGGTATGCCTCTCCACTTATTTAGGTCGGTACTTACCCCTGCTACACTCATTTTTGCTGATTTCTCAAGGGATAGAATGGAAAGGAGGGTATCTGAAGCAAGGGCACACACTTGCAACAGAGAAATAACAGCATGTGGCACTGGGAACCCAAGTTGGACTTGGGCCTGGGGACAGGCTGTGAGAGGCTGTGGGATGCAGCTGAACCTGCTCTAGGGCTGAGCCGAAGAAGCCAGAGACAAGCATGAAGTTCCCTCTGCACAAGCCAGCGACATGCCCCACATGCAGCCTGCACCGCAGGGGCGGGCAGGGTTCTGACCCACCTATGGGCTGGGAGGGGCCCGAGAAACGAGTACAGAGGGTCATAAAAACATTGTGGGGTGCACACCTGCCCAGCTCTGTAAAACAGTGGCTTTGGAGAACACCGCCCTGGTCCCAGGGCTCCGCCCCAGGGTTACAGCCAACAAGGTGTTTTCTTAGCCTGAACACTCATAGCAATGGAATCCAGGTCCCAAGGAGTTAGCCCGCATGGAGGGCGCAGCAGGTGGATCCGGCATAGCCCAAGGAAAGCCACATTTTCTGTTCAAACCTAGGCAAAAAAAGCTGTGACATCCCCCAAGAGATGGGTCTTTCTTCTTACTACTGGGGAGTGGGTGATGAACCACCGTCCTAATGTGCAGAGGGCAGCCTCACTCCTGCACAAGCTGAGCCTGGGGCGTAGACACAAAGCTGTGGCTCCCTTGGTTGGCAGATCCAAGAGGTCCTGTGCCTTTTCGACAGTGTTCAGACCCGGGACCCACACCAGGTCACGTGCACCCGAGGGCCAGCTGGGTGGCACGTTCCTTAGTACGTACTGACTAGTGATGTCTGCGACTGCCTGTCCCCATGGTGGGAGGGGGCACATCACAGCTGACACATGAACAAACATGCAGGGGAGAGAAACAGACACGGCGTGTTTATTAGTGCACAGGTAGGAGGCCTTTGTCTGCAGACAGGGTGCTGCTTCTCAGAGTCTGTATCAAGAGCAAGTCAACAGTTGAAAACCATATTCCTGAGAAGCAAAAAGGTTACAATTTCGCAAACAAACATAACAGGTGCTTTTCACAAAAAATAAAAACCATCTTTTCTTTTATAAAACACAAAATTTCAAGTATTATCCCAGATGGCATGGCAAACCCAACGCAGGAGGAAAGATCAAGGACTGGTGGAAGCAAAGGCCCTCACGATCTCGGCAGGAAGGGGCTGCTACAGGGGCCCGGGGTCACCAGGGGTGACGGGCACCTGGCACCCTGGCCACCCAGGGAGGAGTAAAGGATGCAGGGACAGCTGGGTAGGGCCTGCAGCTGTGCCGATGGAGGGGCAGCAGGGACCAGTGCTGTGCTCGGGGTGGTGGTGAGCCAACTCACACACCTGGGGGCACTCAATGCTGGGGTCCAGGGCTGGCAGTTCTGGATAGCTCATGATTTGTTTTAATAAACAGGAACATGTTTATTATTTCAAATACCATACTATCCCCGATTTCTGTCAATTTGTAAAGTACGAATTATATTATTTGTGCTACAGTTTGTGGTATTTAAATCTCATTAGGAGTTAAGCACCAAACCTATTAAAATACAAATACAGAAGACGTCGTGGTTTTCTGCAGCAGGGCACTCTGCACTGCTGCAGGCTGAGCGTTCGCTGCTTTTCCTCAAACAACACGTTTCTGACAAAACTTTTGTTGCAGAAAGACTTTCGCTTTAGCCACAGTGCTGGGAAAGGTACACACAGCAAACCTGCTGTCGTCGCCTCAATGGGAGGGGACGGCTGATGGCTATTCTTCGGGCCAATGGCCTTGGCTGGCCCCCAGCTCAGAGGATGGTTGTTTATGCTTCACAAGAGAAAAAATGCCAGCAGAGTGCCAGGCGCAGACACCCCAAGCGTCCCAAGGGGGACTGTAAAATGCCCTGAAAACGTTAGGATTCGGTATTTCCTGACACACTGTCATGGACCCCTGTACTCCCAGGCCACCTTGGAGCCTCCCAATGCTTAGTTCTTGAACCGCGTCTGTTCGCAGATATGATTGAATTTCCTGCAGGGAGAAAACAGTCAAATTACACAGAGAGCCTCCAAGAAGCACTGAGACAGATGAAATTTGAGAGGGCACATGGGGCGGTCTACATGGGACCCGCAGTTGGGGCTCACAGCGGCCCCCGCTTAGCACCACCACAGATGCTCACCCCCAAGGCCGCCTTTTCCCCTTTTAAAATTTACAACAGAAGTGAACATGGTAGTAATTTCCTTAGAGACGAGCCTGGAAGCTGTGCATCCTTGGTGTCCCCATGGCGCCAGGGGTCACCCTACAGTGTGATGTACATGCATGCGGGGGACAGCACTGGACCCTTCCTGTCTAGCAGGAGCATGGCCTCTGTAGAGGAAGATGGCAACGCCTTTGCTGTGCTTCCCGGGTATTTACGAAAGAAGCACAGCCAGTTACTAGTGAAATCTCGTCAAACAGAAGTGTGGATGGACAAAGCAAGGGTTTCAGTCCAGCGTCATTCATGCCTCGGAGGGATGCACATTTCCCTGAGCTCTCAGCACGTCTCCTGCACTGAGAGTGCTCTTGTTATAGCTGCCCCTTGGACAACGCGTGTGAACTGCGTGGCCCACTTGTGCTCGGGTATTTTCCACTGACTCGTGCAGTTCACACCTGTGTCATTCAAGGGTCAAGTGTACTTCCATATGAACCACAGATAGTCGAATGGGGACCAGTCACCTCATACAGCCTCACTCCACATGACTGACTGTATGACTACCTCGGCCACAGCTTAAAAGGGAGGTGAGCTGACTTCTGTGACGACCGCATGCAGTGTGGACATCCCGTGACCACACTGCATGGCCACACCGCTCCCAGCCCCTGGGAGCTCCCCGGGAGTGGGGAAGTGACCGTTACAGCGGTCAGACACCTGCTCACAGCACACCGCCCGTGGCTGGGAAGGAGTTTCTCAGTGACCACGGCCACCGATCTGGAAAGCGCTGATGTCATCACTGGGGATGAGGGCTGTGCTCTGGGGACACAGAGGTGGGAACATTTCCATGCAAATGTTTCACAAAATGAGGTGATAGGGAGCAGAACTTCTACCTGACGACACTTCCGTGTGTATCATGTGACCCCACAGAAGCAGTAACCACAGCGGTACACAGCTGTAAGCAGGTGACTGTCTAGTTCACAAATACCGCTAACAGCTAAGATGGCAGCTTGGCCAAAACTCTTAAGTCACCTAGCTCTCAGGAAGAGGAGGGTCTTCCTTTCTGCGTGACTGCCCCAGCCCCTGCCCAGACACGAGGACCTGCGCTGGCACATGCCCCCAGCCCACGGCACATGTCACTCACATTGCGTGGTGGGCCTTCACCTGGGTGCGGCAGTTGCGGCCCCAGTAGCAGTCAGGACGGGACGTCACAGCCACTAGGAGGAGAAAAACATCATACGTGTGTCAGGGACATACGTCATACTAAGCAGGTCAGTGAATCGAGACACAAAGACTGCAGTAGAGACGCACAGCATTTTGTCACACTTTTAACTAGTCCCTCAACTTTTCCTAGATGGCAGGAAAGGAAAACAAGTATTGAACTAAAAACCCAGTTTAGGAAATGAGATTACTCTAGTTGTCTCTGGGATTTTTTATGCATCTTGTTTGAGAAACCCATGGCAGGCAGGCAGGCAGGCAGGCCCAGGGCCTGAGCTCGCATCCGGTACACGGCAGAATTGATAGCATGGCCCTGAGGCAGCCAGCCATCGGCTGGGTTTCACCGGGCTGAAGCAGACATCTGCAAAGAACACGGAGCCCAGGCCCAGAGAGCTCTGTTAGGAGGGCGTGTAGAAGCCAGATCAGTGGTGAGCTGGGTTCCTCACCTGGCAACTCGGACGCAGGAATGTTCTGCCGATACTGGTAGGTCAGCTCTCGGAAGCTTCGCAGGCCGCAGCAGTAACACAGCACGGTGTTCCCCGTGACTCTGTAATCTGGAAGGGGCACAGCCTCACATGGGCATGGCCAGTCGTGTTTCCAGAACGGCAGAACAGATGTGGCTTTGCAAATTAGTGGGGAACTAACACACTGATCCATAAATAGGTAGAGACAATGGGCTGGACATTTGTAAAACAAGGACAAAACCAATCTAGATACCAACTTATTTCCTTACAGCAAAATAATTCCACTTGGTTAAAAAATTTAAATATATTTTAAAAATTGAAAAAATACTAAGAGGAATGATTATTTTTTTCTTGAACCATTTCTGAGTATGCCCTGAAAACTAAATGTGCAGAAGAAAGGATCTGTAAATCTGACTACCTACAATTGAACATCACAATGGGAACACAACGAACGTGAGATACTAATGAAACAGTGGAAACATCAGCAACATAAATGACAGCTTGCTGGGCCCTAAGTGACAAAGATGTCACACAAATCCCTACCCTCAAATCCAAATAGCCTGACATAAATATGGGCCAAAGTCCCGTCAAGCACGTGATGCATTAAACAAGATCTCCGATTCTGTTAATAATCACAGACCAGCAGAGGAAACAACGACATACCACTGTTGGCCTCTTTCATATTTGCAAGACCTGAAAGGCAAGTGTGGGGAGACCGGCTCTTGGGGACACAGGCCCTCAAACCCCCAGGCACCTCCCCAGGGACAGTTAATGCGACAAAGTCTCAACTGTGCTTGTCTCAACTGTGCGAACCACTGTCCAACAACCCTATTTATTTATCTATCCTAAGAGGACAAGTTTTCACATCTACAAAGCTGCACAGACAACAGGTACAGTGCAGTTTCAGATCTGAGAAGTGGGAAATAACCTAAATACTCTTAGTAAGGAACTGGGTAAGCAAACTATGTTAGAATACAATGTAACAATTCAGTATCAAGGTACACATCTTTCTTGGCCTAGAAAGGGTCCCAGACATACTGCCGAGTGAATAGTTATAAAACAGCACATGTGGTAGGATTTTATTTATGAAAAAATGTGCTTAGAGGGGTGGTCCTGAAAATATTGGCACTGGGTAAATTTTTCGATGGTGGCATTTCTGATGATTTTACTTTATCCCCCATCCTTCGCTGTGCCACTTATGTTTCCTTTGAGAACAACATCAATCTTATAAAAATAGTAAGCTATGAAAAAGTTGAGGGGGTTAAGACCCAGCTGGTAGATTGAGGCAACCGCACAGAGCTGTCCCAGCAGAGAACACCCGAGGTTCTCCCTGGAGTGTGTTTCCAAGACAGAAATAGCCTGCAATTCCCAGCAAACGTCTCGTCTTTCCTAATAATTTATATATCAGAAAATAAATCACTTGATTTTTCTACAGCCTCCCTCTGTGACAGAAATCACAACACAATGCACTGAGTGTCCCTGGGAGAAGGGACAAGCCTCCAGGAGTCACCAACATGCCAAATGACAGGCGGAGGTCCCTGAGGGTTTGGGAACAACCTACCCCAGGATCTCAGCGCTGACAGGTGGTGGGGTCAACACCTCTCTGGCTGTATCCTCCCTCCCCTCCCCTAAGGGAGAAAAGATCCTGGAATGTGTCCCATGGACTCAAAGCCAACTTGCACAAAAATCCCAATGTACTGGGACTTTTCTGTCTGTGTCTGTCAGTGTGGGCAGAGGCCGAAACTTGAGTGCGGGAGAGCAGACGGTGGCATTGCCCCAGGGTGGCCTGGCGGTCTGCTCCTCACAGCAGCAAAGGCCCCGGGTGTCAGGGGACACTGGGGCCCCGAGCTCACCAGACAGCAGGAACACGCCCCTCTGCAGGGCCCCGAGGCTTTCGGTCAGCATGTGCTTCCACGTTAAACCCCGGGCTGCCAGGTAATTCTGTGATGGGGAGACAAGAGCAAGAGAGCTAAATGGTTCGTGACAGGCCCTTGGCCCTAGACACGGCAGGTGTTTGGTGGGGCAGCTAAGGACTAGCGTTGCATGCCTTTGGGGTAGCTCTTCAGAGACCACGGCCTAGGACGGCTGCACAGGCACACGGACAAGGACACCCAGGCCAACATGGCCACATCCCGACCAGAGCCAAGGGTTCCTGTCCACATGCTTCTTGGGAGCCTCAACGGGCAGGCTGGCTTCAGCACGTTACTGTGGAGTCACACACTCTCTAGAGCATGCACCCATCGGGGGTGTGAGGTGCTGAGCCTTGGCTGGAGCAGCCACAGGGCAGCGACAGGCCCAGGACCACATGACAGGAAGCCAGGGTCTGGCTCTGCTCTGCCCTCAGATACAGGGAGCTCCTTGCCCCCCACTCTGCCCTGTGCCAACTACAAGGAAGTGGGCATCTGAGCAAGTGCAGAGGGTTCAGCAGTGTGTGTGTGATACCGTGTGAAAATGGGGCAAAAGCAAAATTTTTGGCATGAGACTGATGTGCAGTTAAATATACTGGAATATTCTAAGAGCCAACCAGCTTCCTGAAATGTGGGCAGGAGGCGGTCAGGAAGAAGACCTGGGAGAAGCCCCGCACCCCCTAGGCGCCGCGGTGCCCCTGCCCCGCCAGACACCCTCTGCGTGGGGGTGAGCAGGGCTGCAGCCCTGGGAAGCAATCCGTGGACTCGCAGCTGAGGGGTACAAAGGGAACACCTAGTTTCTGGAATATGGGAAACAGACACACACCAAGAGGGTGCTGCCAATCAGCGGAAGCTCGGGTCAGAGACACAGAGGCCCTGAAGTAGGTGGGAAGGTTCCGGAGGCCTCTCTAGGCCCCGGCCTGACTCGCCCGCGTGTGGGGCCAATACCTTCAGGATGTCGGACTCGTAGTTGTTGTTGCTGAGCACGCCATCCAAACACCTGTCGCCCAGGTTGAGTTCTGTCGGGATGGAGGGAAGTGGCATTACTGTTCGATGGACACCTTATGAAAGTGTTGTTCACCCGACAGTTACGATAACCAAATTTCCTCCATTATAGAATCCAGAATGGGTAAGAGGTTCCAAGACATATACACTTTAAAACTGAGAGCAAGGATAATGAGCTGCGTGCCACTCCCTCCTGATATGGCCAGCTGTCCGAGTGTCCTCAGCGCCTGGTATGGAGTCACCAGTCTGACTGCGGTAGCCAGACAGCCTTTTGCTGGTGGTGTTCCTCACACATAAATAATAAACCCTCCTGACTCTGAACTCAGTCCCTGGAGGTGTAAGCTAACACGTTCTGATGCTGAGAATGGCTCACTTAAGCAACATGGCGGGAAAAGATCGTTACTTGGCGGAGACCATCGGGGCATCCCCCTGATCGGGCACACACGCCATGCCACCCCGTCACCACCCCAAGAGACTCGGCGAAGGGGCCGGCATTACCACAGAAGGGGGCGAGGCAGCCGAGGCAGCCGGTCCGGGTGCAGCCCCAGTACAGGTGGCAGAAGGGCTGCAGGCACACGGCACCTGTGGGCACAGAGCACACACGCCAGGCAGGCCACTGGTGAGGAATCCATGCGAGTGGCCGCTAAGTGACAAGCTTGCCTTTAACAGTGTCCTCATACGTAAGTCAAGGCGTCACACTTCACCTACTAAAGTGACACACAGAATTACTATGGCCCTGATGTGGGGACAGACATGAGACGCAGCCTCAGAAGGAGCAGCACCATGTATGGAAACCCTGGGCATGGCGGGGTCAGCCTCGTCAGGTGCTGGGAAAGATGGTGACAGTGCGGCCACATGGGGACACTGACCATGCAGATGGAAAACAGCCACGTCCTTACTTTCCACCCCACACACGAGTCAAGGAGACTTCAAACCCCAAGCCTGCAAGAACACATGGGGCCCTGAGGTGGTGTGGCAGGGGCCGGTGGCACACACGCTGTTACTCACACTGCTGGGGGGCGATGCAGGGGTCCTGCTCGCGCTCGGCCCTCCGGTCAGGCATGGGCTGGAAGCAGCAGGTACATGTGACATGGCTTCCCTGCAGGCTGCACACGTAGTCCTGGGCTGCAGAACAGACAACACTCAGCCGGAGTGTCGGGACACAGGCCTGAAGAGCCAATCAGCCCACTTCTGGGGGTGGCTAGAAAAGGCACATGAGGGTAGACAGACCCACAAGAGCACCTAGGAAGAATTCAGACCAGTGTCCCAAACAGCCAGTTGACAAGCAGCCATCAAAATGAAGGAGTTTAATTAGAATGAAAAAAAAAAACCAGTTATCTTTTGGTTCAGTGGTTGTAGCAAGATTTCCAAGACCACGTCAATATTTTCTCCCACTTCCTCTAAAATAAGGGTGGGCCACTGAGCACACAGCATAAAACAATACAGGAAGCTGTGTAGTTAATCTCAGCAGCTTCCAAACAAATGCGGGACAGGCCTGGAGGGCAACACTGGACGGCCTATCCCAGGAGCTGTGTCCGTGGGGCCCAGCCCTGCATGCTCCTCACCCACATGGAGGCTCTGAGCACCCACACATGCTCCAGGCCCCGTCCCAAGGGGGACTTGCACCTGCACTCTGCAAACGACGGAGCCCCCCTGGTGAGTGGCAGGGTCAGGAGGTGGCAAAGCCGTGCACTGGCCATCCCTGTCCATGCGACCTAAAGGAAGTCATGGAGAGGCCCAGGCACAGCGTTGGTGGCTCTGGGTCATGATCCTGGGTCGGAGGCCTTGTGATAGGCTTTGGCTTACAATGGCTAAGAGGCCGGGCCCTTGTGGGCCACGAACCACGGATTCCACAGGTCCACTTTCCCTCTCTTGATGGCACCTGGGGACCTGGCCACTGCACACAGGCAGTGGGCAGATAACACTCAGGGTGGCTCTGGGAACACCAAGGCCATCGCTGGGAAGAGGCCGGTCTCACCGGAGGCGCCTATGTGGAATGGTCATTCTGGTTTGGCAAGAACTTCCGGGGACACCAACTGCCTGAAGCAGTGGGCTGTAGGGATTGGATGTTAGAATCAGGACAGAATCTCGGGTGTCCAGGACAGCGGCCCACAGGTGGACAAGGTGACTGTCTGGCCTCTTAGCCCAAGACATATTAGGAGGAACAACGAGCTACGAGAGGTGGGGGGACTGCTTGAGGCAGGTGACAGGACAGCAGACAGGAGCCAGCAGAAAGGCTAGCCACAGCCTGAGTGGTCACAGCCGAGGGACAGCATGGAAGGCGGGCCGTCTTACCTGCTGTGATGCCAGCAGGTACCGAAGGTGTGTCCCCGGAGGCCTGCGGTGCCCCCTGTGCGCTGCCGGGCCCTGAGCAGGGGAGGGGCTGTCCGGCCTGTCTTCGGTACTCGGGACACTGTCTGCACACGATGTACGGCTGGCTGCAAGCGAAGCACACACAGACCCAGAGCATGGAGGAGCGACGTGGGTGGTGGTGACAACGGCCCCACCCTGATGACGAAACAGGGCCAGGTTGCTGAGCCTGCCAGTGCCTTCTCCACTCAGGCACCTCGGTCCCACTTCACACCTCAGCTCTGGACCACATGCTGTTGCCTGGTGTGTGCAAAGGGGAATGATGGTACGGACCCGCCTGGCACCCGGTTGGTGCTCACCCGGAAACAGAGGGCTCTGCTCTCTGCTGTCCCCAGGCTCCCCCTTCCTGTATGGCCTCCACGCCCTCACCCCCTTTGCTGATCCTGGGGTCCTAAGACGTCTTTTGCCCACCCTCGCTTTGCCATGACATCCCCAGTGGTGCAGCTGCTCAGTCCCCACACTGAGCAGGACATGCTCTCTCAGGTCTGATGTTGGGTGAGCTGTGACCTATGTCCAGAGGCGCACTCAGCTCCCCTAGGGCACCCAGGACGGTCACCTGGCCACCTAGGAAATGTTCACATTGTAAAAATCAGAGCGAAATGCACTGACTGCAGGTGGACGAGGCTGTCTGCAGGGAGCTTCCACAGTGGCCAGCAGAAGCCCCGTGCACTTGAGAGGAGCTTTCAAACCCTGTAGAGGTACAGAGAACCCATGGGGAAGACCTACAGGGACTTGTCCCTCATCTCAGTCACAGCACGCTGTCCTGAGCATGCCACCAGTGGCCGGAGCCACTGACTGAGGCAAAAGCGGGTAGGACCTGACTAGAAAAATCAAAACCCGAGAGAAGACGCTCTCAGCCTCACCGGTAGGGAGTGCCACCTGTGGGGTCGTGCTGATGGGCATCCATGACACAGACGTCAGGAGTCCTGCAAAGCATCCCCTGCTCGCTCTGACCTGACTGCCCACGCCCATGTGCTCATCTCCAGCAAATAACTGGACAAACTACCAACGCAGCATTGTTTCTGAATTCAAAGCATCGGAAAAATACAAAGTCATACGGGTAGTAGAGTCCCACCTTCATAAAGTATTCATTTCTAAGCACATCACAACCTATTTTGGTAAAAAGGAAGCACGTGTGACACACGTATGAATGGCCAGAGGGTCCACAACATAATGTTTGCACTGAAGTTATTTTGGGCTTTTTTTTGCTGACCATTAATTGCTAAGTTTAGTGACAGATGCATTTGGGAGTTTGTTTTTTTTTTAAATGCCGTGGCCTTGCCCTGGGAGTCAGGAGCCAACAACATTCTACACAGATACAGCAAGGTCTCCCAGGACCGCCCCCTCTGAGCCCAGTGACCGGCCTTTCTACAATCCCCCGGCATGTGAGAAACGGCCCCTGTGCTACAGGACTGCCTGGTACCGGACAAGCAGCAGACCCGGGCAACTGATGGCGGCACAGGCTCACCTGACGTCCGAGGACTCGCTATCCACATCCGACAGCGCCAGCAGGTCCTCCGAACTGCCCTCCTCGTCAGAGAAAGACCGCCGGACCCGGGGCTGCAGCATGTCCTGCGTGATCTTGTTCCTGGCGGCCATGCCCCGCACATCTTCCTCGCTGCGGCTCTTGTCTGGAAGGAAAGCACACGGCTCTGCTGGCAGGTGGCCCAGGGGACAGGCGGCCGGCCCGGGGGACAGGGATAGGTGGCAGGCATGGGGACAGGCAGCGGCCCTGGGGGACAGGCGGCAGGCCAGGGAGACGTATGGCAGGCCCGGGGGACACAAGGCAGGCCCCAGGGGACAGGCAACAGCTCCGGGGGACAGGCAGCGGGCCCAGGGGACACAAGGAGGGCCCCGGGGGAACACGTGGCAGCCCCGGGGGATAAGCGGTAGGCCCAGGGGACAGGCGGCGGCCCACTTGCCTGGGTGCTGGAGCAGGTAGGCCTCCACCAGGTTGTTAAGGATGTGGTTCTTACAGATGCGTTCCACCGGGCAGCGGCAGGTGGGACACAGTGAGGAGCGCTCCATCCAGCCCGAGTAGCAGGCCGCGCAGAAGGTGTGCAAGCAGGGCTGCAGGCTGGGGGCCAAGCGCAGGGCTGCACAGGGCCACATGCGCCTGCGGCACAGCGGCCCGAGACCCAGGGACACCCAGGGCACCTGCACTCCGGGCCACGCTGCTTCTCCCCAGGGGAGGACGTGGCCTTGCTCAGGCTGAGGGGTCGTAACGAAACACAAGAGCAAACCACCCGCCGAAGCTCTGTCCTCAGCAGGGCAGGGAACCTGGACGTCTGTGTGGTGCCACTGTTGGCTGCACTTGCGTCCCCTGGTGGACCTGAATGACTAACTCAGTCCTTGTCAATCAAAGGAAACCAGAGGCCATGTGGCAATTCTGTGTGTGGGAGGCACAGAGAGTGCACTGTGACTTCAGGAATATGAGGAACTGAGACAGCGTGCACGAATGTCTGCACTGAGGCCGAAAGCCAGACAGGCTCTAACTCTTCCAGCAGAAAAGCAAGGAGATTCTCCCCAGGCCCCTCCTGGGACCTGCAGTCTGTTAACCACACATTTCCTCACGTCTGCAGTGAACCAGACCACTGAGGTCAGACACGACTGCCAGCCACAGCCATCACCATATCAGTTTCATGGGCTCTCTATAGCCTCAGTCACCGGGGCCAGGTTTTTGGCTTGTTAGCCATTCAAGTAAAATGGCAACAGTACTGTCAGTGGACACGACCCTAAACATGACCCGAAAGCCCGCTTCTCCATGGCAGCCCCCCACGGGACGAGCACCTGCGGAGCCCGTGGCCCCCTGCAGTGTGCACACCTCACACAGTCATGCAGCAGGTCCTGGCAGATGATGCATGTGAGTGTCTCCTCCATCTTGTCCGGCTTCACGGCCGCAGCTCGGGCATCCTCGAGGGCAGGGTGGGTGTCACACTGGTCTGTGACCAACAAACACAGGTTTGAGTTGGGCTCCCTGTCTGCAAGAGAAAGGGATGCGTTCTGACCGTCACTGCCAAGGAGAAACAGATGCTCGGTCCTTTTGCTCTCAGGAACGTTTTAACCTGCAGGCGGAAGTCCTTGTCAGTGCTGCATTTTCAAGGCCCATGATAGGTCTCGTGCACCGAGCTTTGTTTAGAAGAGTGGTTAATGACATTAAGAGGCGTTCAGGAGATACGGCTGAGAGACAAAGGCCAGCTGTCAAACACAACTTGTGTATAACACCATTTATGTTTAAGCAAACAAAACTCATGACTCGAATACACAGGGAAGCGCAGGAAAGTATAGACTCTCAGACATTACCAGGAGCTTTAAATTTGTCTTCTCATCTGCTGGTGCTGTTTCTATAGTGCTCAGGCGTGGCTAATCATAGATTTTTATTTTTAATTCAACAAAGACTTGCACACAGTTCGAGAGTCTAAGACTCCACAGCAGAACTAACAGCAGCAGCCTCTGCCCAGTCTCTCCTCACCGTCAGTCTCCCTCCTCTGAGGAAGCCACTTTCGTATCCTAGCTGTTCCTCTTGGTGTGGACCCCATGTTTTGAAATTGTGACATGTTTAGGTTGATTTCAGACACTGTCGCCTGACATGGATTTGGGTGCAGGAGGTTCTTGTCCAGATTTGCTGTATGTCACCCAACTGTGGGCTCAGTGAACCTCACATGATTATGCTGAAGTGTTCACTGCTGAGCCAAACAGTAGACTCCTAAGTTTTCCTCCCTATACAACTTCGCATTTTTGCTGGCATTAAAAATGGCTTCACTTTTATACTTGTTTATGTTTTACAGACCTATTGCTGATTATTTCCACACCGTCCTTAAGCCAATCAATTTCCCACTCGATGCATCAGATAACCCACCCTCAGGCCCCCTCCTGAAGCCTTCTCGCCATACCTGCCAATCTCAGGCTGCGCTCAGGCCTGCCACACAGCTACTGTCCTATCACGACATTCCAAATATGCTTGACCATCTCCTAACCTGGTCTTTTAAAGCATGGTTCTTTCTCTAAATACCTTGAGTGTGAGGTTCAAACTATAACCAGAGACAAGACATTCTCAAAAACTGGCTGCTTCAGGACAGAGCTGCGATGCAGGACATGACCAAGGGCACAGGGACCCCAGGGCTCTGACCTCCTCTCATTCTCTTCTGAGCCGGCTCCGAGTCCTCCCGATCCTGTAGTTCTGACAGAGGAGAAGGTGATTCCTGTGTGTCCAGGAGAGCTGAAGGGACGCTGGAGATTTCATCCCTCAACACAGGTGGACCTGACCCTTTCGGGGAGACACCAGCACCTCCGGAGGCTGTGAGGGAGACAAGCAGGAGAAATTCAGACCAAACACCTAGAAGGGGAGAGCCCCCTGATTCACACCAGGTACAGGAGCACAAGACACCATGTTTTCAGAGATACGTGCTACCAGAAGTACTCCTTCACGCAGTTCGCAGCTCCTAAATGTGTTCGCGCCCATCGCTGTGCTCGGGAAAACAGAGGGCACGTTTACTGGTCACAGCCTTTTCTGCAAGGCAGCATTGCCAACAAGCTTAAGAATCTGCTCACGGGTGCTCTGAAGTCACAAGAGTACATAAGAGTGTAATTCTTCAGCTAGCAGCGGGTCGTGGATCTGGGAAGAGTGAAGAGTGCTGCCTGTAGAATGTGACTGAGTAAGCTGGGCAAAGGGAACTCTGGAGAGGAAAGCTGCAGGGTGCTACAAAGCCTAACCGACAAATAGGAGCCATGGCACTGCCTGTGTTACAAAAGAGTGACAGCATGAGCAGGCACAAAACCAAATTCACAACAACGGAAGTAGGTTCAAACAGTATGGAAGAGGACTTGCCGTCTCAAGAAGCCATATTAAATCCCTGAGTTTCCTGCGCCTCTCTCCCCAAACCCCACGAGAACAGACACAAAAATAAGGACTGTTGTGTAGCAGCACAGCCAACTGGCCGATGAGATGGAGTCCTCTCGGAGAGATTTCTTTGCTGCTGTTGAGCAGCTGATAGAGCCACGTGAAACCAAGGTCCCTTTCACAGAGGCTCTGCTGGTTCCTGCCTCTGAATATGGTTGTGATGGCTGGAGCTCTGGTAGCCATGTTGCAGCCACAAGATGAAAAGCAAGACGACAAGGAGGCTATGTGTGATGGACAGAAAGTGTCTGGTGAAGGTGAGCTGACAAGCCAGTGCTGGACTGTGTATCTCTGTGCTTTGTTCTGGGAGCCAGGTTTTGTTTCTCAACTCCAAACACACTCACTGAGATTGAAGAGGGTCTCTATCCATACGAAACGTGCAGACTGGTCTATGATGTAAGGATGAAAAAGCAACCATTCTGGGGATAAATGAGAATCAGCCCCAAACTAGGTGAAGGAGGCTATAAAACTTTACTGAAGAACATCAGAGAGTTTAATAAATAGAGAAAAATACAATTTTTCCTGGGTATTGTAAAAATATCAATTCTCCCCAAATCATAATCTCAAAAAACATTTTTCTTCAACTAGAAAATGTAATTCTAAAGATAACATGGATGAAAATACAAAGAATAGCTAATTAAGTAAACTAAAAACACATGTATAGTGTGATCCGACTTAGGAAACACGCACATGTATTGTGTTGTGACAACACGACGTGGAAATGCCCACAGCATTCTGTGGCTGAAGAGTATGCGTTGTTTCTGGGTACGAGAGAGAAGAGTTCATGTTGTGAGGACAATATATGTGAAACTGATTTAAGTAATATGCTGCTGTAGATGAGTCTTGAAAACATGATGCTGAGTAAAATGTGCCAGACACAAAAGGCCACGTATGGTGTGATCCCACTTTTATGAAACGTCCAGAACAGGCAGATCCACGGAGACAGGTGATTTTTATGGCATGTGAATTATATCCTATAAAACCGTAAAAAGGGGCGGCCAGATGGCTTAGTCAGTTAGAGTGTGAGCTCTGAACAGGGTTTCGGGTTCGATTCCCACATGGGCCAGTGAGCTGCACTCTCCACAACTAGATTGAAGACAACGAGCTGCCACTGAGCTGCCGGTGGGGCGACCCGATGGCTCAGTTGGTTAGAGTGCGAGCTCTCAATAACAAGGTTGCCGGTTCAATTCCCACATGGGATGGAGGGCTGTGCCCCCCGCAACTAAAGATTGAAAACGGCGACTGGACTTGGAGCTGAGCTGCGCCCTCCACAACTAGATGGAAGGACAACGACTTGGAGCTGGTGGGCCCTGGAAAGACACATTGTCCCCCAGTATTCCTCAATAAAATTTATTTAAAAAAAAACCATAAAAAATTACTACTATGGGCCTACAGTCTCCGACCTTCAGCATTTCTCTTGGGGATGGAACAAGAATGTTTACTACTACAGAAATCCTACTACTGACAGCCTGAAGCCTGATGCCACCTCTGGATTCCCGAGTAGCTTATCTGTCTCTGTAACAACACAGGTCAAGACCAGTGAACGACAGCAGCGCAGCTAACCCCCTTCCACCCCCAAGTTGAGGTCCCCAGCTCACCGGCGCTGAAGGGAGGCGCTTGCTGCACAGCGGGCTCCGTGGAAGAGGTAGAGGCCGAAGGGAAGAGGTCTGACATGGACGTTGATGGCTGTGGTTCCTCAAAGCATGCCTGAGTGCTGGGTGACGATAGCAGGGTCTGGGGATCGTCACCTCGCCCTGCACCTGAGGTAGCTTTGGTCACGTGGAACACGTTTTCTTTATTAGCTTCTGTGATCACAGAAGGAGCAGAGTCGGGGCTCGGGTGGAGCTCCACGGCACCGGGCAGCACATCCCAGACCGCAAGGCTGTCCTCGGAAGGATGGGTAACCCCGATGTGCACCTGAGCCCCCGAGGTGCAGCTGTGACCCCACTCACCGGAGGAGTCTTGTGCTGTGCCTCGCTTCTCGTTTAAAGACTCGTAGAGGTACGCCACATCTGGAAGGCAATGAACCTATGAGAGCAGGGTTGGCCGACGAGCGGAGCCAGCACATCTCTTCTTTCCCCTCCAGTCACTTCACAGCTGCTCTGGTCTTGACTGTTTGGACTGATCGGTGGCTAAAATCATTCACTAGTTTAAGGGATTTTTAAACAAATGATCCAAAACACCTTAACCAATTTTAGAATAAATAAGCCCCAGGAAACACGGTCTGGAGTCAGAAGGCAGAACATGGGAAAGCAAAGCACGGTTGGGTGAAGAACCTACAACTTTTTGTCCTTTCAAACTACCGGGAGCGACATGAGACCCCTCTGCGGCCGGGGACTGGTTTTCATTGTGCCTCAGAAACCTCGAGAACATCTGCCCCCTTTTTCTGATTCGGGGTAACCTTCAAAAGACTCTCCTAACTCTCCTTGTCCTATGTCATTCTTCTTCGACAAACCCAGACAGATGCTCAGAGCTGGAAAAGCCCTACTAGAATCCAGTCTAACCTCTGCTGTCTCCTGCAAAGTCTCCAAAAGCAGACCCATCGGTGGCCTCCAGTCCCCTATTCTAGGCGTTCCTCCCCACAACTCAGATTTCTTCTACGTAACCTAACCCAGCCCCAACCCCTTCTCCTTGGCAGCCACTTTGAGATGCATGGCTCACGACCACGGTGGTGTTTCTGAAAAATGGCTGGGCCCAGACTGCAAGGTCAACACTCATTCTTCAACAGACACGACTCACACCAAGAATCCACACGAGTAGCGAAGGGAAGGTAGCTAGCACAGCAGCACCACAGGCAGCGTCTGCCTCGCGATGCTGTGCACAGGACCTCCGCCGTCCACCACATGTGTGTCCTCCCCAGTAAGTCCTGTCACTTACTGTGCTCTGGCTCACTCTTCCTGTACACCAAGTAGATGACGTCCCCGGTCTGTAAAAGGCAGGTCTGCTTCTTAACGACCTTCAGCTTGTTAATAACTGTACCATTGGTGCTGTAGAGACAGCAAAAGTGCAGTTCATCCCACTAAAAATAACCTGGAGTTAAAATTTTCTTTTTAGTGCTCGCTTCGGCAGCACATATACTAAAAATTTTCCCTTTCTACCACCACTGGGACAATAGTTCCCTATGACCATGTTTGATATCTGCACCCCCATGTTCACTGCAGCACTATTTACAATGGCCAAGATGTGGGAGACCCAAGAGCCCATCAGGAGGCGATCAGATAAAGAAGAGGTGGTTCATATACACAATGGAGTATTACTCAGCCATAAAAAGAATGAAATCTTGCCATTTGCGACAACACGGAGAGACCTAGAGAACACTATGCTAATGAGATAAGCCAGACAGGGAAAGTGTATGATTTCACTTATATGTAGAATCCAAAAAAGAAAACCAACAAAACAGAAACGGACTCACAGATACAGGAAACCAGACTAGGGAGGGGCAGGCAGGGGTGACATAGGTGAACGGGATTAAGAGGCACAAATTCCCAGTAATAAAATAAATAAGTCATGGGGGTGTCATGTACAGTGTAGGGAATGCAGGCATTAATACTGTCAAGTTTGCATGGTGACAGACGGTGACAGATTTATCGTGGGGATCCTTCGTAGTGCATACAAATATCACATCACGGTGACATACACCTGAAACTAACCGGATATGGAATGTGGATTATACATCAATAAAAAAATCACAACCCTGAGAAGAGCAAAACACTGACAGGAACAATGCAAGCACTTCTGGGACCACGCACACTGGTGCCCCTCCAGCGCTACACAGGAAAAGTCTGCCTGCTGCCCCCGCGCTGGCAGCCCAACTGGCAACCAGCCAGACCAAGGGCTTTAACCGCTGTGCCACCACGGCGTCTGCCAGTTGCCGTCCGGATGTGGGCCAGCAGCTCCGTGCTTTGGCATCTGGCTTTGGCGTCTGGCTTCTCTCCGGCTTCTGTGCTTCGCCTGGCCCCCAGGCCTGCCCCTCCCTCCATGAGCACTGACCCCTGCTACTGCGGGCCATCAGCCTGAAGACGCGTGGCCTGCAGGTAGGAGGTCCCTCCAGTCAGCCAGGGACCACGAGGCTGGTGGGAGAGGCAGGGATGGCAGGGACAGGCAGGGACCCGATCAGACGGGAGGAGGGACTGCAGACATTATTCCGAGTGGAAATCTGACAGGAAGTCAGAGCAAAAAAGGGCGCACCGCAAGTCAGACAGTACACAGTTCAGGCGAAATGGTCTCATGGGGCCCATCTGACCACTATCGTGGGCAAGCCGCCAGACAGCAAGCCACGGATGGGCTGTGGCTGCATCCAGCTAAAGCTTCACATTCGGAGCCAGAGGCACAGCCACAAGGGCCAGGGCCTCTGCTCAGAGCCACCCTCCCACTCTCCCTGATGACATGGTGTCCCCTCTGCTGCGTACACTCTCCAGGACTTTGCCCGCTCTCAGGCGGAGCGCAGGCGTCAGGGTATCCCTGCACTCACCACTCACTCCGACCGGGTCCTTCTGTCTGGGACACCACTTCCCTCCAGCCACCTTACCGAGGAATGCTGAGCCCTTGAAGCTGGAAAAGGCCGGGAATGGGTCCCCTCCAGCCTCAGGAGGAGCCAGCCTTGCTGACACCCTGATTCTAGTCCAGTCACTCCTGAGCTGAACCTTTCACCTCCTGAACTGTAAGGTCACAGAAGTTTGTAGGAATTTGTCACAAGAACCATAGGAAGCTAATGCTGTCATAGCCAGTGCAGGAAAGCCAGGACACAGGAGGGTGGGAGACAAAGGACTACACCTGTTCCTGTCCCAAGAGGAAGGAAGGCAGCACCAGTGCCTCTGGGTGAAACCGAATTCCTAGTCTTCAGGCCCTAACATAGTTAGTTACCAAGGAATCTCGTAGCGCCTGACCGTCACAAAATAACCATCCACTGGGAAAGGCTCACTCTCAACACTCTGAGGGATGGCCACCTGCCACTTGTCCCAGGTGTCAAACAGACACATTCGGACACAGCACTCCTTCCTACAAATTTATCCCAAGAAAATAATCAGATGTGAATGCCCAGGGTTTGGGCAGACAGTCACCACAGTGCCATTTATAAGAAAAGTTAAAATAATAAATTTCCATCATTAAAGAAGCTGACAAGTAAGTTATTACATAATAACCATGCAAACAATGAGATAATTTAGATGTACTGACATTTCGATTACTCGGCAGACATTAAAAGTGAGACAAGCAGATATAACAGTATACCTCAGTAGTAAAACCTCATTAATACAAAATAAATATATATGCATTTTTAATGGGTGAGTGGGACTTTGGAAAGCTTTTCACTTTTACATACTACTTTGGCTGTAGAATAAAAAGGAAAGAAAGATATTTTTGATTTGGGTGAAAGAAGTCTAACTTAGGTAGGTTTGCAAGAATTAAAAATTTATCATTGTCTATTAAGTTTTATTTGAGATATTTTTGCTCTAATTTGAAGACAGTTGAGAAGGGTCACAGATACCCACATGTCATTGAGTGTCCCATCCTGGAGACCAGAAAGTACACTTCCTGATACCTTGAGGACCCCACCAACTACTGCCTTACAGAAGACCAACCCTCGTTTCTTTTCCGCAGCCAGCGGCGTCAAGCCAGGTTCCTGCAGCTACAGGAGGAAACAGAAAAGAAGTCAGAAACAGCTTACCTGGTATCTTCCAACGACACCTGACCAGATTTTTCATCCACTGTAATTTTACAGTGATCTCCAGAGACCAATTTATTGCCGGGGAACGAAAGATCACAACCTAAAACAGAGAGGGGGACATGCTGGATATGACTGGGCACTGTGAACAATACTGCCCTCTGCTTAACCAAAGCTTGTGATCCACGTTGGACATACTTAAGGAGACAACACGTAATCAAACAAGGTACAAAGAAAGTTTTTAAAAGGACTTAAGTGTTAATCCAAAGTAAAGGGACAGGGACCTTGTTTGATTCCTGGGTAATGCTAGAAGATACCCCAACATCTGCAGTTACATGTCAACAGCTTCTTGGTGACAAATTTACAATATGCATTCATATGGAACTGGGCTAATAAATATTATAGACCTTAAAAAAAACTAAGAGGTTTGGTTATGTAGTTCTCCAGTATCTTAACTTAAGTCTTTAATTTCTCCTCTGTGTAACCTAAGGGTTCACAAATCATACAAAATTGAAGCAATAACAAAGTTAGAATATATGCCTGAGCAACTTATCATAGGCACTTACATGTTTACGAAAATTTAAAACAGAAGGGAGATGCATTTATATGTAAATATAGTCATATCTTCATTAAATGCAAGGAGAAAATTCTCAAATACTTTGTTCTCTCCTTAAATAAGAAAAATAAAAGCTTTCAGGAGGTTTTTAATATCTAATCACTAATCTGCTTATAATGGGTTCATATACTACAGCTACTAAGTTTTCTAGTAGCTTTATTTTTAATAAGCACAAGTTGGAAGCAATACACGTGTCCATGAATGGTAGTGAATTAATCAATGATGGTACATCTAAACAACGGACTACTACTCAGCAACAGAAAGAACAAACTACTGATCCATGTGACAACAAAGGCTGAATCTCAAAAACATTATGCCAGACACACAAGGCTGTGGCAGAGTACTGTGAGTCCACTTAGGTGACACTCTGGAAAAGGCAGAAAGAAACACAGGGATAGAACTCACATCTCTGGCTGCTAGGAGCTGGGGTGGCGGGGAGGGGACTGACTCCAAAGGGCCACCAGGGAACTTTCTGGGGGGATGGGAAAGTTTTACACCTTTACATCTGTTGTGGTGGTTACATTTCTCAAAGCTCATTGAGCACTTTGGGGGTGAATTTTCCCATATGTGCACTACGCCCCTGCAAACTGTGAAGTACTAGAAGTCTTATCTGCACAAACATCTCACATTATGGGAAGTGCTGTTACATTTATCCACAGCCATTTTCACCTGATATCTTCCCAGTGCACTGAGCATAACAACCAGGACAGTCTCACCGAAACCCAGAGCTCGCACCTGTCACGCTGTCATCGGGGGTTTTTAACAGGCCTCTCCACACCAGAACATCAGCATTCTAATTAGTAAATGAGATACTTTGTCTAACGTTCTTGGCTTTGCCCTGCTTGTCACTGAGCTGGTTAAATATGATTGGTGCTCATTTCTGCCACTCCCCAAGAATGGGAGCTCTTTGGGAAAGTGGGGTCTTCATCTCCCTTCCCACACATCAACTCGGCTCTCCCTTTCCCTCCAAATAATGTCTTGTATCTAGCAGGTATGTAATCATTTTACAATAAATATAATGAAGTTCTACAAGTCTCGTGGAATGTTTGCATACCCCTAAAATCCGTATGTTGAAGCCCCAACCCCCAATGTGACTGTATTTAGACATAGGGCCTGTGAGGAGGTGATAAAGGTTAATGAGATCACTAGGGTGGGGCCCTAATCTGAGAGGGCTCGTGTTCTTGTAAAATGAAGAGGCACCAGAGCCCCCTCTGTCCAGCATGTGACAACACAGGGAGAAGGCAGCAAGCCAGGAAGACAGCTCTCATCAGGAAACAAATTGACTGACACCTTAGTGTTGGACTTCCTAGACTGCAGAACTATGAGAAATAAATTTCTGTTGTTTAATTTTCCTGGTCTTTGGCATTTTGTTATGGCCGCCTGAGCAGACTAAGACAACAACTTTTAAGTTTGCTGGAAAGGTTAATACATTCACGGAAAGGACTTCTATTAAGAAGCAGATTGGGAGGCTGGTTAGCTCAGCTGGTTAGAGCGCGGTGCTCATAACACCAGGGTTGCTGTTCCAATCCCCGCATGGGCCACTGTGAGCTACACCCTCCACAACTAGATTGTAACAACTGCTTGACTTGGAGCTGATGGGTCCTGGAAAAACACACTTAGAATAAAAACACACTCCTTCTAAGCACTTCACACAGATGGCCTCATTTAATCTTCACAGTGACTCTCTGAAGTGGGTACAAAGACACAGAAAGGTAAGTTGTTAACCCAGAACAAATTATGTGGTGATGCTGGGTTGGAAACGCAGGCAGTTTTGTCTCTAGGACTTCGCTCTTCGCCAAACTTCTTATTACATCAACTAAGGGCAATCAGTTCATTTTTCAAAAGTTCCTAATGACATGTGAACACTTTCAAAGTTGTGAAAAAAAATAGTTAACTTTATACTGGGATTTAAGACTCCCAAAACACACACACACACACACAAAACAAAAAACCAAACCAAAACAAAAAAAAACCACCTGAAAATAAAAACAGGTGCAGGTGCATCATAAGGGGTAAAATTAAACCGAAAACATTCGCTTCTAAACAGAAATCTTTGTCATTCTCTTTTTAAAAACGTAGCGATCATTTATTTTCAGAAAAACATATATGTGGGGTGTGATTAATATGGGGAATGCTTAAATAAAAGTAAATTCACTACAGTAGAAAACACACAGCCATCCGCCCCCCTCAAAATCCCGCCCTGGCTTTGAACGCTCGATGCCACTGCTCCCGCCGCTGCTCCCGCCGCCACCTGAAGCGGCGCTGGGCGGCCCCTCTCCTGAGTGTCTGCAGGCGCGTCCTCGCGGCCGCCCCGTGCCCTGAGCATGCCGACTTCGGGGACGAGCCCGAGTGTCCCGGGCCAGGTCCGAGCGGGAGGTGCGTGAGGACGCGCTGCAGCGCTTTTCTCTGGCAGAGATTTCCGGACCAGGAGCGCCGTCCTGACGGTGCACGAAGGGGACACTCGGGAAGGCGGGCTCCCAGCGCTGCTTCAGGTGGCGGCGGGCACCACGGGTGAGTGTGTGGGCTGAGGGCACTCGCGGCAGCTGCACGACGGCAGCTTCCCAGGTGCTGAAACCCGCAAACACCTGCGTGGCTCCAGGAGCTGGGGTTGAGACCTGAAACGCAGCTTCCTGCGGCTATGAATTTCCCTGCGAGCACCGCTTTGGTGGCACCCTGTCCGTCCCGGCACACTGCTCTCATCCTCCTTCCTCCCAGCGCACTTTCTAACCCCCGTGTGACTCCTCCTTCGACCGCCTGGGGCTGAAGCGTGCGACCCTCCTCTTACCGATCGCTCACCGCACGTCCCTGAGGTCAGGAGGGGCTCTGCGGGAAGGAGGGGAGGAGGCGGCGCGTTCGACCAGCTGCCAGCAGCACCCGGAAGCGCGGGGCGCTCCCACAGGGAACCAGCGGGAGCTCGCGGCACAGCGCACCCACCGGAAAGCCTGGCCAGCGAGCGCGCCCCGCCCAGCGGCCTCCCGCGGCGCCCAGCGCCCGTCCGCGGCCCCGCCGCTCCCCGGCCCCGCCGCGCACCTCTCCTCCGCCCGATGGTCCACTCCGGTTTCCTCAGCAGGACGTGCGGCTCGCCCTCCTCGGCGCCCAGGCGGAGGAGCCTCCCCCACGGCTGCGGCTGCGGCTGCGGCGGCTGCTCGCCTTCCCCGGGAGGCTCCATCGGAGTCACATCTGACGAGACCCGGAAACGTCGGGTGAGACGGTCGGCAAAGGACAGGCTGCGACCCGGAGCCCCTCTCCGCGGCCGCGCACCGCCCGACTTACCCCACGCCCCGCGCCGAACCCGGAACCGGCCGCAAAACCGCCGCTGTCAACAGACATCGCGGATCCCTCAGCTGATCCGCTGGGCAGGGCCAGCGGCGTTCGCGCCCTGCGATTGGCTGGCGGTGGCGCCCATCGAGCACCGCGACGAGAGCGGTCCTGGGAGCGGCACTAGAGAGTGGGCGTGTGGAAGCTAGAGGAGCGTGCGCAGATGGGAGGCTGCGGGCCGCAACGCCATCTTTGATGCTGGCCTGGACGACTGCGTCGTGGGGCATTTAGGGAAGTAGCTGCGCTCGGCGCCATGTCACGTCGGGGCAAAAGGGACGGAGTACTTTGGAGACTGGGCCCCGAGAGCAATTCTCAAAGCCGCGTTGGAACTGCGCAGACGCAGGGGAGGTTCAGCAATTCCAACAGATTCCAAGGAGAAATGAAGAGTCATGTTAAAACTTGAGATACATTTCTACCCCATTGCTGTAACTCCTCACAGAGCTACAATGATCGTGAGTAATTTCAGGTCAATACTGTCCACTTTTATGGTTTAATGGGGAAATTTTTTTTCGTTTTTTGTTTCACAAGGGGAGACATTCATTTTGCTTTATCTCACAAGGAAACTTATAGATTACTAAGTATTTAACGATAACCCCTCCAGTTTGTATCCTAGGTATACAGTGATTTCCTCTTTGCAAGAGTAATTCTTGAAAAATGCTTTTGGCTGCTGGATAATCTGAGATCATTGTTGATTTTCTTGGGTGTAGTTACAGTATCGTGGTTATGCAAGAAAATCTTTTTTTTTAATTAAAGTTTATTGGGGGGGTCAATTGTTAGTAAAGTTACATAGATTTCAGGTGTACAGTTCTCTATTACATCATCTATAGAAAATGTCTTTTTTAAGAGACAGTACTAAACGTATTTAGGGATGAAATGTCATGATTGTTACATTTCTTCCAAATGCTTTAGCAAAAGAATAATATGAGAAGATGAGGTAAAATAGAAGCTACTGTTAACATCTGTATTCAGGGGGTATCTGTGCATTGGTTCCAGTTATGCTGCATACTGGATGTTTGTGATTTCTACCATAAGGAGGTAAAAATGTTGCCTGTGGTGAATTGCCCTGAGTAGAAAATGTAACTAATGGTAGTTTTAGGGGAAAACTCTTTTTTCATTTATGAGCCCACAGATACATCCATTTAAGTTAACACAAAACCAACTTTAAATAAAATGTAAGGTTGTTTCGGTCCCCTATGTTAGTTACCACAACCAAGCAATTTGTACTTAATAATCTTGAACATGGCTGTTTACAAGTCTCTTTTTGAAGCTGTTTTATATTATACTTTTTAAAAAATTGAGGTATGATTGGCATATAACATTTTATTAGTTTCATATATAAAATGTAATGATTCAAATTTGTGTATATATTGTGAAATGATCGCAATAACTCGTTAAACCCGTCACTATCTATAGTTAAAAATTTTTCTCTTGGAATTTTTAACATCTCCCTACCCGTCAGTTATGCAATACAGTATTATTACCTATAGTCACTATGCTGTACATTATATCCCTATTACTGATTGATCTGATAACTGGAAATTTGTATCTTTTGACCACCTTCATCCATTTCAACCATCCCCCAACCCCTGCCTCTGGCAACCACCAATCTGTTCTCTGTATCTATGAGCTCCAGTTTTGTTTTCTTTTGTTTTAGATTTCACATACTGTGTTTCCCCGAAAATAAGACCTAGCCAGACAATCAGCTCTAATGCGTCTTTTGGAGCAAAACTTAATGTAAGTCTCGGTCTTACAAGACTGGGTATAATATATAATATGATATAATGTATAATAAAATACCGGGTCTTATATTATTTTTTGCTCCAAAGGACACATTAGACCTGATTGTCCAGCGAGGTCTTACTTTCGGGGACACATGGTATAAGTGAGATCATACAGTATCTGTCTTTCTCTGTCTAACTTCCCTTAGCATAATGCCCTCAAAGTCCATCCATGTTGTTATAAATGGAGAGATTTCATTCTTTTTCATGGCTTATAATATTCCTGTGTTTGTGTGTGTGTATATCACCTTTATATATTTTACTCTGAAGACTCTGCTCACAAATCATTCCAGTGATAACTCAGTATATGTAACTGAATCTTCAATTTAGGAACCCCCAAAAGAGCACACTGCAGAAGTCAATAAAAACAAGGTCAGAGATGGACTAGTTCACCAGGGAAAGTAGTTCAGTCACCAGACATACACTGTGAGAAGAAATCAAAGGAACTGGCCATTAAACAAAGGCAGAGATAATCAGTGAGTGGCACCCTTTATGTGACACTCAGTTCTTTGAAATGTAGGAAATCCAAATTTGGTCCTTGTCAGAGGTGAGAAAGTGCCTGTTGACTAGGGTGACCATATGTCCCATTGTGCTGTAGGTGGTCTCAGTTTATACCTGTTTTCTCAACATAGCAGTAGTAGTAGTTCTCTCCATGTTCAAAAGTGGATGGTAAATTGTGTGGTTACCAAGCATAAATAAATCATAGTGGGCTTTTAAAGGAACTTCCATTACGTATGAATTCTCACAGCCTACTGAACATGTGTCAAACTAGCCGCTCTGACTTCAGCAGGTGATGTTTACGAAGCATCTGCTGCTGCCACCACACAGGTTTCATTCTCCCACCTTCTCCTTTAGATTATGGCAGTGGCTTTCCTGGGACTGGCTATTCTCACTTTATTTTCTCCACAAGGTCCTAACAAGTAGCATCCAGGTTTGAGCTTGTAACTTCTCTGTGAAATTGCTCAGCACTGAATGGCACCTGCATGCATTTGCTTCCACCAGTGTTTCCAGGCTCATTTCTTAGCATTAATGCCATTAATGCCATGGGCATCCGTGCACATCTGCTGACGGGGGCAGAGCAAGATGCAAAGTCGCTCTGAAGGGAGCATGGAGGCTGTCGCATATCTTCCTGCACCGGGCAGTTTCTTCTTGCCCTTAGAGACACAGCTCAAACACCTAGACACTTGGTAAGAATTTGAAGTCTGTCTTCCTCCAGCTCTCCACATGTGCCCTTAACCTTCATACCACAGTACAGGGACACTGCTCACCAGCCTCTGTCCCAGATTACAACACAAAACCACAATGGCAGTGTCATACTTGAACAAAAGAAAGGGATTTGGAGTAATAGTGTAGAATTAGAATTGAGTCCTGGCTCTCACGAAGGGTTGAGTAACAGGTACACTGCTTAAATACCTTTAGTGACATGGTGGTCATGGCGATGCCTAATCAACAGGCTATTTCTGTGAGATAAAGGAAACGTTTGTGCGGAACTCACTGTCCATCTGTTCATCACAACCCATCAGTTTTGGTTAGCTTTCCTGTATTTCAGAAAAATCACGTACTGTGAGCCCTGCGTCCCCAAAGGCAGAGCCCGGAGTCAAGTCCTCTGTCTCCTTGCAGTAGCAGTCATGTGACCGGGGCGCCACCATCAGAACCGTCCTGATTCCTGCTCCGAAGGGAGCTTGGAGATGACCAAACGGCCTGTGCATCCATTTCCTGATGCAGGGCACCACAGGAGTGGCAGTAATATCCTGTCAGACTTGTCACTCTGTGGTATCTGGCAATTTATGGTGGCAGTAAATTTTTGTGCAACTCGGAGGGAGACCCAGTGATTTTTAAAAAATCTTATTTTCCACACTACCAGTTCTACAGTGTAGCTTTGGGCATTGCTCTTGGAAGTTGAATAAGCTTCAACCCTTATTATCTAATCCATTTCTTAACCTCAAGGAAAACAATCAAACAGAGCATGAGGGAAGGAAAGCATTCCAAAGTAGACTGACGGTCTTATGATTGACAGTAAAATTGGTGAATGAATTAAAAATTAGCGACTAAATGGTCAATCAATGAAAGGTGACATCGTATGTTCATGTCATTTCACTGGATGATGGGGACAGTTCAGGGACAGTTGGAGGGGATTTTTGTGTGTATGCAGATTAGAAATTTCCTCATGGGGCAAATGGTGCCACCAGGGCAGCAGTTAGGCTCCCCCTCCTGAGTCCTGAATCAGGACCACAGTTCTGGCAGCTGAGTGCGGGGTCTGAAAAGAAAACATGAAGTTTTGCCAATAAATGTGGCCATTATTACCAGTAAGTAAGGTACTGGCGTGGAAAGGTGAGAAAATAGTTTATATATGTTTTTAAAAATTGTTAATTTAGAGGTACATACAAAAATCTCCCCAGTTCCTAATTTTATAGAAATGCCAGCTCATGAAGGGAACTTTTTTTTAACTTTTATTTATTTTAGATGTGTTTTTCCAGCTCCAAGTCAAATAGTTGTTTCAATCTAGTTGTGGAGGGCGCAGCTCACAGTGGCCCATGTGGGGCTCGAACCAGCAACCTTGTTTAGAGCTCTGCGCTCTAACCAACTGAGCTAACCAGCCACCCCAAGGGAACATATTTTTGTTAAAATGTAAGCAAAAATAAAATCCTATTGCTGAGTGGGAGGCCAATGTCTCAAATGAGAATTGAAATTATAGCCACAAGGAAAGGACGATGCAGGGGGAGGTGAGCTGTAACCTCAACGAGAGCAGTGCCTTCACCTCAGTGCTCATCAGACTGCACTGCATCTCACATTCAACCAATTCTGTTGAAACATCAGTCTGTTTAACTGGAAGGAAGTCTTGCTCTGTATCTGACATTCTGAAAATTAGAAAACAGCTGCTTGAATAAATGTTCTTTCTCTAGTCAGTGGACAATCATGGAAAAAAAAACCACAGCTACAAAGATTATGGCAATAAATATAGACCTTAAAAGTTGTAAAGGAGGTATAGTTACTGTTTTTTGTTTTGTTTTGTTTTTAATGTGAGCTATTATTACCTTCTCGACTACAGTATTTTCTCTGTTGTATTTTTTTATTAGTTTCAGGTGTACAAAACAGTGTAATAGACATTTATACACTTCACAAAGTGATAACCCTCTCCCCTAATCTACTACCCCTCTGACATTGTATGTAGCTGTTACAATTCCACTGACTATTCCCTATGCTGTCCTCCACATCCTGTGACCGTGTGTGTGTGTGTGTGTGTGTGTGTGTGTGTGTGTACAAAAATTATAGTTGACATTATTATTCAGGTTCAGCTTCAGGTGTACACTGCAGTGATCAGGCATCTACACCATCCATGAAATGGTCTCTCTAATAAGACAAGTGTCCATTGGATACCCTACAAAATCTTTATACCATTATTGATTATATTCTCCAAACTGTCTTTCATATCCCCGTGGCAATCTTGTGGTTACCAATTTGTGTTTTCTAATCCCCTCACTTTCTCCCTCATCCCCACCCTACAGTTCCTGTTTGACAGGTCTCTTTACCCTCTGTAGACACCTAACATTGACTGACACCCACATCTCAGTAAATCCAGTAGCTTCTCATCGGGCTCCTGGCTGGCGAAATCTGGTTGTGTGGCCTCTGAGGAACAAATGGTCCCACTTTCACCGTGAAGTCCATTCCAGTAGGAAAGTTCCACATTTTACACAGCACATTGCCTGGATGGATCTTCTCTCGTCTACGGGAACCTCACCAGCACTACTGTTAAACTGACTTCCTTGGGAGAGTAAGAGGAGCACCATTGTGTAAAGGGCAGTGAACTCAACTGGGAAACCGAATTTTAATATTGTGAAGCTTTGAAATACTTGACCTTCTAGACCTATGGGAGATCACCTACCTCCATCAGCCTCAAAAACAAAAAAAAAGGGAGAAGCAGTAGCTAAGGAGATGAAATGTAGTGTAAGACCCTGAAATGCCCTGAATAAGGACATTAGTGGAAAACTTGGTGAAATGACTAAAGTCTGTAGCGTAGATACTATGTGGTGCCAGTGTTTATTGTTTTGCACAATGTACACTATGGTTGTATGAGGTGGTAACACTGAGGGAAAGACACAGGAGTGCCCCAAGTCTTCTCAGTCTAGAACTATTTCAAAACTAAAAGTTTTTAAAAAGCAATAATACCTATAACGTCCAACATATTTTTTCAGTAAACATCAAATGAGGTAGCATATGAAGTGTTTGGCGAACTAAAGCTGTACATATTCATACACATAAAAGACGTAAGTTATAATCTACACATTTAAATGTCAGTGCAAGTGCAAGCCATTCCTTGATACTTTAGACACATAGTATAGATTTATAACAATCTGGGTCAGATCCAGAGTCATGAATGAACACGATCTGTGACCTTCGTAGGTAACGGGACATTAGTTTACTCACCTATACAAAGGAGAGTAATCGCTAATGCCTAACATGGTATAGAAGTAAATAAGATGAACTTTATCTTGAACGAAGGAGAAGCTCCAAGGTCTCATTCCTCACTGGTCAGTTAGAAACACCATATAGAGAGGACTGAGAATGGAGAAATGGCGAGTTTTCATGACGCTTTATGCACTTGAGAAATGAGTTTGTGAACTGTCCTACAAAATGTTCTCTACTCACATGTATTTTTTATTTAATGAAGAGGTCCACATAAAATGGTTGATGAGACCGAGACCACTGGTTTTCCAGAGGCATTTCCACAAATTAAGACAAACAGACATACCTTTGTAACTCTGGAGAAAGAACCTTAATGCTATTTGTTGAGTTCCTTTTGAGTGTGCGAGCAAGTTACATGTATGTCAATAAACCACAGGATCTGTGGCCAATAGAACAGCAACGAAAGTCAGCATAAGTTAGGGTGGGAAAGGCCAACTCTGTGGCTTTGCCATGGATCCCATTTCTGTTCTGTTCTCCCATGCTTCTCAGGAGAAGCATCGCATGGAGGCTTTGGGCACATCACATGCAACATTGTGATGGTGGAGCTGTGTCAGGTGGGGACCAGCCCAAAATGTCCAGTCAGGACTCCAAGGAATCATTTAGTGGACATCCTTCCACAACTTTAGTCAGACTCAGAAAATGTGCAAAACACCCAGTTTCTTAAGAAAAATATCACCTGGGTGTTCAGAAGGATTATGTGCCTGCAGAAAGCATCTGAAACCAAGAGTCTGGAGGCTGTGCGTGAAAAAGAAAGGACCCATGGGAGTGCCAAGCATGATCGCGCTCCCATGGGCAGTGAGCCCCACTGCGAGGTAGTGACCCACACCTTCCCAGTGGTCACAGCATGCAGTGGGAACGAGGCACTGGGGCAGCAGCCATGGGAGTTCTGGTTTAATGGGTATCATTTCAGTTCTGCAAGATGAAAAGAGTTATGGAGATGGACGTTTTGTTTGCACATTATAATTAATGTGGTGATGTTTGCACATTATAATTAATACCACTGAACTGTTCGCCTAAAAATAGTTCAGATGGTACATTTTATGCTACGTGTATGTTAGCACAATAAAAAATGGGGGGGGAAAGGAGACCTATGTACTATTTGTTTTTTACTTTGGTCTTATAAAGAACCTTGGAAATAGCTAAGGCAGGTGTCATACCTACTTTACTCAAAACTCTTAACTGCAAAAGACAGATTGCAACTAAAGCAGAAAAGGAAATTAGAAAACAAATAGAAAATTTACAGGTGTAGATAACCTCAGGGACAAATGGATCCTACCCCAAATGATATCATCGGGACGTTGGTCTGCTGCTCTCTGCTTCATAGGAAGTCTCGGAATCCTTCATCCTGAAGGCAACATTCTCCCTACGCGGAGGGAGGACAAGCCAGAGCAGCTGCACTTTCTAGGTTTCAATCCCAAAGGGAGGCTGCTTCTCCCAGTACTGCATAGGGTCTTGGTAAATACACTTCTTGAGTCACATGCCCGAAACCTACGACTGTGGTCACTAGGTCAGAAGTCACACTTGCAGAAAGGAGGGGTGGGCCACGACTCCCAGAGCCAGGAAGAAGATGGATGGACGATACCGCAAAGCCACTACAGTCCCATTTAAATTTTTCAGACTGGGAAATTGGAGCCCCCAAAACTTAATCTGTCAGAAACTACAGTAGTAAGATGGCTAATAATGTGCATGAGATTTGCCTCTTGTGCTCCTGATGTTATTAGACCCTCAGTCTTCCTGGCTTTAGTCTGTGAAATATGTATGAATTTTGAGCTACTTGAAATTAGCTGTTTTAAACAGGGATGAATACAGCATAATTAGTAGCATCATAAAGAGCGTTCCATTTCTAGGAAGACAGAGGGGTTCAAACCCAGCCTTGCCACCTTGTAGGTGAGTGACCTTGGTACACCAGAGTGCCTGTGAGAGACGTGAGCTAAACAGTACCAAAAATACATAAGGCACAGGCAGAGCTTACCTGGCACAAGCACTCCAGGAGCTGCTGCTGCATTTACATACCAGTTAGTGACTTCATTCCCACCATAGGAAACTCTCAGGCAAAAGTGTGCCATTTGATGCCTGCACTCAGGCAGTAACCAAAGCAGGGACCTAACTGTAAGAGTGGATGGAAGGCAATAAGACACGAAAGGAAGCCAAGGACAGCAGTGTCCCTAGGCAGAGCACTGGACATGGGCATGTGGAATCCAGGCCTGGCGCTGCCCGTGACCTGGATGAGATGCTGCCCATCTGACTGATGGGGCTGGATTAGGTGACATCAGTGAGTCCCAATGTTAACAGTCTCTGGTTCCAGCCAGACCCTCCTCTTCAGGCCTTAGCCATGGGCCTCATCTCTTCTGTTGGAAATCATGTTCTTGGAATGGCTGAGCTATGAGTATTCTACTCTTTTAAGTCTCAATTAGTGGAGTCCCCAGGTTTAATTTGCAAAAAAGCAGGCCATTTTCCCTGAGCTCAGCCAGGTGAGCGAAGGGCTCAACACTGCCAGCAACTGAATTGATGTACTTTTTGCTTTGTGTCTTAGGCATGTTGTTCAGGTTAGGTTTGCAGACCCAGCTGGAGTAGAAGCCAGAGTTCCTGGTTCCTAGTGATGACACACACGCGTATCGATTCCTTGCAGTTTACTCAGTAAACATGGGGACAGAGGTTTTGTTTTCAAACACAGCACAGACAGAAGTGTCAGCAGGTCTGGGCTCGTCTCCAGATGCGCAGTCATTGGGAACACACGTCAGCAGCCCAGACACTGCCTCACAGGAGCAGTGGCAGTCTGACGTTTGTCATTAGCAGTTGACCCCATCCTCATATGGGAAGACCTCGGACATCGTCATTGCTTGACACATCCTACTTCATACAAACATTATATTTAGTATGATGAATGCATGTGACGTGCTTGTGCCCTTCAAGCTGCCCTGTGACAGTGACTTGGGGATAAACCCACACTGCCACTCAGCTGCAGTGGCAGCAGTCCATGGTTTCAATGTCCCTTCACAGGGCCATTCAATAAATAAAGTAACCTGCTTCCACTGCTTTTTGAGTCTGAGCTTGATGTTCTTTTAAATAAATAATTTTAACAATAAGAATGCTTTCAATTTCTGAAATTGAACCTGAAATTACAAATGTTACTTATACTTTCTTTCCATCTCAGCAGTGACTGCTTTTATACTATGTCCTCCTTGTTGGGCACCTTTAACAATTTATGTACCAATACCCGAATATAGTGATTTAGGTACTAAGTAAATTTGGTATGCCCTGGTTTCCTTAATCTTAGTCTTTTGAAAGTAGCAGTCCCAATGACAAGACATCAAGACTGCCTGGATATGAGTAGTAACTGTGATCCAAGTTGCAAAGATTCACAAAGAAAATATGACCAGGAAGCATCATGAAACGTACATTAGACCTCAGAACGGGCTGACTACTCCTGCAGGCCTGGTGACGGGGTGTGCGTGTTGGGGGAAACGTGCAAGGCAGGGAAAGCACACTGTAGAAGTAACTCAGATTCCATTCTATTGAGCTGGTCACAAGATGGTCCACTGCCTGCTTCTGTGTTGCAGACATTAGATAAAATTTCTAAGATAATAAACGTGAGAATGGCCTTTCCCTTCACTTTCGTGGCAAACAAAGGAGGAAACCATTGTATCAGCACACAGGTCACACGGTGCCACCCCCAAGAATCCATTGCAGGTACTGTCACTGTGCCCAAGGCTCAAACACTGACTTCATTCACTAGCTAATTCCCTCAAGACAGGACCAGAGCCATACACAAATTCACTAACAGACTAGATCACGAATGGTGCCTCCTGCAGTTACACAAAACAGAAAACCTGCATGAAAAGTTCCTTCAGGATGCATACTGAAATGCAAGTGCACCTGGAGAAGTTCCCACCCTTCATGAGGTGTGGATGCCAGCATCACAGAACCACTGGATGAGAGAGGACCAAGGAAGCTGAAGCGCTAGGCAACAGGTCACAAGGGACAAGCAATGGGGTGGTGCTGTCTGTACTGGCCCTCTGAGAGTTTGTTTCAACCTAACTTACGCTTCGTGACATGTTAAGTGAAGCAGCTTTGGTTTGATCTTAGAAAAGCTAATTGGAAGAGGTTCTGTAGTAATTGTGAGTACTGAAACGAAAAATCTTGTTTATGGTTACAGATTACATGAATGACACATGAAAAAACAGCAGAATATGGGATGAGGTTATTTGAACTGCACAGTACAATTTATTAAGATGAAACTTCTGGGTAGCACAGTCCACACCTTTCCTTCCTCACTCAGTAATGGGCTACCGCTTTTTCTTGTCCACACATTTAACATAAATAACAACGCTTTCTTTTACGTTGTCTGGCTACCCTAGAGGTAGCACAAGATTCCGCAGATGGTTTTCCTATGAAGGGTCAGTAATGACTGACTGACTGTAGGGCCACTTGCATATGGGGCCGATGGCAGCAACCTCCTGAACCATTTATATTTTCAGCAAAACTGAACAAAATACAAAGAACTTTGATATGTGATGTAATTTTTACTGAATTGTTAAACACAAAAACATTGCCATTGACGGTGGGAAATCTTGATCAGTTCAGCCCATGCCCTAGGGCACTACAATGCTCAAAACTCCAGGTGCTCACCACTTAGCACGTGGCACAGCGGGCGCATGGGATACTCTAAACATCAACAGCTTAATAAAGGGACTCTTTATAGTTGTGTGTTCAGAATTAAGGAAACTAACCAGGGACAGTGACACCGCCAGAGCAGTTACCACCCTGTATGAGGAGCAAGGAGAGGGAGGAGATCTGAATGCTGGGCCACCTGCCTGCTGGGAACTGCAGCCAGGCAGAAGAGACTGCCACCCGTGGTCCAGAAGGAGGAAGCATAAGTGGCAAGGACTCAGCTTTTTTCCTCCCACGTGCCATC
Organism: Rhinolophus hipposideros; assembly: GCF_964194185.1. Lineage (NCBI taxonomy): Eukaryota > Metazoa > Chordata > Mammalia > Chiroptera > Rhinolophidae > Rhinolophus > Rhinolophus hipposideros. The sequence goes on along the minus strand of NC_138070.1, from coordinate 109,707 downwards.
TCCATCTCATACTAGAACGCCCCCTGCTCATACGTAAGAGCAACCCTGGCCAGGAGGTCCCTAGAGGACAGCCCTTGGGGGCACAGAGCAGATATGGAAGTGGTACGCAGGTGTCGAGGTCGTCAGCACATGGCCAGGTCCACAACACAGACAACTGTTGTGCAGCTGCTACAAACAGCTCATCCTGAGTGCCGAGGAACAGGATCCTGACTCATGACACAGGCCAGTCACCTGTTTTAAAGACTCACACTTACGCAGTATTGTGGCCATACATTTTACTTTGAAATATATCATAACCCCAAACACGTTGTCATTGCTTTAACTTAAAGCACTCAATTACCTTTTAAAATGAGAAAAAAACCCACAAAAAAAACCTTTCATATTTACCCACACACTCACCATTTCCGGAACTCGTCCTGTCCTCCTGCAGACCTGCAGATCGAAAGCTCCATTTTGTGTCCTTTTCCCGCTGCCCAAAAACGTCCTTGCATGTCTCCTGAAGGTAGGTCTACAGGTGAGAAATTCTTTGTATTTTTCTGAAAAAGTTTTTTTTTTGCTTTCATTTTGAAAGATGTTTTGATGGGTAACAGCACTCTAGGGGGCAGGGTTTTTCCCTTTCAGTAATTTAAAGATGTTACCCTCTGTCTTCTAGAAGTGTGCTCTCATCCTTTGCTCTGTGAATATCTTGGGTCCTTTTTCCTCTTTACAGTTGTTCTCTTCCGCTCTAGAGTTGTTCTCACCGATTTTCATCACTTGACATAATGACTATGGCATGAGTTTCTTTGTTTCTTCTGTGCAGAGTTCTTTGAGCTTCTTGAGTATGTGGAGTCATACTTCTTACCATATATAGAAAAGGGTCAGCCATTAGTTATTCAAATACTTTCTTTCGCCTCTTCTCTCTCTCCCCTCTGGGGCTTGTTATATCAATGTCATGGATTCCCCTATTCGCTCCCCTCCCCATCTTTTTTCTCTGTGTAAATCATTTGGATAGTTTTTATTCTTACTCTTCAAGTTCATTAATTTTTTTCTTCTTCTAGGTCTAAACTGTTCTTAAATCCACCCACTTTTTTTTTTTTTAATTTTAAGATATTGTTATTCTCATCCTGAAACATTCCATGTGGGTTTTTAAAAATATGTTTCCCACTTTGTTTCAGTAAGTTCACATTTCCATTTATACTTATAATAGCTATTTGGACATCCTTGTGTACTAATTCTAAACCTTTCAGTCTTGTTTTCTAGGTCTCTTTCTACTGATTAATTTTTCTCCTAATTACAAATCACATTTTCCTGCTTCTTTCGTAAGTTTTTGGACACCACACATTGTGGGTCCAGAGTAGCTTTCAATCTAGGATTAATTCCCTCACCACTTGGGTAGCAGTCTTCTAAGAATTCTGCCTTATGCCCTATGTGTGGAAAGATATTTGCACTCTGACTGGTGGGAACACAAACTATTCTGAGGTCTGCGCTGAGATCCAGGAATCATTTAGCTACTGCTTTCCAGGTCTGAGGAAGCTTTCTTTCACACACATGCAAGTCGGTACCAAGCCAAAAGGCTCAAGGGGACTCCTTGAAGATCGCCCAGCCCCATCCCTGGGAATTTCCATCCTCTCCAGTCTGTTCTTTGCAAATTCTAGCTACCGTGGCCTCCCCAAACTCCAGTCCAGCAATTCTCTTCAATTCAGCAAGGCTGCGTCTGTTCCCTTCCCTGAACTGTAGCCTGGGAACTGCCACCACTTTGTCCACCTTCTGTCAGGGATGACAACCCTGTGCCTGTCACGTGTCTGAAACCATCATTTCACACATACTGTGCAGTTTTTATCTGGATAAGGCAGGACAGTCCATCTGGCCCTTAGTGTCCGTCTGCCATAGTACCGTGGCAGAAAGCAGACGCCTTCACGTAAAACTCATCTGCTATTTAAAAATGACCTTTTAGAATAATTTATATACAACGAACATAACTTCCTTACAGAATTATTTCAGTAGGATCATGCTTAGCAAATTCTTCAATTAGGACTACTCCTCCTTACGAAATCTCTAATATTCAGTATTTCCTCTATGCATGTATTCTCTGGTATATAATAAAATTAATAAAAGTTACCCTTTCTTAATGACATCTCTCACTTGTTATGACAATAGAACGTTTTTCCTGTTCAGGTATTCTAAATGCTTAATGAACTTCCACTTCTGACTGAAAGGTTCCATGCTATGACAATATTGATGAGCCATCGATGTGCAGTAAACTGAGTTTTCTGGGAGGAGGCTTCCTTATATTGTCCCCTTAAAACATTCTCCTCTGTCTGAGTTCCTTAGTGAGGCTTGCCTTTTGCACAGTCAGTGCATTATAGGGTTTCTCTTGTGTGTGTGTCCTCAGATGTGTCAGGAGGCCTGACATTTACTAGCATGCTTTCCACGCTGATGCACTTGTGTGGTTTCTACATTACATGATTTCTCTGATGGATGATGAGCTGTGACTTCCTGTGGAAGGCAGTCCCACACTCATTGCATCCATAGTATTTATCTCCTGTATGAATTCTCTGATGCCTCATAAGGTGTGACTTTCTAGTAAAGGACTTCCCACAGTCACCACATCGATAGGGTCTCTCTCCTGTATGAATCCTCTGATGTATAATCAGCTGCGCCTTCTCAAAGAAAGCTTTTGCACAATCACTGCATCCGTAGGCTTTCTCTCCTGTGTGATTCCTCTGATGCTTAATGAGCTGCACTTTCTGAACAAAGGCTTTCCCGCAGTCACTGCACACATAGGGTTTCTCCCCGGTGTGAATTCTCTGATGCCTAAGAAGCTGTGGTTTCCAGGCAAAAGCTTTCCTACATTCACTGCATTCAAAAGGTTTTTCTCCAGTGTGGGTTCTCTGATGATGAATGAGACTTGACTTCTCACTGAAGGTTTTCCCACACTCAGTGCACTCATAGGGCTTCTCTCCTGTATGAGTCCTCTGATGCGATATCAGGCTTGACTTCTGGGAGAAGGCTTTCCCACAGTCACTGCATTCGTAAGGCTTCTCTCCAGTGTGAGTTCTCTGATGTGTTAGAAGCTGTGACTTCCCAAAGAAGGTTTTTCCACACTGAACACATCCATAGGGCTTCTCTCCTAAATGAAGCTTCTGATGCCTGATGAGCTCTGACTTCTTAAAGAAGGCTTCTTCACAATCACCGCACTGGTAGTTCTTCTTTCCCGTGTGAGTTATCTGGTGTCTAATAAGCTGTGGTTTTCTGATGAAGGCTTCACCACAGTCACCACATTCATAGGGTTTCTCTCCTGTGTGAATCCTCTGATGCCTGATGAGCAGTGAGTTCCTGCTGAAGGCTTTTTTACACTCACTACACGCATATGGTTTCTTCCCTGTATGAGTTCTATGATGAGTAACAAGCTGTGACTTCCAAAAGAAGGCTTTCCCACAGTCCCCACATTTATAGGGTTTCTCTCCTGTATGTGTTCTCTGATGTGTGATGAGCTTTAATTTCTGGGAGAAAGATTTCCCACAGTCACTGCAGACATAGGGTTTGTCTATTGTGTGAGTTATCTGATGTCTTTTAAGCTGTGACTTCCTGCTGAAGGCTTTGCCACACTCGCTGCATCCATAGGGCTTCTCTCCCGTGTGTGTTCTCTGATGTAAAACAAGCAGAGACTTCCTACTGAAAGCTTTTGGACATTCACCACACCCATATGGTTTTTCTCCTGAGTGAGTCCTTTGATGGATAGTGAGCAGTGACTTCTGTGAGAAGGCTTTCCCACAGTCACTGCAGACATAGGGTTTCTCTCCTGTGTGAGTTCTCTGATGTATAACAAGCTGTGACTTCTTGTTAAACACTTTCCCACATTCCATGCATAAACAGACTCCTGTGTGTGTTATATGGTTTGTAATGAGCCATGACTCTTTACTGCTGACTTGCCTACATATATTGCAATCACAGTATTTTATTCCACCTTGGGTTCTGTCTGGTTTGATGTAAAATAACAATTTCTTACTGAACTCAAGATTCTTTCTTCCACAGTTATTTTTTGGAATAAGAAAATCAAAAGGATGTTTCAAACTTTTTTCACCTGTGCCAGATTTATGGGGTCTCACTCCTAAACGAACAAAGTTAATGCTTGAATGGAATATTTTCCCAAAAACATCATATCCGTGGATGCTCTCTGTACTTTGAAGTTTGTCTTGATGATTCTGGTGCCACATTTTGAGATTATTATCTAGCCAGAGTTCCTCTAAAAAGGAAAAATGAACCAGACTGTGTAAATCCCCCAATGATTATGCTTATTAAATAAAACTTCTGAAATGGAGCCTAGGATCCCTTTCCCGCCACCCACCAAAAATCTTCCACATACAATGTCATCTTATTGGGCATTAAAATTTTTCACAGAAATGAAACCATATTTTTAAGTTACAAATGTTTATAAACATGAGTTCTTAAATAAGGAAAGATGAAATACACTCAAGGAACAGTGATCATGAGATCAAAAAGATTAGAACAATTTCTAATCAAATACTTATTCAGCAATAACCCACAGATGATCTAGCATGTGTCCAGAACTTGTTAGCAGCACATCGGGGAGAAGATAGGTAAGCACCCACCCTCAGAGGACTTACAGTTCAGGGAAGACAGAATAACAAGAACCTAATAGAGTGAGATTATACATGTCGTCGAATACTATAAAAGAAGAATATCGAACACAATGCACAGTAAACATAAGGTTACAACTGTACATCTCAAAGATGGGAACACTCATTTCCTGTGCTGTTATTTGAAACACTTCTCAGTTAAGTCCATCCCTGGAATCACTGACATCAGTAACTCCACCATCATTACAGCTACTTCTTGGAGTTATCCAAGAGTTCTCCAGAGCTGAGTACCATTTTTATTCAGCTCTTTTGACATTTTAACTGAGTGTATTACCTACATATTGAATCTGTATATAATACTATCAATGGAAATTATTTCAAACCACAAGAATTCCTTGCATACCATTAAGACAGAGTAAGTACAATTGTTGTGATTTCCATAACATGACCATGTATGGAATATTTTAAAGTGATCTTTTAAAGGTTGGTTTACTTTAGTATGGTATTCTTTATTAGCAACTGTGAGGTAATATTCCCAGGAAGTACTCTGCAAGATAGAAGATTTGGCAAGATTTCAAATGTAAGACAACTGCTCCTCTTGTGTGGGATTACTTTGGGGGGACAGAAAAGCCTCTACTTCTATACTTCTGAGAAGCCATCTAGTTCTCAGACGTATCAGAATTTCAGAGGAAGAGCCAGCTATAGCTGCTGATATGGAGGAGAATAAAAGAATTCAATATTTTAACCTTAAGTGAGTGGAGATGCTGCTACTACTACTTATTGAGATGAAAAAAGATGTGGGAAAAAATTGGAGACTAAAAACAAGAGTCATATGTAGACATTTGAATGTAAGATCCACTTGAAGAGTTTAGAAAAAATTGCTTCATGAATTGTGACAGTAAAGAAAAAGAAAAATTTTAAATTAAAATCACATCAAGATATATCCAAATCGCTAAAGTATATGATATAAAACAATATTGAAGTATTAAACTATATCAAAAAAACCTTTAAGAAAAAAACTCCTGTTATTTTGGAAAACAAGTGGGCCATCTCTTATCGATGTTATCGTAGGTTGGTACTGGTATAATTCCCCAGGCCTCTGTTTCTGTTACACTCTTGTATTTACTACCTTCGTTTCATCCTGCTTTTCAAACTGATATTCCTACTTTCAGTCTTGCTCCCTCCCCACTCGAGTCTCCACACAGCAGCTAGTAATCTTTGGAAAATGTCATCAGGCCTTTTTACCCCCAGCTTAAAAACCACTCAAAACCTTGGATAAATACAATCTTTCATTGTAGTGTCCATGCCTTTGCACCAGCTGGTTTCTTCCAAGCTCTTTGACTTCCTGTCACAGCCCTGCTTACTACTCCTCAGGCACACCCAATTCCTTCCCGTTCCTCTGATCCCTTCTCTGCCTCAGGACCTTTGCATTTGCTGTCCCCAGCTGTCAGCATGCCTGATTTATTTAAGTCTAAACAGCACTTTAAGGCCACACTAACAAATGCCGTTATTCCCTCCACAGCATTTACCAGACAGGTAATCACTGCACTTCTGTCTCTACCACTAGAATGGAAACCCCGAGGGCAGGGTACAGGTTTGTATGTTTCACTGATGTACCCCCACTACACGCACATAAGAAGCCCTCCGTTCATGTGGGGAAAATACAGTTCACTTATCCCTGAACTTCTCAGGCAGTTCCTTCCTGTATCATTAATCTGATAATTAACTTTGCATTTTAACACAAAGGCTTTAAGAGCAAATACTGAATTAGTGAGTATTTTATAGTTCTGAATTTTCCTCTAAAATTCTCCAGTCACGCAAGGTTATTTCATGACTCTTATTTTCTTTCTCTCAATTTCTTTTATTCCACATAATAGCAGTTTTTCTCAGTTCATGGGGGAACATAAAATCTATCTTCACAGGTTTTCCAAACCACACATACCTACACCTAATAATGCATGTGAATGGTGCTTAGACATCTGTGATTCGAAATACCTCCCAAGGTAAGCTGAAATAGTTGCTTAGATGAAAGAAAGCCTTTGTACTAAAGAACTATTTGATGAATAAAAAAGTTCCTGCCCTACCTGGCCCCACAACCATGAAATGTTTAATAATCACACACCATAAATTCCACAGCAAACAGAGAAGGCATTACTTGCCATCTTCCTGTGTGGGTAAGCTGGGTAAGGAAATCCACATAAAGTCTGGGTTCCTACAATATAATGCTCAGTGGGTAGAGATTGCAGGAAAGGCTGGGAGACAAGGAACGCTTGCTGGAAGTGAAAAGAGCTGAAACTGAACAGAGGAACAGTCTACCTGGGACAGCACGTGATAAACGAGGCCCAGATGCAGAGGAAAAATGTGTGAAAGACACTGAGGAAGAAACTATTAATAATTCAGATGGAGTTGACCATGACTTTGGAGCACAGAACAAACTGGGAAGATGTTGCCATACCATGAGATTCTTCAACGTAAATGGAGCTGAAATGCCCCACAGCAGGTAATAGGGGCCTTAACCCAGCAGACTACCTGATGGGACAAATGAGAAGCTGTTGACCAGCTAAACGTCAAGGGCACCAGAACAACGTGCTAGAAGGGCTGCAATGCTTCGAGTGCACAGAGGACAGGAAGCGGCAGGGCCTGCCACAGCACTGAAGGTATTCAGTTCTGTCCTGTAGCTACAAAGTCACCTTCTACTCTAGGCGCTTGAAAAGAAGTCTGACAAACTAGAGGGAGCAAAGAAAACTAGCAAAGGAAACTCAAAGGCAATCAATCACCGTCAGCTAAAATGAGGCACATTCATGAACTCTTAAAGAGGAGGCAAGAAGCTTCCTCTGCAGGCTGGGTTCGGGCAGGAGACTGAGGAACCTGGGAGGCAGAGCTTTATGCACAAAGTGGGTCCTGAATGACTGGCCACCACCTCGTGGGCTGTACAGGTAGGAGGGGGACACATTTCATCACCAATGCCACGCCAAGGGACTCATCCTGCTGTGGGTGGACAGCAGGACACGAGCACTTTAAAAATCGTGACGAACTAGGTCTCTGGTGCTGAATCAATCCTAAAGACGCAGGACCTTTCAACAATTTTATAGTAATGTTTCCAAAGTGCCAATCTGCCACACACCTCACTGTTCCTCACCTGAAAGGTTCTGACTCAGGACCTCTTCAGTTATTACCCAGGGCTCTTCTGGCTCCAGCTTGAAAACTGCGTCAGGCTTAGTAATTTCACAACCTGTTCACGGAAACACAGGATGTGCATGCAACTGCCTGCGCTGAGGGACTCTTTAGTAAGAAAAGTTATTTTACTGCCAAGACCATAAATAAAGCAAGTGCACACAAATCTTTCAGTTGGGGGTACCAGCCAAAGCCTCTCTGACACCTGCGGCTTAATTCCCAAATCAGTAAAGACCTCAGAGACCCCACTACTGGGCCCATGCTGCGCTGCGTGAGAATGTTCTTACCCAGGAACACGAAATTACTGTAGTTCTCCAGCATCACATCCTGGTACAAGCTCTTCTGGGTGGGGCTCAGCAGCTGCCACTCGTCCAACGTGAAAGCCACCGCCACGTCCTCAAACGATATCTAGGGAGACAGAATCCCTGTTAAAGCTGAAGTGGCCCGTAGGTCCAATGCAGGCTTTCTTCTCTACGGTGCAGGCGGCCCCGCGGTGGCCCCAGTGGCCTCACTCCTGGTGCTCCAGCCTCTCAAATGTAGCCAGACTGACTCAACAGAACAGGGCAGGAGTTGATGGGATGCCACTTCCAAGATTAGCTCCAGAAGACTGTGCTTCCATCTTGGGACGCTGTCCTGCTCTCTGGGGAAGTCCAGCTGCCATTAGGAGGCAGCCCTGTGCAGAGAGAACTGGGGCCTGCCCACACCCACGTGACCGTGACCGGGCTTGGCAGGCGCCACGTCCTGTCTGCACCTGGAGATGACCCAGCCTTCTCAACATCTTGACCACAGGTTCGTGAGACCCTGAACGAGCACCACATGGGTAAGCGCCTGGCAGTGCCCAACACACAGACACGGAGAGATAAAAGCTTGTGTTTTCAGCCACCAAGGTTTGGGGTAATTTGTTACATAGCAATGGTGAACTAATGTAATATGCTACTCTTGTGTTATACCTTGAGAAAGATGCAAAAATGTGATTGAAATGTTTATCATGAATTCATCCACCTATCCATTGAACAAGAAACTGAAATAGGTTTTCTAAATATGCAGTGTTTATCAAAGAAGGTGGTAATTAGAAACAGTTCTTAGCTGAGCGCCATGGCCCAGCCATGGAGGACCTTCAGAGGTCCGGCTTCTGCTCGCTAAATGACAGTACTATCTCAGTCACCGTCAAATCCCAATTCACATCTACATGTCTAACACACTGTCCTCCCTTCGGCGGTCTGCTCCAAGCAGGACCTACTAGCAGGCTCCTTAGACATCTTCCGGAACACAGAAATTAAGATCTTCCAAGGCCACAGGCACTAAGGCGTTCCAGAGGCCACAAAGCCAGGGCATGCGGGGCGTGGGGATAGGCACTAGGAAGGAGAGCAGCCAGACGCTTTGGAAAAAATGACAAGGTTGCAGGACTCATGTTGATTTTTTGACTTCCGATAAAGACAATGATTAGAACAAGGTGATATTAGTGAAAGATAGACACACAGATGAATGGAACAGAACAGAGAGCCTAGAAATAGACACCCATAAATATGCTCCTGATTTTTGACAAAGGTACAAAAGCAATTCCATGGACAAGAGTCTTTTTAACAAAAGTTGCTAGAACCATTGTACACGCATGAGCAAAAGAATAAACCTCACACATACCTCATGCCGAATGTAAAAATTACCTCTAAGTGGATCACAGACCTAGACATATAACTTCTAGGAGAAAACCTGTGTTTTTTCGAGTTTCTCGGGTTTGACGAGTTTTTATATACAATACCAACACATAGTCAATTTAAGACAAAATTAGTATGTTGGACTTTTGCAAAAAATTAAAAAGTATTTTTCTGTAAAAGACATTGTTTAAAAAAGAGAGAAAATGCAGCACAGACTAGGAGAAAATATTTGCAAATCACTTGTCTGAGAAAGCATCTCATCTGGAATATGTGAAGAACTCTTAAAACTCAATGAAGAGAGCACCATTAACAATGGGAGCTCTTCACACACACTTCACCAAAGCAGATGGAGAGAGGTGAGATGAACATGCGAGGATGTTGAGCGGCATCTGTCGGTAGGAGTGAAACTGTAAAGAGATAACACTACACACCTATGAGAATGGCTAACAATTAACACCTAAAAGCCTGGCAGTGAGGAGCTATGCAACAGTGCCACGCCGCTGATGGTGAGGATGCAGAATGGCAGCAACTGGAGGGCACAGTGGGACCCAGACTGGCCACACCGCCCAGCGATCCCGCTGTTTGGTGGCGAACCAGGTAAACTTAAACGCACATTCAAACCTGTAAGCCTGTGAACACAACGGCTGAAAGCTGGGCGCAACCAAGATGTCTTCAGAAGCGAATGGGTGAGTGACCATGCGTCCCTGCAGTGAGAAACTACTCAGTGACAGCACTCGGCAGTCAGAAGGAACGAACGGCACGGTGGCTCTTGGAGGCACGAATGAAAAATGCCACTATCACAAGGTCACATACTGAGGATTCTATTATGTGACATTCTGGAAAAGACAAGCCAGTGACAGATGAGCTGGTGCCAGGGTTAGGGATGCAGGAAGAAAAGATGGGACGTACCGAGTCCTGACTGCCGTGCTGGTCACACAAATTCACACATGTTGTAAAAGTCACGAGGCTTTACGTGGAGCTGTCACTCATACACCAGGTCAGGTGACAGCCTGCGCAGTGCAGACATGGAAGGAGCCGCAGTCCAGGCCACAGGTCCCGGCCTGGCTCCCCTCTGTGTATCCTGGGTGTCCTCACCTGGAACTTTTCTCAGGCGCCTCTGCCGAGGCCTCCTTCTTGGCTGGCAGGAGGGGAGCCCTGGGGAAACTTCTCCCCATGGTGACTAGTACCCATAGTTTTCTACTCCAGCCCTCCTCCTGACCCGATTCCACAAACTGCCTGAGCCTTTGTTGGGGACCTCCCGGGAGACCCATGTCTGGCCGGATCCACTGACCCAACAGCGTGCGGCTCCACGGGGAAATAGACTGGGAAGTGGCACCTTTGTCCGTGAGTGAGGCTCAGGGCCTTTCACTCTGGCTGTGGGTCAACTGGCTCCTCTGACACCTGGCAGCTCAGCTCTCGGCTCAGCTGAGCTGGCGCAGAGCTGCGTATGCAGAAAGGGGAAAGTCAATGTGCTGTATGTTAGTTACAGAATTTGTGAAAGAAAGGAGCAAAGGGAGGGCGAAGAGAGGCAAGTTAGCCAAGCGTGAAGGGACACTACAGCCTGTTTCCTGAGTCAAGACATATGGAAACAGGGCTGAGCCCGACGACTGCGTGCCCAGCTATGCCAACAGAAGTAGAAACATGTGCACCTGAGAAGTATCCCCATTCCACCTGTGAGAACACCACCGGGCTGCCTAAAGGCTGCACAGATCACCTCTGCCATGTGGTTCAATTTCTCTGCTCAAAGTGGACAGCCTGCCTGTCCTGCAGGGGGACCGCTTGGCGTACTAACTAGGTGTGTGTCAGGGTCCCGACTCATGCCCTGGTCTTATCCTGGGGACTTGCGAGGGGACCTGCCACTACAGGGCTGCTGGGCATGGTGCCCACAGCCACCGACACATTTCCTTTTTGCAGGATCAGCAGGAAATGCCAGCTTCTCAAACTGTCCTGGTCAGGTCGGTCACGGCTCCGGGGACAGCTCAGCAAAGCCTGCAGCTTAACCTAACAGTGAAGGACTCCATTCCTGTCATACCTGTGTTCCAACTGTGACTTCTGTATGATTCCATGACCCACTCCTGCTTCTTTTGAAATCCTCTTTCCAAGTTTATATTTCCTACCCCTTAAGAGTATTGAGGCCTTTTCTGCTGATTCTAGATGTTCCGTCATCCTCATCCCATCCATAGAAAAACCTTGTGGAGAATCAACAACTCACCTGCGACGGAATCATTTTCTGCTGCTTTGGGGAATCTGCCGTTCTGGGACTTCTCTCTGTCCTGATGTGCTGAGAGGGGTGTCTGGTTTAGGTCTGCAGACTGGAGGAATGCACCCTCAGTCCCGAGCCTCTCCCCTCTTATCTCGCATGAGCCATCTGTTCCTGAGAGCCACAGCCTGGAGACGCAGTGGGAGTTTTCTTTTAGATGGTGTACTTCATTTCCACGACTGGGAACTCTGATGAGTTGTCTCCGAGACTCCACTCAGAAGTGGCTGGACTGCCAGCTGCTGGCACGTCCCAGCTGGGCCTGCCACGGTGCTGTGCAGCCCTGGCTCCCAGCGGAAAACACCAGATTGAAGCCACTCGCTTCACTGGTTCCACCAAACGCACCAGAGGACCAGCACACCCAGCGCTCTGCAGACACCCACAAAGTCTGAAACTACAAACTGGGCTCAGTCATTCTGCTGCAACACTTCTGGGGGCACGCGGATGAAATCACTTGCTTAGGTACCACATGCAGCTCCTGTCCAGGCAGGACGGTAAACAGAAACGGACTTGCAGCCTGGGGTGCTGGCGCTCTGCTCCAATCAGCCTGCAGCAAAAGAGAAGGGAAATCAGAGGAACTAACAGGAATGGAAAAAAGGAGGGGGGCAGGCGGCCAGCTGTGGTGCCACTGACTGCTCCTGTGACAGCCTGACCACCCGAGCGGATGACAGCATGAAGAACCTAAGGAAACCCTGGTGATACTTCTTTCTCACTCATACTGGGACACAGACTGCCTGCCCTTTCCCTCAGAAATCAGCAGGAACGGCCTAGGCCACAGGTTCCCAGGGGCAAATCGAGGCAGATCAGAATCCTGCTGAGTTAAGGAACCATAGGAATGGCTGAGGCTGACCCGCTGCCTCTGGGTGGTTAGTCATCTCCTTACCCTCTGCTCCCAGGGGATCCCCTCCACACCCAGCTTCTGCCAAGGGTCTCTGATCCCTGACCGAGGAGCTGCTTGGAGGGGTGTGGGATAGAGGCTGTCCACTGTTCTACCAGGGCCACAATATTGGCCCTGGGACCCCTGTCTTCCCCTTCAAAGGCTGGGAGGGCCTGTCCTAATGCAAAGTGCTATTGTTTCTAGGCCTGTAGGCGAACAGGAGCTCAGAGGCCTGTAAGGGCAAATACAAATGAAAAAAAGGAGAAAACCCCCTAATTCTCCCTCATGTAGAAAAGGAAGACTCCTCCCCCATTCAGAGAGCATTTGCTCGAGAAAACGTGTTAACTGTACGTTCTTTCTCTGCCCCTTTTAGATGTATGCAACTCTTTCCAAAATAAATAAATAAGTTTTCTATTTCATCCATCTAGTTTAACAGCCCAAGAACCTGGGAACCATCTCTCTGCAATTGCCCAGCAGACCCACCCATCTCCCAGTGTGGCAGCGCAGGAGCCTAACCAGCCTGGCTTTGGCAACTGGCTCCGAGCTGTAAAACTATTAGGTTGGTGCAACAGTTAACTGTGGTTTAAAAGGTTAAAAACAATTGCAAAAACTGCAATTAGTTTTGCACCAAACTAATACCTTCCATCATAAAGATATGAAAGGTTGATTTTTCCGGAGGGAAGTTTAGGATGGCCTAAGTGTGACAAATTGCCATTTACCTTGGGACCGTGTATAATAGGTTGCATCCACCTGGCTATAGAAAAGGGTGTGCTTTCTTCCTGCATTGGTGATCTCTTTAGCAGACTGCCTGCCGTGCTTATCCATTCTGGTTTCATTTTTATGCAATAATAAAACTGTTTTTCTTTCTCTTCCACTTTTGTGGAGAGGTTTTCTGGGTTTGTAGATATGGTTTTAATGATTTCCCCAACAGGCCCAATAACCAGATAACTGAGTAAAAGCACTATTTTTAAAAGATCACAAACTGCATAACAAGTATCATCTTAGGCAGAATTGCTGGGACAGACAAACCAAGACTTAAGATAAGCATAGTAAACAAAAAATACCACATCTTGATGCATATAAATACTTACACTTTAAATTGTGTCACTGCTCGTGGTCCAGGTCATTTACACTCAGCCACTTATGGGATCAGAGCCACGGGCTTCACAGGCACATGTCGCATGGGCACATTTCCTTCATAAGAATACACCTGAAAGGATATGTCCAAAAAACTCAGTACCCCATAAGCTTGGGACAAGAGGGACTAATTCCACCCCTCCTAGCCATCCTGCCAGCTGAGATTTGCCCCGCATGTGCAGTCTCCTCCTGTGGTCCAGGAATGGTGGCTGAGCAGTGACACGCCCGGACCTCCAGTCCAGGCTCCACAGGCTGACAGGCTGGCTAGGAAGGCTGAACATGCTGGACCTTCCCAGAAAATAAACTGAGCAAGAAGACGCTGTAATACACACAGAAGGTTGGTTCTGAGCAAGAGCTCTTTGGAGGCACTCTTCCACTGAGAGGGGAAGGTGTTGTCAGTGTTCCAGTTGATACGGACACAGATGGAAGTGTCCATTCACCTGCCATAGATTAGGGGAGAAACTCACACCTGGGTTTTGTGAGTGGAGTCAGGACAGCGGCCCCTTCCAGGCAGTCACCACCCATTCCCGGAGCTGGGCGAGGCCTGGAGGCAGACTAGACAGGCCTGCTCTCATTGCCACCTGCTCAGGGTCTCTACACTGGTCAGTCTGCAAAGCCGAAAGGGAACGCCTGAACACTGCTCAGCGCTAACCCGGGCCGTGTGCACCACTCCTGGCATTGTCTCCCAAGGGCCTTACATGTCTCCCTCTGAGTCATTAAGAGAACAGAGACCAGGAGGGGAGATAGGTCCCAATGCCCACAGACAACCAGGATCTTGTGGGGCAGTCAGCAACCACAGCCAGTCTGGAAAGGCGAGCTGGACTTTGACTGACTTGACCTGAAACAGTAGCAGAGGGCACAGCAAGCAGGTTCTGGCAGGAAGAGTTGCTGGAAGAGGGTCTGTGTCTCGCCTTGTCATAGGTCACCAGGGCACGTGTGTGTCATGTCCAGTCATACGGGGAAGGGGGTTCTTTGTGGGAAGCTGCTTCCAGGAACACAGGGTGGGATTTTCATCACCTCCCCTTAGTCTTTCCCAGGAGCACAGGGCTCAGGTAAGACCCACCTGTCACAACCAGTAGGACGTCCAGTCAATGAACTCCGCAGTCCAACAACTCTGAGCCCTCCACGTGCCCCCACGACGGCCTTATCATTCGTCTCCACTGGCCCCAATCGCCAACCCAAAGGCACCCCATCATGTATCATCAGTTCTTAACTATTTCTACAAACAAACCCTCCCCCACCGCTCTCCCAGTCACCCCAGAGGGCAGCCTCCAGGGGCGTCGTCACTCCCAATCCACGCTGCCTCATCCCCACAACCGCTAACCCCCAAGTCTAAGACGCCCCGAAGCCCCTCAGTGACTCTCCCGAGACCCCTGTCACTCAATTAATTACCTCCACTGGCTTCAAAAACACTCATCCCCTCCCAAGACCATATTACTGATTTTCCGACACTCCAACAGCTAAACCCTTAAGTGTCCCCAAATTAATCAGCTGATTAACACGCTGCCCCCGATCCAGCTCCCTCCCTCCCTCCCCCGTGCCGTCCCACGGTCCCCACCCCACCTGGACCAGAATCCGCGCCTGCGCGGCGGGGCCGTCCTCCCGGGCCTTTCACACGCCGGCTGCGAGGTCGGTTCGTGCGCGCTCGAAGCGGTCCGCGTGCATATCACCGCGGGACTGGGGCTGTCGCGGAGGCAGCCCCCAGGACCGAAGCCTCACTGTCCCCGCGCCAGTACCATACACCCTCGCCTTTTGGGGCCGCAGCGCCAAGACTGACACAACCCGACGGCGGAAGTGTGCACGCAGAACTGCATTTCCCAGAGTTCCGCTTGTTCTAGAACTACACTTCCCAAAGGGCACTGCGGCGTGCCTCGCGGGATTGACTGGTTGGAGGTTTCACGCCCTCTGCCGCCGCCTGGAGGTGCGAGGTTCAGAGGTGTGGAGTGCGACCCGAGTTGCAGCTCAGGGTGTGTGTGAGCCAACATAAACGTGTCACCAGGAGGGAACTTTTCTATCCTCTCGTTTTTGATCACATCAAAGTAATTTATAAGATGAAAGTAATACAAGTATGTTTTAGTACGTCCAATCCAACCGTGCTAACAACACAAGAATGAGGAATTTAGGGAGAAATGTAATTACGGAAAGAAGGAAATTAATGAATACAATAGCAGAAATTAAGGAATTAAAATAGAAAAGACTAAACCTGATAAATCCAGTTTTTAAAAATAATATATAAAATCATACTAGAAGCTTTATCAAATACTGGGGGAAATGCAACAACATAGATAGACCCTAAAGGCATTATGCTAAGTGAAGACAGAGAAAGTCAAATAATGTGTGATCTCCTATATGCATTTTAATTTCAATTCAAAGTTTTTTCTAATTTTCCTTCAGATTTCTAATTTAGGTTAGGGGTTATTTAAAAGTGTTTTTCAGTTTCCAAAAATCTGGAGATTTACATTTGTTCTGGGGTCGATTTCTACTTAAATTCCACTGTTGTCGGAAACAATGTATCATTTCAATCCTTTTAAATTTATTGAGAATTATTTTGTGGTGCACCATAGGACTTACCCTGGAGAAAGTTCCAAGCACACATAAAAGTTATGCATACTTAACAGTGTTTAGGTGGAGGTTCCGTGTCAATTACTTTGAGTGGGCTCGTAGTATTATAACCCTGGGAACTGCAGCTTGTAGCCTCCCTATCTGCTATACTCTGTGGTCTGAACTCTTATCTTGTTTGACATCAAGACCTGAGCACGCCTGCCCTCTCCACGGAGGCGGGACTCTTCCCGGGGCTGCGTGAGCGGTGCGGTCCACAGCCGACGGACCAGGGCCGCTTTGGGAGCCCCGCCCGCCTGCCTTTCCGGTTAGGCTCTGGCGCCCCTCTCCGCAGACCCTCCTGCTGGAAGCCAGGCTTGTTAGTAAGGGTCCTCCGCAGAGGATTCTGGGAGATGTAGTCTTCTAAGTGTGCCCTGTCCGGCGCATCGACGCGTGACGTATTCCGCAGGCGCCGCACCGCGGCCGTAGTCGTTCCGCGCTTGCGCGGCTGTTTCTGGCTTGTCGTCAGTGGACGTGAGCGGGCGGGGGCGTGCTGAGCTTCTGTGGCCGGTACCGGCGGAGGCGCGGAGTGAACCCGACCCGGAGCGTGCATTGCAGAGCAGGGTCGCGCCTTCCACTGTCGGCCCCGGGCGTGGACGGAGCCAGCCGGGGCTCGGTCCCTCCCGCGTCAGGGCCGCGGAACGGCAGTAACTCATCGCCGGACTTGCTCTGCCCAGGCTCGGAGGCCGCGCGTCCCTGCGAGGGACTGAGCCCCGGGCCCTCCGTCTGTGGGGCGCGAGATCCCCCTGGGTGGGCGGGGGTGGAAGCAGCTGCAGCCGGCACGCGGCGGCGCGGAATGGCCGCCAGGCTCCGGACGGCTTCGTGCTGGGTAAGCAGAGCCGAGTCGGCGCCGAGAGCGGACGCGGTCGTCCCTTCAGGTCCCGTCCGGCCTGAGCTCACGGGCCGCCCCGCCCCCAGCGGGCCCCGGCCCCGGATGTCACACGAGTTTGGGGGCAGGGTTGACACTTTGGTGCCAGCTGCGGGCGGTGACCTCGGAGGGGATGACGGCCCCCACGGACACGGGCCTCTGCCTTTGAGGGTTTTCGCGCTCGGGTGCTGAGCGGTCCCCCGCCCAGGCCGTTAGGGCCCCGTGGGGACAGGCCCCCTCTTCCTGACTGTGGTTCACATGCTGCTTCCCGTGCGCCGGACCCAGGGGCTGCTGCCCGCGGTGCGAAGAGACGTTGTGGACGGTCTGGTCTGGGGGGCGCTGTGCTCCCGGGGAGGCCGAACCCCGCCCAGGGGCCGGTGGGCGGGTGCGGGGAGCGCCCGGGAGGGGCTTTGGGGGTGACGGCGGGGTCGACGGAGCGAGCGACAGCGAGGCTGGGCCGCGACCGCGGGACGCGGGACCGGTCGTGCGCCGCGGTGGTTGCCAGCCTCGGGGACACGGGGAAGAGGTGTCCTGGGAAAGGTGCAGTTTTGTCCGTGTTCCGTCTGCGATGCTGTCGCTGGGCGTGTCGCTCCGTGGGAATTCTTCCCTGGAAACACCCAGGCTGAAGGTTCCTGTGACAGCGTTAGCTCGGGATGTGACAGCGACCAGTGGGGGACTCGGCCGATGAGACCAGGACAGGGCTGCGCCGAGAGAGGACAGAGTGCTTACTTCCTGCAAGGTTGAGCAAAGAGCTGCACAGAACGGGCCGTCCTTTCATTCTCTGGGGAAACGTTATTTTCGTCATTCACTGTGTATGTGCGTGAAGGATTGAGTTTCCTTTGCTAACGTCTTTCACTCGGATTCCATCAGTTACTGAATGAGAGCAGACTGCGGTTTGTACCGCGCTCCGGTTCTCTGGGGAGGGGACCGCAGGCTCCTCCAGTGCCCTGCGCAGGCGTCGCCTCGTCTTACGGCCTGCGTCAGGTCTGGTCCCCTGGGAGCTTGCTGTCCCTCGGCTGTGGACAGAACTCACCGTCAATCTAGTGTGGGACCGCTGGCTTTCTGCACAGAGCAAGCCTTTGCTTACTGCTTCAGTTTATTGTGTGGTCGTTGACTCGTCAGTCTGGGTTCCCTAATTCTTCCTCCGCCAATTTTCATTACTTTTATTTTCCGTTTCTTCTAAGTTTTCAAATTCACTAGAACAAATTTGTAGATAACAGTCAGTTCTGCTGTCATGTTTGCTTTAAAAATGTGACTTCCTTTCAACGTGATTGATAATCTTAGGGAAAGATGAGAGCTTTCTGTGTGATTTCATAGAAATCTCTTTCCACGACTTTATAATAAGATGCAGCACCCCCTGGCAGGTCTTTTTCAAGGTAAAGTGCTATATTTATTGTGGCATTTGTATATTTCTTAACCATTAAATGTGTGTGCAGCTGCTACTGTTTTTAGTTGGTTCCTGATTTTCTCTTACGTGTTGTTGACAATGGTTTTATGCTTCTTCCCATAAGCTCTGTGGTCTTACTGTGGGATTTGCATGGTATTGGTTTTCTGTAACGTACATATTGCATCACAGCAAAACTGCCTGTGTATAAAAATCTCTTATAAATTTCAGTGTGGATTCTGTCTTGGTCTTAATAGTTATGGCCAGTTAAATAATTCTTGGCTAATTAAAAAAAATTTAATAGTTTCTTTGTGTTTTATTCTTATCAAGCTTAAAAAATAGGAAAAGGCTTAAAATAAAATAAACCTCCTCTTTACTTGCCTTTGTTTCCGTCTTGTCCCCAAATCTGCCACTTTAGTCTGTCCACCCTCGTGTGGTGTCTGCTTTCATACAGTCACACGGTCACAGGGGTGTCCCTTGCTGCATGTGTCCTCCCTCCGTTGTGAGGTAGCCGGCTGGGTGAATGAACGGCCTTGGTGCGCTTACTTCGGATACAGACAAGTCACGGCTTCATTTTCTCCATCATACCCTCAGAGGTGTCCTGGCGGGTCTCCCTACCCTGGCCCTGGCCGTCGTCTCTGCAAGAGCCCGTTGTGTTCTGGTTACGGCCTCATTTGGCTATTAGTTACTTCCAGACAATGGAAAGGCCGTTCTACACTTGAATCCCAGCTCCTGTTCTTCCTCCACTGGTGCAGAGAGGACAAGGGGGCTCGCCTCTTTATTCCCACTTGATGTCCTTGTTGCCCCGGGGGGGCTCCTCCTGCGTTGGAATGGGAGGGCAGTGGTTAGAGGACAGAAGCCTGTTGTCTGGCAGTCAGTAGCCAGCACCTGGGTACTGGAGCTTGTGACAGGGCTCCACCTGTGCGTCCTTGATGGGAGCAACTCTCTCTCACTCACCTCTGCAGGCTCCCCAGAATGCACCCCTGCCTCTTCCCCCGGCAGGCAGTCCTGCTGGGTAGCAGCTGTCATGGGAGGGGTAATGTCCGGGGGCTCCTGGGCATCACCCTCACCTGCCTTTGCAGAGCACCCAGCAGGCTCCAGGCTTCAGTTTCCCAGAGGGACGCAGATACCAGACTCCTTGTTTACAGAAATTCCTAAACACACGTCAGTTCCTGTGGCTGAGCTGAGTGGACATCTGGGTTGCATGTGAGACACGGTCTCCTCTGCCCCTTTCCCCCACAGGCACTGTCCTTGGGGCACTGCTCCCCGTTATCCCCTTGGGTGACCCACTTTCCTCTAGCAGCTTCTTCACTGTCCTCAGCCCCTCGTCCCCTGCGTTTCTCATTCTTCAGGCTTCCCAAACTCCTTGAAGGGCAGCGTCTTGAGTTTGCTTGGCCAGGATCCGTGCCGTCCTTGGCAGCGCCCTTGTCTCCCTCTGTGTGCTGCCTCATCCCCCTCAGGCGTCCTCTGTCCCCACGGAATGCCCTGCTCACGACCCCATCACTCCCACTCTAGCCCCAGCTGCGTCCACCTGCCACGGACCACTCTTCCCTTCTCCATGGCAGTGAGAACGATCTCAGATCTGAGAGAGCGCCCCTCTCTTGTTCAAGGCCTCTGGGGGCTTCTCCTTACCTGGAATAAAATCTCAAGTCCTTACCATGTCCTCTGAACCCTGGTTGGCCCTAGTCATGGCCCCTAATTTTCTCAAAAGAAGGCTGTGAATTCACCTGCTTGGCACTTGTTAATTTTTATATATATATTTTCTTTTTTTTTTAGGAGGGCGCAGCTCACAGTAGCCCATGTAGGGATCAAACCAGCAACCTTGGTATGATGTAGGAACTGGTGACATAAATGAGGGGTGTAAATGTCAACATCATTAATTATTGGTGTTATTAGCACCATGCTCTAACCAACTGAGCCAACTGGCCACCTCTCTCTCTCTCTCCCTCTCCCTCTCCCTCTCCCTCTCCCTCTCCTTTTCCCTTTCTCTCTTTCTCTCTCTCTATAGTGCCAGGCTCTCACTCCCACCGAGACCCAAGATGGCCTGAGCAGTTGGCAAGGTGATAGACCAGCTGCAGGGTCACACCTTCCTGTGTCTGGCACCCTAATGTAGAATTGTCTTCTCCATCTCTGCAAAATATACATGCCCTGCTGTGTTTTTATCAGACGCGAGACACCTAAATTCATTTGCACGGCTAGATGTTTGTTTCCCTTCCAAGACTGAAAGCTTCTTGAGGCCAGACGTAGATTTTCTTCTTTCTTCAGGACCCAAGAGTATCTGGTGCAGAGAAGCTCAGTGATTTTTTTTTTTTTTTTAATTCTCTCTCTGAGGAAATGCTGACCTGGAGGGATGTGTCTCCTTTCCCGGCCCCCCCTGCATCTTGTCCATGTCACCCAATGTAATTATATTCAATTGAACAGGCTGTGTGTTATTACAGGGATTATTGTCATTCAAGGATATATCTATGGAGTTCACCTGGGAAGAGTGGCAGTTACTGAATTCTGCTCAGAGGTACCTGTACAGGGACGTGATACTGGAAAACTACAGTAACCTGGTATCTGTGGGTAAGTCCTGCTTCTCTGTGTGAATCATAAAGTACCTTCCCCTTTCCTTTGTTCATCGCCTCTGGGGCCTCTGAAGTACTTAAGGATTATGGACTTGAACTTCAGAGGTCATGTGTTCTTAGTCCCTATTTGGCTGTCACCTCCTAATTGTACTTTTTCCCCAAATGCCACAAGCAGTTTCATTTTGTGGCCTCTCCATCCCTAGCAATTTGGGAAAATCCCACGTCCTTTGTGATTTCCCATTGACAGGGTATCATGGCACCAAACCTGATTTGATCTTCAAATTGGAGCAAGGGGAAGAGCCATGGACAGTAAATGCCAAGGTCTCTCATCAGAGCTGTGCAGGTGGGTGAGTGGGACCCAGGATGGCGGGAGGTGTGGAGCACACTGTCTGGCACCCAGGCGGCATGTCTTGAAACCTTTGCTTGAAGTTCGAGAAGCCCTGGGTTGACTTGGGGTGGGAAGGAAATGGCCGTTGGTCCTTATGTTTGGGCTCCTCCCCGGCTCAGAGAGGTCGGCGTGCTGTTTTCTGGGTTGGCTTCCTGCCTTCTGCCACCTGCTTTCCTTCCCATGGTCGTGGACTGCGTCAGCCACCCAGGCCTTGAGAGCATTTCCCTTTCCTCTCACCCTTTGGTGTGACTCAGACACTGCTTCCTTTCCGTCCATTTTCTTTTCCTCCCAGTATATCCCTTCCGCTTCACCCATAGTCTTTTACTTCTTCCTCTTGCCTTGACTGTCATAGGAGATTTC
Source organism: Rhinolophus hipposideros (assembly GCF_964194185.1). NCBI lineage: Eukaryota > Metazoa > Chordata > Mammalia > Chiroptera > Rhinolophidae > Rhinolophus > Rhinolophus hipposideros. Next base: position 87,862 of record NC_138070.1, on the reverse strand, counting down.
ATCACTTCCTTCTGTCTTCTCACACTGATCACTTTGAATGATAACTGTTACTTTAGTGGGCACTTTTCTTAAAAGAAGTCCAAAACCTAGCCTGGTCTCGTCTGTACTGTGTTTCCAGGAAAATAAAACCAGGTCTTATGTTAATTCTTGCTCCAAAAGATGCATTAGGGTGTATTTTCAGTGGATGTCTTATTTTTTCATGTACAGCAATCTCCATTTATTCAAATACAGTCATGTCATCTTCTGGAACATCATCATAACGTACTAAATGTGTCCGGCTGGCTGACTATCTTAACTGGGGCTTATTTTCGGGGTAGGGCTTATTTTCGGGGAAACATGGTATTATTAAGTAGTTTTACCACCTTCCATTCCCCTGGCTCCTTTTCCCTTTTGAGTTGCCCAAAGGAGTTTGTTTCCCGAATTTGGCTGTTTGCTCCTATCCTGTAAGTATGGAAAAGCTCTTCCTTTCTGAAAAGTTAAGCTTTTTTTCTCTTAGTGCTGTAACATCAAAGTGGATGTTTTCTTCCTCTTTTCTTCTTTCTAGTCCTGGGTTTCACGTGTTTGCAGGAGACCCTGTACTTGTCCACTTTTCATTCTCAGTGTCAGAAATGGGACGGGACTTCTTCCTCAGTTATCCCATCTTCGTTACTGCTGTTGCAGTTCTCGTCCTGTGTCCTGACCTCTGGGGGTCACTTGGGGCACCATGCCTCCTCTCTCCTTCACTAGCCTCAGAACTGCTTCTATTCCTGTCAGTATTTGATCCTGTGAAAATACCTTTGTAGTTGTGCCTCCTCGATTGTCACCCAGGCCAGATGAGTATTCTCTCACACTTGCATAGGTCAAATTCTTGGCCACATTTGCGAACTTGAATCTTCTCCTCAGCTGTCGCTGCTGCATTTATTGTCATAAGCATCCTATCACCAGTCTGAAAAAATAAGAAGTATCTTAAACTCCTGGTTCAACTAGAGTGAACAGGACAAGACTTATTGTCTCAGGTGACCAGTGTCTGCCACAGGGCAACAGCTCCACGGTGCCTTAACTCAGAAGCTCGTGTCTCCCCTTTGGCACCGTCGGATGCTAGCTTTTCCCTTGAGCACGGTCGGATCACATGCAGAAAGCAGGAAGCACTGGGTCAGTCCTGTTTCTTTCCAAAATGTCCCTTTCTTTGGTGCCCATAGTCTTTCCCAGAAGCCTGGCATGTTTTCTTACAACTGACATTCCAGTGCCAAACCAGTCACGGAAAGCAGACGGGCCCTGTGCCTGCCAGCTAGACCACCTGGACAGTATCTTCGCCAGTCAAAGCTGTTGCACAAAGTGGGGAGATGCCTTGGGGACACGGTGAATGGCGAGTGTCAGAGTTCCCCTTGGGTGTTCAGCCCGACGTGCCCTTCTTTCCAAAAGCACTACTTCAGAACGCTGCTGCTAGCATGAAAGCTCACCAGCTCTTCCCTCATCCTAAACCCGAGCCCACATGCAAGTCTGGGATCCTTGGGTGTGTGCGGCACTGTCAGACAGGTGAGACAGCCCTCATGGTGTGAACTGACACGTATGGGACGTAGACTGTCTATGCCAGACACTCACTGCGTATGGAGGACCCAGGACATTCTGGTAGAACCTTCCTTCCAACGGGGACGTGGGGAGAAACGGCCAACGCCGGTCCAATTGCTCACCCCATCTCCTTTAGAACAAGGTTAGGAAAGCTTTTTGCCCTTGTATTGGTGTAATTTCCTTGTTTGCCAAGGGTGCAGCTCCTGGCATTTTCCTCAGAGACAGTGTGCCCTCCTGTTGTCCTCCTTGGCCACAGATGAGAGAAGGTGTGGGGACAATGCCCTTCCTGGGGGCTGTTTATACTTTCATCAGCCCACTTCTGTTGGTGCAAGTTTCGTGGCATTTACGGTTGAAGAATCGTAGGCTGTTACCAGACCCGGGTTAGCGTTCCCTTCAAAACTTAACAGGCTCTAGTCATTTTCTTTTTCTCTGACAAATTCTGGTAAGCCAGGGACAGCAACCAAGTGTTGTTTAGGCATAGTCTTTCAGCCTGAGAACCCTCTCTTCTAGCCCCCCCATCTTAGTACTCTCACCTCTAAATCTTGAGCCCAGTGGCCCCAGTTTTGGGCACAAGCCATAAGCCGACTCATTCCACCGCTGTAGGGAAGAAAGTGTTTAACAAGAAATCCTGAGGAAGTGGGAAGCTACTAAAGAGCCACCTCAGCCATCCTGTAATGACAGGAGGAAGGCTGTCCAGACCGGGACCTGCCGCTGTTTTCCTTTGAGCCCATCTGTTTATCGCACTCATCATTTTAGTCTTTGGACCTCATGGGGGACCTTCCCATTCTCTCTGCATCTCCTGTCAGCCTTGAATGTCATGGGCTCCAGGGCTGTTCAGGCATTCCATTTGATTTGCACATACGCCCGAAAAGCTGTCATCTGTCGTGTCATTTAATACCTTGTAGTGCTGTCGACACCTGCTTCCTACTAGCATTGAACAGACATCTACAGCCTATTTGGTACCTCCACTTCGATAGTGAACTGAGGTCTTAAATGTAGTAAGATCCAAGACAAAAGCTCTTCATTTTCCCTCCACATGCGTTTCTCTTTCAGTGTTTTCCATCTCATAGCAGCTCCACCCAGCTCTCCAGTTTGAAACCTCTGAGCTGTTGCCTTCACCCCTCTCAGCTCCCACATCCCCTCTTGGCAGCTCTCCTAGTTCTTCCTCCAGGTGTGCTCCATGCTGGCTCAGCTCCAGAAGTCCCGTCCCAGCCACTGTCCAGTCACCTGGACTACTGCAGGGCTTCTAATCTGTGTCTCTGCCCTTTGCCCAGTCATTTGTTCTGTAACAGCCAAAACAGTGGGAAAGTCTTCTCAAAAAGCACAGACAAATCAAGATGTTCTCTAATTGAAGTCGTCTGGGTTAGAGGAAAGGTGTTTGGCCATGGTCCTGCCTTCACTCTGCCCACTCAGTGCATTTAGCTGTCTTGGCCTTTTTTCCATTTCTTAACCATGACTGTCGGGTTCTCTCCACAGGAACTTTGTACTTGTATTTCCTCTGTTTGTAATGCTCTGTCCCTTAATTTTCTTTGGCCCACTCAGTTTCATTTTTAGTGTCTCATTGTGCCTACTTGTCATACCCTGGTGGTGCCATACACTGTGAACTCACTTTTTGAGTGAACTCCTGCAGTAATAAAATTCAGACATACAACAATTGCCATGGCTCCTAAGAGTGGGCTGACTGCTTTAAAAACCATCTGGACTGCTTCTGATTTCCTGTCCACTTCCACAGTGGCCTTGCTTTGACTCAGGTCCCTGCATCTACCCTGCGCTCAGGAGTGTGCACACACACACCTGGCCAATGTTTCTCTGAACCATCATCAGGCCTGTTACCAAAAGGAAAAGACTCATTACATGGCAGCTCTAAAGCTCTTTAGTTCCATATCAGGTTCATGTTATGATTTAAAAAAAATTTTTTTTTTCCTAGAAGGCTGGAAAGAATGGTTATGGAAAAATCAAGATGAGCTTGAAAGTGTTGAGAGAAACTATGCTTGTAATGCACTTGGAAAACTTCATCTGAGCAAAACCCATGTTTCTTCACGACAGAGACTCCCGAAGTATAGCAGTCACAGAAGAAGTTTGACACAAAAGTCAACCTTAATCAGAAGCTATCTAAGAAAGAATCCTGACAGTTTTCATGGATATGAACAATCATATTTTCTTAAGCATCAGAGAGCTCACAGTATAGAAAAAAACTGTGTGTGTGGTGAATGTGGGAAAGCTTTTCGTTGCAAATCACAGCTCATCGTCCATCTCAGAATTCATACAGGGGAGAGACCTTACGAATGCACTAAATGTGAAAGAGCCTTCAGTGCCAAGTCAAACCTTAATGCTCACCAGAGAGTTCACACCGGAGAAAAGCCCTACTCGTGTAGTGAGTGTGGGAAAGTGTTCTCTTTCAGGTCACAGCTCATTGTCCATCAGGAAATTCACACAGGAGGGAAACCTTATGGCTGCAGTGAATGTGGAAAAGCCTACAGTTGGAAGTCACAGCTTATTCTACACCAGAGAAGTCACACAGGAGTGAAACCCTATGAGTGCAACGAATGTGGGAAAGCCTTTAGTTTGAAGTCACCATTTGTTGTCCACCAGAGAACTCACACAGGAGTGAAACCCCATAAATGCAACGAATGTGGGAAAGCCTTTAGGAGCAAGTCCTACCTCCTCGTTCACATCCGGATGCACACAGGAGAGAAACCGTATCAGTGCAGTGACTGTGGGAAAGCCTTCAATATGAAGACACAGCTCGCTGTCCACCAGGGGATTCACACGGGCAACAATCCTCACCAGTGCAGTGAATGCGGGAAGGCCTTCGGCAGGAAGGAGCAGCTGACTGCACACCTGAGAGCTCATGCAGGAGAGAAGCCCTATGGGTGCAGTGAGTGTGGGAAGGCTTTCAGCAGCAAATCCTACCTCGTTATACACAGGAGGACTCACACAGGAGAGAGACCCTATGAGTGTAGTTTCTGTGAGAGAGCCTTTTGTGGGAAGTCACAGCTCATCATACATCAGAGAACTCACTCAACAGAGAAGCCTTATGAATGCAGTGAGTGTGAGAAAGCCTATCCTAGGAAGGCCTCACTTCAGATACACCAGAAAACTCATTCGGGAGAGAAACCTTTCAAATGCAGTGAGTGTGGGAAAGCCTTCACCCAGAAGTCATCTCTCAGTGAACACCAAAGAGTTCATACAGGAGAGAAACCATGGAAATGCTCTGAGTGTGGAAAATCCTTCTGTTGGAATTCAGGGCTCCGCATACATCGGAAAACTCACAAGTGAGGGATGAGAAAGAAGCAATGTTAGAAGCATTCTAACAACTTGGTCCTCGGGAGACTTCAGATGCTGCTATAGAAAGGACAGATAAGCAGGAAATCCTAAAAACACACTCATCAAAGTCAGCCAGTCACTTGGAATGCACATGCAAACGCTTTTACTAAGTCATTTATAAATCCTTGAAGATGAGAATAATGGAAGGAATTAAGCAGTGACTGTAGCAAACGTGGTGGCATCATTATGAAGATTTAATGTGGAGAATTCATATGGAAAACACTGAAAATTTAATAAATTGGGAAGTATTTTCCCATCAAAAATGTGTCATGTGCAGAGTCGCATTCTGGCTTTGAAGCTGTGTGTTAGGGTAAAGAAAATCTCAGTTATAAATGGACTTTTTCATGGTGGTGTGTAGTTTTTTATTTTAATATGTAAATACAGTAATGGTCAGGAAAACAACCAGGAACATATTCTAAAGGTTAATGGATATTTAGTGTGACTTTCCTGAGCAACACTAAATAGCATTTTTTAAACTTTTGGTATTTTTTAACGTAACTTGTTATATATATATTTGATAGTTTGTGGGACAACATCCCCCAATATTCTCCATATTAAATGCTAAATATCCATATTGTCTCTATTTCTTAGCAATATAATTCAAATAACGTGGCTTTTGATAAATGAAAGGATACAGTTCTCACTTCCAGTGATTTTTCTTATTCAGGAGTCCACATGAGTGGGGCTGGCAGTTATTACAGGGCTGCATGTAGTGAACACTGAATCTATTTTAGTTCAGTGTCTTCCCATTGATCAATAAAAGCACTCTGGTTTTCTCTGGAGAAATCCCTGCCCTCTGTGTATGTGTCCTGCGGTAGTGTCTTTTAAGGTGCCCTTTCCACTAGCCACAGGTGACCAGTATGCCCACTGTTGGGGAATGGTAGCCTCTTTTCTGTCTCACATGAACCAGAAGGGAAATGTGGGAACTCATATATTGTTGTGCCAGAACGCTAATGAGACCATCAATTACTTCTGCTGTATTGATTTTCCAGAATGACTGGGTACTATCCGTTTTCGAACCTGATTTTCTGGCCTTATGTGTGCTTCCTCATATCTTTTCAATAAAAATGTCTTTTTCGGCAAAAGTTAAGGAGAATGAGTTTCTTGTAACCTCAGGGCTTTAATTAATAAATTGTGGCTCTGGAGCAGTGTGTATGTGACAAACTGTTACAGAAAAGTGGGGTATGTGATTTAGGTATTTTTCCTGAAAGACAAGAATCAGATTGTTCAGATTTATAAGATGGAACGTTGCTTGTCCATCGTATGAAATGGTGTTATTGTTTGTGTACACCAAGCACCTTGTGGCCCCTGATGTTAAGATTCTGGGAACACTGGGGAATGATTGTGAATAAAAGTTCACATTTATGAGGAAATCAGGGACAGAAGATGAGATGGCTACTTCTGGTCTTATCAGCTCTTAAGTTCGACAGTGACAGACCTGAAGCCCCGAAATCTCATCCCAGGGCAGAGTATTGAACTCAGTACGTCCTGTGACATTGCCAAAATAACTCCTTACAGCTGTGGGGCTGAGGTGGTAGAATTAAAATAGGAATTTGGCTTGCTGAATTGAAAAAGCCATCCGCCTGAAATGCTCACTAATTCCTCAGGTAAACATGCATTGGTCTAGAAAGGTCTTTTGATCCCTTCTCACTATGTCCTCATTGCCTTCCCTAGAGTGTTGCCTGGGGATAGTGAGCTCCCTGGTGTCTCTTCTTATGAGGAGGACACATCCTATGGGATCACGGCTCCAGCCTTAGGACCTCATTTAACCTAAATGTCCTTAAGGTTAAGGAAATAGAGCCACACTGTGGGGTTAGGATTTTGACATGAATTTTGGAGGTACACAAACACTCAGTGCATAGTACAATAACCAATAAGAAAATGTGCCAGGAGAAAATCACGATATCAACAGGAATGATATACTATTTATGAATATATACAATGTTGAATTTAAAATGAGCTCTAGGAATCTTACGAAAACAAACAGAATTTATGAATAAAATTATAAAATGCTATTAAAATTCATAACAATTGAAAAGAAAATTGGCATTTTCATTGATGTAGTAGAGTCAGTATAATAAAAATATTAACTTACAAAATATAATTTTAATACAATTGCAATCAAAACAATAAGAGGCTTTTTTTTGAAATGTGACAGATTCTAACATTTACATGATAGTTTACAGATCTCAAACTATCCAACACAATAATTACAAGCACAACAATTACCGAAATTTTCCCTTTTAGATACAAGAGGTTTTTTAAATGCTAGAATAATAAAACAATGTGGTATTCACACAGCCATAGACTAATAAATCAATGAAACAGAAAAGACATTCCATAAAGGGACCTTTGAACAAATAGGAACTTCAGGTACAAAAGAAATAAATTTACAAATATTGAAAAAGAATGGGCTATTTGATACTTGGTGTTATGGTTTGAACTGTGTCTCCCCTCCAAATTCACATGTTGGAGTCCTAACTCCCCCATCCTCAAACACCTGAGGATGTGACTATTTGGAGATGGGGACTTTAAAGAGGTAAGTAGAGTAAAATAAGGTCAAATGGATAGCCCCAATCCAAAACGACCAGCGTCCTTATAAGACCTCTCATAAGAGATTAGGACATAAACACACACAGAGGGACAACCATGTGAGGACAGGTACCTACAAGCCAAGGAGAGAGTCCTCAGAAGAAACGAAATCTGACAACACCTTGATCTACTTCCAGTCTTCTGGATATTAACAAAATGTTGTTGTTTAACCCACCCAGTCTATGGTATTTTGTTATGGCAGCCTTAGCAATCTAATACACTTGGGATTAAGAAATTGGCTTCCCATGTGGAAACAATGAAATTAGATCAGAATCTCACACTACATGACTACACACAACTCCAGATAGATTAGAATGTAAATATCAATGCTGAATGCCAAAACTTAAAGATAATACAAGGAAGTATTTTATGGTATCAGGATGGAGGATTTCTTAAGACACTTAAGTAAACCATAAAGGAAAAACTAGATAAATTTTGTATTAAAACTAAAATCTAAGAGATCGACGATTTTATGAACAAAGTTCAAAACAAAGAATAGACAGAAAAAATTAAAACACTGAGGATTAGTAAGTATACATTCAAATCCATGAATCTAGTAGAAAAAGACAACCCAATAGAAAAACAGAAAAAAAATAATTGACAATTTATAGAATAAACCACAAATGTAGCAATGTGTATGCTTCACCGATGATCACTGAAACACATTACCCGTATGTTCTGGATTTCAAATGTTAGTCCAGTTCTTAAAATCTCGACCTTAGGTATGCATACCGTGTTCATAACTTGTAACGTCCAGCATCACACAGCACACTGGCTTTATGGTTCAAGTCTATTTTTATCACGTGAAAGTAGAAAACACATGTTCTAACTGATTTATTTTGAGATGTAAAAGGTACTTTTAAATTTTCTTTTCATCTTATTGAGGTGATTACATTTATTTTTTCCTTTTATATGTTGATACGGTAATATTCATGGATAACCTGATTATCTCTACATTTCTACAATAGAATACACTTGGTTATAGTATATTTTTGTGAGGTATCACAGCCTCTCTCTGTTAATAATTTCTCAGTATTTCTGCATGGATACTTCTGTCTCAGCTTCCTTTTTCAATTCATAATTTGTTGATTTTGGTGTCTTATGCTATTTAATAAAGTTCCTTCTAATTCCTCTGGAACTATTGAAATACAAGAATTCTCTTATCGCTGGATAGTGGAAAGAGTTCACGGAGAACTCAATGATTGATCCTTTTCAGCGGAGAATCTCTTTATTATTAACCATGATTAGGTTTTCTTGTTCCTTGGTCAAATTTGATGCATCTATTAGTGTCCTAAAGAATTTTGAATTTAACAGAGGATTCTCATTCAATTTCCTGTGTGTCTGTGGTAATTTCTCTCTTTTTTTATCCTTCCCTTCTCCCTCTTTTTAATAAGGATAGTTACTTGTTGATAATTCTCCCCACAGCTCCTGAATTATGGATCATCTTCACTTTTTCCCGTGGATTAATTCCTATCTGCTTTCTGTAAATGTATTAAAAATATTTGTTCTGTTTTCCTCAACTGAATTCTTAAGCCAACTGTCTTTTTTTCAAGCTACTTTTGGATTTGAATTCCGAGTCTTTTAAAACCCTAATCCTTTATGTTTCTTCCAAAACTGTACTCACGAAACTCGCTCCAGGGCTGGCGCCCGTCTCCACGTCTCTAGGTAACCAGCGTTCCTAGGACGCCGCCGAGCCGCGCAGCCTTCTGGGAAATGTAGTTCGAAGGCGCCGGCCTCTCGCGCACGCGCACTCGCATGGCCACCGACGCTTTAGGATTACGAGTCTTCTCTTTGTCCTTCGCCGCCACTCGAGAGGCGAGTGTGCTCGTGTCTGCAGTCTCCCAACCCTGTCCAGGCCGTGTCGGGGTCCAACGGGTCCGCAGGGATCGCATCGAGGCCCGCTGGCCGGGGCGTTGTGCTGGCCGGGGGCGGGGCGGCGGCGACTCCGGGGGCCGCGATCGGTCACGTGGTTCCGGGTCCTGCGCACCCGAGGCCGGCGGCCTTGGGGTCGGTGTCGGCGATTTTTGAGGGTTCAGGGCCTGAGGTTGAGATCCGACCTGCGGTTGGGGCCTGTGGGGAGCCCGTTAGGGATGACTTTGGGGGCCGTGTTGGGCTGCTGGCTTCGAGGCCTGTGGGTAGCAGCGCTTAGGCGGGCGGGGAAGTCCGGGGGTCCCGGGCTGGGGTGCGGCGGGCACCGCAGGGGCCTTGGCCGGAGCGCGGGGTTGATTGCGGAGCTGGGGTCAGGACGCAGGGGCCTGGGCGCACTGGTCACTGGTTGTCTGGGGCCCTGCTGGGTCCCGACCGGGCTCCGAGCGCCAGGCGAGGAGGAGGCCGGCGGGGGCGCGTGCGGTGAGTGACCGGGTGGGAGGCCCGCAGGCCTTTGTCCTGAGGCCTTGGTGCTCCTTGGCCCTCTGGGTTCTTACCCACTGGACGTTTCCTTTCAGGGCGATCATTAAAAGGCGCTACCTTCCGCACGTGGCTTCCCTGGATGTCTTCGGATGCCAGCCCAGGTCAGGTTCAGTTGAAGGGCTGGGACCCGATGGCTGAACAGAAAGCGTTTATTGTGTGAGTATCTGCGCAGAAGCAGCGCAGTCATGGGCGAGGGGGACCTGGTTGCTGGGCCTGTTATCCCGCCTCCAACCTGACTTCACCCAGCTCAGCACTACTTTTATCAATAGAGTGTTTTAAAGGACTTCTCTCCTAAAAAAGCAAGCAAATGAAATACCCCTAAAAGCCAAACAACTTTTGACAGTAGCCGGTGTGGCAGGTACAACATTGGTCTGAAATCCTTGTCTCCCCATTTGATCCTCGTCTGCCACTTGGAGCTGGTCGCTCCCAATTTCTGGGCGGCACGTTTTTCATCTGAAAATGAGGGAGTGGAAAGAAATGATCTCTCCCCCGCTAGCTTTAATGCCTTTTGCTGTCATCAAAACGTACTTCATTTTATTTGTTAATTATTTACTTTGTTTCTCCCATGTAATGCTAGACTGAAACTGTTTTCTTGGTTTAAGGATTAACATTGAAAAGTAACGTATTTTTTTGTATTATAAATTTAAAATGTTCACTAGTCAATTTGGAGAGTCTTGATAAAATCATTCATTATCCTATCACAAGGAGACAGTCACTGCTAACATTTTGGTACATTTCCTGTAGCCAATAAATGTAAATACGTTTTTAGTACATCTTATTCATATTTCCTCCAGAAAAACAAAATTGGGAATATGCCGCATATGCTGCTTAAAACCGTTACAATAGATCATGAATGTCTTTCTGCATCTTGGAATATTTTGTCCCAACTGGGAAGTTTAAACTTACCTGGGGAGATTTTCAACAAGCCTGTCAGAACTTACCTTCTCGTTTTGTCCTTAGTCTGCCCCGTGCCATCTTTTCTGGACGGGGAACTGTATTGTGCCTGTCCTCGGAATATAAACAGGGACTCTGGAGTCCTTTGCCTGTGTTCACAGGCGTGGTGCACTTTGGGATCACAGGCATGGGACCAGTGGCTCAGATCTGCCACTTCCTAGTGTGTCATCGATACTGGGCAAGTGGCTGGACCCCTGTGCCCAATGCATTTGAAAAGACCATGTGGGGTATAGAGCCCCTGACACGTAGTAAGTGTAAATGTCACGTTTATTACTGTCCTGAAATTCCTTTAGAACATGATGCTGAGTGGAACGATGGGATGGTGATGAAGGCTGCTCCTTCCTTCTTAAGATAAATGTGGGGGCTGTCTCAGGGAGTACTGCAGTGCCATGCAGGAAACTGCCAAAGTAAAAAAAATACTATTGAGTTAAAGAGGGCCAGATCCTACAGTGAAGGGCTTGGGCTTCAGTGGATGAGGTGACATGTGAGCGCCCAGTGTTACGTAACAGTTCAGGGCTAAGTTCTCCCTCAAGGGCCAACTTTCAGAAAAAATTATTGTTCAAAAATAGGAATGGACTTTTGTTGTGATTATCAGAATGAGCCGTTTGTAATCCGCAATACTAGAAGCACCTCTCTAGAATGTCAGAAACATTTTTTTTAATTTTTAATTTTTTTTATTATTGGGGAACAGTGTGTTTTTCCAGGACCCATCAGCTCCCAGTCAAGTTGTTGTTTTTAATCTAGTTGTGGAGGGCGCAGCTCACTGGCACATGTGGGAATCGAACCGGTGACCTTGGTGTTATGAGCACAACGCTCTAACCACTGACCCAGCTGGCCCCCTACACCCCTGGAACATTTTTTATATTAAACTAAAATAAGGTTGAGTCTGCATTGTACTGAGTAACAAATATCAGAAATATTTCAAAACTACGCCCTGTTCTCCTGAAATTCTCAATTCTGTATATTCTCTGCAATAAATCTACCTTATAAGTTTGCAATGAAACCCAAGTAAACGTCACCAAGCAGTCTTTGACAAAACCACAGAGGGAATTTTGAAATCACATTGTGCATTTGGCTGCGTGCTTAAGGAAATGGTTTGAATGATAAATGTAGTTTTATTCATCACAATGCCAGAATATATTACATGAAATGAAATGAAGTGAAAACAGAGTGCAAAGAAAATGACATATTGTTTTGGGTTTATTTTCCCCGGTTTGGAGACATGGGGGTGTGTCTATATGTTATTTATGGTTGATTTTTTTAACCACACAGGTTTTTACATTTTTTAATGGTTAAATTTATTGACTGTTTTTTTTTTAAAAATAATGGCTTTTGCTTTTGTAGCATGTGTAGGGAGAATTTCCGGCAAATTACCCAAATATTCACCTGTTTTCTTCATGCATTATTGCAGCTTCTATTATTTTAAATTCTAATCCATCTGGAAGTAGTTTGTTGTAGTGTAAGAAATAGATAACTAGCTTTATTTTCTTTCAAATGTTACCACTTCTGTTTGTGAAGTAATCCAGTTTTACTCATGGCTTTGAAATGCCACATTTTATTGCATACTAAATCCTGACGTATTTGGACTCTAATGCTTTATTCATCTGTGTGTCAAATCCTTTATTGATTATAATAATTTTATAAAATATGTTAACAATACATGGACCTTTTACACTCATTATTTTGTGTTTCCAAAAGGATCTGAGCTCTTCTTGAACATTTTTTCTTCCAGATGAACTTCATAGCAGCTTGTTGAAGGAAAACTTTTTGAGATTATGAGTGGAGTTGACTAAAGATATAAAACATTTCGGGTTAAATTATCTTTACTATATCAAGTCTTCCTATCCCAAAACAAGACCAAATTGTACATGTATGAATTCTGTTTTTCTCGTCCCCATTGGTGTTTTCAGTTTGTTTTATATGGATCTTACACTTTCTTGTCAAATATATTCCTGTATATTTTATGAACTTTTTTCTGTTATGAGTAGATTTTATTTTCTATATTGTTATTATTGTATATAAGAAAACTGTTGATATTATACAGCTATGTTTATTGATCTGGAAAGATGTGTGAAAAAACAAAAACAGTTTTTAAATGTGCCATATACTTATTTTTTGGTTAAAAATATCCCAGTAATTTTCACCATTTCTTAAGAATGGTTGTCTGGGGTATGGTGATATCATAGATAATAGTTGGTATATGTTTCTAAATTTCACTGTCATATTTTACTTTTGTAGTAATAGCTATAGCTGATATTTATGTAGTGCCGATGTATGTCAGCTCCTGCTCTAATTATGATGCATATATTTTCACAATTTAAGATACCAAGGAATAACTTCTTGTGTAACGGAGAAACTTCGACATGTGTTTCTGAGTTGGCACTGATGTTTGAATCACAGAAAGGCATGAAAGGGGAGAGCCTGATTTTTTTTAAGTGCTTCTTTTTAGTACAATACAGGGAAGAGCAGGCTGTTCTTTGTGTTTTTTTGGAAATAAGAACTAACTAAGATACCTGGGGGTGTGTGCATAAATACACACAAATGACATGGTTTTGGGAGTAAATGCCTTGAACATAGCAAGAAAGAGAAATAACTTTCCAATTCTGCTACTTAATTAATAGTTGTCAGTCATGGGTGTGCTCAAAATCACTCTAAATCTCATTTTTTATTGTAAAGTGGAGATTATGTTAAATACCTTAATGGGTCATCTGTGAGTATTAATTAAAAAGTACTTAGTATTTTGTCTTATGTGTAGAAAGCACTCAAATATTAACTATTGTTTTTATAAGGAATTGGTCACTTTCTTTTTAATATCAAATTCCTAAGTCTCCCACCTGAAAGTGACCCAGCGGTCTATGTTATCCTATCCTCATCATTTTATCAAGTAAATAAATGGAAGCTTAGAAGGCAAGAAAGGAGCATTATGCGGGGGCGGGGGGTATGGAGTGTCATCCTACAATAGGTAGAGTCATCCTCCAGAAATATGGAACCTCTGTGCATCAAACAACATAGCCTTATATACAAAATCCAAACATGAACGTCATTTACAAGGAAAAATTGACCAATCTGTAACCATATCGGGAGACTTTAACACACTTCCTTCAGAAACTAATAGAACTAGCAGACATTAATTATGAAGGTTACAAAAGATTTTAATAGGAAACTAAGGCTCAGAAAAATGAAGTTTGTTTATTTGTGTCCAAAGTCACTTAGCCAGTAAAGGGAAAAGATTGACTGAAACTCAACTGTTTTAACCCAAATCACATAAGCTTTCCAAACTTCTGTCTACATCACCCGTTCAAGTGACTTCACTGCTTGCACTGAAAATTGACTGGCTCTCAGAATTATTTACTTCTAGTATTGCTTTAGGTTTGTAATGCAGACTTCTGCTGTTTTTTTACACTATATCCTGTTTCTGTTCTTTATACCCTATCTGTTATACAGATGATACACTCTGGCCCTAGGTGGTCCTGAATTCCTAATTCCTGGCAAGAGAGGGACAGATTTTCGGTGAGTATGAATATTCCAACTGAAGCATTTGTCCCTAAGCCCACAGATCGTGTGTGAGATAGGAAAGGAGGCTCTAACCAGCAGCTGATCTCTGCAAAGACCTCGCCACTACCTCAGCAGAGTTTCGGGAAGAAGCAGAAGAGACGCAGGATAGAAAGCTCTCAGACTTGCTAATCATTTCCTACAGGGAACAGAAAATGACCATGTTACAGGTGAGTTGACTGTTTACTCCTCATTATTTTCCTAGGAGATTAGAAGTGTGCAAGTCTTCCAGTGAAAAAGAAAAACCTAAGTAGATAAGGAATCAGGGAAAAGAGCTTCAGAAGAGAAGGGCCAGATTGTGACAGAATTAGAGCAGTGTTAACTAGAGCCTTGACACATTCTTAAGGTCTGAACTTTTATAAGCCGTAGTGTCCCACGACGTCTTTGAACTTGAGCTGCTGACTTACTTAGTTCTCAAGTTCTTGGCAGTTGTAATGTGAGTTGCATTATCCAATGGAAAAAAAAAATTAAGTCTTCATAAAAAGTAACTATTTCTTGGTCATTCCTTGATGAAGTCTTCGAATAAATGATATAATGAGTAATATCTTCAAGAGAAACATTATAATAAATACGTCGGTCTTATGGCCATTTTGCAGTTTTCCTCAGAGTATGACCCAACAGGAAATGCCACAGCAGAACTTAGTGACCATAATGGTTTATTTTATTTGCCTGTGTCTTTAATTGTGAAGCAGAATCACATGCAGAAAGTACATAAAAGGTAAAAGTGCAGCTTAATTCATTATCAGTTGAATACCAGTAAAACGACCATGCAGGTGAAGAAATAGAGCATTCCAGAGCATTCCCAGCCCAGACGCGGCCCCGCAGGTGCCCTGTCCCGTCACTTCGCCCTCCTGACGAAGGGAACCAGGACCATGACCTCTGGACCCACTTCCTTGCTTTATGGATTTACTTCGAAGGGTTCACGCTGAGCAGCGCCCCTCATTCTGTGTTCTTTCCCGGACACTCCTCTGTGTTCTTTCAGTATATGTTTCTTCTTTCACCTGACGTTGGTTTGTGAGCTCTTTGCAGTTACATCCTGCTCTTTAAGATAGCCTCTCGGTCACCAAATCCAGTTAGTGTCCAAATTTCCAGTTGTCTTAAAGTTCTTCAACCATTTGCAGTTTGTTTGAATTGGAATCTAAGTAACATTCATACAGTGCATGCAGTTCATTGGTCTGTCTCCCAAGTCTCTCAATCTATTGGCTCTTCTTACACTTTCAGCCATTTTCTTTGTTAAAGGAGCCAGTCATGTGTGCTGTGGCGTTTCCAATATCTGGATTTGCTGTTTGCACCCCAGAGTGTGTTAATGAGTTCTGTCACCTGTGTCCCCTATATCCTGGTCGACTTAGAGCTGTGCTGTCCCATTCAGAAGCCATTGGCTACATACAGACTGCTTCCATTGAAATAAATTAAGTCCCTCAGGCACACTAGCTCAGTTCAAGTGCTTGGCAACTGTACTGGACAGCCGTGACCCAGATGGCACAGGTAAAGAATGTTTCCATCACTGCAGAAAGTCTGCTGGGCTCGATCAGATTCAAGTCTGAGTCTTAGCATGAATGCTTCAGGTCCAAGTGCACTTGTCAAGAGGCGCACGACATCTGTGCGTTGCTCAGGTTTGTAGGTGGTCATTGCCAGGTCGGTCATTTCCCGAGGGCCCGCAAGAAGATAACGTCCTACATCTGCCATTTATTCATTTATTAACTAGACACAGCTTTCTATTTGCTGCCAAAACATGGAAAATACAGATTTTTGCATCTTTGTATCCAGGAACTTCTTAAGCACACTTATTAATTCTAATAACTTTTCTTTAGATTTGATAAGATTTTTCCACATTCACAAAAAATTCAGCAATAACCTTTTTTAGTAAAAGGAAATTCCACTGAATTCCTATTTTGCCAAGTTTTTTATAACAAATAAATGTTAATTATTTTTCAATTTTTGGTGTATTAATCTTGTTTTTTATATGCTAATTCTTTTTCATACTTTTATATTCTTCCCTTATGAAATCTAGTCCTTATTTTTGAAAATTTTAAATGTGCTTTTAAAAACTCTGTTAGATGTTTCTATTATTTGCAATTCCTCTGATGTGAATTCTTCCATTTGCAGATATGCTTTATCTGTATCTATTGAGGTGGTTCTGTATTTTTTCTTTAGACGTTTTTGCCCCCCTTTCTCCCACCTCCCCTCCGCCCCCCACTCCAGTTCATGCCGTTGTCTCTCAGTCTAGTTGTGTAGGACACAGCTCCCTGGCCCATGCTGGTGTTAGGAGCCTTGCGCTCCCCGGGCTGAGGCTGTATGGCAGCCCACAGCAACCCAAGGCAGCCCAGCTCCAAGAAAAGCTGTAGCTGTAGAGGGCACAGCTCACTGGTCCACGTGGGAATCCAACCGGCGACCTCAGCCTTAGGAACAGGACGCTTCAACCACCTGAGCCACTGGGCTGGCCCTATATTTTTTTCTTAATCTATTAAAGTAGTGAATATCATTGATTTCTTTTATTTTCAAATGGTAAACCAACCTTGAATGTCAGGGATAAACCCCAACTTAGTCTTAACATATTTCCTTCGTTACGTTTATCTATAGTGTAGTTTAGGGTTCTCACATCAACATTCATGTGTAAGTCGGCCTTTGCTTTTCCTTGCTTGCAGTATCGGTTTAGGCCTTGTTACCAAGATTATGCTGCTGTCAAAAAGCTTCTTTCGATTAGCATGCTTCTGAGGTCCACCCATGTTGTAGCATGTCAGAGATCATTCCGTCCTGTGGACACACGACTTCTTATTTATGCATTCATCACCTGATGAACATTTGGGTTATTTACACCTTTTGGTGGTTGTAAGTAATGGTGAAGTTTTTGTGTGGATTTACTTTTCTTTTCTCATGAGTGCATATCTGAGAGTCGTTGCTGACCTGTATACTGAAATTATATTTAACTTTTTTTTTTGGGGGGGAGAATAAATTCAGCTTTTGTTCAATTTAACAGTTTCAAATGCTTGTGGTAGTGGGGCCATCATCATACAAAACTCCACTTAGTAAAGTTTTAGGTGACCAGTGACTTTGTCAATTAGGTCTGCTGGTCCTGGCCCAATTCCTAGGACAGTTTGAGAGCCTTGTGCAATCTGAGTACGTCCACCATCTTGGATTAAACTTACAATCAGTCCCAGCATTTTCGCGTGGGTCAGTAATTGAAGCAGAGTTTCTTCATCCGGGGCTTTGACCACCACTTTGGGTTGGCCACAGTACTCCCACTGTTTGAGCAATTCAGGATTTCTCCTTTGAATTTGCTTGTAGGCAGAAACAGCAGCATGAGAACACTGGGCAGCCACTTTCCCTTTTCCCATCTTTAAGTCATTTCGAACCACAAGAATTATTTTGTACTCCCCACTCTCTCCTAAGATGCTCGTTTCAGTTCCGGGTCTCTGTCTGTCTTACTCACTGAGTTTCTGGGGATTGTCCCGAAGTGTATGCGGAGGCCCCAGCCCAGGCACATGCCACAAGCAACTCCAGCAGCCAAGCTGAGTGTACCAGGATGAGCCAAATACTCCATCACCAAGGATTTGGAAAGCATCTGGAGCACCTCTCCTCCACCTCACTCTGAAATTATATTTGACTTTTAACAAACTGCTGCACTTCGTAGCATCTTAAACGGTTCCTACCAGTAAGAAGTTCCAGTTTCTTCACATCCTTTCCTATACTTGTTATCGTTTGTCTTTTTTGATTGTAGTTATTCTAATGAATGTGAAGTGGTATCTCATTGTGGTTTTTATTTGCATTTTCCTAATAACTAATTATGTGGCTCCTCAGTTCATGTACTTATTAGCTATCCCTGTATCTTCTTTGATAAAATGTATTTATTCTGCCTGTTTTTTAATTGTGTTGCTTGTCTTTTTATTATTGAGTCCTAAAAGATTTTTGTTTCAAGTTCTGAGTCAAGTTCTTTATCAGAAATATGATTTGCCAATAATTTTTTCTAGTCTGTAGCTTGTCATTTCATTTTTTAATCATGTCACTTGAAGTTCAAAAGTTTTAAATGTAGTTTTGCCACTTCAGTAGGAATGTAGAAACATTACCGATTTCTGCCCACTTACCCTCTTTCCTTTGTATTATAGCTGTCTTATATTCCACGCGTATATATTGAAAACTCCATCAGAAAATGAAACGATTTTTGCTTTTAACCATTAAACATTCTTTAAAGTATGAAGAAGAATAGTGTAGTATGTTTGTGCAAATGTTTGCCATTTCTGTTCTTTCTTTATTTTCTAAGTTATCTTCTGGTATCATTTCCATGTAAAGTTCTTGCACTAGTAATTCTTTGGAGCACATCTGCTGCCCTTCAATTCTCTTCATTTTCTTCATTAGCAAATGTCTTTATTCCAGTTACTCGTGGTGCATATGTAAGCTGGCTACAGAATTCTGGGTTAACAGGTCTTTCCTTTCAGCATTTTTAAAATGTTCTGCTTCCTTCTGGCCTGTGTGCTTATTTTTAATAAGAAATTTGCAGTTGTTTCGCTGTTCCCTGTAAGTCATGTGACTTGTTTCTTCACCTTATTGTGTAACAGTTTGGTTATGATAGTGTTGGTCATTTCTTTATGTTCATCCAATTTGAGGTCAAAGGGTTTTTTGAATCTGTAGGTTGTGCTTGCACCATATTTGGGGAGCATTCAGCCAGAAGTTTCTTGAAACTTTCTTTCCCCACTGTGCTTTCTTTTCTCTTCCTGGGACTCCTGGGGCATGCATTTGGTGTTGTCCACAGTGCCCTGAGCTCTGCATTTCTAAGTCTGAGTCGCCCAGTATGAGTACTTTCTGTTGACTCTCTGCAGGCTCACTGTCTCCTCTCAAAGCGTGTGGTGTGCTGTGGAGGGTCAACTTTCTTATTTTCCAATGGTATTCTGAATTTTCAAAAAAGTGTGCTTTCTTGTCATCCCAGGAGACTGTGGGACAGAAATCCATGTTGATCTAAAATCCAGAAACCTTTCAAAACCTAAATTTGGTTATATCACTCCCTCCCTGTGAAATCTTTCATGGCTAAGTCCCATTGTGGCCCCACATTTGTTATCTATCTGACTGAACTGTTTGTATTTCCTCCACCCTAGCAGTTTTGGGGCCCATATCAGAGCTGCTGTCTCCCAGGATGCTTTTGCACCCCCTTTTTTGGTGGAAAACACTACTTTCCTAAAGGTCATCTCCAGCTTTGCCTCTTGCACAGAGCCTAGCGTGATACTAAGTAGAGTGAGACTGCCCCTGCTTTGATCCACACTCCCCTACCTCCACTTCTGTTGTAGCTACTTGAACAGCTTATTTTACTTATGGGTGTACGTGTTTGTAGCTTTCTACAAGAATAAGCAGTTTTCTAGGATACTGTTTTATCTTTATTTTGCTACCACCTCTTCTGATGCCAAAACTAAGGTTTAGTAAATATTTTTTGGTGGTAAAGAAGATTTCCAGTCGTGTGGTCTGGTCCCTGTGTATTGTGTGCATGGAGGGCCAGAAGGATGTGTGTGGCCTTTCGTCTGACAGAACGCAATGGAGACAGTGATGTGGTGGCATTCTCTGGTCCTGCTGTGATGAGAGCAGTGCCCCCTCGGAGGCCCTGACGACTGCTGTAGACTCACTGGGATTGTGCTTTCACAGGACTCAGTGTCATTTGAGGATTTATCCGTCGACTTCACCCAGAAGGAATGGCAGCTGCTGGATGCCTGTCAGAAGGACTTGTACAAGGACGTCATGTTGGAGAACTACAGCAGCCTGGTGTCCCTGGGTAAGAAAACCTCCAAGGGGCTTCACTCTGTGCTCAGCTCCTTGCTTGTTCTGTCTTAGTTGCTCAGAGCTGTGGGGTTTCTGAAATAGTTAATGATTGTGGACCTAAATGTACATCAGAGTTTCCTGGACTGGGACGTCAGGGAAGGTGTTTGGAGCAAAGTCTCAATCTCCTGTGCAGCCTCTGAAACTCACAGCGATGGTGCCAGTGGGGTGGTGGTGCCTCGGGCACATGGCTTCCTGATGCCACACTCTGTTCAGTCACAGACCAATCCTGTTTGGCAGGTGCAATTACTCTCCTTTGTTTTCTAATGAGGAGGGTAAGTCACATTCCCAAGGAATGAAGGAACCTGGGTTTGAACGCAGGCAGACTGGCTGCAGAGCCTCTGAAGTGTTGGATAGTTTGGGACTGGATTTTCTTAGTCCTCTGAACCACCAGGGAGACTGTCACCATTTCAGAGAATTCCTGACTCATTGATGCACAGATGGGGATAGCTGGGTCAGCTCTGATGCCAGACCTTGCCCATTCTTGAGGGGACCTAAAGCCCACACATGCAAGGCCAACCCTGTGTGGTTTCCCTTGAACAGGGTATGAAGTTACGAAACCGGATGTCATCTTCAAGTTAGAGCAAGGACGAGAGCCGTGGACAGGAGGTGGAGCACTGCCTTGCTCAGGGTCTCTGGGTGAGTACATGAGAAGCAGGCCGTGGGGACGGGGCTGCAGCCTCGGCTGCCCAGTGTCGACTCCTTTGAAACATGCTGTGGACAGTGGATTTCAGAGTCTAAACTGTTGACATGAGTTGCTCATGTAAATCACAGTACCATGTCGCTTCTTGCGTGTAGCTGACAGTGAAATGTTCCCAGCTTGTCTGGGCATGCTGTCCCCAGTTTGTCCTTTCTGGGGCTGTGACTCCTTGTTTGGTCTTGTGCCCCGGCTGTGTTTAAGCTCCTCTTCATCCTTCCCCTCTGGGCAAAGACTCCTCTGCTTGTACATTCAAGAACTTTGAATTTTCCCCTCGTTTTGGGTGTGTGATCCCAGAGAAGCATCCTGTGAAGCCAACTGGCTTCAGTCTCATTATATCAGAAAACAGAGGCACGTTCCTCCCAGGTTCCTCCCTTTTAACCTTAGGTTCTGCTGTACTTTCTCTGCATGTTAGACGCCATGGAACACATTGAACAGTTTCTTTCTACCATTCTTTCTTATTATTTAGGTTTTTGCCCTTTGGAAAATATCTTTTTAAAGCCTTCCCTTGCTTGACCTCTCACCTCTGAATTTCCCAAATCACCCACAGATCCAGGTTTAATCCTTTGTAAGTTACCCTAAATGGTGCCACCGTGTTGCCATTCCTACAGCACCCACCACTCCTTTGGCCAGGTAGACCTTTCTGCTCACCTTCTACGTGACGCTGACTTATGTTTCTGGAAAAGCAGACCCTGAGTGCTTACCTGAGCATTGGAATTGGCTGGGTGTGACCTCCATTGTGCGAGTTCAGGGAAGTGAGACTGGCATGGCGAGTGGTGCAGCACAGGCTGCATGATGTGTGGCGGCTGCTGCCAGGGCCTCTGTGGGCCCTGTCACCCCCCAGCTCCCACCTCTCAGCCTTGCTCTGGGCTCATTGTCCTCACAACGTCCAGCATCCCTGCCCCCATACCAAGCTGCACTTGCTGCCCAAGAGCGCTGTCAGTTGGAGAGAGGCGGGCACCAGGCCAAGGGTGTCCTGTGGGTGCAGCCGGGGGATCGGGCAGGCACTGGCACCGCGACAGGATGTCCCCTCTTCTTCAGTGATCTCCATGGTGTGAGCCTGTGTAGCCTGTTCAGCTATGGCCCAAAACTCATGGTCAGCTCCATTTAAACACTTCTCATGGTTTTCAGACACGTGATACGTATTTTCTGCATCTGAACTTTGGCGTGTCCAATGCGTTCTCTGTCGAGAAGCTCTTAGTCCCTCTGCACAAACTCTTTGCAGTACATTCATATTCATAAAGTGTTCCTTGACGGCTACAGCCTAAACAGTTCTCTTTTTTTTTTTGCATTCCCACCCAGACCTGATCACAGTGTATGTAATACTTTTTTAAGTTGGTTGGTCCCTTAGCCTTGTTTGCAGAGTCACAAGGGCTTATAATGTAATATCTTCAGTTATTGGGCACATAATATTCATTTGATATCTCTGCACAAGCCAGTTGTTTTAATACAAGTGTTGTAAACCCAGTGTGCATAATTACCTGGGAATTTTCTTCTTCCAGTGATGAGCACCGTGGATTACTACCAGATGCTGATTCAATAGAGTGGTTTTTAAATGTTGCATTCTAGGACTGGAATTTGTACTTTGAGAAGCCTCCAGCAATTTTTATGTGCCCCACGTGTTTGATACCCACTGCTTTAATGACTACTAAAAATGATTGAAAAGTAGGAGACCTAGAAAATACATTGCAAAAGCACAGGGTTTAATGAAGAAGATGAAACAATTGCAACCATGGTTTTTATTCCATAATTGAAATGTATTGAACGTTTTCGTTTCATTGCAGTGCAGTTACTTGTCAAAATTAACTACACATAGGAGGACTGTGGTGTGTCCTCAAACCACCAGCACATTCAGAGAGGGGCCAGAACGTAGCTGTAGTTATGGGCAGGATTAGGGACGACCTGGGACACGGCTGCATCTCAAGGGAAGAGGCACTATAGACTCCCAAGAAATCTTGGTGCAGGCCTCCTGGGCGCTCTCCCTCCATGAGACTCACGCAGCTCACTCTTCCCCCAGCAACAAAAATGTCGTCCGGCAGGATGTTTCTGCCCAGGGACGCCCAGGAAGACCCAGTACCAGGCTTTTCCTGGGGCCAGTCACACAGGCACCTCTGCCTGGCACACACCAGCAGGTCAGGCTCCCAGAAGGAAGGCTGGTGCTCAGCACAGATTGTGTTTGGACACAGCCTAGGCCCAGGGAGCACGTTCTTCAGGTAGGGAGTGCTAGGAATCCTCCTGAAACCCAAGTTCCCAAGGGTTGGCCTTGCCAGCAGGCCGGTCCTGCAAAAGCCTCAGGCCTGATGCTCACTCTTCTGCAGACTGTTTTAGCAGCTCGTAGGAAATTGAATGTGTACTGACTTCTTCTGTTTCTCAGGTAACGTGCTAGGCGCTATGGGTACAATAGTGAGCAGTAGGGAGACACTCCCTCCCCACACAGTGTGTACTTTCTAGTGGGAAGATAAAATGAACAAATTAGGAAATAATCAAGATAAGTCCAGACTCGGAAGGTACTAGTACAGAAATCAGTTAGGTGACAATATGATAGTGTATTAGTCTGCTCAGGCTGCCATAACAAAATAGACTGGGTGGTTTTACAACACATTTCTGTTCTGGAAACTGGACGTTCAGGATCAAGCTGCCAGCATGATTGGGTTCTAATGCGGCTCACTGCCTGGCTTGTAGACGGCCGCTGTATAGTGTTGAAGCTCTGTCCTCACCTGACCTTTCCTCATTCATGCTGTGGACAGACTGTGGGGGTGCTCTGTGGTGTCCTTCCTATGAGGACATCAATCCTGTGCTTTCATTTAACCTTAATGCCTTTGAAATCCGGTATCCAAATCCAGCCGTACTGGGGGTCATGGTGTCCATGTAGGAATCTTGGCACAACATAAGTGTTCAGTCCCTGACAGTAATATGAAGAAGCTAGTTCTCGAAATGAAGACTGAAGTGAGCCAGCTATATGAATGACTGGGGGAAACGGTCCCCAAAAAGAATGACAAATGTGGATTTATTAATTCATTAAGCGGCCTAGTGACTTTGGGAAACAAAAAGGAAGTTAGGAAATAGTCATGGGACTATGAAGTACAGCATAACAACAGTAGTCAATAATACTGTAGTAACTATGTATAGTGCCCAGTGAGTATGGGACTAACCGGGGAGGTCACTGTCGCGTCCACTGCAACACGGGCAGTGAGGGTGCGAGAAGGGGCAACTTTGGGTTAAGTTTTTAAGAAAGAAAAAAACAGAGACTTAATGCAGTTAAATCTCAGAAGGCCAGTAGCCTCACTATTCTGAAAGACTGGAGCCCAGAATAAGGCCGACTGGAGGTTTTTATGGATAACTATACAAGAGAGTAGCACCGTTTCTTATATGGTCTGTGAGACTCATACATCATAGCAGAAAAAATGCTTATTCCAATCACCCTTTGTCTGTCAACAGCCGAAGCACAAGGTCCCATGATGTCTTAATTACGGTATGTACCCTCTCAGGGTCAAGTCTCTCATATTGTAACAGTTCCGTTAAGATAAGTGGAGAGAGCTGATCTTTATCGCCCTCATGACTTCTCTCACAATCAGGTGAGAGAGGAAAGCCAGAGCCAGCAATGGCTTTTTCCAGGCAGGGGTGAAGGGAAGCAAGGGTCCTTTTTGGATTTTCTAAGGCAGCTCATTGGGGGTCCCCACTTGGTTCTGCCTGGTTTGAGTTGTTCCCTCCATGGGGACTCTTACTCGTCATTGGCTGCAAACCATCTTTTGGGGACCAGACAGAGACCTAAGGTGTAAAACATAGAGATAAGCAAAGTCCTAAAAAGGCACAGTCTCACAGACTTTTCTTTCCTTAAGGAAAGACACCGGGGGACAGTCGGCTAGGATGTTGTGTGACTAGAGGTCACTTTGTAAATTATTTCAATAAGCACTGTGCTGGACACCTGAAACTAATATGAAATAATATCGAATGCCCACTGTAATTGACAGCTTAAAAAAAGGAAGCCTGTGTGTCTGGAGGTCAGTGTGGCAGGGATATAAATGTTGGAAAGAGTACAGGGACTAGATCATACATAAAATGGGAAATTTAAATTGATTCAAGTAATTTTAAGTTAACGTAAAACTATCTGATTTACATTTTTAAAAGTTCACTCTTAACTGCAGAATGCAAAGTGTAAAGAGAAGCAGGGAAACCAATTAAAAGGATATGTCATTGAGATAATAAGATGGATTAAACTACAGTAGAGAAAAGTGATGGAGAGTTTTGGGGTAATTGAGATATACCACACATTACCAAATATAAAGCAATCCCATTTTTCTAATTGGAAAAAGTTAAAAACTTGGGAGGAAGGTAGATAAAATTTCCAAATTTGAGCTTAGCTTATAATGTAACATTTAAAGTAATGTAAAATTGTAAGGTTAATTGACAAATACTCCATTTTCTACTCATATTTCCTGATAGCACTTCATTCAAACTTGGAACCTATATCTCAAAATTAATATATCTATAGTATACTCTTGATTTTATTTTATATTTTTATTTATTTTTATTTTTTATTTTTTTCATGTTCTCCAAAATATTTAATGATACAGAGTTCATGTTGTATACTCTTGATTTTAATCTTCAGACCTTTTTCCCCTCAGGCTTCCCAAGCAGAGCCACTGAATTGATCAAACCCCAAGGGATCATTTCTGATTCCTTGCTTTCCTTTATCCCCTCCATCAAATCCATGAGCAAATCTCATTTGTTCTACCTCGAGAATACATATGACCAACAGTGAGTTGTGGGTTTTTCACAAATTTATTGTCCTCGATTGACATTTAAATCCTTAAAAAATTTTTCACCATACTGACTGTCTTTCATACCTGTAGGTATGACCTCAGAAAAAATGCCAGGTATAGATTGTTAGTGAAAAATGAGCCCTTGAAGACCATTTCTAACACGGGCACCACGTTACGTTGTGAGGATAATGGAAACAGAGATCTGTAATAAATGACAGAACTGTCAGAATGTTTTAAGAATGGCAACTTGTGCTTGGGAGCGTTTCAATGAAAGAACACCTGGATTTTAAACATTCGTACCTGAACAGTTTAGACGCAAGATGATGTGTTTTGTAATGGGATGTATGGAGTGGTTTTCTCAGTAATAATGTTGGAAAGGTACTGCCACCCCTGATTGTCCGTGGGGCTTGGTTCCAGGACCCCTCTGGGATACCAAAATCAGATGCTCACGTCCCCATATAAAATGGCATATCTGCATATAACCTACACACATCCAACCATCTACTTTAAATCATCTCTAGGTTACTTATCTAATATGATGTAAATGCTATATAAATAGTTGTTGTTTGTATTGTCTTGTTTAAGGAACAGTGAAAAGGAAAAATGTCGGTACTTGTTCAATATAGGCACAACCAGTGTAGCCCTAACTACATAGGACACATCCGCAATAACAGAACATTTGTTTCAAATATTTTCAATCTGCGTTTGTTGAATCTGCAGATGCAGAACCAATAGAAGCCAATAGGGGGATGACTGTATGTGTTAAGTTTAAATAAAAATTTCATACAATTTGAAATGGGAAAAAGTACACAAAATACATCTTATTCTTCAAGCTTGCAATGGCTAATTACTTTATCAGATCAGTTAATTTTCATCATAGTACTTATCACAATGTACAGTTGTGTTTTTAAAAATATTATCTATGTATTAACTTTTCCATTAGAATATGAGTTTCCTAATGGCAGGAGCTTGTTCTTGTGTCTGCAGTACCTCACACACTACCTGGAACAGTGTGTATTGAGTAAATTAATTCCTCAGAATATTGAATCAATGCTTCTTTGAATCTCTTTTCTTTATTCCTCGTTGCTCTCATTTATTTTTCACATTCTCTCCCCATTTTATAAACTTACACTTAACAGCAACCAAAGATAACTTAATCTACTGTATTTCCTGTTCCTGTTTACAGCATTTCTTTTATTTTTCAATACCTAGAATATAGACATTGTACTTGGGACTTAACCTCAGAGTAGGAAACTAAGCCTTAAAAATCATTCATCCCTTCACAGCACTTTTAGTTTTCAGTAAGAACAACCATAGAATTTACAGGTTTCTTTTCTTTATAGAACAAGTCTTACAAGTCAATGGTCACGTGACGTGGCACCACGATAACCAAGAGAAGCTTAAAAATTCGAAACAAGATCATGAATGTGATGCATTTGGAAAAAATTTCAATCTGAACATAAACTTTGTTCCTTTAAGGAAATCAAACAATAAAGGTGATGTAGATGGATTAATTTTAAAACATCATTTGGACTTACTTATACGAAAAGCAGATTATGACAAAACAGAACCAGGTGACTTAAATATATTTGATAAATTGTTTCTCCATACCAAGCCTGAGGAAAGTGATAGTTGGTTAAAATACTATGAATGTGATAAATTTGATAAAGTTAACTATAAGAAGTCACAGATTATCATATATCACAGAACTCGTTTAGGGGATAAACTTTATGAATGCAGTGAATGTAGGAAACGCTTCAGTAAGAAATCAAGTCTCATTAAACATCAGAGCAGACATTTGAGAGAGATAGCCTATGGCTGTGGTAAATGTGGTAAAACTTTTCCCCAAAAGTCACAGTTTATTACACATCACAGAACTCATACAGGAGAGAAGCCTTATGATTGTATTCAGTGTGGGAAAGCCTTCTCCCAAAAGTCACAGCTCACATCCCATCAGAGGACACACACAGGAGAGAAACCGTACGAATGTGGTGAATGTGGGAAAGCCTTCTCCCGGAAGTCACATCTTATATCACATTGGAGGACACACACAGGAGAAAAACCCTATGGGTGCACTGAATGTGGGAGGGCTTTTAGCGAAAAGTCAAATCTCATCAATCATCAGAGAATTCATACAGGGGAGAAACCTTTTGAATGCAGAGAATGTGGGAAAGCTTTCAGCAGGAAGTCACAGCTCGTTACACATCACAGGACTCACACAGGAACAAAGCCGTATGGGTGTAGTAATTGTAGAAAAGCCTTCTTTGAGAAATCAGAGCTCATTAGACATCAGACAATTCATACTGGAGAGAAGCCCTATGAGTGCAGTGAGTGTCGGAAAGCATTCAGAGAGCGGTCAAGTCTCATTAACCATCAGAGAACCCACACAGGAGAGAAACCTCATGGGTGCATTCAGTGTGGGAAAGCCTTCTCCCAGAAGTCCCATCTCATTTCACATCAGATGACACACACAGGAGAGAAACCCTTTGTGTGCAGTAAATGTGGGAAGGCCTTTAGCAGGAAATCCCAGCTTGTTAGACATCAGAGAACTCATACAGGAGAAAAACCCTATGACTGCAGTGAATGTGGGAAAGCTTTCAGTGAGAAATTAAGCCTCACTAACCACCAGAGAATTCACACAGGAGAGAAACCCTATGTATGCAGTGAATGTGGGAAAGCCTTTTGTCAGAAGTCACATCTCATATCACATCAGAGGACACACACAGGAGAGAAACCCTATGAATGCACTGAATGTGGCAAAGCCTTTGGAGAGAAGTCAAGTCTTGCAACTCATCAGAGAACTCATACGGGAGAAAAACCCTATGAGTGCAGCGAGTGTGAGAGAGCCTTCTCCCAGAAGTCACAGCTCAATACTCATCAGAGAATTCACACGGGAGAGAAACCCTTTGAATGCGGTCTTTGTAGGAAAGCTTTCTTTGAGAAGTCAGAGCTAATAAGACATCAGAGAACTCATACAGGAGAAAAACCTTATGAATGTAGTGAATGTCGAAAGGCCTTCAGGGAGAAGTCAAGTCTCATCAATCATCAGAGAATACACACAGGAGAGAAACCGTTTGAATGCAGTGAGTGTGGCAAAGCCTTCTCTCGGAAATCACACCTCATACCACATCAGAGGACCCATACAGGAGAGAAACCCTATGGGTGCACTGAATGTAAGAAGGCTTTCTCTCAGAAGTCACAACTTGTTAATCACCAGAGAATTCATACAGGGGAGAAGCCTTTTCAATGCAATGAATGTGGGAAAGCCTTCTCACAGAAGTCACAGCTCATTTAATCATCAGAGAACTCATACAGTAAAGAAATCCTAGAAATGGAGTTACTATTAGTCTTTGATATAGATCTTACCTCATTGTACTTCAGAAAATGCAGTTCTGGTAAATCTTTCAGATAAGAGATACTTCACATTATATGTCTGAGTAGTCAGAGTACGAACTCTAAAAAGGTTATGTAGGGAAAGCTTTCCGCCCATTCACATGTTTGTGTTATCAATTCATAGAATAGAATGAGCCTATGAAATGCAGTGGATCCAAAACCTTTCAAACCATAGTCAAATCTTATACAGTAGAAAAATTAACAGCAAAGAGGAATACTGTGAATATCAGAAAGCCTCTGGAGAACAAATTGCATTAGCTGTTAGAAAATTCCCACTGGGCATAAAGCCTAGTCCAGTAAGTGAAAGAAAACCCCATGAATGTGGCAATTGAGGTAATATTTTCATCAAGAAATGACAGCTCATTGTACATGAGAAATGTCCTCAGAAATGTAAACTTCTATGAACTTACTAAATATGGGACAGTCTTCACTAGGTAATCCAAGCATATTGTATTTTGGAGAATTCATACTGTGAGTCAACTTAACAATTAAAAGACACAGGAAATATATGACCCTAGACATAATGTTATAAAGGAAAGCCATATACTTTTTATAGACATGGGCATCCAAAATACCCAATTCTAAATAGTTGACAGGTGCTCACTCTGAAGTACGAAGTTTAAATCTAGGTGAATAAATTGAATCATTGAAACATCTAAATAAATTTCTTAGTGGTATTTATAGCTAACTTTCCTTTGTCACGTGTTCTGTATTTGGGGATTCCATATAATGTAGTTGGGAGCATGAGATGCTCATGCCTTGTGCCTCTGATGTCTGCCAAGACACCACATGCCACTGGTTTTCCTATCTCACTGATACTATAAAAATGGTAACTAATATGACATGTTTTTTTGCTAAATCAGGAGCTTAAGTAATAACACCACATCTGTTTTCTCTATGGTTTGTTGGCATAGAAAAGGGGTTTCTTGTTACTGAGCTTTCTCCTCAGTAATAAAAGCCCACATTACATAAAGTCTTCTGCATTCTCAGAGTCCGAGAGATAGATGATAGTAAACCCAGGTAAGAAGTATTGAAAGGCAGGAACCACAGAATAGCAATAGTAATTCCTGATCTACTGATGAGCAAAGGAAAGGAGTTGTGTGAATCCTGACTCAGCACCCCACCTAACTGGAAGCGGTGCTGTACAGTCTTCTCATTGCGTGAGATGCCTCCACATGTCAAGTCTATGTATCTGAAATGCAATGTAACCTAAGTACAACCTGTACTTTAATTTACTCTGGTAAAATATGGATTTTGTGTGCTGCCATGACGTTTTTGGTGTTTCATGAAATATCTTGTAAAAATTAGATGAAGAACACAATTACTTAAGAGTCACTGTTCAGAAAATGTAAAATACAGATAATTTTGTGGTGAGAAATATATTTTTGATGTATTCAAGGAAGCCTGTTTAGCCTTCCTGCAAACTTCTGTGATCACTGGATAAGTATTTGGAAACAAGATTTTCATTATTTCGTCCATTGGAGGATTTGTGCTTCACCTTCCGTTACCAGTTGCATCCACCACGTGGCAAACTTCCCATTTTGAATTTCCCCTTAAGTATGGTGCCCTTTGAAAATTCATGAAGTACCCTCAGCTTAGTTAGAATTTGTAGCGATCTCTGTACATTGTTGCTTGACAAAGTCAGCAGTCGTTTTGTGTGCAGTTGAAATGCAGAGAAGTCCAACATTGACCTTGTTTCCACACTTGGAAAAAATCAAGACTTCTCATACACGAGTTTTGTCAGTATGGTGGATTGGACCTTTGATTCTAGAAGTATTTTTTCCTTTAATTTCCAATCTTACATCATTGTTGAAAAATTTTACTGTAACAGTAATTTTCTAAATTACTGTACCTGAATTTCAACAGCCAGATAATGTCTTTCCACATGGTAATTTTAAAAGCATCAAATTTGCCAAATTTTTATGGACTATGAAATTTATGGACTTCCTACTTTTCTGCCTAATACCTGAAGGTCATTTTACCAGATGGGTAAACAGACCTTTGTAAATGAACAAATAGTCACAGGGTGATGTTTTACTTTTTGGTTTTCCCTATTTTTTTCTTTCCATCATAATTCTCATCCCTAGTCCCAGAGATTGACTCATTAGATCTTGAATAGAACTCAGGAGTCTGTTACCTAAAAACATTCCTGACTTTGTTCATTCCAACTCTAGATTTTTTATTAAATGTTAAGCAGTTAAAACTGGTACTTCCTTCAGTAGATATTGGAACTTTGGCATTGGCCTATTGGTTTAATACCCAAGAGGTTTATGTTTGTTTGTTTTTGTAAGGGTCAGGTGTTAGACACAGTGAGGACTGACACTGGCAACAGGCATCTTGTTTACCTGAATACCTGATGCAGAGCCCAAGTTTGTGGTGTTGACCTCACTGAGAGCCTCTCTGCTCGCGTTTCACAAGGCGCCTGATACTGAAATTAGAGTTTCAGTTTCAGGTTTTCAAATTGCTTGGTAACCAACAAAAAAGGCATCCCTACATGTGTGTTCATTGATTTGTACCACAAAGCCCACATCAAGAAGAAAGGCAGTTTCAGACTGGATTTACCTCGTTTTATGGAGCAGTAAGTTACATGGAGACAGAATACTTAAGGAGACCAAATGTAGGAAGCACCACCTTCCTACGTTTCACCACCCAGGTTCTCCCCCTGGCCTGGAGGCAGTTCTACAGAGGACAATTTCTATGATACTCCTTTTCATAAATAATGGATGTTTTGGGGGTCCAGTCTGTGAATTTTGAGGCCCGTCCAGGAATGCCTTCTCTTTAGCTTTTTGATATCTTCTGACACTGTTAACCTCTGTATGGATCCACATGTTCCTGATATTTTGGTTTCAAGAACATCACTTGTGGAACCCTGAGATGAAACAAGCCCAAAGAATATCTGATTAATCTGACAATATCTGTATTAAACAGCAGAATATAGATCAATAGTCATTTATCTACACTTGACACTTAAGTCATTTTGCCATTTATTCCAGCAATATATGCCCACGTTGCCAGTGTCAGTGGGCTTCTTATTCTACAAACATGGTACCAAAAGCTTTCAGATGTGCAGTCCCTAGTCCTGGCCTGAGTGCTGGCAAACTGACCCACGACCCTTGCAGCTGGATGCATATTTCTTGCACCTTCATTCTTTTTTAGTCTATTTTCACACTCAACATAGTAGTTATATTAAGATACAATTCTGATTACACCTGTGTTGAAATATTGTGTGGCTAATTGTGGACTTAAGAAAGCGTAATATACTCATGGTATATGAGGGCTCTTATACAAATACATGCCTACCCATCATTTCTGAACTTTATCTTTCTTCCTACGCACTATAGTTTTGGCCACCTCAAACTATTTCTACAATCTCTCGCATGCTTTTTGCAGATCTGCCACTGAAATACCCTTGTTTCTTGTTAATGCCTATCCACCTTGATGAACCTGTACATGTACTTGTCACTGTGACAGTATACTCATTGCATGTTTGTCTTTTTCCATTAGAAAGCTAGGACTACCTTGTTTGTCTATGTAACTTTAGCAACTGAAGCTTTAATAAATAAGTGTGGGTGCTATCAGTGGCTGTGATTTTTACGGAATGAAGCATGGTCTGCAGTGAGAGACAAGAATGAAGCCATTGTGGAAGCAAAATCCAACAACAGTCCTGACTGCGCCCCCACATCTGGTGCTCGGCATATTCACCACTGCCCTTTCCATGCCTTGATCGTTGGGTTTTTCCATGAGATATCACAAATATCCTTTTAATAAATCCCCATGTTTGCTTCAGGTGGTTCAAGTGTGTTTGTTACTTAAACTCAGATATTCCTAACCGGCTAAGTCAGGCTGCATCCCCAAGGTGGTTCTCTGGAAGCAGATGTTGACATGAAGTTTTGGGTGCAGGATGTTTATAGAGGATCAACGGCTGTGAAGTGATGGGAGAATAACTAGGAAAAGACTGATCAGAGCAAGAAGTCCGAGTGCACTGTAGGCTGTAGAAATCCAGCCAGGCCAGTTAGGGAGCTCCGAAGCAGGTACTCATTCACTAATGTCCCGTGTAATGTCCCGTGTCCGGTCCGGACGGCCAGGCACTGACCGCCCTGCGGTGCTCACCGACCTGCGGCAGGCTGCCCTGGGAAGGGACGAGCCTCAGGGGAAACAGTGCTTTTCGGCAGAGGCCCGCCCGCCCTGGAAACGCTGCCGGGAGGTGGTGGCTGACGCTGCTGGGCAGCGGGTCCTTCCTGGAGCCGGGATCTGGAGGACGCACCCTGAACACACGGTCCGCGTTCCCGATGTTGGGTGTCTCTGGGGACACGGTGCTTTGGGCCAAGCAGAGCCCCTGCTGCTGCGGTGGCTTTCTCTCGTTATCCCTTCCAGACGCTTCCCGTTGCCACCTCCACTGACATCGGGGGCTCACCTGGCGGTCTGACCCGCACCCACGCCCGAGCCCTGCTCACCGTGCCCTTCGCGCACCCGACCTGCTGGGTCTGCCCGTTTTCCGTCACGACCGGGCGAGGAAATCCCCAGGAACCAGGCGATGGCCGCGGTCCCCTCGAACTCCTCCCGCACTGCGGCGGCACGTCAGCCCCGCCGCCCACGGCCCTCCGAAGGCCGCGCCCCACTTCCCTCTGCTGGTCTGGACACGGGCACAGTTCCCACGTCCAGTCTGTAGCTGACAAGTAATTAAGGGCTTGCTGCGTCGCCTGCAGTGAGGCGTGTGTCGCCTTTGGGGATCAAGGGCACAAAGTCGCTGGAGGGTCATTGTGCTCCCGGCGGTAGCAAAGGGGCCACAGCACCGTAACTCGGCGGGGCGGGAGCCCTTGGCTGCCGGGGCTGCTCCACGGAGCGGGGGATTCCGGTCACGACCACTACGGAAAGCTGGAGGGCTTTCCCGGAGGTGCTGGGGCTGCAGTCGGTTTTGGGAATTGTAGTTCTCTGAGGCCTGCAGTCGCAGTCTCTGGCGCTGTGAACGCGGGGCTCTCTGGGAGTCGTACTGTCTGAGGGGAAGCTTTCCTCCCAGGCGCGGTGAGGCCCCGGTGGATCCCGGGAAGTGCAGTTGTGTGAGGCTCCCGGTGGCCGCGCTGGTGCTGTGCGCCCGGGTCTTTCTGGGAGTTGTAGTGTGTGAGGGGGAGCCTTCTTCCCACGCGCGCCGAGCCCCGGTGGATGCTGGGAAGTGTAGTTGTGTGAGGCTCCCGGTGGCCGCGCTGGTGCTGCGCGCGCGGGTCTTTCTGGGAGTTGTAGTGTGTGAGGGGGAGCCTTCTTCCCACGCGCGCCGAGCCCCGGTGGATGCTGGGAAGTGTAGTTGTGTGAGGCTCCCGGTGGCCGCGCTGGTGCTGCGCGCGCGGGTCTTTCTGGGAGTTGTAGTGTGTGAGGGGGAGCCTTCTTCCCACGCGCGCCGAGCCCCGGTGGATGCTGGGAAGTGTAGTTGTGTGAGGCTCCCGGTGGCCGCGCTGGTGCTGTGCGCCCGGGTCTTTCTGGGAGTTGTAGTGTGTGAGGGGGAGCCTTCTTCCCACGCGCGCCGAGCCCCGGTGGATGCTGGGAAGTGTAGTTGTGTGAGGCTCCCGGTGGCCGCGCTGGTGCTGTGCGCCCGGGTCTTTCTGGGAGTTGTAGTGTGTGAGGGGGAGCCTTCTTCCCACGCGCGCCGAGCCCCGGTGGATGCTGGGAAGTGTAGTTGTGTGAGGCTCCCGGTGGCCGCGCTGGTGCTGTGCGCCCGGGTCTTTCTGGGAGTTGTAGTGTGTGAGGGGGAGCCTTCTTCCCACGCGCGCCGAGCCCCGGTGGATGCTGGGAAGTCCAGCTGTGTGGCCCGCGGCCTGCTCCGCGGGCGGGTCGCTGCAGCGGGGACTCGGTGCCGCGCCGAGAATTCGGAGGTAGGTAAAGCGGCCCGCCCCGCCCTCCCCGCGATCCCCGCCGGGCGGCCCGGTGGAGGACTCGGTCCGGATCTGCGGACACTGCGCCCGACCTGCCCAAATCGCAGAGGAAGCGCGCCGGCCGTGACCCCCGTTAAAGCGGGAGGTGCCGGGGCCGTAGGCCAGGCCAGGCTCCCCGGAGCCCACGCCGTGGCGGGAAGGGACTTCCCCGGGCGTCCCGGGACTTCCGGGTCCCCAGGCCCCGCGGGGCGACGGCCTCGCAGTGCGGGCCCCCGGCCGGCCGTCGGGCCCAGGGCCCCTCCGCCTCTCCTGCCAGCTGTCCCGGGTCGCCGCCCAGGCCTCCTCGCTGCGCGCGGGAGCCATGTCGCAGGTAAGCTGGCCTTTCCTTTCTTCCTCCTCAACGAGGCTGAGTTCAGTCCGTGCTCGGGCTTGTTTCGGTCCTGGAACTTAGGCCGGCGGAAGCCCGGACCCTCCGGGTCGCCGCCTGCGGGCGCTTGTGCCCGGGAGGGTGCGAGGGCCCGGCGAGCCGCCGCGAGGTGCGGTTCGGACCCGCGGGTGTTCGGGGCGGGGGCCGCGCGCAGCCACGGTGCCTCCGGCGCGTCCCCCGCTGTCCCCGCGAGAGGCGCCGCGCCGTGTCTTGCTCCAGCCGCCCCGCGCTGGTTCCCGTCGTTGTGGAGCCCCCACTTTCCCACTTTCCCCAGTGGTGTCAGAGTGGACCCCCGGACCGGCAGCGTCGGCGTCGGCTGAGAATGTGCTAGAAGTGTCCGTTCAGGAGCCCTGCCCCACGTCCTGAACCAGAAACCGGCGTGGGTTCAGCGGCGTGTTTTAGCAGCCCCTCCCAGTGGCTGCAATGCGCGACCCATCCTGGGCCCTGGGGACGCAGCCGCGGGTAAACCCAAATCCCCAAACTCACAGAGCTCGTTTTCAGTCTTGACGTTAACTTTATTTAGCAAAGAACACTTGACCGTTTTTGTTCCGGTCGTGGCTCAATGCCTGGCTGGCAGTTGTGCTTCACAAAGGTGGGGGAGAAGACGGCTCGTCCAAATTCGTTCTGTTTCTGGTTGCACTTCTCTGTCCTTTTTGTCAAGCTTCTCTCGAAACCCAGGGGCTCTGCAACTTTTGCTTGGGAGTCCGGTTTCTACCCGGGCTGCAAATCCCACTGTTGACTCAGGGAAACAGCTCCCTCCTCAGTTAGTAAATAATCTTTTATCACTTACAAAATGTTTTTTACTAAAATATGACCCTGCCATACATTTGTGGCTGCTGCTAGTTTGGGACCTTTTAGAACCCCTTTCGATGCCTAACTGTTCCGTGGAGCGCTCAAGTTGTGCAAACCAGGCCGTCAACAGGGACTTGTTCTCCCAATCCCGAGGGAGACGCTGTACGTTCCATCTGCAGGCGTGACATTTCCTCGTGGGGGGTCCTTGTACATTACTGCTTACCCTCCTTGTGACACAGCTAAAATTGCCTGCAGGTGCCACAGCTGTGTCTTCGGAATGCCATACACTTGAGAGTATTTGCCTCATTTCTAGGGTGCTGCTGCTCTCGGTGCTGCTGCAGCCAGTTGTTACTATGAAGCCATTCTTGCCAAATCTTGTTAACATAGGCTGCTATTAAGGAAAACATTCATTGCCTGTTAAACACAAAGGAATTGCCTGGACTGTTTACAAAGTGCTGTATTTACAACCACAAGCAGAAATCCATGCTGTTCACATGTGTAATCCTTTACCTTTCACAGAATTGGAAATTGTCTCAGGGCACATCCCATACATTTTTTTTCTCCGTTTTTCATTACACAACATAACAACAGCTGAGCTCTTAGTTATACTCTTAATAATGACTCAGAATTCTGAAAATTCCCATTCCACTATGTGTACACACTGCCCACCCTCCACAGTGGGACTCATTGCACTCCTGGATCTGGGCCTTTCAGAGCATAGGCGCTGCGTGTGCAGACGTGTGTGTCATTTCAGGGCTCGGTAACTTTCAGAGATGTGGCCGTAGACTTCTCCCAGGAGGAGTGGGAGTGGCTTCAGCCGGCTCAGAGGGACCTGTACCGACATGTGATGCTGGAGAACTATAACCACCTGGTCTCACTGGGTAAGTCTTCTTCGTCTCGCCTTGGTCAGCACTGGACCATTAGTGTGGCTGTTGTGAATGTTGATTGATCATCTGGCCGAACATTCCCAAGGGAGGTGGGTTACTTTATTTTTAACCTGTGTTAGGAGGGGAATCATAACTCCACCTAATCTTGAGACATCTTTTATATTTACATTGACATTTCTTTTAATGGTCCCTCTTTTCTGAGGATTCAAGGACCGATTTTGAATTTATTTCATTTTCTGCAAGCAGGTCTTACCATTTCTAAGCCAGATGTGGTCTCCTTGTTGGAGCAAAGAAAAGAGCCCTGGCTGCAGAGAGGAGATGGGAGAAGAGACCTGTTTTCAGGTGAGCGAGTTAGAAGCTGGTGGGGAAAATTTTTCACAATCACCCGACTAGTCAGTGAGAAAGCAGCACGTTTTTATATGTTGGTTGCAAAGTTTTTCCTAAAAGATACAAACATGCGGAGACTGAGTCTTGCCCACAGCTCCACACGGCACCACCTGGCAGTCTGCCTCTCCTCCACTCCTCACAGGCTTTCCTCCCATTCTCACTCTGTCTGGGTTCTGAATGTCAGTCCTTTTGATTCTCCTCCCTTTCTTTCCTGAAATCGATGTTTCTGTTGCCTAAATTGAAAGGAATGTGTTTTTTCTCTATAGTGTTGTCCTAATTGACCAACTTGGGAAGGTTGAATCACGACTCTTTAGTTCATTGATGGGCTTACTCATTGTCTCATATATTCTCTTAACAATATTTATTGAATTTTTTTTTTTTTTTTACTTTTTTTTTTTTGCCTTTGTGTGTGTGTGTGTGTGTGTGTGTATGTGTGTGTTGAGAGCCCACTGGCCCATGTGGGAATCGAACCGGCAGCCTTCGGAGTTAGGAGCATGGAGCTCTAACCGCCTGAGCCACCAGGCCGGCCCCTGTTTGTTTTTTTTTTGTTTTTTTTTTTTAATCTGTTTGTTTTACTTTGGATTTTTTAGTCTTTGTTTATTTTATTTTTACTACATTTATTGGGGTGACATTGGTTAATAGATTATATAAGTTTCAAATGTAAACGTTTGGAAAATAATAGAGTGGGGGGGAGGGGAGGTGACGAGCCCCGCGGGAAGGCGGCCTCCACGTTAGCTTCGGTGTGTCCCTCGCAGTGTGTGCTGGCAGGTGAACTGTCACGCAGGCGGACAGAACGCACACGACACGTGTGCCGCTTGAGGAATCACTGTGGCACACGCGTGTCACCAGCCGCCCCTCGGCTCCGGGAGCGGAAGCCCGCCGCGTCCCTAAGAGCACCCTGTGCACTCCTCTCCCCCCATCTCTTCCTTTGATGGCAGTAACTTCCTCCGCTTGCGTCACAGCTTAGGAAACTGTGTATCTAAGCACTAGTTCAGGTTTGTTTGTGGACTTTATGTATGGAGCTCATGACATACACATACATATACATATAATGTGCGTGATACGTCGTGATTTCCCTGAAAATTACTTGAAGATGAATGCATTTTGCATCGGACTCTCCTAGTGTGTTTCACTGTACAGCGAGTGCTCCCCAGCGTGTGCATTGCTGCTGAGGGCTCCCCGCTCACCTGCCGACAGGCTGCGTCCTGTCCTGCCCTGCACAGTTCCCCGCGGGTACCCAGGGCCCGAACTGCCAGGTCAGGGGGATGCCCCGCCTCCCCACCTTTAGCTGGTGCCGGAAGGTTCTCCAGGTGCTGACTGGTGGCAGACACGGTAGTTGCACTGCCCTTGAGATCCTCTGAGCTATGCCCATTCATCCCTCTTCCCTGCCACCCCTGCAACCATGATCTTTTTACTGTCTCCACAGTTCTGCCTTTTCCAGAATGCGATAGAGTTGGAATCACTTTGTAGCCTTCTCAGATTGGCTTCTTTCACTCAATGTTATTCATTTCAGTTTCCTTTATATCTTTTCATGGATCAGGAGCTCATTTCTTTAAGTGCTGAATAATACTCCACTCTCTGGATAGACCACAGTTTTCTTTTCCATTCTCCTGCTGAAGAATGTCTTGTTGCTTCCAAGATTTTGCAATTAGGAATACAGCTGCTATACAGCGCATGATGATGATGATGTTTAGTTTTGTAAGAAATCTCCCAGCTATTGCAAGTGGTCACACTGGGTTGCGTCCCCACCAGGTGTGACTGAGAGTTCCTGCTGCCCCACGCCCTCACAGCGTGTGACATGGTTAGTGGATTGGATTTTGCTTAGGTGGGTGGTCTTTCCCTCTGAACACTGTCTTCTTCCTTGTGTGGTTTCAGAGAAGACACATGTAATTCTTGTCTTTACTCCTATGTAGGTAAATTGTTTACCCACTCCAGCTTCTTCCAAGATTTTTTTCTTTATCTTTGGTTTTTGAAGTTTGAATATATGTTTAAGTGCAGTTTATTAGACATTTGCCCTGCTTGTTGTTCTCTGAGCTTCCTGGATCTGTGGTTTGGTGTCTGACATTAATTTTGGGAAATTCTTGGTCATTATTATTTCAAATACTGCTTCTGTTTCTTTCTTTCCCTTTTGGTATTCCTATTACATGCACATTACACCATTTGTGGTAATCCCACAGTTCTTGGTTTACTAGTTTTCTTCATCTTATTTCTCTTTGCTTTCCACTTTTAGAAGTTTCCATTGAGATAATTATCCTCTAGCACAGAGACTTGTTCCTCAGGCAAGTCCAGATTGCGCGTGAGCCTATCAAAGGCATTCTTTATCTGTTGCAGTGGATTTTTATGTCTCGTCTCTGATCTTTTATGCACTTTTTACTCTAAATATAATGAACTTTTGTTTCTTATAGCGCTAGTTGTTTTCTTCTGTGTCCTCTTAGTCTCCCTTTTCCTCTTCTTAGCTCTTGAAGAGAATTATTCAGTTTATATCCCCAAGTTTCTTAGTGAGTTACTCAATAGATATGGGATTGGTTTACAGGAGAATGAGGAGAGTAATTTAAGATTTTCCCTTTATTGAGACAATTGTTTTCTTAACAGCTACTTCACTGCATCCCCTATCCTGACCTTTCATTTTTATGTGCCTGCCATATGGGTATAAATCTTGGTTCGTTGCTTAGATACATATTAAAGAAATATTTATTTTTCCCTAGAAGCTTACAGTCAGTGATAATAGGAGATAGCATTCCCACCAAATAAAATAAATGTCAAAGTGTGTTTTAGAGAAAAATGAAATTTTTAATGTATAATTTGGAAATAATTTAAAAGTTGCAAGAATAGTACCAAGAATACTCATATGTCCTTACATTCACCTATTGTGAAGTTTTTGCCACATTTGTTTTATAATTTGGTATATGATTTTTTCCCCCAGAAACACTTGAGCATAAGTTGTCCACATCGTGGCCTTTCACTCCCTACATATTTCCTAATAATAAGGGTGTGAGAGAATATCTATCTATAGGTAGATAGATAGCTATAGATGTATACATATATATTTTTTAATCGGGGAATATTAGGGAATATTGTGTTTCTCCAGGACCCATCAGCTCCAAGTCGTTGTCCTTCAGTCTAGTTGTGGAGGGCGCAGCTCAGCTCCAAGTCCAGTCACCGTTTTCAATCTCAGTTGCAGGGGGCACAGCCCACCATCCCATGTGCGAATCGAACCGGCAACCTTGTTGTTGAGAGCTCACGCTCTAACCAGCGAGCCATCTGGCCGCCCCTCCAGAAGCTCAGCAGCAGTTCATTGTCTTCAATCTAGTTGTGGAGGGCGCAGCTCATTGGCCCACATGGAAATCGAACCAGCAACCCTGTTGTTCAGAGCTCGTGCTCTAATCAACTGAGCCATCTGGCCACCTGAGAATATATTTTTTTAAAAAATCCTTCGTATTATAAAATTCTGTTCAGAAAGGAATGATAAAGTCCCTCCTAAAATTAGGAGTAAAGCCTGTTTGTCTTTGTAAAGTATCTGATAGAAAGATTGTTACACCACAGTTGAGCTCCGATAGAAGTTTGGAAAGTAGAGTGAGGGTCACACAGGTGGTTTTCAGGAAGCCTTTCATCTCTTTACGTAGAATAAGTCAGTCAGATGTTCCAGAGCCCCCGAGTGAGCAGTCTGATGGTTGTGCTTGTGGTTGGCGGGCAGCATTATAAAATTTTCATTTTCACTTCATTCTGGCAGCAAATAAAGTTTAAATGGAGGTGAGGAAGACTACAACCTATCCTTCCTGATTCCTTTTTCTCCTCATATTTCTATTTTTCGCTCACTTTTGGTTACTCATATTTAATCTTTCTCCCTATTCACCAAAATTTCTCCTCTGTTTGATGTCTTTTGCTTTGATTTCAAAGTCATGTAAGCCATGAACTGCTAAGATTTTTTTTTCAATGTAATTCTCTCATTAAAAAAGGAAGAATGACTTTTAATACAGAAAAAAAAAATAAACATTTGCTTTGTTTTTTCAGTTTCGGAGTCAAATGGTAAGATCAGAGAGTTTTCTCCCCAAAATATCACACATGAAGATGACTCACCCCCGTATTTGATAAAGGAGAGAATTCTGATCCAAGGCCCTGGGCATTCCACTTGTAAAGGAGGCTGGAAATGCGAGGGTGTTACTGAGATGCTGCAGAGAAATCAGGCATGTGTCAGGCAGGTGACAGTGTCTCATCAGGAAGCCTTGTCTCAACATAGCATCAGCTCCGTGGAGCGGCCCTATGGATGCGGTGAATGTGGGAAAACGTTCAGTCGGCGCTTTTCCCTCGTGTTACATCAGAGAACTCACACGGGCGAGAAGCCCTACATATGTAAGGAATGTGGCAAGACCTTCAGCCAGATCTCGAACCTTGTGAAACATCAGATGACACATACCGGAAAGAAACCCCATGAGTGTAAGGACTGTAGTAAAACATTCAGTTACCTTTCATTTCTTATTGAACATCAGAGAACACACACGGGGGAGAAGCCCTACAAGTGTCCTGAATGCGGAAAGGCCTTCAGCCGTGCCTCCAACCTCACCCGACATCAGAGAATCCACATCGGGAAGAAACAGTATATGTGCAGGAGATGTGGGAAAGCCTTCAGCAGTGGCTCCGAGCTCATTCGCCACCAGATCACACACACTGGGGAGAAGCCGTATGAGTGCCTGGAATGTGGGAAGGCCTTTCGGCGATCTTCACACCTCACGCGCCACCAGAGCACCCACACCACCAAAACCCCCTATGAATGCGATGAATGCAGGAGAGCCTTCCGTTGCCACTCATTTCTTATGAAGCATCAGAGAATCCACACTGGAGAGAAGCTGCATGAGTGTGATGAGTGTGGTAAAGTTTTCAGATGGCACGCATCGCTTGTACAACACAGGAAAATACACAGTGGAGAAAAGCCCTACGCGTGCACTGAGTGTGACAGAGCCTTTAGTCGGAGCTTCTCCCTCATCCTACACCAGATAACACACACTGGGGAGAAGCCCTACGTGTGTAAGGTGTGCAGTAAGTCCTTCAGCTGGAGCTCAAACCTTGCCAAGCATCAGAGAACACACTCTCTGGTGAGCCCCTATGAGTATGAAAATGTGTTTAATCACCACCCATTCCTTACGGAACACCAGGGGGTTCACACTGTAGAGAAAACTTGAGAATGTCTAGGTAACAACAGTAGCAGCTAATGCCTTACTCTTACTTCAGAGCCTTATGTGAAGAAGAGTGACCCATACTTATTCAGCATCCTGGAGAAAAACTCCGTGAATATGTGGGAAAGCTATTCAAGCCGCTCCTTCTCTACGTGATGCCAAAATATGAGGTCAGTTGTGTTGAGAATACGTTCACCTGGGAGGATTCCTTACTCCATGTGTAAAACCTCCTGCCAGGACACGAATACACGCCCCATACATGCGAGAAAGCTGCTAATTCGAGATCAGCTCTCCCTCTGCATCTGCCATCTCAAGACAGACAGGACACGTGGGGAAGGGTGCTCTTTCCTGAACACAGAAAATTCAGGGTGAAGCAAAGTCTTCAGTGATTTAGGAATGCCTTCGTGTGCCGTGCAGTATTTATTGGATTTTAGAATACTCTTCTAAGGAGAAAAACCCTGTAAATGAGCTGGATATAGGCTGACCTTCTGCACACTTTAAACCTATAGAATTATATGTGGCAAACAGTACCATTGTAATGCGTGTGGGGAAATCTTAGAGTTCCCATAGTCATACTTGGGGAATCAGTGTGGGCGTTACTTTTTAGCAGGGGATATTTGTTTTGGCTTTTATTTTGAAAAGCAAATTCAGAAAAGAAAGCTATGAATAAATCTTTTGACTGAGAGTAAATTAATGTGCACTTGAGTTTTTCCCACAGTGTATGTGATTCTGAAACTGCAGCTGCCAGTGTCGACGTCAGTGCAGAGCTCTGTGCTTTTGTGGAAACACAGACGTAACAAGGGAAACCTTAGGTGTCTCAGGTTTTAGCTTTCAGACCTTCCATTTAAGGTTATGCTCACGTTTACCCTTGAATCTGCCTGGACATGGCTTCCTGTCTGAAATAAGTGTGAATAAGGTCGACCACAGGAAATGCCAAGGCAGTTTTCCTGGTGCTCCATTTAGTGAGAATATTTCTTTTGTAAGCACGTATTTGTCAAAATCAATCAGATATTTACTTTTCATGGACACCTGCCCACTTTCTAATGTTCTAATTAAAGGTTTACATTATCTTGGAAGCATGTGACGACCTCTCTTGAGAACTTTGCATCTAGTATATGTAACGTGCAATTTAGTACTTGAATAAGAGCCTTGTTTATTTTCTTCATGTACATGTAACTCTGTCACACAATGAGAGGCAGCATTTTTCTTTCCCACTCGATGTGGTGTGAGAGAACACATAGCTGCTGCCTAATAATTACTCTTGTAGGATTGCCTGAAGCCTCAAACTGCCAGCACTGCTGTCCAGCTCTTCCCTTCCCCAGTATTCTCAGCAGCGTTACTTCCCCTCGCATCATGTGGGCAGGTCTGTGGTGAACAAGAATGTATCTGTCACTTCAGAGGTTTGTCCCATTCAGGGATGTGGCCACAGACTGCCCTCAGGAGGAATGGGGCTGACTGGACCCTGCCCAAAAGACTTGACATAGGATGTAATGATGGACAGCTATGGGAACATGGTCTGAGGAGGTTGCCATTCCTCCGAATTCAGAATCTGAATGTGGTTATCTCTGCTGTCTCCACAGGAGATACCGGGGTGGGCGCTCAATGGCCTAACGCCCTGTTCCATGTTCTTGAGGAAATGGTGGAAAATTCGTTGAGTGGGAAGTGGTCAGCAGTTTCCTCCTGCTCCTGTTCTCGTAGCAGCTTTCCTAAAAGATCGAGTCTGGATCTCAGAAAACTAATATTTTGAAGTATCTATTGTCTCCCTTTTGTAAGCAGAACTTCCTATTTCTAAACCAAACTTGACCTCCTTGCTGGAGCAAGGGAAAGAGACATGGAGAAAAAGGTGACAAGAAGCCTGTGACCAGGTAAATGAGGGGCAGTCAGGCCAGAAGTGCCTTTAGTCCAGCTCACAAATATAGTACCTGAATCACTTCATCAAAAGTTAGAACTTTCCTCTAAAACTCTCTTCATGTAACGTCACTCTGAAGTATGTAACTCATCCAAAAAGACCTTGCATTGATCTGTGGTAAGATATTTCAGAAAATAACAAGCATATTTAATTAAACTAAAATGTAGGCAATTCCTAGGTTATACAATAAAAGATGTCAGGACACTCGGCAGTGGAAAGAAGTAAGCATCTTGTGGATGTTTCCATTCATTCAGTGTGTTTTGTCACTGCCAGGTGAAGGTTGCTTTCCTTCACTTACTTTTAGCACATGATAAATGTGTTACGTCTTTCTTCACTTAATGTACCT
Source organism: Rhinolophus hipposideros (assembly GCF_964194185.1). Lineage (NCBI taxonomy): Eukaryota > Metazoa > Chordata > Mammalia > Chiroptera > Rhinolophidae > Rhinolophus > Rhinolophus hipposideros. Next base: position 43,048 of record NC_138070.1, on the reverse strand, counting down.
TTGGTTATGAGCTGGGGTGCTTGGCAGAGGCAGGAGACAACACAATGTTGCCAGTCTTTTCAAGGTGAAAATCAGTAACAACAGCCAGATAGACATGCTGAGATGGAAGAGCATACGATGTTGCACTTTGAATGACTTGTGTAATACTTCGGGTACAAATTTGTGAGATACAGTGTGACCATCTCAATGGGTAAACGCCCACTGGAGATGCCAGATCTGTGCAGTGTGACTGAGGTTTGCTCATTCGGTGTGTGCTCATTCGGTGTGTGTGCCTGTATGGGAAACACACAAGGATGTAACTGTTGCACCTCTGACAGTTACAGTATCTATTACTCTGTAATGGTTACTCTCATGCATACACTGTAAAGGCACCATATTCTTGCCTTTTACAGGAGCACACAGTAGGAATCTTTCACACAACAGGGTGCCTTGCCTTTTATGTGACTTCAACTCTTTTCTGAGTTGAACTGAATTTACCTTGAGTAAGTCTCTTGTAACAGTGTATAGCTGAGTGATCACTGAGCAGCGAACACTGGCACACTCCTAGATGCAGCTGTCATGTCATGTGTGTCTATGGTTACAGCTGTTTTTATGGTTATTCTTTCAACTGCATGCAGTGTTGTTATTATGAGGTTGAGTTTAACTGTTTATAGTATCTTCAAAAAGTCCGCTTCTAGATAGGATGCAGTATGGTGGTGGCAAGCAGATAAATTTCAAAAATAGTTTTATAGGCATCATAGAGCTGTGGAAGCAATGAGGACTAGATGATGCAAACTTCCAAAGGGGACAATCCTCAGGTGCCCTGTTCACCACAAGCTGTTCTTTTCCCCCTTGTAAGCATTTCCTGATTTTGGATGTGGGCTGAAGCTTGGGCTGGGCCCAGGAAAGGGTCTTTTCTGGGGGAAAGAGTTTTAAGGGTCACCTGAGGTTGAGGTTGCAGATTAGAAATGTGAGAGGGGGGCCGGCCCAGGGGCTCAGGCTGTTGGAGCACTGGGCTCCTAATGCTGAGGTCACCGGTTTGATTCCCACACGGGCCAGTGAGCTGCGCCCTCTACAGCTAAGATTGTGAACAACCACTCTCCCTGGAGCTGGGCTGCCTTGAGCAGCCGGAGGTCGGTGTGAGCTGCTGTGAGCTGCCATGAGCTGCTCTGAGTGGCCAATCAACGACCAGCGACCAACTGCCTCAGCTGGGGGGAGCACAAGGCTCATCACACCAGCATGGGCCAGGGAGCTGTGTCCTACACAACTAGACTGAGAAACAACGGCTTGAACCAGAGTGGGGAGGGAGTGGGAGAAGTGGGGGGAAAAAGAAACGTGAGAAGCCTGAAATGCACAGGTGGTTCTCGCCCATGGGACATGTGCTGAGTTTTCGAGCTCAGTAGAAGGCTGGGGGGCTAGACTACGTTTCAAAAGGCAGAGTGAACTAGCTGCAGTGTGTGGTACTGAGGACTGAAAACCCACCAGGGAAGGGTAACTGCCTGAAATAATGGCCAGCCCTCCTCAAGCCATTTGGCAAAATCTGAAGCTACATGGGGCAGGATGTTAAGGAGACTTGCCCCAACAAGCCTCAGAATTAACGCCTTGGGGGCATCGTGTCCAAAATACAAAGGCTAAATAGAGGTAAACTGAGTCATGCTACAAATTCAACACAGCTCCATCCGTGATCGGACTGAGGCAATCAGACCCTCTGACTATCTCCAGAGGAAAGGAGACTCACAGGTAGGAGACCCTGTGCTGCTTGTGAACATGACGTCTGCACAACGTGCATTTCTCAAATTATAAGTGAGTTTCAATCATGACATCTATCGATCTGTGAATTTCCTTTCTGTGTTAAAAATTGTCTCTCGTCTTCAAAGAAATCTGTGGGAAGGAAAAGACATTGTTTTCTGTCACTCCACACGAACCACAATAGCCTCCTAAACTGTTTCCCCAGGATTTTTTTTTACAACAGCTAGTGTGACCTTTTTAAAATAATTTCACTCTCTCATGAAAGATCCCTGAAGAGTGAGTACCTCAGAGGTCTTCAAATAAAAAGTAAACTCGTGCCACAGCTGGTAAGGTCTCTTCTGATCTACTGACCTCCCAACCTGGTTCCATAGATGCCTTTCCTCACCCCTTGCCTAAGCTTTTCCAGTTACTGGGCTATTTTTTCCCAAACAAATATGCTGAGGTCTGAATGAGGACTTTGCTCCTGCTGTTCTCCTCAGCTCTTTTCTGTCCCTCCGCCCCTTCCCCCGTGGAGCCTAAAAAGAGCCCATGCCCCTTGGCAATACTTCCAAGGAGTTCACCTTTAAAAAGTTGGAGACAGAAAATGGGGGGTAAAAATGTAAAAAAACAAAACATATACATGTATGTGTGTGTGTGTGTGTGTGTGTGTGTATGTATATATATATCTTTATAAATGGGGTGGGATCTATACATCCAACAACAGCATAGGCAAATTGATTTACTTTATAACTCTGGAAATATTAAAAAGCATACTTTCGATATTAAGTTCATGATTGAATTGTTTAATTTTAAAAATACACAACTTAGCTCTGTTTACTATGTAAATTAGAAAAGTTAACACACAGGTGAAAGAAAAAAGTATACTCAGAAATAACTACCGGTGTCATTTTCATATACATCCAGGCATACACATATTTTCAAGGCATACACATCCACATTTACAATATATACAGTAATAAAAACATGGTCATACTTTGATATTTTGTAATTGTATTTAAAAATCATGATGTAGTGAATATATGCCCACATCAATAAATATGTAACTACATTTTAATGACTCATTAAATTCCATTTTACAGACATGCATAATTTTAAAAAACCAATTAACTGTTATTGGGAATTTTCTAGTTTTTCACTAGAACACGACACTGAGAAGAGTACTGTTCCTTATGTAAGCTTAAATGAAGAGCTTTTTTTTAAAGCTCAGAAAAGCCTGTGAGGTTAGAGGTTAGGAATCGTCTCCCTTTGGAGCCACATTGCTTCCCTGTTGCCAGGAAAGGCTGTTCTGATCAATGCTTCCATTGGGAGCTAAGAGGAGGACACTGCACTCTCCCCCAAGCTGGATCATCACCTGCCTCTAACGTGACACAATGAGGTAGCCCCTGAGCATTGCCCGCATAGAAGGAGCGATGAGCTTGTGACAGAGAAGAGGGGACGGGAGAGGGAGGGAACATGATTACACAGACTGCAGTTCTCATAACCGTCCTAGTTTCCGCGTGTCTGTCATGGTGGAAGAGCTCCTCATGCTGAGAGTGGCTCTAATGCTCAGAGAAAAGAAATTTTGGTTCCATGAAATTTTGCCTATATAGTCATTTACAACCCAACCCTTCTTTTAAGTTAAGTCTCCACTGAAATACTAAGTAAAAAAGTTTACTGAAAACCTTAAATGTTTACACGAATACTTACTATGGGCCAAGTACTTGGAATAAAACACTGAACAATTTAAGACAAAGTTCCCACCTTACTAAAGCTCATGGTTTTGAGTGGAAGATACATAATTAAACAGGCAATACTGTGAAGGTGTGAAAAATGTTGTTAAAGCAATTACAGAGTAATTCATTAAAAAATGGTACCTAAATCCCAACCGCAACCCAGCGGAACCATCCTTCTGAGCACCACTGATGATGGCCTCACGCAAACACCAAATGTGTACGTCCAACATAAAATGTTTAACTCTCCAGGGCTTCGCGATCCTTTTCTCTTAAAAAAGGTTACTATATTGATTGTATTCACACACTGCCTTTAAGAAACGCAGTAAGCTTCCTTTTCTCATAAAAAGATGTCCAGATATAAGCAGTGCAGAGCTGGCCCAGCCATTTAGAGATGGCTCTGAAGATTCTTCCTACTACCTCATCCTTAGGCACGGTTGTCATTCTCACCGTCACAAGATGGCTCCTTCAGCTCCAGGAATGGAAAAGCCACAGGGAGAATGGGGAAGGCAGAAAGGTAAAGAGAAAAGACCAGGTCTGTCCCTAGTGACACTAGTTCCGGTTGCTCAGGAATGAGGGAGATGGTGACACTTAGCTGTGAAACTCTGTAAGTAGACTCTGGTATTGTGAGCTCAAACAGTGTCATCAGCAGGGAAGGAGGAGCTTGTTTACTTGGCCACTGGCAGTATCTGCCACACCTGGCCAGAAAACCCCCATGACACTCAGAATGTACTGCCGTTAACTTAGAAATCAATCATCTGAAAACGGAACCTCACGTTACAGATACTTAATTCTAAACAGCTATGGATCAAAAAAGGCTTAATAGTAGGCATTTAGAATTAAACTAACATAGACCAATATGTTATATAGCTAAAGGAGTGTTTAGAAGACTATTTTTAGCCTTCAATGCTTATTTTAGAGAAGACTGAAAAATAAGGGGTCCACCTGAAAACAATGGAGGTGATTCCACACTCCAAATACTTACAGGGATTCTCGAGCAGTATGAGTTCTCTTGTGTATAATAAGTGAAGCGCTCTGACTGAAGGCTCTTCCACACTGCGGGCACTCGTAGGGCTTTTCTCCAGTGTGAGTTTGCACATGTCTCCTAAGGGAAGAGGAAACACTGAAGGTTTTCCTACATTCGTTGTACTCGTAAGGTTTCTCTCCAGTGTGAGTTCACACATGCATTCTAAGGGATGAGAGGCCACTGAAAACTTTCCCAGTCGCTGCATTCGTTAAGATTATCTCCAGTGTGTATTTTCTTGTGAACTTGAAGATGAGACCTTGTGTTGAAGGCTTTCCCACAGTCACTGCACTCATAGAGTTTCTCCCTGGTGTGTGTTCTCTTGTGCACTATAAGGTAGTTACTGGTGCCGAAAGACTTTCCACAGTGAGGCCACTCATATGGTTTCTCTCCAGTGTGAGTTCTCACATGAGCCCTAAGAGATGTTTTCTGACTGAAGGCTCTTCCACACTGAGGACACTCAATAGTGCTTCTCACCAGTGTGAGTTCGCACATGTCTCCTTAGAGTTGAGGAATCACTGAAGACTTTCCCGCATTCCTGACATGCATACTATTTCTCACCCAGGTGATTTCTCTGGTGCAAAGTGAGACCAGAAATCCCAAAGGTTTTCCCACTCTGTGTCCACTCATGTTTCTCTCCAGTAGGAAGCTGCTGCTGTCACTTAAGGGATGATCGATGACAGAGTTTTGCTTTTGTTACATTCATAGGAACTTCCCACCGTGTGAAGGTGGTTCTGCCGAGGGAGCATGCTATGTTTTACACCATGTTTGCAGCATGTGTGCTCTTTCTGTGCTGTTTGAGTTCTTTCAAGATGCTGCAGAGCTCTATCACATTCACGACTTCCACAGAGCTTCTCACTTAAGAGTTTTCCTCGTGGTTGTTTAGGATTGAATTACACTTCAAACACCCACCATCTAAGGAACATTTATGGCAGTATTTCCTGGTAGAAACTCTTTGAAAAACCAAGTTTTGAACTAATTTTAGAGTTTTCCTCGAATTCACCAGTCAAAGAATCTCTCCTGATATGCTGTTTTCTTCTGGGTAAACATGACTTGCCTCAAATTACCCTCTGAGATCTTGTGCTGTTTTCTGATCTTATGGCCTGCCCACTCTTAATGTGGGAGACCACACACCCATCATGAATCCTACCACTTTAATTCCATTGGATGCTTTCTCCCAAATAATATTCCACACAGGAGTTGATTATTTGGTTTTGAGTCTCCCATTCAGGACAGGTGCCTTAAGGAATTCTTTGCCTCGGTATCATCTCTTCTTGCCCAGCAGGGAGAGCACAGGAGGCTTGAGTAACGGACGTTCCACTGTGGTGAGATTCCTATAGCTCTCCAGCATCACATCTCCGTACGCACTTCTCTGTGCAGAGTCCAGCATCACCCACTCTTCCTGTGTGGACTCCATAGCCACATCCTTAAAGGTCCCTGGTCCCTGGAGGCAAGTGGCTGGAAATCCAGCCACCATCCTTTCCTCTTCAATATTTCTCACACAGAAGCAGGCAGAGTCCTGTGCAGTCAGAGCCTGTAGTGGGGACAGGTCAGTTTCTGCCATCTTGAGAGTGTGAGTGACATCTGCCTGCACAATAGGAAGATAGATCAGGATATTTCTTTTCTCGTTTCTCTCATCCAGTCAGAGTAAGGGGACATTTCACTGGGCGCCATCCCTGTAGGCAGAGGCAGATTCAGATAAAAGAAGGTGGAAATGAGGCCCCCTGGAGTCAACGTAAAAACTGTATGCTCTCCCCCTACCTCCCATCAAGGGCTGATCAGCTAAATCTTTGCTGGATTTGTAACGACGTGCAGTATAGTCATCCTCGGCCACCTTCTAGAACTGTTACCTTGGTTACTTGTACTGGCTTCACCTGCAGATGACTTCTCAGCCCTGGGTAGAAAGAGCATGCATTATTAAAAAGAAAGCTAAGGACAACCAGTCAAAAAAGACATGGTTATTTAAATTTCATGCATACTTTGCTACTTTTTTAATTAACATTTTGGAATGAAAAAATAATCTTCCTGCCAAACACAGCTGTTTTAGGTAAATTCCTCTGTTCTGCATATAACTTGGTGTCTACCTGAATAACCTCACACATGATGATCTGGCTGCTACCTCACATAGGAACTTTACTGGAGTTGTCAGAGGTAGACATGTGACTTTGAAACAAACGTTAATTTGATTACCTCCAATTTACTCTCTCCCTGCTAAGTCCATATTTCCTTAGGATAAGTCGGTTCAGGTAACACTTGAGCGAGATTAACATAGAAGCATGAACTATGCTCCAAGCCTCAGGAGTGAGGCCTAATAGTATTAGATGGCAGAGTACTTTTCTGAATCATTCTTATAATGGCTTTAACCGGAAAAAAAAAAAAAAAAACAGCACAATGAGCACATAGTGTGACTTCAAAAAAGAAATGCTTAGACTTTCAGGATCCCAGCAAATCATGCAATAATTTATTACGCTGATACTTTTACTGGTCTCACTTTTTGAAGATTAGATGTTTACCTGTAAATGCAAGCCTTCTCCCTCAGTATCATATTTCAAAGGCGTTGTTTTAATGGACAAAATTACAGATTTGGAGGCCGGCCCGGTGGCTCAGGCGGTTAGAGCTCCATGCTCCTAACTCTGAAGGCTGCCAGTTCGATTCCCACATGGGCCACGGGGCTCTCAATCACAATGTTGCCAGTTCAATGCCTCGGGTCCCACAAGGGATGGTGGGCAGCACCCCCTTTGTAAATAAGATTGAACACGGCACCTTTAGCTGAGCTGCCACTGAGATCCTGGATGGCTAAGTTGGTTGGAGCGCATCCTCTCAACAACAATGTTGCCAGTTCGACTCCTGCAAGAGATGGTGGGCTGCCCCCCCTGCAACTAACAATGGCAACTGGACCTGGAGCTGAGCTGCGCCCTCCACAACTAAGACTGAAAGGACAACAACTTGAAGCTGAATGGCACCCTCCACAACTAAGACTGAAAGGACAACAACTTGACTTTGAAAAAAGTCCTGGAAGAACACACTCTTCCCCAATAAAGTCCTGTTAAAAAAAAAATTACAGAATTGGCATTTTAATTGAGACAGGTATATTTTATGTTTCTACACCAGAAAAGTATATAACTCTGTTCCTTTAGTGTAAGTAACATAGAAATAGATTTGTCTGAAGATAATAACATTATAATCCACTAAAAAGGGAATAAAGGAGTTTATTCATAATCCAACAGAGAGATGAGGGAGGAAATGGATGAGGGTAAAGGGAAGTCCCAGTGTGCCAGTGGGCTGGTGCCTAAGGAATCTGATCAGTCTAGACTGCAGGACTTTGGGAAACTCCTGGGGTACGTGTTTAGGAGAAGAGAAAATGGTTTAAGATTATATGATGAGTTTCACCTTGAGAAAAAAGGAATTGAGAGGCATTTTACATAGGTTTAAGGAAAACAAGCAAATGAAGAAGAAAAGGCAATGAATTAGAAACAGAAAAAGTAAAATTTGTAGAAAAAGAACTTATCATTCAGCAATAAAGACTATTTACACAGTTATCATGATAAAACACTTATCATGAATTTAACCACAATTTGTAAGACAACTACACTACAATACTTGCAATATAATTATGTTGTGATACAGGAAGGAAGGGTGTTAACAGTAAAAACTCTCATTAAACACAGTAAGAAACTTAAAAAATGTCACAAACTGATGACTTAAAAAAATACTGAAGAAAGTTCAAAGCCAGAACTGCTTAAAAATTTCAAAGTCCTTACCACCAAGAAGAAACAGGAGCTTCCTGTTTTTATTATGAGCCTTTCAACATATTAGACTTTAAAAACTGTATATATACATTTGTTGGACAGTAAAAAAATTACAGAGAAAATAGCAATCAAATCAAGAAGCAGAAAAATAGGAACAAAGTAAATTTAAACATTGACAGAGAAAATTAACTGAAAACCAAAATACAAAGACATAAGACAAAAACAAAGATCACAAAAACACCCAAAATCTGCTTCTTTGAAAAGATTAATGTACATATCTTGCAGGGTTAATCAAGAAAAAAAAGATGGCCCAGATAATTATTAGGCTAAAAAAATACAATTACAGCGGTGATTTTAAAAATCACTATAAAAGAATAGCACAACTTCATGCAAGCAAATTGAACAATTCAGATGAGATGAATAATTTTCTAGAAAAATTTAAGTGTTCAAAATTGACTCAGTAAGAACTACAAAACCTAAATTAATCAATGACCATTAAAAAACTGAATCATAAGTAAAATATAGGGGCAGCCGGTTAGCTCAGTTGGTTAGAGCGTGGTGCTCTTACGCTCGATTCCCACAGGGACCACACTGTGAGCTGTGCCTCCACAACTAGATTGAAACAAGTATATGACTTGAAGCTGATGGGTCCTGGAAAAAACACACTTAAAATAAATGGTTTTTTTTTTAAAAGACAGACGTCCAAGAAGTAAAATATCTACACCTAGAGTTTGAGCCCAAAACTTTCAAGGGAAAACTATTTTACAGAATAGAAGAAGAAAGCTGTGCTTCCCAAGTTATTAATGAGACTTATGAAATCTGTTCAGTATAGTACAAAGAATGAAGATTAAAGTGCCATCATAATTCAGAGCACTGAAAAAGTCCTAAGTAAAATATTAATAAATTGAATACGACCTATTAAAGTAATACTGTCATATCACACTCAAGCAGGGTTTAACCAGGAATTCACGAATGGCTAAAAAGCAGAAAAAACACTATTGTTACTACAATGTATTAGTATAATGAACACTCCTGTACCCATCACTCTATTTTGAAACATATCTGGAAATGACATATTATTTGTAAGTATTTCAGAATTTATTTCTGAATGATAAGAACCCTTCGAAAATCATCACCAGGATATTATCACACCTACTAAATTAGCACTAATTCCTTAATACTAAATATATGAGCAGTGTTTAAATTTTTGTTATCTCACAAATGCTTTTTAAAAACGTTGTTTTTCTTCGACTCACGGTCCAAATAACGTTCGTACCATTTCAAGTCTCTTGACTGAAGGTTTGCAGAGAAGCGGCTCCGCTGTGATCCCAGCATGAGTGAAGACGCTAAGGTCGTCAGGAAAAGCGCCGGGCGAAGCGCGCAGCGCCCCCGGGACGCCCGGCTCCGCCCGCTCAGAGCCACCGCCTCCGGACGGCCGGCAACCGCGCGCGGCGGGACGCGCCCACTTCGCCCGGTCGCCGCCGGTGCCCGCGATCGGGGTTCCGCGGACGCAGCCTCGGGGAGGGCCCTCCGGGACCGCCGCCCCACCCCACGCGCCCGGCGCCCGGCTCCGCAGCCCCGGCTTCCGGGCTGCGCTCGCGCACGGCCCTCCCCGCACACAGCGGAACGTACGCGACTGCTCCCCTCGCCGCGTCTCCTCAGTCTCTACGGCTCCATCGCGCCCAGCCGTCCTCGGGGCACTTGCCTCTCGGCGTCGGAACACCCGGGCCTCCGCGAGAGCGGGGCGGGAGCGGCGCCGGGCGGGCGTTGGAGCCCCGGGGCCGGAAGCCGCTGGGAGGAAGGCGGGGCTCGGAGCCCCCCGCGCGGCCGCCCCTCCGGGCGCAGCGCCGGAACTACATTTCCCAGGAGCCCTCGCGCCGCTTCGCGGAGGGATTCTGGGCTTCGCAGCCCGGCGGCCGATCTCTGCGGAGGGGGCGCGGCGTGTGCGCGTGTCGGCTCCGGGGCGCGTGCGTGAGGGGACGCGCGCGTGGCGTGGCCCACCCGGGGGGCGTGGGAGCGTGGAGGGCGGGCGGCACGGGGCGATCCGGGAGCCCCGCGCCGCCGCCCGCGGGCCCTGGCTCCTGTCTGAGCAGCCGTCGCTGCTGCCATTGTGACGGGGCTGCTCCCCAGCGAGTTCCAGGCTCGTCGCAGGTAGGCACCGCCGCGCCGCGTGGGCGTGTTGGCCTCGCGGCCGGACGCAGCGACCCTTGCGCGGTGTGGCGGCCGCCGGGCCTCGTGGTGCTCGGCGGGCGGCGACTAGCGCTGCGTCGCCTTTCTTCCTGACGCTGTTGCCAGCCCTGCACGAACGCCTTTCCCCCGCGTGGCGAGTCCTGGAGTCCCGGCGTGGCGTTTGAGGCGGACGGCCCTGGTTTCCCGAGGGTACGGCGGGGCCGCGGCGCGTGAACGTGCTCGTGGCGCCGGTGGTGCGCGGGTGACGGGGCCGCTGTGGCGCGTCTTTCCCCCCCACCGGGAGAGACGGGGCCTGGAAGGTCGCGTGCGGCCTGCGGAGCGTCGCTGGGAAGCCGCGCTCCGCTGCGCGAGCCCGGGGGCTCCGTGACGCCGGCGGCCCGGCGTTTCCGGGGGGCGCCGCGCGGCCGTTAGTCTGCGCGCCCGGTGCCGCTCGAGGGGGGTGCGAAGAGCCGCGCGGCAGCCGCGGACGGGCCGGAGGGGCTGCGTGGGCTTCTGCTTTTCGGACTGAAAGTATGGATGAAAACGTCGGTCTTACGTTATCTCCGGGACCAAGCAGGTTTATGCGTGGGCCTTAAAAGCGCACCCATTTCTAGCTCCACCTTCCTGTTCTTTGGTTGGTGCTTCACCAAGTAGGTTAACTGGCGGTGTGTGTGTGCGATCTGCTTTTACTCTTCAGAGACGGCTCCTGAATGTAGTGATGTTTCTATTTCCCCTGGACACCAGAGGCCCCGTCGTCTGACGTCCAGTGTGAGTGTCAAGGATAAGGCCGACCTCCAGCTCCCAGAGACCCCATCCGAAACGGATGCAGGTGAGCAACTCCGGCGCTGTGCTCACCTTAACAGCGGAACGCACTGTTGGTTTCTCTTTTGAAGGAAGCAAAGGGGAGGCAGGATGTCATCCAGAATGCTCGCTAACAAACGCTAGGTTAGAGATGATGGACACAGGTAACCGTCCACTTGGGAAGTAAATAGCACCCCTCCCTATTCCTGATGAAACCAGCTCCGCTCCACACTGATTTTTCTCTATGACCTCATCGACTCTTCTGTTTCATTAAAATTGTCTCTCCGCCTTGCGAGCCTTCCTGGATGACGACTTGCACACATTTCAGCCTTTTCTCAAAAGCTCTTCATTTGTTCTTTCATTCTTTCTTTCAACACATATTTCTTCAGCTCTTAGCAGGTGCCAGTAACAGGGCAAGGACTTGAGATACATATAAATTAAATGAGGATGACTGCTGATCAGTATTTTATGTAAAAATTGTCTCTGAATTCTGCTTAGCATAGTACAGTATTTGCATAGACTCAGGGACTACCTGAAGGAAGCCTAGTCCCAACCCAGACAATTAAACCAGATTCTCTCGGTGGGCAAGGATGGCGTTGGAACCAAGGTATCAGTAATTTATGAACATACCTGGCAATTACAGTTGTGCAGTCAGCATTGAAAACCGGTAGTTTAGATAAGGGTTTGAGGAAATCTAGAAGTGGAGGTTAAGGGAAATTAGGATGCAGTGCGACAGATTGTGAGCTATTTGTGTTTTAAATCATAAAATGTCAGAGCTGTTGGAATGGACCTTTGATATCCATGGAAACTGGAGGCTATACTATACTTTTCGGTTACTTTTATATTTTCCTATTGAAAATTCATTGGTGACCAGAAATTTCTTGCCTCCTTTCACAACCCCTTGTACATCCAGATGCCATTTGATTAACAGTGTCTTATTTTGTTGGCTTGCAGTTGACGTCTTTGTGACACATTGCTCTTAATTCTGCCCTCTGGAACAATTCAGAATAAATATTATCCCTGTTCCACAAGACCTGTAAATGTGTGAAGACTGTTCTTTTGCTCCCCTCAATTTCTTGTGCAGACTGGACATCCCTGGTTATTTCAGCCATCTCTCATCTGACACTAAACAGTCAGCATTGTGAGGGAGGCGCCTGTCTGAATAGCCACTACTCAGTTCTCAGCTCCTTGAATAGTACTTGGCACACACTATGAGCAGCCCGCAAAGGTCTGGTGCAGTAAGGAGGGAAGGAAGGTACTGTATGGGTTCACTACACTTTCTAACTGTGGCATCCTGATTCCTTAAAATGAACCTGGTTCTCTTCTAATAACACACATACAAGGTGCACATAGCCTCCACTTTTTTACCTTCACTTCCACATCGAGTGTGTGACTGCCTTTGTCAGCTGAAACTTGTAACTAAGCCTTACTCCCATTGCTTGGGAAAGGGCTAAAAATCCGTAAGGACAGGACCTGTACCTGGCATCAGAGACCTCACTGCACATGGACACAACCCCGTCCTCAGCGAGCTGTGGCTCTCCTGCTGCGTCTTTGTTCAGTCCAAGTAGCTTCTGGTATTAGGGACTGGGAAGTAAAGAGGAAGAAGCATGAGCCCTTCCTGAGAAGCTAGGGAACGGCACAGGAGGAAGGCTTTGTGTGGTCCTGCAGGGTGGACGTGTTTCTGCCAAGAGGCAGGAGGGGAGAACACTGCTGGCGGAAGAGGAGTGTCTGTGCAGGCGTTGAGGCGATTTGCTGTGTGCTGGGGAAAGTGTGATTGTTTGATGAAACTTGTAGGGCTAGTGAGGTAGAGGAGGCCCAACCACAAAGAACACTGAATGCGTGCTAAGGACTGGGTCCATTTTCCTGTAAGTCCTGGAAGGCCAGCAGAGTTTTAACCGAGCCCTGAAACGTGTTTTACAGAGATCTCACTGAAGGGGAGAGAGCGAGACAGACAAGCCCAGTAGGATGTCTCTAAGTCAGCAGTTACGAGGCCTGAACCAAGGGCAAGGCAGCAGGATTCTAGAGGGAAAGATGGATGAGGAAATTTAGGAGAGAGAATTTACAGGTTCCAATAACTGACTGGATGTTAGGACAACAGAGTCTAGAAAGACACTAGTGTGACTGGGTCCTTAGATATCAATTTGTTTTTGTTTTTTGTTTTGTTTTTTTGGGTTTTTTTGGAGAAGAAATGCATTTTTATAGGGAGGGTGTTCTGGAATGGGGGAGGAATTACCCCAGGAGCGGGTAAGGTTGGTGAGACTCAGATCTCCAAGAAACTTGAAGTGCTGGTAACTGACGAGCTGGAGTCGGCCCCTGTCCTCCTTCACCTTGTTAGAACTGGCCATTTCCACAGGAAGCTTCCAGCAACACTTCCGATCATTTGGGCAGTTTAAGTGTTGAACTTCATACTCTGTGCAGGCAGGTGTTTCTGCATGTGCCATCCTAAAGCTGGCATGGAGTCTGGGGCTCCTGGCTCCTGCTATAGTGGCATCTGAACAGGCCATCTTTCTTTTGACAACTCGTACTTCTCAGCTTCATATTCTCTGCTTGGTTTAGCTAGTGTATTGTATGGCATCATTTGTTAATTTAAGGGATTAAAGTCTTTTAAAACTGTTGAAATAAGAAACAGCAAAATCATTTTATTTATTTCCTCTGTTTATGTGGAAAATAGGAAATGCCAACAATCTCTCTGTAGATCATTGGTTTATTGTAAAAGGATATAATTGAGGAACAGCCAGATAGAAGACATGCCCAGGGCCAGGTCTGGGGAAGGGCAGGAGCCTCCATGCCTTCCGGGCACCACCTCCTCTCATCCCCACGTGCTCATCAGCCCAGAAGCTCCCAACTGTTTTCTTCATTAACAAACAAAATCCTTAGTGTGTGCCTGGCACTGTTGTATGTGTTTGACAAATATAGTCTCACTTAGGTGTCATCATAACCCTGTGGGGTGGGCGTTGATTTATCCTCGTACAGATGAAGGACTGTTAGGAAATGACCTGGTATGTAACGGAGCAGGGGTTTGAACCTGGCAGTCTGGCTGCATTCCACATTTTTAGCACGAGGTCAGCAAAAGAGGTTGGAGTACAAGACAGAGTGGTCTGTCCATTCTAGACAAAGCACTTAGCTCCGTGTGTGCCATGCAATGGCGTAGACGATGGGGTTAGAGCAAGTAGATACACTGTGTCCTGACAGTGCCCAGGGGTCACTGAAAATAAGAGACCAAACAAGACCCAGATGAAACAAAAGGAAACCTACATTTAAGCCAATCATAACTTTTGAAATCTTTACAGAAGACTGAGAAGTACCAAGGAGGAAATCTAGGTGAGGAAGGAAGGATTGTTAAATAAAGAGCTCTGGAAGGAACAATTGAGAGACTGCTGGTGCCCTCCATGATAGGTGTTACTGGGGAGCCAATCAGGGCCGGAGGGTGGGGCAGAGCCAGTGTGCTTTTATTTATTAAAATGTGCATAGGATTGAAATGGAAATCATTAACATCTCCAAAACACAATGGAGGCAAACCCTATGAAAGAAAACAAAATATGAAAAGAACTGCAAATATAAACATAGAAAGCGTTCAGCACAGTATTTAAAATGTGGAAATTAAAATTATAATCAAAATTTAAAACAAGTTAAAAATGCAATGTTTATACACTTCTGCTTCTGGCCAAGATGGAGGAACGGAGTGGATTTACCATCTTGCCCAAATAAAAGCAACAACAACAAAAAGATGACATGACACGGTTGTTTGAAGACGCTGGATGTCAAACGGTAAAGGACAGTCATCCCTGTGAGATGCAAAACCAATGAAGTAAGCCCTCTGGTTGCCCCCGTGTGTTGCCGTGAGCGAGTTTCCAGGTTACAGCAGAGGAAGGGGGTGCAGTGGAGCCCGGCAGACTCCCTCAGTCAAGGACATGGCGCTGAGAATCTGGGGAGAGCTCATAGGACAGAACACCAGACATGGGACCTGTCCAGGGTCTCCTCGGGTCATCAGAGCCCCGATCAGCACGTGTGAGGCCAGTGAGAGAATTCTCTCAGGGATTAGAGGGAATAGTCGCTGGCATTCACACAGGGAACAGTGCCTGGTGGAAGAAGCCAGACTGAATAATTCTTCTAATTCAAGATTATTGGGGGTGGAGCTATAGCTATAATGCACCAAAAGGAAAAATAACTGTCTACTTCAAATTCTACAGTCAGCAAAAATGCACTTCAAGGCAAGACAGCCTACAGAATAGGAGGCAAAATTTAAAATCATCCATATCTGATAAGGGTTTCATATCCAGAATATAGAAAGAACTACAATTGAACAGCAAAAAGAAACAATCTAATTTAAAAATGGGCAAAGGACCTGAACAGACATTTCTCCAAGGAAGATATGCAAATAGCCAATAAACACATGAAAATAATGCAAATGAAAACCACCAGGAGATGTCACTTAACAACTCCTGGGATGACTATAATATCTTTTAAAATGGAATAACGTGTTGGCAAGCTTGTGGAAAAATCGAAACCTCCGTGTATTGCTCATGTAAATGTAAAATGAAAAGTGTGGTGTATCCTCTGACAGCAGTAAAACCAAATGTGGTAAAACCAAATATTACCACATGACACACCAGTTCCACTCCAAGGTAGTCGCCTGAAGGAACTGAAAGTGGGGGCTTAAGCAGGTACTTGTCTGCCAGTGTTCCGAGCAGCGTTTTTCACAACAGCCGAAGGGGGAGACAACCCCAGTGTCCGTCAGCAGGGAGATGGATGCACAAAGGGGTCCATCCATACAGTGGAATGTGATTCAACCGTTAAGAGGAATGAGGTTCTGACGCAGATGACAACATGGGTGGACCTTGAAAACGTGCTATGTGAGTGAGATAAGCCAGACACAAGAACACAAATAATGTGTGATTCCACTTACGTGGTATTGTTGACCAGGCAGGTTCATGGAAACAAAGTAGACTGGGGCTTCCCCAGGTGGGGATGGGGTGGGGGGGTGGAATAGGGAGTTACTGCTTAATGTGTAGGAGTTTCTGTTTGGGGTGGGGGAAAGGTTTGGGATTAGTGGTGATGGTTGTAGTTAATGTCACAGAATTGTACACTTAGCAGTATTAAACCTGCAGGTTTTGTTATATATGTTTCACCATAATTTTAAACATTATTAATGTAACATACCTAACCACTGAATTTGTGCTCTCTGAGTGGGTGAATTATATGGGGTGTGAGTCATATCTCGATAAAGCTGTTGAGAAAAGAAAAGCAAAATAAAGGCATTGTCAGGCAAACAAAAGCTGAGAACTTGTTACCAGCAGATGTACATCACAAGAAATGTTCAAGGGCGCTCTGCAGCGAGGAAGGAGATGAAACCAGATGGAAGTCAGCATCTGTCTGGGTGACGGGCACGGGCGCTGCTAGCTGCATAGTAAATATATGTTTTTCCCTAAAGTTAAATACTTTTCAAAGGTAATGGGCCGGGTATTGGTTTCCTATTGCTGTGTAACAGATTTCCACAGATTCAGCGGCTTCACAGCGCCCACTTACAACGCACAGTTCTGTAGGTGGGAGTCCAACACAGTGTGCCTGGGATTTCTGCTCACATGTCCAGCAGCTGATGCCCAGGGTCGGCTGGAGGCTGTGGGGGCAGCCCACTGATTGTTGGCAGAATTAGTAGGACTGATGTCCCTGTCTGTATTCGTGCTGGCTGTCAGCCGGCCGCTGCATTGGGCTCCATAGGCTGCCCTCATTTCTTGCCACGTGGCACCTTCCGACTTCAGGCCAGTGGGGACCCATCACATTTCTCGTGCTTCAGATCTCTGAGTTCCCTTCTGTGATCAGCTGGAGAACACACTCGTTTCTTTATCTGTACAATAAGGGTATTAAATGAGGTCAGGGTTTGTCATCTGTTTGATTTCCTCCAAAAAGAGGATTCGTGGTAGTAGAATAATTTGATTCCGAATGAAATTTTGCATGGAACTCTGGGGGTTAAGGAGAAAAGGCAGTCTACACAGCTCTTTTCCTCCTACTCCTGGGAATTTCAGGCACTGTGGCAGCATTTCTGGAATGTCTGTCTCTCTGTGTGGCGGTTTCTGCATTACACCTGCTGGCATGTGGGAATCTAGGTGAGGATTTGTGGAACCTCCCAGTCACAGCAAACTTCCCTCATGTTTCTCTCTTTTCCCCAGCTTCTCCTTCTCGGGACCTCACCTTACTCAAGCATCGCCGGGAACGAGGAGGGCATGGAAGCCAAGTCGCCAACTGCCCGGTCCCACGTGAGTTGGGCTGCCTTCTTTCTTTTCCACCTGAGAACCCCTTTTTGCCTAAGTTCTGAAGTTTCTTTTGGAACTTGAGAGATCAAATCTTAGGCACTGTCCTCCAGGAGACCAGCACCCCGTCGTGTGCTTTGTCTGCAGTGGTAGTTTATTTCCTGTCATGGCAAAGAGAAGGTTTATGAGAAATGCGGGTGGAGCAAAGGGAGGTGCTACCGAGGAATGAATCACTTTCATGCACACGGAGGAACTGAGCCCACAGCAAGCTTGCTCCCCAAAGAAGATGAAAGATCTGAGAATGGGGGTGCCTGTTGAGGAGTCAGCTAATCCCTGGTTGTCCTGGGTGTGGTTCTGGCTGTGTTAGCCCCTCCACGGGCAGTGCCTGTTTGGGGGAACTTGGGGACAAGCTATGAAATTAGCAAGGGGTAACTGCACCCAAGGTCCAAAGAGGTTGGGGGTGGACGTGGGAGCAGCCAGACCGGAGGCCTCAGGACGGACACTGGGCCCCTCACCCTGTCCCGCTTCTCTCCCAGGGGGCCCTCACATGTTGCCTGACGTATGTTGAAAACCTGCCAGAGGTGCTGTCGGTTTTGCTCTGCACTGCCCTGTATAGTTGGAAGTATTTAGGAGAAGAAAACTAGTTTATTACGTTCCACCAGATACGTACTGTTTGTTGCTTGCCCTTCATTCTTGAGAGTTTTCTCTCTGGCATCATTTCCCTTCTGCCTTAGGGACCATCTCTAGCCTGTCTTTCAGAGCAGATCTGCTGGTGACAAATTCTGTTAGTTCTGCATTTGACAATGTATTCTGCGTCATTCCTGATAGGTATTTTCCCTGGACGTAGAAATTCTGGTTTGACAGTTGTTTCCTTTCAGCACTTAAAAAAATACATCATTGTCCTGTCCTCAGAGCTTCATGGCCTCTGAGGAGAGCTCCTCATCCCCAGCCATGATCCTTCTCCTGTGGTCATTGCTCCTTTTGGATGCGGCTCATAGAGAAAGGCCTTGCTTCTGTGTGGTGTTTCCTTATCAGGTTGTTTTGCTGCTTATAGAAATGTTTAGGAAAAATGTTTTGGATAATTATTTTTGGTCGTAAAACATGGCTAGCTTGGTCTTTCAAACATTAGGCTATGCTGAATTCAAGTCCATTTCTCCCTCTTTTCTAGCCTTGAATTAGGTTCTTTATTTCACATAATATAAATGTAGGTTAACTCCTGGTGTCTGGCTCCCCTTGCTTTAATTGTTGACAGCAAAGTTGATTTAAATAAAAGTGTGTCTGACAGATTCTAAGTGTAAAGCACAGTGCTCGCTTCGGCAGCACATATGTTAAATGTAAAGCACAACAGAACTGGCTTGGGGACAGTAGGTGCCTAAGAGCCTTGCGTGTCAGGATCGTCCAGAAGCCACCATAACTACTCCTGACACCGGGCCTAGGATCTGCCCCACCCCTGCCCTTGCCCCAGTGCTGTCTGCCTGGTCCCTCTCTGTGAGCATTCTGGAAAGGGAGGCAGCGACACCCGTCCACTCAACGCAGATTTGCTCCGTGCTGTTTAGACACTGGTGACCTTCACGGACGTACTTGTGAGCTTCACCAGGGAGGAGTGGCAGCTCCTGAAGCCTGCCCAGCAGGGTCTGTACAAGGACGTGACGCTGGAGAACTACGAGAACCTGGTTTCCTTGGGTGAGTCTGACCTCTGTGTTGGGGAAATTCCCTGCAATGACTCTGGTCCTTCACTGATCAAAAGCTGCGGAGACTCTGAAGCAGATACCAGAGGGAACTGGGGTTCAGGGACCTTATTTCTTTGGGGCAAAAAATTGTTCTCATTTGTTAAATTTTTAAAAATGCCTGTTTTGCTGCCTGTGTAGCCTCACCTTGTCTTCCCTTCAGAGTCCCCCAGGACTGTGAAGAGGTGGGGGTTCAGGTTGAATCTGGGATGCTTTGTATCCATCCCAGAGAGCCCCCACCTGATCCAACTCTGTATCTTTCCCTGTGAACAGGCCATCAGCGTGCCAAGCCTGATGTGATCCTACAGTTGGAGAAAGGGGACGAGCCGTGGCTGGTGGACAGAGGGAGTCCCCAAAATGCCCACCCAGGTGAGAACCAGATGAGAAGAGTCACAGGCAGGAGCATAGATGACCCGTTAGGCTGGAGACAGTGGTCACGGGGTCTCCTCATTTCTGACGAGAAGTCTGCGTTTACTTACCTCTGCTTCCCCGTTATTAGCCTTCTTTCTAGAGTCTTGTCACACTTCCATTTACCTCAGAGACAAAGGTGTCTTCTTCATGAAAACCGTCGTTCTCTTGGTGTGCTTGTTACAAGCTCTAAAATCCCCGTTCTCTCATTTCCACAGATTCCTTTTTCCGTCTTTGCCTGTCTAACCCCCTTTCACGTGGCCCCTTCCCACAGCCTCTGTGCAGTGGGACACCATCGCCAGCCACTGTCTTGCATGTCCTCTGCTGGTTAGAAAACCCAGCAGACTCTCGCCATTCCCGAGCAGAACTGCTGCTCTCAAACACCTGTGTTCTCACTGTACCCTCACTCTTTATTTAATGTTGTTATCTTTATATTTCATTTTATTTTATTTTAATCTTAATATCTAAAACACAAATCATTCTGTGGATTCCTGGCATTGCTTCTTTCCCCCACTGCCCTTTGTGCAGGAAATCAGGTAGAAGGTAACGTCTTGTCTTCCTCCTTCTGTATTCTCTGTAAGCAATCTTCTCCCCACGTTTAGGACTCACACGTGTTCTCCTCCGCCCTCTTGGGTGTCACTGAGTCACGCTACAAATAGCCCACTGCGCACGGGACTCCTGCCAGCGACTGCACATAGTAGGTTCCTGCCAACACATGGCCTCCTGAGTCCCGTGCTGCCTGGAGCGTCTGCGCCTGACACTAATGTCCACACGCAGGTGTCCCCCGCATCCTGGGCTCTCAGTAGAATGTAGAGACGACCTGTCCGTCCAGCTGTCCTGTAAGTCTCGCCTCAGGTTCCCTCTAAGGCCCTTATGAGTCCTCAGGGAGCTCAGGTGCCTTCCTTTCCTGAGTTCCCACTTTGTTTAAGTCTCCAGTAGGTTCTCCATTAGTGTCATTTGATTCAACGTGGATGAGATATGTAGGTACTTAACCTCTCCTTTATGTCAGCCAGCCTACGGGAAATCTGGTTTTGTTACACATGGTTTGCTTAAACTCGCAGAACCTGCAGACGTTGAGGACTTACTGCACATTTCAATGTCATAGACCATCTCTGACTTTTCATTTGGCCTGTAGCTGCCTCAAGGGCAGGGCTTTCAAATCACTGGTAAGATCTAGATCATTCAGTTGCTGTCAGAAACACTGGGGCGCAAAATTGTCCTGTTTTCTTTCATTTTTCTACTAGTGCCTTTCTTCACTTCTTCCATCCATGTGTTCACTTATTTAGTAAGCTTTCCTGGATGTCTGTTGACAAGTATCCAAAAGTAATAGACTGGATCCAGCAGTTTACATTTTTACCGAGTATTTATTGTCAAAAAAAATTCTGAAACACGTGGTGCGTAAGGGAATTTGTCAGCCGTGTGAACTTCATTATCAAAAGGAAAAGTGTCATGAGTGACGGCTTTAAAATTTGCAGGGTCAGATGACTATTGCGTGCTCCAAAGTTTGAAGATAACCCACATGAGTGGTTATGTCATGTGATACAGGAAGGGAGATTTTAGGATTTTAAAAAAGGAAAGCACCCATCATTATGTCCATGCACCCCACCCAGTTTTCTCCATCAGTCCTCCGCCCCCATTCCTCATTACACGTGTTCATTTTACAGTTTCCAAATTGGTGTTTATAACTTGGAAAAGTTATCCATGCCCTGAGTTGAGGGGTGGGGAGGGAAAAGATTGTGTATTTCCTGTCAGAATTCATCCAGCAGTCCGTGTGTGTGTGTATGTGTATGTATGTATGTGTACAGGCAATGGGATATTACTCAGCCTTAAAAATGAAGGAAATCCTGCCACACGCTATAGGATGGATGGACCTCGAGCACATTATGTTTTGGGAAATAAGTAAGCCAGACACAAAAGACAGTAGTGTGTGATTCCAATTATGTGAGGTACTTAAAGTCGTCAGAATAAGAGGCAGGAGTGTCGTGGCTGTTGCCAGAGGCTGGGCTAAGGGCGCATGGTGAGTCACTGTTTAATGGGGTAAAGGTTCGGTTTGACAAGATGAGCGTTACGGGGTGGACGGTGCTGCTGGCTGCACGATCCTGCATGTGTGTAACACCTGAACTGTGCACTTAAAAATGGTTAAGGTGAGAAGTTTTATGTTATGTATATTCTACCACAAGAAAAAAAAAGAAAAGTCAGGTGGGGGGAATCTCCTAACATAGCTGTGAATGGGAATTGGGCTGTTGGGGGTTGGGTTGTACAAAGAAAGCAGGCAGGAGCTGCTCACAGGGATTATGTGCCTGGTGTATCAGTCCTCTGGCTGCCAAAACAAAGTTCCACAAACTGGGTGGCTTGAAACAACAGAAGGTTATTGCCTCACAGTTCTGGGGGCCAGAAGGCAGTGTGAACCGGGCCATGCGCCCTCCAGGGGAGGACCCCTCCTGCCTCTTCCAGCCCCAGTAGCCCAGGTGTCCTTTGGTAGGTGCATCAGCCCACCTCCAGTCTGCGGCCACCCTCCCTGTGCTTCTGTCTCTGAATCTCTTCTCCTGTCCTACAAGGACGTCGGTCACAATGGAGTAGGGCCCACTCAGCTTCTGTACTCCATCATGTTAACTGATTCCATCTGTGACGATTCTGTTGCCAAGTGAGGCCACATTCTGACATGTAGGCGGTAGGACTTCACCATGTGTTTTTCGGGGAACACAGTGGAGTCCATACACCAGGTAAATAAGTGCAGTGTCACCCCACCAGTGGAGGAACAGGTGGCACTGTGTAAATAGTGCTCTGTTTCTAGATCAGAACCAAACATTTACCTGTAAGGCTTGGAGAATCAAACCTAGGGGGGTCTTAACCAGGATAAACAATCGGAAGTAACATACATGGGTCCAAGCAGGTCGGCAAAATGTCCAGAACACACGTTAGTGCCCTGTCGTGTGAGGCCCATTGTTAGGCAGTTGTCAAGTCTGGATGTCTCAGAACAAAGGAATCAGAAGACAGCAGTAATGATCCAAATGATTATTATAAATGGTGCTGCTTCAACCATACATGTCAGACTTTAATGAGTTCACACCTTATGTGGTACTTGATAATCTTACATGACAAACACTGTCGTCCTCAGGTTACAGAAAAGCAAAATTATTTTTGAAAAGTTAGCAACTTGTTTGAATTCACCACTAGTCGTGGTGAAGCTTAGGTTCACCACTTAGGTTGCAGCCTGTACCTGCGTGGCTTCTTTGTGGTTGCTTTTCCAGCCTATCATGTCCTTTCTGAGAGGCTGCTTGTGTCAGCCATCTGCGCATTCTGAGTGCTTTGGTGATGTAGATAAAAGGTATTGCCTGACGTGGCTGTGCTCATGGTTTTGGATATTAAATTGTCTATGGTGTGAGGCGTGCATGTTGGAGGAGAGCCTGGCAACAAGTAGACACGTTAGGTTCTTACATCATTAAGAGGTTAGGTCATGGGAGCACAGCCCTTTCTGTGGATTTCCTTTATCAGCCTCCCCACCACTGCATATGCCGATCCCATGTTTCATAACCAGTGCCTGGCTGCTCCTTACTCTCTCTGCTCCTCGTACGGACTGCGTTGCCCGGCACACTTCATTTACTACTGTGTTCTTCCTTTCTCATTCTCAATGAAGTTTACGGAGGTATATCAAAGCAACTCTGCGTGGCTTACATACCTTGTCTCCACATACATCCCACCATTCTCACAGTGAGACTTCTTTCATTATGCAAAGTTTTTTCATTTCTTTCAGATTGGGATACTGCAGTTGAAATTAAATCATTAATTTCCAGTAAGAACATTTCTAAAGATAGACAATCCTATGACATTAAAATGGAAGGAATGGCAAAGAATGGTCTCTGGTATTTGTCATTAGAAGAAGTCTGGAAATGTGAAGACCAGTTGGACAAGTATCAGGAAAACCAGGAGAGACATTTGAGGCAAGTGGCATTCACCCAAAAGAAAGCACTTACTCAGCAAAGAGTCGGTGAAAATGGTAAATATGGGGGAACCTGTCTTATTCCTGCTCAGCTGGTACTGAGAGAGTATTTCCATAAACATGACTCACATACTAAGAGTTTAAAACATGATTTAGTTTTTAGTGGTCATCAGAAAAGCTATGCAAATAACAGTAATGAATGTGGCCAGACCTCCTGTCAGAACATTCACCTTATTCAATTTGCAAGGATGCAAACAGGAGATAAATCCTACAAGTGCCCTGATGATCGTAACTCTCTGCCTCATGGCACATCACTTGGTATATCAAAGGGTATGCGTAGAGAGAAACGCTATGAATGTACGGAATGTGGGAAATTCTTCAGCTGGCGCTCTAATCTAACCAGGCACAGGCTTATTCATACTGGAGAAAAACCCTATGAATGTAAAGAATGTGGAAAATCTTTCAGCCGCAGTTCTCACCTCATTGGACATCAAAAGACTCACACTGGGGAGGAACCCTATGAGTGTAAAGAATGTGGAAAATCGTTCAGCTGGTTCTCTCACCTTGTCACCCATCAGAGGACTCATACGGGAGACAAACTGTACACATGTAATCAGTGTGGTAAATCTTTTGTTCATAGCTCCAGACTTGTTAGGCACCAGAGAACTCACACTGGAGAGAAGCCTTACGAGTGTCCTGAGTGTGGAAAATCTTTCAGACAGAGCACACACCTCATTCTGCACCAGAGGACTCACGTGCAAGTGAGGCCCTATGAGTGTAACCAATGTGGGAAGTCTTACAGCCAGAGATCTCACCTGGTCGTGCATCACAGAACTCACACCGGACTGAAACCCTTTGAGTGTAAAGACTGTGGAAAATGCTTTAGTCGAAGCTCTCACCTTTTCTCACATCAGAGAACCCACACTGGGGAAAAACCATACGAATGCCATGATTGTGGGAAAGCCTTCAGCCAGAGTTCTGCCCTCATTGTGCATCAGAGAATCCATACTGGAGAGAAGCCGTACGAATGCTGTCAGTGTGGGAGAGCCTTCATCCGGAAGAACGACCTCATTAAGCACCAGAGGGTTCATGCTGGGGAAGAGACCTATAAATGTGACGGGTGTGGAGTTACCTTCAGCCAGACCTCTCCATTTGTAGTCCATCAGATAGCACACACGGGGGAGCAGTTCTTAACTTGTAATCAGTGTGGGGCAGCGCTTGTTAGTAGCCCTAATCTTATCAGATACCAGACAAGTAACATCAGAGAAAAAACTTACTAATATAATGAATATGGAACACTTCATTGTGACTGTATTTTGCATTGGAGAGTTCCTGCAGAGACGCTGTACAGATGTAATCTATATGGAAGGGCTTTTAGTCTCATTAGTATCGTTTTTTGCACTAAAGAATTGGTCATGGGGCGGGGGCCAGATTTCACTTTAGTATACAAATACATCATACTTTTTTCTCTCCACAAACTTCTACAAAAGTAATTGGCCTGGGAGCATTCTTGATCAAACCTTAAGTGCTAAAATCTGAGAAGTAACCATTAAGTAGTTGAGTTGTTGAGAGAGGTCCAGGTTAGGTACCTTCTTCAAAAAAATTAATGAGAGTTGTTGATCAGAATAGAAAGTTGATATCGTTATAGTAACAAAAGATGGAAAATAATATTCTAGTGAATTAATATGCCACTTTTTACTTGATTGTCCTTCTCTTCTTAGACACTTAATAGTGTTTAGTGTGTTTTACGTGTCTGATATCACATCTTGTTTAGCCGGGAAAATGCTTATAATGGAAAACAAAGCATAGTGCATTTACTACTAGTAGTACCCATTTTAAAATGTATTTGCATGTAGGCAAGAATTGCAAAAGTATTTATGGATAAATGAATAGGTATTGGGATTAGGAGTGAGTTTTATCCTTTTTCAGTGTAACTAATAATTTTGGAAGACATTTTTAAGTATTAAAAAAGGATATTCTCTCTATTCCACCATCAAGGAAGCTTGAGAACCACCTACTAGCAAGCTTTCCCATTAATTCTAAGCTGTTTGGGTCATAGACTTGTGCTCCATCAGACTGGGTGCTAAAGTTGTCTGGGAATTTTAAAACAGTGATTCTCTGGACGTTGGGACCTAGAGGAGCTCTGGGTGTTTGAACACACCTTGGGAGGGTGTCCATTTGAGTGAGAGCGGGTACGTGGTAAGACTAAGAGCTCATATGCTCATGGGATAAACACAGCACTACCCATAGGCACCCTCCTTCCAAGGTGGCCGGTGGCCTGTCTTTGTAAAGAAGACAGTGGTTATGAGCATAAGCTTGAGCTAGACTACCCAAGTTGAAATCCCACCTCTGCCCTAAACTTCCTGGGTGAACTTGGGCATGCTACCTAACTTCTCTGTGCCAAACTTATCCTCCTCTGTAGATTAGGAGTAATACTACCTTGTAGGATTATGGTGAGAGTTACATGAGCAAACATATAAACCGCTTAGAAGAGTATCTGCCATACTAAGTGCTTTAGTATTAGCACTAATTATTAGCTGTGATTACTGGTATTACTGTAACTGCCCCACCCCAGTGTCTGTCCTTTAATTTAAACCTTGAGTGTTAATTAGAAGTCCTTGAGTTCTCAGTTACCTCCCAGTCATACATGTTTTCCTCTTTTACATAAATCAGAACTTACCAGCCTGAGGATATCATTGACCCTTAGTGGGTGTATGAATTCATTTCTGAGGATCCAGAAACAAATTTTAATACGATTTTTATAGAGATTTTCCCTTCGGGGGAGAGGATCCTAATCTTCAGATTCTCTGGTGAATCCATGACCCTAATGAGATTTTGGAAGAGAATCTGTTTTAATTCTCTGGTTGGTTCTATAAATGTTTCTCCTGTGTGCTGAATGATAAATATTGCCAAGACCAACTGGACGAATATCTTGATGTTTCTTCCAGAAAAAAATCTAGAAGTGATTGTTAGACTCATGAGATCTGAGAACTACAAGGAACATGAGACCGTCTAACTCGTACTCTTCATTGTAGAGTGGAGACACTGAGTTTGAACTCACAGGGTTCACACTGTGAGTGACCCAGGACTCGATTGCTGGTCCCTTGGTCACTGCTGCTCTCGTCCATGTTTCCATACCACTCACATGTGTACAGACTCCCACAGGACCAGTTTTCATCGTAAGCACTGGTTCCCATTGGAGAGGAAGAGGAACCCCTGAACTGGGCCTCTTAGAATTTCTGATAACCTATGGTCTAACTTTCCTCAACTGTGTAATGGAGATGCTACTAGTACCTACCTCAGAGAGTTGTGTGAAGGAGAAGATAAAGTGTGTAATGTGCTCACAACAGTGCCTGGACCGTAGTGAGAACTGTATGAGTTAGTTAGCTATTCGTCATAATGGCACTGCTGTCACCAACATCATAGGGAATGTAGGAAGACATACGTGTCTATGGATGATCACTGAAACATCGTTTATGCCAGTGCAACATTTGCAATATAAAAATTATAATAGGAAAGTGATTATTTATAGTATATCCATGTAATGTTATGCAGGCATTAAAATTATGCAAAGTTTCATAACAGGAAAAATGTTGATGCTGGCATGTATTATGAAAAAAGCATGATAAATGTCAATATGGAATAAGTTCAAGTATGTGAAAATAAATGAATTATAAAAGATGAAACGAATCTTCCTCAAATTAAGAGAATTTGTCAGATTAATAACAACCTACATTTTGGAATTGGCACTCACTTTTCTTTCTTTTTTTTTTTTTTTTTTACTTTTCTGTTTTTTTTCCAGTCTCTTCAAAGAATACGTATACATACTACTTTTAGGGTCAGGAAAACAATCTCGTCAGTGACAGAATATTTTCTCTTCAAAAGTTCTTACCTGTAAATAAGCTACTAGAACCTTAATGGCAGCTTGGCAAGACCACAGGGTACGAGGCCAACATACAATAATTGATTTCCTGTCTATATAGCAGTGAACAGTTTGCAAATGAAGTCAGAAGTACAGTCCCATTCACAATGATACAGAGATGTGAAACGTCAATAAAGTGAACAAAGTCTGTACACTGAAAAGCATAAAACTTTGCTGAAGTTCAAGAACACATAAAGAATACATAATAAACACATGATAAAGGGAGAAGTACACCATGGTCAAGGATGGGAAACTCAATGTTGTTAAGATAGCGATTCTCCCAAATTGTTTTTTAGGTTCAGAGGCAGCTGTGTGAAAACTGACAAGGTAATCCAACATTTATACGGAAATTTAGAGGACCTAAGATAACCAAAGCATTTTTTTTGTTTTTTTTTTGTTTGTTTTTAAGAACAATGTTGGAGGGCTTACCCAACCCATTTCAAAGTTTACTATAGGAGTACACTGGCAAAGGAAAGATACATATCAATACAACAGTCCATAAATGGACACATGCATTGTCAATTAAATTTTGACACAAGTGGCAAAATAATTCAATGTGGAAAAGATAGTTTTTTAAGCTAGTGGTGATATAACAACTGGATAATTGTGTGGGGAAAAACTCCCCTTACATGACATTACATACAAAAAATTCAAAACCAGAAACCTGAATGTAAAAGCTATACCTTTATAATATGTATACAAGAAAATAGGAAAAAATGTTTATGGCCCTGGTCTAGGGAAAGATTTCTTATAGCACAAAAAGCAAGAATCATAAAGGAGAAATAATTAATTGGACTTCTTAAAAAATTAAAAACCCCAGCTCTTTTGTAAACACTATTAAGTACATAAAAAGGCAAGCCATAGAATAGTGCATATTCACAGTACATTTATCTGACAAAGACACGAAACCAGAATACAAAGAACCTTTATAAGTTAGGTAATAGGACAAAATATGTTATCAGATGCTTCACTTAAAAGAATACATAGGGCTGACTGTCCATTACACCCATGAAAAGAGGCTCAACATTCATTAGTCACGAGTGAAATGCAATTGAAAACCACAAGGAGATAGTACTTCACAGCCAGTAGCACAATTAAAATAAAAAATGTAATAGTTGATAAGGATTGAGAGATGAGAAACCTCACCCACTGCTGGTGGGATTATAAAATAATGCAGCCTCTATGGAAAACAGTTTGGCATGTTTTTAAAATGCTAAACATAAAGTTACCACATGACATCAATTCCTCTTTGAATTGAAAACTTATGTCCATGTAAAGAACAGATCTCATGTATAATCACAACATGTGAATGGATAAATTGGCATATAGTCATATAATGGAATTCTACTCAACAGTAAAATATAACATTTTATTGATACATCCAACAGCATGGTTAAATCTCAAAAACATTCTAAGTAAAAGATGTCAGACACAAAAGAGTACACACAGTGACTCCCATATGTATAATTTTAAATCACAAAATCTATAATGACAACAGATGAATAGATGGTTGCCTTTGGCTGGGGATGGGAGAGCAATGGGCTGCAAACAGGACCACAATGGAACCACTGGATATGATCTGTATGTTGGTGGTGGTGGTTCCATGACTATTCATTTGCTAAACTCAACTTTAAATGGACTCAGTTTGCTGTGTGTAACTTGTACCTTAATAAAGCTGATTTAATTTTTTTTTTCAGAAAACCAGGGATTTGGGGGGAACAACCTGTAGCTCCAAGTGAATGCTAATAACAAGTAGTAGCAATTACTGATTTTTAAAACTAGATATGAGGTACCCAAACTGCTGAGCCTTTTAATGCATTAGATTATTTCTATCTATAACCCTACATGAAGAACATAGTATTCTCCCCACTGTAGTTAAGGAAACTAGAGTTTAGAATTTGTAAGTAATTTGCCAAATTCACAGCTAGTAAATGATGGAGCTTCAATTAAAAAATACCTAGCAAGTGTGTGGCCAACCTCAGTAAGATAATAAATAGTACAGGGTGTTATAAAATTAGCTATTCTGATATAAAAAACAAATAGTACCATTGTTATTCTCTCCAGAGACAAATTCACTCAGCTCTCCCTCCGAACTCCTCTGTCTCCCTCTGCATTGTCCTTGTGCTGATGATGCAATAACTTAGAATGGTGCAGCTATTGAAGAGAAATTAGAATCTCAAGGGAGGAAAGTAAACTATTCATGTGGCATTCGAGTTACACGCACCAGCTCATTTAAATTTCACAGTAAATCTGTTCATATGTATTAACTTCCTTCCACTTCATGAGCTCAAAGTGACCCATCCCAGGTTGCACAATGAGAAATAGAGGAGCCAGGGTTCAAACCCAGATCACTTTGGCTCCAAAATCTAGTTTTTTCTGCAACTCCTTGATGGCTCCATGTCAGTGCCTGCCCACGAGATGAATAGTACCTTAAGTGGGGAGTGAGGATTTGGAAAAAAGAAGAGAGACAAAGATAGGATCGGGAGGGCAGACAGTTCTAAGTAGACTGCAGCAGCCCAAGTTTATTTTTGCAGTTTTTTATACACTGGGTATCAGGAAGTAACAGAACTGTCTGCAATCTGGTAGTTACAATGTTTGGATACACAAGGACATGTGTTTTGGCCAGCTGAGCACTCCCTGACCTTGTCTGGTTCTGTGTTCTCAAGATAGCAAGTTTTGCCTTGCTGGGAACACAAACCCCTCAAGGAAGTCAAAGGTTCAACATTTCACAAAACAATACCAGTGAGCACTTCGGCATGGTTTCCCACAGCTCCACATCTGGCTAAGGTTCTTGGCAATTTCCTAAGAGGAATGGGAAACCACCGAGGAATTAAAAACGCCAGCATCACAAGTCTCCAAAGCTGTACGCCCACAGAGAATCAAAGTATCTTCTTCCATCCATTCATTAAGCACACACTGACTAAATGTGTGGCATTAGCTTTCCTCTTACATGGCAAAAAGTGAAAATAACTTGATAGGGTTAACTTTGTCCTAAGCTAAGTTGCAAGCTGATTATGTTGCTCCTGTCTCAGCAGCTGTACAGGAATCAAGTATAAACAAAGTAGTGGTGTATATAAAGAGCTATTGGTCGCAGTTGGAAAGATACTTCAAGTATGAGATGAATTTAAGAGATGGATGGCAAAGGAACGGAGATTCCACAGACTTGGGCCTTCAAATGGTTGGAAAAGCCACCTACTTTTGACTCTATCCATTAGGAATTACGTTTTAGGTATTTTTAGTGACAAAATTCCCTCATCACACAGCCCTGTGGAAAAGGAACCCTAACCCTGACTGCTTGCTTTGGATTGAATTGTGTCTTCTCAAAGCTCATACTTTGAAGTTACATCTTCCAGGACCAGAATGCAGCCCCTTTTTGGATAAAGGGTCTTTACAGAAGTGATCAAGTTAAAATGAAGTCATTGGAAAGCACTAATCCAGTATCACTGTTCTCCTTATTTTAAAAATGGGGGAAATGTGGACAGAGACACACTTACGAGGTCTGACAATTAAATTTGGGAACTTGTTGCAACGATGTTGCTAATCTTTTTTTGATATCAGAGGGATTATTATGAATTTATACCAACTGGACAAATGGTTAACCAAGTTTACTATTTGGAGGTGCAGAAAAGGCTGCATGAACGTTTTGCCAACAATTCATGGCTCTTGCATCATGACAATGCACCAGCTCACACAGCACTGTTTGTGAGGGAGTTTTTAGCCAGGAAAGAACTGTATTGGAATACCCTCCCTACTCACCTGATCTGGCCCCCAATGACTTCTTTCTTTTCCTGACGATAAAGGAAATACTGAAAGGAAGACATTTTGATGACATTCAGGACATCAAGGGTAATACGACGATAGCTCTGATGAGCATTCCAGAAAAAGAGTTCCAAAACTGCTTGGAAGGGTGGACTAAGCACTGGCGTCAGTGCATAGCTTCCCAAGTGGAGCACTTCAAAGGTGACTGTACTGATACTCAGCAGTGAGGTATGTAGCACTTTTTCTAGAATGAGTTTGCGAACTTAATTGTCCAGCCTCGTAGACTAAAATGATATTAAGAGACACAGAAGACAGGTCTACAAGTCAGGAGACAGACCTATAACACATCTTTCCCTCACAGCTGCAGGAGGAACCAATGCTACCGACACCTTGATTTTGGGTGTGTAGCCTCCAGAACTGTGAGACAATAAATTTCTGTTTTTAAAGTCTATACTCTGTCGTAGTTGTTACAGCTGGCCTAAGAAGACACTGCTCTACCTAAAATTGCAGGTACCCCACTGGCACTACCAAGCCCATTTACCTTTGATATTTCCCATAGTACTTGTCACTTTTTAAAAAATCAATATATCATTTGTTAGGTGTTCTCCTGCCTCAATGTGTCACAAGGAACATTAGTTACTGATGTATCTTCTGTGCCTAATAATTGTAGCAGGCTCATACTTGGCATTCAAGAAATATTTCTCAAGTGTTGAATGAATCAATGAAGAAATCAACATTTATCCATTGAATCACGAATGGGGAGATGTCATAAATTTATCACCAACCAAGAAGTAAACACATAGTCATCTGTTAGCAAAGTGGCAGGGGAGAGGGTAGTTATGGATAATGAAGACCCAGTGCTTGGCACATGGAGATACATCCTAACAGAAAAACCACAATATATATAAAGGGTGGTACATGCAGAAGTGGGTAATCAAAGTTTAAAATGTGCATGCAAGACCAAAGGAATGAAAATAACCAAGACCACTTTGAAGAACAATAAAAGTGTTTTGACCTACTACTTGTCAAGGCTCACTGCAATGCTGTAAGAACAAGACAGTGATGTATTGGCCTAGCGTTAATTTACCAGGAATTGGCAAACAATAGATCATTGTACACATCTGGCCTGCTGTCCACTATATTTCCCCCCCAATATGTTACTATGAAAAATTTCACCCATACACAAAGGTGGAAAAAATTTTTGTTATCACTGATAATCCCAAATTTAAGACATTATTTGTTGGATTTGCACCCATGGTGCAAAAGCAATTGTCGGTAAAACAATTGGCATTCATCATGCATCAAGGAAATGGAACCAGAGTTTATTTATTAGTAGCTATTTTATTCTTCACCACCATCAGTTTTTAAAAATGTGACATTTCACTTCAGGATGTCCTTAATGCAGCATTAAAAAATAATTTTATTGATATATGCAAGACTTCATTTCTAATTCTCTATGTTCATGCTGTTCTTATAACTTTATAAACTACACTTATGCACATATATATCTATGTGCACAAACACTACACACGTTTGGGTATGTCTCACACACACAAAACTTTTTTTTAAATCATAAGCAGAATTTTTAAAAAGAAATAACATTTCCTCAAAGCTTTATGTAGCTCTTTTATTTTGAGTACTATTTCATTTATTTTTTTCAATCGCCATGTTTTGCTGTAGATTATTGATATTCATTTTTCTAATAAAGGGCTAGTGCTAAAAGTTAGTTTATGTTTTCTATTGTCTTTTTTACTTTATTGCCCCCTTAAATTTTCATAGGTCAATTAATGGACTTTTCCTTAAAAGGTAAAGGATGATATATGACACTTCATGGATGGATGGCACTTACTCGGCCTTTCTTTGCATAATTGTTTTTTCCAATTTTATATTCCTATTTTATATTAAACAACTATTTATAAAATATATAAAATTTATATATATTCCACTTACTTCCAATTTGAAATTCCATTGCTGTCTCCAGAAAATCACTTGTGTCATTATTTGATTTTAGCCTTTTGCATTTGAAGGGAATGTCAGTGAAATCTAATCTGTTGTCTATGCAAAATGCTTACTAATAGCAGGTCTTAATTTTAACAGGTTTTTAATTTTACATATTCATATACACAAAACATACAATCCAACCAAGGAATGCATTACACATCCAGACTGATTAGTGTTCACATTTAGAATTCAGATGGATTATACCACTTACTAAATTATTGTCTGAGAGAAACCAACTTGATAGAAGCATACCTGTTACAAGAAACACAAGTACTTCAAGAGAAAATGTATTTTACAGTAAAAAGCACTAAGACAATTTAATTAAGCTATTGGAAATTATGGACAATATGGAGCAAAATGAAAGACAAAATGCATTCTGGAAAGACTATTCTATAAATTAGCTTTTTAATCTCAAATAGTGGATTGTCTAAAAATAATATGTTATTAATTCTCAACTCTTGTGTACCTATGTTGTAATATCTGTGCAACAAACATTCTGTGATTTATATTGAAATTCCATTGCTGTCTCCAGAAAATCACTTGTGTCATTATTTGATTTGGAAGCTGAACTTTTCATGAAAGAAAGTTGATGCAAAACAAATGACATCATTTCTTTGCAATTTAAAATTAGGCTTCAAATGGAAAATAGAATTTTGGAAAACTTGTATCTGCCTCTGTGAATGTCACAGCTTCCAAATACTTAAGACTAATGATGATATCGAATATGATTATTTATATTATAAAATGGAATGTGGCAACATTTGGAAGATCCACATATGAGGTCTGACAATTAAGTTTCTGAATGCATCCTGGAAAATGCACTGCATACCTCATTGCTGAATATCACTATGGTCACCTTTGAAGTACTCCCGTTGGGAAGCTGTGCACCGACACCAGCGCCTAGTCCACCCTTCAAAGCCATTTTGGAACTCTTTTTCTGGAAGGGCCATCAGAGCTATCGTCGTATTACCCTTGATATCCTGAATGTCATTAAATGTCTTCCTTTCAATATTTCCTTTATCTTCGGGTAAAGAAAGAAGTCACTGAGGCCCAGATAAGGTGAGCAGATCAGGTGAGCAGGGAGGGTGTTCCAATACAGTTATCTGTTTACTGGCTAAAAACTACCTCACAGACAGTGCCATGTGAGCTGGAGCCATGAATTATCCATGGAAAGTTCAGGTCGTCTTTTTCATGCAGCCTTTTCTTTTTTTTTCTTTTTTTTTTATTTTAAGATTTTATTGGGGAAGGGGAACAGGACTTCATTAGGGAACAGTGTGTACTTCCAGGGCTTTTTTTCCAAGTCAAGTTGCCGTTTTTTCTAGTTGCAGGGGGCACAGCCCATCGTCCCTTGCGGGAGTCTGGGAGTTGAGGAATCGAACTGGCAATTGTGGGAATCGACCGGCAGCCTTCGGAGTTAGGAGCAGGGAGCTCTAACCTCCTGAGCCACCGGGCTGTCCCACACGCAGCCTTTTCAGCACTTTCAAATGGTAAACTTGGTTATCTATCCACTTAGTACAAATTCATAGTGAATAATCCCTCTGATATCAAAACAGGTTCGCAACATCATTGCAACAAGTTTGCAAACTTAATTGTCTCTGAACCCATAGTTTTCCAAATAACCAGAGAAGAATGTTACAAAATCATGTATGAAAAAAACGATTTAAAGTGCAAGATACACCAGTGGATTTTAACGTAATGCTGAAAACAAAAAAACCCGGTTACCTGTGTAAGAAAAATAAAGACCTCCCTGAAGACTGGAATGGGAAGGACCTGTAGGGGGAGCTCCAGGGATGGCAAAAGCCCTGCAGGAAGAGCCCCTTGGTTATAACAGCTCTCCAAACTCCTACAAAACAATCTCCCCTTTGTGCTGGAGACTTGCTGCAGGGCGCTCCATGGCTGCATGTCCTGGGTGGCAATTCTTTTTCCACCCATTTTTTGTTGTTGGAGGAACATCTAGCTGACTCTGTTAAGGTCAATAGCTGTATGATTTCAGGTTGTACACTGCAACTCAGGCCTCCCTTGTTCATCCTGTACTATCTAAAAGGAATACCCACAATTACCTGATAAATATATTAAAATACCATTTTCCCCCACTACGTACCTCTGTGTAGCCTTACTTCCTTTGTCTACTTCCATAATCCAACACCTGCAGACTGAATGCAGAGGCCAATATGAGAATCCAGCTGCTTCCTATTAAGCCAGATATTGGAAACGTTCCCCGCCACCCACAAAAATGTGTAAAAATTTGACTTCTCACTAATTTTTCTGGGAAACTCATTCATATAGAACTGTTATTAATGTTCCTATGTTGTTATGAATTTTTACATCATTTTTGTGTGTATTAGGATTTTTCCCATTTCCAAGAAGCAGGAACCTGTGAATTCTGTGGTGTCACTGTCAATTATACTAATTATATATTAAAATAATTACATTAATTATATATTAAAAATATATATATAACTTTTTTTTATCTTAAGTGTGTTTTTCCCAGGACCCATCAGCTCCAAGGCACATAGTTGTTGCAGTCTAGCTGTGGAGGGTGCAGCTCACAGTGGCCCACGTGGGGATCAAATAGGCCACCTTGTTGTTAAGAGCACTGCGCTCTAAGCAGCTGCCCCGATTCTCTATAGTTTGTAAAGCCTGCAGTGCTGGGGTCCGAAGGCCTGGGCCAGGAGAACCTGAGAGTCCCCCGCGGCAGCAGCAGCCCTGGACCAGTCCCCCGGCCCCTCCCTCGGAGCGCAGCCTCCCGCAGAGGCTTCTGGGAGTTGTAGTTCTTTGCTGCCTTCCGGCGGCAATGACGCATTTCCTGTGCGTGCCTGTGTCCCTATCACCGCCATTGGCTCCGCCAGGCCCTCGGATCTTCGTTGTGTAGCCGGGGCCGTGGCCCGTCACGGTGACAAACTGGCGTGCTCGGTCCTCATCGTCCCCGGGACACCGTCGCGCCAGCGCCCAGGGCACCTCAAAGTCGAGACTGAGGACGAGGCCGATCTGGCTGCCGAGCCCGGAGGTGAAATGGAGGCAGCCGATCTCCCCAAAGCCCCGCCGCCCACTCGGCTTGAAGGAGCCGGGAGCTGAGTCCCTCCGTGTTCAAGGCGGCGGGACGGTTCGAGCCGTTGCGGCCTCACTGCCTCCTGCCGGGCCGCGCGTCGGTGAGGGACGGCGGTCACCCCGGGGTCCGCCCGACGGAGAGTCTGAGCCGCGGGAAGGGCAGGTGTCGGCCCGGCGCCTCCTCTGGGGCGGGGGCGGCAGGGGCAGGGAGCCCGCGCCGCTCACGCGCGCTCTTCCCCGGCAGCCCCCCCACGGGGAGCACGGACCTGCGTGGGGATGGCCGCGAGGGTGCGCACGGCTGCCATCTGGGTGAGTAGGGCTTTCTCTCCGTTCCGGAAAGCGGCCCCTGGACACTGATGTGCACACATTTCTGTCTTCCCGGCTGGTGGAAATGTTGTAAATCGGGGCGGTAAAACCGGCACGTTACTCAGAATCGCGGGAGTTACCAGGCGCGTATTGAGCTCTGACTCGTGGACCCAGAGCGCGTCCTGGGACAGTGTGTCGTTCGCTCAGTGGCAGTCCGGCGGCCCCTCTTTGGAGTGGCCCCCAGGGTTGTTCCTCGCAGCTCCTGGAGGGCCCTGGCCAGAGAGGGAGAGCACGGCCTGCGCGCCCCGAGGCTCTGCCGTGATTGGGGCCCGTGGCGGGCACCGTGGGTTCACAGCTCCACTCCTTGTTGGGCCCCTCAAGCGAGCAGGGACCGTATTTTGACGTGTATAATGCACTCCTGTGTGTAATGTGCACCCATGTTTTTGGCCCTTTCAGGGGGAAAAAATCTTTTACCTTCATTTTTTAATTTTAATTTTTATTTGTTTACATATAGGTACTTGTTTTTGTATTATAAATGAATTTTATCATTTATGTTTTAACGTATTATGGTATAAGAAATTTTACGTAACAATTACAAAACACAAGCACAGATACAACGTACAAGAAATTTTATATCCTGGTAACAAATTTACGATATTTACGCATCCTAGAAGGATGGTAACCCAACACTTGGGTGGGAACCAACACTTCGTTGTTGGTTCAACAAAACCGATTATCATATTCCAGGGTATTATTTTGTGTATGGATATCATTGATTTCTAGAGTTACACTTTTAAATCATAAGCATAAATAAAAGAATTAAAAACATTTATATAGATATGGAATTAGTACTACCCATGTATAATGCACATCCCTATGTTTCCCTCACAAATCTGTGCCATAAAGTGTGCATTATACACGACAAAATACTGTATTTAGATCAACCTGGACTTTATTAAAGGGAAGTTTGTGGGTGACAAACTTCCCTTTAGTTGGACTCTCTCTGTGTAGCAGGCCAAGCACATTTCAGATGGATGTCTTTAAAGTGGATGCTTCAGCCATCAAAAACTTAATGTCAAACAGTTACATTATAGTAAAAAAAAAAAGAAAAGAAAGAAAGCTAATTATCAGGCACGTATACCACAAAAGTTGATCTTTGTATGTAATATTTACCAGTGCTTTATTTCTTTTTTTTTTTAAAGATTTTTTTTTTAATTTTTATTGGGGAAGGGATACAGGACTTTACTGGGGAACAGTGTGCACTTCCAGGACTTTTTTCCAAGTCAAGTTGTTGTCCTTTCAGTCTTAGTTGTGGAGGGCGCAGCTCAGCTCCAGGTCCAGTTGCCATTGTTAGTTGCAGGGGGCGCAGCCCACCATCCCTTGCGGGAGTTGAACCGGCAACCTTGTGGTTGAGAGGACGCGCTCCAACCAACTGAGCCATCTGGGAGGCAGCTCAGCTCAAGGTGCTGTGTTCCATCTTAGTTGCAGGGGGTGCTGCCCACCATCCCTTGTGGGACCCGAGGCATTGAACTGGCAACATTGTGATTGAGAGCCCACTGGCCCATGTGGGAATCGAACCGGCAGCCTTCGGAGTTAGGAGCATGGAGCTCCAACCGCCTGAGCCACTGGGCCAGCCCCGCCAGCCCCTTCATTTCTTTTTATGGCTAAATAGCATGCGTTTGTCTGTATAGATGGACCACATTTTGTTACCTATTCCTCCACTGACAGATGTTTGGATTGTTTCCACTTTTTGGCTATTATGAATAATGCTGTCACAGACATTTACATACAAGGACATACATTTTTCATTCTCTTGGCCAGATACTGAGGAGTGGAATTGCTGGGTAATATGAACTCTGGTTAACATTTTGGGGAACTGCCAAACTGGTTCCAGTGTGGTTGCTCCATTTTACATCCCTAACAGGAACGTAGAAGGGTTAAAGACCCTCACTCCTGCATGTTTTTGTCACATGCTACATGTCTTGGTTGTTGACAACAGCTATAAGTGTCATATCCTACAGTATACATAAAAGTTATAAAATAACAATTTGTTATTACTAACAAGGGTACTACATGGAGTCCTGTGTGTCTTGTAGCTCATTTTATCCTAAGAATACACAAATACCACTGTTAAGGTCAGTTAGGAAAATTGTCTTTTGTTACTTTTGTTTCTAATTTAATACATGTATTTGTTGACATTTCTTTTCAACTTTAGGGATTGCCCTCACTGCTTGTATCATGTAAAGTATTTATGTGATTCAAAAGTAGAAACTGTATAATGGTGCATTAGATCAGCCTGCTGTCACCCTTTCTGCCCTATTCCTTGTCTGCCACAGAGTAACCATTTTTAGTTTCTTGTCCCTGGTGTCAGTGATTCTTTTCAAAATATAAGCACATGCACACACACACACACACATAACCCTGGCCTGACTCATTGCTAAGCTTTGTCAGAAAGCCTTTTTTTCTGCCTCAACCCTATTTCTAGAGTTCAACATGCTTTGTCTCACAGATGTACCTTCTATTTTGTTAAAAAAAAATGCCTGGAATAAGCTTCCTCTGGATACTTCTCTCTATCTCATTCTTCCCCTCCCCCTCCCTCTGAGTATTTCTCAGATCCTCCTGTTCTGAGAAGCATATTGCAGTGGTAGGTTCCTTAGTGACTCTGGGAATATATATTTTTAATCACCGGCCTTTCTGAGCCTGAGAAGGGTTACTCAGATTCCACGCAGGGGAGGTGCTCCCCTCTGGGGATGCACATTTCCTGGTGACTGAAGATGTGCAGTGCGTGGCCCCTCAGAATCTCCCTGCGTTTCCCACACTTCCTTGGCAGTTGAATCGCAGCTCCCTGTATCCTGAGGTTTTGTGAGGGGACCCTGTCCCCTCGGTTTTGTTTGTTTGTGTGTCTGTTTTAGATGTCTTTCACTATTCTGGTAGGTCTCTTGTTTTTATTGGGAGTTTTGAGGAAGTTGAAAAACCACTGCTACCCTGATCTCATCCTACTCTCACTGTTTTAACAACAAAATGTAATGGTCAGTGAGAGAGGTTAAGTGAATTGTTCGCGGACATCTAAGAGTGGGAAAAGGAACTTTAACCGAAACAGAGTACTTCATTTAAAATCTACTACTTGTGTGCACCCCATCTGAAACAGAGTTGTTTATTTCTTAGCATTTGGCGTCGTCTTCTTATTTAAGTGGCTTCCCAAATTTGTTTGAACCTCAGGGTGGCTTCTGCACTTTTGGGGTTCCTGGAGCCTTTGCAGAGTCTGGGGAGGGGCACTTCCATCAGTGTGTTGGGTTTTCCATTTTTCTTTTGTCTCACGTCTGCCCCGCAGTGGCACAGACCCATTCTGAGGAACACCCAGCCTGGCCTCCTGCTTACTAATTCTCTAACAAAAGAGATGACGTTTGGAGCCCAGAGGATACAGGCTCCCTAAAGTGAGTTTCCTCTGAGCCTACAGGTCCCACCCTTCCAGGAAGGAGACAGTCCATGCGGTAGGATCAGAAGGCTCCACAGTCAGGAATCCATTGTGCGTCAAGGGACCCAGGCCCAGAGTCCCCTCCCTAGAAGATCCCAGCCGAGGCACAAGAGTCTCAGGACAGAGCAGGTCCTAGAGTGGCTGTTTAGTTCCCAGGAGCAGCCGAAAACCACCACGTCCCAGGTAAGTTGCTTGTTTAGTCCCCACTTCTTCTCTTTCTTCCTTTCATTCATTCATTCATTCATTCATTCATTCATTTTGATGGGGCGTGGGAAGGGGGTCCTTAGATTGAAGGGTTCAGTTAATCACTCCTCAGTTCATGGCCTGTTTATCATTATTGGTTCCTGGAAGGGTCCTATCTTCCTTTATTTACATATTTCCTGGTTGCCCCATACTCGACTTCCATTTTCTTTCCACCACCACTCCCACGATTATTTTGTTTATGTGGATATTCTTTTGTTTATGTTTTTACAAAGTGCGTATCACTGTTGCTGTGCATGAACTTTTAATTCATGTTCCTGAGTGCACCTGTGTGTCTTGCTGCATCACGATACTTTCCCTTGGACACTGTTTCAGAAGCACCCTGGCTCTTACATTCAGCGGCCTGTGCACCATCGCGCTGAGCACCCACTCGCCTCATGCCTCACGTCCCGGGAAGCATCTACTATTGTTCGCCTTTCTGGGATCCTGTGGTGGCATCTGTGGGCTTAGTTTGCATTTCCTGTTGGCTAAGCATCTTTTATCTTGCTTCCTTGAAATTTTCTTACCATTTCTGGATGTTTCTATTGATTTAAATGATTTTTTAATATTCTGGAAGCTGGTTAGAAGTGCAGAATCTCAGACCGCTCATGAACCCTGTTATATCAAATTCTTCATTTTTTTTTTTGTTTGTTTTTTTTTTGTTTGTTTTTTGTTTTTTGTTTTGTTTTGTTGAGAGCCCACTGGCCCATGTGGGAATCGAACCGGCAGCCTTTGGAGTTAGGAGCATGGAGCTCTAACCGCCTCAGCCACCGGGCCGGCCCCCCAAATTCTTCATTTTAACAGGTTCAGTGATACATGCGCTTCAAAGTTTAGAACAAACTTGATACCAAATCCATATTCAATTTACCTGGGTGGTTCTTTTACCTCTCGTGCTCTGTTTGGAAACGTTTCAAACAGGGAAAAGTTACAGAGGTTTTACAGTCAACATCTGTCTTCCCATCACTTATCCATGAACATTTTACCATCCCTGCCTTTTCACATTATCCGTCTGTCCTTCCCTCGACACATCCATTAAAACCCATCTTATTTTTGGTGCATTTCTTAATAGATTTCAGACATCAACAAGCCTCCCTCTAAATACCTCAGGGTGCCTAACGTTAACTACTGTTCACTATTTATGTACAGTGTTGTTGTTGTTTGGGTTGCCTTTTCATTCTTTGAACGCTATTTTTTGATGAACAGATATTTCTAATTTTAACTTACTTTGGTTTATAATTTTTTTCTTTTATTGCTAGTGCTTTTTGTGTTCATTTCAGAACTTTTTTCTTCTCCAAAGCTCATGAAGACATTTTTCCTAGTTATATTTAGCTTTCATATTTAGAGCTACAGTCCATCTTGAATTTTTTGTTTGGTGTGAGTAGGAGTGAAGATTTCTTTTTTCCATAGAGTTACTTGATTGCACCCACCCCATTGAGGCGACTGACTGTTACCTGTGGCTCTGTAGTGGCACCTCTGTTGTGTGTCAGGTGCCTAGAGGTATTGTTTCATAGTTCTTGACTGCTCCACGGCTACTTTTCTACCCCTGTGCCAGTACCACACTTTCGTTTTTGATAGTAAGTCTTTATTGATAATAAGATGCGTCCAGTTTTTGGTTATTATGAATGCTATCAATATTTACGTATAGGTTTTTGGGTGGAAGTGTGTTTTTCAGATCAGGTGGATAAATTAACCTAGGAACAAAATGGCTGGATTGAATAGTTAGACTAAGTTTAACTTTGTTACAAAGTGTCCTCCAGAGTGGCTGCAATTTTACATTCTGTGCAGAAATGACAGTCCCTGCTGCTCGTCGTCCTGGCCAGTGCTTGGTGATGTCAGGTTTTTAAAATCTGTGCCATCCTAACAG
This sequence comes from Rhinolophus hipposideros, assembly GCF_964194185.1. Lineage (NCBI taxonomy): Eukaryota > Metazoa > Chordata > Mammalia > Chiroptera > Rhinolophidae > Rhinolophus > Rhinolophus hipposideros. The sequence continues at coordinate 930 of NC_138070.1, read as the reverse complement.
ATGTGAGGTGCTGTTTCATTGTGGTTTTAAGTTGCATTTCCCTAATGCCTAGTATTACTGAGCATCTTTTCATATGTGTTTTACTCTCTGTATATCTTTGCTGAAGTATCTGTTTAGATCTTGTTTACTTGTCTTTTTTTTTTTTTAGAATTCTTTTCATATTCCATATTCAAGACCTTCAGTAGAAAATTTGTAAATATTTTCTCCCAGTCTCTGACTTGTCTTATCATTTTCATACCATCAATGTTCATTGAGCAAGTATTTTAATTTTGATAACGTCCACTTTCTCAATGTTTATTTTTAAAATGATTCTGCTTTTGGTGTTGAATCTAAACATCTCATTGTCCAAACCAAAGTACACAAATTTTCTCTTAGTTTTTTCTAGAACTTCTGTAGTTTTGGCTTTCATGGTTAAGTATTTGATCCATTTTTAGCTAATTTTGGTACAGGGTGTGGAGTTTTTATCCAGGTTCATTTTTTTATGTCTATGGATGTGCAATAGTCCCAGCCCCATTTGTTGAAGAGATTATTCTTTCTCCACTGAATTGCCTGTGTCTTTGTGAAAAGAAATCAGGACACAGTGTTTGTGAGGGTCTATTTCTAGGCTCTCTTTTCTGTTCCACTGATATTTGTGTCTAATGTTTCACTAGTATTACACTGTCTTGATTGTGGAGGAAGTCTTCAAGTGTGTAGTGGGAGTGCCCATCTTTATTCTTCAGAATTGTTTTGGCTATTCCAGTTTCTTTGCCTTTTCATATTAATTATAGAAGAGCTTGCGGACAGCTACAAAAATGCTTGCTATAATTTTAATTGGTATTGCAATTGAATCTGTAAATCAAATTGGGGAGAATTTATAGAATTTACAATACTGAGTTCCTCAATCTATGAACGAAGTGTACCTTTTCATTTTTTACATCTTTGATTTTTTAA